>NC_138986.1:29251497-32060030 GCF_964341445.2 Mesoplodon mirus | reverse complement strand
GTTTGTAGGGAGACACAAGAGGGAGGGGATATGGGGACACGTGTATACTTATAGCTGATTCACTTCGTTGTACAACAGAAACTAACACAGTATTGTGAAGCAATTATGCTCCAATAAACATCTATTAATTTAAAAAAAAGAAAAGAAAATTACATTTCTTAAAAAAGAAAAAAGTCTGGGACCTTAGTTACATCATCTACAAAAAGAAGCTAGTAACACAGGAGGGCTATCGTAAGGATTAAATGAGGTAAGTCATAAAAATTGTGTGACAGAGTTGGAACAGAGCAGGGAGTCGAGAAATGACGGGTGCAACCAATTTCCACTGACCTAGTGCCTGCTAGACAAGGAGATTCCCTTCTCCAGGTGCACGGATCTGTAACACCTGGATGGAATCGTTTGGGCATTTTCAAAGAATACATTACAGTTTTAGGAGAAAGGTCTTACTGCCAGGGGATTCAGAAAGAGAAATGCAGAAAGAATTTTATAGTGGAAAACATCTAAATAAGGCAGGGGTTAAGTCTAAAACACCACTTGTTTTGCACTTTGCATTACTGAATCTCCATCAAGCCTTACCTGTCAGCTTGGAACAGCCTTCCAAGAGAAAGATAAATCAACTTAACTTTCCCATCTATAACAGACTAGAGTTAAATGCTATATATATTAACAACATTTGTTTTAGCATTGGCAGCAATTCTGCTCTGTGCAATAGCACTGCGTTTTTAAAAATATTTTGATCATGGATGATAATTGAGGCTTTCTTATTTGAAGATGAAGCATCCTAAAAAGAAAATCTTCACTGAGTATCAGATGCTCCAAGCAAATTCGAATCATGACTATTATACTTTTTTGAAAGGTTATAAGAAGAAAGTTCCATAAATTGTTCTTGATATGATAAACTCAGTTTCAAAGTAACACAGAGCAGCCAGAATTCTTTAATATTCATGCCAAGGTAAAAAAATGGAGTGAGGTTAAGATTTGGTTTCAGAATTTGAGTCATTAGAGAATATGTCTGTAAAAAGAAGAAATCCTAATGTAAAGCACTTTACCAAAATGACTAGACCACGTTTAATTTTTTCAAAATATTAAATGCAGGCCACATGCCCAACACTGTGCTAGGGTCGCTGGAATTCAAAGGAAGCACACAATTCTCTGACCTCTGAAAGACTGCAATCTAATGAGGAAGACAAGTCACACTCATATGAAATAAAGAATTATACAATGTAGAATTAAGTGCAAAAACCATGAGGCATGCACTTAATCCCACAGAGAGCCAGGAAAAGGACAAGATCAGAGTAGTAGCAACTATTATGCTACAGATGTTTGCATTAAATAATTTTATTTTTCATATTAATATAGGACTAACTACTTTTAAATAAACCCATTAAAACCATCTATTATCGAGTTATTGCCAGTTTTTCTGGCAAGCAATTTGAGTACCATTTTCTGAACTTCTGCTAGTGTATTGAATTACTCTGTTCCTTTAAGATGCTTAACTTCCCCATTCCTGAGATGGTACAGCTTGAACATCTTTCATTTGTTTAAATATCTATGTCAGGGATATTTACATATGGTTTGAGATGTTTCTGTTTAATATTAATCAATATTAATAATTTATCAGATTTTTAACAAGACAGCAAAATACTGGGGCACATAATCAGAATTCTCTAGTTTGTTGTTGTTGTTTTTAAGCAACAGAGTACTTTCACCCAATTAATTTTTCATGCCCAGCAAGTTGCTGAGACAAGATTGATGAGCCAAGAGCTAGAATAAGAAAAAGAAAAAACTTTTTCCTGCTGGTGGAATAAGCTAGAACTCAGCTGGGAGTAGATCCCTGACTGCAGAAAGAATAACAGAAACTTCTTTGGAAGGTCCTTAAGGGATTTAGCATCTCTGCACGGTACTATACACAGAACAGCAAGAGGGAAAAATACAGTGTGAAAAAACATGCATACACAACACATCTTCAGGTGAGTTCTAGATCCTGAAGCTTAATCAGTTGGCAGCTGCTAGCGTTAAAACTCTTTGCTTAGAACAATTCAGAGCAAGTTTTCCTAGTATTAATAAATTATATTTCCAAGTAATTGAATGTAAATAGCAAAGTTACTAATTATTTAGGCACTTCAGCAGTTTTTTGTTGTTTATTCATAAACTGGACTTTCTAGGAATATTCTTAAGATATTAAGTCGGAAAAAAGTGGAGTGAGTGATAGGGGAGCACTGAAGGTTATAAAAAGAACTCATTCTTTAGGGTCCTCAGCAGTTTGAGCTTTTCACAGATATATATATATATATATATAAAAGAGAAACTGTCCATCAACATTGACAGCAATGCTGATGTAAATCAGCATCAGCATTGGGCTTCCCTGGTGGCGCAGTGGTTGAGGGTCCGCCTGCCGGTGTAGGGGACACGGGTTCGAGCCCTGGTCCGGGAGCTGCAGAGCGGCTGGGCCCGTGAGCCATGGCCGCTGAACCTGCGCGTCCGGAGCCTGTGCTCCGCAATGGAAGAGGCCACAGCAGTGAGAGGCCCACATACCGCAAAAAAAAAAAAATCTGCATTAATAAAAATATTAATTTTCTTGCCACATTCAGATAATAGCCACCAGAAAACAAATAGAAAAAAGCATTTTGTCTGCATGACACCTCATAGCTAACTATTTAAAAGTGACTGGGTAATTAATGCACATTCCACTTTTTTCCCAAATACATGGAATCTTTCCATGCCTGGGGTTTCTTTTATTCATTAGTGGGCTATGATTAGCACCTGGGAAATAAGATGTGGCAGAAAGAAATTCACCACAAAATGGCACTGCTATTACCTGCCTGGGATGATTCCCACTCTTGTCCCACCTGTACAGTCGTCTTTCTGTAATCTTGGTCTTGCTGCATCTAAGGTGGAGACTTAGTCTTACCAACAAAAGAAACACCTCTCGGTCTGAGTCATAGAGTCATAAATGTCGTCACATAAAAGTGTTATCTTTAGTGATGCTCATTTAAATGTGCCTAGATTTATGAAATTCCTGTTAAACTGATTTCAGTTTCCAGGGGAAAATAACTTAGAATGCAAATTAGCTGATGTCCTTCCCACAAAATTCAAAATAATTTTCAGAATTTCACCACCATACACTGAAGAACAAGGCAGAAAAAGAAAAACATTTTGTCCTAGTCTTTAAAGCAGTGAGACATGAATTATTTATTTGTGGAAAGCTAGAAGTCCCTTTTAAATAACAGTGAATCAATTTTGAACTTGAAACAGATATTGGCACCCTGGATGATTCATTATTCTTAACCCCTGTTGTAGCACTGGCCCTCTGGGTCTCAGATTAAATTTCAGAAGACAGGCAGCAGCTCTAAGTTCTGAGGAGAAAATGTCACTAGAATGCCATTTTATATCAGTGACAGTGGCTTCTTCAGAAAATTAAGCTTCATTCCAAGTCAGCAAACACAATGACCATTGACTAACCTCTGAGTTAGTTCAGCCTGCCCAACAATAAGTAGAGTGTTTCACTCTAAAATCAAGTGTAATAACTGCAAAACAAGCTAAGAAAAAAGACTCCAGCAGAGCACCTTATAAATATTCTCGCAATTATTGTTCTTCAAAGCTCACTGCACTTCCAAAAACCCGTTGTGAGTATGGACATAATTTTATCCTTTAAGTTTAAAATAGAAAATATCAGTTTGGTTAGATTAATTCGAACGTTTGATTAGAATTATCAAGCACTATCAGAAATTTAGCATTACAGACATCTCAAGATAGCAGAGTAGGAAGACCCTGACCTCACCTCCTCCCACAAATACACCAAAACTACAGCTACGTATAGAACAACTCTTTCTGAGAACAACCTGAAGACTAGCAGAGTGGCTCTTCCTCAATCAAAGCTATAAAGAAAAAACTGCACGAAGACTGGCAGGAGGGGAAGAGAAGCAATCTACTTGGGGTCCACACCCCCAGCGGGCCACCTGGAGGAGGAGGGCTATCTCACAAGCTTAGGGATCCCTCCTAAGGAGTGAGGAGCTCAAGCTCCATATTGGACACCCCAGCCCTGGACGAAAGCCCCTTGACTGGTTTTGAAAACCAGTGTGGCTTAGCAGAGGGCTACAGGAAACTGAGACCCCACTCCTAAAGGGTGTGCACACAGATTGCTCGCTCCCAGTCCGAGCACGGAGGCAGCATATTGAAGAGTACTGGGTGCTCTGGCCAGTCTTCCAGGACAGCCCAAGTGCATCCCCCAGCCCACAGCAGGCTGCAGCTCTAGACCATGGGGCTAAGGAAGCAATTTCCGTAAAGCCGTCAGCTGATTTTTTCAGCAGAAATTTTGCAGGCCAGAGGGAGAGAGTCATGATATATATTTAAAGTGCTGAAAGGAAGAAACCCACGACCAAGGATACTCTACCCAGCAAGGTTATCATCCAGAATTGTAAGAGAGATAAAAGTGTTTCCCAGACAAGTAAAAACTCACCACTTAAGCAGCCTTACAAGAAATGTCAAAGAGTCTTCTTTAAGCAAGAAAGAAAAGGCCATATAAAGAAATAAGGAAAATATATGAAGGAAAAAATCTCACCGGTAAAGGCAAATACATAGTAAAGTCAGTGGATCAACCATTTAAATCATTATGTATAAAATAAATAAGATACAGAGGTATAGGAATTAGATAATACTTTATAATAACTTTAAATGGAGAATAATCTACAAAAACATTGAATTACTATATTATACAACTGAAACTAATATGATATTGTAAATCAGCTATGCACTTTAATTACTATATACTTTAATGTAAAAACTACATCCCAAATTAAGTCATAGGAGGTCAAACAGTTATATGTAAATTTTTAATTTAATTTAATTTAGAAAGAGAGGCAAATATTTATCTGATCTCTGGATTTAAGAACTCTAAACTTGAAAGCATAGGAAGGTATCACAAAGGAAAATATCAAGAGATTTGGCTTTATAGAAAAGTTAAAATATACGTATCTAAAAGGTATCATAGACAAAATGAAGAAACAAATGAAAACTAGGTAAATATTTACAAAAGATATCACAAAACGTTACATTCTTAATTTAAACTGATAAATCACTCTCCAAATATCATTATGCAAAAAGACATGAACAAACAATTCAAAGGTGAGAAAATATAAGTAGCAAAAACATTTAAGAAAAATGTGTTCAACTTACCAAATTAAACTAACAAGACATTATTTTTTACTTAACAAATTAATAAATTTTAAAATATATATATTATTAACATTAGTATCCATATAATTATAAACTAGTACAATCTTCCTGGAAAATTCTTCAGTATTTTTTACTAAGAGCCTTAAAAATATGCATATGCTCTTAACTGGAAAATTTTACATAGAAATATCTTCATTGTTTTGTAATTTATATGAGTGGAATATTTGAAACACCCTAAATATTCAGTAATAGACAAATATTTCAATTGATTGTAAAACACAAAGTATAACATATAATGCACACATATGCATGCCTTAAAAAGTATTTGCAGGGCTTTCCTGGTGGCGCAGTGGTTGAGAGTCCACCTGCCAATGCAGGGGACATTGGTTCGTGCCCCGGTCCGGGAAGATCCCACATGCCACGGAGCGGCTGGGCCCGTGAGCCATGGCCACTGAGCCTGTGCGTCCGGAGCCTGTGCTCCACAACAGGAGAGGCCACAGCAGTGAGAGGCCCGCGTACCGCAAAAAAAAACAAAAAAAAAGCTATACTGACATACTGCAGTTGATCAATAAGTATACAACTTCTGGGATCTTGCTTCAAGTTCAATTGTATAATAAACTGTCTCAAAACTGATTAACAAGGCCAGACATGCATACATTTTAAGTACTCTTACTTGGACTAAAGTCAAAAAGTATTACTGACAAAATATTTCCACAAGAAAATATAATGTACACTGTTTTAAGTTAGCAAGACTCCTGTGAAAGGGTTTAACAAAAGTCAAATGCCTCTGTAAAACCTTTCCCAGGTTTCTTCCTGTGGGGCTGGTCTACCACCTGTGTGTCAGCACCCAGGGCGTGCAGGGTCACTACCGCCTTCAGCAACCCGGACTTGCTGGGCTCACATTGACAACTCTGCCTCTCCTGCCCATTCAGGTACTAGGGGATTCAGAGATGAATAAAATAATGTGTTAACATAATGCAGATTGTAAAAATGCGTGGAAGGAAAGCAGCCTGTTCTAAGACTAATAGTGTTGGAGGGATTGATTTCAATTGAGCTGACAGGCTCTGAGGAGAACATGAAATATGAATCAATTTCTGATGGATGATAGCCCATAATGATCAAGGTTTAACTGCAATGTCTTATTTGACTATTGTCTCAGATTTGGGAGTATTCCTAATTTTGTTCTAGCTTGTACCCTCAACTATCATCTATGTGAAAACTCTTAGTCAATCTGAATAAAAGGAGTCTTTTAAAAATGGTTTAAAGAAGATTCTTCTGTTACCTTTTTAACATACTTTAATCAAAGGAAATCTTCCCGTCATGTGGAAGCTCCCTGGATCACACATTGAGGTTAACCTAGATTTCATCACATATATTCCTAAAGGCAAGGAGAATTGATTATCATCTTAAACAAGAGTGATCTGCTGAGAAATTTCCTTTTATTTGTGTTTTCTGAGAAACTGAAATAACCAGAAACCCCTCAGTTGACCTACTGCAATCTGGGACTTGGGAGACTTGGTTTTGAAGCCTCTCTCACTCAAGTTGTGAGTGGACTAAAATCTTGTTCATACACCCTGGTCTGTGAGATTGAGATACTAAGAGACAGATGTATGAATAGTCTTTCCCTGGAACCAAAGGATGCTAAAAATACTTATATATAAGAATTGACCCCTCCCCCTCAAAGAAAGAAAGAGGAAGAAAGAAAGAAAAGACAGAAAGGAGGGAAGGAAGGAAGGAAGGAAGGAAGGAAGAAAGAAAGAAAGAAAGAAAGAAAGAAAGAAAGAAAGAAAGAAAAAGAAAAAGAAAGAAAGGAAGGAAGAAAGGGAGAAAAAGAAGAGCAAAGAGGGAAATGGAAATGAAACCAGGGTCAAGTTTAGCAATGCCCAAATGAAGCTGAAGTGTTAGGCAGAAATGTGTGGTTTTGAGTCTGACACTCGTAGGCATTTGTTCCCCCTAATGTCTCAGCCAACTGTACAAATTTATAAACATTTGACTTTACTTCAATAAATCAAATAGGTATTTTGTAAATTGTACTCGATTTATAAATGTGCAGTGTCTATTTTTTAATATTGCAATTTTAAATGTATTCCTTTGGCCCCAATCAACTCACTATAAAAATCCTTGTTATTCAAGAGGATACTTTTCATAGAAATGTCTTAAAATATATTATTCTTTTAATTAACATTACAAATTAAAATTCTAAAGAACATTGGGTACTAGATCCCTTAGTACTGTTAGTATTATTGCTTTAACATATAATTTAACCATGTCTTCTTAGTATAGATAATTAAGGCTTCTACTCTAACATATAGTAAAAGTCTCTATCTCTAACGTGTAATTATGTTCATAAATGATAGTAATAAATTCTTAATATAACCAAACACTGATAACCAAACAAAAGCTTATTTTGAATAGCTTAATATGTTAAAAATTATGGAATTAAAAAAAAATCATGGAATAGCATTTTTAACTTAATATTGCTTTGGTTAAATCATACATGTATTTCTTGTTTTGTATGCATGAAACCAAACAGGACCCTGCAGGGCCTTCCTGGTGACAGGCAATACCCTTTCCGGGTCCCCCACCTCTTATTAGTAAAAAGCCTTAGCCTCCTAGGTCTTCCTCGAGTTCCAAAGAGCAAATTTGTGTTTGTTTGGTTTTTGGTTTTTGGTCTTTTTTGCGGTACGCGGGCCTCTCACTGTTGTGGCCTCCCCCGTTGCGGAGCACAGGCTCCAGACGCGCAGGCTCAGCGGCCATGGCTCATGGGCCCAGCCGCTCTGTGGCATGTGGGATCTTCCCGGACGGGGGCACAAATCCGTGTCCCCTGCATTGACAGGTGGACTCTCAACCACTGTGCCACCAGGGAAGCCCTCCAAAGAGCAAATTTAATCAGAGAAGTGAAAGAATGAAAAAACAAAGAAAAACAGTCAAGCAAGACAAAATAACAGTAGTTTAGCCGTAAAACTAAGTCAAGGATCTTTAGTTCCTCCTCAGGGGCTATAGATAATATCCTGAGCCATATCCTTGAGTTGTTTTTCAGACATTAAAACTCCCACCAAGTGGAAGAAGTTAACTGCATGCTGACCACCAGCACATAGACCCCAGACTGGTTGGAGCCAGAAAACTGATCATTGAGATTCCCCAAATACCACCCTCACCATGGACCAAGCAGAATGTCCACGAGCTGATCAGACACCCTGCCACCCTTTCCCTTACACTGTCTTTAAAAACCCTTCCCCCAAGTCCATCAGAGAGTTTGGGCCACTTGAGCATTAGCTGGCCACTCTCCTTACTTGGCCCTGCAATAAACGCCTTACTTTCCTCCACCACAATCTGGTGTCAGTAGATTGGCTTCGTTGCATGTAGGGTGGGTAAGCAGACCCACGTTTGGTTTGGTAACATGAGCAAGAGATTTTAAATACACAAGGAATACATTTTCCTTCATGCATTAAATGTTTGCCTGACCCATTGTTCTCTCTGATACAGAAGTTTCATGCCTTCTATCAGCATAGCTCTTATACCCGATGTCTTTGTTTGATATACTAAAGAACATATTGTTGTACTGAGACAAAAAAATGAAAGTAGATTTAGTCTAATAAGGCTGGCATGAAACTTTGTTATATTAAAAAAACCCACATGTCCAAACAAGAACAAACTTTTTAATTACTTGCACAGTGCTTATTTTACTGACATTTATCCACATTTTTTTAACCACTCTTTACTGCAGTTGTCTGTTGGATAGAGTTATCTGGCTCAACACCACTCACAAGCAATACCAGAAATAGTGTTTTTAACTGAGGACTTTAAAAAGCAACACAAAATGACCATTTGAAAAACATAGAACTCACATTATAATATGACCAGTGTCAGTAAATACAACACACAAAAATATATACACAAACTACAGATAACAAAGCAAGGATGACGATGTTTTTATTAAGTAGATCCTCATCTCTTTCTTTGCTCTTCTCCTCCTGCTGCATCCCTGATCTGCATCTATGGTCCACACATATGAGCCAGTATTCATACTGGACTGGTTATGTCCTGAGTTGTGATTTAATGTAATATTAAATGCAAAGTGTTCCCAGTCTGCTTCAAAATGCTCAAATTATGGTCTTCATCAGACATACTCATCAGTTGTAGGTGTTTGCTGAGTAGTGTCCATACAAGTGCTCAAAATGAGGCACCTTCCAATTCTGCAAATATGTCTTTCTAAGAACACTGAAACACTTCCCCTGGCTGTGTTTCTTTAAGAATATTGTGAGCATCTCTGTCTTGAAGCAGGAAAGACGGGAAGAATCTCCTTATGGCAGAATCCTTAATTTCATCCTTTCTGTGGTTCCTATGCCTCATGATCAAATATGCCCACCCTAACCTTACCCTCAAGCCTGTTGTGCTGTTAAAACTGTCACCTTAGGAGTGACTTTTATTTTTATGCTGGCACTAATTATAAAATTATAATTATTCAGTTTGTTATATTCATCAACCTATATACTTGATTGGTGTACTTTTTAAGCTTATTCTTCAATGAAAAGTTAGAAAAAATAAACCAACAGTGTTCTGCCAGGATTTCCCTGGTTATCAGCTTCACACATATTACAGCAGAAGAAGATGGTTTCCAGGACATCGGTAGGTTACTTTCACCAGATATTTGCAGAGAAAGGTGAGACACACATTCATTTAAAAGAATACATGGTATATACAGTTGACCCTTGAACAATTACAGGGGTTAGGGACCCCAATCATCCATGCAGTTGAAAATTCACATATAACTACAGTTGGCCTATATCCTCTGGTGCACATCCAGGTATTCAACCAACCACAGATCACATAGTACTTATTTTTTGAAAAGAATTTGCTATAAGTGGGCCTGTGTGGTTCAAACTCATATTGTTCAAGGGTCAAATATATATATATGTATATGTATGTATGTATATGTATATAAAATTTCCCTTTAATCTGCCATAAATTCGTTTAATCAAAGTAAATGAGTAACGTTACCAATATACTTGTATAAAGCATTGGAAAATGTGAAGTTCTCTCACCCACATGCTCTGCTCTCACTTGATTCCCAGCTTCCTTGCCTGACAGCATTCATTTTAGTTGGTCTCCATAATGGAGAGCAGGCCTTGACATGTTCTATGACAACTTAACTTACAGCCACCATACCATGTACAATGGAGCAAACTGGCCTGCTGCCTAATGACTATTATCTAAGGTAATCAGAGTAAACAGCAAATAGCACAAATAATTTTGAACAGAGGTTTGTTGACCCAGATACAATATTTATGTGGCTTACTACTTTCTCAGACAGAATTGGTCCTTATCATATCCTATGGAACAGAAATTTGTTACTCCTTAATTATTCATTGCCTATTCCTAGACGTTTTTTTAAAATGAGGAAACCTTTGAAAAGGAGTGATAATAAGTTCCCAAGAGGAAACTCAAATGTCCCTCAATCTTTATTTTTTTAATTCACATCTAATGAAAATCTTTGCTCCAGAAGAGTTTGTAAATTCACAATAATGCTAGATTTTATCATATTCTTTCCTACCTCCTGGAGTATTTACATGCGACATTTATTTGATAGTTAGAAGTATTGTGAATCTGTTCAGGTCATTTTGCTGGGCACCCTGTACCCTGGAAAAGTCACCCTACACATTGCCCAAGGCTCAGTCAAGGCTCACTGCCCTGGGGCGGGTCTTCATGGGACAAAGTTTCACATGGGCCTCTCCACAGGCACCTGTCCAGCTGATGTGTGAATGAATGCACAGCTCTGCTGTAAGTTGTTAACTCATTATGTTGTCATTGTCGGTTTACCGCAGTTGCCACAAAGATTATGAGTTGTTTGTCAGAGAGATATGGCCCATTCATTTTTGGAGCATATCAACTGGAATACAATATGTGCTAAATAGAATTGAAGGAATAAAATAAGGTCTTTTATTGTTCTTGAACAGAGTCTGATATCTTTTATTTAATGCTTCTTGAAAACTGTTCTGGACTGAATGTTTTTGTCTCCCCAAAATTCACATGTTGAAGCCCTAACCCTCAATGTGATGGTATTTGGAGATGGGGCCTTAAGGAGGTAATTAGGTTTAGATGATGTCATGAGGATGGTGCCACCATGATGAGACTGTCTTTATAAGAAGAGGAAGAAACCAGAGCTCAAACTCTCTTTCTCTGCCATGTGAGGACACAGCCAGATGGTGGCTGTCAGCAGGCCAGGAAGAGAGCTCTCACCAGCACCCTGCCATGCTGGCACTCTGGTCTGGTTCTTCCAATCTCAAGAACCATGAGAAATACATTTCTGTTGTTTAAGTCACCCAATCTATGATATTTTGTGATGGCAACCTGGGCAAACTAAGACAAAAACCCATTTTTAAAAGTTCAGGTCAGAGGCTTCCCTGGTGGCACAGTGGTTGAGAGTCCGCCTGCCGATGCAGGGGACACGGGTTTGTGCCCCGGTCCGGGAGGATCCCACATGCCCTGGAGTGGCTGGGCCTATGAGCCATGGCCGCTAAGCCTGTGCGTCCAGAGCCTGTGTTCCGCAACGGGAGAGACCACAACGGTGAGAGGCCCGCGTACCGCAAAAAAAAAAAAAAAAAAAAAAAAAAAAAAAGTTCAGGTGAAATTATTTGTTTAAATATCTTGATATTGTGTCATTTTAAAGGAATGGAGAAAAGATGGATAATTTAATAAATTGTGTAGGAAAACTGGTCAGTTGTTTAAGGAAAAGCATGAATCCTTGCATTACTTCTTATGCCAAAATAAATTCTAGATGAGGCAAATATTCAAATGTTAGAAGGAAATAAAAGAAGTGAGAGAAGGAGGAAAGGAAGAAGGGAGGGAAGGGGTAGGGAGGGAAGGAGGGAGGCTAGCACTGGAGACCCAAAGATCAACAACGATATGTGTTTATAATTTTAAAGTGGGGGAAGGCCTTTTATGATATGTATGTATGATATAAAACCCAGAAATTATAAAGGAAAATTTACACATATGAAATTTTTAAAAAATTGATCCTGAGAATAGCAACATGCACAGAGTTTTAAATTACAGTTTAATGAAAAGTGGCAACAATCAGGACAAAGGCCTAATTTCTCTAGCAAAAAAGGAGCTCTTACAAATCAATTAGAAATGACCAAAAAGAAAATAGAAATGAACAAAGGATATAAAAATGTATGTTACAGGAAAAAATACATATGGTCAAAGTATGTGGAAAGATATTTAATGTCACTAAAAATAAATCAAATTCAAACTAAAACCACAATATGCTATTTTCGCATGTTTACAAAGGTTGTTAGTACCCCCCTTACTTGTTGGGAAATGGAAAAGCATCCCTTTTATAAACTTTTGATAAAGTATATATTAGGATAAGCTTTAGGAAGCCATCTGGCAATATCTTCCAAACTTTTCAATGTCAATACACTTTGACACTGAAATCCACTTCTAGGAGTTTATATTTCATTTATTCATACCCATAAGTGTTTGTCCACTAATAGAAGATAGGTTTCCAAATTTTAGTTTAAAAAGTAATAAAAGAAGTATGTTTACTTTCATACAAATATAAAAATATATATTTATATGTATTATATGCATATATTATATATAGATATATATAAAATTTACTACAGCTACCTCTAATCAATGAGATTTTGGAATAAAAGCGTGAAATGTTACATTTTACTTTATATACTTTGGTACCTTTTAACTTTTTTAAGAAGCCATAAATTTATATTATTTTATAATTTAAAATGTTATTAAAAGTATAGGAGAGAATGGCCAACCTACAACTCTGTAAAAATTAACATAATTATGCAATCACTAAGTTATACAAAAATTAAAATATCAAAAGAGAGCAAGAGAAAAATCCCAAATAAAATGATTTCAGAAATAAAGAGCTTGAAAGAAAAGTGTTCAGGGAACAAAGAGCGTGTGTCAGGAAGTTGACAAGCCCCACCTATAATACAGGATCAGAAGCCCGGGAGCCCGAGACACACCTGTCACTCAACCTCTCTTTCAGTCAAGAAAAGGCTGGTGTGGGACATGGAGCTGATGAATGAGTATGCAAATTAATGGAAGAGAAGAAAGAAGCATTCCCTAAGGTGAGGGAAAATGGGAAGGGGATGGTTTCAGAGGGGAAAAAATCATTTCCCATAAGTTTAAATCAGCTCAAGAACAGGCCATGACCTTCAGGAAGGACTTTTAAAAATAGATTTTTTGCCTCAGAAAATAATCAAACCAAACCTTCTTTGTTTTCACATTTTAAGTTTAGACTCCATAAGTAAGCAACAGATGTATTTACACTCATATTGTCTGCATGTGGATGATGATTGAATTTTGATGATGAATTGGACCAAATATCTCAAATTAAAATTTTCACACCAGCTGTAAAATTGTAACATATCATAAAGCTACACATATTCTGTTTTCACCTTGTACAGTTTTCCCACAAGTAAAGGTTATTTATTCCAAGGGGGGAAAATGTATTTCATTTGCAATGTATTTTCATTTTCATGTGTCCCAGGAGAAAAAGAATTGCATGTCAGATACATTTGATTTAGGATCATCCCCACATTTCTAAAGTGAAGGTGCCCTCTAAATATTGATTCTTTTTTCATAAAAAGTTCCCCACATAGCACCCTTCCTGAAAGAGGAGATATATGAAAGATTACAGCTGTCCTGTCTTTGTAGACTGGATAAAACAAAAAAATTGCTGGAATTGATTGAGGTGAACCAAACTCAAGATCAGAATGTCTTTCTTTATTACAAGTGAAGGCAATCAAAAATACCATCGGACTCCTAAAGTTACATGTTTTGGTTCTTTCTCCGTTCTATCCTTTCTGCCTCTCAGTCCTCAGAGCCACTTTTTTCTATGTATATCACATTATATACACACTTACACACACACACAGTATTTAGCAAAACTATCTAATTGAAACTGTACTGTGGTTTCTTACAATCAGTGGTAAGTCATCTAGCAAATAATGTGTTCGTAATAATGGTTAAAGTAGTAAATTTGCTGGATGAATTTACTGTATATATCAACCAGAGATTTTGGGCCTCTGAGGAAGGACCCATGGGCCTGTAGCAGCTGTAGGGAAGCAAAATTTGCCACCCCTAAATGTGTTTCTTTGGCATGAGAAAGACACAGAAGATGAAGGAAGTTTTTCTTTTCACCTCCCACATAACTGTCTAAAAGAATTTAGATAGAGGGCCTATTCCAGGAAAGAGAACTATCACCAGAGATATCTATAGTATAATATGAAGTAGGCATGGTAGACAGGGAGGAACCTAGCAAAGTCTGTTAAAATTCCTCACTGGGTCCCATTGTCTCTACATGGCACAGCAAACGTTTGTTTACCAAACATTTGTTCTTAATTCATCTTCCTGTGAATTATCTTCCTTCCCTTTGAAGTCCCAGACCCCAGTCTAGAATGACAATAGAGACCTCATTTTGTCTTACTGTCTTAAGAATCTCTTGTGTTCATATTCCCTGCATATATGTAATTAGATTTTATTCTCTCCTTTTAAACTCAATTTAAATCTTAGACCAGGCAGAAGAACCTACTAAAATAGAGGAAAGATTTTTTTTCTCTTCCACTCAGCAAAAGTTCCCTGACCATGAGACTCCCTAATTTAAGTATCTTCATTGCTACATATGGCACAGATGGTGTAAAGATCAAATGTTCAAAATCATTACTATCAAACATTATGCAAATGTGATGTACCGTAACATTGCCATACAAACAGTGTCCAGTGATTCTCTGTGTTGTCACAGCAGCTTTACAATGCTCTCTTGCTGACCTAAGAAAGTTGCTCTGCAGGTTTTGCATTTGTATTCACACAAACTTCCTTTAGTTCGTGTTTAAAATTATGTCTTCTTACTGTTCATGTCAGTGGGGCTTTTACTGGCTTTCCTATTTTAAATCCCCAAATTAAAATAATTTCTTTCAAGGAGATGATTCAATTCTGGAGACTGACCTAGAAAACTGTGGTGTGTTATTCACCAATATAGCCTGATGTGTGATTGGAGAGTTTCATAGTAATTATACAGTGGGCCCTTGCCCTTTCTACTTGCCTTTCAGTCCTTTGAGTGTTCTGCTCTGTGGCTGATCACCTGAAATGGCTATTGGGAGTAGGCAGTATTTAGATAATTAATAAATAATTGCATTTATTGTTAAATAATAAATTGTTATTCCTTTAACCAAAATAACTGTATGTGGGTTTATGCACACAAGTAAATGTATACATACAAGTAAACATACACACTTTCATACATAGCAAAGAATTTAGAAGAAGTTACACCAAAAAAATGGTATCCCTGGCTAATACCTTTGTGTTTTTGTTCTAAGCTTTCTAATTCTTCTGCAGACATGTTTTACTTGGGTCAGAATAAGAAACAACCCAAGTTAACTACTGAAGACTCAAACGTCTTTGTCTTAATAGTAGATACTTCCTAATTTATTTTGGTAGTTTCAATCATTGAGTGCTGACATTTACCACATTTTCCAAAATGTAATAATGAGCTCTATGAAGAGAAAATTTAGCTTTAATAATTTTCTCCAGTTACCTCTTTTAAAAGAATATGATAATATGCTCCGGACATAGGAAGGTATGTGAAATTGGAAAGCTATGGATTGCTTCAAAGTAAAAGTGATGGGAATAAAAGCATATGTCATCATGAAAAAATAAAAGAGGCTTTACATTTTCGTAGTTATTTCTGTTATATTACCGAAAGAGGCTAAGCAAATCCTCATGTGCAAATGGCCTAAATAAAGCCGGAACTTCTCCCTTTAAATTGGAAAAAGAAACAACTTAGGAAACACAGTGAAATCAAAAGAATAAGTTATACGTATACTACATTTTCTTTCTCCCAGGTGCATTAGTTTGAGTATTTGACCTTTAGTTGAGATATACAGGAAAAGAGAGCCCAAGTAATTCATGAGTGCTAATTAGAACTCTCTGAAATAAGTGTCAATGTTGTTAGTGAGATAAGTACTTCTCAATGTTATAGCCTCCATTAACTGGACTAGCAATCTTGCAAACTCTGTGACTTGTGTGGGCACAGCAAAGAGGAATGCTAAGACTTCCTCCAACTGCACAGTGAGTCTATGATCACTGAGTGGATGAGATGAGAAGATATAAGCAAAAACTGTGCAAAGTCACTTCTACCAAATAAGTGGTAAGTTTTTCACAACCATGATATTATTTTGATGGTTCCAATGAAAACTGTGATTTATTTGGAGCACAGCACCTCATGCCTTTTGCTTAGCATCAAGTTGTACTTTCAAATTGTCGTTTTATTCTGTCAGGAAACACATTGGTGAAATTGATTAGAGAGCCCTCAACATTTCTTCTCTCTATAACCATATTTTGCATGGTGATAATTAAAAGAAATCAATGGAAACACTGAAGCAGAAACAGTAAGTTATACTCCCTGACCTAATTGCAGTAATTGAAGCATATTAAAAATGAAATCACACCAGAGGACAGACAGCAGAAGCAAGAAGAATTACAGTCTTGCAGCCTGTGGAAAAAAAACCACATTCACAGAAAGATAGGCAAGATGAAAAGGCAGAGAGCTATGTACCAGATGAAGGAACAAGATAGAACCCCAGAAAAACAACTAAATGAAGTGGAGAAAGGCAACCTTCCAGAAAAAGAATTCAGAATAATGATAGTGAAGATGATCCAGGACCTTGAAAAAAGAATGGAGGCAAAGATCGAGAAGATGCAAGAAATGTTTAACAAAGACCTAGAAGAATTAAAGAACAAACACCTAGAAGAATGAAAGCACAAACAAACAAAGATGAACAATACAATAACTGAAATGAAAAACACACTAGAAGGAATCAATAGCAGAATAACTGAGGTAGAAGAACGGATAACTGACCTGGAAGACAGAATGGTGGAATGCACTGCCACAGAACAGAATAAAGAAAAAAGAATGAAAAGAAATGAAGACAGCCTAAGAGACCTCTGGGACAACATTAAATGCAACAACATTCGCATTATAGGGGTCCCAGAAGGAGAAAAGAGAGAGAAAGGACCTGAGAAAATAGTTGAAGAGATTATGGTCAAAAACTTCCCTAACATGGGAAAGGAAATAGCCACCCAAGTCCAGGAAGCTCAGAGAGTCCCCAGCAGGATAAACACGCCAAGACACATAGTAATCAAATTGACAAAAATTAAAGACAAAGAAAAATTATTGAAAGCAACAAGGGAAAAACAACAAATAACATACAAGGGAACTCCCATAAGGTTAACAGCTGATTTCTCAGCAGAAACTCTATAAGCCAGAAGGGACTGGCATGATATATTTAAAGTAATGAAAGGGAAGAACCTACAACCAAGATTACTCTACCCAGCAAGGATCTCATTCAGATTTGAAGGAAAAATCAAAAGATTTACAGACAAGCAAAACCTAAGAGAATTCAGCACCACCAACCCAGCTCTACAACAAATGCTCAAGGAACTTCTCTAAATGGGAAACACAAGAGAAGAAAAGGACCTACAAAAACAAACCCAAAACAATTAAGAAAATGGTAATAGGAACACACATATCGCTAATTACCTTAAATGTGAATGGATTAAATGCTCCAACCAAAAGACACAGGCTCACTGAATGGATACAAAAACAAGGCCCATATATGC
Source organism: Mesoplodon mirus (assembly GCF_964341445.2). NCBI lineage: Eukaryota > Metazoa > Chordata > Mammalia > Artiodactyla > Ziphiidae > Mesoplodon > Mesoplodon mirus. Next base: position 32,042,204 of record NC_138986.1, on the reverse strand, counting down.
TGTCTAGAAGAGACACACTGAAGACCTAGGGACACATACAGACTGAAAGTGAGGAGATGGAAAAAGATATTCCATGCAAATGGAAATCAAAAGAAAGCTGAAGTAGCAATACTCAGATAAAATAGACTTTAAAATAAAGAATGTTACAAGAGACAAGGAAGGACACTACATAATGATCAATGGATCAATCCAAGAAGAAGATATAACAATTATAAATAGATATGCACCCAACATAGGACCACCTCAATACATAAGGCAACTGCTAACAGCTATAAAAGAGGAAATCAACAGTAACACAATAATAGTGGGGGACTTTAACACCTCACTTACACCAATGGACAGATCATCCAAACAGAAAATTAATAAGGAAACATAAGCTTTAAATGACATAATAGACCACATAGATTTACTTGATATTTATAGGACATTCCATCCAAAAATTGCAGATTACACTTTCTTCTCAAGTGCTAATGGAACATTCTCCAGGATGGATCACATCTTGGGTCACAAATCAAGCCTCAGTAAATTTAAGAAAACTGAAATCATATCAAGCATCTTTTCTGACCACAATGCTATGAGATTAGAAGCCAATTACAGGGAAATAAACGTAAAAAAACACAAACACATGGAAGCTAAACAATATGTTACTAAATAACCAAGAGATCACTGAAGAAATCAAAGAGGAAATCAAAAAACACCTAGAGACAAATGACAAGGAAAACACAATGATCCAAAACCTATGGGATGCAGCAAAAGCATTTCTAAGAGGGAAGTTTATAGCAATACAAGTTTACCTCAAGAAACAAGAAAAATCTCAAATAAACAATGTAACCTCACACCTAAAGGAACTAGAGAAAGAAGAACAAACAAAACCCAAAGTTAATAGAAGGAAAGAAATCATAAAGATCAGAGAAGAAATAAACGAAATAGAAACAATGAAAACAATAGCAAAGGTCAATAAAACTAAAAGCTGGTTCTTTGAGAAGGTAAAGAAAATTGATAAACCATTAGCCAGACTCATCAAGAAAAAGAGGGAGAGGACTCAAATAAATAAAATTAGAAATGAAAAAGGAGAAGTCACAACAGACACTGCAGAAATACAAAGCATCCCAAGAGACTACTACAAGAAACTCTATGCCAATAAAATGGACAACCTGGAAGAAATGGACACATTCTTAGAAAGGTATAACCTTCCAAGACTGAACCAGGAAGAAATAGAAAATATGAAGACCAATCACAAGCACTGAAATTGAAACTGTGATTAAAAATCTTCCAACAAACAAAAGTCCAGGACCAGATGGCTTCACAGGTGAATTCTATCAAACATTTAGAGAAGAGCTAACACCCATCCTCCTCAAAGTCTTCCAAAAAATTGCATAGAAAGGAATACTCCCAAACCCATTCTATGAGGCCACCATCACCCTGATACCAAAACCAGACAAAGATACTACAAAAAAAATGAAAATCACAGACCAATATCATTGATGAATATAGATGCAAAAATCCTCAACAAAATACTAGCAAACAGAATCCAACAACACGTTAAAAGGATCATACACCATGATCAAGTGAGATTTATCCCAGGGGTGCAAGGATTCTTCAATATATGCAAATCAATCAACGTGATACACCTTATTAACAAATTGAAGAATAAAAACCATTAAAAAAATGAAATCAGAATTTCTGTCTCCCATACATGCCGGGCTTTTTATTGTTGTTGTTAACTCTTTTTGTAAAATAAAACACTTACACCAAAAAATGCACAACAAAGGCTTTGATTTATCACAAAGGAAGCACCCAAATAATCTGATGAAGAAATAGAATATTACATGTCTTTCGGAAGCCCATGCATAATCCCTCCTATTCACTGTTCCTTCTTTTCCTCCCCCTTAAAGGTTAACCATAACTTGATACTTAACTAATTATTTGCTTCCTTTTCAAAGTATGATTTTACTACCTAAGCACAAATCCCTGAGCAATAGTCTAGTTTGGCCTGTTTTTGAGCTTCATGTAAGTGAAATCATATATTATGTCTCCTTTTGTTTCTGCATTCTTTTACTCAACATTCCCTTGTAACTGCATGTAGCTGTAGTTCTTTCAGTTTCATTGCTTTATAGCATTTTGTCCTATGATTATACCACAATCTATTTTTCCATTTAACTGTTGATGAACTTTATAAACAACATTCCTAGGAATAATCTTGTAGATGTATCTTGCTATACATAAGCACACATTTCTAGAGGTGGAACTGTTGCTCCCAGGGCATGTGTATCTTCAACCATAGCTCTTCCAAAGTGTCTTCCAAAGTGACTGTTGCAATTTTTCCAATTTACAACCCGCCCCCAGAAAAGTGTATGGGAGCCCCCCTGCCTTCACGTCCTCATCCACATTTGATATTGTCATATCTGCAGGAGTTCTTAAAATGTTCTGACGTTTATCAAAAGGTACCAACTTCCGGTTTTAAGATAAATAAGTTCTGGGGATGTAATGTACAGTATGGTGACTATAGTTGACAATACTGTAGTATACATTGGAGAGTTGCTGAGAAAGTAGATCTCAAAAGTCTTCATCACAAGAAAAAAACAATTCATAACTATGTAAAGTGATGGATGTGGCAATCACTTCACAATATATACACATGTCAACTCATTACATTGTACACCTTAAACTAATACAATGTTATATGCTAATTAAGTGTTCTGGATAATGGTGCTTTGTTACTTATACATGTTGCCAGTAATCTTTACCCAGTTTATGGCTGCTTTGTTGCTCACTTAATAGTGTCTTTGAGGAGCCAAAGATCTTAATTTTTTGTAGTAAAGTTTAATCAATCATCTCCTTTATGGTTAGTGTTTTTGTGTGTGTGTACTGTTTAAAAAATCTATTCCTACTCATATATAATGAAGATTTGGTCTTATGTTATCTTCTAGGAGATTTATTGTTTGCTTTTCATATTTAGATCTATTACTACTATATACATAGAACTGATTTTTGTGTCCAATTTGAAATAGGGTCAAATTTCTCTTTTTCCCAAGTTGGTATTTTCTCCCAGCACCATTTATTGAAAAGACTATTCATTCTGCACTCCTCTACAATGCCACCTGTATTAGTTTCCTCTCTCTTATCTCTATGATAACACAAATAACTATGATTGTCTCTTAGTCTATTGGCATTCTCATTCATGCCACAAATTCATAGCTTTGAACAAGGAATGGGAAAGCTTAAGCTTAAAAGAGCAAGTGAATTTGCATACATGTCCATCCCCAAATGTCTATGTATATACTTCTAGAGCATTTGCAGAGAGATCTGTCTGCCTGGTATTTTGGGTAATAGGCTCTGCTCCTACTAAGTGTCATGTGTGTTCACTGTAGAGCAATGAATGAAGTTTCCTGTTGTCAGAAACTCTGAGCACAGATAGGTTCAACTTGCTGAGCAACAGGATTCTAACGTGACTTTTTTATTTCGTAAAATTCTTGCCTCTAAAATATCTTATGACATTTGGAAATCTTGTGTCTGTCTTACCGTGCACCATATGATCAACACCACTGCTGACAGATGAGAATAGAAGCTATTATGAATCAAAAGTATTGTGTCTTGAATCCAGGGTAAAACTGGTACAGAACATAAAATGTTCATTTTATATTCTCTCAGGTAGAGGTATGATTTGAGTGATATTTGCCCTTAGAAGAGTAGAAGACTACAAATGTTTTACTGTGTTCACTCTAAAAGAAACAGAATTAGGAATAACCAGAGAAAATTCATTGTAAAATGTTTGAAATAATCTTTCTTTGAATTTCGCCTACTTGACCTTCTAAAACTTCTCAGTTCATTTACTCCATCTTGTATTATTTATCTTTGATTTAGTTTTAATCTTGAAAACAAATCCAGGGAAGGGTTTAGGAGGTCCATTTCCTTTCTCTCAGGCTTCTAGCTCTGAGTTCTGGTGTGATTAATTTGGAGAATGAATAGCCTATAGGTTTTTGCCTTTTCAAGTTTCAAATTTTTCCTACTTTTTCTTCTTCAGCACTTCTAGGATTTTTGGAATGCTTTTATCTCTAGAAGTCAAAACATAATATCCTTAAATCAGTCAGCTTAAATTAATGCTTCCAAAATTATTCTATATTCTATTGAAAACTATGTTTCATTGATAGGAACCCACTTAATTTTCAGCTAAGGCAATACTGAGCAGAAAGAGAAGATGAGATAGAAATGCTCAAATGATGGACTGGGAATTGACTTGGGTCTGGGCCATGAAATTGCGCCACTAAACCATATTACAATTGTAATCTCTATCACTAAATATTCTGAAGAGCCTGCTGACATCAATTTTGTGCTGGTATATATGTGTTTGTGTGCATATATATGAAATATTACTACTTACATAACAATTTGGTAATATAAAAATCTATTGCATGTAATTTTGTGCTAGACACCATATTACAACTCATATTAGGTATCTATTTTGTATTTTATATTATTAACAAGACTGGAAGCCCTCCAGTCTTTGAAATAAAAGCCCCCTAATGGTTTAATCCTATTTGATAAGTATGACAACACACATTAGATCTATGGATCACTCTATTTCTTTGATCACTGTCTTTCAATGAAAATCTTTCTTTTAATTTGCTGCTCAGCCTCCAAGTCCAGATAAATGAAAAGTTAATAAGCTATTCAATGCAATAGCATTTTTATTTTAGAACTCTAAAAATATATATCATCTTTGAGCCTTGCAGTGACATTAGATGAGGTATATGTATAGGACTAAAGCACAGGCACATCTGGAGTTGACATACTTAACACCCTCTTTTAGGAGTCAGTATACTTCCATGTTGTGAAAGGAAAATCAAAATGGAGTTGATATTGCTAAGAGAGCTCTCTAAAATAGAGCTAGGAAGCCATTGAGGAAGTGTGACTTATGCACATCTCAGCCTGGATGGAATCTGACCAGATGAAATTAAGACCAGGCATCCAGAACATCTGCCTAATGTTCTAGAAACTCAAGATACTTATTGGACCCTTACCCTAAGTAACTCGTGAAAACCTATCCCTTAAAGGACAAACGTTTTCTTTCTTACATCAGTCGATCATAATTCTTGCCAGACAACTTTAACAATCTTGTGGTTTTTGCCTCTATAAGCCCCTGACACTTTATCTTCCCCAGAACACTCTCAGTGTTACCCAAATCTGTGCCTCCCAAATTGTGATTCCTAAGATACCGAAATAAAGCTCTTTGTTCTTTGCAGCTTCCATAAAGATTATTGCTCGGCAAAACTCACATCAACTTAGGACTCCAAGGCAAATAAGCAGACAGCAGCCTTGAGTCTCTTTACCAGAATTATTTCATAAGCCAGAATAATAGCTACCATTTTTAAGCTATCCAAATGGTGCCAGATACTTTACATCTATTATTTCTAATCCTTATATAAAATGTGAAAAACTATCTCTCTTTTAAATATGAGGAAACAGTCTGACATTTCACTATTAGCCTAGTAAGTTCCAGAAGCATTTTATCTGATCCCAAAGCCTACTCCATTTGCTTAAGTACAATACACTCGAATTCACTGGAAAACACAAAGAAAAAGAAAGATGTGAGCATGAATGATCATAACAGAATGCAAAAGGAACAACTTTTTCTAATATCTGACTCTGGTTTTAAAGAAGTTTGATTTGTTTCTAATCTCCCATTGCTGAGACTGATCTAATTGACGAACACATATTATGCTTCTAGCAGCAAAACACCCACAAGATAGAAATAATGTAGATCTTAAACTGACCACATGGTTCTAAATCTTAATTCTGCCATTTACTACGTGTGCAAGTGTGGGCAGTGGTATAACATCTCTATGTGTGTAAAATGGGAATATTTGTATACACACTACATAAGCCAGCTGATCTGAACTAGAAAAGACATCATAGTGACTACCATATGGTAGGCTCTCAACAGGGGCAGATATTTTTTCTGAAGTCACATTTTCTAGTATGCTAATTTTTTGTTTTGGGGGGTTTTTTGGTAAACGTTAGTTGAACTGGAGGGGTAAATACAGATATCAGCACATATACCCATCACTGTTGGAATTATTTTCAAAAAAAAATCCATTATGGCAGTTATTAGAGATCATGACCAGACTATCATTGATTTTGCCTTGCCCTGGGATTTTATCCTCATGGAATCTATGTTCACAATAAGGATTTTGACAGCCACTTGCTTTCCGAGGCTTGTTGACTCCATCTCTGGAGCCAGAAGGAGAGAGAGCTGACTCCTGCTTCAGGCATTACTGAACTTCAGTCTCATGTGTGAATAAATCCTAAGGTTAATCATTTAAATGATCACATGCTTTTCCCTAAATGGCATTGATTTCAGTGGGTCTTTTGAAAAGACAGTCTCATTTATCATCTTATCTCAGAGTCATTAGACAGGTGGAATCCTCAATATTAAGACTGAATTTAGGCCCTTTAGCCCAGAAAATTCTTTGGCACAATTCACCAGAGCTTGACCACTCAGCCTCTCCAGGCACCTCCTATATTTGTAAAATGGGAAAAAAATCTTTGACTATATTGAAGCTTTCCTCTCCCCTGCCCACTGGAACCCTACCCAGTGTGTCACTCTTGCAGATTTTTCTCTCTTTCACCCTCTAACAAGGGTCCTCCCTACCTTAGAAGATCAAAGGATTTGGGGGTTTCATAATAGAACAGGAGGCAAGTGTGGGGAAAGAGGAGTGGACAAAGGTTAAATGTAGAATGAATTGCTGGAGGAGATTTCAGGAGGAGAAAGGGCAGGTGTTGAGGAGAGAGGCATAGGAAACATAGAAAAAACTATGACTGAAACACAGATTTTTAAGAAATATTCTTGGTCTGCTGATCCCTTCAGTGTGTCCGAGAAAACCAAGTAAAAGACTAGTTGTTTTGAAATGATTGTTGATTGCATGGACTGTGCTTTTCTGCCTATGACACCACTCTGGTGTTGACATTTGTGGATCATGGATTTATAGGTTTTAAACTTGCTAGTCCAGGTGCTGTGCATAGAAAACACTGTGTAACTAAAGTTTACAAATATAAGCTGTTGTAGCTTTCATCAGCCTCTTCAGATCTACTCTTCTCTTCTCTGAGCTCTTCTCCATGAAGACTGTATGTAACATGAACAATATCAATAGACTCTCACACTTTCTGGCTTCTGCTTGGGTTCAGCAATGGGAAGCACTAGCAGGAAATAGGAGAAAGGGAAGAGAATGAGGCCAAGGTATTTATTACTCTGAGTCCTTCCCTATAAGACCACTTTGGGTTGGTTGGATCCTTGGCTAGAAGGTCCTCTCAAGGGTACCTACTCTGTATGACTCTCTCTCCTTCTGGTTTCTGATCACACCTCTGCTCCCTCATCCCTTCAAACTTAGAAGTCATAACAGCCCCACTGTTCCAGCGCCAGGTAGCTTCACTATCCCTTGGTTCCCTATACCCCAGTCACATCTTTGTAATTAGCCTGTTTATTAAATTCCCCTCAAATTATCTTAATTTGGGTATGCTGTCTGCCTCCTTCTGGGACCCTGATCAACACACCAGCTACTTAACTTTTTTCTATAATCTTACATCAAAATCCCTAGAAAACTAACATGATGAGGTAGAAATGAGTAGCAAGATGAAGGGTCTTGTTATTCAATATCTTTAAATCCTTAGAAGCTGGAATTATCTAATTCAGGGACATAGGACCTGCTTGCTTGGAAGAGACCAAGACTTTCAATTCAGTCCACTTCTAGTTGTATCATCTCCTTTACCCTACGTTCTCTGCTACAGATATTATTTTGCTGCCCATTTGGCTTTCTCATTACCACCTTGAGTTCCCAATATTTCCACTTCAGTAACCATTTAGGAGCTAAGACCTGCCGGTTGGCTCTCCTCTACCAGTTTAAACTAGGGTTTCAGCTGAGGACATGGACTCTAAATTTAAAAACCACAAAGGTGTGAGAAGCCACTGGATGGAAAATAAGGTCAAGCAGAAGGGGATCTTCCTTTTTTGATTGGCTCTATACCCTTTTAGATGCTCCAGACTTCAAAAGCGTGACATGTATGGCACAAAGCATGACACAGACATTCTTCTGTGTTTATTTTGTAATAAAATAGCTTTCTACAGATAGTCACAGTGCACTATATTGAACTGGGAATCAATCTTGGACTTTATGGTGGAAGATGTTTTGGCTAAGGCACATGCTGGGCCCTCTTCCCACTGCCTATTCAGTTTGCTTCTGAATGAGCTACTTGAGATCTGGGACAGTCTCAGTCATCTTTGAATTCTGAGGACTTAGAACCATACTTGACACACAGTTGGGACTAAATATTTCATTGGATGAATGAGTGGGTGAACGAATGAACAGTTGAATGAATACTCACATAGAAAATGAATACTATAACTCTCTTCATGACTTTCTCCCTCTTTAGAAGCCAGGAGCAATGTTTTGTTTTGTTCTATACTTCAAAGCCTTTTACTATGTTTCATCAGAACAAATTACCTCTCTGTATAAACCTCTTCATGCACAAATTTTGTCAGGTGCTAAGCAAGAAACTACTTTCCTTTATTTATCATAATTACTTAATAATTTATATGTGCTTTCAATGTCATTTCTCTAATAAGCAAAGGAACTATACATTGTTACTTGATCAGACTGGATAAATAGTAATATTTCCTGAAAAATTTTGAGATGTTGGTTCTCACTTTTCTCCCAGCATAGCGTCACCATCCCTACCTCCAAAGCAGCTTTCTGAAAATAGGTAGACAGGAAAAAAATCACAAGAAACTTGAATACTATTCACTGGCTTTAAAATGTGTCTATTCATTAGTGGCCGAGTATAATGAGACTCTCAATCCAAGATGTAATACACATGATTAATAATAAGATGTCACGGGACTTCCCTGGGGGTCCAGTAGTTAAGAATCCATCTTCCAATGCAGGGGACGAGGGTTCAATCCCTGGTCGGGGAACTAAGGTCCCACATACTGTAGGGCAACTAAGCCCACGCACCACAATGAAGAGCCTGTGTGCCCCAATGAAAGATCCTGCATGCCACAACTAAGACCAAACTCAGCCTGGGGGGTGGGGGGGGAATTAACATTCAATTTAATTGACTAATAAAATGTTTAAAAAATAGTAAGAGGTCATATGTATCTGGTGTTTATAAAGTGCCAGACACTTTTCTAAGCCCCATATGTGTTTTAAGTCATTTAAAATTTACAATAACTCTATAAGGTGGAGAGAAACAGAGGTGGGAGGTATTAAGTAACATGCTAAAGAGCAGAAGGCAAACAAGCAAGCTTTGAACACATGCCCTCTTGGCCCTCCAAGCTGTCCCTGGAACCATCACATTATACTGCATGGCATAGAAAAGAGAAGCAATCCTTTGCTTTATCAACCAATGATCTCCAAACCCAGAGACCCACCTCCAGACACAGAGCTCCTATATGGAGACCAGACATCTAAGACTCTTGAAAGAATACTAATGCAGTAAGCTTAGAGGTCAGGTTTTAACAAATACAGCTTCCAAAAGCAATAAAAAGTAAAGACCTTTTGTCTAAGGAAAATCCTCAGTGGCTCTTGGGCCCCATTGTGCAGTAACTCAGTTTCCAGTAGGTTTATTTCTACAGCATGAGACTGCTATATGACCTTTAAGGGTTGGGAATGTCACAGAATAGAAAAAACATCCCCTGGGCAGTTGAATACCCATGGCGAAGCTCAAAGCAGATACCAGCTGTGCCCACACAGGGAGCAGTTTGGAGAGCTGGGCCCATGTTGAGATGGCATTTCAGTGAATAGACTCCCCAGAAGCTAAAAAAAAATAAAAGGTAAATAAAGAGTCAAAATGCAGTCTCTCCTCTTCCCTGTATATGTCTCTGTGTTTTCTCTCTTCTTATAGGGACACTAGTTATTGGATTTAACATCCCCTGTAATCCAGTATTACCTCATTCTAACTTAACTAATTAGATCTGCAAAGATCCTATATCCAAATAAGATCACATTCTGAGGTTCCAAGGAAACATTATATTTTAGAGGGGCATTATTCAACCCACTATGATCATTAATAGTAGCTATCCTTCGTTTGCCACAGACAGCAAAAGGAGGAGCTCTGATCTGAATTTTATATTGAAAACTCAGAATATGAATGTATGCTTCATTTTCTTATAGGAGAGTGTAACATGGAGCATGTCATGGAGACTTTTGAACTACCAGTTGTCCTTTCTGTTTTTTTCCTATAAAAAATAGAAAGTAGCTCTGTATGCAAATATGGAAATTGTAATATTTGTCTTTTGGTTTCTAGCAAAATCCTGGATTCAACGGGCAGCTCAGTGGTCACCTAATGTTCTTCAACTGAAGCAGTTGGCTATATTGAGAATAAATGCTGCACCAGCTAAACATACAGTGGAATACATCTGGGGCATCCAGATTCAGCTCTATAATGATTCACGGCTTTAATTTTTCTCTCCTGATAGTGAGGATGTGATTACGTACTGCTTGATTTGGTTTTCCAAAGAACACCTTTAGACTCCTTATATACCTATAATGGCAGGTGACTTGGTTGATTTCTGTAGGTAGTCTCTTTACTCAATTAAACTAGACTATCACTGAGTCAAAGACTCATCTAATTAGCTGGCATAATAAATCAAACACAAGTAATTTGGTTGTTCTCAATGCCACAGCACTTTTTAAAAGTCACTGACAAGGTGCAATTAGCAACTTGTCTCCCTGAAGGAATAGCCTGGTCAGACTAAATTGTTCCATGGTGGGAGAAGTAATTTGCCAACAACCTGCTGTGTAGTTATAATAAACAGCTTAGCTGTTATCCTCCATTTTTTGCTGCCTAAATTATTTTCTCCTTCTCTCTTTTCTTCTTCTTCTTTTTTTGTTCTTGAACCAGCTCTTTGATTCAAAGAAAATTTTTTATCCCATTTATTTTAGTTACATATTTGAAACATCATCAACACTCTATGTTCTTTGTTATATTCACTAGTTTGTTTTATTTTTTAGATTCCACATGTAAGTGATATCATACAGTATTTGTCTCATAAATATAGAGGACAAACTATTGGTTACCAGTGAGGGGGGAGGGGCAGTATAGGAGTAGGGCATTATGAGGTACAAACTATTAGGTATAAATTACAAGGATATATTTTACAACATGGGAATATAGCAAATATTTTATAATAACTATAAATGGAGTATAACCTTTAAAAATTGTGAATCACTGTATTGTACACCTGTAATTTATATAAGATTGTATAGCAACTATACTTTAATTAAAAAAACTATATATTCAAGTCTTTTTAAAATGAGAATTGCTTAGATTGTACTTTCATGTTTATTGTATTTTTCTACCATGAGAGTTTTTATATACAAGCTGGTTTCTGGAGAAATCAAATCTAAATCCAAAACTTATCTAGTAGTCCATGAAACATTTTATCTTAAATATGCCATACCTTGACACTGTCTCTCTAATTCTCCTTCCACTGACTGTCCCCGACCTCTCTTTCATAATCTCCCTCTGGCCCCCAGTCTTCTTATCTCCCTTTACCGGGTTCCATTTTCAGTCTTCTCACAGTCCTATGTATGCTTTCCCTGAGGGACATTATCCAATCCCAGGGAATCAACCACTGCTGATTCACTGATGACTCACAAATCAACTCTAAGACCTGTGAAATGGATCTATCTTTCCATTATATACAGGAAACAGTCTACATACACAGAAGAGCTCAATTGGATATCATCAGGTGCTAAAACATAATTCATGGGAAGCATTTACTAAAAGTACTCAGGGGAGGGAGTAATTCTCTGTGGTTGGAGTTATTGGAAAGAGTCAACGTAAGAAAGAAGGTGTTAAGATAGGCTTAAGGAGCTGACGTGATTTTTGCAGGTAGAATAGAAAAAAGGACATTTCAGGCCATGAAAATGGCATGAACAGAGTAGGAGTGTGGAAGTGAGAGGGAGCCTGCGTAAGCAGACCATACTGACTGGCACAGAGTTGGTGTTAGGAGTCGGGAGGTAAACTGGAGAGATGAAGAAGACCAGACGATACAGGGGATTGAATGCCAAAGAGTTTGGACGTCATGTGTGGAAGGCTCTGGATGTCCTGGTGTAAAATGATGAATGTGGCATGTAGGGCAGATCAGGCTGGTGGAAGGGTATAAGTTGTACTGGGCTGAGAGAAACTAGTTAGAGGGCAGTTGTAGCAATTAAGGCATGAAATGAGGATGATGTGACAGGGAATGAAGAAAAAATAAATCTAAGAGATAATTCCAAGGGAGAATCAACAGGACTTCCTGGCAGATTTAATGTAGGAGATTTACAAGCAGGAGAAAAGATAGAGGTGTGATGAAGAGGAAAGTGCAGAAACCAGGAGTAATTCATTATCAGCCCTGTCACTGAATAGCTATCTGAACTTGAATAAATGTCTTAGGCTTCCTGGGTGTCCATAAAATGAGGGTATTAGACTGGACAACTTCTAAGATTTCTTTCCACCCCAACTTTAAAGTTCAGGGGTGACCAAGAGCAGGCTTAGGTTTATTATGACCTTTTCTGCACTTCTGCTCACTTACTGTAAACTGTCTGTAATATTTTTCTCACTGGGGTAAGAAGATTTGTTAACTTTGAAATGAAACACTATGTTAGCAATCTATTTAAAAAACATATCCATAAACATCTTCTTGTGCCCCATATTCATCTTTTATTCAGCAATTCTGGCATTTTCTGGTGAGTTAGGGGAGGACGAGAGGAGTATATTCTCCTAATGTGTGTTTGATGATTAATCTGCTTTGAAAGAAAATTCTTAAATGTAAATCTTCAGATTCCTGTGTATATCAAAAGTGGCTAAAGAATAATGATTAAAATATTTTAACTGCCATAATTTTAATACCCAAACATACAGATATGAAACATGGGTAGCCTTAAGAGGCTATACCTGTCGTCCAAAGTCTATATGATGACTCTGGAGACTTGCAAACTGACCCTCAAAAACTATCTCCTCACGGGCTCACCTCAAAGAGAAGGAGGGCAGGAAACTTCCCTTTTGTTCCTCTATATGTCATTGTGAGAAGGGAAAGAAATTCATCCTCAATCTCTGCTCATTTTTTTTTTTTGTAAAGAAACTTGGATCACTGTAGAAAAAGCCTGTATTAGTCTTCTCTTGCTGCTCTAATGAATTACCACAAATTTAGAGGCTTAAAACAATACAAATATATTTCTGCATTCTGTAGGTCAGAAGTCTGATGCAGGTCTTCCAGGCTAAAATCAGGGGTTGGCAGGACTGCTTTCCTTTCTAGAGGCTCTAAGGAAGAATCCATTTCCTTGCCTTTCCAGCTTCCAGAGATAGCCTCATTTCTCCATCTTCAAAGCCAACATCCCTGCATTTCTCCAACTATTCTTCCCTAGTAACAATACCCTCTGACCACAGCCAGGTAAGGTTTTCCACTTTTAAGGACATATAGGATTAGATTGGGCTCACCTGGGTAATCCAGAATAATCTTCCCCTCAATCTAATTTAATCTTCCACTTAATTTAATCGCATTTACAAAATCCTGTTCCCATGTAAGGTAACATGTTCGTAGGTTCCAAGGATTAGGAAGTGGACATCCTTGAGGGGCCATTATTCTGCCTACCACAAAGACATAAAATATGCAGTGAAACAATTTAATAACAGATCACTAAGACCTTCGATCACAGACTAACACATTTTCTACGATCAGTTTTATCATCAACAACATAAGTCACTGGGAATTATTAAAAACTATAAGCCACTGATGCTTATGCATTTTTCATACGTTTGTCTTTTGTGCCAAAGGTTCTTCAAATACCCTCTGTTTCCCACTAAAAGATTTTGAGGGAGCAAAGGATTTGTTTTGTTTGTGTATTGTGGAAAGTCTAAGCACTTCTCCTGTTCCATGAGACGTGTTATACAGCCACAAATAAATCGAGCTCTTCCTGCAGAAGCTAGAGCTCAGAATGGGATGTAACTGCCAGAAGGTGATCAGGACTAACACAGGGGACAGAATGGATGAGGCTTTGAACTGATTGATCTTCTGTAAGTCTTGATAGATGGGGGACCCAAGCTGATATCTGTGTTAGAGAACAAATCAAAATATTTCTCCAGCAAGCTTCTTACTGCCTTGAAAACACATTTTCATTTCCAAGTACTTCTTAAGTCAAAATATACTCGTTATATAAAAGCTAAGTATATAATTATGTTTGCTTATCTTTCCTAAGAAAAGAATATCATGAAAATATTCTGTATATAGGAAATGCTCATACAAGGTAGACACTTTCTTACCACTTTAATTTTAATCTCAACTACTAAAGTTGGGGAATTATAATAAGAACTTTCAAAATCTCTCACATGGTTCTATATACCACATATAGCTGATTTTGATCATATTTCTTTCCCATCTCTCATTTCTGCTTCATATTTTGATACCCACTGCATGATTCTTCCACCCTGTTGTAGTATGTTTTCCTCCAATTCATTTCTGTTTCATACAACCCGACATCCATGTTTGTCATTCTTCTGATACTATTTTTCCTACTGCAGCCAATGGCATCCTCTGAGTTAAGTCTCCCGGTGTCTTCTCTCTCATTTCCAAACTTTCCTCACCTAATCAGAGCCTTGACTGTAATATTTTTCTTAATCATCTGATGAGCAGCAGCTTCACTATGCTACACTCATAGTACTACAATGGCTTATTATGGCTTTGAAGAAAAGGTCCTGTATGTTTTCTCTGCTTATTCCTTTTTTCCCCTCTATTAGTGTTTCAAAAATCCTAACTGGCCAAACACAACTTTTGATTATTTTGTTCATTAAATTTTTTTATGTGTTACTATCTATATTTAAGAAAGAAGGTGTTAACTATATTTAAGAAAGAAGGTGATCTCAACTATCTTTTACCCAATGATTTTCACAAAATACACCCTGGATTTTTATGTCCTATTTTTGTCACCCCTAAAAAAGAATCTTTTCTTGAACAACTTATTGTGTTTTCAAATTCTCTGCATATGGATACTTTCAAGGCTTATTTTAGCTAACTGATAGTCTAAATTTAATATATTTATTAAACAGTCTGATCACTTCACCTGTTCCATGAGATATGTTACAAGCCAGCACATAAGCCCTGTAAAGCCACATAAGCTATTTTAGCAGAAGCTTGAGCATGAAGAGTGATTTGACCACAAGAAAATGATCAGGAGTAACGTAAGGGACAGAATAAATGAGAGTTTGAACTGATCTTATGGTATACAAATAAAGATCACATATTTTTACATAAAATACATATATATTTATATATAAATGATCTTTTAAAGTTATCTGAAAGACAACTTTCTAGAGAGAATGGATGGTAAATCATAAGAGTGTTTTAAGAGCAGAAGGTTTGAAA
Source organism: Mesoplodon mirus (assembly GCF_964341445.2). Classification (NCBI taxonomy): domain Eukaryota; kingdom Metazoa; phylum Chordata; class Mammalia; order Artiodactyla; family Ziphiidae; genus Mesoplodon; species Mesoplodon mirus. Next base: position 32,026,807 of record NC_138986.1, on the reverse strand, counting down.
GAAATAATGTTTACATAGCTTTTCTTCTTTTTAATTCAGTTTAAAACACATTTTTCTTAACTGATCACTTGGTGCAGGATAATACGCCAGGGAGTAAAAGGGAATAAAAATAAATGCAAAATCTCTCTGCCTGCAATAGTTTACAGACCAGATCTAACTTCAGAGTGAGCCATAATATAAGAAGAAGTAGATGAAGTTCCACAGGTTCTTCTTCTGAGGAGGGAGAAACTTCATCAGGTTGTGTTGAGGTGGGTTTTCAGAAAGTTTCATAAAGCAAGGGGCATTGCTGTATTTCTTTTCTCTTTGACAGTACCAAGTACATCGTGAATGCCATGAAATACCAGGTAGATGGGTGAATGGATGCTTTGGGGGATTTGAAACAGACAAATAGGATTTGATCCAGATTATAACAGAAGGGAGAGAATTCAACAGGCAAAGGCTATGGGAGAAAGACATTTCAAGTGGAGAAAAAACCATGAGTAGAGACTGTAAACTGGGAAATAGAAGGAAGTGTTTAAGGCAGGACAAATAGCTCGGTTTAGCTGAGTATCAGGTATGTGAGAAGAAGTAGGGAAGTAAATCAAATAAGGTAATTCAGGGTCTCAAGCACTGAAATCCTAGCGCTTATTCTCAGCTGGTACCATATGGTGGTACCAGCTATAAAAATACTGAAATCTTCCATATCAGTTGGGAAATAATAAAATAGTAACCACAATAAGCAACAACAATTGATAATAAAAATTCTAATTTGACTTTTTTAGTTCAAGCTAATAGTTGAAGGCTGTCACAACAACAACTTGTAAATGGGTCTCATGTCACAGCAACATCTGAGACACCTGTCCACCTGTCCAGCTGAGGTCATGGAGCCTGAGTGGCTTCCTGAACATTTTTACAACACTGTGCTTCATGAGAATAGCCAGTTTCCCATCATCTTCTATTACCCTATTGCTGCTGCTTTCAGATGGCTTACTTTTTCCCTGGGTTATTGTCAATGGCATAGGTTGTACACAAGCAGCAATAATTTGTAATTCTTGTGTAGACCATAAATGTGCAATGTTTTAAAAATTACAAATTTACATAAATAAACATTTTAAAACAAACTTTTAGACTGAGGAGGTGACAAATTTGGGATAAATTTATAGCTCTTCTTATATCATCAGCTTGCTCTTCTCAATGTATTTATGTAACATTGTAAACAGAGACAGTGTCCTTCTTCTTCCCCAGGAAGGTCTCACTGAATTTGCTGGCCAGGCTGAGACTAGCTTCTGACCCCATGACAGTGGGCTTTTTCTACGCCATATGGTTTACTTTAAAATTCTGAAGGAAAAGCTAAAATGACCACCTTGCATAAGTGTGGTTGAAAAGCGAATACCACCTAATAGAAGCTTTGTTTTCCTAAAGCCTCTATGGTTGGTACAAATATCAGTTTAATAGAATAGAAACTTCATGGGGTTGCTCCTTGTCCAACTTATTCACCACTTATCCTCAAGGCCCAGAACAGTCCTGGGGACATAAGAGTAGTTTAATATATTATATTATGAATGAATTGCATAAATTAATCCTGTGGAGGTGGGGCAGGGAAGAGGAACTATGAGTTATTGGAAAGAAGAAGCCTGAGAGATTAGGGTCATGAAATTTCACTCGTACTACAGATGAGATGTGTTATAAATATCAATTTTCTTTTCTTGTTCTTTTTCCCCCCTGTACTTATTTGGATATTTCCTCTCCACATGATAGCTAGCAGGAAAAAAATGAGCTAAATATAAAATGTGAATTATAACTTAGAGCTAGACAAAATTTAAATCACTGTTTTCAAACTGAGGGGCATGACTCATTAGTTGGTCATGATTTTTAGTTTAGTGAGTTATCACCATCACAGGTTAAAAACAAAAAGGAACACAATAAAATAAGAAATATCAGAATAACACAGAGTGAGCATTATTTGATGAAATGTATTTTAGTTGTGTGTGTGTGCACACGCAAGTGAGACTCTCTGTGTGTGTGTTTGTGTGTCTTGGTTTCTTAGTGCAAAATCGATTTCCTACTGTGAAATCATGGAAAGAATTGAAAAGGCAGTGATTTAAACAGTTCATTTGGTTGGTTTTAGTCTCCCTTGGATGAAAATGTCCCATCATTGTGCCCCTTCGCTCTGTGCTTCTCCCTAAGGTGGTTGGGATGGGGGTGTAGAGGGAACACTGTGAGTATGGGATCTCAGGCTTGGTTGTGGGTGTGCTAGGTGGGGCTCTAGAGGAACTTGAATGATTCCTTCTCTCTCTACCATACCTGCCTCTCAAGCCTATTGCTTTGCTGCAAATTCTAAGAATCTGAATGTTATCGTATTTTTCTTCTTTGTATTCCTACTGTAAAAATGTAAATCTCCCTCATCTTCCCCCCTCCCTCTACCCTAGGAAGAAGCACATGGAAGCACTTTATTAATTTTCTAAATGCTATCTTGTCAACATGTAATAAAATAAGAGGGGCAACATGTCTTCAGGAGAATGTGAGGACAAGGGTGCCCATCACCAGACAGAGTGAGTTCCTGCCCTGCTCCAGGGTTGGGGTCATCTTGGATGTGGGGATAGAGGGGACCACTAGCCCAGAGCATATTCCAGAATCATTTGAGAAGCCACTTAAAACTATACAACCACCCTGTAGCTGAGATTTTCTGCAAGGAGAAGAGGAGAGAGAACAAACTAAAATGATTCTGACACCCATCCCTCCTCCACCATCTCCACCATCATTTGAGAGCAAAATAGGTTCCAGTTCTTATTTGAGTCCCTACACTGGCTTCTCTACTGGGAAGAGACAATTTCCACATAATTAATGAACAAAAATCAGTTCTGTTTTAATTTCATTGTGTGAGCCATTTTTTTCTAGGATTTAATCCTTCCTGCAGAGCTAGGAGGCCATCTCCGGAAGTTCAGAGAGCCAGCAGTAAACTTGAAGATTTTTCTGTCCTCAGAGAGACTGAATATACAAATGGACAATGGGCAGAGCATATATAAAAATAGAGCTCTGACCTACAACCCACAGCACCCTTCCCAGGAAACCAGGCCATTGTCTACAGTAATCAGTCCAGAAAGGCAGCCTGCTAGAAGTCAGACTTGAAGGAAATCAGACTGCTTTCTTTAATAACGATCCAGGAAGCTAAAGAATAACTTCTGTAACAATTGGCCCAAAATGACCAGACTTGATTAATTACTGACAGCTTCCCTAATTTCTGTCCCGGTTTTCAGTTTAGAACCAACCAGAGAAAGCCAAATATGCATGCTTAACCAATCACATCACATGCCCTACTTGTATTAGCTTGCCTACAGCTTCCCTAGACCAACAGCCTCCAGTCAGGGCACTCCTGAAGCCTCCCCTTTTTCCCACTATAAAGCGTCCCACTCCTCTGTCTGCCTTGGAGTCTCTGCCAAAATGCAAGTGATGATCACTGACCCCGTGCTATAGCAAGCTCTTAATAAATAGCCTTTGTTTTTCCCATTGGTTGGTCTTCATTTATTTTCATACCTCAATCCACAATCTTTTGATTATTGTTATATTATATCACTAGTGAATTTCTTCTTTGTCTCTTATTATTTATTTCTGAAAGGTATTGAATATCTGGTTTTGTATTTGAATTTTATAGTAGTTCATTAAGTAGGTTAGAACAGGTCTTAAATTAAGAGCCATTCATTTATCTCTTCTATAAGATCCTTGGGTAGAATGCTGAGGTCATCACAGAAGAGAAGCATTTCCCCGCAGTTGAACTCCCATGGAGAAATAGGTTTGCTGTGTATCATTTTGCAATCATTTTATAAATAGCCTACCCTTCAGCCCTTTGTACAACTAGGATTATAGCTTAGAATTGCTACCCAGTGAAACCTTATGACAGAGCTTCCTATTGTTTTATTTTGTTTTGATGCATTGCATTTCCAAAATATTGTTTGGCTCTCTTATGAATAGTCCTACATATAGATTAACTTGGAGTTGACATATTTAGATAAAAGTATTATTTAGGCTTGCATATAATATTTATTTTTTAAAATAATTCTAGACTTGTAAAAATGATATATTTGTACAGGTAGAAAGAAATTACAATATAAATCTATTATGGTCTGTCAATGTTTCAGAATTCAACTTAAATACTAAAATTAACAGATCCTTTTACCTTACAGTTAAAGTCTTTTAGATTTATACTTGAATAAATGCATCACATTTGAAAATAATCAAGGTTATTATTTTTTTCTCCTCCTTGGAATCTGAAATATTTCTTATCTTTATTTTTAGATTCCTCTTACATTGAATTGGGGGGATATTAAAATAAAAGTTGCAAGAGTTTCTGAATCAAAGAATTAATGTACTAGGCAATGTTTTCGAGCACAGCAAGATCAGGAAAGATTAAAACAATTAGAAATTACTTTGTTAAATGAAGAAAAAGTAAACAGCTGAATGCGAGATAATATCACCCCAAAGTGGTCAGTCAGCTACACCAGACCCACTGCAGGCTGAGTGCCAGAACAGTGTGCTATTGTGGATTCCCCTTCCTCTACTGTAAGAACTTATCATCTAATGGAGGAAACAGGGGGAAAAAAATGTAATACAAGTGATAAGTAAATTGATGAGATCATTATAAGCGTAAATTAAAGAACCCAATGAAAAGACTATAAAACCAACTAGCACCCAGATCAGTGGGTAATAAAACATGCACCATATAGCATCACTGCAAGAACTGTAGCCTGAAAAAAATTTTAATTGCACATAGCTCAGCCCCTATCTTGGCTTAATTAGAGAGAGAGGGAGAGAGAGACAGAGAGGAAAGAAACAGTAAAAAGACTGACAGAATGTTTAACCTTGAGCAATGTAAGAATACTTTAAGTCACTGGCACCTTGGAGATGTGTCATTATCTTATATTGAAGGCATTATAAGAAATAGTTTTATGAGCCTCAGCCCTGCACTGCTATAAAGATGCTGCTGAGGACATCATTCCCAGAATCACTGAATGTCCTCTTTGTGCAGACCCATGGGAGAAATTCCTCTTTGTTCTCAACACCAGGAATAGTTGTGCTTCTCCTGAACAAGTGGCCCATCTGATCCCGTGGACACTGAGTGTAATAATTGATTGCATCTCTCTCTTTCTGGGTTGGCACCAAAAGGCTTAGAGACAAATTTATGACCTTCCTCTGGCAAGTGAACAGAATCCTACACCATGTGCTTTGTATACCAAATTCATCTTATTTTTCTCTCTCTTATTTTTCTCTGTCTTGATTTCCTCACTCACTTATTTTTTCATTTTGGTTTATCTTATGGTACCGCATGTATTTTATAAATGACCTGAAATTCTATCTAGGATATAGTGGTGTCTAAATGACCATCTAGGTAACTGAATACAACCAATTAAAGTTGAATAGATCATTATTATTCCAAAGTTTTGTGCTCTGCACATACTGTTCTCTTTCCTGGAAAACTCTTCCATAAAAAAATACTCATTGTTTCAGGTCCAGCTGAAAAGCTGAATCCTCTATGGAGACTTTGCTGACCACCACACCTTCGAGGAAGAAGTTACCATTTGCTCCTTTGCATCACACTGAATTATGACATTTCTTTACATGTCTTCTTCCTTGGAAATTACCCTTCTTGGTGGGAGATACTCTGTCATATTGATCTCCATAACCCCAGTGCCAAGCACCATTAGTTCATATTGGAAAGAGGACAGGAAAGAAGAAGAAAGGAGGAGGGAGAAAGGGAAGGAGGGAGGGAGAGAGGAAAGAAGATATTGAACAACTAAAGAGAAAAATAATTCTACTCAAAAGAGAGGAATATTTGGATGTGGCTCTAGTACTATTTATGATCAAAGATGGGAGGACATTCCAAAAAGAAGATTTTTAATTCCCTGCTTTGTTTTTATTCAATCAGTCAAGTTGTCCCTCGCTGACTCTCTGCATTCCTTCCTAATGTCTACCGACAACTTGTGCTAAATTGACTCATTCTGGAAAAGCCATCTAAAATATGACATTAGAAGTGTTTTGAAGCAGAAGGGCCCTGTGACTCCACAGAGGAGAGGAAATAACTGTTTCTCTCATTTCCGTCCAGCTCAAAGGGCCCAGCTGGTGAGCTGCTCCTGGGAGGGATGTGGCTCCCTTTCCACCTTCTCTGCCCGAAGCCATGCACCTGGTGCAGCTCTTCAGTCTCGCCTGGTGCTTTGTGATCTACAAAGCAATGTCTGAAAAATGAGGGACATGGGCTGGGAATAAAGGCACCTCTGGTCAGAGGCCTCACAATCCACACTCAGAAATTCTAGGTTTACCTGAGAGACTTTCAGGAATCTCCTCAGACTGCTGAGAAGATGAGCGGGTTAATTAAAAGCCAAGTCTTGATGAAGATGCTTTTGGTGACTGTGTGGGAAGATCCCTGGAGCTAGGGAGGCTGGGGAGGATGCAGACATAGATAATCATGGCTTTTCAGACTGAGACCTCGCCTCTGAGTTATAAATCTGGAAGAATCCTTTCAACGGATTGATTTTGTGTTGAATCACGGTTTGTTGTCTGAGGTCAGGAAGACCTTTCACTTTTCCAAATTAGGTAAACTGTGACAGCTGAGACTTTTTTGGAAACAGTTCTGGAAAGTTTCTTCATGAAATTTGAAAGATAGCTCATCTCTCCTTCAGAGCCGTCCTTACGAGGTCACAAAGCAGCAGGTGGAGAAGGTGGAGGATTTGGGGAGGGCAATCCAGTGTGACAGCCCAGGGAATGGCCCACAGGACAACTATGAAGTGGATAATTTTCCTCTCTCCTTTCTCCATTTCCTCCTCACCCCACATTTAGCTCCTACTGAAAATATGCCCTCAAATATGAAGGCTTTTATTTCCTTCATTTTTACATCTCTTCCTGAACTGTCCATGTGTCCTTCTGCAGTAAACAGAATCTGAGATGTTCCTGAAAGATTCCAGCCCCCAGAATACACACCCTTTATGACCCCTTAACTGTGAGTGACATTGTAAATAGAATGAATTTAACTCCCATGATTAAGTTTCATTATGTGAAAAAAAATGATGGAAGCAACCTAAGTCTCCATCGACAGATGAATGGATAAAGAAGATGTGGCACATATATACAATGGAATATTACTCAGCCATAAAAGATGTGGCACATATATACAATGGAATATTACTCAGCCATAAAAAGAAACAAAATTGAGTTATTTGTAGTGAGGTGGATGGACCTAGAGACTGTCACACAGAGTGAAGTAAGTCAGAAAGAGAAAAACAAATACTGTATGCTAACACATATATATGGAATCCAAAAACAAAAATCGTTCTGAAAAACCTAGGAGCAGGATAGGAATAAAGATGCAGACATAGAGAATGGACTTGGACGAAGTGAGAGAGTGGCATGGACTTATATATACAACCAAATGTAAAATAGATAGCTAGTGGGAAGCAGCTGCATAGCACAGGGAGATCAGCTTGGTGCTTTGTGACCACCTAGAGGGGTGGGATAGGGAGGGTGGGAGGGAGACACAAGAGGGAGGAGATAGGGGGATATATGTATATGTATAGCTGATTCACTTTGTTATACAGCAAAAACTAACACACCATTGTAAAGCAATTATATTCCAATAAAGATGTTAAAAAAAAAATGAAGATCCGAAAAAAGTTGATTTTGAGTTAATGGGCAAGGAGATTATCCTGGGTGGGCCTGACCTATAGGTGAGCCCTGAAAATGGACTGGGCTCTTTCTGAAGGGGGAGATTGGAAGGTAAAGAATTTGCCTGATGGTTTTAAAGAAACAAACTGCCATGTTTTGGAGAGGGTCACATAGCAGAAATTGCAGGCCGCCTCTAACAGCTGAGAACAGCCCCCGTCTGACAGCCAACAAGAAAAGAGGGATCTTAGGCCTATAACCCAGGGGTCCCCAACCCCCAGGCCATAGACTGGTACCAATCCGTGGCCTGTTAGGGACCAGGCACACAGCAGGAGCTGAGCAGCGGTCCAGCGAGGGAAGCTTCATCTGTATTTACAGCCACTCCCCATCGCTCATATTACCGCCTGAGCTCTACCTCCTGTCAGCATTATGGTGAGTTGTATAATTATTTCATTACATAGTACAATGTAATAATAATAGAAATAAAGTGCACAATAAATGGAATGTGCTTGAATCATCCCCAAACCATCCTCCACCCCCCATCTGTGGAAAACTTGTCTTCCACGAAACTGGTCCCTGGTGCCCAAAAGGTTGGGGACTGCTGCTATAACCACAACTTATTATATTCTGCCAACAACCACATGAACTTGGAAGAAGACCACAAGCGTCAGATGAGAACACCTTGATTTCAGCCTGGTGAGCCCCTAAGCAGAGAACCTCATAATGCCATGCCTGAACTTCTGAACTACAGCACTCTGACATCATAAATAGGTGCTGCTTTAAACTGTTCATTTTGTGATAATTTATTACATAGTGATATAAAAATAATGTGCTCTATGCATACCATCCGCTACCTTCTTTCACTGAATAACTCCTATTCACCCTCGGATTCTGCTGGTGAGTCATCTCATCCACGAGCCAGGTTCTGACCCCTCTCCTCCCATAACCCCCCAACCCTTCCCCAACCAGGCAGGGCTAAGTGCCTCTCCTCTGTTTGAAAGCAATGGTTCTCAAAGTCCCCAAGAAATTTTTATGGGGTCTTCAAGGACAAAAATATTCCCGTATTAATGTTTTGACAGTGTTGCTTTTTTCACTGTGTTGATATTTGTACCCAAGATCCAAAGCAGTGGTGGGTAGAACGGCTAGAAATCAGCATGAATTAAAGCAGCTTGAATTAAGCATGAATTAAAATATCCTAATAGTCACTATAGTCTTCATGGTTATGTACTCACAGTGGAAAATATTAATTTTATGAGACCTCAGCCCTCAGTACAATCTTTTAAATTCTGAGTGACAAAATGGGATGTACACATAAAGCACTCCTGCTGCATATTGAAATTTGATAGTTGTCTTAAAGACTTGCGTGATGTCTGAGTTGCAGGCTGAACCAGCTGGCGTTTTTCATGGAGCACCATTTTTACTTGAAAGGATAACTGACAAACTACTTGGATACTTGGCAGACATTTTCTCAAAAATGAACCGAGAAAGACTGTCACTACAAGGAAAACAATTGACAGCATTTGTTGCCAATGATAAATTTAACCTTTCAAGCGAAAATTAGAATTTTGGTAAACATGTATCCACCACTGTGAATTTGACACCTTCCCAATCATTAAAGATATTTGTAATCAGTGATTAGGTTAGATCAGTGATAATATTAATGATTTATTTTAATTATTGTATAACAAAATGTATCAACGTTTGAAAATTCTGCTTAGCTCAGTGAAACAGTATTTTCCAAACAACCAATGCACTGTGTCACAGAATCATACATGGAAAAAAGATGAATTCAAAATGCAAAATAGGCCAATGAGTTCAATACAAAACAGTGCAAAAGTTTCACTGACACATTTTCAGATTCCACGTTGCAACTAACCTTTAAGAAACTACTAGTCGAATTTTGATGTACTAGCACAGAAGAATATACACAATTATCTGAAAAGGCTATTAAAATACTCCTCCTTTTTCTCATCTCATATCAGCAAGAAGACAGATTTTCTTCATATACTTCAAACAAAACAACTTACAGCAATATATTGAATGCAGACGTGGATATAGGAATTCAGCTATATTCTATTAATCCAGATATTAAAGTGCTTTCCAAAAATGTAAAATAATGCCACTCTTACCCCTAATTTTTTTGTTTTGGGAAATACAGTTATTTTTCATAAAATATATTTCTAAGGTTAACATACAATGGGTTTATTATTTTTTAATTAATTAACCAATGCATATTTTTTAAAATTTCTGTTTTAATTTCTAATTGATAGATTCATAGAAATAACTCATAGAAACCAAAGCTCTGTGAAGTCCTCATTAATTTTTAAGAGTGTAAATATATTCCTGAGACCAAAAATTTTGAGAACTGCTGTCCTACACATCCATTTTGGGATCTATGTTACACTGAGATTATTCTTCTGTCTGTTGCATTTCTATTTGGACTGTGGATACCTGGTGGGTACTATGACAGTTGATTTGTCATTGTATCCTAAGCACCAAGTACAGAATTTAAGACACAGTAGGTGCCTAAGAAACATTTGCTATCAAGCTTCAAGGTCAATGTGGTACAATCCCTTCCCCAAAGAACTAAAAATATCATTGAAGGGTTGGGAAATACACCCTAAAATAGGAAAATTGTATATTCTGTTTTTTATTAAAGTGCCAGATGAGTTATAAGGACAGAAGCAAAAACATTTAGAAATTTGTAAAGATAAAATACCCCAAATGCTTTTATATTTAACAAACTCCATAAAATGAACATATTTGAAAATTCTAAGAGGTCACACAGATATTTCAAGAAATATATACAACAAAGTTCCAATTAAAAGAATTTGAATGGTTTTTTTGTTTCTTTCTATACTTATAATACTAAATTATCTGTGATTTTGAATTGTGAGGAATGAAACTCGACCACCTTGAAAAGTATTCTGGAAAACTAGAAATACCCAACCATAATAAAATTAAAGATAAAATTCTGTTGTGAATAAATACATCAGTATAAAGGAGAAAACAGACCACAATTTGAAGTTACCTATAAATCCTGAGCTTGAAATGGAAAAAAAAAAAAAAACTCAAAAAGATGAGAGTGTTGCTAGGAGATAAGTGAAAACAATCATCTATTTTTACAGTTGAAAACATTTTATCCCCTTAATGTGTTTTTGTTTATTTTTGTGATTGCTGTAAAAGACATTATTTCATATTATAGGCATGATTGGGATCTGTACCTGAACAGAAGAATCTTCTGTAGGGGGTAGTGAGTTTTGCTAAAAAATGCCAGCTAAAGGAGTCTTTCATTGGCCAAGATAAGTTATTTTTATCGGTGATAACTATCTGGTCCTTAAGTTTGCAGAAGACTGAACCAGTCCGTGGGCCCCAAGAACTCCAACAGGTGTTTCCCAGCCACTGGCCAAGAGTCACAGTGGTGTCACACTCAGAAAAAAGAGAACTGCAATTTGTCTCCACCAGCTGGCTCCCTGGAATGCAGCACCTCCAAATCCCTGCCTCTAGTGCAGAGAAATACTTAGGTTGTCCTGCACCTGTTGCCTTTCCCAGCTGCTGGCTACTGGGACCTACACCCGACCTACACCCAGAGAATCCTGGGGCTGCCCTGCTGCCCTCACGGTCTCCCAAGCAGGCCATATGATTCCACTTTAAATGCTTCTTCCTCATTCACTCTGTTTGATCTGGTTCTCTGTTTGGATTGTCTGAAGGTTGAAAGAAGAAAGCAGCTCTGCCTGGTGTGCTCACTGCCACAGAAGAACTTCAAACCTACTTTTTGTTGTTGCTCATGTGGCTTTTGCTATTTTCTTTTTAAGTAGCTCTACGCCATTAAGGATTCTGGCATTTGTCCACAGAGTGCCAGACCTCAAAACATTCCAGCAACACAACACAGCGCTCTTAAACTAGGGGCTTGGTTTAAGTTGGTGGACTCCTTAGATGTCCCCTGTTATATACAGAATTGTATCCCCCCAAAATCCACAAGTTGTTGCCCTAACCCCCAATGTGATTGCATTTGGAATTAGGGCCTGTACAGAGGTAATTAAGGTTAAGTGAGGTCAAAGGCATGAGGCACAAATTCAATAGGACTTGTGTCCTTAGAAGAAGAAGAAGAGACACCAGGGGTGGGTGTGCACAGAGATGAGGCCATGGGAGAACAAGTGAGAAGGCAGCTGTCTGCAAGCCAAGGAGAGAGGCCTCACCAGAAACCAACCCTGCTGGCCCTTTGATCTTGGACTCTCAGCCCCCATAACTGTGAAAAAACTAATTTCTGTTGTTTAAACAGCCTAGTCTGTGATACTCTGTTATGGTAGCCCTAGCGAATGAATACGTTCACTGAAATAACTGTGCAAAAAGGAGAACCAAAACAACAGGAAGGGTTATTACAATGGAAAACAGAATTTAACACATTTCTGGAATACTGAAGATGGTTAAAATCTTGGAGATAAATTAGGAATTTGGGATTAACATATACATACTACTGTGTATAAAATAGATGAACAAGGGCCTACTGTATAGCACAGGGAACTATATTCAATATCTTGTAATAACCTATAATGGAAAAGAATCTGAAAAGAATATATATATGTATAACTATAACTGAATCACTTCATTGTATACCTGAAACTAACACAACATTGTAAATTAACTATTCTTCAATTTTTAAAAATGGTTCATAAAAAAAAATGAAAAAAATTTTTGAAAAAACATTATTGTAGATGAAAGACCCAGAGAGGACCATAGCCCAAACGCAATTATGAGGAAGCAGCAGTCAAGATAAGAAAGAATCTGCTGAACTGACCCCTGAAGGGTGAAAGTGAAAAGTGACATTTTCATCATCTTCCCTCACCCCTGTGCCCAGACAAAGCCAGCCAGCGTCTGTCCCTAAAGGCTGAAACAAAACACTGAAGGACTAAGCCTTCTAGCTTGGTGGATATTGGTGACCCAGAATTAAAGCCTCTCACATGTGAGAGTCTGCAGTCTAACTGGCTTCTTACCTAGGAACCCATGCACTGTTGAAAACAACTTTTAAACTGTTAGTCCATAGGGACTTCCACGGTGGTGCAGTGGTTAAGATTCCGTGGTCCCAATGCAGGGGGCCAGGGTTCGATCCCTGGCTGGGGAACTAGATCCCACATGCATGCCGCAACTGAGAGTTCACATGCCACAAATAAGGAGCCAGCAAGCCACAACTAAGGAGCCTGTGAGCTGCAACTAAGGAGAATGCCTGCCGCAACTAAGACCCAGTGCAACCAAATTAATTAATTAATTAGTCAATTAATTAATTTTAAAAACCCTGATAGTCCATAGTTCCAGTCCTATGCCACAGTTTCTAGGCAGAATTCATATTCATAAGAGGGAATTTGAGGTAGAAAATCTTAACCAAGAGCAGAGGAAAGTCAAACATATTCAGTTCTTCTGACTTAAAACAAGTGGACAACCAAAGGTCAACAGGCACTGAACCAACAGCATGGAAGAAAATGAATAAATTAAACAAAAGTCTGACACTGGACAAAATAGAAGTGATCCAGGAAAAAGAAAACTTAAAAAAAAATACTCAAATGTATATCCTTAAGGAAAGAAGAATAACAAAATAAGAACAGCATGTTATGAAAAAGGAAAAAACCCTCTTGTATTAGCTATCTATTGCTGCATAACCACCAACCACAAACTTAACAGCTTAAAACAACACCCATTTATTACCTAAAGGTTTCTGTGGGTCAAGAATCTGGCCACAGCACAACTGGGCCCTCTGTTTAGGATCTGACAAGGCTGCAATCAAGATGTTGATTGGATCATATACTCATCTGGAGGTTAAACTGGGGAAGGATCTACTTTCAAGTTCACTCAGATTGTTGGCACAATTCATTTCAGTTTAGTTATAGGACTGAAGGCCCTGGCTTTTTGCTAGCTGTCAGCTAGGGGCACCCTCAGTTCCTAGAGGCTGCTCACAGGTGCTTGGGTCTCTCTGTAGTTCTTTGCAAAGAGGGCTTCTCCAACGTGGCCCCTTACTTCATCAGGCTAGTAAAGAGAGTTTATAAAGTTGTGAAGCAGCAAGATAGAATATTATTATTAATATTATTATATTGTATTATTAATACAAAGTTTAATTTTTAAAGTTTCACTGGTATATTTTAATAATTTAATAGTAATATTACTGAATATAATGGTTGAAAACAATTTTTTAAATTCCCAGAATGTAGAGAAAAAGGATAGAAAATATGAGAGAAAGAAGAAATTGTGGAGGTTCAATGTCTGAAGAACAAAGATGTAGAAATCATGAAAAGTTTGCTTTGGGAGAATATGACAATGGGAGGGAAAGAATGTAGGAAGAAGGGCATGAATAACCTCGGTAAACATTTAAATGTTTTTTGGTTTTGTCTTTATGTGTTCTAAGAGCCTGGAGCATGGCTATTTACTAATCGTGTGACCTTAAGTTACTTTTCCTCTGGGAGCCTCAACTAACTCATCTATAAAATGAAGATAATGATGAACTCTCATCACATCGCCATGTAAGGATGAAAGGAAATAATGCAAGTAAAGCACTTAGCACAGGGCCTGATACAGAGTGAACTCAACTAACCTTAAAACTACACATAGTGTTTCTGCACATCCTACACTCAAAAGAGCCATCAGTAAGTGCCCAGAGATTATTTCCATATCACATCTCTGCATTTTCTCACATTGGAGTGAGCACTGCCTCTCCTCCCAAACTTTGGAGATTCAAGGGCTACTTCAGTTCCCAGGAGTTATAATGCTTAGCCTGACCACTGTTGTGAAACCAGGCCCACAGATTTGGAATGTTTTGAAGCATGACTTTTGCCATTACCAAGAGATCAGCTCATATGAAGAAATGAGGGGAACACCCGCTAGTCAGACTTCTGCACTTTAGTTCTTAACACAGCAGTTTCAAAACCAGTGTGAGATCCTCACCCCTCCACTGCCTCTGCACAGATAAGTCTATTTGGAAATTGTTCTTGGACCTAAAAGGGAGGAAGACTCTTGTACAAATCTATAAAAATACATATTTGTGTACATTTGAACAGTGATTCAAATATACATTTTGAAAACTAGGGCATTAAGAATAAACCGAGGTAAAATACACATCTTAAAGGAGATGGAGACATATATTTGAAAAGAAATTGCATCGAAATTTGTGTTAGCTGTGATTTTAATTTTCAGAATACCTGACATACACACTTTTGAATATAGAAGTGCTAATTTCCCTCGTCACTTTCAGCATATACACTCCTTCATTTTTACTTTATCATCAAGTTCTTCATTCACTCAGAATGCTGGTTCCCTGGTGGTGGTACCGGGCTGCAGCTCCACCATAATTCTCCGACTAGTCTGACCCACTGACATAGGTTGAGGTCCTGCCTTAGAGACCCCTCATCACACTGTGTTCTCTCGGGTCTTCTGAAGATGAGCTTACAGTTCTCGTGTTTCACTCCTTTACATGAGTATTGTACATTTTTAAACTTAATTTTTAAGTAATACATGTATATTTTTAAAATAGTACAGAAAGGGCAAAAAATCTCTCTCTCCTCTCCTTAAAGATTGAAATCACTGCTAACAATTTCTAGTGTACCCTGAAAAAAAATTTGCATCTGCATTTGCTATCTTTTGTTAGCACAAGACAAATAGTTATAAGACTCCAAATGAGTAGAACATTCTGACATTTATTAAGGTAAAAACTGCCACTTAATTACAGAAATTTTATCTGAAATTTCCAGTGCTTAGTGCACAAGGTGTAAGTGAATTTCATGTGTGGCTCTTAAGTCCTTTCCTGTACCAGTCCAGCCTGAAACTGAAGGTGTCTTGATACATGGATATAGAGAAACACTAGCCATTTTCCCTTCTGGTTAGAAAAATCCAAATAGAACTTCCTGGTAGTCTGGGGAACTCTGGCAATGAACCATTACTCAAGCAGTTTGATATTACTTGAGATATCAAAAACCTTGGGGAAATACTTCCCTAGGTCACCCCACACTAGGATATAAGTAGCTCAACAGTAAAATAATAGCAATAACATCAGCAGGACATAAAGGCTTCGAGTCAAAAGCACTGAAATGCATCTCTATTTTTCTGGGCAGTTGAAACACTCTGGTATTTACTTAATCTACAATAATATAGGCTTAGTTGTATTTATTGTAAATAATGATAACAATACCTTTCCTATTGACATCATACAGTTATTATAGGATTAAATAAGATATTAAGTTTATTTATATAAATATTTTTAATTTTTAAATTTTATTTTTGTCTGCATTGGGTCTTTGATGCCGCGCACAGGCTTTCTCTAGTTGCAGCGAACGGGGGCTGCTCTTTGTTGCAGTGTGCGGGCTTCTCATTGTGGTGGCTTCTGTTGTTGCGGAGCCCGGGCTCTAGGTGAACGGGCTTCAGTAGTTGTGGCATGTGGGCTCAGTAGTTGTGGCACACAAGCCTAGTTGCTCCGCGGCATGTGGCATCTTCCCAGACCAGGGATCGAACCTGTGTCCCCTGTGTTGGCAGGTGGATTCTTAACCACTGTGCCACCAGGGAAGTCCCAAGATACTAAATTTAAAAGTCATTTCAAAGCCAAAAATCATTGTTGTGTTTGTTGTTGTTATGATTACAATTAAAATGTCAACTTTAATGGCTTTTTTTTTCATTTCCACAAGAAAGAGAAAAATGTTAGTATACCATGTAAAGCTTTTTTGTATTAATGGATAATCCCATCACAAAAAAGACCAAAACAAATAACAAAAAAATACTACAAATAGAACTTATTTTTTACCTGACTTCTAGTGGATAAATGTATATGCAAATCAGATCAACTGCTTACAAACACCTGACTTTAGTGAATGTTCATAATATTTAGTCATGCTTATAAAAACTTATGTAGTGCTCACCCATTAGTAGCTGATAACTATGAAAAGATGCACTTTTTCTTAAACAATAACATGTTTTAAATGGATACTTTTATTAGACAGTAAATTCAACATTTATTCCATCAATTCACACTCAACACATTTGACAGAATGGCAGGAACAGGTTGCACTACTGCAAATAGAAATAAGATAATCCAATGAAGCAGTTTGGAATCCTCAGCCTTGTCAAAATCATAAAATAATGTCTAAAGCAAAGGTTTCTAATGTTACAGTCTGCCAATTTGTCCCTTTTATCATGATTGATAAACCAGGCATATTGTTCAAATTCTGAATCATAAGCTGAATCGAATGCAGTAACATCACAGATCTCTTATCAATTTACCAGATTCTCTTCCCCAACTCTTTCCTCATTTTACAGTGATTTACCATAAGAACATCTATCAAGTAATGAACAGCACGCCACCAGAAGTATGCTTCTGGAATGGCAATGTAACAGCATCATTTGAATAGATGTACAGTCAACTCTCAGTTTCTTTGCCTTTGGGAAAAAATATAGATACACAGGTCTGTAAAAAGCACTATAATTTCAAAGTCTTATGTTAACAAATTGATTCATTGTCACCACCATCTTGTCTAAAAGAATAAAAAAGAACTTCAACAAGCAGGTTAATTTTTCTATGCTCTACACAAAGCAATAATCAGAAAATGTCTTAGCCTCTAGAATTTCCCAAATAGCCAAGCTAATCAGTTCTGATTCACATCCCTCCATTCCATTTCTTCGAATAAGTATTAGTTAGAACAGTTGACATGTTAGACAATGGAGAAATCTGAAATAATCATCCAAATCAATGTTACTACAATCAAAGAAGCCAAGAGAAGAGCAAACATCCAAGTATCCTCGTCCGGTCAAAACTTGTCAAAGCAAAATTTTGAGAAAGTGATGTAGCCTGGACTTTGAATCTAGGTAGATGCTAAGGGGAGACCTCAGATGTGTCATTCTCTGGAAAGACAGTGTGGAGGAAGGGAGTGCTGAAGCCATGGCCTGGGTGTGGGAATTAGGAGATGGGGAATGAGATTTTCTATGCTTTTTTCCCTCACACCACACACACACACACACACACACACACACACAAACACACACACTCTCTCTCTCTCTGTCTCTGTCTCTGTCTCTCTCCAATCCCAAATCCAAGGTTGGATGTGTGAAAGGTTAGACAGGGCCCCAGTGTGAGAACAATTCCCACAGCACGACACACCACCTTATGCCCTCCTTTCCACCCCATAAGCAGAAAACCACTGAGGCCGGAGTTTCCAACTGGCTGCCCAACAACAGGCTAAACTAGCTGTCCCATCACATGCCTGGGAGGGAGAAAACTATGGGAGGATTGCAAATAGAACAGGGAGGGAAGGAAGGAAAAATGCCACAGTTTTGGCACCTCCATCCTGATCAAATGAGCAGGGACTTCAGAGCCTCGTCTAACGCCTCAAGACATTATGAAATTACAAAAAGGCATACTCTTGGTAACCATAAGTTCGTTCTCTAAGTCTGTGAGTCAGTTTGTTTTGTAAATAAGTTCATTGGAACGGTGAGGGGGGGAGGGATATTTAGGGAGTTTGGGATTGACACGAACACACTGCTATATTTAAAATGGATGATCAACAAGGACCTACTGTATAGCACAGGGAACTCTGCTCATTCTATAATAACCTAAATAGGAAAAGAATTTGAAAAAGAATAGATACATGTATATGTGTAACTGAATCACTTTGCTGTACACCTGAAACTAACACAACATTGTTAATCATCTGTACTCCAGTATAAAACAGAAAGTTAAAAAAGACACATACTCTTGGCAGGACAACAACAAAAAAGTGCTCCTGTCTGTTTTCCAAGTGTGGGTGAAGAGCTGGCCCAACAATCGCCAAAGAAAAAAGGTCTGGGGAGTAAAGCCTGTGGGTGCATTTCACTTCTGGGTAGAGAGTCTTTTCCTTTTGTTCTCATTCTCTGTAGCTGATGAAGAGGTCTGGGATTGCAGCAGGCTTCTCTCTTGAATCCAGAATCCATGTAGGTCTTCATGGAAGAAGTGGAGGCAAATTTACTGTCCCCTTTGGCATGCTGGGACCTTATA
This sequence comes from Mesoplodon mirus, assembly GCF_964341445.2. NCBI lineage: Eukaryota > Metazoa > Chordata > Mammalia > Artiodactyla > Ziphiidae > Mesoplodon > Mesoplodon mirus. The sequence goes on along the minus strand of NC_138986.1, from coordinate 32,008,182 downwards.
CGTGTCAGACAAGCCAAGGGAAGGGGTGAGAAGGGAGAAATTCAGCATTTGGGCTCTTCATCCTACGATGCTCCCTCTCTAAAGTGTTGTGAAAGGAACATCTTCAGAGAAGAAGAATGGGTGGGGAGCCGGATGTGGACCCAGCCCCGGGAAGGAGAGCTTTTGTTACCAGAATGTTTTACATGGTAATGGGTCTAACTTTGTAAGGGCTGAGGAGAAAGAATTTGGAGCAAAAGAGATCCAGATCTAACCAGAGTGAACGGAAGGAGATGAGCATACGTGACGCTCTCCTCTCTTTTTGTAATGTAGCTTGAAACTATCACTATTTCTCTAGGGTTGAGGAAACCTGATGTGAAGGCTCTGCGTGTGTGTGTGTGTGTGTGTGTGTGTGTACGCCACACAACAGCCATGGCACAAAGAGAATGTTCAAACCTGCTAAAATAAATCAATGTTTTGGCCTCTTCCAGCAACCACATGAACAAATATGTTCTGAAAAGTATTATTGAAATAATAGCTCCAAGAAGTTGTAGGTTTATGTGGCAAAAGTAATTACAGAGCTAATTCCATTGTGTAATTGAAAGTGCCTTCACGTTGGTAACCTACTGACATGGCAAGAAATGCTATCAGTGAAAACAAAAGCAAGTTTCCTGCTTTCTTTAATTTACTTTGGTCAAAATTCTTCCTCCCTTTGTTAAATAACAGGATTTTGCCCACACTGACCAATATAATAAAAAGACACACAGCCCGTGCGGTATCTATACTCAGGATCTGCATAAAATAGGCGCCCAGACCAATGGGGACAAATAAACAGATACTGTTGGTCAGAGAATACCTTAGATCAGTGGTTCCAAAGTGCCTGTGCCTCAGATCACATGGGTAGCTTTTAAAATTACAGATGTCCTTTCTCCAGTGCACTGCCCCCCGCCATCCAGGTATCCTGATTCAATTCATCTGCCAAGGATCATGGCTTCATTTAATTCAATCTGATAAGTTCATTCATTCAACATTCATTCAATAGATATTTACTGAGAGCTTATTATGATTCAAAGTTGTCAGCATATGGCAGTGAATAAAACAAAAACAGTAATCTCAACCTTCGTGGAATTTACATCTATCGAGGGAGACACACAGCAAACAAGATAAATAAGTAAAATATATAGCATGTTAGGAAGTAATAAGTGCTAAGGAGAAAAATTAAACATAAAAAAACAGGAAGTTTGGAAAAGGGTACAGTTTTAAATAGAGTAGCCAGGAAGGTGATGTTTTAGCAAAGAAGTAAAAGAAGTTAGAAATGAAGGCAAGGAGAAGTCTTGGGGAAAGCATTACAAGTAGATGGAACAGCTGGTACAAAGGTCCTGGGGTAAGAGTGTGGCCAGCCTGTGTTCGAGGAACTATAAGGAGGCAGTACGAGCTGAACTGAATGAAGGCAGGGGAGAATAATGGGAGATGAAGGCAGAAAAATAAGGAGGGATCTTGTAGGTCAATGTAAAGACTCAAACGTTTACTCTTGGCTGATGGCATAGGGTTAGGGGCATGCCTTGGGGTTTTCCATAAATTACCCATTTGTAAAGACTCAAATGTTTACTCTTGAGCAGAGGAATGATCTGATATGTAGCCAGTATCCAGTCAGTATCACTCTGGCTGCTCTGTTGAAAACAGACTGAAAGTGAGTTAAGGAGGAAGCAAGGAGACCCCTGGGAAATCTACTGACATCATCAGGCCATAGTGGCTTAGACAATGGATGGTAGCCATGGAGGTGATGGAACATGAGTAGAATTTGGATATATTTTTAAGGCAGAGCCAATAAGATTTGTTGATCAACTGCATGTAGGGATGTGAGGAAAAGAAAGGAATCAGTCATGTCTTCAAGGTCTTTACTCAGAGCCACTTGCACAGATGGAATTGCCTTTCCCAGGATGGAGGAGACTGGGGAGGGACAAGTCAGAGCAGGGAGAAATATCAAGAGCCCAGTTTTGGATATGCTGTCTTTGAGTTGCTTATTAAAATCCAAGTTGGAATGTAGAACAAGCAGTTGGAATAGAATTCAACTATCAGTGTTGGAAACACAAATTTTGGCTTCATCAACATGTAGACAGTATTTGAAGCCGTGAGTCTGGATGACATCTCCAAGGGCCTGAGACAGCTAGAGAGAAGAGGCCAGGGACTAATCCCTGCATTCCTCCACCTGGAAGTCAAGCCTTTGTTGGATTTCAGCAAAACATTGATCAGTCAGTCTCCCATTCAAAGAAGACTGGTATCAAGCTGACTTCACCAGTGACACAACTGGACTCAAAAGTACAACAAAAAAATTATTATCCAGCAACGTGGATGGATCTAGAAATTATCATACTAAGTGTGTCAGACAGAAGTAAGTCAGACAGAGAAAGCCAAATATCATATGATGTTGCTTATATGTGGAATCTGAAAAAAAAAGAAAAAAAAGAAACGGTACAAATGAACTTATTTACAAAACAGAAACAGATTTACAGACTTCGAAAACAAATTTCTGATTACCAAAGGGGAAAGGTGGGGGAGGGAGATAAATAAACAGGTACACACTATTATATATGAAATAGATAATCAACAAGGTCCTACTGTACAGCACAAGGAACTAAATTCAATATCTTGTAATAACATAATGGAAAAGAATCTGAAAAAGAATATATATATATATATATATATATATATATATATATATATATATATATACATATAATCACTTTGCTGTACATCTGAAAGTAACACAACATTGTAAATCAATTATACTTCAATTTTAAAAAGAAAAATACAGCCAAAAAAAAAAAAAAAGCAAGTTAAGACACACAGAAAAAATTTATTATCACCCCATTCTGTGAAAGGGGATAATTTATGGAAAACCCTAAGGCATGCCCCTGACCCTATTCCATCATCCTTTTTTTCCTTTTTTTTTAAATTAATTGATATTGGAGTATAGTTGCTTTACAATGTTGTGTTAGTTTCTGCTGTACAACAAAGTGAATCAGTTATACATGTACATATATCCACTCTTTCTTAGATTCCCTTCCCATCTAGGTCACCACAGAGCACTGAGTAGAGTCTCCTGTGCTATACCGTAGGTTCTCATTATAAAATAGATAAAATAGCTATCTATTTTATATATGGTAGTGTATATATGTCAATCCCAATCTCCCAATTCATCCCAAGACCCCGTTCCCCCTTGGTAACCATATCGTGCATGAAACTATGGACGTAGACACCCAATCCCCCTCTACTTAACTGAATACTGATTAAACTCAGGTATCTACCCTTTCTGCCCATAACACGTGCCTCATGTCAGCTCCAGGGTTGGTCCTGGCTAGCCTATGGGTAATCCCATTCCCCTTGGCTCCAGAATGGAAATGGGACTTTCAATTAGTGAGAAATGAGAGGTTTACCAGGAAGCCCCTAAGAAAAACCTCCTGGCTGTTAAGAGAGAGTCACGGGACAGATGGTCTTGCTCCTCCTCCCCTGGATTCTGAAGGAAACCCCAGGGACTGTGTCCTGTGGCCACCTTGCACAAATTATCTATGAGAAACTAATAATAATCCCCATGAGATGCACATCTGAGAAGTCGACACAGGATCATGGCATTTAGAGCCAGAATATCACCCAGAAAATTTAGTTGGGGGTTCAGAGTTCAGAGCAAGTTAACATCAGGATCTAGAGCCCGGTCGCCTGACCCTCAGGACAGTTCTCCTCCTCTGCACCCCACGGCCTCCTCAGCTCGGCTACTTTTCAGCCCTTACTCTGCACCCTTTGTCAGGCCCACTGCTCTCCTGAGAACTCCTAACTGGTGTTTCCACCATCTGCTAAGAAACATGGCCTTTAGCAAACAGCCAGGAAGCCTTGGACGAAGTGTTGCATCAAGTCTTACTTTATCCATCAGCAGAAGAGGTCAAAGGCTCTGGTGGATGCAGAATACAATTCAAACACTTCATGAATTTTCAAGGAAATTAAGAACTGGATTGTGCCCTCAGTCTGTGCATGTTATTTGTGTTTACATCACCAGAAGCTGTTTATCCATACCAATCAGGAGATTCAAACCAACAAATATAACCATGGGAAAAGGTCAAAGCACACGGAGGTGGGGAAAGTTGCAAAGCACACCCTATTCTACCTGAATCGCTTGGAAAGTTGCCTGGAGTTAGGAGATGATGAGGCAGGCTCTAGGTGGGAACTGTGCCTACAGGCAGTGGGGTGAGACGGAGCGAGGCTGGCTGCAGCGGACACTGCTCACGCCTAATGTACGCGGAAGGTGTGGGCGAGCAGAGGGAGCCCGCAGCTACCATACGGAAAACTTCCAGCTCCCCAGGTAAGAATAATGAACCCTCACACGGTGCTCACTATGTGCCAGACTTTGGACTCAGTAATGATTTACAACATTCAGATGATCTTATCTATTTAAGGTACATTTCTTAAGTGGGTATATACACACACTCTCACACACACATACATACACACACATACACCTATATATATATTCCTATATATACCTATATATATACACACACACACTCACACACACACATATACACACACATACATATACCTGTATATGTATATACACACACTCACACACATATATACACCTATATATACACACACACACTCACACATATATATACACACACATATATATACCTATATATGTATATACACACACTCACACACATATATACACCTATATATATACACACACACACACATATATATACACACACATACATATACCTATATATATATATATATACACACACACACAAACACACACAGATATATATCCATAAGTATTTATGGTGAATTTTAAATTCTATTGTTATTTCCATTTTAAAGAGATACGGAGAAGTTAAGTAACTTGCCCGTGGACACACAGCTAATGAGTTGTAGAGCTGGTCTAAAGTCTGTGGTCCTAATCATTACACTGTAAGTCCCGATACTTATTTTGGCACACAGTGAAGGACCTTCCTAAAATGGCCCAGATGCCCTGTTTATCCTCACCTCTGGGCTTCTCACTCAGCACAGCACACTGAACTTTGGTCTTTCAAGACTGTCTACACCTAATCCTGCTTGTCGTTTTCCCAGGATAAATATCTTCTCCAAGCTAGCCTGGCTAATTTCTATTTATTTTTCAGGACCCATCTCAAAAGTCTCCTATTCGGGAACCCTCCTGCACTGTTGGTGGGAATGTAAATTGGTGCAGCTACTATGGAGAACAGTATGGAGGTTCCTTAAAAAACTAAAAATAGAGCTACCATATGATCCAGCAATCCCACTCCTGGGCATATATCCGGAAAAAACATAATTCAAAAATATGCATGCACCCTTATGTTCATAGCAGCATTATTTACAATAACCAGGACATGGAAGCAACCTAAATGTCCATCAACAGATGAATGGAAAAAAAAGATGTGGTACATATATACAATGGAATATTACTCAGCCTTAAAAAATAATGAAATAATGCCATTTGCAGCAACATGGATGGACCTAGAGACTGTCATACTGAGTGAAGCAAGTCAGACAGAGAAAGACAAATATCATATGGTATCACTTATATGTGGAATCTAAAAAAATGATGCAAATGAACTTATTTACAAAACAGAAATAGAGTCACAGGTGTAGAAAACAAACTTATGGTTACCATGGGGGAAAGGTGGGGAGGGATAAATTGGGAGATTGAGAGTGACATATACATACTACTATATATAAAATAGAAAATCAACAAGGACCTACTGTATAGCACAGGGAACTCTACTCAATACTCTGTAATGACCTATATGGGAAAAGAATCTAAAAAAGAGTGGATATATGTATATGTATAACTGATTCACTTTGCTGTACAGCAGAAACTAACATAACAGTGTAAATCAACTATACTCCAATAAAAATTAATTTTTTAAAAAGTCTCCTTTTCTGGGAAGCCTCTCCCAGCTTCACCAGGCTCTCAGGCCTCTGAGCTCGCACATGGGCTCCCACAGTCCATCCCACAGTCCTGTCCTTCTGGGACAGTCCTTATCTTGCAGCACTCATTTCTCTCTCGGGAAGTCTGTCCCTCCCAATTGACTCTGAGTTTTTTTTTGTTTTGTTTTTGTTTTGTTTTTTTTTTTTTTTAGGTCTGTGTCTTTATTCCTGTCTTACCCCTATGCTCTTCATGACATTTTTTTTTCTTAAATTCCATATATATGTGTTAGCATACAGTATTTGTCTTTCTCTTTCTGACTTACTTCACTCTGTATGACAGACTCTAGGTCTATCCACCTCATTACAAATAGCTCAATTTCATTTCTTTTTATGGCTGAGTAATATTCCATTGTATATATGTGCCACATCTTCTTTATCCATTCATCCGATGATGGACACTTAGGTTGTTTCCATCTCCGGGCTATTGTAAATAGGGCTGCTATGAACATTTTGGTACATGTCTCTTTTTGAATTATGGTTTTCTCAGGGTATATGCCCAGTAGTGGGATTGCTGGGTCATATGGTAGTTCTATTTGTAGTTTTTTAAGGAACCTCCATACCGTTCTCCATAGCGGCTGTACCAATTCACATTCCCACCAGCAGTGCAAGAGTGTTCCCTTTTTTCCACACCCTCTCCAGCATTTATTGTTTCTAGATTTTTTGATGATGGCCATTCTGACTGGTGTGAGATGATATCTCATTGTAGTTTTGATTTGCATTTCTCTAATGAGTAAAGATGTTGAGCATCCTTTCATGTGTTTGTTGGCAGTCTGTATATCTTCTGTGGAGAAATGTCTATTTAGGTCTTCTGACCATTTTTGGATTGGGTTGTTTGTTTTTTTGTTATTGAGCTGCATGAGCTGCTTATAAAGTTTGGAGATTAATCCTTTGTCAGTTGCTTCATTTGCAAATATTTTCTCCCATTCTGAGGGTTGTCTTTTGGTCTTGTTTATGGTTTCCTTTGCTGTGCAAAAGTTTTTAAGTTTCATTAGGTCCCATATGTTTATTTTTGTCTTTATTTCCATTTCTCTAGGAGGTGGGTCCAAAAGGATCTTGCTGTGATTTATGTCATAGAGTGTTCTGCCTTTGTTTTCCTCTAAGAGTTTGATAGTGTCTGGCCTTACATTTAGGTCTTTAATCCATTTTGAGCTTATTTTTGTGTATGGTGTTAGGGAGTGATCTAATCTCATACTTTTACATGTCCCTATCCAGTTTTCCCAGCACCACTTATTGAAGAGACTGTCCTTTCTCCACTGTACATTCCTGCCTCCTTTATCAAAGATAAGGTGACCATATGTCCGTGGGTTTATCTCTGGGCTTTCTATCCTGTTCCATTGATCTATCTTTCTGTTTTTGTGCCAGTACCATACTGTCTTGATTACTGTAGCTTTGTAGTATAGTCTCAAGTCAGGGAGCCTGATTCCTCCAGCTCCATTTTTCGTTCTCAAGATTGCTTTGGCTATTCGGGGTCTTTTGTGTTTCCATACAAATTGTGAATTTTTTTGTTCTAGTTCTGTGAAAAATGCCAGTGGTAGTTTGATAGGGATTGCATTGAATCTGTAGATTGCTTTGGGTAGTAGAGTCATTTTCACAATGTTGATTCTTCCAATCCAAGAACATGGTACATCTCTCCATCTATTTGTATCATCTTTAATTTCTTTCATCAGTGTCTTATAGTTTTCTGCATACAGGTCTTTTGTCTCCTTAGGTAGGTTTATTCCTAGATATTTTATTCGTTTTGTTGCAATGGTAAATGGGAGTGTTTCCTTGATTTCACTTTCAGATTTTTCATCATTAGTATATAGGAATGCCAGAGATTTCTGTGCATTAATTTTGTATCCTGCTACTTTACCAAATTCATTGATTAGCTCTAGTAGTTTTCTGGTAGCATCTTTAGGATTCTCTATGTATAGTATCATGTCATCTGCAAACAGTGACAGCTTTACTTCTTCTTTTCCAATTTGGATTCCTTTTATTTCCTTTTCTTCTCTGATTGCTGTGGCTAAAACTTCCAAAACTAGGTTGAATAAGAGTGGTGAGAGTGGGCAACCTTGTCTTGTTCCTGATCTTAGTGGAAATGGTTTCAGTTTTTCACCATTGAGGACGATGCTGGCTGTGGGTTTGTCATATATGGCCTTTATGATGTTGAGGAAAGTTCCCTCTATGCCTACTTTCTGCAGGGTTTTTATCATAAATGGGTGTTGAATTTTGTCAAAAGCTTTCTCTGCATCTATTGAGATGATCATATGGTTTTTCTCCTTCAATTTGTTAATAATATATGGTGTATCACGTTGATTGATTTGCGTATATTGAAGAATCCTTGCATTCCTGGAATAAACCCCACTTGATCATGGTGTACGATCCTTTTAATGTGCTGTTGGATTCTGTTTGCTAGTATTTTGTTGAGGATTTTTGCATCTATGTTCATCAGTGATATTGGCCTGTAGTTTTCTTTCTTTGTGACATCCTTGTCTGGTTTTGGTATCAAGGTGATGGTGGCCTCGTAGAATGAGTTTGGGAGTGTTCCTCCCTCTGCTATATTTTGGAAGAGTTTCAGAAGGATAGGTGTTAGCTCTTCTCTAAATGCTTGATAGAATTCGCCTGTGAAGCCATCTGGTCCTGGGCTTTTGTTTGTTGGAAGATTTTTTATCACAGTTTCAATTTCAGTGCTTGTGATTGGTCTGTTCATATTTTCTATTTCTTCCTGATTCAGTCTTGGCAGGTTGTGCATTTCTAAGAATTTGTCCATTTCTTCCAGGTTGTCCATTTTATTGGCATAGAGTTGCTTATAGTAATCTCTCATGATCTTTTGTATTTCTGCAGTGTCAGTTGTTACTTCTCCTTTTTCATTTCTAATTCTATTGAGTCTTCTCCCTTTTTTTCTTGATGAGTCTGGCTAATGGTTTATCAATTTTGTTTATCTTCTCAAAGAACCAGCTTTTAGTTTTATTGATCTTTGCTATCGTTTCCTTCATTTCTTTTTCATTTATTTCTGATCTGATTTTTATGATTTCTTTCCTTCTGCTAACTTTGGGATGTTTTTGTTCTTCTTTCTCTAATTGCTTTAGGTGCAAGGTTAGGTTGTTTATTCGAGATGTTTCCTGTTTCTTAAGGTGGGATTGTATTGCTATAAACTTCCCTCTTAGAACTGCTTTTGCTGCATCCCATAGGTTTTGGGTCGTCGTGTCTCCATTGTCATTTGTTTCTAGGTATTTTTTAATTTCCTCTTTGATTTCTTCAGTGATCACTTCGTTATTAAGTAGTGTATTGTTTAGCCTCCATGTGTTTGTATTTTTTACAGATCTTTTCCTGTAATTGATATCTAGTCTCATAGCATTGTGGTCGGAAAAGATACTTGATACAATTTCAATTTTCTTAAATTTACCAAGGCTTGATTTGTGACCCAAGATATGATCTATCCTGGAGAATGTTCCATGAGCACTTGAGAAAAATGTGTATTCTGTTGTTTTTGGATGGAATGTCCTATAAATATCAATTAAGTCCATCTTGTTTAATGTATCATTTAAAGCTTGTGTTTCCTTATTTATTTTCATTTTGGATGATCTGTCCATTGGTGAAAGTGGGGTGTTAAAGTCCCCTACTATGAGTGTGTTACTGTCGATTTCTCCTTTTATGGCTGTTAGTATTTGCCTTATGTATTGAGGTGCTCCTATGTTGGGTGCATAAATATTTACAATTGTTATATCTTCTTCTTGGATCGATCCCTTGATGATTATGTAGTGTCCTTCTTTGTCTCTTCTGATAGTCTTTATTTTAAAGTCTATTTTGTCTGATATGAGAATTGCTACGCCAGCTTTCTTTTGGTTTCCATTTGCATGGAATATCTTTTTCCATCCCCTTACTTTCAGTCTGTATGTGTCTCTAGGTCTGAAGTGGGTCTCTTGTAGACAGCATATATATGGGTCTTGTTTTTGTATCCATTCAGCCAATCTGTGTCTTTTGGTGGGAGCATTTAGTCCATTTACATTTAAGGTAATTATCGATATGTATGTTCCTATTCCCATTTTCTTAATTGTTTTGGGTTCGTTATTGTAGGTCTTTTACTTCTGTTGTGTTTCTTGCCTAGAGAAGTTCCTTTAGCATTTGTTGTAAAGCTGGTTTGGTGGTGCTGAACTCTCTCAGTTTTTGCTTGTCTGTGAAGGTTTTAATTTCTCCATCAAATCTGAATGAGATCCTTGCTGGGTAGAGTAATCTTGGTTGCAGGTTTTTCTCCTTCATCACTTTAATTATGTCCTGCCACTCCCTTCTGGCTTGTAGAGTTTCTGCTGAGAGATCAGCTGTTAACCTGATGGGGATTCCCTTGTGTGTTATTTGTTGTTTTTCCCTTGCTGCTTTTAATATGATTTCTTTGTGTTTAATTTTTGACAGTTTGATTAATATGTGTCTTGGCGTATTTCTCCTTGGATTTATTCTGTATGGGACTCTCTGTGCCTCCTGGACTTGATTAACTATTTCCTTTCCCATATTAGGGAAGTTTTCAACTATAATCTCTTCAAATATTTTCTCAGTCCCTTTCTTTTTCTCTTCTTCTTCTGGAACCCCTATAATTCGAATGTTGGTGCGTTTAATGTTGTCCCAGAGGTCTCTGAGACTGTCCTCTGTTCTTTTCATTCTTTTTTCTTTATTTTGCTCTGCGCCAGTTATTTCCACTATTTTATCTTCCACCTCACTTATCCGTTCTTCTGCCTCAGTTATTCTGCTATGGATCCCATCTAGAGTATTTTTTATTTCATGTATTGTGTTTTTAATCGATGCTTGATTCATCTTTAGTTCTTCTAGGTCCTTGTTAACTGTTTCTTGCATTCTGTCTATTCTGTTTCCAAGATTTTGGATCTGGGAAATAGAATCTTGGATCATCTTTACCATCATTATTCTGAATTCTTTTTCAGGTAGACTGCCTATTTCCTCTTCATTTGTTAGGTCTGGTGGGTTTTTATCTTGCTCCTTCTCCTGCTGTGTGTTTTTCTGTCTTCTCATTTTGCTTATGTTACTGTGTTTGGGGTCTCCTTTTTGCAGGCTGCAGGTTCGTAGTTCCCGTTGTTTTTGGTGTCTGTCCCCAGTGGCTAAGGTTGGTTTAGTGGGTTGTGTAGGCTTCCTGGTGGAGGGGACTAGTGCCTGTGTTCTGGTGGATGAGGCTGGATCTTGTCTTTCTGGTGGGCAGGTCCACGTCTGGTGGTGTGTTTTGGGGTGTCTGCGGACTTTTTATGATTTTAGGCCACCTCTCTGCTAATGGGTGGCGTTGTGTTCCTGTCTTGCTAGTTGTTTGGCATAGGGTGTCCAGCACTGTAGCTTGCTGGTCGTTGAGTGAAGCTGGGTGCTAGTGTTGAGATGGAGATCTCTGGAAGATTTTCGCCGTTTGATATTATGTGGAGCTGGGAGGTCTCTTGTGGACCAGTGTCCTGAAGTTGGCTCTCCCACCTCAGAGGCACAGCACTGACTCCGGGCTCCTCAATTTGGGATGATGTGTTGTCTATTCATGTATTCCACAGATGCAGGGTACATCAAGTTGATTGTGGAGCTTTAATCCGCTGCTTTTGAGGCTGCTGGGAGAGGTTTCCCTTTCTCTTCTTTGTTCTCACAGCTCCTGGGTCTCAGCTTTGGATTTGGCCCCGCCTCTGCGTGTAGGTCGCCGGAGGGCGTCTGTTCTTCGCTCAGACAGGACAGGGTTAAAGGAGCAGCCTCTTCGGGGACTCTGGCTCACTCAGGCCGGGCGGAAGGGAGGGGCACGGAGTGCGGGGCGAGCCTGCAGCGGCAGAGGTCGGCGTGACCTTGCACCAGCCCGAGGCGCGCCGTGCGTTCTCCCAGGGAAGCTGCCCCTGGATCCCGGGACCCCGGCAGTGGCGGGCTGCACAGGCTCCCGGAAGGGCGGTGTGGGCAGTGACCTGCGCTCGCACACTGGCTTCTTGGCGGCGGCAGCAGCAGCCCCAGTGTCCCACGCCCGTCACTGGGCTCCGCGCTTTCAGTCGCGACTCGCGCCCGTCTGTGGAGCCCCTTTAAGCAGCGCTCTTAATCCCCTCTCCTCGCGCACCAGGAAACCAAGAGGGAAGAAAAAGTCTCTTGCCTCTTCGACAGCTCCAGAGTTTTCCCGGACTCCCTCCCGGCTAGCTGTGGCACATTAACCCCCTTCAGGCTGAGTTCTCGCCGCCAGCCCCAGTCCTCTCCCTGCGCTCTGACCGAAGCCCGAGCCTCAGCTTCCAGCGCCGCGCGCCCCGGCGGGCGAGCAGACGAGCCTCTCGGGCTGGTGAGTGCCGCTCGGCACCGATCCTCTGTGTGGGGATCTCTCCGCTTTGCCCTACCCAGGTATGTGGGGAGTTTCTTGCCTTTGGGGAGGTCTGGGGTCTTCTGCCAGCGTTCAGTAGGTGTTCTGTAGGAGTTGTTCCACGTGTAGCTGTATTTCTGGTGTATCCGTGGGGAGGAAGGTGATCTCCGCGTCTTACTCTTCCGCCATCTTACCCGGAAGTCCGACTCTGAGTTTTTTGATGAAGAAAAAATATCCCACGCGTCTCTGCATTCCCAACAACTAACCAAGCACCCAAAATAAAGTAGATGCCTGATAACGGTTTGATGAATGAAAGAATGAATGAATGACGCAAATATCACTAATAGTTGTATGGAATTCTTCACCAAATGACTAGAATACCATGTTTTATGCTCTAGGGGAAGCATATTTTATACTAGGTTCTATTCTGTAAGAGGGAAGCAATTCCAAATATATTGTTGTTGCCCAGCCAGCTCATTTGGTAGCACATGAGACTCTGAATCTTAAACATATTTTGGAAGTTGATAGAATGTAAATTAAAACCCTTAAAATACTACATATAGAAATGAATACATTGGATAGACTATAGGTTAAAAACAAACAAACAAACAAAAAACCACCGTGCAACTGATCTATGCATGGGCAGAGAGTCCAGAATCTCGACATACCAGATGACGCGCTACGGGCATGGGTGCAACTTCTGAATGTCCTTCCACACCTGCGGCTGTAGCTCACTCCTGAGCAAAGCTCAGCAGCTTCCCCTGACCTGAGCTCCTCTCCCTAAAAGCTACGTATGCAGCAGAACACCTGCCTATGAACATCCAAAACAGGTGGGAAACTATTGGTCAGGGCAGACAAAGCTTAAAGGCTATGCTCCCTGGGGCGGTGATAATGAGGACCCTTCTCTTCAATTATTTTGGTGGCTGTTATTGTCCCACACCTGACTGATGATGAAGAATCAACTCAGTGTCCTAAGGAAGATAAAAAGAACTTTTAAAATTTTTTTCCTGCTGTAAGTTACTCTGGTCTAGATGACTTCTGAAATTCCATTTGAATTTGAAAGCATTTGATTCTTAAATTTATTTTTTTAGTCTTTTTATTTTTATTTTATATTGGAGTATAGTTGATTTACAATGTTGTGTTAGTTTCAGGTGTACAGCAAAGTGATTCAGTTATACATATACATATATCTATTCTTTTTCAGATTCTTTTTCCATATCGGTTATTACTGAATATTGAATAGAGTTCCCTGTACTATACAGTTGGTACTTGTTGATTATCTATTTTATATATATAGTGTGTGTATATGTTAACCCCAACCTCCTAATTAGGGATAAATTAGGAGTTTGGGACCCTTACATTTAAATAATCTTATGGTGTTTTGTTTTAGTCTTCAAATTTAACTGTAGAGGATACATCACGGTTATAAATCGCTTTGGCATATCTAATGGAGCAAGAATCCCCTGAGTTCTGCAGCCTAAAAAGTTATCAGATGCCACATGCGAATGTTAGTGAAAAAGTGACTTCGTTTGCAAAGTAGCAAGGGGTGAGTCACTTAACCCATTCTTGCTTTCTCAAGAATTCATCAAAAAGTAAAATATACCTTAAAATTCTCCTAGAAAGTGTTGTCTATGCAACTGCTCTGTCCTGCTTAGACATCTGGCAGTTTCAACAAAAGATTCTTGGTGGCCAGGCTGTTTAAGCAGGTGACTGCTACAGCCTGAGGTTAACTGCACAGAATATCTGATAGCAAGTAAACTCTCTAAGTACCTAATATTTGTCCTCATCATTTAATGCCTTTTTTCCTTTTAAGATTATTCAATCTGAAGTCATCAACTGTTTATTTAAACTAATATTTTTCTTTAATCTTAGCATTTTACACACAATGATATATTTTAAGTCTGATGGATGTAAGGCATTCGATCAGAAGTAGACACCAATAAAATACTCAAGAACTTCCAAAATAAGCAAAATGTAATACACCATCCAGGAGTTACAAGTCACTCAGAGAAGCCCAATTTTGAGAACTGCTATTGGCTGAAATTTTACATTTTATGCTAGGAAGTTTTCAAATGGAAACATTTTTCTTCTGTGTGTGCCACGAAGCAGCTGTTCATGTGATGAAAAGGCTATTTAGAAAAGCGATGTGAAGCTTTAATTAAAGCCCGTCTGCTGTTTCCCTGTTTCTGACTATTAAACACAGTTTGTGTTATTACCATAATACTTGGAAATGTAATTGCCTTCAGGTTTTGTTTGTAGGGATGCAAGCCTGCTGCTTCTCTACATTTTCATTTTTAGCCTTTTCCAATCAGTCTCAACTTAGATTAAAAAGGAAAAATGTTTAAATTCACAAATCAATAAGGAAATCAATGGTTATAGAATAAAAGATGTTCTGATGCTCAAACAAATGATTAATGAGTTCAGGGAAAAAGTAAATTGGAGGCTCACCTTGTCCCATAATTAAACTATATTTGGCTATGTGGATGGATGGATGTGGATCACAGCCATGTTTCCCAAAGTGTGCTCCAAGGAATTCTTATTTTAATAAGTGCTCAGGAAAACAAAAAGAATCTGTTGGTTAAACAAGTCTAGTTATATCCTTTCTCTGCTTGCCCTCTATAAAGGAAACAATGTATGTTAGCATGTTAAATGTTCTGGGAAGCCCTGAAATTTTTTTAATCAACATAATGTATAACCTTGTGTTTCCAAACTTTTGACCATGGAAACTTGTGCCTCTCACCTATTATAACTCCACAAAACCAAGGTCACCAAAGACACAACTGGAGAAAGGCTAAATCAGAGTGTTAAATGACAAAAAAATTATAAGACCTAGAAAAATGTAGTTATTGAATAATTTTATGTAGGATTTCTCATAGATAAAACAAAAAAAACACAAAGAAAAAGACCACTTATATTTGACTACATTAAAAATTAACATTTCCATACATCAAAAGATTTTTATAAACAAAAGCAAATGATTAACTAGATATGAGTATTGGTAAAATTTTATAGTCCATATCCTTAATATAGAAAGAGCATTAGAAATCATTATGGTACATAGACTAGAAAAATGAAAAAAGAGAGTCAGCCAAAATTCACAGAACAAGAAATATAAATGATCAAAAAAATGAAAGAAAGGGCTTCCCTGGTGGCTCAGTGGTTAAGAATCCGCCTTTCAATGCAGGAGACACAGGTTCG
This sequence comes from Mesoplodon mirus, assembly GCF_964341445.2. Classification (NCBI taxonomy): domain Eukaryota; kingdom Metazoa; phylum Chordata; class Mammalia; order Artiodactyla; family Ziphiidae; genus Mesoplodon; species Mesoplodon mirus. The sequence goes on along the minus strand of NC_138986.1, from coordinate 31,992,725 downwards.
AGCCCTGGTCCGGGAAGATCCCACATGCCGTGGAGCAACTAAGCCCGTGTGCCACAGCTACTGAGCCTGTGTTCTAGAGCCTATGAGCCACAACTACTGAGCCCACGTGCCACAACTACTGAAGCCCATGCACCTAGAGCCTGTGCTCTGCAACAAGAGAAGCCACCACAATGAGAAGCCCGCGCACCACAACAAAGAGTAGCCCCCTCTCACGGCAACTAGAGAAAGCCCGCATGCAACAATGAAGACCCAATGCAGCCAAAAATAAATAAAACAAATAAATTTATTTTAAAAAATGAAAGATAGCTAAATCTTACTAATAGTCAACAAGTGTGACCTAAACAATAAAATACCATTTTTAAAATTAAATTTGGCAACAACTTTTTAAAACATCATGCTTTGTATTGAAGTGCAGAGTCTGGTGTGCCTTCTTGCCCTATCCTCATACAGTGGAAATTGAACAACTTTTCTGAAAGGTCATGTCATAGCTTTCATACAACAGTTCCATTTCTAGGATTATATTTAGATAGATATATGTACATTGTTTATCATATTATTTATTATAATGGAAATGTGTACAAATCTTAATGTCTGACAATAGGAGAATTATTTTAAAAAATAGTATAAGTAATATAATGGAAAATATTCCATGCTGCCCCCAAAAAAGTTTCCATATAATAATATGAAAATACTTAACAATATAATATTCAATGGAAAAAGCAGAGTTATACTTATGATATCTTAACTGTATTTCAATAACTATATACACACATGAATGTAAAAAAGACTGAAAGCAAATATATACGAATAACAATTCTCTCTGGATGGCATGTCAGGCAACTTTTCTGAATTCTCTCCAACAAAAAGAAAGAATGATTAGTTCTGCCAAATAGAGAGCTGATGCAACCTTTATTAATTATCCTAAAATTATTTCTAATTAGCACATTGTTTAATAACAAACAGGTGGTTTGTTATCGTTTAACTTATTAATCCTATATATATCCTTAACTATCCTGAAATTAAATATGAAAATCTTTTTTAATGTTTTGGGCAAAGATAAACTATACCCTAGCCCATATACATTTGACCACAAAGATAGAATACTACTAGTTAACTATTAGATACTATAGTGGTTCTTTGCTGAGAAAAAAAAATTGAAACAGAAAGACAATTCAATTCATAATTAATGTACCTTTTTTCAAAGGACTTAGAGTATTTTGAAACTTTTTTAGGCCTTGCTCTTCTCAGACATACAAAGAAAAGATAATTTTTACTTCATAGAATAATTTCAAAGAAGAACTGGAAAAAAAATGACAGTTTTTTGGGAACTTGAATTTCTAAGAAGAAATGTAGCTGTCTGCTTCCAAATCACTCCAGGCCTCTACATGCATTATTTCACTAACACTTCCCCATTGCTCTTATCTAGCAGCTCACTGCTGAGTATCAATAATTACATTCACTGCTATTAGAAAGACAGATATTGATCCACTAGAAATATGTACTAAGATTAGGGCACATCTGTAAGCAACCTAAGTGTCTATCAACAGATGAATGGCTAAAGAAGATATGGTACATATGTACAATGGAATAATACTCAGCCATAAAAAAAGAGTGAAATTTTGCCATTTGCAACAACTTGGAGGGTATTATCCTAAGTGAAATAACTCAGACCAAGAAAGACAAATACTGTATATATCACTTTTGTGTGGAATCTAAAAAAAAAAAAAAACTAGTGAATATAACAAAACAGAAACAGAGAACAAACTAGCTTTAGGTTACCAGTGGGGAGAGGGAAAAAGGGGAGAAGCAAGATAGGGGTAGGGAATTAAGAGATACAAATTATTATGTATAAAACAAATAAGCTACAAAGGTATACTGTACAACTCAGGGGTTACAGACAACAATTTATAATAACTATAAGTGGAATATAACCTTTAAAAATTGTGAATCACTATGTTGTACACCTGAAACTTATAAAATATTGTACATCAACTATACCTCAATTAAAAAAAAAAATCAGAGGGATGAGGTTAGGAGAGCTTCCAGATTGGTGAACACATACAGATGCAGGGAAAGTGGTTTGCTCAGAGAGAGTATGGAAGCTCCCCAACCTTTCCCCATGCCTGGCCCTATGCATCTCTTCCATCTGGCTGTTCCTGAGTTCTATCCTTTTATAATAAACTGGTAATCTAGTTAAAAAAAAAAAAAGATTAGGGCTCATCCTCATTTTCAGGTACAAAATTCATATTCATACTTTATCTTTCCTGGAATAACTTTTCTAAAAGATAGAAATAATCATTCTTTCAGGGCCTTTAAAGTAACACATAATGTAATCTCAATGTTGACTGGCTATTTGCCACACTTGTCATTAACCTTAAAATCAGTTCATGATTGTGTTTACATAGAATTCTTATTATAACCAAGTCATTTTTTAAAGTGATGTGTTTTCCAATCTCATTCTAACACTATAACAGTTTCCTCCCATTTTAAATTTAGATCTAGTCAACAGATAAAATAAAGGATGGTTATCTACATTACAAAAGGATCCTTCTATTTACCAAAGGATTCTTTGCAAGAAGATTCTTATAAAGGGTGAGCTCTTCTATTACATTAAAAATGCTTCAGTTTAGAACAATTTGATCTGCCTGTAGCTTCTCAATACAGAAGGTGGAGCATCAATATACTTTGCATGTCTTGTTACAACAGAACTTTCCAGAGCAAAGAGGCATTCAGATATGACTCAATAAATCAGAGAAAGAGAAATAAAGCCCAGCCAAGGAGAAACATGAAGAATAAGCAAAAAGGACAAAATAAGTTAAGAAGCATGAAGATGATGGCTCTGAAAAATGTTAATTCTCAAATATCCGGTTGAACAGTGAAACATTAGAACTACTCCATGGCTTGTTCACGTTACATGTGTGTGCAATAAATCTCCCCCAGAAAGGTTTTTGAGGTAAGAGGCTCAGACTAGTTGTCAGTCCCTCCCTAGCAATGAGCCCCAAACACAGTAGACTTCAATAAATATTTGTTGAATGAAGGAATTAATAAATGACACCAAACATCTCATTTAACTAACTTCCCCTGAATTGAACCCACGTTTTGGTACCCGAGGAATATGGTGATGGGTTAGGGATGCCACAAGGATTAAAATCTGTCTTTGTTCACCCTCTAATACAAACAAAACACCAAACCACGATTATTGGCAAAGTGATCATTAATTATTCTCCTGACAATGCAGTGAAACAGTTACCTAAATTCAATAGGAGTTAGAGCTAATCTAGTTAGCACCCATGACTGCCAACACATCTTAACAGACTCCATCCAAATCCTTTGATCAGAAGCCAGGTTTGTAGTCACATCCCCCTAGCCCCACTACCCATCCCATGACCAGACCAGGACCAAAATCCCCTTCTCGAAGGGGAGGGTCCCGCCTCCTGACCTGCCCTGCCCTCTCTAACCTGAGCAGTGTGGTGCACGGCTCTCCCTTCCATCATTTACCTGCATGGCTTTCAGAGATGTAAAAACACCGAGAACAGCAATAGGCGGCCGCTTCCAACTCGATGATCTTCTGTGTAAACTGGGCAGAAGCTGCAGTTAAAGCAAAGAACCTGGAAAGGGATCAACGTAAATTTATGTCCTCACATCCAAAAGTCATTGTCCTACCCTAAGCCTGGAAGCTGCTTACAACAGGTATTGTGGCATCCACACCTTCTGATTCCACAGCCAAATCACTGTTATTGTTGGTAATGGACAGCAGGGAGCCAGTGGATAATAAAAATTCACAGATAATCCCAAACCCAGTTTTACAGTCGCTATTACCTCATTACCTCTGAACCCTCCGTCAGAGCAGCCCAGCAAAAAGCCAAATGGCAGAGCCGCCTCACGTCAATGTTACCTTACTTTTACGCTTCCAAACGAGCCACCAGCCTTCTCTTTTCTCCTGCCATTCACCCACCACTACATCAGTTTTCCAGCGTAGGCACTTATTAGGCAAATCAATGGGATTCTTGAGTAGGAACAAAAGAGATGGACCCGTAAAACTCTTCTCCTCAGAATGGAAGATCATCTCTGTCTTTTAGCCCAAGCTTTAGAGCATTGCGTTTCCTGAGCCGATTGGGGTCTCTTCCCAGAGTTTCCCTGCTGTGCTTCACTACTAGTTGTACAAACTGTTAACCAGCTGAGAAGGCAGGAAGCCACTTGTGGTTGACAGCCTCCAAGATGGCGCCCGACGATCCCACTAATACGCCCCCTACAACGAGCAGACAACAATGACAAAACTTGAAAGGAATATTGAGTAATCTGTGCTTTTAATGGCTGCAAATGGGCCATTTCTTTAAGAGAAAATTTGCTATGGCCAGCTTTTGTTTTGTTTTTGCTTCCAGAGGATAATTATCACAAACAATATGTTCCACTTATTATCTCCAAAGTTATTATTTGCCCCAAGCATTTGGTCTGGTAACAGGGAGTCACTCGCAGTGTTGTCACCAGTCATCTCCAGTATGGAGATCATGAATTATTCCCTTGGCCCTATTCTCCATGTCAGTCATCATATTTCTTTATTCTTTTGTGTTATGTCTCATCCTTCATCTCTACAGTCATAGCAGCCAGTTCAGTCTGAGCTCTGATTACCCCTCTCTGCTGATTTCCACAGCTTTCTAACTAATTCTCATCTGTCTTGCTCCCTCTTCATTTCCATATCAAGTCATATCATCCCTTTGTTTAAAGATTGCAATGCTGAGAATATGGAAATAGTTTTGTAAATTTGGAAAAAAATGTTTCTGTCATAATGTTCATTGAAAAAGGCCTGAGTAAGTGCTGAAGACTCTACAAAGTCCACCTCGAATCTGAGTTCTTCTCACCTCCACTTTGCTGTACTCTAGACCAAGTCACCATGACAATGTCAAAATTTTTCATATTATTCTCTGTACACATGCTACAAAGATCACACATGAATTTTCTAATCAGAACAAATACTAGGCATTATTTTTAAACCACTGCACACTGAATAAACACCAGTGACCTTCATCTGACATTTAAACTCCTCTAAAATCCAGACTTAACTCTCATTTTTTCCCTCAATGCACATGTCAGGCCTCTTCAGCATCACTTCAGAGTTGGCTGCCCCTGGAAACGATAGTAGCCCAGCATCACAGAAACTGACTGTCTATGCTGAGATGTCCCAGGAAGAAAATATCACAAAGAAACCTGCCTGACTACTCTAAAACTGCATGTCCTCGAGCCATGCCATAGATATGGAAATCCTGAAAGACCACAACACTGATGACTGTCAGTAATGGGTAAGAACTAAAAGAAAGACCAGCCAATGGTTGGTGCATACAGTGGGCACACACAGAAGAACCAGCAATGTTCTGCAAGAGACTCTGAGCTGACCACAGTGCAGATGTCCAAGGGGGTGAGGGCCATGTCAGATCTCATGGCAGCATAACTACCCCCCCACCATCCCACCACAGGCCCAGCCTGTAAACACACAGACACCTCACACCTGGACCAGACCATCACTCTTGGAGCCAACCCAATTACCAATGTAGAGTAGACCAAATGAACATCTACCGACCACTCTAGGCCTGCACAGGTTATCCCCACCTGGTCCCATATCATTCCTGAGCCTCAGAGGTCCCAGCTGCCCCAAGAGTCAAGTTAACCAGACCTCAGACCAGCCATAGGGTTGATTCAACCAGAAGCACCAGAGAGACTGACAGGGAAGGAGAAAAATTCAGCTCAAAGAAATTAATTAAAAGTTTAAGAAATTGGAGAGTGAGTGGATTCTGGGCATAGGTAGAGATTAGGATAAAAGCAAGAAAAACAATAGCAACAAAGAGAATGAAAGGAGGAAAACATGTCAGCTGCAAAATGCTGATCTGTAATAAGAACGATGTGAAGAAAGGGACATTAAGAACACTTCATGCCCATTGCCGGCCAGCTTGCTAACTTGGAGGTTAGTCACTCATGCTTTCATAGAGGAGAGGGAAGATCAAAACAAGGGTCCCTTTCCTTGTCTGGCAGTAAAAGCAAGAATATAACAGCCATAAGAAACAAAGAATATCCCCTGAGATTTCTGTCCAGGGATCGTGTGCTAAAAAAGCAAGTGCACTGGCACTGTTGGACTCCAATGGGACTCCCTGGCCCAAACTCTTATGCTTCTGAATCTTTAAAGACACAGTTTCAACTTAAAATTTGGTAATAAGTATAGTAAGTGAGCTTCATCTTGTTTTCCCCAATGATAACAATGTAGTAATAAGTATTATTTCTTAAATGGATTGTGTTTTTTATGTAGGGGAGCCTTTTCCTTAACAAAGAGCCAAAACCATAGAAGTAAACTTACTTCCCGTAGAAGGGAAGAGGTGTTCAGAAGTAGGACATGGTGTTGCAATGAAGCCCTAGGTTCTGGAGGCTGACTGCAGGGTTAAATTCCAGCTGCACCACTTACTTGTGATGTGGCTTTGTACAAGCCATTCAGCCTCTACAGGACCAAGTTCCTTCTGTGTAAAATTATCACCATAATGATTATAATTATGGTGTAAGGATTTATAAAATTCTTTTTTGTAATTTATTATTTGTAAAATAATAAAGAAAAATAAACTCATAAGCTAATCCATACAATACACATAGTTCAGCACCCTGGCACATCATAAGCACACAATAAATATTGGCTATTACCACCTTTTTTTTTTTTTTTTTTTGTGCGGTACGCGGACCTCTCACTGCTGTGGCCTCTCCCGTTGTGGAGCACAGGCTCCGGACGCGCAGGCTCAGCAGCCATGGCTCACGGGCCCAGCCACTCCGTGGCATGTGGGATCTTCCTGGACTGGGGCACAAACCCGTGTCCCCTGCATCGGCAGGTGGACTCTCAAACACTGTACCACCAGGGAAGCCCTACCATCATTTTTTGTCTAATTAACCAAGCACATGAGGAACATAGAAGGTCAAGGTTAAAGGGCTTGAGGGATCTTCTCTCTAGTCTAATACCTGCTTCCTCCCTCATTGATTCCCCTAATTTTACAAAGGAAGAAAATTAATAGGTTCATTCAAAGCCCATTTTTTCTCAAAAAATGACTGTTTATCCTTTGCTTTCTCTTTGTAAAGCAAAGGAACTGGTTACCTCCTCATCAGATTTCCCTGCAATGCTGGCTCTTACTTTTTGGTGCCACCAAGTGGCCTAGTTTAGTGGTGCAGTGATGCTTCCCAGTCACCCCAATTTAATAGAAGGTGAGCTCTGGTTTAGCTAGCCTTCAACAGCTCTTCAATGCTTATCAAATTAACAAGTAGTACTCTGGGTGGAGCAAGGAAGCAAAAGTTACCAGTGGCTCCATGGAACACTGGAAAAAAAGAAAACCACTAGTGAAGAAGAGGAGAGGAGCCAGGGTTGGTGTTGGTGAGCTTCAGCCATTCCTCTGCTGCCTGCAAAGGACTTTGTTATTTCTAAGTTTTAAGAAATGCATACCTGACCTTCTGGGCAGGCAGGAACAATTTTTGTGATAGAGGAGAACATAATACACATTTTTGTGTTAATGCTGAATGGTCAAGTTGCTTATAACAGTACTTGGCTGGAAATTAAGACAAAAGCTAAATACAGCTCTCAAAGAAGAACTTCTTCTTAAAAAAGTATAAATATGAAATTTTAGTCCCCAAGTTTTGATTTTATTACTAACATTTTTAGGAGTCAAATTTTTCAAAGGCGGGAACAAAATTTTACCATATTTGCCGTTGGCTATCTGTGCGACAGTTGCAATGCTGTAGTGAACAGTCATTTTAACTGTTTAACACTTTAACCTATCTAATAATATTTTTAACCTTTTAATGCATAGCAGAATGTAATTCAGGGAAACTATTTTCAGAAATATATTTTATATAAGGGATTTTTACCTTTGGATTCATAGACCTGGAAAACCTAAAAAACAAAAACAAAAATCCTTCAGTTTCAATTAGTAAAAATGATTGGCAGTCTAAACTCCAGAGCCATCAATTCACCAACTTTTTATTTAAGTTTCTAGACTCTGTAGAATGAAAATTGTAAGAAATTGTCTTCTTAAAGCATTTTTTGGTAAGGTCTGTGTTTTAAGGTTTGATTCATGAGCATATTATATGCTTGAGGTGCTCAGTCTTTCCTAACACTTTGTCCTTTTCTTTACACTCTTTAAATTCTTTATTCTGTCTGGATTGAGGATGGGTCATCCTAGATGTTGCTGTACATGATTTTGGAATGTTTGTTCCTCCTTGTAAAATTCTGTGGTGACAGCATTGACATTCTGCTTTGTAAAATTCTTCCTCTTGAAATGAAAAACATCCAAAGAGGACTGTTTACCTTAAAGGACTCAAGGCCTCATATATGACAAACCCACAGCCAACATCGTTCTCAATGCTGAAAAACTGAAACCATTTCCTCTAAGACGAGGAAAAAGACAAGGTTGTCTACTTTCACCACTATTATTCAACATAGTTTTGGACGTTTTAGCCATGGCAATCAGAGAAGAAAAAGAAATAAAAGGAATCCAAATTGGAAAAGAAGAAGCAAGACTGTCACTGTTTGCAGATGACGTGATACTATACATAGAGAATCCTAAAGAGGCTACCAGAAAACTACTAGAGCTAATCAATGAATTTGGTAAAGTAGCAGGATACAAAATTAATGCACAGAAATCTCTTGCATTCCTAAACACTAATGATGAAAAATCTGAAAGTGAAATTAAGGAAACACTCCCATTTACCACTGAAACAAAAAGAATAAAATACCTAGGAATAAACCTACTTAGGGAGACAAAAGACCTGTATGCAGAAAACTATAAGACACTGATGAAAGAAATTAAAGATGAAACAAACAGATGGAGAGATATACCATGTTCTTGGATTGGAAGAATCAACGTTGTGAAAATTACTATACTACCCAAAGCAATCTACAGATTCAGTGCAACCCCTATCAAACTACGAATGGCATTCTTCACAGAACTAGAACTAAAAATTTCACAATTTGTATGGAAACACAAAAGACCCCGAATAGCCAAAGCAATCTTGAGAAAGAAAAACGGAGCTGGAGGAATCAGGCGCCCAGTCTTCAGATTATACCTCAAAGCTACAGTAATCAAGACAGTATGGTACTGGCACAAAAACAGAAATGTAGATCAATGGAACAGGATAGAAATTCCAGAGATAAACACACACACCTATGGTCACCTTATCTTTGATAAAGGAGGCAAGAACATACCATGGAGAAAAGACAGTCTCTTCAATAAGTGGTGCTGAGAAAACTGGACAGCTACATGTAAAACAATGAAATTGGATCACTCCCTAACACCATATACAAAAATAAACTCAAAATGGTTTAAAGACCTAAATGTAAGGCCAGACACTATCAAACTCCTAGAGGAAATCATAGGCAGAACACTCTATGACATAAATCACAGCAAGATCCTTTTTGACCCACCTCCTAGAGAAATGGAAATAAAAACAAAAATAAACAAATGGGACTGAATAAAACTTAAAAGCTTTTCATAGCAACGGAAACCATAAACGAGACAAAAAGACAACCCTCTAAATGGGAGAAAATATTTGCAAATGAAGCAACTGACAAAGGATTAATCTCCAAAATTTACAAGCAGCTCATGCAGTTCAATATCAAAAAAACAAACAACCCAATCCAAAACTGGGCAGAAGACCTAAATATAGACATTTCTCCAAAGAAGATATACATATTGCCAATAAACACATGAAAGGATGCTCAACATCACTAATCATTAGAGAAATGCAAATCAAAACTACAATGAGGGGACTTCCCTGGTGGTCCAGTGGTTAAGACTCCAGGCTGCCATTGCAGGGAGCCCGGGTTCAATCCCTGGTCAGGGAACTGGATCCCGCATGCCACAACTAAGACCCGGTGCAACTAAATAAATTAATTAATTAAAAAAAAAAACTACAATGAGGTATCACCTCACACCAGTCAGAATGGCCATCATCAAAAAATCTACAACAATAAATTCTGGAGAGGGTGTGGAGAAAAGCGAACCCTCTTGCACTGTTGGCGGGAATGTAAATTGATACAGCCACTATGGAGAACAGTATGGAGATTCCTTAAAATACTAAAAACAGAACTACCATACAACCCAGCAATACCACTACTGGGCATATACCCTGAGAAAACCATAATTCAAAAAGAGACTTGTACCACAATGTTCATTGCAGCACTATTTACAATTGCCAGGACATGGAAGCAACCTAAGTGTCCATCAACAGATGAATGGATAAAGAAGATATGGCACATATATACAATGGAATATTATTCAGCCATAAAAAGAAACAAAACTGAGTTATTTGTAGGGAGGTGGATGGAACTAGTGTCTGTCATACAGAGTGAAGTAAGTCAGAAAGAGAAAAACAAATACCGTATGCTAACACATATATATGGAATCTAAAAAAAATTTAAAATGGTTCTGAAGAAACTAGGGGCAGGACAGGAATAAAGACATAGACATAGAGAATGGATTTGAGGACACAGGGGGGGAGAAGGGTAAGCTGGGACGAAGTGAGAGAGTAGAACTAACATATATACACTATCAAATGTAAAATAGATAACTAGTGGGAAGCAGCCACATAGCACAGGGAGATCAGTTTGGTGCTTTGTGACCACCTAGAGGGGTGGGATAGGGAGGGTGGGAGGGAGACGCAAGAAGGAGGGGATATGAGGATATATGTATACATACAGCTGATTCACTTTGTTATACAGCAGAAACTAACAAAACATTGTAAAGCAGTTATACTCCAATAAAGATGTTAAAAAAGAACAAACAAAAAAAGCCCAAATAACTATGAATAACAGCTCTATTGAATCAAAAAATGAAATAATTAAATACCATAGTAAATTTTAAAGCCATGGATTTTTCAACATAGTAAAATGAAACGCTACCATGGAAGAAAGATGTCCACTAAAAGATCAAAAAGACTGGATTGTTGAGTATAATATACATTTTCTGAGCATTTTGTGTTGTTAAATATATCTTTGCAGACTGTATGGAAAAAAGGAAATATCCTCTGGAACTGCTGAATAAACCCTTTAAGCCAATTTTTTAAAAAATGCTTATAAATGACCCGGATTAGGCCTCCAAGTCTGAAAAATACCTAATCTCTTTCAGCAATGAAATGCCAAGATCACAAGAAGAAATCCTGAAAGTTCTTTTAAGGGCTGAGGGCTGATTTATTTTTAGGTAGGAGATGAGTTAAACTTCTGGTAATCTCAGTCCATCAGAGGCACCTCTACAAAAAAATGTGGTGAGCACAAGGCAAGGCATCCCAGAGGGGGAACCTTAATGGTAGTAAGTTCTGAGATGTCATTACCACTCTGCACAGAGCCAAAGTTTTCACTGTTCCAGACAAAATGAGAAAAATAAGGGCAATTCTCAGCACAAAAAAAGGCACCAATAACTATCTGTAGATGGATGGAATGAATGAATGAATGAATGAGTGAATGACAGTAAATGCTTTTCAAAAGTGGAGAGATATACAAACAGCTCATGCAGCTCTATATCAAAAAAAACAAACAACCCAATCAAAAAATGGGCAGAAAACCTAAACAGACATTTCTCCAAAGAAGACATACAGATGGCCAAAAAGCACATGAAAAGATACTCAACATCACTAATTAGTAGAGAAATGCAAATCAAAACTACAATGAGGTATCACACCTGTCAGAATGGCCATCATGCAAAAGTCTACAAACAATAAATGCTGGAGAGGGTGTGGAGAAAATGGAACCCTCCTACACTGTTGGTGGGAATGTAAATTGATACAGCCACTATGGAGAACAGTATGGAGGTTCCTTAAGAAACCAAAACTAGAACTACCATATGGTCCTGTAATCCCACTCCTGGGTATATACCTGGAGAAAACCATAGTTGGAAAAGATACATGCACCTCCAACATTCGTTGCAGCACTATTTACTGTAGCCAAGACATGGAAGCAACCTAAATCTCCATTGACGGAGGAGTGGATAAAGAAGTGGTATGTATATACAATGGAATATTACACAGCCATAAAAAGGAATGGAATAATGCCATTTGCAGCACCATGGATGGACCTAGAGAATATCATACTAAGTGAAGTAAGTCAGAAAGACAAAGATAAATATCATATGATATCACTCACATGTAGAATATAATTTTTAAAAATGATACAAATGAATTTATTTACAAAACAGAAACAGATTTACAGATATTGAAAACAAACTTATGATTACCAGTGGGAAAATGTGGGCAGGGAGAGGGATAAATCAGGAGTTTGGGATTAATATACATACACTACTATATAAGAGATAGATAACCAACAAGGACCTACTATATAGTTCAGGGAACTCTACTTAATATTCTGTGATAACCTATATAAGAAAATAATCTGAAAAAGAATTATTATATGTATATGTATAACTGAATCACTTTGCTGTACACCTGAAACTAACACAACATTGTAAATTAACTATACTCCATAAAATTATAAAAAAACAAAAACAAAAAAACAAAAGTTGAGATAAATTTATTACATGTAGAAAATTATCCTTAAAAATAAAAGAGCTGAACTTCCAAAAAAAAGACTCAAGGCCTCAAAAGAATTAAATGACTAAAAATTCCATAAATTATTTAAAGATTATACTTTTAAAATAAGAATTGCAGCATACCAAGTAAACCATTGAAGAGTAGAATTATAATATAATCTAATTACTTTATTCAATCTTGTGTTATTATTGAAAAGTTTATAGATGGTTTTTGATTCAAAAATTAAATGATAATCTGTAAAACTATCTAGCTAGTGAATCTAGCTAATTCACATTAACTATCAATCTAGTTTCTTATTTATTTAACCATTTTAAAGTCTTTAATAACTGTTTTTGGTACATAAAGCTAACAACTCCAGCAATCACCATTAATTTAAAGCATTTTAGTCTTGTAATAATAAATATTTCTATCAACTGATATAATTTAAACATATGGCTGATGAGGAAATTTTCACTTCAGGTGACATTGGGAATGCTTACTTTGTGTGAATGTGAATATTCAGATATTGACAATGAACCCAAATGACAAGGTTTGTTCACACTACTGATGTTGATATATTGCTTAGATACAGTGAAAACTATGTGATGACAATTTGCTGATCAAGAGTTCAAGGATGCTACAAATGACAGTGAAAGGCGCATTTAGCTACTTGGCCTTCCAAAGGTCAAAGCTAAAGCAAAGTTGAATTACAAATTTGGGCCAAACCCAAGACCAAAACTCAACTTTGCTGCAACCCTTATTTTTTCTAGTCTTGGAGTGTGCTACAGGGGAAAGTGCCAGCAATGGAGTCATCTAGACTGATTCCAGTCTTTGTCTCCAACTCTCTCTACCCCGTTGACCTTGGACCAATTACATAAGCTCTCAGGCCTCAGTTTCCTCATGAATAAAACTGGAACAATAAAAGGGGGAGATTAAATGAGGCTCTACAGATGAAGCACTTAGCATGGGGCCTGTCCTGTAACATGCCTGAATCCTAATTACTATAAGTTTTGTAGTTAGCATGATCATTAATATTAGGATCATAGTATCTACTTTGAGAGCTGTGAAGATAAGAGATTAGCTACAAATAACACTTGAAACATTTCATGGTCGTTTTATAAATGGTATCTGATATTATTGAGACACCCACTGAACTTTGAAAAATGCTGTAAATTAAAACTTAATTGTGAATTCAGAGTAAATGCAACTAACAGGTGTATACTCAGCTGAAATGAAGTCGTGTCTTTTTAAGGACCCAGTGTCCTCATCTCCTTTCTCTGTATAGAGAATTCTGCACCTTAGAAGTCCTTTCTCTGTATAGAGAATTCTGCACCTTAGAAGTCCCAGGTAAGGCAGATCCTGTCTCTTTCTGTAGAAGCTGAAAACACTAGAAAGCTGCTTTCACAGCATTCCTGGAAGCGAAGCCCAATACACTTAGCCAACCAGATGCATCTGGAGATAGTGATGTAATGAAATAGGAACAGGAAATCTAGCTGAGGAACATGGAAGAAGCATCAGCATCTACTTTCCAGGTGCAGCAGTGGTGTCACTACAAGCTGTGGTGACCAAAGTCCAGTAGCAGTGGCTGGTCCTTGCCAGCATGAGGCTGTGATAAGAATTTTCTGTGGCCCTGATGTGCAGCCTCCTTGATCATGACTGTTTTCCAAACCTAGTGCTCCAGTCTTCTCAACAATTGTGTGAGGTACCCAGTATCCTTTCAATAAATTGTTATTCTGCTTAAAATAAACAGAGTCCATTTCTGTTGACTGCAACTAAGACTGGTACAGAAACTGGTGATAGGCAGTGGGATTCTGGAGGCCGTAGACCCCTAAATGTGGCTAGCATCTCCTTTACCATCCTCTACTGGTATGGGGAGGGATGGGGGTGCAATCATGTGAAGAAGGGTGTTGTTAGGTGTTATGCAGCCTGAGGAGTGTGAAGGTTATTGTCATTTGCCTGCTCGGCACCTAATCCTTCCATGACATTTCCTAATAGAGGTCTAATTTAGTCCAGATTTTTAGTCCAGCCAAAGCATGTTTGAACCAGTCTTAGCTAACCCATATCAAGTTTGCCAATGGATGGTTCATGAGCCCAGAGCATAGTATTCGCCCGGCAAGAGTTGTTATTGGTTCAGAGATGTACACATGTCCTAAGTAGACCCAGTCAACTGAAGGGAAAGTCTGCATAACCCAAGGTGTGGGAGAGGTTCTTTCTCCCTCCTACCCACCCACATACCTGTCCTTCAGTCTACCATATTCCTTCACTTAGGAACTATATCTTGTAACCTTGAGAGAAGCCCGCTTATAAACACATAGAGAAAGGCAGAGTGGAGAAAAGAGCAGAGAAGTTGATCCAGAGCCATGATCATACTGTACCTGAGGCCTATATTGTCTCTGGACTTCCTGCTACTTGAGATAAATAATTTCCTTATTGTCTAAGACAGTTCAAATTGGGGTTCTTATTAGTTTCAACCGAAAGTGTTCTGATGCACCAATCACATAGAAAGTTAAAGATTTCAGCTGGAACTTCTTTGCCTCGAAGTCTGGAAAAGGGAGAGTTAAATCAGTGCAAAGGGCACTCAGCTGGATAACCAGAGTTGTTATCCAGAGGACAGCTGAAGCAAGCCCTTGGTTAGTTCATTGACAGACAAGTTTTAGGGTCATAATTTCATATTTGTTCTGTAGTAACTTTATATGTGAAAAAGGTATTGCTTCTCCATGCACAGGAGTGCAGTAAAGCTGACTCTTTAAATGAATGTGTATATGTTAAAAAAGAATCAATTTTTTATAAAATATGTTATTTAAATAATAATACAAGTTGTATTAGTTTCCTAGGGATGCTATAACAAAGTACCACAAATTGGGTGGCTTAAAACAACAGAAATTTAATGTTTCACAGTTCTAAAGACCAGAAGTCCAAAATCAAGTTGTCAGCAGGGCCATGATCCCTCTGAAGGCTCTAGAGGAAGATTTCTCCTTGCCACTGCCAGATTTTGATGGTTACCAGAATCCTTGGCATTCCTTGGCAATCCAAGGTTTGTAGATGCATCACTCCAACCTCCGTCTCCATCTTCACATGGCCTTCTCCTCTCTAGGTGTCTGTGTCCATATTTCCATCTTATTATAGGGACATCAGTCTTTGGATCAGGGCTCACCCTACTCCAGTATGACCTCATATTTACTTGATTATAACTGCAATGACTCTATTTCCAAATAAGGTCACATTCACAGTTCCTGGGGGCTAGGCTGTCACATAGAGGCCACACATATTGGCAGCATTTCTCTGAGCATTCAGCCCTACTCAACTCATCAGTGTTTTTAATTGGAACTTAATTCCATTATCTCAATCCAAAATTCACCATCTTTTTACTCTGATAGGACTTTTATTAATCTGGGCACTATTTCCCAGTACCTGCTTTAGCCTCTGATTTCTTTACTCCTCAGGTATCTCTCCTCACAGGGAAATAAAGAGCTTAGACTTTGAGACTTAAATTAATTATAGAAAATAATTATTGCATGCCATACCTCAAAGAGCCTGATCTGCAATTAATTACATGGCAAAAAGGGGGGGAGGTGGATTTTTAAAAGAGTAAATTTCCATTGGAAGTGACAATTGAAATGGTCACTATTTAAAATTGAGCAAAAAACTCTAGGGAGAAAAAAATAATAAATCTTTTAAATAGTTTCATGAAATCTTGAGGAGCTTTGAATATTAGGAGAGTTTTCCTGTCTCATTTGTTGAAGTAATAAAATATAAAGAAATGGTAAATCTGATTAGCCACACTTGTCTAGCATCAGTCTACAGTCTAAAATGAAAGAAAGAATATCCAAAACTTCAATCACTGTTGTTTTCTGTGTTTAATCAGTTTTTAAAAAAAAAGTTTTCCAAGGCTGTTCAGCAAACAATGGTGGTCAGGTACTCAGAAAAATCATTCGGGCACACATGGGCCAGTGACCAAGGCAAATGCATTTTTCTGCGTATTGTCGATGCATTTTTTTGTGTATTGTCGAAAGCCGTTATCTCTTCAAAATAAGTTCAGATGCTTCTTGGCTGTTTGTGAACCACCTGGTGTTCACAGAACAATGCAGGAATGCAGAAAGCTGTTTCCATGGTGATCAGACTTTCCTCCTGGCAGCCATCTTTCCCCCACTTCCCATCTTTCTCCACTATCAGGGGTTTAGATAGGATTTCTGTGAAGAGCACAGATGGTTATATGGCAAGAATTTTGTGGTTTTTCCAAGTGCAGCTACTGTAGGTCCCCAAGTAGTGGGTGAATCTCCCCTGCTCACATGTGGAGATGGTCACGGAGCCATTAGAACCCAACCAAAATCTTCTCACATTCAAAATCACTCCATCAATAGCATTTTATTTAACATCTCAGTATATGACAGACACTTCCCTAGATCAGGGGTTGGCAACTACAGCCAGAGGTCAAATCCAGCCTGCCACGTGTGTATGTAAGTAAAGTTGTATTGGAAGGCAGCCACTCACTTGTTTGTCTATCATCTATGGCTGCTTTCATGTCCCAAAGGCAAAGCTGAGTAGCTGACAGGAGTGTCAGAGACAGTATGGCCCACAAGCCTAAAAACATTTCTATCTGGCCCTTTCCAGAAAAAGCTTGTCAATTCTTACCCTAAATGATGTGGAAACAAAATCTGGTAAGGAGGATGGCAAAGCATGGAAATGGGTACACAGTACTATAGTAAGGAGAGAGGACTAAATGAATGCTCTTAAGAATTCCCATGTACCACTGAGGACCTGAGTGTTCTGAGAAAAATCTCTAGAAAAAGTGAGACTGAAAAGATATACAAATTTGGGGTGGTAACTGTCCATCGACAGATGAACAGATAAAGAAGATGTGGCACAAATATACAATGGTATATTACTCGGCCATGAAAAGAAACAAAATTGAGTTATTTGTAGTGAGGTGGATGGACCTCAAGTCTGTCATACAGAGTGAAGTAAGTCAGAAAGAGAAAAACAAATACCATATGCTAACACATATATATGGAATCTAAAAAAAAAAAAAAGGTTCTGAAGAACCTAGGGGCAGGACAGGATTAAAGACGCAGACATAGAGAATGGGCTTGAGGACACGGGGAGAGGGAAGGGTAAGCTGGGACAAAGTGAGAGAGTGGCATGGACATATATACACTACCAAATGTAAAACAGATAGCTAGTGGGAAGCAGCCACATAGCACAGGGAGATCAGCTTGGTGTTTTGTGACCACATAGAGGGGTGGGGTAGGGAGGGTGGGAAGGAGATGAAAGAGGGAGGAGATATGGGGATATATGTATACATATAGCTGATTCACGTTGCTCTACAACAGAAACTAACACAACACTGTAAAGCAATTATACTCCAATAAAGATGCTAAAAAAGAAAGTGGGGGTAGGAGGGAAGAGGCGTTCTAGATAAGGCATGGAGAGTGAGCAGAGGGTGGTAAAGGAGATGCTAGCCAGTATCCTGACACATGAGAAACCAGTTAATGCTAGAAAGGACCATGCAAAAAGGAAGAGCTTCTCCCACGGTGAACACAAGTTCACAGTGGCAGAGGAGAGAGCTTGTGAATAGCAGGAGGTGAGGCTGGGGCCAAAAATATACAGGCTCTTGAAAGTCAAGCAAAGGAAATGATTTTATTCGGTAGGGATTGAGGACTCCCTAAACTGAAAACTGATCTGATGAAAGCTTTATTAAAAGCAAATTCAAAAAACATCAGATGAAGGAAGAACTACAGAGAGGGGAAGTAGAGAGAGAGGGAACCTGGTTAATATTCATCAACTATGTCATATTTATTATGAGCCAGGTACTACTTTAAGTGCTTCACATACACTAACTCACTTACTCCTCCTATCAACTCTATGAGATAAGCACTGTCGTGATTGCCACCTTATAAATGAGAAATCTGTGGCTAAGAGAGGTTAAGTAACTTCCTCAAAGTCCTATAGATAGAAATTTGCAGAGTCAGGATCTGAATCCAGGGAATCTGGCTCCAGAGTCCGACTTCTGAAATCAGTTACGAGGTCATTACAAGAGTGTAAAAGTGAGATGATAAGCATTTAATTAGACTTGTTGCAATGGCACATAAAAGGTGCTCCATCAATATATTCAATGAGTAAATAATAAAAAGAAGAAAAAAGAAATAGCGGGTACAAAGAGCACTGAGGGTAAGGGGGCAGGGTGGGAAATCAGTGGCATTTGGAGCCTACTATAAACGATTCCAAGGAGAAGGGTACATCAAAGATCATTCTTAGTTCCCATTAGGATGGCTGGAAGAATGACACAAAAACTAGAAAGGAAAATCAGCTCTGAGGATGAAGTGGTAAATTCAATCTGAGATTAAAGAGATGAGGAATTTGATGAGATGGCAGAGCATCGAAGTGGAAACACCAGCATGCCCTTGGAGGTGTAGGACCCGAACCCAGGAGGGAGCCAGACTCAGAACAAGGTTCTGGTTGGGTAGCACAGAAGTAATGGAGGGGACAGGATGTCTCTCTCACACTGAAAACCATTAGATGATGGCAAGGTGCAAAACTGGCTTAGTGGCAAGAACGTGGAGTGAAAAAATCTGGCTCTAGAGGAAACTGGGAAACAGAGGAGAATATCCATTTATTTAGTGCCTGCTCCATGCCAGGGCTCTGAGACTGCATTCAGTGATCACAGTGAGGCTGAAACAAGGTGGTGGTGTATCTCCCCTTGAGATCAGGGGAGACAGAATTAGAGAGGATCAATGACTTACAGAAGGACACAAGTCAGAAAGTCACAGAGCCAGGATGTAAGCTCTGGTCTGCCATCCCAAAGCCCTCACTCTAAATACTACCCCAGCTGCAAAAGGGTCCTTCCGTGTGTTTTCCAAAGTTTCCTCAGACCCTCAGCATCATCAGGTACTCCACTTTGCATGATTCTGCAAACTGTTCCATGATCCTTTCATCACATGACAGGATAAATCACTAGTAACTGCTTAAAGACATACCCCTCATGAGGTGTAATCACTAAAATGTTAATTTCAGACCAGGGATGCTAAAGCATTCCTAATCCTTTGAAAACCCACATGATGGTTTCTCCCTACCTGTGCTAATTTCTGGCTTCTGCATGACTGGCCACTCCCTGAGGCACGGTGGCAGACACTGAGGACTGATCCAGAGCTTTGTCCCTGGAAAACTTCCAGTCCCAGCAATCTCTCTCTCCAAACCCTCAGTGTTTAGTATAAAGACCTATTTTATTTGGAACAACAAAGATAAAATGTGTTAGCTTGCTTTTGAATATGAATAGAACAACACTAAATACAATAAAGACAAAAAAAGGAATGAGTTATCTCGTAATCAACACTATCTCTGCATTGGCCTTGTTTACATCTAGCATACCAACAAAATTTGTGTTTAAATTCCATATTAAAAGTACTTTGTAATTACATGAATTCTTTTAAATGTACTTATTCTAATTCTTCCTCTTTTCTCTCAGATCAGACAGCCAATCTCACAGACTTTCTTGGAACAAATTCCCTCTTTGATATTCTGATTTTGTAGTGGAGTCCCACTGACGCATTGTATATCTCAAATAACAAGATTTCATCACAAAAATATCATGATTGACAAAGCCAAGGAAAGAATGAAGGAAAACCTATTCCAAGAAGAGGCTAGGGCTTCCCTGGTGGCACAGTGGTTGAGAGTCCGCCTGCCGATGCAGGCGACGCGGGTTAGTGCCCCGGTCCGGGGGGATCCCACATGCCGTGGAGCAGCTGGGCCCGTGAGCCATGGCCGCTGAGCCTGCGCATCCAGAGCCTGTGCTCTGCAACGGGAGAGGCCACAACAGTGAGAAGCCCACGTACCTCAAAAAAAAAAAAAAAAAGAAGAAGAGGCTAGAAGTCTGAATGCCTAGCAATGGCTAAAGAGAAGTCTTGCGTCTACAGACACTCATATTAATATTATGTAGGTTATTCCTTTTACTAGCAAATGGAACCAAGGAACAGGAAATATAGTAAGCAGGGCTTCAGATGCAGAGTGGGTCTCTAATGTCTCTTAAAATCTCACCCCTTTGCATGTGTGGGTAAAGGGATTGAGTTCTCCAAAACTACAGAAAGCATCTGGCTTGGCATTGCTTGAACCTAATTACCCTTTGTATGAAACATCTAGCAGAAAGCAAAAGCCTTTTCTCTCCGTATGTTAGGAGATATGATTCCGGTATATCTAAGACATGACTGCAGCCACAGTGTTAAAAGCCTCTCCGCACGACACTTAAGAATATTAATACATTTCTTATTAGTAAGATTTCTTGTCTTCAGTGAAAGCCCTTGCTGTGTAATGGCAGCTGCACTAAACGAAGTGGGCTGATGGGGACAGAGGAAGGGGCACCAGGCTGAGTGGGAACATCATGAAAACAGCCATGAGTCTACAGAGAGAGTCGCATGCCTCTGCCAGAAATCCACCTGACCATATTCAGGGCTTCAAATCTATGCTGATTCTAAAATATGTACTCAAGTTTCTAGGCTTTTCTCCCCCTCTGAAAAGAGGGATAGTAAAAATCTTCCAACAAACAAAAGCCCAGGACTATGATGGCTTCACAGGCGAATTCTATCAAACGTTCAGAGAAGAGCTAGCACCTATCCTTCTTAAACTCTTCCAACATATAGCAGAGGGAGGAACACTCCCAAACTCATTCTATGAGGCCACCATCACCCTGTTACCAAAACCAGACAAAGATGTCACAAAAAAAGAAAACTACAGGCCTATATCACTGATTAACACAGAGGCAAAAATCCTCAACAAAATACTAGCAAACAGAGTCCAACAGCACATTAAAAGGATCATACACCATGATCAAGTGGGGTTTATCCCAGGAATGCAAGGATTCTTCAGTATATGCAAATCAATCAATGTGATACACCATATTAACAAACTGAAGGAGAAAAACCGTATGACCATCTCAACAGATGCAGGAAAAGCTTCTGACAAAATTCAACACCCATTTATGATAAAAACCCTCCAGAAAGTAGGCATACAGGGAACTTACCTCAACATAATAAAGGCCATATATAACAAACCCACAGCCAACATCATTCTCAATGCTGAAAAACTGAAACCATTTCCACTAAGATCCAGAACAAGACAAGGTTGCCAACTCTCACCACTATTATTCAACACAGTTTTGAAAGTTTTACCCACAGCAATCAGAGACGAAAAAGAAATAAAAGGAATCCAAATTGGAAAAGAAGAAGTAAAACTGTCACTGTTTGCAGATGACATGATACTATACACAGAGAATCCTAAAGAGGCTACCAGAAAACTACTAGAGCTAATCAATGAATCTGGTAAAATAGCAGGATACAAAATTAATGCACAGAAATCTCTTGCATTCCTATACACTAATGATGAAAAATTTCAAAGAGAAATTAAGGAAACACTCCCATTTACCACTGCAACAAAAAGAATAAAATACCTAGGAATAAACCTACTTAGGGAGACAAAAGACGTGTATGCAGAAAACTATAAGACAGTGATGAAAGAAATTAAAGATGATACAAACAGATGGAGAGATATACCATGTTCTTGGATTGGAAGAATCAACGTTGTGAAAATGACTATACTAACCAAAGCAATCTACAGATTCAATGCAACCCCTATCAAACTACGAATGGCATTCTTCACAGAACTAGAACTAAAAATTTCACAATTTGTATGGAAACACAAAAGACCCCAAATAGCCAAAGCAATCTTGAGAAAGAAAAAGGGAGCTGGAGGAATCAGGCTCCCAGACTTCAGACTATACTACAAAGCTACAGTAATCAAGACAGTATGGTACTGGCACAAAAACAGAAATATAGATCAATGGAACAGGATAGAAAGCCCAGAGATAAACCCACACACCTATGGTCACCTGATTTTTGATAAAGGAGGCAAGAATATACAATGGAGAAAAGACATCCTCTTCAATAAGTGGTGCTGAGAAAACTGGACAGCTACAGGTAAAAGAATAAAATTAGAACATGCCCTAACACCATACACAAAAATAAGCTCAAAATGGATTAAAGACCTAAATGTAAGGCCAGACAATGTAAAACTCTTAGAGGAAAACATAGGCAGAACACTCTATGACATAAAAAAAAGCAAGATCCTTTTTGACCCACCTCCTAGAATAATGGAAATAAAAACAAAAGTAAACAAATGGGACCTAATGAAACTTCAAAGCTTTTGCATAGCAAAGGAATCCATAAACAAGATGAAAAGACAACCCTGAGAATGGGAGAAAATATTTGCAAGTGAAGGAACTGACAAAGGGTTAACCTCCGGAATTTACAAGCAGCTCATGCAGCTCAATATCAAAAAACAAACAACCCAATCCAAAATTGGGCAGAAGACCTAAACAGACATTTCTCCAAAGAAGATATACAGATTGCCAACAAACATATGAATGGATGCTCAACATCACTAATCATTAGAGAAATGCAAATCAAAACTATAATGAGGTATCGCCTTACACAGGTCAGAATGGCCATCATCAAAAAATCTACAAACAATAAATGCTGGGAAGGGTGTGGAGAAAAGGGAACCCTCTTGCACTTTTGGTGGGAATGTAAGTTGATACAGCCACTATGGAGAACTGTATGGATGTTCCTTAAAAAACTAAAAATAGAACTATCATAAGACCCAGCAATCCCACTATGGGGCATATACCCTGAGAAAACCATAATTCGAAAAGAGTCATGTACCACAATGTTCATTGCATTTCTATTTACAATAGCCAAGACATGGAAGCAACCTAAGTGTCCATTGACAGATGAATGGATAAAGAAGATGTGGCACATATATACAATAGAATATTACTCAGCCATGAAAAGAAATGAAATTGAGTTATTTATAGTGAGGTGGAAGGACCTAGAGTCTGTTCTACAGAGTGAAGTATGTCAGAAAGAGAAAAACAAATACCGTATGCTAACACATATATATGGAATCTTAAAAAAAAAGAAAAAAAAAAGGTTCTGAAGAACCTAGGGGCAGGACAGGAAAAAAGATGCGGACATACCGAATGGACGTGAGGACACAGGGAGGGTGAAGGGTAAGCTGGGCCGAAGTGAGAGAGTGACATGGACGTATATACCCTACAAAATGTAAAATAGATAGCTAGTCGGAAGCAGCCGCATAGCACAGGGAGATTAGTTCGGTGCTGTGTGACTACCTAGAGGGGTGGGATACGGAGGGTGGGACGGAGACGCAAGAGGGAAAAGATATGGGGATATATGTATATGTATAGCTGATTCACTTTGTTATATAGCAGAAACTAACACAACATTGTAAAGCAATTATACTCCAATAAAGATGTTAAAAAATAAATTAATTAATTAAAATTTAAAAAAAAAAAAGGAAAGAGGGATAGTAACTTAGTAGTACGGGGCCCTGTTTCTTTCCTTAATGATTGTTTCATGTCCTAATCCCAGCATCCACTGGATGCACCTCTGCTCTTCACAGAAGACAATTCAACACCCCATCCTTGGGTGGCCTTCACTGACACCCCCAGGCAGAGTTGCATTATACTTCCATCCAGGGTCCCGTAGCATTGTGTAGTCTTCTATCAGTTCTCTCACTTCTCTGCCAGCATAGATTAACTTGTCTTCACTTCTAGACAGTGAGCTCCTTAGGACCAGCAACTGTATCCTCATTTCCCAGCATAGTGTACAGGTAGTGGACACATCCTCAGACATTCTCCAAGCCCCAGGACCAACCATCATTCTCCCCTCCTCTATTGGGTTGAATGGTGCCCCCCCAAAATTCATGTACCTCTGAACCTCAGAATGTGAACTTACTTGGAAATTGGGTCTTTGCAGATGTACTTAATGTAAGCCTTGAGATATTACTAGGGTAGGATGGGCCCTAAATTCAATGACGTGTCCATATAAGAGATAGAAAATGACAAACAGAGAGGCACACAGGGAAGAGGGCCTGTGAAGACAGAGGCAGATTTTGGAGTGATGAGGCCACAAGCCAAGGAACACCAGGAGCCAGCAGAAGCTGGAGGAGGAAAGAAAGGATTCTCCCCTAGAGCCTTCAGAGGGAGTGTGACCTTGCCAACACTTTGATTTTGGACTTCTGGTCTCCAGAGCTGTGAGCGAATACATTTCTGTTGTGTTAAGCCACCAGGTTTGTGGCAATTTGTTACAGCAGCTCTAAGAAACATGTATCTTCTTTCTCTGGAAACTAGCTTCCCACCAATCTGTATGGTTTTAGATGTTGTCACCACAAGACTCAGCTCCCCCACCTCACCCCCAGGCTCCTCTCAGTGCTGGGCACAAATCTAAGCTGGGCCAACAATGCCCCTTCCCTGGAAGTTAGGCGGATAACAAGACATAAATGTTCATACTCACTCTTCTATCTCAGTCAAATTTCTGCCCCAAAGTAATCACCTCATGGACACATTCCCCAGTATCCTATCTAGAATTCTTCTCGTGACTCTAGATCCCTACTTATTTTTCTTTGTAGCCCTTATTTCTATCTGACATTATATTATTTATGGACTCTTTCTTGGTTTTGTTCCTCTGACCTCCCTCATGAGTGTGTAGCCCCCAAGAGAGCAGAGACAAACTCTGCTTGGTTAACTGCTGTATTTCCGGCTCTCGGACTCAGCTTCACACACAGCAGCTCTGCAGTGAGACAGATGAGGCTGATCTGAAGAGAGAAATCCTGGTGAGAGATAAAGATTGCAAGTCTCATGTCAGAGTCCCTGGTCCCTGTTTCAGTCCTTCTTGAGACCTGACCATATTTGTGCCTTTGGCTTCTTGGGGACATTCTGATGAAATGTGCTCTTCTAAACTCAAGTTATTGGTTTGTGTTTCTTTTATCTACACAAGAAACCAAACAGACGTAACTAATACATGATGGCACTTGGTAAGAGCTCCAGCATCTCAGGGGAGTAAGTAACAGAATGAAAAATGGAATGGATTAATATATAAATTAACTAATTAAATTCAATTTGACTCCTAACAAGGTTACTCTTACAAGTAATTAAGGTGAGTTAAAAACTGTAGGGTGTATTTGCTACCTTCTGAATTTACCTTACCACCAAATAGACTGTCTGAAAATTCCATCACTATGGATTTTAGAAACACTCTATTTAAATATAAACATACCTGGAAAAAGCAAAACTTTAGCTAGTGATGATTTTAACAGATCTTAGAGAGCTAGGCTTTCCTGAACGATGTATAAACTAGTCACCTTGTTGAAGGACAAAGAGAGGGATCAGATGTGGGAAATAGCAGAAGAGCAAAGGTGAATTTCAACCATGATTCTAAGTTGGAGCTGGTCTTGTACTCCTGGGGAATTATGAACTTTACATCCATGAAAGGCTGACTGCATTGATGGCCCAGTGAATGGCCTCTCTGGATCATACTTTTACATGGTGATTCCACAACTCCTCCCATCAAGAGGTTAGGTTTGTTTCTCCACTGCTTGAAACTGAGCTGTCTTGTGATTTGCTTTGGCCAAAAAAAAGAAAAACAAGCAGAAGTAACATTGTACCCAGACCTCAAGAGGTCCATCTGCTTCCACTGTTTCTTGGAAACCTGCCCTTCCATGAAAACAAGCCCACCTCACCCTGCTGGAGAATGAGACCAGTGACTTCTTGCTCCCCACCCCACCCTCTCAGCTATAGCTGACCAGCAGGCATGTCAGTGAAGCCATCCTAGACCAGTCATCTCCCAACTGACCTTCTAGTTCTTCACAGACACATGATAGAGTCCAGCCAAGCTAAGGCCAAGCTGACCACACTCAAGAGTAAAGAAATGTTCATTGTTCTAATCTGTGGAGTTTGGGAGTAGCTTGTTACACAGTAGAAGCTAAATGACAAAATATCAGTCTACTCTGGAAATCCCAAATCTGAGAACATGCTGTTTTCCAAAACCATCTGCAGTCTTAGATTCTGGTACCATCTTCTCTAAAAGAATTTATACTTGGAGACTGGGTTTCCCAGGTTGGTGCCCTAACTTCTACTTTTCAACAGCACAATATCACCAGGTGTGACAGTATTTCTAAGGAACTTTCATTCTGTTTCTCTCTGGGATGTCAGGAACGCATCTCCCTTTACTGCAGATTCAACACCATGCCTAATACACCACCGAATGTATGAGTGAGCTCCCAATCTTGTTTTGTTGGTTCCTTTTGAATCAGAACAAACTTGTCAGGCCCCTATCCCATAAACCTTTTAGACAAATAATCCTGACACTGTAGTTCAGGTACATCTCAGGGGCTTCCTATAGGAGACCGTTCAGAGCACACCTCTTCTCATCATCAGTGGAAAATGAGATAACAAGCATGAAGGAAACAATGGGAAAATAAATGCAGTACATGAGTCTTTGAAAGTAAAGGATTGATGGAGATTGTCTTCATTGAATCTCAGGACTCTGTATGTCCCACTCAAAATCACCAATTACTTTTACCAAAAGAAAAATTCTGTCCCCAAATACATTAGATACCCTTTTGCAGGATGTATATTTCTTCTCCCCTTGTCGCCTCCTAATAAGATTAATGAAATAAGATATTGCATTCAAAGAATGTAGCACAATGCCTAGCACAGGATAAGAGCTTGGTGAATTATGTTGTCATCATTTTTTTTATTAATTTTTATTGGAGTATAGGTGCTTTACAATGTTGTGTTAGTTTCTGCTGTACAGCAAAGTGAATCAGTTATACTGTAATCATTTTTATAAGACAGAAATAGTCATGCATCAAACTTCTGGTGTCTTAAGGATAAATCAGTATCAAAAAAAACCAAAAAAACAAAAAAAACCCAAGTCCATGCAACACTAACCCTTGCCCTCAACTTGTTATAGGAGCAGGTTAGTAGCCCACTTCATAGGCAGTAGGTTGTCAGAAAATACAAAGACCTGGACACAGAGAAAAGGAGCAAAATGAAAAGAGGTATTTTCTCCAACCCATGGAAACTAGAAACTTACATAAATTTCATTACACAATTTTCCATTGCTACAGATTCATATACTATTTTCAGCTTTGTTTTGCTTTTATTTTTTTTTTTAAAAGCCATCTTGCAGCCGCCAAAATATGAATTGGGACAGCCATCCACCTGTCACCTTCACCTAAGCTCATGCACTCTACCAGGTCTGTCACCATTCTCCAGAATTGCAATGCTTTTCTGAAGCTTATGGCTCTCATTGCTGGCAGAGCGATGGTGTGATGGTGTGTGATGGTGACTGCTCCACCCTGGACTTGATTTCAATGAGGGCATGATAAATGGAAAGCCATCATTCACATGTCATTGAATCTCTTCAGGGGAGAGGGTCAGAATGTGGCAGTTCTAATGATACAGAGTAAAATTACTTTTAATTCCCAGATCTTCATGAATAGAAACTGCAATAGTGTCTATATCTTGGCAGTTAGACCAAAGGTGAGAGGGGAAATGGTAAATGTGTGCCTGGACTTTTGGTTACTGGAGATCTTAGATTACAACCCATCCTGTACCCCAGCCCCCAAATACCACATAACACGAGTCTGGGGTCTCTTTTCACATCTCAACATCTAACTCTTTACGTAGCCAGTATATCCTTCACTTTCAGGGCCTGGGTTTTAACAGTGGTGTGTTGAAGCTGGCTCACAGTCAATGGTGTGACTCTGTTTCCAACTCTGCATTCAATGTGCTCTGTTGACATGTTGGTGGCTTCAAATTAACCACTATGGGAATATTTACACCACAGAAAATGGCCAATGCTACAAACCAGGGCTTTTTTTTAAAGAGAGCTGGCTGGGGCTTCCCTGGTGGCGCAGTGGTTAAGAATCCACCTGCCAATGCAGGGGACACGGGTTCGAGCCCTGGTCTGGGAAGATCCCACATGCTGCGATGCACCTAAACCCATGTGCCACAACTACTGAGCCTGCGCTCTAGAGCCCGCGAGCCACAACTACTGAAGCCCATGCACCTAGAGCCTGTGCTCTGCAACAAGAGAAGTCAACACATTAGAAGCCCGCGCACCACAATGAAGAGTAGCCCCCACTCGCTGCAACTAGAGAAAGCCCGCACACAGCAACGAAGGCCCAATGCAGCCAAAAATAAATAAATAAAATAAATAAATTTTAAAAAATAAAGATAGCTGTCTGTTAAACATTATCAGCATAGCACTAGTTTTAAGAGAGGTGTGTGGGAGCAATCGTGAGGGTACCAGATGCTTAAACAGAAGAAGGAATTGATGGTGTTGGAAATGGGAAATGGCAGAAAAAAACGGTTCATATAAGGGGCCCCAGGGCAAATACCACCACCCACTTCACCATTTCTCTTGAACTGTCTGATGATGCCTCACCCCTGTCCTACACTCACCTGGCACATCCATTCGTGTATACTCACCTTAAGCTTGAAATTCCTTATCAACCATCACCAAAGACACTCATAAAAGCCATAGATTGTACTCTCTGAAGCTGCACCCAGATAAAACTGGTATGTCACACATTAAATAATCTTTCCTGAGTGTAGTACCACATGCTTGCAAACTGCTTTGAAATTTTGATTTAAGAAATTCCTTACAAAGGTATATCAGTACTTAGTCTTCATTTTTTCCCTGTAAAGTATAAGGAGACTATTCATCTTTGTGTCGAGCTGCTAGTTTTCAAGTAGAAACCCAATGCCTGCCTGTATTTTATTTGATTGCTGAATTAATTAAATCCTTGAGATAGTGAAAAGCAATAAACTGCTCATAACAAATCAGTTATTTCATTCAATTCACTACTTGAACTGTGAACGGCAACCTAATCTTCACTTGAGATGACAGGTATGACTTCTAGATTATTTATTTTTCTTCCTTTGTTTACTAGAAAGAAAAGCTTTTATGACACTGGAAAAAATAGGACGTGAGCAACACAGGATATTATAGGTGTGAGATGTTAATATTGGTGCAAAGTTGGGCTCTCAATCAAATGTTATCCACAGACCTAAAATAGTCAAACAAGATACATGGTACACACTTATTCTGAAAATCTTTGGGTCAGATTTCAAATAAGCTATGGGGGGAGCAAATACTAAATGAACTATTGGACTAATGAAGTATTCATTTGGCAACCAAGAGCAAGCACAGTTAATTTTTAATGAAATTACCTTCTTTAAAGGACAATTCTTTACAGATAACAATGAAAGTGGAAAGTCTCTTAAAGAAAAGATGTTTAATAATAACTAAATTCAGCTCTATTTCACTTCTACATCCTCCAAAATATAATGTGGTAGATTGCATTAATGGCGCTAGATCTTCATTCTTTCATATAGCTATGCCCTTTGCCATGAGATTGCAATTCTGCAAAAATGTGTGTTTGGAAACCCCTTGACCCCAAGTTCAGCCATGTGACTTGTCAATAAGTAAAGTATGCAAAGGTCTTACATGTTTCTACTAGCTCTCTTTAGCTTCTGCCATCACCATGAAAGGAATGCCTGGGCTAACCTATATTCCCAGTAGAGGATAAAGGACACATGAAATAGAGCTTCCCCAGGTGAGATGCTCTAACCAAGCTCAGCATCAGCCAACCCACAGACACATGAACAGACCCAGCCAAGATCAACCAAGCCCAGTCAACTCACAAGCATGTAAATTACAACAATACATGACTACAAAGGGCTTCAAAGATTCTGATACTGTGAAATATTTGAAGATTTTAGACAGATAAGAAGATTAAATTAAAAACCAGGGATCCCTTAAATCCTAGAAGAAAACTCAGGGAACAGTCAGTATATTTTTATATTAAAGGTGCTAAGATTAGACTTTTTTCAGCTAACAATAAATTTTGACCAGGTGTCTACTTTCCCCCTAGCTGCTTGGAGTGTTTTCTTCCCCATTTTCCCTCAGTCCCATGAGTTCAATATGTGATGAGAGAAACTGACATTGCTCTGGTGGCTGTGGAGTGATTTGGGTGAACAAATATGAAAGGTGATTTATTCTTAAAATCCTTCTCAGCTAATTTTCTGAACACAATGTGTAAATATGGGTTTTATACTCAAAATCCATAGTAATTTCATCAATGATGAAATCACAATCTTAATCATTTCTTACTGTTTATCTTCCCTTGTAGATAAGCTTTGCCAATTTTTTTTCTAGTGAGATGTTCTTTATCCAGCTAACTCTATGCAAATCAAAGAGATTTTCTGAGGGTTGTTTATGGTTTCTTTAAATGTATCTATTATTTTCTCTAAGACAAAAACTATGAATGATTATTTTAATAGGGAATGTAAGTAGAATAATAATGATTGTATGTGGTTCAAAGTACTCTACACATTTAAACTCATTTAATTCTCACAACTTTATAAGATAGGTGCTATTATTATCCCCATTTTATATAAAAGAGGATGGGCACAGAATGGTTTAGTACATTACCAAAGGTCACAGAACGAATAAGTGGTAGAACCAGAATTAAAAAGCAGGAAATCTGCCTCCAGAATCTTTGCTTAGACCACCAGGCTAGGCACCCTCTAAAACAAAAGGCTGCCTGACCCCTTCCTTACTGCATCCCCTTTTATGCATTCAGATTGACTCATCAATATTTAAGAAAAATTGGGGGTGGGACACATTTTATGTGCAAAGCACTGTGTAGGAGGCATTGTAAATTCTCCTTAAACAAGGCAAACAGAATATTTGCCTTCTTTGGGCTTAGAGCCTAGTGAAAAAAGTAACTAAGTAAACAAGTAGATAAAATAAAATGTAAAGACTATAACAAGTCTAGGGGTTAGAAAAGACTTCCCAGAAAAAGTGGCATTTAAATTGAGATCTGGAAGATGAATAAGCATTAGCCCAAGAGTACAAGAAACATCATTAGTAGACTGGCAACAAAAGAGAACCCAAGAGTGGTGGAGTGTCCCTGAAGTATATGGAGACAGACAAGGAAAATGACGAGATGAACTCAAGAGGTTGGAATTTATATTGAGGACAACAGAAAATCATCAAAGAGTTTAAGGAAGGGAGTCCTGTGAGTGGATTTACATATTGAAAACATAGTAATGAGAGATGTATTTGGGGCAGGGTCACCTGTGCCCCTGTAATTTCCAGCTCAGAAGAAGAGTCCCCATCATCCCACTCCTCATAACCATGGAAACTTCTGGAGAGTCTTCCAACCGAAGCCCACAGACTCCTCGCTCAGTAACAGTTTTGTCAGCTCTGGTTCCTCCCATCTTAGAAGAACAGCTCCCTTGAGGAACCCCTCGGTTCCATCCCATTTCCCTGTTCTCTTTCACTCTTCATTCCACTCCAGTCAGGCTTCATTCCCTTTACTCCACTGAAACCACTCTGGTCAAGGTCACTGAGAGTCTCAGTGTCCCCAAATCCAGGGTCACGTGTCCATGATCACCTAACCAAGTTTCTTAGTAGGAGTCCGTACTTGGGACAACACCATCCTCTAAAGCACCTTATTCTTTTGGCTTCAGCGATTCCTCAAGCTGCAAAATTTCTCCTACTTCACTAGCTTCTCCTTGCAGGCATCCTTTGCCAGTTCCTCCTCGTCCCTAGGCTCAAACTCCAGTTGCTGGCATGGCTGGGGACTCTGTCAGCTTCTCGTCTCCAGCCACACCCTCTTCCAGGCAGATCTCACTACAGACCGACCTCTTTAAATGTCATCTCAGTGCAGGTGACTCCCTGCTGGACCTCTCCAACCCTGGCTCCCCCATTTCCATTCTGTACTGGGCCCCGCAAATTATGTAGTCAGCCCTGTACTCAATACCGATCACTGAACTCATCAATGAGAGAAGGAATAAAGGACCTTTATGTCTTTATATTGCATTTATGTCTATAACTTTCACAGGGAAGTATTTGTTAACTTCACAGATTCTCTAATATGCAGATTAACAAAGAGATAAAGACCTTTAGCAGAAAATCACAATCATTTCCCAGGGAAAAGTCCACTGTATTAAACCAGCAGTTCAAAAAGCAGTTGCATATTCTGTATGCTATTTTAACTTTTAGAATTTTATCACAAACATAATTATGCTTCTCAGAAGATAGAAGGCAGATAAACTAACTAGTGATAACTGGGGTTGATCTTTCTTAACCACTTACTTTTTGGTTCTAATGAGTGTTTTTAGCATTTATACCTTAATTCATCCATCCTTAAAATGGACATAAGGAATTCCTTCTATTTTAAGATATAATAAAAACTTTAGGTTTCATGCCTCTGATTCCTCAGGAGTCTTCTGAAGCCTTAGTTTTGAGCCTGTGAACCATGGCCTGCCATTAAAGCCACCCATTGACCATCCCTGCCCTGGCCAAAGTTCCTCACATAATTTCACACTCATTATTTTGTATAATATTAAATGTTAGAAATTCTGATTTTAATAGCAGACTTTGTGACTGTAATTTTCTTCCATCCTTACACGTACTACGATGATTCAATAATACCCCTTTCTCTATTGCCCTTTTTAATAGCTATGCTATTATTGTCTCCCTCCTTCCTGTGGCCTTGAACTCTAGGTCAGGGAAAGAGACTGGAGTTAGAAAGACAGAAACTTAATTTCTAATCTTGGCTGTGTTATTAATCAGTCATGTAGGCTTAGTATATAGAGTTATAAGTATTCTTTTATCAAAAAACTGAGATGCATGGGGTTAAATGACTTCCCCAGTTAGAAAACAGTAAAGGAACAAAGTAAATTGAGGACATTGTTATTTTCATCCTCATTCTATAAATCAATCCACTGTGGCTTTTCATTTTCAAGATTTTTAAGTAACAAAATTTGCTGCATTCCTAAATGCAGGCAAGACTTCATCTTCCAGGTTTAACAAATGAGGGCGTTTCAAACTTTTCTCCTACCAAGACCTAGGTACAAAAATCTCCTCCCCTGAGATCTTCTCCATTGCCAACTATGGAGATTAGCCCTTGGATTTAAGGTGTCTGCATGCTTAGTAATGAAGAACCCCTTTTCTTTCTTCTGTAAGTCAGCCAAGCTGGTAAGAGTCCCCAAAGAGTACATTTTGTTTGAACACTCCTTAAGACTGAAATTGCTGATGAGTTGGGCACGTGATCAAGCAAGTGGGTTAAAGAGTGCTCATGACACACCTACTACTTCTGGCACAAGCGGCCCCTGCCTCAGAGTCTATTATGCTTCTTCAGTAAAGCAGCCTCCATTCTCTCCTGCTCTGATCTCACCTCTCCAGTATTCTGAAGGAAAAGCGATGCTCTGGCTTTGAGGGGATGCACAGAAAGTACATTTGGCCTGGATGAGGCTAGGCTGCCTCTGGGCAAATTCTTCCAAGCCCCTTTCTTCCCTCTTCTCCACTCCTTTTGTCCTTCCAGAGCAAAGCCCTCCGCATCTCTTGGAGCCCAGTGAAAGTTACGCTGCCTCTGGCTGCCCTCTGACTCTCCTGACAATTGGATCAAATTGCCGCTCTTTCTATACTCCCCACCATTGAAGACTCCAAATCACATTCCCTGAATCTCAGATAGATGGTGGAAGGAAAACAATTTAATGATATTAACCCGCATTGTCATTCATTCATGCAGCTTGCATGTCTTGAGCTGAGATATTCAACTTGCATTTCTTGTATTTCTGTCAGATACTGAATGGTGAAATGACATAGGAAGATGAGTGTAAATGATATTTACAAGCTACCTAAGGAGATACATGGAGCTACCCAATTTCCAAAAGTGTTGCCAACCCAAATGATTTTCAGTTGGTAAAATATTAAACTGTGGTGTGTGTGCAGGTGATGGGAAAAGGAGGGAGGAACTGATGGTGAAGAAGAGAAGTTTACCTAAATCTTACCCTTTGGGCTACTCATTGTACCTACAAAGATCCAGGGAGAATGGAGGAAAAGTGTTCATAAAGCAATTTCCTACCCCAACAGAGGGATTAGAGTTTCATAAAATTCTCTTTAAGCCACTAGGCACTCTGCTACTTTAACTGAGGGACAGCCCTGGAGTCAGTGATGGGAGTAAGGTGGCCTAAACAGATGATTTAGAGGAATTCTTTGTTCTAGAGGAACTGGATCATTCTCATCTTTGTGCCCTCAGCAGGACCCAGCACAGTACATTGTGTATAAAATCCATCGGTGATGAACTGGTTCTCAATTGGAGGAACTAGTTAGGTGTAATTGGCTAACTAGTTAGAATAGTCCCTTCTGACTCCCATAGTGCAGCCTACCATAGCCCCAGGTGCAATGCTTTCGCCTCTCAGTGGAAGGAAACAACTTTATTATAGAGGGACGGGTACCACTCTGCCTTATGGTGTACTACATTCTGCCCTGGGCCAGCTACCAATAGCTGGGAGCAGAAGCATCACCTCTAATAAAAATGCATACAAACCATAGCACCTGGGACTCTTTTTTTTTTTTTTTTTTGCAGTACGCGGGCCTCTCACTGTTGTGGCCTCTCCCGTTGTGGAGCACAGGCTCCGGACGCACAGGCCCAGCGGCCATGGCTCATGGGCCCAGCCGCTCCGTGGCATGTGGGATCTTCCCGGACCGGGGCATGAACCCGTGTCCCCTGCATCGGCAGGCGGGCTCTCAACCACTGCACCACCAGGGAAGCCCTGGGACTCTTGTTCATGGTCCCAGAGCAAGTTCAGCATCTCCCCAGGTTCCTTTTCTTTTTATTCAGCAGCCTCCACATACACCTGGGCTGGTGCTATCAAAGATGCGCAGTTATAGTCATTTCCACTGAGGTGGAAGTTACTTGCAGCTCAGTCATGACTATGAACAGGATGCATTTTAGTGTAAGTTATATTTGATTACAACACTAAACTCCTTCCACATTTTCTCAGTTTCATGATGTATTGATTATCCATCACTATTTTTTATTTCAACATGATATTGATTTAAGCCCAATTGAGAATGTGGTATCTCTTCTTTTAGAGAATAATCTATAGAGCAGCAGTAATAACATTTCAAAGGTAGAAACTATCATAAAAGAAGTGCTTTTTAAGGAACAGAAAAAAGAAAAGGTTTGCTGTTTAAGAACAAGTTATGTAGATGTTTCAATGTTTGTATTAGCACTTGCTACCATCTGTCAACGGATGTACCTGAAAATTTTGAACACAGAGGCTAAGAAAGTGCAATTGTGATGATGTCAAATATAGCTACTTTTGTATTTTAGACAATACCATTTTAGATCACATTCACATGCATCGTCATTTACTCACGAGCTGCCAGATTCTATTAAAGTAGCAATTAGCTATTCATTTAGCTGCAAACAGAATTTTCATATCATATTAAGCAAAATAAGGTATTGATCTTTTTGTGCCTTTTAATAATGACCTTCTTCTATGTTTAAATAGAAAATGACTTTTAAAAAAATCTCTTTAATCAAAGTAAAAAGTTCACATGTTATTTTAACGTTAGAGAAGAAATGCTTTCCTAAAATATGATAAACTTTCTGATTGTGGATTTTGACTCTGAACTTTTGATCAGGTGGCATCACCTGAGTGACAGACTATCAAATTCAAGAGTAGTAGCTACTGGGTGGCTGGAGTAATTTCTGACACTTCAATAGGTTTAAGAGTAATGGAGGAGCCCATGTGATGGCAACAAAACCCCCAAATCACCAAGGCCAAGTTATGAGGTTTCTAGCTCCTTTTCCCTTTGCAACATCTTGAAAAATGCAAACACTCTGAACTCCAGAACCTGAACTCTTAATTCACCATCTAAAAAACTGAAACCACTTACTGTAAAATTCAGGAAAGTCCAAGAATCTGCTCTGCAGTGGGTCTTCCTTCCAAAGTGTATTCTCTCTTAACAGTGTGCTTTGATAAAGGTGGATTAAAAATCTATAAATTACAATATAATCTTAAGATTTTGCTATCAAAACGGAGAATAGGGACTTCCCTGGTGGTGCAGTGGTTAAGAATCTGCCTGCCAATGCAGGGGACACGGGTTCGAGCCCTGGTCAAGCAATATCCCGACATGCCGTGGAGCAACTAAGCCTGGGCGCCACAACTACTGAGCCTGCACTCTAGAGCCCACGAGCCGCAACTATGGAGCCCACGTGCCACTACTGAAGCCCGTGTGCCTAGTGCCCTTGCTCCGCAACAAGAGAAGCCACTGCAATGAGAAGTCCGTGCACCGCAAGGAAAAGTAGCCCCTGCTCACCGCAACTAGAGAAAGCCCACGAGCGGCAATAAAGACCCAACGCAGCCAACAAATAAATAAATAAACAAATAAATAAAAATGGAGAATAGACTAAGGTTTTTTAAATCTACAACTGCTAGGAATAAATAAACTTTTAAAAATATTTTAAAGATCCTTCCGCCCTTCCCTTTCAAAGCCCTCTAACCAGTAATAACTGTCACAGTACAAAATAGCTCAAGAGGAAATTCTGCTTGAGATAGATGGCATATCAACTACAGAAATAATAAGGCTCGTTAACCTATGCCCATGTAAAACTAGAACAAGCAATCAATCAGCAGACAGCTGAGTATCTATGAACAAAATACTGCTCTCAGTTCTATGAAGCCATTCAACACTAAATGCTGGTGATGGAAAAATTAATCAGTCAATCTAAGAAAGAAATGGAAAAATTTTTTTGAGTCAAATTGAGGATTATAACCTGGGAATGGCCTCTCAGAACACTCTCAGAACTGTTCCACTCATCAGAGGTCAAAGCACAGTTATATAAGGTTTTGAGACAGAGGGCTGTACCTTAAATGACGTATTATTGACAGTTTACGCAATCCAGATCTATGTGTGCAAAGCGAGTAGTGAGTGAGTCATGGGTCATCATGGCCCCTTACAAGATTAAGGAGGAAGGTTATTGCCTAATGAGTTGTCTGGTTGGTGCTGGGAGAATGTTGCTTTTTATGGTTGCGCAGGTATTTCTGCCAGTGGCGAGGTCTGTTTGATGAATAAAGTAGATACACACCGCACCATAGAGGGTAGAGAGGAAGCCAAAGGGCAGAGAAAAATTTTTTATGTTTAAATTTTCCTTGACCTGCCTTAGAATATGAATTTTTATTTCATCAATACAGTTCAAAACTGAATAAGCCCTCCAGGTGCTTTGAATTCTATAATTATGGTAAGAGATCCAATTTTTTTTTCTTTTTTTTTGCGGTACGCGGGCCTCTCACTGCTGTGGCCTCTCCCACCGCGGAGCACAGGCTCCGGACGCACAGGCTCAGTGGCCATGGCTCACGGGCCCAGCCGCTCCACGGCATGCGGGATCCTCCCGGACCGGGGCACGAACCCGCGTCCCCTGCATCGGCAGGTGGACTCCCAACCACTGCGCCACCAGGGAAGCCCCAAGAGATCCAATTTTTAAGATAAATTCAGAAAACAGAGAAGCTGTGTTGATGCTTGTTTAGTTTCATCAGGCCTGGATATCTTATCCAACCAATAAGGGTAATAGCGCCTATTCCAGGGATCACTGAGACAATTATGTCAGATGAATGTCTCTAAAACGCCCAGGGCAGTACCTGTCACTTAATCAACATTCATTAAATGACAGTAGCAGAGGCCAGCGTTGCTGCTACTCTTCTTGCTGCTGCTGCTGTTAATGAAGAGATCACACTGAAGAGGCCAATCGGGAAACACTTGTTTTATACATGATTGGACTTGAAGGACAGATTATATTTGAATTCTAAATAAATGGGAAGATTGATGTGTCCTAAGGTCCTTCTTGAAAAACAAGTGGGGAGGGGGGTGCCTAAGAACCTAAGAGATGCCAGCTGTGACTGTGACCTCCTTCTAGGTCTGCCCTTGGGAGAGACCACACACCCACAGCTTGGGGAGATTAATCAGGGATTCAGGATCAGGTGGGAGTTGCTAATTCGATCTCTCTTCACAACGACATATTTCTTCTTGTTGTCTCAGAAACTGAAAGGCCTAAAAGAGGAAAAACAAGACAAATCTTTTCCTAACTAACACCTCTCAGTACCTGACTCTTCCATGTTCCCCTAGCAACACACAGTAGTGTGCGGAGTGGATGGGGAAGCAGACTGGGCCTCTGTTTTTCCCAGTCTCTCTCCCTTTATCTCTGGTTTTCCATTTCCCTGTTTCACTCAGAAAAATCTCTCCTCCCTGTACTCCAATCCCCAGACTTTTGAACTCAAAATTGACTTATCTTTATCCTAGTCCCCACTATTGGATGCCCCAGAGAGGATATCTTGAGGTGTGGCTTTCAATTATGTAGGGGAGGAATAAAACTTTTTCCTCCACACTCTTAGCTTTATTGCCTGGGGCCCTGCAAATTAGACTGATATAAGACAGATTAACAGAAGAAAAGGTATATGAATTTTATTTGATGTTAATTTTTGCATGACATGGGGGTCTTCCTAGAAAAGAAGTGAAAACCCAAAGTAGCAGATAGGTCTGAGAGCTTATATACCATTTTTAACAAAGAGCAAAATACACTGTGGGGATGTGACAACACAAAGGAAAGGGGACTTTAGGTTTCTAGGGGCTTTACTGTGGAAAAGTAAATATACGGCGATAGCTAGGGGCTTTTGAAACCGTGGGTAATCATTAGTCAAATCCATTTCACCTGTCTTCATTAATCAAGGTCGTTTTAACTGTTGCTACAAAAGACTTGCATGTCCTCCAAGAGGCATGTAGCCTAAACAGTAAAATGCCTGAGTTATTTCCAGGAACTTGGAGTCAGCTGTACCTAGTCCGAGCTGAGCTAGTTAAGACTAGATAGGACCACAGACTATCCAACTGGGCATGCGAAAGGGTCTGCTTGGTGATCTTTTGACGTCAGAGGGCTGAAAACTTCACCCTTGGATCACACTAAGCACCTCCATTTTTGAATGTGCAGTTACGCCTGCGCAGAACAATTACCCCTTTTTCCAATCACCTTTCCTCACGCTCCCCATGTGCTCCTGACGCCTCAGACCACCGTGCTTCTTCATTCTTTATCCCGTAAATACCCTGAGCCCCTTGCCTTCAGGGAGGTGAATCTGAGACTTGTTCTCCCATCTCCTCCCTTGGCTGCCTTGTGAATAGAACTTCTCTTTGCTGGAAACCTCGGCAACTCAGCATTTTGGCTTTCTGTGCGTCAGGCAGAGTGAACCTGGTTCGGTAACACTATCAGCAAAGATTGTTTGTGCAGGTCCATCTTGTGCCCAGTTTCCCTCTTCTTCATGGCCATAACACTTCCCTGGGAAAGGGGATTTATGGCAGTTTTTATCTCTCAGGAGTTTCTGCTTTTAGTCAGATAAGG
Organism: Mesoplodon mirus; assembly: GCF_964341445.2. Taxonomy (NCBI): domain Eukaryota; kingdom Metazoa; phylum Chordata; class Mammalia; order Artiodactyla; family Ziphiidae; genus Mesoplodon; species Mesoplodon mirus. The sequence goes on along the minus strand of NC_138986.1, from coordinate 31,953,089 downwards.
GAAGTTCCGGGAAGGATTTTTTCTGCATCTGTTGAATCTCAGATGTCTTTAACTCAAAATAATCCTTATGCCAAAGTGGTTTGTTTTGGGGTGGCGTATTCTGATCTCCTTCAAATTACGACATGTAAGCAAGACAGTATTAAAACTTTCAAACCTGGGCTTCCCTGGTGGCGCACTGGTTGAGAGTCCGCCTGCCGATGCAGGCGACACGGGTTCGTGCCCTGGTCCGGGAAGATCCCACATGCCACGGAGCGGCTGGGCCCGTGAGCCATGGCCGCTCGGCCTGTGCGTCCGGAGCCTGTGCTCCACAACGGGAGAGGCCACAACAGTGAGAGGCCCGCGTACCGTAAAAACAAAAAACCCACAAAACTTTCAAACCTAACTGCCTAATTTTGACTCCCCCCATTCATACTCCATATCCCATATGAAAAGGGTAGTAAGATTGTCACAAAGGTAATACTTTTACTGTTGAGTGGTTAGTTTAAGGTCTCTGGGAATACAGTTTTAGAGGGAACTTCTACAAGGCACCTTCACTAACACAATCTGAACTGCAGAATACACATAAAATCATCTAGACGGACTCTTGTTAAGGTTTCAAGGTTATGTGTGTATATAACCACATAGGCACGTGGCATAGGTTGTGATGAAATTTAAAGAATAGGAATTTGTCAAAGTCATGATCTCATTTCTATTTTTTTCATGATCTTTAATGGAACTATGATTCCAAATTTATTTCTTTAAGGATATTCCTGATGCAGAGAGAAAAATCATCAGTGTAGGCATCACACACAACCTTTGGAATTTCTCACCCACACCTAACTTCTCCTAGAAAAAGCAGAAGCCAAGCTTTTCTTATGATACAAAAGACCACATAGAAATTCTCAGTAATTTTTGGTTCAACTTATGGTGCTGCATTTTCAAAACAAAATGCTTTTTGCGATTTAAAATGCTTATTACAAGTTTCATGTCAAGGTCACTGTATGTCAATGGTAGTATCTGTGTGTTTCTGCACTCTAATATTGCCAACATTTCTCTAGTACTCCATTACTTTAACGCACTGGGTTAAGTTCAAACTGCAAGTTACTGTGACAACAGAGATAATTGTGGCTGCTGACCAGTGTGCTCCTCTGTAAATCACACTTTTAAGGGTAACTTTTCTAACTGAAGCATTGTTTAAATTGTTTCAAAGTTACAGCAATTATGTTTCAGATTGTAAACATCAGAGTAGAGAGAAAAGCAAGTTCAGTAACTCTAGACCAAGATTATAACAAGGCACCCTACAGACAGATGCATTTGTAGTGGGTGCGGCTCCCTACTCCGCACACACTGCTATTGGTTCTGGGCAGAGGAACGCTGGCATCTCATTTCAACCAGGTGTACAGAGTGGTAAAATCATCCATGCTGGTCTTGCCTTCCATTTCAACTTATTGTCATACTGTGATTTTTCAGTGTGTTGCCATGGAAACGGCTTCTTTGATACAAATGAGATGGAAATAACTTATATTCTACTATTAATTTCATTCATTCAAATAGCACAGTACTTAAAGGGTTACTTAGGGTTCCAACTTGTTCTATATATTGAGTGATCTCCCATGAGATTTCAGAGGAACAGGGCCACAGTCATCTCATGGCTCAAATGGGCTGAAGGACCTGCTTCTAAGATCATTCCCATCATTTCTGACAGACCTCAGTTCCTCATGGGCTGTTGGCATCCCTCAGTTCCTCTCCCATGGCTTCCTCCCCAGGACAGCTCACAGCACGGAAGCAGGCTCCCCCGGAGCAAGCGATCCAAAGGAGAGAGAGAGAGAAAGTATTCAAAAGGAGGGAAATTAAGTTCTACTTCTCGAAAATAGGAGGATCAAAGAATTTGTGGGGGCTTCCCTGGTGGTGCAGTGGTTGAGAATCTGCCTACTAATGCAGGGGACACGGGTTCGAGCCCTGGTCTGGGAGGATCCCACATTGCTGCAGAGCAACTAGGCCCGTGAGCCACAACTACTGAGCCTGCGTGTCTGGAGCCTGTGCTCCGTAACAAGAGAGGCCGTGATAGTGAGAGGCCTGCACACCGCGATGAAGAGTGGCCCCCGCTCGCCGCAACTAGAGAAAGCCCTCGCACAGAAACGAAGACCAACACAGCAAAACTACATAAATTAATTAAAAACAAAAGTACCAGTGCCACCGTGGATGTGAGGATTAAATTAGTCAATGCTTTAAAAAATAATAATAATAATTTGTGGAGATATATATATATATTTTTTATTTTTGACTGTGTTGGGTCTTCGTTTCTGTGTGTGGGCTTTCTCTAGTTGTGGCAAGTGGGGGCCACTCTTCATCGCGATGCGTGGGCCTCTCATTATCGTGGCCTCTCTTGTTGTGGAGCACAGGCTCCAGACGCGCAGGCTCAGTAGTTATGGCTCACGGGCCCAGTCGCTCCGCGGCATGTGGGATCTTCCCAGACCAGGGCTCGAACTCGTGGCCCCTGCATTAACAGGCAGATTCTCAACCACTGCGCCACCAGGGAAGCCCTGTGGAGATATTTTTAAAACCACCACAGAGTTATGTAAAGTGTCAACTAGTATTACCCTTCTGATACTTTTACCAAATCTACTATGGCTAGGTAACACTGATTTGTTTTTGTTGTTCTCTTGTATCTTTCCTTTTCTCTTTCTGCCATTCAATATAGATAGCTGGTTGACCGCTCGTTTCCTCTAGGGACTTACGTGGCTTGGGGAAAGCAGAACTGGCCTACCAATCTGCTTAAGCAAAGCAAAAGCATAATCCCTTAGAATATCAAATATTCTTAGATACTTTTTTTTTTTGGCCATGCAGCTTGCAGGATCTTAGTTCCCCGACCAGGGATGGAACATGTGACCCCTGCAGTAGAAACACAGAGTCTTAACCACTGGACCACCAGGGAATTCCTCTTAGACACTTTCAAAAGGAGTGATATCTGCGGGTACAAACAAAATATTTGGGGGGAGAACACAGGAGGGAAAAAAGAAAAGGAAGGTTATAGGGAGGTCTAAGAAACGTTGGCACTGCACCAGGCTCTCCGAGCTACCTCATAGGCCATGAGATGTCAGAGAGAGGTGTGGCTGTGGTTTACCTGGAAGATGGCACATGGGTCACCATCGTACATATAAAAGATCCCCACATCATCACCAAAAGATCCCCAAAGGTCTGGTGGCAGAGAAAGCTGAGGGAGCCTCCAGACCAGAAAGGGCCAAGCAGGCAAGACTAGTGATGTTGAAAAATGACCAAGAAAACTTCTTCCCCAATGCCTGCCACTCTTTATCCCCGAAAAAAATACACAGCATGGGGCGGGGAGGGGTCACCCAGGGAAATGGGGCTCTAGAGTCAGCAACTGAGTCATAGAAATTTTTTAAATGATACCTCCTTCATACTTGAGTTGTGACTGAGACCCAAGGGCTACACACCTGAAGTACAGAGCCCTGGCCGGGTCTGGGGCCAAAGCCTTCCTGTGAAAGATCTCAGCCCGTCTTCTCGGCAGCCCCTCATGGATGAAGCAACAGGCTTTGCCAGTTTCTGCAACTCACCCAAACTCTAGTACTGCTGGTAAGAGGCAGGACCACGATTCAAATGTGACCTCAACTCCACAGACTGGGCCTTAACATAAAACCAGACAGAGAATAGGAGCATAATGAATGCTTATTAAATATGCAGCACTCATCCGTGAGAACTTCTGGAGGCCCATGGGGAAGTCCAAGAAAAGTGACCTTGAACAATCATAGAGAGAGACTAGCTAGTGCACCTTGGCTAAACACACACCCTGGGTTAGAGCCATGAGCACATCTGTAACAATGTGTGCACGTCCATCTCCCCATCAGACAGAAGCTCCTGGAGAGCAGAGCCCGGAGGCTGTTAGCTCTCTCCCCTCCATGACCATAGTCACAGTTTGGTGCTCAAAACGGTTTTGTTGCCGTTAGCTTCCAGGATGATCACTTTATAACTCCTCAAATGTCCTACTCTGCTTTTGAAAAGGGGGAGAAAAGAGGCTAAATAGTAATACATATTTACATATAGAAGTTTAATTTTTCTGAGTGATTGCCCATCAATAGAAATACCAACAATAAGAATATGGTTTCCTAGCATTTTACCAACTGGAAATTGCTATTCTCTTTTTTTAACTCAGACATTTGATTCACCAGAACACGCATGTTCATTTATCATCTAAGTTGGAGCTTGGTGTATATTAAGATAGAGATTGGAGAGAGACATTACAAATATAGAAGGGAGATATGCATATGATAAACATAAAGCTTGAGTTCTGGTTAATAAGGTGTTAAACAAAACAACTTTTATTCTAACAAGTTATTATATATGCTTCAGTAAGATAACAGTTAACCATGACTCAACTTTATTTAGAGATGTTTATTGTTATTGGCTTATTTTACCTTATAGAGAAAATTCTCTTTCTCACACACACATACCTACATACCCACATACACACACATACAAGGACTGCAAAGATTTTTTTCTCTTGAACTTCCTTCTATTACAAAAGCAAATGTTTTGAGGGCCAAAAATGTTTAAAGTTCATGAAAGTCAAAAAAAAAAAAAAGGAAAATTCACATAATCATCCAGAGGTAGATGCTTTTACGTTTTTTCCATTCTAGTTGAAGTAACACTGTATATTCAATTTTGTATACTGATTAACATCATAGCATATGTTTTCTCCCTTCATTAAGAACTCTTCAGATATATGTTACTAAATCAAGAAAGTTAATGAGGCTTGAAACAAAATAACTTCTTGACTTATACTCATTTGGTCAGAAAATAAAATGAACTTGAATACGCCGATTCCCAGAGTGTGCAGGAACATTTTTATATGTAGTCAATTGCATTCAGTCCTGTTTAACTCAACAATTATTTATTGAATGCCTAATATGTGAGTGATAATAAGTGAAGAGTTTATAAGATGCTGCCCCTGCCCTCAAAGAACTAAAAATTTAGTTGAAAAGGCAAAATTTTAATATACCAAACAGTTACATAATAATACAAAGCAGTATATAATGAGGAATCCAGAGGAGTTATGCAGACCATAACGGCCGTAGTGGTTCAAGGGTAAAAAGACTAAGTGAGCTTTGAGTGGAGGGCAAAAGTGTGTGGCAGTCATCTTACAATCATACAATTACAGGTGTAATCACAAACCAACTTCTTAGGCTATACATCCATCTAGGACCACTCCAAAAATCTAGTATTCCCCAGTTTCTGGAAGAGGCACGCAGGCACTGGGGAACAAGAATCGGTACAGCCCTTGAGCATGTGACTGCAGGGATGGTGGCGGTGGCAGATTACCATCTAATTTCTTCTTGCCCATGTTCCTTCCACTAATTGGCACATGCAAATTACACATGCAAAATTGGATTGTAAGCAAACAGTAAAACCATGCATTTATGATGGAAAATACACAAAAAAGATATGCAACTATTATGAATTCCATTGATGACTCCCAAGGTTAAGGCAGATCAGTTTTTCTTAATTACTAATTTAAACATGTGGGTCTACTCAGAGCTCTAAATGGTACTAGATCTTTCTTTAAAAAATATGGAAAAGATAATTTTAATGTGTTTAAAACAGCTTGAAGGAATTTTTTTTTAATTCTTTCTGGAATAAAACAAGTAAATGCTTTAAACTAAAAGATGAATTTTTCAGGAGGAGAACTGAAAACTGGCTTGAATAAACACTATGTTTGATTGTTAACTATTATAGTTACTGTCGCAATCATTACAACTAAAACCACATCACGCTTAATATTAGGATCAACAGAATCAGAAACAATATATACTTAATGTGTTGTCTTTGTCTTTAGCTTCTAGGCACCCCTGAAATATTGGAGTCAAATACTGAGTCAAGGACACAATAAGAATTACCAGCAGTGTTTTAATCCCTGTGCAGTATGTGTAAGATTTTCCTTGCTTCACATCCTTTACAAACTGTAATTTCCATGATGTTAAAGTATTTTCCACTGTGACCTTTAGCATCAAGGCAGGGTCTTAGCAAATGAAAATGCCATTTCATAATGTCTAGAAATGCAAAAGGAATATATTAGTAATGAATCTTGTTTCAAATCTTTGAGTAATTATTACTAATTTCCTTTTCACTACATTTTCACTCAAAAGATACAGCACAGGAATACTAAAATCACCCAGTGACTCTGTAGCCAAAAAAAACCAACTATAAATTGGATTTCATTTATGGCATTTATCTTTTTTCTTTTTTTTTTTTTTTTTTTTGGCAGTACGCGGGCCTCTCACTGCTGTGGCCTCTCCCGTTGCAGAGCACAGGCTCTGGACGCGCAGGCCCAGTGTCCATGGCTCACGGGCCCAGCCACTCCGCGGCATGTGGGATCCTCCCGAACCGGGGCACGAACCCGCGTCCCCTGAATCGGCATGCGGACTCTCAACCACTGCGCCACCAGGGAAGCCCCATTTATCTATTTTTAATCCTGTAAATACTCAGTCTTTTTGTATTAGAAGGACTACTAGAACAGACATCTGAATGGATAGGAAAAGAGGTTCAGGACTTGTATTAAGCCATTAGTTCTGAAATAAGCAACACCCCCAGGCAGTAGTCTCATCAGAAGGAGGCTGATGAGTGGGGGGGCTGCCCCCTACCCTTACTTCTCTATCCATTCAGAAGCTGCCATTTCTCCATTCAATAAGATATAAAGTAGGGGGAGACAGGTTGATACCTGGGAGGGATAGTTCCCACAAATGCTGTACTTCAGACGGAAGCAGAAAGTTTGCTATTAGTATATGCAAATTTTCTTCTGTTTTATTTGCTCAGAGTACCAAATTGAAAGGAAAAAAATTCCCATCTCAGCACCCTGGAACTATATGAATATGCCCAAACCTGGAAATTGGGTTGGAAGATGCACACGTGGACTTGGCCCCCAGCTATGGATCTGAGGGGGGGAGTTCTGCTTGCATCCAAGGAGACTATGAGTCACACCTAGGGGAATCCACTCACTTGCAGATGGACACTGAATCTAGAGTTCTCTCTTGTTCTAAGGGTTAATTTAAAAGCCTGCATGAAGGGTTCATCCTCAAGATTCAGAATGAAACTAAACTTTTAAAAACACATACTTCATGAACCAAACAGTTTCCAAATTGTTTGATACCCTTGGTAGACTGCAAAAATATTCTGCCTCTATTATATATTTTAAAAAGAGGGCTTCCCTGGTGGCGCAGTGGTTGAGAGTCCGCCTGCCGATGCAGGGGACGCGGGTTCGTGCCCCGGTCTGGGAGGATTCCATATGCCGCGGAGCGGCTGGGCCCGTGAGCCATGGCCGCTGGGCCTGTGCGTCCGGAGCCTGTGCTCCGCAATGGGAGAGGCCACAACAGTGAGAGGCCCGCGTACCGCAAAAAAAAAAAAAAAAAAAAAAAAAGAACCAAAAGTCATAGGAACCAGTTGATATTAAAACAAAATTAGAAGTAAATGAAAAAGGAGATAACTAAGATAATAAAGAACTACAAGGAAACAAAATTAAGATAGAATGGCTAGGGTCTGTATGTATGTGTTTTCCCCCAAATTCCTATGTTGAAATCCTAATCCCCAAGGTTTTAGGAGGTGGGGCCTTTGGGAGGTGATTAGGTCATGAGGGTGGGGCCCTCATGGGTGGGATTAGTGCTCTTATATAAGTTATCCCACTGAGCTCCCTTGCTCCATCTGCCATGTGAGAACACAATAAAAAGTCCATGACCCAGAAAAGGGTCCTCACCCGACCATGCTGGCACCATGATCTCAGACTTACAGCCTCCAGAACTGTGAACAATAAATTTCTGTTGTTTATAAACCTCCAAGTCTGGTATTTTGTTATAGTAGCCCGGATGGGCTAAGACAGAACTAAAATGTACCTTTTTGGCAGCAAAAAGCAAAATGTACACAACAGAAAAGTGAATCAGTGATATGGAGAACAAACTTAAGTTCTCCTCAATTGCAAAACAAAAAGAGAAAGAGGTTTTTAAAAATTAGAGGATAATAGTTATTTAGAACATAAAAATGAAACGTCCTTAAGGATTATGTCTGTGTTCCTGAGAAGGAAACAAGAAAACAACTTTATTAAAAGCAGTAAAGGCACAATGAAGGAATTTCTTTTGAAATTGATAAAATACCTGAATGTGAAGGTTACAGGAGTTTACTGAGATACAGGATAGTATTACATCCTGAGTAAAACTTTCAATTACTGCCATGTAATTAGACCAAAATGTTTGTGATCCTCAGTCTTTACCATATACATTCAGCTGTTGCTTTACTTGTAATGTTCAAGTATTCATTTTGGACTGTGATGGATCCCAAGCCAAATGTTCCTCCTTCTCTAGTTCATCAGGGATTCACTGCAAAATCCCCTTCTCAATCTTGACATAAATTCTATCAATCAATAAGTGAAATATTGCAGTCAAAAAGACCAGTCCAGGGAGGTCATCCTTTTCTAGAAAAATGATTCTTCTTAAACTTCTGTCTCACTATGACTCGGAGAACCCACTCCAGCCAGAGGCCACTGGCATAAGCAATGCTTATATTAGAAACACAGCATATTAAGCTGTTCAGCTGAGGGTTGGTGAGCGTATCATATCTGGACATGAGGGCACATGTGCCTTATGTGCCCACTGCATAATATTCTTGTTGCACATATAGTCTCATGGTATATAAATCCCTGATGAATACTTTGGGATTTAAAGGCAAGCCAGTTCTTTAGTTTCAATATCAAAATCCAAATGAGAGTTAATGGACCAAGATTGAAAAATAAAGGGAAAAAAAATCTACAAAAGATCAAGCAGAAATTACCCATTATTTACAAATATACAAAAAGACTGACTTAAAATGTCTCCCCAGCAAGACCAGTTGGCAAAAGACATTGGAGCAATGTCTATGGAATTTAAGAGGAAAAGAATATGAACAAAGAATGTCCAGAAAGACAGTCTCAGGTATGAAAATGCCCAGAAAGCCTACACCTGGGTTCTGGGGGAAAAAAACCAAACAACTTAATAGAGTGCTCCAACCAAGATGAATCAAAAATTTTAAAACTTTATAATAGCCCAGCTTTATAAAGGTCTCTTGAGACTTAACTTATTTAGTTACAATTCCAAACTTGGAAATGCAATTGGATATGTGTTCTTAGAAGTATTCAATAGCCTGGGGACAAATCTTTATACAGTTAGACTTTCTCAAGTATTTCTCCTTTGCTTCTGGGTTGTTGGGCTTCTTCCCATAATTCTAGAAAATGTGTTTCTTGAGACCCATTCTTCACCCCAGAGTTCAGCTGGAATCCTTTGTTTGCCATATTTAATGATCATTTGAAAGACTACTTGACAAAGTTGGGGTCCAGCATTGCTAACAGTGGCTAAATGATTTCCTGCAGTTATGACACTGACTGGGAGAAACCCATAATGGGAAGTTTCTTCTCTCCAAACTCTGTCTCCTCTCCCCTCAACACATAATCAGAATTTCCTGGAAATAAGTGGGAACTATTTTCATTGCCAAGTAAACTGAAAACTTATTTTCAATATTTTAATTCATTTTTGATGACCTGACTCATTAAGTTTTTCTATGAAAGATAAATAAACCTATTATCTGTCACTACCCCCCCTGCACAGCATCTTCCACCAAAGTTCTGTGATATTCCTCTGCTCATTATGCCATAAAAAATTACTATTTATTGTGTATTTTTCTTTCTTTCAGTGTTACCTGTATCTTTATTAACATTAGCCTCATCCATGATTTATATAACAATCCATTATTCATTATTAGTGTGCACTTTTAAATATACACAAATATGCAAAGAAAAAATATTATAATTAGAAGTAAACTATTGATCGTTGTTATCCCTGGGTGGGATTTGAGATTATTTTTATCTTCTTCTTTTTTTTATTTTCCAAATGTTCACTAATGTTACTACATTGCCTTCATAATCAGAAAGAGATGTTTTAAAACCAATTTATACAATTTATATGTCATATGATCCCAATTATTTCTGAATATAAACAAATATCTGGGCCCAAATACACAAATATAATATTAAAAGCTATTATCTCTGGGTAATGGATTATGGGTAGTCTTTCCCTCTTGTGTATTTAATTTTTTTTTCTATAATGATAAACTATTTTATTATAGAAAAGGCTATCCTTATAAAACTCAAGGGTACAGAATGGCTTTGAGGAACATGTATTCACTCATACCATAAAATATTTATTGTGTTTTATTTCTGTTTCACACTTAGAATTTAATAGACTGCAAGACACTCTACAGATAAGCCACCTGGTGCCCAACTAGCTATAATAAAACAGGCAGAAGCAGAGAGGTGACATATCAGGACTGTTTTGTCACGCTGCATATGTCACAAGAGAGCAAGCACTGCTTTAATTACTAGTCATTTGAATTTCCGATAGATATTATGGCAAAATTTAAATCTTGTTAATTTACTCTGGCAGCTTGACAAGGGGCTCATTTACAATCCTTTGAGGGAATTGCAAATTTCCCATGCTTCGATTTGGGGTGAGGTAGCATTACTCATACAAGAGCATGTGGTGGAACTAAAGGTTGAACATTACTCAGAATATATTTTTAACCCATCAGAAGCCTAAGTCATGATTTTTAATGTTTGGAAGAAATGGTACAGGAAAAAAAATCAGTTACAAGCTTATAAAAATTCAAACATGGTCCAACACTGATATTTATAACTTTTTAAATCTAAAATTTTATCATTGGAATATTCTCATAGAACTATAAGATAAATGCTAAGTTATACAGACCCCTCCCAAAAATCTTCCAAAATTCTTTTGACTAATATCTTGAGCAGTGTAGTTTCTTTAAAAAAAAAAAAATTACGCTTTTCCAATTTTAGAACTTAAACCCCACAAACACAGAAATTTTCCCTTTCCTCATTTTTACCTCTATCCAAGCCCCCCACTTCAATGTCATGAACATTTGGAATGCTAAATGAACTCTGTATCTCAGGAGTGGGGCAGAGGTGAGGCCCAGGCCAAGTTAAAGAAAAAAAAATATGAAAAGATTCAAATGCAATTTGTGGTTGCTTTGAGAACAGTGAAGACTTTTCATTCATAGAAGAGACTTAAAGCTTCCAGGTTTTGACTTAGAATCTTCTTCACACAGGCCAAATGTCAAAAGGGACTTGAGTTAATATTTATAAAGCGTGTATATTCATCTCAAGGGGAAAACTTTCAAAGCAAAAGACGATACAGATATTTTTCTTTTTCAAAATGCAAATTCATCTTTTTCCTGGCTTTTATGTTCATGGATGGTTAGTACCTGATTCTTTCCTTAAAAATCAATAAAGCACAAGTTCATAGGATGATAAAAGTAGGCAATAAATTTAGAATGATCGTATTTCTACCTTTAAGTTTTTGGATCACAAGAAAATCAACCCATTAAACCTAAGATCAGCAGAAGAATTAGCTCAGTACCTAAATATATGTTGGAACAAGATATTAGCTGATCAGAGAGTTTTCAACTTGATCATCACTCTCTCTGATTTCCAGGCACCTCTTGATGTAGTAAACTGTGTGCACACACAGTAAATTATTCAAAATCGATGACCGGCATATGGGAATAAATATGGATTGGTGCATTACTTTTGTTCATTTCTTCTTCTGAGTCTCTTATCTCAGTGGACTTTCATCTAACCTAGGAAGACAAAGCTAAGAAAGTATCGACCTTTAGCTTCTTAATAAGTAACGGAAAAGCAAAGACAAATGCAATTAAATAATACATTTTCATTGTTTAGACATCAATATTCTCATGTGATCAACTTGAAATATGCAAAGTTTAACTTTAATCTGCCAGCTTTGAAATTTGTTGTAGGTTTTAAAGAATGCCTTTTACTTTATTTTATTTTACTTTGGTATTTGGGGTCCTTGATTTAACAGCAGTTACCCAATTGCCACCTTGTTTCTTTGATGCTGTAAATGCCCTGGTCTGAAGACTCAGCCCTCTTTTCTCTAACTCCTGAGACTTGCAAAGTCCTTGCCGTCAGGCATCTTTTCATCTTCTCACTGAACATCAGTCTCAATTGGGGAGTTCAATACTGTGTAATACAAAAGAGTCAATTAGTTGTTATTGGTATGGACACTTAATGCTTCAGCAACCCAGATGCGTGAAATGATTTCCCCCATATCCCCCAGCGGCTGCAGATCGAGGGATTGAACACAGCCTCTCTAATGCTGACAGCAATACTATTTCCTCTTTGATGTAGATCTGTGATAAAAACAAAAACAGAAACAAAACAAGTCTTATGCAGAAACTGAAAAAAAAGCCCCTACACAAATGCAAAGAGAGCTCTAATAAAATTAAGGGCGACCATTTATTAAGCTGGCATTGCTCTAACACCTTTGATGGATTGAATGGATGCATTGTAATCCACACAGCAACCTTCTAAGAGAGCATCTATGCTTATCTCCATTCCACACATGAGGAGAACAAGGCACTGAACACACTGTTCAGTTGCACACAGCTAAAAAGGCAGCATCAAGAGCCTGGATTCCAAACCAGATCTGGCCCAGACCCCATCCTCTGAACCACTGAATACATGACCTTTCCATGACTGGCCTTATACAAACATTTTTTTTTTAATGTAAAGTCATACATTGTCAATGTTTCCTGAATCCCAAATGAAAACACATACCTGGTTAAGTGACTTTTTTTAATTTCTGGATTTGCTTGAATAAAAATGAGTTTACTTATATTTTTAAAAGCCATAAAAACTAAGTTGTTCAGTTACATGTTTAATGAATCACCTTAACATGAAATGAATCAAGTAACATGAAAAGTTAAATGTCTGGCTGCCAGAGTCCAATGAAGGCATAAATTTGTAAATTAAAATATATGTCAGCAATCTAGCCCTAAATTTTGTTCACGGTTGACCTTCTTTCCTTTTTTTGAAAAAAAATAGGTCAAGCATGTTATCAGCGGGCATGTCTAAGTTTAAAGCATCTCAATTCATTTGCCCCCTTTCTATTAGACCCCATTAAGTGCTAACCTCTTCATTATCCATCATTTTCTTTGCCCTTGGCTTAGTCACTTAATGGCTCTGATCCTTAGTACCTGTAGGGTTGTGGAACAGCTTTGAGATAATGTGTGTGAAGGGCTCAGATTGTACCTGCATATAACAAATCTCAGTTATTATCAATGTTGTCATTTTCATGATTAATAATGCTTCTCTCTAGATGATGTGTGGAATTTGTCTGCTCTGTTTGCCTCCCTTCTTACTTCTCCTGGCATCTGCACCTCCCACTCCCTTTCTCTGAGGGATTCTTCCCAGCTCTGTAGGGTTTGGAGGGGTTGTCAGTCACAATACCCACCCATGCTGGCTACAAGGGTGGGCTATGATTCATAGTGATCCAGTTGAAGGCTTACTTGGAATTCCCAAATGGGAGCTGAAGCCAAGTTCTTCTTTTACTTTGAATTAAAAGCTCTAAGAATGTAACTACAAAGCTGTCTAGGGTCACATTCATGTGACATACCTGTAAAGGAGCCAGGGAGAATCTGAAGCCAATTCATGGGCAGCTAAGCAAAGGAAAAATATACCTGAGTCCAGTTTGACCCTCAACCTTCCAGGTACAATAATCAGTATTGCCCTATTTATATTCGGTTTTCAGAAACTTGCAATTGAAAAACTCCTGGCCGAATATGTTATTCATGCCTTCACTCACTCTTTCTTGCATGTATTCATCAGATGTTTATTAGATGTCTACCACATGTTGGATTTAAATGGAAAAATCATATACCCTGTTCATTTTTAATTTATATTTATATATTTATTTATATTTATATAAATATTTTAAATTAATTAATTTAATTAAATTAAAATATTTTAAATAAATATATTGTTTATATTTATATATTTATAAGAAACTGAGCAGTTGGACAGTTTTCAGAGGAAAATTACAATTCTGGGTCTGTTTGAATTTTTTTAAGGTCTTAGGCTTTAGGGATGGTTTATAGCTTTCTGAAGCAGGGCTCTGAGCCTCAGTTCTATGTTGAAAGTAGGACCCTGAAGGCCAGGCTACCCTATCTCTCCTTTTTTAAAAATCTGAGTCCAAAAGTAATATATATTATTTTTTAGAATACAGAAAGTACAGGAAAACACAAATAAGAAAATAAAAACCATCTATAAACTAACCACCAAGAAGTAACCTCTGTTAATATATTGGTATATCTGTTTCCAGTAAGGAAATGTTTGCTCATCTTGTGAACAAATTCATGGGTCAGTATGTTGGCAGTATTTTGACCCATCAAGATATTCTATTCATTTTCTTCCCTCTCCTGTCACAATGAAATTAGATGGCTGTTTAGGGTATAATAAAAATGCTTCAACTTGATAATCAGAGCAGCAGTTAGCTGTGCCTTCCCATTAGGGAACCAAGTCCTGCCTAACTGACAACCGTCCGCGGTCAGTTGGCTGTCTTCAGCAGGAGATAATTAGAAAAGCTGCCTGAATGAGAAAGAGGATTCGGGCGGCGAAGCATGAACTGGATGACACATGTGAAAAATTGTCCATCCTGGGAGGCCAAAGAGGAGGCAGCAGAAACCTGGAACATCTAAGTTTTGAGACTTAATGACAGCTCCAGCATCCTCTCCCCACATACAAAGAACACCAGTAGACCCGTTAGTCTGCCCATAAATGAGCTCCATAGAAACTGAGCCATTAGTTTTCTCATAGAATTTAAGGTCACCCAGTCCTGGCTGATGTTTTGACAAACTCTACAACTCATCGCAGGAAAAAAAAATGTGAATTTTCCCCTCCAGCTTAGGGGTGAGTGGAATCTGTGACACCACATTCACCCAGATCCTCCTCAGAAGAGGCCTTGCTTCTCCAGAAGCATCAAGGGTGGATATGACCAGCCTGTTGCAGGTTTGGACTAATCAGCCGACAGAGTGCACAACCTCCCCTTTCACATGGCATCCTTAGTCCTCAAGTGTTCATCCCAGTGAGGTATTCCTGATAGTGAAATGAGCAGGCTCTACAAGTAGGTCCCTGGGTTCAAGTTCCTGAAGCTACTACTAATTTGATGCACTTTCTCTTTTGTTAATATTAAAAGAGCTCATACTATAAAGCTTTTATTATAGTACCTGGCACATAATAAGTGCTCAAGCAATGTTAACTGTTCTCACTATTTATCCAGCAACTATCACCATGGTAGTTACATGTTTAGAAGTATATATTACAAAGAATTTGATGTTTTTAAAACAAAGTACAAAATAAAAATGACCAGAAAGATATAGGATTTTCTCCCTAGGTAGTTGAAGAACTATTCTTATGATCCTATTGATAATATTCATTTCCTTAAAGAAATTACAGCTAAAGTTCTGTCTGAATTATCACAAATTCTGAAGTGATGGTATCTTAATTACTGAGTCTGAACCTCTTTCTTAATGCTTATCTTTCATACACATATAATCTTCTTGTCATGAAGTCTTCTGACTCTTGTAATGGTGGTATCTTCTTTCAGACTAACCCTCCTACCAACTACATTTTATATATATATATATATATATATATATATATATATATATATATATATTACATATTCTAGACAAAATGTAAAGAGCAAACATTTAAAGTCACTGGAGAGTGACCAAAAGGAGGCAGAATTGGGAAGACATTCAACACTTAAAAGAGGCAACTAAAGTGAGTAAGACCCATGTTATTCTGTTTTTTCTGGGGGCACACTCCGATCCTGGGCATGAAGGATAAGTTCCAGTAGAGAGCCTTAATATTACTAGCTTGAGGATTTGTGGACTACCATAGTAGCTAGAAATTGTAAGAAATCTCAGAAGGGAGTCACAATAGTGGGAGCCCCCAAATCTGTGCATTAACTACCCCCAAGTTCTCTGTTAACCTTTGAACTGTACTGGTTCAGGGTAAGATTCTAAGGACTCAGGAGGGAAGTGATAGCTGGAAAGCTGAAAGACCTGTGCATAGATTTCAGTGGCCACTCACCCCAGGGGATACAGAGTTTGAAGTTCAAGACCCCTCAAATTAGAAGGATTTGGTAAATGTCTTTGGCGTCAATTAAAACTCCAGAATGGCCATGCCCTAGGAACAAAGATCTCTTCTCAATTTCTAAAATGAAAGAACCTAGATGCAAAAGCCACATATTTTATTATTCTATTTATATGAATGGTTAGAGAAAGTAAGTTTATAAACACAGAAAGCAGATCAGTGGTTGTCTAGGGCTGGGGGAGAGAGTGGGGATTAACTGCAAGCAGGCATAAGGGAGTTTTTGGAGTGATGGAAATGTTCTAAAACTGAGCTGTGGATAAACAAAATGTGGTATATATACACAATGCAATATTATTTAGCCTTAAAAAGAAAGGAAAGTCTGACACATGCTACAACATAGATGAAACTTGAAAGCATTAGTATATTAAGTGAAATAAGCCAGTTGCAAAAGGACAAATACTGTATGATTCAACATATATAGGTACCTAGTGTAGTCAAATTCACAGAGACAGAACGTAGAATGGAGGTTTTTGTGGCTGGAAAGAAAGGGGAATGGTTAGTTACTGTTTAACAGGCATAGAGTTTCAGTTTAACAAGATACAAAGGAGTTCTGGAGATGGCTGCAGTAATAGTTGCCCAACAGTGTGAATTACTTAATGCCAATGAACTATACATTTAAAAATAGTTAAAATGGTAAATTTTATTTTATCTGTATTTTACAATTTAAAAATACTGTATTGTGGTTATAGTTGCACAACTCTATAAATTTACCAAAAATCTGTGAATTATATACTCACAATGGGTGAATGTTATGGTATGTAAACGGTGCCCCAACTAAGCTATTAAAAAGACCCTGAAAGAAAAATAAAGACCTTATCCCCAGGCTGAGAGATTTGCCTTAGGAATGATGACAAAACTAAAACAAACCTACTCTGAGAAAGACTAGAACCAAGATTTCCCAGGCTCAAGGTGACCTTCCTGCAATACAACTACCTGTTAGAACAAAATTACACACTCTTCAGAGGAAGATAACAGAATTCTCTGTTGTCTATAATTTATTATTACTGTATCAAGTATGTATGCAATTAAATCTCACTACATGTGGGAAAAATAGAAAAATGTGACTCATAGTCAAGAAAAAAAATTAGTTAATAAAAGCAGGGCAGGAGATGGTCCAGATGTTGGAATTAGAAGAAAGAGACTTTGAAATCACTAAAAATATTTAAGGACTCAACAAGAAAAGATTAGTAGGATAGAGGAGAAGATACCGAATTTTAGAAGCTATATAGAATTTTTAGAAATTTTGAGAAAGAAAAGAACCAAATGAAAATATTAGAACTAAAAAATATAATATTTGAAATAAAAAATTCAGTGGATCACTCTAAAAGATTGGCCATAACAAAGAAAATAATTGGTGAATTTGAATGCAGCTCAATAGAAGTCATCCAAACAGAAGTGCAGAAAAAGAACATATTTTTAAAAAATAAACAGAACATGAATTACCTGCGGAATAGCATAAAGCAGTCTAAGACACATGTCACTGGAGTCCCAGAAGGAAAGAAGAGAAAGCATTGGGCAGAAAATTATAGTTAAAGAAATAAGGACCAAAATTTTTCTAAAGTTGATCTCAAGCCACAGATCCAGGAAGCTCAGTGAAACCCAAGCAGGATAAAAAACAAATAAAAAAACACCTGGTAACATCAAAAGAAACTATAAAAACAAAAGACGAAAGAAAAACCTTTAAAGCAACCAGAGTTTAAAAAGACTCATCCCATAAAGGGAACAACAACAACAATTAGAGCTTTGATCAGAAAGAATAGAATTCAGAAGACAATGGAACCACATCTTTAAAAAACTGAAAAAAAAAACTGTCAAACATTCTATACCTAGCAAAAACATCTTTCAAAAATGGAGGTGAGTCTATACTACAAAGGTACAGTAATCAAGACAGTATGGTACTGGCACAAAAACAGAAATATAGATCAGTGGAACAGGATAGAAAGCCCAGAGATAAACCCACTCACATATGGTCACCTTATCTTTGATAAAGGAGGCAAGAATATACAATGGAGAAAAGACAGCCTCTTCAATAAGTGGTGCTGGGAAAACTGGACAGGTACATGTAAAATATGAAATTAGAACACTCCCTAACACCATACACAAAAATAAACTCAAAATGGATTAAAGACCTAAATGTAATGCCAGACACTATCAAACTCTTAGAGGAAAACATAGGCAGAACACTCTATGACATAAATCACAGCAAGATCCTTTTGGACCCACCTCCTAGAGAAATGGAAATAAAAACAAAAATAAACAAATGGGATCTAATGAAACTTAAAAGCTTTTGCACAGCAAAGGAAGTCATAAACAAGATGAAAAGACAACCCTCAGAATGGGAGAAAATATTTGCTAATGAAGCAACTGACAAAGGATTAATCTCCAAAACATACAAGCAGCTCATGCAGTTCAATATCAAAAAAACAAACAACCCAATCCAAAAATAGGCAGAAGACCTAAATAGACACCTCCAAAGAAGATATACAGATTGCCAACAAACACATGAAAGGATGCTCAACATCATTAATCATTAGAGAAATGCAAATCAAAACTACAATGAGATATCATCTCACACCAGTCAGAATGGCCATCATCAAAAAATCTAGAAACAATAAATGCTGGAGAGAGTGTGGAGAAAAGAGAACTCTTTGCACTGATGGTGGGAATATAAATTGATACAGCCACTATGGAGAACAGTATGGAGGTTCCTTAAAAAATTAAAAATAGAACTACCATACGACCAGCAATTCCACTACTGGGCATATAACCTGAGAAAACCATAATTCAAAAAGAGTCATGTACCAAAATCTTCATTGCAGCTCTATTTACAATAGCTAGGACATGGAAGCAACCTAAGTGTCCATCGACAGATGAATGGATAAAGAAGATGTCTCATATATATACAATGGAATATTACTCAGCCATAAAAAGAAACAAAATTGAGTTATTTGTAGTGAGGTGGATGGACCTAGAGATGGTCATACAGAGTGAAGTAAGTCAGAAAGAGAAAACAAATATCGTATGCTAAGACATACATATGGAATCTAAAAAAAAAAAAAAAAAAAAAGGTTCTGAAGAGCTTAGGGGCAGGACAGAAATAAAGACACAGACGTAGAGTATGGACTTGAGGACACAGGGCAGGGGAAGTGTAAGCTGGGATGAAGTGAGAGAGTGGCATGGACATATATACGCTACCAAATGTAAAACAGATAGCTAGTGGGAAGCAGCCGCATAGCACAGGGAGATCAGCTCGGTGGTTTTGTCCACCTAGAGGGGTGGGATATGGAGGCGGGGAGGGAGACACAAAAGGGAGGGGATATGGGGATATATGTATATGTATAGCTGATTCAGTTTGTTATACAGCAGAAACAAACACACCATTGTAAAGCAATTACACTCCAATAAAGATGTTAAAAAAAAAGAAAGAAAAAAAGTCTGGGCAAGATTAAGAGAAAAATTTCATACTTTTCCATTTTACAATGTCATTTGGAGATTTATCCCCACCAGTGCATAGAGGTGTTCACATTGCCTTTTTTTTTTTTTAATAGTGTTTGTTTATTTTTACTTGTTGACAGTTTGCTTTATTTATTTATTTATTTATGGCTGTGTTGGGTCTTCGTTTCTCTGCGAGGGCTTTCTCTAGTTGTGGCAAGCGGGGGCCACTCTTCATCACGGTGCGCGGGCCTCTCGCCGTCGCGGCCTCTCTTGTTGCGGAGCACAGGCTCCAGACACGCAGGCTCAGCAGTTGTGGCTCACGGGCCCAGTTGCTCCGCGGCACGTGGGATCCTCCCGGACCAGGGCTCGAACCCGTGTCCCCTGCATTGGCAGGCAGACTCTCAACCACTGCGCCACCAGGGAAGCCCTCACATTGCCTTTTTTATTCATCTTTTTTTTTCTGGAAAATTTTCAAAAGATCACTGGCCCAGATTGGTTGGTATTCTAGCTTGTATTCTGTAAGTTATTTTACATTCTGAATAATATTATCTTTCTCCTGTTCTGCATCTTTCATGTGCTCACAAGGCACTTTTCAGGATCCCCTGCACTCTACTCCAGTTACAACTTTATTCTCCATCTCCTTGTCTACAGTACTAGCATTATAATGTTTGTGAATCTTCTCCAATAAGATGAAAATGCAACTCTTACATTGTCTGCCCAATCCAAGACTTCTCCTGATCAGAGAGCTGCCTACATTTAGGTGCGCCTCTTATATTCATACAGAA
The DNA here is from genome assembly GCF_964341445.2 of Mesoplodon mirus. NCBI lineage: Eukaryota > Metazoa > Chordata > Mammalia > Artiodactyla > Ziphiidae > Mesoplodon > Mesoplodon mirus. Next base: position 31,932,827 of record NC_138986.1, on the reverse strand, counting down.
CTCAATCATTCAACAAATATTTATTGAACACCTTCCATCTGCCAGGGAGTGATATAAGAGCTGGAAATTAGCAGTGAACAAGACAGAAAATAGCCTATTCTAATCAGGTTTTGGAGATAGACAGTCAAGAAGCAAGCAATAAATGCATGTTCTTATATATGGCAAAAATAAAGTGGGATAATTGGATAGGGCGTACAAAAGTAAAAGGTACTTTATATTAGATGCCTATAGAAAGTGTCTCTGAGGTTCCGTTAAAACTGACACTTAGAAGGTGAAAGAAAACCAGACACGTGGGTACCCGGGGTAGAATATTCCAGGCAGAGGAAACCATAGGACAAGGGGATGACTGGCCTAGCTCAGTGACAGAGAGAGTAAGAATGGCCAGAGATGGGGAGAGAACTGTGAGGTCTTCGAGATCCCCTCCCAATAATCTGGAGCTAAGACCTAAGAGAAACTAAGACCAGGGGTCCTATGAGCAAAATCATTAATTGCCCAACCTTTTGTGTTCTCCTAGACCTATATTAGAATTGTCAGGTCACCAGAAAGCATAGTCCCAGAATCACTTTATGTCAGTTTCTCAGTAATGGATACTCACCAGCTTTACAAACAATTATAAGACACACTATTTCGCTTCGGTTTTTTCTGACCTGTCGTGTCATGTCCAACATAGTAACATCTCCGGAGGCAGAAATAACAAAGAAAGCATAGAAATTAATTCTATGACACCAGATAATGGTGTTAGGGAATTAAATATTGTTATTGATGATTAAATAACATCAGAAGAAGCCAGAAGCACAGTATAAGCCCCCTTCAGCCCTGGGATAGAGAGAAGTAAGAGATGAGAGAAAAAGTATCCTCCAGGGAACGAGCATCAGATCCTGCAAGAATATTAGGGTCTTAACTCAGGAAAGGGTGTTGTTTAGAGGACTAGAGGGAAAGAGGACCAACTTGGTCACTCCCTGTTTCCCTTGGGTCAGTCTTTCTACTGGAGAAGAGAAATGAGTGTCAAGCATTTTTGTTGGAAGGATTTTTGCTGAAGACGTTAAAGCTGACTCTGGGTCTCACACAACTAAATTAGCTGGAGAAGATAGAATGCTCTTTTCATATTTTTATTTGTTGTTAAGTATTAACCAGCAAGCAAATTTTAAGACCAGAAATTATTGATCCCTTAATTCTATCTTTTTAATAAAATTTAATTCAATAAAAATTTAAAAATTTTCAATCTCCATTTCCAGTCTTTTTTCCTAGACTCACTTATAGGTAACATTGTAGTAATGGTTTTATAGGTACAATCTCATGATTTTTAGTGCTGGGGGGTATTTTGGAAGGAGGAAATTGGCTCCATTTCTGGTCATCTGAGAAGTAGGCTGGACTGTCTGGGTGGAACACAACTCTGGTTTTTAAATTTTCACAACAGAATGACAACTCTGCCTTCGGTGCATCTGGTCTCTAAGCATGTGGTTCTCACTTTTATCAGCAACATAAACTGCATGCAGAACAAGCACTTGTCAGAGAAATTGACTGTCATCCAAAAGCTCTTATATCCAATAGGACAGAATCGAATGGACAAGCACACCACCTATTTTTTTTTAGATTTACCAAGCTCTATCTTGGTATTGTTAGATCAATAGAAAGTACAGGTCCAGAATCACACTATCTCAGCTCTTCATTTCACACTGTATTCTTTACAAAGGGTTGATACTGGAAGATTTCATGCAAGAAGTACCTTTGTCCCCTTTTCACTGTGAACTAGATTTACCTATGAAAAAAGACACACACTGGGGGCTTCCCTGGTGGCACAGTGGTTGAGAGTCCGCCTGCCGATGCAGGGAACACGGGTTTGTGCCCCGGTCTGGGAAGGTCCCACATGCCGCAGAGTGGCTAGGCCCATGAGCCATGGCCACTGAGCCTGCGTGTCCAGAGCCTGTGCTAAAAGATGCACACTGTAAATCAATTGTGAGTTTCGTTCCAGAAAAATGTTGCTTTCTCCAGAGCTTTCTCATATGGTTCCCTTTTCTAAAAATTAAACCATAAAATGAGGATGATGTGACCCAATGCACCTTGTGGTTTGGCTCAGCTGCTTGGAAAGTCAGCCACGTTTGTGACCCAGTAGAGCAAACATTTCACCTCAGATTATCTGTTAACACCTCTTCCTGCTCTTTATAAATAGTTTTAGTTTTCATCATTAATTTTGTGCTGTGTTAACTTTTACAAGTCATATCGTATCTTCTATAATATATTTAATATGTACCAAAGGAGTGGTACATACTCAAAGTCTAAAGGAATAGTTCAGGGAGTCAGGACAATTCTGTGGACCAAAGGTGCCAAGCTTTCAGTGACCTCATTGCAACTCTATGACTAGAGAAAGGAGGACATTCCTGCAGGAGTATTGCTTAAACAAATAGAGTGAAAAAATATTCTCTGTAGCAGTGAATACATGCCTGACCACAGTGAAGGATTGGTGGGAGGAAATAGTGAAGCAGGAAGCTGGAAAGACATCAGGGTCAATCTGTAGAATGCTTTGAACATCAAGTTTATGAGTTTAATTTCCCGTAAGTAATTTTTGAGCAGGAAAGAGACTGATGAAATTACCTTGATGATTTTGACCAAGATGGCACCATTAATAGATCTACATCCCTCTGGAGGATAGATTGTTTGTTTTATGGGATGTTGAGAGTTTATTTTTAGATATTAAATTTTATGTCCCAGTAGGATATCTCGGTGGAAATGCCCAATAAACTCTGAGATAGGCATCTGAACTTGCTATCAATGTCAGAAAGACAGATTTAGGAATTATCTGTATAGAGGAGCATTAGAGAAGCAATGAGAAGAGATGAGTGCTCTGGGCTCATTCTCCTTCGGTAAACATTTTAAATAACCCCAGAGAGCTACCACATCCAAAAAGAAGACTAGACTTTGCTCAATTAGAGGGCAGGTGGTGACAATAGGGCACTCGAATACCCTCAAGATGACGCCTCCTCTCAGTCCAACAAATAGGCTAAATTTAGAATGGTCTTTAGTTGCTTCATTACTAGGATTAAAGAGTTCATGAACAATTTTTTTTTTGCAAGGGGGTAATAAATAATGAAGCTGAGATGCTGAATGAAGAAGAAAATGTGTGCTGTCTATAAACTGAGAAAATAAATATTTTAGAGAATAACAAAAAAGCAATACTGCCAACTCAGCTGGGGGAAAATGAATAGGAGGCAGTGCCTCAAGGTTGGTCAGTGACACCCTTAAATTGCAAATATTACCTAGTGTCAAGAGAAATAAGCTCACGCTCTGAGAAGCCACAGCCCGCTGTTAAAATCACTTGAGAGAATAGGAGGAAAGAGAAAAATAAAGGTAACACTGGCACCTTTATAGCAAATGTAAGACCTTTGGGAAGTGGGACTCAGGCATTATAAATGAGCAATGTAAGTTAAATTCAAAAATAGCCTGGTTCTAATAGTATATTGTCAGAACTGGTTAGCCTGAAGTTGGCCATGTGTAAAAGAGAATGTTGCAGAATGGGAAGCTCAGTGTGACCTATGGGGAGATGAGCATTAGCGTATGGGGATGAGGCTATAGGAGATGAAACTGGAGAATTAAGGGACACAATGACAGGTCAAGGAGTTTGGCCTCCAACTTGAAGGTAATGGGATTTATCAGAAATTTGTAAGGAAGGGGAACAACAGATTCCCATTTATGTTGGAAAAGGGGACTCCAGTGCAGGTGCATATAACTGCCTGGAGTGGGCCAGAGACCAGCAGAGGGAGGCCAGCTAGAGGTCTTGCAATAAGCACTGCTGAGGACTTGCCCTAGGAAACCACTGGGAAATAAGCGTGATGTGGGAAGAAGGGGTGAGTGACCATTATCCTTTTAGTAGAGTCATGGGCTTTAGAAAGCCATTCTCTAAGTCAACTTTTTTTTTTTTTTTTTCGCGGTACGCGGGCCTCTCACTGCTGTGGCCTCTCCAGTTGCGGACCCCAGGCTCCGGACGCACAGGCTCAGCGGCCATGGCTCACAGGCCCAGCCGCTCTGCGGCATGTGGGATCTTCCCGGACCAAGGCATGAACCTGTGTCCCCTGCATCGGCAGGCAGACTCTCAACCACTGCGCCACCAGGGAAGCCCCTCTAAGTCAACTTTTTAATCACCATCCCTCTTATTCTTCATGCTTTTTTTACAAATCAGTCTTCCAGGCAATACAACTTTCTTGTAAGTGAGGAGAAAGGGCATATAGAAGCAATAATACCTCACTTAGCAAAATAAACTATAGAATCTCCAGGGTTATTGTAGAGCTCAAGAAAGGATGCTGATGCATGAACTGTTGTCTTCAATTTCCTCTTCCTTTTGAGAGTTTTTCTTTTGATTCTCATGTTTCCAATACATGGATCCCAAAGGATGTGGAGTCTACCTTCAAGCTTTTATTATACCAGACAAAGCTCTTCCCAAGTTTCCTCTTAGCACTGCCAAGAAATGTTATGACAATGGAGATCCAAAATGGAAATCTGGAGAGAGACACCAGATCTTCTAAGCTCAGCCCCTGGAGCAAGCCTTTAGGTCAGATCACAAGTGTATTGGGAACTTTAGCACTTGAATGCATACAGACCTGAGTTAAGCTCAAATCCTAACTCTCCTAAATATTCTTATGACCTTAGCCAGGTCCTCAAATGCTCTAAATCAGTAATATATGACTCAAAGGGCAGTTGAGACAACTTAGAGATAGATACCATTTAAAAAGCAACTGACACTACATGGGCATGTGTTTAAGTTAGCAGTTTAATTTGGCTGCTGGCAAAAGAGATCCAACTCCAGTGGATTAAACACACAAGGGTTTATTCTCCTACAGAAAAGAAGCCCAGGGGTAGGAAGTCCAAGGCTGGTATGACAGATCCAGAAGTCTTTAGGAGCCCAGAGACCTCCTATTTCCAATCTCTGAAGTCACCACATGGTCAAGATGGCTGCTGGGCACAGTGGAGGGGAATAATTCAACCCTCCCTTATGGGAGCCTGTCCAGAAGTAACTGTCATTTACATCTCTGACCAGAAATCTGTCACACAGCGATATCTAACTGCAAAGTAGACTGGAAAACAGTTTTTCAGCTGGGCACACTGCCCTGGGTTCTTTCACAAAAAAGGAAGAATTGGCATTTGATAGGTTCTGTCTGCTACAACTTTCATTAAATGTTAGTCCCCTTCACTTTCAATATAAAAACATTCAATGTAGAATTTAATATCATATCCTTAATTTTTACTGATCAGTGACACACTAAATGGCCAAAGAATATTTCTGCATCTTTTAAGAAATTCTTAATATATCATCCAAAGTGTTCATTGTTCCTTGACTTAGGCAATAAATTAGTTCCAGATCAAAAATCCATTTCTTCTGATTGAAGAGATTTTCTGGTTTGTTTTTCTTTTTATCAGATAAGGGCTACATTTTTTATTTTCTTATATTTTGCTTTGGCTTATCATTGTGCACTTCATTTTAACACAAACCTTAGTCTAAATTCCAGATACAATCATCTCCAATGATTTTCTTAATTGGTTCTTGAACTTTTACTCTTATTTTAATAATTCTTACAGAATTTGCATGTCAGATTCTTTTGAAAGTTTAAGGAGGCTAAAGTAACAAATCTAAAGATTTGGCACTTGTTCAGAGTTCCTTTGAACTGTTCTTCAGCTCCAGCGCTTAAATAATTAATAGGTAGTTGAAAACTTAGTTTCCAAGGCACTTTATGAAGAGAATTACCATTAAACTAATGCCAATAATATCTTAAGATCTGGGAGTACAATTGTTTTCATTCATTTCAAATACTATGTTACTGAGTAGGCAACAAACTATAGTGAAATCCATTTTAAGGAACATTAAAGCCTCATACAGTTTTCCAGAACTAGAACTCTGGTGTTGGCCAAATACTTTTAAGGAACTAAATCTAATGTGACAAGAAACAAGAATTGCTACATGACAGCATTTAATAAAATGGACATTTCAGAGAGGAAAAAAATCACAAGAGAAATGGAAAAATTCATAAGATAAAAAGCAGAATGTGCCTTATGATGCTATTTAGAGGGCAAAATGCTGAAAAGTTAACAAATGAAGATTATTTAATGGTCCTGGCTTTAAAATAACAAAACACAAAAAAGTAGGATTCATCTGCTTAGGACAAGTGGAGACATTTCTTTTTTTCTCAGCTGCCCACTGTAAGAGAGCATATATTAAGAGATGAAGGAATAAGATGAGACAAAAAAAAAATGAGTTCTGATAATCTTCAACTAGAAAGAAAGCTGATTTTTAAAAATGAATCTGCTGTCCTTTCTCCTCACCTCACATGTCTCACCTGATTTCCCATGATGCACTCTAACTCCCTATCCTCTCCAAATTGACCTGTTTCCTCCCAGAGCCCCAGCCGAGCTGTGCACCTCTTTAATGTGCCCTATACATCCTTGTCTTCATGTCTTTCCTCAACATCTTCCTCCTCGGGAAAGTCTCACGTAGCTATATCTTAACCACCCTTTCGGGACCAGCTAAAACCTATGTTTTCTGACAGTTTCTGCCTTCATTATAATCTTTTCTCTAAATTCTCCTGCACCTGGGTCTGCCATACAACACAGCCTATGTATGGACTAATATTTTTGAGGTTCTTTTACATACACTGGTCTTTTTTAGAGGGGAGCTCATACATGGTATGGAAACCACGTCCCATGTTCTGATGACATAACTGTGCCTGATGCAAAGCTGAGCACAGAGAGTGCTTCTATAGAGAGGGCAACGCAGAATCCAGTGCTTTCTGGATGCATTTTCTCCTTCTCTCTCTGCATGCAATTATTAACTCTCCCAGTAACAGTCTACCATTAGCACCTGATCATCTTTTGACTTCCTTGGTGGTTCTCCTCCTTGAGAACCAAAGCATCAGGGAGAGAGAGAGGTGAGTTGAGGGGTTTAAATTTCAAAGACTGAACTGGCTTTGTTCTAAAGTACTTTGCCCTTTGACACCCTCCGAAGGATCCTCTGCCTCATCCTATAGGATTCTAACAGCCACACTGCCACCGTATTTGGTATTTGCCAGGAAGTCTAGGGATCATTGTATTTTATGGCCTTTTTTCCTTTATGTCATTCCACAAATATTTATTGAGCACCCACTATATCTTCAAGGAATCATCCTATATACTAGCGATACAGCATTGATTAATATAGTCAAGCCCCTGCAGTGGGGTAAATAGTGGCCCTCCGAAAGATATATCCATCTGGAACCTATAAATTCAATCTTACTAGGGAAAGGAACCTTTGCAAAGGTAATTAAGTGAAGGCTTTTGAGGTAAGATCATCCTGGATTAGGATGGGTCCTAAATCCCATGATAAGTCTTTAGAAGGGAAGGGGAAACAGAGACACAGACACAGAGAAGCACAGGGGAGCAGGCCATGTGAACACAGAGGCAGAGATTGAGGTGATGTGCCTAGGAGCCACGCAATGCCAGGATTGTCAGCAGTCACCAGAAGCTGGGAGAGGCAAGCAGGCACTCTCCACCAGAGCCCTCAGAGGGAACTCAGCACTGCTGATGCCTGGGACTCAGCCTTCTGGTCTCAGAACTCTGTGAGGACACATTTCTGTTGTTTTCAACCACCAGGTCTGTTATCATTTGTTTCAGCAGTCCCAGACAACGAATGCATCCTCTCATGGTACTTAACATTATAACGAAAAGACAAAATAAACTAACAAGGAAGTGTAATACAGTGAAAGGTAAGTACATAAAGAGAACAAAACAGGACAAAGTGAAAGATGTCACCAAGAGCTACTTTAGAGAGTGAGGAAGATGATTGAATCTCTTCTAGTACTTCCTGGGAAATAATATTTGGAAAGAAAATTTATGAAGTCCAAATTAATTAACTTGTTAAGTAATTTTTCCATGGGATATTTAGAGTATTTTCTTCTGGTCATTTTAAGGCATAAGTGAGGTGTTAGTTTTTCCAGATATCTGGTCTAGGGCATCATTAACACTTATCTAATGACCTGGAATGGACAGTACAGATTACTCTGAGTGGTGGCCATATCATGTAACTTAAGACTAAAATAAAATGATGAAATAAATCACTTATTCAGGAAATAGATAACAAATGTCATCACAATTAAACATCATCCACATTATATTTCTTCATATAACAATTAGTTGAGTACCCATTGTTTTCATGGTATTATAAAAATGTTGGGGATACAGAAAATACAGTAAAATAGATGTGATCTTGTGCTAGGGGAGACTGCAGTCTATGGGGAAATACTGACATTGAATAAGTAATTTCAAGTAAAAAAGGATGTTTAAATAGACATTCTTTTTTTCATATATATATATTCTTTTCCATTATGGTTTATCATAGGATATATACTTCAATTTTAAAAAAAAGAACGTTTAAAAATAAGACAAGTGGGAATTCCCTGGCAGTCCAGTGGTTAGGACTCTCTGCTTTCACTGCCAGGGCCTGGGTTCAATCCCTGGCCGGGGAACTAAGATCCTGCAAGCCCTTGTGGGATACCCATGGTGCAGCCAAAAAGAAAAAGAAAAAAGAAATGATTTTAAAAAATAAATAAAAAATAAAAATGAGACAAGTGTAGGATAAGGCAGGGGGTGGGGGTCATACAGAGAGGCGGACAGTAAAGACCTCCCTGGCTTGTATGTTTCCTTAATTCAGCAAATATTTCCTAAGGGCAACTACATCCCAGGCACTGTTTTAGTCATCTGGGATATATCAATGAACAAAACAGGCCAAGATCCCTGTTCTCATATGGATCCACCTATCAGGGGAGACAGGCAATAATAGACCCAGTAAATGGATTATTTAGTGTTGTACAATAGGTAAGTGCCATGGGAAAAGGAAAAAGTAGAGCAGGGTAAGTAATATTGGGAGTGAGAGGTAGCAGACAGGCTTGCCATTCATATAGGAGAGCAGGAATAGTGTCATTGAGAAGGTGACATTTGAGCCAAGATTTGAAGGAAAGGATGAAGTTAGCCCAGCAGACATGTGAGCAAAAAGAATTCCAGCAGTAGAAACAGCCAATGCAAAGGCCCTACGGCAGAGTGTACCAGGCTTGTCCAAGGAACAACCAGGAAGCCAGTGTGGCCGAAGTGGAGGGAATGAGAAGAGAATAGTGGGAGGCGAGATCAGAGATGTAACCTGGGACCAGATCCTTTAGGACCCTGTAAGCTATTGTGACACTTACTTCTCTCATAATGAGTGGAGCACCATCATGAGAAGCACTCTTTCCTTATCTTCGTATAGTCTCAGTGACTTCATGGCTCAACTTTAATGTGACTCCTAACCTGACTATCAGAGATATTTGCTGTTGCCGACAGAAAGTTTGTAATTCCTTCCACTAACAGCCACATATATTCTTCTCCTCCCCCAGGTGCTACCCACACACAACTAGGAAAATTGCACCCCGATGAATAGAAGGGCTTGCCAGAACTCTGACAGGAAAATGGCATGAGTGCATTTATTACAGGTGAAAGAATAAAGCCCATTCATAAATCAAAGGGAGCTAATTTTAAAATGTCACCTAGCCCACCATCATTCTGGGAAGGTGTGGGAGCGAAGATGAACGGTCTTCCAATTGACATGCGGGTGGAGGGACATCTGAGCACCAAGTCACACGCCAGAGTGTTTTTCATCCTGTCAACAGTATAAGATAAAACTGGGCCAAGGGAACGTTTTTCACTTTCAACAGGACAATGAGCAAAGTGTACACTGAAATATGAAGAAAAGAGGAGAATTTCTCCTTGTTTGGAAAATCATTCAGAAGCATGGCCCAACAAGAAAACAAAGTGACCCAGGAGACAACCAGGCTTTGATGTTGTTCTTCAGATAGAAGTTCTGAGAGAAACAGGACTGCCCTACTCGCCCAAAGGAGTGCTATTAGATGAGCAACAAGGAAAAGAGGAATCTTGCACAACAAGTTCTGTTCTCCACGTAGAGGACCCACCTTGAACCAGAAACCGTGATGCAGTTTTCTTCTTCAAATAAAATAAAGATCCATAGTCTCTACAATGACATAATTGCAAGCCAGGAAAATTCCCGGGTAGGAACAGGACTTACAGAAGTGGATCTCAGGAGAGTAGCCTCTTAACACCTAGAACAAGCAACCCAGGTATCGAGCCCTAGGTATCAGCTACATAGCCTACACTACATTTCCAAAACAGGCTCAAATGTCTTCAGATACCGTGTTTTGCTTCCGGTTATAAATAAATAAGTCCTGGGGATATAATGTTCAGCATGGTGACTGTAGTTAAAAACACTGTATTGTATGTTTGAAAGTTGCTAACAAAGTAAATCTTAAAAGTTCTGATCGCAAAAAGGAAAAGGTGTGACTCTGTGTGGTGATGGATGTTAGCTAGATTTATTATGGTGATTACTTCACAGTATATACAAATATTGAATCATTATGTTATACACCTGAAACAAACATAATGTTATATATCAATTGTATCTAAATATTTTTTAAAATTACCCTTTGTATTTTTAGAGAAATTCCTTATAAATTCTTAACCTTGTCGGGGGCAGGGCAGTGGAGAAGGGGACGTTCTTTGCATTTATCTGAACTACAACTCCTATAACTGCAAACAATAAAAAAACACATCAATCCCCATAAATATAGACTCTTCTAAACAAAAGGTCCTGGAGATTATCTTAGACAACCATCGTTTTACTGAGGAAACTGAGTTCACTAAACAGTATATAAAAGAGTTCCATGTCTCTGTCAATTGGCTGGTGTTTTTAAGAGGTGAATTTTGAAGGTTTGAAGAAGTCAAAGTGCTAGAAACTCTGCTTAATTTGTTTCTCCTCATGTTAAAGTCAATTCAGTTCCAAACAGGGATAACTATACTATGGAACTCCAGGAGGTACCATTCATACTGTAGCCAACAGCAAAGCTCTGCCTGGTATTATGCAGTGCAGAGTCTGGGCAGATCTACTCAATGGTCCTTCCCAGAGATTCCCTTAGTTATTAGTCTTGGGTTAAGTAAAAGGATGCTTTGACTTTCAGTGCAGATTCTGAAATGACCTGCTTTGACTTCATTCTTTCAGAAGTTGGTTAAGTGCAAAGTTTGACTAAAACAAAATAAGAAGAGCTATTCAGAAGACATTGCCTCTGTAGCGGAGGGAAAAAACTCTTCCTCTACCTTACTAGGTTCTCTGGCTGGGGCCCTAGAAATTAAACTGACAAAAGACAGATTAATAAGAGAAAAACAGTTTATTAATACGTGCAGCACACATACACTCAGGAGAAACTGACAAGTAACTCGAAGGGGTGGTTATAACTTGGGGCTTATATAGCATCTTAACAAAGAACAGTGCATTTGTAGAGAAGTGACAAGACAGAGAAAAGGGGTTTAGCTTTTAGGGGCCAGAAACTGTGGAAAAGTGAGTATATGGGCAGAACTAATGGAAGATAAGGGTTATTTTAGTAAGGTTTGTTATGTAGATTCCTCTTGTTCTTCTCTGGGCTGATTAAGAGTCTAGAGTTGTCTCCCTTGACTAAAAACCTAAGAGTTGTCCTCCTCTTCCTGGTATGAGAGGGTGAGACACTTTTAAAAATGGAAATTTATGTCCTGCTTTTAGGCAAATGAGAGGAAAGAGGAGGGTTTTTTGAAATCTGCTGTTTCTCAATTGTGTTCAGCTCAAAATAACCTTTATACCAAAGTGGCATATTTCTAGCTGAAGAGTCGACAACCACTGTGAATAGGAGATCATGGTCTCCCCAGGCAGAAATTATCTCCTCTTCTATTTCCACCATCCCTATTCAGGCTGCCCTTAGACAGACCTGTTGCTATGGGTTCTTCAGCACAATACAGAGTTGCCTCCTTAGCCTCATCTCCCAGCTGCTTTGCTGTTCCTACTTTATTAACACCAAATTGTAGCTCCCTGTAACCACCTTCCTGTTTTCTGCCTCTAAACTTTGCTCATATTGTTTCCTTTGCTTAGAACCCCTCCCACTCATTCATCATCTGGCCAACTCTCATGCATCTTTCAGAACTAAGATCAGATCTGACCCTTCAGAAAGTCTTCTCAGGCATCTTCTCCACAAACCACTGGCTATGAGAAATGATCCTTCTTTAAGCAAAAGTACTCCATGCATTAAAATTTCTTGTTTCCTTCCACTAAATTATAAGCTCCTTCAAATCATAGTTACAGAAATTGCGGAGATTAGCCAACACATTGTGTCTTTATATCCTGCTCCTGGTCAAGCTTCCGTGCCCAAGCAATTGGGGAGTTAATCCTCAGATAACATTCACCATTGGCTATACTGACTACCCCAGAACATGCCCAAGTAGGTTATAATCACATCATCTGATCATTTCTTGTGGGCAATGAGTTGCATATTCTGACTCATTCCCTGATCCCCTAATATCTTTAACCCTGAGATTCCATGGCCAGTCAGAGAATCCATTTGGGGAAGTAAGCCAAATATTTAAAGTACCCAAGGGGTAAAGTTGGCCTTGCTTATAGGTGTGATCAGCCATTGCTCACCTATCTGGGTGACTTTGATTGTGATAACTGCCTTGGAGACTGAAAGACCATTATTAGAGATAAATCCCTGAATCAACAGTCAACTGATTCAGGGAGGACTAGTTCATGTTGCCCTAATTTTTAGAAGTCTGGCTGTTACCAGAAAAGAAATATGTATTAAATTCCACTGGCCTTGCATGTTTTCAAATGCTATTCAGAGAGCCAGATCAATAATAGTTCATGAATCATTCTCACATAGAAGGATGCTTGCTGACCAGGAGAGAAGACTCTCCCCGAGTCAAGTCTAAAGAAATATTGAAAATTTTGTGCCTATAACTGAAAGTTGTTTGTCATGGTTAGATAGAATATGCTATGCAAAATTACTCAGAAAACTTTAAAGCAGTATATAATTATAATAATTAAATTCTTTCTCTCCAATTCCCCTTTTTCTAGATTTCTTGGTATATAGAAAAAATTATCCATCTTCTTTATTTCTTTAATATATTAGACATTGATTGGCACAGAGGAGGCATTCAAAATATATTTATGGGGTAAATGAAGTGATGAAAGAGCAAGAAAGATACAAATTAAAAACGATTGAATTATCTCCTTCTAAGAAACACCAAGAAAGCAGTGAGCACCATGGCTCTCAGTATCCTCATCTTTATCACAAAAGGGTTGAACTAGTGTAACTGAAAGTGGAGGCCAGCTGCTCGCCACTCAAAAGCCCAAAAGCCAACAAAGAGGCAAGCTTGGTGGAAAGGAAAGTTTGCTTTATTTCGGATGCCAGCAACCAGGGTGGGAGGGAGGACTCCTGTCCAAAGGCTGACTCTCCCCGCCTGCCACTATCAGGGGACAAGAGTTTTTATAGGCAGAGGGAGGGGGCTACATGTTGAAACAGCACAGTCAGCTCTGAGAGTCATCTTGAAATTGGTCATGTGGTGGTCTGACCAGTGTCATTGAGAGAGATTGTTTTAGGTACAGCTAATTTTCAGTTCCAGAGTCAGTTTGTTCCCATTTCTTTGAGGCCAGCTCTCAGAATTGTGGCAGCTTATGTCATGGCTACAGTCTGGTCATGATGTGGTTAACTTCTTCCGCCTGATGGGGATTTCAGTATCTACAAGACAGCTCAAAAGACATGGCTCACAATATTATCTATAGCCCTTGAAGAGGAACTAAGGGTCTTTGACTATGCTTGATGATTAAACTATTATTATTTAGTCCTGTTGGACTGTTTTCCTTTGCTTCTGCATTTTCTCACTTCTCTGATTAAAATTATTCTTTGGCTAAAGTTTTTCCATAGACAAAAGGCAGACAGAGGACATGTGGGGAGGACCATAGCATCCTGCTCTGTTTCACTAGGTGATCTTGAAAGCTCTCTTCAAGAGCTTTGTGACCCTGGACCTAGCTTCTGCCTTAACCATCTACTTTTTATTTATATTTGTTATTGTGAGGCCCCTTTATTCTTTCAACTTGCTTTCAGAAAATGCTAACATGCCTATGTTTACAAATGATTTTTCATTGGGAACATTTAAGGTAGGCTGTTCCCTAATAGCATCTAGACAATTACAGCTCTCTCATCAGTAAATTGAATTTACGCCTTACTATAAGTGAGTTTCCTCCAAAGAGTTAATATTGTTCAACAGATAAAGATTCATGGCAACTTCAACCAATGGAGATGGCACTGACTGGCTTAAAAGATGGATACTATCCCATTCTCATATATACTCTGTTTCAAGTCCATTTCCATTCAACAAGTATTTCTTTAGGACTGATTGTGTGTCAGGCATTGTGCAAAGCACTGTCCCCTTGGTCCACAGCCTGTATTTAGTTTGCATTACATTCACAAATTAAAAAAATAAATTAATTTCCTGCATAGTCTAGATAGTCCTAGATAGTCTAAGAAACTAAGCTTTAAAGTGCTTTTTGTCAAATATATAATTACCTTGGAGCAGCCTTATAAGTCTTAAGAGGCCAACAACCCAAGTCACAGAGGACCATAGGCTCACTGCAGTGTCCCCTAATCTACCACGATTACCAACAATGATGCCTATCTTCCCTACACATTATGTGGACTGTGTACCAGACAGGGTATGTGTACCCAAAAGAATCTCGAAACACAGCCTGGCCTTCAAGGATTTTGTGACACTGTAAAGAATTCTTTGTTTAGTCAAACCTTGGCTCTGTTGAAGGTCAGCAAACTACACAACATGACAAAGGAAAAGTATCCACATATCAACAGTCTGCAAAGAGAAAACACACAATGGGTATCAAGAACAAGTTGGAATGAGACAGGAGAGAAACTGGAAAGTGAGCTAGACAGCTAATGATTCCACAATTAACAGAAGATTAAAATGCCTCAAAGAAATTTTTGCTTAGGGCACCCCAAATATCTACACTGCTGTCAGTCACCATTCCACGAGTTGTGAATCTTTGCACTTAAAACAGGATGTCCATAGACACCATAAAATACTATGAGGGGCTTGTGGTATATTCACTTAATTGAATCTGAAACAGAAAGTGACTAATCCTTATTAATTTTTCAGAAGGAAAACACTTGTACTATCACATTTGTAATGTCAATATTTAATGCCTCACTTTTTATTTATTTATTTATATTTTTATTGGGGTATAATTGCTTTACAGTGGTGTGTTAGTTTCTGCTGTACAACAAAGTGAATCAGCTATATGTATACATATATCCCCATAACCCTTCCCTCTTGAGCCTCCCTCCCACTCTCCCTATCCCACCCCTCTAGGTGGTCACAAAGCACCGAGCTGATCTCCCTGTGCTATGCTGCAGCTTCCCACTAGCTGTCTATTTTACATTTGGTAGTGTATATATGTCAATGCTGCTCTCTCACTTCGTCCCAGCTTCCCCTTCCCCTGCTGTATCCTCAACTCCGTTCTCTATGTCTGTGTCTTTATTCCTGCTCTGCCACTAGGTTCATCAGTACTGTTTTTTTAGATTCCATATATGTACATTATAATGTCTCACTTAAAAAAAATCTTCTTAAAAAATCTTCTTATGGGGAATAATCCTTGCTACTTATTTGGTATACTATTGATGAAGAAAGAGAACATAATTGGGGGAAGTTTAAGGAAAAGTGAGCAGAGAAAGAAAAGGTGTCAAATATTAAAGAAAAGTCTACCAGCTGTTTTTTCATAAAAGAATCTAGCTCTGGTAACTGTAAAGCTACTTGACAACAGTTACAGTTGTATAACAGTCAAGTCTCATTAGTTTGGAATTCAGCAAGTCGGAGTAATAAAATCAACTTTCAGCACTGGCATGAATAATCCAGGGCGACATTTTACCTGCTCTATAACAAAGAACCCAATAAGCCCTTCTTCAGCTGGGAAACTTTTGAATAAGACAAGCTGACAGTGAGAAGAATTAAATTATTCTGCTGTTTACGCTCCCCTCCTATTGGCAAACCATGATCACTATTCATCAAACTTTCTTTTTCTAGTCATGGCACTGATGCTACATTTATAAAAGCAGACAGTTCTAAATACCTGTCATGCAGAAACTCAGAACCCTTTCCTGTTGGCTGTGAAATGTTTTTGGCTTTCAAGAAGGCATCATTGAACCCATCAAATATATGCAGCTAAGGTAATATGGGAATATAATAAATACTTTCAGGGGGCAGAGGGAGGAGAAAAAGAGAGAATGAGAAATAGAAGGGGGAAAAGGAAGAATATAGTGTCTTACATAAGCATTAAGATAATCAGGATGTAAAACACTTCTTTCTCCTGGATTCTAATACATCAACCTTTCTAGCTCACTTAACTCGTGTAAACGGTTGTCACGAATTTCCAAACTCAACTGGAAACAAGTAAAGGAAAACCCAGAAGGCACTCAAGTAATGTGTAGTCACCTTAGATATTCTTTTACTCACCCACTTTTTTCAGGGAAGGCTTTTGTGAAGCCAGGAAGTTTAATGTGGCAGCAGATAACACATGGAAGAGTACGGAGATTTAAATACTATTCCTGATTCTCTTCCCAGTGTCCTGTCTGACCTTTACCTTTCCTTGATTCCGGTTTTCACATTTATAACTGAACTTCTGAGACGGGCTTGAACTAGCCTCCCCGGCTCCAGTCTGTCCTCTGCTCAGTCATCCTCCATGCAGTGCCAGTGTTATCTTTCTGTCACATATACCTACTCATGCTGCTACCATGATTGAAACATCTGCTACCGCCTCAAACAGATAGGGTAAAATCTGGCTTCTTAGCAGGCCCTTGGCAATCTAACACTAGCAATATTTCCATCTTTATCTGCCACCTCTCCCCTTGTCCCGTCCTTAAGCCACCCCATGTATCCATTGTTCCCTGAACACACCACACTTTTACTTTCATATGGGCTGTTCCCACTTCCTGGATCCCCTCCTTCCCCGACCTCCGACACCTCTATGGTAATATCACAGTCACGTGACACTCAAGGTCCTTTCAAGCCCTAGATTTCATTGGGGACACTTTCTCCAAGCTTACAGGGCAGCGTAGCCCCTTGTTTTAAAATGCAGGGTTTAGTATTATTCAGGTAAGGCCAAACAGACCATGAGATGATTGCTATTGAAAAGATAGCTTGAGTGAGGAGATTCAAGATGGTGGAAGAGTAAGATGTGGAGATCACCTTCCTCCCCACAAATACATCAGAAATATATCTACATGTGGAACAACTCCTACAGAACACCTACTGAACGTTGGCAGAAGACCTCAGACTTCCCAAAAGGCAAGAAACTCCCCGCGTACCTGGGTAGGGCAAAAGAAAAAAAGAATAAACAGAGACAAAAGGATAGGGTCGGGACCTGCACCAGTGGGAGGCAGCTGTGAAGGAGGAAAGGTTTCCACACACTAGAAGCCCCTTCGCAGGCGGAGACTGCGAGTGGCGGAGGGGGGAAGCTTCGGAGTTGCGGAGGAGAGCACAGCAACAGGGGTGCGGAGGGCAAAGCGGACAGATTCCGGCACAGAGGATCGGTGCCGACCGGCACTCACCAGCCCGAGAGGCTCGTCTGCTCACCTGCCGGGGCGGGTGGGGGCTGGGAGCTGAGGGTCGGGTGTCGGAGGTCGGATCCCAGGGAGAGGACTGGGGTTGGCAGCATGAACACAGCCTGAAGGGGGTTAGTGTGCCACAGCTAGCCGGGGGGGGGGGGAGTCCGGGAAAAAGTCTAGACCTGCCTAAGAAGCAAGAGACCATTGTTTCGTGGTGAGCGAGGAGAGGGGATTCAGCGCACCGCCTAAACGCGCTCCAGAGACGGGCGCAAGCCATGGATACCAGCGCGGACCCCAGAGACGGGCATGAGATGCTAAGGCTGCTGCTGCAGCCACCAAGAAACCTGCGTGCGAGCACAGGTCACTATCCACACCACCCCTCCCGGGAGCCTGTGCAGCCTGCCACTGCCAGGGTCCCATGATGCAGGGACAACTTCCTTGGGAGAACACACGGCACGCCTCAGGCTGGTGCAACATCATGCCGGCCTCTGCCGCTGCAGGCTCGCCCCGCATCTGTACCCCTCCCTCACCCCGGCTTGAGTGAGCCAGAGCCCCCTGAATCAGCTGCTCCTTTAACCCCGTCCTGTCTGAGCAAAGAACAGACGCCCTCAGGCGACCTACACGCAGAGGCGGGGCCAAATCCAAAGCTGAACCCCGGGAGTTGTGCGACCAAAGAAGAGAAAGAAGAGAAAATCTCTCCCAGCAGCCTCAGGAGCAGCGGATATAATCTCCACAATCAACTTGATGTACCCTGCATCGGTGGAATGACTGTATAGACAACGAATCATACCAAATTGAGGAGGTGGACTTTAGGAGCAACGATATATATTTTTTTCCCTTTTTCTCTTTCTGTGAGTGTGTATGTGTATGCTTCTGTGTGTGATTTTGTCTGTATAATTTGCTTTTACCATCTGTCATAGGGTTCTGTCTGTCCGTTTTTTTCTTGGTTTTTTTTTTTAAGTATAGTTTTTAGCACTTGTTATTATTGGTGGATTTGTTTATTGCTTTGGTTGCTCTCTCTTTTTTTAATTACTTAAAAATTTTTTTTTTACTTGAGGCGGGAGAGGCAAGTTCAGGACACTAGTCCACAAGAGACCTCCCAGCTCCAAGTAATATGAAACAGCAAAAATCTCCCAGAGATCTCCATCTCAATGCCAAGACCCAGCTCCACTCAACGACCAGCAAGCTACAGTGCTGGACACCCTATGCCAAAAATCTATCAAGACAGGCACACAACCCCATCCATTAGCAGAAAGGCTGCCTAAAATAATAGTAAGGTCACAGACACCCCAAAACACACCAGACATGGACCTGCCCACCAGAAACACAAGATCCAGACTCACTCACCAGAACACAGGCACTAGTCCCCTCCACCAGGAAGCCTACACAACCCACTGAACCAACCTTAGCTACTGGGGACAGACACCAAAAACAACGGGAACTACGAACCTGCAGCCTGCGAAAAGGAGACCCCAAACACAGTAAGTTAAGTAAAATGAGAAGACAGAAAAACACACAGCAGATGAAGGAGCAAGGTAAAAAACCCACCAGACCTAACAAATGAAGAGGAAATAGGCAGTCTACCTGAAAATGAATTCAGAATGATAGTAAAGATGATCCAAAATCTGGAAATAGAGTGGAAAAAATATAAGAAATGTTTAACAAGGACCTAGAACTAAAGAGCAAACAAACAGTGATGAACAACACAATAAATGAACTTAAAATTCTTTAGAAGGAATCAATAGCAGAATAACTGAGGCAGAATGGATAAGTGACCTGGAAGATAAAATAGTGGAAATAACTACTGCAGAGCAGAATAAAGAAAAAAGAATGAAAGGAACTGATGACAGTCTCAGAGACCTCTGGGAAAACATTAAACACACCAACATTCGAATTATAGGGGTCCCAGAAGAAGAAGAGAAAAAGAAAGGGAGTAAGAAAATATTTGAAGAGATTGTAGTTGAAAACTTCCCTAATATGGGAAATGAAAGAGTTAATAAAGTCCAGGAAGTACAGAGAGTCCCATACAGGATAAATCCAAGGAGAAACATGCCAAGACACATATTAATCAAACTATCAAAAATTAAATACAAAGAAAACATATTAAAAGCAGCAAGGAGAAAAACAACAAATAACACACAAGGGAATCCCCATAAGGTTAACAGCTGATCTTTCAGCAGAAACTCTGCAAGCCAGAACGGAGTGGCAGGACATATTTAAAGTGATGAAGGAGAAAAACCTACAACCAAGATTACTCTACTCAGCAAGGATCTCATTCAGATTTGATGGAGAAATTAAAAACTTTACAGACAAGCAAAAGCTGAGAGAATTCAGCACCACCAAACCAGCTTTACAACAAATGTTAAATGAACTTCTCTAGGCAGGAAACACAAGAGAAGGAAAAGACCTACAATAACAAACCCAAAACAATTAAGAAAATGGTAATAGGAACAAACATATTGATAATTACCTTAAACGTAAATGGATTATATGCTCCAACCAAAAGACACAGACTGGCTGAATGGATACAAAAACAAGACCCGTATGTATGCTGTCTACAAGAGACCCACTTCAGACCTAGGGACACATATAGACTGAAAGTGAGGGGATGGAAAAAGATATTCCATGAAAATGGAAATCAAAAGAAAGCTGGAGTAGCAATTCTCATATCAGACAAAATAGACTTTAAAATGAAGACTATTACAAGAGACAAAGAAGGACACTACATAATGATCAAGGGATCAATCCAGGAAGAAGATATAACAATTGTAAATATTCATGCACCCAACATAGGAGCACCTCAATACCTAAGGGAAATACTAACAGCCATAAAAGGGGAAATCGACAGTAACACAATCATAGTAGGAGACTTTAACACCCCACTTTCACCAATGGACAGATCATCCAAAATGAAAATAAATAAGGAAACACAAGCTTTAAATGATACATTAAACAAGATGGACTTAATTGACATTTATAGGACATTCCATCCAAAAACAACAGAATACAATTTCTTCTCAAGTGTTCATGGAACATTCTCCAGGATAGATCATACCTTGGGTCATAAATCAAGCCTTGGTAAATTTAAGAAAATTGAAATCATATCAAGTATCTTTTCTGACCACAATGCTATGAGACTAGATATCAATTGCAGGAAAAAATCTGTAAAAAATACAGACACATGGAGGCTAAACAATACACTACTTAATAACCAAGAGATCACTGAAGAAATCAAAGAGGAAATCAAAACATACCTAGAAACAAATGACAATGAAAACACGATGACCCAAAACCTATGGGATGCAGCAAAAGCAGTTCTAAGAGGGAAGTTTATAGCAATACAATCCCATATTAAGAAAGAACAAAAATCTCAAACAAACAACCTAACTTTACACCTAAAGCAATTAGAGAAAGAAGAACAAAAACCCCCAAAGTTAGCAGAAGGAAAGAAATCATAAAGATCAGATCAGAAATAAATGAAAAAGAAATGAAGGAAACGATAGCAAAGATCAATAAAACTAAAAGCTGGTTCTTTGAGAGGATAAACAAAATTGATAAACCATTAGCCAGACTCATCAAGAAAAAAAGGGAGAAGACTCAAATCAATAGAATTAGAAATGAAAATGGAGAAGTAACAACTGACACTGCAGAAATACAAAGGATCATGAGAGATTACTACAAGCAACTCTATGCAAATAAAATGGACAACCTGGAAGAAATGGACAAATTCTTAGAAATGCACAACCTTCTGAGACTGAACCAGGAAGAAATAGAAAATATGAACAGACAAATCACAAGCACTGAAATTGAAACTGTGATTAAAAATCTTCCAACAAACACAAGCCCAGGACCAGATGGCTTCACAGGCGAATTCTATCAAACATTTAGAGAAGAGCTAACACCTATCCTTCTCAAACTCTTCCAAAATATAGCAGAGGGGGGAACACTCCCAAACTCATTCTACGAGGCCACCATCACCCTGACACCAAAACCAGGCAAAGATGTCACAAAGAAAGAAAACTACAGACCAGTATCACTGATGAACATACATGCAAAAATTCTCAACAAAATACTAGGAAACAGAATCCAACAGCACATTAAAAGGATCATACACCATGATCAAGTGGGGTTTATCCCAGGAATGCAAGCATTCTTCAATATACACAAATCGATCAATGTGATACACCATATTAACAAATTGAAGGAGAAAAACCATATGATCATCTCAACGGATGCAGAGAAAGCTTTCAACAAAATTCAACACCCATTTATGATAAAAACCCTGAGAAAGTAGGCACAGAGGGAAATTTCCTCAACATAATAAAGGCCATATATGACAAACCCACAGCCAACATTGTCCTCAATGGTGAAAAACTGAAACCATTTCCACTAAGATCAGGAACAAGAAAAGGTTGCCCACTCTTACCACTCTTATTCAACATAGTTTTGGAAGTTTTAAGCACAGCAATCAGAGAAGAAAAAGAAATAAAAGGAATCCAAATCGTAAAAGAAGAAGTAAAGCTGTCACTGTTTGCAGATGACATGATACTATACATAGAGCATCCTAAAGATGCCACCAGAAAACTACTAGAGCTAATCAATGAATTTGGTAGAGTAGCAGGATACAAAATTAAAGCACAGAAATCTCTTGCATTCCTATACACTAATGATGAAAAATCTGAAAGTGAAATTAAGAAAACACTCCCATTTACCACTGCAACAAAAAAGAATAAAATATCTAGGAATAAACCTACCTAAGGAGACAAAAGACCTGTATGCAGAAAATTATGACACTGATGAAAGAAATTAAAGATGATACAAATAGATGGAAAGATATACCATGTTCTTGGATTTGAAGAATCCACATTGTGAAAATGACTATACTACCCAAAGCAATCTACAGATTTAATGCAATCCCTATCAAACTACTGCTGGCATTTTTCACAGAACTAGAAAAAAAAAATCACAATTTGTATGGAAACACAAAAGACCCTGAATAGCCAAAGCAATCTTGAGAAAGCAAAACGGAGCTGGAGGAATCAGGCTCCCTGACTTCAGACTATACTACAAAGGTACAGTAATCAAGACAGTATGGTACTGGCACAAAAACAGAAATATAGATCAATGGAACAGGATAGAAAGCCCAGAGATAAACTCACGTACATATGGTCACCTTATCTTTGATAAAGGAGGCGAGAATATACAATGGAGAAAAGACAGCCTCTTCAATAAGTGGTGCTGGGAAAACTGGACAGCTACATGTGAAAGAATGAAATTAGAACACTCCCTAACACCATACACAAAAATAAACTCAAAATGGATTAAAGACCTAAATGTAAGGTCAACAATGTAAAACTCTTAGAGGAAAACATAGGCAGAACACTCTATGACATAAATAAAAGCAAGATCCTTTTTGATCCACCTCCTAGAGGAATGGAAATAAAAACAAAAATAAACAAATGGGACCTAATGAAACTTAAAAGCTTTTGCACAGCAAAGGAAACCATAAACAAGATGAAAAGACAACCCTCAGAATGGGAGAAAATATTTGCAAATGAAGCAACTGACAAAGGATTAATCTCCAAAATTTACAAGCAGCTCATGCAGCTCAATATCAAAAAAACAAACAAACCAATCCAAAACTGGGCAGAAGACCTAATAGACATTTCTCCAAAGAAGATATACATATTGCCCACAAACACATGAAAAAATGCTCAACATCATTAATCATTAGAGAAATGCAAATCAAAACTACAATGAGATATCATCTCACACTAGTCAGAATGGCCATCATCAAAAAATGCACAAAAGGGCTTCCCTGGTGGCGCAGTGGTTGAGAGTCCGCCTGCCGATGCAGGGGACACGGGTTCGTGCCCCAGTCTGGGAGGATCCCGCGTGCCGCGGAGCGGCTGGGCCCGTGAGCCATGGCCGCTGAGCCTGCGCGTCTGGAGCCTGTGCTCCACAACGGGAGAGGCCACAACAGTGAGAGGCCCACGTACCGGAAAAAAAAAATGCACAAAAAATAAATGCTGGAGAGGGTGTGGATAAAAGGCAACCTCTTGCACTGTTGGTGGGAATGTAAATTGATATAGCCACTATGGAGAACCATATGGAGGTTCCTTAAAAAACTAAAAATAGAACTACCATACGACCCAGCAATCCCACTACTGGGCATATACCCTGAGAAAACCATAATTTAAAAAGAGGCATGTATTAAAATGTTCATTGCAGCTCTATTTACAATAGCCCATACATGGAAGCAACCTAAGTGTCCATCAACAGATGAATGGATAAAGAAGATGTGGCACGTATGTACAATGGAATATTACTCAGCCATGAAAAGAAACAAAATTCAGTTATTTGTAGTGAGGTGGATGGACCTAGAGTCTGCATACAGCATGAAGTAAGTCAGAAAGAGAAAAATGAATACCGTATGCTAACACATATATATGGAATCTAAAAAAAAAATGGTCATGAAGAACCTAGTGGCAAGATGGGAATAAAGGCACAGACCTACTAGAGAATGGACTTGAGGATATGGGGAGGGGGAAGGGTAAGCTGGGACAAAGTGAGAGAGTGGCATGGACATATATACACTACCAAATGTAAAATAGATAGCTTGAGGGAAGCAGCCACATAGCACAGGGAGATCAGATCAGTGCTTCGTGACCACCTAGAGGGGTGGGATAGGGAGGGTGGGAGGGAGGGAGATGCAAGAGGGAAGAGATATGGGAAAACTGTGAACAAGAGCCTTTATTGTCCTTTCTGCCAGAAAGGCAAGACAGAGCAAGGTAAGAAGGCTTAGTGTTGGTTACTTTGAATAACTTCAGCAGGCTCTGGCGTATAGGGATGTTTCTAGCTGTCTAGTACCTGGCCCTGGAGTGATTAGGGTAGAGTAATATTAGCCCTGAGTCTGAACACCCAGTAGAGGAGAGTTGTGTGATCTCTGGATTGGTGAGTTTACATATGAAAGGCATGCTCTCTGGTAGTGAAGTTGTTTACTATTTCTAGGAATTGGCTAGCTCTGGGAAGAGCAGCCTTTCCAGCATCAGCAAGGCTCCAAGATGTCAAAGCATTAAAATTACAGAAAATAAAAAGGCATGATTAACATCCCCCTCCCTACTGCAGTTTGTTCAGTACCTTTATAACATTTTATATTTAAATTGTTTGCTCCTCAAGAGGAGAGGCCTCACTTTTGGAGCTTGGATACATGAAGATCTAAATGTAAAGAAGCAAGAAAGTGAAGGCAGATTGTCCTTGACAAAAAACCAGAGATGAATATTTTAAATAGCCTCCTAATGTTGAACTGCACAGGGTTTTCAAAATCAAAACGTTTAAAGTGATGACTTTGCACTGGGAATATTTGTATATAAAGTCTACATAGTCAGACATTGGAAGACAGCATCTGCCAAGTCCAAAGATCCAACGAGCTCTCCTTGAGGTATGACTTCTATAGGCCTATTGGCCTGGCCCTCCATCACCTGTATGCGCTGAGTAGTACCTTATATCTATTCTATTTCTTCAATACAGGTTAAATCAATCATAATAGCAAACATAATATTCTTCTCTTACATTGTTCACTTAATCCCCCATATGAATATCCATTAGCCCAGACTCAGTTTTAACAAGAATAATAAACCAGGAGAGAGGATGAGACAGAGATTCCTGTTTTTCTGTGAAGATATTTCTACTTTAAGAAACAAAAGGAAAAATATGCAAAAATAATTTCAGAATAGATCTCTCTTAATGACCTTGATTGAAGCCCATTAAATAAAAACCTCAGAGAGCCTCTGATGGAACCCTGATTGGAGAAGAGCCCTGTATAACAAATTAGGTCTGAGGGCTTGGGGACACAGCAGGTTACCGATACATGATGTTAACCAGAAATAAAGAGAGAAGGGGTAAAGCAGATCATGAAAATCAGCAGGGGGAAAGAAAACAGAACCAGGACCAGTAGGTGAAAAAAGAAAGGAAAACATGTACTAATGAATGAGGTCATTTATTTAAGACCATCATTCACTGTGATTTGCAACTAGAAAAATACAGTCAAGCCTAAGTGAAATTCATTACTTCCATCCAGCAAAACCTATAACAGAAACATCCAACTCGTCCCTTCTGCCAATGACAACATCTTCCTCTTTAGGTCAAATGGAACAATTTAAGGATTGTTTTAAATGAGACAATGTATGTGAAGGCATCAGATGCTCTGGAGAGCAAACAGGGCTATTCAATAAGTGTTATTGTTCCATTCCCTTCCCTGCGTGCAATCTGAGAAGTGGCTCCAAGGCATCAAGTTCGTGGTCAGTGGATAAGTGTAGCGCTTATCACATCAAAATTAAATTTCATGGTTGGCGAGAAATTAAAGATTTCAGAGTCATTAGCTCACAAAGGGACTCCATGTGTGGTCCTTTCCTACTATTACTCTGGCACTTTCTGGCATTGTCCTTGGCTCTTCCTCCCTGACAGCTGACAGCCTCACCCTTTTTCTTCGTGGCCAGAAGTTAAGTGAGTGCATGTTCATCCGTTTGGCAAATGTGCTGTTTCCTTTGTGTCTTAGCCAACAAAAACATGCCATTAATGGAAGACATCAGCCAGTGATTTTCAGTGTCTGGCTCCCACAGGTCTCCTCACCCCTGCCTCAGCATGTGGTAAATATTTACCTAATTTTCTATCTTTGATCTCCTTTGGGCCTTTTTCCACAGAAGAAATCATGCAACTGAGATTTAAATGACTCTAGTGAAGACCTCCTTAATTTTTGCCTCCAACGTTAATTTCACAATTAGTACTCATGCGTCTTATACCCATTGGAGGATGTTAAGTCTATGTTTATCTCCTGGAAATATGCCAAATTATACAGAAACAAACTGTCCTAAAAGTAAAGAGGTCATCAGAGAGCTACCATGGCAGGTTGTACAAATAGTTCCCTGTACAAGGATTCCTGACCCAGGTGAGTGGGTTACGATGCAGGCTTTGCCCTGTTTGCCAAGCAATGCTCAGATGGGGAGAATTTCCTTAACTTATGCAAAGATACCATATTGAACAGAGTGATCCTGGACATGTCAATGTTAATGTAAAAAAAGAATTGAGTAAACATGCCAAGCTAAGTGCTATGTGGCCAAACAGATTATGCCAACAAGAATATCAATGAACATTCACATTTTCTTCCAAATTATCCCTACAGAAATTCATTTTCCATCCAATTTATTTATTGACTAATTAAAAAAAATAATCTCAACTAATAAAAATATCTGGACCTAAAAAGCTAAAATGGTATAAAGAGCAAAATTCATCAAAATCCATTTTATTTCTGAAGTATAAATACCTGAAGGTAGAAAGGCAATACCAAATTCTTCTCCCTAAAGGACAAAATTAATTGTGAAAAAAGATTAGAGACGTGAACCGAGTTCAAGGGCCACTATAAATAATGTAACACCAAGTACAGACTTTGTATTCCTCTCCCACCCAACTGACTTACAGCAAATCAGAAAACATACATTGACAGAATATATTTTTAATAAGACAAAATATTTTTGCCCACAGAACATTTCCAAACATTAAACTCCAAAATGGCCTACCCAAAAAGAATAAATATTAAATGCAAAACACTCTACTTGGTAATAGAGAGGACAAGAAGATATTAAAGAAACCAAAACACTCTACTTGGTAATAGGAAGGACAAGAAGATATTAAAGAAACCATCCTCTACCCTCCAGGGACTGAAATCTTAAATAGAAACAGATTTTAAAACCCTAATATTGCTGTCATAGAAGTACACATGTGTTGTGAAGGGAATGGGTGAGAAGGAAAAAGGATGGTCCTTGAGGGGTCAGAGAAAGGTTTTGTGATGTTTGAGCTGGGACCTGAAGATGAGAGAGACTGAAGGAGGGTTTACTTCTAAAGCTCCAATATTCTAGAGTCACAACACACTCAGGAAATGATGGCATTTGTGTGGCACGTTGGAGTAAACTGAGGATGCTGATTCCTGCTGGGTCAAGGGCTCTGGCTAAGACTGGCTGTCCCCAGGGATGAATAGGTCTGTGACTCAGGACACCTGTAAGCCATTTTGGTCACACCTGGATACCAAGGAACACATCATTGGCAAGTTCTGTAGAGTTTTGAGAGTAAACTGGTAGTTCTCAACTTTTTGTGACACCTATAATCACCTGAGAGCTTTAAAAACAATCCATGCCATTTAAGTCAGAATCACCAAAGGAGCAGCCTGAACATGGGAATGTTTTAGGAGCTCTCAAGTAAGGCTAATGGGAGACAGGTTGAGAACCACTGGACAAAATTTCCCTTCTCTTACCAGAACAAAACTGGCTAAGTCACACATCAAGTTTTGAAATAAAAATAAATTAATAATAATAATAAGCTGGTAGATAATTAGAAATTAAATAGTATCTACTTCTGTTTCTGGCCATGAAGGAGTAACAGGATGCAGAATTACCCTCCTGTTGTAAACTAGGAAACTTGATAAAACACAGAAAAAGCTATTTTCAAACACTGGACAGTAGAGGATTGTGATCCTTACAAGTAGGGTAAAAAATAAGGTGAGTCCTACCATTACCCAGGTTTTCTGCTAAAAGACAGTCTCTAGATTGCAGGACAGGGAGGGTGAACCCAAACAGAGCCTAAGAGTTTAAGATTCAGAGACTGGGAATTGGGGAGAACAAGGAAGCTGGAATTTGCAGAGCAGAGTCCCCAAGAGGAGAGAGCTAAGCAGAGAAACAGTTTCAAAAATCTGCCTAGGAATCCTCTTGAGTCATTTGTCCAACACAAATGTAAGCATGCAAGATTGAAACCGTGAGAAACTAAGCAGAATAACTTCCAAGGAAAGAACATTTATTACTTATTCAGTATTGTACTATAGGCCTTAGCCAGTGCAATTAGGCAAGAAAAAGAAATAACAAGCATACAGATTAAAAAAAAAATTTTTTTTAAAGAGGTAAAACTCTATGTACATATGACACATAAAAACCCCTGAGGAATTTACCAAAAAACAAAACAACAACAAAAAACCTCTTAAAGCTTACAAGCAAGTTTAGAAAGGTTTTAAGATACAGGGTCAATATTAAAAAATTAACTGTATTTCTATATACTAGCAGCAAACAATTGGAAGTGGAATTTTTTAACTCCATTTATAATAGCATCCAAAACATGACATATTTAGGAATAAATTAAATAAAATATATGCAAACCTGTACTCTGAAAACCACAAAAGATTACTGAGAGAACATTCAAAAGGTTAAATAAATGGAAATATAGACCATATTTATGAACTGGAAGGCTCAATACTACTAAGATTGTCATTCTATCCAAACTGATCTTTAGATTCAACACAATTCCAATCAAAATCTCAGCCAGTTTTTTTTTTTTTTTTGTAAATTTGTTTCTAAAATTTTTTGGAAAAGAAAAGGACTTAGAATAGTCAAATGATTCAAATTTGGGTGACTTACACTTCCTGATTTCAAGACTTACTGTAAAGCTACAGTAAGTCATCAAGAGAATGTGGTGTTGGCAGAAGAATAGACCTACAGATCAATGGAACAGAACAAAGAATTAGAAATAGACCCCCACATATATAGTCAATTGATTTTCAGTAAAAATTAAAATGCCAATTTAATTCAATGGAGAAAGGAAAGTCTCTTCAACAAATGTTGCTTGGGGAAAAAAAATGAACCTTCACCCTTACCTCAGGCAGTATAAAAATTTAACTCAAAATGGATCACAGACTTAAATGCAATGTTTAGAACTACTAAACTTCTAGAAAAAACACAGGATTCGATCCCTGGTCAGGGAACTAAGATCCCACAAGCTATGTTGCACAGCCAAAAAAAAAACCCAATAAAACAAAACAAACTAACAAACAAAAAACCATAGGAGAAAATTATTATGATCTTAGGGTAGGCAAAGATTTCTTCTATAAAACACAAAAAGTGTGAAAGAACAAATTAAGTGGGACTTCATCAAAATTTCAAACTTAAGCCCCTTGAAAGACATTACTAAGAAAATTAAAAGATGTACTACAAAATGGGAGAAAATATTCACAATACAAATATCTGACAAGGGACTTGTGTGCATGATTTATAAAGAATTTAGTTATAACTCATTAAGAAGGCAACACAATAAAAATATAGGCAAAAAATTTGAACAATTTACAAAAGAAGCTATGTGAATGGCCAATACACACATGAAAAAATGCTCAACATCGTTAGTCATTAGGGGTATTAATCATGCCTTTTTATTCTATATTTTTTATGTTTTAATATTTTAGGTCCTTGCTGACCCTTATAGCAATTATTTCCTGATCTATTGACCTTGTTATACCTGAATAATAATAAAACCTATATTTTAAAACACAGGGAAATTCAAATTAAATGCATAATGAAATAGGACTCCATACTCATTAGCACAGATAAAAGTGTTTTAAGATGCCAATACCTAGTGTTGGTGAGAATGTGGAAAAATTAGAATCCTCCTCCTTCATTGCTAGTGAGATTGTGAAATGGCATAATCATTTTGGAAGGCCGTGTGATAGTTTCTTATAAGGTTAAACATACATTTACCATAAGACCCAGAAATTCTGTTCTTATTCAAATCTGTACTTACTCAAGAGAAATGAAAATATATGTCCACACAAAGACATGTACACAAATTTATTCATAATAGCTAAAAATTGGAAATCAAATGTCCATCTACAGGTGAATGGATAAACAAATTATGGCATATCCATTGTGATATAGAATAGATATGGACTGAAATACTACTCACCAATAAAGAGGAATCAATTACTAAAAAATGCAACAGTGTGGATGAATGATGCTAAGCAAAAAAGTCAGACACAAAAGCATACATACTGTAAGACTCCATTTCTATGAAACTGTAGAAACGGTCAATTTAATCTACATTGACAGATGATCAGAGGTTGCCTGGTGTTGGGGTAGTGAAGACTGACCAGGAAGGGCCAGAAGGACAATTTGGGAGACAGATGGAAATATTCTATATCTTGATTGTGGTGATGATTACATGAGTATGTGAATGTGTCAAAATGCATTGAAATATAGACTTAAATGGGCAAAATTTAATGTGTGTGAACTATACCTCAATAAAGTGGATTTTTTAAAAACAGTGTCCTTGAAATAGAATCAAATTTATGTCAATCTTATTTATTATTCTTTTGCCCATAATGAGGTAATATGTCTGATTTTTCTGAAGACATCATGAAAAGAAAAAAATTATATTTGGAAGCAATTACTGAGACCAGATGGTTTCCTGTTCTTTCAGGAGTTAAGACATTATTAACAGTATTGCTTTATATGTCTGTAAAGAGCCTTATCTCTGTGTACATTGTATTATTATACATCTATAAAATACCACTTTATAGCAGTAGCTGTACTTTACAAATCTCTTTCTACGTGGCTTAACTGTTAACTCTGACATACAGGCTCTCTTATACATCCCTCCCAATTCTGAAATTAGGAGGCTTTGGCTCACCAGCTTCAACACAAAAACCACGTGCCAGTTCAAGAATTCACTGTCTGGATGGATATCTGCCCTGAATTCCCCAAGAAGAGGGCTGGGAACTCTGAGCAGCTGGATGGATGCCCAGGAAAAGACTGTTCCCATCTCTGCTTTTTTTAGGGGCAATGGGCAAGATAAAATAGGACTGCCAGATGGCTACAACTCATTACTGCCTGGCAGCAGTCAGGGTGAAATGAGAGTAAATTAATCAGCATTCAGAAGGAATGAACGGCAAAGGGGAGATGTGTATTGATGCTATTTCAGCGCAAGTCAAATTAAACCTGTATAACTGACAACATGCATTAATCTCCCTATTGCCTCCAATAGCTGTGCAAATGAGCTCCTAGTTTCTTTATACAAACAGCTGTTATTTTCCTGTTACCACCTTGGCCAAAAGTTCTAGCAATGGCCTTCTAGGTTACCCTTAGTGATTAATACAAACTTGTGCATTATACCGACTCTGCTAAGGAAAGAATTTTGCCTGTGTTGTAGCAGTGAATCTCTAAACAGCAGCTCTCCGACAGAAAGCAGGGCTTGTGCAAAACGATAGATTTGTCAGTCATCTGCAAACTCTCGGACCTAAATGAACACTGGATTTACTGTTTGGATATTGCAGAAGTCGCAAGGATTTTTTTCTAAAGGGAAAAAGAAACAAAATTGTGGGGTTTTTTTCAAAGAAAATTTAGATTTAGATTTCAAAGGTCAGCTATAAACCTGTGTAATGGCATTATGCTGGATTATCTTCTCCGGGATGTATATTTAAGCATAATATTATATTACAGGAAAAGGCTGAGTCTTAATTTACAAAAAAAAACCCATAAAATCAATTGATGATATCTGGGTTAAATTTAATTCTTGCTTGGGTAAAGCTCGTCTCTGACAGAGTCTGCAGAATCACTTTCACCACCTCCCCCTAAATTAGAACTGCCTTTAAGAGCCTCCAAATAGCCAGAGAGACCAATGAGAAGGGGTCAGCCTCCTGAAATTATGGTAAGAAGCATAAACTAGAGAAATTAGAGCAAGGTTCTCCAGTACTTGTCTCAGGCTTTATTCTTCTCGAACATTTCTCTTCTTACCCAGCAGCAGACCCAGGTAATACCCAGGTCTGAAGCTTATACATTTTGAAGGTCCCTATATCAGAGAAAAAAATACAAAACTGCAAACACAAAAAACTGGATGAAAGTGAATATTTACGTAGACTGAGAAAAGAAATAAATTACAAATTTTAAAAAGCTAATCAAGCAAATTTTTTTACATTCTGGAGCTTCTGTCAATCCTTCAGTTTTTTATTTTGGCCTCCACTGGGAACTTTCCCTCTCATCATATTTGAATTTTGGTATAATCCATCATTTTGAAACACACAAAAATAATCTGAAATTAAGGAATTCCAAGAGGAATTAAATGTGTTTTTAATTGCTAAATAACCATATAATCAAATTTCCCTTATATTACACACTTTGAACTTTCAGAAATACATGTAGAAATACTACATGGTATACATGTAGTTTTGTTATTGGAACACGGGTTTCCTCAGGTCCCAATTCAGTACTCTCTTTTGTCCAGAACTGCCACACTTTGTCAAGACAAGATCTCTCACACACCCTAAAATGTAACCCAGTGCTTTGGGATCTTTAAAATGTGCAACATTACACAAAGATGCACTTACTGTTTGTAGTATTATTGCTGATGGTTTTCATCCTCAGACACAGGAGTTCTGACAAATTCTATTCTACTCCATTAACACCAAAATGCATATTGTGTTTATAACTGTATACACTGCAGGAGAGAACTTTCATCTTGACTGAGCAGGAATAAAAATCAAATCTTCCACTTATAATTCTACATGCATGAGATTTGGAAGAATTTTCCACAGCAGCTTCTGGCCCCATACATTTCAAATCCTATTTCTCTCCCACTTCCCACATACTTCTGAAGTTAAGTGCATAGGACATGTTCAAATTGTGATACAACCTTTTGCCCCTGAAAATTTGGGTCACAATGCAAAGAATTATAGCACAGGGGGTGGTATGAGTACCTCTGAAAGTCATTGCTACACCAAGACAGCTAACTACAACTTAACTATATACAGAAACAACTGCAAAACACATAAACTTTCCACCAACCCAAATTAAATGTGTCCCCAACTCATCTTCCCCCTAGAGCTGTTCCCAAAATTTCCAAGGCTGCTCCAACACTTCCTGACATAAAGAGTGTGAAAGATGGGAATCTGGAGTGGAAAGATATCTATTGCAGCTAATATATCTTTTGTTTGCTAACAAAAACTAACACCACGTGTACATATTTTCGGTATCCCTCCCTGGGTCTTGGAAGGGTCCAGGCAGATGAGGGGTGCTGAAATTTAAACGTCATTAACTCAAATTAGCATAAATCAGTCTCTGTTCTTATCTCTTATTTATATGAGAGATATAAAATAAGAGGTTATTTTATATCTTATTTGGTCATGTTGATTGACCAAAGCATAATGGGTGAATGGAGAGAAAAGCTGAACTGAACAGAATTTCCATCTCTGATGTTCTAAACATGTTCAAGTAACAAGTAACTTTTGGTTTGTCAAAGTGCCCTACCCTCCCTGGAGACCCTGGGGTGCAAACGTTCATCCTTATACTACTCCCAGAGAGCTACCCACTCCTGTCACAGCCCATTGTTAATGAACAGAAACATCTAATTTGTATCACCACCCCAAATAAGACAGGATTACAAAGAAACTGTTTCAGGTGGGCATGTTCCAATGACCATTTTCCCATGAACAAAATAACTTGCAAAGAGTTTCATGAATGAGACAAGATCATTTTCCTATAAACAAAATAACTTTGTAAAGTGAGAGGGTCTGATACTTGGAGAATTTAATGAATCAGACAATGTTCATGCTTCTTGAATTGTTGGGGCCAGTCTGTGCTAGTACAATTTATAAAAACTGAAGTAAAAAAGCCCCATAATTTCTCAGAATCACTTGATTCCTATCCACCATTCCCTTCCTAAGAATACCAATCCTATACGTTGATACTTAGGGTAGGGTTGATACTCAGGGTAGGGTTGATACTCAGAGCACCAAGACAAATCTTCTTACCTAATGGCCGATACCCAAAAGCATGCTCTGCAGACCGTGATCTCCTGAGATTCTCCTGGCAACAAGGACTCAATGGTCCAGTAAGTTTGGGAAAGACTCATGCTGTATTCCTCTTGAGGATTCACAATGCGCCCTACCAAATTAAAGGCTCTAAGAAACATTGCAGTAAAGAAATCATCTTACTCCAGTATTCTCTACATTTATTTAACCATTTTCCAAGCAATGCCTAATAAAATGCGGTAGAATTAGTTTCACAGACCACCCTGTGGGCACATTTTCTTGAGCGACTGTCAGTGTCGTCATGTTTCTAGATCAGTTTCTCAAAAGTGTATTTTCTACCAATTTTCCCCTTTCTCAATGTGCTCCAGCCACAGTAGGCCTACTTCTGCATCTCCTATCACACCAAAAACATCCCTATCTCAGGAATTTGGTACTTGCTGTTCTCTCTGCCTAAAACTCCATTCTTCTAAATATGCTCATGGCTCCATCTTTCTTCTCATTCAAGACTCTGCTCAAAAGTCTGTTTTCAGAGAAATCTTCTGTAATGGACTGAATTGATTACCCCACCAAAATTCATATGTTGAAGCCCTAACCCCCAATGTGAGTACATTTGAAGATAGGTCCTTTTAGGGAGGTAATTAAGGTTAAATGTGGTCATAAGGGTGGGACCCTGATCTGATACAATTGGTACCCTTATAAGGAAAGGAAGAGAACCAGGGGTACCCGGGCACAGAGAAGAGGCCATGTGAGGTCACAGCAAGAAGAAAACCAGCCATCTACAAGCCAGAGAGAGAGGTCTAAACAGAAACCAGCCCTGCTAGCACCTCAGTTTTGGACGTCCGGTCTTCAGAACTGTGAGAAAATTAATTTCAGTTGTTTAAGCTACCCAGTCTGTAGTATTTTGTTACAGCAGCTCTATCAGGCTAGTACTCCTTCCCTGACCACCCACCTAAAAGTAACACTTCCTGTTAGTCTCTTCTCTCCTTGTCCTGCTTTTTTTTTTTTTTTTTTTTCTGCAAAGCGCTTATCATAACTTGACACTATATCTCTAGGAGGTTGAGAGGCAGTAGAATATAATGGATAAGTGTTTGGGGTCTGGGTTCAAATTCCAACTGTGTCACTTTCTAGTGGTGTGATCACTGATAAATTATGAAAGCTCCGTGGGCTTTACAGAATTGGTACTTACTTCAAAGGCGTTGTTATAAGACTATAATGAGACAGAACATGGGAAGTGTTTATACTACTCCCTGGGGTGTATACTACTACATCCCATTGGAATGTAAGTTCCATAAAGACAGGGACTTTGTCATCCATGATTATGTTCACAGCCCCAAATCAGTGCCTCCAGGGCACATGTTAAACCCTCAATAAATATTTGTTACTTGAAATATGAATAAATGAAGGCCTGTGGACCTTTTCTCAAAGTTCACAAAGAATTTAAATTCTTCACTGTCACTTCCATGTCTATCTTTTTATTGAAAGAGTACCTTATAACCTACCACTGCCACATGATTTCAGAGCCCTTATTTTTGTGTTGACTGTAGTACTGGTGCCAAGTGATACTACTTTTTTTTTTTTTTTCGGTACGTGGGCCTCCCACTGCTGTGGCCCCTCCTGTTGCGGAGCACAGGCTCCGGACGCACAGGCTCAGCGGCCATGGCTCACGGGCCCAGCCGCTCCGCGGCATGTGGGATCCTCCCAGACCAGGGCATGAACCCGTGTCCCCTGCATCGGCAGGCGGACTCTCAACCACTGCTCCACCAGGGAAACCCCAAGTGATACTACTTTAATTGACATGGGCTAATGAACCAAGTTCAGAAGGGCAGTTAACAAGGGTCAGAGAATATAGGCTTTCCTACCCAAAAGGCCCACACTGGAGCAGTCATTACTACATTTACAGTGAGCAGTGTTTCATCAGCAAAACATCACCCATATAATTAAATCAGAGCACTTCATTTAAAATGTGTTAGTTTCATTTGTATTTATTTTTTTGTATTGGTTTTGCAGCTGTACATAATTTGATTCTCCAGATATCAGTCAACAGCACCTTGGCACCTTCCACTGATGGACTTCAGAACCTTCACTGCTCTATGCCATGTCACTGGAATGAGTCATCCTTTATGGCTTATTCAGATGAATACAGAATCCAAATCAGAGGCTTGGTGGTTTTGGTATCACCTTCAATAGGTCACAGTTATCTAAAAAAGGCTTTTGTCCAGCTGTCACTAAGAGCATAATAGGTGGTATAAGAGTAGTTTCCTAGGAACTCACATCAACATCTGTAATCACTTGTGCCATAAATTGTCATGTAAATCAACTGTGGGCTCATTCACTACTAAGGAAGTCAACAGGAGAATTTAACCCCAAATGTAACATGTCCCTCTATTTTCACAGATGTACATTTTCCAGTGACATAAATGATTACACCCACCACATGGTAAAAAGCTAGGTAAAGAATCTGCTGTCATTATGGTAGCATATTGTACACTCTATGGAACCCCACCCCAAATTCTGGTCAATCAAATAGACTGATTACCAGTGTTTCAAACATCTCTATCCTTCTACCTGCTAGGGCTACTTAACCCAAGCAACCAGTGTGAATTTGGAAAAGAGTCTTTATTGATAAAAGTTCTTAAGCTCTAAAGGGTGTTTAACAAATCCTAATATGTAATCTTCTAAAAGTTCCCAGTGATGTGATATATTTAATAAATTAAGAAAACCTTTAATACCAGCAACAAACAATCAAGAATTGAAATTTTAAAAGCAACACTCTTTACAATAGCATAAAATATGAAATACGTAGGGGTAGATCTGACAGAAATCTATTTACTGTTTACTGCTTAGGAAGCCAGCTAGGCATCCCAGAGACCCTCCCCATTCTTATTGTTTTATAGATTAGGGTGCTGACTTTACAGCTGGGAGTAAAACTCTGCATTTACATGCAAAACCCTTGATGGAAAAATTCAGGAGGCATTGACAGCAGCATGCCCTTGATAGGGAAGCCACTAGCCACTCACGCAAGTGGCCATGGGGGACAGGGTAACAACATGAGAAGAGAAATCAGCCCAAGGAGGTGGCTGCCAATCTCCCTCCCCAAATTTTCCAAATCCTCCAGGAGGCCTTTTAATGATAAAAAGGATTTTTTAGTTGGTTTTAGTTTAGTAGACCAGTATCTTCAAAATTTTTTCACTAAAGCAGTGGATGGCAACTCAACTCAGTTTATAAACCAGCGTCAACATAGTCTATTGTCCTTTTAATCTTTTCCCAGAAACTTGGTAGTTACCACACCAGCCACATCACTATCATTCAGGGGGCACCTTCTACTGCTAAGGGTGGGCCACAGGACTGTGTGAGCAGGAAGCAGCTGAGAGTGACAGCTACTAAAGCAGCAAGCGCAAACTGATGTACTGGGGGGAGAAGGAACAGGGCCCATATTACCATCCATTCCACCATTATGTCTTATGGCCATTCTCTCTATCTCTGTCTGCCTCCACTCTCAGAGGGAAGGTACCATGACTTTTTCTTGTACATCCAGCATCTAGTCAAGAGGTTGGGTTGTAGTAGAATTAAAGTTTTGTTGAATAACTGAATAAACCAGTGTACCTCTCAGAAAAGCATTCACAGTAGGACATATTAGGAAGAGTTTGTACATATGGAAAGAAAATTGTTTCTCCTTCCTTGCTATTAGTTGTATAAACTATGTATGGAGGAAAATTCCCTTTTTCTCAACACAGGTACATTAACATAGCTACTAATTAATATTTTCTCTGAAATTTAGAAAATGTAGAAAAAATTCTTCCTACGTCTGGGCATATATTGGTAGAATATATACAGCAAGGAGGTTTGCTTAAAGTCAGGTACTTTTCATATCAGATAAGCTGAATACAAAGAAATTTAGGTCTCCTGGTGTCATTCCCAACCTTGCCAGATAAATACTCATCTCTGGAATGGCCTGGGAGAATCACCTTTCAATTCCTCGATACTTTGTAGCTGAGTTACAGAGTAACCTGCCAGCAATCCTCTCAGAATTCATGGGGCTGTTTAAATAGAGCAAAGTCCACAAAAAGTTCCACTGAGACGTGCTGAGCAAAGGCCAGAGCCCCAGAAGAAAACAAGTGTGGACTCAGCGAAGCTGCCCTCATCTGAGTGTGAACCCCACCAGCCCGGGGTTGAGGGGGTATCCGTGGTCTGTGTGATATGGCAATGAGCCCCGTACTGTTGGAGTTCCTGAGAGAGCTCCCAGGCTGGTTCCTGCTCTCTGGCATCTTCCTGCCCGTGACTTTGCTGCTGTTCCTTCTCATTGCCTACTTCAGGATCAAGCTGATGGAGGGTAAGTCAGAAGCCACACAAGGCAGGGGTTAGAGTCCTTTCCCATGGCACACATTTGGAACAAGTCCATGTACTGTCCATTTTTCTGGGAGGCCTGGAGCCACACATCTTTTTGATATGTAGATGCTTCTCAATAAGCACCCCCCTTAAGATACCTTCCGTGGTGAATGTGGCAAAATTTGATCTTTCCAGCAATGTGGATGACGTGCTAGGCTCTGAAGGCCTGCCGTGGGCACCCTTAACTGCAGCCCCTTGCAGACAGGCAAAGTGTGAATCAGCAATTTGGACATGTGATTGCTTGTCTCTGTCTCTCAGGCCGAAAGATTCACAAACACTACAATGTGTTTCTTGGTCTGCCGTCTGAACCTGACAGGTGTGTGTGTGTGTGCGCACACGTGCCCGTGTGTTCCTGTGAGTGTGTGCACACACTCCTCATCTGCTGAACTTCTACTAAGGAAATGTGCCAACACTGTGCTATCACAGTGTTTGGCAAATGTCAAGCCTTAATAGATATTTGATGGCTTGATGTAAATTTACCATGAAACTGGGGTCTTAACATTAAAAAAAAAAAAAAAACAAAACCAAAGCCAAACCAAACCAAACCAAAACAAAACCCTCAGGAAGCTTAAAGTGACTGGGACATGAGAAAGCTGGGTCCTGGATTGAGCCTGTTTATTCTGCTGTAATTGAAATGAATGAAACTGCACTGTGATTTGATAGACTATGTGTTAATAATGTACCCAGCAAATGTTAGTTTAATACGAGAGGTTAATAGCTATTTTAGCAATATCAAAAACCAGTAATATTTCTTAAGTTGGATGATGCCATTAAAGTACTAAAAACAAATTTGAAAACCCCTCCTCAAACCGTCCTTTGCTTATATTTCCCTCCTCCCCCAATGGGATCTGTGTATCCTTTTTCCTGATTACATTTTCCAGTGTTAGCAGATAACCTTAGGCTAGACATGTTTTCATTTTTATGTGGATGTGATCCCTTTAATTCCAAATTTTCCTTTCTTATTAAAAAACCCCTGAGAACATGTGGATTTTAAAATTATAGTTCTTTCTGTAGCTGCTTTCCTAAGGGCAAGTAGTAATATCTTCTCTCCAGTTTGAGGGCAAATAAGAACACTTGGCCCCAAAGAAGATATCACCAGTTTGAATCTCTATTTAGCAGCTCCCACTTAAAAACTTTAAACAGATGGTCAAATGTCATGTCATTAATCTTGCAACCAGGGTTATGGCAAGTGTAATCATCCCTATTTTGTCCCTGTAAAGAAAGGGACGTTGACAGATAAACTAGTGTGTTCACAGAACCCCCGATTCCTGCATCCTGGTACAGAAAGTCATCTTGCCTACCTCATAATCCTAGTCCATCAAACAAGAGGCATTTTAAGATGTGATGGAAAGCAGGTGATGGTATCACAATCATTCTTCATTAATCCCCGTACTTCAAGGCTTAGGAGGTAATGGTGCATGTAAATTTAATTAGTATGTAGAGAACATCAATCTTCTCACAAAGGAAGAAAGAAAATTCTCTAACATCCTGCACTCTTCAATCTGTATCAGTTGCCTTGAGGAGTAGCTCTTAAGGTGGAGGTCTGAGTCTAGAACTTTCCATCACCAAACCCTGCATCAACCACTGCCAGGGACATGTCACCTCTCCTCGGGTAGAAGTTTTGATTATCTTATCTCCCCAAGTCCTGAGATTCCTAAACTGCTACTTTCAGTGCCGCTCAAAATACTATCACCCTGATCATGAACAAATTGCTTGCTAAAATAACCAACATTGCCAAAAATAGTCACTATGGAAAAGAAATTGTGTCTCTTGAATGCCTGAAAGTTTTTGTATGAAGCTAGATGTAAAATAAAATAAAATAAGGTCAGGTAAGTGATCAGGTTCTGGCCTTCAGCAATTGACATTCTAAAACAGTTAACTAAAGCATGGAAAATGTACAGTGCGGCTAGGCATCTCTCACTGAACTTTATATATATGTTTTGATAGTCAGCAATCCAAAAGGAAACAGATAAGCATTTCTAAAAGTCAAGAGTAAGTTAAGGGTTAGCAGAGTGAAATTGTTAAGATCTCAGATGACAGAGTCAAACCAAATGGAGGTTTGAATTCCAGGTCTGTAACAATGGCCACACTACCTAATCTCTTGAAGCTTCAGTTTCTTCACTTGTGAGATAGAAATAATAGCAGGACATAGCTGTAAGGTTGGTGTGGAGATTAAGTGAGGCAATACACGTAAGGTTCTTAACAGTGCCTGTTCTGAACAACCATTGGTCATTATGACCCCTGCTGACTTATAAATTCTAAGAAGGCAGTGTTTGTGTCATTATAATAACTATTATTAAAATATATCTAGTAGCTATTATTAAACTTAAAGATAAAATTATTGATCTTTATTTAGAAATAAAATTAATTATATAAAATTTACTTAAAATTAAGTAAATTACCCAAGGTCACTCACCGAGAAAATGGTAGAGACAGGATTTGAACCCTGGCTGTCTGGCTCCAGAGCTAGCCCTCTCAGCCAAAACACTACCCCTGGAGTATTGAACACAGAGTAGGTGTCCAGTAGGTATCTGCTGAATGGAGGAATCCTCTTGGCCCAGGCAAATAAACATCACCAACATGAGAGCCAACAGTGGGAGAATTAAACAAGGCAAGAATTTTATAAAAGTTTTGAGGGGACTCGATCAATCTCTTTCTGTAACAGGGCTAATTACTGATGATGGTGATTCCTCTGCATAAAGACTTAGCTCTGAGTCAAGAAGATTACATTTCTTCACCTGTGGCCCAAGAAGGAAAACTTCATTGCCTGCAGAATATTCTACAGTTACAAACTCGGATGTTTTCATGGTCACCTGTCTAATCTCACCTGTCTAATCTCTGCACTGTCCTTAACAGACCCATTAAAATGAAATGATGGCCAAATTGCAAGCGCTTTCAGGAGAAGGATAAATTATTTCTCTAGCTTTCTTCATTGCACCTGGCACAGATATTTGGTTCACTTGGTAGATATAACTCATTGAGGAATGATGGGTTTTGCTTTCTCTCCTAGTTTTCCATTTTCTAGTTCTATTCTTTCAACGTCATTATTCAGGTCACCCATTTTCACTCTAGAATTTGTATCCTGGCTTCTCATTCAAAGCACCTGTTGTGCAGTTAGCCTTCAGTAGTTAAGAGAGAAGAAGTTACTCATATTTCAGTGAGTCTACAATCTAAGGCATGAGCTATCTCAAGCAATGCCTTTGAACTAGCAATAATCTATGTGGAAAGGCAGTGAAACTGTGTGGCTAAGCATGTGGGTTCTGGAGTCAGACTGCCTGGGATTGAATCCTGAATCCATCAGTTTCTATGATCTTGGGCAAATTGCCTCATTTTGATTTCTCTATGCCTCTGTTTGCTCACCTGTAAAGTAAGAATAATAATGGTGACTACAACATAATTTCATTGCAAGAATTAAATGAGAAAAGGCTTTTCACGGTGTCTGGCACATAAGTGATCAAGAAACGTTAGCTGTTAAGTCTTGAGCCGCTTGTAACCTAAGACCTGTTACCATCCAGTGCATATATACCCTCTCTGAACTGAGATGACAAGCAGTGTGGAATCAGAAAAGAATAGGTCAGAGAGAGTGCTCATGTCCTAGAGTTCATGACATATAAAGGGCCTGGCAAAGAATAAGTTGCTGGGATTTGATGTGGGAACCAAAAAGAACATTTTCAGGTTCAATTCTCTAAAGTACATTATCTCCTATGAGATTATGAACTCCTTGTCTCCGGCTTGGATAATTTGATTAATTACAATTCTGAAAATAAACTATTAAGAGTAAAAAATAGTTTCAGTTATTCATGTTGGTGGTGCTGAGGAAGAAAACAAAAAATTTTTTTTTTGGACGTACCAGGAAGATCTCAAAGGATAACTGTCAGGATTTCAGGGCTAAAGTTCAAATTTGCTATTGCCAGAGAGGTAACAGGTGAAGCTACAGGAGCAGATAAGAATACACAGAAAGATGATACATAATAAAAGCCAAAGGGAGGAGTATGACTGGGGGTGGGCATCATGGAAAGGGGGCTCATGTCAAATGCTACAGAGGAGAAAACTGGGGATTGGAAAATGCCACCAGATTTAGTAATTAGGACATCATAGATAAGTTTTAATATTTCAGTAGCTTTAACTGAAGCTATATTTTAAGGGGATAAGGAGTATGTAAGTGGCGAAAAGTTGACACTCAGTTTTCAATCAAAGATGCCAAAAGGTAAAAAGGAGACTAATTCGACTGGTCTAAAGACTTACAAACACCCAAACACATTTTTGGCGGGGAGGAACAGGACAGAAACCCTATCTTACTCATTTGCATATCCCCGGGTCTTGGGTAATAGACATGCTTAATAAATGCCTATTGAATGTGGGAGCCTTAATACATTTAGTCAACACAATCTACTGAATATAAAATATACTTAGCATGTAACACCTTTTATTACAGTGGTAGTTTGCCCTCTCTAACCAGGACCACTCCTTAGAAATAAGCATTTATATTTCTTTTGGGAGTGGTTGAGGAGGAAAGGAGAGATCCTGCAATAGGACCTGCTCTGATGACAATGACTTCTGTAACTTGCTGGGGCCACCACAGTAGAAATGCTGACCAATAACGCCTGGGGAGTTGTAAATGACCAGTGGCACGCAGCTGCCTCCACAGTATTAACTGGTATTTTTCCTTTCAGTTAATGAAGAACTGTCACAGACTCCTGATCACCAACACAATCGTAAGGCTAGCTCTTCCTGGTACCAGAGAGAGAAACGGACGTGACTGTTGGGGACTGATCAATGGCTGATCAATGGCTAAAGCACAGTCAATTTCTACTGGTCAGAGAGCGAAGGTCAATGG
Organism: Mesoplodon mirus; assembly: GCF_964341445.2. Lineage (NCBI taxonomy): Eukaryota > Metazoa > Chordata > Mammalia > Artiodactyla > Ziphiidae > Mesoplodon > Mesoplodon mirus. The sequence continues at coordinate 31,889,527 of NC_138986.1, read as the reverse complement.
CTTAGCAAATAGTTAATAAACTAGAACCACAGCAAGACAAAAAGAATACTAAGATGCTTGTTCTGAGAAGTGGTTCAAGAGGACAGCTATGAGACTTGACTTAAATAGCAGTTCTTCGGCGAGTCCCAAGAATGTAAGATTTTGTTGGATGTGCTCTACGAACTAGGCACATTGTAACTTTTTAACTTTTATAGGACTATGTCTACTCTGAAGGGCACTATTTTCAAACTAAAATTCTTAAGCATCATTATTACATAATCCCGTGGAAGCCCGCATTATTCTGACTTTGGAGGTGAAGATACTCTGGTAGAGATCAAATAAATAGCAAAAGATGAGTGCCTGTGGATTCCTGCTGTGAGAGTTCCCACTTCCTCCCTGGAAGTTCGGCAACACTGAAATGACACCTTTTAAGGCATCATTTCTGGCCCTTGGTTTGCTTCTCCCCTTTTCCCAATTGCTTTCACAAATCGCATCATCATTGTGAGAACCCACAAAACAAGCAGAGTCTCTCGATACTCGGTATGGGTCACCATGAAAGTAGTTTTCAGCATGACATGACTTGGAAATACTGGCAATTTGGTGGGAAAAGGAAAGAACACAAAGTTCATGGGACTCATATGGAGAATAACTCAAGACTTTGCCTCTAAAACCAAAACATTGGGGAGCTACTTCTAAATATGGAAAGAAGTCAACATTTCACTAGCACAATTCTTCTCCCAGTGGGAACCCCAAATAGCCAACCTAGATAACTGAAAAGAAACATTTAATTCAAAGTAGTAGTTCAAATAGATTGTGATTACTACCGGGCTCTTCAGTTTTCCTAGCTAACATTAACAAAAGACACTTAACATGTCCTAAGTGTAAGTCTGATTGTATTCTTATGTTTGCATCTGAATCCAACGGGCTATTAGACTTTATAAAACATAATGAATTTGTTCACCTGTAAGAAATGCACCAATTTCTGCAGTGAAATACAAACATGCAAAAGATTGTTTGGCCGACCCAAAGCAAGAATGCGCCACTAGAGCCAGATATTTTGTTTCCCTCCCCCTCCCCGAGCCTCAAATTCTTCATATGCATCCAGTGAATTTAGTCTCCATTTGCACTTCTTGCATAATATAAAACTCACTGTTCAACTGGAGACACTCATTTCTGTATTTCATTGCATTTGATTACAATGAAAATGTCTCCTGGGGCTTCCAGACTGAGGTAATTTAGAATAAGTGTGCATGCCATATGGAAGGAATGACAATATTCTTTCAGTTCTGAGAGGGATCTCTTTTTAGCCTCTGGTGGAAATCAGCTTATGTAAAATGCTTTCTTGGACAGAAGGTGTGGAAAGGATGCATCGTACTCCCAGCTGCCAGCCAAATCTGTGGCTCAGCCACCAGGGTTTGCTCTACCTTCTTCTGGAAACAGGCACAACATAAGCCTGACTGATGACTCTGGTGGATGCATTCCACCACCTCTGCCTTACCAGGGAAAATGCACCTCAGCTACTATGGTAACAGAGGAGCTCGAAACATACATGTTCTCAACATAAACATGTTGTGTAAAGCAAGACCTGATTCCTTTGTTGCTGCTGAATGAGATGAGAGTACAAAGAATGTCCATTGAAATCATGAGTAGAGTCATGAATGTTCTTTACATGTAGAGAGGAACAGAAACGTTAGTCTTCCTACAGAGAGACCAAGTCCAAGGGTTTTTCTACCACCTGCTTGAAGGCATTGTACTGGATTTGACTAGTCCCTCACAGAGCGCAGCCAATCAGCTGCCCGGTCACATCTTTGCTCTCCACCTGCTTAGAGTACAGGGGAAGAGTTCCTTCCAGTTTGGACTGCCTGCCTCCTTGTCATCGCTGTTGCCACCTAGACCAGGCTGGTGGTCTCCTTACCTTATCCTATACTCTGTTTCCTCCTGTGCTCCAAAGCCTTTCATCAGGGGCCAAAAATGTTCCTAAGTGGTTTCACCTCAACAGTTCCTAACCTTATTTCTAATTTCTAGTATCTGAGCAAACTCCCAATTCTGTTTCCCCAACATGAGACCTTCAATAAAATACTTTAATGGGTGTTGTAAGTTCTGTTACACTGCCATTTATTCAATGAAAAAAAAATTTTTTTACAGAGCTAACCTAAAATTGTTAATAACATCTCTCTCTCTCTCGTTAACTGTGTTGGTAATTTGGAAATTTGGCCTTGGGACACTACAAGTCCATGACTGCTTCTTCACATTTTGAGCTTATACACATTGATAAAACAGAAAATGGAGCAAGGATGGGCACACATCATGTTCTCTGAAGTATTATTTACACCCCTTAAAAAAAAAACTTCCAAGTAATCTGACCAGGTAACAGCCACCAGTATTTTCTAGATATAATTTAGTAGCAACTGGAAAATTGAGAACAGATAAGCAAGTTCACACATCCAACAACAGCTTTTCCTTGGAATCTTAAGTCTTTGGCAAAACTGTATCTCAGAATAAGAGTTCATAACGGTTAAACACAATTTGGAAATCAATTTTCTGACTTGTTTATAAAAAGTTAGAATTTTCCAAACAAATGCTCTGAGTCTTGCTTTCTGACTTTATAATTAGTGTGCTAATCAGAAGAGGCCTCTGCATTTATCAGAGTTTACGCAAAGGCATTCACCCCGGCAGAACATAAACAGGAAATACGTATTTAAGAAATTTTATGTATAATTAACACGATTGAAATTCTTTCCATTAAAAAAATTTTCAAATCCATATTCCAAAACCTAGATTCTTAAGAGCAGAGATTCCTAACCTTTATTTAGGTAATAAAGAAGACTTTTGAGAATTTAATTAAAGATAGGAAACATTTTTTTTTCTGTAGGAAAAATGCATATACCCATGATTTTGTATATACTGTGGGAAAGCCTAGCCCCTTGAAGTCCATCAAGGAATCTGTGGTTAGGAAGCCTGCAGCCAGAGTCTTAGGAAAGGATTGTGCTGTTTTACACTCGCCACCTTAGTTGCCATACAGCAGAGAATGAGTAGACCATAAGGGGTTCCTGACACTGCAGGGCTCACAAGGAAGTTGGGTCCACACAACTTCCAAGCCAAAACCTTCCCACAGGCTTCCCAAGTAACCTAGTTCCTGAGGGTACAGAGTTCTATTCTGTAAAGTTCTCACAAGAACACAGATCAGACTGGCAGTATCTCCCATAATTTGCCTTTGGTGGGTTAACTCACGCACAGTGCTGTTTAATACTCATAGCGATCACTTTTTTGGAGGGCATTATTGTGCCAGGAGCTCCACCAGGCACTTTATACATTTTTACTCCATCTAACCATGAGAACACCCCTACACTGGGATGTATTACTACCTTCCCTTTATAGATGGTTAAGTACCTTCACTGAAGACACATGGTTCAGATACTCAGAGTAGGGCAAACACCCTTCTGTAGGAGTCTGAAGCCAGTCTGTTTTTTTGACATCTTTATTGGAGTGTAATTGCTTTACAATGGTGTGTTAGTTTTTGCTGTAAAACAAAGTGGATCAGCTATACATATACATATATCCCCCTATCTCCTCCCTCTTGCATCTCCCTCCCACCCGCCCTATCCCACCCCTCTAGGTGGTCACGAAGCACTGAAGCCAGTGTTTTTGAAGCAAAGTATTTTATACAACTTGAAGTTACTATAAACCTAATTGGGCATCATGACTATACAGAGGGTCAGTGTTTTTGACCCTGTGGCCAAGGGTCAGGAGTTTGACACCTCAGATTTGCCAGCCGACCGTGCTCTCTTCCGGGGCCAGCTCCGCATCGTGGCCTAATCCCGGCAGATATGTGAACAGGTGCACGCGCATGCAAGGATCCGTGCAAGACCTTGTAGACCCCGGTCCTATTCTCTAGTGCAAGTGCGTTAAGACTCTGCTGGAAACTGACCAGAGCACCATACCCGGAAGAGCAATGTACTACCTCACAGTACATGGAGACAGGACCTTTTTACAAAATTATTGGGCTTTATGGCATTTTTTAGTCTTTTACCATGGAATATTCTAACGGAATGATATAACGAACCCCCCATTTACCGCCGCCTGGCTTCAGCAATCATCAACTCACGGCCAATCTTGTTTCACCTAAACCACGACTCACTCCTCCTTATCCTATTATTTTTAATTCTCAATTATATGATGTTCTCAAACACTATATAATTTTATCCATAAGTAAGGGGAAAACGTAATGAAGTCCATGCTGGGCAGTCGTTATGCTACAGTTTGCTTCATTGCCAGAGTCCTGGGGATGATCACTCCATGAACTGTGATCTATGCAGTGAGGAATGCTATGTGCATCATAAAGGAAAACAGAAGCTACTCACAACAGTGAAATGCCAAAAATTCACCAACTCTATACATTTTTTTTTAACAACATCATTTTTTATCCTGCTGTGGCCTGTGGAAAAGGCATTGCTCTGTTTCCTGTGTTCCACACAGGATCGCTGGAAGATTTATGTGAAATACTCATAAAAACCCTGTACAACTAAAAGGAATGATTGCTTATCACCCCCACATTATATTGCTTTTGACTTAAGATAAACAACTAGCGCCTGGACGTCTCACGGCAGGAAACCCTGTTGACCTATTTTCTTATTCTATCACTTGGGGTTTTGAAGGCTCAGTTCACAGAATGAGATTATAACATCCTGAGCATTATTTTGCAAGAACTACAAAATACTAAAATAGACAGTCTTGCTGCCATAGTCACAGGTGGCATGATCAACACTGTTTTCAGCTGCTCTTCAGGTATCAAGACCCCACAGATACTTCAGATGCCTCTGGGACCCTAAACTCTGTCCTTGCCATCTCAGCAGATAAAACCGAGCCCTGCCTGAACAATGCATGTCCTCTTCCACTGGAGCTGCTATAGACATACTTACCTCCTATCACTTCCTTCCATGTGGAAGGATGTGGTTCTCAAAAAACCCTGACAGATCAACCTCTGCTTTAAAGACAAATGTTATACATACACACTTTCTGATGAAAATTATATTTACAGAGTCACATCTGGTTCCATAACATTTCTAAGGCTTGGCTTGCTGAGATATACTTCCCCAGAGAGGAGTTGTTTTTGTAATAATTCTAGAGAAAGTGAGAAAGATCTTTCACAAGGTGAGAGATAATTCAGTGGGAACCGATCCCAAAGAAGACAGTCATGCAAATTATATTTAACATGCTCACTTTAAACAACTAGGGAAAGACACTCTATAGAACGTTTTAGATGGAATATACCACACGCTGTTGGTCATTTGCTATATAATGCTTTTTAACGTTTGAAAGAAAATCCAGCAATTCATCTGATGTGTCTGGGCAAAAGCTTCACAATGAACCATCCTGATGAGACACGGACGCAGCCCTCAGCAGAGCCCGTTCTGCCTGATGCACTAAGACCCACTGGACTGTTAAGCAAAACTGAAGCAGAGGACCAGGTTTCAGATGGTGCAGCTAAGATACTTCCTGAAACAAAACAAAAAATACACAAAGAAAACAAGCAAAAATATGCCTTGGAGAACTTGTACAAGCTGGGGTGGATTATGTAACCAAGCAGAAGGAACTGGCATTCTAAATAGATTTACAAACATTTGACAATGGTTTAGCCACTTGAAATCGGTGATGCTGGCAGCAGCATGAAATTATAAAAGATCTGAATAACAGATTTTAAACATGCTACATCCCACAAAATACTAGAACTTCTGACTGACAGTATGACTTGAGCTTATCTTTTTAAACCTTCATAAAAAGAGAAGTGACAAGTTTAGAGAATAAACAAACTTTATTTTATAACAGTATTACAGAAAGTAAAATATCATTTAATACAACTTGAAGCTGCTAGGAATCTAATCTGGCATCATAACTATACATAGGGCCAAAGCAAAGGAAAGACTGTTCAATACAGTTAATAAGTCCCTATCAGGTCTCTGGTGTCAGCTTTAAATGGTGTAGCCTTCTTACAACCGTCAAAAAACCACCACGGCCCTAACTCCTCGTCCTGGCAACCTCACACCTGTGTGGATCATCACGCTATCTGAAAGAGATATACCTGCTCAATAACAAAAGGTCAGTTTTACATGGAGACAAGGAGGTTTAATACAAAGCAAAGTGTTCTACACGAGTGTTCAAATAATGGAAAGTACTGAAAGTTGGACATGTTAAGAAAGAAAGCACTAAGGTTTTTAAGCTGCCTGAATATTTTAGTAGGAGGGAAGATATTGCTTTCTCTCCCCTCCTATTTCTGGAATGCTGCCGAAGAGCCCGTGTCTGAGAAGCATCGGCACTGTGGTGCGACAGGGCCTCTAAACACAGTGCGTGGTCAGTGAACTTCATCATAATTCTCCAGTTTGGAGATTCCCGGACTTTCCGCTAAAAGTAAAAAGTCACAGTACTGGAAAGTCAAAAGGGTTCAATATCAAAAAATAGCCCCAATGAAATTCTCAAACATTAGAAAATTTTCACGATGTAAGAAACGCCTTTAATCTGCATTAATATTTTCTCATACCAGTATATTTACTGCAAACTGAGAACTCTGTAAATATTGACTTGTAAGAACTCAATGGGAAGCATCCGGAAGAAGGAAAGCCACTATCGAAATTAGTCACAGAGTCTCCTTTCCGCACAACAGCACCTGTTCCAGTGAACAGCACCTTACCAGCTGGGGCTGGCTTTGTTCACTATCATTTGATCAAAATGAGTCACAGAAAGCAGGTAGTTGTACACAAAGTAAACAGGAAACAAAAAACAAAACTCTCTAACTAAAAAAAAAAAAAAAAAAAAACAAAGAAAAGAAATAACCAAGAATATTTAGAAGTGGTTATAAAACAAAATAATATATTAAAATGCGGGGGAACGGTATAGACCAGAGCTGTTAAGGTAAGGTTTGGTGTTGGCATTTTAATTCTTCAGGCTTCTGGCCATTGTTACCAGTCGTAGTATAAATTCGCTGGAGCAGTGGTGTGGCATTAAGACTTGGAATGGTCAAAAGTTTTCAGGTTCACAAAGTTGAATGTTGTCTATAAAATGAATTTCTAGGAGGAAAAAAAAAGAGACAAGGCTTAAATATTCCAAAGACAGGTTTGGGAAAAAAATGTAAGTAAGATTCACCAAATTCCAAATCAAGTAATAAACAGTTCCCATCTGCCTGGTTCTATAGTAAACAGTATTTTGCCAGAAACAAGCATGAGACCCTGATCCACCCTTGAGGGCCTTAAAATACCTGAAGGATTGACTAGCACATGAGAAACAAGTGGCAAATAAGAATCTGACCAAAAAGTTAACTATGAAACAGAGGTAGGGGCTTCCCTGGTGGCGCAGTTGTTGAGAGTCTGCCTGCTAATGCAGGGGACACAGGTTCGAGCCCTGGTCTGGGAGGATCCCACATGCCGCGGAGCAACTAGGCCCGTGAGCCACAAATACTGAGCCTGCGCGTCTGGAGCCAGTGCTCCGCAATGAGAGAGGCCGCGATAGTGAGAGGCCCAAGCACCGCGATGAAGAGTGGCCCCCACTTGCCACAACTAGAGAAAGCCCTCGCACAGAAATGAAGACCCAACACAGCAATCAATCAATCAATCAATCAATAAAACCAGAGGTAATTCATATAATAAAAATCTAAAAAAAAGAGAAACCAATGTAGGTTTTGAAGTTAGATTCAAAGAAGAAGAAAAAGTAATTTTGACTTCATTGAAATGAATAAAAGTTGCCTCAGGTTGGGAGAAAAGAATGAGGAAAGATGCAAGAAAGTGAGAAAGTGCCTGATAGGTAAGATGAGTATACAGATGTATGGGGTGGAGGACAGGAATGAATGGGGTGGGGACACAGATTTCTGGATTCTTTGTCAATGCAAATTGACAGATATTAATTATTATAATTAATTCAACCTACTTTCACTTTTGACAGTGTCATCATTCACCTCGAGTTTGGATATGGTTATAGCTGTTAAGTATGAGTTATATTTTATGTTATCAGAATTTTGGTCAAGTAAACAAAAAAAAAACCCAAACCACTATTTCCTTGCTTCAGTTTCCCACCCCCAGACTATACAATGTCACTGAACATTTCTAACTACTAAAGTCACGTTCCTTAGTTTGTGTCCCCCTCTTTTGGCCATTGTGAGAACAGGTCAATGTAGCTGTTTCATCTAATCACAGGTCTAATTCTATGTCTAAATTCTTCAAGGATACATGCTGGTTGCCTACTTTGCCTTAAGTCTTTACAGAGTGTCCAGTGCAGTCTTCAATTTATCTTTCTCAGTGTGCCTGATGAGCCGTGGGAAATTAGTCAAGCTCAAGCACAGTTCTATGAAGTCATCTGAAAAGCACAACCTCGGAGTTTCCAGAGACAGGGGCTCACATGGTCTCAATCTGGAGCATGCTCTACTCTAGAAACAGATTTGGTGAACAGCAAATATGCACTTAAAAAAAAAATCATCCTAATGACAAGTGGTAAAGCACTCATCCAGAGGGGAGTCTCAATAAAAATGCAAAGCTGTGGCTTTGATCTGAAATAGTTAAAATAATGAAGAAAACATAACCTTTCAGATTAATGAAGATTCAATTACCACAGGGCAGTAATATAGCCTGAGATTTTGAAAACATGAGTAAATTATTTATGTAAGGCACAATGCAACTATTTCCTAAATAAACATGAGGTCCGTGTGAAATTCGGCTTTAAATATGATAGTTTATGAATTTCAGTTATTTCTAAACTTTCATTTTATTCTTTCTTGGCTCTCAATTTGCACATTTAATTTTAAAACAGAATTTTCATTGTAAGAATATAAAATCCTAGAGCCAAAAATGAAAGTATGATAAATTTCTATGTGGTTAGACCAGGAAATAGTCAATTCTTACAATGTTTGTATTAACACTATAATTTAGACCCACCAGTTCTCAAATTGTGGTCTGCAGACCTTGGGGGTCACCATGGCTCTTGCAGGGGGTTATAAAGTCAAAACTATTTCATAATCATCCTAAGACACTCTCTACCCTTGTCAGGTGTGGACATTTTCACTGATGATGCAGAAACAATGGTCAGTAAACCTGTTGGCATCTTAGCACAGGTGAAGGCAGTGACACCAAACTGTACCCGAAGTCACTGCATTCTTTACCACCATGCACTCACAGTGAAATAAAAAGCAAGCAAGCAAGCAAGCCAGTTTCACTTAAGGATGTCCTGGATGAAACAGAAAAGAATATTAATTTTCTTACATCTCTACCCTGGAGTACATCTTTTTAATATTCTGTGTGATGAAATGGAACGTATGCATAACACATTCCTGCTGCATACAGAGAAGTACAGTAGATGTCTAGGAGGAAAGTGAATTTGTATGAATGTTTGAATTGTGAGTTGAAGCTGCTGTTTTCATTAAAACACTTTCTTTACTTGAAAGAATTACTGACAAACGACGTTGCTCAATTTGGATATTTGGCAGGCATTTTCTTGAAAATGAGATGAGCCTGTCACTTCAAGGCAAACAACTGACAGAACTTGTTGCCAATGATAAAATTCAAGCTTTCATGTGAAAATTATAACTCTTGGAAATTGTATTTCGGCCACCTTGAGCTTGATAGCTTCCCAATATTTAGAGACTCTTCTAGTGGGGTCAGTGGCAACCACAGATCTTTTTACTGTCTTAGTCATTTTGCCTTTTCCAGGATGGCATATAGTTAGAATCATACAGTACATGATACCTTTTCAGACAGGCTTCTTTCATTAGGTGATTATTTTTAACTGAATAAATATCTTGAAAACTATTTGATTTATAATATAAATAGATCAAATTTCAATTAATAAAATTCACATAAACAAAAAACTCTTTGGGCTCTTCAATAATTTTTAAGTGTTCCTGAGACCATTAAGCTTGAGAACTGCTTCTATGGAATCTGCTCCCTAACCTACTGGCGTTTCCTGCTCTCACAGATATTTGTGTGGCTTCTGAATACAGAAGGAAAAATGAAATCTAGTGTTTTTTCCTTTTCGGTCAAATGGCACTCAATATCTCTTCTACAAATAATTCAGCAAAATGGTTTTGTATTCCTTGGTTTGCCTGAGTATATTAATGCTCTTTTGGGGGTTGGTCTTTTCTTAGGAGGCTCTCACGTGGGCCCTTTGAGGCTCATGTCTCAGATTTAGGTCTTTCAGGACAAGCTTGGCCCCCTGATCTTTGTCCCCTCTGAGTACCAGATATATTGTGCTTGCTAACATACACGCCAACATAATTTCACTTCAAAGACAAAAATTCAGTTCAAAGCTTGCTAGCACCACAAGTCAATTAAGTACTTTTGCTTCCAGGAGAGTCAATTTTGAGATGTTTTCCCTGAATTTCCATTTGTTCTCAAACAAAACAAAACAAAAAAGGCTTGTCTCAGTTCTGAAGAACCTAGGGGCAGGACAGGGATAAAGACGCAGACGTACAGAATGGACTTGAGGACATGGCGGGGGAAGGGTTAGCTGGGACGAAGTGAGAGAGTGGCATGGACATATATACACTACCAAATGTAAAATAGCTAGCTAGTGGGAAGCAGCCGCATAGCACAGGGAGATCAGCGCAGTGCTGTGTGACCACCTAGAGGTAGACGGGTGGGATAGGGAGGGTGGGAGGGAGACACAAGAGGGAGGAGATATGGGGATATATGTATATGTATATGTATAGCTGATTCACTTTGTTATACAGCAGAAACTAACACACCATTGGAAAGCAATTATACTCCAATAAATATGTTTCTTTAAAAAAAAAAAAAAAAAGGCTTGTCTCTGCCTCTCTTAGCTGCAGTTATTTCCCCTCCAGAGGGCGTTTTAGGAAGAGCATCTCCTTTTCCTCCCACCCTGTAATCGTCAAATCTCTTTCAGTTTTTAAGCCAGTCATGTTCCCTGACCTCTGAGGAAAGGGTGAGCTGTCAGTGATCTCGGCAGGCCAATTAAATGGGTTTTCTTTAAAGCTAAGAGTCATCTTTGTGTTAGAGCCTTTACGCACATTCCAGTCACTCCACCTAAAGAATTACTACACACCACAATTTCGGAATATCCTGTCAAATGAAAGCATCATCAATTTTGCCTCATTTTTAAACATGATTATTTTATAAAATAATGGTTGTATTGTTCGTTTAGCTACATATCGTAGCTGCAACTTCAAAGACATTCTGTCCAAAATAAATTTTTCTAAAATGAAGTGTGTTTCAACTACATCAGTGGGAGTTTGTTACTTGAAAGGTTCCCATCATGAATCCCTCAGCAAAGCAATACGCAGTGTGGATTCAGACTGACGGACGGTCAACTCTGGCTCTGCTACTCACCGACTGTGTGACTGGGGGAGGGACTTAACCTCTCCAGGCCTCGGTGTTGTCATCTACATCCTAAGTGACTGTAAGAACTAACTGAAATAAATGGCAAAGTTCTCCAACAAAGCTCAGCACAGAGTAGGCACTCATTAAATGTGAGCTGATACTATTATTATGGGTTCTCACATATGATATTTCATTCCTGGTTTTACTTCCAAACCCAATTCAACTCTCCTCTTAAAGACAGAGATGTCCAGTTCAGTTTCCCCATTAATAATTGCATGAACCAGTATAATGGTTTCTTTACAGGGTACTTCATCCAATCAAGCATCCTTTCACATCAATCCTGCACACCACTGAGAAATTAATCTTACTGAAGGATGGTGCTGAAAATGCTCTCTTCCCTTACGCAGATGATCTATAGAGCAAAGCCTAAACTAAGGTACTAACACGGAGTGTAATCCCCTTTGCAATTCGCCTTTGACAAATCTTTCCAGCCCCTGATGGAATTCAACACACAGACACAACGTAGGATTTGCTTCTCCTGATGTCCAGCCCGTGGTTTTCCTATGTGCTCTCTCCTCTCTGCCCCTCTCTGTATGTTCAAATCCTCCTCGCACTCTGCACACAGCTTTCTGCTCCTTTTCGGGGAAGTCTTCCCTGATCTGCCAACCAGAAACAGTTTCTCCTGTTGACTCTCATAGCCCTTTAGCTAGGCTTCTATCTATCTATCTATCTATCTATCTATCAATCTATCTATCTATCGCTGTGTTGGGTCTTCGTTGCAGTGCGTGGGCTTTCTCTAGTTGCAGCGAGAGGGGGGGTTACTCTTCGTTGTGGTGCACGGGCTTCTCACTGCAGTGGCTTCTCTTGTTGCAGAGCATGGGCTCTAGGCGCACCAGCTCTAGAGTGCAGGCTCAGTAGCTGTGTTGCACGAGCTTAGTTGCTCCGTGGCGTGTGGGATCTTCCCAGACCAGGGATCGAACCCATGTCCCCTGCATTGGCAGGAGGATTCTTAACCACTGTGCCACCAGGGAAGTCCTAGGCTTCTCTTTAAACACTATTTTTTACCCTGTATGTTATTTGTACACTTGCTCCTATGCATTTACCTTTCTCACAACTACCATAGTCCCTTGAACGCAGTATGTTCCCAATATACATTAATGAATCCATGAATGAAGTAATAGCAACTAATCTGCAAGGCAAGGCCAGGCTGCAAAGCAAGGGCTTGGGAGGGGAAAAATAAACAGAATTGTATTCTAGGAACAAAGCACTACTGCCTGTCCTCACCATTAGTTTCATCTGCTGATTTAAGTGGAAAAAATTTCAGGTTCATTTTTCTGTTCTCTTTTGTTGAATAACACTTCTGTGATATCCCAGGAGGACTCTTAGTTCTTTAAAAAACTGGTTTTCCCGAATCTCCCAAATCTGAAGCTTTGACAAAGATTTCTAAGAGTAGTTAGTATTTGGCCCTAAAGCTAGAGGAAGGTCTTCTCATTCACTCTGCTGAGTTCAAATCTTGTGAGAACTTGATATGAAAGCATTCCACAAAATCTTAAAGCTTCTTTTAAATAACAAATGGACTACAGTAAGGCACACTCGGTATACTTTATTCTAGCTAAGCTTTTGTCAATCTTAGGTTCATGAGTAGAGATGAAAAAAATTTCTCTGTAGTATCAAATAAAAGTTGTGCTTTAGAAAAACAGTAACAAAACCCTTATCTTTTAGAAAAACGTCTTTGAACTATATATGAATAGAACTCACTTAATGTTCGTTTCATATTTTCATTAAATAGGAAGGTTAGTGGGAATCAAAACAATTCATCTCCAGACCCAACTCCGTCACTTATTAGTTAAGAATTTTTCCTTACCTCTGCAGCATCCAGTATGTTATTTTATACTTACAGGACATCTCTATTTGGAACAGCATTTCAATGCTCAATTTGGAATACATTTCAAATGCTCAAGAGCCACACGTGAGTACTGGCTACCATGCTGAACAGAACAAGACTAGATTCTCACTTGCTCTAATACTAACTATTTTGATGCATGAGAGTTAAATAAACATAGGGCCAACATGTCCTGGGACTGTAATCCTCATGAGCACAGGAGTATCTTAAAAACACACACACATACACACAGACTTATTAATTCATTCCCCCAGCAAAATTCTGTCCTAACCTACCCACAAGTTTACATTAAAATTTAAAATTACTATTTAAAAGCTAGTATCTGAGATATCTAACATTAGACAAGTTCTTGAAACAAATGAAACTATACTCAGCTCTACACATGGATGGTATTTGCTGGTTCTTATAGAGAAGGGACCTATGGCAAATCTCTAGGATTCTATTTCCTCTTAAAAAGAGGGGGGGAGAAGATGGTCTATATGCAGTTTTAAATTAAATATTCTTTTAATTCCCATACTCTTAAATACACCCTGCACTAGGGTACATTAAAGTCATAACTACCACCTCCACACTCCTCAGAGGCTGGCTGGGTAACATTAAGTGGGGAGACGGGGCACCGGGACCTCAACATGAAGAGATGGGAGGAAGAGACACTGGGGACTTGGAGAGCCCCTCCTTCCCCTAAAGTGGCTGCACGTACTGAGCCATTGCAGCCTTGAGAGAAAGCATGCTCGGTGTTAGAGCTTCTGATGTTTCTCGAATCGCTAAATATCTTTCCATTTTAAGCATTAATAATTAACTCAAATTCCGTGACATACTGTTTGGGCTGAAAAACAAACCAAAACTCTGGATACGGCCTGCCTGTCTCCTGTTTGTCAATTTTGTCTTGCTCTCTCCCCCTCTTTTCGGTGCCACTTTAAATTCCCCAAAATAATGAAAAACTGGAGAAAACACCCAGCATTTGTGACTAAGAGATTAATAACCTTAACTCTGTAAAAGATAAAAGATGATAAACACCTGAATAGATACATGGACAAAGGACCCAAACCGGCAATTCAAAGAAATGCAAATTGTGTTTGTGTGCACATATATTTATATATGTTTGAATATGTGTACTGTGACCTCCTTAGCAATGAACAATAGTAACAATTAAAAAATGCTCTTTCCTCACAATTTAAAAAAAGGGGGGGGGGGACAAATGCTCTTTCCTCACCAGGTTGGCAAAGACTTTTCAAATGTCGTATAATCTTTAGTGCTGGCAAGGATGCGGGGAAACGGGGATATTCTTAAACTGCTAGTGGGCGTCTAACTTTGTAGAACCTCTAAGGAGGGCAGGTGGGCACTATGTCAAAAAGAAACCTTTAACACACCAACTCTAATTTTTAAAAATATCTGTCCTAGAGAAACAATGAAGTTAATGCCCCCCAAATGTACACACAAGTATAATCTTTGCAGCTGTGAATTTACTTGTGAAAACTGAGGAATAGCCTAAATGCCCATTAATAGGGGTCAAGTAAACCATCCTGCATCTATTCGATGGCTGTTGGAAAATGATGAGATAATGATGGGCAAACTTATCTACAAGGTACTGTGAAGTGGAGAAAAAAGCCGGATATGTTATAGAATCAACAGGATCAGCCTATAGAAATAGAGGTGTGAGAACACATGTGAGTGCATCTGAGTATGTGCTTACAAGTATATATACACTGTGAAAGGGATTATCTATCTCTAGCAGCAGAGCAATTATGGGTCACTTACATTTTCTACCATCTTTCTCTTTCAAAAAATTATGACCGCCTCTGCTTTTTTGTTGCCAGAAAAAATACATATAGTTTCATTTGTAAAAACAACAGTCAGTAATGATTCTGTCCAAGAGCAAACTCCGGGGAATCAGTGAGTCCCAGGTGCTAATGAACGCACAATGGCAGGGGCATCCAGCGCCTCTTCTGTTGGGTAGTTCAAATATATTGTGACTCACTGATAGCACCTGCCAGATTTATAAATGTTAAACAGAGTATTCCCCAGCAATCCAGAGTGAAAACTGGCAGTGCCTAAAACTCACTAAATCCAAAATGGCTTTTCATTTCTAGGTAGAAGTCTTCATGTTATGTTTGATTAACTTATATTGAAAACTAAGCTGTAATAAAATGCTAATTTCTGGTACGAGAGTAGTACAACTAGGCAAACTTATAAAATAAAAATGCAACACAACTGAAACCGACATGCCTGAAACATCCCTGAATTGAAAATCGTCATCTGGAAGCCAATAGGCTGGTGCTTTTCTTTCAGGGACAGGGAGACGCTCGCATGTAAATGAGTAGCTCGTGATCGGCTAGAGCTCCATTCAGCCAACGCCATTCTTCCCTCCTGTCAGGGTAGTTAGACAGCTGATGCTAGTTTCCTGTTGTTTTTGCGAGTTCATTTTGAAACCGTGAACATCACCCTGACTTTGAAATGTTGGTTGGAACACAATATTATCGTGTTTAGAAACTGGTGTTCATAGACGCAGGCTAGCACAGAGAGCAACACAACTGAGAGTTATTTATTGCGGGTTGGGGACTGGAACTCAGGGTCCACCTGACAGTCTCAAAGGAATGATGGATGTACCAGGTTTTTAGTAATCACTGCACTAGCTCCAGTGGCTCTGTCAGACCAATGCTCTGTCTTCTCAGATGAAGGCAGGCAAGGTGGACAGAAAAGCAAAACGCCAATTACTGAGTTTTCCTGCTTCTCGAAAGCACTCTGTGTAAATCCTATTTCCTCAACCTGTTACAGGCTCCATCTCCACTATTTGACTGAACGAACTCTGATAAAGCTCCCAGGTAGATTCTGTACCGACAATTCCAAAGGACACAGGCACCTGATTTCTCTGCCATATTTAATGCTGATTATGCTCTCCTTCTTGGAGCTAGCTTCTCTGGCAGCTTCCGTGGCCGCCTTATCTCCCTGTTTTCTATCTTCTTGCCCTTCTCACTCCTCCTGTAGCCCCTCTGTTCCCCAGGCCCTGACTCTCTGACCTGGCCCTGGGTAACATCATTCAAACCAAGGGCTTCATCAGTGGATGACACATTCAGATGTGTCTACCTCCTGCTCTGAAGCCTGCTGTTCTGTCTGCTTGTCTGTCTGTCTCTCTCTCTCTCAGCTCTTGGCTACTTCCTGGACCTCTTCATGAAGACATTTCACGTGCATCTCAAGCTCAACATCTCTGGGGTAGAAGTTTTTATTTGATTTTTAAGAGCAAAAAGGGCTCATGGCTGGCCTTCTATGTTATAAAAAGTTCTTACAACATGCCTTATTAACAAACCCTCTATAGATTCTATTATCACCTCCAGTTCATGAGGCATAAAGAAATGAAATAAACGGGACACGTCACACAACTATGAAGTAGATTTGAACCCAGCAAATCTTCTGTTACATTTCCTCTTAACACTCAGACTATCTGGTAAGTTTCAAATTAACCATGTCCTGTGTATGTGTGTGTGTGTGTGTGTGTGTAAGACAGAGCCTTATACATTCACTTCCAAGCTTCCACTATAATTCCCATGTTGGTCTCTCTTATAGTACCAGAGGACAAAAAATACATCTTTGCTTTTTTTTTTTTTTTTTTTTTATGCATATATTTTTTATTTTCTCCCATTTTTTTTTATAACAAATTTAATCAGTTATACATATACATATGTTTCCATAACCCCTCCCTTTTGCGTCTCCCTCCCACCCTCCCTATCCCACCCCTCCAGGCGGTCACAAAGTACCGAGCTGACCTCCCTGTGCTATGCGGCTGCTTCCCACTAGCTATCTACCTCACGTTTGGTAGTGTATATATGTCCATGCCGCTCTTTCACTTTGTCACAGCTTACCCTTCCCCCTCCCCATATCCTCAAGTCCATTCTCTAGTAGGTCTGTGTCTTTATTCCTGTCTTACCCCTATGTTCTTCATGACATTTTTTTTTCTTAAATTCCATATATATGTGTTAGCATACAGTATTTGTCTTTCTCTTTCTGACTTACTTCACTCTGTATGACAGACTCTAGGTCTATCCACCTCATTACAAATAGCTCAATTTCATTTCTTTTTATGGCTGAGTAATATTCCATTGTATATATGTGCCACATCTTCTTTATCCATTCATCCGATGATGGACACTTAGGTTGTTTCCATCTCCGGGCTATTGTAAATAGGGCTGCTATGAACATTTTGGTACATGTCTCTTTTTGAATTATGGTTTTCTCAGGGTATATGCCCAGTAGTGGGATTGCTGGGTCATATGGTAGTTCTATTTGTAGTTTTTTAAGGAACCTCCATACCGTTCTCCATAGCGGCTGTACCAATTCACATTCCCACCAGCAGTGCAAGAGTGTTCCCTTTTTTCCACACCCTCTCCAGCATTTATTGTTTCTAGATTTTTTGATGATGGCCATTCTGACTGGTGTGAGATGATATCTCATTGTAGTTTTGATTTGCATTTCTCTAATGATTAATGATGTTGAGCATCCTTTCATGTGTTTGTTGGCAGTCTGTATATCTTCTGTGGAGAAATGTCTATTTAGGTCTTCTGCCCATTTTTGGATTGGGTTGTTTGTTTTTTTGTTATTGAGCTGCATGAGCTGCTTATAAATTTTGGAGATTAATCCTTTGTCAGTTGCTTCATTGGCAAATATTTTCTCCCATTCTGAGGGTTGTCTTTTGGTCTTGTTTATGGTTTCCTTTGCTGTGCAAAAGCTTTTAAGTTTCATTAGGTCCCATGTATTTATTTTTGTCTTTATTTCCATTTCTCTAGGAGGTGGGTCCAAAAGGATCTTGCTGTGATTTATGTCATAGAGTGTTCTGCCTATGTGTTCCTCTAAGAGTTTGATAGTGTCTGGCCTTACATTTAGGTCTTTAATCCATTTTGAGCTTATTTTTGTGTATGGTGTTAGGGAGTGATCTAATCTCATACTTTTACATGTCCCTATCCAGTTTTCCCAGCACCACTTATTGAAGAGACTGTCCTTTCTCCACTGTACATTCCTGCCTCCTTTATCAAAGATAAGGTGACCATATGTCCGTGGGTTTAACTCTGGGCTTTCTATCCTGTTCCATTGATCTATCTTTCTGTTTTTGTGCCAGTACCATACTGTCTTGATTACTGTAGCTTTGTAGTATAGTCTGAAGTCAGGGAGCCTGATTCCTCCAGCTCCATTTTTCGTTCTCAAGATTGCTTTGGCTATTCGGGGTCTTTTGTGTTTCCATACAAATTGTGAAATTTTTTGTTCTAGTTCTGTGAAAAATGCCAGTGGTAGTTTGATAGGGATTGCATTGAACCTGTAGATTGCTTTGGGTAGTAGAGTCATTTTCACAATGTTGATTCTTCCAATCCAAGAACATGGTACATCTCTCCATCTATTTGTATCATCTTTAATTTCTTTCATCAGTGTCTTATAATTTTCTGCATACAGGTCTTTTGTGTCCTTAGGTAGGTTTATTCCTAGATATTTTATTCTTTTTGTTGCAATGGTAAATGGGAGTGCTTCCTTGATTTCACTTTCAGATTTTTCATCATCAGTATATAGGAATGCCAGAGATTTCTGTGCATTAATTTTGTATCCTGCAACTTTACCAAATTCATTGATTAACTCTAGTAGTTTTCTGGTAGCATCTTTAGGATTCTCTATGTATAGTATCATGTCATCTGCAAACAGTGACAGCTTTACTTCTTCTTTTCCAATTTGGATTCCTTTTATTTCCTTTTCTTCTCTGATTGCTGTGGCTAAAACTTCCAAAACTAGGTTGAATAAGAGTGGTGAAAGTGGGCAACCTTGTCTAGTTCCTGATCTTAGTGGAAATGGTTTCAGTTTTTCACCATTGAGGACGATGCTGGCTGTGGGTTTGTCATATATGGCCTTTATTATGTTGAGGAAAGTTCCCTCTATGCCTACTTTCTGCAGGGTTTTTATCATAAATGGGTGTTGAATTTTGTCGAAAGCTTTCTCTGCATCTATTGAGATGATCATATGGTTTTTCTCCTTCAATTTGTTAATATGGTGTATCACGTTGATTGATTTGCGTATATTGAAGAATCCTTGCATTCCTGGAATAAACCCCACTTGATCATGGTGTATGATCCTTTTAATGTGCTGTTGGATTCTGTTTGCTAGTATTTTGTTGAGGATTTTTGCATCTATGTTCATCAGTGAGATTGGCCTGTAGTTTTCTTTCTTTGTGACATCCTTGCCTGGTTTTGGTATCAAGGTGATGGTGGCCTCGTAGAATGAGTTTGGGAGTGTTCCTCCCTCTGCTATATTTTGGAAGAGTTTCAGAAGGATAGGTGTTAGCTCTTCTCTAAATGCTTGATAGAATTCACCTGTGAAGCCATCTGGTCCTGGGCTTTTGTTTGTTGGAAGATTTTTTATCACAGTTTCAATTTCAGTGCTTGTGATTGGTCTGTTCATATTTTCTATTTCTTCCTGATTCAGTCTTGGCAGGTTGTGCATTTCTAAGAATTTGTCCATTTCTTCCAGGTTGTCCATTTTATTGGCATAGAGTTGCTTATAGTAATCTCTCATGATCTTTTGTATTTCTGTAGTGTCAGTTGTTACTTCTCCTTTTTCATTTCTAATTCTATTGATTTGAGTCTTCTCCCTTTTTTTCTTGATGAGTCTGGCTAATGGTTTATCAATTTTGTTTATCTTCTCAAAGAACCAGCTTTTAGTTTTATTGATCTTTGCTATCGTTTCCTTCATTTCTTTTTCATTTATTTCTGATCTGATTTTTATGATTTCTTTCCTTCTGCTAACTTTGGGATGTTTTTGTTCTTCTTTCTCTAATTGCTTTAGGTGCAAGGTTAGGTTGTTTATTCGAGATGTTTCCTGTTTCTTAAGGTGGGATTGTATTGCTATAAACTTCCCTCTTAGAACTGCTTTTGCTGCATCCCATAGGTTTTGGGTCGTCGTGTCTCCATTGTCATTTGTTTCTAGGTATTTTTTAATTTCCTCTTTGATTTCTTCAGTGATCACTTCGTTATTAAGTAGTGTATTGTTTAGCCTCCATGTGTTTGTATTTTTTACAGCTCTTTTCCTGTAATTGATATCTAGTCTCATAGCATTGTGGTCGGAAAAGATACTTGATACAATTTCAATTTTCTTAAATTTACCAACGCTTGATTTGTGACCCAAGATGTGATCTATCCTGGAGAATGTTCCATGAGCACTTGAGAAAAATGTGTATTCTGTTGTTTTTGGATGGAATGTCCTATAAATATCAATTAAGTCCATCTTGTTTAATGTATCATTTAAAGCTTGTGTTTCCTTATTTATTTTCATTTTGGATGATCTGTCCATTGGTGAAAGTGGGGTGTTAAAGTCCCCTACTATGATTGTGTTACTGTCGATTTCTCCTTTTATGGCTGTTAGTATTTGCCTTATGTATTGAGGTGCTCCTATGTTGGGTGCATAAATATTTACAATTGTTATATCTTCTTCTTGGATCGATCCCTTGATCATTATGTAGTGTCCTTCTTTGTCTCTTCTAGTAGTCCTTATTTTAAAGTCTATTTTGTCTGATATGAGAATTGCTACTCCAGCTTTCTTTTGGTTTCCATTTGCATGGAATATCTTTTTCCATCCCCTTACTTTCAGTCTGTATGTGTCTCTAGGTCTGAAGTGGGTCTCTTGTAGACAGCATATAGATGGGTCTTGTTTTTGTATCCATTCAGCCACTCTGTGTCTTTTGGTGGGAGCATTTAGTCCATTTACATTTAAGGTAATTATCGATATGTATGTTCCTATTCCCATTTTCTTAATTGTTTTGGGTTCATTATTGTAGGTATATTCCTTCTGTTGTGTTTCTTGCCTAGAGAAGTTCCTTTAGCATTTGTTGTAAAGCTGGTTTGGTGGTGCTGAACTCTCTCAGCTTTTGCTTGTCTTTAAACGTTTTAATTTCTCCATCAAATCTGAATGAGATCCTTGCTGGGTAGAGTAATCTTGGTTGCAGGTTTTTCTCCTTCATCACTTTAAGTATGTCCTGCCACTCCCTTCTGGCTTGCAGAGTTTCTGCTGAGAGATCAGCTGTTATCCTGATGGGGATTCCCTTGTGTGTTATTTGTTGTTTTTGCCTTGCTGCTTTTAATATGATTTCTTTGTGTTTAATTTTTGACAGTTTGATTAATATGTGTCTTGGCGTATTTCTCCTTGGATTTATTCTGTATGGGACTCTCTGTGCCTCCTGGACTTGATTAACTATTTCCTTTCCCATATTAGGGAAGTTTTCAACTATAATCTCTTCAAATATTTTCTCAGTCCCTTTCTTTTTCTCTTCTTCTTCTGGAACCCCTATAATTCGAATGTTGGTGCGTTTAATGTTGTCCCAGAGGTCTCTGAGACTGTCCTCTGTTCTTTTCATTCTTTTTTCTTTATTTTGCTCTGCAGCAGTTATTTCCACTATTTTATCTTCCACCTCACTTATCCGTTCCTCTGCCTCAGTTATTCTGCTATTGATCCCATCTAGAGTATTTTTTATTTCATTTATTGTGTTTTTAATCGATGCTTGATTCATCTTTAGTTCTTCTAGGTCCTTGTTAACTGTTTCTTGCATTTTGTCCATTCTATTTCCAAGATTTTGGATATGGGAAATAGAATCTTGGATCATCTTTACCATCATTATTCTGAATTCCTTTTCAGGTAGAGTGCCTATTACCTCTTCATTTGTTAGGTCTGGTGGGTTTTTATCTTGCTCCTTCTCCTGCTGTGTGTTTTTCTGTCTTCTCATTTTGCTTATGTCACTGTGTTTGGGGTCTCCTTTTTGCAGGCTGCAGGTTCGTAGTTCCTGTTGTTTTTGGTGTCTGTCCCCAGTGGCTAAGGTTGGTTTAGTGGGTTGTGTAGGCTTCCTGGTGGAGGGGACTAGTGCCTGTGTTCTGGTGGATGAGGCTGGATCTTGTCTTTCTGGTGGGCAGGTCCACGTCTGGTGGTGTGTTTTGGGGTGTCTGTGGACTTTTTATGATTTTAGGCCACCTCTCTGCTAATGGGTGGCGTTGTGTTCCTGTCTTGCTAGTTGTTTGGCTCAGGGTGTCCAGCACTGTAGCCTACTGGTCGTTGAGTGAAGCTGGGTGCTGGTGTTGAGATGGAGATCTCTGGAAGATTTTCGCCGTTTGATATTATGTGGAGCTGGGAGGTCTCTTGTGGACCAGTGTCCTGAAGTTGGCTCTCCCACCTCAGAGGCACAGCACTGACTCCGGGCTCCTCAATTTGGGATGATGTGTTGTCTATTCATGTATTCCACAGATGCAGGATACATCAAGTTGATTGTGGAGCTTTAATCCGCTGCTTCTGAGGCTGCTGGGAGAGGTTTCCTTTTCTCTTCTTTGTTCTCACAGCTCCTGGGTCTCAGCTTTGGATTTGGCCCCGCCTCTGCGTGTAGGTAGCCGGAGGGCGTCTGCTCTTCGCTCAGATAGGACAGGGTTAAAGGAGCAGCCTCTTCGGGGACTCTGGCTCACTCAGGCCGGGAGGGAGGGAGGGGCACGGAGTGCGGGGCGAGCCTGCAGCGGCAGAGGTCGGCGTGACGTTGCACCAGCCCGAGGCGCGCCGTGCGTTCTCCCAGGGAAGCCGCCCCTGGATCCCGGGACCCCGGCAGTGGCGGGCTGCACAGGCTCCCGGAAGGGCGGTGTGGGCAGTGACCTGCGCTCGCACACAGGCTTCTTGGCGGCGGCAGCAGCAGCCCCAGCGTCCCACGCCTGTCACTGGGCTCCGCGCTTTCAGTCGCGACTCGCGCCCGTCCGTGGAGCCCCTTTAAGCAGCGCTCTTAATCCCCTCTCCTCGCGCACCAGGAAACCAAGAGGGAAGAAAAAGTCTCTTGCCTCTTCGGCAGCTCCAGAGTTTTCACGGACTCCCTCCCGGCTAGCTGTGGCACATTAGCCCCTTTCAGGCTGAGTTCTCGCCGCCAGCTCCAGTCCTCTCCCTGCGCTCTGACCGAAGCCCGAGCCTCAGCTTCCAGCGCTGCGCGCCCCGGCGGGCAAGCAGACAAGCCTCTCGGGCTGGTGAGTGCCGCTCGGCACCGATCCTCTGTGTGCGGATCTCTCCGCTTTGCCCTACCCAGGTATGTGGGGAGTTTCTTGCCTTTTGGGAGGTCTGGGGTCTTCTGCCAGCGTTCAGTAGGTGTTCTGTAGGAGTTGTTCCACGTGTAGCTGTATTTCTGGTGTATCCGTGGGGAGGAAGGTGATCTCTGCGTCTTACTCTTCCGCCATCTTCCATCTTTGCTTTAAGACAGCTAAACTGAAAGGACTGGTCACATGGCACATGACATGTGAAAAATGAAATTCATGTGTTCCATGACTGAAATTACAGGTATCACCATCGACCCGTTTGTCCAAGCCAGAAACCTGGGCGTTATCTGGCATTTTTCCCCACTCCTCTGTCCTCCCAACTCACTAACTTCCATATCCTCATGCAAACGGTCAACAAGTCACAAGCCTTTATCTCCTCACCACCTCTCATATACAAAGGAGTACCCCACAGCTTTTCAGGATAAATTTCAGCCTCCTGCTTGGCTCCTAAGACTCTTTGTGATGGGGCCTCTGCCCTTCTGTGCCCTCATCTCCCATGACTCTGCTTCAAGTGCCCTGCGAGGCAGCTGCATCTGATTTTGCCCCGTTCTTGGAGTGTCTGGTGCACAGTACCAGATCCTGCCTGAATTGCCCCCTTTCCACGCCTTCCCTCTCTGGGCTCACTCCAACTCGCCGTGAAGCTCCAGTGAGAAGCCACCTCTGAGGCCCCATCCTGATTCAGAGATCTCGCCTTCTTGTTCCCACGAAACTCAGTCCAGAGCCTCTGATAAAACTTGAGACTATGCTGCTACCGCTGCTTTACTGTCTGTGAGTACAGACCTTGATTTGAAATCTCAGTGGTAAAACAGTAGATGATACCTAATGAGACTTCCATAATATCTGTATAACGAACAATAACGACAGAAAAGAATAAAACGAGTGAATGGATGAGAGGCTGCTCCTGTATCATGTTTTCATTGGGCTGCTCACTGCTTTCCAATGAAAAGGAGGCGTCGTTCACTTTTTCATGCAACGGCAATGATTACTGCAGGAGTCTGAGAGGCTCGTCTGAAGTCTGCGTTCACAGAGCTTACGGCACCAGCTGAAGCAGGGTCGTGCGTTCCCCCTCCTGGGGCTCCTTCTTTCCCGGACCACGCAGACCACACCACCAAGCCTGGGCTTTTCTCCCTCCTCAGGACCAGAGGGGACACCGTTCTAGCGGTGACAAGGTCAGTAACATTTTGTGTCCATTCAAGGGCTCATAAATATGCATTTAGGATAAAATAGCAGGAGGGAGTAGTCCTTAAGAGGAAATAAAAACGATACAGAGATCAAGGCAAGTGCTCCTCTAAGCGTTTTCTTGTTCATGGAGCTGCACTCAGCCCCTCTGCCTCACCGCTGGCCACCGCCCAGCCTGGGGAAGCAGACCGGGAGTTCAGTCCTCGGCACATTGTTCTTTGACCGTCTTTCTGTTTCCCCACCTGCCACGCTCAATGCTTGATCAAGAGGTCAGAGCTACTCCAAAGGAAGAGGTCAGGTCAGACCACGAGGAGAGCTTTTCACGCCCGAAAAGGGAGACGGGACCGATACATCACACATAGTTCTTTCTTCTTCTTTTCTGATGTCGGGATACTGTCCTGGTCCTGCT
Organism: Mesoplodon mirus; assembly: GCF_964341445.2. NCBI lineage: Eukaryota > Metazoa > Chordata > Mammalia > Artiodactyla > Ziphiidae > Mesoplodon > Mesoplodon mirus. The sequence goes on along the minus strand of NC_138986.1, from coordinate 31,864,669 downwards.
CTTTGCCTTGACCCACTGCTGCCTCTGTGGGATTCTGGCAGGGCAGCCAGAGGGTAGCTGAAACAGTGGAAACACATTCTTCCCAGCCCTGACCCGCGTCAGCAAAGGAAATTTTTCAAGAACAAGTGCGGCCAGTCAGGAGCGGAGATGCTAAAATGACTGTGAGACACTGAGGTAGCTCCCATTTGTCCTTCAGATTGCAACTCAAATTCTGTTTCCCAAGTAACAGGTTAAATTGATAATAGTTCAAGCCCCCTATTTTGTTCTCTCATCGCACATTATTTCCTTCAGAGCATTTATCAGATATGCAATTACATTCTGTTTATTTGTTAATATTGACACCTCCCCTCCTGGAGTGGATCCTTCCTGAGGAGGGGAACCGGGACTGTGTTGTCGACCAATGTGACAATCCGAATCCTCACTGCCTAAGCTAGCCTAGCATATTTTGGCACTTGCTAAATATTTTTCAATGAATAAATGAATCTTTCCAAATTTATCTAGTTTGCTCACCTTACATGTGAATTTACACTTTAACCTCCCAAATTTGTTTAACAAGGCTGCTTATAAAAGATGGCCTCCGAGATAGGCAAACTTCAAAGGCTGTGTGTGTGTGTGCGTCTCCACTGAACAAATGAATATAAGGTGTTAAGAATAAATGACATAACTAATTTATTTAAAAACTTATTAAAATACCACAAATGAAGGTCAAGTGCTGGTAATGCTAGTGGTCACTAGTTTTTGTCTCATATTCCTGATTAAGTAACTGATTCATAGAATTTAGAGGAGAAATACACATTATTTTTACATTTGTACAACACTCAATCTTCCCATTCATTGTCATATTATATATAAGTAGAAAAGGTACATTGTACCAGCCCCACTGACTTGCCCAACGTCCCATATAGTTTGAGATCTGGCAAGATTAAAACACAGTACTTGACCTTCTGACTCCTAGCTAAGGATGTTCTCAGACTTGCATGTAACATAGCACATTAATTTAGGTAAAACAGATACTGTGCTTGTGCCAAAACTTTAAATGATTTCTGCTCGTAGGCCCTTTATACACCCTGTGTTGAAAACATCATCTAAAACATAAAGAGTAAGGTTGCTAGATATAAGAGCAATACTGAAAAGTTAGTTGTATCTCCCTATGCCAGCAACAGCTTCTGGGGAAAAAAAATTATACAATTTTATTGAAAGACATTAAAGAAGATCTATATAAATGGAAAGATGTTAATATTTGTGGAAAAGAAGACGATATCATAAAGGTGTAATTCTCAGTATACTGTGCTACAGAGCAGATGCAATTCCAATCAAAATACCACAGGATATCTTAGAACCTAACACTCTGATTCTGAAATTTATATGTAACAGAAGGAGCCCAGAACAGCCAAGACGTTCTTGAAGACAAAGAACTGGGGAGTGTTGTCCTCCTAGATACCAAGTCTCATTTTAAAGCTATATGGCACTGGAGCAGGGACAGACACACAGACTGATAGAAATGAATGTGCTCAGAAACACACCCACGCATATAAGAAACTTGATATCTGACCCACAGACTAGATGGGGCAAGGACGGGCTCTTCAATAAACAGGGCTGGAGCGTTGGCTACTTATATGGGAAACAAACAAATCACTGTTTCTAATCACACAGAAAAAACTTCTGATACATTAAGGATTGATCCATGAAAGGCAACATTAAAATTTCTGGATTGAAAACATCTTTAACGCCTCAGGATATGGAAAAAGCATAAGCCATAAAGAAAAGCTTGATAACTCAACTATATTAACATATTAAATACTACATTCAATGTATTAATATATTGCCCTATATTAATAATAAAGGACAAACCGCAAAGAAAGATATCTGTAACACATAAAACTGACAAAGGATTAGTATCCAGAATCTATCAAGAATCTGCAAGAAAGTTATATGGCAGTAAGTTATATGTCGTATGTCTTAAGTTGTATGCCATTTCATATCTATCAGATTGGCAAACGTTAGTAAGTCAGAGGGGAGGCTGTGCACTTGTAGGACCCCTCACGCCCTATGACGGGAGAGCACTTGGCCTTGCCACAAGGAGGAAGACAGGTTCTGTGACCAGCCCCTCCAGTGGGGATCTATCTATCAACTGACCAATGTACGGATCATTTTAAAAACAAAAATGCAATATTTAGTATATGCGCTGTGTGATAAAACCTGCTTTTTAAAGCCCTAATACGTACATGATCAGGAACACCTACTCAGTTTTTAAGAATTCTTTAACACAACTTTGAAAGGCTATATGTATTTTGCCATCACATGGAAGCAGCATAATGTATAACCACTCCCTACTGCTGGCCATTTAGATTGTTTCAAATTTCTTCCTAGTATATATAAACATGTGATACTCTTGTAGGTAAATCTTTGTATCCGTCTCTGATTATTTAAGATAAGTTTCTCACAGTGGTTTAAACGGTAAGCATATCTGACGTGGGTTTTTGCCAAATTGTCCTCCAGGAAATATTACTAATTGATACAGCAGCATAAGTGTATTCCACGCCCCCTCACCTCCCCAACCCTGGCTAAAAACATAAACTTTGCCAGATTCAGAAGTGAATTTTTCACTTGTGTTGATGTAAACAATACTGAGGCTGAACACTTTTTGCTCATTATTCACTTAGTTTCTACATGGTTTACTTGCTTAATCCTCTACTCACTTTTCTACTTAAGTGTTTACATTTCTTGATGACACATCAGAGCTTCTTAATATAATATATTCAGGATATTAATCCTGTCTCTGCCAGGTATGTTGAACTTTATCACTTACCTTTTACTTTTGTTTTTGTTGGTTTGGCTCAAATTTTTACCTCTTTATACATTCAAAGCAATCTTTTCCTTTATGGTTCCGTCTCTGATACAGAGTTCTTAATGTCTCCATTTAAAAGATTAACTCATCTCCCCTTTGGGGCCCTATGACAAAAATCCCTCATCTAAAGGAAAGCAATAGCACCTTCCTAACAGGCTCTTTGTGAACACCGAGATAACTTATATTAATGTGCTTTACAAATAGTAACGTAACATATAAATGTTGATTATTAGCGGCTCTCAATACATGGCAGTTATTAACACCACATGATGCCCGGTGGTCCACAGAGTTTATAATTAACTATATGCAGGTCACCCGAGCAGATGTACTCAGAGATGATAGTCTGAAAGATCAGATGAACTGAAGGAGACAGGCACCATGATGCAGACATACCTTTCGCATCGCTCGGCAGGTTCAGGAATACAGAACAGTCATGAGAAAGGCCCCGACGACGAGGCTCTTACCTTACTCTTCCCCCTCGTCCAGCTCGGTTTCTTTGTGCACCACCACCCTCGTGACCGACATGTCGGGGTGCTGCTCCCTGGCTTCCCTGATGGCCTGGGCCAGTGCCTGCGGGGTCAGGAGAGAGCACTGTGAGTAGAGGAAAAGGCTCTTTCTCGGGATGGCTATACAAGAGCATAGCCATCACCTGGGATCCATCCCTCCTCCTGCCAAGACAGTTTCACTGCTTTATTTGGGGAAGCAGGAGACTTGAAATGGGCTCCTTTTTCATTTTAGAGAATGCATCTCATTTCCCCAGATTTCCCATTTCTTCAGTCCACTGCCAAATAATGATAGACGTAGGAGAAACACGCTGGCTCTGAATATCACTCAGCCTGGCACACACTGTGAGACGTGGAGAAAACAGATCTTCTCTGACCTTTGGATTCTCATCTGCAACCTGAGACTTATGCTAAGATTATAAAGATAATGTTAAGGTTCTATGTATGGATTGAAGGAATGATGTAAAGCCTCCAGGGTGGTGTCTGCCCTCCACACTCGAGTGATACTTGCAATTACCCAGTTGCCTCAAAACTCACGGTGCAAGAAATCTCTTGCATTCCTATACACTAATGATGAAAAATTTCAAAGAGAAATTAAGGAAACACTCCCATTTACCCTTGCAACAAAAAGAATAAAATACCTAGGAATAAACCTACCTAAGGAGACAAAGACCTGTATGCAGAAAACTATAAGACACTGATGAAAGAAATTAAAGATGATACAAACAGATGGAGAGATATACCATGTTCTCAGATTGGAAGAATCAACATTGTGAAAATGACTACACTACCCAAAGCAATCTACAGATTCAATGCAATCCCTATCAAACTACCACTGGCATTTTTCATAGAACTAGAACAAAAAATTTCACAATTTGTATGGAAACACAAAAGACCCCAAACAGCCAAAGCAATCTTGAGAAGAAAAATGAACCTGGAGGAATCAGGCTCCCAGACTTCAGACTATACTACGAAGCTACAGTAATCAAGACAGTATGGTTCTGGCAAAAAAACAGAAATATAGATCAATGGAACAGGATAGAAAGCCCAGAGATAAACCCACACACATATGGTCACCTTATTTTTGGTAAAGGAGGCAAGAGTATACAATGGAGAAAAGACAGGCTCTTCAATAAGTGGTGTTGGGAAAACTGGACAGCTACATGTGAAAGAATGAAATTAGAACACTCCCTAACACCATACACAAAAATAAACTCAAAATGGATTAAAGACCTAAATGTAAGGCCAGACACTACCAAACTCTTCGAGGAAAACACAGGCAGAACACTCTATGACATAAATCACAGCAAGATCCTTTTTGACCCACCTCCTAGAGAAATGGAAATAAAAACAAAAGTAAACAAATGGGACCTAATGAAACTTAAAAGCTTTTGCACAGCAAAGGAAACCATAAACAAGATGAAAAGACAACCCTCAGAATGGGAGAAAATATTTGCAGACGAAGCAACTGACAAAGGATTTATCTCCAAAATTTACAAGGAGCTCATCCAGCTCAATATCAAAAAAACAAACATCCCAATCCAAAACTGGGCAGAAGACCTAAACAGACATTTCTCCAAAGAAGATATACAGATTGCCAACAAACACATGAAAGAATGCTCAACATCATTAATCATTAGAGAAATGCAAATCAAAACTGCAATGAGGTATCACCTCACACCAGTCAGAATGGCCATCATCAAAAAATCTACAAACAATAAATGCTGGAGAGGGTGTGGAGAAAAGGGAACCCTCTTGCACTGTTGATGGGAATGTAAATTGATACAGCCACTATGGAGAACGGTTATGGAGGTTCCTTAAAAAACTAAAAATAGAACTACCGTATGACCCAGCAATCCCACTACTGGGCATACACCCTGAGAAAACCATAATTCAAAAAGAGTCATGTACCACAATGTTCACTGCAGCTCTATTTACAATAGCCAGGACATGGAAGCAACCTAAGTGTCCATCGACAGATGAATGGATAAAGAAGATGTGGCACATATATACAATGGAATATTACTCAGCCATGAAAAGAAACGAAACTGAGTTATTTTTAGTGAGGTGGATGGACCCAGAGTCTGTCATACAGAGTGAAGTAAGTCAGAAAGAGAAAAACAAATACCGTATGCTAACACATATATATATGGAATCTAAAAAGAAAAGAAAAAAAATGGTCATGAAGAACCTAGGGGCAGGACAGGAATAAAGATGCAGACCTACTAGAGAATGGACTTGAGGACACAGGGAGGGGGAAGGGTAAGCTGGGACAAAGTGAGAGAGTGGCATGGACATATATACACTACCAAATGTAAAATCGATAGCTAGTGGGAAGCAGCCACATAGCACAGGGAGATCAGCTCGGTGCTTTGTGACCACCTAGAGGGGTGGGATAGGGAGGGTGGGAGGGAGATGCAAGAGGGAGGGGATATGGGGATATATGTATAGCTGATTCACTTTGTTATAAAGCAGAAACTAACATACCACTGTAAAGCAATCAATACTCCAATAAAGATGTTAAAAAAAATTAAAAAAAAAAAAAAAACTCACGGTGCAGGACCAGGCTCTGCTCATCTTTGCCCTCTTAGGCTCTCAGTAATTGCTTGAGAAATGTTACAGGAAAAATATCTATTAGCTTCTAGGACATAGAACAATTAAAACCACAAGCAACAATGACGACAAACAATCAGTAAAGCTAAAGAAGAGAGACTAATCTTTAGCTAATAAAAGACAGCTCCCTATTTTACAGGTGGAAATAGTGAAGGCAAAAAGGTTAATGGGTCTTCCTCAGGACCATCCTGCCAGGGGGGCTACAGAGCAGGAGAGGGCTGCCCCTCCACTGATTCATGGGCTCGTGCCTGGATGAGGCTGTGAGAAAGCAGACAAGATTTCTCTGAGTTTGATCAGAAAGTAAACTGTATACGAGGATTATGGCAAAGCGGAAAGATCCTGTTCTTCAGAGGGAAAGATGTTTAAAGAGGTCTTGGGGAAAAAGTAAAAGAAAACCACACAGAACAACACTCAAAATCTAGGAAAGAACTTGAAAACAAAAAAGAAATCCTATTAGGAGAGAGACTGCTATATCTCATAAGGAAAACATATGTTTGAAAAAAGCAGCACAATTTTCCTGCTGCTTTGTCACCTGCCTTTGGGGACAACTGCATTTCTTGTTTGCAGTATCATTTCTGTCAGCTGGAAGGTTACTGAGCAAAACCCTGAGCCGCACTCCACAAAGAAAGATAAAACTATACCCCATAATTATTTTTACGCCAAAAACTTTTCACTCAGAAGCTTGGAAGACACTTGAGGGTGCTTAAATTTCCACTGGGGAACAAACTCTGGCAACCTACCTGTGCTGGGACAAGAGTGGATCAGACAGGGGACCAGGCTTCCATTTAAGCATCAGCACAACTGCTTGCCACGTGGGGAGAGCAGGCAGCCCAGTGGGCAGGAGCAGAGTGGGGACCTCATCTCAGAGCAGGACAGCAAGTGCTGCCGTGTACTAAGTGCCATGTGGGTGGGGAAGGAGACCAAGTACATCAGGGAGGCTCTAAGTCTGTGTTCAGAGGCAAGAGGGAGATTGGAACAATCAACACTGTCTACTCCCTGCTGGTTTCTGGAATCCAATTTGAGAAAGGACAGCTCTGATGGGAGCCAATGTAGCTACAGAACAACTTCTCAGCTCCTTTGAATTTATGTTCATTACAAAGACCTGTCTACATTAAACCCTGTATTTGTCAAAGAGGAAGATACATGATACCCAAGGGAAGGTAGTCGGCGTGACACATGCTTTAATTAACAGAAAAGTAGGGAAAATGGAAAACTGCTATTATCATCTTCAAACGTACTTGAAGTCCGTTTGCCCTCAGTTCCTTTCCTTCCATAATATCAGTACACGTAATTAAATACTGGAAAATGTTAATTTACTGCAGCAACAGTACAGACTGTGAGAAAACGATCACATCACACTGCCAAGCTGAGAAGTTATTTTATTAGAAAGAAATACACTTTGCCGTGTTGTTTATGCCTCCCGGGTACGGAGATGAGAGCCACAACTAGCACTGGGTATAGAACCTGCAAAGCGAGTTTCTACAGGAGCACGCCTCTTTCATTTGCCAGCACAAAAGAGATTCCTTCTTTTCCTATCCTGCTCAGATGAAGGGTTTCCTTCCACTATTAAAATTCTTTTAATGTGGGCAAGGAACTGAAAAGGTGTCAATGACATTAACGTCACTGCATGATCAACATCAGTTTTTGGCAGGGAACTAATTTCCCTCTTTACTTTTAAATAGTTCCATCATCTCATTTACAGTCTTTAAGGGGAAAGCAAACTCGTCATGAGCTTCTGGTGACAAGCGTACCAGAAGCCACAATTACATTTACTCAAAAAAGTTTATGACATCTTATAAATAAACATGAAAAAGGTAAATATCTATTCTCTTCATTTGGATATCTGACCTCAGTTTTGGGTTTTTTTTTTTTTTTTAATCGTAGTTGATTTACTATGTTGTGTTAGTTTCAGGTGTACAGCAAAGTGATTCAGTTATACAAATACATATATCTATTCTTTTTCAGATTCTTCACCCTTATAGGTTATTACAAGATATTGACTATAGTTCCCTGGGCTATACAGTAGGTCCTTGTTGTTTATCTATTTTATACATAGTGGTGTGTGCACTTGTTAATCCCAAACTCCCAATTTATCCCTCCCCTAGCCCCCTCGCCCCACTTCAGTTTTAAAATGGGCTGAAAGTGTGCGTCCTCACAGCAACAGCTAAAGCTGCAGCGTCATGATTTTCTTCTAATGGAGGAGTTAGGAATTTTGTTATTTTGTGTTATTTTGGAACTTACGTTTCAGACTGTGTTTTTAATATTTGCCGTTCAGAAGCATTACTATCTAGATTTGAGTTTTCAGGAAAAACGGGACAAAAGAATACACATAAAATAAAACCTGCAAGTAACCCCTCAAGGGAAAAAGTGGCATTTGAAACCCTGAAAGGGCCTTGTTTGGTGGAGACAGAGGGCAGACGAAACAAAGGCTGGGAGAGGACCCCGATTTTCACCTTCCATCAGGCCAAAGAATGTGGGTTCCTGCCCAGCACACTGTAGAAATTCAATAAATGCTGAGTGAGAGTCCCCGAGGAAAAAAGAGTAAGAATACAGTTTGCTCCAACTTAAGGTCAGAGCAACTGAAAACTGTCCCAGTGAAGAGAAGTAGAATAAATCCTCTATAAGGGAAACCAGATGCTTGGTTTCCACACAGGTAATTCATTTTCTAGTGGTGAACAGACACATGTATAGTCATCTACTAGGAAGCTCTATTATTAAGTCAAAATTCAGAGTCAGGGCAACCTTTTAACCTATAATAACTCTTAAGGAATTTTTAAAAATACATTATGAAATACGTAAGTAAAATTATGTATACAGGAGTTTTTAAAAAACAGTAATTTTCTTTTTAGGCATAGAAGAAAATCTATTCCTGTTTGGCCTTTCTTATAGCAAGCCTTTCTTAAATGAGAAATTTTGTTCTCTAAAATTTCTGTGTTCAAAGCTGGGTGACTATCATTTGTTCCTACTCCCCAGCTGAGGACAACTGAACATTTGGTCAACTGAACCTTTCCATTTCTTCAAATTATTGTAAAAGGAAAAGAGCTTGGTCTCCTTTAAAGTTGAGTTAAAATCACTCAGAAAATAACAAAGCAAAAAATTCTCACCATCACTTGGGACTGCAGTCTAAAATTAAAGCTACTCTCCAAGTCTCCGGCGGTTCCATTCGTCACCTGTTCAGCTTAACAGTAGAATGGAAGTACAATTCTTTAAAAAATCTTTTCTGAATACATATAAATTTTCACTTTGTAAGAGACCTTATATTACCTTTTCCTACCCTTCAATAATAGTAATAACTAGAAGAAAACATCTAGAGGTAAATAGCCCAACTTTTCTAATGCTATTAAAAAATACTTGATAAGTTCCTGAAAGCAGGCATAAGTCAAACTTAGCGGCTTCCTTATTTTTTTGGAAGCCAGTGTCGTTTAACTGCCATTTATTTTTCAATAACTGATGACTTGCCTTTAAACCAGGCCCACGTGAATGCCTGATGGTTGCCAAAAATCCTCTTGATTATTGTGAGCCAAAGGTGCATGTAAAGCTAGTGTGAAATGAAAAACAACCCACATTTTGTGCTAATTCAGTGCTAGGAAGGCTGAAAGGACAGGTTGTGTCTAGGCTGTGAAGGGTCTTTATGCCAAGCTTAGGAGGTGCATTCATCTAGGAAGGAGATACTGAGAGAAGTGGTTTGACACAGGGACTTGACATGATGACAGAAACTTAGAAAATAAACGTGGCCAGTTTCAGAACCAGAAGCTCAAGTCTTTACCTGGTCGTGATCAATATCTGCATCTCCCGTGATCACGATGCGCTTTTCAATTCTCGTTTCAGATATTCCACCTTTTACAGTCTAAAGGCATAAAGAAACAGAAGGGAGGGAGGATTAGCAATCACTAAAACATGTTTACACATAATCAGAGAAAACAGAGATGGCGCACACCTAGACCTTCCAATCATCGTTAAGCAATTCACACTGGGTGGGGAAGACTGATGTTCTAGAAATTTCTTTATTTTTAAGCTCCATAGAGAATCCGATCGATCGTTCAAAGTGTAGCATCATCTGTAAGCACTCCTAAACTGAAAGCAACCTTAAAAACTATCTTATCAAGATTCAGGTGAGATTAAGATGCAACAGATGCCATTTAATCCAAACAGTTCCACTGGAACATTCCATTACAGTTTCCTGAGTTTCTTCACTTCCAATTGGCCAATTTTTGAAAAGAAGCAAGCAAAGGAGAAATAGTTGTTTGTTTTATGTAGAGTTTATAAGGAATGCTAATAATTTAGGCATCTAGTTTAGGTTTGGGAAATTGCTTGACTGGCATCATACAGATTCATTTGGTGATTTTATTCATTTGGTTTAGTGCAATAATAATTTAAAAAAAGGAGACTTGGACTTGGTTTAAGATAGGTAAGATGTGTGAGGGCGATATAAAGATTTTCATCCAATGTTTGATTTGATTCTGCACGTGGCTGTGACATGGACATGGAATGTGGCTGAACAAAGGCTGTGAGGAGACCCAGGGGTAGGAGCTCCTGGGTGAACTGCCCACAGAGTTACAGAGTTACCGGCTTGGAGCGAGGTGACAGAGCCTGGAGCATGATAGAAGCTGAGAGATCATATGTCTGTGACACTCTAAACAATGAGCAAATACCACCCAGTCCTGAGAAAGTGCACACTCAACCTCTACAACACTGATAAATTTACACACGGTCACAGGTATTGCACTTAACTGTAAGAAACAAGGCTGATCGCTAAGATCATTAGGTCTTAATAACTGGATATGCTTTAAAATGAACACCAATACCATCTTGCACTTATGGGACATTTTTCAATTCACAAAGTTTTTTTTGTTGTTGAAATGTGGCGTGAGGAGGGCACAAGGGATACATTTGAGACCTTCAAGCACTAATCAAACGTGAGAAGCAGAAGCAAAAGGAACGACTGGAAAATAATGCTGGGTTAGAAAGGTGATGACCACGGCACGCACTGGAATCACGTGGAGGGCTTCCTAAACACTTCTGGGGTTTCAGAAGATCCAGAGTGGGGTCACAGTATTCACACTGCTAACAAGTCCCTGGGTGAGACTGCTGCTGACAGTGCAGAGACCACACTTTGAGGATCACTGGTCATCAGATGTTAAACATTTAGAGAGTGATCTGGAGAAATGCTCCAAATTGACATACTAGTATCTTAAATCAATGGGGGAAATTTACATGATTTGAACAACTCGGTGAAAATTTTCAATGGCAGTCTTCACCTCCTTGCTTCAGTCAGGAGAGCTGACTTGTACTTACCAAAGCTAGGTTTCCAATTTTATTAGGTTCCCTCTGCTCCTACAGCTGCCTTAAGTATAGCTATTTAGAACATATTTTTACCCCCTTGTACTTTACAAATTTGCAATTTGAATTTGGTTTAAATACAAATGTCAGTGGAGCCCAGTTTCTTGCATACTTTAAATCTAGGCGTTTTTATTCCACTGGCACTGTGCATAATAATTGGAAGTGTGAATAGGAACAAAGAAACCATTCAGAAAAGATTTTGTTGGCAGTGTACATTCCCCTGGATTGCTTTACCTTGGTGATGTGTGTGGTTGTCGTCGTCGACACGGACTCAGATGTGACGGTCTGTGCAGTCAGTAACGTGCCCGAGTCAGCACCAGCCCCGCCATCAATCTTTGAAGAGTTGGGGGGAAAATACAAAGTAAGGCTTAACTTCCGTTACGTTGTCAGAGAAGACCCCTCCCCATCGAACATGCAGCTTTTAAGACCTAAGGAGTCGACAGAAGATGCTAGCTGCCTATCCTCTGCATGTCTGTAGTGGTGATTTACAGAGATTGGCTGGCATTTATAAACAGAGTAAAGTCAAGGGCTAAATGCACGTGGAGAAGCCAACGCTGGGCGGAGAGAGAAAAAACAAAGAATGGAAGTAGAAGGTGGGACTGAGATCTACAGGGGAGTCATGAGAAAATCTGACTGAGGGCCATTTACAGAAGCTAGAAGAAGAAAGCAGAGAACCAAGCAGAGAAGTTTCCACAGTGACCAAAAGTGCTGAGTTTGTTGTTTTTTTAAGCACAGGTGGGTAAAAATAAACGTTTTCTCAGATTACTAAGCAACAGAACCTGACTAGGATAGACTAAGCTTAAGCGATTTGGTTAATTGCTTATCTCTAGATTTTTTTTTAATGACATTGTTCCTGTAATAGTTTGTGCGTATACACGGCTACATGTATTTCAATACGTATGCACACGTGTGTGCACATGCGCACGCACTCTCTCTATATATAAGTGTGTATATAGCTTATATATAAATCTTATACTATGTCTATATAGGGTTTAACTTCTTTGCTTTGATACTAGAAAGTTCTAGAGTTTACCAAGGGAAATAATGAAGCACATTAATAGGCTACGAGTTTATGCTAAGATCACCAAACACATTTATCTCCAGTTTCCTGACACTGACAGGAAATAACTGGGAAGTGCAGAGTCTTTCTTACTGTAAGTTAGGAGGAGATCTCTCGAACTTGGGTCACGCACCTCTACTTCTTTACAAGGGCACTTACCACAACAGAAACACATGAGTACACGCTCTCCTACCACGCCCGTTCATAAGAAACCTATTTGTGCTTATGTGGGATCTACGCACATTTACAGAGAGTGTATTTAAAGTGATTTTAAGGCATGTTTCACACACAAACGCATTACACCTTTAAAAAATATTTCGAGAGGACAATAATCTGCCATCCTCCACCGTGGTACAATCCTACTAGAACACTAAATTTCTCAGTTGAGAAAAGAGTTGTCCCAGTTTCTAAATGATTCCATTTTGAAATGATGACTACTTTCCCCTTTTTTGTTACCCTTAAGGTTCAATATCTTATTTCAAACCGCTGCAGAATCAATGTGTGAATACCTAAAATCAAACACACGAATCTGATAATTATTTAGACGCACAGTATCACATTTACATAAGAATGGCAATATATGTTTTCAGAAAATAATCCCACATGAGGAGAAGCACAGGTGTGTGTGCATATGTGTGTACTTGTAAATAAGAGTGAGTTGAATGGCTCTGTCTTCGTGGAGTTGGAGGAGGGGATAAAAGCCTAAATTAAATCCTATGAATCCATAAATTAAATCAGATCCAACAAACTTTGTAAGATGATCTGTTTCCCAAGTGTACATAAACACTCCTGGATACATCAAGCCAGAAATGGCTTATAAGAATAATAAGAACACCATTGGTACTGCCTGTCCTAAAAAAATCACATGTATGCTTCCCCCCATAATCACTGGGTCACCAATTTGACTGTAGCAAGTTACGTTGCTGAAGTACAGTTATAAAATGGAGATATAAAAAGCTACGTCAAAGTCAGAAACATAAACTAGGAGAAGACAGAATGAAACAGAAAGACTAAGTAAAACAGAACTCAAACAGTCCAAGTCTAGAGACTTTGTACCTGTGGAGACTCATATGTGATGGTTTTGGTCTCAGTTTGGACAATAGGGACTTCCTTGGTGGAGATTTCTGTCCTTTGTGAGGCATCAGAAATTGTTACCATCTCTGTTTTTACCACTGGTGGCTGAAGTGAAAAGGAAGGGAAACATAAATTCTAGAGGTAATAAAGTAAAAGTGCTTAATGGAGCCTTCAAAAATAACTGTAAGAAATATATCCAAACACACACTCATGAACAAAAGAAAAGAGTAAAAGGAAATCATCTAAAACAAAAGACAAAAGAAAAACACTTTCCTTCAAATATCATATATATGTGTATAGATATATATGAAGAATAAGCTAGCATAATGGCTCCCTAAATCGTGGTGGGCTTCAAATTATGATGGTCTCAAATTACTTACGTGTCAAGCCTGGCATACAGTGATATGGAAACTTTAGCTTTAAGCAAGTAATGATAAAATTGAAAATAAAACAAAACAGAATGAACGATAAGAAGTGACCTGCCTCAATTTTTATTACAGTTTAAAGAAGCATATAGTTTGTGTGAAGGCTGTAATGTTTGCGTGTGTGTCTTTAATTGGCACACTTGGTCAGTAGGCTAAGATTTGCTCTTTTCCCAAAAAGCCTTTTCTGCCCTACTGACAAGGAGATCCCATTTTCAGAAAAAATATCTTCAACCAGGATTGTTTTCAGTTATACCTGTCTAAATCTTGCAGTGTTTCTTCTGTATTACGTAAGTTAAAACGTTCTATCTGTAGAGTCACTCCACCATCGTTGCACTAATGCTTTGAACCATTTAAAACATTCAAGGAGATGCCTGTTAACATTGCAGTCTGCTGAGCATGTATCTTGCATACACCATCAGACTATACTACTACCAAAACACTACAGTGCTTTCCTTGAGAGAAAATTCCCAAGTGTAATTATTTAAAGAGGAATAACCTGTATATTAAATGCAGAAAATAATAGTTCAAAGCATTCAAAGACTTTCAAAACGTCTTCTCTGAAGTGAAATTGGAAGTTTAAAAGTAACATAAATCCAGTTAATTGTTTCAAGACAAAGTCACTTCAAGATTTTCTACCCCATGAAAGACAGCAAATACGGATAATCCCTCTACTGTCGGCATTTAATTGTAATCAAGGAACACTCACATGGAAGTAAATCCTCCCTCAGCCTAACTTTACCTCCCAAATCAGAGACACTGCACCTAGTGACCAAGACTTAATCTAAGAGGAGTATGGAAAGTTCTCTTTCTTGAAGAGAAAAAGGAGAAGACCCATACCCAATGGAGACAACTCACAAAACACATAATCAAACTTGCAAATAATCCAGAACTGATGACACGACAGAACGAGAAGAGAAGGGGATCCTCCTGTTAGCTTCTCGCTGCCCAGAAGGAAAGCTATGTCTCCTGACCAGACCGTACAGTCCCTGGAATCTAAAACCTGAAATGCCAGGGGTATTCAAGAAATAATGTTTTCATCAGGGCTAGATGCTGAATGCAGAGCATCATGGTAATCGGAGCCTGCTGCCATTCTGAAAATCTTAAACTGAAGAGAGAATGAGCCAGAGAGTCAAACCCAGTCGTGACACCAGCAACACACACACACTGCCCGTTTTTCAACAATACACACACAATTTTCTAATGAACACAAAGGCATTGAGTATGAGGAGACAGTGCAACTGAAGATAAACCATCGAACACATCCAAAACCATGCAAAGAAAAATTTCAACGTGAAATGAGAAGGGAAAAAAAAAAATGACACGGCTGCTGTTGGAAAGTTTATCGGGTGATCCAGTTGCGGTAAAGACGCCAGAAACCGTGACCCGAGAGGGCAGGAAATCGACAGAGCAGGGCCTTCCCCCTTCCTCCCGTGAGAGATCAAAATCAGAATCCTGTCGAAAAAGCTGAAGGAGACCTGGGAGGACAGGAAGAAGAAGAGAGGCAGGTGTGCTCCACCTGAGAAACAGCTCTAGCGTTGAGCTTCCCGCTGGGGTCTCCCATTTACCTCTGAACAACAGATAATCTGTGGCAAAACATCAATGTCAACGGGAGCCACGTCTCCGTTAACTTTCTGTTGCTCGTCCTCCGTTTCTTCGCTCACGTCTTGCTTAACAGCGCCTTCGTTTCCACTCTTCTCGGCAGGGATGTGGGGGCCCGCTCCTCCCTTTTCCTGGGTCACTGTTTCTACTGTGCCGACACTGGCACCTGCTTGCGGGACCGCGCTGGCTGCCGGCACCGGGTCCTGCCTCTCTACTACCTTGGCTGCTGGGCCGGGTGCCTCGTCCACCTCTTCTTCATACTCTCCCTGCTCCTCCCTGAGGGAGCCCCCTGGCGCTCGGCGGTGGGGCCGGTACTCCCCCACGTCCTCCGCCTCCTCCTCCTCCTCCTCCTCGCTCTCGCTGCTGCTCTCAGAAGACAGGGGGGTGGGGTCTTTCTGCGTCCCCGGCTCCGCCTTCCGCATCTCCCCAGGACCATGCCCAGGGGACGGCTCTTTACCGTTCAGCTCTGCCGGGGTTACTCTTTCGTCTTTCCCAACCTCTGCCTGCTTCTTCTCCTCCACTATATTCAGAGTCTCAAGTGAACTCTGCACAGAAACAAAAATGGACGAGGGGGAAACAAAAATAGATGAATAAATCAAAACGACGGCAAGCAAACTTAACCGATGGCGGGTTCATGTCATGGAGGAAAGCGAAGATGATGATGATGATGGTGGTGGTGGACTGAAAGGGAAGCGGGTGAAAACGTGAGCGGGATCGGATACGTCGGGCAATGGTATTAACGTGGAAAAGGGGAGAACCTTAACAGCATCACTGGCTCCGGCGCAAGGCCCTTCCGACTCAGGAGCGCATTTCTGCGGAACAAAAAGCAACCGAGGACACAGAATCAATAAAGGTTTACCTCGACACCCACCAAAACAAACATCCGACACCGCGAAGACACAACAGCAAGAATCAAGAGCTACAAAAACCTTTGCCCGAAGTCACATGAAGGACAATCCAGACAAATGCAAGAAGCTTAGGGAAGGAAACAAAAACACAAAAACAGCTAGCGTCCTCCCAAAGAGATGAATGGTTTTATTATACCTATAAACTCCTTCTTGTTGAAAAGGTAGGGGGGAAAAATGGAATTATACCAGTGCTTACTCATGATTTTAAAGTTTAAATGTTAAGACTTTTAAAATCTATTCGACAGTTTGATTTTAATCAGACAAAAAAAAAAAAAAATCCTGCCTGAACCCCTAATTCCTAAATGAATATAGTATTAGTAAGATGACGCCTTTGTTTTTTGCTGGCTTGTTTAAATATCAGCTTTAATTGGCAAAATTATAATTGTCTCAGACAGTTATTAACATAAAATGTTGTCATTTCAGAAACGGTTATTAACATCCCAAACTGTGCGACAGATTAGTAAAAGGGATATTATAACATTAGGGCGGATGTCAGTTATGGCTCCAAGTGCGTTCTCTTAGAATTTAGCTTCTCCATTTGAAAACTGAAATGGACCCAGTTTATCATTTGAGATGCACATTGCTAGTCCCTGCAGGCATCTACTTTGGGGGAGTAGATTTACTCCAGTTAAATACAGGACCTAAATGTTCAATAAATGCCTGAAGATGAAATACATTAGTAAATAACTTCCTATGCTATAGTATTGATAATCAGGGTAGAAACTGTCTTACAAAGGAATCTGTTTTTAAAGATTAAAATTTTCCTTATTTTTTTTTAAAAGGCTACTTTACATAAAGCCTGGCCAACTTTTTGACAGTCGGGTAGCACTAATGCCTTGTGCTCTAACTTTAAAAATTCAGCTAGAGATAGTAGCCCTACTTATTCAAGAAAGTATCTCGATGCTGAATGAAGAGCACTGCACCCCTGAACCCTCTGGGCAGAAACAGACCTTGCTGTCAAGTTGCCAAGACACTAACTGGACTGGAGCTGTTTCCTCTAACAGGTAACACGACCTCATGTTTATGTGCTCCAGCAACATGGACAACCATGAGCAAAAGGTCCTGAAAGGGCACCTATCAACATATACTCACACACTGCCTTTGATCTGCCCTGTTATTCTTAAAGGCATGGTAAGGGCACGTTTTCATTGCTCAAAACTAATACCATGTAAATCACGTTACTGACAGACCAAGAGAGCCATCCTTCCAAGTTTACTGAAAGCCCAGAGGTTTCAGATGTTAAACTGGAAATCTCTAAATCTATTTTGGTAAATAGGTAACATTTAACTATACCTACTTATAAACTTCTTTATAAATAAAGATATCCAGTGATCAGAACATTTCTAAATCATTATTTTTATGACTTAACCTCAAATGGCCAGATGGGTTCTGCCCAAGTTCAGGGAATCCCTTAGGGGTCATTCCAAAAAATGAAAAGAATTATTTCATTGAGTATGGCAAGCACTTCAAATTTTTCCATATAAGCAGGATTTTTAAAATAATAAACCATCAGAAGATGTTTAAAAGACATTTAGGCTTTGAAAACTTTTCTGTAAAAAATACTTAGCTTCTACTTGGTTGAAGGTTTCCCTCCACATAACAACTCAGACTCTGGGCCTTAGTGGTTTAAATGATTCTCTGAATTTAGGCAGATTGGGGTGGACGGAAAGGAAGCAAGAGAAACATCCAATCAGTATCTTTTCCTCGAGTCCAAATTCTGTCATTATTTCTTGAATGTTTCTCCCAGGAAGAGTTAATTGCACCAGTGAAAGCACTGGAGGACGGGGTTCCTTAATACTCAAAAAATAAAAATCACTCTCATACGTGGCTTTTAAAAACAAGGGAAACAAAGTAAAATGCACCTCAGGCAACTGTGAGAAGGGCGAGGAAGAAAGCTTTTCAGAAGGTGCACTAGGGCTCACAACAGTGCCCTCTGCTGTCCAAGCGGTGGCTGAGGTGAAGGAGGCTTTCACGCTATCAGAAAAGCCCTTTTCACTAAACAAAATTGATGTTATCTCCTCTTCTAGGCTCTAGAGAGGTCAGAAAAGGAAGAGCAAAGAGTTAACAATAAGTCAGAACAGACAGCAGTGACCTACTGAAAGGAAAGGTTACACCAGAAAGAATCACAGAGCAGCATAAATTGAAAGAAAGGCAAGGATTCTAAAAGATTCTGCAGCAGGCATCTGTGGCCATTGGCCTGAATGACAGCTTTCCACCCTACCTGAGGATCGTTGATAGTTCTAACCTACAGAAACAAGCTGAAACTCTTTAGTTTCTCACTGAAACTTTATCTCAAGCTGAGAATAACCAACCCACTCATCCGTCAAACGCTGCTCTGTATATATATATATATATATATATATATATATATATATATATATATATATTTTTTTTTTTTTTTTTTTTTTTTTTTTTTTGGTACGCAGGCCTCTCACTGTTGTGGCCTCTACCGTTGCGGAGCACAGGCTTCGGGTGCGCAGGCTCAGCGGCCGTGGCTCACGGGCCCAGCCGCTCCGCGGCATGTGGGACCTTCCCAGACCTGGGCACGAACCTGCATCCCCTGCATCGGCAGGCGGACTCTCAACCACTGCGCCACCAGGAAAGCCCCTAACTCTGTATATTCTTCAGGGATCTTCTCGGCGCGGGCCTTTCTGCAAAGAACAGCCTCTTTGGTGGCCCCTGCACTTGCTACACTTATTTCTGTGTTAGAGCTTGGGTGTCCCTAACCCCTTGCCTCCAATGCCCTTCCCCAGGCACTCTGGGCCTTGCCAATTTTGTCATCTCTCTGAGGTCCACTTAATATTCCACATTTTGTGTATGGCCTTCACTAACCATTTCAGCTCCTATGACCTCTCCCCTGCCCCATAACTCTGTCTGTACGGAAAGCGCTTTGACAGTAACCCACTGAAATTCCCTCAGACATGCTAAATGTGCCATGGAATGAAGAAACAGTATCTCTCTTTTTTTTTTTTCAACAATAAACAGGTAAAGAAAATAAAAAACTCTAAACAGGAAGACAAACTCAGAGGGGGAAACTCTGAGCAATGTAAAAATCATCTATCCCTGAAAGGCTATTAAGGTGAATTTAATCTTCATATTTCTGGCCCTTAAATGACAGTCCTTAATCTGCCTGAGGGCACAACAGGAAAGCTGGGGACTATCCCAGGTACCTAGAATGCCAATGGCTAAGAGTCACCATGAAGCTCCCCCTCACGTCAGATGTATTCAAGAATGCTTCCTAATAAAACCCACTGCTCAGAGGTCTTAAAGACAGATAAATGAATGAATAAATGAATGGCATTCTGGGATGCCCCTTGGGAGAGGGGGCACTAACTGGGGTGAAGGGAAGGTACAACGAGATGAGGAGGGCGAGGTGCGTAAGCACAATACTCAGGAGAGAAAAAAAGCTTCTGGACAATTTCAGCTTAATTACAATCTCCATAATTACATCATCCCTAGGGTCGGGTGGGTGGAGATGGTGTCCTAACTGGTAAGAGATCACTGGGGAGTTTAAATAAGTGCCATGCATCTAACTATTCGATAAAATATCTCCAAAATTACCTTAAAAGTCCAACGTATGTAATCTCTACTAGACTGAGGAGTTTCTATATAAAATATAAACTCATATTTTATACAAGTTCAAGTGTGTCATAATTCTCACAATACATAAGCTGATATACAATAGTTATTTGCCTATTAAAGACTAAATGATTTGGTTTCCAATTTTTTGCTCTACTTTCAAAATTATTCATAATGTACTGAAACCATTTTGAAAGTTTGATGTATTGATTTCTAAACAAGAAACTATTACTGTTCTTTTTTTTATCTACAAAACACATATTATAGACATTTGGAAAACTTGGTCAAATTATACTCTTATGCATAATTTTTTATTTTACATTTTATTAAGGACTGCAATTTAAAGATAATCAGGACACCCTGAAAAATTAAGGAGCAAAATGAAGATGAAACAAAGACAGAAATTTAAAAGATATTCTGTTAAAAGTCAAAACACTCCAGTAGACTTAACTTTCAACTAATAGCAATGATGTGTTATTTGGCGTGGGGCAGATACACTGTAAGTGGTCAAAAAATGTTTGTTGGGTGAATGGATGATTGCAGTTACAACAGTCCATATGTGTGTTAAGTAAGTACGTATTTTCCTGCATGTGCTGGAGAGGAAAAGAATAAGAAAAAAGCAGTACCTTCAAGGGTAGATAAACCGTTTAGGAGCTTAACAGTGGATAACCTCCAGATTTAAATTTCACATAACATCATTTTAATGTAACTTCTACAATAACGAGTGGATGGTTTTCACTGTACATGGTTTATATTGTACACTCCCCTAAACGATGACATCCAGAAAAAATGATCATTTTAAACATCTTCACCAAAATCCCAAAGTTTCCTACTGCAAGGACATCACTTTAAATTGATCAAATGATGTCATCTGACTCGCTTCTAAGGATAGATTTTCAAAACTATGTAATATTTCAAAGCATATGATATTAAAGTCATCATTTTACACGCAGAGTCTGACTGGCTTTGGATTTCAAGCTAACCTTTAAAGTATATAAAGATGTCACTTGGTTTAGCTTTATGACATTATGTTTCTCATTTGCAGTGTTCCAGAAATATTTCATCTCAACCAGATCTCAGATTCTCTTAGCGCAAGGCTTCATCTTCCACTTAATCTGCCTCCCCCACCATTCCACTGTATGTTCTGATGAGTAATACTCTCTACCAACTAACAAAATCAGACTTGGTGGAAGGGAAACACTTTCTCCTTATTCCGATCTGTGCTCTCATTCCCATCCCCCTATAATCCATTCCTCAACCAGCACCAGAGGGGTCTTTGTCATACACGTGGGATTATAGCACTTCTCAACTTAAAGCTCTCCAATAGTTTCCCATCACTCCTATAATGTAATTCCAAATTGTTAATATGTTCTTGAAGATCCTGCCAAGATCTGGAGTCTGACCTCTTTGGCTTTTCTCAGACCTTGTCATTTGGTCTTTCAGTCCTTTAAATTAATTTCTGTCTTAGGGCTGCATTTGCTCTTCCTTACACATGGAAAAAACTTCACACATCCACCTCCTTCTCATCACTAAGGCCTCAACTCAAATGCTATCTCTTCCCAAGCCTTCCCAATCACCTCCTAACTCGACAAGTATTTCATCTCCTTAACACTTCTTAGCGCTCCAAATTTTCTAGTTACTAATTTGCATGTCAGCTATCTCCTCCACTAGACTCTAAGCATTCTAGTCCCAACAAACAACAAGCTGACCAGCTGGCTAAGCAAAATCACTAGAAATAGAAGAATAACAATGTAAAAGCAACAGAAAGCTAACTTCCCTAGTAATGCCAGATATTTCATATATGCAGGAGCACAGAGAGATCCGAGGGGCTGCTCACATACACCAAAATCTTTTAGCCACTGAAAATCTTAAAAAATAAAAATTCAAAAGGTTTCCAAATGTAATTAGTAAAACCGTAACCTAAATCACACATAATTCGTTACTCTACCACCACCACAGTGTGAGTTGCACAAACCAGTGCATTTTCGTGTGAAATCATGGTTTCCCAACTGCCAGCCACATCCATCAAAATAAGGGGTCATTTATCACCTAAATCGGTTGAGATGTCTGCACTTCAGATGGTGGATTTTCAAATAAAGTACTTTTGCAATATGGTGCTTCTCATCTAATGATCCTATGTTTCTACTTTACTTTTTAAACACTCAAAAGTTTATTTTTTAAAATTTAGGTTGATACACAAGGAAAAAGGAGTATCTTATGGCTGTGGACAGAAATAAAGGAAAAGGGGAAAAAGCAAGAGTAGATCCAAGGATGCAAGGTGAACACCTTGTCTGCCTCCTGGGCTTTCTCTTCAACTGTCCATGCGGCTGCCATCTGATGCTTCTCCGTCATAGATAAAATATCCTTGAAAAGATGGTCTCCTTTGCTCTATTGTTTTAAACAATAGACATGATCAACAAATAAGACAAGTACATTACATCTATAGCAACACAGACATAAAACGACTGTGTGGGTCAGCGGAACAAATCAGATGAAGCGGCACATAAAGAGAGGACACAATCCCAGCACGTTATCAGACACTGTTTCCCCAGAAAACACAATGCCCTAGAGTTGATTCTGAAATATGGACATTAATATCTTCAGAAAAGCTGAAAATAAGAATTAAAGTTGTATACAACTTCAGAAGACCCTGCTATGGTGTTTTAAATCTTAATATTGTCAAAAGCTTTTTCGGTTTTTAGCAATTACTTTTGCTCACCTGCTTTAAAGAGCTGTTTTCCTTTCACTGTCACAAACTTAGAAATTTAAAGTAACCAACAGCTTTGCTTTTTAAGAAAAGGTGAATAAAAATAGCCTAAGAATATATAAATCAAACGCTTACAATTTGGTAACATTCAAGTCAGACTAGATGATGAAGTTAAGGAGAAGAGAGGGATGAAAGGAAAAGAGGAAAGAGGAAATTGTAGGGTAACACCTGAACACACTTTTTAAAACTGCGTATTAAATATAGTATGATCACTATCTCCCTCAAGTAAAATAAACGAGCCCATGAAGTTCTTGGTTGACAACAGGAGAGATTTTGGAGCATCAAAAAGAACAGATATAGATGAGAATGAATAAATATTTTGAGAATATATTCTGAAGGCAATGCTTATAGTGGTGGCGGAGAGAAATAAACCATGGAAAGAAAAAGAACGACTTTGGAGAGATGTTATGGGTGAAAATGTTCTTAAAGTACTCATCTACATTTCATTACTAAGAAGTTTCAGTATTAAGTTGTATAATTAACATTTTACAAGTTTTCAACAGGGCTCATCAGTCTTTAAAGCTAAATTTAGCTCTTTATCTTCACAGTAATTACCTTAAACCATTCTAAATATGGTCTACATTCCTACATCCCTTTAATTACTAATTCTTTAATTATTAAACAAACTCTTATTTCAGAAGTTAATAATTAACTTACTAAATATAATATACGTCAGTTTCTAAGTTGCCCTATGAAACGATTCATTACTACCAATTTACTTGAGTAAAATAGTGAAACTATTCTAAAGGTATTTCAAAACTCACACAATTTACCCAAGAACTACATCAATAAGTATTACACATTATTAATAAATATTTAGTATTTTAAAAATTATTAGCAGTTACTTTTTTTTAAAAAAAGGGAACATTTTGTAACTTCTTGAGAATCAACATAATAGATTAGCAACCTAAGTTTTACTGAACAGCTGGATTGAGACATACAGCCAACAAATAGCTAGTGACATACCCCTTGTGTCTGTAGGGACAGAGGTGTGATACGTCGTTTTTCCCATTCATTAGGGCGTGGTTCGGGTGTGGATTCCATAAAATTGCGCTTGAGTTCACTAATGCTAGCCTGGTGTTTCAGTATTTCCTCCTGGGCCTTATCCAGGTCCTAGCAATATGTAACGTAATAAAGGGGGAAAAATCCAAAAGGAAAAAAAAACAAAAAACAAAAAAAACCCAATAGGATAAAAATAAAAAATGAAACCAAAAAATAAGACAAAGTAAACTTACGATCAAAAAAACATAGTAAAGCAAGAAAAATGCCAAGTCTCAAAAGCCATACCATCACCTAGGAATATGAGTTTGTCCAAATTTGAAAATAAAACCAATGTGCAATTTTTTTATGATTCCTGTCTTAAAGGGTTCTGACTTCTTCTCTGTTTAGAATTGTTTAAGAAATCAGTAGAAGGAGGCTATGGAACTAATACTCAACATGGCCAATAACGCTTCTTTCTAATAGTTGGATTTGAAATGCAGCCAATGACTTTGTTCCTGCAAATTTACCTTTCTGATTAGGGTTCCTACTAGAGTTGCACTCTGTAATATAATGAAGCAAGTGAAAATAGAGAAAGGTGGACTCAGAGCCCATTTGGCCTGACAGGAATCCAGTTCAGGGTCATCCCAAAAAAAGGGGGTGGGGGACCCACGGTTGGCTTTTTTCAGGAAACTCCAGCAATGGTTTTTAATCCTTATGGAATAAATGGAACAGCGTCCAGAGGCTGCTTCTGTTTGGCCTTTCTCTAAAATCAATGAACGTCATATTGGTTTCATGTACTTGCCAAGCACAAAAGCCACCCACATACCAAACAGTCCTTATAAAAAGATGCGAGGAAAACTACCAGGTCAATTTTCACTGAAGTACGTAGGCCCTGACAAATGTCACTTGTGGGATTTTTTAGATTGGCCCTGAGAAATGATATTTGTGGAAATAAAAGGCAGTATTGAGAAAACAGTTTTAACTGAATTTTAAATGTTTTCTTATATTTCAAAAATCATGGGGCCACCTGTGGATTATAGCTTTCAATCCCACTACTCCCAGAGAAACAGGTCATGCATCTGATTAAATTAGATATTCAATATGCATGCACAAGCATAGTAGCTCATCTATGAGCTGCTATTGCCATTTGCAAAATCTCATGAAAATCTAAAAATCTTTGCATGGCATGGAAAAATGACTGTGGCTTGAGATCAGGCACATTTCTTGCATTTGTTCAAAGCAATGTTATGTATTACACTTTAGAGCATTTTAGTAAGTTATGCAAAAATACATTTCCAACAGTTATCAAAGCTGCTGAAAGCAACCGAACGGATTAGTCAAATTACTGAGGATTGCAGCTCTCCACTGAATATGCTGCCATGTACTACCCTAAAGAAGGGGGGAAAAGAAACAAAAAACCATTCTCGCGTGACACGGGGAATACAATACATTTTACATTCCTAATTGGGTGGCTAGGTTTTTTTTTCCTCCTCTTTTCTTTCTTATTTTCTTTCATTTATTCTTTTTAATCAAAACAAACCCATTAATTAGCATACTCTCAAATGGAAGATTTTAAGTGGACCACATTCTTTTTTTTTTTTTTTTTTTTTTTTTTTTGCGGTACGCAGGCCTCTCACTGTTGCGGCCTCTCCCGTTGCGGAGCACAGGCTCCGGACGCGCAGGCCCAGCGGCCATGGCTCGCGGGCCCAGCCGCTCCGCAGCATGTGGGATCTTCCCAGACCGGGGCACAAACCCGTGTCCCCTGCATCGGCAGGTGGACTCTCAACCACTGCGCCACCAGGGAAGCCCCACATTCTTAACTGCATGGATTTTGGCACTCTCTCGCACCACCAAAAAAAAAAAAAAAAAAAAATTGTGGACACAGGGCCAAATGACTTAGTGCCAGATCGACATATATTTGTTCTGGTGAACGTGTATTAAGGATGGGATTATGTTACTTCAGACTCTAAACCCTGGAGATAACCCATTAGGAGAAAACAGGTTTACTTGCAGAACTTCAAGATTAATGAATAAAAACTTTATTCATTTGATTACACAGAATTTTTTTTTCCCAGATGTCACTTTGAGAACTTATAGTAGATATATTCCTACCTAAGCCACTTTAAAAGAACACAGTTGGACTGGTAACATGCACTCCCAAGGTGAACTTCCCCCATGCATTTCGTGCACTGTGCTTCAAAGTTGCCAGCCAGCCAGCCTGTGCGTGACCCCCCGTTCACAGCAGCCTGGCAGCCATTAGGACAGAGTTGTTTTCTTAAATTATACAAACCTCCAACATTAAATTGCTATGTCTGACATAAATATTATCCCCTTCTACCCTCAAGGAATTTTTCTGTGAAATTAAATCACACACAGGGGGGGAAAAGGCAAATAAACATAAGTTTATCAATCAGCAAGCACCAGAAATGACTCAGAATTGGATAGTCTAAGACATTAAAATAAAAGAGGAATAAAAATCTTAAGAACCTAAAGCCACAACGAGCAAAACTCACAAATAAACCCTAAAAGTGCTCCGCCCCCCGCACAATGATAATGGCAGGCAGCAGCTACCAGGTATTTAACTTTGGGGGAAAAATATCCACCTCCTCCAGCTGTGTTTCCTCCTCTTCCGTCTTCGCCTGGAAGTCACCCAGCAAGCAGCCAGAGAGAAGGGGAGTGTTAGTGGAAATGCTACCATCAGTGCAAAGAAGCTGTATTTGAACTTAAATGGTGAACCAGCATTACCAACCTTTACTGTCTGGCCCTCAGAAGATGCAGACTATTAAGCCACTTTGGTCTTTCTTCACCTACAGTGTTGTACAAATGATGGAAATGGTCCTTTGCAAAGGTGGAATGGAGAATGGAAGCTTCACTCTTTCTCAGTCCCTAGATTATGCGCTGCTTTTTAATATGTTTTGACTCAGGAATGAAAACATGAGAGTGTAAAAATGGCATAATTCAATCTGTTCTAACTTGAAACATCTAAATCAACTAGTGGTGAGGGCAAAGTGTCATGATGTAAATTTTGGCTTTCACTTTCTATCAGGGACAAATGTTCACCCTATTATTTAGTTTTTTAACACAGATTTCTTTCCTTGGGGGGAAACTGGTTTATTTTGCTACTTTCATAAAAATGGTGGGTAGTTAAAAACATTTTTATATTTTATAGCCACTTTTCTTTCATAAAATTCTTTAAGCAAGAATATTTTTTCATAGTTGGACAATTCTCAGTTATCTAATGACCCAAAGAATTAATCTGTACATTTAAAACTAACATAAATACTGATGACTACTGACTCATGGAAGGGAAGAGCATAAAAGAAAAATATTGGTTCAGATACCAAAGGAAAATAGTTTAACCTTTACATGTTCATTTATAGCATATAGCATTTATAGCATTTATACATATTCTTTTTCTTCTTTACTGTAATGACAGTGTCAAATCCGAGAGTTCAAAAGTGTTTTTTTTTTTTAAACTATTCAAGCATTTTTGAGAGGTAAGCAGGGAACTCAGAGTATCTTTTGATCAGCAGGGAAAAATTAGACACAGCCACTCAACAATTTGCTAAGAATCATCTTCCAATTCCTTGGTCAGCACTTAATTCTCGAAAATGTCGATCTGGCATTCTTCAGGTAAACTTCAGGAATCAAGGATTCTCCCACTATGCCTAATTATCTTCACATTTTCCTTTAGATTTGCTCTAAATTTTGTGATTTATTTTATGTATTAATAGTAACCACAGGATATGAGACACTAAGTCCCAGACCACATTTAGCAAAACAAATCAAAAACTACTACACATATGAGCACTGCTTAGTACTGCAGAGGTCGCCCTATATTGGGGCAAAAATCCTCGGATCAAACCAGACACCTAATTTAAATAAAAGAACACTAAGAGGTCCAGTCCAACCTTAGTGCTACGGAGTCTAAATTTTCAAAATACTATAGTTCATTTTTCATACATATTTGTTAAAGGAAAGATAACAGAATAGTATCTTCCTTACAAAATACGTGACAGTGACTCTTATATAATACATGATTTTGAGTTTAAAAAAAAGAAAAGAAAAGAGAACAAACTACCTGAACTTCATCTGGGCTCCAAATGCTACAATAATAGGGAGACAAGGAGTTTCTGAGATTAGACCTATGCATGTCAGGAGTAAAGGTCACAGATGCATCCTCAAAAATGCAAGAACAAGCTTGGCTTTCTAACAGAGAAATAATAACACTAAGGAATTCTACTAATACATATCAATCACAGTTATGTCCAGTGCATCCTAAGTTCTATATCAAAATAAAGTTTCCATCCTAAAGGAACAGCATGAACATTTATCTGCAAAATGGACAGACCCAAAACAGATTATGAAGGGCAACGTAGGTCCCCCTCTCCTTGCTTTTATGGCCTAGTATGGTTCAGGTATTTATAAAATAATCCTACAACTTCGCTCTTAACTTAGAATGTGTGGACCTAGTCAATTAATATCAGTGGAGGGAAAGTGTTTAATTACACTTATTTCTCATGTACTAAAACGATGTGTGTGAAAGTGTGCAGATCATACTATTTTGAGGTTAACCAGTGATGGAATTTATGCACATGTTTACACTCTACATTAGGAAGGGTATAAGACGAAGTGGAGTGTTGTTGACCACACAGGTTTAAAGCTCATGTAGGAGAGCCAGCAACTGCTTCCTCTTCCTCCATTTTGTCATTCAAGTCACAGTCATAAGAAACAGTCAAGCAAGTGGCTTTTGCCTCCAGATAGTAGAGGGATAGAGCCAGAGGAAGGGAAAAGGTGAGAGAAAAAGGCACTGACTGAGACGCAGAGAGAAGGAGTCCAAAAATGAGGATGAGGGAGGGAAGGAACAAAGGGGAGGTGATGGGAACACAGTGCTGGATGTCGGTGGGGAGGAAGGAGACCCAGACCTTGGGGAGGCTGGAGAAGGCAAGGCACCCACCATCATCAAGCAGTGAGGGGAAGCGAGGTGGAAAGCGTCTGCAGAAACTGAAGAAGTACCCAAACTCTGAATCCTTGTGCTCAGCCTCTTTTAGAGGCTTCTCGTGGGCGGGAGGACAGTCAGTCTCAGGAGGGGCTTCAAGAGGATCCAAGCCAGAATCACAATCCCCCTGTTCTGATGTTTCGCCCGTGGAAGGGAGCTCTAAGCTGTCTAGTGTGATCTGATCGGCCTCCCCAAAGGGGTCTTCCTCCGAAATGTCTGAAAGCAAGTCCATTTCAGGGGCTGGCAATATGTATGGGGAAAGAGATGAAGCACAGTGGATGAGTGGTGAAGGTGGGCACATGGAAATAAGCTATTCTCAAAGCAAACCCATGGTTGAATGTGAAATTACACAGCGGATACATTCAAAGGAGAACCAAAAGCAAGAGAGAGAAAGAAGAGAGAAGAAATGGGTTGTTAGTGAAAACGTTTACTCAGAAGGATTGTATTAACACAGTGTCATTAGAAATTGAATTAAATAATCCATTTATAAAACAGGAAAACTGGACTACTTTTATCACATACAACTTATAGGTAATAGGCTGATTTAATTATTAATTTTCAACTGGTTGCAAACGGATCCTATGAAACTCAAATAGCATTATTACTTTTGAACCTGGTCGCTGACAAACACTGAAAGCATTAGTGAAAAGGCCAGTCATTTACCAAAAACAGGCAGAATTTCCCTTGGAATTTAAAAGAACTTTTCTTTTGTATCACATTATCTAGGCAGAATGGAACACAGACTTTCTGAGATTCTCAGCTCTCCTATTTCTGATGTAAGTAGTCACTCCTGGGTGTCTTGGTAGCATAATTATAATTAACCTATCCTGACAACTTTTCAGTTATTGATAGATACCTTGTTTGCTGTGATTCCTGTTATTCTAAACTAATTTTTAACCAAATCCTTTGTGGAATGTAATATTCACAAATTTTTTAACAAAGGAATGAAGAGGATCTGATGGCACGTGCTACCAGAAGCATCTGTCCTTGTAGCATAAGACAGGGCCCCCATGGTGCCCGAGCCCTCCTCTCTGCTGGGGTTGGGGGCTGTCAGTGCAGGAAATCCTGAGACACTGGCAGCTACCTCATCTAGCAAGTTCTTTATAAATTCATGTTGCACATCTTTGAATTTTTCAAAGTTAAAATTTTGAAAACATTATAAATCCATAGGATGATTTCATTTCTTTTTCATGTTTACTTCCAATGTTACCCATTCAAAAGTTGCTTTGTGCAGACATGGAAAAGAGATCTGAAGAACTCAAAGCCACTTCAAATCAACTTCTAAGTGACTGTACTTGCCCAAGGTAATATAAAATAACCCCGGCAAGTTTGAAAATACAATATAGGTTACTTCTCTGTTCACTATGGTATACACACCAAAGAAGACTGAAAGCAACACACCATCTTCTCACTCAGCATTCAAAAAACAATTACTTAAAACTTTCTTCTTCATCAGTGGTAGATTATTAATTAAAAATCATATTTTTCATAAAGACCACCTTTCTTCTTTTAAAAAATTCAAGTCAATACTACAATAAAATAATCAAGACATAGGCTACACCTTAAAATTTACTTGAAACAAACCAAATATGAATTTCAAATCATCACAGCTTTTATAATTGGGGGCTTAATTAAATAGGATGATTATAAGGATGGACAAAAGACCAATAAATTACTTGCTTGCATTAAGGTAATTTACGCTGAAATATTTTGCTTTGAACAACAACCAGAAAAAGGTTAGAGACTCAGTCCAAACCAGCAAGAGCATACACATATTTGAAAAGAGGGAAATTTTTATCAACACAGAACATACAATGACTGACCTTAAAAGATATGTGAGTTCTGAAACAACAAATGCAATAATAGACAGCCTCTTGTCTAAATACACATTTAAAGCCACGCATTCGACTAATTTACCATACCTTTCCTTCAGTGAGTTGCACGTGTGGGGTTTTAGCTGGGCTTCTAATGTCCCTGCTGCCATCACCATCTGGTACCACAGCAGGGCTCACGGCTCCAGGGCCCGGTGCTGAAACCTCCCCAGCAGGGCCAGGAAAATCCTTCGTAAGACTTCGGTCCACAATACCAATCAGAGCTAGTTGAGAATGATCATACGGATTGCTTTAGGACACTTAAGCGATAAAATGTGATGAACGCCCCCCATTCCCAGATAAACAGGCATGTTATAGACAATTAATAGAAACGGGAACACTGTTGGATCATGAAAATAACATATCGAATAAACTCATGTTTAAACTTTTAATAAACTCTAGAAGTATTCTGAATTGTAACCCAATAAATTAGATCAATCTCTCAAGTCACAGATTTTTGAAGGATAAACACTGATCATAGAATTGGCCAGTAGAAGGAGCCCTAAGACCAGATGAAAGACCAGAGTCAGGGTACTATGTCAGAATTACAAGGTGAGCAGTATTTTAATTCTCTGGAGTCTCTTTAATCTTGCCTGAACTTATTTCTGAATCTACCTATGGCAACAAATAATTACCTAGTTATTAAAATGATTTGCTTCAGTAAGTTTTAAGAATTCCTCCATAAAGGAACCTTTAATTAGAACACCAGTCGAAATTGCAACAAGACAGGAAGAGTAGATTTTAGAGAATCAACTTCTATGTTTATGTTAATATTTTTCATTTTTCTAACCTCCCTCCTGAATGCCTCAACTTGACCTACAGTAAGTCTAATACATAGAAACCCTCTGCCTCAGCAAATCTGGCCTTATGTGTTCCCTTCCTCTATCCTACAGATGTGCAGGAACATATATCGTGTTGACATTTCTGTCATATGGCAGATCAACCCAAGACGGCCTCAAATCTCAACAAGGCAAAGTGAGTAGCAACCAGCAAAAGCCTCTGTCCATCTGTAGTTTCTTCCCCAAAGAAGAAACCACTGAGGTCATTTCACCAGCATAAAAAGCGCTTTCCTGACACAGGGTGCCTTGCTCTGGCCCCCTGCCCCTAGGGAAGCCCAGTGTTTAACTTTAGGCTGCAAGCTCTTGGAGGGCAGAGACTGTGTGTGACCCACCATACTGAACCTGGGCAACACCTAGACCTCTAATCCATGTGTTACTAGAAGCCTCTTAATCCACACCCCTCAGCTGCCCTGTCCAAAATTTCCTTCTTCTCAGTATCGACTTTTTGCCAAATACACTCACATGCTTCACCCAGTTACTCAAGTCAGATACCCTGAAGTCTCTTCTTTTACTCCTCAACAACCAGCAAGTCCAATAGAGTCCTTGGATGTATTTCTAAATGTGGCCACTTCCTTCCATCTCTATTTTACCACCCAGGTCCCTTTTAAGACTTTCATGGCTCTTAAACACTCATACTTTGGAAAGCCCATAACAAATCATATTAAACATTAAAATGAATTCACACCGTACATTAAATATAATTATTTTCTAGGGTTTTAACTTTTAAAAAGATTTTAACAATTTTTCCTTGGAAAGTATATGAGTAACTCTTTAACCTATGATTATGGTTTCTAAGCACCCATTATGCATACTCAGAGATTTACTGCAAAATGAGAAACTCTGACCTAGAAATGGCTTCAAATGTAATGATATCAAAATTTTAATGAATATCCAATTTAAAGTTACATAATGAAGTTGGCAAAATATTGACCCTGCATACTTTTGTTAAACACTTAATGATTTCAGTTTGCAGCTAATAATTTTTGTCAGGTCTTAAACCGTGTAGAACCCTGAGAAGTTTATAGGCCCAAGGCGTTGGTGCCAATGACTAATAGGTCTACTACCATTTGAGACAAAACCACCATGACTCTCACCAGGATTATTCCTGACAAGTCGACCTGAGCCTCCTCTCTCATCCTCTCTAATTGCTCTGGACATGGCATCAAGTGACTTTTTTTTTCTTTTAAAGATAGCACTATACACATATGTGCTTGTATAAGTGTGTACACATGTGTATGTATGTACAACACACACCCTTCAATGGTTTCCTAGAATAAAAACCACACTTGGCACCAAGAGAATGTGACCTGCAAGGCCCTGTGTGACCTGCTCCCACCCTACCTCTCCCTATCACTAGGCAGCTCTGACTACACTTGCCTTCTTTCTGTTCCTAGAATGTATCAAGCTGTCCCGAAACTTATGATCTTCAGACCTGCTACTCCTGCTACCTGGAATGCTTTATCTCCTGTTCTACTCACGGCTGCTTCCTTCTCATCCTCCAAGTCTCACCTGAAATGGTTCTTCCTCAGATATGCCTTCCTTCCCTGATGACCCAATCTGTAAATGCCCCTGATTATAATTTCCACTTCCAGGAAATCATCAGTTCCCCTGCTCTCACATGCATCCGGGGTGTTAGTGCTCTCCATGACTGATTTGCCTCCTTTCTGGTTTGAAGAGCAATCTTGGAATCTCATTGTTCTAAAATAGCTATCCTAGATTAATTTTTATTTTGATATTTGATCTTTAGATATCACATTGATTTTTACTTTCTACATAATCACTAAAAGACTTAATTTGTCAAACCTTAAAGTGAAGAATATTTATATACTTAAATAGCCTGTTTAGAAACAGGAGAAAGAAAACATAACACATATCAACAACAACAAAAAAAGGTATATTGATGGTGTGGTGGGGAAAATAAAGCTCAGTACCAGGTTACAGCCTAGCTTTGCTCTGGGGGAAAAAAAAAACATAAGCCCTATCCAAATAGTTCCCTGTCTGGTCATGTATTGGCATGAAAAGCCTCCTATTTTTCACAACAACACAATAATCCTTTTGAATGGCTGGCCCATCTGATGAATTACAGTGTCCAAAACACAAAAGGAAAAATAATGGATTACTGTGCCATGTTTGTTGCTTTTACTTGTGAAAATCATTGTTTTCAGATACGGACCCACTATAACCCTCTGCGCTAACTGCCCATACAAGATGGTGGGCTTCCTTGAGCACAGTTTATATACCTCAAAGAAAAAGCAGTGGTTTACTGCTCTTTTTAAGCCCTAAAATTCGCAACATGAGAGTTATAAAAACTTCATAGTTTAAAACAAAGGCTAAAAAGGACAGTGTTCCAGAAAGAGGAATGATTTCTCTCAGGCATTAAACGACACTGATCACATTTATTCAGCACTTGTATAAATTCTCTGTGACAAGGGGCAAGACTTGTGAAATACTTACATAACCGGGCACATTTTTTGGATTTACTTGGAAAAAGTACTCAGTTGTTGATGAGCTAAAAGATACTCTGACAACTATCATGCAGTAATAATTCACTAAATTTAAATCACTGCATTTGGGAACGTGGACATTTATTTGAACCACAATTTATGATTCTGTTGCACATTTTTT
Source organism: Mesoplodon mirus (assembly GCF_964341445.2). Classification (NCBI taxonomy): domain Eukaryota; kingdom Metazoa; phylum Chordata; class Mammalia; order Artiodactyla; family Ziphiidae; genus Mesoplodon; species Mesoplodon mirus. Next base: position 31,830,638 of record NC_138986.1, on the reverse strand, counting down.
TCTGTGGTCTCATAAAACTATATGAAAGATTCTCCAGAAGCAGGATTCAATAACTATATGTACCAAAATGCCCACCAACAAAACTTGGGAAGTATCTGTGCGTCTGCCTGGATCTGTTTTCTAAGTTTATTCCAGGAAAAATAGATCAAGGCCAAGGAGTATCAATCCTTCACTACTGAGAGAAGATTTTTATCTATTAGCATATCCAATCTGTTTAGCTAATTATTTGAAACATAAGTTGTTCAAGTTCGTATTTCAGAAAGATATCAGTAATAACAATCAAAAACAGGTTTTTGCTGATAAACAGTAGTAAAATAGAAATTTTCCGATTTAGCATTACTATTTTTGTGTATATGTTTTGAGATTCATCAGCCAAAAAATGTTGGAGAACTACTTCTGGTAGAAGGGTATCCATACCAATTACTTGCTATTAGGTAGAAAGAAAAAAAAAATTTTTTAAGCGTTCTAATATAAAATTAACCTCAGCTCTTTTATAGGAAACCTGCTATTAACCCAAAATTAGACAGGTAATAAGATATATATATAAAATGAAGGGAAGCAACATCAATTCATCTCCATGTGTAATTTATTTAAAAACTACATATATGTAGCTAATGAGAATTCCAATAGAAAAAATTTATACAAATTTATACATGTCTCCCCTTGGGTGTAAAAACAGATGAACACACTATATTTCCTTTTTGTTAAACACTGTATTTAAACTAATCCTTTGAAGCTGTGAATGGTTTCCCGTATGCTAGAATGTCTGTTAAGCTTTAGTAAGGGTTTTTAAACTCAAAAATGTGATGATGCAATGAACGTTTTACGTTCCTTTGAATAAAAGTTCTATATATGCTATCACACCAAACACCCTTGGAATTACATGTCTGTCATTAATTAACAAGTTCAAGAAATTAAGTCACATAATATATATCACAGTTAAGTCAGACCAGTAAAAACATCTGTCCAACATCTCATCAACAAGAACTCAACTAATATTTGTGTGTATTTACAGTGCCAAGAAAATTTAGGTTCAGAATGACAACTTCAAAACACCATCGGATGAATGGATAAAGAAGATGTGGCACATATATACAATGGAATATTACTCAGCCATAAAAAGAAACGAAACTGAGCTATTTGTAATGAGGTGGATAGACCTAGAGTCTGTCATACAGAGTGAAGTGAGTCAGAAAGAGAGAGACAAATACCGTATGCTAACACATATATATGGAATTTAAGGGGAAAAAAATGTCATGAAGAACCTAGGGGTAAAACAGGAACAAAGACACAGACCTACTAGAGAATGGACTTGAGGATATGCAGAGGGGGAAGGGTAAGCTGTGACAAAGCGAGAGAGAGGCATGGACATATATACACTACCAAACGTAAGGTAGATAGATAGCAGGAAGCAGCCGCATAGCACAGGGAGATCAGCTCGGTGCTTTGTGACCGCCAGGAGGGGTGGGATGGGGAGGGTGGGAGGGAGGGAGATGCAAGAGGGAAGGGATATGGGAACAGATGTATATGTATGACTGATTCACTTTGTTATAAAGTAGAAACTAATAAAAAAAAACACTATAAAATTATTTTCTTATGAGTGTAAGTAACAGTATTTTATTTACTCAGGAAAATAGAATGGCTCTCCCTCTAGGGTATTTCTGGGGATCTTATTAATAAGTAGATCAACATTTTCTGATCCCACTGGATTAGAGAAAGATTAATGGAATCCAGAATCCTAATAAATGTGTTTACCTCCATCTAGACTCCTGGAGACCCGCTTACTAGAAGTGCGTTCAAAGTGCGGTGCCGGCCTGTCAATGAGGGTGCTGGCCTGGCGGGTCTGCGCTTGGGTACGGCCGCTGTAGCGGAATTTGGACCCCAAGGTCAGGAACTTGGCCTTTGGTGGCTGCTCTGGAGACACAAGCCTGTGGGGGAAAAAGGGAACAAAATTAGACTTTATGGATTTTTTTTAACTTTAAAACTATATATTTTAATATCTCATTTCATTAAGTATGATTATTTGGTCCAAAAAATGCTGCCTAAACTTTCTAATAAAAATCAACATTATTTATAAACCCTCCTATATACAGAGGTTTATGATAATGATAAGATGAATAAATCCTCATTCACACATTCATGAATAATGTCTTCCTCAACCGGAGCAAAAACGCAGCTGTTTTCAGTGTATATCAAAGGTTATTTATTTGTATTAACTTAAATCATTTATATAAACACATATGCCTGAATTCTTGCTCCAAGCCAGAAGTGCCAAGTAGCAATCCATTACCATTAGTAATTCTTAATATTTATGTCTATTTCTCTGGGAAAGAACATCTAACTCAGGAATCTGTCCCATCAAGTAATGCTGTCCCATGAAGAACACAGCACAGTGGATCTGTAGGGATAACTAACACCCTTTCTTGTCAGCACAATTCTACTGCTTAAACCCCAGGTCCGTAATGAATGAAGTACAACTCCTGATGGCAAGTACTTCCAGATTTATGTGAAAGCACGGTTTTAGTAAATGAGCCAATCTTGTCTGGTATACAACTGAAATTATCTTGCCTTCACTGCCTGATGAAGAGCTGGCAAAACATCTTAACAAAAAAGATAATCCCAGAGCTCTTAGAGAATGTATTAAATAAGAAGACTGCAGTTGACAATTCCAGAATATGGAGAACTCCACCAAAATTTTTCCTATCATTATCCAAAGAAGAGTGGTTTCTTAAAGAGTTCTTTACCGTTCCGAATATTACTAGCATTTCTGCTCAACTTTTAGAAATCTTCTGCTTAACAAGCAATGAAAAGAGACTCAAGTCAAGGTAAAGCTACATGTAGTAATACAAGAGGTACTCCCCCATCAATTCAGGATTCTCAATCATATCAACCCAGGAAAACAACCTGTTAGAATGAGACTGATGACAAAAGAACTAATACACTCTTGGCTTTAGTCTTGTCATAGAGGGTAGCAGAAGTGTTCCTTGAAAACTTCCATTCTCTGCCAATAGATTTTCAAGGGAGACAGAGATGATGTTGCTGAGAAAGCATAATCTGAAGACGTCAGTGCCTCAAACTGTACTTTGGAAAAAGCTCTATATTCTTAAATTAGAAAGCCGGAATGCTAGACATTTAGACCAGAAATTAACTCTTATCTGTGCTCTGTAATCTCTTTCTCTAACAGTGAAGGAACCTGAGGCGCTGAAAGATTAAATGTCTTAGCACACTGGTAATGAGCACCAGGGGCAGGGTGAGAAATGTGGTCATTTACCATGCACTGCCTCCTGATGGGCTGAATATGGTGGGTTTCCCTACCTTGCAATCCAGCTAGCTGTGGTCTAAGAATGCTGTGTAGGAAAGCAGTGATGTATAGAAAAAAGGGTCATTGGCAAGCTCATCAGTGCAGTAATTAAGAAATGCTCATTCTCCTTGAAAAACAAGTTGGCTAAATCACATTTATCTTATCATCCATTCATGAAGCATGCCCTGTAGGTACTGGGAGATCAACAAGTGGACAAAAAGGGACATTTCTAAAAAATATCTCAAAGGAGAAACATGCGTCATGACCCAAAAGGAAAGACCCCCTCCTCCACAAAATTTTAAAAACTAAACAAAAGACAACAAGCACTGGCGAGAATGTGGAGAAACTAAGACCCCTGCATACTATTGGTGGGAATACAAAATGGTAGCGAAGCTACGTGAGACAGTAAGGATGCTCCTCAAAAAATTAAAAATAGAACCATCACATGAGCCATCAGTCCCACATCTGGGTATTTTTCCAAAAGATCTGAAATCAGGATCTCAAAGAGATATTAGCATTCCCATGTTCATTATACCATGAGTCACAATAACTAAGATATGGAAACAACCTCACCATCCATCTACAAATGAATGGATAAAGGAAATACAGGATATACATACAATGGAATACTATTCAGCCTTTAAAAAAGAAGGAAATTCTGCAATATGTAACAGAATAGACCTGTTACATTCTGGAATGTAACATCCTTGAGATGGAATGGCCCATCTCAAGGAGGGACCCTGAGAACATTACGCTAAGTGAAACAAGCCAGACACAGAAAGCCAAGTACTACATAATTCTACCTATATGATGTATCCAAAACAGTCAAAATTCACAGAATCAAAGACTGGAATGGTGGTTACCAGGGGCTGGATCCGGGAGGGTACGATGGGGAGTTGTTAATCACCAGGCAAAAAATGTCTATTAAATAAGATAAATAAGCTCTAGAAAGCTGCTATACAACACTGTACCTACAGTCAGTAATAATATATTATACATTTAAAATTTGTTAAGTGATCTCGCCACAATAAAATAAAATTATTTAAAAAGAAAAAGAAAAAAAAAGACTAGAGGCAAACAGGAGAGTGAGACTGGGTTATCTGCAACCCTTCTGCAGTTCACTTCAGTTGACTATATCTCAACCAAAGGCCACATCTTCCCAGAATGAGCAGCTCCATGAGGATTTTCCCTTACTTCCAGTTTACAAAAAATATAAATCCAAGAAATACAAGGAAAATATTTTAAAGGCAGATTTAAGTCATAATGCAAAAGAGGGAAAATCATTAACTAGAGGATTTTTATTCTGTTTATGTCAAACTGAGATAAAGTGCTTTCTTGCCCAACTGGCACTGGTGCCCACATACACAAAGTATTAGATTACAGATTAATTTTCTGATCACAAAGAAATCCTTAAGCAATTAAGCTACAATTAAACAGAAACTAGTACCAAAACGAAAAAGTGTTGACCACAAACATTTATGAGCTTTCTCTAAAAGAATCTTTTTGGTGATTTAAGTCAATGGTAATATGACTCCTCTGAAATGAGTATTTTAGAGCAGTTTTGAAAATAAATAGCACACTATGCTACCAAACTAAGAATAATGATGATAATGATAAACATTATTTCATACCAGAAATGGTTCTAAGTTTGATTCACGTGAGCTATATCATTTAGTTTTCAAAACAACCCTGTAATATAGGCACTATTATCATTACCACCATCACACAAATGATGAAAGGGAGAGACACACAAAGGTTGAGTAACTTACCTACAATCACACATCTAGTATGTGGAGGGGCAGCATTAGACCTTAAGAGTGCAAAGCAAAAACTTTAAAGATGAAGGGTCTAGATATCACAGCTATCTAGACTGCAGTAATAGGAAACTGAGGAAACAGAGAAAAGGAAGATCAGCAAACCACACTCTGCTAAGAAAAGCAATGTTAAAAAGTATGCCCCTGAATAAAAGTATGAAAGGAGACAGGACAAAAGCTATAGGAGGCTAAAAGGTCTAAGGAGATCTTCTGGGGTTTTTTGGTTTTTCAGGGAGCAAGACATGGACATGTTTATTGGCCAAAGGACTCATCGAAGCCACCCAATGGGGCACATGATTTACAAAGCACAATCCTACGTGAGGCATGAAACAAGGGATCAAGGTAGAGGAATAAAAGTTCTATATATGCTCTTTCTTGAAACAGGAGAGGAAGAAAAGAATGAATGAAGGGAGAGGGAAACGATGCTAAATTATAGACAAAAAAAAAGAGAAGATGCATGAAACCAAGAATGCTTATGACCCACAGCATCTACTATCAGTACACCCTCCAATGAAGGACATCTGAGCAGAGGGGCCAGGGTGCCCTGGGGCTCAAGAAGACCAGGAATATCTGTGATGGTGGCACTAGGATCCAGCTGACATGGGAAATGATCTCTCTGCAACTGCACCAACCCAAAGCGCTGTGTGAGTGTGTCTGTCTGGATAGTTATGCTATTGAAAGCAACACGTGGTAGCACAGGTGTAGAAATGGTGAGGTTGGGACACAGGACTCATCCAGGACCAGGAGACTGGAGGCTGATGTGCAAAAAGGGACAGGGACTTGGGCGGGGGAACACTCCCAACAAAGTAGCAAAGGGACAAAGCACAGGGTTCAGGGTTGGTCTGGTTGGGAAAGACATAAGACAGGAGGGAGCTGATAAAGCAACTAAGTGAAGCCTAAGGTGAGTGACAGTGAAAGAGCGGCAGCCGGGGTGGGAGGGTAGGGTGGTGGAGGGCAACTGGAGTGAGGGACCACTGCAGAGGCAGAGCAGTTGTGAGCCAGGACCAGCAGGGCCTGGTGACAGAAACAGATCCACGAAGAGGGAGAGCAAAGCACCATAAAGCAGTTGTGGCTGCATCTGCCACGCTATCCACTGCCCCCTCCTAGGATCTGGAGGGTACCAAGAGCTGTATTCATGAATCCCAAGCTGTTTTCTCAAAATTACCTGTAGAAAGTATGATGTTCCACGCACACTTTCCATAACCTTTTCGCTGCCCGATGGTTTGGCAGTTTAAAGCCAATGGTGCTCTCAAACTGTTCCAGCTAGAATAAATCCATAAAACAAATCAGCATATCTCTTAAGAGCTGATTAGAAGCTAGTGAAAAACACGGATTCAGATATTTCACTAAGAAGTAATTGTTCTTCTTGAGGAAGGGCAAATATCAACTACTGACATGAATTAGCTATCCCTCAATGTCCACTAAAATTCATTTTACCACCTTCCTATCAATCTTGACCACTTAGCTGATGCAAAGAAAAAAGAAAAATGAGCCCCCCCCCAGATGTGGCAGGCACTGACTACTTTTCCTTTTCTGTGAAACTGTGGCTGTTGTTTTGTTTTTTTTATCAACAGGAATACATATATGCAAGTTTATCATCAAAAACCCTGACTCTTTTTTTTTTTTTTTTTTACCATGGAGGAATAAATAATAGATCATTTTCTTAACATTCAAAGGAAAAGAATTCTGGTAGCTCGTGGCCATAGAGGAGAACACTGACAAAGCCCGATTAGATATGCCAAGGGCTACATGACTCTGCTTACCTCTGCTGGCCTAACTTTTATGTAGAAGTTACTGCGCTTATAGGAGATTTTCAGGATTTTCGGCCAAGCAAAACGATTGATTCTCAGTCTGTCTTTGTAGATGAGAAGCCCATTAGCACACACACCCAGCTTGATGTCCACGCCTTCTGAGTCCTGCCAAGCATAAGTCATTTGACCATGGTTAGAGCTGTGAAAGTTATATAGGTAGGGAAGTCAATGATCCCCCCCAAGTCACGATCAGGAATGCCAATTTAACAGGTCTGTATTTCAACTGCAGTGACAGTACACAAGTTAAAAGAAACAGTAGGACATACAACACATCTTAAACCTAGATATTCCTCTTGAGGGGTCAGATCTGAGATACGGTAACATGAGTACAGGACACAACACTCTTCAAAAGGCCTAACGCATGTGTCCTCGAGCTCGGCTGTAAGAGCTAAAAGGGAGGAAAGGAAATAGACCTCAATTTAGACATCCTGAAGATACAGGAGATAAAACATGTTTCCTAGAGGCTATTCCAGCCCCTGGGGACAGTCTGTCGGCTTACCCTGAGGTGCAGTCAGCCATTTTACTGCGGGCAACTTTATCTCAGATGATTATGCTAGCTAACAGCTGTTAAGTAACATCTATATTCTGGAGAACACCAACTCCTCACAGAAAATTTCTCTTCTAGGCTGATGGTGTTGAAATCTTTGAATTCTTTCAAGCAGTTTTTCAATAACACTAACTGCTGACATCCCGTTCTCATTACAACATTCCTTTGGCTGGCATATTTCAAATAGACTACAGACTATTCTTGAACTTATTGTTTTCTCTCCTCGGCGTTTTAATTTGGGAATGATGACAATCTAGAATAATCGCCAGCCTGAAAGATTTTTTTTTAAATCAAATACATTTACAGACAAAAGTAAGAAACTGCCTCCTCACATTTCAAGTAGTGGCTGAAGATCTAATATGTACAATATTCAAATATCTTTAAGAGAAGAACTAGATCTCATTCAAGATACGGAAAATTGAAGATTATTATTCAGATATTCACATTTTCAGAAATCATTAGCAACATGGAACAAATTCTCACAAAATATGCTGAAACAAACCCCACATAGTCTAGGTTCAAGTCAATAAAACTATAACATTTCAACTGACTTGTTACTGAGAACAATTTAACACAATTTAGTTCAGTTTTTTAAAAATAGAAATACAGTACTAGGTAACTGATGCCAATGGCATTCACTGCTGTGATATGTGAACAACTCATATATACAAATAAAATTACATTAGACCGGGGCTTCCCTGGTGGCGCAGTGGTTGAGAGTCCGCCTGCCGATGCAGGGGACATGGGTTCGTGCCCTGGTCCGGGTAGATCCCATATACCGCGGAGTGGCTGGGCCCGTGAGCCATGGCCACTGAGCCTGCGCGTCCGCAGCCTGTGCTCCGCAACGGGAGAGGCCACAACAGTGAGAGGCCCGCGTACCGCAAAAAAAATTACATTAGAACATCTGAACAGGTTTAAAAATCTCATCTACAAAGGTGCTTTATTCACCCATATCCTGACAGCCACAGTTCTCTCTAGGAACAGAGTAAAAAGCTATAGTGAACCAGGCACAGGTGCCTAAGCAATTTGGCACCAGACACAAATGACGTTTTGCCCAAAATATCACTGGCCAGGGACACAGGGAGCAGGCCGGAAGATTGCCCAAGACAGCATGTTCTCAGCACAAATAAGGAGGCAACCCTCATTTGGAACATTAAACAAAGCTATCTCTAGTGTGAGGCAATCTTTCAACAGGACGTTGAAGCTATTTTATCTGACTGAAAAATAAACACAATCTGGATCCAAGTAAATCAGCTGAGGTTCAATTGTTCCACATATTGTTTTAGAATTATCAGTATTTGTGTGAATAAAAATTACAGATAAAGGGAAAGAAGTTAAAGGGAAAAAAGGCATGCCTTAGTTCTCCACATTTGACTTCTGCCATTCAGCAACAAAGTCAGAAAAATAAACTAATAAAAAAGGAGCATCTTCTCCACCTTGCTCACTGCCTCAGGAAGCTACCCCATATGGACATCAACAGGATCCCACTCCCACTGACTTCAGCCAATGGAAAGTTCTTGAAGAAGATCAGAGACAGGGAGGAGGGCAAGGAGGTCAGGGTTTTTAATACCCAGACTCCTTCCTTGTGTGGTCGCATCAGGGTGGCTATATCCTTGACAATCGCAGCTCCTCTCAAGACAGCCCTCTCCACACAGATCCCTCCCCTGGGTTCTGGCAACTACTCTTTGCCTCACCCCCACCCCCCCACCCAGAGGGGTTAGGAGAGCTGCTGTTACCAGCTCATGGGCATCATTCTACCCTTGTGGTTTCCTTCTATCTTTGTCAAGAGCCCTTTTATTCAACACCCTCACCTTGTCCTAACATAAGTGTGCCATTAATGACTCTTCTGAGGATAAAATATTAATTTAAAAATAATTTGTTTGTTTGTTTGTTTTTTGCGGTACGCGGGCCTCTCACTGTTGTGGTCTCTCCCATTGCGGAGCACAGGCTCCAGATGCGCAGGCTCAGCGGCCATGGCTCACGGGCCCAGGAACTCCGTGGCATGTGGGATCTTCCTGGACCGGGGCACGAACCCGCGTCCCCTGCATCGGCAGGCGGACTCTCAACCATTGCGCCACCAGGGAAGCCCCTAAAAATAATTTTTAAATATGATCTCAAGGCAATGAAAAATGTATACAGGCACAAAACTTGAAACTACATGAAAAGTTCTCTTACATTGCTACAGATTTTTCTCCCATGAGCTTTACAAATATCTTGCGCATCAGATATTATCTAATTATCTAATATTATCCCCCAGATAAGTTGAATGAATGCGTGTTATTCTGATTTTTTTAAGTGATCTACTCCTAACCACGCAGCAAGAACTGAAATTACCCTTATAACACAACCAGCAACTTTTTAACTTTTCTAACATACAACTTCAAAAACAAGAATCCCGAAACCTTCCAGGACCGTCATCTGAGGACTGCTTCCTCACTAATGATCAACAAAAGCAGCAGATGTAAGATTCACGTGGGGCAAGAATAACAGGGTTTAGAGGAGAGATGGGCTCTGGGCATCTTTCTGATACCACATCTGCTGTCCTCCCTCCCTTATTTCTGTTTGCCTGCTGACCCAGCCTGTCCCCATCGTACAGAGAAATGAGCTACAAGACACTCAAGTGTGGAGAAGATCTGTTTTACCTCCTAGTAGGATTGATCAGCAGACATCACACAGATGGGACTACTTTACACTATGTGGCTTGAGGCAACAAGCCAGATAGTGTAACAAGCCATATGCATTCTGTTTTATGTAGTTTTTGTAAAAACCAAAACATCCGACCCTTAAATGAGATAGTGTAAGTGAAAGTACTTTTAAAAATTAAGGGTCTACAGCACCTAGCAGTTAAAAATGTTGCTGCCAAAGACTATTTACTAACATGGAGAAGTGTTTATAAGAGCAAGTTAAAAAAAAATTATGAAATAATACTCATGGTATAATCCCGTTTTTAAAATGTGAGTTCAACTGCTCAGGGATTTTTTTTTTTAAAAAACAAGAAAATACCAAAATACTAACAAGTGCTTGTTTCTGCATGAAGACATTTCAGTCTTTTTATATTTTTCTGTTCACCTCTATTTTCTAGGATGAAGATGTATTACTTTTGTAATAAGGAAAAATATTTAAAGAATAAAGGAAGGCACAGAGGAAAAAGGAGTGCTTTGCAGCTATGAAGCACTATTAACACAAAAGCAAGGATTAGTCATCTGAGGCCAAGGGAAGGAAGATACCTTTGGGTGATAGGCTTTCCCAGGGATTTCTCAAATCATATAACCTGGGCTTCCTAAACTTCACCAAGGGACTGACGGGTCCTTTAAAAGCAGGCAACAATAGGTTCCCTGTGCATGTTGAGCCGACTCGGGACATAGTTTTCAAAACCAAATGCATCTTTCATCTTGTCTCTTGTACTCCCCCCACCTACTGCTCCCGCCCCGACTCTCCCTACTACCTGATCGTCCAAACTAGGATCATGAAGTAGGTGATGTTTGTTACTGGCATCTTCCTCACCAAATCCTGCCTCTCCTATCAGCTACCTCCATGATTCCATTCTTTTCCCACTGCTCACATGCGACAGAAGGTCTAATTGCCTGGAGCCTGGACCAGCCTAGTTTTCCCTACAAAAAGTGCAACAGGCCTGTAGGGAAAAGCCCAACTCCAGGGCTCCTTCACCGGCAGTTTTTCGGAAAGTGGTCATAGCCATGCTGCCTTGCCCTTTCATGGTGGCTAAGAGCTGCTCTGCTCTCCTAGGACACAGGTGGGAGACGGGGCTGGGACAGAGGCAGCACTTGCGAGAGCAAAAGCTGGGACAGGATAAAGGTAGGATGAGGGGTGAAGAAGGCTGATAAGGTGAGTCTTACCGTAAGTATATATGAAAGGGTATCAACGTAAAAGACTGGGAAAAGAAGAAAGAGTAAGAGGAAGAATCAATGATCCCTCCCCACAACCATAAACCCCCCAATTAGAAACCCCAAAGAAACAGAGTCCCTTGGGTGAGGGTGAGGATCCTTTTCTGCAAGTGAACTAGGCTATAGTCTACAACTGGAGCCCTCTCGAAACTTCAGTCAACAGACTCGAAAGAGGCCCCCTCTCCATTCCACACACAGTACCTTGGCATGATGCAGGTCGACTCCATACATGGAAAGCCTCTTGGCATTTTCTAAGAACTGAGAATCAGCTTGTGCTGGAGATAAACCCCTAAGAATCAAAAGAAACAGAATTATCTTACTGGTGGATGCAAAGCAAATGTAACCAAACTAGAGAAAGGGGTGCATGAGCTTGGAGAGTTTGGGGTGGAGGGAGTAGCCCAGCTGAATGTGCAGACAAGGAGGAAATCAGGGAAGAAGGCTCAACTCTAAACCTCCAGCATTTTTCTCTTAAGATCCTCCAACATGAACCTACTCATTGCAAGGATGTGTCCCTCCACCCTTACCCTTTTTATCTTAGAAAGTTGCTTTCGTTTTTTTCCACTACGGAGAAAGTCCCAGCAATAGTGGGTACAACATAAATTAACTTTAAAAATAAAAGAATAAAAAAATAGAAAGTCATTTCATCTTTCTGAAATAGACAAATTCTCTTCTTAATTTTATTTCACTACGACTGACGATACTAAAGATGAGAAGTACTTGTGCTTGATGTTATACCTGACATGTCCCAACTAAACAAATCTTAAGCTCCTAGAAAGCAGGGTCCCATTAATTTTCATATTCCCCATGGCATTTCAGCACCTGATATTTCAATTTCAAATTATATAATACATGTCTACTGAACAGACTTGGAATGAAGTTAATAAGAAAATATTTAAAGTCAAATACTGCATTTTTTTTTAAAGAAAAGTCAGCGAAGGTAGTCTGTTTAAAAACCTCTACTCTCCGAAAGTTCCTTTCAAATTATTTCAGTCAAAATTTTTGAAAACTTCAATTTTGCCATATGGGACAAGTGAGAATTTCGTAGCTGGGAGTTTTAAAAACTCATGCTTAAGAGAACCATTTGTTTTCACAGATATAAAAGTTCTCAAAGTGTAACATGGTATTTCAGTAATTAATAACCCTCAGCTAAACCAAAAGTCATCTTCTGTGGATACAGAAACCACCTGTAGATTTACTACCCTTAACACCCATTACACTCACATTTCTGACTCAAATCCTGATGCCTCATTATCTCCCTGGCTTTCTTATCAAATAATAAAAATAATTAAAAGGCAGAAGAAATGTATGATCAATGCCAAACAAGTACGTGGGTATGTTTGTTTCAGGTGTGTGTATGTGTATGTGTGTGCACGTGTGTATATGAAGGGAGAGGACTGGGAATAGGGCACAGGAGATATCATAGGGAAAAGTAATTTTTTTTTTTTTGCGGTACGCGGGCCTCTCACTGTTGTGGCCTCTCCCGTTGCGGAGCACAGGCTCCGAATGCGCAGGCTCAGCGGCCATGGCTCATGGGCCCAGCCGCTCCACGGCATGTGGGATCTTCCCGGACCAGGGCACGAACCCGTGTCCCCTGCATCAGCAGGCGGACTCTCAACCACTGCGCCACCAGGGAAGCCCAGGAAGTTTTTTTAATAAATGAAAACATTTAGTCTCATGAGCACAGTTCCTCATATTCCAGTCATAAAGACAATGGAAGCCTGTCTCAATGACTCCAAGTTATCTTGACTAACACTAGGTGAAGCTCCACAAGGGCTAATGAATAATCCCATCAACTATGCTCAAATGTCCAGCAAATGCTATAAGAGAAGCCATTTAAACCCACCATGGTCACTCTCTCCAGTAAGCAAGTCTACAGACCTGTGGGTCTTATGCAGCTCTGCCACTTTCTCTTCCAGTTCCTTCGTCTGTGTAGGGGCAAACTGGAAGTCGCTGAGGTCATGACTGCCATGCTCTTCTGGGTCATAGTCCCCAAGTTCAGCCTGCAGTGTGTACGATCCCAGGAGGGCATGCGTCACAAAAGAGCAGGGCAGGCGGCCTGAGGCAATGTCCTCCCGGAGCTGAAGGCACAAGAAGTATCTGTGAGGAACAGGGGACAAAAGCGTGGGAGAACAGTTAGTTAAGATTGTAGCGCTCATAAATATGGTTCTGATAGTCCTCTGAAACAAACATATAATACAGGCATTCTTCAAATGCAGAACAAAAGAAGTGTTTTGTAATAAGAAGCCCACCTTCCTCCATGGACTCCTAAACTTGTGACTTATTTATAAAAAATGCATCTAGAGGGCAAAGTAATAGAGTGGAAATTCTGAATTGCTATTCAGGCAACAGTGTATTTTTACTATTACAAAAAAAGAGTTTTGTGACTGCAGGTGAAATTCTAATCACTTAGACAGTCTCCTTGGATTTAAAACTGTAATCAAAATTAGCGTGCTCTTCGAAAGTTATAAAGACTAATAAAATTTAAGAAATAGCTACAGTTCTTCAGGATTTACATGAAAAGCTAAGGTCACCCACCCTTTATCCTCTCTACGCTTTTCATACTAATTTCTTTTCCCGAGACCCTTTAACAACAATCATAAGTCAGTCTCTACTTGGAAGCCCTTACTTGCCCATTTACCCCATCTAAAGAGGCAACTAATTCAGTTTTTACAGTAGAAAAATCATGGGCTTCAGAGCCTGGCAGAGCTGACCATGTGACCTTGAATAAGCTAATTTACTTGCCTAAGTCTAACTTCCCACCTGTAAAATGGGAAGAACTCTATTTCCCTTTAAAGATGAGGATAAAAAATTAGATAATATAAATAAAAGACATTGCATGGTACCTGGCAATCAATAACTAGTAGCCATAATCATAATGTTATTATTAGTTATAATAACAATCATTCAGTGTTCCAAGTGGATTATTACACAGTTATAAAAGATTCTGGCTTTTACTAACATGCAAAAACACGTTACTTATATTTTATGAGGGTTGGGGGGGTCCCCCATCAACTCCTTTTGTTAACATTTGAAAACCTAATTTCTAGTCTTGAATTGAACCACTTGCTAAGGTTACCACTGACTCCTCCCAAGAAAATGGCAGCGCCTTCCCTCATTCTTGAAGAGACTGCCATTCCTATTGGCTGGTGGCTTCTTCCTGTGGATGCTTTTGCCTGGCGGGGGTGTCATGGCTCCGCCCTCCTTTTGCTTCTACCCCCGCCATGTTCAAAGGGACACGCTGCCTGTGGTCCAGGGCTCTTGCTGTTGTGTCAGAGAGCATGTCCCAGAACACGGCATCAGCCATCCCTCAGTTACACCTGTATTACCACCCAAATCTCCTGTCAGGCAGGGCAGGGATTCTGTTTATCATCATCATAAGCCCACAGTTATTAGCAAAGTACTTGCCACATGACGAGTGCTCCATAAGTTTCTAAGAATGAAACTCATCTCACTATCACTACAGTCTGAGTATTTTTAAGCACTGCAGTAGCTCTCTTTCCAAGGAGAATTATGTGTTTCCTTGACCCCTAGAACAACATGAGCATCACGGCTTTATTTCAGCAAACTAAATTGTAAACTACGATTCCACGTTATCCTCAAATTCTCTAGGTCTAATCAACAATATCACTAGTTCTCCACATCTTACAGCACTGTTAAGACCTGAACACAAAGATTCCATCTATACTAAAATCTTGTTGCTCCTCCTTATATTAGTATATCTACTTTTCACATTGATCCTTTCTTCTGTTTTTAAAGCCTACGGCTAAGGCCCGAAAACTTCAAACAAAAGCCGCAACAGCCTCCTGAGTTGCCCAAGTCCATCTCCTTCATACAGCAGGACAGATCATTCTTCAGGCATAATTCTGAACTGTGTTCTTGCCCTCCTCAAAAGCCTATCCCACCTTCTAGATGTTCACTCAAGTCATAGTGAAGATTTCAATCGTAATATTTAGGCTGCAAAGCTACAGGCTGGTCTCAGGCTTTTAGTTAGCTCACTAGACTGCTATTTCATTCTTCCCCAAACACGTAGGGAGACTGTTCAAGGTCCCTCAAAAAGAAAACCAAAGCACTTTACCGATGTTATAAAGTTGCAATCACCAAAGGATTATCATCCCCAAATGAATCACTGCAAGGAGGAATGTATGTACAAAGAGGGCACTGGGTCACAAAGTCCCAGTTATGTGCACTGTTCAAAGGCCCTCCCGCAGTGAGGCCTACGTGCGTATCCTACGCACGGCAACCTGTCAAGTTTCATGCTCTAAGCAGCTCACTGCGTAGTTACAAAAGCTGCTATTTATTATTTACTAGCTGAAGCTAATTCAATAAAAACTTAATTACTATCAGTAAATCCTTATTCAGCAATAACCAGTAAAGGGGGGGAAAAAAGGTCTGTCATTTATCGAATCTTGGAAAAAAATCTCCATTATTCCTAGTTCACATGGATATCACGCACTTGCTTAAATATCTACCCAACTTCACATCTGATGACAAAACTGGCCTAGCAGAAAATGTCAAGGACACAGGAACCACTGGAATCAAAAACAGAGTCTTCAGCTAACACCCTCTAATTTTCCAAGAGTATATATACAGAATGCAGTTTTCCTTGGCCAGGTGAATAATCTTTTTAAAATATATACAAATCACTCTATAGACCTACTCTTACCAAAGCTAAGAATTCCAATCGCTGATACCCAGCTTAATAGGGCTAAGATATCAAGGTACTCGTGGACTCTAAATGTTCCTTGTTCCCATTCAAACACTTAGTCACTCTCAAAATCAGTAAATGCTCTCTTGCTCATAAACTGAAACTTTTATTTGCAATTTAAGCATGTGTCTGTATTGTCCAGATAATCTGAGAGGAGATGGAAAAGAAATAGCTACTGACTCTTACATAAGAAAGCCTACCTTATTAGTTTTTTATCCTGGGGAGCAGGTGTGTGTGTGTGTGTGTGTGTGTGTGCGCGCGCGTGTGTGTGTGTGTGTGTGTGTGTAAAAATTACAGTTCAAGAGACTTCCAAAAATTAACTTTTATAAAGTTTTTCATTTTTCTACCTTTATATAACGTTTGTAAGCTGAGATTAGTACACTGGCACACATGGGTTACACGATAAAAACTATCTTAGTATGAAAATCTGAAATATTAATAAATACCAGTGATTTTTGAAAGTATAACATAGGAAACAAAGTTGCTGCAATTTTTTTTTATATTTATTTATTTGGCTGCGCCAGGTCTTAGTTGTGGCATGTGGGATCTAGTTCCCTGACCAGGGACAGAACCCGGGCCCCCCGCATTGGGAGCGTGGAGTCTTAATCACTGGACCACCAGGGAAGTCCCTGCTGCAATTTTAAAAAAATATTCCATTACTTGAATATAAATGGGAAGTTAAAGAAAAGTGAATAAAATTTCTGAAACCAGAAACATTTCAAACTATTTTGGAATATCCACTTCCAAGGAAACTTCTAAAACTCAGCTTAAGAAAAAATGTTTTGGTTTTAATCCTAAAATTACCACCATTCCCCCCCAGGGCAATGAAATAAATGAGAGCTGTAAGTAAAGAATCATTTTTAGGGGCTCCCCGGGTGGCGCAGTGGTTGAGAGTCTGCCTGCTGATGCGGGGGATGCGGGTTTGTGCCCCGGTCCGGGAGGATCCCATGTGCCGTGGAGCGGCTGGGCCCGTGAGCCATGGCCACTGAGCCTGCGCGTCCAGAGCCTGTGCTCTGCACGGGAGAGGCCACAACAGTGACAGGCCCGTGTACCGCAAAAAAAATAAAATAAAATAAAAAAGAATCATTTTTAGTATAAATGTAAAGTACCTGGTGATATCTTCAGTCAACTGAGAAGGATCAGGAGGATAAAACTTCACATTAAAGCTGAACAGCCAAGGAAGATCTGTAATTATTAAAGATCATGATTATTTATGCAACCAACACAATCACCATTTATACTCATAAAATTTAAAGGTCAATGTTCAAATAGTATAGATCAGTCCTGCTACAAATCAATTTAGAGAATTTTTTTAATTTAAAGAAGATATCATTTACAAAACAAAAATGAAGAGAAAAATAAAGTAAAAATCAATTCCATAAATAACCCATCATCAAAGAATAATAGGTTCACTTTTTTATAAACATTTACTGGTATGTCAACAAGTGTTTTATATGGTGATCTAGTATGCAAAAATTTTAATATAAACTTCATGTAATAGTTCTGAGATAAGATTTGTTTTAACCACAGGATCCCTAGATGCCAAATATTCTCCACACTTTAAAAGAAAAAAAAGAGGGCTTCCCTGGTGGTGCAGTGGTTAAGAATCTGCCTGCCAATGCAGGGGACACGGGTTTGAGCCCTGGTCCGGGAAGATCCCACAAGCCGTGGAGCAACTAAGCCCGTGTGCCACAACTACTGAGCCTGCGCCACAACTACTGAAGCCCGCGTGCCTAAAGCCCATGCTCTGCAACAAGAGAAGCCACAGCAATGATAAGCCCGTGCACCGCAACGAAGAGTAGCCGCTGCCTGCCACAATGAGAGAAAAGCCCGCGCTCAGCAACAAAGACCCAACACAGCCAAAAATAAAATAAATAAAATAAATTTATTTTTTAAAAAAAGAAATTTAGGATTTCTATATTGCTGGGGGAAGAGGAGTAATGATCAAATGATCACTATAACTATTCAAGAAATGATTAATGGGCTATTGGAAGGGAGAGAGTGATAAAACGTAACAATACTTAAAGACAATAAAAATATTTCCCAGGTTTTATAAAGTAGGCTTAAGAATATTCGTGAATACAGTAAACAACCATGCCATAATGACTTAACAAAAGTTAAAACACTGCTATGTATACATTACCATTTAACTTATGTTTGATTCATCATGCTTCGGATGGCTTTAAAAACAAACCAACAACAACAAAAAAAAAACACACTCAACTCTGGGGACAGGGCAGGTATTATTTTCGTAAAGGGATCAAAATAATTCCAAAGGTCTGAATTCAGAGTTATACTCAAAGTTCATGCTATTTCCAAATAAAAACATAAAAACTGTGTGTGTGTGTGTGTGTGTGTGTGTGTGTGTGTGTAATTTCATTTCACACATATTTGAAGGCCTCACAGTTGCTTTCATTTAGGGACTTGAAGAAAAATTTCTTGAATCCCATTCTCTTGTTCAATGGGTCATTTTATTCTTTTCTCACCATAGACATGCTAACTTTTCTCCTACTCAGAAGTCAATGAAGAGTTATTGAATAGCTACTGTGAATACACAGAACTCTTGCTGGATTTTGGCTCAGTACATCATTATTCTACTAATACCGCAAACCTGCCAAATTTAATAAACAGATTTAAGTTCCCTCTATACATTTAAAACATCATAAAAAAGATATAGAACCTTCTTGAGTATTAAGAGACATGCCATTTCTTGGCCAGTAGCACCAGGTTGGCTGTGATGCATATGTACTTCTTCAAGGTAATTACTAACCCATAATTAAGCAAAGTCATCACAGGATTATCATATCATTTCTTAATGGATCTTTATTTATTTGTTTCCTAGGTATTAACACCAGCACATGCTTACCTGGATATGACGACAGGGATAAGTTTCTAATAGAACACATATTTCAGGTTCTATTTCCAATTCTAAAGTTGATAAAGTTGTACCAATAATGCTAAACTTTTTATTTAGTTATGGATTATTATCATTTTTACCTAGCTATATAAACAGTCTATCTAGCTATGGATTGTTTATATATTAATACAGGCAAGCCTAAGATATATAGCCTTATATATCTATATAGTCTTATTTGTGTACATTTGAGAAAATAAAGATTTTTAGGCAACTTTTACACAGAAACGGATAGGCTGTCAGTTGTCAAAAGTAACTCAAAAAAGATTGTTTACCTCTGTTAACTGAATGACAATAAATCACAGCAGAGGTTGGGCTAAGAGAGAACAAACAGTTCTTTCATCCATTTCAACACAAGCCGAAAGAGGTAAAATGCAACAGCTAAAACTTCATTTCCTCAGCCTACTTTCATGATTAGGACGGTACAGGATTCCATTAGGGAACTAGTTCCAATAGTTTGAAAATGCCAAATGCTGTGTTACTGTTATTCCTCTTGCCAAACCACAAGGGCAAAAGTCCTGAAATAACTCTAAAAAAAAAAACCTTCACAATTAATCAAAACATAAGACCGTGATTCATAATCAGCAAGAAGAGTCTTGCCTTCCAAAAGTTAGGACAGCTCCATGACTCTGAAGTGAGTAGCACACAAACATAATCCAACAGAAGCCAAAGCAAAACTATAGGAAACAAATTCAATGGAACATCAATCATGTTTCAGAGGTTTTCCTGTTCCGTCCATGGTTTGGGTCACTTGGCAAGTAGGGTTTCAGAGAAAGTGGAAGAACCAAGCATCCATACCTTTTTGAATTCACGCACTTTGCAGAGTTTTAACAACCACAGAAGGGACTAGAAAAAGTTCCGAAGCTTTCTGGTACAGTTTCTTCCATAATGTAAGCATAATGTATCTCTGTCTAATTACTCCTTTTCTTTACTTTCCCCCTTTTCTATTATGAAGCAAACATGAATGGATGAAACACCAAGCTAATAAATGCATGGCAGAGGGGTGGGGGAGGGAGGGAGGGAAGGATGGAAAGCCAGGGATAACCGTCAAAGTCAAAAGATAGGGTGACCAACCACCCCAGTTAGCACTAAAAGTCCCACATTCTGAGAAACCCCTCAGGCCCTCACAGTCCTGGGCAAATCAGGAAGGTCAGTCTAATCAAAGATATTTGAAAAATGAAAAGAAAGATGAGTCTACAAGGAGAGGAAATAGGAAAAATAAGGTATACACTCAGTAAAGAAAAAAAAAAAAAGGAGAGTAGAGGAGGAAAGAAATGATGGGAAAACTCCCAAACTTATTACTAATTTGAGAGAGAAAGAAAAAGAAATAAAGAAAACAAATGTGGAGAACTGAAAATGAGATGGAAGGTAGACAGAAAGGAACCGGAGGGAAAAGCATAGATGTGTTCCAGTGTTTTGACGTTGGGAATAAATAAGTTGGGAATTCTAAAGAAGTAGGGAAATGAAACCAACAGTGCAAAGAGCATCCTGCTGGCTGGCACTCAGGGAAATGGCTTCTCCCTGGACAGCTCTGGGGCCCACCGTCCAAAGGGCTGGTAAGAATTGTGTTCTCTTGTCTGAACAGTCCAGCTGTTTGTGGCTCCCTCCTTTTCCTGCTTAAGTCATTCACAGACCCTGAAGTACATTAAGTAGCCAGATCCCCTATCAGAGATTGTTCTGAGGTGATAAAGACTCGTGATGCAGATATCACAAAACCAGCCACAGGAGGGAACTGAAGCTGGTTAGATAGAGTGGGACACATAAGTCACTTAGGGAGATGACAGTAAGAACAAATGGGGAAATGGAAGAAAGGGACAAACAGAACTAAGAACAAACCCAGACTCAGAGCACAAAAAGTGGCCCAAGGAGGAGAGAAGGCAAACACCCCAGAGGACTCGAAGGATCATTTTCCATGGCCTTCACTCCTCAAACCCTCACTCCAGGACATCCAGAAGCAGTGTATCCATATGCCTCTGGAGCCAGAGGCACGCTTACTAATTCAACTAATTGGACACGCAGCCAAAATCAAGTAAACAAAGCAAGAGTAGTAGGGCTCTCTTGGGCACACTGCATATAAAAAGGGAAAGTGACAGAAAAGCAGCTTCTCATACTTTCCCCCAGAGATAAAGATCAGGTGCTGCTTCACAGTGGTAGACACCGTGAGGGAATATTTAAGAAGAGGAGTCTACAACCTCTTGACCAGGAGTCCCTAAGCCATGACCAAAATAAACAGTCATGATTCTACAGAAATATTGTTGAGTTTCAACTTCCTTCATGATATGAATGCAAAACAGAGCTGATCATTCTATCACTATCTTAGTCTAGTTTACATTCCTGTGAATTTCAGTAAAGACAGAAAAACACAGATGTCAAGATTAACTTGATAACTTCAAAGTATGATGATTTAATACTCACTTCGCAGCTGTCTCTTCATTTCTTTTGCGGGATCTAGCCAGTTCTGCAGGGGGTGAAAAAAAAGGTTAATTAACCCATAAGAAGTAGTCCAGAGTCCAAAATGGAACAGTTTACAGTTCACATACTTACTTAAGTGTAAACATTTTAACAAAGTCCTATGCAAACAGCTACTAGCATTCCACTGGGCTCAGTACTGGTTTGTTTTTGAATGCGTGTTTGTGTGTGTGTTATAAATAAGATATTAAAACACTTTAAGGTGGGTCTCTTGGGCCTTATTTTCTTGGATGTGAAATCAAACATCTACCCAAATGACGAGACGTAATACATCTACATCTAGTCTTTATTCTATAGTAGTACTGCCAGCAAACAGCCCCTGTGGACGCTGAAATGAGAGCTCAGTCAAGGACAATAACTGCTCTTATTCATGGATAAAATGTGAATTGGAAACTATTGGTTACAAGTACACATACCCCAATCAAACACAATTATCTCAACTCCTAAAGCCAATTCCTCCTTAAACTTTGTTTCTGCCTGCAACTGTACAAGGCCATGGAGAAGTACTGTCAGATTGGAGCCAGTATTTTCCTTCCTGTAAGATTTAAACATCCTTTTAAAACTTCATTCCAAGTTGAAAGTCACAATCCTAAGGGGCTCCCTTTCACTTTTCCTTTATTTCCACCCTTTGAGAAAGTTAAAAAAGATTCTAGGGCTTCCCTGGTGGCGCAGTGGTTGAGAATCTGCCTGCCGGTGCAGGGGACACGGGTTCAAGCCCTGGTCTGGGAGGATCCCACATGCCGTGGAGCAACTGGGCCCGTGAGCAACAACTACTGAGCCTGCGCGTCTGGAGCCTGTGCTCCGCAACAGGAGAGGCCGCAACAGTGGGAGGCCAGTGCACCGTGATGAGGAGTAGCCCTCGCTCGCTGCAACTGGAGAAAGCCCTCGCGCAGAAACGAGGAACCAACACAGCCAAAAATAAATAAATAAAATTAAAAAAAAAAAAAGATTCTAGGAAACCACTATAATATCTTAAAGCAAAAAAGACCAAATTTGAACTACTAGGTTCAAACCCTCTAAGGACATTAAATATTTGTTTTTTTAAAGCTACAGGCAAAAGATGTATCCAATAAAAAAAATTTGCTTATGTGTGTGTGTGTTTATGTATATACTATATATATGTTTATTTTTTATACTTCTCCTACGTTATCCTCAAGTCATTATTAAAGTTCACTTTATCTTCACTAATAGAACAATTACATTTTTGAGATATATTAAACTGACTCAAATAATTGGCTTTAGAATAAATAAGTTTCGTTCATTCTAAAAGCATCCCAAATCATGTATTATAACATCTGTATTTAAACAGAATTTTATTCAGATACATAAAGCAAACAATTAAAATGTTTACTGCTACATAGAAAATTATAACCTACTATCTTAACGATATGTTGAATGGGTACAACGGAACATTAACTTACACACTATTAAGAAGTAGTAACAACAGGATGCTTTGAAAGCAAAGCTGCACAGACCCCCACGGGTCTTACTATACCATTCAGGGCTTATACTCGGGGCAGCAAGGATCCAAGGTGTGCATGGCTCTGTTCTAACACTGCTTATATTCAACCCTCTCAACAAAGAGTTACCAGAGCTTGGTCTAAGTTTCATAGCACTGGCGGCCCAGCTGCATGGCCCACTGATATGAAGGGCCAATGGGACCCTCTCACGGTACCTCCAGTGCTGTGTCAAGGAGCAGCTCTAATTCTCCCCCGAGAAGAGAGCCTGGCATTCAGCTTCCCAGCCCTGCAGCAGCTGTCCACGCAACAGCTGGCTCCCAAATGGTGGGCTATCATGAGGCACAAGAATGAGAAAAACACACCATTCAGCCTCTGGCCCAGACAGGGGAGTGGCTGGGGGAGAGGGAAGGAGAGTCAAAAGTGTTTTGGTATTTCGTCCAAGGATGTAACAACCACAGCAAGAAAAACTGAAGCAGACACAACTCGTGCCAAACTGAAAAGGAAAAAAATCCCGCAGAACATAAGCACAGAAGAAAGAAGAGAGGGGAGGGGAAACTACTGGTCTTATTAAAGGCCTAGACACACCCCTTCCAAATCCCCAGTTTCACTGCGTGTTTTGGTATAGATGTCTATCACAGAACAGCAACAACAACGACAAAAAAAGACCTCTCTGTTCTCGGAGGAAGAGGGTGGAAGCAGCATCATCTCCTGTAACCCCAAGAAGTAACCCTGTGTCCCAGCCACCCGGCACTGTCCATTCTCACATGAAGCACCAAGGCCTCGTACAAGTCACCTGACAGTTTCTGCACAGCATGCAGAGAGTCAATCTGGCTCTGCAGACCCAGGAGTATGAGTAATAAGTTTCTGTGCACCAGCTAACCACATTCAGACTCGCTGTCATTCTCGGGCCACTTTCCACAACATTGCCAGGCACAATATTATGACCAAAGAGGCTTATTCTCTTTATTTCAGAGCCCATCCAAAAACTGAGCGGGCAGAGTTTACCTGATATGATTAAACAGCGGCAGCAGAGAGAATTTGTTGCATCCACTGACCTGGTTTGCCCTTTGGTACCCATTTGTTAACCACACCCACTTCCACACTGTGAACTCCATTCCCACCCAGGAGTAAGGAGGTCTTTGCAAGGCCAGGATAGACCATTATTCCCTGCGTCCTTCACAGGACTTGGCAGTTCTAGGCAACCAGTGTAAGTACTAAATTAATACCTGTTGGCTGGTGGCCCACTGCTTGTCTCCTCCCTTCCCATGCTGTGATCAATTTAAAAGACCACAGGTTATATTATTTGTCTTAGGTTTATTTTTATTTGAATAATTACCTCCAATGAGCACTTAGATCATGAGTGGGATACAATTTTATTGCCTAGGGTCATAAATCCCTAAGTAAAAAAACCAAAAATGCCTAACATGACTTTTAAAAGAAATATCAGTCTATTATCTGCATTATCAATTGTAAGTAAATAGTGGACATAAAACTCTTTTTAACAGATAAATAATAAAAATGAATTTCTTGGTTCGGACACTTGAGGAGTGCTGGGTGGATCAAGCAGACGCAAAAAGATGGAAAAAGCCAACAGAGAATGACATAAGTGCACACACTCACACACACCATGACAGCTTAGAGCGCACCATTCCCATTTTTTAAAGATTCGGCTGCCACATACATAGACTTTGGAATCAGAACTACATGGAGTCAAATTCTGGCTTTCCACCGACTCTGTGACCTTGGGCTCATTCCTTGTCTTCTTTAAGCCTCGGTTTCCTCAATCTCAAGATGAAGATCATATCATCTACCCCATGGGGTTGTTCTCTTCAAACATTCATTCAAATGCTTTGTGAAGAGTAAGTACACATGCAATGGACTTTATCTAGTGCCTTTAATAGTAGACGTTTTCGGGCAATGATAAAATTAAATTGTTCTATCACCTTTCAGTATATATCCCTTCTTCCATAATTTTTTATTTCCAAAGGAGATATATTACATATATAAGGAAGTTAATATTTATGTGACTACTTCTACCCACAAAAAGTTAATAAATCAGACTCTGGATTCAAAAACTACACTCACTGTAGTCATGGGCCAGATGAGATTAAAAATCAGACCCCTTCTCCTTAGAGAATCCTATCACAGGCTTCCAACAAAAGTAAATTAAAATTAAAATGTGGTCCTAGAATGTCAGTGTTAATAAATCACCTTAGAACATGAAATCAAGAGTCTGTGAATCAGGTGGGGGGAAAAAATGTCACATCTTTATCTTCATTAACTTTTAGCTGAAAGTTAGCATTACTATTAATTATGAATGTAGGGGGAAAAACAAAAAAACCTGGCTAATATCAGCAGTGCCTTTAGCTTTGTCACTCATAGGAATCAAAACTATTTCCACAGCACATTAGAGTAGTTGCAGATCTTAAAATATCATTTATACTAATCAATATTTTGAAATCACAGTAGGGATTAGATATTGGTGATGAATTTATCCCAAGTTTTTAAATTAATATGTTGAGAATGTTATTTATTGGATTCCTTTATAGGCCTGTTTTTTATAATCATACATTTCAAACACTGTTCTGAGAAGCAGAAACCCAAGTTAGAAGTTTTTAAAATGCCTAGCCATGCCTTCAAAATTGGTGCTTGTCAATTTTGCCAGATGAGAGAAATTAAACTTAATCCAACACACACCCTATTACCAAATGTTAAAAGTAAAGAATAATTTTGTCTAAAATCTGCATTTTCCTTTAAGAATTTACAGCACTGGGGCTTCCCTGGTGGCGCAGTGGTTGAGAGTCCGCCTGCCTATACAGGGGACACGGGTTCGTGCCCCGGTCCGGGAAGATCCCACATGCCGCGGAGTGGCTGGGCCCGTGAGCCATGGCCGCTGAGCCTGCGCGTCCAGAGCCTGTGCTCCGCAACGGGAGAGGCCACAACAGTGAGAGGCCTGTGTACCGCAAAAAAAAAAACAACAAACAAAAAAAGAATTTATAGCACTGAAGCAGATCCCCTTTATTATACCTCTGTCTAAATTAAGTCTAAGAACACTGCCATCACGTTGGTGTTAGCAGAAACCTTACAGGCCCTCTGTTACAGTGAAACATTCACTATGCATCTGGGAGAACATGATCCCAACACCTGTCTGCGGTATTATAAGGTGTAACTGGATTGAATATAGAATTTTATTAAAGAATAGTTTATATGTGACAAACAGTTTAATACGAGAGTTTTTAGTTCTAGTTTCTGGGGGAGGAAATGGTCTGGCCATCAGAGAAATGCGTTAATCAATTTTCACAAAGTTAGCTGTGGATATCAACTACGCTTCAAACAAGCTCCCCTTTCAATATGACTTGAAGCAAAATGACATTAAAATCCCGGGCTAGATGCCAAACTCTGTTAACATCAAAAATTCAAGACAATATTTTCCCTTTAAAGATAGTCCAAAATCCTTAATGATGGTTCCATTTAGACATGAATACAAGAACTATATGGACTGGGAATTCTGTGTATAAAAGAATAACAGGCTGCTTGATTTCACATATTTCTAACGAAATTTTCCATAGTAAAGTTTGCATGAGTTTTCTACAGACATTAAAAAGTTCTAACACTAATAATGATAGATTTTCATACTCAAGAGTAAAGTGGAAGGCTTCCAACCATGAGAGACACAGCACTACACTAAAATAAGATGAGATATTCCTTTCCATGGAAAATTTTCATACAAATAACCATGGCTTTACATTATAATATGTTGAAATGATCAGGGACTGAAAACGTCCATAAATACAGATAATATTCAGCATTTTAAAAAACAGTTTAAATTCCTATTTCCTATTGTATCCTATTGTTGAAATCGCATGAGCTGAGTTGGTGCAATAGTAATAATTTTCTATGGAAAAAAAAAGGACACGATACAAATCTAAATTTGAAAAATAAGAGTTCTTTAGCCCAGACATCTTGAGGACTGGATTTTGTCCACATAAGCAAGAAGGAACAAAACAAAATATATACAACACAAAAGTTACAAAGGCAAATCAGATTATATATGAATGATTAAATATATTCCCAATCACATGTGAGCACTGATTTCCTGAAAAGTGAGTATTTCAGAAAGGACACTGCTGTTTATTCTCCCACTGTTCTATAGTTAAAGCCTAGATAACAAAGTGTGTGCCTAATTTTGTGAGCATTTTCATCTCGAATTTTGTAAGAGAAACTACAGAGTAAAATAAGGAATTATGAGTTCCCTGTTTAGTATTAGCTTTTTTGTCAATGAGAACCTTCTGGAGAACCCCTCCAAACTTAACCTTATCTTAGTGGTCTCTGTCCTAATGACCTTAGCCTCTCCTTGACCTCAGCCATCCCTTTTCATAGCTGAACACTCAGTCGTGTCACCACACAGAGTTCTCCACCTCATTAGATGTCACTGTTCCATTCTCAGATGCAATCATTTCCTCTCCTAAGTCTTCTAGCCAGTTATTCTCACTCTCCCTGCCCGTCGACTTCTTTGGACTTTCATCCCTTGGTCTCAGCCATTTTCTCCCAGCCTATCAGCCCATTTCAGCTTCAATTATGTTCCTGTGATCCTATGAATGATCAGCTTGATAACCTGTGCATCAGGATCTCCAGTTTTCTCAATCTTTTGCCCTCTAACCATAACCACCGTGAACATAGCCAACTCCCCTTTAATACCCCATTTCTCCACTGTTATACCCAGGGTGCAGAGAGCAATTAGAGAAGCACACACCAATGTATTCTGCTGCCATCACAGTTTTATGATCTCCAATCT
Source organism: Mesoplodon mirus (assembly GCF_964341445.2). Taxonomy (NCBI): domain Eukaryota; kingdom Metazoa; phylum Chordata; class Mammalia; order Artiodactyla; family Ziphiidae; genus Mesoplodon; species Mesoplodon mirus. The sequence continues at coordinate 31,802,920 of NC_138986.1, read as the reverse complement.
CAGCCGGACAGTCAACAGCAATCCACATCTCTCCTAAATCATTGGCTCGTCTACTTTCACTACCACAGCCTCAACTGAGGCTACACTTTTGTGCTTTGGGTGAGCAGACCTGCTCATATTCCCTCTCTCAGACCTTTTTAAAGGCAAGACTGGTTGTCTTACATCACTGTGTCAGCCTATCAATGACTAACCATTTTTCTTAGGATAAAGGAGATCTCCCAAGCCTTGAAATATAGACATATAGCCTAGATAGCCCTGCATAATCTGACCCCTTATCAATATCCAGTCTCCCCCCATTAACCACAGCAGATGTCTTTCCATTTAGCAAGCGGTCAGCTATTCCTGCCCAGGGCCCTGTGTGTGTGCTTCCCATGTCCCTTCGCCCAAAGCCCACTCACACTTCAGATCTCTCCTTAAGCATCATGCTCTCCTAAGAAGTCTTTCCCGTTAGTAACCTGAATCTTTCCTGTAGAACAGTAATCAAAATTCAGTAACTGTGTAATTCAGGTTTTTTAACTCTGTCTTCTCAACTAGGACTAAGTGGGGACATCCATGAAGGCAGGGTCTGTGTCTTAATTATTTACTGCTAGAGTTGCGGAAGTACACTGGTTTGCACACAGGTAGTATTTTTTTTAACTGTGGTAAAAAACACGTAACATAAAAATTTACCCTCTTAACCAATTGTTAGTGTACAGTTCAGTAGCGCTAACTATATCACATTGTTGTGCAACAGATTCTAGAACTTCTTCACCTTGCAAAACAAACTCTATACCTATTGAACAACAACTTCCCATTTTCTCCTCCCCCCACTCCCAGGCAACCACCATTTTACTTTGTTTCCATGGGTTTGACTAGGGATACCTCATATAAGGGACTCATACAGTACTTGTCTTTTTGTGACTAACTTCACTCAATATAATATTCTCTAGGTTCATCCATGTTATAGGATGAACAAGATTTCCTTCTTTAAGGCTCAATAACGTTCCATTCACCACACCTTGTATATGCCACATTTCGTTTATCCAATTCATCCATCAGGAAACATTTGGGTTGCTTCTATCTCTTGGCTGTTGTGAGTAATGCTGCAATGAACACAGGTGTGCAAATGTCTCTTCAAGATCCTGCTTTCAATTCTTTTGGATATATACCCAGAAGTAAGATTGCTAGATCACCTGGTAATTCTATTTATAATTTTTTAAGTAACCTCTATACTGTTTTCCTAATAGCTGCACCATACTACCTTCCCATCACCAGTGCATAGGGATTCCAATTTTTTCACATCCTCGGCAACATTTTTTATTTTCTGGGGTTTTTGTTTTGGTTTTTTATAGTGGCCATCTTAATGGATGTGAGATGGCACACAGGTAGTATTTTTAAAATATCTGATAATGTCTAGATATACAGATGTTACACAGATAAAAGGTAAGGCCTCTACCCTCAAGAAGTCCCTAGAGCAATGGGAAGAAAGACTGATAAACAAATAAGGTTTGTGCTAAATGTCTACATGACTGAACTGTCAACTCAGTCCTTGAGTTGCGGGCAGGAGGGATGGTGATGGAAAAGAGTCAAGGAAAATCTCATAGAGTAGGATACCTAAGTTGGATCTTAAGGAAGAGTAGACATTCAGATACCAAAAAATGAGAAGGATATTCCAAATGTAAGGGATAGTATGTTCAAGCAGATATAGTACGGACTGGCAAAGCTCCCCTTAGGAGAGAAATTTGGAGTGAGTTCAATATGGACTGTATGTGAGAGGTTACTGAGAAATGGAGGTAAAGAAGTAGATGCAAGTCACATGACCAAGATTGTAATTCACACTAAGAGGGTTAAATTGTATCCATTAAATGGTTTGAAGCCAATGAGTGCCAAGATGGGATATGCCTTCGAGAGTTTGATCCAGCAGCAAGGTGAAGAATGATCACAGAGGCCTAAGACTGGACAGTTAGACCAGTTAGGAGGCTAATAAAATAGTCAAAGCAAGAGATGACAAGAGCCTAAACCAAAGCAAGAACTGTGGACAAAGAGAACCAGAAGAGAGATGTTAGCAGGTAGAAAAGACAGAACTCGCTGACTGATAAGCAATGAAAAGAGGTATAAAAAGTAGAAGGAACCTCTCCTCACTCTTCAGGGAACAAATGAAGTTTAAGAGGAAGATGACGTGTTTGCTTTAAGACAACTGAGTGTAGTGTCCAGTAGGCAGTGAAGTATATGAGTCTGAGATCCAGGTGAAAGATACAGATTAGACACATAAGAATCAGCAAAATAAAAAATAGTGAATCCTTCTATCTAAGCACCACTCTTCCTCACGCAAATCTACTGTTCCAGAAATACCGTATGTCTTAATATAGCATATCCTATTTCTACTAACAGAACATGTTATTCTACATATTCCAGAACATATTAGATGGTCTTACTTTTTTAAAAAGATTAAATGCTCCTGTGAATGTACCAAAATATAATCTCAGAAAAAGTGGGTAATGACAGTCAAATTTCCATCACTTTCTCTTTTGCAGCTCTGAGGGCCAAGAGAAGGGCACATGGTTGGAAACATTATCAAGACTACCTTATAATTTAAAGTCTAAAAAGAGCACCTAGTTTATTTAGTCAAATGTCTAATATGTTATTACTTCTAAGAAAAGTACTCTAAACAGAGTTCTAATGAGAATGCTCACACACTATTCAGCAGGCAGGCATGCAATTTAATTGTCTTTAGTTTAAATGTAGAATTAAACCACAAATTAGGTATCAAAGATTTCAAACTAAGTAAGTTGAGAAAATTTAATTTATATATAATTATCACTCTTAGTACCCTATATTTCATTACCAGGATGTATAAATACACATAATGATGGCATGCAGGTAAATAAAATTTACAGCCTATATCCATCTTACCAACTGACTGTGATGTGAATGTTAGGTGCTGGAAAGTGCACTGTGACCAAGTGCCCTGTGCATCCTCAGACAGAACGATCACAGTGAGTCTGCCCACAGCCACCATCTAACAGACTTAAAAGGGCTTCACTTTAGGGTGTAACCCTCCTTCCACCATGTGAGGACACCATGAGAAGGCCCTGTCCACGAGCCAGGAAGGGGGCCCTCACCAGACACTGAATTGGCTGGCACCTTGATTTTGACCTTCCTAGGCTCCCCAACTATGAGAAACACATGTCTCTTGTTTATAAGCCACTCAGTCTATGGTACTTTATTACAAAAGCCCAAACTGACTAAGACACAAGGCTAGAGGTTAAGTCTGGTTAATTGCCAGAACTGGTAAATATTTCTCTCTTTTTAATATGTTTATGAAACGGAGAAGCCCTGAAGGTCCCTGGAATTGGCATCAAGCATTAGAGCACTCTGATGATCCTGCTTAGTAGTAACTGGGGAAATTCCTGGAGCAGAAACAATCTCAACACACTCCCGGTGCCAGGCAGATCTCCACAGGGTCCTGGCTGGTCAAATCTACCACCTGAGTCAGGCGGGGCTCTGCTTTTCTTTTTGCCCCCAATAACCCACACCACAGGGCAAGGAACACCTTCACCCCACACAACCACTAATCTGTTCAGCAAGGCAAACACTCTCTCCAGACAAGTAAAAATGGGTTCCCTTGACATTTCTTCTAATATGCCTCCTTCCCTGCTTTTCAGACAAGCTTAATTCCTAGAATACAGGGGAATTCAAGAGCTAAACATTCAACATAAAAATTTTAAAACCAGTTCTTTCAGTTTCTAACAATTAATGTAGTATAAGATATTCCATTCTGTCTGCTTACGATATAAGTAGAAAAGCATACAAACACACAATAGCAAAAAGTTATACATGAAAACACAAGTTTTCAATCTTTCCAAATTTCTCCCATGAACATAAAATATGTCATAGTAAAAACATAAAATAAGTTATTTGAAAGCTAAATTTTACACAGGTTACCCACAGTATTTTTCTAAGATGATATAAACAAACTTGAAATAACTTCACTTACTTTCTGCTCAGAGTTCTCCTGAAACACAAGTCCAAAGTAGTCCTTCTCCAAGAGATTGAGATGTTCACACACTCTGTCAAATAACACTTGTCCCTTAGCACGTTTCTGAGGAAAAAGAACAATATCTTTACTTTTCAAGCACTAATGAGTCCATGAGTACTGTAAACCAAGGGCATCATATCAAATAAAATTATTTAGCATCACTTAATATGAAATATTTATATTCCAATCCTCTTTTATAACAATACCAAAAAGTGATTCATAACTTTTTCACTTTAGACTCCCCCAACGCACACATAAAGCATAAATTCTAAAACGGAAGCACGATCAGCCCCTATGCTTTACTGTTACTCCATGTCCATACTTCAGAAACTAAAAAAAGTAAAATGCTAAGAGTTCATTTATTCATTTATCAAATAGTTCAAAAATATGTCCAAGCTGCCTCCCTCAGTTCCTCAAGATGGCTCATGTCACGTCTACAAGGTATACTCTCCCCAGGAAAATCATTTAGCTCCATTTCTCAATGTATCCTAACACGATTCATCCCATTAGCACTTAGGTTTGATTTTGGTTCCAAGATATTTGTAGAGTAGAAATTATGTTTTTCAATACAAGCTACACTCTTTCTCAAGAATGATTCACTCTTTAGAACAAATCTTAAAAATATAAGGGAGAGGAACTGAGACAGTAAATCAGCTGTCTCTAAGGATTTAACCTATTTTTCCCTTGCTTTGTTGTGTTTTTTTTTTAATTGAAGAAGCTGCTATCAACAGAGATACAAAAGCCTGTGACAGCCATAGAAGAAAAGCTCATTATTTAATCAATGGCAAAACATAAAGTGGTGACTCCAACTAAGATGCACGGCCCTGGGAACCCCCAACCGCAAAGTCAGGTTAGACACACGCCTCCCTGCCCTGCGTGGATATAAGCAACCCTTGGACTGAGAGTGAGAAAGGAACAAGCCAGAAGACTTGTTCATCTTCAAGATGAATGCCCTCATACTATCAAAATGTCTACTAGTTAGTTCATCCAGTGTGTGAAAATGAATGTTTCCCATACAAACATCTTTAAAAATGGAACAAGATATAAAAGACATTTCAATTTCAAATCAGGACAACTCTGATAAGGGGTTTCAAAAGATAAAGTCTTCACAGAAACTCAATTCAAGAGTGTGTTTCTCTCCCCTAACCTTTTCTTCCTCCTCTTGTTAAACCACAGGTAAGAAATCCATACCTGAAGGACCTGCGAAGGAGAATCTGCAACTTTTATTATCAAACATTTTATAGTAACTTTTTTTATTAAAAGGTAGAATTACATTAAATAGTAGAGGGAAAAGGGAGAATGCCACACAGATTACATTATTTCAACATTTCAAGAAATGTGCTATCCACATCACTACAGATTCAAAAAATGACTAAGTACATGTAAAACAGATATGTGTTTATGTGTCCACATGTTTAAGTACATGCAAATAATACTGTAGTAAATAAGAGTACTGGGCTCTGGATTCCAAATACCAAAGTTTTAAATACCTTTCCATTATTTATAATCTATGTGACCAGGGACAAGACACTTAACTGCTATTTGCCTTAATTTGTACATCTGTGAAATGGGGACAACGGAATATACCACACAGGATGTGGTAAGTACTCAGTGAGTTATAATACATAATGAGAGCTTAGAACAGTGTGTGGCACATAGTAAGGGTTTAACCAATATTGGCTCTTATTATTATAAGCTGGAGAGCTTCATAACATGAAAAATGACTAACTTCACTTACATGAAATTTTGTGTTGAACTTTTAAAACGAAAGGTTCTGAATTTCACTATCTGGTCTGCATGCAATGATTAATCTAAATAATTAAGAATGAGTTTGGAGGTATTTTAAATTAACTTTATGAGGAGAAGGTGACTCATATCATGGTTGTTACTTTCTTAAATGTGCAGTAAAATCCTTATCTCTTCTTCATAAGAGCCTGGAGTAGATGTGAGGAGATTTGGCTGCAAACAACAGCAAAGAATATTTCAAAGGTAATCAATAATCTAAGATAGACTTCGCTTTCTCTGACATTAATTTCAACAACATTGTTCACTCCTCAATCTCCAGTGAGTAGATTACCCAGCATAATAGGTGCTTGTTGAATCAACTAAAAATACAATATTACAGTGTACTCTGTGTGACATACTTATTTTAAATGAGGTGACATTTACCCACTCAGGCTCATAATGACTGACCATAGTTATAATTTCAGTGCCTACTTTGTAATTAGGAAGTATCCTTATCTAAGATAACAAAGGGAGAAAACTAGTACAGCTCTTGCCACATCTATCTACTTGTTCATCACACACTATGCATTTATAATGAGGTACAAATGAGCCACAGAAGATATTCTATCTGCTATAAAGCAGAGAAAGACACTAAGAACTCAATGGAAGCTTATATAAGAAGTTGGCCTTTAATCAGATATAGTTTCCAAACAAACTTATTACTTCTAGGAAACCTCTGACTAAATGACAACTACTTTCAAATAAGCTAACTGCTGAAATTGATTGGCCATAGAAATCATGGAGAAACGTGACAGCGTCGAAGGAGATTCATGCTATTTTATTTGGTTGTAATGCTATTTGAAATTAGGGTAAAAAGGATAGTCAGGGCTTCCCTGGTGGCGCAGTGGTTGCGAGTCCGCCTGCCGATGCAGGGGACGCGGGTTCGTGCCCCGGTCTGGGAAGATCCCACATGCCGCGGAGCGGCTGGGCCCGTGAGCCATGGCCGCTGAGCCTGCGCATTCGGAGCCTGTGCTCCGCAATGGGAGAGACCACAGCAGTGAGAAGCCAGCGTACCGCAAAAAAAAAAAAAAAAAAAAAAAAAAAGGATAGTCAAAACAACTGATGTCTATACATACATACCTCAGTTCAAAGAGAAAAACACATTCTGACATTGGCTTACAGTCGATTTTTATTAATAAATCATACTTTCTCACTGGTTTCCATTTCAAAAATAGAAACATGCTCTCATGGACAGCATTCCCCTAAAAGATTAAAACATCTGCAAAGCTCACCACCGCAATCTGGTGTTGGTACCGCTAGGCAGCAGAGGGAGGACGCGTCCGCATGGGGCTGCAGTCAGACTCAGTCCCTCCCTCATTCGACATTGTGTAAGCTGTTTACTATTACTGGACGTGTGTGACCATGGGCGAACCACTCAGTCTCCTTAACTGTAAGATGAGATCACAGCTCTCTTACAGCTCACTGTGAGGGTCAAATTAACCCAGTAAGAGAGTGTATGTCAAAGTGCCACACCAAGTGCCTCACTCAATCACAGCTGAATTCTCTTCCCAACTGTCTTTCATTAGCCCACATCTAACAAACACCAAAATATCTTCTAGATGCTCAGACTGCCTCTCTATGATTCTCTCCTTCCCTTCTCCAGGAAATAGATATTTTAAATGCTTGATAAGATCTTAACTACACACACGTATTACTTAAGCTTCCATTCAGCACCTCCACCCTCAATGAACTCAAAGACTGGCTGGGAAGACAAAAAAGCAACAATACTATGAGGCGTGTACTGAAAGATGCACGTACAAAGTGCATGGAGGAACACCAAGAATGGAATAGTAACAGCATCTGAGAAATATCATAGCTTTGGGTGTATGCAACTTTTCTATAAGCCTAAATTTATTTTTAAATAAAAAGTTAAATTATCCAAAAAAAAAAAAAAGAAAGAAATATCATAGCTTCACCAAGACTGTGGAATCGGAAATGAATCTTAAACAAGGAAATGATCTTTTAAGATAAAGTAATAGCATATTCAAAAGAACTTACTTTTCACTTCGGATGTTTATAAAGTCTGACAGAACCAGTTTCTATTCAAAAGATACTGGAGGTTACAGAACGATGAACTCTCAGATGACCACAAGGGCTTGCCAGGCTGAAAAGCTCCACATATACTAATCCTGTGTCTAATATATATCAGTTCCTATGTTAAGACATTGAGGAAAGAACCATAAATAAAACACACATGGTCTCAGGAAGTTTACATTAGAATGGTAGACACAGAAAATAAAAAGGAAACCTACTCCCCCCCTGAAAAAAAAGTCCTATGAATCTACCCCTCTAGACTGAACTACGTACCTGGTCCAACTTGTCCAAAGAACACTGACCAGTGGCCTATGAGATATAAGAGCTCTACCCAACGACAATGTCTTACTCTGGGGATAAAGATTACCAGATACAACCACATCTTCCTTCAGGGAGTTTAAATACAAGATAGATACACACACACACACACAGAGCCACAGAGTGTGTAAACACAAAGGCCGAGCCAGTGAGAAGGCAGTATGCAGAAGCCAAGGGTATCAGGGGGCAGACTTATATTTGCCAAAGTATGCTCTATTGTTCCCATTGGTCCCGTGAGATGCTTCACATATACACCCAAATCCCCAAAAAAGGGAGTAGAGTGGGACAAGGAAAATTCTGCCTAATGTACACAACTACTGAGCATCACAACTCCTACTTGCATATAAGATACCCTGAGAAGCTCTATGGTGGAAAAAAAAGAAACAAACTTGTTTATCACCATTCAACCTGATGTTTATCAAAATTATTTGGCTAAATAAACTACTATCTTTCTTTAATACAACACTTAGTAACTTATTCCACAGCAGAATTACTGATCTACAGACACTACCTCAAGAAACGAGAGAGAGAAAAATTACCATGACATGGCCCTCAAGCAGATTTGGAGACTGTTAATAACATTATCTTTTTTATTCCAAAACGACAAAAGAGAGAATTCAGTTTAAACTGGTCCAGGATTGGAATACCCAAATGTCTGGCTAAAGCAAATGATTCCCATAGATAAAATCCCAACAAGTATAATCAAAAAAATCAAAAACACATAAGAAAACAAGTTACTATTATTGAACATTAGACACGATATCAGAATCAGATATTCAGAGACTGTAGACAATGGAATTATCAACTACAGAACACAAAGTTAGTATGTTTTTATATGCTGAAAGAAATAAATGAATATTTTAAAATATCAAGGAAAAAGCAACTATCAAAAAGCAGATTCTGAAAAGAACCAATTAGAACATCTGGAAATAAAGCTATACTAATTAAATTATAATCCAAATGGACAGGGCTTGATACAGTTAAAGAGAAAACTGGTGAACTGGTAGATCTGAAAAAATTATCCAGAATACAGCACAGACAGATGAACACTATGAAAGAAATTCACAGACATGTAATTTAGAAGAAGGGGTCCATATATACCTCCCCAGAATTCTACATGAAGACAACAGAATAAGGGAGAGGCAATGTTAAATGAGTAATGGCTGATAAATGCTAAAAGTCTCAAAATAAGAAAACCCAATGGATTTCTTGCCAGATAAAATAAAACCCATTAACCTACAATCACTTTATTCCATTAACTATTTACACACATTAACATTCAAAAGATTTTGGCATTCATTATTTTAAAATAATAGACATTATAAAGCCATCAAGACAAGAAGGAAAGAAACATGAGATAGGGAATAACAAGGAGTAGAGAAAGAAAATTGTAACAGAAAACCCAGAGAAGTTATTCTTTAAAAACCTAAAACTGATGTACCTTGTAAGCTAATTCAGAAAGGCAAACAAAAAAGTACATTTCTTCTTATCTCATAAAGAAAACACATCAAATACTCAGGAGGCATATTAAATGATATACATTAAATGGACCAAGTTATTACATTTTATAAGCATTAATCTGTAATCAAACTTGCCTGAGTGTGCTCTGACAGCAATAAGACCCAGTGGCTCACAACTTCTTTTCTGCCTTCATGCTTTTCACAACTCACTCCATAAATAAAAATGGTCATCATTTGGGGAAGAGGAACCAAGACACAACTCATAATGCAAGTACATAAAAATATGTGTGTGTTGGGTGGGGGGGAATCCCCCCTGGTGGCAGTGGTTAGGACTCCACGCTTCCACTGCAGGGGACATGGGCTTGATCCCTGGTCAGGGAACTAAGATCCCACATGCTGTGCAGTGTGGCAAAAAAAAAAAAAAAAAATGTGTTGGGGCATGTAAGGTGAAATTGTTCCTTCTCCTCTCCCAGATTCTGGTATGTACCACCTTTCATGAGAATCTTCAAGTCTCAACAGTTTCCTAGAAAGGTACCACAGCAGAAAGGTAGTAACATAGATTTGAACGCCAGCCCCACCTCTTAACAGGTGTGTAACCTCAGGCAAGTTATTTAACTTCATTTTGTCTCAGTTTCCTCTCTTTAAAATAAAAATATTCACCTTATGATGGTGATCAGAGAATTAAATGAAGTATATTTAAAGTACTTTAAAATGTTTGGCACATTATGTGAATGCATTAAAAGGCAGCTGAAAGCACAGGACTTTTCTGAGCTGTTCTAAAATAATAATTGATTTTAAATACCATTATAAAGAGCTTTCACAGTTACTTCATCCAATCTCATTTCACAATAAGAAAACTGAGGTTAGAGAGAGCTTAACTGCTCGAACTTTTCAGTCTGATTCCCTGAATTTCTTTTAAAGCAGGCATCCCCAACTCCGGGCCGCACAGCAGGAGGTAAGCAGCGGGCAAGGGAGAGAAGCTTCATCTGCCGCTCCCCATTGCTTGCGTTACTACCTGAACCATCCGCCCCCCGTCCCTGACCCCATCTGTGGAAAAATTGTTTTCCACAAAACTGGGCCCTGCTGCCAAAAAGGTTGTGGACCACTGTTTCAAAGAACTGAATGCTTATCTGCAATATACATAAACATTAGTACTCTACATTTCTATCCAAGATGGCAATTTTCTCCTATTATCATTGTTTTGATTTTTTATAAACAGCTTGAATTCTACTGCATGGAAGGAATACAAACACACATTTGTCAACCAAGCAGAATACACAGATATTTTGCTTTACAATGTGCACCTAAGGTAGCAGTATGTGTAGCTGGTTCATTAGTTGTCATAGCTGCCTGTCCCAGATAAAAAGGTCTACTGACTTGCCAAGGCATACTCTGAATTTCTCTCCTACCTTTATTTCCAACTGTTGAAACCTGACCTCTAGACAAATTCTCCTTCTCTGTGAAGCCTATTCCAAGACCCAATATTCACCTTTCTCCTTCAGGCACTTTATTTCACATCTATGCTGCTTAGTCTTAAATTCTACTCCTTTTGTTTTTTTAACCTCTTAATTGGGAGTATAATTGTTTTATAATGGTGTGTTAGTTTCTGCTGTATAACAAAGTCAGTCAGTTATATATATACATATATCCCCAGATCTCCTCCCTCTTGCATCTCCCTCCCACCCTCCCTATCCCACCCCTCTAGGTGGACACGAAGCCCCGAGCTGATCTCCCTGTGCTATGTGGCTGCTTCCCACTAGTTATCTATTTTACATTTGGTAGTGTATATATGTCCATGCCACTCTGTCACTTTGTCCCAGTTTACCTTTTGCCCTCCCCATGTCCTCATCTCCATTCTCTACGCTTGTGTCTTTATTCCTGTCCTGCCCCTAGGTACTTCAGAACCATTTTTTTTTTAGATTGCATATATATGTTTTAGCATACGGGACTTGTTTTGCTCTTTCTGACTTACTTCACTCTGTATGACAGTCTCTAGGTCCATCCACCTCACTACAAATAACTTAATTTCATTTCTTTTTTATGGTCGAGTAATATACCATTGTATGGATGTGCCACATCTTCCTTATCCATTCATCTGTCGATGGACACTTAGGTTACTTCCATGTCCTGGCTATTGTAAACAGAGTTGCAATGAACATTGTGGTACATGACTCTTTTTGAATTATGGTTTTCTCTCTGCTAGGTCATATGGTAGTTCTATTTTTAGTTTTTTAAGGAACCTCCATACTGGTCTCCATAGTGGCTGTATCAATTTACATTCCCACCAACAGTGCAAGAGGGTTCCCTTTTCTCCAACACAACCCAGCATTTATTGTTTGTAGATTTTTTAATGATGACCATTCTGACAGGTGTGAGGAGACAGATCATTGCAGTTTTGATTTGCATTTCTTCCATGATTAGTGATGTTGAGCATCCTTTCATGTGTTTGTTGGCAATCTGTATATCTTCTTTGGATAAATGTCTATTTAGGTCTTCTGCCCATTTTTGGATTGGGTTGTTTGTTGTTTTGATATTGAGCTGCATGAGCTGCTTGTATATTTTGGAGATTAGTCCTCTGTCAGTTGCTTCATTTGGAAATATTTTCTCCCATTCTGAGGGTTGTCTTTTCGTCTTGTTTATGGTTTCCTTTGCTGTGCAAAAGCTTTGAAGTTTCATTAGGTCCCATTTGTTTATTTTTGTTTTTATTTCCATTTCCCTAGGAGGTGGGTCAAAAAGGATCTTGCTGTAACTTATGTCATAGAGTGTTCTGCCTATGTTTTCCTCTGACAGTTTGATAGTGTCTGGCCTTACATTTAGGTCTTTAATCCATTTTGAGTTTATTTTTGTGTATGGTATTAGGGAGTGTTCTAATTTCATTCTTTTACATGTAGCTGTCCACTTCTCCCAGAACCACTTACTGAAGAGGCTGTCTTTTCTCCCTTGAATATTCTTGCCTCCTTTATCAAAGATAAGGTGACCATACGTGTATGGATTTATCTCTGGGCTCTATCCTGTTCCACTGATCTATATTTCTGTTTTTGTTTCAGTATCATACTGTCTTGATTACTGTAGCTTTGTAGTATAGTCTGAAGTCTGGGAGCCTGATTCCTCCAGCTCCGTTTTTCTTTCTCAAGATTGCTTTGGCTATTTGGGGTCTTTTGTGTTTCCATACAAATTGTGAAATTTTTTGTTCTAATTCTGTGAAAAATGCCAGTGGTAGTTTCACAGGGATTGCACTGAAGCTGTAGATTGCTTTGGGTAGTAGAGTCATTTTCACAATATTGATCCTTCCAATCTGAGAACGTGGTATATCTCTCCATCTGTTTGTATCATCTTTAATTTCTTTCATCAGTGTCTTATAGTTTTCTGCATACAGGTCTTTTGTCTCCTTAGGTAGGTTTATTCCTAGGTATTTTATTCTTTTTGTTGCAATGGTAAATGGGAGTGTTTCCTTAATTTCTCTTTCAGATTTTTCATCATTAGTGTATAGGAATGCAAGAGATTTCTGTGCATTAATTTTGTATCCTGCTACTTTACCAAATTCATTGATTAGCTCTAGTAGTTTTCTGGTAACGTATTTAGGATTCTCTATGTATAGTATCATGTCATCTGCAAACAGTGACAGTTGTACTTCTTCTTTTCTGATTTGCTTTTTTTTTTTTTTTTTTTTTTTGCGGTAGACGGGCCTCTCACTGTTGTGGCCTCTCCCGTTGCAGAGCACAGGCTCCGGACACACAGGCTCAGCGGCCATGGCTCATGGGCCCAGCCGCTCCGTGGCATGTGGGATCTTCCCGGACCGGGGCATGAACCCGTGTCCCCTGCATCGGCAGGCGGACTCTCAACCACTGCACCACCAGGGAAGCCCTGGATTCCTTTTATTTCTTTTCAGTCTCTGATTGCTGTGGCTAGGACTTCCAAAACTATGTTGAATAACAGTGGTGAGAGTGGGCAAACTTGTCTTGTTCCTGATCTTAGTGGAAAGAGTTTCATGGGCTTCCCTGGTGGTGCAGTGGTTGAGAGTCCGCCTGCCAATGCAGGGGACATGGGTTCGTGCCCCGGTCCGGGAGGATCCCACATGCCACGGAGCGGCTGGGTCCGTGAGCCATGGCCGCTGAGCCTGCGCGTCTGGAGCCTGTGCTCCACAACGGGAGAGGCCACAGCAGTGAGAGGCCCGCGTACCACCAAAAAAAAAAAGGAAAGAGTTTCAGTTTTTCATCACTGACAGCGATGTTGGTTGTGGGTTTGTCACATATGGCCATTATTATGCTAACGTAAGTTCCCTCTATGCATACTTTCTGGAGGGTTTTTATCATACACGGGTGTGAATTTTGTCCAAAGCTTTTCCTGCATCTATTGAGATGGATGATCGTATGGTTTTTCTCCTTCAATTTGTTAATATGGTTTATCACATTGATTGATTTGCATATATTGAAGAATCCTTGAATTCCTGGGATAAACCCCACTTGATCATGGTGTATGATCCTTTTAATGTACTGCTGGATTCTGTTTGCTAGTATTTTGTTGAGGATTTTCGCATCTATGTTCATCAGTGATAGTGGCCTGTAGTTTTCTTTTTTTGTGACATCTTTGTCTGGTTTGGTAACAGGGTGATGGTGGCCTCGTAGAATGAGTTTGAGAGTGTTCCTCCCTCTACCATATTTTGGAAGAGTTTGAGAAGGATATATGTTAGCTCTTCTGTAAATGTTTCACAGAATTCACCTGTGAAGCCATCTGGTCCTGAGCTTTTGTTTGTTGGAAGATTCCTTTTTTTTTTTTTAATTTATTTTTGGCTGCATTGGGTCTTTGTTGCTGTGTGTGGGCTCTCTCTAGTTGCGGTGAGTAGGGGCTACTCTTTGTTGCGGTACGCAGGTTTCTCATTTCAATGGTTTCCCTTGTTGCAGAGCACGGGCTCTAGGCCTGCGGGCTTCAGTACTTGTGGCATGTGAGCTCAGTAGTTGTGGCTCACAGGCTCTAGAGCACAGGCTCAGTAGTTGTGGCATATGGGCTTCACTGATCCATGCCATGTGGGATCTTCCTGGACCAGGGCTCGAACCCATGTCCCCTTCACTGGCAGCCGGATTCTTAACCACTGCACCACCAGGGAAGCCCTGTTGTAAGATTTTTAATCACAGTTTCAATTTCAGTGCTTGTGACTGGTCTGTTTATATTTTCTATTTCTTCCTGTTTCAGTCTCGGAAGGTTGTGCTTTTCTAAGAACTTCTCCATTTCTTCCAGGTTGTCCATTTTATTGGCACAGAGTTGCTTGTAGTAATCTCTCATGATCCTTTGTATTTCTGCAGTGTCAGTTGTTACTTCTCCTTTTTCATTTCTAAGTCTGTTGATTTGAGTCTTCTCCCTTTTTTCTTTATGAGTCTGACTAATGGTTTATCAATTTTGTTTATCTTCTCAAAGAACCAGCTTTTAGTTTTATTGATCTTTGCTATTGTTTCCTTCATTTCTTTTTCATTTATTTCTGATCTGATCTTTATGATTTCCTTCCTTCTGCTAACTTTGGGGGTTTTTTTGTTCTTCTTTCTCTAATTGCTTTAGGTGTAAGGTTAGGTTGTTTATTTGAGATTTGTTTTCTTTCTTGAGGTAGGATTGTATTGCTATAAACTTCCCTCTTAGAACAGCTTTTGCTGCATCCCATAGCATTTGGGTCGTCATGTTTTCACTGTCATTTGGTATTTTTTGATTTCCTCTTTGATTTCTTCAGTGATCTCTTGGTTATTAAGTAGTGTATTGTTTAGCCTCCATGTGTTTGTATTTCTTCCAGATTTTTTCCTGTAATTGATATCTAGTCTCATAGCATTGTGGTCAGAAAAGATACTTGATACGATTTCAATTTTCTTAAATTTACCAAGGCTTGATATGTAACCCAAGATATGATCTATCCTGGAGAATGCTGCATGAGCACTTGAAAGTGTATTCTGTTGTTTTTGGATGGAATGTCCTATAAATATCAATTAAATCCATCTTGTCTAATGTGTCTTTTAAAGCTTGGGTTTCCTTATTTATTTTCATTTTGGATGATCTGTCCATTGGTGAAAGTGCAGTGTTAAGGTCCCCTACTGTTGCTGTGTTACTGTTGATTTCCCCTTTTATGGCTGTTAGCATTTGCCTTAAGTATTGAGGTGCTCCTACGTTAGGTGCATAAATATTTACAATTGTTGTATCTTCTTCTTGGATTGATCACTTGATCATTATGTAGTGTCCTTCTTTGTCTCTTCTAATAGTCTTTATTTTCAAGTCTATTTTGTCTGATAGGAGAATTGCTACTCCAGCTTTCTTTTGACTTCCATTTGCATGGAAAATCTTTTTCCATCCCCTCACTTTCAGTCTATATGTGTCCCTAGGTCTGAAGTGGGTCTCTTGTAGACAGCATATATACGGCTCTTGTTTTTGTATCCATTCATCCAGTCTATGTCTTTTGGTTGGAGCATTTAATCCATTTACATTTAAGGTAATTATCAATATGTATGTTTCTATTACCATTTTCTTAATTCTTTTGTAGGTCTCTTCCTTCTCTTGTATTTCCTGCCTAGAGAAGTTCCTTTAGCATTTGTTGTAAAGCTGGTTTGGTGGTGCTGAAATCTC
This sequence comes from Mesoplodon mirus, assembly GCF_964341445.2. Taxonomy (NCBI): domain Eukaryota; kingdom Metazoa; phylum Chordata; class Mammalia; order Artiodactyla; family Ziphiidae; genus Mesoplodon; species Mesoplodon mirus. The sequence goes on along the minus strand of NC_138986.1, from coordinate 31,786,708 downwards.
TTAGCTTTTGCTTGTCTGTAAAGGTTTTAATTTCTCCGTGGAATCTGAATGAGATCCTTGCTGGGTAGAGTAATCTTGGTTGTAGGTTTTTCCCTTTCATCACTTTAAATGTGTCCTGTCACTCCCTTCTGGCTTGATGAGTTTATGCTGAAAGATCAGCTGTTAACCTTATGAGGATTCCCTTGTATGTTATTTGTTGCTTTTCCCTTTCTGCTTTTAATATTTTTTCTTTGTATTTTACAATTTTTGATAGTTTGATTAATATGTGTCTCGGTGTGTTTCTCCTTGGACTTATCCTGTATGGGACTCTCTGTGCTTCCTGGACTTGACTATTTCCTTTCCCATGTTAGGGAAGTTTTCAAGGATAATCTCTTCAAATATTTTCTCAGACCTTTTCTTCTTCTCTTATTCTGGGACCCCTATAATTCGAATGTTGCTGCATTTAATTTTGTCCCAGATGTCTCTGAGACTGTCCTCAATTCTCTTCATTGTTCTGCTCTGTGGTAGTTATTTTCACTATTTTATTTTCCAGGTCAGTTATCCATTCTTCTGCCTCAGTTATTCTGCTGATTCCTTCTGGAGAATTTTTAATTTCAGTTACTGTGTTGTTCATCATTGTTTGTTTGCTCTTTAGTTCTTCTAGGTCCTTGTTAAACATATCTTGTATTTTCTCCATTCTATTTCCAAGATTTTGGATCATCTTTACTATCTTTCCTCTGAATTCCTTTTCAGGTAGACTGCCTATTTCCTCTTCATTTGTTTGGTCTGGTGGGTTTTTACCTTGCTCCTTCATCTTCTGCGTATTTCTCTGTCTTCTCATTTTGTTTAACTTACTGTGTTTGGGGTCTCCTATTCACAGGCTGCAGGTTCATAGTTCCCATTGTTTTGGGTGTCTGCTCCCAATGGGTGAGGTTGGTTCAGTGTCTTGTGTAGGCTTCCTGGTGGAGGGGACTGGTGCCTGTGTTCTGGTGGGTGGGGCTGGATCTTGTCTTTCTGGTGGGCAGGACCGCATCTGGTAGTATGTTTTGGGGTGTCTGTGAACTTATTATGATTTTAGGCAGCCTCTCTGCTAATGGGTGGTGTTGTTTTCCTGTCTTGCTAGTTGTTTGGCATGGGGCATCCAGCACTGGAGCTTGCTGGCCTTTGGCTGGAGCTGGGTCTTAGCGTTGAGACGGAGGTCTCTGTAAGAGCTCTCACTGTTTGATATTACGTGAGGCTGGGAGGTCTCTGGTGGACCAGTGTCCTGAACTCAGCTCTCCCACCTCAGAGGCTCAGGCCTGACACCTGGCCGGAGCACCAAGACCCTGCCAGCCACACAGCTACTAGAGCTGAAGGGCTCCTGCAGAGGCGGTTGGGCGGGGGGGGGGGGACGGTGGCATGCAGCTGGGGCTCACCGCGGGAACAAGGACACTGGCAGCAGAAGTTCTGGGAAGTACTCCTTGATGTGAGCTCTCCCGGAGTCCACCATTAGCCCCACCAAAGGGCCTGTCGTTCTACTCCTTTTGATACTTATTACTTTTGAAGACTGGGTTCTTTAAGCAAAAGTTATGTCTGACTCATTTCAATGTCTCCTAGAGCAGCTCCTCACTGAATCACTTCACTCACTCGTAGGCCAAAAGATATGCTGGATGCAACGGCTTGGTGCTATAATGCCAGCCAAAAAGTTGGCAGAGTTGAGTCTAGAAATCAGGTCTTCTGGCTCTCAGTCTTATGCAGTCCCCTGGCTCTAGCTCATGGACTACCAACCCACAGATATTCAAGGAACTAAGCCAAACACACACTGCCAACTAGATTCTAGGAGAAGAACAGCCAGAGTCCTGAATTTTATTTTCACAATTCTACATTGTACTTAGACTCTTCCTTAGTAATTAGAGCATTTCCAAATACTTCTTGGGAACTAGAGGAAAGACGTCAGCAGAAAAGCCAATCTGCCCCTTTCTCTTAAAAACTGACCATGAACCACCTTTATGCAAAAGGCGACAGTGGGATTTTGCAGTCTTTACACATTCCTGCCCTAAGACATCAGTTGCTGTTATTTCTTCTTGCTATCTGAAGCATGCCTTTGCTTTATATCCCATCTTACACTAGAATCTTTATAGAGTGCACACTGTGTTCATCTCTATTCTGATAACCTAGGACCAGTTAAACAATTAAAACCATACAACAGTTAATCAACTTGCCAAGTACACTTCAAAAAGAAATCTTACATTCTATATTAAATGCCAACAAGCTTTACCCTCTACTTTGCCCCTGTCTGCCTCTCCCTAACCTCACTTACACCATTGAACACTAGTATAAAATCAATGGGCTGAAATTTTCAACAAGAAAAGAAAACAAAGAGAGAGAAAACAAGATAATTTAGGTGGATTTAATATATATTATTCAAGGATTGGAAGGCTAGCTTTGGGGGACTTTCTTTGGGAGGAAAGCAATTTATAGCAAACTGAGCGGAAGAAAGGCAGCCTGGAATCTGAGACGCTGAGCAAAGTTCCCCGTGCCTGTGCTGTTATTTGTGGCATTCATTATTGAGGCCAAAACATGACATTTCTGGAGGCCTCTCAACTTGGAGGAATTTGTGCAACTGCTTACCCGGCGGATTGCAGTCAACACCACACACCACTGGCGTTTTATAAAACACCATCACTGTCTCCGTGTAGGCCCCTCCACACTGCAGTTATTGTGCACTGAGAAGACAGTGCTGGGAAGCGTACAATGCAATCCATACAGCACAGCCCTTGAGCCATGTATTCTGCACTAGCTCTAAACTACACTATGCAAGTATAAAAGGCCAACGAAAGAAAGGTATGCACAGAGCAAACACAACAACTGAGACACTGTCGTGGGAGGTGGAGGAAATCAAAGATAACCAAACAGAAGGGGAAAGGAGTATCTTAAAAAGTCACAGGTCATCATTTATCGGATCATTCTTTTCCTACCAATCTGAATGACACACCTCTGTCCCAAAGTTCATTCAAATCCTGGCAAAAAGGAAGAAAGAAACCACATCCAATGATTGTGTATATGTGTATTCAAAATGTAACTCCAGAAGTAAATGAGACATTTATACTAAAGGAAGATTTTAAAGTTCCCTGATCATTATTAAGTTTGAAAGAGTTTTTCTGACTGCTCAAAAAAAAAAGTGTATTATATAAAAAATATATAAACATACACACGTAGATATAGTATAAATAAATATGTGTATATACACACACATACACATGTATACATACACACACATACCTATTGTTTTTTCTTTGAGTAGTTGAAAAAATTTTTCCAAACTTAATTTTCATTAACGATCAGGAAAAATTTGTATATATGTATATCGATAGACAGACATGCATTATCAAAATTACATAAGCATGTAGGTTTCTTAAAAGACACTACAAAGAATGATAAGAAGAAATCTTTCTTCCTTCAAGACCAGCCTCTAAAAGAAGAGGGAAGAAAAAGAAAAATCCTCTCATAGTTCATTACAGACTCTCTATTTCTTTCCATTCCACAGGATTCAAGGAATTATGCTTCAACACTGAGGAAATTCTGCAGTGCTGTTGACATGAATGACATAAAATACTATTCAATATAGTTTTAGGTGCTAGAAATAAAAATGAAAAAGCTGCTACAAAACAAAACACACACTAGACCAGAACGCACTGCACAATACCCTCCGGTAACTGTGTCCTGCAATATTAAAGGAAACCCTAGTGTAGCTAGATGCATACACGCTCACCTTTAATAAAATCACATGCATACCTTAATGAACTCCTGAAGAACAGAGGAGCTTGCCTTTCTTCTATATTATAAAACCCTATTTCATGAGCTCAATGATTCCCATTCTATCCAAGTCTAAATGCAGTACTGAGATGGCATGCTTTTCTACCCCAGTCTGCTGGTGTTTGAAATGTTTCATAATTCTTAACTGAGTACACAATTCATCTCATAAGCAACCAGGTAAGTTTAGATCACAAACAAGATAGAAAAATGTTTCATCTTTATGGTACATGGAAAATGGCAAACAAATGCTAATTTTATTTTTAATAAATATAACATCAAACTTTTACTCTTTCATCCATAGCCACAACCTTCATTTCTAAGGTGGTTATAGTTTTTATTTTCCACAAACCAGAGGTTTTCAGCTGTTTTCAGGACACAAGAATCAACTAGCTAACCAAAGGGTGTCCTCTTGGAGGACGTCTATCTCCAGCTGCAGGACAGGCCTGCCGACGGCTATTCCAGAAGCCAAGTCTACTCCTCTCACCAATATGCTCGCTCCAGGGTAATCTGAAAGCCAAGCTCTAGAATGGAGCTTCAGAAAAATCTCACATAACCTCCAGGGCGATGGATCGTGAAGCTTGTTAAGCAAACTATTTACTGATGAAACGTAAATATCCACACACACATTTTACACAAGGAATTATACTTATTTTTTTTGCTTTAACTAAACGATAAAGAATAATAAACACCTCTGTCAGTTCTAATATGTGTCGGTTGCTCAGCTGTTCATAAAATGTGGTCCCTTAAATGCCTTCCTTTGGTAATAAAAGTTTAATGTAACGGTATTGTAGCATATGAGGAAAAATCATCTAAATCTTCATTTCCTCTAAGCGAACAGCTGCCAAAGAGCCTGCAATTTCTCAGATGCAAAATCCAACTATATTTCTATTCCTAGAGCTTAAAGTAGATAAATTGATCTTTGATGTTGTTTTCTTAATCCAGCTGGCTCTGGCCAATGTTTCTCTTCTGACTCTCCAACAAGAGGATTAAGTCCTTGGACAGCAGAGATGGGTTTATTCAAAATTTTCAATATAGGGACTTCCCTGGCGGTCCAGTGGTTGGGACATCGCCTTCCAATGCGGGGGGTGCGGGTTCGATCCCTGGTCGGGGAGCTAAGATCCCACATGCCTCACGGCCAGGGAGCCAAGACATAGAGCAGAGGCAGTATTGTAGCAAATTCAATGAAGCCTTTAAAGGGTGGACCACATTGAAAAAAAATCTTAAAAAAAAAAAAAATTTTTCAATATAAAGTGTACTGTTTTTAAATCTTGTTTTTCCTCCTGCTTATAAAAGGACTAACGTTTGATTTTTTGAATCGAAGCAAGTTCTTTTAATTACAAAGTGAATGTGATTATTTAAGTGGTATATGTTTATATTATGGACCTTCCAAGTCACTAAGTTATGGATAAAATATAATAGCAAGATACTGAGAATTCATCCAAGGCAAAGGACGTTAGCATTTTCATCAAATGTTCAAGAACAATAGTAAGATCCTGAGAAAAAATATAGTCAGGAGTTCAAAATATCATGATGATAATAATTGCACCTAATATTGATCAAGCCCTTACTATATGTTGGGCATTGCTCAAAGCAAATCAGAACCAGACAAATTCAGCCAGACACTTAATAAGACTTCCCACAGTCTTACTGTAGGAACTCTACTTCACTCACTTCCCGACCACTCGGGGAAAATTCCCCACCAGCAATGTTCAATTTCAAGGAGGAGCTAACTGATCAATTCACCATATACCTGGGGAACAGGTGCTCTGCCAGGGAGTGCCTTGGTAGGCAGCATGTTATGGCCTCTCAAAGCAGTTTTGGGTTTTTTGGGGTTTGGGGTGGGGTTTTTTTTGCGGTACACGGGCCTCTCACTGCTGTGGCCTCTCCCGTTGCGGGGCACAGGCTCCGGACGCGCAGGCTCAGCGGCCATGGCTCACGGGCCCAGCCGCTCCGCGGCATGTGGGATCTTCCCGGACCGGGGCACGAACCCGTGTCCCCTGCATTGGCAGGCGGACTCTCAACCACTGCTCCACCAGGGAAGCCCTCAAAGCAGTTTTTAAGTCTGGCTGCACAGATGCTCAAGTCCAGCATCAGACCCACTGAATCAGAATCTTCAAAGACAACACCTGGGCATCTGTATTTTTTTTTAATTTTTGTATTAGACTTTATTTTGTAGAGCAGTTTTAGCTTCACAGGAAAATTGAGCAAAGGGTCCAAAGATTTCCCATATACCCTTTACCCACCGACATGCACGGCCTCCTGAATTATCAGCGTCCCCCACAGAGTGGTACATTTGTTACAACTGATGAACCTACACTGACACATCATAATCACCCCAAGTCCATAGTTTACATTAGGGCTCACTTTTGGTCTTGTATATTCTATGGGTTTGGACAAATGTATGATGACGTGGCTCCACCATTACAATATCCTACAGAATATTTTCACTGCCCTAAAAAAAAAAAAAAAAGGCTCTGTGCTCTTGTATTTTTAAAAAGCTTAACCAAGGATTCTGACCATGAGGCAAGGCCGATACCAAAGTCAGCAAACAGTTCCCCTCTCCCATGGTTAAGACTATCTGCCCTCACACTCAAGTTCATCAGCTTTCTGTTTTCACTCTGGCCAGGCACCATCCAAAGGAGCATACTCATCTTTTATCCTTCTCAAAGACCCAGACACAAAAGCCAGGACCCAACGCACTAACTGGTATATCAACTGCTCAACTTTTCACTTAAAATCCTTTGTAAAAAAAGACTTTCATATAGCCTGATAATATAAAATTTATCTGACAATCTTTAATGACAACTGTATTTGAGACTACCTTCGAGAAAGAAATCACAAGGTAGAAAAACACAAGACACCTGTTTGAATATAGATCTTATCACAAATCAGGCCCAGTGAAACTATTCTTACCTCTACTGGCCAGGAGTGTTTCAAGTATTTTTTAACAACTGACCAAAGTGGAAGTCAAGTTGTAATGCAGAAAAATCTTAATCACTTAAATATTTACTTTATTACTTTATTATTGTAAAACAGAGGCAAACAGGATCTGATACAAAGAAAGAGGTCTTGAAAAGTTTCTTAAGAAATAACAGTAATTTCCTTATACCTCACCACATGAATTTCTGATTCTTGAACTCAATGACAAGCAACTTCTGGGTAATCTTAGGGAAAAAAGTACATTTCATTTTGAGATATCTCAATTCTTAAACACTGATCTGAGGCAGCAGTCTTTCTATTCAGCTTGACATTTTCTTCCCAGGTAAAAGTTTGTCATTCCCGGTAGATGACTAACAAACTAAAGTAAAACAGAAGACAAAGTGGCAAGGTCTTTGTTAACCATGGGCAAGTAGAGAGCAACAGATGAGTCTTCAAGACTTTGCTTGACTTAAAACCCACACAAATCAACTACTTCAACTACCTAAGAAGAAAAAGTGGGCTTTCCTGGTGGCGCAGTGGTTGAGAGTCCACCTAGCGATGCAGGGGACACGGGTTCGCGCCCTGGTCCGGGAAGATCCCACATGCCGTGGAGCGGCTGGGCCCGTGAGCCATGGCCGCTGAGCCTGCGCATCCGGAGCCTGTGCTCCGCGCAACGGGAGAGGCCTCAACAGTGAGAGGCCCGCGTACCGCAAAAAAAAAAAGAAAGAAAGAAGAAAAAGTGTGAGGCATCAGAAACATGGAGGTTCCAAAGCAAGAAAGTTAGGGAGCATTTGGGTATGCCTCCCCAAAAGGCCACCTTACCAGCAGTATGTCCACCTGATCCAAAGGCCAAAAACCCAGCCCTCTACTGCCCTCACAAACTGCTTTCATTTTTTCATTTCCCTTGGCTTCCTGAGTGAAACTCTACCACTTATGATTCTTTAGCGTGAACAGGCTTCTGTTAAAATGCAAATACCTCCTAGAAGGCAAATACAAGTAATCATCCACACAGGAGTCATTCACTCAGATTGCGGATCCTCTCATTATTTAGGTGAGAGATTGGCTACGTTTGAGAAATTAGAGGAATTTTAATTCTGGACAGAGAAAAAGTAAGCAGGAAGTATCGGACACTTTTTGTATTATGATACTACAAAAGAGTAACAGAATATCATCATGGAACTAGGAACAAGAAAGTCTAGGGAAAAAAGCAACAAGAAATATGAAAAGAATATGAAAAAAAAGGGATTTTAAATTTTGGCCTGAATTAGAAAAGTGGGGTAGAAATTCTGTCTTTATGTACCTGCTCCAAGATTTAGCACCCAGAACTCAGTTCAAAAACTTTACAGACTTTTACAAATCGACTTGTAAGTCTAATCATTTGTGCCTTATCTCCATGGGAAAACATACTCTTCAAATAACTTACTGACGTATACATATATATAACCTGTTCATAAGCTGGAAATGTCCTTTATAATGCTTCTCTGCACATATGTATTCACATATTCAGATGGTCACCTCAAAGCCCTCCTATATTACTTATACCATAAAATGCAGCGTGACATGTGACAGACAGCTACTCGAAATTCAGAATCTTTTCCAACAGAAATAATATTTTTACATGGTAAATGGGTTTCAGGCCAATCATTCCCCTTCCCAACTTCAACTCCCATCCCCACACCTATTAGGTCAGTAACATGCCCAAATGTAAAGACTAAGGTCCATCATACGTTTTCCAGCAGAATTTGGAGTTAGTTTAACATTCACTGGGAAACCTAAGTAAAAATCAACACGTGATAGATGAAATAATCTGACTGCAGGAGACCCAAGAAAGAAAGGTCTAAAATGTTAGGGGAAGAAAGGGTAGGCGGCTGCATGTATGTATAGGTATCCAACAGATGTACAGATCCAACAAGGCTTCCTGAAGGGGGAGGCATGGGGAGAGCTAGAAGTGGGAAGTTAGCAGTATCGCTAGGAAGAAGGGTGACCTGGCCTGAAAGCACAATTATTCTTGACCTGATGGCAGAAGTATTCACCCTCCACGGTGGCTTTCGATCAAGCTACAGGAGGCTAAAGACACCTGTTTCTATGTTGATATAATACCCCTTGCTCTGAATTTCATGCTCACAAAGATATCCTGAGATTTAGCACCATTTGACAACTTTCTTATTATGAAGGAAAGAATTAAATGACCAATAAATCTAAATGTTTCATTCTTCCTGGCAGTTATCTCTCACTGTAAATTCATTTCCTGGAATTCTTATGTCTACATTTATGGAACTGGTCAGCAAGGGCAGTTTTCCTCTGCCTGACTCAGGCACTGTGAGTAGAGTTAACGTACGTCCCAATGCTGAGCACCAGACCCTGCACAGTGAAATTCTCCCAAGTCCAATCTTGTTGAAGAACCCGCCCCCCCCCTCCACCAACATTATCACCAATGCTTGGTCCAGAAATGTTTGATGAACAAAGCCACAAACTTTACATAATACATAGCTTAGGACCCAAACCAAGTGGATAAGAACTAAACTATACCTATTAATTGCAAAAAGCAAAATAACATACGTTAAGTAGAATAGCATTTCCATCCATTCTTCTCCTATGACCTACCTCTGCTCTGCCCAATTAAACACACATGCAAAACAAAATAGACTATCTAGACACCTGCAGGAAATAGTGAATCAAGAAAATGAAAACTAACAAAAAGCATCTGTAAGAAAACAACGAACAACGTCAAAACAGATGCTACTAAAGCTACCACAACCAAATTAAAAGTCTTTTTATAATGAGATATCCAGAAAGCTTCCTGGCTATATTGAGGGAGAGGGCCCACTTCACTTTATCCTAGTGATAGAACAGGCTCATTGTCCAGATTTTCCTAAGTAGAAAGTGGACTTCTAATTAAAGATGGTAGATTGAAAATACATATTTAGGTCTGCTCCCTATGGAAGTTATTCTAAAATGAAGTGGTTAAGTGCACACAAGAGCACAACACGCACATATTCTTTCCCCCCCGACAATGGACAGGAGAAAGAGAATGGAATCAGTGCCAACAAAATTTTGGAAAGCAGACTGGAAAAGGGTAAACAATAGAGTCCATGCATTTTTTTCTATTTTATGTTTACTCTGCAACCTCTCCTATGGGTGGGAGCCCACCTCTTCTTAACATATAGCAGAAGTGAAGAGATTAATCCATTTGAACCCCAATGGTATTCTGGCTTTGTAAGAGGAGAGGATTCCTAGTTAAAGCCAAGCCACGCAAAGCCTGGGCTGAAACTGACAGCACTGGCCAGCATGGTTTGCTCCTAACAAAGTTTACATTTAATTGTGTTATCCTTGGCGTATAAGGAAGTAGGCATTCAAGCCTTTTCTTATAACCCCAAATTTCTGCTTGAATTTTACTATTTAACCATTTTCAAACGAAAAATGTACTAGGCTAAGTATTGCCGAGTTTTCCTAAGTACATCATTCTTCGAAGTCTAAGAGTTCCTTTCTCCTCAATGAAGATTTGCTTACCAACTCCAGCCCATAATAACTTGGCACTTCTGCACTTTTATCTAAACCATAAACAGTACTTTATCAACTATATGCATATTCTTGTTTCACAGGTAAAGTTTACCTCTGAGAGTAAAATCTGTACTCAATTTAAGAGGACAAATTATACCTCACACTTTTCTCTTTATCTTCTCAGACAGGAAACAAATCATTATTGGGGGACAAAAATTACTTCTAAACTCACAATATATATTTAAATGAATACTATTTTGAGGCCAAATTCATAAAATACTGTGGAAATATGACTTCTTTAACTTTCTGTTTTTCTTAAAAATTATATACCATCACTAAAGGTCAGTAACCAGTCACTAAAGTAATTTTTAAGAAGTGAAATTCCACATTCTTTTTGTCCAACTTTTTCTCTTATTCACTTTGAACAGCAAAACTTGGAATAAATCTGTGAAAACTGTAACCTCTTAAAAAACAGCGGTGACTAAAACTGTTAGATTATATAAAGAGGCTGTTATCAAACTTCTAGCCAGATGAGCACACCAAATTTTTCTAAGTATCTTTTTAAGAAACTGCCAAATACCATTTCCATTAAAACTTATGTAAAGAACCGTAAGCAGCAAACCTCTGTAGGTTAGCAGATTCTCTGTAAACTATTTGCCTACAGTGAATTTTGACATTTGATTCAGACAAGATTTCTGTGCTATAGCAGAAAAGCTTATTAGAGTATTCCTATTTGATTCACTTTAAATTGCTGCTGAAATATAGAAAGAGATCAGTGAATATAACAAACAGATCATAATAAGACTCAGATTGTTTCCCATGTTAATAACTAGATGATGCACAAAATTAGACAACTCAAAACAGGTTAAAATGGCATATTCTGCAAATATAGCACAGTTATGAAATGTAGTTCAGTTAGTAGTTTTGAGGCTGTCTCTCTAGAATTAAAAATAATAATAATAATAATATTCCTAATCATAAGAGTTGATGTGAAACTCTGTTGCAGAATATAACAAATATAAAAATAGGAATCTGACAGATCATTTTTCAGTACTTTAATCATGTAGCCACCTTGCATGAAGAAACTGTTTTTCTGACTAATCCAGTGCTTTTTATAGACTGTATTTTATTATGTTATATTGCATTTGGTCCCTTTAAGATTCCAATGTTAGCATATTATATTAAAGTGCTGTAAATAGGGATGATAAATTCTGTACATGTTTCCACGAGGTCACAGAGTCTTGATCCCACTGTGGGATCCCACTGTGGAAAGGATGGATGGAAAGAATGGCCCCAGCTCGAGCTTCCGTGAAATAAATTCAACACCGCTCACAGGTAAAGGCAAGATTCTGAAATTTCTGTTCCCCCATTCAAGCCCCTGCACACAATCTCCATAGAAACCTTGGTGGGGCGGGGGGGACAGGGAGACAGGATCAAAGAGGAGAATATTTGGCAAAATTTCCTAATAGTTGAGAAATAAAAACTGTCAGAAACATCTTTCATTTGCTCAGGAGAAGACTGGAAAAGAGACTAGAAATAAAACAGTAATGAAAACAGAGGGATTCCCAGCGCAAGGGGTTTAACAAAAGATACTTTGTTTCTTGTCGAATGAGAAAAATAAAATTACGTATCATTTGATGAACTCTGAAAAGGAGTTAAATTTTTTTAAATACCTACTTATGTTAGAGAGCAAGAAAACATATCCGAACAGATTCTAAAGTGCAAATTTTATTCTGAAAATGACTTTCCCCACTATTTCAAATGTTATTCAACCTTCAAATAATTTTCATTCCAAAACAGGAAAAAAAATTCAAAGATCTGGTGCCTGTTCTACTATCACCCTCAGGTGAGAGTAAAACTTAAGTGGCAAATTACTGAGGAGTCAGCTTGCCTGGCAGCACGTGTGAGAAAGGGGCAGGCAGAGATAGATGCTGCCTTCAAAACTACCTCAGGATGGTTACTCATAGTGAGAAGTTACTTTCAAGTGTCAATTTAATGCTTTCAAAAACCACCGATGCAAGGGCAAAAACGGCAAGCCGCAGATTTTGAAACCAAAAGTGGGGAAGACAAAGGAGAACGAATGTGGTAGAATTCTTTTTTTTTTTTTTTTTTTTTTTTTTTTTTGCGGTACGCGGGCCTCTCACTGTTGTGGCCTCTCCCGTTGCGGAGCACAGGCTCCGGACGCGCAGGCTCAGCGGCCATGGCTCACGGGCCCAGCCGCTCCGCGGCATGCGGGATCCTCCCGGACCGGGGCACGAACCCACGTCCCCTGCATCAGCAGGCGGACTCTCAACCACTGCGCCACCAGGGAAGCCCGTGGTTGAATTCTTAACTGCTGAAAAATTAAAACCGTGGTTGAATTCTTGACTGCTGAAAAATTAAAAGTTTGCTCAAGAGAAAAGAGGAGCATTAGAGAAAAAGAGGCAGGGAGTAAGGTGTTAATTATATTCTCCTCTCCAAGCCCAGCCTACACCCAGCCAGCCAGCCATCTGACCTGTGGCAGCTCAGATTTGTGTGAAAGAACTCTTAGGCTTCTGGGAGTCTACATTCTCTCTACGCTGTGAGATCCTGAAGGGCCAAGACCACTCCTTATCCACGTCTGCATCGCTCTCACGCCTCGTCGGTTCACAGCCTTTATAGAAATTTAATAAATCGTTTTCATTTATTTAAACCCATGAAGTGTTTCTACAAGAAGTTAGCCTACTGTTTCTAAGCACTTAAAAAGCAGGGCAGCTGTGGATAGAAGTAGTAATATGAGAGGGTGGAGGATTACACACACACACACGCATGCACGCACGCACACAAATCTTTCTTTTCTAACTGGAAAGGATGGAGAGAAGAACCAGGAACACAAACAAGCAAACACAATCACTTAGGTTAGATAAGGATAAAAGTTTTAGACACATATGAGAAAAGCAGAGAGAAACCAACAATTCACTTTTTATGAGGAGTGCTAAAGGCAAAGTCCTACGTTGATGCCCTATGGGGAGAGAGAAGAAAGTTCTTTTTCTCAAGGAACTAACAATCCAGGTGAAGAAACAACCTAAGCATGAGAAAAATCAAACAATAATACAAGAGTTTAGCTGTTGTTCAACACAACAAGAGACTCTCACAAGGCAGCACATGATCGTCCAATTACTGGTGAAAACAAGTTCAGAGGAAGAAAAAACATCCAGACAGCTGGATTTAAGTTAGACATTAGAAGACTGGGGGGAATCGTGTGGATGGGGAAATTGAAATGGCAGAGATGATCTGATCAGAAACTTGAGGAAAGAAAGGCCAGACAATTCAGTGCCTTATTAGAAGACCTATTTGGCTGGCAAGCGAAAACATAGAAAATCCTACAGTAATAGATCAAAAGACCTCCTGAGGTCACAGGCAACAGCGTCCTGAATGCCCAGCTAATGAGACGCTCTGCTGCTGTGAACCCCTCATGTTCTTCAAGCTGGACCAAAGTATTCAACTACTCATATGGCGTGGCAGCCTCTTCCCATTTACTAAATAAAAATTACGTTATTGGATAGAATTATCACCTTAAATTCCTTTTTGAGCTAAAGGGATAAATGGACAGTTAACCAGAGACATTCCATCTGGACCTATGTCACTGGAATTTTAAATGGCATATAATATATGCCAATTAAATTGTTCACAGTTCTATTTAAATCATATTTAAATCTAACGCTATTTTGCAAGAGTTTAGAGGGCCACAACTTCCAGATCCTCTACAAGATGTGGACAGTTAAAACTATTTAACTCGTAAACCGAGTAAGGGTCGATTATACAGAAGTCTAAAAGAACAGCCTTGGAGGGTGACAGTAGACATAAACAATCAAGTAAGCAAATAAAACACTCAAAAGCAATGATAACAAATTGGATTTCTGAGGCCAGTACTCTACACAAAAAAGGCAAGAAGACCTTGACACATTCTACTGCCTGATAAATAGTTTTATCAACAGAACACTGACGAAGAGCGCCTACATTCTGACAGCCTTATTCATAGCACTGAGAAAAAATGGCACTGACATTCCTGTGTGGGCAGGAACAATGCCCTCAATTCTCAGACAAAATCAACACGTGGGAAAAACTTTCAGATGCCAGAGGAAAATGTGAGCAACTCTAACTCAGAATGCACATTCACTCATGCTTCCAAAGTCTTACAGGAACTTTCACATTTATTTTCAGACTTTAAAAATATATATACAGACTTATCAGCTGTAGTAAAGCCAGCTCAATCCTAGAAATAGAGGAAGCAAATATTTTCATTCTTACTTTGCAATCTGAGAATAGAAGAAAAAAGAGGAAGTGACTTCCCCAAGACATCCAAAGAGTCAAAAGAAAAGTAAACACAGATCTCCTGACTTTATATCCATGGCATCAACTAAATCTTAGTGTATTTTTCCTTAGAGGAAGGAGCCCTGCTGTTTTAACACATGGAGTATGTAAATGACTTCAGTGGCAATATCACAAGAGTCCTCCTAAAGCAGAGTCCCTGGAACAAGCATGCAAAATCCAGGAGACTCCCGAAAATTCTTTACCATTAAATTCTGGTACCAAAGGGGCTTGTCACATACCATTGCATATCTCAACGAGATAAAAGTAGACATATCAGAGAGTAGAAATTATAAATTTTCTTCATTAAAAACAATAATCTTGGGCTTCCCTGGTGGCGCAGTGGTTGAGAGTCCACCTGCCGATGCAGGGGACACAGGTTTGTGCCCCGGTCCGGGAAGATCCCACATGCCGTGGAGCAGCTGGGCCTGTGAGCCAGGGCCGCTAAGCCTGCACATCCGGAGCCTGTGCTCCGCAACGGGAGAGGCCACAACAGTGAGAGGCCCGCGTACCCCCCACAAAAAAAAAAAAAAAAAAAAAAAGAAAGAAAACAATAATCTTCAAAGTAAAGATTTTTTTTTCAAAAAATATTTGAGATCTCAGTTTATTATCGAGATGACAGACTAGTATACAAATGTAAATTGTAATTTTTACTAACTTTAATGAAAAAATACTTCACACAAAGATTTGGAACAAATGCACAAAGAGACTCGGCCTTGTGTCAAAATTAATGCATGGCTTAGCAATAAGTCTATTGTCACATAAGCCAGAAATAACATTAATTAAAGTCAAGCCATTTCCATATTGTTTTTGTACTTAACTAAAATCATTCTCCAAAAATGCACCATTATCCAATATTTATGCTCATAAATACTGTGTGTGTGAAGCATTTTTTATGCACTTAGTATTAACATATACTCTCTTTCTTCAAAAGAATGCAGACTTCAAAGATAACAGTTTTTGAAAACGATGTTGCCATGGCTCCCTGGGCAGTTTTCTCCACTTAATTCCTGAGGTTCGAGAATAGGTTCAGATGGCCCACGGGAGAAAGAATGTAGAAACAGAGAGCCAGGAAAGGGCAGGGGGCTGGGAGGAGGATAAAAAAGGATATATGGAGATCGATCTATCTATTTTAAGGGAATAATCTGTGAAGCAGAGATGATATTAAGACACCAAATAAACAAAAATATCCCCAAGAATTATGTTTCTTGATTTAAAAAAAATTATTCAGTTAATACAGTAACACTGGCATTAAATGGTATAAAAAGGGTATTTTTGTTGACCAAAGGTACTGACAGATAACAAAAACAGGAATCTGCCTAACTGTCCCAATGCTCTAATCACATTGATAAAACCATGTCTATAAAGACCACTGGTGTGTAGCATAACCAAGGCAGTGGATTAAAAAAGTCCCCCTTAAATTACTGCAGCCATGTTCTAATATCGAATAGCATTCTTGACCTTGCTAGGTCTTTTCTACTAATAACTTTACAATCTCTGGTCCATTTCTTCCAGCTCCTTTTTGCTCTATCCATCAGTTTTAATCATCTTATCCTGGCACTTCTCGCCTTGTAGAACTTCATCCTACTCTACAAGGTCCCTATAAGTCAGGCTGCTCCAACTCCTCAAGACCTCCTGTACAGGCCATGCTTCCCTCTACTGTTGTAGGTGCCCTAAGTGAAGGCATTTAGGCCCTCTTCAGTGGGCATGCTACTATCTAAAAATCTAATTGAAAATTAGATACATGTACATACAGAAAAACAGCAAGCAATAACTATAGGCCTCTAAAAAGCCATGAAAGACATAATTATCATCTTTAATGACAGTAAACAGCTGCAAACAAATCTAATCTCGCCAACCAAATAAAGTAAAAGTATTTATTTCCCACACTGTATTCACTTCCTTAAGTACTTGCAACTTCATTTACAGTCGCAGTTTCCCACAACATACTTCCCCCCAAGTAGTCCGCAGACACCCGTTTCCGGTACAGAGCTACAGAACGACAGATAAGCAGCGTCAGCACATCACCCCAACTGCCTAAGGTCAGTGCTGGAACTGGGAAACGAGAGCGTGCTCAGACCACGTGATGGCTGCTCTTTGGGCTCTGCTCCTGAAGAGGAACTAGCAGCAGTCTGATCAGTATCAGACCCATTCTAATGATACTAAGAACTCAAAGAACCTAGGTGGGAAGGAGAACTGGATAAAATAGAAATTAATCAAAAGAGGAAATATCACTTTTAACGCCTGCACTGTAACAACTATGGTGACACTGATGAACTACAGCCTCTGGTCAAATACAGTCACTGCCTAGGTTTCCAGGGGCATAAAATCTGCCGTGTGGTCACATCACTTAAGTCTACTCAAAGTTTGTTCTGCTTTGTACTGGACAGGAAAAAAAAAAGTTTACACAACACTTATATGCTACAAGCTTATTTCAAATTTATCTATGATCCTCAGAAGTTCGTTCTTATAATGGTATATTAACTTATCACTTATTAGCTGAAAAGACAACCTGTAAATTAATACAGTCATTGAAATAAAGACTCCTCTGCTTCTCCAACCAAGTTAAGTTGAACCACAATGGGATGAGAAAATATGAAGAACTGAATGGCAATTAAAAGTACAGTATTTCAAAACTTATGCACTCAACAAGAGGTACTTGAAAGGAAAATTAGAGCCATGAAAGCATAAAGCATACTTTTCTTTCAAATATTCAACTCAAGAAATTGGGGGAAAAAAAACAGAATAAACCCAAGGAAAAAATAAAGAACAAAATGTTACAAAACAGAAAAGAAACAAATAAAACCAAGCTGCTTCTTTGAAAGATTAAAATGGTTAACTCTATAGCAAGAATGATGAAGAAAGCACAAATAACACAAGAAATTAAAAATGAATCAAAATCAAAGATACAAGATGAGAACACTACGAACAACTTCATACCAACAGATTTGTCAAGTTAGATGAAATGGGCAGTTCCACTAAAAATATGAATTACTGAAACTTATTCAAGGAAAACCAGAAACAGACTATTGGAAAATCAAACCAATGATTTAAAGAAAAAAAAAAACCTCCCAACAATATTCTTCCCAAGACAGTTTTTTGTTTGTTCGTTTTGTTTGTTTTTTTTAATTTGGCCATGCTGCGGGGCATGCGGGATCTTAGTTCCCCGACCAGGGATCAAACCCATGCCCCTTACAGTGGAAGCGTGGAGTCTTAACCACTGGACTGCCAGGGAAGTCCCCCCAAGACAGTTTTAAAGACAAGTTCTACCAGATCTCCAAAGAACAGTTAAATCCCTAATTTAGGCAAATTTTTCCAGAGAATTCTAAAGAGAAGCAACTTTATGAGATTAGTACATAACCCAGATAACAAAATCTTATGAAGATAATTTGATAAAAGAAAATTAAAGACAATATATGCAAAAACCCTAAATTAAAAATACAAAATCAATGCCAAATCATCGTGAACAAGTAGTATTTATATTAGGAATTCAAAGACGGCTTCATGCTAGAAAACAATGTAAATTACAACATTAATAGATTACAAAAACATATGATCCTCTCAGTTGATTCAGAAAGTACATTAGATAAGATTCACTACCTATTCATGTCTTTCACCACCTATTCATGAAACTTTCTAGTTTAGTCTTAGAAACTAGGAAAAGAATATCCTTAAATTACATATATATGTGTTAGCATACAGTATTTGTCTTTAAAGCCTTACATTCCCTCATTTTACAATGGGGATATCCATAATAATACCTACCTCATACAGAGTCTTATAAATATTACACGAGGTAACTCATTCAAAGTTCTTCACATAGTTCTTCAGTAAACATTAGCTATTAGTATATGTCATGTAAATAAAGTAATTTAGCTATGAAAAGCAACAGGCTCTTTTGATTGTCATAAAATAAGGCATTAAATGCTTTTTAAAAATTACATTGGCTTTGGTCAGCATCAGTGCTAATCAATTACATGCTTTGCAAATCAAGAGTGTTTTTTAATTAAATGAAACTAAATAAGCTAGATTTTAAATCATTATCTGTCTCGGGATGAAAACACTTGGGATTAAACTGCTGAAATTTCATTACTCTGAAATTTCAACCTAGTGCAATGTTTCTCCTAAAGTGAAACACTTGTGGCCATGGGTAATATTCAAACTATTTAATGCCCATCCACAACAGACACCAGCCAATACACATGACCAGTGCAGCCTGGCAGAACATCAGCCCTGCTTACCCTTAAGGGTCAGGAACTATCGTTTCTAATGGAAATGATGACCCTCTTCTATGTTTTCTTGTTTTGCTTTTTTTCTAATGCAGAACTGTGACAAACTATCTTATAGGAACACAAAAATCTATTCACTGTGCCAGGTCACAAATGAGGGCAGACGATACTTTTACTGTCATTCCACACATCAAGATAGTTCTCCTATCAGCTCCCACTCTCACCTCCAGGTCACAGCTGTACTCGGTGCCATCTAGGAGGGTCACTTTGCACTGAACAGTTTTGGTCTTCTTGGTGGCTTTCTGAGAGGCCTTCTCTGCTTTTAGCTCATTGGTCTGAACTTCCTTTGTCTCCCTGTTAGCTGCTTCATCCGATTTGTCCTCCTGTATTTCCTTTACCTTCTCCTCTTCTCTCTCTTTACTTACGTCTTCAACAGGCTGTGGAGGAAAAAAATTAAGTTCATACTAAAGGTGACCAATTTGCAGAAGGCAACACACGAAAAAAGAAAATCTTAAGTAAGAACTGTGATTGTTATAAACACTGCGCGCCTAAAAGACTTCAAAAACTTTGCCAGAAAGGGTGTTTTCCTACATTTCTTTCCCCCAATCCGCCTCCAATTTTCTCATTTTGCCAATTTGGCAACGTCAGCATTAAATGAGTAAAAGAAACTACGTCCCAGCAACTACAATTTAAATACCATGTCAAATAATATTTCTAATTACAATTTCATACCATGGCAAAACCTAGGCTTCATCAGGCAACCAAAAGGCACACACATACAAATCTACTTCTTCCTATCCACTGAACCCCTAAATAAATCAAAGATACAAAAGTGCATATTATTTAAAGGAGAGGTAGAAGGATTGAAGAGTACCTGTCTAACCCTAAACTGAATAGATAATGACCTTTTTATGATCTGCATAAACAGGGGATTTTTGTTTTCTTTTGCTTTATTATTTTGAAAGTTTTAAAAGGAATAACAGGAGAGGGCTGTGGTAGACCCTCTAAGACCCATATTCCAGATACAGTAAGCCAAAGCAGTATCTTAATATAAGATCACTGAAAATGATTCAAAACAAATCCTTTTTGTTAACATGGTTATTCCATCAGAGCTTTCACTTCCAATCACTTCTCAAACACACCTGTGTCTCCAGACTGCTCACCAGAGGTTTCTCTTCCTTGACATCGACCTTAATCTCCTGTTGTTTTCCCTGGGCTGTTTCTTCAGCATCACCCTTGGCCTGCCTTTCTTCTTCAGGAAGAGATTCCTCCTTATCTAAAATCTGCTCTTCCCCAACAGCCTGGGTAGGCTCTTTTTTATCTCCTCCATCTTTGGCCACTACTAAGTTATAGGACTTTTGTTTCTTAAGCCACGGGGGTATGAATCGAGAAATCCCCCTGCTCTCAGATGGATCTTTCTCTTTCTTCTGGCGGCGTGGACTACTTTGGCTTTCAGCTGGAGGAGGTGACTGGGAACCTTTTTCCTCCTCTGGATCAGATGACTGATTCTGCTGATTTTCTGCTACTTCTTTCGGTTTCTCCTTGGTTGCATCTGCTCCTAACTGGTCAGATTCTTTCTTCACTTCAGATGTGGAGCCCACTTCAGTAGTCATGGTCACAGCTTATTCTATAAACAAAACAAAATCACCAAAGGTTATTTTACAAACTCTTCCAGTTTTAGTTTGGACGCAAGGGGCAGGGTAAGGAAGGGTGGGAAGGGGAATGGCAGAAAGATGACAGGGAGAAAACACATTTAGAAAAAGAAGGTTCAGAAGCACAAGAGACAAAGGAGACTGCTACCCTCCAAGCTTATAATTCTCTATCAGAATCAAAGAACCAAAACTAGCACCACAATAGAATTAACTCTCTGATTCTGTACAGAGAAAACTTCAAAACATCAAAAGCTCTAGAAAGATTACTTTTGTTTGATTTCACCTAGCTATAAACAGTAATTCACCCCCAAAATTCAACTTTTTCAGGAAAATTCAATTTTTTAAGGAAAATTACTTTTCTCTATACTTGATATTCCTTATTCTACAATATGAATATGTTACTGATAATGCTAGAAAATTCTGAGACACATTTACTACAATTTCACACATTAAAACCAAAATTTTTAAACATGTTAGCTATTATAAAAATGAATTTTAAGTGTTGGGGGCTTAATTGCAAGATAACTAAATCTGGAACAAAAGTATCTTCTTTTTTGTTCCAATATTCAATCCCATAATTCACCATCACTATTGTAATGCAAAAATTAGTCTTCTAAGAAAGGTACTAAAACTATAATCAAAACTCCAAACCTCCATCCCACCCAACCTCATATACAGTTTTCCTAATATATGTGATTATAAGAAAAGTATCTAGGGGTCCCAACCTGAACCAAATGAAGACATCATAGGGGTGGGGGGGAAATGCATCTAATAATCAATCCTATAATAACTAATGAAAACAAAATTGAAATGAAATCTCAAAGTATCTGGCTGTCTAAATTTTACACAAGCAAAGAGGGAGTTTAGAAGAACAGTAGTACCACTGACATAAAAAAAATCAACAGGCAGGCACTTGAAAAGATGCTCAACATCATTAATTGGAGAAATAAAATTAAAAACACAATGAGATATCACCTGACACCCGTGAGAATGGCTATCTTCAAAAAGAACACAAATAACGAATGCTGACGAGGATGTGGAGAAAAGGGAACCCTTGTACACTGCTGGTGGGAATGGAAATTGGTGTAGCCACTGTGGAAAACAGCACAGAGGTTTCTCAAAAATCTAAAAGTAGAACTGCCATACGATCCAGCAATTCCACTCCTGGGTATATATGCCCAAAAAGCAAAACACTAATTTGAAAAGATACATGCACCCCAATGTTCACTGCAGCATTATTTACAATTACCAAGATGTGGAAGCAACCTAAGTGTCCATCAACAGAAGAATGGATACAGAAGACGCAGTGTATATCTACAATGGAATACTCCTCAGCCATAAAAAAGAATGAAATTTTGTCATTTGCAACAACATGGATGGATTTGGAGGGTATTAAGTGAAATAAGTCAGACAGAAAAAGATAAATACTGTATGATATCACTTATATGTGGAATCTAAAAAATAAAACAGATCAGTGAA
This sequence comes from Mesoplodon mirus, assembly GCF_964341445.2. Classification (NCBI taxonomy): domain Eukaryota; kingdom Metazoa; phylum Chordata; class Mammalia; order Artiodactyla; family Ziphiidae; genus Mesoplodon; species Mesoplodon mirus. The sequence goes on along the minus strand of NC_138986.1, from coordinate 31,764,825 downwards.
TATAACAAAAAAGTAAAAGACTCATAGATATAGCAAACAAACTAGTGGTTACAAGTGGGGACAAGGAAAGGAGGAGGGGCAGGATAGGGGTAAAGGATTAAGAAGTACAAACTACTATGCATAAAATAAATAAACTACAAGTATATACTGTACAACACAGGAAATATCGCCAGCATTTTATAATAATTATTAATGGAATATAACCTTTAAAAATTGTGAATCACTATGTTGTACACCTGTAACTTACATAATATTGTACATCAACTATACCTCAATTAAAAAATGAAAAAAAAATTAAATAAAAAACAATAGGGGGGCTTCCCTGGTGGCGCAGTGGTTGAGAGTCCGCCTGCCAATGCAGGGGACATGGGTTCGTGCCCCGGTCCGGGAAGATCCCACATGCCACGGAGCGGCTGGGCCCATGAGCCATGGCCGCCAAGCGTGCGTGTCCGGAGCCTGTGCTCCCCAACGGGAGAGGCCACAACAGCGAGAGGCCCATGTACAGCAAAAAAAAAAAAAAAAACAAAAAAAAAAACAAACAAACAAAAAAAAAAACAATAGGGACATCAGACACAGCACACTGTCTCCTCTCTTGCCAAGGATAAATATACTCAAAGGCCTGGCACCCTGACTAATGGGAAATTTCACAGCTATCTTCAAAAGTGGTACAAACTTGAAAAGTTCAAAAAATAAAATACACTTGATTTTTCTTTTTAAAGATTTATTGATATATAATTCACATTCCATAAAATTCACCCTTTTAAACTGTACAGTTAGTTATTCTAAGCATATTCAAAAGGTTGTGCAACCATCACCACTGTTTAATCCTAGAACACTTTCATCATCCCCAAAAGAAACACCATACCATTAACAGTTACTCTCCAGCCTCTCCTTCCTGCAGCCCATGGAAATCACTAAACTACTTTCAGTCTGTATAGATTTGCCTATTTGACATTTCAAATAAATGGAATCATATAACTTGTGGCATTTTCACTTAGCATAACATTTTCAAGGTTCATCCATGCTGTAGCATGTATCAGTACTATACTTGTTTCTTAAAATATTATTCACCGTCTTTTGCAAATCATATATCTGAGGAGTCCTGTATCCAGAATATAAAAAGAACTCTTACAACTCAACAATAAAGACCAAAAAAAGAAATTTTCTTAATGCACAAAAGGATTTGAGTAGAATTTCTCCAAAGAAAAAGTGACCAATAAGAACTTGAAATGATGCTGAACGTTAGCAGTCATTAGGGAAATGCAAATCAAAACCACTATGAGATACCACTTCACATCCACCAGTATGGCTATAATCAAAGGCAGAGAGGAACAAGTATTTGTGAGGTTATTGGAAATTTGGGGACTCTCAACATTGCTGGCAAGAATGTAAAATGGTACAGCCACTCTGAAAAGCAGTTTGGCAGTTCCTCAAAAAATTAAACATAAAGTTACTGTATGACCCAGCAATTCCACTCCTAGGTATCTACCCAAGAGAAATGAAAACATATGTTTACCCCAAAACTTGTAAATGAACGTTTCTAACAGCATTATTCATAACAGTCAAAAAACGGGAACAATCCAAATGGCCACCAACTAATGGATGGATAAACAAAATGTGATACATCCATACAACAGAAAATTAAGTAGTCTTGAAAAGGAAGACTACTGAACCTTGAAAACATTATGCTAAGGAAAAGCCAGATACAAAAGGCCATTTGTATAAAATTTCCAGAAAAGGCAAATCCACAGAGACAAGAAGTAGATTAGTGGTTGCGAAGGGCTGGAAGGAGGCGAGAATGGGAGCAACTGTTAATGGGTACAGGGTTTCTTTTGGGGGTGATGAAAATATTCTGGAATTTGACAGCGGTGATGGTTGAACAGCCTTGTGAATATACTCAAAACCACTGAACTGTAAACTTTAAAGGGGTGATATCTCAATTAAAAAATAATAACTTAAATTGTTACATACTTGTAATAGGCGAGCATAAAAACATTCATTCAGTCAGTCAGTCTATATTTAGTGGGCCCCTACAATATGCCAAGCCCTAGGCACATGAATAAAAGACTACCTTCAAGGAGCTAGCAGAGTCGGGGTATAGATAAATGAAGAGCATGCTGCTTAAAAAGCACAGCACAAACACTTAACCTGGATTAGGAGATGAGGGTCATTAGGCAAGCCTTTCTGCAAAAGCTGACATTGGAGTTGCTTTAAAATAATGAGTATTCATTATTCAGGCAAGAGAATCAAAATGGGAAGCACGTGCCAGGCATAGGCAAGTTGTGTAGAAACATGAGGATATTCCTCCTGTAGGAAACTACAAGTACTGAACAATAAAACACTGTACAAGCGAAGTGGGGGCTTGTGAGTGGGGATGTGCGGGAAGGAGGAAAGTGAATTGCTGATGATGAAGCAGGAGAAGTAGACAGAAGCCAGAACATGAAAGGTTTTACATGTCATGCTAAGAAAGGTCTGGAGGTTGATTTAAAGGCAGTGAGAAGTCGTATAAGCACTTTAAGTAGAGGAGTAAAGTAATCAAATTCACATTTGGGATAGCCCAACCCTGCTGTAAAGTACAGGATGAGAGAAGAGAATGAAACAGAAAGGCATCCAGGAGTCTGGTGCTATAATCCAGGCATGATGAGATAATGGTCTGTACTCCGGAGGAAGCAGCGAGGTATAGGATAAGAAATGAATCAAATGGTAAAGACAAAGACTGCACATGACGTGGTGTCTAACTGAAAATAGCAAGTCAAAGAGAAGAAAGAGTCCAGGAAAAGTCCCAAGTTATGAGAGCCTGGGTGATGGTAGAACCATCATGGAAATAGGGAACTTGAGGAAAAGAAGGCCTGGTTGACACAATTAAACTTGATTTTTAGTTCATTGCGACTGAGAAGTCTGTGGCCACTTGACACACAGGTCTTAAAAGGAGACCAAATATGCACTAGAGATACAGATTTGGGAGTTGTCATCACATGAGTGATAGCTAAAAGCACAAGTGACATTGACACCACCTAGAAAAAAAAGTAGAGTTCGAGCTTAGAGGGCCCTGAAGAGAACCCTTGTAACCACCAACATTTAAGGGCCAGGCAGAGGGAAAAGGCACAAGGGTGAGAAGAAATACACAGTGAGACAGGGAGATCAGGGGACAGTAATGTCCTTGAGGGCAATGCTACAAAAGAGGGAACAGTTAGGTAACTATAATATACACATGTCCAATCTTACATCTTATTCTTAGGCACTTAAAGTTCAAAATCATGTCTTCCAGTAAGACCCTCATGAGTACTTGAACTGGCTCCATATTGCACAGAAAATCTTTTTTCCTTCTTTAAGGTACCATTTTCGAGGTACCAATTAAGTGGAAAATATTATTTACATTGATCATGAAATGACCAAAGTTGACTTTCAGCATATACTCTCTAATTACATTTTGAGAGCTGAATCAATACCCTGGTAAAATGAAAACAAAAATGCCTCACATTTGTCTGAGCTAACCAAGATAATTGGCAGCTCTCTAATTACTTTGGCTGTGAGAAACAATCTGGAGACTGATCAACTAAAGCTGATTTTGGGTCAAAACATTTCAGAAGCAATGAAATATAAAACTAAATGTTATGTTAAAAGCATTAATATCTGCATTTTCATCCTAAGCTCTATCACTCACTGCTTACTGAGTCAGACATCACACTTAGGATTTCTGCTCCTCACAACATCCTACAGAGTAGGTATTAGTCCCATTTTGTGGTAATAAATGGAAGAGTAGAAGTTAAGTGACTTGTCCAAGGCCACTGAATGGAGGACCACACAGCTGTGCACACCCGTATTTTTTAACGCAGTCACAACTCCATTGTGTATGAAAGACGGAAACAACCAGAGCCCTTGGCTTAAGTCCTCAAAGACGATTCATGCCGGTCTGTCAAAAAGATTACAGAACAACATGAATCTATTCTGTGATTTACTATAATTAGCCCTGCCCCTCCCCCAAATAAGAAATATACCAATGAGTTCCCACCACCAAGAAAATCGTATTTGAAGGTTATTACCTGGCCATGTAATCACAACTGAGCTGATAGATCAAAACCAAAGACAAGGGCTTCCCTGGTGGCACAGTGGTTAAGAATCTGCCTGCCAATGCAGGGGACACGGGTTCGAGCCCTGGTCTGGGAAGATCCCACATGCTGCGGAGCAACTAAGCCCGTGAGCCACAACTACTGAGCTCGCGTGCCACGCGTGCCACAACTACTGAAGCCCACGTGCCACAACTACTGAAGCCCGCGTGCCTAGAGCCCGTGCTCCACAACAAGAGAAGCCACCACAATGAGAAGCCCGCACACCGCAAGGAAGAGGAGCCCCCGCTCGCAACTAGAGAAAGCCCGCACACAGCAACAAAGACCCAACACAGCCAAAAATAAATAAATAAATAAAATTAAAAAAAAAAACAAAACAAAACAAAAAACAAAGACAAGGTGCTACTACAGACACAAAGAGCACAGGTAAACCACACCACACCACTGAGTCTCACAAGGCAGTCCTCAACCACAACTGTACTCGCAAGACTTTTAAGTTTTACAAACTTTAGAGCTGAGCAGTGTTGCAAAGGGAAATTACAAGATAAAATACAATGGAAATGGCTAAATGGATTGTAAATATTCAACAATAAGGGGAGATATAATTTATGTAAATAAGTACATTCTTAAAATAGTTTCAAGAGATCAACAGTGTTTAAATCAAACCTAAACATCACCTTCTTTGTTGACAAAATGGTTTCTTGAACAAATTACCACCATCGAGAAAACATGATTATAGCACATCAGTTTACCACAATTATCATGCCTGTATCGCTCAGAGTTTCCAATGTGGATAAGCCTTTAAATACCACTGCCCACTAAAATGGAAACTCCTGAAGCAGAACACAAGCCCTCTATTAAAATGAAAGCCCCCTGAGGGCTGGGATCTCAGGATCTTTCTCTTTTTTTCACTGCTATGTTCCCAGCACCTAGACTGGCACATAAGGGACACCAGAAAAATATTTACTCAATGAGTGTTGTGAGATCATCTGGCCTAATACCCTCATTTTATCTTATCAACAAGGAAACTGAGGCTCCGAAAGACTAGGAGATTTGCCTGAGATCACAAAGCCAGGTGGGTAAAGCCAAAAACAAAGAACTACAGTTTCCCAAACTCAAGCAATGCTCATTCCACTAAGCTTTAATTACAAATACCTAAAATCCATCGTTAGTATAGTTATATAACATACTAAGTAAAGACCTCTCTACTTACCAGCAACCAAAAAGAACACTGCTGTGAACAGCCAGCCCATTAGACAGTCATGTGGTTTTGACACAATTACCATGTTGGCATGCTCCATCCGGGTTGACAAAAGTGTTCATTATTGTAACAGCTCCATGAGAAAAAAGCATGCATCATTTAACACACGACCAAGCAGAAAACCATCATCAACAGAGGATCAGCACTGTTTAGGTAAGGAGCTGTGTTATGCGAAACTATTCTTTTTTTCTGATGCTTAAAAAAGGAGGTAAGTTCCAAGATGTTGTCACTACCACTAGCTTAAACCACCTAGCCGGTAACATTATGCTGCTGAGAGCGCTAGCCCTTAATCAGAGTACAACAGCAAGCAAAGCCAGGCAAGCAGATACATGCACAACTCTAGACACTCATACAAAGAACTTCAAGCAAGAAGTTCATGCTAATTATTGGGTCCAGATGTTTCCTTAAAACCTTGAGAGAACCAGTGCTGCTCTAAGAGACCTCACTGTGAATAAAATCCCTGAACAGGGTAGGTGCTGCTGCCAGCTGAGTGGCTCCCATCCTCTGCTGAGATCACAAGCAACAGGAGGTCTTTGATTTCTATCAACAGAGCTCAATCCATTCGTTAGGGGACTGAAGGTTTACAAAAGGGGGAAATACGCATTTCTAAACTTGAAAATGCAGGTATGGAGAGAGGCTTTCCTTTGAGTTTTGAGGCAGGAACAAAACTGTGTAACAAATAACAATTAAACTTAAAAAATACTGGCAACGTGTACACAGTTCCAATTCGGTCATTTTCCACTCTGACAAATCCTGTTTTTATCCGTCGTGTGACCGGGCAGAGGATATGGTGAGCCACTTTCTGATACCTACGATCACTTGCTTATGTTCATCTCCCCAAACAGCCTGTATCCCAAGAAAAGGTCTTTCAATAGCCCCACGACCTTCCCTTAAAGCGCTGACTGTGAGAGAAACAAAACAGCAACCCCAAGAAAGGAATGATTCAGCAACCACCTAACTCTGCTAAGGAAGTAATAAGAGTGATGCTTCTCAAATAATAGCCAACATGTTTTCAAAAAGGGAAGGAGGGGGGCTTCCCTGGTGGCGCAGTGGTTGAGAGTCCGCCTGCCGATGCAGGGGACACGGGTTCGTGCCCCGGTCCGGGAGGATCCCACATGCCGCAGAGCGGCTGGGCCCGTGAGCCATGGCCGCTGAGCCTGTGCGTCCGGAGCCTGTGCTCCGCAACGGGAGGGGCCCCAACAGTGAGAGGCCCGCGAACTGCAAAAAAAATTTAAAAAAAAAAAAGGGAAGGAGGGAAAAGAAGGAGGAGGAGGAGGAAAGGGAGGAAACAGGAGAAAGAAATATCTGGAGAGGGAGAAGGAATAACAAAAACAGGCAGACTGAGAGCTGACTGCAAGTAATTCCTCTCCCTTGTAGGTTTATTTTTCTTAAGTGTCAAAAGGTCTAGAAAATACTATATCCCATATCCAAATAAGTACAACTACATTCCAAAGGGACTATTTGTTAGTTTAAATTATCTATATGATGAGGATAAACAAGAGTTATTTTTTAAATAATTCAATGTTGCCCACCCTAGTTACCTTAATAACACATTATATCGCTTGTTTGGTTTCTTTAAAGGGTAAAGGACCTATAAGAGAGAGAGAACTATTTCTATAAAGATATAAGCAAACATCTGGTTTAAATTAAACCCACATATACAAAAGATACGAACTGTAGCCCTTTGCTAATTCAAGTCTAGGCAGGATCGGGTTACATTCAGAGCATGAATTTCCTCCAACCTTTCTACTTTTTAACAGAACTCAAATTTTGTTCAGCTTTTCTTGCTTTTCCCCCTGCGTGCCAGTGGAGGCTGGCTCCAGATGAGGCCACAAGGTAATGGTCTGCTCGTCTAGGGCAATCGTGGTAGTTCCCCTCCCCTTTGCCAAAAAGACATGTAAAAGGTCTGCCGGTGGGGGCTCCTGGGGAAAGATTCCTCCTTCTAAAAAGAGCCATGAGACGGCCCCTCTTCTTTTTCTGAACACTGTATACATGATTCCTAGAAAGGTTGTTACCATCTTGAATAATCCATGAGAGGGGAAGGTCTAAAGACAAAGTAACATATAGTAAAGGGCATTGGCGAGAGGGTCACAGAGAAGAGGACCAGCCCACTGCGCATGCTACACGTGGCCAGGTCCAGGGCCCAGAGTTTGAGCTTCCTGTTATGTGAGATAACATCCTCCCCTACGGTTTAAACAATTAAGCTGGGGTTGCGGTTTCTTGCAGCCACTATTAGCCTCTGTGTAACCTGAGCAAGCATTAGAAAATAAGCCCTAAGAAACTGGGAGCACATGTAGAACCATCTCAGGTAATTATTACTCCCCACTGCGTTTTACGGCCCTCACGCCTAAGAGCCATGGTTGTCGAAATGTTCCACTTATTTCAGATGCTCAATTTTTAAAAACCTAATATTTGAGTTAATGTTAGTGAGATAAACCATTAATTCTTCATTCTAACAACTTTAAATAAAAATGAAACAAATTAAACTATCTTAGAGTTCAAAGTGTAAGGTTCCCCTCCTTCATAGATTGGAGAGGAAGGTATATGAAAACCAAGGCAGGGCTTCGCTGGTGGCGCAGTGGTTAAGAATCCGCCTGCCAATTCAGGGGACACGGGTTCAAGCCCTGGTCCGGGAAGATCCCACATGCCGCGGAGCCACTAAGCCCGTGCGCCACAACTACTGAGCCTGCGCTCTAGAGCCCACAAGCCACAACTACTGATCCCGTGTGCCACAACTACTGAAGCCCGCAGGCCCTAGAGCCCGCGCACCGCAATGAAAGGTAGCCCCCGCTCGCCGCAACTAGAGAAAGCCCGCACGCAGCAACAGAGACCCAACACAGCCAAAAATAAATAAAAATTTTTAAAAAAAGAAAACCAAGGCATTATTCTCTGCAATGTCCAAGTCAAATAACACCCAAGATAATTGCTAACAATATTATTTGTTAATAGCAAGCCCCTGCTGTTCTCATCAAGAATCAAGTCAAGAAAGAAATCTGTGCCAGGCAGTCTCCTCCGCAAGCAACTAGGTCACCCTAGGAAGAGCTGCCCTTTCCTGGAGCTCAGTATACCAGAGGCTGTGCATAAATCATCAAGGGTCCCAATACTGCACATCATTCTCATAATCAAAATGCATATAAACCTTGTCATATTGGGCACTCTGACAGCGCACCCTCACCAAGGTGACAGAGACATCCAGAACACTGCTGGCTCTTCATTAATCAACTATGCCCACTGAGTTGTATGGTCAGAATTACTGATGAACTGCATTTGCTCAAATTCCTTCTCTCAGATGGGGCCCTGATTTTTGTAAAGGCCAGAGCCGGAGCTACATTCTTTGTGTGCGAAACGAACTAATCTTTGGATAAAATAACATGATGGTTTGGAGATGAAGTCTGGGAACTAAACAGACCAGGATTAGAATTCCAGCTCTGCTTCATACTAGCCACATAACCACGGACAAGTTATTTAGCGTCACTGAGTCTCAGCTTCCTCATAAGCAAAACAGGGATATTAATACGTACCTGCTGGGTGGCTCTAAGGATTAAATTAGATGCTATACATAAAGTGCCTGGCACATAATAAATTCATAATAAATGGCGGGCCACTGTCATCATATAGGGATTCTATAAAAGAAGGGACTGCATCTGTTTCTTCACTAATGGTAGTGACAGCATTAACAGTAACGACAGAAATAACAATAAATAATAATATCAGCTATCGGTTGAGCACTATTCTAGAGACTCTGCATGTAGCAATCCCTTTAATTCACAACCCTCTGAGGGAGGAACTAAAATTACTCCCACGTTGCAGATGAAGAAGGTAAAAGGAGGATAAATAACATGAGCAGAGCCACACAACCGATAAATGGAAGGGCCAGGATCCAAACCCAGGCCATCCAGCTCCAGAGGCTTTAGGCAATCCTGCCACCAATCCCAAACAACTTCACTGCTCTATAACCAGCACCTAGCGTAATTCCTTAAAGTTCATTATTTGTTGAAAAACAAAAATCAATAAGCTATTACTACCATTTGGTAGTTTACAATCCTAAGCAACATGCTCTAATTGAGCCCCTGAAAAGTTTTACCCACTTTCAGGATATGGGTTATATCACTATCTTAGCCCCTTCTTTCAAAACAAATGTTTTCTGAGGACTTTCATAGCATATGTACCAGATATCAGCAATACAGATGAAAGAAGCCCACTCCCAGCCTAGTGGGGGACAGAGGTACCAATATTAGCATTAACGTATATTTAAACCACTTGTCACTAATTCAGAAATTTTGGTAATTTAGATTTAGAAATTAGTTTTGAAAAGCTGGCACGGTTTTCTTTAAAACTACCACGGTCATCTCTTCAGGAAGTCACACATGGGAAAGCTTGGTTAAACACTCATAAAATACAAATAGGCATCATGCTTTTTAAGGAGCACTTAATTCTCACTCTCAATTGTTTTTGCTAGAAACATGTTTGCTCTCTAGCAAAACTTAAGTAATTTGAATAAAAAGGCAAATAAAATAGTCCTGATTATAAATTCCCTCAACATCAAAAACTCCGAAACAAATTAAGTCGGCTAGGCTGACCAACCCCCCGCAATAGGGAAAAAAGTGGCTACTGGATGAGTACAGAGTTAACAGGAAGAAAAGAAATACAAGGGACACATGAACCCATGACAAGATGCTTACCACACCCATAGTAAAATAAATACAAGCTAAAAAATCAGAATGGAAAAATCCAAAAGCTCAATTATGTAATCATTGAGCAAGACTATGGCAACAGAGGCATTCTCAGATAGTTGCCAGTAAAAGAGTAAAATTACGTACGGAAGATTCATTATAACACTGCTCGTAACAGCAAAAGATCAATGTCCATCAATAGGTGACATTATGCGACATTCACACGACAGAATACTATGCAGCTATAAAGAAATAAAAAGAGGAAGGTTTCCACTCCTGTTATAGAAATATCTCCAAGTTACCATGTTAAGCACAGAAAGCAAGATTCAGATAGCACATATGATATGCTACACCTTGTGGGTTGAAAGCAAAGTGTGTGGGAGGTGAACCCATATGCACATGTTTGCCTGTATATGCATATAGAAAATAGCAGTGATTATGGGGAATGGTGGTTGACCCTGGGTAGATGAGGTACAAAGGAGCAGATATGGAGACAAAGTTTTCACTGAGCAGAAGTTTGCACAAACTGAAGCACGTAAACGCTTTATTAGAAAGGCAATACTTACTCATTAAAATATCTTACGCATTAAGTGAACCCAGCACAAGTGGTCGGCTTCCTTGGAGACAACCTGAATGCCACATTGCCACAAGTGATGGTGTCACCTTGCCCTGTCACATAGTTCTGGCCTCAGAACAGTCTGGGTGCAAAAGCCTTCCAGTCTATTCCAGCTTAGCAGCAGCATTAAGATAGCCTAAAATAAAACTGATTTCCTGGCATATGATGTTTAAGATTATCTCTATATCCTCAAAGAAACCGATTTCTGCTAACCTCCGATCCAGCATACTTCACAAACCCACCTCTTACCCTGTACAGACTGCTCTCCAAAGTGGGACAAGCTCAAAACCTAAGCTTTTAGAGCAGCCAGACATCTTTTAAGAAGTATATTGAGTATCTATTTAAAAACAACAACAACAACTTATAGTTTTTCCTAATAGTTCCTTAGGAAACCTTGCTAGCTTTTTATCCTCCTTCTCCTCAGCGTGGACTTAAAACAAAAAGCTGTCTTTTGCTAACAATAATACTGGTGCCTACGCAGGCAGGCCAAAAAGATTATTCCTAAATTCTCTGCTGGAGGAGTTGGAACAGGGAACTTGGAAACAGATTTCTCTGAAAGTTGAGGAAATGTTTTCAAAGGAGAGTAAAACAGAACGGGAAGATTCTTACTAAATTCCTAAGCTGGTCACACACAAACATCTCCAGTCTTGGTCAGAAGTTTCCTCATTTATAGGGAAAGGCAGGAATAAAATTGGCTGGACCAGCACAAGGATGTCATGTTTCCTATCCACACCCCTTCCCTGCCCAGCATCTGGTCCTCTGCGCCCATGAAGGGGGGAATCTTCTGTGCAGATGAGTAACTGCATGTTCCCAGTGCACTGTTGTTATGCATCCGGTGGCTTCTTGATGTCTTTTGTGATGTTTCTAGTGTTCGGGGAGCATTTCTTTGGACCACCATCATTAAATAGAACATTCTAGAGAGAAGAAAAATACACTTATGTGCAGTTTCTTCTGATAATGTCATAACCAGGCTCAAAACAGAGCAAAAACACCACCAAAATTCCCTCCTGGTGGTTTCAGATACCAGGGAGTATACTTTGTCTGAGCTCATCCCACAACTACCTTCTGCATGGAATCCCTACTCAGCCCCATTGGTAAACTCACTTAGTATCAAGTGGTAATCTACAACCAGTCTAATACTATTTTTCTATGAATCGAACTCAAAATGCTTTAGCTAAAAAATAACAGCGGTTCGGCAGGCTTTTCTCAAATAAGCTAACGACAAATCCACCAAGGTTAACTGCACAGGACAAATGCACAGGCTGCAGACACTGCACTTTAATAGGTCATAAGACAAAAGCCTGTCACACTCAATCAACTCCCCACACGATGACAAGGCCACCAGGCTGGAGCCTACACTGATCTCGCGCTTTCAAATCCTCTTCTCCATAAGCTTTGGAATGCTGCAGTTGACAGGCGTGAATATCTAAACCTTGTCAAAAATAGAATTCACTTTTTAAGTTTTGGTCGTTAGCTCTTCTGCCATTTTACAATATTTACAGCACTGCCAAAGAGTTATGTCAACGCATAGCATGTATTTTTAAAATATGAGACTATAAACTGAACGATTTTTCTCGCTTAGGTAAGCAGATCCCAGTGTTGACGCCAGTCTTCCAGTTGGTCAGCAGAAGGTGCCATAGACTGTTAGCATGTGGACCCTACAAGCCTGGTATGATAAAAGCAACTTTCACCAGGCGGGAAAAGCTGTAACTACAGTGGAATTACAGACATGCCATTTGGAATGCTTAAAAACTTTTTTCCCCCAAGTAGTTCTACTGTGAGCATTGGTTTAGTTCAGCAAAAGCTTCAAATAACTACTTTTTAGGTGGGGCTGGCCAGGACAAGTTTTTACTTTGGCTAAATATATTTGTTTCTTTGGAGGTAAGATTCTCAAAATTCAACATCTGTAAATGTGATTTGGTGGAGGAGTCTGTTGGTGAATAATATGCCAGGCATTCAACCCTTGGAATCCACCAAAAATTTCAAACCAAGAAAATGTCAAAGTTTAAAATTTCCCTTTCCAACTTTGTGATCCAGCTATGACGTTAAACTATAGGTCATCAATATATCATACAATGTGCAATGGAACACTCCAAAGGAGATGGTCCACAGGGGAGGTGCGGGTCCTATGAATGGCTATCCAGATCATCAGCATCAACTCCACAGTCATCTATTCCCTCACCAGAGTTGCCAATAATTTGAAAAGACAATTCTTTGTTGAACCTAAAAATAGAAAACTTAAACTTCACGAGGATACATGCAGCCCCCCCCCCAAAAATACTAGGTAATTACCTCAGTCTTATAAAAACATTCCCTGCAGTGTCAACAATAAAGAAGGAACTTACAGAGGTCATCTGGCCCTCACAATAGTACTGCTTTTCACTTTGTTAGAAAGTAGCATCAAAACAAGGTTCTTTTTGAAGGAAGGTTGTTAGAGTGGTAAAGTATATCAAGAAAAAGCATGAAGACGATTTCTTCTAAGTCTGGATGCTTGAATCTGGGCAACACGGTGAGTTTTCACATTTCTTCAATGTGACAACAGATTAAATATTCAGGAAAAGATGTTGATACCTATTATTCAATTAATATTTACTTAGGCTGTGACAGCATTAAAACAATATACAATTCTTGATAGTTCTTAATGGCCACTAATCTGCAGATGCTAAAAAACAAATTCAAATCTCTGCTAGCCACAATACATTTTTTAATCAAAGGAATTAATTTATAAAATGCTTCATCTTCATGCTAATTAAATTGAAATCTATCATCCTTTAACATGTTAAAAAAAATAACTGTACACTATTAACCTTACATATAGTCCTCACTGTGCTTTAGGAATAATTAACTTTCGTATAGTGTACTGTACCACTGAACAAATCAATTGTGTAACAGCAGGGCAAATATATAAAACCAGCTGGCTTCATTATTCTCATAGGTCAAACCTAAAAAAGCAATTATGTTAAAGATAACCTAACAAAATTCAACATTTGAATTTTGCAAATAAATGGTCTAAAAGTACATACGTACGTTTCACAGTGCTTGGTTCAAATATAACTGAACATATTCCCTTGCCAGATAGTACACATAATCAGATTCCATCTACTCTGTACATTAGTATTATCCAAATTTTCAAGTCTCCTAGATACTGATAGTCCCAAAGGCAAACTTCCTTCAAAAACAAAAACAAACAAGCATATATCACCAAACCTAACTGCTACAACAGAAATTTCCTAAAAATCTACCCCTTCAAATACATACTCAGCTTTTAAAAAAGTATATCGAGCCCGTTGTCTGCTGTTCCCTGTCATTAGAAGACTGGAAAGCTGATGGAAATCCAGCTTCCAACAGCTTAATGAGCAAGACCGGCCCCACCCAGGCCAGACCCTGCTGAAAAAGGGCATGCTCAGTAGAAAAGCCCAGCTAGGTTCCAAGTTACTTCATTCCTCAGCTAGAAAATCCACATGGGTCAAAGAAAAAGTCATCCTCCTGCTGCCGGTTCTACCCACTAAAGGAAGAACATTTTACGTAAAGAATAGTTTTAATGGTACAATTGTAATCCTATGATTATAATTGCTTACTATTCTACTACTGCTAGGAATTCTTTCCTCGTTTTTTTTTGTATAGTGTTTACATTGCTTTGGGTTTGCATCCTTCAACTTTGTTTTTATTTCATGTCATTTTAATCCACCCATAAATAGACACCAAAAGTACTCATACATGTGTACCACATACAGTCTAATCATCTTTATTTATAAACTGATATATACATTTTGGTATTGAAAAACCATTCAAATATATAGATATTTCATTTTTAAATATTGAAAACTGGATTTTGATTCATTTGTAAAAGAATTTGCTTATTCACTCACACAGTATTTAAATGGAGACTCATTTTAATCTAGATTTATAGGTATCATCATATAGTTACAAAGTTGATAAATCCCTGTTTTATTATTATACTGTCATCCTAAATTGAGCAATGATGGATACAAAAGGTAATCCTACATCCATTTGTCATACGAATACAACTACAGATGGAAGCAAAAATTTAAAGTCACTAAAAGAGAATATTTATTTTAAGATTCAGGTCAGAGAGATCTGAAAAACAACCTATCTTCCTTTATTCTACAATACCAACCCCCCTCCCTTTACATTTCGACAATTTAAATTCTGCTCGTTTTTTCCCCCAGAATAGATATTTACATTAACTCAGGACCAAGATAGTCAGACCCTTTATGGCTGGATCCACGTATGCATTTGTACAACTTGACCCTGCTACCATACCATACTGCTCCCCTAACAAGCAATTCTTAAGTCAATGAGTATTATATGTTCACATTCACCTACCGTAGTCCTAAAAAAAAAAAAAAAAAAAAAAAAGATGTTTTTTATTATGAATAAAACACATTAGATATTTAAATAAACAAGATATCACTCCTAGAGAAAAGGTAAGGTTTGCTTTACAGGAACTTAACGAAAATATGTTTCAGTAGCAGTTCTGAAGAGATTAACCTCTGTCAAAATGAACAAACATAAAACTTTTAAAAAAAAAAAGTCGTTCTATATATGGAAGTAAACTTCACTACCCACCCACCACAAAGTTTTCACTGGTTCACAAAAGGGCAATTTGGTAAGTTTTTTAGTAGAGCCAATTTTATTCAATTCAAAGCATCTTTTATTCAGACTGTATTCCTCCTACATTGTTTAAATGTATTTTTTCAATAAAGACTGCAGTAGAATGGCAGACTTAGTTCAATATGCTTACTTGGAAAAATACTGGCTCCAAACCTTTTTCTAAAATGTGTTGCTCCATAGAATGCAGAAGTCTCAGAACTACTGACATTAGCACTGGATCCAGTGAAGCTGTCATTGGTAGATCTCTACAATCTGTCCCAGGAAGCTCTCATCACCCCTGTGCCTCCTGCCTTCCTAACTCCCCTAATTCCATTGACTGAACTGCATCCCCCCAAAATTCATGTACTGAAGCACTAACCCTCAAAGTGATAGTATCTGGAGATGGGCCCTTTGAGAGATAATTAGATTTAGATGAGGCCATAAGGGTAGGGTCATCGTGATGGAATTAGTAGCCTAAGAAGGGACACCAGACAGCTTGCTCATTCCCTCTTGCTCTCTCTCATCTCGCCATGTGAGGACACAGAGATTAGGCAACCACCTACCAGCCAAGAAGGGGGTCCTCACCAGAAACTGACCAAGCTGGCACTTGGATCTTGGACCCCCAGCCTCCAGAAGTGTGAGAAATAGACTTGCTGTTTAAGCAAGAGAGTATATGGCATTTTGTTATGGAAGCCCAAGCCGACTAAGGCATCTACTTTCTTAATTACAGAACCCAATGCTACTGCTCAAGATCCTCTGCTGGCTTCAATCCTGCCCATAAGACATCAGAATCTCACTGTTCGAACAAAGGTTGAGAGAATTAAGACAGAAGGTGAGTTCTGTGGCACTATGTTTTGGAAAAAGAACAAACCATTAATACAGTGGATAAACGAGAACCCAGAGAATTTAAATGAGTTTCCAAACTCACATACCCAGTAAGTGGTGGAGCCGGAATCTCCACCAGTTTGGCCTGCTTCAAAGCCAACACTGGTGGTGCTGGTGGCACAGTGGAGAGCACAGTCACCTTCCAAAGCCAATGCACTTTTCCACCAATGCTGCAGTACCTCAATTTCAACACCCTTGCTTTCCAAATGAGTAAATTAAACCCAAAGAAGTGAAATAATTTATAAATAAGGTTACTCAGTGGGTTACTGGCAGAGAAGGTACTGAACACAAACGAGGTCCAGTGTCATTTAAATTATTTCCAGTAAGATTTTAAACACGTTAAAGTACATAAAAATACTTGTGCTGAAACATCCACAAATATCTAAATATAAAAAATCGTTCATATGAATGTGTATCCATTACATCTGTCTTAGACAGATCCTAAATAGCCTTGTTTTGACACTGTTTTGTTGCTCCATTAAAGAGGGATATTAAACGTTTATCCTCAGAATATTATTTTTTAAGTATTCAAGGGAGTTGGCCGGGAGCGGGGGGAGGGGAGGAGGGGTTTCCTATATTTGTATATGTGAGTTTGATGTGTAAATAGAATCAAACCCACTATCATAATTTCTTGACTTCTTTAAAGTGTCCTGGGACTTCCTTGGTGGTCCAGTGGTTAAGACTCTGCGCTCCCGAGGTAGGGGGCCCGGGTTCGATCCCTGGTCAGTGAACTAGATCCTGCATGTGGCAACTAAAATAGCCCACACACGGCAATGAAGAGCCCACGTGCCACAACTAAGACCCAGAGCAGCCAAACAAACAAATAAACAAATAAATAAATAAGTCCTACTTTCTGCCTTGGAGGAAAAGGAACAGAACTGAATAAGATGTGGAGGATGGAATAACCTGATGGCCACTCAAAGCTCCAAAACCATAAGGGACACAAACTCTGTGCAGAAAATAAAGTTCTCAGTGTCACAGAAAGACAATGAGGAAGATGGTTCCTTTCAGTCTCCCACCTTTATTCATCCAGCCTCCAATTGAGAAGCAATCATCATCTGTCAAACCAGAAAAAAAGCAAACACAACTTTCTGGCATAACCCTAAAATAACCTAAAAAGTACTGCAAAAAATAAAAAAACCACCCCTCTGTTTTTGACTCTACTGATTTTACAGAGAATCCAACCTTCCTATATACCAATCATCATGCGAGACTATCCTTCCTGAATAAACATGGAGAAAAGTTTTATGACTCTCTCAATCTGGATGAACTTCAATTGGACTACGGAATTTTCTAACAGTCCACGTTTCATAGGATCATTGCTATCTGGTGTCAACAAAAGAGAAAAAAACAAACCAAACAAAACAACAACAACAACAAAAAACAACAACTACCCTACTTCCACGGCTTGTATGCTGAAGTTATTATCTTTTGACCACACACCAGCACAGTCTAACTTCTCTCAGGCTCTAAACCCAGAATAATTTGCACAACTGCACATGAGCCATTCGTAAAGTCTCTTTCCTGCCACATTTTTTAAAATATAACATTAGAAAGTATTACAGATTTATGAGACTCTGGGAAAGAAAAGTCCTGTATGACCCCAGATTTTTACAGGGGGTTTGGAGAGAGAGCAGGAACAGGTACAGGAGGGAAGAAAAAGAATAAAGGGATGGTGGTTGGGAATCTCTAAACAAAAAGGTTAATGTTTTGAAACCATCTAAAAAGTGTTAGGACAAAGCAATAACTAATCCACCCCCCTTTTTTTTTTTTAACTTCAAAACTCAAAAGCATCACTATTAGAATTACACATTCAGACCAGTACAGTAATCCAGCATTTACTTTAAAACGTATTATTTTCATTCCACTTACATCTAAGAAACATTTGCTGAGTTCCTCCTTCACCCCAGACACTGGTCTAAGCCCTTAGGACTGGAAAGTTCTTCCCCACACCAGCCCTCAGGGAATTCACAGTCTAGCAGGGAAGACAGAGACATAAACAAATAATTATACCACATGTGATAAGGGCTATAACAGAGGTACAGGAAAGACACAGCAAAGTGGACAACTCCCCTGGGGAGGACTAGGAAGGCATTACAGGATGACAATGTTTAGGCTCATTCGTCTCTCATTTGAGATGAACAACTGCTACTGCTAATAACGTGGTAATGACCCTCCTTGCCTTACGGATTAAAAAATAAAAGTACTTATCACAAAGCCCATCACATGCAAAGCAGAAACAAAGATCATACTAGCACCTGTGCAACACCCTACAAATGACCGAGCAAAATGGGGTTTTTATAGAATAAAGAAATACAGAACCAAAAGAGATCTCAGCATTTATGTACCTCTAGCTCTTGCCTTTCATACACGGGGAACCTGAAACCCAGAAGTTAGGTTACTTGTCCAGGTTACACCGTAAGTCAGGAGCAGAACCCAGGCTAGATGTCAGATTCTGCCTAATAATTCCATTGCCTTTCCCTATTGCAGACTGCCCTGCCCGGATGTGAAGGAAAGGGATGAGACACTGTTGAGGAGACAACCAGCAATAGAGACCTTTTATGGCTGTCCAAGGGCCAGAAGAAACAGAGAGCCCTGATGCTAGACATCCAGCAGACCCCAAAAGCCCCCCAACTCTGCCCCACCCTGCAGACCCAAGAAAAATCCTACACCTTCCCACTCCCCCCAAAATTATGTTTCCGAAATAAAGAGGTCACTGCCGAGAAATTATTTACTCTTCCCAATCTGCAGCAACATTAAATTCATGCTCCAAGAGTCTAGACGTATCTCCATGTTGTCACTTAGCTAACAAAGTCTGTAAAATGAAGGTACCAGGAGATAACCTGCCTGTATAATGGGACTCTTGTGAGCATCACAGGATAGCCACCACGATAGCTACCGGTAAAGTGCAAAATGCTAAATGAATGCAAATTACTATTAAACACACAATTTCAATCATCAAAAACATTCATCTAGGCTTTCTCCTCAAAATGGTTGAATATATCATTACATTTATTCTTAAAAGTCAAATATTAACGTATAGGGCCTCCCTGGTGGCGCAGTGGTTGAGAGTCCGCCTGCCGATGCAGGGGATACGGGTTCGTGCCCCGGTCTGGGAGGATCCCATATGCCGCGGAGCGGCTGGGCCCGTGAGCCATGGCCGCTGAGCCTGCGCGTCCGGAGCCTGTGCTCCGCAACGGGAGAGGCCACAACAGTGAGAGGCCCGCGTACGGAAAAAAAAAAAAAAAAAAAATATTAACGTATAGTAATCTTCGACCATTTATTTAGGTTTTTTACTCAACTTGTAGAAGGAAAACTGTTCCCCCACCCTAATCTACCCTCCATAATTTCCCTTCTTTTCTTTCTTTCCCTTTAAAATGGCCACTAGTATTTCCCAGACTCCCTGCTACAACCACATAAACATCAAACCTGTCAACACAGGGCTCTTTTCAAAAACATGCTGTAGAAAGTTGAGCACTTGAGACAAGCCGGGGAGATGTTAAGGTGTATGCAACATGCAGTGCACAGCTACATGACATGCCCTAGGGAGGTACAACCCCATCTAGGGGTCTCCTCCTCACTTCACCTGCATCATAGCCAACCTTTGGCCTGATATCTGCCATCTACATGGTTTGGACACTTGTTTGAGAATCCAGTGTACTTCCAACCCTCCACACCCTTATTAGCTCCATAATTTGAAACTGTAGCTCCACTCCTTTCTTTCCGTAGCTTCATCTTTAAAACTTACCCCTCCGAACTTGGATTATGAAAGAAAACCCTAAACACAAGTGTTAATACATTCTCAAGCCACAGCCCCTACCCATCCAAAACAATAAACCAAGATACACTTATATTTACAACATAAATAAACAATAAACAACATTAAGCTGGAGTATTCACCATTACCTGTGCCTATGAGATCTTGAATTCCGTACTTTTAGGTTTTGCTAAGATCTGTTCATCCAATAAGGAATTGCTCTTTGCCTACTGATAGCTGCTGACAATACACACCTGTGTAAAACTTGGCTTCAGCAGCGCAAGAGATTTTTAAATAAATAACTATATCCCAAAGAGAATAAGAGCTAAAATATAGGCATAAACATTTCAACAGTACAACTGACTTGATGAGGGAAGAATCCCGAGGTGACATATGAACTGACCTTGAAGGAGAAGGAGGAGCTTACTGGGCCGATTTTAAGCGGGTAGAAGCACACCCCTGACCATTGGAACAGTAAGTGAAGGGCACAGAATCATTAAAGATAAAAGCAGTGCAGGGCTTCCCTGGTGGCGCAGTGGTTGAGAGTCCGCCTGCCGATGCAGGGAACACGGGTTCGTGCCCTGGTCCGGGAAGATCCCACATGCCGCGGAGCGGCTGGGCCCGTGAGCCATGGCCGCTGAGCCTGCGCGTCCGGAGCCTGTGCTCCGCAACAAGAGAGGCCATGATAGTGAGAGGCCCGCGCACCGCGATGGAGAGTGGCCCCTGCTTGCTGCAACTGGAGAAAGCCCTCACACAGAAACGAAGACCCAACACAGCCAAAAATAAAGAAAGAAAGAAAGAATTATTTTAAAAAAGAATACTGTGTAGATAATTTAAAAAGTGCAGGTTGCGGGAAGATATATATGTACCTGAGATGTTCTGGTTGTTTTGTTTGGTGCAGGCTTTTGGTAGGAAAGACAAAGTAGGGAGAGGTTCAAGATACAAAGGAGAAAAAGGAAAACAAACGTCAGGTAGTTTAGAAGAGAAAGAAAAACGATCAAAACCTCGAGAAAAGAGTTTAGTCTTGGACAGCAGGAGGGACACCCTAGCCTGGAGACCAAAGAGAAGGTAACTGGAAATATACATGGGCTGGAAGAGGAAGAGGTTTAAGAAAGCTAGAAAGACAGCTGTGCACCTGGAGTCCTATTCTCCATCCCAAATAACTGATAACTTTGGAGCATTTAAAAGAGGAGGAAAATAAAACAAGACAAGAGAAAATATAGTCAATCTCCTAAAATACATTCAGTAATAGCATTCATGTCAACATAGGATTCAAGACAGGTTAAACTGAACAATTTTCAACATGAAAAGTTATTGGCATTGTAAACATTTCAAACCTTGGCGTGCCCCACAAAATCTGCTATCTTCTAATATATAAACTGATTTGTAAATCAACATCTATTAAATTACCAAGAATATAATAAAATGAGTGCTACCTTCATATCTTCTGTATAGAGGCAGAAAAAGAAGCTAAAAAATAAGTCACTGAAATCACAAGGTTTGGAGAGGGATATTTTGTTTTGCTTTAATTATAGCATGTGCCAAGGGCTTGGCTAAATCTATTTTACAAGATACAATAACTATAACTGTAATTCCTATTCTCAGACTGTGAAGCCTATGTCTCAATAAGATGTCAGTTTAAAAGACAAGACAATAAAGACCACGGTCACCACCAGAACCCCATAAGAATATGTGAAAGCTTATAAAACAAAACTCCTTTTATAGAGTTGAATCCTTTCCAGGGTGGGTCTTTAAAACACTCTGACAGTACACACAAATACTATCTCTGGAACAAAACCAAAAAGGCACAGCTGCAAGACATCTTCCACTGCAGTTGTAACTGACTCAATAGCAGTCCTTCCTTTGAGCAAGAGAGTCTATGAAAGCCAGAAGCAGAGCTATTTTCCCCTACAAACTGCTTAGTGGAATCACTTTCTCCTGATCCAAAATTGTAGCTTTATTAAAAAGCTAAAATAGACAACATGGCCAATACAACTTCATAATAAATTTATAAAAGAAAATATAAATAAATCTTGAAAAAAGTATCTATACATGGTTTCCATTAAGAAAAATCCCCAACTGAACCAAAACTATCCTATAATACATGGATATACACATTTTTTAAATTACAACCCATCACCATCACAAACAGGAAATTTGGATTTGCCTTAACAGAATTTTTTCCCCAAATCTCTAAGGAGTAGCAGTGACCAAAAAAATTTAGATGATTAGTGTTAATAGTCTCAATACTGACTTGAACTTTTGATATCTGGATATTTGTGACAGCTAAGAATAAAAAAGTCAAAGACATTTTGAAATCAATTAGGTATAACACCAACATAAGAAAAACAATTCAAGTAACCAAATCAGTACTTTATTTGTGATGCTTTCCAAGCTGGAGTTTTGACTACGTTTCTATAGCAACATCAACAAAATACTCTTATACAAATACGTCTGCACCCAAGATGAAAACCAATAACCACTTCTCTAGTTCATTCTTACGATGGCTTCCAACCAAAAAAAATTAAAAAAAAAAAAAACCAGCCTTCCTAAACTTCATTCCAGAAACTTCAAAACCTAAGGCTTAAGAATAGTATATAACAGTTGCAGTTAACCACAACTGTGAGATATTCTCAAATTCTTCAGAAGGGAGGTTAATGACAGAAGGTATAATTTTATTACTTTTCTGACAATAACTCATTAGGAACAACAACAGAGATGAGAGTGGAAGAAATTACTAACAAATTACTTACTTGGAAAATTATCTAAATTCTAGAGAAATGGAACACTGAAAACTGTGCCAAAATGTAAAGCAAAGAAGTCAATATGCTAAAGCCAAGAGAGAAGGAAGTTTCTCTGTGTAAGTTTCAGATATGCTTTCAAAATCTCTTTTGTTGGAATTGTTTTGAAGTAAACAAAATATTTTACTGGGATTAATAGGCCTGCCTATTTTGTGAGCAAGCTCTCTGCTGAGTTTACAAACACCCTTATTTACAAACACCCTTATTTATGCCTCAAAACATCTCTGCACAGTAATTATTATCAAGTTCATTTTATACGTCAATAAAATGAGGCTCAGAGAAATGAAATAACTTCCCTTAATAAGCATGGAGTGCAAAATACTACAGTAGTTAATCGTCAGTCCTGGAGTTAGACAAACCTGAACCTGGAGCATCAATCCTGGAGGGAGACAAACCTGAACCTGGATACTGGCTTAACCTCCAATTTCTATGTAGGAGACAGATGCCTCAGGCTTGAAGCCAATTCTATTTTATCTGAAATCAATTAGGTACAACTCCAACACATTATACATTCTTTACATTACACCACAATGCTTATGCAAATTCCCAGCTATACTTCACTGAATACCAAAATGCAGCCTTTATATAAACAGTCTCACTACCTATGCCTCACATTTGCACATGGGCTTCATACATTAGGACTTTACTCAACTGTTTCTACTCTAATACAATACACTCTCTTAAAAAATATTTTTTATAACTACATAAGGAAAACTGTAAAGCACAAGTGAAAATTCTGGATCTTTCTTCCAAACACATAAACTCAACAGATATTTACCTGGCACATAATATTAATGGCTAGGTATACCACATCATGCCTTTCTTCAAAGCTCTGAGAACTATTTGGGAAGACCAGAGAAGTGCAAATGAAAAGCCATCCCTATAAACTTGTGAGTTAACTGTAAATGCATAAAGTATATGCCTATGAACACTACAAACACATATATCAGATTTCCCAAAGTAGTTCTGATTTCAAATATTCCGTCCCATTCTTCTACGGAAACTTACACATTCCAGATCACACATAACAATTTTTTAAGTGAGATAACATAATCATCTAATGTAGGGATTTGGGACTAAGATAACTGCAGGCTAGAATGGTAAATAGAAAAAATTTGAACAGAACTTTGCAAGAAAGGATAGATTGTCCTCGGTGGGAAAGAGGGACACGGACATTCAAAATAGGCAAGGGCTTCCCTGGTGGCGCAGTGGTTGAGAGTCTGCCTGCCGATGCAGGGGACACGGGTTCGTGCCCCGGACTGGGAAGATCCCACATGCCACGGAGTGGCTGGGCCTGCGAGCCATGGCCGCTGAGCCTGCGCGTCCGGAGCCTGTGCTCCGCAACGAGAGAGGCCACAACAGTGAGAGGCCCGTGTACCGCAAAAAAAATAATAATAAAAATTTAAAATAGGCAAGAACAGTCCTTGGGCAAGTGAAGCAGAAAGATGCACAAGATATTCTGGAGGTCTGGGGAAGCAGTGAGCAGGGCAGTGGGCTGACTACTATCACTGGATCAGTCACATACAAAGATAAGTCAGAGGTAATGCTGAAATATGATAGCTGGAAAGACTGTTGAGGGCTTTGAAGGCCAGTATAAGGACTCTGGGCTAAAAAAGATAGGTCACCTCACCTAAAGTTTTGTTTTGGTGTTTGTTTGTTTTTTTTGGGTGGGTGGTAATAGTTTTATTGAAATGCCATACAAGTTACCCACTTTAAGCATAAAATTCAATGTTTTTTAGGATACTCAGTTGTGCAACCATTACAACGAACAATTTTAGAACATTTCATCAACCCAAAAAGAAACCCCAAACATCCCAACTCATTCTATGAGGCCCGATACCAAAGCCAAACAAAGATGTCACACACAAAAAAGGAAACTATAAACCAATATTCCTAATGAATATAGAGGCAAAAGTCCTCAACAAAATATTAGCAAACCAAATCCAGCAAGATATTAAAAGGATCTTACACCATGAGCAAGTGGAACTTACTCTAGGAATACAAGGGTGATTCAAAATGTGAAATTCAATCACTGTAATAAATCATATTAATAGAAGGAAGAAAGAAATACATGATCATCTCAATAGAGAGAAAAAGTATTTGACAAAATCCAACATCCTTTCATGATAAAAAACACTCAAACTAAAAAAATTAAAGTAAAAACAAATAGAAATAATAAAAATTGAAGGAAACTTCCTCAACATGACAAAGGTTATCTAAAAAAAACCCCACAGCTAACATAATAGTAAATGGTGAAGACTGAAAGCTTTCCCCCTAAGATCAGGAACAAGACAAGATGTCCCCTCTCACCACCTCTCATCATTCTATACAATTTTGTACTTTAAAGTTCAAGTCAGGGCAACTAGGCAAGAAAAATAAAAAGCATCCAAATAGGAAAGGGAGACATAAACTATCTCTATTTGCAGATGACATGACTATATAAATAAAAAATCCTAAAGAATCTATTTTAAAAAGCCAACAGAGTAGTTCAGAAAAGTTTCAGGATATAAGATCAATATGCAAAAACTCAGTCATATTTCTATACATAAGCAATAAAATCCAAAAATAATAACTCCACTTAGCATCAAAAAGAATAAAGTACATAGGGGTAAATTTAGCCAAGGAAGCATAAAACTTGTACACTGAAAACTACATAACATTGTTCAAAGAAATCAAAGATGTAAATAAATCCATGTTTATGGATTCAAAGACTTAATATTGTTAAGATGGTAATAATCCCCAAATTGACTGACAGATTCAATGTAATCCCTATCAAAATTCCAACTGCCCTTTTTTTTTGCAGAAATGAACAGGCTAATCCAAAAATTCATATGGAATTGCAAGAGTCCAGATAGCCAAACTAATCCTGAAACAGAAGAAAAAAGTGAGAGGATTCACGCTTCCTGATTTCAAAACTTACTACAAAGCTAGAGTAATCAAAACAATATGGTACAGGCATAAGGCTAGATACCAGTCATTGAACAGAATTGACAGTCCAGAAATAAACCCACATATCTATAGCCAACTGATTTTGACAAGGATGCCAAGCCCATTCAGTGGGGAAAGAACAGTCTTTCCAACAAATGGTACTAAGACAACTGGATATCCAAATGTAAAAGAATGACTGTGAACCCCTACCCCACACCATATACAAAATTTAACTCAAAATGAACCGAAGACTTAAAATGTAGGAGCTAAAATTATAAAACTCTTTAAAGAAAGAGAGGTGTACATTTTCATGACTTTGAATTTGGCAACACATTCTTAAATATGATGCCTAAAAAACAAGCAACAAAAGAAAAAAATAGGTGAATTAGACTTCATCAAAATTAAAAATGTGTGAGTCAGAGGACACTATCAAGAAAATGAAAAGACAATCCACAAAATGGGAGAAAATATATGTAAACCATCTGTTCAACTAGGGTATCTAGTATGCAGAATATATAAAGCACTCTTACACCTCAGCAACAAAATGACAAACAACCCAACTAAAAGATGGGCAAAGGACTTGAATAAACATTACTCCAAAGGACATTTCTCCAAAGAACATATACAAATGGCCAATCACTATAGGAAAAGACGCTTAACATCATTAGTCATTAGAAAATGGAACTAAGAACAAGGTCCTACTGTATAACACAGGGAACTATATTCAATATCTTATAATAAACCATAATGGAAAAGAATATGAAAAAGTATATATATGTATAACTTAATCAGTTTGCTGTACAGCAGAAATAAATACAACATTGTCAATCAACTATACTTCAATAAAATAAATTTTTTAAAAGAAAAAGAAAATGGAACTAAGACCACATGGAGATTATCTCCTCAAATCCACTAAAACGGCTATTGAAAAAAACAAAAGAAAGAAAATAACAAGTGTTGATGAGGATTTGAAGAAATTAGAACCCTCATTAATTGCTGCTAGCGGGAATCTAAAATGGTACAGCAGTTTCAGAAGAGGAGGGGGGAATGAGGTGTGATTGCTTTAAGGGATACAGGGTCTCTTTTGGGGGGATGAAAATATTCTGAGATAGTAGCGATGGTTGCACAACATTCTGAATATAATAAAAACCACTGCTTTGTATACTTCAAAATGGTGAATTTGTTATATCAATTTAATCACTTTTTAAAAAAAAAAAGAAAGAAAGAAACCTTGTACTCTCAGCCCCAGGCAACCACTAATCTATTTTCTGTCTCTATAGACTTCAGTATTCTAGACATTTCACATAAATGGAATCATATCATATACAGCCTTTTATATCTGGCTTCTTTCTCTTGGCATACTATTTTCAAGATTCATCCAAGTTGTGGAATGTATCAGTACTTCATTCCTTTGTATGCCCAAATAATATTACATTTTATGGCTAGACCACATTTCTGTTTATTCATTCATTAATTTATGGGCACTTGTATTGTTTCTAATTTGGGGTTATTATGAATAATGCTGTTGTGAACATTCATGGTACAACTTTTTGTGTGGACATATGATTTCACTTCTCTTGGGCATATACCTAGGAGTAGAATAGCAAGGTTAAATGATAGCTCTGTGTTAAGGTTTTTGAGGAACTACCAGACTGGCTTCCAAAATGGCTGCACTATCTGACATTCCCACTTGCAGTGTCCACGGGTTCCAATCCCCTGAATGTTTGGCTGCGGCCAAGCAGGATAACCACTAAATGCTGCTTGAAGATAAATTTGGGGGCCCTGGATTGGAAAGGAGAGATAGTAGAAGCACGGACAATCTAAATGGAAAGCTACATAAAAAGGTTCATGAAGGTGAGGGAAACAGGGAGAAGTTGGTCACAGGGTACAAACTTTCACTTATGAATAAGTTCTGAGAAGCTAGTGTACACCATGATGACTACAGTTAATAATAGTGTGTTGTATACTTGAAATTTGCTAAGACAGTGGGTCTTAGGTATTCTCTCGCCAAAAAAACATAACTGTGAAGTGACGGATGCATTACTTTGATTTTAGGAATCATTTCACAATGTATACATACATCAAATCATCATGTTGTACACTTTCAATATATTACAATTTTGTCAATTATACCTCAATAAAGCTAAGAGAAAAACACACTTGTGTGGAAGCAGCAGTAGCAATATGAATTAAGGACTGATATTTTTAAAGTTTCAGAGGAAAAAATCCATAGGCATTGATGTCTAAATAGACAGTAGATAAAGAAGAGGCACAACTAAAAAATAATGCCAAGCTTTCCAGCTCAAAAGACGGGAAGTTTCAAGATTTTGGAACTTTTAGGGACACTGAGTTTGAAGTGATGATGTGATATCTAAGTTCCTGGAGAGGATTCCAAAAATCAAAGAGATGATGATGGGCTTCCCAGGTAGCGCAGTGGTTGAGAGTCCGCCTGCCGATGCAGGGGACACGGGTTCGTGCCCCGGTCCGGGAAGATCCCACATGCCACGGAGGGGCTAGGCTCGTGAGCCATGGCCGCTGAGCCTGCGCGTCCAGAGCCTGTGCTCCGCAACGGGAGAGGCCACAGCAGTGAGAGGCCCGCGTACCGCAAAAAAAAAAAAAAAAAAAAAAAGGAAGATTTGATGATTTGGGAGAGAATAACCCTACTTCTAGCATTTGTTACTATTATTAATCTTTTACCTTAGTTCCAAACAAGTGACTATTCTTGAAAGTTTTGGTAATACAATAATAGAGGAAAAAGCATCTTAAGAGCTAGGATTTCCTAAAAAAAAAAAAAAAAAAAAAAAAAAAAAAGTACTTTTTGACTGGCAGAGCATCCAAAAGGGCTAAAACTAAATAAAAGTCTGCATAACAAGAATGGAGTTCAAGGAACTATAACAACCAAACATGGTAGATGGAATCTACCTACTCAAGCAGATACAGCATCACCTACGTGTGTTTCATGAGGAAATATTCAGAAGGAAGTCTCACTATATCAGATTAATCTACCTAAGGAACATTGGCTACAAACCAGCTCAACAGGGCAAGATAAGTGCTAAGAAAGAAAAGATAGGAAACCCAGTATCAGATTATTCAGAAATTATTCATTCATTCAGCAAATAATTAAGAGCCCATTGATTGTCAAACAATTGTGAACACAGATGTGATAACTGCCTTTGTGGAGCTTATAACCTGATGAGGGAGAAAGGCAAAGTAAAGTCAATAGGAGAGGGGGGAGGTATACCTAACAGGGAGGAGAGGGCCCAGTGGAAGG
The DNA here is from genome assembly GCF_964341445.2 of Mesoplodon mirus. Lineage (NCBI taxonomy): Eukaryota > Metazoa > Chordata > Mammalia > Artiodactyla > Ziphiidae > Mesoplodon > Mesoplodon mirus. The sequence goes on along the minus strand of NC_138986.1, from coordinate 31,735,952 downwards.
AAGAACCATAGAAGGAAAGATACCCAGACGAAGCTATTTCTAAATTAAGACCTGAGAGTAGAATATTGCTGGCAACATGCACATAAGTCTAGACATGAGAGAAAACCTGACATATGAGCAGGGAAACCCAATTAGTAAGTTAAAATCTAGAACAGCAAGAACCTCATAAGGTAAAAGCTACGTCACAAAGTTTGAGCCTCTTCTGAAAAGCAAAGTGGCACCATGAAAGGATTTTAAGCAGAAAACTGAAAGGACTTTAAAACTACTATTCCGACTATAACACGAAGAACAAAAATTTTTTTAAACTAGAGGGGGGAAAAAAAAGCCCACGAAGGCCAGACAGAACATTACATATTTATCCAGACAAGAAATGATAGCTGTATTAATGTTTAAAAAATAGAATATTAACAAATGGGTAGCCACAGTCTCTGCTCCCTCTCCCCCAAAGAGAATTCTGCCATTGTAATTTCAATTCTGAAAGCAACTTGACTGATTTACTGTGGGATGGGCTCAATTACTAGAGAAAAGAATAGATCCATAAAGAACACAGGAGAGACTCAAACTGTAACTGAGAGAGTTGGTGTTTATTGTTTGGGAGGAGAGTGGTTGAAGGGATGGAGTATGAGGGCTGTTTCTAAACTGTGATGAGGAAGAATCAGAAAAATTCATAAAGTGATGAAGAGAATTTTTAAGTTTTGCTGTTATAATGGAACCACTTTTTGGTTTTTCAAGAGACCAGAGTAAAAATGTAAGTGGTTTGTCAATTCTTTGTCAATGTTGAGACCTGTGCTTCTTTGGCTACCAAAGTTAAAACTGGACTATGAGGGCTTCCCTGGTGGTGCAGTGGTTAAGAATCCACCTGCCAATGCAGGGGACACGGGTTCGGGCCCTGGTCCAGGAAGATCTCATGTGCCACGGAGCAACTAAGCCGTGCAACACAAGTACTGAGCCTGCGCTCTAAAGCCTGCAAGCCACAAGTACTGAGCCCGTGTGCCACAACTACTGAAGCCCACGTGCCTAGAGCCCATGCTCCGCAACAGGAGAAGCCACTGCAATGAGAAGCCCGTACACTGCAATGAAGAGTAGCCCCCAGGCTTCCCTGGTGGTGCAGTAGTTGAGAGTCTGCCTGCCGATGCAGGGGACACAGATTCGTGCCCCGGTCCAGGAAGACCCCACGTGCCGCGGAACGGCTGGTACCGTAAGCCATGGCCGCTGAGCCTGAGCGTCCGGAGCCCGTGCTCCGCAACGGGAGAGGCCACGACAGTGAGAGGCCCGCGTACTGCAAAAAAAATAAAATAAAAGAGTAGCCCCCGCTCTCCACAACTAGAGAAAGCCCGCGCACAGTCCACGAAGATCCAACACAGCCAAAAATAAATAAATAAATTTATAAAAAAAAAAAAAAAAAAACTGGACCATGAGAGATCTCAGCTTTGTGCAGGTTATAGTATCTGAATAGAGAAGGTGTTAGTGGAAGGAATGGATAAATTCAAGAAATATTCAATTGGTAGAATGATAAGAATTTGGCAACACAGGGGAGTCAAGAAAGAGATAAAGAAAGAGCAATTAATTAGGCAGCAATGTCATTCACTGAAATAGTTAACAAAGGAGGAACAGAGGGTTTGAAGACAAATTAATGAGTTAATTTAAATTAGTTAACAAACAAAGAGGTATAAAGGAATAAGTCAACAGTGAAGATAAAATGGACTCGAAGAAAAATACTCAATCCAGAGGGAAGCAGGAAAAGAAAAAGAAAGAACAGATGGGACAAACAGAAAACAAAGAGCAAAATGGTACCCGACAACAACACCAGCAATTAGATGAAATGTAAATGGCCTAAATGCACCAATTAAAAGACAGATTGGGCTTCCCTGGTGGCGCAGTGGTTGAGAGTCCGCCTGCAGATGCAGGGGATGTGGGTTCGTGCCCCGGTCTGGGAAGATCCCACATGCCGCGGAGCGGCTAGGCCCGTGAGCCATGGCCGCTGAGCCTGCGCGTCCGGAGCCTGTGCTCCGCAATGGGAGAGGCCACAACAGTGAGAGGCCCGCATACCGCAAAAAAAAAAAAAAAAAAGACAGATTGTCAGAGTGGGTAAAAGGAAGACCCAGTTCTACGCTGTGTACAAAAAAAATCTACTTTAAATACAAGGACTGGGAACAAGAGAAATGGCATGAAGAAGCAAAGTGTGATTTGTACAGAATGAATTGTGATGGCAAATCAACGAAAGAGATGGCCCTAGACAGCAGAAATGAGGTGCTCTGTTTACTATAAGATTAAGGGGGTAAAAAAGTCTAGAAAAAGAATTCATAACACTATAAATAACTGTCGTCCATATACTATGTTAGGGTATAAGTAAATGTCCTGAAGGTGCTTAAAACCTAATTATACATGTAAATTTTTGTTACTAAACTGGATAATCTTGGCTCAAAGTCCATGATGTGGAAACACCAGCAGCTTTGAACCTAAAGTATGTGCATTTTAAGGCTGTGGTACTCCTTTCCTACCCTTATTTCCCCTTTCCCTTTCTATTAGCTCACCTAGTAGAACGTGCACTTCCATGGCTGTCTTCTTCCACACCTACACAAACCATGCTGGTAGTCATATGGCGGGGGGGTGGGGGGGGAATTTAATCTGTTACACCAAATATGCACTCACAGGGGCTTTACAGTTTACAAAGCCTTTACCTCTTCCCAATTACATTCATATTTAATAAATTTAAGCTAAGAGACTTTTGACGTGTCTAATTTATCTTTTGTATAATAGAAAGCTCTTACTATTGGGTACCCACATTTTATTTTGCTTGTCTTCATAAATCTAATGCTATAGTAATATTTTTGTTCTTTGACTCTGAAAATGCCTACATGCTTTAAAACATCAATGTCTAATGTTATTTGAACTTCACCATGTATGTACTTCTTTCTACCAAATTTAAAGATTTGAAATTACGGCCAAAAATTATCAATGAACATTTTGAGGGGTCGTGCTAATTACTAGGGGAGGTGGGAACAATATGAAGACCTAATATGCTTAACGTGTTATCTTTGTTTTACTCCTCTTTAGAAAAGGATATTTAGCATTTGCAAGAGAGAAGCATAAAAATATTTTTTCAAGCTTTTATTCTAAGACTGTGAAAAGTTCACATCATGGTTATAATTTGTTTCTCTTGGATCTAAACATACACCCACCCATTGCCTTCAGAAAAATGCTTGGAAAGAAACCCCAGGACAGTTATACTTCCTGGAAATTTCAATTGGGGAAAAAAAAAAAAAGTATCCCGTCCCTGAAGGGATAGCCAGTAGCAAATGATGCAAATGTTCTTTTGTATTAATACCAATTTGTAAAAACCTATTCTTACACAAGATACATTCATTCATTCAACAAATGTTTCTTGAACAACTATTAAGAAGGTAATTTACAAATGGATTCTCCCTCTCACATACTTGATACATGGTATGATTTTATTAATTATTAAGCAAAATGATTATGAAAATTTTATTTATCCAGTTTTGCGGGGCAATTCCCAGTCCCCAGAATGCTTCTCTCTGCTACTGACTGGCTGCCTCTCCATGTGAACAGTCAGATTCCTAGGGGCAAAGACTGCAATCTTACAACCGTATCCCTCAGAGCCCAATACAATACTTGGAATATTGTAAGGTAGCCAAAAGAACATTTGATGAATGAATGAATGGATGGATGAATCATATTCATTAAGTAGTACAAACAAAAACCCCAGTAAAAGAAAAAAATAAACTCAGTACAGGCGTCACTCCTGATCCTTTCCTCTCTCTTCATCCAGGCTCACTTTGTTGTCCTTTTCTCTATAGGTATTTCTACTGCTGAAATGACCATTTTTGAATTCTTGGTATCAGTTTGCCTTACTGAGAACTTAACGGCAACGCAGTCTTCTTCCTCATCTTTGAACGCCCAGCCTGGTGCACAGTAAGACTGGGCACAAATTTGCCTCATAATAAAGAGCAACAAATACCAAAGACACCTCCTTCAATCAGTATTGCCAAGCTTCAGATTATTATTGTGTAGTAAAAACAAGGTACTGAACTAGTAACAATGAGATTTACTATTAAAATTAAGTTAAATAAATGTGTGATCCTAGTCACTTGTACAATAAATACCACCCAAATCATAGCACCAGATTTTACTGAACAGAAATACACAAGTGCTTACTGGAGTTGGAAGTGTCACCTAGAAGCCATAAATAAAAGAAATATGAAAGGAGGCTTCCTTGGGCAGACACCTTTAACTGAGGGTAAAAATCACCAGCACAAATACCCAGGGAAATCTGGTAATTCTTCAGAAAACCTGGCGTGTAATGTTTCTAAAACACAGATATTTATAATTATGTCTCTTACTTCAAAAAAATAATAGCAATGAAAATTTTTGAAAGGCTTCCAGTGGCTCTGCAGGGAGTACGGAGACCAAACTCCTCAGTATAACTTCCTGGGTTCAGCACCGACTGGCTCCAATCCAGATCTGCAGCTCGTCTTCTGCTTCCCATGCCCTCTCACACACACCCTGAACTCCAGCTATACCAGCCTCCTCAACATGAAATGCTTCCGTGTCCTCATTAATGCTGACTCTCCTCTGTCTAGACTGTCCACTTCCCCTGTCTACACTTGAAGAAAAAAAGAAAAAAAAAATCCAACCCAAGCTTCCAGGTATAAGGTTAAAAACAGGCAGTTTGTGACCAAACCTAACAATAGCTCTGTTGCTGATTTTTAAACCACAGAACACTCAGAATAAAACTTTGGGGGTGTGGATGGGGATCAAGTTATTTGTGAGTTTATGGTACACACACACTCTCACAAATCACAAGGCTCTGAAAGAGAAGTCTGGTACATGGCAAACCAGCCCAGCAGGGAGTGGCTACCTCTCCAGCCATACCTACTGGCAGAGAAAGCAGGATGCCAAGAATGGCCAAGTCGGACTCAAATGGGCTAAGAGTAATGCAGCCCCTCCTCCAAGACGGCCCTGAGGTCTATGTGACTGAGGAAGGCACTCTTCCCAGGGGACAGAACAAGGGGCAGTAAGATCTGATCAGGAATCACACTTCAAGGACGAGCTATGCCCAGAGCAATACTTACGGCTATGGGACAGGGCAGGGCAGATCACTGTCCAGGGGGAAATCTGAACAATGCAGCTGATCACTGACAAACGATCTAGATGGAAATGAAGCTAGAGGAATAAACATCACCAGTACACCGCGTTCTGTGAGACAAGTCACTGCAACTAGATGCAGCAGGTCAAGAGGACTCTGTATGGACTGTGCTTGGGGAGGGCAGGACTGTACCTGCAGCTGACCTATGTAAGGTGATATACACACAAATATACATTATACTTACATGTATAGAAATGTGTGTGTACATACATATATATTAGACAAAAAGGGTGACATGTAGCACTCCTAAGTAATCAACTGAGCTGCCACACCTAACTTCCCCCTTTGTCACCATCTCCCTGATCTTTTCCTCCCACCATAGTCAGCCACGCTCTATAAAGAATTTGCCTAGGTCTATTCAAGCCATTTGGGTTCAGCCATAATTCAGGTATCTCATATCCTCCTCCTGAATCCCTTTTTATCTCTTCCCCTTATCCCCTGTAATTCCATGTTAACTATATATATGAGAACATCTAATTCAATAAATGTTGAATGAACAAACAAAACAGCACAGTTATAACAAGGAAATTTGTTTCTGCTCTCTTACCATCTTAATATCAAAAGTAAATATTCTTCCCATTGGATCCTAGAGTAATAAGAACCAGGCTTGAGGTTCTTCTTGTCTTCTGGAGAAGGACTGGTCTGAGTATCCACCAATAGCAGGGGGAGGGTTTCCTCCCACCTCAACCTTTAATTATATAGGAATACCCATGTAAAGAAAGTTTATTTCTGCCGTGGACTTTATTGTAACAGGATCTGTCCTGTACCAATTGTATATTTATTTTTAAAAGAAACAGATGGAATGGGATGACACAGGGCTTGGTATCACTGTCTAAAACAAGCCCAGCTGATGGCTAGACATATACACACACTGTAATCCCTGTGTACCTCTGCCCCAGACGACAGGAGTCGGGCCACAGCAGAATCAGCTCTTGTTGGAAATCAGTGAGCCAGCTGTCCAGGACAAGCCAGGGCTTATGTGATCGGATCTTTACTTGTTTCAAAGGCTTCTTAACAGTTCTAATATAGACTTATTATGCTTTTATGATCCTAGAACACATCCAAAATGATTAGCCTATCCTTTTCTGACTCGTATATCTTTAGGCAAAAAATGCACGGACTTTCTACTAACTGAGAACTTTCAAGTGAGTCCATCTAACGCATGAATGCCCTATGGAGTAACATTTCCAAAACTAAGTACTACTACCTTAAGAATTTACAGGACTTCCCTGGCGGCACAATGGTTAAGAATCCGCGTGCCAACGTAGAGAATGGACTTGAAGACACGGGGAGGGGGAAGGGTAAGCTGGAACAATGTGAGAGAGTGGCATGGACATATATACACTACCAAACATAAAATAGATAGCTAGTGGGAAGCAGCCGCATAGCACAGGGAGATCAGCTCGGTGCTTTCTGACCACCTGAAGGGATGGGATAGGGAGGGTGGGAGGGAGACACAAGAGGGAGGAGATATGGGGATATATGTATATGTATAGCTGATTCACTTTAATATAAAGCAGAAACTAACACACCACTGTAGAGCAATTATACTCCAATAAAGATGTTTAAAAAAAAAAAAAAAAAATCCGCCTGCCAATGCAAGGGACAGGGGGTTCAATCTCTGGTCCGGGAAGATCTCACATGCTGCAGAGCAACTAAGCCCCTGTGCCACAACTACTGAGCCTACGCTCTAGAGCCAGCGAGCCACAACTACTGAAGCCCGCACACCTAGAGCCCATGCTCCACGACAAGAGAAGCCACCACAATGAGAAGCCTGCGCACTGCAACAAAGAGTAGCCCCTGCTCACTGCAACTAGAGGAAGCCCGCGTGCAACAATGAAGACCCAATGCAGCCATAATAAATAAATTTACATTTAATAAAAAAGAATTTACAGACACAGAAAAAAAACTTACAGTTACCAAAGGGGAAGGGAGGGAGGAATAAGTTGGGAGTATGGGATCAACAGATGCACACTATCATATATAAAATAGAAAAACAACGAGGATTTACTGGATAGTGCAGAGAACAATCTTCTATATCCTGTAATAAACTATAATGGAAAAGAATTTTTAAAAGAATACAGATATATACATACGTATAACCGAATTACTTTGCTGTACACTTGCAATTAACAATATTGTACATCAACTATACTTCACAATTTAAAAAAAAAAAGAGTTTAGAGATACATTCACTGTATTTTTCCAAGGGAAAATAAGCAGGTTTAAAAAGATAATGTTGGGGCTCCTCTGGTGGCGCAGTGATTAAACATCTGCCTGCCAATGCAGGGGACATGGGTTCGAGCCCTGGTCTGGGAAGATCCCACATGCCACGGAGCAACTAAGCCCGTGTGCCACAACTACTGAGCCTGCGCTCTAGAGCCCACAAGCCACAACTACTGAAGCCCATGCGCCTAGAGCCTGTGGTCAGCAACTGTGTTCCACAACAAGAGAAGTCACCGCAATGAGAAGCCTGCGCACTGCAACGAAGAGTAGCCCCTGCTCACTGCAACTAGAGAAAGCCCACGTGCAGCAACAAAGACCCAACGCAGCCAAAAATAAATAAATAAAATTAAAAATTTTTTAAAGAATCGTTTAAAAAAAAAAAAGGATAATGCTCTGATTTTACCCCATGTGTAAATTCACAGATAAAACACTGGAAATGCTCAGCCAAAACAGTAACAATGGTTCTTTCTGAATGTGAGCAATGGGAAATTTTGCTTTATTTGTATTTTTCCATATTACCAAGTTTTCTCCACTGAACATATATTATTATAATTAAGAAATATCTTAATAGATTAAAGTCCATTAAAATAAAAAATATGAAGCTTTCTCCCTTTATTTCTATACTCCTGCTTTAGCACTTTTAAAGCAGTGCAAAACAGGATGACTAAGTCCCAGCAAAGTTATAATAAACTGGTCACGTCCATGTGGTATAGATTTACCTAAAACACAGAGGTACATTCAGGCTATTCTTCCTTGAGCGTGGCACTATCTACAAGAAATTACTCTAAGAAGCACATGCTTTCAGACACTGTTACATCAGAGGCCTTTTTTTAAAGTTAGATTTTAACTGGATTTAAAAGAATGAAAGGAATTTCCTGGATTTTATCAGGGTAATTTCCCTAAAAGATTTTTGCCCCACTTCTTACTACAAGGATTAAAGCCACTTAGCAAATTAGACTGTGTACTTGCCACTTAAAATGCTATTCAGAACATATAAATTAAGAGATCTTTAAAAAGCAGTCCATGTCAGAAGAAGTTGTTTTTACAGTTTCCTATGAAGTTAGTCAAAAAGCGTCAAACATCTGAGTGCAGGACGGATCTACTTTCAGACCACACAGCACTATAGAGACAGGGAACGCGTATCTACATTCAATCAGGAAAGAACCTTTCTTTGTTTTATCATCATATGACAAGTATCACTGTCAAGTTTTCACTACAACTTCATTAAAATACCAAGCCATACACACACACAATTTAACACAGCGCAAGGAGGACAGCGACATTATTTTTCAGAACTGCAAAATGGCATCTGCAGAATGTCTCAAAGGAATGACAAAGGCACTTCTTTAGCCCAAACAAAGAGAACAATGTTTCCACTAGGACACTACAGGACTATTGTATTTCATGGGGGAAAGGCAGTAAAAATTAACACAAAACAGAGCTGAACGTGTAGAATGACAGTCTGTGGAGAAGAATTAAAAGAAACTATTGAGAATACAAGTTTCACTCATTATAGTACCGAAAAGTAAAAGAGTGCTTAAGGTTTTAAAAGTTGGGTAATTGCAAATTGTAAATCTGAAAAGAAAAATAACTTTAAAATTCGAAATATAAAATTACTTATCAGTTGAATCAACGATGTTAGATTCATAAACACTGTGCATCTATAATTCATTTTGTTTAAAAGATGGCTTATAAACAAGCTATGCCAGCACACTTATCATTTCACTTAACTTCCCAAAGACACTGTATTAGAAATGTACTGTCAATGCCTCCATTTTACAGATAAGGAAATTGAGACTTGTAGATGTAAAATGACTCAGTATAAAATGATTCAGTAACGGGCAGACGTGAGTTTTGATTCCAACTCTTTCACTTATTAGCTATGAGATTCTTCTTTCTTTCCAAGATACCTTTACTTTGAATTTCAAGACTAACAACATCAAATAATGTTCACAAGGATTAAAGACAAACTACTGTCAAAAATGGGACAAGAAATGTCCTAAAATAGCATACTGAAATGGAACTAAATGCTTAATAAAATGGAGGTAGAGAGGAAATCAGGATATACCCACTCCATCAAGTAATGTCTTCAAAACACTGTTATGAGAAGGGCTTAAGAAGTGCCTTCAGAAAAAAAAAAAAAAAAAAACCAGCAAGAGAATGCCAAGAGTCAGGATTAATTACAAAATAAATAACTAAATATATTTGGTGGAGAAGGTTCCTCACTTTTATCTGAAGTGTATGTACTTAGTTATCTTCAGTGGAGAATGCCCTAAAAAACAGTTTGATGATTTTTGTACTGTAGGAAAAAAACACAGTTATAATTACAAACAGTAGACTCTGATTAAAGTAAGTAAAACCAGTAAATAAATTACCAAAAGGTAAATTTTTTCTCATAAATTTGTTAGCCCTACTCTGAATAGGGCTACCCACCTAATCTTCCTAAACTCCAGTTCTGATCACATCATTCACCTGTTTGGAAAACCTCAGTAGCTGCAGGAAAAAAACCCAAAGTCTTCCACCTGACATGCAGGCCCTGGCCAGACCCTCCTTTCTAGCTTTTCTGCTCGGTACTATCCATGATGATTTCTATTGTTGAGGGGGGAAAAGCCAAGAGTCTCCAGGCTCACTCCTCCAGACTCTTCTCAGAAGTGAGCAAACTGAGAAGCATGCCCATCACCACCACCATCAGGCAAAATCCAGTTACCAGCCTATGGCCTTGCCAAAGACTTCCCTGCCATCCTTCTCTCCTCCAGATGCCCATAGCACTCCCTTCCCCGCTTCCAGAGCTCAGCACTTTTCTACAGTACTGGACCTATGCCCACATCTTACCCACCATACTTAACAAGTCTGTCTTACTCATCATCTCTGTATCCCCCAGAGCAAAAGACACACCACTTTGTACAAAGCTATGCTTAGTCCATTTGGGTAGAAAGAAATGAGGGTATCAGAAAACACCTTTAAAAACAGAAACTGAGGGCACCTATTTTTCCAAACAATTCCAGGCATCATCATCTTATTTTTCTATTAACCAAGATAATCACCTTAATGATTCAATAAAGTAAGCCTAATATTAAACTAAATGATACTCTAATGGAATAAACACTATTTTGGCACATTTATAATGAGAAATCTCATGCCATCTTTTAAGATTCATACAAGGAAAATGTGAGGAGTGTAGGACTTACTATCTTCACCTGCTCATGGGTTCTCATGGGTTAAGACTGACCTAAAAGGTTGTTATCTTCAAAAAGGTACTGAATTCTAAGAGAAGCAAGAAGAAAATAGAAATGGCTCTGAAATAAGTCCTATGATAATATGTTTTGGGATATACAGTCCTCCTGAATCACGTAAGTTTAGGTCTGGGAGGTGCCTGAAAAAATAATGTAGCCAATCCTTTGTATCACAAACACCAAAGAATCTAAGAAATTCTAAACTGAGCTAAGTGACTGAGGGATTTTTTTTTTTAAAGAATATTGTAAGAAAAGGCAGCAACCTAACCTCCTGGCCAGGTATTTCTCATTTGCATGAACTTATTATATCAACCAGGTGATGAGCTCATGTTTCTGAATGAATTTGCCCCTCAGCGTTTTCTCAAATGCAGCTCATTTTTCCAAAACACACTTTCCTCTTGGTTTTTCTTTCCCCAATGCACCTCGTACTGTGGAGCTTCCAATTCCCCACAGGCTTAAAAACAGTAAAAAAAAAAAAAAAAAAAAAAAAAAAAAGTAGACTAATGGCTACCTTTTTTTTTTATTATTAAAACTACAGGCATTGTCATAATCTCTCCTTCATGCAAAGTATTTATCAGATGGAAGTATGGAAGATCTTCCTTTCACCGCTCAAGGTGGCACAGAAAATGAGGGCAGAAAGCAGGAACAAGGAAAAAGTGAAGGGGTACCTGCGCAAGAAAGCAGCAGCCGTGGCTATCAGACCGAAGCCTTAAGACAAGAAACGCACTATTTTATTCTTCTGGAACACTTAAATATATTGTGTAACAGTCACAAAGAACTTTTAGGACATACGTATATAAACACAATATAAGCTTATCTTCCAGAAAAGCCAACCAACCCAAATACCAAAATCTCGACCGTATCTCAACCAGCTCTGCGGCTGGTGCCTCACTGGTAGTCATCCTCTACTTACCTCTGCTGCATAACAGGGCCCTGTGAGATAGAATTCAGGGATATTCATTCCGTCTTAGGAGAATGACACTGTAAATAACTTAAATACCACTGCCTCTCATGTGTTCAAAACAGAGCATCTAAAGAAAAACACCGACTCACATTTACCAGGAATGGATTCACTGGGTAATCACCGGAGCTCCTCGGAACTCACACGTGTAGCCCAGCTCTGCGATCACTGCTACCACCTTGCTCGCTGGCACGATCCAAGGACGCCTGGATTAAGATAAACGCCTTAAGTAGCAGTGCTGACACAATTCAGTTCCTAACGCTTATGTCAGAAGCGGCCCAGCCCCGGGTCAGGAAATAATACGACTGATACTAGAACCCAATGGTAAACATAAATATCTTTAGGAGGTAGTGTTCCTTTTCCAATCGTAAAATTGATTCCCAAATTATTTTACTCTTTTCACTGAACCAAACAGAAACAGGTAGAAAATAATTCCAAAGAGCTGGAAAGTATGCAGAGCCATTATTACTTAAATATAATGAATTTAAAAAGACTTCGCAAGAGAAATAAGATCACACTCTAGCAACACGAGACTTCTTTAAGGAAAAAGAACACACTTGTGCATGCACACACATCATACAAGTGTACTTGGTCCCTGAGTGATGTGGGTGCTGCCCTGTGCTGCCAGCTCCTAGAATTGGTCTCCTTTTGCATCCCATGTTCTATGTCCTAACACTTCTCCACAGTGAGCAAGTTGGGTGATGGGGAGGCCTCCACACCTTTTCTAAGGCAAGCAGCTTAGAGACAGGAAAAAAAGGAGTTGATCAAAAAGGAGATTCTTTATACTACACTGAACAAACTTTTTGGAATAAATTAAGCACAGCATCATAAGAAACGCAGAGCAATGCCAGAAAAAAAGAAAGAAACAGAATTTTCTTAATTCTGTTTCTTCCTACTTTAGTCACTCAGGATATTTCCATTATATTCCTCCAACACTTAAGCTGTCATCTCTAGTGGAATTTCCCCACCCACCCCAATCATTTGAAAAACTTCTGGAAAAAACCCAAAAGTATAATCAACTTTGCCAAATGACATTCAGATTTTGTCCCCACCCTAATATTTGGCTTTTCATCCTTATTTCTCCATCTCTTTCCATTCTTACTCCCTTTCCGTCTTCCCCCAACTACAAACATATCCCAGCAATTATTTCCTTTCTTCCCCACTCCCTAACTCCTGAGATTTTCAACAGTAAGTTTCTTCATTCCCCTCATCGCAACTTCAATTCTTCTCTCAATACAGAAAGTCAAGAAATGTACAAAATCCTAAGTCTTCAAGATGCAGAATTTAATATGCTGAAGACTTCTTGTAGAGGAATTCTTCCAAGAAAAACAAAAACAGGATTCTCCATCACCTACTTTTCAGACAGCCCTCCAGGAGCCCTCCCGTCAGCTGTTTTATATGGTTTCTTCTAGATTAACTAAGGTCAAACACAGGTGACAGTGAGTCTGAGGCTGTGTGTGCCAGTATATTGTCTGAATCCATAACAACTGCCTCAAAAAGGACATCTAAATACCCACCGACCAAAGCAATGTGCAAATCATGCTAGACTTGCTTTTTCTGCAGAGATATTCCTGAAATCCGCATTACCAGCAGGACTATCAACTCGCAGAGAGGAGAGAGGAGGCCATGTTCCCTAATTTGCCTTAAATGTGTTCAGAACCCTTTTAACAAGTTATAGTAATAATAGGGTGAGCCTACAAGGTGCCCTGCTAGTACTACGGAGATGAGACAAAGCGGAGCGGAGAGAAGTAGAAGGAAAGAAGGAAAATGACAAGACAACGTCCTTGGCCTTGAGCTGAGTCCAGACTGCTCATTCACACAACCCCGTGGAAGGTTAACATTCATAACGTGCCCGCATTTCAAGATAACAGTTGAAGAAATGCCGTTAAGACTTGTGTGAGCAACTGCCAAAGGAATTATACAGCTAAGAACTCCTACAGGAATTCAGCAAAATAAGGCAAATATAATTCCAGAGTAGAAGAAATTTGGCATAGGAGATGATAACTAACAGTTTGGCAAAACCACTAAAAAGTTTGAAGACATTTATTGTTTTAACATGGCAGAAAAGAAACACTTCAAAGACACTTATGCTTAGTGTAAAACATACATTTTCAAACTTCACTCCTTTCAGGTTCACATCAAATAATCCTAAAATAGCAGCAATCCAGCCATCTCATAATGGTTTCTAAACTTCTCCAAATCACTTGGGGCAAATTAAGTTAACTACACAGGTGTGTTTGGGTAGTCTCAATGTTTCACTTTTTTTCAGACTCAAAGTTATATGAGATGGATTCAATAAATTCTCTGGGGCAATGCTTTCTAATTTATCCTAGAGGATAATACTTCACAAATTTTCACCAGTTAAATAGGCAGAATGGGATAGTTAAAAGTATACTGGGCTAGGTGGAACCAGTTCTAATGCCAGCTCTGAAAGTCATGGGAATTAAGAGCAAGTCATTTCACTTCACTTTACTAAATTTTCTCATCTATAAAATAAAGACAGGGAGGATTCATTACCTCTTAAAGTACCTCATAGTTCTAAAGTTCTACATTCTAAAAAAACTACTTGGCATGGCAAAACCAAACATATAGTATGAGCCCTACTTTGTGAAACGTATACAAATATGCATTTACTGAAGTATTTAAACCACAGAATGTATGGTTATAAATAATAAAAACAATATAATATTGAGTGATTATGTCTGAAAGTGGGAATAAGGCTGGCTTTTATTATTTGTTTCTCTGTATTCCAAGTTTTATTCAACAAACACATACATTTATCATGAAAAAGATTCAATCCCTTGCATCCAAGCTTGACATTTGGAATCAGAGCTCTTCAGCCTCTATGAAATACACGGGATATCAGAGTTCTCTTGGAAACATTACAGGCCCGTCTTGGATTAGGGGGAAAGCCCCTCAACTTTGTTTTTCCACAACTACTTTTCTCAACTAGTATGAATCCCCTCCGCTGTCCCCACCCTTCCCCATAAAAATCTCTTGGGAGTGATTGAACGCAAGTAACCTAAAACTGGAATTTCTGGAAGTGCGTGGTCTTCCAAAAGCACTGTATTTTCATCTCCCTACTTCCACACACACACCCAGAATTGGATTTCATACTTATTTTGCAACAAAACCTCACAGCAGTACTTAAACGTCCTTAAAAAAAAAAAAAAAAAAAAAAAAAAAAAAGGCATGGGCAGGCTATATTAAAAAAAAAAAAAAAAGAATGATTTGGCACCTGTGGAGGTGATGTCATTACCAGCCATGGCTCTGAACTGTCTCTGGAATGCAGCTTAGGCCACCCAATGCTATTTAACATAAAAACAGTCTTTCCTGGCCCAAGAAACCTCACAGTCACACTTGACTGTACTCGGCTTAGGAATCCAGCATTTACAACTTTTCAGCTTTAAACATTTCGTAGAGCACAGCAGATACAACCAGCACCATCCTTGAAGGTCAAACTTCAGCAGCTCTAAACCGTTACTTAACATCCAGCAGGCCTGAGAAGGACTAATTCTGCACGCCTGTCTATAGGCAACCCCTGACTCATGATAGGCCAGATTTTGAGTCATTGCCTTGGGGGGAAAAAAAACATACATGCACGCCAACCCAAGATGAAGTGAGGACTTGCCTGGGGACAGAGTGAGCACAGTGGGGGGATGAGAGGAGGATGACACAAGGGAAGCTGGAGACGAGAGCCTCAATCCTTATTCTGTAAAATGAAGCTAAGAAAACCTAATTCTTGGCTATCTGTAGGTAAGATAAAATAATATAGAATGACGGTTTCTGACATAAAGTAAACTCTAAGTAAATGTTAGCTATTATTATTTTTCTCCCCCAGAAACAGTCATTAAAAGGAATATTAATTCCCCAAGCCTGCTTAAGAAGGTCCAATTAATCTATAACACACCTGAAAGTACTTGAAAACTTAACTGCAAATTTTAACACTTCTAAGGAAAACACACATAAGGAGTTTCAACTAAAACACATTTGCTCCCCAGAAGAATGAGCGGGGGATGACCCTTTCTGCCATCCTTCATTCATACTAGACAGCCCGATGAAGAATCCTGATCCCACCACTGCTCCAGCCAGGGGCCCACCCAGAGATCGGGTACCTGACCAGGGGTTGGCATGGCAACTCTTGGAAACTGGGGATAAAGATCCACGGGAAACTGGGCCTCCGCCCAAACCACCTAACTCCCCACTCCACAGTGCCCTGATCCCTTTTTTAAGAGCCACGGAACTGTGGCCACCTGCTTCCCACTGCCAACACCTGACCAACATGGTCCAGTACGAAGGGAAACGAAACTCTCCACCTCCCGAGTTCAGTCTAGAAAGCCACACAAGGCCTTACAATTTACTGTCAAGATTTTACTACTCAAAGCAATGGGAGGGCTTCCCTGAAGGCGCAGTGGTTGAGAGTCTGCCTAGCGATGCAGGGGACACGGGTTCGTGCCCCAGTCTGGGAAGATCCCACATGCCCCAGAGTGACTGGGCCCGTGAGCCATGGCCGCCGAGCCTGCGCGTCCGGAGCCTGTGCTCCACAACGGGAGAGGCCACAACAGTGAGAGGCCCGCGTACTGCAAAAAAAAAAAAAAAAAAAAGCAATGGGAAATGGACCAGGAACATCCAGATGTGTTTGTCTGTTTCACATTTCTAAAGGCAAAGCCAAGATCACACTGGGATGCTAATGCTAATTTATTTTTTAAAAATCATCAGGACAGCAGAAGAAGAAGCCAGAACTTGTATCTCACAATTCCCACGACTGTCTACTTGATCTTTCACTGAGTTTTTTCCCCTCACAACCCTCTAAAAATTAATTTTCAATTTTCTACGGCTGATTACGTGTTATATGGTCACCATAACTCTAAGTTGCAGAAAGCTCTCTCCCTATGACCCAGAGCACATCAAAAGCCCCCTCTCCTCACCCCCCAGCTTTTACAGAAGTACAGAATCTTGGCGATGATCCACACGCCGACTTTTTTCCAATCTATTTCCCTCAGTCTGACAGGGAAGCTCCACAGACCCAGTGTTGAGCCAGAAGGTCAACCGATACCTGGGTCATACTTTTCTCTACCACCCGACCACGTGTAGTCTCTACTAGGGGAGATGGGGGCTGAATCCCAAATCGAAATCGTTTTTATTACCCATACTCCTACCTACTCCTTTCTCTAAGGCACAGAGCAGAGGGGTGTGGGTGTGGGTGTGTGTGCATGCGCGCACGCGTGCGCATTGGTTCCTACTTTAAAAGCGAACCCCGTGATCCTGCCCTCCGCACCCTCAGTTACCCATTGCCACGATTCCCAAACACTAGCTTTCAATTTTTTGTGACCCAGAGTAAAACATTTACATCCCAACCCAGTTCACAAATACACGGTAAACACACCCAGTTTTAGTGGAAACACAGTTTTCAAATGGTCGCTCTGATCAGGCCTAAAGCCTAAGCCCAGGCAGTCTGTGCCAAATCCAGCCCCAGCCCCTCTCCCCAGTGAGCCTTCTCCCTGCCAGCGGGCTGCCTCAGCGGAAAAAGGGGCACCTCTTTCCTTCCACTCCCCTTTCTCTTTCTTCTCCCAAGGGGAAGATTCATGCAGTGGCAGAGCTCCACTCCAGCCAGGGAGGTGGATCCAAGGTACGATAATTGCTGATGGAAAACTTTTCCCAAAGGGGAAGGCTTCTTTTTTCAATTCAGGTAGAATTCTGTGTAGGCTAGATAAAGCCCCAACTCTCATGCTGTTTATTCATTTTCTAAATGCCAGTCACGACCTTCTAAAATGATTTCTTGGGAAATCCTGCCCCAGACCTATATATAATCCTACCATTACCTCATTTTCGTTCGTCCCAACCTCTGATCCCCTTCCGCCCTGCTTCCTGAACCACCACCCCCAACTACTTTGGCCCTGAGCAGCCTGTGCCTCCACCACCTTCCCGCTGCCCTGTCTTCACTACCCTACTTCCGCAGCTTGGATTCCAGGGGCCACCACTAGATCCTCAGCTCCCAGCCCCGCTGTCCTCCAGCACATCTGTGTGCTCTGTGGCTCCACCTAACTCCAGCCTTACTTCAGCCTTGCACCCATGCCGCCAAACAAAAAACATGTGATGATAACTTTTCTCCATTCAAATTCGTGGTCACGAACTTTAACAGGACTCGTAGAGATCTCCAGATATATCCTACGACAGTTCCCTAGTCAACCCACACCGCCACTCTCCTGAACATAGATTTCACACTTATACATAAAGCAAAAAAAATGACAGACAAAAAATATGACACTGGATACTGGATCTTCCTATGATCTCAGCCACAATCTAACTACAGCTGTCCTCCAATAAAGAAAACCAGAGAGTGTTCAACAAAGTCAATGTTATAAGTAAAGAAACAAAAAAGTTACTAGCCATTCTTTTTCTTAAAAAATCTGCCCAGTACAAGGCTGACTTCCAATATTAACAAGTTTAAGGGCATTTAACCATTAAAGAAGAAAAGAAAAAGTCTTGGTTTTCTCTTATTTTACAAAAATGTTTGGTAATATTCTCTCAATTCTCTTACCAAAGTAGTCCATGTGCAACTCTGCCCTGCCTCTCTAATCACTGTCAGGCATAACAGTTCATTGTCCAAATATAATTTGTTCAGCCATGCAAACACCTGTGCAATCAGGCATGTTCAATTTACAAGGGACAAGTCCAACGGCGTGGCCACAGTGATAAGCACTGGTGCCTGGCTAGTGGGCCTTTTGCTGAAAGAAACAGCTTTTCCCATAATTATCTCTATTTTGAATCAAAATGTCTAATAAATGTTTTTATGTAATTCAACAGAAAAACAAAACAGGTGCATTACAGAGTTGCTGTTTATTCTAACCCAGGCCACTAACAGTGGCACTCAGGCACATAATAAACCCCAGAGCAAAATAAAGCTGTGTCTCTTGAAATTCAAGGGCCAGGAGAAGTGAAAGCTAAGTTAGCAAATTTGCCCAAGGAGACAATAAAAGGTCAAGACCAGAATTCAATGTGCTGTAAGAGAGCTGCCACAGGGAAATCACTGCAGGGTTTCAAGTGTTACTTCTATCACTTTAAAACTCAGTTCTTGAGACTTCCCTGGTGGCACAGTGGTTAAGAATCTGCCTGCCAATGCAGGGGACACAGGTTTGATCCCTGCTCTGGGAAGATCCCACGTGCCGCAGAGCAACTAAGCCCGTGCGCCACAACTGAGCCTGTGCTCTAGAGCCCACGAGCCACAACTACTGAACCCGTGTGCCATAACTACTGAAACCCACGCACCTAGAGCCCGTGATCCACGACAAGAGAAGCCACTGCAATGAGAAGCCCGCGCACCGTAACGAAGAGTAGCCCCTGCTCACTGCAACTAGAGAAAGCCTGCACACAGCAATGAAGACCCAACGCAGCCAATATCTATCTATCTATCTATCTATCTATCTATCTATCTCAGTTCTTGCTGGAGAGGGGCCATACACGACCTGACTACTCAGTTGAGAAATCCAGACTGAAATCACATATGCCAGAAAATAGGTAGATTTGAGAACATGCAAAGGCTATATGTCCTTCAGAGCAAGAGGGTAATTTAGCTTAGAGGAACCTCAGGTAAAAGACATGAACACCACTTAGACCTGCAGATATGGCCGAGGCCACGGGCTAGCCTTCCCGCCTCAGTCAGCCAGACTGCTAACATTTAAAAAAAAAAACAAAAGTGCACAGCACAAGCAACACCAATAAGGTCATGTTAACATAACAATTCCTACCCTTCACTTACTTAGGCTCCTTTCTGGCACCCTGAGTTTCCAAAGCTCTACCAACTGTCTTCTGTTACTGAGTTTTAAGATTCCTCAGGTGTTTCTTCCTCCTCTTACTCCTCCCTCCCCCTCCTCCTCCGTTCATCCACTCCATGTGTAGGGAATGGCCACTATATACCGAGCACTGTGCTAGGACACATAACCTAGTAAGGGCTGCAGGAGAGGAAGCCAATGATTACAATTCACTCTGAGAAATACCTACTTAAAGCAACCTGCAAAAAAGCAGACGCGCAGAGAATGATGGTAAAATCCATCTCTGAAGGATGAAGTTACAAAGAAAGGAGGTACAGCCTCCCAAGTACTTGCAAAGACATCAAGATACCAGTACAGGTTGCTCCTTGCAACTTGTTACATTTAATCAAAATCACAAAGGTTAGGCCCAAGAATTCACAAGACAAAATGCAAAAGTCAATTTCCCTACCAATATGGCAGCTATGCGATAGTTATTGGACCTAGAGATTTCTTCTTTTTCAGATTATCGGAAAATTCCATTCATCCATTCTATTTGTTCTCAGTTTACAAAAGCTAGTCAACAGTTGGCACTGTCGGTATGTGTGGGCCTATGAAGATCACTCACAATTGTATCCTCTGAACTCAATATAACGGTGAGAGGCACACTACGACCTTCATCCCAGTCAAAACTGCAGTGGGTATTCCTTCCATTCTTTTGCTTTTCTCCCACCCCAAGCTAAGGTATTTCATGTAGCATTCTTATGAGGTAGTCAACTAATCCTGGCTAAGATAATGGCAGATAACAGTTGAAGGTGTGACCTCATCTAGGTCAGGGTAGGGGATGAAGGTAAGGAGCAGCTAGAAGATAGAATCCAGTGCAAGGTCAACTTGTGTCATTTGGCTTAGGGCTAGGTGAGCAGACAGATGGATACCCTCATCCGCCACCTCTAGAATAGAGAATAAAAACTTGCCAAATTAACAGAGCTGTTCTTTTATTTTTTTAAAAATCTTAGAGGACTTCCCTGGGTGCACAGTGGTTAAGAAGCCGCCTGCCAATGCAGGGAACGTGGGTTCGAGCCCTGGTCCGGGAAGAGCCCACATGCCTGCCGCAGAGCAACTAAGCCCATGCACCACAGCTACTGAGCCTGCACTCTAGACCCCGTGAGCCACAACTACTGAAACTCGTGCTCTGCAACAAGAGAAGCTACCGCAATGAGAAGCCCATGCACAGCAAAGAAGACCCAACGCAGCCAAAAATAAATTAATTAATTAAATATTTTTTTTTAAAAATCTCACAAAAACAGAAACAGTTTCTAATAAGATTTGGTCTGTGTCCTATGTTAGCTAGGTCAGGGTATTTCAACCTCTGCACTCTTTGACATTTTGGCCAGATAATTCTTTGTTGTCTGAAGAGCTGTCCTGTGCATTGTAGGATGTTTAGCAGCATTCCTGGCCTCTACACAGAAATGCTAGTAGCGCATCCTCAAGTCATGGCAATCAAAAATGTCTCCAGACATTGCCAAATGTTCCCTACAGGACAAAAATCACCTATCCATCCCCATCCCAGTTGAGAATCACTGTGCTAGATTATGAGCACCAGCCTATTTACTAAATAAAGAAGACACTGATGTTGATGAACAGGGCAAAATGTTAAGAAAAGGGTGACACCTTGGGCTTCCCTGGTGGCGCACCGGTTGAGAGCCCGCCTGACAATGCAGGGGACACGGGTTTGTGCCCCGGTCTGGGAGGATCCCACATGCCGCGGAGCGGCTGGGACCGTGAGCCATGGCCGCTGAGCCTGGGCGTCCGGAGCCTGTGCTCCGCAACGGGAGAGGCCACAACAGTGAGAGGCCCGCGTACCGCAAAAAAAAAAAAAAAAAGGGTGATACCTTAATCATCTATTGTCTGTAGTTTAATGAAAAGCTAATAGATATCCCCAAGAGAAGAGGGAGGTCAAAATTATGGCCAAAAAAGTAAAGTCTGGAGCAACAATAAGGCAACAACAAGTTGTTTTGTGAGTAACTGCAGATGCCTTTTTGCCATTTGGGTCAGTTTGTTTGTTTATTTTGGATTTAAGTTATTAAGAAACAATTTAGGCAACAATAAGTATACAGATCCTCAGATCTGGTGAAAGCTGCAACTGAAAGAGAGCTTAGTGAAAACATTAAAACTAAATCAAACCAAGTCTATCTTTATTCCACATATCCAAGCCCATTCTACCAAAAAAAAAAGTCTTTAACAGATTTTAATTCTACAAAATGAGTATCTGAAATAGTAACTATTCTGATATAATTAGTAACGCACAGACCAGACTCCAAATCCTGGCCGCTTTCAACCATTTTCTAGTTACCTGACACTTATCCTAAGCTTTTTCCCTCTCCAGAGAAATAAATGACATAGCCAATATAAGGACATGAGCATGGTGCCCGGCACACCGTCAGTACCATTAAGTGGTAATTACCAGTAGTTTCACATATGTTTTATAAACATACTTCTAATACAAAATGGAACACACCACCCAAGTGAACTAAGAAAACACACGCCTAATAAGTTAACTAAAAAAATCCATTCCTGGGCTTCCCTGGTGGCGCAGTGGTTGAGAGTCGCCTGCCGATGCAGGGGACACGGGTTCGTGCCCCGGTCCGGGAGGATCCCACATGCCGCGGAGCAGCTGGGCCCGTGAGCCACGGCCGCTGGGCCTGCGCTCCGCAACGGGAGAGGCCACAACAGTGAGAGGCCCGCGTACCGCCAAAAAAAAAAAAAAAAAAAAAAAAAAAATCCATTCCTGTAAAAACACACGCCTTAGATGCCAAGATTTACCTGCACTTTTTAAGGCAGGAGAAAAACAGATTACCCTCCAAGCCCATGGTTACAGTAAAAGCAAAGTATAAATGCTGCCCTTTTTTAAGTACCACACTATGCACCACTTGGGTTACCTCCAAATATATTTCCCCAGGTTCTTACCCAAGTCAACCAAAACACCACTTGAAGCAGTTGAGTTTTAAAATTCACTATATAAAATTTCTGTAAAGCCCAACAATCAAGTAGGAAAGAAGAGCATTTTCTCACACATACCCAGAACCAGTTTGCAGTTGCTGTTTTTGCCTCACAGAAGTTGTTTTCCAGCCACAAGCTACTACAAATTGTTCAGACCTTTTGGCAGCAACACAGGAAACTGCCCTTTTCACCCGTTCTCCCACAAAAATGTAGTCAATTTCTAGGCAGGCCCATCTCTCAAGGCTACTTGCTTTATGGAGCCAAATACACACCATTTTTCATTTAGCAATATGAAATGGTCCCAAATACCTTGCATTTTTGGGAAGAAAGCTGAAAAGTCACCAGAAGACCTGTGGGCAAAGCTCTGTATTAAGTCAGCTCATGAACTGCTAACCCCACGCTATACACCGGCAGTTAAAATTTACAGGGCATTTGGCATCACAGCTGTTTCTGTTTTATCCAAATCATCCGGGATGCAATAGGCAACATGTGAAGCCATTTCCCGAGCTTAATTGTCCTTGGCTTCTCACTATTCTCAACTTGTCATGTTTCAAATAAGTAGTCAAAGTAGGTACATCTGCCTTTTGATTAAAAAAAAAACCAAAAACCTCATATCTTCTTTTTGAATCTCGGGTTTTTCTACAGTCTTAAGGATCACACAAAGCCGCAAAGATGAAGTTTGTCTCAGCTTAATATTCAGGCATACAAAATAAATCTATATTTTTCTCCTTCAATTATTTCAGCGGAGGTGACAGCAAGCGGTGGTAAATTACTCAACAGCTGTAACATATTTAACTTCTAAAAATAAAGGCAAAATTGCCTTTTGAATGCAAAATAAAAGAAGAACCTTTGAAAACCACGAATTCCTTTGTATCCCATTTGGCTTAAAATTTCACAGATCATTTATAAATAAACAAATCCAAAACAAACAAACAAACAAACAAACTGACCCAAATGGCAAAAAGGCATCTGCAGTTACTCACAAAATAACGCTGGACACTACTCTGCCCTGGGAGAGTCAAATGCCAAAATGCAATCTGGTGAACCGAGCTCATAATTCACAAACTGAAAAAGAAAATCAGCCCAGTATTTTCCAGGGAACATTTCCTGTCTCCCCAGAATGACCTACAACCTCAAACAAGTTCCAATCATGACGCAAAGGTAACCTCTCCAAAAGGGTACAGTGTCAGAAACTGTCCAGAAACCACACAGACAAAAATGATAAGCAAAGGAAACTCGATTCAATTACACACACCCATTACTTTGATTTAATAAAAGACAACCACATTTTTCAGAGTCCAATATTAACACTAATTTAAAATATGTTCAAGTTCAGAACTCCTTTTCAAAGGTACACTAAATTTTTCCAGCAAATAAATCCTACAGACTATACTGGGAAGAAAACTAGAAGGCAAACCAAAGAATCCAAATTGAAAATTCAAAGGCAGTATCTTACCTGTCTAGTAGGTAAAGAGACCTGGCTTGCCTGAAGCTAGTAAGTACAGGAGGCACACCCTGTAGGTTATCTTTCCAATTTAAACAGATAAATTGCAGGTGTAAAACAAGCACTAATTGAGAACATGCTTTCATTCACTGCTTGATTTAACCTTAACCGGTAATAAACCAGACCATCTTTCATCTCCTTCCTCAAAACAGAACATCAAAGAGATTTTGCACTACTGTTTATCAGCTTAACAGCATCTTCAAAGTACATCTAATTGTTACTGTTTTTGAGAAAGTGTCTATTGAAGGCGTAGGAAGAAATGGCCTCCTTGTTAGAGATGTCTTTACCCTGGGGGGTCTGAGGTAGTCAACGCCAGCAGGAAACAGGCTGTAAGACAATCACCAAAGAAAGAAAAAGAATCATTCCTTGAGTTAACTGCCTACACCTTCACAAAACTTACTTTCGAATAAGTAAACAACAACAGAAGAACAGCTGCCCCAAGGTTATCCAGAGGCCTGGCATAAGAAGTCAAAGCACTCAAGTTCACTGTTCAAACACATGGGTTTTCTGGCCCACGTCAGAAAAGTTCAGCCTGGGAACATTTAATTCAGATTTGAGCTAAATGGGCAATTAAAGAATCTCTTTACTACTGTTACATTTTTAAATTTCTCACACCACTAGAAAACTCATCCTAAAATATAATTGGACTCTTTTAAACAGCAGAAGAGATGAAAAATGTAGAATCGGTCACTAATTTATCTCAGTGCTCATCCTGCTTTCACCTATATTCAATTAGTATTTATTTGTGCAGTTACTATATTAAAAAGCACAGCTAACACTGAGAGGGGTAAAGACTGCACAAAACAGAGCTGTATTTACTACCAAATAGGTGATGTCTGCATCTGTATTTACACACAGTAAGTTGAGGGTGTTTTGTGTGTTTTTGTTTTCTTAATTATCTCTGTGTGGTTTACTTTCTATATGGCAAGAGCACTGAAGGCCCTTCATGTGTCTAAATAAAAAACTATACACATTTGGCTTCAATAAAGCCAGCAGTCTCTTGAAGATAGGCTCCAGCCATGAATTGTCCACATTTGTGTGCTGGAAAGGGTGAAAAGGGCAGTTTTCTGTGCTGCTGCCAATGGGCTGAACAATTCGCAGTAGCTTGTGTTAGAGAACAACTTCTTTAAGAAGACCTTCAAGCTGGCTTGCTATACTTGTGCAAACTAACATGCTTTTTCTCCATTTACTCTTATTTTGTTACACCTTTTCCCGTAAAACCCTTCCCTGGCATTTTATAATCATGGTTTTAAATGATCTTGCCTAGGAAAAGAGTTTGAAAATAATGCTTAACAGGTTAACTGAAAACCAATGTCAGCACACACCTAACATTTTAGCATTAAAAGTCTTTCTAGTCTTCTCCATCCATAATATTAATACAGTATTAACTTTGTCCAGGTATTCACTTCTGGGAAGTTCTTCCTGAATGCATCCGGCAAACATTTAGTAAGCACTTAATAAGGAAACACACATACACCACCAGGCTGTTTATGCACTGTGGAGAAAACCAAAATGAATGAGAAAAGCCACAGTCCTTAAGAATTACTAATCTAGTAATGCAGAGAAAGGGAAAGGGCAGAACTCTGAGGCTGGAGGCGGGGGAGGTGTCAGAGAATCTGTTTTCCATAAATTTACTGGATGATTCTTGTGCATACTAAGGTTTAAGAACTAAGGTTTAATGTTTAAGAACTAAGATTTAAGGTTTGAGAACTGTATTCACCCCCGCCCCCAAAAGGCAATAAATTAGTAAGTCATTATTCACTTAAAAAAAGAAAAAAAAAGACTCAACACTAGATCACTCCAATTAGACAGTCACTATAGCTATATTTAAAATATCACTTCTCGGGGCTTCCCTCGTGGCGCAGTGGTTGAGAGTCTGCCTGCCGATGCAGGGGACGCGGGTTCGTGCCCCGGTCCGGGAAGATCCCACATGCCGCGGAGCGGCTGGGCCCGTGAGCCATGGCCGCTGAGCCTGCGCGTCCGGAGCCTGTGCTCCGCAACGGGAGAGGCCACAACAGTGAGAGGCCCGCGTACCGCAAAAAAAAAAAAAAAAAAAAAAAAAAAAAGTCTTCAGTAAAATATCACTTCTTATGCCGCATAAATGAAGTACACCTAGACAATTAAATTGTGTATTGGAAAAATATATAACTATGATAAAAAGAACTAAACTAAAACTCAGATAGGTTAAGTCCAACTAATGCCACTTAATTTGAATAAGAATTAAAATCCTGCCTATTATCTCAGAAAGCAATTAGAATAATTAAGTGAAAATATACATGAAAATGTTTTGCAAAGTGCTTTAAAAGCTTAGCTTACTATTGGTCAAGGAGCAGCTCTGTTTATAATATCCGCAGTAAAGAAGACCCTGTCAGGAATAAAAGAGGCAATGAACTAACACTGGTTGGATTTTAAAAATATATTTTTGGCTTCCAGAACCTTTACTGATGAATAGAAAGTATTTGCCCATGTTTGCATCTCTCAGTAGCCAGGTAGTGACATTATTTGACATAGCTTTAATACTGCTTTCATACTTAACATAAATATTATCATCACATTCATAGCCTGCATTTTTAGTTCAAGACTAAGTTTTTCAGATTTACCTGTGCTCATATATGTAACTTCACGTAGTTCATATATTTAAGTCATAACATGTCAGTGACCACTTCTTCCATGTCTCCGTGCAAAGGTGCAGGAATCTCTAGGGTTCCTACCTAGTGGAATGCGGGCTAGTGTGATATGGTCAATTTTACTTGATATTGCCAAAATGTTCTCCCAGGATGGTTGTCCCAATTTATATTCTCACAAACAGTGAATGATAATAACAATTTCTCTACATGTTCCCCAACACTTGATATTTTTAGACTTATGGTTATGGTTCAGTCTCTGTTTTAACTTGGATTTCCTAGCTATTAGTACTTACTTACTGGCCATTTGGTTTCCAGTTCTGTGAATTGCCTCCAGTCATCCTCAATTTTTCAATTAGGTTGTCTTTCTTTTTCTTATTAATTTATAGGAATTGTTCACATAAGCTAGCTTTTAATCCTTATAGGATACAGGCTAGAACAGACCATTTTTCTCATATTACTACAAGTATGGGAGTAAGTGATTCATGGCTGACATGCCTAGCCAAGAATGTCACCAAGGAACTGGCCTTTTAGCCTCCTGCTCTGCCATCTTTAACCAGTACCTTCAGCTTCTTCATTGCAAGACAGCTGTTGCAGCTCTAGACATTATATCCATATTCCAGGCAGAAGGAGGGAAAAAATGGAAAGAGAAAAACCAGACCCCATATTCAGGAAGCAAAGCTTTCTCAGAAATTCTTAGCTTACATCTCATTGCTCACAGCTGATGACTTTTGAAGGACCTCAAAGAAGACAGCCATTTTTAAATGGGTATAAAATTAGTAGAGTTAGTAAAAGACTTAAAAGCAAGGTAAGCTACTAGTAATGTCTTTCAAACATGCTTTACAAACATATTCATAGACCTGTCATTGCACTGCAGTATATTTTCATGTATGGAAGTTTATTTTAATAGAGTAAAATTCCTCAATCTTTTCCTTTATCATTTGTGCTTTCTGCTTCCTACTCCGAAACAATGCTTACATTTTCTTCTAAGAATTTTAAAGATTGGCTCTCCGCCTTTAAGCCTATCTATAATGCATCTATAATGAATTTGGGGATATGAAGTAAGGAATGAACTTTCATCTTTTTCCTGTATAAACAAATAAGTGGACATACCAGCCCTGTTTCTTTCACCTTTCCATACTGATTTAGACCACCTCTATAATATAACAAATTTCCTTATATTAGTTTATATGAAGTTTCTGGCTTGTAGCAGGTTCACTAGTCTAATTATCTATCCTTGCCCAACAGTTTTTTGGTTTGTTTTGGTTTTTTATAAATTTATTTATTTATTTTTGGCTGTGTTGGGCCTTGGTTGCTGCGCGTTGGCTTTCTCCAGTTGCAGCGAGCAGGGGCCACTCTTCGTTGCGGTGTGCGGGCCTCTCATTGCAGAGGCCTCTCTTGTTGTGGAGCACGGGCTCTAGGCGTGCGGGCCCCAGCAGCTGTGGCATGCAGGCTCAGTAGCTGTGGCTCGTGGGCTCTAGAGTGTAGGCTCAGTAGCTGTGGCGCACAGGCCCAGCTGCTCAGCGGCATGTGGGATCCTCTCGGACCAGGGCTGGAACCCGTGTCCCCTGCACTGGCAGGCAGATTCTCAACCACTGCGCCACCAGGGAAGTCCCACCTCAACAGTTTTAATAGCTTTGATATGTGTGGTAGGGCAAGTCTTCCCAACGTGTTCTTAAAAATTACTTTGCTCATTTCCATATGAATTTTAAGATCAACTGTTCCATAAAAACCCTGCCTGGATTTTGAGTGGACTTTCACTGAAATTATTGATGTATTCAGGGAAAACTGGTATGCTTATAATAACAAGCGTTCCCATCTATGGACAATGAACAGCTCTCCATTTACTCGGCAGCCATTGTTTTACATCCTTCAATGTTCCATAATTTATCCATAAAGGTTTTACACATCTTGTTAGATTTGTTCATAGATACTCTGCATTATTAGAACTAGAAATAAGATCTTCTTTACATAGCATTTTTAAGTTTGGCAATCCATGATTCAACTGAGTTTTGCACACAAATATTATATAAACCATGAAAAATAATGATTCTTCCTTTCCAATACTTACGTTCATTTCTTTCTTATATTGTATTGACAAGTTTCAAGAACCACATAAATGACTAAAAGTAATTTTTTACTTTGAACTTAAGAATATTATTATCATACTGTTAAGTATAAAGTTAAATATTATTTTGAAAAATATTATTTAGCATATTAGAAAATTATACTGCATTCCAAATTTAGTTAGTATTTTCAAGAATGTTGGCATTTCATAAAATGCCTTATCTAGCAAAACAATTATATGTTTCCCTTTCAGTTAGCAATATGATAAAATCTATTAAAGGAATATGAAAAGGTATATTATTCCTACATTTTTGAATTCTACTTGGTTATAACAGACTTTTTTTCTTTTTTTTACTGGGTCCTTACATATATTTATGAGTGACATTAGCCTATAGTTTTCTTTCTTTTTTTTTTTTCCCCCATTATTCTGGTCAGTATTTGTTATCAGAGTTATGTTGGTCTTAATATTTTAAGAACAATGCTTTGATATAGTTCTAGAACAGGGAGTTTTCTGTTCCATGGTAATATGAAAGCACTTCCCTATGGTTAGGCCCAGCAATTCATATTTTTCAATCTTTTCTATGATTATTATTTTCAAGATTTTCTATATCTTCTGGAGGAAAAATTTATATTTTCCTAGGATTATTTCTCTTTTGCTGGTTATCTTCTAAATTATTACCAGAAGTATATCTTCAAAATATCTTCTACTAGTTCTAAGGGTGTAAAATTTTTTTCCCATTTTTTTTCCAGCTATATTAGCTAAATGTTTATCCTTTATTGGGCAACTTCCCATCTCTCCCCCATTCACAGAATTAGCTCTTAGGTACCAACTCCATTTTTTTTCCTCTTCTAATTTTTGTTCTTGTCATTAATTCCCTCTTCCTTATTTATCAGGGCTTATTCTTGGTTCTCTTTCTATTGTCTTAAATGTAATGCTTAGTTCATTTCAGTTTTGTTTTTTTTTTCATTTAGTATGACAGTAATTTAAAGCTATGAAAGTCTGGTTTCAGCTTTTGTGGCCTAAGTTTTGCTATGTAGTATTTTCCTTGTTACTATGTTCTAAGTAATCTATAATTCTAGTTTTTATATTCTTCTTGACCCAAAGTGGTTTCCTCTTCCTCTATTGCTTACACGCATTCCAAGATGTTACAAACACTGGAGTTATCCACAGTTGAATGAAATGACAACAAAAAGACCAGTGAATTGATTTTCCATGTACCTCTCTCCATATTTGGTAAGATATGTCAATCAACAATTTATGCTCACTCTCTATATGGCGTCAACTCGCCCATCACTGATGATTATAATCAAAGTTGCTCAGTTTACTGATAGGATTTCCCAGGAGCCCCTCACCCTTCAGCTCTCGATGTGCTGCTCACACTCTTGAAACAATTTTTGAGCTCACCTTGACCCCACCCTCTCTCACCCACTTAACGTGGTTTAGTGAAGCTCACCCAGAAGAATACCATGTCATTAGTGAAGCTCACCTGGAGGAATAACATTTCTGCAAGCATCATCTCAAGACTGGAGGACTTCCTATGTTATATGCTGGTGGTTCAAACTATCTGTTAGAAGCTATAGCAGGCAAGAATAAATGAAAAACACTAAAAATCCTACATAGACTCAAAGAACTGCATTCCAATACGCTCCTGAGCAAAACCCTGGTGAAAATCACCAAACTAAAATAAAACAAAACAAACAAACAAAAAAATCAGGAAATATGGAAGGTATACACCCTTTTTTTTCCTAAAAAAATAACAAACGAACCAACCAACCCTAAGGAAAGAGGGAATCCCCTTTAAAAATGGTAATAATAAGAGCATCAGCTAATACTTCCCTAACACTTCCCATGTACCAGGCATTCTGCTGAGAGTTTTTGTATTTGTTAACTGATCTAATCCTTACTAAGACCCTATGAAGTCGGTTCCATTCTTGTTCCCCTTTCATAGATGATGAAACTAAAGCACACAGCTGCTAAGTGACAAACCCAGGCATTCTAGTTCCAGTAGTGATCCTAATTACTACACTATACACCACATGCTCAATACCAGCTCCCATGGATAACTGTCTATCAGCTCTATAGTAAAACCTTCAT
This sequence comes from Mesoplodon mirus, assembly GCF_964341445.2. Taxonomy (NCBI): domain Eukaryota; kingdom Metazoa; phylum Chordata; class Mammalia; order Artiodactyla; family Ziphiidae; genus Mesoplodon; species Mesoplodon mirus. The sequence continues at coordinate 31,705,324 of NC_138986.1, read as the reverse complement.
AAAGTCTCTCATCAAAGGGAACAATCTCTTAATTGCTTTATTTTAAATAATAAATTACTAACATGCTTGAGTTCAAATCCTGGCTCAACCAATCAGGTGCTATACAAATGATTTACTCTCCTCAGTTTCCTCATCTGCAAAATGAATTTTTTTTCACTTTTTTAAAAAAATAAATTTGTTTATTTTATTTATTTATTTTTGGCTGTGTTGGGTCTTCGTTGCTGTGTGTGGGCTTTCTCTAGTTGCAGCGAGCGGGGGCTACTCTTTGTTGCGGTGCGCGGGCTTCACATTGCGGTGGCTTCTCTCGTTGTAGAGCATGGGGTCTAGGCGTGCAGGCTTCAGTAGTTGCAGCACGTGGGCTCAGTAGTTGTGGCTCACGGGCTTTAGAGCACAGGCTCAGTAGTTGTGGAGCAAGGGCTTAGCTGCTCCGCGGCATGTGGGATCTTCCCGGACCAGGGATCGAACCCGTGTTCCCTGAATTGGCAGGCGGATTCTCAACCACTGCGCCACCAGGGAAGCCCTGCAAAATGAATATTGATAGCACCTATCTCATAAATTGAGTGTGGGCTTTAAATGACTTAAAACATTCTAGTCATGGGCTTCCCTGGTGGCGCAGTGGTTGAGAGTCCGCCTGCCGATGCTAGAGGACATGGGTTCGTGCCCCGGTCCGCGAGGATCCCACACGCCGCGGAGTGGCTGGGCCCGTGAGTCATGGCTGCTGAGCCTGCGCGTCCGGAGCCTGTGCTCCGCAACGGGAAGAGGCCACAACGGTGAGAGGCCCGCGTACCGCAAATAAAAACAAACAAAAAAAACATTCTAGTTATATTACTGAACCTGGTACTTGGCAAGCAATCTGTGTCAGAACCATTATAAGAATAGTGTAATCACCATTAATCCATTGTTCCTAGGGGGTATTTCCTTCCAATTATAAAAAGTCATCATATGTAAGCCTTTTAAAAATATTTTAAAAATCAAATTCTGTAAGACACTGTGGATATTACATATATTAAGTAATCAAATATGTCTCTGGATAAAATTCTTGTGATATCATCTTACCAGATTCAACTCTAGAGCATGATTTCCATGAAAACAGGAATTTGTGTCTGTTTTGTAAATCATTCTATTTCCATCAGTTACAGCACTGCTTGGCACCAATACGTGTTTGTAGAATAAATGAATAAAAAAGTGCTTAATCTCAAGCAATTTAGAAGGAAATGACGATGTTACGTCCTGGAAAACTATGTTAGATAAAAACTTTTCCACAAAAAGTTTCATGAAATGAAAGAATGGCAAAAGCAATCTTTCCATATTGATGAATGACATACTGCTATTTTAATATATATGTAATTACTAAGTAGTAAGTCAAACGCTTAAAGGATTTTATTATTTCATCTACCCTAAAAGTTTATACACCCACGATGACCTAAAAATCATCTGAAGGATGCAAACACCTTTCCTATGTATTTCTTTTCCTGCTCTCCTTCAGCTTCCCTCCAAAATTCCATCGAATCCTCAGGGAGCCCAAGATTTCAGTGGATACAAATGCAAACTGCCCTTTCTTGAAAAGAACTCTATGTCCACAGGATTATTTACCTTTCTTTTCATATCGAATAAATAAACCTTTTTAAAAACAAAATATTAGAGAAATCTTCCAGCTTATAAGTGGCAGGCGGCCATTATTATTTCACTCATTCAGGATCTATTTATTGAACACTCCCTGTGACTCAGGCACTGGGATAAACTCTAAGAAAGGAAGAAGGTACGACACAACCCATGTTCTCCAAGCACTCCCTGTCACTGATGGAGACAGACATAAAGGCATAATTATAAAGCAATATGAAAGGTCTACAACGGGCAGGATCACAGAGGAAGGAGAAGCCATCTGCTGCGGGGGCCAGGGCAGTGCAAGAAAACTTCACTAGGATGAGCACCCTTTTAACTGAACTTGGAAGGTCAGTAGAAGTTTAACAGGTGATGACAAGGGAAACTAGGCAGAGGGAGTAACAGATACAAAAGCCCAAGTCATGGAACAACACGGCGTGTCCATGAGGGGAATGAGTAATTTGTATTTTGGTATCACTACAACATAGGGCTTACGGTTGAGAGTCTGGGGAAAGGAGGTAGCAGAGCTGCCAGGAAGGAGGGGTGCTCACCAAAAAGGGTCTTATACCCAGGCCGAGGAAGAGGCTAAGGCACTATTAAGTCTCCCCTGCTCAAGAGGTTCCCACTTCTGTCCTAGAATCACGTGTGACAGATGGCGAATAAGCAGGACCACTAGCCAAAGCATTCACGTCAACGATGAGCACACGACAACTTATTTACGCTTTAACAATCAAGTTCCCAGACCAGACTGAGAGGTCTCTGACATCTTATTACAGTTTATATCGCAGACACCTACTGCCGCAGTTCCTTTACTTAACAGATGTCAAGAGCCTGCAATGCACTAGAAATTATAATTAGCACTGGACACTCATGGATCTTACACTATCTCCTCCCAACTAATCGCAGGACCTCTCTGACGAAGTGATAGTTCAGGTGGCACCAGAGAATGAGAAAAGGTCAGCCTGTAGGATTTTCAACTCCTATCCTCTACTTACATCCTCAGCTGACGTTTAACAACAAATAACCTCCTCCTTAAAACACTTCTACTTGTATTCAAAGTCATCCTTCTCTGAATTCTCTGGTTTCTGGGTCCACTTCCTCTATATTCCTCGTTCTCTGAGTATCATTCCAAAACTCAGTACAGCTCATTTCCTTCGCCACCGGAGGCCTCATTCTACTCTGCTTATTTCAAGTTTGTTTTGTTTTGTTTTTAAAGCCATTTGCTTTTCTGATTGCTTTCATATAAATTATCTAATTGAGAGGCAATACAATGTAGTGGTTAAGAGTGTAAGCTCAGCAGTCAAACACACCTACAAGTCCCAAATCTACCCTTGGTAAATATGTGATCGTGGTTGCTTCTCTATGCCTGTTTCCCCTCCCATACAAGAGGGATAAGTATATCCAATTCCTACTTGTTTTGAAGATTAAATAAGACACTGCACACAGTAATCAGCATTACACCACAGTTAGCTATTTTATTATTAATCATTCAAGCCAACATCCTAAGGAACTTAAGGAACTTTTAAACAGATGTGTTCAAGATCAGACAGCCATTATTTCTAATGGAGACTGGCCAAATGTACATTTCTGGCCTTAATCACCAAAGTCACAATATCAAACTACTGGCCCATATTCATCTCCACTTGGATGATCTATGGTGGCTTTGTCAAAAATCAATCATCAGGCTTCCCTGGTGGTGCAGTGGTTAAGAATCCACCTGCCAATGCAGGGGACGAGAGTTTGAGCCCTGGTCCCAGAAGATCCCACATGCCGTGGAACAACTAAGCCTGTGCGCCACAACTACTAAGTCTGCGCTCTAGAGCCCGCGAGCCACAGCTACTGAGCCCACATGCCACAACTACTGAAGCCCACGTGTCTAGAGCCCATGCTCCACAAGAGAGGCCACCGCACGCCGCAACTAAAGAAAGCCCGCGCGCAGCAACGAAGACCCAACATGGCCAAAAATAAACAAATAAATAAATAAATAAATTTTTTAATCAATCATTTTCCCACAAAATCAACTTCCTCTTAGGCTTTCACTTCCGAGTTGCTTCTAACTCCATCTTCTCCTTCACTCAAGTTTGTCATCACTAGCACCTGTCACCTGTTCTTTGCAAAGGTTGGTAGACTCATCCCTTTGTCTTCATTCCCACAGCAAACCCCCTCTCCTCCAAGCCCCCTAAAGTATGGAAATACTGTACAAGCAGAAAGGCAGCTCAGAGCCAGAATATCATGTGGGTAGAAGCTGACCCCGAGCTGACTTCCTGGTTGACTTCCCTGCCAGCAGTCTTGTCCTATTTCATATTGTATGCAGTTCATGGGGGCCAAAGGAAACCTAAATATAAGATTATCCCTTAATAGCACAGAAAAATTAGAAAATGAATCAAAGCAAAAGCTGTGCAAAATCACCTAAAAGATACCAAACAACCCCCAGGTCACTAAGATTTACAGCACTATGACTGAAAGTATTTAAATGACTTAAGAAAAGTTCGTCAACCTTAAGAGTGGCCAGCAATGAGAAGACAGAGAAAGGAAATTCAAAGAGAGAGAGTATGTGGTCAGGCAGACCCACATACTTAGTCCCTTCTAGCAAGAACAGCTTTATTGTGAGGATGGATGAGGGCAGGGACTGGATCCATTTTGTTGATGGTGTATGAAAAAGACACAGCACCTAGCCCTGGAACAGGCATGTAACAGATACAGAAAATATTAATGAATTACTCATAAGCCCTCTCTTATCATTATAACCGACCTTCCAGTTCTGATTCCACACTCACCGCTCCCTACCTGGCAGTGTGCCACGTGAGCAACAAGCAGAACTCGCACTAGCCAGGACGATGCAAATTTATTCCTCTTGCCCGTTATTTCCCACTATAATAAACTGGCATTCTAATAATCGAGAACCTTCTATCTCTTATAAAATTTCACTGTTTGTTTGTAGGTGTTGGGTTTTGGGTTCTTGCTTTTCTTGCTTGGCAAGAGGAGGAAGAGGGGCCTGATTCCTGTTTCCCAAGCCCCATTATTAACAAGATACTGACAGACGAGATCAAATTTGTCTCTCTAAGGTAAAGGCTCAAACTCTGAGCTAAAGTGAACTGAACAACATAAACGTCATGCCATGAGGGAAGCCACCAGGCATCAATAAGCCTGTCTCTCCTGGCGTTCAACACCAGTGCAGGCCTTTCACCCCAACCACCCTGCACACCTCTGCCAAGTCTTATTCGTCTTTTTTAAATGTCATTTTCAGCTGGCCACAACTTAGCAGCTACAGCTACCTACTGTCTCCTCTGGTTGCACGGAAGGCCTCTCCCCGTCCTCCGGCCATAGTCCAGACCCTCTGCGTTCATCCCAGTCTCGGCACAGATTGTACCCCTTTCACCTCCATTCTTCTGCTCCCCCACTTTCTAATCTGATTTATAAACTCATCCCAAACCTCTTCCTGTACTATCAATTCCTTTAGGTACCTCAATAACACATAATCTGGTCTTTAAATCACTGTCTTATTTTATCTAATTAGCTCAATTTTGATGCTCATTACATAAGCTCAAGTACAAGAATTCTTACCGCTTTTTCATCCATCATTCCAAGCATGTATGGGACAAAACACATAGGAAAAATACATGTTTTCCTAATGAATTAAAATACTTGATAATAACCAAATTTTAAAAAGTTAAATTTCTTGTCTATATCAGAGTTGGGTTTGACATTTTTTTCTTCCCTCTGCAAGCCAGAACCATTAGATGTAATTGAATTCTTTAAATCTAAAATACACTTGGTCTTAACAGTAAGGCCTACAATTCAGACTCCTATCTAAGTGTGTATCACTCACATTCAAGTATGTATTTTAATACAACAAAAGTTGACAATAAGGCAAATCAGCTTCCTTTCCACAGGGCCAGGCTATAACCATCATAGCTCCCTCTGGAACACGGCAGACTGCGTCTCGGTGGGCTGCTGTTGACTATAAGTCAAACAATTATTACCCATTACCTCACAAACTTGCAGAGATGCAAATGTTTGCCAAAAAGATACAGGCCAATGGTGAATGCAGCCAATGATTAATAGTGGCTCCACAAGCCAAACGTTACAGCAGTAGAACTGGCATCACTCTGAAAAGTTTTTACGGACATTATTACATCAGCAAAAATGAAATACTTGTGTGCCATAAGTTCTTGTTCCAATGTTTATCTCAAGATAACACTTCTAAAGGGCAGCAGATTGTTCATATTTTTTAAATAAATGAAGTATAATCTCTGGGGACCATTAATCCTTATTTAGTTTCCATGCCCTATAGTGAGTGACCAATCATTTCTCCACCACTTCAGGAAAACATGTAATGCAACCGTGATGATTTCTCATAATAACAGTTTACAAAAGCTGTACATGCAATTTCCTGGGTAAGTATGCATTTAAAATCAGCATTGCCTTTAGATAGTCCCCAAACTGGGAAACTTCAACTTATTAATAAGCCCCCCAACAAAAAAAAAAAATTCATTCAACAAAAATGTACTGAGTTCCTAAACTAGGAATTAGAGGTTTAATGATGACCATGAACCTGAGTTCCTTAAAATTTAAAGAAGAAATACCTAAAAAGTATGTTTCTAAGAGTCTCAAAATATTTCAAGGTAAATTCAACTTTCTGCTTAATTTTAAACAGTTTACACAAAACTGTCAGGATTTGAAATATTTCCAAGAAAGGCAAAGTAACACTTCTAAATCATAATTTATGTCATAAGTGCCTAAGCTAAATACAAACATCCACCATGTTGTATATTTATTTGTTGGCTGCCAAGATCATTTCAAAAGATCGGACAAAAAACTGCTAAGAGTACACAGAAAGCCAGCATTCCAACATGTTGTTATAAATTAGGTATCTGAGTTTAAAAGCTCTTATTCACGAAGTAGATTTGTCCTTCATTACGGCTATGAACAGAGATGATATCAGATAACCAATTCACATAACCAGTCACTCTAGAGCAACATCAGAATTATTGACACCTTCCCAGAATTCATACCTGTTTTAAAAGAGAAGACAAAGCAATTATTAGGCCCCTCAGAAAAGTATAAGCCTAACAAGTCCTTCGTGACATGGGCACAAAGCACTTTTCTGTTCTGTGTACAGAACTCATTTTCCCCTTCTGAGACTACCTAGTCATGTGCTATTTGTCACTAATGGATTGGGTCATCCCTCAGTGTGACGATTTTGCTCTCTAGGGAATAAAGCAATGAAGTAAAAATATCCCACTGTCTGATACTCAGGACATACTAGACTACACAAGAAGTTGACTCTAACTGGTTTATGATTTTAAAAGGGAAAATGTTAACTGTAAATGATTATGGAACCGTTAAATCTGATCCAGTACTTTGAACATTAAAACACTATACTGTCTAAAGTACACGTCCCTTACCAAAGTAGCCCTCGGACAACTGAATTTTCTCCGTAATCAGAAAAAAAGAAAAGATCGTGCCGTCTCTAAGTCATACACCAAATTAACTAAATCATATACTAAATTATACCAATTTCATGGAAAGGTCTTCAGGGTACATTACCTACTACAGATAAATACATACTTACATATATATTTTTCTTTTCATTATTGCTCTCCAATCATGCTTGAGTAATCAGATGACTCAAATGTTAAAAATAATAATTACTGAACTCAATGTTTCTCACTCTGAAATAATCTGAACTTGTCAGGTCCTTATTCCTCGCGTTCCCACTTCTCCATACATCTGATAAAAGTCCACATTTGTGAACGCCCAAATTACTGAGGGGACACCATAATGACTGCTCAACTCAAATGAAGAGGGCTGCAAAGTAGAAAGGGATCTACTTGTAAGGTAGAGCAATTCTCCCTGGGAGTTTTGATGATCAGTTGCTTTTATCATAGAGCAAACGTTTCAACCTTCCAATCTTCCAATCAGTATGACTCAGTGATAACACTCAAGAGAGAATACTAAAGGGAAAAAGAAAAACATTCCATATTTACATGGGAATTTTCCTCCCTAGAAGTTCTCCTTTCCAAAATTCTGGTAAGGAAATAGAAGACTTTATCTCCTGATGACTTACTTTCCCCTTTAGAGGGCTATACTTGGGAAAAGCATCAAGTGAATGCTGAGTGCTATCGTTTAGGACTGAAAAAGCTTAGAAGTTTAGTGTTTACCAAAACCTGAAAATATCACCTCACTCCATTCCTCACTTCAGCATTTGTGAAAGCATTTTTAGTAAGTTCTACCAGTCAAATTCTAAAGAATCACCTGGGTAAATAAGTACATTCATCACTGTTCTTTCAAAAGTTTAAGTTACATTCTATAATTTCATTCTATGCAAATATTTTTTTAAAACATGCAGAAAGGATTGCATCTATTCACAGTTCTATTTTTAAATTGCCAAGTTAATTCCAAAAATTAAAAGGATATGTCCCTCCATGGAATCTTGACTATGATTCAACATGCCAAAGAATGACTTAGATTTTATACATTTACTTTGGAAACTCTGAGATGCCTGTCAAATTACAAAGCAAGTACATAAACATTCCAGTGACATTTAACTGCTACCAAACTGCTGAAAGTTGATCTTTAATCATCCACAGCTGTTGGTGGCCATACTACCTCAAAGTCTGAACCAAGATTTGACTGTTCTGAGCCCTTTATCCAACACTGAAATCCTCAGGGAAGGATTTTTGCTTTGTTTTGCTTTTCCCATACAGCATCCTCAACCCAATGAGATTAACACGTGGATTGCAGCCATCCACAAACACATGTAGACTCACAGTCACGCACACACACTCACACAACTGTAACAACACAGCTAGTTACACAACTATTCAGAACCCCTGTTTCCAGTTCTTCAACTACCTTAACAAAAGGTCAGGGGTCCACTAAGAAGAGTATGGACTCAATTATTAGCTGCTCCATTCTGGGACCTATGCTATGTGCTTGCAGCAACCCTATGAGAAACCAGAGGCTCAGAGAAGTGACAAGCTCCAGAGCAAAGCCAGCAAGAGGCAGAGGCAGATTCCCGTGCTGACTGATGGCAGGGCCGGACCCCTTCCCTAACTGCCACGCAGCACAGCCATTCACGCAACGGCAGCTCTCAGCCACCCTCCCTGCTGCCTGAACCTCCTGCTCTCACCCCACCTCTCCTACCCGTTTGTGAAGTATTTAAAACCAACTATTGGAACAGATGCTCCATAAATTGCCGCAACTATCAGTAACATGGGGAAAACCCAAACGAACTTTCTGGCCAACCCAATACACCAGCAGGCTTCTACTGAAACTATTTCTCCCTTGACTAAATCGCCAGGACTTAGTTGCATAACAGGCTGTTATATCTTCAGAAAGCAGAATGTTAGTGACAAGTTATTTTTACATAAGCTTTCCTTTGTATGGTAATAAGGTCAGAGTAAAATATGCAGCCTTCCCTGCATATTTTAGATCCACAGTAGTCATTTCTAAATAGGCAGTTTCTCAAGCACTTACCTCAGTGGTCAATAATTTCCTTAATCTGAACCATTTATATAATGACTCCACCAGACTCATCTTGTAAAAATGCACTTGCAGTCAAATCTAATTACATGTATATAGCAACAGCTGCTAATAAATTAAATGACATCCTTCGCCTAGAGGCACCAAAGGCTCTAACTTATTCAAAAGTTTATAAAGAGTGGTAGAGAATACTGAAATATAGCACAGAGCTAAACACCTTCTAGACGCCTCCAAAAAAAGGCAAAATGATTGAATTGTTGGTTTAAGTACTTAAAGAGCAGATTTATCTAAATGCCCACTTAAACTAATGGGTAGAAAAGTAAGCAAACAAGTAAGAATGAGAAAATGTATAAAGATTAACTTAACTAATAACGATGAACTAAAATAAAATAATGCCATAGAAAGGGCTGACTAGGTAACCAAAATGGCTCCAAAATACAGGCAGCAAATTCAACAGGCTGTGCTAATAAGGAGGTTGAAAGAAAAAAACGCTAAACTCGAAGCATTAAAATCATCTGATTTAATTCACTGGAAATTTTACTAGCTACAAATTAAATCCAACTCTTGGCCAATATTACTGTTCAAAACTTCCAGATTTCTTCATTCGATTCTTCCATGATACGAATTACAACAAAAAAAGAAAATAATTTATAAACATACGAAAAATTCAGTAGAATTATAAACATTTATAACCAAAAGAATAAATAAATAATCCAACCCATGAGTTATTAATTACATTCACTCTAAAATGAACCATGGAAATTATAGATGTGTTTTCCAGGATTGTGACTATGAAGTTCTAACAATACATCTTCTATCTCAACCTTTCTCCAATTCTAAAGGCAGCATTTAATAAAATATACCAAAGAGGATTAGAAAAACATTTCTATTTTAATATTCACGTTAGTAGAAGACACATTTCCCTCTTTAAATGCCATGAAATGATTTCTTGAGGAAGAAGAGGGTGTAACCACAAATGGCAAAGCCATTGACTCCGAGGGAATAATGTGTAAAGGAGAAGAGGAAACAGGCATCTGTTTAAACTATACAGCAAATCTCAAAACGGCTTTGATTCTCAGAAAGATGTCCCTAAAAACACATCTGAAAAGACAACCACTCAAAGAAATGCTGACCAGATAAACCCTTGACCAAATTTATGTATCAAATAGTTTCCTATACATGATCATATTAGGAACCACAGAAAAGGTACAGCCTTGAGACAGCACAGTGAAGTCTTGCTTAAAGAGAGTGAGCACAAGAAGTTTAGAAAGCTGTGGAACAGTACAAGGGCTTTATCCTTCCCTCATTTTCTTTTACCCATAAAATACGCTAACATTCATCTCCTTTCAGCTCCTGAGAATGTCAGGGAAATAAAGGAAATAATTTTGGATCCTCTAAAGAAAGTTGCTTATCTACCTTCCTTTTTTGTCTCACAATTCAAAAACTGGCTTACACAGGTTACAATAACTCAATGGGCCAAAAGTAAAAAATCATCGATGGCAGTATCCACTTTACAAAGTACATTCAGATTCATACTTTAATCGCCAAGAACCAGTAGCGAGGCAGCGCAACCCTCAACTCAGCACATTACATGTCCTCTTGCCAGATTAACTGGCCCAAGGCAAGGACTCAGGTCCTGAACTTTAAAATCCAAGTTCCGTTTACTTAATATCACTTAATATCCCAAGGTACAGAGAATTTGTATTGGCAAGAAACTGTATGAAAGAGGACGTCTTCTTATATACTAGCCCAGCCAAAATAATAACAGTAAGGTAAAAACCTAACATATATACCAACACTGAGGTAAGTATACTTACCTCATAATGGTACCTTCCTTACTCATACTACATTTAAGAATCAAACGCTAACAACAACAAAGAAAAAAATTCAAAACCAGGCATAGGTATTGAAAAGACATTTCTCCAAAGAAGAAATTCGTGTGCCAGTAAGTACATGAAAAGATGCTTGACATCATTTAATCATTAGGGAAATGCAAGTGAAAACTACATTGAGATACCACTTTATTTATACCCATTGGAATGGCTATTATAAATTTTTTAATGGAAAAAACAAGTGCAGGCAAGGATGTAGAGAAACTGGACCCTTTGAGAACTGCTGGTGGGCATGTAAAACAGTATAGCCGCTGTGGAAAACATTTTGACAGTTCCTCAAAAATTTAAGAATTACCACATGACCCAGCAATTCCAGTCTGAAGTATATACCCAGAACAACTGAAAGCAGGGACTCAAATATCTGTATACCAATATTCAAAGCAGTATTATTCACAACAGCCAAAAGGTAGAAACAACACTAATGTCCATGAATAAATGGATAAGCAAAATATGGCATAATTTATAGAATGGAACATTATTCAGCCTCAAAAAGAAATGAAATTCTGTCACATGCTATGACATGGATGAACTCAGAAAACATTATGCTAAGTGAAATAAGCCAGGCACAAAAGGACAAATATTATAGGATTCCACATATATGAAATACCCAGAATAGGCAAATTCAGAGACAAAGTAGAATAAAAGTTTCCTGGGGCTGGGAAAAAGAGAGAAGGAGGAGTTACTGTTTAATGGATATGGAGGTTATGTTTGGGAATATCAGAGAGTTCTGGAAATAGTAGTGATGTTGCACAACACTGTAAATACACTCAATGCTACTGAATTGTACACTAAAAAGTGGTCAAAATGGTAAATTTATGTACATTTTTATGTATTTTTATGTGTATTTTACCACAATAAAAATTAAACTCAGGGGCTAAATTTATAGTCAGCAACCATTACTTGAAGACATGAGCACAGAAAGGACTTATGACTATTAAAACATCCCCTATTGAATATGGGGAACCATAAAGCCAGCATTCCAGCTTCTGTTGCAAATTGATACTAGAGTTGTGTTTTCCCAAATAAATAAGAATATTAGGGCTTCCCTGGTGGCGCAGTGGTTGAGAGTCCGCCTGCCGATGCAGGGGACACGGGTTCGTGCCCCGGTCTGGGAAGATCCCACATGCCGCGGAGCGGCTGGGCCCGTGAGCCATGGCCGTTGAGCCTGCGCGTCTGGAGCCTGTGCTCCGCAACAGTAGAGGCCACAACAGTGAGAGGCCCACATACCGCAAAAAAAAAGAATATTACTTATGGTTTCATATCTACCAGAAACTGTAAATTTGATATCTGAGACCAACCAACATGGGGGTGGAGGGAGGGCTGGTAATATAATCCAACTCATTAAAAATGCGAAGTGAAGAAAATGAAGCTCAGAGTTACTTTTCCAAAACCATACAACTTGTTAATAACAAAGACTAGAACAACTCAGGTCTCCAGTCTCCTAAACTAGTGCTCTTTCTACACGCAGTTTAGCTTGACCATTTATTTTACTTATCCTCCCTCTCAAGATATGCATAAACATTCATTTTACAAAAGGTTATTCAAATGTCCTGGGAATCATACTTCAAAGATCACCCTATAACCCTTAAATCTACCTCCCTTAACTGGAAGGGGCTCATTCCCATACTCCTGATCGCTACAAAATTAAGCTGGCACATTATTCTGTGGGGCGTTATTTCAAAAGAACAAAGACTAATAACCTCAAACCCTAGAAAAATGGGAAACCAATATGCCTAAAAGCTTAAGGGTGTCACTTTGCTAACAGGAAGAAGGAACAAAAGATTCTTCACACCTAACTGTGTGACTACAAAAGGACAATCATTCACATAACCCACATCCATAATCAAAATATACCTGCACAGCTTAAGGATCCACAAGTTCAGAAGCACTCAGGTAAGAAGACAAAATTCAAGAATTTATTTGAGAAAAGTGTCCAAGACCTCTCTTGGTTAAAAAGACCAATCGTATATGGAAAGGTATTTGCTAATACTCTGGTTGAGAGAGAAATTCAGGACTCCTTCAAGAAGGCAACACCCAATACAACAAACAAAGCCAGAAAAGACAATGTGCCACTGAGATGCTTTTGCAAACTCTCACAGGTAGATAAAGGTATAATATCTCATTACAGGGCTTCCCTGGTGGCGCAGTGGTTGGGAGTCCACCTGCCGATGCAGGGGACACGGGTTCGTGCCCTGGTCTGAGAAGATCCCACATGCCGCGGAGCGGCTGGGCCCGTGAGCCATGGCCACTGAGCCTGCGTGTCCGGAGCCTGTGCTCCGCAACGGGAGAGGCCACAGCAGTGAGAGGCCTGCGTACCGCAAAAAAAAAAAAAAAAAAAAAGAATATCTCATTATAACCACTAAACACGTTAAGTTATAGAACTCTCCTGCCCTCATCATTCCGTGGAAACTTCAGTCAGCCCCATACCTACATCCCCTTCCTAGATCTAATGCCTAAATTTGAGAAAAGCTTCACAGGTCACCTGCTTCCTTCCCCACTGCACACTAATACCTTGACCCTCAAAGTGTGGTCAACGAGTTATGATCCTTCCAACTGAAATCAAGTATTTACTGAACTCTTCTATGACAGATGTTACAGGAAATACAAAGATGTGTAAAGACATGCAAAGACCTGTTCCTTGTTATCAGGAGATTTATAGTCCAGTGGAAAATAAAAGATGTTTACCAGTAAAAGACTACAAACAGCACAGATGAGCTTTCCTTTGGGATAAGACCGACCTGAGTTCAAACCTAAGCATTGATCTTTTCAGACTTTACCTCTTTATACTTCAGCTTCTTTATTTCTATAATGTGGATAATAATACCTACCCTGTCATGTGGTCATGAGGTAAAAATGAAATAAGCAATGAGTTAACTAGTTGACTAGTGTTCGCAGTTCTTCAACTAGTAAAAGCACTGGTAACTAAGCCCTCAAAGGTCAGTAACGTCATTGTTAATTATTATGAACACAGAAGCACAAATGCTGGCACGAGACAATAAATAGCACCACAGATTGGAGGCCAGAATAGACTCTCTGAGGTAATCAGAGAAAGTCTGAGAGAAATGCGAGAATGAGTTGCATCTTAAAAGAAAAAGGTTGTGTGAAAAGTGAACAAAGAGACCTGAGTGATAACCTGGGTCCGAGGCTGATTTGTTGTGTGGCCTGGGCAATAGGGGTAATTTAACATTTCAGAGTCTCAGTTTCTTCATCTGTAAATTAAAAAGTCTGAATTAAATGACTGCTAAAATATTCTTGAGCTAACATTCTATAATTTGGTGTAGGAACCAATGGGCAAAGTGAAAGAAGAAAGTTAAGTCTAGGCACAGTTTATGGAATTTTCTTAAGAAAACTCAGGAAGACATATGACTGTACAAAAGACAGTGAAGAATCCTCTGGCTAGAGCATAAGATCCAAAGGAGGGCAGTGGGGTGAATAAATTTCTAATTTCAACTTTCCTTACAACAAAAGGGAGCTACTAGAGGTGACTGAGCAGGAGAGTGGCATAAGAACAGCATCTTAAGAAGAGGAAAAGGACATGATAAAATAACAGCAAAGAAGACAGAATAACCTGGGAAATGGAGATTAAGGGGGTGAAAACCATTTAGAAGACTGAGTAGATGGAATTCAATGATTCTGGGGTGGAGAGATGGAAAATGGCAGCCATGGAAAAGATATACAAATCCCTGAGTTCTTCCTCAAGTCTTTAATTAGAAGTACTGGATTAATTAATTAAAATAAAGTAAAACAAAACAAAACTTAACTTTTATTTCTTCCAACTCTACAATTCTATGATTCTAAGATTCGAATATAATCGATCTCTATTGGAGCCCAGGGTTTTTTTTCTAAAGGTCCCTAGATGACATTAATGTATAACCAAGGTTGAGAACCATTGTCTAGAAGAAGAGAAGGAAGACACAGAACAGTTTAGCAGTTAATTAATAGAAAGACATCTCTGAGTCAGCCCAAAGTGATGGGGATAGGATTCTAGGGCGTGACAGGTAGGAGCTTACTTATCCACAGGATGAAAGGAGGCTAGCTTTTCCACTGAGGGGCAGGAAAGAGGAAAGGACGGGTGAGTCAGTGTTGGGTAGAAAAGCAGTTGTTATCAGCTGATCATCTGCATCTTCTCCATAAAAGAATCTGTTTCAAATTCTAACTATAAGTCAATTCACGTTACTATTGTCACTTCAGAGGTTTCTGAACCATAAAAAGATTATCGAAATCGGTAAGTATATTCACTTATTCCAAAACAAGCAAAATATTTCATAGTCTAAACTCTTATTAAAACTTTAACCTCACTTACTGGTGTTCATTCAATCCACAGACATCTATATAATGCTTTCCTCTATGTTGGTCACTGGGAATACACAAGTAATACAGGGTTGCTGCCCTGGAAAAATTTATATAGTGGAAAAAACTGACCTGTTTAGGATTTTGAAATCCAACCTGGTAACTTCCACTAGATTTCTTGGGAGACACAGAAAACAGAGATATATTAACTGTACTTGTGGAAATTCGAAAAGACTTCACAGAAAATCTGACATATGAGATGTACCTTGGATGAAATGACTCACTTTCACAGGGACCAGGGTTTAAAAGAACTGGCTCTTAAGAATATAAATGCCTGTCATTTTTTAAAACTGAAAAAAAAAATCAGGCTCAACTATTAATTATCACGATTTCCTTTTTTCAAAAATGTTATTCATCTGGGGCTTCCCTGGTGGCGCAGGGGTTGAGAGTCCACCTGCCGATGCAGGGGACATGGGTTCGTGCCCCGGTCTGGGAAGATCCCACATGCCGCGGAGCAGCTGGGCCCGTGAGCCATGGCCGCTGAGCCTGCGCGTCCGGAGCCTGTGCTCCGCAACGGGAGAGGCCACAACAGTGAGAGGCCCGCGTACAGGGAAAAAAAAAAAAAAAAAAAAAAAGTTATTCATCCTTATACTTTAAAGTGCCAAAACATTTAAGGATAATATTCATGGAAAAGAATCTTCAATAATTTCCAGCAGACATTTCAGAGAAGAGTAATGAGTTTATCAGTCATTATATTCTTTAAAAATACTTCTTATAGGGATTTCCCTGGTGGCGCAGTGGTTAAGAATCCACCTGCCAATGCAGGAGACATGGGTTCGAGCCCTGGTCTAGGAAGATCCCACATGCCGTGGAGCAACTAAGCCCGTGTGCCACAACTACTGAGCCTGTGCTCTAGAGCCTGTGAGCCACAACTACTGAGCCTGCGCACCACAACCACTGAAGCCCACACACCTAGAGCCCGTGCTCCCCAACAAGAGAAGCCACTGCAATGAGAAGCCTGCACACCACAACGAAGAGTAGCCCCCGCTTGCCGCAACTAGAGGAAACCCACATGCAGCAACAAAGACCCAACGCAGCCAAAAATAAATAAATAAGTTTATTTTATAATAAATAAATAAATAAAAATACTTCTTATGTAAAAACAAAACATATACAAATATAGACACAAAAACAAAACATCAATAAAAATGTATGTTAGGCTATAGCTACAGCTTAAATATGCTCAGGAATAGAAGGTGTGTGGAGGGCAGATCTTTTGCTATTTTCTTTTTATTTCTAAATTTACCTAACTTCAATTTGTTTTTACTTAAGCAATTTTATCATATATATTCCCTGTATCTCAAATCTTGCTACAATGATGGAGAAAATAACTACCTCTCTAAATACATACACTGGTATTTCTCATGCAAGAGACACGAAGCCTCTACGGTCTTATATAGACAATCCAGTACAGACTTCAATTGCACTAATTCACAATTCATTAATATTACGAATGGGAAGAATGAATCAAATTCTTCCAGTTGCTGTCCCCATCTGGAAAATTCACAGAACGAGCTTTGTTTACTAGATATAACAATATTCACAGTATCTGCAGTTAAAGAAACTTGACACATTTTTAAAGGGTTGGCTTTCATTAAAAAAGTTAATGATCTTCTCATACTTATAAAAATGATCATAGAGGGTTACTTTACAAACCAACCACGCCTAACAACTGAAAAGAAATACTTCTAACTAAAAATACAGTATAGTCTTTTATTTACTCAAAAACTTAACTCGTTGATGAATAAATACAGAATTCCATAATAATTCTATTCTTGGAGAAGAAATCATTTTTCAAGGCAAAACATTTTGTTTTTATTAGTATGGTATGTAGCTGTATTGTTTGTACTTCTGCCCAACATTCAGTAAGTGTTCAAAGCATTCAGGAAAACTGACCATTCATATCTAATTCGTAACCAAAAAGTCATCATAGTGACTGTTGGGGTCATAAGGGTAAAACTGAGCCACACTTATTCTGGAAAGGAAAACCTACTTAATGGAAAAGAACTATTGCTTATGGGATGACCATTATCCACATTAAACTACACTGGGAAACGTCAAATTTCAAAACCAACAAGTTTTTTTAAATGTCAGATGGTAACTTCCAGAGGTTTGGAAACATAAGCATTGCGATGTTACCCCACTACAAAACAGGTCTGCACAAATTCAGTTATACAGTTAAACTCCTGATGAAACCTCATCTGTTTACTCAAATCAGAGGAAATAAAGCTGTCTGCAGGAAACGAGGCAGCAGCTTATTGATCGAGCATTAAAGGTTGACCTTCTTTATGCGGAATGTTTAGCCACATTTTATTGGAATAAAAGGCAAAGGTTAGGATGCAAACCCCTTCTTATTTCCTCTGAGGATGGACTTTATAACTGTGAAAACATGCTGAAACCCTCACATTTCCCAATTTACAGTCCTTTAATCCAGTCCTGGCCCAGGAAGCTGACTATCAGAATAAGAAGAAAGTAATAAAGATGTTGTTTAAGGCAAAATCTGACAACATTCAAACTCTTGAAATATTTTGTTCCACTAATAAGAAAAAAATAAAACAGTTTTATATATGGTAAAAGATAACAAAATATAAAATGAGAAGAGGCCTTAAGAGGTCATCTAACTTCACCCTGTTTCTCCTTATGTTGACAAATTAGTATCAGATTTTACTCTGCTCTTTGGCACTTTTCTATAATATGGATGCTTTTTGTGCTATGGCTGAGAGAGATTTGACCCTATTCTCCAAAGAAAATTTTACTGCCTTTAAACAAACATATTCCTTACTTTCAAAACCTAACAGGGTCATGTCAAAAGGACTTAAGAGCCAACTTGAAGGGTTTGCCCCTGGCCAAAGTTGGGACAATTTGAACATCAAAAAGAATGACTGTATTGAAATGCACTGATTGAAATGCACTTAATATATAAAAATCTGCAAGCCAATCAAAAAAACTTGAGACAACTATTATATATTAATGGCTTATTCTGAAATTTGGTAAAGGGAAAAATTAAGTTTTTAATTGTTCAATTGTTTAATTGTTTTATCCTGCACTTGAAATTAAAAACTATTTCATGGTAATCAAACAGCCCACATTGATGAGAAAAAGCTATTTTGCACAGAGAGTTGCAAGCTTATAAAGTTGAAGGAATGATAAAACTCTTAGGGTACAGAGTTCCAGTTTTGTGAGATGAAAAAGGCTCTGGGGATTAGTTGTGCAACAATGTCAATGTATTAATACTACTGAGCCATATACACTTAAAAATGGTTAAGATAGTATATTTTTGCTATGTATTTTACCGTAATTTTTTTTAATCTCATTTTAGCACCGTTTTGCCACTCCCAATGAGATAACTGAGTCAGGTAAGGAGCATCAATAGATACGAACATTATTAGGTGAAAGACTGATAAAGAACTAAATATTTGTATGGTGCTCAAGTCTCACTCCCCCGAGATTATTTGCCCATCTCAAAAGGGAAACTATAACTTTAAATGAGGAGTTCAGTCATCATCTTAATCAATCTTAGTTTCACTAATAGTGGGATAGCTATATTATGTGGATCCTGATCTGATACAATAATAAGTATACGACTTGGCTATTAAGTACTCTTCCAAAAATGTTTATTCTGAATCTAATCATGCTTTTAGATTTAAATTCTACTTTGCAAAAAATAAAGAGGATAAAACACTGAGTTAAATACCATCACATGGAAACAACCAGACAAACCCAGAAAAATAAAGATTCTACCAGACTTTAGGCAGCCATCTTGCATCTCTCCAACAGGTCACTGTCATAAGAAGACAGTGAAAAGAGAAAGGAGGAGGACTATTTTAGGTCACAAGAGACTTAAGTGACATAACCATATATGTGCTCCTTCATAGGGTCCTGGTTTGATAAATGAGCTATACAGGAAGTCATGGGGATGATTGGAGAGATTTTCATATAAACTCGATACCAGATAATATTAGAGAACTACTGGCCATTGATTGTTATATATAATGGTAGTGCTCTGGTTAATGAGAAAATATTCATGTTTTTTACAAATATATAATGAAGAAATGGGGGCAAAATGTCATGAGTTCCATAATTTAAGTAATTCAGAGAAAAAAAATATGGTTCGAAGCTAACCATACATTGCATCTCTTGAAGCGGTGCAATAAGAAATAAACACCAACAACTATGAAGGATTCTCCAAACCACTACCACCACCACCAAAAACCAACTTTGAATCTTATTAAGACTCAGATCTACCTACCAATTAAAAGGAAATTCAGGGGGCTTCCCTGGTGGCGCAGCGGTTAAGAGTCCACCTGCCAATGCAGGGGACACGAGTTCGTGCCTCGGTCCAGGAGGATCCCACATGCCGCGGAGCAGCTGGGCCCGTGAGCCATGGCCACTGAGCCTGCGTGTCCGGAGCCTGTGCTCCGCAGCAGAAGATGCCACAACAGTGAGAGGCCCGCGTAACGCAAAAAAAAAAAAAAAAGTAAATTCAGACAAGAGAAACATATTCAACACTATCACAGAAACGCAATCAACAAAATCCAGAAGGCGGGAAATTCTAAAGAAACAACACAGTTTCTTCAACAAGTAAACTGAAAAAGAGGAGAAAGAAACTACATATTAAGATATTTAATAAGAGACATATCAACCAAATGTAATGTAGAACTTATTTGGGTCCTAACTTAAACAAACCAACTATACAAACATTTATGAAACAAATGAAACAAACAAATGGAAAAATATGAACAGTCACTGAATATTTGATATTAAGGAAATATTAAATTTTTTAGATGTAACAATGGAATTGTGTTTATTTTGTTTTTTTAATGCTTACCAGACATACAAAAAAGTATTTATGGATGAAGTGATATAACGTCTGGGACCTGCTTTAAAACAATCCGGCATGAAACAGGGTGGGAACAGAGGGATTTGTGGGTACATAAATGAGACAAAATTGACCATATGTTGATAATTACCTAGAAGATGGGCACATGGAAATTCATTATTCTACTCTCTCCATCTCTCTTCATTTACGTAGGCTTCCATTATATAAAGTTTTTAAAACAGAAGGCAGAGAATGAAGCCTAATCACAACCTATCTTCACTGGATAATATAATCTTCTTCACCTACCACCTAATATAATAAACAAGGACCAAAATAAAATAAAATAAAACCTGGCAAAAGATTTACCAACACTGACAAAACAAAGAAAAAAAGATGTAAGGGCTATGCCACAAGCCTCACAAATGAAACAAATGATAAAAAGATTCTGGTGAATAGCGGTGTGACCCCATACCCAATTTTAGAAAATGTACTATACATGAGAGGGAAAAAACTACGTGGTGGGGAGATGGATATTCACTAGAGTATCTTCTCAATTTATTTGTACATTTGGAATTTTCCATAATAAAAAGTAAGAAGAAGATTACAAATATCCTTCAAAAGGATCACCACAGAACACAATTATTTGATTCCCCACATATACTCCTTTCTGACTTGCCATCTTCCCATTTTTACTCTTTTACTTCCAACTGCCAAGGAAGAAGGGCATCGGGGGAGTAGTCATTGACAGTACTTGCTTACTGGGTGGGAAATTTAACTAGCAAAACTGCAATGTCTCCATATTGTGCTAGAAAAATCAAGACTGACTTTACTATAAAATGTCTCACTTTAACTGAAAACCTGGTTTGTGGTCTGAGGAAATTACTAAGGCATCTGCTTTCTCCCTTTCTTTTTTGGAAATGAAGCTAGACAAGAAACTCTTGTAATTTGTATTTGGATGTGGTGTTTGCAGAGGATTATTATCTTCCCAAACTTCTAAGTGGTTCCATCTGTTTTTATGGGGAATTTGGCTTAGGATGACTTCAGAAAATGAAGAACTAAGTAAGCAATCCAATCGTCTTTACAATTAGCTTTGCTGTACTCCGTGAGTGGTCTTAAGAAAGAACAGAACCGATAACATATTCATGCCAAAAAAAATATTTTAAAATTTGAACCTGAAGCTGATAAAAGCCTATGTATGTAACTGCCAATTTATAGGACAGAGGAACAAGTTAAAGTATACCACAGGGATAGAATCGGCAAAATGAAAATTGTGTGAATGACAGAGGACAAACAATCCAGTTTCTTCAAAAAACTAGATTACAAGGAAACATAAAAGAGACAGAACCTATAGATTAAAAAGAATCACTAATCGCAATATGTGGATCCTAATTTGGATCCTAATTCTAGCAAAAAAAACTACGAAAGAAAACAAAAACAAATGGAAATTTGAACAGTGAATATTTGATATTAAAGATTTGCTGTTAATTTCTTAGGTGTAATAATGGTATTGTGGGGGTTTTTTCAGAAGTCTTATTTTTTAGAAATACATACAGAAATATGTGCAAACAGAACAACGAGATGCCTGGGATGTGCTTCAAAATAATACAATTGGCATGAAGAGAACAGAAATATAGATCAAACGAGGCTGGCCATGAGTTGATAACTGTTAAAGCTCGGTGATAAGAATGCATGAGGGGTAGGGGTGTCATTATACTATTCAGTTTACTTTTGTACATATTTAAAACTTCCCAAATGAAGCTCTTTTGTTTAAAAATATGGAATAAAGTTAGCTAATGAAATTAAAAATTTTATCAAAATGAGAATCATAAAATCTTAGGCTCGTAAGACACCTTGGTGGCCACAAAGTCCCACCCCCCACCCAATGAATCTTTCTCCCGCCTTCCAAGAGGTGACTATCAGCCTCTGCCCTGGGTCCTTCAAACGGTGGAAAAGTCACTCCCTCCCACGGTAGCCCATTCCATTCTCTGCCTGCTCCAACTGTTAAAAAGTTCTTCTCATACCAGGTAGAAAACTTCCCTTCGCTGAATCTCTTATTTTTATCCATGGAAAAAGGATTTTTCCAACACAGATCAGTCCATTGGTAAGTTGTGAAATCAAGTTAGTGGTTTGTTGACCGGCATTTTATTATTATTATTATTATTAAGTAGAAAAGAAAATCTGAGCACACTGCACATAAGCTAGGCTAAGAACTAACTTTATGAAACTTGTTTGTTATTCACATATATACACACATAGACTTCCATATTGAATAAAGGGTCAAGATATAAAATCTCAAAATGGATTCTGTCCTAAGAAAGTTAGAAAGCCAGTGCTCAAAAGACAGCTCTCAAGAGGCTGCCTACCCCAGCAAGTCTTACCCCTTCAGTTATTTCAACAGCTAGTTCCTCATGCGCTATGGTTTCTCCTAACTTCAACATCCCTTCCACGGACATGGACTCAGTTTGTCTAAGCTTCCACGCATTTTTATTGAACAAATATATACTTAGTGCACACAACATGCCCCTTAAAATGTAGTACCTAAAAATGAACACTGACATATATACACTATGATACTATGTATAAAATAGATAACTAATGGGAACATACTGTACAGCACAGGGAACTCTACTCAATGCTCTGTGGTGACCTAAATGGGAAGGAAATCCAAAAAACAGGGGATATATGCGTATGTACAGCTGATTCACTTTGCTGTACAGCAGAAACTAACACAACATGGTAAAGCAATTATACTCCAATAAAAATTAATTTTTAAAAATGAACAAAATATTCCAGGTCAAAGTAAAATAATCAATTAAAGCCCACATTCTTCACAAAATATTTCACATATTCATTTTAAAACTTTGAGATGTTGGTAGATTCCTCTAAGTCATATAAGGATCCAGAGCTGAAAAGGAAGACTTAGCCTGGAGAGAGATTTGAGTTAACAAACTAAGATTGTAGGTGAAGTCTTGGGTGATACGAAATTAGTCAAGACAGAATCAAAGGCTGAGAACCCTGGGAAACAGAAAAAAAAAAACTGAAGGGATAGTCAGAGGAAAAGAAGCCTGCAAAGAACAGAAGGAATATAGAAAAAGAGCTCTAACGGTGTCAAGAGAGAATTTCAAAGACAATATGGTTGGTCACTAATGTCAAAAATAATATAGGGGAAAATGTGTTCAATAGACTTGAGAATAGAGCCATCTATTACCTGGAAAAGAACAATTCCACTGGAGTTGTGAGACCAGAAGTCAATAAAAGGAATAAAAAGGCATCTACTACTTTTTAATAAAACTTCACATTGAAAAGAAGGGCCAAGACAACACTGTTTCAGAACTCTTTCAAAGACCTTATAATTAAATAGACTTAACTTTTATTTCCAACAACCTTCATCTTATTTCAACCCATTTTGTAGCTAACAAGACAATCTGTACAAGCCTTATTTGGTTTCCCTGCAAACGTCCATGAAATCTGTAAATCTGATCAGCAGTCCTTGTCTGTCATCATAAAAATTACTGGCAAAAATATTTTGGATAGAAGATGACAAAGGTTAAAATTTCAGTAACAAATACCACCACAGATTCCCTCCACTACACAGTTTTTTCCCAATGCTGCCATAAAGACACCATGAAAACGTTATCAAATGTTTTGTCAAAGTTCTTTGTCTATGTTTTTCCTATAAGGAAAGGCAATTACCTTCTCCACAAACAGAGACAAATGAATGAGCCACAGACGACATTTTAAATGGATTTGGACTTATGTCAGGGCAACTGAACCACTTAAGAGAAAAACAGACACAAGAAGCAACATCACTTGCTCAATGTCACGCTTAGTAATTGGTGAACTGGGACTGAAACTCGGGGCTAAAACAATTTTCTTTCTACCCTCCACTTCTTTCAGAAAAAAAAAGGGGGGGAGAGTATCAGGTACCTGGTTTGTTAAAATTCCAGTCACTGTAGACCCAGGACAAACTCCCACAAAGTCTACACATTTTAGGACAGACCAACGATGACCAGTGTTCCAACAATATACCTGGTACTTCAAGGTACTCAACTGAAGATTCAGTGGTACTCTGAAGTACTGGCTTCCAAAGCTCCTTTGTGACCTGTCAGCAATACAGATGGGCTCAATGTTCCTTTGAAGGTGGGCGGGAGGAAGACACTTCAGCGGTTACCACTTTACTTTCCACTTGCTTCCATTTTTCCCCTCTTCTCCTTCATAACTAAAGCCAGTAAAGGAACATGAGTAGAATCTCATTAACACAGCTTTCAAGTTTCTCAATGAAAAATACCCACCCAGTGATCAAATTATACCCTCATACAATAGTGTAGCATTGGCTCTGGTTCAATGGTTCCTCTGGGGAGGGAAATGAAGTACAAACAGGGTACGAAGAGGAATTTACATATTCTCAGGTATAATATAGGAAAGTAGTGATGACTATAGGCTCAAATGGCCTGGATTCAAATCCCCACTTGGCCATTAACTACTTGAGTGACCTTGAGCAATTTACTTAATCTTGTGGTGCCTCAGTTTTCTTATGAGGCAAACCTAGGATAACAGTACCTACCACCCAGGGTTACTGTGAGGATTAAATGAAAATATATGTAAAAGTGCCTATAGAATAGTGTCTGACACATATTAAGTATTCAGGAAATGTTTTCTATTGTTATCAATATTTTCTAATTCAATATGTGATGTCTTTACAAAAAATATATTAAACTACGTTTTAATTAAAAAATCAAATTAAAGTATAAAGTAAACTATCTCCAACATAAAAAGCATGCCTGTTAATCAGGAAAAGCACTTCAACTATTAAGTGTCAGCTTTGTCTGTCATGCCAACGCTCTAGTATGATTTCTCAACTAGTATATGATGAATTTTTTAAGTTTTTTATTTTTATTTTTAACTATTTTATTTATTTATTTTTGGCTGTGTTGGGTCTTCGTTGCTGCACACAGGCTTTCTTTAGTTGCGGTGAGCAGGGTCTACTCTTCGTTGCGGTGCGTGGGCTTCTCATTGCAGTGGCTTCTCTTGTTGCGGAGCACGGGCTCTAGGCACGTGGGCTTCGGTAGTTGTGGCTCATGGGCTTAGTTGCTCTGCGGCATGTGGGATCTTCCCAGACCAGGGCTTGAACCCGTGTCCCCTGCATTGGCAGGTGGATTCTTTTAACCACTGCGCCACCAGGGAAGTCCAATGACAAATGTTTAAAGCATATACTTTCCCCTCTGTACAGCCTCACAGAACTATACACATGGCAGGTTGCTGTGATTTCATAACTGCATAGTTCCATTAAATTTCAGTCAGCTAAAAAAAAAATGTTTCACTTGGTCTGGTTCCAACATATTGCCACTAAACTATGCTAAGCAAAAGAATGAAAGAGACAGAGGAGAGAGGAAGTGAGAGAGAGAAAGAAAAAAGAAAAATCTAAAAACATTAAAATCACTGAATCACTTTGCTGTACACCTAAAACACAACATTGTAATTCAGATATATTTCAAGTAAATAAATAAATAAAATGTAAAAATTTTAAAAAGAACATTAAAATCTAGTATTAACATAAGCAGGAGCCATGGAAAAACAATTTATAGAACATCAACATTACCTTGAGAATATACTAGAATTTGAAAGTCAGTTCAGATTTGGTTTAGAAATTAGGTCTTTGAGAACTGGCTAAAGCATTTCCTTCATGTCCACAGTGCTGCATTTAGATGAAACTGCTTTCATGGATTAAAACTTAGATGAAATTGCTCTCACTGATCAAAACAATATTCAGATATTTATCCCCAAAACACAACTGAATATGCCATAAATGAACTAATTTCTGTAATTCTACAAAATCAGTAATGAACATGGACTTTATTTTGGTGATCACATGCCAATGGGGGGGAGAATCTTACCTACTTACAAATGAAATTATATGAAATGAAATTATCTGGAATTTGCTTCAAAATCATGGGGGTGGGGTGTATCAATAAGATTGGCCGTGTCCTAGTAATTGTCAAAGCTGAGTGAGGCTACACGAGGTCCATTACACTACTATTCTCTCTACTTCTGAATATTTTTGTTTCCATCATAAAAAGTTTAAAAAAGAAAAATACTTTTCTATAGCTGACAATGGTACAGTCTTTCCGCAAAAAAACACTTCAGTAGATAATCAGATACAGTAAAACCATGGCTTAAAAAACCTAACAAGAACAACAAAAAAGAAGGTCCTTTAAAAAAGAGCCACATTGGGGAGGGGAGAAAAAAAAAAAAGAGCCATATTATCCTTCATTGCTACATGTGTGCTGCACAGAGCAAGTAACACACAGATCACAGATCTATAGAATGCTCTAGATTCCACCCTCAAGTCTTTCCATTGAAGCTGGCAGCACTGAGGATGAAAGTGAACTGGCCTCAATTAGGAGAAAAGTTGGAGCCACATATGCACTACACATGCTGCCCACAGCGACAGCCCTTCAGTGCAGAACTGCACGAGGGAAGAATATCTTCCCTGCACCTTTATTTTTCTGTTTGGGGTGGTGAGAGATCTCGGAAGGAAGAACGTATTCACGTTCCCTTATGTGCGTAATTTAAAACAGACAATCTTAGCATTGAGGAAATTAAGATGCAGTCTTTATGGATGTTGATTTTAATGGCCAAGATCCAAAAACAGTTCTTGTTACAAGCCCGTGGATAAACTCTTGATTCCTTTGTCAGTGGACAGACCCCACTCATTACTTGTCACTCTAATCTTTCCCATACACAATTTGTATTCATTTTATTAAGAAAACAGAAGTTTGCCTTTTTCTCCGTAAGAGAAGTGAATTAAAGAAAACTTTTCAAGAAAAAATGTTCATTTAGCAGCTTTTCTTCCCAGAGTCTGCAATTAAACAGAGAGTATTGGGGAAAAGTATAAGATTATCATATAAAAATGGGCTCCAAAATGAAGGCTAAATATGCACCATTGTCTAGCATATGACCACAGTGCCACATTTGCTTTTCAAATACTTGTGAAAGCATTTGGCACCATTTTCCAATAATCCCATAGGACTTCCACTTCCTTGTTTTTTCAATAGTATTTGAAAATGTTGACACATTTATTGAACTATTTTTGGAAGACCTAGCTCTGTCTACCTTCAGGGTTCAAGATACAAATATATAAAAGCTACAGGACAGCCCTCCCAGCTATAAAACTTGGCAGGCTTCCTAAGTTCCCCAAGAAAACTTCAATTGGCAAGTCCATTAACATCAAAAGAGGACACAGTAGAGGGAACAACTCTGGACACAGGGAGACCCTGGCTGTGCCTGAAGCTCCATTACTAAATTGCTGAATGGCTTTGAGTAAGTTTAACCCCTTCCTAACTCACTTTGCTTACCTGTCAGAACTCTGGTACAAAATTGGTTTAAGAATGGAATGAGAAGATGTTCTGAGGACTTATTTTGATAAGAAAACCAAAAAATAAACTTTAAAAATAAAAACAGTGTTAATTTCTAAAAAAGAAAACTTAGAAGTCTATGCCACAGTCAGCATATACAGTTTTATGTTGTTATCTATTAGGAGAAATCTTATTTTAAACCTGCCCAAAGTTTCTCAGACTTTAGTAATCAGACCTACTTTATAATTTTGCCAAATCCAAACAGCTACTGTATTATTATTTATGTAATACTTATCCTTAAGCAAGTCACTTTAAAATACCTACTTTAGCCTTATACTAAGTAATATCAATGTAATCATAGTTTTGAAGTACTTGGATATTTTTCTGATGCACATGTATTTAACCATTAAAAGAAAAAGATTCATCTGTGCACCACCTCAAATCATTTTAACATACCACCACATTTTGGGGAGATACTACTGTCCTGATCTATTTGTCTATAACATCTTCTACATTAATGAACAGAGTATTTGAATTAATAAATCCCTAAAACCCACTCGGCAACTTAACTGACACTAATCACATGCACTCAGGAGCCCTGGGATCTTCCTAGAGCTTCTCAGACCTCACAGCCACTGCCTTATTCAGACCCTCCGTTTTTGTTTCACTTTCCCCAAAACTCATACATAAAAATTGCTAATGTGTGTATCTTTACATTAGTGTAAATCCCACTCTCTATTTATGCTCCAGTAATGAAATTTTTCACCCTTAAAGTATTTAGCAGAATCCACATGAGTTCAAAGTTTCCTCTAATAACCAAAGAATATTCAAATAGTCAAAGAATATTCAAATTTATGTATGCCAATCATAAGTCAGTCTAAAGACAGACAAACGAAGATACTCAATAAACTCTAATAAGGTTGCCATTTCTGATACACATTCACCAAATTTGTTTTCATTGTGTATTTTTAAATCTAGTTCAAGTATATAAAATTTGTAAGTGTGTATACTGAACTAATCCTTGAAATATCACAAGAAAAAAATATAATACATTTTCTGAGCTCTTCCTAAGAAGCACTTTCTTATTCAGTCACATATCAGTCAACCACTCCCATCCACCCTAGATGTTAACTCAACCGCCTGTCTTTTCTGTCTCTCTCTATATACTGCTAAAGTTTGACTCAGCATTTGGCATGAGAAAAAGGACAATTTTATTATGGCTGCAGTTTTTACCAAATGTGAGTACCACAATAATCTTGGAAATTTATTTTTATCAGTTTAAAACCCTAAATCCAGTGGGTTGAACATGAGTTAATTTCTGCTCGCTCCCAAAACCACACTAAAATGACAGAAAGAAAATTAAAGAAAAAAAGGTACAAACTCACAAAAAAAAAAAAAAAGGGAGGGGACGGGCCATCAGATGAGATATATCAACAGAATTTTAGAAGATGGAAAACAGATGTACAAAGTAACTGACTTAGCAGAGCAGAGGCAGCCTAAACTTGCATTGCTATCTTGGTGGGGACCTACCAAAAACAATGTGATTGTTGGAGAAGGCTTGAGAGCCTTAGGAATTGGAAGTTCCAGAAAACTCTGAGGGTTGAGATGGGAGAGCAAGTTGAAGACAGGGACCTGTTGGAAATAAGGACAAGTAATGTTTAAACCACACCCACACCCACACCCTCATCAAAACTTGGCAGCCAGAAGACAGGAAGTTCACTCTACAGCACTTGAAAAAGAAAGGCTCTGTGCTCAGAGGGCAAAGGTGAGGTTCTATACAGAAAACAGGGAGGTCCAGTCACTCAGTCAACAAATATTTACCAAGTTGCCTACTCTGCGCCAGGCACTATTCTAGGTACTGGAAATACTGAACAAAATACACCAAAAGATTTGCCTTCATGCAGCTTACATTCCAGCGAGGGGAGAGTCAATAAACAAAAAGTAAAATATAAGGGTATCAGATTTCAGCAATACACACTGCAGAAGTAAGAAGAGACAAGGAAGGGATTTAGGGCACCCTGGGGTAGGGGTGGGAGCAGGATTGTACTTTCAAATAAATGATCATGGAAGCAAAGCTCTGAAGGAGTTAAGGGAGTAAGCTATGTAGGTATCTGAGGGAAGAACATTCCAGACAGAGAGAAAGCAAGCACAGGGGTACATCAAGATGGGCAGGACAGGAGAAACTATATACATGAAACAAGAAAAGGACATTATCAAAAAGAAAATTCAATAGCCTAGGAGCAGCTTCAAAAATAGGAAAGCAAAAAAGTTCAGTAGAGAGATTAGAAGAAAACATTGAAGAAATTTCCCGAAAAGAGGGAACAAAAGGACAAAGGGATGACATCAGAGAGAAAAAAGTAACAAACCTGAAGTCATGGCAGGAAATTCAACATCCAAATTAATAGAAGTTCCAGAAAGAATAGAGAACATAGAGAGAGTCATTATCATAGTGGAATATTTCTGAAAGACAAGAGTTTCGAAGCTGAAAGGGCCCACTGAGTACTCAGCACAATGAGTGAAAGACTCCCATACCATGGCACACCATCATGAAACTCAAAACACCAAGTTCAAAGATAAAATCCTGAAAACTTCTAAAGAAAACAAACTAGCTACATACACAGAGTCAGAAATGGGAATCGAGTCAGTCTTCTCAACAGAACAGTGGGATGTGAAAATACAATGGAGCAACACTTTGAAAATTCGGAGGGACAGTAACCACTAACTTAGAATTCTATACCCAGCCAAACTATAAATGCAATCAAACTGAGAGTACAAAGAGGCAGTTTAAGAGTGGAAAAAGTTGCTTTCAGACATGCAAGGTCTCAAGAAATTCACCTTCCATTTGCACTTTCTTGGGAAACTACTGGAGGATGCACTCATGTAAAGTAAGAGATAAGAAAGAGACACAAAGCCCAGGCACCCGGGAGCCCAGGAAGAGAGGAAAAGGGCAATCCCCAGAATACAGCTGCACAGCAGTTCTAGAAATAACCAGTCCAGGAAGGATGTCCTTAATAAAAAAAAAGAATATGGTTTGCCATATCGTTTTCAACAAAGTTTAGAGCTAAATTAAGGGTAGGTACTAAGAAAACTATACAAATGAGGAAAAAAATAGGCAATTAACTTCAGGATAAAACAAAAAGTTGTAAAAGAAAGTATATGCAATCAAAGCACTATACACAGGTCAGCTGTTGCCTATATGTGCTGTGGAAGGACAGAAGAGTGTGCATCTGTGCACAGGAAGAGGGAGTCTGTAAAGGAGGCTAACCCCAACCAAGGTAGAAAGTCAACATCTATTATTGTCTAGAATAGTAAAAGCAAAAAAGCAAAAATATCGTGGTTTTAAACAAAACACACGGATAATAAAACCAAAAGAACTGAAAGCAGTTGCCTCTGAGGAGCAGAAATCTGTCACGAAGGAACATGAAAGGCAGGGGTCTGCTGCTTTTCCTTATAATCCCTACACCATTACCTGACTTTCTAAATCATATACTAGCACCCTGGGGAATGCTATTTGCACTGTAAATGAAGTAGCAAAAAGTGTAAAACTGCTTGAAAGATAAAAACTGAAAGGGAAGGAGGCACACATTTTATTTTGACGTGCTTTATACCCTGGGACATTTTTCTTACATTGAAACATCAGCCTGGAAACACTACACTACTGTGAAAAACAAGATGAAGGGTACTCGCCACTCCAGCTTGATTCAAGAATCACACAACTAACAGTAGTACTCTGCTTCACAATCACACCTTTACAAAAGAAACTAGGAGGCAGAAACCCGTTAGGAAAGCAAGCTTATCTTTCGTAAAGTTAGATACTGTAGACGCCAACAAATGCCTAAAACGTTCAAGTTCTACAGAGTAGCAGCATCAAACAATTAAAAGCAATAATTCACCCTCCCCTGCAGAAGAAACAGAAGTTTTAGCAGCACACAAGCTGGGTGCCCTTGAGCAAATTATTCTGGTTTTAAGCCTCAGTTTTTCATCTGTAAAATGAGCGTACCAGCTACTTCAAGGTGTTGCTGTAAGAAGGATTGGGGATATTAACATATAATATATAAAGCACCAACTACAGTAGGTGACTTATCATCTGTTCCAAAAGTTATTTTTCTTCCTTTTTCACCTGTTTATTATCAGTGCTTCTGGCCTTATCAGATTACATACAATGGAACCTAGAACAAAGCTGAGCCACTAGAGTAAAATGCACTTGTCCAGCACAGGTTAAAAAGAAGACAAAGAAGCTAATGGGACAGCACCTGAAGCCAGGATGAAGCCTGGATGGAAAGCAAGCAAGAAGTGTCAAATAGAAGCCTAAACCATGGAGGAATGTTACAAAAGAAAAAAAAAAAAAAAAGAAGAAGAAAAAAGAAAAAGAAAAACAGAAAGAAAATAAATTGAATTAGACCAATTTTCTAGCTCCAACTACTAATACAGAGAACAGAAGAACAGGTTAACTACACTAGAGGATTGAAATCGGCAAAATTCAGACTGTGAGAAACCAAACAGAACAACTAATCAAGTTTCTTCAACATACAAACTACTGCAAGGAAAAATAAGAGATGAAGGGGAAACCAGAGCATATCAGTCTTTAAAGAAACACCAACCAAACAACCTAAACAGGAAAAGAATTTGAAAAAGAATAGTTACATATATATGTATAACTGAATCACTTTGCTGTACACCTGAAACTAACACAACACACTGTTAACCAACTATACTCCAATATTAAATAAAAAGTTAAAGAAAAACAAAAAAGATACACCAACCAATTATAACATGCAAATCTTAACTGGATCTGGATTCAAACAAACTTTTTCAAAAATTGATACTTGAGGTAATTGGAGATTTGAATATCAACAACTGAATATTTGATGATATTAAGGAATTTTTAGTGTGATGGTGGTATTCCAATCATGTTTACAAAAGAGTTACCTTCTAGAGACACATACTAAAATATTAAAGGATGAAATGAAAAAAAAGTCCTCTAAAAAATCCAAATAACATACAAATAAGGTACAGCTATGGGCTGCAGTAGTGTAACACTAGGCTTCAGAGAACCAGGCGATCTGCTTTGAGAAGGAGTCACAAAGTCTGGGAGGAAACTAGAAAAAGCATTCTTTCCACGTGTGACCGAGGGCCTACTGCATGCTGGGCTCCAGAAACCATGACTGACAGTGACCCAGCGGCCAGCCTTCACAAAGGGAGAGGTGGGAAATGACTGCTGGCCCTAGAGGTAGAAAAGCCCCACTGCCAGGAACACCTTCTTGAAGGTCATATAGATCGAGTCCTTTTTGCATCCTCCAAATTGGTATTTAGTAAAAGAGATGCAAACTGGATAGTCTAGAGGAGCCATATATCTAATGCAAATGAATGAAAAGGTCCAGCAGTAAGCCAAAAGGAAACGGGCAGGACTTTGGCAAAGTAGGAAGATGACCTGCGCGAGATGGGGCAGGAACTCCTCAGCGCTGCAACAGAGGAGCGTGGGCCCAGTGTGGCCAAGGCCCTCCAATTTTCCCAGAGAAACCTAAAAGAAAGGTATTTCTGTGAAACCTCCTGATTTTTTAATGCTGTCAACTAATTTAAAATTAAAACACTCTGTTAGGGGAAAAATATGTCCGCAGATCTATTTCAGGTACGAAAAGATGTGCTGGATGTGAAAAGGTCACATTTTAATGTCACATGCAGAGACTTAAACACTATCAATAAAAATTCCACTAACAGCCTTCTTGCAGCAAGTTCACTGAAGCTGTAGAGAGAGGAAGTTATAATATAGCATATGCATACAAGTTTTACCCTCCGAATCAGCTACCTCAGGCAACATAACAAAAAAGACTACCACCTCTCTGTGATGCTGAAATTAGATGCAGACAGTTTTCTCATCTATATGCTTTTTTGAGTACTGCCAAAAGCAGTGGATAGTTAAAAAAATTCTAGAGATACCATACTGAAATTGTTAAAAAGTGGTTTTAACTTGTGATCACCATAGGAAATTACAGTTTCATATCAAAGACTCTACTTCCACACAGATCATTATTCCTGACCACTGCATAAAAAAACTGCTTACCACATTTTCACAAGCAACCCACTAAGTCTTTTCTTAACCCAACAATTTTCACAGAAGCCAGGCACTGTGTGAAGCATTTTATAAGCACTAGCTCATTTAATCCACATCTAACTTTCTGAGGTAGGTTATGATTGTTCACCCCCATAGTGAAGATAAGGAAACTGAGGCCTTGAGAAATAATTTACCCAAGGTTCCACTGGCATAAGTGGCATTCTCACCAGCACCACACTGTGGACCTGTTACTGATCCCTTCTAACTAATATTTCCAGCAAAGAAATTTGTGAGGAAATAAAGACACATTAAGTTCAAGGTAAGAAAATACGAGGTCAGTATTATATCAGAATTCAGTTTAACCTTGACAACTGGCTAAAATCGGACAACCAAAAGAACTGAAAGGAAATAAGCACAACAGTGGGGGCATGAAAGTGCAATGGGGTAACATGAAAAAAAAAACCAGAAAATCTCGTAAGACTTCGATTCTCTAATCTCAAAAATTAAGAATAGAACTACATCAGCAGTTTTCAACGTTTTCTGTTTTTCAAAATCTGCTCCCCCAAATCTCACTCTCTCTCTCTCTCTCTCTCTCTCTCTCTCTCTCACACACACACACACACACACACACACATCACTTTACTTAACAGTCTCAGTCAGTTCATGAACCCCTGAGGCCACCCTGGGCAACGCCTTTCCCACTAACCCCACATTTCCCACCTCAAGGTCAAAAATCTAAACTAAATGATTTTCACCCTCCCTTCTGGTACCCTAGGTGGATGAATCAAGGGTGAAAAACAAGTAGACTATTTAGAAAAAAGAAAAGACCTAAGAATTATGGCGAAGTTTAAACTACGTATTCATTTAGTATCTTCAGGATACTGGGATGTGTACATATATTGATAGAATATAGGAAACTCAAAAATATGATTAAATTCAGCACTGCTGTTATCATGGTGGTAGGTCCAGCTGCAAATCTCATCAGGAGGTCTGGAAACCTGAATTCAGGGCTTGGAAAAAATGATTAGAGACTTGGTAACCAGACTTTTGTGAAAAGTTTTTAAAATCATGATTTTCTTGGAAAAAGGCAATTAGAGGGTAACATAAGTCTTTAAGTATTTGAAAATTCTTTCATGGAGGTAGATAAATAGGCCATAAAAAGAGAAAAGCAAGAGGAAACTGTCTTCCTGGTAAAAGCATGAATAATTTAAATACAATGAACTTCCTACCTGACCCAGACAACAAGGTCCTACAGATGAACAAGTGACAAAACCACTTTAGAACTTTCCATGCCCTCTGGTTCTTAACCTGGAAATAGCTGAAACCATCCCCATGAAGTTCAATTTAGTCACATATGTGAAGCATCAGCTTGGCTGCCTAAAGCAAACCTTACTTGTGATAATTCTCAGAGCAAATAAAAAGATAATTCTTATTCCTCACATAAATTCCATATTACCATAAAGATTATTTGTGAGGCAATCTATAATGAATTTAGACCCTTACGGTTCTAATACACTAAAGTAAAAAAAAAAAAATGCAGAGAAGTATGTGTGATATGAAAATATATTTCTACTTTAAAAGTAACTAAGAATATGAAATTAGTCCAAATTCAGTCTTTGAAAAAAGCAGAAGCAGTATGAATGCACCCATAAGCCACCTGAGGTCTACCCTATACTAAAGGGAAAGCGACATCGCTTTAAAAAATGAGAAAACCACTAAAATTCTCATTAAATCAATGTTATCCCCAAAACTAGATATTTAGGGAAATATAGATTATCTACCCTTCTAGACATGGAAAACATGCATCTAATAAACCCACATATATCAAGCCAACCACAAAACAAGGGGAAACAATACCCGAGTAAGAAAAGCAAATCACCTATATGAAATATAACCTACGTGACATTTCTACATGAAACAGTACCAGGTTCTACAAAGTTAACTCCAACTTTCAAAGAATCCTAATTAAAAGCGCCTCCAATATATCATATAAAGTTTCAACAAATTGATTTATCAAATTTATTAAGTACACATAATGTTATAGGTACTTCACATAACTCTACATATGTATTCCCTCTCTCATACGAAATACACGTACTTTATAGAAAAAACTAAAAAATAACATTAGTTATCACTATCTCAGTTATTTCTATCTGATATTAAAAATGATTTCTGGGACTTCCCTGGTGGTGCAGTGGTTAAGAATCTACCTGCCAATGCAGGGGACACGGGTTTGAGCTCTGGTCCAGGAAGATCCCACATGCCATGGAGCATCTAAGCCCGTGCGCCACAACTACTGAGCCCACGTGCCACAACTACCGAAGCCTGCGCGCCTAGAGCCCGTGCTCCACAAGAGAAGCCACTACAATGAGAAGCCCGCGCACCGCAATGAAGAGTAGCCCCTGCTCGCCGCAACTAGAGGAAGCTCGTGCGCAGCAACAGACCCAACGCAGCCAAAAATAAAATAAATAAATTTATTTTTTTTTAATTTCTTTCTTTCTTTTTGGCTTAACTGTAACATCTACATAATTGTAGTATTTACACTTGGAGGCCATTCCCCTCCAGTTAATGATAGCAGGCATTAACTCCATTTTAGATTTTAGTTTGGGGCACTGCTCAGCCAGAGTAATGATAGAAATCTTATGACTATCAGGTTGCCGGTTTGTGCCAAAAAATGGCATTCCCAAAGAATGCTCTGTCTGGAATCTGTGGGGGAATCATATACAAATCTTCTGTTAACTCAGGCCTTCCAAAGAGGCTGGAAATGTTTGTGTGTTGGAGGGAGGGCGAAAGGGCTGAGAGTGGATTTGCTGACTCCTAAAGGTCCAGCCTTGAGATTCCAAGAGTTCTATAAAAGGGCAGTAAATTAGTGTTTGGCTAGTATTTGCTGACTACTGAAGCCAGCATAAACATTTACTTGAGGCTTTTAAATGTGTAAGGGTACCCAGTGGTTAGGTACAGTAATTCTGAATCTGAAAAAAACAAACAAGGCCACTGGAAATATTTCTAAATAAAGGTGGGGTAGGGAGGTATTTCCCCCATATTTCCTTTGTTTTCCCCAAGTAAACAATACAGACTTTTAGAAATGCAAAATTTGATTCTCAGCAGTATTGATCCCTATAAACTATTTTATTGCCTTATAAAAATACTAGCAATTCATACTTTTCCAAAAAGTCCACACATAGCTTTTAAACAGGCTACTTCAGTTCAAAAAAACAAAGAAAAAGGCCCATACTTTCCTGTGGAAACAGAAACAAAAGCAAATCTTCAAAAATATTTAGCTTTCTGCTATATAAAATATAAACCCCACATTCCTAAATAAAGTGGCAAAGATAGAACCTTTGTAGTTCTCTAGTCAATTATATGAGAGTGGTGATTCAGGGCAAAACCCGACCTTAAACATAACTATACAATATTACTAAATTACAGAGTAATTTTACCAATAAATATTCTGGTTGAAGACTGCTTTGTCATCTTTGCAAGTATTTTTAGTTGAAAGCAAGTGGTTGGGAAGTCCACGTGCACACGGTTCAGATTTTTAAAAATCTATTTTTAAGATCTGGTGACTGGATAGGTTTTCTAAACTCAATCCTTTTGAACTGGTAATTTGGAAAGGGTAAACCACAAGACGGTTAGTTAAGAAGCAAAGGACCTAACAAGCTCACCAACTCAGATCAGCATAAAACTAACTTAGAAACCTCCAAATCTAATGATGAGCCCAGACGGTCACTAAAGCCTATACATACACAACCTGTACTAAAAACTACCTCTCCAAATACAGCAAGGGCTATCTGAATTCTCTTGTTTTATATTTCCATAGTTATTTTGGGGTGAGCCCTCTTCAGATTTGTCCCCTAAATCTGCAAATCTGCTTCTTTCTACTTGGAATTAAGTTTCAGATTTTAATATACATAACCAGTTGTATATTTACCCAGTTTAATATACGGACCCAGTTGAGAATATTCTACAACAATTTAGAGTTTTTACTGAAGTTAGTAATAATTTTACTGAAATTCGTTAAATGATATTTTTTATCACTTTTAGCCGTTTTAGGCAAGGCAATCCCCATTCAATTTAGGTATCAAGAATCTGAAGTTGAGGGCTCAACTCATCCACATATTTTCTCTGGAAGGTCTAACTACTTTGACTAGAGATAAAAGATTAAAGCACCGTTATGACTAGGTCTTTCTTAAAGAGGGATGTTTCAAAAGGAAAGAAACTGTCCCCTCCCGTTAATCTAAATGAGCAGCCTCTTGTTCTCAGCAGTCCTTCTACACACAAGACCACTACTGACTTCAGTGGGAATTCTGCCCAAGAAGTGAGGAAGACAGGATAAGATTAAATTAGCCCTAAATCCACGCCATTGTTCCAAGCCATTACCACCTGTACAGTTCTCCAATAACCTCTATAAAGTAGATATCTGAGGTTTGATGGTGATTCTCAAATTGAATTTTAGGACTGATCCCTGGAACAGGTGACACAGCCTAATTCTAAAAGTCGTGTCAGCCTGATGGATGTATTGAGTTGGCCCTTATCACGATCCAAGATTGCACTGCAATGCAGCCCCATCCGTGGCTGCAACAGCAATCCAGTGATTTCTCACAGCAAAGAGCCCTCCAAACAGAAACTGAATAGGACGAAGTGTTATTCGTTTCCCAGTAAAACCTGTTCAAAGACTGGGAATTCTAAATCCCAGCTCCTGTGGCCAAGAAATTGACTCAGTTTCCCTCAAGTCCTAAATCCAGTGGGAAATGTGATAGAACATGGGCCAAAATTCTAATTCTCAATACAGTACTATACATAGAGGATACAGAAATAATAGATTCCGGTGAGAAGAAAAAAACAAGGGGAAAAATTAAAAGGTCACTGAATAAAACGGAAGAATAAAGGAAAAACTGTTAAGATTCATTTGTTAAAAGAAAAGGTTAAATAACAGTAACAAGAACAAGACGTCTAGCATACACGTGCCATTTCAGATGCGAGAAGTTCAAAAAACTGAGGAAAAGATGTGATTCAGAAAAGAGAAAATATATCCACAGGTCCTCTAGGTTCTACCTTCCCTCGCACCCCACCAGGGCTCTTAAAAACGGGCACCGGTGGTGGTGATAAGAAATGTAATTTAAGGCGTCCTAGGTCAATAGGGAGGGCTCCACAGAGACACCCCCCCAAAAAAAATAATAGACTCTAGGCGAGAGCTCGTCTCACTTCACCAAAAAACCCTGACCTCAAGGGAGATGAGCGATCTCGGGAAGCATGATGACCGACGGCTTCCAGTAGACATCCCGGCTGCCGCAGGCAGCGTCTGGGGCTGGAGATTTAGACTCCGATTCCAACCCTGCTCTTTCTGTTCTGTTCTCCTGGTCCTTCCCCTGCAGCTCAACTAACAACCCTCCCAACCCTCTGCCCTCAAATCTAGAGGAGAAAAATAAGCCATGGGTAGTGAGATGGCCTGAGTGCCGGGACTGCACGGATTAGAGAGCAAAACGTGCGCTTCTCTCCGAATCGGCCAGGTCGCACCCGTCCTGCGGGACAGAGCGAGTGGCGGCGGGGGACGCGCACCGTGCTTGGGACTGACGCGGCCCTCGCCCGGCTCCACGCAGCGCCCACGCGCGCGGTCGGCCGAGGGACGCGCGGCGTCCTCGCCTGCGTTTCCTCTCCCAAAATCATCCTCCAGAAGGGCGACGCCGCCGCCGCGTACCCCAAGCCCCCGCGCTCATCGCCAACAGTCGAAGGAGGACGGCCGCTCCGAACTGGGACAGGCTCGCGCGCCGCGGCTCGCGGCCCGCGCCCAGGATGGAGCCGGATCCCTCCTGCAGCCGCTCCGCGGGGCCCGGGACGCGTGATCCTGAGCCCACCGCACCCCCGCGGGGCCGGCGCAGTCCTCACCAGGCCCCCACCTCTCCCGGCGCCGACGAGACGCGGCCCCGGCTCCCGAGAAGGGAGAAGTGGGGGACCGCAGTGGAGCGGGGAAGCAGGGATCCGGCCTGGAGCAACAACAGGACCCGGTCCCCGGGGCGGGAACTAGTAGGAGAGAAGACAGGGAGTCGCAGAAAACCCCAAAGCCGGCAGCCCTCCCCCTCCTGGTGGAACCGTCCCGCCACCGCTTCCTGCCCAGGATCAGCTTCCCAGCTGCAGTCTCAGGAAAAATCCGAGACGCCCCTGCAGCTCCGGAGGGACCAGACGCTCTGCCCGGGATACCCCGCCCCGGGCCCGCCATTCCGCAGCTCCGCACACCTCCTTACCCGGACGCCGCACTCAGGAGCTCGCTCGCCGCAGGGACCCGTCCAGCTTCAGCGCCAGCCGCCGGCCGCAACACCCGCCTCCTCCCTCCCGTAGGTTTCAAATTGAAATTCCCTGGCTGAGTCCGTCAGAGGACTCCGCGCGCCAGCCCCGCCCCCTCGCGGCGGAAGCCCCTCCCGCGCCCCCGCCGGACGCGCACCGGGTGCGGAAACCCCCGCGGGCTGCGACACGCCCCCTGTGCCCAGGCCACGCCCCCGCGCCAGCCCGGGCGACCCTTCCCTAGGGATTCGCCGCGCGCCCTGGCCGGGTACCCTGCGCTGGAAGGACGCGTCTCGCCCTCGGAGATGCCCTGGATAATGAGTGCTGATGCCTGTGTGCAAGCCTTTGTTACCCGCGAATCCCGATCTTAAATGCCCTTTTGTCAACTTTCAAAAGTTATTCCTTCAAAGTGAATCCATTGACTAAACCTTTACCCCAGGCTAGGCCCTGTTGATACAGAAATAAGGAAAACTAGATTCTCCTCAGTCTAGAGTGGAAGAAGTGCTTTCACAGAGAGGGCAGTGGCAGGGAACCGTTTATTCTTCCTGTGGGAGGGACTGGAGGGATTGGGGAAGCCCACTGGAGGAGGGGCTTTTATGCTGAACCCAAAGTGTGGATAGGATCTCCAGGCGGGGGCCTGGGAGGATTGCAGAGCAGGATGTGGCTGAAGGCTGGAAACCTAGGTTCAGGCCGATTGTGGAAAGACACACGTACACACACAAACGATACCTCCCCGTTCTTTTGTGTAATTAGATCGCCTTCTTTCAGATTCTACTTATTTCTTCTTTTCTGAACCTTGGCATGTCAAACGGGCTGTCCAAGTCATTGCCTCTAGCATCTGGCACACATGTACCTCTTGTCCTTTGCCCCCTCGCACCTCGTCGGAGGTCTTTAGAGACTGCACCTCGGCCAAAATCTTCTTTTCTTTCCTAA
Source organism: Mesoplodon mirus (assembly GCF_964341445.2). Classification (NCBI taxonomy): domain Eukaryota; kingdom Metazoa; phylum Chordata; class Mammalia; order Artiodactyla; family Ziphiidae; genus Mesoplodon; species Mesoplodon mirus. Next base: position 31,664,554 of record NC_138986.1, on the reverse strand, counting down.
ACAGAGCCTTTTCTAAAATTAACAATGTCAAATCAAACCTCAGTTACAATGCCTTCCGTGCATATGATATTTTCAGTTAACAAACCACATTAACATATTTTATCATTTGATCCTCACAGGAACTTTATGAAAAAGGCAAGGCAAGTCTTATCTTCATTACATCAAAGAGAAAAGTAAGAGTCAGGAATATAAGTTACTTGCTAAGGTCCTGCCAGGGAATAATAAAAATAATAAAAGCTAACATTTACTATGTGCTTTATGTGCCAGGCATTGTTTGCAGTCCCACACATGAGTTAACTTACTTAATGCCCCCAATGCTAAGCAGCCAAGTAAAATTTAATAAGGTATGTTAACTACTATAGAGGGGAAGTCTGACTAGAAAGCAGTTCTGGTAAAGAAGACCTGGGAATATTACAAGACAATACTATTACAAAGTTAAAGGCAGATTTACAATGAAATTAGTCCTTGAAACTACACAGGCCTTGAAACTATATGCATAATTTTATTACTTTTTTTAAAGAATCCCTAAAGTTATATAAGGTTTAGGGCCTACAGAACCTTGTTCTACCTGTGATGAAACCCCTTTAAAATGTTAATGCAATATAATAACATAAATGTAGGCATAATTTATAAAACATAATGTCCTTATCATAGGAAATTATATCCCTACTATATCCTCTGTTGAAGTCTGCAAATCACTTCTGTACACCACCTTTTAGGAGAAATATTGACAAGCTAACTTATAGCCGTAGATGGGTGACCTTGATAATGTGGGAGCCAGCAAGACTTAGCCTAAAGAGATAGATGATGAAAGGTGATGGGAAAGTTGTGATCAAATATCTAAAGGCTATCATGAAGAATTATACTCTGTGTTGGACACAGCCTTACTTGGCCCCAACATTTCAATGGAATGGAGCAGATTCCGTGAAGACCTAGCAGGAACTGAAGGTAGGAAAATCAAATACTAGGGCCTATAAGGAAGTGAAGAAAACAGATGGAACAGGGTACCGTACAGATGTCAGTAAACAACAGGTGGTAGTCCAGGCAAGCAAGTCTTAACAGGGCAAGAAGAGGGGACTGGACAGACAGCAGGACAAAGTCCTGAACAGGTGGTATCTAGAGATGTAGGCAGGCTGGAACACGGGCTGCCTGGACAAAGCCAGAACATGAATCCCTAGGAAAAAAAAAACTGATAAGAGCAAGTCTGGGTCTTCCCATTAGACAGACTGGACTAACAGGCAAGACTGACACTGAGAACAAGACAGGAATAGATACCAGACCTGCGATTCACCACATCCAAGGTTAGCATCACAGCCTTAATCCTGGGCACCATCTGCAAGCAAAGCCAGCCTGGCAATTTGGATTTTAAATTCACCCAGGACTTCCTAGTGCTGTTACTTACCAACTCACTCACACAGGCATGCTCTTAAGGAATCTTTGTCTCACTATACCGGTGATTCATTCTTTTATCTTTGTGACTTCTGGGTGCCAAGGCCAACCAGGTGGAAGTATCTGGATGGCTCTAGATTGAGAACCTGCTCACAGGTTCTTGCCTGAGAACAGGCAAGAAGACCTGGCAATGCCCTCACATGCTGTCTGATGGAGGCAATCTCAATCTTCCCTGTGAATGCATGCATCCCAGTTCCACTGCCAGAAGCAACAAAGACACCATGCAAATGCCAAGAGGAGTCACTCCATCACCTGGCCACTCACTGGAGCAGTTTCAGTTACCTGTGGCTGCATAACTCCAAAATGTAATGACAACAATTTTATTGCTCCCGATTCTGTGGGGCAGGCATTCAAGCAGGGCTCAGCAGGATGGCTCGTCTCTGCTCCATGTGGTGTCAGCTTGGGAGGCTCAACCATGAATGAAGGATCCAAGATGGCCTCACTCCCATGTGCTGCCTGTCACCTGGGGAGCCTGATTTCTCCTCTACATGGACTCTCATCTTCCAGGGCCTCTCTCTTTCCATGCGGCCTCTTAGCTGGATAACCCAGACTTCTTTACATGGCCTCTGGCCTCTGAGAAGGTATAAACAAAAGCTGCAAGGCCTTTCAGGCCTAGGCCCACAAGTCCTACAGCATCACGTATGCCCCATTCTGTTGGTCAAAGCAAGTCAGAGAACCAGCCCCAATTCAAGGAGAGGGATCATAGACTTCACCTCTTGATAGGAGGAGTGGAATGTGTGCACAGTGACAGGAAGAATTGTTGGCAGCCATCTTGGTAAACAACTTACCACGGAAGCTGGGTTTTTCTAGTCTAGTATTTGAGTCTGCCCTCAAGCAACCCTTCTCCTTTCCATCTACAGTAAAATCTTCCACTGGTTTTTCCTCAAAAGTATCACAAGGCCCCTTTTCCATCTGAGTCACACTGAGTGATGACAATATCCTTTTGAAAGGTCACTCCCAACTACTGCTAATGATTCACATGAGCATCTCAAGCCTGCCGAACTGAGGTACTCCCTCAATCATAGCTGGAGCTGTGCCCCACACACCCCTGCTTCCTCTGGCTCAGAGACACAGAAAGAGGCCTGGATATGCTGAAACTGGAACAGAATCTCCTTTTTCTCTTTAATCGAAGTATAGTTGACTTACAATGTTGTGCTAATGTCTGCTGTACAGCAAGGTGACTCAGTTATACACATATATACATTCTTTTTAGTTTTGTTTTGGTTTTTGTTTTTGCGGTACGCGGGCCTCTCACTGTGGTGGCCTCTCCCGTTGCGGAGCACAGGCTCCGGACGCCCACACTCAGCGGCCATGGCTCACAGGCCCAGCCGCTCCGTGGCATGTGGGATCCTCCCGGACCAGGGCACGAACCCGTGTCCCCTGCATCAGCAGGCGGACCCTCAACCACTGTGCCACCAGGGAAGCCCTATACATTCTTTTTTTAATATTCTTTTCCATTATGGTTTATGCCAGGAGATTGGATATAGTTCCCTGGCTCTACAGTAGGACCTTGTTGTTTATCCATTCTAAATGTAATAGTTTGTATCTACTCACCCCAAACTCCCAGTCCATCCCTCTCCCTCTCCCCCTCCCCCTTGGCAACCACACGTCTGTTCTCTCCGTCTGTGAATCTCCCAGTTGCTTACTATGGGATCTCACAGTCGATTGGTCCCTAGCACTGAGCGCAGATATAGAACAGGCCCGGTAAAAATCCCCTCCAAAAGTTACATTTGGAAAGGGTGAAACAAAGATGTATTATTTCAGTTTAACAATCTGAGTGTCATCATGCACCAGGACTCATGCCATGCTCTGAACATTCAGAAATGAATAATACATCATCCCTGCTATGGTGGAGTTCACAGTCTGGTAGACAACAAATCGGGTAAAGGGAGTCAGGAATTCTGGTTCTTATTTCTGCCCTCAAATTGTCCTCACCACCTGACACAGACTACACTTAGTCTCTGCCTCTTTAGTTAGAGGCTATGTGAACTTGGAGAATAAAACAATGTTTTGTTGTTGTTGTTTTTATCATTTATTCATTTATTTATTTTCGGCCGCGTCGGGTCTTCATTGCTGCGCATGGGCTCTCTCTAGTTGCGGAGAGTGGGGGCTACTCTGCGTTGCCATGTGAGGGCTCCTCATTGCGGTGGCTTCTCTTGTTGCGGAGCACGGGCTCTAGGCACGCGGGTGTCAGTAGTTGCAGCTCGTGGGCTCAGTAGTTGTGGCGCATGGGCTTAGTTGCTCCCCGGCATGTGGGATCTTCCCAGACCAGGGCTCGAAACCATGTCCCCTGCATTGGCAGGCAGATTCTTAACCACCGCGCCACCAGCGAAGCCCAAAACAATGTTTTTTGATGTCAGTATACAAACATCAAGTCTCATTTTATACCAGTTACATTCGGACAGTAACACAGAGCAAGTTTATGAAAGTTTATATTTTACTTTGATTCTCAGTGATAAATAAAGAAAGGTTATAGAGCCTTCCGTGTGTGCCTGATCTTCAGGACAGAAGGGCTTAGAGAGGTCCAAAGAGAAGGCTCCAGGCCCATTCACAGATGTAAACCTAGAATCTAAGGGAAAGAGGAGACCGTGGAAAGAGCCTTAGGGGCCTGGATCCTCATTTTGCCGGGAGCAGGCTGATGTCCTAGGATGGGGAATGGCTGAGACAGAACACCAAGCTTTGACGAAAATGGATTGCCATGTGACCTCCCCTCACAGGACTGGGGTCAGCAGACCCGCAGTCACTAAGCTCTTTCCCGAACAGTGAATGGAGGGAGAGCTTGGTTAGGTGCACTTCCAATGCACACTTAATTAGATGTGGGGATTGGGGGGCAAAATGACCTTGAAGCAGCATCACTGGACTTCACTGGGCAGGCAAAACTGCCCCCCAGTACTGCAGCATGCTTCTGACATACATGGCAGCGGGAGCTAAGTTCTTTGGGCATGCGGTGAGGGGCACCACGTGTGGAACGTAATTTCTAAGTGGCCTCAGCAAGTACTGGTGAAACCCATCAACAGCTACAACAGCGGCCGCAGAAGAGACTGTTGAATAAAAGCACCAGAAGAAAAATTAGAAGAGCAGTCCCCTGGGTTAGAAGGGTTTTGCTGGCGATAGCTACATAGCCCAGACCTGACTGGCTAGTTTATAAGATAGCCACTGGAAATAGTAAAGACAGTGGGATTGGAACTGGAATGTTGCAGTTTCTAACCAAATTCCTCCGTTTGGAAAACTGACCATCTTAGGGAGTGGTCCTCAGTTTATGCAAAACAGATGTGAGGTATGAGGTTGGTATTAGCAAACCTTCAGTTTAGTTTTGTGTGGTTTCCCCCGAGCTATACATCTATGTTCTACTTATTGGAAAACACTTAGAAGGATCGGGATTTTAAGGTTATGTATACGCTAGTGTGTCCTATGATCCCACCTTCCAGAGGAATATCCTCCTGGAGAGTATAGTTTCAAACCGGTAGATTCCCAGTAAAGGGAATATTGGTTCCTATCTCTTCCCTGAAAGTGTCCTCACTACTTGACACAGACTACACTTAGTCTCTACCACTTTAGAGTATACATGAACTACCAGGGTAAAACAATTTTTTGATATCAATATACAAACACCATTGAGTTCCATTTTATGCCATTAAAATTCAATCTGAAACTGACTACCGTTTCAAAAATCCAACTATAATCTGAACACCTAAAATCTAAGGACAGAGAAAGGTTATAGTAGGATTGAAAGAGGTAAACCAGGCAAATACTAACTAAAAGAAAGCTAATGTTGCTCTATTAATAACAGATAAAATAGATTTTAAGATGCAAAGCACTACTAGAGATAAGATGGATCAATATTATGGAAAAATAATTTAATTCACCAGGAAGGTATAAAAATGTTAAACTTGTAACATAGCTTCTAACATAGTTTGTAACATGCATCTTATAACACAGCTTCAAAATATATAAAGCAAATATAAATGGAATTCCTGGTAAAAGTTAATGAACTACTATCATAAAGGGAGAGTATGACAGCTCTATTAATATTTGACAGACCAAGCAGACAGAACTCAGTAAGATTATATGGTTTTGAAAATACAATGAACAATCTTGACATAATGAAAATATGTAGAAATTTTCAGAGATTTCAACAACTGCAGAATATGCATTCTTCTCAAGCATACAAACACCACTTATGAAAATTACATATCAGGCCATAAAATAAATCTCAGATTTCAAATTTAAACTCAAGTCTCAAGTTTCATACAACTGATATCATGTACCATATGTCATAATCCACAGCAATTAGGTAAGAAAAGAATAGTAATTAACTTTTAAAACTCCATATAGGGCCTCCCTGGTGGCGCAGTGGTTGAGAGTCCGCCTGCCGATGCAGGGGATACGGGTTCGTGCCCCGGTCTGGGAGGATCCCATATGCCGCGGAGCGGCTGGGCCCGTGAGCCATGGCCGCTGGGCCTGCGCGTCCGGAGCCTGTGCTCCGCAACGGGGGAGGCCACAACAGTGAGAGGCCCGCATACCGCAAAAAAAAAAAAAACTCCATATATTTGGGGGAAGGTACTTCTTAATAACTCACGGGGAAAGGAGTAAACATAATAGAAATTATGAATGCTTAAAATAATTACAAAATCATGAGAACAATCATGGAATTCAGCTAAAATGGTGCTCAGAAAGAATTCATGGCCTTAAATATATGTACTGAAAAAGAAGAAGGCTGAAAATTAATAAACATCCAACTTACAGAATTAATTGTTTTAAAAAGAAAATATTCCATATGAAAGTAATACATATAAAATTGGAAATTAATGATCTAAGAAATATTCAGAAGAAAGAATCATTGCAGTCAAAATTTGGTTCTATGAAAATATTTATAAAATAAGTCACCTCTGGCAAGACCAATCTAGAAAAAAAGTGAGATGACACAAGTGAACAATTATAACAATAAGAAAAGGAGAGCAGATAAAGGAATTTTTAAAATAACAGAAAAATACTATTAACTTTAAGACAAATTTAAAAGTTTAGGGGAAATGGAAAAATTCTTAGAAAAATTGTGAATTGCTAAACTCAACTCAAAAAGAAAAAGAAAAGGAAATTTCCACAGACACCACTGAAATTGAATCAGAAGTTTTAAAACTCCAAAAAAGAAAAAAATTATAATAAAATAATAATAAATAAAACTCACAAAAAGGAAGCACTAGAGTGAAGTGGTTTATAGATAAGAGCTACCAAATATTCAAGGAACAAGAGAGTACAAATTGTCTTTGCTCTGCTGCTACAGTACTGGGTGTAAGGGCTACAGATACCATGGCTTTTTTGTTAATAGTTTGCCAGATTACAAGGAGCCACATTTGATACTGATGGAGAAGACTGCACGTTTCCCAGAGATCCTGTACATTGTGCTGGGTTCCATGACAGGATGAGACTTTGTGTTTTTTCCCTTGTAGAGGGAAGGTGTATGTACTTTGTGTGGAAAGAAGGAAAAAACAGGTATTTGCTGACAGAAGAATAGATGATGGTAGAGATAAGGCTATGCGACAAGGTATATTTTCTTTTCCTCTGGGGCACAAAACTGTCCACATCTCCGAGCCTCCTTTGCAGTTAAGTGTGGCCATGTGAGTGGGTTCTGGCCAATGGAAGGTGGGTAGAGTTGGTGTAAAGTGTCTTCAGGCATAGTTCCTATTAAAAAAATCTCCCGCATGATCCTTCACACTGTTTATCTCTCTTCCTTTATTTGCTAGATGCAGAGGACCCAGAGGAGGAGTTCAAGGCCTTAGGAGATGATAGATCCTCTAGAATGTAAAGAGCTTAGGTCCCTGAATGTATGGAGCAGAGTCCCTCCTTATCCCCATGCAAAACCCATACTGGACTATGAGCAAGAAATAAGTGAGGAATAAACTTTTATTATATTGCACCACTGAGATTTTGAGGTGAGTTTTTTTTTAATAATAGCAATTAGCCTATTTTGAAATTATAGCAATGCTAGACTAATTCTTCCAGAAAACAAGAAGTAACATGCTCCAAGTCATTGTATAATACCAAAACTCAAGGAGACTAGTACAATAGGGAAGATCTTGAAGTAAATCTCAAAATCAGGCAGAACAGTTCAAGTCCTAATTGAAGATACTAGTAATGTAAAGAAAAGAATGATAAATTCTGATTAAGGGTATCATGGAAATTAGAGTGGATGGGTAGCTTTTAAGAGAAAACACATGAGCAAAGGCATTAAGGCTTGAAAGAGGAGCTTGGGTTAGGATTCACTGCAGGTTTTCATAAGAGTGTTAGATTTTTAAGTGTTTTATCCATTTATTATTTTAAATATAACTTTCCCAGAGAGTCTTAGCTAAGCGAAAACCTCAAAGCATGATAATTCAATTCATTTAAATTTAAACTCAGTAAATAGAGCAAATATTTTCATTGTGATGTACCATGTGCTAAGTAGACAGGCAAGCCACCTTCCAAAAAAGACTAGCACTTGGCTTATAACTGTTTAACCCATTGATCAATGACACCTAAATAAGTAGTGGCTTAATGAAATCATTACATATAAAAAACAATGCACTTTTCATATAAGAGCCTCATGTGCCCTTTGTAAGAGAATAATATTCACCCTAATGGGTTACACATATCAAGTATTTAATATTCTAAAATGTCTGCTCCCGTAAGAAAAATTGAGATGAACTAAAAAAGTATGACTAAGTAAAATCCTCCAAAGGTGGATGGACATGAGACTTTGAGATAAGTAAGATCTGACTATTCATCTGAGCTCAGTGATGTCAATCAAAGCTGTCTCGCCGAGTTGAACTGGGCATTCCACTGACTGGAGTAGGAACACATGGGGAGAATCCCAGGCACATGGAGGTTTTTCAGAGAACTAAAATTTAAGATGTGAGAATAGCCTGAGTGGGACACCTATCAGCTAAATTAACCACAAGCCTTGATAAATCTTATCAACCTGGTCAAGCAGCTTCCCTTGCTTCAGCACTGATACCTGTTCAGATCTCCAGAAACTCTGACCTCAGAGAACATCTTGCTCAGTTGATTTCAGCTATAGCTTTAATATTTTTAAAAAGTGTTTTGGTATGTCTTGGAAAAGGCTAACAGACAAGGATAGACTTTCAAAGATAAGAGTAGTCTCTAAACCTTATGCCACAAAGAAAACTAACAAGGTTGTCCAGAAGTTAACCCTGGGGGGCAAGGGCAGGAGACAAAACCTACAGTGAAAAAAATAAAACTTCCCCAAGGGAAAGAGTCATCTATAATATGCACGCAAATAAGACAGAGTGAAAGAAACCTATTAATCTGTGTCACTGTGACAGCTAGATTTTTAGGTTATGATGTATGTAACTTGTCCCTTACTAATGGACATGTATGTACTTAAAATTTTTTGCTTCTGTAAGCAATACCTACATCAAAACTAATATTCTTGTACATATGTCTATGAGTACATGTATGAGCTTTTTTGGTAAATATCCTTTATCAAATTAAAAATACTTTCTAATCTTAAATTGCCAAGACTTTACATTTTTTTTCTTTTTTAAAATCACGAACAGGTATTGAATCTAATCAAATGATTTTTTTCTGAATCTGTTAATATGATCATAAATAATTTCTTTCCTTTATCTGATTATGATGTGAATCACATTAATTGATTTTCAAATGTTAAGCCAATCTTTTTCTTTCTTTCTTTCTTTCTTTCCTTCTTTCTTTCTTGCTGCATTGGGTCTTCGTTGCTGCATGTGGGCTTTCTCTAGTTGCAGCGAGCAGGGGCTACTCTTTGTTGTGGTGCGCGGGCTTCTCATTGCAGTGGCTTCTTTTGTGGAGCGCAGGCTCTAGGCACACGGGCTTCAGTAGTTGTGGCTTGCAGGCTCTAGAGTGCAGGCTCAGTAGTTGTGGTGCACAGGCTTAGTTGCTTCGCGGCATGTGGGAGCTTCCCTGACCAGGGATCAAACCCGTGTCCCCTGCATTGGCAGGAGGATTCTTAACCACTGCACCACCAGGGAAGTCCCTGTTAAGCCAGTTTTGCATTCCTATAATAAAACTTAATTGTGAAGTAGTATCCTTTGTATATATTGCCATATTCAATTGGCTAGTATTGTAGCTAGGATTTTTAAATTTTCATTCATGAGAGAGATTGGACTGTAATATTTCCTTTTAAATAATATCCTTTTTTTTTTTTTTTTTAGTTTCTGCTTTATAACAAAGTGAAGCAGTCATACATATACATCTGTTCCCTTAAATAATATCCTTTTCAGGCTTTGATATCAAGATTATGTTGACCTTATCAAACAAACTGGAAAGTTTACACTCATTTTTTACTTTCTGAAAGAGGTTGTGTAAGATTGGAGTTATTGGGACTTCCCTGGTGGTCTGGTGGCTGAGACTCCGTGCTCCCAATGGAGGGGGCTCAGGTTCGATCCCTGGTCACAGAACTAGATCCCACATGCTGCAACTAAGAGCCCGCGTGCCGCAACTAAGACCCCACGCAGCCAAATAAATAAATACTAAAAAAAAAAAAAAAAGATTGGAGTTATTTTTTCCTTAAGTGTATAACTAATTCACTGATAAAGCTGTATGGGCTTAGAGTTTTCTTTGTGGAAAGGATTAATTATGGGTTCACATTTGTATTAAATAAAGTTTTGGTTAGTAACATTTTTCAAGGAATTTTAAATTTTCACTTGAATTTTCAAATTTACTGATTAATTGTTCATAATGTTTTTTTACCCTTTCATGTCAAAAGGTAGTGATGTCCTTTACTTCATTCCTGATCTAGGTCACTGTGCTTTCTCTCTTTTTTTCCCTTGATTCATCTTCCTAGAGGCTTATCAGTTTTATTAGTTATTTTAAGGAAAAACTTTTGATTTTATTTTTTTCCCATTATTCAAGTGTTTTCTCTCTAATTAGTACTTGAGATTATCTTCATTATTTCTTTTGTTTGCTGTTATTTTTCTGAAATCTTGAAAAACTTACTTAGATAATTGATTTTTGGTACTTCTTTTCTAATACGACTATAAAATTCTCTTGAAATATTCTGCACAATTTGCTGTCACATTTTTACTTTTATTCATTTAAAAATATTCTTTTAATTCCAAATCTAGGGGATTTAATAATATTTGATATCAAGATTTATTGTAAAGCTATAGGATGTGTGATAACCCTAGAAGGATAGACAAATAGACCACTGGAACACAATAAAATGTCCCAAAACAGTCCCACACATATATGGTCACTTATTCATGAGAAAGGCGTCACTGCAGGGAAATGGAAAAAGGACGGTTCTGTCAATAAATGATATCAAGGACTTCCCTGGTGGTGCAGTGGTTAAGAATCCACCTACCAATGCAGGGAACACGGGTTCGAGCCCTGGTCCGGGAAGATCCCACATGCTGCGGAGCAACTAAGCCCGTGTGCCACAACTACTCAGCCTGTGCTCTAGAGCCCATGAGCCACAACTACTGAGCCCACATGCGACAACTACTGAAGCTTGTGTGCCTAGAGCCCATACTCCGCAACAAAGAGAAGCCACTGCAATGAGAAGCCCAGGCACTGCATCGAAGAGTAGCCCCCGCTCGCCACAACTAGAGAAAGCCCACACACAGCAACAAACACCCAATGCAGCCAAAACTAAATAAATAAATTTATTAAATAAATTAATTAAATAAATGATATCAAGTCCATCAAATAACCACATAGGAAAAGAAATGAATCTTGACCCAAACTTCCCTCCATACATAAAAATCAGTTGTAGCAGGATTGTAGACATGTGTAAATGGTAAAAACAATAAAGCTTCTTCTATCTACAAGATAATATAAAATAATGTCTTCATCATATTGGAATAGGCAACAATGTCTCACAATTAGCACACACACCCACACGCACATGCACACACACAACACTAACCATAAAGAAGCAGATTGATCAACTACACCACTAATATTAAGAATTTGGGGGGACTTCCCTGGTGGTCCAGAGGTTAAGACTCCATTCTCCCCCTACAGTGAGCACAGATTTGATCCCTGGTTGAGGAACTGAGATCCCACCTGTGGGCTGCGCGGCCAAAAAAAAGAAATTAAGAACGTTTGTTCATCAGAAGACAACATGATGAGAGTGAAAGGCAAGCTGCAAAGTGGGAGTGTTGGAATTCATATATCTCACAAAGTATCCTTACCTAGAATATATAAAGAACACTTACAAATCAATAAAATAAGCCAGAAAACTCAGTGAAAATGGACAAAAGGCATGGAAACATCATAAAAGCAGGGTACTCAAACGGTCAACAAATATATGAAAAGGTGCTCAAGATTATTAGTCACATAGGGAATGCAAATTTAAATCACAGTGTTGGGCTTTCCTGTTGGCACAGTGGTTAAGAATCCACCTGCCAATGCAGGGGACACGGGTTTGAGCCCTGGCCTGGGAAGGTCCCATATGCCGCGGAGCAACTAAGCCCGTGCACCACAACTACTGAGCCTGAGCTCTAGAGCCCGCAAGCCACAGCTACTGAGCCCACGTGCCACAACTACTGAAGCCTGCTCACCCAGAGCCCGTGCTCCGCAACAAAAGAAGCCACTGCAATGAGAAGCCCACGCACTGCAACAAAGAGTAGCCCCTGCTCGCCACAACTATAGAAAGGCCGCACACAACAACGAAGACCCAACACAACCAAAATTAAAATAAATAAGTAAAATAAATAAATTTTTTTGAAAATAAAAATAAATAAAAATAAATAAATCACAGTGTTATACCACTATATAACCATCAGAGTGGCTAAAATTAAAAGAATGATAATACCGAATGTTAAGGATGGTGAGAGTACAAATTGGTAAAACCATTTTGGGAAACTATTTGGCAGTATATAGTAAAACTGGACATATGCATATATTATGCCTTCAAAATTTTACTCCAAGAAATATATTCTAAAGAAATATGGACATAAATATACCAAGATATGTATGCAGCTGTGCATAGCAGCATTTTCTTGTAACAGCCCAAATAACAGAATATCCACAAACAATACAATTATGGTATATTCATATAATCAGTTATTATACAACAATTAAAACAAATGAATTATAGCAAATACAAGCAAACATGGATGTACCTCAAAAGTATAATGCTGAATGAAAAAAGCCAGACACAAAAGAATATATACAATGGGCTTCCCTGGTGGCGCAGTGGTTGAGAGTCCGCCTGCCGATGCAGGGGTCACGGGTTCGTGCCCCGGTCTGGGAAGATCCCACATGCCGCGGAGCGGCTGGGCCCGTGAGCCATGGCCACTGAGCCTGCGCATCCGGAGCCTGTGCTCCACAACGGGAGAGGCCACAACAGTGAGAGGCCCGCGTACCGAAAAAAAAAAAAAAAAAAGAATATATACAGTGCAATTCTATTTATGTAATGTTCAAAAACAAGCAATAAGTCTATGGTGATAGAAATTAAGGATGATTTAATTTTGCTGGTGGAGTAACGACAGAGAAGGGGTTCTGGGGTACTAGCAAAGACTTATTTCCTGATCCAGATAGTGGTTACACAGTAATACACAGGTGTATTAACCTTGCAAAATTCATTGAATGATAAACTTATGATTGGTGCACTTTTCTGTATGAATGTTACACTTCAATTTTAAAAGTGTAATTTTTTTTTTTTTTTTTTTTTGGCTGCACCGTGCGGCATTCAGGATCTTAATTCCCCGACCAGGGATTCAACCCGTGCCCCCTGCACCGGAAGAGTGGAGTCTTAGCCACTGGACAGCCAGGGAAGTCCCTAAAAGTTTAATTTTAAAAAATTCTGAGAAAAAAATGTGTATCTATATGGTCTCTAAGTGGTGGTGTCTCTCTGCTTTTATCGTAGGCCTCCACGGCAGAAATAATTAAACAACTCCTCACTCTGTGAATATATTTCAAACTGTCTTAAAAATATTAAAACCAGGGGATGGGGGGAGGGATAAATTGGGAGACTGGACTGACATGTACACACTACTATATATATAACATAGATAACTAATAAGAACCTGCTATACAGCATAGGGAACTCTACTCCATACTCTGTAATGGACTATATGGGAAAAGAATCTAACAACAACAACAAAAAAGTGGATATATGTGTATGTATAACTGATTCACTTTGTTGTACACCCAAAACTAACACAACATTGTAAATCGACTCTACTACTCCAAAAAAAAAATTGTAATACATTAAAACCAGTTTTAGAGACTTCCGGGTAAGATGGCGGAAGAGTAAGACGCGGAGATCACCTTCCTCCCCACGGATACACCAGAAATACAGCTACACGTGGAACAACTCCTACAGAACACCTACTGAATGCTGGCAGAAGACCCCAGACCTCCCAAAAGGCAAGAAACTCCCCCACATACCTGGGTAGGGCAAAGCGGAGAGATACCCGCACAGAGGATCGGTGCCGAGCGGCACTCACCAGCCCGAGAGGCTTTGTCTGCTCGCCCGCCAGGGTGGGTGGCGCTGGAAGCTGAGGCTCGGGCTTCGGTCAGAGCGCAGGGAGAGGACTGGGGCTGGCGGCGAGAACTCAGCCTGAAGGGGGCTAATGTGCCACAGCTAGCCGGCAGGGAGTCCGGGAAAACTCTGGAGCTGCCGAAGAGGCAAGAGACTTTTTCTTCCCTCTTGGTTTCCTGGTGTGCGAGGAGAGGGGATTAAGAGCGCTGCTTAAAGGGGCTCCACAGACGGGCGCGAGTCACGACTGAAAGCGCGGAGCCCAGTGACGGGCGCGGGACGCTGGGGCTGCTGCTACCGCCGCCAAGAAGCCTGTGTGCGAGCGCAGGTCACTGTCCACACCGCCCTTCCGGGATCCTGTGCAGCCCGCCACTGCCGGGGTCCTGGGATCCAGGGGCGGCTTCCCTGGGACAACGCATGGCGCGCCTCGGGCTGGTGCAACGTCACGCCGACCTCTGCCGCTGCAGGCTCGCCCCTCACTCCGTGTCCCTCCCTCCCGCCCGGCCTGAGTGAGCCAGAGTCCCCGAAGAGGCTGCTCCTTTAACCCTGTCCTGTCTGAGCGAAGAACAGACGCCCTCCGGCGACCTACACGCAGAGGCGGGGCCAAATCCAAAGCTGAGACCCAGGAGCTGTGAGAACAAAGAAGAGAAAGGGAAACCTCTCCCAGCAGCCTCAGAAGCAGCGGATTAAAGCTCCACAATCAACTTGATGTACCCTGCATCTGTGGAATACATGAATAGACAACAAATCATCCCAAATTGAGGAGCCAGGAGTCAGTGCTGTGCCTCTGAGGTGGGAGAGCCAACTTCAGGACACTGGTCCACAAGAGACCTCCCAGCTCCACATAATATCAAACGGCAAAAATCTTCCAGAGATCTCCATCTCAACACCAGCACCCAGCTTCACTCAACGACCAGCAAGCTACAGTGCTGGACACCCTATGCCAAACAACTAGCAAGACAGGAACACAACCACACCCATTAGCAGAGAGGTGGCCTAAAATCATAAAAAGTCCGCAGACACCCCAAAACACACCACCAGACGTGGACCTGCCCACCAGAAAGACAAGATCCAGCCTCACTCACCAGAACACAGGCACTAGTCCCCTCCACCAGGAAGCCTACACAACCCACTAAACCAACCTTAGCCACTGGGGACAGACAGCAAAAACAACGGGAACTACGAACCTGCAGCCTGCAAAAAGGAGACCCCAAACACAGTAACATAAGCAAAATGAGAAGACAGAAAAACACACAGCAGGAGAAGGAGCAAGATAAAAACCCACCAGACCTAACAAATGAAGAGATAATAGGCAGTCTACCTGAAAAAGAATTCAGAATAATGATGGTAAAGATGATCCAAGATTCTATTTCCCAGATCCAAAATCTTGGAAATAGAATAGACAAAATGCAAGAAACAGTTAACAAGGACCTAGAAGAACTAAAGATGAATCAAGCATCGATTAAAAACACAATAAATGAAATGAAAAATACTCTAGATGGGATCAATAGCAGAATAACTGAGGCAGAAGAACGGATAAGTGAGGTGGAAGATAAAATAGTGGAAATAACTGAGGCAGAGCAAAATAAAGAAAAAAGAATGAAAAGAACAGAGGACAGTCTCAGAGACCTCTGGGACAACATTAAACACACCAACATTCGAATTATAGGGGTTCCAGAAGAAGAAGAGAAAAAGAAAGGGACTGAGAAAATATTTGAAGAGATTATAGTTGAAAACTTCCCTAATATGGGAAAGGAAATAGTTAATCAAGTCCAGGAGGCACAGAGAGTCCCATACAGAATAAATCCAAGGAGAAATACGCCAAGACACATATTAATCAAACTGTCAAAAATTAAACACAAAGAAATCATATTAAAAGCAGCAAGGCAAAAACAACAAATAACACACAAGGGAATCCCCATCAGGATAACAGCTGATCTCTCAGCAGAAACTCTGCAAGCCAGAAGGGAGTGGCAGGACATAATTAAAGTGATGAAAGAGAAAAACCTGCAACCAAGATTACTCTACCCAGCAAGGATCTCATTCAGATTTGATGGAGAAATTAAAACGTTTACAGACAAGCAAAAGCTGAGAGAGTTCAGCACCACCAAACCAGCTTTACAACAAATGCTAAAGGAACTTCTCTAGGCAAGAAACACAACAGAAGTAAAAGACCTACAATAACGAACCCAAAACAATTAAGAAAATGGGAATAGGAACATACATATCGATAATTACCTTAAATGTAAATGGACTAAATGCTCCCACCAAAAGACACAGATTGGCTGAATGGATACAAAAACAAGACCCAGATATATGCTGTCTACAAGAGACCCACTTCAGACCTAGAGACACATACAGACTGAAAGTAAGGGGATGGAAAAAGATATTCCATGCAAATGGAAACCAAAAGAAAGCTGGAGTAGCAATTCTCATATCAGACAAAATAGACTTTAAAATAAAGACTACTAGAAGAGACAAAGAAGGACACTACCTAATGATCAAGGGATCGATCCAAGAAGAAGATATAACAATTGTAAATATTTATGCACCCAACATAGGAGCACCTCAATACATAAGGCAAATACTAACAGCCATAAAAGGAGAAATCGACAGTAACACAATCATAGTAGGGGACTTTAACACCCCACTTTCACCAATGGACAGATCATCCAAAATGAAAATCAATAAGGAAACACAAGCTTTAAATGATACATTAAACAAGATGGACTTAATTGATATTTATAGGACATTCCATCCAAAAACAACAGAATACACATTTTTCTCAAGTGCTCATGGAACATTCTCCAGGATAGATCACATCTTGGGTCACAAATCAAGCGTTGGTAAATTTAAGAAAATTGAAATTGTATCAAGTATCTTTTCCGACCACAATGCTATGAGACTAGATATCAATTACAGGAAAAGAGCTGTAAAAAATACAAACACATGGAGGCTAAACAATACACTACTTAATAACGAAGTGATCACTGAAGAAATCAAAGAGGAAATTAAAAAATACCTAGAAACAAATGACAATGGAGACACGACGACCCAAAACCTATGGGACGCAGCAAAAGCAGTTCTAAGAGGGAAGTTTATAGCAATACAATCCCACCTTAAGAAACAGGAAACATCTCGAATAAACAACCTAACCTTGCACCTAAAGCAATTAGAGAAAGAAGAACAAAAACATCCCAAAGTTAGCAGAAGGAAAGAAATCATAAAAATCAGATCAGAAATAAATGAAAAAGAAATGAAGGAAACGATAGCAAAGATCAATAAAACTAAAAGCTGGTTCTTTGAGAAGATAAACAAAATTGATAAACCATTAGCCAGACTCATCAAGAAAAGAAGGGAGAAGACTCAAATCAATAGAATTAGAAATGAAAAAGGAGAAGTAACAACTGACACTGCAGAAATACAAAAGATCATGAGAGATTACTATAAGCAACTCTATGACCATAAAATGGACAACCTGGAAGAGATGGACAAATTCTTAGAAATGCACAACCTGCCAAGACTGACTCAGGAAGAAATAGAAAATATGAATAGACCAATCACAAGCACTGAAATTGAAACTGTGATTAAAAATCTTCCATCAAACAAAAGCCCAGGACCAGATGGCTTCACAGGCGAATTCTATCAAACATTTAGAGAAGAGCTAACACCCATCCTTCTCAAACTCTTCCAAACAATATCAGAGGAAGGAACACTCCCAAACTCATTCTACGAGGCCACCATCACCTTGATACCAAAACCAGGCAAGGATGTCACAAAGAAAGAAAACTACAGGCCAATATCACTGATGAACATAGATGCAAAAATCCTCAACAAAATACTAGCAAACAGAATCCAACAGCACATTAAAAGGATCATACACCATGATCAAGTGGGGTTTATTCCAGGAATGCAAGGATTCTTCAATATACGCAAATCAATCAACGTGATACACCACATTAACAAATTGAAGGAGAAAAACCATATGATCATCTCAATAGATGCAGAGAAAGCTTTCGACAAAATTCAACACCCATTTATGATAAAAACCCTGCAGAAAGTAGGCATAGAGGGAACTTTCCTCAACATAATAAAGGCCATATATGACAAACCCACAGCCAACATTGTCCTCAATGGTGAAAAACTGAAACCATTTCCACTAAGATCAGGAACAAGACAAGGTTGCCCACTCTCACCACTCTTATTCAACATAGTTTTGGAAGTTTTAGCAACAGCAATCAGAGAAGAAAAGGAAATAAAAGGAATCCAAATCGGAAAAGAAGAAGTAAAGCTGTAACTGTTTGCAGATGACATGATACTATACATAGAGAATCCTAAAGATGCTACCAGAAAACTACTAGAGCTAATCAATGAATTTGGTAAAGTTGCAGGATACAAAATTAATGCACAGAAATCTCTGGCATTCCTATATACTAATGATGAAAAATCTGAAAGTGAAATCAAGGAAACACTCCCATTTACCATTGCAACAAAAAGAATAAAATATCTAGGAATAAACCTACCTAAGGAGACAAAAGACCTGTTTGCAGAAAATTATAAGACACTGATGAAAGAAATTAAAGATGATACAAATAGATGGAGAGATATACCATGCTCCTGGATTGGAAGAATCAATATTGTGAAAATGACTCTACTACCCAAAGCAATCTACAGATTCAATGCAATCCCTATCAAACTACCACTGGCATTTTTCACAGAACTAGAACAAAAAATTTCAAAATTTGTTTGGAAAAACAAAAGACCCCGAATAGCCAAAGCAATCTTGAGAACGAAAAACGGAGCTGGAGGAATCAGGCTCCCTGACTTCAGACTATACTACAAAGCTACAGTAATCAAGACAGCGTGGTACTGGCATAAAAACAGAAAGATAGATCAGTGGATCAGGATAGAAAGCCCAGAGATAAACCCACGCACATATGGCCAACTTATCTTTGATAAAGGAGGCAGGAATGTACAGTGGAGAAAGGACAGCCTTTTCAATAAGTGGTGCTGGGAAAACTGGACAGGGACATGTAAAAGTTTGAGATTAGATCATTCCCTAACACCATACACAAAAATAAGCTCAAAATGGATTAAAGACCTAAATGTAAGGCCAGAAACTATCAAACTCTTAGAGGAAAACATAGGTAGAACACTCTATGTCATAAATCACAGCAAGATCCTTTTGGACCCACCTCCTAGAGAAATGGAAATAAAAACAAAGATAAACACATGGGACCTAATGAAACTTCAAAGCTTTTGCACAGCAAAGGAAACCATAAACAAGACCAAAAGACAACCCTCAGAATGGGAGAAAATATTTTCAAATGAAGCAACTGACAAAGGATTAATCTCCAAAATTTATAAACAGCTCATGCAGCTCAATAGCAAAAAAACAAACAACCCAATCCAAAAATGGGCAGAAGACTTAAATAGGCATTTCTCCAAAGAAGATATACAGACTGCCAACAAACACATGAAAGAATGCTCAACATCATTAATCATTAGAGAAATGCAAATCAAAACTACAATGAGATATCATCTCACACCAGTCAGAATGGCCATCATCAAGAAATCTAGAAACAATAAATGCTGGAGAGGGTGTGGAGAAAAGGGAATACTCTTGCACTGCTGGTGGGAATGTGAATTGGTACAGCCGCTATGGAGAACGGTATGGAGGTTCCTTAAAAAACTAAAAATAGAACTACCATATGACCCAGCAATCCCACTACTAGGCATATACCCTGAGAAAACCATAATTCAAAAAGAGACGTACCAAAATGTTCATTGCAGCTCTATTCACAATAGCCCGGAGCTGGAAACAACCTAAGTGTCCATCATCGGATGAATGGATAAAGAAGATGTGGCACATATATACAATGGACTATTACTCAGCCATAAAAAGAAACGAAACTGAGCTATTTGTAATGAGGTGGATAGACCTAGAGTCTGTCATACAGAGTGAAGTAAGTCAGAAAGAGAAAGACAAATACCGTATGCTAACACATATATACGGAATTAAAAAAAAAAAAGTCATGAAGGACTTAGGGGTAAAACGGGAATAAAGACACAGGCCTACTTGAGAATGGACTTGTGGATATGGGGAGGGGGAAGGGTAAGCTGTGACAAAGCGAAAGAGAGGCATGGACATATATACACTACCAAACGTAAGGTAGATAGATAGTGGGAAGCAGCCGCAGAGCACAGGGAGATCAGCTCGGTGCTTTGTGACCGCCTGGTGGGGTGGGATGGGGAGGGTGGGAGGGAGGGAGATGCATGAGGGAAGGGATGTGGCAACAGATGTATATGTATGACTGATTCACTTTGTTATAAAGCAGAAACTAATAAAAAGAAAAAAAAAATCCAAATAAATAAATAAATAAATAAATAAATGATTACGTCTATATCAAAAAAAAAAAAACCAGTTTTAAAATAGCATAGATACTACCCTTAACATTTGGTTTAATAGGATTGATTTGCCTCCTTAACACCAACCTGTTACTGCTAAGTAATTACCAGCTTTTATTTTTATTTCTGAAAAAATTTTTTTAAAGAAACATGGGGACTTCCCTGGTAGTGCAGTGGTTAAGAATCTGCCTGCCAATGCAGGGGACACAGGTTTGATCCCTGGTCCAGGAAGATCCCACATGCCGCGGAGCAACTAAGCCTGTGCGCCACAGCTACTGAAGCCCACATGCCTAGAGCCCGTGCTCCACAACAAGAGAAGCTACCGCAATGAGGAGTAGCCCCTGTTCGCCGCAACTAGAGAAAGCCTGCACACAGCAACAAAGACCCAATGCAGCCAAAAAATAATAATAAAAAATAAATAAATAAAATAAAGTAGCATGATTGTCAAAATTAAATACGCTTTTGTCCCTCAAAATTATAGATAATTTTAGGCCTCTTATTTAAATAAATATACTTAACATTTAATTCTCAAGAGCAGTTTTGTTTTGTATTCAGGAATATCAATTACTGACTTTAAGATAAATACATGGTAGAAATGTATTTCTACCTATATGACCTTGATTCCCGAGGTATGTATTCATTTTTTTGAACAACATAACAATGTGAATTAGATATGATTGATCTTGTTAGGAAATTAGGACAATACCATAATTATCTTTGTGTACCTGTGCTCATCTGAAGAAATACATCCCTCATCACATATAGGTTCCAAAGTGAGAAGTAGTTTTTTAAAAATCACAGAATATACGACACATAGCTTGTGGGAGAACTTATCTCGGCAAGGGAAGCCTTGCCTTACTATAATCTCCTTGTTATCCATCAAAAAACCAAAACTAAAAAACAAAAAAGGATTAGAAGACAAATCGAGACAAAAAACAACAGGCTAAGGAAAGTAAACGGTTTATTTCTTTCCAGTTTGGCAGCATGGTCCCTTTGTTGGATCACAGAACAATTTTAGTAAAGAGAATTCCCAGGGGAAAGGATGTGAAAGAAGACCCAGAAAACAATGTAATAAAAGCAACTGAAAACCGCTTCTAAATAAGTATTTCACCAATTGTTTGGGATAGAATGGGGTTAATTCTAAGCAGGTGGACTTTTCCACTACAATAATATTTACAGTATGTGCCTCCTTTAAAGTTCTTTAAACTATACTCTAAAAGCCAGTTTACTGTAAGGAGTTTAGAGTTATCTTGTAAATCCTTCTGTAAAAAAACTGTGGTTTTCGTACTCACACCAATACATATGGAAAGGATGGTGATGATCAGTAGAGAGAAAGCAAGCTGTGTGACACAGCTCCATCCAGAAGCATGATAATAGTGCAAGTTCACCTCACATATGAAATGACAATGGCTACATGTGACATCTCTGCTGTATTATCACATTTAAATTTCAAGTCTTCCTTTTTGTTGTTATTTTCTGTAGCCTTAAAATATTATCTGTCTTATACAGATTGCCAACAAACACATGAAAGGATGCTCAACATCACTAATCATTAGAGAAATGCAAGTCAAAACTACAATGAGATATCATCTCACACCAGTCAGAATGGCCATCATCAAAAAATCTACAAGCAATAAATGCTGGAGAGGTTGTGGAGAAAAGGGAACCCTCTTGCACTGTTGGTGGGAATGTAAATTGATACAGCCACTATGGAGAACAGTATGGAGTTTCATTAAAAAACTAAAAATAGAACTACCATATGACCCAGCAATCCCACTACTGGGCATATACCCTGAGAAAAACATAATTCAAAAAGTGTCATGTACCACAATGTTCATTGCAGCACTATTTACAATAGCCAGGACATGGAAGCAACCTAAGTGTCCATCAACAGATGAATGGATAAAGAAGATGTGGCACATATATACAATGGAATATTACTCAGCCGTAAAAAAGAAACGAAATTGAGTTATTTGTAGTGAGGTGGATAGACCTAGAGACTGTCATACAGAGTGAATAAGTCAGAAAGAGAAAAACAAATATCTTATGCTAACACATATATATGGAATCTAAAAAAAAAAAAATGTTCTGAAGAACCTAGGGGCAGAACAGGAATAAAGTCGCAGACATAGAGAATGGACTTAAGGACATGGGGAAGGAGAAGAGTAAGCTGGGATGAAGTGAGAGAGTGGCATGGACATATATACACTACCAAATGTAAAATAGATAGCTAGTGGGAAGCAGCCGCATAGCACAGGGAGATCAGCTCGGTGGTTTGTGTCCACCTAGAGGGGTGGGATAGGGAGGGTGGGAGGGAGACGCAAGAGGGAGGAGATAAGGGGATATGTGTATACGTATAGCTGATTCACTTTGTTATACAGCAGAAACTAACACACCATTGTAAAGCAATTATACTCCACAAAGATGTTAAGAAAAAAACCACACTGTAACAGAAAAAAATATATTATCTATCTTTATTTATTTATTTTTGGCTGTGTTGGGTTTTCCTTGCTGCGCACAGGCTTTCTCTAGTCGCATCGAGCGGGGGTTACTCTTCGTTGCGGTGCACGGGTCTCTCATTGCAGTGGCTTCTCTTGTTGCGGAGCATGGGCTCTAGGTGTGCGGGCTTCAGTAGTTGTGGCACATGGGCTCAGTAGTTGTGGCACACGGGTTTAGTTGCTCTGCAGCATGTGGGATCTTCCCAGACCAGGGCTCTACCTGTGTCCCCTGCACTGGCAGGCAGATTCTTAAACAATGGGCCACCAGGGAAGTCCCAAAATATTGTCTATCTTTAAAACAAATAGATCAATTTTTAAAAAATTTCTCTCTCACTGTCAGTCACAAGCCTTTCTTTGTTTTTGTTTTTGTTTTTAAAATCAGATCCCTTTCTGTAACTTTCAGACTCCTTGAGATTTGGGGTGTAACCATAGTAGTTGAGCATCTTATTAATATTTCTCCACCCTTTTTCCCAAATGACTCTTCACCTTTTACTAACTCTTTAGTATTCATGTCTCCAACCTACAAATCTAGACTTTTTTTTTTTTTTTTTTTTTTTTTTTTTTGCGGTACGCGGGCCTCTCACTGCTGCGGCCTCTCCCGTTGCGGAGCACAGGCTCTGGACCTGCAGGCTCAACGGCCATGGCTCACGGGCCTAGCCGCTCCACGGCATGCGGGATCTTCCCGGACCGGGGCACGAACCCGTGTCCCCTGCATCGGCAGGCGGACTCTCAACCACTGCGCCACCAGGGAAGCCCCAAATCTAGACTTTTTAATCCCCGCTGTACAAATTGTCATTTGCTTTGACATTATCTCAAGTAAACTATTTAACTCTGTTACAGAGTAGTCTGTGGGTTGACAGGCACTGTACTTGACCCTTTGTACCACAGCAAGTATCCTTTGATGTCAGTAAGACTTTTCAACATATCAAGTTTGCTGGCCAATCGGTAAACATTTAAAGAAAGAGATATGAACATGGGAAGTCATTTTGTCATTATTTTTATTTCATTTCCTTTATAATCTTACAGAAATGTCTATAATCCTGTATTTATTATGAGACTATAACCACGTAAACAACTTTGAAGTTATGATTTCAAAAAGCTTTTCAACATCATGAGGTCTAACAGGGCAGAGAAGGCTTGCTTTATTGTAAGTCTTATTTAATTAGTGAAGAACTTTGATAATTTACAAAATTTCTAAACAAAGTTATCTAAACATCTGGAAGCTATTAAAGAACTGAGGAAGTTATGCCACAGCTACATTTAGGAAGGTATTTTTATTGAAAATTCCTTATAAAGTAAGTCTATCAAAAACAAAACTAAATTACCATTACCATTTGACCCAAATTTCTCATATTAATTAGGCCTAGACATTTAAAAATATTGTGATTGAAATATAAAATTACCCTTTGGGAGAGCAATGACATTGCTTATCTTATCATAGGTGTATAAATGCTGATTTAAATAATAATGTTAACATACTATTTATATACATTTTGATGTGTATTAAACATATTGAAATATTATGGACTTAGAATACAGAGTTAGATTTAAGTTCCAGCTCCACCACATGTTAGTTGCATGAACTTAGGCAAGATTCGTCAACTCGGGAGCCCTGATGTTTTTCTCTGTATAGAACAGACATCTTTTTTTAATTGAAGTGTAATTGATTTACAACGTTGTGTTAGTTTAAGGTGTACGGCAAAGTGTTCAGTTATACATATATATATGTATATATATATTCTTTTTCAGATTCTTTTCCCTTATAGGTTACTACAAAATACTGAGTAGAGTTCCCTGGACTATACAATAGGTCCTTGTTATTTATCTATTTTACATACAGTACTGTGTATATGTGAATCCCAAACTCCTAATTTATCCCTCCCTCCGCCTTTACACTTTGGTAACCATAAGTTTGTTTTCTATGTCTGTGAATCTGTTTCTGTTTTGTATATACATGCATTTGTATCCTTTTTTTTTTTTTTTAGATTCCACATATAAGTGATATCTTATGATGCTTGTCTTTCTCTGGCTTACTTCACTTAGTATGATAATCTCTAGCTCCATCCATATTGCTGCCAATGGCATTATTTCATTCTTTTTAAAACGCAAGATGATTAAGTAACGTAACACCTGGAAGAGCCTAGCACAGCCCCTCACACTGAGTTCATGCTCAGTAAATGTTTCCTGCCTTTTTTTCCTGTCTCTTCCATCTTGCTTCCTCCTCTTTCACCACTGTTGCCAGTATGTTACACTGGCTTTCCACTTTAGGGCCTAAGGGGATGTTGCATAAAAGTTTTTTAAAACTTCCACATACTTCATGCTTTTCCACTGTTATCAACAGTTTAAGACACTAGAACTCCTTGGGAGGATTATGTGTTTACTTCAGGGACAGGAGTGTAGGGGGAAAGCTGTGAGTATATATTTTGTTTGGCAGTGAGTCACAAATAAAAGAAGAAAACTTGAATCTATTGAGCCCTATTCTGAGCCATATAATACATTATATTTTATAATATTTGCTCATTTTTATCCTCATACTAGTCAGGTCTGCCTGCCCCTAAAGCTCATGCTTTTTTTTGCTCAAAAATGCTGCCACCTGCTTTTATAGATGTGCCTGAGGGACAAACAATCTTGTACAGTGTTAATAGAAAATGCATGTTGAGTTTTAAACCACTGACTTGCAAACAGATGTAGAGGGTCAGGACAGATCTGGGTGGGGGGCTACTTAAAATCAAAAACAAAGGGAATTCCCTGGCAGTCCAGTGGTTAGGACTCTGAGCTCTCACTGCCGAGGGCCTGGGTTCAATCTCTGGTCGGGGAACTAAGATCCCACAAGCCACGCAGCATGCCCCCCCCAAAAAAAATGAACCAAACAGGGGACTACACAAGGCATATAAATAAATCAAGAGCAGTGTTACCTGAGAAACTGTTTGCTGATTCCCTGAACTATAGAAAGAGATGAAAACAATAGCTGAGAATCAGAGTAAGGCCTGAGGCCGTGACGTACCAAAACACAGGGCAAACTGGATCGGCTTAGGCTGAGCTGTACATGGAGGCTGTCTTGAAAAGAGGTCAAAAATATATCAAAGAACAGGGTGTGGGGTGGATCAAGCCTGGTGACTCATGATTTAAACCCTCAGAATACAGTGGAAGCTCCCCAGATTGGGGACAGCTCCTTAAAGACCATCGATCAGGGACTTGGCTTGTGGCGTAGTGGATAAGACTCCACGCTCCCAATGCAGGGGGCTCGGGTTTGATTCCTGGTCAGGGAACTAGATCCTACATGCGTGTTGCAACTGAAGAGTTCACATGCCGCAACTAAGGAGTCGGCAAGCCGCAACTAAGGAGCCTGCCTGCTGCAACTAAGACCCAGTACAACCAAATGAATAAATAAATATTAAAAAAAAAAAAGACCATTGATCAGGCTGGACAAATTAAGCTAAAAAAAGGAAGACACTCTCCTACTTAACAGTCAGCTCCCAGCCAGGTCCATTTTCTGCAAGGAGTGTTCCTGCTCTTGGAAGCTATGCCTATCAGCTGGTCAAACTTTATTATATATTCATTTGACGAATGATGATATGAAACATAGAAGGAACAGATTTTATAACTCAGTGTGTATAGGTTTCTTTCTCTTGCATATACCTTTACAATGACACCTCCTACTTAAAAAAATTTTTAGGGTAGATAGCTGTTAAACTAAAATATTGTTCTTATGTTTATCTAAAAATTGTGTTACTAAATAGTGATGATTAGAATTATAGATTCTGATCAGATAGATCTGAGTTTAAGCCTTGGTTCTTTCCCTCACAAACTGTGTGACTTTAAGCAAATTACCTAACCTCTCTAAACTTCATTTCTTCATCTGTAAATATGGGCATTATTGATAGTATCTATTTCAATTGGAGAGAAGCAAACTGAGATGTCAGTATCTTCTAGAACAACGGTCCTCAACCTTTTTGGCACCAGGGACTGGTTTTGTGGAAGACAGTTTTTCCATGGATGTGGTGGAGGGGAGGTTCAGGCGGTAATGCAAGCAATGGGGAGCGACAGATGAAGCTTCCCTCGCTCCCCCGCTGCTAACCTCCTAACAGGCCACAGACTGGTACTGGTCCTTGGCCCAGGGGTTGCGGACCCCTGTCGTAGAACACTTCAATCAGACTGAATCATCACAACTCGTCCCTTTTTTGCTCACCCTTTATTGGATCCATAAGCATTGGCTTATTGAGACTATCTTCACAATATTTCCACTAGATTTCCTTTCATCACCATTGCTCTTGTCTTGGTCTAAACTCCATCATCTTTCACTTGGATTATTGCACTAGCCTCCTAACTGGTTTAGATATTTCTGCTCTTGCCCCCTTCAGACTTTTCTCAACATTGTACCCAGGATTAGCCTTTTCAAATAAAAGTCAGTTCATGTCAAATATCTGCCCAAACCCCCTCCCTCCCGATAGTTTTCCATGTTACTTAGAGAAGAACCAAAGCCCTCACCATGTTCTCCAAGGACTCACAGGACTTGGCCAACTTCTCTGTCCCCATCCCCTGATGCCCTCCCATTTTCTTATTCCACTCCAGCCTCACTGGTCCTTCCGCTCATCCTGGAACACATCTTCACAACGACCTCACACAGATACTTTGCATTTGTTGAACTCTCTGCCTGGAATGTTCTTCCCTCAGATATAGGCAAGACTTGCTTCTTCTCTTCATTCAGATCTTTATTCAGATGCTACCTCCTCAGAGACATCTTCTCTCACTACTTTATGTAACACTGTGCAATCTCTCTCTCTCTCTATCTCTCTCTCTCTGTGCTTTGTTATTAGTTTTTCTTGGCTTTTATCACCATCTAACATCCTATATGTTTTACTTGTTTATTTTTTACCTGATTCTACCAGAATATGAATTCCACAAGAGCAATGATTCTTATCTAGTTTATACCTAGCCTGTAAGACAGTGCCTGGCATATAGCAGCCACTCGGTAAATAAACATATAAATACACGTTGAACCAACAAATGAATGATTGGGTCATGTGGCTACAACGTGGCTCAACCATGTATCTATACTTATACCAATAGGATACAGCTCCTTGGATGACATTGCTACCAAGTGAAAACTCATTCTGATGTTCAACTCTGACCAAGAGGAAAATACCCCCCCACCCCCCGCCAAATGTAGCCCTAGCTACTGGGGTGAAGATTCTCCAAGGTCCAAAGGAAGCAGGGAAGGAAAGGGAAGCTTCTAAAAGTCCTTAGTCAAGTTAGAAGAGAGGAGGAAACACAGGGTGCAAACCCTCCCCTTTATACGCACGAACAGTGGAGCCACTAGCTAGGGAAGGGTAGTAAATTGAGGAAGCGGAGACCCCTGATTTAGACCAACCAAGCATTTTGGAGTCAGGAAATTCCTTTGGGAATAAAGACAGAATGTCACTCACAAAAGCCTCTTAGCTCTGAGACAAGTTACCTTGATGTGGGAGAGAGATGAGGAAGGGAATTTCATCACAGGAAGGCAGGACTCCAAGGCATTCTATAAAAGTCTTATGAACCTGAATGTTTTAGACTATTTCTGTTTCTTCTCCTAATTCACTCGTTCAACTCTAAACTCTCAACTGCAGGAGGAGTTTGGTAAACAGCTTGAAGAAGCTCTTTCCAGTGCCCTGTTTACCTGCATTTCACAGCCGCACACTGCTGACCCGTAACCGAAGAGCTGTTTGCAAAAGACAATGTTGAAATCATGAGTTACTTTTTTTCTCATTACATTCATTATAATTTCTGGGAATATGTTACCATGAAAAAAGATTTCATGTGGGAGAGACGCAGAGAAGTGAGAGAGAGAGAGAGAGAGAGAGAGAGAGATGGAGGTGTGAGAAAGAGATTAATCAAGTTAATAATAAGCAAAGAAACAGAGGCGTTATCCGAATTTGAAAGGAGTAAATTTGCATAAATTGTCATGGAAGAAAAAGGGAGCTGGTGACAGTTAATGTACAGGGAGGACATTTGCTCTAGAATTATCTTACTACAAGCACTTCTTTTTGTTTTTTTTTAAGGGGTATGCGGGCCTCTCACTGTTGTGGCCTCTCCCGCTGCGGAGCACAGGCTCCGGACGCGCAGGCTCAGCGGCCATGGCTCACGGGCCCAGCCGCTCTGCGGCATGTGGGATCTTCCCGGACTGGGGCCCAAACCCGCGTCCCCTGCATCGGCAGGCGGACTCTCAACCACTGCGACACCAGGGAAGCCCCAAGCACTTCTTAATGTCACTAAAAGAACTATATATGCGTTTTTCCTTGGTCTGAACAAATCCTTTTATATACTGCTCTTTGTGGCAGGCTATATAGCATGAGTCAGAAATTCCAAAAGCATGATAATCTTCATCCTTTATAGCACCTGCTCCAACATTATGGTAATCATTGGTTGATAACCTTTAAGGCTGATACTTAAAGATACTTTCTACTGTTGTATCTAAAAATGTATAGTTACGATACCAGATTAAGTTGATGAGATTGTCATTACTTTTATTTTCAAAACATTTTGATTTCAAATTTTTCAGAAAAATAAATTCTAAACAGAGAAAACATTATTTTTTTAAACGGCTTGAACATACATACTGATATTTAAAAAATGGAAAAATGTCATGCAAAGATATCACTTTCTAGTGACTTCAGGCTGTTGATAACATTCTAAGAACCCTTGTTAAATGTGATTTCTCTTTCACTGTTGCCCATTCATCTTTTTACTATTAGTGGTATGGTAGCCCTCATAACTATGGAGCAGCTTCAATTTTCATTCAGAAGCACCACACTTATAAAGAGGAGGTTTCATTTTGTCTTCTTGTATTGTGATAAATATGCGTAATATAAAATTTACCATTTAAATCATTTTTAAGTGACCAATTCAGTGGCATTAAGTATATTTACTATGTTGTGCAACCATCACCACAATCCATTTCCAGAACTTTTCCATCATCCCTAACAGAAACTGTACTCATTAAATACCAACTAGCTATTCCCATGACCACCAATTCCTAGCAACTTCTAATCTATTTTGTCTCTATGAATTTGCCTATTCTAGGAATCTCATAAGTGGAATTATACAATATTTGTCCTTTTGTATCTAGCTTATTTCACTTAGCATAATGTTTTCAAGGTTCATTCATGTTGTAGCATGTAACAGAATTTCATTCTTTTTTAAGGCTCAATAATATTCCATTGTGTGTATAAACCACAGTTTGTTTATCCATTCATCTGTTGATGGACCTTTGGGTTGTTTCCACCCTTTGACTGTTGTGAAAAATGCTGCTATGCACATTGGTGTACATTGTTTTGTTTCTAAATATGATAGTGTTTATTTTCTCTAGCCATTCAAAGAGGTTTCTAAAAATATTTATTTATTTATTTTGGCTGTGCCAGGTCTTAGTTGCAGCAGTCGGGATCTTCGTTGTGGCATGTTTAGCTGCAGCACGTGGATTCAGTTATGGCATGCATGTGGGATCTAGTTCTCCGACCAGGGATCGAACCCGGGCCCCCTGCATTGGGAGCTCGGAGTCTTACCCACTGGACCACCAGGGAAGTCCCTCAAAGAGCTTTTTAAATTAACTGCTGCTTGGCTTCTTGTTAAATATAGCCCCACGTTAAACCTTAAAATTCACAGCAGGTAGTGGACAATTTTGCATAGGCCAGTGTAGGATGGTTGGACTGTAGCCTGCACCTCTGAGGCTGCACATTACAATTTAAAAACACTGAAGCTTCAATCCTTGAACCAGAGCAACCAAATTAGAAGCTGGAGATGAGCTAAGGCATTGGTATTTTTCACCCTTCTCCCCCATGATTCTATTGTGCAGACAGGGCTGAGAACGCCTAATCTAGGGTAATCTGGTATCAGTCATCAGAGCGGCAAGTCTAAGATAGGCTCCCACTGGAGCCCTCAGAGAACTAAGAGGAAATCTTATCTTATAGCCCATGTTCTCTATAATTAACCACAATAATATCACTCAGCTCCTACAAGAAATTAATTCATTTCACTAATTATGGCTACCAATTAAGGCTTGGATCAGAGCATTAAAGAACGAGTGGTGGACTTCCTTGGTGGAGCAGTGGTTAAGAATCCGCCTGCCAGTGCCTGGAACACAGGTTCAACCCCTGGTCCGGAAGATCTCACATGCTGCGGAGCAACTAAGCCTGTGCACCACAACTACTGAGCCTGCGCTCTAGAGCCCGCGTGCCACAACTACCGAAGCCCACGTGCCTAGAGCCTATGCTCCACAACAAGAGAAGCCACCGCAGTGAGAAGCCCGTGCACCACAATGAAGAGTAGCCCTGGCTCCACGCAACTAGAGAAAGCCCACGTGCAGAAGTGAAGACCCAACACAGCCAAAAATGAATGAATTAATTAATTAACTAATTTTTTAAAAAAGAATGAGTGGTGGCCTCTGAAGCCAGGATAACTGTGCCAGTAAAAATAAGACAGTGATTCCCCGAGGGAAAGGTAAATGTCTTATCCTGTGTTATGGACTGAATGTTTGTGTCCTTCCCAAATTCGTATATTGAATCTCCAACCCCTAATGTGATGGTTTTTGGAGATGGGGTCTTTGGGAGGTAATTAGGTTTAAATGAGGTCAACAGAGTCGGGCCTGGGCCAATGGGATTAGTGCCCGTATAAAAGAGGCACCAGAGAGCTTACCCCTCCGCACACACACCAAGGAAAGGCCGTGTGAGGACAGAGCAAGAAGACGACTATCTACAAGCCAGGAAGAGAGCTCTCAGTAGGAACCAACCCTACCAGACTTTGATCTGGGACTTCCAGCTTCTAGAACTATGACAAAATTAATTTCTGTTGTTTAAACCACCTAGTCGATGGTATTTTGCTATGATAACCCAAGCAGACACTGTGGGTATCCTACTCACCCTTCAAAGCAGAGCCTGAGTAGAAAAGAAGAGAGGGCTTCCCTGGTGGCGCAGTGGTTGAGAGTCCGCCTGCCGATGCAGGGGACACGGGTTCGTGCCCCGGTCCGGGAGGATCCCACATGCCGCAGAGCGGCTGGGCCCGTGAGCCATGGCCGCTGAGCCTGCGCTTCCGGAGCCTGTGCTCCGCAACGGGAAAGGCCACAGCAGTGAAAGGCCTGCATACCGCAAGAAGAGAAAGCCAATAAAAGATGCTATCTTGCCAGGACCTTTCAAAGAGCCTCAGAATTGTACACTAAGGGAAGGAAGAGGAGCATGGGACCTACTGGCTCCTGCCCCACACCAGCCAAGGGCTGTCCCCTGAAGCATAAAACTCTCACACTTCCAGTCTGCATTTCCTTGAATGCCAGATAGGTCTTTGTAGACATTTCACCCTATGCTAACAGGGAAGCCCCAACGTAAAAATGGGAGTTAAAGTAACTGAGGGGACTTCCCGTGTGGTCCAGTGGTAAAGAAACAGCCTTCCAATGCAGGGGACGCGGGTTCGATCCCTGGTTGGGGGGTGGGGGGGAATTAAGATCCCATGTGCTGCGGGGCAACTAAGCCCACACGCCACAACTACTGAGCTTGTGCGCCTCAACTAGAGAGCCCACATGCCGCAAATTACAGAGCCCACTTGCCCTGGACCCTGAGCGCCACGACTAGAGAAGAGAAAACCCGCACGCCACAACTAGAGAGAAGCCCGCGAAGAGCCTGCACACCGCAACGAAAGATCCCACATGCCTCAACGAAGACCCAAAGCAGCCAAATAAATAAATAAACGTTTAAAAAAAAAGAGCAACTGAGGCAAGGTGCTAACTGCAGGTGCTAACTGCATGAAGCTGTTTGCTACAGCAGTGGAGTAAAAAATGTGCAAAAACACTTGAGGCAGGGAACAAGAGATGTTCAGTGCAGGGAATTGCTGGAGACTCTTCAGGTCTGTGGATTCCAGTGCCCACTACAAACTCCAGTCACAGACTTCACTTGAAGATCCTCCCTCCATTCCAAAGCTTGGATGGCTCGTGTCTGATTTTAGTAAGAGAGCTGATAGATTTTCTCACCATACCCCATTTATCTACCTTCTATCATACTATCTACAAGTGTATTTCCATAATTTTGGAAATACAGGTGTAATGGTTAAGTTTGTGTCAACTTGCCTGGGCCATGGGGTGCCAAGATCTATAGTTAAGCATTATTTCTGGGTGTCTCTGTGAAGTGTGTTTCTGGAGCAGATTCCCCTCCAGAAAGGGTACCAATTCCGACGTGGTAGTGGTGGTGACGAGGAGCTCCCACAACACCTTGAAGTCCTAAATTCAACTTGATTCTGACACTGTCTCCTCAGAGATAGTATCCGATCCCAGTGGTTAAGCGTTCAGTCTTGCAAGCTGCCCCTCCCCCTTTGGATGCCAGTCACAAACCCAGATTATCACCTATGCTGCTGACCAACTGACCATAGATTGGAGGTTCCCACAACCTCTTCCTCAGGTTTGATTAATTTGTTAGAGCAGCTCACAGAACTCAGAGAGACATTTTACTTACTAGATTACCAACTTGTTACAAAGGATATTAAAGGATGTGAATCAACAGCCAGATGAAGAGATACAGAAGGCAAGGTAAATGAGGGAAATGGGGCTGAGCTTCTCTGCCCTCTCCAGGCACACCATGCTCCCTGCATCTCCAGCCTGGTGTTCACCAACCAGGAAGCTCTCTGAACCCTCTTCTTTGGGGGTTTTTATGGAGGCTTCATTACACAGACATGATTAATTAAATCATTGGCCACTGGTGACTAAAGTCAAATCTCCAGCCTCTCTCCTCTCCCAGGAGACCAGGGGGTGGGACTGAAAGTTCCAAACCTCTAATCACATGGTTGACTCCCCTGGCTACCAGCCTTACCTTCTCCACCATCTTTAGTGGATTTCCAGAAGTCACATCACTAACATAAACTCAGTTGTGGTTATGAACAACAGGACACCCATTTCACCTTCATGACTCTGAAGCAACTTCAGGAACTGAGGACAACAGATCAAATATTAAACAAAAGATCCTTCCTTTTCTCTTATCACTCAGGAAATTCCAAGGGTTTTGGGAGCTCTGGGCCAGAAATTGGGACAAAGCTGCCCCCCTCCTCCACACACACACACACACACACACACACACACACACACACACACTTTTTTTTTTTTCTGGTCCTGCCTTTATTGGAAATTGTGATTATTTTGTTCATCATGGGAGGTTTTTTTTTGTATATTTGTTTGTTTTTTGCGGTATGCGGGCCTCTCACTGTTGTGGCCTCTCCTGTTGTGGAACACAGGCTCCAGACGCGCAGGCTCAGCGGCCATGGCTCACAGGCCCAGCCGCTCCGCGGCATGTGGGATCCTCCCAAACCGGGGCACGAACCTGCCTCTGCTGCATCGGCAGGCGGACTCTCAACCACTGCGCCACCAGGGAAGCCCACACACACAATTTTTAAATCCAAAATGTGTTCATTGGAATAGTTTCCCACTCACCTTAGTTCAGGGTGCTTTCAGTGCTGCTTCTGTCCACAGGAGCATTCTTCTATAAACCTTGCTTTTTTTTCCTGTAGGCTGGCAGAGGACAGTGGAACAGCCAACACACAAAACCACCATTTGCGCATGGCTGAAGATGATTTTATAGCATCCTGGTCATTCCACACCCATGAAGTAGGACCTGGGGCTCTGTACCAGGTGCTTCTTCTTGTGCTTCCTCTTCTCCTCTTCTGGAGAGGAATGAAGGAGGTCCTTTGCAAGAGGCATGTTCTTGTGGGGGAGGTCATCACCACTGGAAACTATATTTCTTATTATAAATCACAATATCACACCTCCCCTAAATAGGTAGCTATCATCCAGTCCTATTAAGGGCCTATTGAATAGAATGAAAAGGTGAAGGAAGAAAGAATATACTTTCCCTGCCTTACTGCTTGAGCTGGAACATTGGCCTTTTTCTGCTCTAGGACTGGGACTTCCACCACTGGCACTTCTGGATCTTAGGTTTTCAGACTCGGACTGGAACTATACCAATGGCTCTCCTGGGTCTCCAGCCTGCTGACTTCAGGGCATGGGACTTCTCAGCCTCCATAATTGCATGTACCAATTTCTTATTAAAAACTCATATATAGGGCTTCCCTGGTGGTGCAGTGGTTGAGAGTCCGCCTGCCGTTGCAGGGGACACAGGTTCGTGCCCTGGTCCGGGAGGATCCCACATGCCGCGGAGCGGCTGGGCCCATGAGCCATGGCCACTGAGCCTGCACGTCTGGAGCCTGTGTTCCCCAACGAGAGAGGCCACAACAGTGAGAGGCCCACGTACCGCAAAAAAAAAACAAAAACAAACTCATATATATACACATATTATATATATGTGTGTGTATGTATATATATATTTTTTTCTATTGGTTCTGTTTCTCCAGAAAACCCTGATTAATACACAGGTCAGTTATTTAAAAAACAACAACAACCACAACAAAAAACAGAAACCAAGTACAGAGAGTTGTATGGGAAGAAATTCAACTTCCAGAGAGCATAAGGCTAAGAACTATGATGAATCTGAAGGGATCATGTCTTTATTCTTCATTTTTTTGTATGCAGTCATTCAGATCCTTCCCCTACGAATTGCTGAAATTACTCATCTAAGGAGAGGTAGGTCTACTCCATCGAGATACGGAACCCACATAATACTGTATCATCTTTCCAAATCTTGGTATGAAAATATTTTAAATATTTAACATTTAGTTTTATACTTATTTTAATATTATATTACCCGCATCCTTCATGTTCATCTACAACTGTATTTTCTTTCATAGATAGTAATTTCATTGATCAGGGATTGACAATTTATGGTCCATAGCCTGTTTTGCATGGTGTGCAAGCTAAGAAGGGTTTTTACATTTCAAATGGTTTTTAACAAATAAAAAGAATAGTATTTTGTGGCACATGAAAATTATCTGAAATTCAAGTTTCAGTGTCCGTAAATAAAATTTTATTGGAACACAGCCACATTCATTCATTTATGTATTATCTATGGCTGCTTTTGCACTGTGATGGAGAGTTAAGTAGTTGCAACAAAAACCATAAAGGCCCTGCAGAGCCTAAAATATTTACAGTCCAGCGGTTTACAGAAAAAGTCTGCTGACCCCTGTCCTAGATGGCAAAAGCATGCTTGTTTAGTTTCTTTTGTATAGTATCTAAACTTTCTAATGAAGGTTATGTGCCATTAGCATTGGTTTTGACTAGGCCACTCAAAATCTATTATGTAGGAAAGGATTTAATAAGTTGTTTTATAGTCTTCACAAATCTAGCACATAGGGTGTGTATAATAAAGGTTTATCAAATTAGTAAATTAGGTAACTCCGATGAATCTGGAAGCATGCAGCCTCAGCAAGAAGCTAAAAGAAAGGCATACTTATTCCTGCTGCATATTTGCACAGAGCTTGATGATGGATAATTCAAGAAGCACATCCATATCTGAGATTACAACTCTTTCCCAACAGATTTATAGGATGTTAAAGTCGGGGAAATAAACACCCTGTTACTAGAGACAGTATCATAGAATAATAGAACTGTTAACCGAAAACAGTCTCTTCGTGGGTGTCGAGCCAGAAGATACAACCAAGCGAGAGAGTGGAAGAAGGAAGGATTTATTACTTGCAGCAATCAAGGAAAACACCTGGGATCTTTCTTAAAGCAGTGTCTCCCCAAACAGGAAAAGTGAGGAAGGTTTAAGCTAAGGGTGTATGCATATTCATGAAGGGGCCTGAGCAGAGGAGAACTCAGCATAGAATTGGGGCAAAGGTCAACAGAGTCCAAGCCTTAGTAGACTGAAGTCTGGAAGGTCAACATCTTCATTCCATCCTCCACCTGGGTGGGGACTTTAGTTCCTGCAGAACTCTAAGACTGTATCAAATTGTTATGCATATGCCTTGAGGAGGAACTAGGACTCTTTTATTGCTGAACTACTGTTTTTTGACTGTTTTTCCTTTGCGTTTGAATGCCCTTACTTCCCTTAAGATCACTGATTACTGAGACCTATTCAAGGGAAAGCACTGCAGCCAGGCTTAGATCACAAAATGACTTAGGGCAAAGATGGCTTCTCCTATGTCAAGAAAGCCATTCCTGGTTTTCTTTCTCTGGGGACCCCCTAAGCTATCTGCTTACAGAACGAGGAGGGAAACATTTCATACAGCTTCTGAATTTAAGCAGGACTGTATTTGAATCATTTCCAAAAGATGTTTGATCTATAATAATCATAATAATAATCCATAGACACTTTACAACTTCCTGTGGTTAGGTATTTCAGAATGTCACAAATAAACTGTTATAAAGTACTTCCTTTCCTTCAGTTTTATTCTTCATGTAGTAATATAAACATATTATTTTGCCATAAAGTTTTATAGTTGTGTCTCCCATCTTCCTAGTCATCTTATTTTCAGTTTGGGTGCAGTGCTTGGTATATTTTTATGTGTTTAAAAATTATCACCACCACTATATAACCATCCCCAATGCTCATAATGATTGGAATTAATAAATTGTCTAGTAAGAATAATGGACTTGGAGTCTAAAAATCAAGATGTGTTCTGGCTTAAGATGGTTCCTATAATATAGTGGGTGTTTGGTGAATATTTGTTCTCTTCAGTCTTTTTCTCTGTGCAGCTGGGTAATTTACTGACTCTGAGCCTCAGTTTCCTTAACTATGAAATGTGAGAAGAAAACACTTTCTGGGATGATACGGATATTGAAGACTCTAACCCTATGAAACATTATATAATTATAAATTATTATGGGGAAATGAGAATTCAAAAATATAAGAAAAATGTCTACAAATGGCACTACAAATTAAAAGGTCAGAGAGTCAACATTTGCCATTGTCTTTTCTCCACCCACATCTAGATTTTGAAGTGAGTGTGTTTACTTGACAAACAGAGAACTCTGGGTCTATACTGTAGACAAGCCTCTCTTCATTCAAGTCAATATGGCATTTCAGCAGTGACGCCCAGCGAATTCCAAATGAGGGTCCTGACTTGTGCTGAAATTTGCATTGGAGTTGTTTCAGAACAGGCAAACAAACAAACAAACAAAATTTTTAAATGTGCTTCATTAGAAGTAATAACAAATTGTCAATCAAGTATGGCAAATAACTTTGTCCAATCATGTAGAGAATACACAGATTTTTGTAAACAGTTTTTAAATTTAATTTAAATTTTATTATTATTTTTTTATCAGAGATTGAAAGCAGCACAGCTCTGGCTATTTTACACTATAATGTGAAGACTGAGGGGGAAAAGTCCACTTAAATAGTTATTGATTATTTCAAGTCTCAGGAAAAAGTATTTGGCTTTAACACTTATAAATACGTTTTAGTATTTACTTTTAGAAGTAAACTTAAAGCTTTGTTTTATTGCTATTTATCTTTATTTGAGGGTGATATTTTGGCTGATCAGTAAGGTCTCTGTCCCAATTTTTCAGTTTGGTGTCGTAAGGTGAAAGCAGTCATAGATGATGCATAAATGAATGGGAACCGGCTAGGATCCCACTAAACTTTGTTTACAAAACAAAAAAATGGTCAGCCTACAAGCAAAGACCGGAAACAGCTTACTTATACCCAGCAGTACACAAGAGTCCTGTCCCAAGGCTGTATCAGATCTCCAGCTCTCTGTCATAATCTAGTCCACAGGGAATTTGATAGTCTTGTCACACCCACAGGACTTCACACTGGTCCACTGTATATTAGTGATGTAATGATGATTGGAACAAGTGAGAAGAATTCACAGGTACGCTTTACGTTTCTTAGGACCTCTGCCAGAGGGTGGGAGATAAACTCCTAACAAATCAGGGCGTGCTAACTTGGTAAAGTGCCTGGGAGTCCAGTGGTTCCAGGCGTGTCCAGTTACCCAAGGGAAAGATTAGATTTCTGCAACTTGCATCTGCAGCTGCAAAGAAACAATCTCTAATGCATACTACATTTAGTCTCAGAACATTATCTGACTACCCTTAGGGTAATGAGTCATACCTTATTTGTTGGTACTTAGCACCATTTCCAATCCCTTTGATTCTCTCTCTTTCATTCATTGCAGGGACTGGATGAATGAGAGCTACATTTTCCAAGTAGTTCCTTGCCAGAAGGCTTACAAATACAGTTTAGATTCTGCCGATGAGATGTACATATGCATGAATTAGAAGGCTGAAGAGAGATAGAAGCCATTCTCTTTCTCGGCAGTGGCCGTGGACGTGTGAATTTAAGATGGGACTTTTTGCAGCAACTTCCATATTTCCTGTCCAGCCTGTCACCCCAGGGCGGCAGGGCGACGAGGATTATTGATTTCGGTCCCTTTCCTCTTCCTGACTTCCGCATGAAAGCAAGAAGTTTCAGATTCAGTTTTAGTGAATCTGAAAGCTGGTGGTATCTCCTCTGACTTTCACTCCTTAAACACTTTCAAAAGTTTATAAGTACCTATTTCTTGGTATTAAATGCGTTTAGCTTTAAATAGCTTTCTGTTTTCTTGACTGAGCCTTGACTGTGTACAGAATCTAATTCATTTTTGCATTTTCTATAATTCTTAACAAATATTTGTTGATGGAGTGCAGCAGGATGGCTGACGAGATCTTTTGTATCTATAACCATATTCCAATCATTTTATTTGTCATGAAGCCCTTTCTGGCACCGTTATATTTCTCATAATGGTACAGATCATTATTGTTTGCGTCTAAAGCTCAAGCTAACGAGTCTTCCTAAGGGATTAGTACAGAGTATTATCACTCACTGCCATCTGGCTGTCTGATATAAAGAAATAAACAAGATCTTAGTTGAGATAAACAGTCCTTGCTGGTTTAACATCATGTACAATTTGATCCTATATTCTAGGGGCACTTGGGTACCACCTCTTAGTAAATAACCTCAAGAGCATAGGTAATGTAAAATAATTAGAAAATGGTGTGTTTTAAATATTTATTATCTTTTTTTTCAAATAAGAGCTTATTGAGATATAACTCACATATTATAAAATTCATCCATTTAAAGGATACAATTCAATGATTTTTAGTATATTTATAGAGTTGTGCAGCCATCACCACAATCTAATTTTAGAATATTTTCAACATTCCAAAAAGAAACCCTATTACCATTAGCAGTCATCAACCCTTCCCCTGCCTCCCAGCTATAGGCAGCCACAAATCTACTTTCTGTTTCTATGGATATGCCTATTCTGAACATTCCTAACATTCCACATCCTCACCAGTATTTGTTATTGTTTGTATTTTGATTATAGACATCCTAGTGGGTAAGTACCTCATTGTGGTTTTGATTTGCATTTCCTTAATGATTAATGATGTTGAAGATCTTTTCATGTGCTTATTGGCCATTTGTATATCTACTTTGGTGAAATGTCTATTCAAGTCATTTATCTTTTAATTGGTTTTTTGTTTTTATTATTATTGAGTTACAAGAGTTTTAAAAAACATATTCTAACCAGATTTATGATTTGCAAATATTTTGTCCCATTGTATGGGTTGCATTTTCACTTTCTTAGACGTGTCCTTTGAAGCATCAAACTTTTAAATTTTTTTTTTTTTTTTTTTTTTTTGTGGTACGCGGGCCTCTCACTGTTGTGGCCTCTCCCAGTGTGGAGCACAGGCTCCGGACGCGCAGGCCGAGCAGCTATGGCTCATGGGCCCGGTTGCTCCATGGCATGTGGGATCTTCCCCGACCGGGGCACGAACCCATGTCCCCTGCATCGGCAGGCGGACTCAACCACTGCGCGACCAGGGAGGCCTAAACTTTTAAATTTTGATGCAGTCCAATTTATCTACTTTTTTTCTTTTGTCATTTTTACTTTTCGTGTCATATTTAATAAATCATTGCCTAAGGCACAAAGATTGATCCTTATATTTTTTTCTAAGAGTTTTATACTTAACATCATTTAAAATTTATCTAACTATAATTTTTATAATTTAATTTTTTTCTTTTATTTATTTACTTATTTATTTCAACATCTTTATTGGAGTATAATTGCTTTACAATGGTATGTTAGTTTCTGCTTTATAACAAAGTGAATCAGTTATACATATATATATGTCCCCATATGTCTTCCCTCTTGCACCTCCCTCCCTCCCACCCTCCTTATCCCACCCCTCTATGTGGTCACAAAGCACCGAGCCGATCTCCCTGTGCTATGCGGCTGCTTCCCACTAGCTATCTATTTTATGTTTGGTAGTGTATATATGTCCATGCCACTCTCTCACTTTGTCCCAGCTTACCCTTCTCCCTCCCCGTATCAAGTTCATTCTCTAGTAGGTCTGCATCTTTATTCCTGTCTTGCCCCTACATTCTTCATGACCACTTTTTTTTTTTTTTTTAGATTCCCTATATATGTGTTAGCATACAGTATTTGTTCTTCTCTTTCTGACTTCACTCTGAATGACAGTCTCTAGGTCCATCCACCTCACTACAAATAACTCAGTTTCATTCCTTTTCATGGATGAGTAATATTCCATTGCATATATGTACCATATCTTCTTTATCCATTCATCTGTTGATGGACACTTAGGTTGCTCCCATGTCCTGGCTCTTGTAAATAGAGCTGCAATGAACTTTTTTTTTTTCTTTTTTTTTGCGGTACGCGGGCCTCTCACTGTTGTGGCCTCTCCCGTTGTGGAGCACAGGCTCCGGACACACAGGCTCAGTGGCCATGGTTCACAGACCCAGCTGCTCTGCGGCACGTGGGATCCTCCCGGACCGGGGCACGAACCTGTGTCCCCTGCATCGGCAGGTGGACTCTCAACCACTGCGCCACCAGGGGAGCCCTGCAATGAACATTTTGGTACATGACACTTTTTGAATTATGGTTTCCTCAGGGTATATGCCCAGTAGTGGGATTGCTGGGTCATATGGTAGTTCTGTTTTTAGTTTTTTAAGGAACATCCATACTGTTCTCCATAGTGTCTGTATCAATTTACATTCCCACCAACAGTGCAAGAGGGTTCCCTTTTCTCCACACCCTCTCCAGCATTTATTGTTTGTAGATTTTTTGATGATGGCCATTCTGACCGGTGTGAGATGATACCTCTTTGTAGTTTTGATTCACATTTCTCTAATGATTAGTGATGTTGAGCATTCTTTCATGTGTTTGTTGGAAATCTGTATATCTTCTTTGGAGAAATGTCTATTTAGGTCTTCTGCCCATTTTTGGACTGGGTTGTTTGTTTTTTTGATATTGAGCTGCATGAGCTGCTTGTAAATTTTGGAGATTAATCCTTTGTCAGTTGCTTCATTTGCAAATATTTTCTCCTATTCTGAGGGTTGTCTTTTCGTCTTGTTTATGGTTTCATTTGCCGTGCAAAGCTTTTAAGTTTCATTAGGTCCCATTTGTTTATTTTTGTTTCTATTTCCATTTCTCTAGGAGGTGGGTCAAAAAGGATATTGCTGTGATTTATGTCAAACATATAATTTTTTTTTTTTTTTTGCGGTACACAGGCCTCTCACTGTTGTGACCTCTCCCGTTGTGGAGCACAGGCTCCAGACATGCAGGCTCACAGGCCTAGCCGCTCCACGGCATGTGGGATCTTCCCAGACTGGGGCACAAACCCATGTCCCCTGCATTGGCAGGCAGACTCTCAACCACTGAGCCACCAGGGAAGCCCTACAATTTAATTTTTAATAGTAGCTGAGCTTAATCACCAGCCTTCACAATTCCTGAAGTTCAACAATTGGCTATTGCAATTGTAATTTGGTATGAGTCAGCTCCAGCACACCATTGGTACTAGGAATATACCTTGCTAGTGGTCCTAGAAAAAAGACAAAGTAAAACTCTGATGTCGAGACTAATAGGAGAAAGATGCTGCTGGTCACTCACCCATGAAGGCAGGGGTGCCCAGGGGAATCTAACCCTGCTCTGAAAACAGATCTTCCTAACGGCAACTAGAAAAATAATCTAAGGCTAATCCCATGAGAAGTCTTAGGTGTGGTTCCAGAAACACCAAAAAGAATAGGATTCCTTTGGACTAACTGGGAAAACAAGTTGGGGTGGTGTTGGTGGCAGCATTAGATCGACCTATATTTTATAAAATTCCTCAAGAGATTAGGGCACAGGGAACTAGGGTCTAACTTCAGAGAAAAAGCACTGACTGGTAGCAAATAGATGTGGCAGTGAGCCCAAGTCATTAGATGGAGCTCAGAGCCAGCTTCTACACTTTGTCACTGGACAGATCACCAGCCTTTGTAGAGTATGAAACCAAAGTCAAATGATACTAACTATTCTGGATTACACCTACTGACTGGCAAGAATATGAAAAATTGGAGGAGATACCAAGAATACCAGATATCAGAGCCAGCAAGTAAAAAGGACTGAAGGACATATGGTTCTGATAGAATATCATTTGAGATACTCGGGATGACTCCCCCTCACAACATCATCTCCTTAATCCCTTGTTGCCAAAAACAACTAGAAATACTGGATAAACTACCTAGAAATATTTTTTAATGTTTCATAGAGCTGGCAAGATAGTGATGAATCTATAGAAACAAAAAAAAGAAGAAGAAAAAGGAAAAGAAAATACTCCTAAAAGGTAAGTGATCTGTAAAGCTGATTTTCACACCAAGTGTCAACCTAAAGGACCCTGTATTTACATTTTGATAATTACATGGTGTGCAGAAGATAGCAGATAAAGCCAAGGATCTATGGGAGATCACTGCATAGATCTGAGATTCTAATGAACAATGCTATCATTATAAGAATGAGCAAGAAATAAATCCACCTTAAAGAAGAAGACACTGAAAATTAACCTGTCTCAACCTTTGCCCTGGGAGAATGGAAAAAAAAATTCCCTGAGAATTCATAAACTTAAGCAAGCCCTTACATGAATTTGAAGCCAATTTCAAGCTACTTATGTGTATGGTTGTCAGATTTAGCAAATAAAAATAGAGGATGCCCAGTAAATTTAAATTTCAGATAAAGAACAGTTTTTTAGTATATGTTCCAAATATTGCACTAAAAAGTGTTTGTTGTTTATCTGAAATCTAAATTTAACTAGGTGTCCTGTATTTTATTGGCAACCCTACCTATGTGGTATGAAACATCAAAGAGCAAATTTAAATTGTTCCTGGTTAATAGTGCCCCCTGGTGACATAGAAACAAACCTGTATCTTTTTGGAGGAATGTAACTTCAAACCAGGTTTCTAAGAATTTCCTCAGATTAAAATCCAACATAAGCTCACAATAAAAACTCACAAAATATATAAGAAGAAAAAGGAAGTATAAGTATGAATCAGGAAAAAAATCCAGGAAGTATAGTTAAATCCACAAAGACTTCAGAAATTAGAATTATCACATTTAGAATACAAAATAATGTGATTAACATGTTTAAAAACTTAAAAGGAGAGACCTGGAAACATGAGCAACAGACTTAAAAAAAAATACTAGCAGATCTGAAAAAGAAACAAATAGAGCCCTATGAATGAATGAAAAATATAATGCCTGAAATTCAAAACTCAGTGGTTGGGTAAATAACCGATTAGACAAAGTTGTAGGAAGGATTAGTGAACTGGAGAAAACATTTGAAGAACTTAGCCAAAATGAAGCTCAGAAAGACCAAGAGATGGAGAATAATATAGAGAGGTTAAAATGAATTGAAGACAAAGAGGATTTCTAACACAATTTAATTAGAATTCTAGAAGAAGGAAAGAGATTATGAGGACTAGGCAATGATACAAGAAACAATGGTTGTATATTTTCCTGAATTGTTGAGAGAT
Source organism: Mesoplodon mirus (assembly GCF_964341445.2). Classification (NCBI taxonomy): domain Eukaryota; kingdom Metazoa; phylum Chordata; class Mammalia; order Artiodactyla; family Ziphiidae; genus Mesoplodon; species Mesoplodon mirus. The sequence goes on along the minus strand of NC_138986.1, from coordinate 31,620,056 downwards.
ACCAATTCTCAGATTCAGGAAGCCCCATGTTTCCCAGCAGGTAAGGAAACTAAATTCATGTCTAGATCCAGAAAAGTAAAACTACAGTGCTCCAAAGACAAAGAGATGATTTTAAAAAATTGTTGGAGGGCTTCCCTGGTGGCGCAGTGGTTGAGAGTCCGCCTGCTGATGCAGGGGACACGGTTTCGTGCCCTGGTCTGGGAAGATCCCACATGCTGCGTAGCGGCTAGGCCCATGAGCCATGGCCGCTGAGCCTGCGCATCCGGAGCCTGTGCTCCGCAACGGGAGAGTCCACAACAGTGAGAGGCCCGCGTAACGCAAAAAAAAAAAAAAAAAAAAATTGTTGGAGAGAAGAGAGATTATTAGGCAATAATAATAGCACATAATTGAGGAGTCTGAAGCTCTAAGTCCTTCCATATTGGTAAACAAAGCTGCTGGTAAATTTCTTGCTTCTGTCAAGATTAGCTCAAGGTCTTGGGGTCAATTACTTTGAGATTCAATCATGGGAATTATGGAAGTCAAATCTCTGTACTGGAAATGAGGCAAAGATTGAAAAAAAGTGTAGCCACTCAAAGGTTTTGGTGAGGAAATTGCTGCATCATCGACTCAAAAATATTGTTTAGGGACTTCCCTGGTGGCCCAGTGGTTGAGAATCCGTCTTACAATGCAGGGGACGCCAGTTCCATCCCTGGTCGGGGAACTAAGATCCCACATGCCATGGGGTAGCTAAGCCTGCACACCGCAACTACTGAGCCTGCACACCACAGCTAGAGAGTCCACGCACCGCAACTAATGAGCCCATGAGCTCTGGAGCCCACGTGCCATAACTAGAGAGAAGCTGGCATGCCACAAATAAAGGGTGGCCCGCACACTGCAACTAAGACTTGATGCAGCCAATAAATAAATAAATTAATTAATAAAAATTAAAAAATATATATTGTTTAAAATCACCTGGAAATTGCCTAGATTTTCTACTTCTCTTTTATAGCATGGATGAGAGAAGGCTTTGGTGTGTAAGTGTAGATCAGTTTGTCATTTGTTTCAGAAAAAAAAAAATCAAGTCTGTCTTAAGTATTAAGCAAAATACTAGGCTCCCTTAAGGTGCTAACTATCCAATAAGAGGATTACCTATCATGGAAGGTAGAATATTTTAACTACTGCAAAAGAAAATAAAGCTCAGGGGATTTTTAGAGTAGAGAATATTCCCATTTGGTTAGAAAGATCAGATGAAGGAGACATATGAGATGGAGATTTAAGGAAGAACTGAAATTTTTTCTACAGGTAATGAAGAAGATATTTTAGACGAAGTTTACATCATACACTAGAATATAGTTGCTGGAAGTCTTCAAGGATGCTTAGGAAATAGCTAATTTATTAGTTTGTTTGATGTATTTGAAAGGTGTTAAAAAATAGTAACAACCTCCCTCCCCCAATAAAGAAGTGTGTAGAGATGAGCTATGGCAGGCCTTGAATGCAGAGCTGAAGAACTCATACTTAATTGGGTAGGCAATCCTGATTGTATGGGAGGCTTGCTTCAAAAGCTCATCACAGATAGCAATCTGGCTTTCAGAGTCTATGCTCTTAACCACTCCTATGCTGCCTATGGACAATGATGCCTACTTATAAGATCCAGTGAATTTTTGGCAAATATTAGGTACTTGATAAATATTTGACCCTTGGAAAAATTTTAGCATTGCTGATGATTTAAGAACTGCAACTGTAAACAATTAGGAAGTACCAAATAAATAATAAGCCCAATGTAGTGAGGGCTTTTGGGGAGCAGATGTCTTTTACACTACCTTTTTGGTTTTTTTAACCTGTAGAGCAATCTGATATACTACTAAACAAAAGTCAAAAAAGCAAATAAGTTTCTCTTAACTTGGTAAATTTACTTTTGATATATGTGTCAAGAAAATAATACAAAAGAAAGGAAAAAAAATCCAAGGATATTTGTAAGTGCCTTCTACTGGAAAGCCAACATTGTCAAAATGACCAAGCTTTAGTGACTGGTTAAACAGATGATGGTATAATACAGTAAAACATTACGATATAGTGTAAATTATGCTATATATAAAAATACCCATTTGAGGGCCTCCCTGGTGGCGCAGTGGTTGGGAGTCCGCCTGCCGATGCAGGGGATACGGGTTCGTGCCCCGGTCTGGGAGGGTCCCATATGCCGCGGAGCGGCTGGGCCCGTGAGCCATGGCCGCTGGGCCTGCGCGTCCGGAGCCTGTGCTCCGCAACGGGAGAGGCCACAGCAGTGAGAGGCCCGCGTACCGCAAAAAAAAAAAAAAAAAAAATACCCATTTGAAATAGCTATTAGAAAAATATTAAATAAAAGTGGTGTAAACTATTATACATTATTTGTCTACATGTACAAATTATGTCTATAAACTGTACTATGTTACTACAAAGTGATAAAGGTTGAAAGAGTCAGAAGATCTTGAGCAGTTGATACATTATAGAGAGGGGATTTTTCCAGTTTTTTTGATTATAATTATTTTGGCTTTCTTTCATTATGTAGATATGTGTCAATAGACAATGAAAGATATTCTTTTTTTTTTTTTTTTTTTTTTTTTTCGGTACGCAGGCCTCTCACTGTTGTGGCCTCTCCCGTTGTGGAGCACAGGCTCCGGACGCGCAGGCTCAGCGGCCATGGTTCATGGGCCCAGCTGCTCCACGGCATGTGGGATCTTCCCAGACCGGGGCACGAACCCGTGTCCCCTGCATCGGCAGGCGGCCTCTCAACCACTGCGCCACCAGGGAAGCCCCAGAAAGATATTCTTTGAATTGAAACCACATACTATCTAGGCAAAAAGCTGTTAGGTAGTGAATGTATTCAAATAGGTGACTATCAGTAAGAAAATCCTTCACAGTACAAGGGAGAATAGACTCAAGTTTCCTCGAACTCTGATTCTATTTCCTTCTGGGACTTTTAAACTCTATTTTTTTTCTATTTCTTATATCATCTACTTCTTACATTATTCAAAGAAAACCTCATAATATAATTGTCAATTATACTCTGATTGGCATGCAAATAAGATTAGTCTTGCCAGTGAAGTCTTGTGTAATGATTTAAATATCAATTACACAGGTAAAAAATGAGGAACACTTATGCCAAGTAAGCCATGAGATGAATAAATTTAGAAAGATGTGAAATCTACTAAGCTAGATACTAATATCCTATTAATATAATCTAAGTTAATATCTCCCTGAAAAGAATTGAAGTGAAAAATAACAAATTTAAACATAAATTGCATTAATACTTTCTAGCATGTGAAGAGGAAGATGAAACCAACAAATAATAATATACAGCCTTGATGACCCCAGAAAGTGGAATTTAACATACCTCTTAACACTTTCCTTTTAGTATTCAGAAGGTCTGACTAGAGAGTAACAATAACAAGTCATTAATGCAGAATGCTCTACTGAAAAGTATAATGATGGTTTACATGATGTGTATGATATAGAAAATAGCCAAGAAAACATAGTTTCAAGGTAAGAAATCCTATAAACTATCAAGTGAGAAACTAATCCCCAGCACTAATCAAATTCAGGAAGCATAATTAGAGCTGTTAAGTCTAATCTCCCAATTTGGCATGTGTCCAAAATGTGGTCAGGAGCACTAATTACTTTAGGGTACAAAAACCGACATGAGGGCTTCCCTGGTGGCGCAGTGGTTGCTAGTCCGCCTGCCGATGAGGGGGACGTGGGTTCGTGCCCCGGTCCGGGAGGATCCCACGTGCCGCGGAGTGGCTGGGCCCGTGAGCCATGGCCGCTGGGCCTGCGCGTCCGGAGCCTGCGCTCCGCAGCGGGAGAGGCCACAACAGTGAGAGGCCCGCGTAATGCAAAAAAAAAAAAAAAAAAACAACAAACCGACATGATCTGTATTTATAAAAACCAAACCAAATGATAATTTAAGAACATCATTATCTCTGAGTAATGATACAAACTAGCATATTCGTTACAATATGTAAATGTTCCCTTTTCACTTGACTGAAGAAGAAGAATCATGTTCTTGATGAATATGTTCTTACAGCGATTGTCTTATTCTTAGCCAGAAAGAAAGAAATGTGGTAAGCATGTAATAATCTAGGCAGCTGATGAAATGTATATATTTTTTTAATTTCGATTGTTATCACAAAGATGGTGAAAGTGTTTCATCCATAGTCCCTTAACTCCATACACTCTCCCTGGGTGACCTCATCCAAACCCGCAGTTTCAAGGACGATTTGTACATCTATAAAACTTCCAAATCGCAAGATTCTTCCTGCAGTGCCACCTTCTCCTTCCAGCAAATGTCTTCACCTATTTTCATTAGGGAAACTGACACCTTTAGAAAGCTGCTCCCTTAACCACAGCCCCATCCGATCAGAATACTTACCAAGATCCATCTATCCCAGCTTACTTCCCACCCATCTCTCCTATCTAAGATCAATGCCTTCATCTTGCTCTGACTTTATACTTCCAATATTCCTCAATCAATTTTCCTCCTTTATTGTATCTCTCTCTTTCCGTGGGCATTTAAATGGAACCCAGCTGAATGTCACTCCTGCCCCCTCAAGATCCAGTGAAACTGCCTCAAACTCTGATGGCATGTGAAAGTTCAAGTTCAAATTCTTAGGTGCTTACAACCATAGGACCCTTCCAGCCTCCAAGCCCAGGAATTCTTGTGTGCCCTCTGTTCCTCAGCTTTCTCTTTGGTTTCCACAACAAACTCACTCACACTTAAGATCAGTGGATTGAATTATTGACTTTACTGAAGACCTCTGAGAGATGGAGGACAGGGTCCATCATCCAGCACACATTTGCTGCCATCTTGCTCATGCACTCACCCCTCTCTCCATCCTCTCACTACTCATCCTTTTCATTCCTGGTTGCTCTGGGAGCACCAGTTTCACCCCACTTCTACCTCTTTGTGCCAGCCAACCAATTTTCTCTTTCTCCACATTGTTGATTGCAAAGTTTCACCAACTATTGTATTGCAATCTCTTAAATCTATCACTTTTGATTTTATTTCTAGAACACCACCTTAGCTTGGGTTTTTGACCCTCCCATGTGGATTACTGGAGTACCACAGTGAACTGACTAGACGTGGGGTTTTGACTCTACCCTCTCCAATAAATCCTGCACAGACCTCAAAGATGTGTCTTTCTAGAGCCATCCTTCACCAAGTCAGTCCCAAGGGAAGTTCTTTAACAAATCCTAATTCTCATGTAATAGAGTCCCAGTTGCTTAGTCTGGCATTTAAACCCTCCTATAATCTGGTCCCAAACTAATTTTCTGGCCTTATCTCCCAGTCCTCTGCTGCCTGAACCAGTCAAACTGGGAGAACCGCTCTCCTTTGCATCTACTTGTACCATCTGGCCTCCCAAGTCTTCAGGGTGTGACCCACCCCACCTGTCCTCACACTAGCTCTCTTAATCCACTCATTTTCAGAGCTGGTCTCAAATATTATCTCTTCTTTCAAGCCTTTCCTGGTTCTCTAAGCCCAGAGAAATCTTTGGACACATGATCTAATTTCTCTCCATCTGTATGAGGATGAGAGTTGTATTTGTTTTACCAGAGACTGAGAGGTTTCCTGGGACATGGGACCTGCAGTGCTGAAAATGAACAGCCCTGGGCAAACTGGGACAACTGGTCACTCTACTTGTAATATGTGTGGCAGCTGTAATATATGTGGCAAGGGTCCTGGGGCAGGAAAGGAAGGCCATGCTTTTTGTGCATGCCTACTGTGGAAATTTAGATGTCAGGGCTGGCCACAGAAAGCTCCAGGGAGAGTAAAGGAAGGTGGGGAGGACACTTTTTGGAGCTAAGGATAGGCCAACTGGGGCTGAGACCTTTAGATAAATACATAGCTAAAGGGATCCCACTTTTGCATTTTCCCTCATTTTAGCTATCTTTTTTTTCTTAAGAAATTAAGAAAAAGAAGGGGGGATAAAAAGATACATTCCAAGTAAAGGAATTTTAATAAGGATGTAGAAGCCTCTATAAATAGTCCTGTGAAAGGAAAATATTTTTAACTGTTACAGTAAAGAAATATAATCATTAAGGAAAATTAATACATAAGACTATATACAAAATTTCAATTCTGCATGCCAAAAACTACTGCACACAAATTAAAATGCAAATAACAAATTAGGGAAAATGTTTTCAATATATAAGACAAAGGTTTTAAAATCATTAATATTGATAAATAGAGAATTCCCTGGTGGTCCAGTAGTTAGGACTCAGTACTTTCACTGCTAGGGCCTGGGATCGACCCCTGGTTGGGGAATTAAGATGATGCAAGCCGTGTGGTGCGGCAAAAAAAAAATCGTTAATTAATAGACAGATTTTATGAAGCAGTAGAAACAGATAAACAACCTAGAAGAAAAATAAGCAAAAGTTTTTTATAGAGACATGCCAATGGCTCTTAAACACATTCAGCAATATTCAAATTCATTAACAGTTAAGGAAATTTGGGGCTTCCCTGGTGGCACAGTGGTTGAGAGTCCGCCTGCCAATGCAGGGGATGTGGGTTCGTGCCCCGGTCCGGGAGGATCCCACATGCCACGGAGCAGCTGGGCCTGTAAGCCATGGACGCTGAGCCTGTGCGTCCGGAGCGTGTGCTCCGCAACGGGAGAGGCCACAGCAGCTAGAGGCCCGCGTACCACAGAAAAAAAAAAAAAAAGAAATTCAAGGTAAAATAACAAGCATTTTTATCTTTCAAATGAAAAATGAGGAAAGAACTTAGAATTTCATAAACTGCTTATAAGCATGTAAATTGGTAGATAATTTGGCAATATATTTCAAAAGCCTTACAATGATTCATAATCTTTTACCTATCAAGCTTCTTTCTGGGAATTTGTTTTAAGGAAATAATAAAAAATATATACAAAGATTTATAGAATAAAGTTTTATCATAGAGATATTTTTAATAATGAAAAAACTGAGATGTATTTAAATGAGACTGAACAACGATAATCAATAGGCAATTGATCAAACACATTGTGATACATTTATATAAAGATTTAATATGCAGTCATTGAAAAAATAATTTTTAATGACATGAGAAATTCGTCACAATATGTTGCAAGGAAAAAAGCAGGCTACAAAGCCATATGCAACATGATTCTATTTTTATAAAAATATACTATAATGGTGTGTGTATGCATATGTATATCTAGAGAGATAGACTTCTGACTGATGTATTATAGATAATTTTAATGTTATTCCATGAGTTTTTCTGAATTTAAAAATTGTATAAAACAGTACAATTTATGTACATAAATTTGAAGTCAGAAATATTTAAAATAATTTAAAATGTTCACCCTGATATTTAATATTATCAGGCTCTTTGTGTCTGGCTACTGAAATAAATCTATTATGAAATCGGTGTAGTGATTTCTTTTTTTTTTAATGTAATAAACATGGCCTCCCTTTGCCCCTTTATTATTTTTTAATGTAATAAAAATGATTTCTTAAACAAATACTATACTCAAACATTAATTGAAAAGCATGCACATTTTATTGTTAAACACATGTCCCTCTTCCAACAAAATGAAATGTCATCCTGAGTCACCTTGGGTCACCAAATACTGGTATTTGACCATGTCCTGTAGAACTGCATGACTTCATCCTCCTGTTACTGAATGCAAATTCCTGTGCCTGATGTACAGTGAGGCCAAACAAACCAAAATGTCAGAGTTTGGAGCAGAGAAAGGTTTATTTCAGGATCAAGCAAGGAGAATGGTGGCTCGTGCTCAAAAAACCCTGAAGCCCCTGATGGTTTGTTTTGCAGGAGAAGTTTTTATAGGCAAAATTTGGGGTGAGGGCTACAGGGTGTGTGACTTTCTTCTGATTGGTCAGTGAGGTAACAGGGCAGTGCTCCAGGAATCTTGCCCTCAGTCTGAAGTTACCACCCTCCACCGGGGGAATCTTCTGCAGAAGAACTCAAAGATACTGTTATGTAGATTCCTTGAGAGGAACCAGGACCCTGCCTGAAGGCTGCACTGATGGTTTCTTGACTGTTCCTCCCTTTTTTCTGAATTCCCTCTCTTCCCTGATTAGCAACTGTTTGAATCTGTCTTTGGAACTCAGGGAGGGTCAAGGAGGCTGAATGAAGCCTATTTCCTACAAACAGGAAATGGGGGACACGGAAAGGATTTGTACCACGAGGGCCCCACAGGGTCCTGCTCCATTTCACTACTTGATGAACATTTACAGCTGTAGTTGATGGGGAGGCCCGAAGAAACTCCTAGGACCAGAATGAAAACAACAACTATTTTGGTTATGGGGACAGGACCACACCACAAAAGAGAATGAGGGAACTAAAGAGAGAACTCACCACACAGAAGGAGCCTGGCAGAACAAATACGCCAATTCAGCAGCAGACCCTGGAGGTCGGAGGTCAGAGGTGGGTGGAGGAACAGGAAAAGTGTGGTAGCTTGAACTGGAACCCTTCCAATCCAGTTATCTTGGCAGTGTACACTGTCATCTGGGGAGAAAAAGGGCTGTATGTGTGAACTGTTTAAAGATAAACAGAGGCATATTACAAATTTTAAGAGTTTTTTGAGCAAAAACTCAATTCAAAACTGGCAACATCCAATCTAGCAGATAGAAAGGAGTTCCAAGGAGAGGTACAAAATGAAAGATTTTTATAGGCAGAAGGGAGTGGGAACAAGGAAGTTATAATAGGCAAAAGATTGGGTTCGTTATTGCAAGGTTACTTCCCTTTAGGGGAAGGCAGGGGTCTATCAGGCAGATTACCTAACTAGTGCTGATCAGACGATTCCTAATTGACTGGTTTAAGATTCCATTTCTGGGAGAATAGAAACTATAAGTCTCTGGTGACGTGGGGCTTAGCAGAAGTGACTCCATTTTTGGCTTGTTGTTTCATTTTTAACAAAAGGAACATGTTATCTCCATGAATTCTGCATCTCTCAGAGGTCCAAATAATTTTCCTGGCATCAGTCACTGTGCCCTATGCACTAAGAAGTGTAACATGTGGTGGAGGAATTGGTCTATTCATTTGCAAGAGACTGTCATCCTGAGGACTGAGAAGATCCATCATGACCAAGTGAACCACCAATCAGCTGATGTCTGGTGTGGACAGAGGACTTTCTGGAAAGGAAACTGGACCAGTGAGACAAGGACTGGGCATGGTGGCAGCCTGGAAGATTCATTAGTGATGTCAGGCACAGTATAGAACCCTAGATGTATTTTGGAGGGGTTTCATTAGGGGCTGGAGTTCTGGCCTGAGCAAATAGGTTAATTTAGCTATCCAGATTTAGGTATTAGTGTTAATATCAACTGATTTTTAGCCTCAAGCTGGTGAAGCTTTGGGACATTAAGATTACCCATGACATTCTTTCTTTTTTTGAAATTTATTTGGGTGTGTTGCTTTCTTTTTTTTAACAAATACCAGTACAGGTCTGATGGTTATAAAACTTTTATTCATTCATTCAACAACTGTTCATTGAATAACCTCTATGCACTTGGGCAAACAAACACTTTTAAAACAGTCTGTGCCTTCACGGGAATTCCCTAGCGGTCCAGTGGTTAGGACCCTGTGCCTACACTGCCTTTACAAGTGGAAATTTACGTCACCTTCACAAAGTAAAACTGATGCCCCGCTATTAGGCAGAAAGGGGAGGGCAGAGAGTTCTTCAGTATCTGCCGTTTCTCAGTTGCCTCCAAAAATTATCTTAACGCTAAAGTGGCATATTTTGATCCCCTTCAATGTTGACTGTGGATTCCTTTTTTTTTTCTTTTAGTGTATTACCTATTGCAATTTACTCATGTTTCTTTCTCTGCTATTAGGTGACCGGCTCCTTAAGGAAAAGACTTGTCTGATTTCACCTGCACACCCTCAGGACGGAGTAGATTTTAGAGGAATCTGTTGTCCCTCTCCAATCAGCCCATAATTGCTATGGGTGTGCAAACCAGATACCCAACTTGCTAGAATTATTTTAGGGTAACAAGCTTTATGACTTCTTGTGTATGGTTTTGATGTCAACTATTGTGGCTGAGTGAGGTCCTTGCTTCCATCTCCATTCTAGGATGTATTCAAGGTAAGTGTTATCTGGGACTTCCCTGGTGGTGCAGTGGTTAAGAATCCGCCTGCCAGGGCTTCCCTGGTTGTGCAGTGGTTAAGAATCCGCCTGCCAATGCAGGGGACATGGGTTCGAGCCCTGGTGTGGGAAGATCCCACATGCCGTGAAGCAACTAAGCCCATGCTCCACAAATACTGAGCCTGTGCTCTGGAGCCCACGAGCCACAAATACTGAGCCCGTGCTCCTAGAGCACATGCTCTGCAACAAGAAAAGCCACTGCAATGAGAAGCCCGCGCACCACAACAAAGAGTAGCCCCCGCTCGCCACAACTAGAGAAAGCCTTCATGCAGCAATGAAGACCCAATCCAGCCAAAAATAAAATAAATGAAATAAATAAATTAAAAAAAAAAAAAAAAAAGAATCCGCCTGCCAATGCAGGGAACACGAGTTCAATCCCTGGACCGGGAAGATCCCACATGCCGCAGAGCAACTAAGCCCGTGCGCCACAACTACTGAGCCTGTGCTCTAGAGCCCGCGAGCCACAACTACTGAAGCCCGCGCGCCTAGAGCCCGTGCTCCACAACAAGAGAAGCCACCGCAGTGAGAAGTCCGTGCACTGCAATGAAGAGTAACCCCCACTCACCGCAACTAGAGAAAGCCCGCGCAGCAACGAAGACCCAACACAGCCAAAAATTAAAAAAAAAAAGATAAGTGTTATCATTTGCAAAATAGGGCACATTAATTTGTTGAGCGATGTACCTCATTTTCTTACTGCATGGCTTCTTTACACTTAAAAGAAAACTACAGTACAATTCTGACCCAAACTCAAAAGTTCTTTTTTTATTAATTAACTAAATTGTTTTTTTCTCCCATTTTATTCGTATTAGTGCTTTACCCTACAAACACCAGTAGCTGCTTTCCATTTAATTTCTAGGCGTGAAACCATTGTTAAAACTTTGAGATATCGCCACAATTTGGGTTTTTTTTCTTTAAAGCAAAGTAAATTATCTAATTATACAGATGGACAAGGTCTTGTTCCTATACATTTCGCTCTTCCCAAATATTTTTAAATCACAACTCTGTGTTTTGAAAGCCCTTTTTAAAACTAAACACATGGGGCTTCCCTGGTGGCTCAGTGCTTGAGAGTCCGCCTGCCGATGCAGGGGACACGGGTTCGTGCCCCGGTCCGGGAAGATCCCACATGCCGCGGAGCGGCTGGGCCCGTGAGCCATGGCCGCTGAGCCTGCGCGTCCAGAGCCTGTGCTCCGCAACGGGAGAGGCCACAACAGTGAGAGGCCCGCGTGCCGCAAAAAAAACCCTAAACACATGGATCCTCAAGATCGGGGAACGCTTTCAGCCCAGGCCCAACCTCACCCCTCCAAACTTGGTGGATGGTAAAGGCCGTGCCACTGGAGATTTCTGAGCGCCGCCAAAGGCTGCAGGGGGCCCCGGCCGGGAGCGGGGGCGGAGCGTCGCAGCGCAGAGAGGAGGCCCCCGCCCTCCCCGCGCCGGGCCCGCGTCGCTGGCCGGAATCCGGTACCGCAGCCGCAGCGGGTCGGCCCCTTCCGCTCGTTCCCGGCTCCCGGCATGGGCATGCAGCTTCTGCGGGGACTGCGGCTCTGGAGGCTCGCCGCCTTCGCAGGCCTGGCCGCCTCGGCCCGAGTCCCCGCCGCCCTCCCCGGCTACCGCCCCCAGCCCCGCCTTCGCGCCCCGCGGCCCCGCCCCGGCCTCCGAGCTGGCCTCAGGTCGTAGCTCCAGGCCGCAGCCGCCTGCAGAGACCTGCAGCCAGCCAACGCCAGCACTATGGAGCGCACCGGAGCCGGTGAGCCCGGGCAGCCGAGCGGGCCGGGTGGGGTGACCGGAGCCCGGGGGCGTGGGCCCCGCTCGGCGCTCGGCCTCGGGGAGGGCCCGGCCTCGCCCCACCTTGCGCCCCTAGCGCTTGGAGCGCGACCCCACGCCTGCTCAGCTCGGGGGCTCTTCTCCTCGCTCAGCGCGGGAATCCTGTAGCCGCGAGGAGCCCAGTGCAACCGGGTTGTGATCAGTGCTGCTTGTAAGCAAGCGTTTTGGAGGCCGGGGGTGTGAACCCACGCTAAGTTTCACTTTTCTTTCCCGAAGATCTTATGACCTTTTAGAAACCTGATTCCTTCACACACCCTCCGACGGTGTTATTGCGTGGTCGGCAAACCTAGAAAAAGCTCAGTTTTTATGCTTTATCACAAACAATCAAAGACTTGAACCACTACACTTGGGGTTTCCTTCTAGGATTTTATTCTAGGTGTGGAAATGACCTCTTTAAACTGGCGCCAGAATTGATTTCCAGTTTAGGTCGGCATTTGCTGTGGACTGAACTTTGTGGGTAGAGCGGGTTAGGGGTTGGACTTTTGGTGAAAGGGACCAACAAGCCAATTAGAGGAAAGGTGCTCTTCTGTGAGGTTTTTATAATATAAACGCATGAAACGATATAAAAAGCATGAAAATGTTAAAATGTTATGCAATAGCCATTAACTAGTGTCACTATGTTTACAGTTGTTGAGGGAATGAAATGATGAAGACCTTGTAGGTGGATGCTGAGGGCGGGAGTTTTTGAGATGCATTTTTAAAGGGGGGCCTGTAGGGGATTGTCCGTGTCAAAGAGAAAGGATTCACACCCCAGCTCCTTTAGTGTCTGACCTTGCAACTGAAGACGCTGACGGCGTACTTTTAAGATGTTTGTGGAGTTTACTGTCTTCTTACATTCCTTTTCAGATATTATTAACTTAGGTCCATTACTCTCTAGTAATTTGGGTTATACTTTAGTTTCTTTTTTAAAGATGTGGAAACCAAAGCATGGAGGTCAGGTGACTTGTTGACCGCTCTCAACATTTCTCCAGCTGTAAGATGTTTCTATTTTTAGTAGCCAGGTCAGGACTGACATGGATGATGGGATTGACCCTTTCTACTGGTTCTTGGGGAATATACCTACTATATACCTAGCAGAGTGAATAAAAGAGAATCTTGCTCAGTAAAGTTGTACTTGGTTATCCAAATAGGAAACTTACATTTTGTGTGACAAAGGACAGACTATCCTTTTTCTCTTCTATTGGTCTGTCTTTGATGAAGGCATTTGCTGAAGTGCACCTAAATTTGAATATTAGTGTATACTTCGTGTATGGTTTTATAATATATTTTAAATGTGTGCATTGTTTTCTTATAAAAGTAATATTAATTCTGTTTAAAACGTTTGAATAGCAGAAATATATTGAGTGCAGGTATGTCAGCCTTTTCATATATAATCGTAAACATAGTGCAAGTGCATAAGTAGTCTTATATCTGCTTTTCAAAAGGTCAGTACAGGTATCCCCTGCTTTTCAAAAGTTCACATTATGTCACTTTGCTTTTACATTTACGAAAGACCTCCATTAGCACCTGTTTTCACTAATCAAAAGAAATCCTAAAAGGATTTTTCAACCAAAGATAATTGCTTCTTCACTTGACATCATTTTGGCTTACAAAAGTTTTTGTAGGAAGGCTCTTGCTTTCAGATAGCAGGGAATCCTGTATTTGTTATGAACTTTTTTCAGCTGTTGTAGTCTTCCTAGCCATTATTCTTAGTTGTCATTATAGTGAGTATCCTTTGTTTAACCATTTCCCTATTATTAGGCATTTAAGTTGTTAAACTTTTTCTTTTTTGTTTAAACAGAGCTGAGGTGAATCTATTTTAGCAAGTATGATAGACTCCCAGATATGTATCTGGTATCTGTTGGGGTAAGAAGAAAATTTTCATGGCTCCTGATTGCTTTCTGAAAGGATTGCCTCAGTTTACAGTGCTATAAACCGCGTATGTGAACTTTCCAGAAGTGCATGTTGCTGGAAAGGGTGGGTTTTGGCCGTTGAGTAACTGGATTCAAATTCTAGCCCCAAGACCTACAGCTGTAACCTGAGGCAGATTACTTAATCGGCTAGGGTGTAAAATGAGTATAATAAGAGTTCTCCCTGATAGCATGGTGAAATGAGTTACTGTCTGTAAAGTGCTTCCAGCTGTGCCTGGCATAGAAACGTGCTCAAATGTTAGCCGTTGTTACTAGTAGTAGTTAACCAGTTTCACCTGTCTTTTAGTATTAATGCACTTAGCTGTGTTACTATTATTTGGATTTGTATAAAAGATAGAATTTTATTTTAACTATAGTTAGACCAGATTTTAAGTACTTAAAATGGTGAATTTACAGTTTAAATGCTTTATTTAAAGGTTGGTTATTTTAAGGCAGTTTTCCCAAAGCAAAATATTTGCACTTCTGTAAAAGAAAGTGTAGTTATGATGGCTGTGTTTAATTCAGGTCTGCCAGCCTTTGCCCAAACACTAGAGCTTAGAGAACTGGAGGAAGGCTTCCAGATATGAGCCCTGCTGAGAAACATTGTTCTATAGAATGGCCAGCAGTTCTTTCAAGAGTTACTTGAAAGTGGTATTCTCTTTTTTCTGAGTCAATAATTCATATCTACAAAAAGGTTTTCAACTACTCTGTAATTTAATAGAACAAAGTTTGTATTTCAAGTTCTAGACGCTTGTTGATTTTGACATACCATTGCACTCAAGAGTTTATTTATTTATTTTAAAATAAAAAAAAATCTTTTAAAAAACATTTTATTGGCATATAGTTGATTTACAATGTTGTGTTAGTTTCAGGTGTGCAGCAAAATGATTCAGTTATACATATACATATATTCATTCTTTTTCAGATTCTTCACCCTTATAGGTTATTACAGAATATTGAGTAGAGTTCCTTGTGCTATACAGTAGGTCCTTGTTGGTTATCTATTTTATATATAGTTGTCTGTGTATGTTAATCCCAAGCTTCAAGAGTTTACATGTACTTTATTTTAACAAGATGGGGAATGATGTTGAGCAAGTCGTGTTATACTTCAATTTTTATTTTTATGTCAAATAGAATATCATTTACCCTGTGAAAATGAATCTGTGATGTGCTAAGGATGCCATTAAACACCAGGAGTTATTTTTTAGGAGCACTGAGATAGCTGTGTGGCCATGGAGCTTGAGTAATTTATTAACCACTCCCAAATGGGTACTTACCTTTGTTGTTCAGTACAAGTGTATTGAGCACCTCCTGTGAGTTGGACACTGTGCTAGGCATTGAGGAATCAAAGGAGGATAAGACATAGCACTTAAAGAACTTAGAGTAGGGTGACCATACAGACAGATAGGGGTGTAATTTGAAAAGTTCCCCCTTTCACTTTTCAAAGGAGCCCTGGTTTGGGCCGTAAATTGTCTGGTCACTTTAGCTTAGAGTCTAATGGAGAAGACATGTAAGTGGACATCTATAACATGATGTATTCATGCTGTGATTGTACGTGGAAAGAGATTGGATTACCTCACTCAGCCCTGAGCTGGTCATCAGGAACGTTTTCCCTGCCAGTAGACGATTAATCAGAGTTTTTACTTTTAAGTTGATTGTTCTCAACTGTTAACATAATTTCTTAGTCTGGCATAGAATCAAGGTATGGAATAAGTGAAAGGGGAGCAGTGGTTTTCAAACTTCATTGCACGTTAGAGTCACCCTGCGAGGCTTTATAAAAGTACAAGAGGCTGGCCTCATTTCCAGAGATTCTGATTTAGGTGGCCTGGGGTGAGACCCAGATGTTGATCATTTAAAAAAAGCTCTTTAGGTGATTCTAATGTATGACCAAGCTTTAGAATTTGTCAACTAGGACAACCTTGTCATCTAATAGATGAGATAACTACTAGGGCCTAGAGAATTCACACGACTTGCCCAGGATCACAAGTGAGTGGCAGGTCTAATACTAGAATATCTGTCTCCTGATTTTTTTAAAAAATATTTATTGGGCTTCCCTGGCGGCACAGTGGTTGAGAGTCCGCCTGCCGATGCAGGGGACACGGGTTCGTGCCCCGGTCCGGGAAGATCCCACATGCCTCCGAGCGGCTGGGCCGGTGAGCCATGGCCGCTGAGCCTGTGCGCCCGGAGCCTGTGCTCTGCAACAGGAGAGGCCACAACAGTGAGAGGCCCGCGTACCGCAAAAAAAAAAAAAAAAAAAAAAAAAAAAATTATTTATTTGGCTGTGCTGGGTCTTAGCTGCGGCACGGGAGATCTTCGTTGCCACGTGCGGGATCTTTAGTTGAGGCATCTGGGATCTTTAGTTGCAGCACGTGGGATCTTCAGTTGTGGCATACGGGATCTAGCTCCCTGACCAGGGATTGAACCTGGGCCCCCTGCATTGGGAGCACAGAACCTTAACCAGTAGACCACCAGGGAAGTCCCTGTCTCCTGATTTCTAGTCCCCAACCCTTTCTTTTATAGTAGCCAGCTTGCCTTGCATGTTACCCAAACACCACTATTACCATTGTCACTGCTCGATTGTCCTTTTGGTATAGCCAGAGAGATCCACATAGCACTTGTTCTCTAATTGTTGTTGATTAATTGGTTAAGATAAAGTAAACATTAAATTGTTTCAACAACATTTTTCATTTAAAAAAATGACTAAATTTAATTCATCATGTTATTTAATTCTTCATCTTGCCTTCAGAATGTGAGCATAGAATTCAGCCTTCCTTCCCCATTCCACATATTGCCAAGAATCCAGTATATTTCCAAGTGGCACTTTGGAGCTAGTATTGAGATGTCACTGTTAAATGGGCCAATTTAATATCACTAATTTCTCCCCTCCCCAGCTTTACTGAGGTACAATTGGCAAATAAGACTGTATATATTTAAAGTGTACAGCGCGATGATTTGATATAAGTACACATTGTGAGATGATTGGCACAGTCAAGTTAATTAACACATCCACATTTCACTTTTTTTTTTTTGGTGAAAATGCTTAAGATCTACTCTCAGCAAATTTCAAGTATACAGTACAGTATTATTAACTCTAGTCACTATGCTGTACATTAGATCCTTAGAATTTATTACTAAGTTCTTAGGTTAAAATAGAAAAACAAAAGTTGGGTTTATTTCATTTTGTCCATATTTTCATTCAGCTTTGTGCACTTGTAAGTGCACAAATACTCTTTGTTGCTAGCTTTTAAGTGTAAGCTACGTGGTCAGTGATGATATTTTCTGCATAGCTGCATGTGCCCCAAAATATAAAGTTATGTTGTTGATCTATTAAAACTTTTGTTTAAATATAAGCTGCATTTGTATTTTTCAATGCAAGTGTAAACATAGAAAGGAAACATTTACTTGTTCTCACATGTTTCAAATAGTTGTGAGTTTGATTCGATTTAGAGTAAACTAACATTTGTTGAACACCTGCGTTCCAGGCACTCATACTCAATAAGGTTTGAACTGTAATATAAATAAATAGCATTATTAAGAATGTACTATTAATTTTTTTGGTTGTGGTATTGAACATGATTAGCTGATATACAAAAAGCAACAACAAAAAGGTTTTATTGTCATTTTTTGCTTTTATCTAGAAAATAGGGGTGTGTGTGTGTAAGTAATATTAGAGATTACCCAAATTGCAATAAAAATTTAGTTTTTTTGGTTTATGTTAGCTATGACCTATCAGGATATTTATTATCTTGTATATTGAAGCCATATTCTTAATGAAGTGTGTTTTTTTAAGGCCTGATATATGAAAATAGAGGATTACAGCAGAATGAAATAAATGACTTCTTTAATATTGTTAGTGGTAAATTAATCTTTACTCAATATATAGAGTAGAAATTAGATAAGTATCCCAGTATTTTGTTCAATTCTAGTTCAAACAACATTTGTGTCTGTCAATAAAAGCATGGAGAATAATAGTACTGGGGAGACCACCTACTGATAAATTTAGCAATTGATTCTATCAGTTTGAACAGACACCCTCTTTCCCTTAACCTCCTCCCAATGCATATGATTGTTCCACCCATAAAAACAAAACAAAACAAGGACCAAATGTGAAATGCGGCTCTAATATTAATATGTATCCATGGGAGAGCTGTCGGGAAACTGTAAGATCTTTTTGCTTTTTAACCACTGAATTTCTAGAAAAGCGTATTTAGAGCTATGTATTTTTAATGTTTGAATTTCCAATGTTAATATAATAATGGAGAGAAAAAAATTTTAAAGTCTTTATGAAGAAAAAAGTAAAAGTCAGAGCTTGTACAGATGAGAACAGATAAGTGATATTGTTAAAAAATAAACATGGAAAAGACTGCCAAAACCTTGTTGGCTTGTTTTCAAAAGGTATGTGAAAAACTGTAGTTTTAGAATTAAGAAAATGCAGCTATAAAGGATCTTGAGGCTTGTTGATTAACTCAACTTCATTTAACCCTGAGTTGAGTACTGTGCTTCAGAAAATTATTAAAGCTGTTTAACATAAAAATGCATTTATAAAAATGGAGAATATGGTATATATATTTATATAAATAGCTGTACAATATATTTGAATACCGGTTTTAGCATTTCTTAACAGATGTTAATTTATATTGAGTTCAGTTAGTTGAGTTATTTTAGCTTAGGATATGAGTTAAAATAAATAAAATAATATACTTTTCTTTTTGTGATGTTAAAGGAGAAATACATTCCAATGAGTGTGAAAATGTGTCAAGTAAGAGGGAAATGTCGGAAGAATTTGAAGCCAACACAGTGGATTCTCTGGTAGATTTGCCGTTTGCTACTATCGATATTATAGATGATTGTGGAAGTAAGTACTTTATTAAATAAATATGTGTTTAGAAGCAATGAATAGTAAATTTAGGGATACATATATTTTTTTCTTAATAATTACTTCACCTTAAGTACTTGTCATGTTTTTGAGTTTGGGTTGTTAATTAATAATTGTCTGTTGGTAGTCTATTGATACAACTATCACAGATAATATTAAGGCGTGTCTCACAGAATTTGGGGCCAGATCATTCTGTAGTTTATGAGCTACTTCAGAAAACAATGGGCCACAACATTCCATGGTTTATAACCACCTCAGTTATTCTGGACCTACTGCTAATTCAGCAGTGCCCATTCATCTAACAGATGTTTACTGGCCAAAATGATATGTATTGGAATATAAATAAATACATAAAAATATAAATAAAGGTAAGTAAAATAAATAAATATATATATGAAATAAAATATACAAATGTATGTAAAAAGAAAATCTTTCAGAAATGTTGAGGAAGCAGTACAACCTGAGCCACACCTTTGGCCCTATAGGTTGAATGTTTTCTGGGAGAGAATCCAGCATTAGTGAGTTGCTGACCTGGACCTGGATGGGTCTGTTCTCTTTACAAGGGGAAGGGTCGTTGGTCAATTGGTTAGAAACCCAGTAAACCATCCAGAGGTTTGAGGTTGCTGTGAATCCTGCCTCTGAAAGTTGAGTGGGAGCGTGCAATGGAGAGTCTTTCATTCTACTGCTGATAGGAATAACTTAGTATGCTTCCCACAGAGTGTAAAAATTTGTGGAGAGCTTTAGTTTAATTAACTCTACTCTCTTAAGATAATCACAGCCCTTAACTATGAAGCCACACTTAAATCAAGGTTCAAAACAGAGTACTTAAGTGATTTTTTTTTTTTTTAGTCACATGTCTCTCCTAAATGTGGCATTCAGCTCTCCTCATTGAAATTACTGTAATCCTTATTTTACCTCACAGAATTCTAGGTCTAACTTATAATTATTGAAGATTTTAGAGATATGGGAAATTATCATTTTATTCCTTATTCATTAGCTAATACTATTAAGTAGTATATTAAAAAATACTTTGAATCTTAAGTATTTTAAAGTATCAATTGAAACCTCCCTTTACCTGGAAAAAAATTTTGTAACAGAAAAATGTGTATCAAATAAAGATTGAATCTCAGTACTTGGTATACCAAGTAAGTGATTGTCCTGAGTCAATTTTAAAAAAAGGGTAAATTATATCCTGTACCTTTCTGTAATTTATTGGGGAAGCCTGTAATGCATATTTCAAATTTTATTGTGAAAGGACTTAAGGCAAATATTTGTCCCAAATAATAAAAAATAATTGGTATCTGGCAAAGGGTATAAAAGATAAAACTCAGTAAACAAATATATGGAAAATTATTCAACTTCATAAGTATCAAAGGATGCGCGTCAAAATACAATTGTAACTTATCAGATTGGCAATATCTCTTACAAATAATACTCAGTGATTTTAATGTTATATCTACATGGCTTCTGACAATGTACTGTTATAGTCCTTTTAGAATGGAGTTTGTTGGGATCTTGAGCAATGTTCATACATGGGGTAGAGTCACTCATGGAATTCCTACTATAAGGACATAGTCTTGTGGGAAGAAGTTTTATTTATAAATATGTGTGTCACAGTGTTTTTAAATAGTAAAAATATTGGGGAAAACCCAAATGTCCATTAGCGTGTGGTTGAATAAGCTATACTAGCGCCTTTAGACTACATAGTATGGAATTATATATTATGAAAATATTTCTGAAAACTATGTAATAGTGAACATTTCCTATATAAAATGCAAAGTGAAAAAGTAGGGGGAAAATATATGTGCTGTTTGTTTACAATTGTGTAAATACTTTAGGTGCTTTGTCACCAAAATTCACAGTGGTTGTGTTAAGATGGGAGGTTTCTGAGCAATTTCTTTTTTCCTTTTTCTAATCTTCAAATTTTATAAATGCTCTTGATTCTTTTTTTTTGTAAATTTATTTTTATTTATTCATTTTTAGCTGCATTGGGTCTTTGTTGCTGCACGCGGGCTTTCTCTAGTTGTGGCGAGCGGGGGCTACTCTTGGCTGTGGTGCGCGGGCTTCTCATTGTGGTGGCTTCTCTTGTTGCGGAGCACGGGCTCTAGGCGCACGGGCTTCAGTAGTTGTGGCACTCGGGCTCAGTAGTTGTGGCTCGCGGGCTCTAGAGCGCAGGCTCAGTAGTTGTGGTACACAGGCTTAGTTGCTCTGCAGCATGTGAGATCTTCCCGGACCAGGGCTCGAACCCGTGTCCCCTGCATTGGCAGGCGGTTCTTAACCACTGTGTCACCAGGGAAGTCCCTGAATGCTCTTGATTCTTTTCATGAAAAAATATAATTAAAATTTTTAGTTGTGGTTAGAAACTTGCTTTTAAAGATGTAAGCTTCGTCAATTCAGTAAACAGAGAACTAGAGAAACTCATTTTTTTTTGGATACTATCCACTAATATATCACTAATAGTGTTAAAGTTAGGTGGTTAAAAATGAGGGCTGTGGAGTCAGACTGTCAAGGGACAAAATTTACTCCTACACTTTTCTATTGTGTACTTTGAGCAAGTGTCTGGGCTTACTTTCATTATCTCTAAAATTGGTTTAATAATGGTAGTTATCTCATAAGGTTGTTGGGAAGATTCAATTTGTTAATGCTGTCCTTACAGCAGTGTGTGGCATGAACTTGCCTCCGTAAATTTTTATTAATTTAATCTTACCAAAATTTTTTGCCCAAATATATTTGTTGAATTAAATATTAAAAAATGTGCCCTTTGAGAGCAGTATTTTATAATAATATCATTGAGTGCTTCTAGCACATCAGTAAATGCTTTATTATTTATTTACTTAATCCTCACAATGAATGAGAGGGGTAAATTATTTTTTTGGAAAGTTTTAGTAATTTGCCAAAGATTATTCAGAGTAATTCTATGAAATATAGAAGGTAATATTCTAAGTTGTATACTTAAGAAGTTTTAAGAATGGTTACTTCAAAGATTTTGACTGCTTAAGTAACAAGAGAAAAGGAAAAGAATATAAAAGCAAAATCGAATTCATTCTCAGCCTTTTGGCTAACAGCAAGTATGAAAACAATCAACCAGCAATGACAGATGGACTAACCTCATTACATTAATTTCTCCCATAATTCATTCCCTTGTAGTTTTTTGAGGGAATTAAACAAACTTTAGGAAAATTAGTTAATTTACATAAAATGACATATGTGGTGCTTTAGGTAAAAAAAGCCAACTCATGGATGAGAGAGTTACAGCCTTTGTCAACAAGATCAGATTCATTAGAGCACATTAAAATGGCTACTGAAATCATTATGAAAATTAACAAATGTAATAAATGTATGGGATGCGTTTACAGGCTCTACTACAACTGATACTTTTTTTTTTTTTTTGCTAAACAGTAAAGTTACTCTAAATAATCCAGTGAAAGATCCAGGGCATATTGCCAAAAGCTTTCTACATTTTGCTTCTATGGTCATTGATCTTTATAATGTTTTTATTGTAAACTTGATATTACTTGAAAACTTTGCTCATTGTATTTTCATATGAACTAAATAAAAAGTATAATAGTAAATTGTATTTTAGAACTTAGATTATGATTTAAAAGCTAGAAATAAAATGAAGTTCAGTAAGGAAAAGAGGGATTTTATAGTCTGATCATACAAATAAACCTGCAAATGAAAACCATACAAATAAACCTGCAAATAAACCATACAAATAAACCTGCAAATGAAAACCATACAAATAAACCTGCAAATAAACCATACAAATAAACCTGCAAATAAACCATACAAATAAACCTGCAAATGAAAACCATACAAATAAACCTGCAAATAAACCATACAAATAAACGTGCAAATGAAAGGCAAAGAAGATATGCAAACAGGTGTCTAGCAAGTTGACCATAAATCATCAGGACTCACTGAAATAGAAAGACAGACAAACTACTTATAATGGTATATTAAACTGTACTATAACAGTTAATATTCACAGAATTCTTTCCCCCTTTTTTGCCCAGCTCACATCAGATAATTTTAAACTTAACCCTGTCTGTGATGCCTAAGAAAAGAAAAATGTAGATAATCCAGTTCAGAGGGAAGTTTAATAGTTATTGATAAGAGGAAACTAAGGGAATTTAGAAAAACCCTGTACTTCTTTATTTTTACCAAGAGGTTGCATTCTGAATTGGGGGCTTTACTCTGTGTCATCCTCACGATACCAGAATTATTAGACCTATTTCACATTATAACTATTACCTTCAGAGATTAGGATTTTCCTTCTCTGGATATCTGCAAAATGGACTTATGAAACATTTGAAATGGCAAAAATGAGTAGCTACAGACAGGAGGACACTTTAGTTTTAAACAGGTAAGGTATAAAACAAAATAGTGAACACTCCAGTGGTCTTTTAAATACTGTTTTATTAAGTCTGTTCCTCTTCTTAGTACTGTTATATTGAGTAAAATACAGCAAAAGTATGTCTTATGTTCAAAGTAAGAAATAGATCTTACATTGCCACCCAATATACATATATATGTAAAAAACTGAAATTTCACGAAGTAATACATGTATCATAAGCAGTGTACTGTTTACCATTCTGTCCTTTGCTTTGCTTTCCTTTTCTTTCCATTCCAATCCATTCCATTCTAGTTATTAAAAAGTGCTTTTTTTTTTTATCTTCTAAGGTGATTTCATAACCCAGTAGTGGATTGATACTTACAGTTTGAAAAAAGAAAAACTAGACTATAGGCTTAGGATTCTATTTCTACTATGTTAATTTTGAGATAAACTAAAGGTTATAAAATCAGCTGGATTATTAGTTTGGACACCATTCTTTGTTTAATTTCACCATAAAATGTCCTAATTAGTACAGGTAGTAACAGTTGGTACCTTTATTCCAAATCACAGAAAACTAGAACCAGAGGAGACCCCTAGTTACTAGATTATGCAGCTGTTGTTCCTCCCATGCTCCTGGGTTTAAAAAAAAAAAAATTGAGGGCTTCCCTGGTGGCGCAGTGGTTGGGAGTCCGCCTGCCGATGCAGGAGACACGGGTTCGTGCCCCGGTCCGGGAGGATGCTGCATGCCGCGGAGTGGCTGGGCCCGTGAGCCATGGCTGCTGAGCCTGCGCGTCCGGAGCCTGTGCTCCGCAACGGGAGAGGCCACAACAGTGAGAGGCCCGCGTACTGAAAAAAAAAAAAAAAAATTGATTATAGAAACTTTTAAGCATATTCAAAAGTAGAATAGTATAATGTGCCTCATGTATTCATTACCTCTTCTTCACTGGATTATTTTGAGGTAAATCGCAGAGAGGTCCTTTTTTCTGTAAATAATGTATATCCTTAAAAGATGAGGAATCTTATTAAGCATATAATAGTAAGCATCCTTGAAATGTCCTTACTACGTGAGCAAAGTAATGGTCATTCCTAATGTCATCAAATACCCTGTCATATTCATATTTCTCTGATTGTATTGCAATTATTTATTTATTTTTGGCTGCGTTGGGTCTTCGTTGTTGTGCACGGTCTAGTTGCAGCGAGTGGGGGCTACTCTTCGTTTTGATGTTCGGGCTCCTCATTGTGGTGGCTTCTCTTGTTGCGGAGCACAGGCTCTAGGTGTGCGGGCTCAGTAGTTGTGGCACGCAGGCTCAGTAGTTGTGGCGCACGGGCATAGTTGCTCCACGTCATGTGGGATCTTCCCAGACCAGGGCTTGAACCCATGTCCCCTGCATTGGCAGGCGGATTCTTAACCACTGCACCACCAGGGAAGTCCCTGTATTGTAATTTTTTAAAAGCTGGTTTGATTTAGGAACCAAAGTCTATGCATTATATTTGATACATCTCTTCAGTCTCTTTTCTAGGAGAGCTCTAGATCTCCTCCTCCTTTTGTTTTCATTTGTGTGTGTGTGTGTGTGTGTGTGTGTGCGTGCACGCGTGCATGTTTATCATTGAAGAAATCAAGTTGTGTAGAAGTTTACTGTTATGGTCATTTGATGTTCAAATTGTCTCATCTTTGGCCTGTGGGGGAACTTTCAAACTGGCTCTAGAGACCTTCTGACATGATCCCAGGAGTCTTTGAATTTCTAGCCTTCTCTTGTACATTTTATCCCCCAAACCTAGAATTAGCTATTTCTCCATGGATTGGCCAGATTTTTAAGTTCTCAGATAAAGAAATGAAGTGAATTGATGGAAAAATGCTTGTTGGCAGACTAGTCTTTGGGTCAGTGCCCTTTCATTATCTAGTGCTGCCTCTGCTGCATTGCTGGTTGTCTTCCCAGCAGCCATTTCCACTCCCCCTTTTCCTTTTGTGGATTACTTTTACTCAAAGTCATAGGCTGATAACTGTCAGATACCCCCGCAGTGGAAGCACGGAGTCTTAACCACTGGACCACCAGGGAAAGTCCCTAAGTCAATGTTTAAATGTTCCTATGAGGTAGCTATTATTATTATTATTATTACTTTTTTTTTTTTTTTACGTTACGCGGGCCTCTCACTGTTGTGGCCTCTCCCATTGCGGAGCACAGGCTCCGGACGTGCAGGCTCAGGGGCCATGGCTCACGGGCCCAGCCTCTCCGCGGCATGTGGGATCCTCCCGGACCGGGGCATGAACCCGCGCCCCCCTCATCGGCAGGCGGACTCTCAACCACTGTGCCACCAGGGAAGCCCTGAGGTAGCTATTATTATTATCCTCACATTAGAGAGGAGGAAACTTAGGTCAGGAGAATTTATGTGACTTATCTAAGGTCACACAGCTAGTGTGTAGAGCCAGGCTTCCAGCCCAGATTATGTTAAAAATGGTTTCCTTTTCCAGAGTGCCAGTTTCCTAACAGCAGATGGAGGTGGGCTAAGAATGTATTTTAGAAATGGATTTAAAATATGTGGTACTTCATTAGCATATTTTGTGGCTTTTGTTTAAAATTAGTACATTTAATTCATGTTACTACAATCAGTGGTAGGACTATTTCTTATATATCTGAAATTATAAGCAGCTCAGTGTATTGATTTGATTTTCCATATGAAAAAACCTGCATGGGAAATAAAACCCAGTGGCATCTTATGAAGCAATTCGGATAATGCTCATAATACAGAGAATGCTACGAACTTTTTAAAAGTTCTGACAAGCTCACAGGTACAAAAGAAGCTAATAATTGATATTTCAAATATGTGTTCTCTGTGAAGATATATCATTTTAACCATGTTAGTCATTATGCATATTGTTGAGAAATGTAGTAGAGAAATGGTTGCACAAACAGACTGGGTAATTTTGCCTTAACTCATAATGATACAGTCAGACTTATTACCCAGATCAACTTGCTCTTAATTTACCCCTGTCTTAAGTCTTTTTCTAGGGCTCACAGATATGTTAGTCCTAGAAAGAAAGCATGTCTATTCCCACAAACTCTTAATTTTTAAATTTTAAACGTTTTCTACTATTTTTCTTAGAAGTTAGCATTAAAGTATTATTTGCAGCATTCATTTGAAAATTGTTTACTATTAATATTTCAAAGAACAACAGAATAAGGACAGTTCCTTCCGCTCTTTGGTTTTGTGTGTAGTAGTAAGTACTTATCTAGAACTGCGAGAGGGAAGCAGTTTGCTCCAGTAGAAAGTACACTAGAAGGAGACCTTTAAAAGGTCTTGATACCAGGCTTGACTCTGTGACATTGAGCTGCTTTAAAAAGTTTTTCTTCTCTTCTCTTTCATCATATGTAAAATAAGGAGTTTAGTTAGATGCACGTGGGCCTTGTGCTCTTGGTCACTATGGTCTGTTAGAGTTGATCCCAAAGATGAAACCAACTTCATAGGACTGAATGTAAAGCAAGGTGCTTCCTCCTTCTCTCCCTCTTTCCAAAATCATACCTCAGAATATACAATTATATTTGAATTTTTCAAAGTCTCTATGAGGTACTGTATTTTGAACAGTAAGCTACTGTTCAAGAAGGCACACCTGAAAAATAAATTAATGGTAGTTTTGCATGGGTAGGGAAGCCCCTGATAGAATTTGTAAAAGAGACAATGGCATTTCACGCTGATTTGGAAATTACTTCTGGGGGTATAGCTTCATAATAAGAGTTGTTGGGTGTTGGAAATGTCTTTTGAAGATGACCTTGAAAAGCATGCTAAGTGTTTCTCAAGTTATCTATGGTCAAGGACCATTTTTTTTTCTTTAATTTCTTACATGTTGCTGACTGATACTTTTGTAAAATATAATAAAACAATGAATTATTAGCAAAAAGGTGTTAAAGAAAAAGATCTATAAAATAGAAGCCAAAATTTGACAGACAAAATTACTTTGCCTAATTGCTCTGAAAGTTTATAAAGCATCCTCTTAGTTTCTGGAACAAATGGTTTGTAGTGTGACACTGGCCATGAACCAGACTTTGAATGGCACTGCTGCAAGGGGTTTTGTTGTAAAAGTTACAAATATACATATACAGGATGGATGAAAAAGTGATTTTTCCTAGCATCATGAAAATTGTGGCAAGGGGAAGAGGATGGTTGTTAGTTATGCTTTAGATCAGAGGTTAGTGAACCCATGGCCCATGGGCCAAATCTATCTGCTTTGTAAATAAATTTTTATTAGAAAACAATTGTACCCATTCATCTGTGTTTTGTCTATAGCAGACTTGGGTAGTTTTGACTAAGACCGTATGATCTGCAAAGCCTAAAATATTTATTATGAGGTCTGTTGCAGAAGAGTTTGCCAATTCCTATTTTAGATTTGAAAATGACAGTTAAGAATGATTGCTACTTGTATAGTGCTTGTTTTTTTTCTGATTATATTATCTTTGTTTAAATGCATTAGACGTGTTGTTTGACTTTTCTTCTCTAGTCACTGATGTACCTAAGATAAATTTGGAGAGAAGTAAAGAAAATGAATGGAACAATAAAGATAAAATAAAGAAGAGGAAAAAAAAGCAAAAAGATTATCAACCCAACTATTTCCTATCCATTCCGATCACCAACAAAGAGGTGCTATTTTTTTAAAAATTATTTTTACTAAGTTTATTCTAAATTATATTTAAGGTACACTAAATGCTCATAAGTCTATTTGCTCTTAGCTTTTAAGAGTCTTTGGTGGCATTTTTAGCTGGGCCACACAGGGAATATAGAATATGTGTAAACAATAATTTTAAAAAACACTATTTAAATAATCATATTTAAACAATAATTTTGCAAAAGCCGCTTGAAAAAGTGTTGCCAGGTAGCATGTCAAGGTCCTTTCTAAGTGTTTGTTCATCATAGTGGAGGAATCTTTCAGAAGCAGAGAGCTGGTAAAAAAAGATTATGAAATCTCTGTGGGGAAAGTAAACTGGGATTTCCTGCTGCTTAGTCCAGTTCATGGTAATGATTATTGCAACGCAGTTTCTTTAAAAATTATTCATTGTTGTACCAACTTAATAGTGCATGACAAACTTGGTAGAAATCTATTAAAAGTCTGAAAAATTAATGTGGCATCAGTAATAGAAAATGGGACCAGCCAACTGGCCCACACTAAGAAACCCTTATATGTGACTAAGAGAGAAAACTTCAGTATCTAAGACCTCTAGAGCAGTGAGTTAGGAATTTAAATGCCTTAGGAAAGAACACCTCATTCGGATGACTGACTGTTTTTTATCTTGGCCCAATTTCATATATCTTAAGAGCTGGATCTGAATTTCTGTTTGATTGTGGGCTCTGATCTCTTAACTGGGCATATTTTCAGGTTGCTTTTCCCTTTATTTAACTAGAATGTTTCTACACAATGCTAGTGAATTTTTAAAGATCAAAGCAAATGAAATCGAAATCAAAGAAATAAATATCAAAGAAAAAAATAAATTCTTTTAGGACACTCTAGGAAATATCTAGTCTGTGAGATACAGTTTAGTTGGGGAGAAAAACACATAAAAAGAGAAATGGTATTACCTAGAAATACAGGATTTTAGAATTTGATACAGTAAAGAATCAGACTTTGGTTTTACTGGCACATAGTGGCAGGTTAACAGTAAAATAGCCCTTAAAAGTGTTTAGCTGATGCAGTGTTTAATGCAATCGGAAATTATATATTAAAATACTTGCGAGTTATTTGGACAGGTTTTCTCTGAGATTTAGGATCACGTGTACCTATGGGAATGAGAAGAGAGCAGGAAGCCACAGGTGGTGCTATTTAAGCAAGCAGTCAGACAGAGGCCAGGTCCTGAGGAAACTGCCTGTGAAACAGGCCACGTGATGTCCCCAAGGGCACATGATTTCTGATTGGAAGAGACGCCAGGTTCCTTCTTTTGATTTCTTGCTTAGAGATTGTTTCACCCAGCGTCTGTAAGTGTAGAAGTTGGGTGAGCCCTTCTCTAAGTTGCTTTGCTTAGGTCCTTCCTTTCCTCTTGCTCCCTGCCTGCTTCTGTTCTTGGCCCTGCTGGTCAGAGCAGCAGCTCTGCAACCCCTCTGAGCCTGCCCCAGCCCCTTCCAACCCTGTGCCGGCTTCCCTCCTCCTCCAGTGAAGACTGGTGGGGTGATGTGCTGGGATAGGGCTGGCAGGGAAGGGGACCAAGGGGAAAGAGGGTGGAGAGATTCTTTTCTTCTGCTACTTAGTTCAGGATTCAGGCTGCAAAGATGAGAGGAGGGGATGAGAGAACTCTTTGCAACCCTTAGTTTTCACCCCCCAAGCTGCTTTGTTTCACCCTGTAGCTTTTGTTTCTGCTTCTCAACTTTTTGGAGGTTCTGTAGAAAGTGAGGAGAGTACAGGCTTCGGAACCTGACAGACCTTGTTCGGATACCAGCTGGATTACAAACTCCACTGTGGATGTAGGTCAGGTTACTTAATTGCTGTAGTTTCGGTGTCTTCAGTTGTAAAATGGAGGTGATAATGATTATTTTCTAAATCCAAATCTGGACACATCACCTACATGCTTATACACTTCAGTATTTTCCCATTGTTAGGATGAAGACAAAGGCTTTACCATATTCTAGAAGGTTCTACATGGCTTGGCCTTTTCCACCTCAGCCCTCGTTCCTTCTGCTTGAGCCCCTCTGGCCTTGCTTGAACTTGCCAGTTTCCCTCTGCCCTCCGGAAAGCCTTCTCTGGCTGGGAGTTTCCTTTCCTCTCCTTTTGATTTTGTTAATGCCAAAATCTCAGCTCAAACCTCTCCCACCCATGACCACCCTGACTAGGTCAACCCCCACCCCCCAACAACAACAACAAAACACAACACGTTCATGGCTTTCCTTTTGTCATTTGTCATCCTTGCAATTTGACACTTGTTAATCTTCCTCACAAAGTTTTTCAGGTCGTTCCCAGTACCTAGAACGGAGTTTGGCAAGAATAGGCGCGCACACACAAAATACTGTCATTTCAGGGTGGAAGGTGTGTTTCTGGCGCACCAAATTCCAACCAGAACATTTATAAATAATAAATACAGTGTTACAAATGCTGGTTTTATAACATAGGTTCAATGGCAGTTTGTTTTCCAGGAGGTAGGGTGACTTGTAATAGTGGGGCACACAAGCTTCAAGTAACCTGGAAACCAAAGAATTTAATATTTCCCTCTCAAGAGACTTATTTGTGGGTAAGAGAAAGCTTAATACAAATATGGGGAGGAGGACTAGGAATAGGACGAGATTAGGAGATACTTTTTATATCTTTCATATGAGCACCTTTTTTGTTTGTTTGTTTTAAAGTATCTAATGTTAATTTTCTGTTGAAACTATTTATGGGCTTTTGTGGGAAGGCCTGGGAAAAGGAGCAGCATTTATAACATTATTTCAATGGGAGACTGTATTCCAAGTTCCAATTAAGTGACCTGCAAACAAGCTTTTGGAAGCTAGCACATTGACAATGAGCTGCTCTACTTTTGGCCTCTACTTGTTGGCATCTAGTTTTAAAGAAAAAAGTATTCAGACTTATAAGGGTCTTTGATTTTTAAACACGTTATTAGACATTTGGAATGCTTTAGTTTTGGAAAATCATGATTTTCATATTTTTAAGAAATAGAATTGGAAGATGAATTAGAATGACTGCATAAAAATATCCTAATTGCATGTATGTGAAAGTATGTGTTTCTCCACTACCTGCAATTACACATTAGTTTAAAAATAAAAAGATGAGAAATTTAATGGCGTTAAAATAAATCCTAAATATTTCTTAACTGGCTAGAATTGCTTAATTATTAGTTCTGGATGGATTTGCTCATATGTTGGTTTTATATGCTTTCTTATGAGAGGTAATAATTTAAGGTAAGTCAACACTGAAAAATGCAAGGGAACAATCAGAAGCTGATTGAAATTAGGAGTGTATTAATTTTTTTGGTAAGATAATTGTTTTATACTAATGGAAAAATATGATGCTCTTTAGGGGTTTTAAAAGGCATTTTCTACATTTAATTCTGTATTTCATCATTTTGTAATGTGAAAATTATTGGTCTTATGAAAAGATGAAAAATGATTTGTGCATTCTGTTCCTTTCTGGGAAATGTAGTTGTGAAAATACTTGATATCATCATGTATGTTAAAATACAGAAAATTCTCCTATTTTAAGATGTTTTTAAAATTTTTACTCTACTTATTGCTGTATCATTAAATTTTCAAGTTTTTTCCTTTGTGTAAACAAGCAAGAAAAATGACTGTATTCAGCTTTGAAGAAAAGTTAGGTAGCAAATTGTTGGGATAATTCTGTTAAATCTTAATGAGGCAGCAAATTTAGGAATAATTTATGTTAACAGTTTAGGAAAAATCCAAAAATAATGTCCAAAGATGAGGTCAAGGACATTCTCCTTCTGTGTGCTAGACTATAACTACTCTCCCTCACGAACTAACTTGAAGGCTATTTCTTTGAGCTCATGTATGCTTTGAATCAACTAGAAAGCTTAAGAGATAGAAAAATGAAATTTCTTATTGTGTCATTTTTAGGCATGTGGAACACGGCTTAGTGGTGAGGTTTAGCAGATTCGTGTCTGCTTTTATTCTCTAAATACAAAGAAACTACTCAATGAATGAAATATTTAAGATTTTAATAAGCTTTTATTTTTTAAAGTTTCTTTTAATATTCTACTTAAATATGGCTCTACAATATTAGGTATAAAAAATGTGCATTGTGCAATACTGCCAGTGGCTGGGGATTATGATGACAGATACGCTTTAAAGGCTTTGTAGAATTTTAAACAGGGACTGTAAAAATTAGTTTCCTTTGGCCTTTAATGACATTGGTACTTTTTTTAAAAAAATTTATTTATATTTATTTTTGGCTGCGTTGGGTCTTTGTTGCTGTGCAGGGGCTTTTCTCTAGTTGCGGTGAGCGAGGGCTACTTTTCGTTGTGGTGCGCGGGCTTCTCATTGGGTGGCTTCTCTTGTTGCAGAGCACAGGCTCTAGGCGCGCGGGCTTCAGTAGTTGTGGCAGTCGGGCTCAGTAGTTGTGGCAAACGGGCTTAGTTGCTCCGTGGCATGTGGGATCTTCCCGGACCGGAGCTTGAACTCTGCATTGGCAGACAGATTCTTAACCACTGTGCCACCAGGGAAGCCCGACACTGGTACCTTTTAAAATGGCACACAGAGAAGACTCTGAAGTAGTTTCGTTTTTTCTTTTTATCTTTTAAGAATATAATTAGTGGGGCCTCCCTGGTGGCGCAGTGGTTGAGAGTCCGCCTGCCGATGCAGGGGATGCGGGTTCGTGCCCCGGTCTGGGAGGATCCCATATGCCGCGGAGCGGCTGGGCCCGTGAGCCATGGCCGCTGGGCCTGCGCGTCCGGAGCCTGTGCTCCGCAACGGGAGAGGCCACAACAGTGAGAGGCCCGCATACCGCAAAAAGAAAAAAAAAAAAAAAAAAGAATATAATTAGTAATAAAATGCATTAAAAATTTTTTTAAAGATGATATCAAGGAATATGTAAATTGATCTGGAGCATCAAAGCATAGTTCGAAATACATTACTTGATTAGATTATCTTTAGAATTTTCATATGTTAAGGTTAATTTTGCATTATAAGTACGGTGTGACTTCAGAGAAATAGTCTTCAAAGTGTTTTACAAATTTTAATGTGCAATTTTACAAGCTACTGGATAATTCAAAGATATGAATGGCCTAAAACTATTTTTCACTAAATAGTAGGACATTGCACTAAAATGCTGAATATACAAATGGATGGAAATTTTTGAGCATTGTCCTGAATTTACATATAATTAGTATTTGAGCTTAGAATGAAGACTCAGTTTTTATGAAAATGCAGATACTCTACCGCTAAGTGCAAGTGGCAAACCCCAGGTGTGACAATGAAAACGTCTCCAGGCATTGACAAATGTCCCCTGGGGTAGAGAACCATTGATTTTAATAATAGTGGCAGTGTTGCAGACCTTATATTAGGCAAATAGTGCAGAGCTTGCAAAGTGCTTTCCTGTAGCTTGTCTGCGTGACCTTTAACACATCCCTGTAAGTTTGGCAGTGCTTTACAATTGAAGAAACCAAGACCCACTGAGACTAGGTGACCTCTATGGGGTTCCACCCGCGGCAGACCTGGGGTTAAAATCCAGGATTTCTGATACAAGTCCAGTACCTTTAATTTGCATCACTCTGTATTAAAAAGTTCTCATCCTAAACCACTTTTTCACGATCAGTTAAGCCAGAATTACCATTTGTACCAGCTAAGATTTGAAGATGTAATTATACTGTTTTGAGATCTGATATTCTTGAGCTCGCATGATTTACTCGGCACTGGCTAGGCCCTTCCCACGTGAACCTGGACCCTCTTGAGCTGCTTCATCATTCCTGAAAGCTGATCTCAGCACTTCATTGCACCTGGAAAAATCTCTCAAAAATTCATGTGTAAAATCCTCGCAGAGTAGTGTAGACTTATACTAAAGGCTTTTATGAGAGGGCCTGTGTGCTCTATTACACAGGATCCAGTAAGACTTCCTCAGAATCTCCTTTAAATGCCCTTTTTTCCCTTGATGTTTCATGTCTTGAGTCACTACCCACATGTCTGCCCCTCTCCTTGTCTCCTCTTGAAAACACATTACTTGTACCTCTTCCTGCACGGCTCTCTGGCCGCTTCTCCTTCTCACTCCTGGATCTTTTCCTCCAGGTACCTCCCTCATCTTTTCTCACGTATTGTAATTTATCCTTTTCTCAAATTCCTTTGCTATTTTGGGTATATGATCTTAAAAAGATTTTTTTTTTTTTTTTTTTTTGCGGTACGCGGGCCTCTCACTGCTGTGGCCTCTCCCGTTGCGGAGCACAGGCTCCGGACGCGCAGTCTCAGCAGCCATGGCTCACGGCCCCAGCCGCTCCGCGGCATGTGGGATCTTCCCGGACCGGGGCACGAACCTGTGTCCCCTGCATCGGCAGGCGGACTCTCAACCACTGCGCCACCAGGGAAGTCCGAAAAGATGTTTTTAATCTTCTGTGTTTCAATTTATTTTAATGGAGACAGTACCAATATCTTACCTCACAGGATCGGCGGGAGGCTTCAGTGAACGAATATATGTAAAATGTTCACTCTAGTGCCTAGAACCTAGTGACCACACAAGAAAGGGTAGTTACTGTTGTGGTCTCAATGTTGTGTTTATTTTTATTACCAGGCACCGTGGCGAGATGGCGGGGTGGAAGAAATAGATGTTGCCCTCGGGGAGTTTACAATTTAGTTTTATCAATATAGAGGTAGAGGAAACGCTGACTCTGTAAGATCTTTGTGTATTATTGCTTTAGGAGCATTTGAATGATCAGGCTGTCAGTATTCTTTTGTTGGGTGTCGTGGAAGTGACATCTTCCCTTGGGAAATCTTGTGTTAGGTGTTACTGCATAACTTCCTACCAGGAAAACACCTTCTCATGTCACTGTCCTCCAGGTTGCAAGGACTAGAGAAATGCTGAGGTGATTTTGGGTGATGTGGATTTATTGTAAAGATACTTGAGAAGTCAGATCCCAGGATGGCATCTCATGATTTGCCCAATTGCATTCTGCAGATAATGGGAACATTGTTCCCCATGAAGCAGCTTCTTTAGTATCAGAACAGCCTGCTCTGCTCATGATTCAGTTGTTTCTTATCTCTGCTGTCTTTTTAGGGCTCTGCTTCTATCGCCAGCCCCCTCTCTCTTCCTTTTCTCTCTAATTCTGCTGCCTCTGGGCTTCTACGTGTGCTCTTTTCTCTGGGGATTGCTTGGTTTGCTAGTCCATATTCAAACTATTTTCCAGTGCACTCACATTTAGAAGTTGACTAGAATTGTCTCCAACTGGAAATGGAGGAGGGAAAAGCCACCGTTCCTCTTCTCTGTTCTCATTAGGTTGAGAGGGGAAGGCTGGTGAGGGACCAGGGATTTCGCTTAGGTGCGGACTGTACAGTTTTTCTAACATACGCATTTCCACTTGTTTGCAGCTCTCTCTCCATGGTGATGCCCCTCCTCACATGTCTGGGGAAATGACAGTAGTCATTCCCGTTGAAATTATTGCTGTCCTAAAAAATCTTAAAGGCCATGAAGAATGGGTTCTCAGACACATTCACTTGGGGACAAATAAATATTGCTGCCAACAGAAATGGAATGTTGTCTGCCAGTTTGACCTTTCTGTGGCAAGAATAAAACTTTTATTTTTAGGAAAGATCATAATTATAGTGAGTCATACTGTATATTCCAAGGATAAATTTCTGAAAAGATACATGGCCATTGAGAATTTTTCCACTCAACCAGTGGCCCAGTCTGTAAAAGAAGGGTGTTGGGCTTGATGCTCTTAAAACGGACAAGCTTTGTGTGATTTTTTTTTTAACTTAAACATCCTATTAAACTTTCCAAGTCATTTCTCCAGGATATTTGAGAATAGTTAGACAATTAAGCATTGTTTGGCTGAAGGATCTTGACATCATTCTCATTTCATATGTTGCTTATTTTTCTTCTCGATTTCAGTGTTACCGTAAGGAAATTTTGCTTACCTAATCTCTGTTTTGTCTATGTGTGATTAGGTTACAAAAGGAATTAAGATCCTGCAAAATGCAATAAAACAACAAGATCAGAGACTGGCCAAAGCAATGAGCGGTGATGGTTCCTTTCATATTACCCTGCTAGTGATGCAGTTATTAAATGAAGATGAAATAAACATGTGAGTAATACATCTTTCTGGAATATTGTTTTCCAAGTTATTACTGTAATTTGAGTAATCATAGCAGAACCAAAAGAGGCATTGAAATTCTAAAGAAGTATTCTTTTTTTTAAGAAGTATTCTTTATTATAATTTGTTCCAATTAATAAGTCAATGTACAGAATTAGCCATATAAATATTCTTCCTGATCTACCCTTTTTTTTTTTTGGCTATGCTGCTGCGTGGTGTGCAAGATCCTAGTTCCCTGACCAGGGATCGAACCCGTGCCCCCTGCAGTGGAAGAGCAGAGCTCTAACCACTGGACCACCAGGGAATTCCCCTTAATCTATACTTTTAAACTGTTATTGTTATCAGATGCATTGGTTATGCAGTTATTTTATCTGTGTTAATTATGTAAGCACTCTGGAGTCTGACCATTTAGGTTAGGATTCCAGGTAAAGATTCTGGAACCGTGGCCCAACCACATCTTAACAGCTGCCCAATTTTGGGCAAATCATTTAAATAAATAAATTATTTAAATAAATTAAATAAATTATTAATCTGGTGTCCGATTAAATAAATTATTTAAATAAATGGAGAAAATAATAGTACTAATACATGTAAGAACTCTTAGTATAGGGCCTGGCACATAGCAGGCACTTGATATTATTAGCTATTAGAGCTGTCATTTACTAGATTAAGGGACAATTTCAGTTTCACTTCCTTCATTCCTAGAGTATGTGTACACCCTGAACCTCCAAACCCAGAGCTGTACCATAAAAGTTGAGTATTAGTCATTGATTGCTGCTTTCCAGCCTGGAGTGGAGAAACCTTGCTCTCCCTCAAATTCTCTGG
This sequence comes from Mesoplodon mirus, assembly GCF_964341445.2. Lineage (NCBI taxonomy): Eukaryota > Metazoa > Chordata > Mammalia > Artiodactyla > Ziphiidae > Mesoplodon > Mesoplodon mirus. Next base: position 31,583,475 of record NC_138986.1, on the reverse strand, counting down.
GATACTCTGTCTGTCGGTATGAGCACCCCTTGCCCTGTTAGCCCCTGTTTAGCCCCCTGGATTAAGCTCAAGCATAAGCTCTTTGGAAAGCCAAAACCAGAATTACAGGTTACAGGTTACTTCTGTTTTCTACCCTGACATACAGTCTCCTGAGGGAATGAAGAGCAAGGCTTGGATTGGGAAGGGGGCGAGGAAAAGGAAAAATAAAAGGGAGAAAACAATAAATTAGTAACTCAAAATATACAGTCAAATTATGATTCGGGTAGTGATGTCTTTTTAAATAGTTAGAACCGCATGTCTTTAGGGATCAGTCTTCTGATCTCTCTCAACATAATCCACCCAAGAGCAGGTCTTGAGCACCCTGCAGTGACAGAGAGGACCAGAAGATTTTACTTAACTCATTTTCACTGTTCACTTTGCCAATCAGAAGAAAAAAGAAATACTCTGATGCTCTTAAAAGAAAAGAAGCCAGAGAAGATGTGACACAAGATGAAAGCCTGAGAGAAAATGAGTGGTCCCCTGTGTGTTAGAATGGTGGACTAGTCAGGGTTCCCCAGAGAAACAGAACCAACAGCATGGATACCCATTTGGATATCTAGATATATGGAGATATCTGTATCTACAGCTGTAGCTATATATAGAGAGATTTATTTTAAGGAGTTAGCTCACATGACCGTGGGGAGCTGGCAAGTCCACACTCTGCAAGGCAGCCTGGCAAGCGGCAGACCCAGGCGAGGGTTGACAGTATAGACTCGAGCCCAAAGGCGGCCTGGAGGAAGAATTCCTTCTTCCTTGGGGGACCTCAGTCTCATAAGGCCTGCAACTGACTGGATGAAGCCCATCCACATTCTGGGGGATGATCTGCTTTACTCAGGGTCTACTGATTTAAATGTTCATCACATCTAAAAGAATTCCTTCACAACAACATTTAGACTGGCGCTTGACCAAACACTAGGTATCATGGCCTCAGTTGACGAACAAAATTAACCAACACAAAGGACAAGAGCAGGAGTAAATACTGAGCTGGTCTCACGGATGGCAAGTAGGAGATGCTGAACCAGTGATTAATTCAGAAGAACTGCACGTGGTCAGTGAAACCACAGCCAGCTGGGAGGAGGGTTGTCATCCAGGATGGGAAGGAATCTAGAGGCCCTTTTGTGCTGGGCGGAGTGAGCAAATCAGAGGAAGAGGTACGAAGCCGGACACATCCTGGCTCCCCTTTTGGGGTTGACTGTTCCAACCAGTGTTGGAGCAGAGAACTGGGAGTGAGAGAGACACTCACCTTGGTTTGGGGTTCTTAGGGTGTAGCTGGGAAAAGCTCAAGCTCTTTAGAGAAGTTCCTGTTCAGTAATGCTGAAAGAATGTGCTACCACACAGCTGGTAGATCCGAGTCGAGGGAGATTTCTAACACCTGGACCTGAGGCAGTTCCTTCAGTTCCCCATTGCCTATCAAGGTATATAGATGGATCCAGAAATTTCTTTGTGCCCTGGTGGGTAGACTTGGAAGTTCAGAGAGAATCGGTGGATCAGAAGGAACAGGATGGGGGACAGCGACACTGCTGAATATCCATGTTTCTTGATCACAGGCCCCAGCAGGAATCTTGTGCTTCAGCAGAACATGCCATTGCAATGCCCAGAAAGAACAGGTGGGCTTTCACGGACACCAGTGTAGGGCACCCAGGGATATGACCAGACCAGTCGCCCTGAAATAGGAATCTCTTAGGACCCAAACAGCAAGCAGATCAAAGAGCTTCTTCAGTCCTCTTATAAGAGTATGCTGGAGTCCCTGGGAAGGGGGAGGGGAGAGGGAAGGGAAAAACAATCCTGAAAGGAGGTTTGAATTAACTGAATAATTGTATCCCAAAGAGACCTTTTTAAACCAGAGAAGACTGAGTTACCATTGATTGATACGTTTAGGGTTTATCTCTCTTACCGGAAATGGGTCTTGGCTATGGCCTGTAGATATATTTCAGTCTCTGCTCCTCAGCCACGATTCCCCAAACAAATGTTATTTTATTTTATTTCCTTAACAAGTGTTCTGAGTCGGGCAGCACAGAAAGGTCACCTTTTTTATACATTGGAGGAAACTGGCAGTCCTAGGAATTAAGTGAATGCGGGTCAGTAGACAAGCCGGAACTAATCAGTTTTCTGTTATTATTCCATGGAGTGTGATTGTGAAAGGTGGAGAGGTAGAGGGAGAGGAGTGGGACGGGGACAGGAGGGAGAAGATGAGCACAAGTGCGTGAAGGGCAGGAGAGATTAGTCTTCTGGAAGTATAGACGGCCTCCTGTGTCTCAGTAGCCTCTACTGATGGACACGGAACTGACTAGAAATACTGTTAAGTGGTGTGCAGTCGGGTTGGGGTGAGGGGGTGGATTATAATGTATTATAATGTATTATAATGTTTACATTTCTCAGTGGAGGTGGGACTGCCTTCTCTAGGAGACTTTTTTTTTAACGTCTTTTTTGGAGTATAATTGCTTTACAATGTTGTGTTAGTTTCTGCTGTATAACAAAGTGAATCAGCTATATGTATATATATATCCCCATATCTCCTCCCTCTTGCACCTCCCTCCCACCCTCCCTGTGGGTGGTCACAAAGCACCGAGCTGATCTCCCTGTGCGATGCAGCTGCTTCCCACTAGCCATCCATTTTGCATTTTGCTAGTGTATATATGTCAGTGCTACTCTCTCACTTCGTCCCAGCTTCCCCTTCCCCGTGTCCTCAAGTTCGTTCTGTATGTCTGCATCTTTATTCCTGTCCTGTGCCTAGGTTCATCAGAACCATTTTTTTTCTAGGTTCCATATATATGTGTTAGCATATGGTATTTGTTTTGCTTTTTCTGAGTTCACTCTGTATGACAGTCTCTAGGTCCATCCACCTCACTACAAATAACTCAATTTCGTTCCTTTTTATGGCTGAGTAATATTCCATTGTATATATGTGCCACATATTCTTTATTCATTCATCTGTTGATGGACACATAGATTGCTTCCCTGTCCTGGCTATTGTAAATAGTGCTGCAATGAACATTGTGGTACATGACTCCTTTTGAATTATGGTTTTCTCAGGGTATATGTCAGGTAGTGGGATTGCTGGGTCATATGGTAGTTCTATTTTTAGTTTTTTAAGGAACCTCCATACTGTTCTCCATAGTGGCTGTATCAATTTACATTCCCACCAACAGTGCAAGAGGGTTCCCTTTTCTCCACACCCTCTCCAGCATTTATTGTTTGTACATTTTCATTCTGAGCAGTGTGAGGTGATACCTCATTGTAGTTTTTTTTTGTTTTTTTTTGTTTTTTGTTTTTTTTTGTTTTTGCGGTATGCGGGCCTCTCACTGTTGTGGCCTCTCCCGTTGCGGAGCACAGGCTCCGGATGCGCAGGCTCAGCGGCCATGGCTCACGGGCCCAGCCGCTCTGCGGCATATGGGATCCTCCCAGACCGGGGCACGAACCCGCATCCCCTGCATCGGCAGGCGGACTCTCAACCACTGCGCCACCAGGGAGGCCCCTCATTGTAGTTTTGATTTGCATTTCTCTAATGATTAATGATGTTGAGCATCCTTTCATGTGTTTGTTGGCAATCTGTATATCTTCTTTGGAGAAATGTCTATTTAAGTCTTCTGCCCATTTTTGGATTGGGTTGTTTGTTTTTTTGATATTGAGCTACATGAGCTGCTTGTATATTTTGGAGATTAATCCTTTGTCAGTTGCTTTGTTTGCAAATATTTTCTCCCATTCTGAGGGTTGTCTTTTTGTCTTGTTTATGGTTTCCTTTGCTGTGCAAAAGCTTTTGTTTCATTAGGTCCCATTTGTTTATTTTTGTTTTTATTTCCATTTCTCTAGGAGGTGGGTCAGAAAGGATCTTGCTGTGATGTATGTCATATTGTGTTCTGCCTATGTTTTCCTTTAAGAGTTTTATAGTATCCGGGCTTACATTTATGTCTCTAATCCATTTTGAGTTTATTTTTGTGTATGGTGTTAGGAAGTGTTCTAATTTCATTCTTTAACCTGTAGCTGTCCAGTTTTCCCACCACCACTTATTGAAGAGGCTGTCTTTTCTCCATTCTATATCCTTGCCTCCTTTGTCACAGATTAGTTGACCGTAGGTGCATGGGCTTATCTCTGGGCTTTCTGTCCTGTTCCATTGATCTATAATTCTGTTTTTGTGCCAGTACCATACTGTCTTGATTAGTGTAGCTTTGTAATATGGTCTGAAGTCACGGAGCCTAATTCCTCCAGCTCCATTTTATTGGCATATAGTTGCTTGTAGTAATCTCTCATGATCCTTTGTATTTTTGCAGTGTCACTTGTTACTTCTCCTTTTTCATTTCCAATTCTGTGATTTGAGTCCTCTCCCTTTTTTACTTGATGAATCTGGCTAATGGTTTATCAATTTTGTTTATCTTCTCAAAGAACCAGCATTTAGTTTTATTTATCTTTGCTATTGTTTCCTTCATTTCTTTTTCATTTATATCTGATCTGATCTTTGTGATTTCTTTCCTTCTGCTAACTTTGGGGCTTTTTTATTTGTTGTTCTTCTTTCTGTAATTGTTTTGGATGTAAGGTTAGGTTATTTATTTGAGATTTTTCTTGTTCTTGAGGTAGGATTGTATTGCTATAAACTTCCCTCTTAGAACTGCTTTTGCTGCATCCCATAGGTTTTGGATCGTTGTGTTTTCACTGTCATTTGTTTATAGGAATTTTTTGATTTCTTCAGTGATCCCTTGGTTATTTAGTAGTGTATTGTTTATCCTCCATGTGTTTGTATTTTTTACAGACTTTTTCCTGTAATTGATATCTAGTCTCATAGCCTCGTGGTTGGAAAAGATACTTAATATGATTTCAGTTTTCTTAAATTTACCAAGGCTTGATTTGTGACCTAGATATGATCTATCCTGGAGAAGGTTCCATGAGCACTTAAGAATAAAGTGTATTTCGTTGTTTTGGGATGGAATGTCCTATAAATATCATTTAAGTCCATCTTGTTTAATATGCCATTTAAAGCTTTTGTTTCCTTACTTATTTTTCATTTTGGATGATCTGTCAGTTGGTGAAGGTGGGGTGTTAAAGTCCTCTACTTTTATTGTGTTACTGTCAATTTCCCCTTTTATGGCTATTAGCATTTGCCTTATGTATTGAGGTGCTCCTATGTTGGGTGCATAAATATTTACAATTGTTGTATCTTCTTCTTGGATTGATTCCTTGATCATTATGTAGTGTCCTTCTCTGTCTCTTGTAATAGTGTTTATTTTAAAGTCTGTTTTGTCTGTTATGAGAATTGCAACTCCAGATTTCTTTTGATTTCCGTTTGCATGGAATATCTTTTTCCATCCCCTCATTTTCACTCTGTGTGTGTCCCTAGGTCTGAAGTGGGTCTCTTGTGGACAGCATATATACAGGTCTTGTTTTTGTATCCATTCAGCCAATCTGTGTCTTTTGGTTGGAACATTTAATCCATTTACATTTAAGGTAGCTTTTGGTATGTATGTTCCTATTACCATTTTCTAATTTTTTTGTGTTTGTTTTTGTAGGTTCTTCCTTCTCTTGTGTTTCCTGCCTAGAGAAGTTCCTTTACCATTTGTTGTAAAGCTGGTTTGGTGGTGCTGAATTCTCTTAGCTTTTGCTTGTCTGTAAAGCTTTGATTTCTCCATCGAATCTGAATGAAATCCTTGCTGAGTAAAGTAATCTTGGTTGTAGGTTTTTCCCTTTCATCACTTTAAATATGTCCTGCCACTCCCTTCTGGCTTGCAGTGTTTCTGCTGAAAGATCAGCTGTTAAACTTATGGGGATTCCCTTGTATGTTATTTGTTGCTTTTCCTTTGCTGCTTTTAATATTTTTTCTTTGTAATTAATTTTTGATAGTTTGATTATTATGTGTCTTGGCATGTTTCTCCTTGGATTTATCCTGTATGGGACTCTCTGTGCTTCCTGGACTTGATTGACTATTTCCTTTCCCATATTAGGGAAGTTTTCAACTGTAATCTCTTCAAATATTTTCTCAGTCCCTTTTTTTTCTCTTCTTCTGGGACCCTGATTGTTCGAATGTTGGTGCGTTTAATGTTGTCCCCGAGGCGTCTGAGACTGTCCTCAATTCTTTTCATTTTTTTTTCTTTATTCTGCTCTGCAGTAGTTGTTTCCAGTATTTTATCCTCCAGGTCACTTATCCGTTCTTCTCCCTTAGTTGCTCTGCTATTGATTCCTTTTAGAGGATTTTTAATTTCATTTATTGTGTTGTTCATCATTGTTTGTTTGCTCTTTAGTTCTTCTAGGTCCTTGTTAAACATTTCCTGTAGTTTCTCCATTCTATTTCCATGATTTTGGATCATCTTTACTATCATTACTCTGAATTCTTTTTCAGGTAGACTGCGTATTTCCTCTTCATTTGTTTGGTCTGGTGGGTTTTTACCTTGCTCCTTCATCTTCTGTGTATTTTTCTGTATTCTCATTTTGTTTAACTTACTGTGTTGGGGTCTCCTATTCACAGGCTGCAGGTTCGTAGTTCCTGTTGTTTTTGGTGTCTGCCCCCAGTGGGTGAGGTTTGTTTAGTGGCCTGTGTGGGCTTCCTGTTGGAGGGGACTGGTGTCTATGTTATGAGGGGTGGGGCTGGATCATGTCTTTCTGGTGGGCAGGGCCATGTCTGGTGGTGTGTTTGGGGGTATCTGTGAAGTTAGTAAGATTGTAGGCAGCCTCTCTGCTAATGGGTAGGGTTGTGTTCCTGTCTTGATAGTTGTTTGGCCTGGGGTGTCCAGTGCTGGAGTTTGCTGGCTGTTGGGTGGAGTTGGGTGTTAGTCTTGAGATGGAGATCTCTGGGAGAGCTCTCGCCGAGTGATATTACATGGAGCTGGGAGGACTCTGGTGGACCAGTGTCCTGAACTTGGCTCTTCCACCTCAGAGGCTCAGGCCTGACACCGGCCCGGAGTACCAAGACTCTGTCAGCCACATGGGTCAGAAGAAAAGGGAGAAAGAAAGAAAGAGAGAGGGAGAGGGAGGGAGGGAGGAAGGGAGGAAGGGAGGAAAGAAAGGAAGGAAGAAAGATTATTAAAAAAATAATAATAGTAAAAAGAAAAAGAGAGCAACCAATCCAATAAAGAAATCTACCAATGATAAAAAGCGCTAAACACTAAACTAAGATAAAGATAAAAATCAGAAACAAGGGCTTCCCTGGTGGCGCAGTGGTTGAGAGTCCGCCTGCTGATGCAGGGGACACGGGTTTGTGCCCCAGTCCGGGAAGATCCCACATGCCATGGAGCCGCTAGACCCGTGAGCCATGGCTACTGAGCCTGCGCGTCAGGAGCCTGTGCTCCGCAATGGGAGAGGACACAACAGTGAGAAGCCCGCATACCGCAAAAAAAAAAAATCAGAAACCAAACTGTTGCTGACAGTACACGCCATGTCTACAGTTGCTCCCAACGTCCAACTCCTCAGTTTTGGGATGATTCATTGTCTGTTCAGGTATTCCACAGATACAGGGTACATCAAGTTGTTTGTGGAGTTTTAATCCACTGCTCCTGAGGCTGCTGGGAGAGATTTCCCTTTCTCTTGCTTGTTCGCACAGCTCCTGGGTTTCAGCTTTGAATTTGGCCCTGCCTCTGCATGTAGGTAGCCCTCGGGCATCTGTTCCCACCCATACAGCATGGTGTTAAAGCAGTGGCTGATTGGGGGGCTCCAGCTCATTCGGGCCAGGGGAAGAGAGGGGTACAGTATTTATAATTGGAATGCGGGGCGAGCCTGTGGCAGTAGAGGCCATCGTGACATTGCAGTAGACTGAGGCGCGCCATTTGTTCTCCCGGGGAAGTTGTCCCTGGTCTATGGGACCCTGGCAGTGGCGGGCTGCACGGGCTCCCAGTGGGGAGAGTGGATAGTGACCTGTGCTTGCACACAGGCTTCTTGTTGGCTGCAGCAGCAGCATTAACGTTTCATGCCCGTCTCTGGTGTCTGAGCTGATAGACCGGCTCGTGCTTGTCTCTGGACCTCGTTTAGGTGGTGCTCTGCCTTCTGTGGGCAGATGGGGAAGGAATCCCCTCTCCTCACGCACCCCGAAACAATGTTCTCTTGCCTCTTCGGCGGGTCCAGACTTTTTCTCAGACTCCCTCCTGGCTAGCTGTGGTGCACTAGCCCCCTTCAGGCTGTGTTCACGCTGCCAATCCCAGTTCTCTCCCTGCGCTCGGACCGAAGCCCGAGCCTCAGCTCCCAGCCCCGCCTGCCCCGTGGGTGAGCAGACAAGCCTCTCGGGCTGGTGAGTGCTGGTCTGCACCGATCCTCTGTGCGGGAATCTCTCTGCTTTGCCCTCTGCACCCCTGTTGCTGTGCTCTCCTCCGCTACTCCGAAGCTTTCCCCCTCTGCCACCCGCAGTCTCCGCCCGCGAAGGGGCTTCCTAGTGTGTGGAAACCTTTCCTCCTTCCCAGCTCCCTCCCACTGGTGCAGGTCCCATCCCTATTCTTTTGTCTCTGTTTTTTCTTTTTTCTTTTGCCCTACCCAGGTACATGGGGAGTTTCTTGCCTTCTATGAAGTCTGAGGTCTTCTGCCAGCATCCAGTAGGTGTTCTGTAGGAGTTGTTCCACATGTAGATGTATTTTTGATGTATTTGTGGGCAGGAAGGTGATCTCCATGTCTTACTCCTCCGCCATCTTGAAGGTTCCTCTAGGAGACTTTTAGAAATATTTTGGGGGGTATTTTTGGTAGTCACAATTACTGAGGAGTGCCGTGGGCGTTTATGGGCAGGTCTCAGCGTTACTAAATCACCTGCAGTACATGGGACAATCCTGAATTAGGAAGCATTGTGTTGCCCTAAATCGTGGCATCACTTGTTGAAGAGTTACAGTACAGAGCACAGTGACAGTCTGAGTCATTCAGTCCCGTGTTTCACAATGTCTGTTTGCAAATTTCAGTTTTGTGTAAAAAATTAAATATTTAGCAAGTCTACTTTGTGTTTGAAGGATTAAAGTGACATTCTTATGCTACTTTATGATACTGGGAGTCACAGCTCTACTGGAAAATGATGACCAGATATTTGCAATTTAGCAATTATTCTTGACTAAGTTGTAATGAAAGATCTAAATAATAGTTGAAGTTTGCTGTATAGACAAGACAGTATTTTACAGCTCAACCAACATTAATTTCCAACCATGTGTTAGATACTGAGATAAGCGCTTTGGGGAAAATAAAGATGAACCGTGAATGCGTCTTGTACTCATGGATTATACCAGGTAGTTGACTAGGTCATACGGACCCAAGTAACTGTAACAGATAAATGTAAAAAGTGGTATGTTGCAATTGGTGTAAAGTATTAATGGAATTGCAAAGGAGAGAAGATTTGCTTCTAGTTTGGGGAACCAGGGAAGTGTTTGTGGCATAAGTATCGACTTTTAGGTGATGATGAGATTCAAGGTGTGGCTTCATTTTGGGTAGCTGTATAGTGAGAGTGAAACTGATTGGCTTTCTTGGTAAGACATTGTTTATATGACGGATTTCCTAAGTCCCTAATTTTTAAATTTTATCTTTCATCCTATACAGTATAATATGCTAGAGACACATATTGTTGGTTTCTTGTTCTATATTCTTACTTTTCGAAGTCTAGTATCAAATTTAAGTATTTAAGAAAGTATTGATCAATGGATTGGATATGGAGTGTGCAGAAACTTTTTTTTTTTGGTATGCGGGCCTCTCACTGTTGTGGCCTCTCCCGTTGCGGAGCACAGTCTCCGGACACGCGGGCTCAGTGGCCATGGCTCACGGGCCCAGCCGCTCCGCGGCATGTGGGATCTTCCCGGACCGGGGCACGAACCCGTGTCCCCTGCATTGGCAGGAGCACTCTCAACCACTGCGCCACCAGGGAAGCCCCAGAAACTTTTTTTTTTAAATAATGAATTTCTTCAGGTAGGTATCACCCTTTGTGTCCTCACAGTGCAGAAGAAAGGAATAAAAATATGTTAGCCCAGATGCTGATTTGCAAAGATGCTGTCCTATCTTAGTTTTAAGTACAACCTTTGGGTCTGAACTCTAGTTTCAGAATTCTGTTTCCTACGTGCCTGTACTGTATTCATTTTACCATAAAGAAGTCTTTCCATAAACCGTTCTTGAAAAGATACTCTATTTAAAAGAGTTTGAAAGTTAGTGATATTTATCAGTAGGCACTATGACTCCTTTCACTCTGTGACCAGTGACATCTCATTAGGACAAATTTATTGATTTATGATTCTGAAGAACTGAAAAACTGGACTGAATTTAGATCGCCTATATTTCTTTAAAGAAAAATGGGGTATAGAATTCACTGTCTCTGAAAAATCCTGACCTTTAGCATGGCCTGCTTTCATATAGAGTTAAATTTAAAATGAGTATATTGAATTCCCCTCATTTTTGGTAGATGAGCCAGAAGTGGCTGATCTGTTTTCACATGCTTTAACTCAGTGTGTGGTGAAGGACAGTATTATAGCAGAAGTGTGTCTTTTTGGATGAACATAAATACAGGTAGGCAAGATTGGATTTTGGATGTGGATTTGGAGGTACAACGAGAAATGCTGACATTTCTAAAGCTATTTTGAAGTATTATGTATTGTTTTGACAGAGAAACAAGACTCAGTATGGGAGCTATGGATGAAAATCAGTTAAAAATTTTATACGAATACTAATTTAGAAATAGGAAAGATCTAGAAAAATACCTAAATTTCTTTTCACACATTTGACATAATTACTACTGGCGAACAAATTGCTGATCAAGATAATTTAAATTAATGGTGGTTCACCAGAAGGGTGTTTAAAACCCCTCTCCATAATATAATAATGTCCTTATTTCTTTTTTGAGTAATTGCTGCCCTCTAGTGAGATTTTATTTTTTTTTCTCATAATAAAATACCTATACCAAACTCCTCTATGGAAATAATTGATCTTAATTTTCAAAATATTCCAAACTTTATAATGTCTAATTCACTAATATAGTAAACATTTATTTTTAGAAAGAAAAATAATGCATTTGAAACACAGAATAGCCCTTTAATCATAGAAGCTAAACAGATACAACAGACTTATGTAGCTGTAGTTGGTAAATATAAATTGCACTTTGGTTGAACCCAAGTATAATAAATTATCTTATTGTGAGACTATTATATTTTAAAGAGATAATGTATTTTAAATTTTAGTAGAGTGCCTCACAAATAGTAAATACTATATAAGTGTTAGTACTTTTAACAAGAATCTAGAACTTTGACGTAATCTAATATAATGTTTTGTAGGTATTAGGTTTTTCTGCAACATACTGTCAGTAATTTTCTTTTTTAGTTGTCCATGCAGTATTTCCTTGGTTAAAAACCTTTTGGTGAACTATAACATAGCATCTTCTTTTGCGTCTTTAATATAAAATAAATTATAATTAGGTAAAGATGAATTCAATTCTACAGATTTTGTTAAAAATTAATATTAGTTTTATTTTGATCATATGGATTAGATTTTGAAGGTATTTTGAGCATTAAAGTAATTAGTACAAGTATAAAAATTTATCTTTCTAAAACTGTTTCTCATTTGGTTTTGTATATTTTATTACTTAATATGTTACTGAAAAATATATTATTTCTTACCAGTGGTATTGATGCTCTTTTGGAATTAAAACCATTTGTGGAAGAAATCCTCCAAGGAAAAACTTTGACTTTGCCCTTTGAAGGGGTTGACACTTTTGGAAATCAGGTTGGATTTGTGAAGCTGGCAGAAGGAGATCACATAACCCCACTTTTGGAGATAGCAGGTAAAACAAACAGTGATATACTTCCATGAAATCTCATCTGTTGAAGAAGCAATTTTCTTCTCCCAATTCTTATAATAGAGATTTGACATCTTTTAATTTGGGGGAGCCAGTGTAACCTCACTTTATAAGTGAGCTGCTTCAGCATTTGCTTATATAGGGAAGTAGCCAAATAAAGGGTGGGAAAAGTTATCTTGATTCTTTGACCTGAGGAATATGTTGATTCTGGAAGATGATGGACTGGACTCAAGTATTTGTTAGGACTGTCCTAATCATAAGTCTGAAGGATCCAATGCTTATCATGACATTTGACATGTGGTTGGCATTTAGTAACTATTGAATGAATTAATAAGAATCACCAATTGCCTATTTGGAGGCTTGTGGGCATTGTCAGCCCCATTCCGGAGAATCAGTAGATGAATCAGCAGCATGTTTCTCTGCGCTACCTTTTTACCTTCCTGTTTAGGTACTGCTCTATGAGCAGAAAGTCCATTGGTGGTGGTAGAAGGTCTCATATCCATTGGAGGACACATTGCTTTGTGCAGCACAATTGAAAATGTTAGGGAAATAGAAGCAGAAAATTATAAAGCCTGGATGAGTGCTTTTTAAAGATGATCCAGAGATCATAGTTGGGTGTTAGTAAAACAATTGTTAAGGAAACAATTTTTATTTCCATTTCCTCTCATATCGTGCCAGGTCGTTTCATGTCATATCATTTCAGGTTCAATAATCCTTGATTCATAACACACTCTCATCACTGCTCCATGCTGGGTTTATTTTTATCTATCTATTTATCTGTCTTAAAATAATATCATAATCATCTGGGAACCCACCACCCAAAACAAAAGCTAAGACCTTGGTAGTAATCTAACCATATTGTCCTTTTCATTAATCTATCCTTTGGCCTTCCTTCATTTAAGCTAACCATCATCCTGAGTCAGGGTTTATTTCCTTGTATTCTCCCCAAGTATATGTATTTTTAATTGGTTTTAATCTTATAAAAAGGATATCCTATTGTATGAGATTTTTTGAGACATAACTTTTTAAAAAACTTAATATATTGTCTTTATGCCGTTTTTAGTTGCCCATTCAAAAGTGCACCTCTTTAGGGGTGAGGGAGGCATGAGGATCAGATTCCATTTCATTGTTGGTTAAGTTTTTCTTTTGTGGAGCAAAGTATGTATAAACAACAAACAAGCAAGCATTTAAACAATAGTCATGAGTCAAGTAGGATTTAAAATCATTAGTTGGCTAAGGAGAAAGCAACTCTAACAGTTTTGATGGCAAAGCATTTGGGAACCCATGCCTTCAGTTAACAGACTTAATCTGTTCATCCTGAACTGCTCTGGAGAGAATGCTAGATTCAGGTCTTTCCTTTTGTAATATAAATATGTCTGAGCTCAAGAAACATTTCTAATTAGTCATTCATTCATTGTTCTTTTAAATAATTCAATGGGTGCTTGCAACATTGAGAATTCCATCCATTCTTAGCAGTAGTCTCACAAAGGCAGTTTCCAGTATTGATGAAAGATCCATTGTGTGGTGAGGAATGTGAAATCTCACCAGCTTTAGTGTGACTCTGAGCTCAAGGGTGTTGGTTTGTCATTTTAGAAAAGGCCACTGCCCCTGTGATTCCTTTCTAGATGCCAGAGACTGTTTCTTAAATATATATATACTTTTCTAAACGTTTAAACAAAACATTACAAAAAAGGGAAAATAGAATGGCACTCTGTCTACTCATATAATCACTTGCTTTTAATCTTTTGTGTGTATACTGTACTGTTGTTTTGGGTTATGTTTTTTATTTTTTAATTTTTTTTAGCTGTGTCCTGCAGCATGTGGGATCTTAGTTCCCCACCAGGGATCGAACCCGTGCCCCCTGCAGTGGAAGCATGGAGTCCTAACCACTGGACCACCAGGGAATTCCCTGGATTATAGTTTTTATGCAATTTTATAAGACATCTAAATATTTGAATATGTATATGGAAAATTTCAGTGAAGTTTAGTTGAGCCTCAATTTGTGTAGTGTTCAGATAGTCCAGATGTTCAATACATGGAATTTTTGTTAATATTTCACTTCATTAGATTTATTTTTAAAAGAATGCCTCAGGATTAGTATTGCTTTAGTCCGACAGGATCAGTAAAATAATGTCATATTTGTTTTTGTGTCATATATTATAAACTATTTTTCAAATATATTACAACTTTCAGAAGAATATATTCCATTGACCAGGGTAATACATTTCTTAGAACATTGTTATAAACTATGTATATGTGTATGCATATACAGGAATAGTAAACTCTTATTTGTTCAACATAAAGGAGGCCGAGCTAGTTGACTTAATGGAAAGAAGGAAAAAAATTTTTTTTTAAGAAAAGGAATTTCTTATTTACATCACTGAAATAGTCCCCCGTAAGAACAATACATACCATATTTATTTGAAAGAATCAGATTCCTTTCAAATAGAAGAACTGTATAAAGCAATACTGTCAACACAAAACAGTGGTCATATTACCTATCTGCAGGCATAAGCATTGCTAATAACCTTTTCTTTTTAATCTTGTGGCTAGATATTTTCACTGCAACACAGTGTTTGCACTTAGAGAAGACAGAGCTGGAATAGGACAAAAACTTTTTGTTCATGCTTTTTAGGTCTGAACCAGTGATACGTCCCATTTCAAAATGTACTGCCTTTAACTGCTTTTAGGACATTGGTTTTAGGCAGGAGTGCTTCTACTTGGCTAGCACAAAGAAACACACTCTTGTTCCTTAGTTTCATTCCTCAGTCTCATGTTTTCTGTTTGTCACACTGTGACCTATCTATCAGAGCAGACATTTTCCAGTTTTACTTAAAGCACACTGACACACATACACACCAAACTGAGACAGCTCAGAATTTAGAAATGTTAAGTAGTGAAGTAATAAGAGAAATTGTGTTTATGACAAAGGAATAAGAAAAACTCTCAGTGGTTTTAAGCATACCAAACTAGGTTTCTTACTAAAAACTTTTCTTTTTTTGGTTTTAAAAACAGTATTTTCAAATTGGGTTTGGGCTTAGATAAAAACACAGTGAGACAAAAACACAAGACATACTTGTTTCCAAAGTCACAAAATGACATTGTTAAGTATACATTTTTGTCAGCTTTTTGTGTGTGTGTGGGGAAAAAAACTCAGTACTCTATGCTGGAGAAAATATTTTTCAGGAGTTACAGTATATTCATACAGGGGGAAAATGTTTTTTTTTTTTGCATATCGCTATGATCTTCAAAAAATATATAATTAAATTTGCAAAAAACTGGAAGAACAAGTATAAGCAGTCTGGTATTTACTGCAATGTCCAACATTATCATAATGATCTTTAGCATAAAAGCAAAAAGAAATTCATGGATCTCAAGCATCTTCAATAACTGCCAGTGTAGCTTGTAACTACTGTCCTTGCTTCTTTGAGAGATACCTTTCCCAATATTTGTGATTTAGGTCCAAAAAGTCATCTAATTTTGCTATTTCCTTGAGGTACTGGGTTAATTTTAAAAGTTCTGCATAATGTATTTCAGATTAAAAAAAAAGTTCTTTGTCTTTATCTCGATTTAGGTGTGCTTTCATAAAAGGTCTTATCTTTGGTCCATTCTGTAGGTTCATTAGAAAATTTCTTCCTATGTCATCAAACATGATGGGTTTTTTTTGCTGTAAAACTCTGAAAACTTGCCCCATATAACACCAAGAGGCTTTACATCTATTAATCCTCTCCTTAGAGTATGCACTGTTATCATAGCAGCACTGTCCAACATGAAGATAATCTTGTAATTTGCATTTGTACTCACTCCCAGCTCTTTCATTTTAGCTTCAATCCACTTCATGTTTGTTGCAGATCAAATAACAATGTCATAATCCTCATATGCAGATGTTAGGAATTCATGAAGATATGGCCACATTAATTCTACCCCAGTCTCTGCACAAGAGACTGTGGTCAAATAATGTATAATCAACACCTAATACCAAAGGTTTTTTCCCTTCCCTGGGAGGATTCAAAATTTCCACTTTGTACTCTTTTACTCTGTGGGAAATTTTCAGTAGGTTTTTCTCCCTATTTTCTACTTCAACTACTTCATCTTCAATATCAGAGTCGTTAACAACATCATCATTGTCAGGAGGTGGACCTAAGGCATCTTCCAAGCTCTCCTCATGAGTTCCCATCATCATGATTTTAGTATTTGGTTTCAGTTTGAGAGCTCCAAGCTTAACATCATCTTCTGCAGGTTTGCCTTTAACTTTGAGTCCAAGTAACTTCTGGCATTCTGGTAGCACTCCCGTAAGGGTCTTGAGAAATTGAGATCTAGCACAGTATCATCTTCTGAAAGTGTGGTCACTGAATATTCCTGTCTACCACATTTTACAATGATAGGAAGAGCCATCCTTGAAATATATGATGAGGCAGCTTGTGTTCAGAAAAAGATACGTGGAGCGCAGCGGAACCAGCAGCAGCCCAGGAAAAATTTTTAAAGAACATAAATTTAATTATTAAAGTGTTGATAAAGAAGTTAAGTTTAAGTACATGTTATGAAGTGAAACTAACTTGAAAAATAGTTGAAAATTATAGTTCATGAATAGTCTGATTTACCTAATTTTCATAGAGTTTTTCAATTTTCAAGTTAAAAGAAACATATTCTTAAAATATTACACAGTTGTTATGAAAAAAGACTGAATTTTAGACACTAATATTTGAACTCATTATTGAAAATTTACAGGGTAAAGAGTAATTTAGAATTAATGTGTAATATTGAAGAAAATTATTATGCATTTTGAACTAATAAAGTCTGAATTGATGAGCTAGTAACTGTTATTTTTGGTAGATGCCTGTGGGCTGAAGAGACCACGCCCATCTTTTTTTTTCTTTAATAATTTTTATTGGGATATAGTTGATTTACAATGTTGTGTTAGTTTGAGGTGTACAGCAAAATGAATCTGATATACATATACATATATCCACTCTTTTTTAGGTTCGTTTCCCATATAGGCCATTACAGAGTATTGAGTAGAGTTCCCTGTGCTATACAGTAGGTATTAGTTATCTGTTTTATATATAGTAGTGTGTATGTGTCAATCCCAGTCTTCCAGTTTATCCCTCCCCCAGCCCATAACTGTAAGTTTATTTTCTACAACTGTAACTCTATTTCTGTTTTGTAGATAAGTTCATTTGCAGCCTTTGTAAAGATTAGTTATCTTATTTTAGTTATCTATTTTATATATAGTAGTGTGTATATGTCAATCCCAATCTCCCAATTTATCCCTCCCCACCCCTTTCCCACTTGGTAAGAATAGGTTTGTTTTCTAAATCTGTGACTCCATTTCTGTTTTGTAAGTAAGTTCATTTGTACCATTTTTTTAGATGCCACATATAAGTGATATCATATGATATTTGTCTTTCTCTATCTGACTTCACTCAGTATGACAATCTCTAGATCCATTCATGTTGCTGCAAATGGCATTATTTCATCCTTTTTTATGGCTGAATAATATTCCATTGTATAAATGTACCACATCTTCCTTATTCATTCCTCCGTCAGTGGTCATTTAGGTTGCTTCTGTGTCCTGGCTATTGTATGGAAACACAAAAGACCACGAATAGCCAAAGCAATCTTGAGAAGGAAAAAAGGAGCTGGAGGAATCAGGCTCCCAGACTTCAGACTATACTACAAAGCTACAGTAATCAAGACAGTATGGTACTGGCACAAAAACAGAAATATAGATCAATGGAACAGGATAGAAAGCCCAGAGATAAACCCACACACATATGGTCACCTTATCTTTGATAAAGGAGGCAAGAATATACAGTGGAGAAAAGACAGCCTCTTCAATAAGTGGTGCTGGGAAAACTGGACAGCTACACGTAAAAGAATGAAATTAGAATACTCCCTAACACCATACACGAAAATAAACTCAAAATGGATTAGAGACCTAAATGTAAGACTGGACACTATGAAACTCTTAGAGGAAAACATAGGAAGAACACTCTCTGACATAAATCACAGCAAGATCTTTTTCAATCCACCTCCTAGAGTAATGAAAATAGAAACAAAAAGAGGCCACGCCCATTTTTGCACACTGTGTACATGTAGGTTTATGGTGGTAGCCGCTTGAGGGAGCCGGTATACAGCAGCCAAGACTGTGTCTCAGCTTACTACCTTGACCTTGTGTGAGCCTGTTTTTCCAGAATAAAAAGCACCTTCTGATTTCCTGGCAGTACACAATAGCTCATAGAGCTAAGAAGGTATTGAAAATTAGGCATTTACATATCATTTCTCCACATTTTACAGTGATGAAATTGCACTGGAAGCTTTCTGCATAGAAATGAATGTGATTTCATTCATTTTTTTGTGTGAAATGTAATTTTGTTAAGAAGTGTATTAGATTGAGAGATTGCTAAAGATTTAGCCTGCTGGGATTATAATAGTCCTTGCAAATCTATTTTTTTTTAATGAGAAAAATGTGCCTGTGTAGCATGATAAAAGATTCCAAGTGCATTTATCTCATAAAAGGAAAAATGAAAGGTTTTCAGGGTGTTCATTTGAACATTACTCTTTCTCTTATTATGACCGTCATGTTCCCCAAAAGATGGAGAGTATATGCCCTGTGTTTCTGCTCCTTGTGCGGATTCTGTTCAGTTGCTGGTATCTTCGGGCCTTTTTCTAAGCTGTTCTGCTCTTGCACTTCTAACCACCGCAGGCAGGTGGACATCCCAGCAGCCTGCTGACCCTCCCCCTTAATGGCTGGACTAAGCTGTCTTCAGAGACATCAACACACCTTAGCCACACATCATTTAGAACTAAGCAAAGACAAGCTTTTCTCCCCAGCCAGGATGTCTGAATCACAGCCCCGCTCCCTAGAGGGTCCTCAGAGCCTCTGTCGCACGCCCTGCCTCTGTGCAGGCCCCCAGGCACAAATGCTCATACTTCTTCTCTCCTCTCACCTCTCTTTTTACCCTTTCCATTGTCCGGTATAGGGACAAATTGTTTTTCCTTTTACCCTCCTAGATTCTCCCCCAGGGACCCTGTAGACTTAGACTGACAACAGATTAACAAGGGAAAAGCAAAGAGTTTAGTAATGTGTCCAATACACATCACATGGCTGAAACCTCAATGAAGGGTAACTCACGGGGTTGGCTAGAATATGGGCTCATATAGCATCTTAACAGAAGAATAATAAATTTGTAGAGAAGTGACAAGACAAAGGAAAAGGGTTTTAAGCTTTCAGGGCAGGCAGACTGTGGGGGGAGCCTCTAATGGAGTAAGGTTTGTATGCATAGGTCCACCTTGGCCATACAAATTCCCCAGGAGAGCGGACTTGGCAATCCTCATTTTTCACAAGTGTCTGCTTTTGGTCAGACAAGGGAAGCTCTGGGAAAGTTTCTTTTTGCATCTATTGATTCTCTTTGTCTCTAGCTCAAAATATGCCTTATGCCCAAGTGGCACATTTTGGGTTGGCATATTCCCTATATCTTTTATTTTACTTGATTTTCAATCAAACACTTAAATGGATTTCCTTTATGCTGGATATTATTCTAATCATCTTACAAATGTTAACCCTTTCAATCCTAACAACTATGTGAGACAGGGATGATTGTCATCACCCCCGTTTTACAGTTGGGAATCTGAGGCACAAAGAGGCTAAATAATTTGTTAGTAAGTGGTAGAGCCAGGACACAAATCCAGGCAGTCTGGCTCCATGTTCTGTGTTCTTTTTTTTTTTTTTTAACATCTTTGTTGGAGTATAATTGCTTTACAATGGTGTGCTAGTTTCTGCTGTATAAAAAAGTGAATCAGCTGTACATATACCTATATCCCCATATCTCCTCCCTCTTGTGTCTCCCTCCCACCCTCCCTATCCCACCCCTCTAGGTGGTCACAAAGCACCGAGCTGATCTCCCTGTGCTACATGGCTGCTTCCCACTAGCTATCTATTTTACATTTGGTAGTGTATATATGTCCATGCCACTCTCTCACTTCGTCCCAGCTTACCCTTCCCCCTCCCTGTGTCCTCAGGTCCATTCTCTATGTCTGTCTTTTTTCCTGCCCTGCCCCTAGGTTCTTCAGAACCATTTTTTTTTTTTTTTAGATTCCACATATACATGTTAGCATACAGTATTTGTTTTTCTCTTTCTGACTTAATTCACTCAGTATGACAGACTTGAGGTCCATCCACCTCACTACAAATAACTCAATTTCGTTTCTCGTTATGGCTGAGCAATATTCTATTGTACATATGTGCCACATCTTCTTTATCCATTCATCTGTCAGTGGAAACTTAGGTTGCTTCCATGTCCTGGCTACTGTAAATAGAGCTGCAATGAACATTGTGGTAAAAGACTCTTTGAATTATGGTTTTCTCAGGGTATATGCCCAGTAGTGGGATTGCTGGGTCTTATGGTAGTTCTATTTTTAGTTTCTTGAGGAACCTCCATACTGTTCTCCATAGTGGCTGTATCAACTTACATTCCCACTAACAGCACAACAGGGTTCCCTTTTCTCCATACCCTCTCCAGCATTTATTGTTTGTAAATTTTTTGATGGTGGCCATTCTGACCGGTGTGAGGTGATACCGCATTGTTCTTTAAATTAATTAATTATTTTTTGGCTGCACTGGGTCTTTGTTGCTGCACACGGGCTTTTTCTAGTTGCAGTGAGCGGGGGCTACTCTTTGCTGCGGTGCGCGGGCTTCTCATTGTGGTGGCTTCTCTTATTGTGGAGCACGGGCTCTAGGCGCGGCACGTGGGCTTCAGTAGTTGTGGCATGCGGGCTCAGTAGCTGTGGCTCACGGGCTCTAGAGCACAGGCTCAGTAGCTGTGGCTCACGGGCTTAGTTGCTCCACGGCATGTGGAATCTTCCCGGACCAGGGCTTGAACCCGTGTCCCCTGCATTGACAGGCGGATTCTTAACCACTGCGCCACCAGGAAAGCCGTCCTTGTAGTTTTGATTTGCGTTTCTCTAATGATTAGTGATGTTAAGCATCCTTTCATGTGTTTGTTGGCAATCTGTAAATCTTCTTTGGAGAAATGTGTATTTAGATCTTCTGCCCATTTTTGGATTAGGTTCTTTGTGTTTTTGATATTGAGCTGTATGAGCTGCCTGTATAGTTTGGAGATTAATCCTTTGTCAGTTGCTTCACTTGCAAATATTTTCTCCCATTCTGAGGGTTGTCTTTTTGTCTTGTTTATGGTTTCCTTTGCTGTGCAAAAGCTTTGAAGTTTCATTAGGTCCCATTTGTTTATTTTTGTTTTTATTTCTATTTCTCTAGGAGGTGGGTCCAAAAGGATCTTGCTGTGATTTATGTCATAGAGTGTTCTTCCTATGTTTTCCTCTAAGAGTTTTATAGTGTCTGGTCTTACATTTAGGTCTCTAATCCATTTTGAGTTTATTTTTGTGTATGGTGTTAGGGAGTGTTCTAATTTCATTCTTTTACATGTAGCTGTCCAGTTTTCCCAGCACCACTTATTGAAGAGACTGTCTTTTTTCTCTTCTCTCGCACCTCGGAGACTCAGGCCCAACACTCTGCTGGAGCACCAAGACTCTGTCAGCCACCCAGAAAAGCTAGAAGATGCTGAGGTTGTATAGAATATTCCTTGCAGCTCCTTTCTTTTGGAAGCCTTTTGATCTGCACTCTACTTCTCCCTCCTTCTCTGCTGTCTTTGTACAAATAACCTGGACTTTCCACCAGGGATGTTGAAGAGGAGACACATGGATCTACGTAGATCTCAGCAACCTCAGCATATGATTTTCTTACTTTCCTTGGCAGAGAAATTTCATCTTTTCACTTCAGGGAAGCACTTTACGGCTTCTCTTTGGCATATCTGAATTGCCAGTGTCACTAATCTGGCACTTTGAGGCCATTACTAAGTAAAATCAGGGTCACTTGAACATAAGCACTGCAATATCACGAGGCGTGAAGTGACAAACCTGTGTTCTTTTTTTTTAACAGTTAGTATTATTTATTATAATGTATGTGTGATATACAGTCTACATAAAGAAGAATATTTGGTACAGAATAAATGCCCATTTAAGAAATGTTAGCTACCATTATCATTGTCATGAAATAGTCTCTGAAAGCATTACTTTTACTGGTTGTATAATATTCTATTACATTATAATTTATTTTACTATTCCCCTCTTGTTAGATTTTTCTAAAATTGAGCTATAATTGATTTATAACATTATATTTGTTTCTGGTGTTCAACATAATGATTTGATATTTGTATATACTGCAAAGTGATCACCACAATAAGTCTAGTTAACATCCATCAGCACACATAGTTATAAAACTTTTTTCCTTGTGATGAGAATGTTTAAGATTTACTCTTTTAACAGCCTTCAAATACGCAAGACAGTATTATTAAGTATGGGCACCATGCTGTACATTACATCCCCAGGACTTTTTTTTTTTTTTTTGCGGTACGTGGGCCTCTCACTGTTGTGGCCTCTCCCATTGTGGAGCACGGGCTCTGGACGTGCAGGCTCAGCGGCCATGGTTCACGGGCCCAGCCGCTCCGCGGCATGTGGGATCTTCCCGGACCGGGGCACGAACCCGTGTCCCCTGCATCGGCAGGCGGACTCTCAACCACTGCGCCACCAGGGAAGCCCAAGGACTTAATTTTTTTTTTTTTTTTTTTTTTTTTGTGGTATTTGGGCCTCTCACCGTGTGGCCTCTCCCGTTGTGGAGCACAGGCTCCGGATGCGCAGGCTCAGCGACCATGGCTCACGGGCCCAGCCGCTCCGTGGCACGTGGGATCTTCCCAGACCGGGGCACAAACCCGTGTCCCCTGCATCGGCAGGCAAACTCTCAACCACTGCGCCACCAGGGAAGCCCTTATTTTTTTAATAAGTGGCAGTTTGCATCTTTTGACCTCCTTCATCCATCTTGCCACTCCCACTAGATCCTGTGTTCATAATCACTATGCTGGTCTGTTACACTGTAAATGAACAACAGGACTCCTAACCGGTTTCTGGAAGCACGCCTTCTACCTTCCAGCCTAAGCTGAAGCCTGGCTCCAGTCTGAGATCATAGCTTCCTCGCTGCACCAAATGCCTCGCACCACAGGACCCAGAAATGTCACTCACTTTCTCTTAGTTCTTTCTTGCTTTGTCCCTGTTTTGCCCTCACACAAAAGCCTTTTTTTATTGATGGTTCATGGTGTCAGGTTTTGTTACCCTCTACCTCTCCTTTCTGCTGTTGTCTGAATATTTCCTCTTGGGCATTGAGGGCTTTGTTCGCTCTCTTGCTGCAGCACTGTGAGCACAGCCATCCAACCATCCTGGCTCAAAGTGAGCTGTGGGGTCAGTCAGAGCTGATTGCCGGCCTGCTCCCTGACCCACAATGCAGCCTGTGACCAGCTGAGTGACTTTAAGCAATCTATCTAATTCCTTACTTAATTTCCGTATTTGTAAAACGAACATAATAGAAACTATTCTCAAAACAAAATGAGATAATATACATGAAGTGCTTTGGTATAGTGTTTGGCACATGTAGAGTGTTAAATAGATGATAGCTATTATCATTAGTAATAATAATAATAGTAATAATAATAATAATTACCCCCCCAACTACTACCATTACAACTGTTCCTTTTCTTGAAATCCCTTGAGTTCTTTGACAGTAGCCTCCCATACTCCGCTCTAGCAGTTTGTAAGCATAGTGAAATCTTTAACTCGTCATCTGCCAGAATGACTCTGAGACCTTAAGTTGGGTATAGCTGTCTATCACAACTTTCCAGACGCCTTGCTATGGCCCACGGTATCCTTGTGTTCTGGTCTCATGCTGAGGTCTCCTGTCTTACCCTGCTTCTCTCTTCTCCCTCAGTATGCTCCAGTTACACTGCCTTCTTTTCAGGTATGGGAAGGAATTAAATAAATACAAAAAATAAAAAGTTAAAAATAGATAAAATTATATTACTTAGGATTACAAAAGTATTGTCTCTTTATTATTCATTTTGATGTTCTTTTATACAGCAAAGTCTCCTTGTGTTTAAAATATACATTAAGAAATTGTTCTTCAGACAATTTGCTTCTTTAAATATGAGGTGAATTATATTATTTAGGGAGCATTCTTAGATGACTTTTGAAGGATATCTGATGTATTTGCTATGTGCTTTTCTATTTAGCGCTTGAAAGAATGTCTTTGGTACTAGGAGGAATTGAACAATTTTTAAAAATATTCATAAGCTTCTCTTCCAGAACATGAGTTAACATAGCTGAAAAATGACCTGTGGTTTTTACACTAGCAAGAATTTTTCTGATCTCAAGAATGATATTTCTATAACCATTACCCAGTATTCTGGCTAAGCAATAGATTATACTTATAGATTATATTAGGAACATAGAGTCAATCCTAAGAAATACTTTCCCAAATGAAGGTGACATTTGTTCCCCATATTTCTATGTACCTAGAGAATATACTCTGCTGGAAAAACACAGTAATAAAAATGAAATGTGCTTTGTGACAAATATTATTTAAACCGGTATTGTGGATAGATATCCACCATCAAAGAGTTCAGGCCCAGTGAATAATGAGAACTGTTGGATCAAAATTTGATGTAGGGCTTCCCTGGTGGCGCAGTGGTTGAGAGTCCCTCTGCCGATGCAGGGGACATGGGTTCGTGCCCCGGTCCGGGAAGATCCCACACGCCGCGGAGCGGCTGGGCCCGTGAACCATGGCCGCTGAGCCTGCTCGTCTGGAGCCTGTGCTTCGCAATGGGAAAGGCCACAACAGTGAGAGGCCCGCGTACCGCAGGGAAAAAAAAAAAAATTGATGTAACTGAAGCCAGTAAATCAGAAAATGTTGTTTCTTTAGAATCAATTTACAATATTGATACAGCAAATAAAATAATATGTAAAAACAAATGTAGATTGTAATGAACCATACAAATACCTAGTATTTTGATTTCTGTTAACAAAGCTCCTTTCCTTATATCTCTTGTATTTTCTGATAATTCTTAATATTGTCTTTCTACTTCTTGGGCTAAAATCTGTCCAATGAGACTATAAACTCCATAAAAGCAGGGACATGTTTGCTGTCTTCAGGTCATATTGTGCCTGGCACATAGGAGAACTGCTCAGTAAATAACTTAACAAATGAATTTTACCTTTGACACTTTCTAGCCATTTCTATTTTGAGGGTTGGTGTGAACACGTTGCTGAGTTGCCATCCGAAGCTCTTCTATGTGATAATTCTTCAAATACTTGAACACTTAGAAAATATGCCCTAATCTCTTTAGTCAAATTTTAGGGATTTAGTAAGTTAGTCCATTATGGTATATGTTAAACCATCAGACATTGCCAATATTTGACTGTTTTTGAGCAATAAAAATGACAGTTTTATAATATTCAGCTTAATCTTTTGATATTAGGTGTGTTTAAAACAGTTGAGAATATGCCGAAATAAAGAAGTTTAAAGCTGGGTTATGATGGGATAGTTGAGAAAAGATATACCTGTTTGTGATTATATGAACTAAAAGGTGATAAGTTAATTGTAACAGTACAGACAGACTTCGTTTTATTGCTCTTTGCTTTATTGTGTTTGACAGATACTGCTTTTTTTTTTTTAAACAAATTGAAGATAACCCTATATAGAGCAAGTCTATCAGTGACATTTTTCTAACAACATTTGCTCACTTAGTGTCTCTGTGTCACATTTTGGTAATTCTTGCAATATTTCAAACTTTTCTGTGATTATTATATTTGTTATGGTGATCTGTGGTCAGTGATCTTTGGGGTGCCATGAACCATGCATATATAAGACAGCCAGCTTAATAAATGTGTGTCTTCTGACTGCTCCACTGACTGTCCATTTCCCCATCTCTCACCCACTCTTTGGGCCTCTCTATTCCTTGAGACACAATAATACTGAAATTAGGCCAGTTAATAACCCTACAATGGCCTCTAAGTGTTCAAGTGAAAGGAAGAGTTCATCAATGTGGCAAACTTCACTGGTGTCTTATTTTAAGGAACTGCCTCAGCCATCCCAGCCTTTAGCAGCCATCACCTTGATCAGTCAGCCACCATTGACATTGAGGCAAGACTGCCGACCAGCAAAAAAAACTAGTATTCACTGAAGGCTCAGATGATGGTTAGAATTTTTTAGCAATAAAGTACTTTGTTTTTTAGGTGTAATGCTATTGCACATTGAATAGACTATAGTATAGTGTAAATATAACTTTTTTATGTCTCCCCCCCAAATTTGTGTGACTTGCTTTATTGTGATATTCTGCTTTATTGTGGTGGTCTGGAACTGAACCCTCAGAATCTCTGAGGCATGACTGTAATTGGTACGAATACAGTCTTCTTTAAACACGCATATATTGGATTGTTGTCTCTTTGTGTAGGTTGCCTAGTATCTAAACTCTTCCCCACTATCTCTCATGTCAGATATGTGCTTTCACAGACTTTTCTTTTTGGTGTTACATGATCTTACTTTGGCCCAGACTTTGAGTCAGAAGCTAGCAATCTGAGCAAAAAAGGACTGTGCAGAATCCATTGTGGGGATAGGTTGTGTCATCAGTGTCTAAAGCAAGTGACAGAGTTCTTGCCCTTTGTGTCTGTGCATGGCTTCAGTAGTGCCGGCTGGGAGAGGTGGTGGCATCCCCGGACCTGTTATCCATTGTAATGTTGGACGTCTTGGCTTCCTAGCCTTCCAGCCTGCAGCTCTAGTCCTCTCAGTGTCATTATATAAATTCCTTTCCTGCTTAACTCAGCCAAAGTTGTCATCTGTTGCTTACAACTAAGAACTAGTGTTTTCTTGGTATTTTAATGGTCTATTGCATAACCTTTTTTATTACCATAGAAGAGAGAGGAAAAATCATATGGTGGCAGTGACTCACAGTGAAGGGTTTTAGGACATGCCCCAAATTTACAAACCCATCAAAACATCACATTTAGCACATACTAGCACTTGGTAGATATTACAGAAGTAAAATAACAGGGAGATTTTTGAAAATGTGGTGGGATAATATTTTGAGATACCAAGTTTTTATCCGTGTGTTTCTTGTACCCCTTCTTTAATGCCTAGCCACCCCTCCAAACAGTGGCACCTCGTGCTCAGAAGAGAGAGAATACAGCAGAAAAAATAGAGAAAGGGCTTTGGGGTTTCAACAACAAAGGATAATGGTGTTTTTCCTGCCCTGATGCTAGGGAAGATTACCTAGTTTAGGTGAAGTTGAGAGTCAGAGACTAAGCTAGAGTGTGAATTCTTGCCCCTCCATCATCCCCTGAACGAAGCAACAGAAACGCCCTAAGTCTGAGAGCAGAAGTGACCTGTGGTCTCTTTCTGAGACATGTCCATAGAAGTAGCAAAGCCAGAGTGGCAGTGGAAGTGAAGAGAGGATGGTCTTGTACAGTATTCTCACCAGTTCCACCTTTGCACTGGGGAACTCTGCTTTTTCTGTGTGCTCAAGAGTAGTGGAAGGGGGCTTCCCTGGTGGTGCAGTGGTTAAGAACCCGCCTGCTAGTGCAGAGGACGCGGGTTCAAGCCCTGGTCCGGGAAGATCCCACATGCTGCTGAGCAACTAAGCCCGTGCACCACAACTACTGAGCCTGCGTGCTGCAACTACTGAAGCCTGCACTCCTAGAGCCCATGCTCTGCAACAAGAGAAGCCACCGCAATGATAAGTCCACACACCACAACGAAGAGTAGCCCCCGCTCACTGCAATTAGAGAGAGCCCGTGCGCAGCAAGGAAGACCAAACACAGCCAATAAATAAATGAATAAATTAAAAAAAAAAAGAGTAGTGGAAGGGTGGTAAGGGGCCTCAGCTCCATTGAGTTTATGAATTTGTGAGCAATAGAATGAAATCTTGTGTACCTGCAAGGGCACAGAAATTACAGAGAGTCATTGTATAGGGGAACAAGGGAGGATACAACTTCAAAAGCCAAGTCTGGTACATGTCTCAGGAGATGCCAGATGGTGACCCAAGACCCCAGTGCTCCCCCTCCCTCCCATCTTAAACACTGTGACACTCCATTTAGCTGTCTTTCCTTCAACTAATACATTTCCAGGGAAAGAGGGGAGCACTTTCAATCTCCTGAGACTCAATTGCTCTCACCAGGAAGACATGTATATTTCAGTTGAAATATAGATGAGTAAAGAAAGTTACTATCATACATAAATTTCCCTTGCTTAAAACCCTCAGAATTTCCCACCATACTTAGAATACAGTCCAAAGGTTTTGCCATGCCTCGTAAGGCCCCTGCCCACTTCTCTAAACCCCTTTCCTACCTCTTCCCCGATCCCCCGCTCATCCTGTTCCAGTTATCCTACCCTTTTTACTGCTTTTCGACCTACTACCCACTTTTCCCCATGGAAGCTGTTCCTTCTGCCATGAGCACCCTCGCTTCAGATACACACGTGATTCTCTTCTAGACCTCATCCAGGTGGCTTCTCAAATGTCTCATCTTCGGAACAGGATTCCCAGACCACCTTCTCTGAAATAACAACCCCTTTTCTTCCACATCACTTTGTATACCCCTACTGCTTTATTTTTCTTTGTATCACTTGTTGATACCCAGCATTGTGTATTTATTTGTTTGTGGCACCCAGTATATTTGGATGCTCCCTGAGGGCTGGGGATTTATTTTGTCCATTGTATCCCTGGCATCCAGAACAGTACCTGGTGTATCTTTTATTTATAAGGACACATTTCCTTGAAACATTAGATAATCTTTCACTAGGCTCATGGTTTTAATTGTTAGAAAAATTAGAACATACTTAAAATTGATGAGAATTAGCTGAACTTAAAAGGGACAGTTTCTCACTGAATAGTTATTTATTTATTTTTATATCTTTATTGGAGTATAATTGCTTCACAGTGTTGTGTTAGTTTCTGTTGTACAACAAAGTGAATCAGCTATAAATATACATTTATACATATATCCCCACATCGCCTCCCTCTTGCGTCTCCCTCCCTCCCACCCTCCCTATCCCACCCCTCTAGGTGGTCACAAAGCACTGAGCTGATCTCCCTGTGCTATGCAGCTGCTTCCCACTAGCTATCTGTTTTACGTTTGGTAGTGTATATATGTCCATGCCACTCTCTCACTTTGTCCAAGCTTGCCCTTCCCCATTTGTGTTCTCAAATCCCTTCTCCATGTCTGCGTCTGTATTCCTGCCCTGCCACTAGATTCATCAGTGCTGTTTTTTTAGATTCCATGTACGTGCGTTAGCATACGGTATTTGTTTTTCTCTTTCTGACTTACTTCACTCTGTATGACAGACTCTAGGTCCATCCACCTCACTACAAATAACTCAGTTTCATTCCTTTTTATGGCTGAATAATATTATTTTTGTGTATTTTCCTAATATTGGAATTACTTTTTCAAAATGCTTGTGCAGCTTAAATTTCAGTAGTTAACTGCTCAGATTATTTTCCATTGTGGTTGTGGTATAGCTCTCATTCCCTAACAGCCATTAGTTCTTCAAGTATCTTCTCTATCTCTTTCTCTCTTGCCTCTTTTTCAGGGACTCCACTTACACATATATTTGCCAACCTAAGTTGCCTCATAGCTTACTGATGTTCTGTTCCTTTTTTTTTTTTCTTATTTCTTTTTCTTCTCTGTTTTATTTTGGGTGGTTTTTATTGTTATGTCTTCAAGTTCACTAGTTTTTTGTTCTGCAGTGTCTAATCTGTTCTTAATTCCATCTAATTTATTTTTCTCAGACCTTGCAGTTTTAATCTCTATAAATTTAATTTGGGTCTTTTTTTTTGTAGTTTGCATGTCTGCACTTAACTTTCTGAACAGAAAGAATACAGTTATAATAACTACTTTGAAACCCTTATCTGCTAATTCTAACATCTGTGTTAGTTCTGGGTCACTTTTGATGAATTAAGTTATCTTCTCATTGTGGCTCATATTTTCCTGTTTGTTTATATGCCTGGTCATTTTTGATTAGATATCAGGCATTATAAATTTTACCTTGTTGGGTGTTGGATAATTTGTTTTACTATAATTATTCTTGGGCTTGGTTCTGGGACATAATTAAATTACTTGGAAACAGGTTTTTCCTTTGGCATCTTGCTTCTAAGATTTGTTAGGTGGGACTAGAGCAGTACCAGGCCAGAGCTAATTTTTCCTCTCCACTGAGGCAAGACCCTTAGATTACTCTGCCAAGTGTCCCATGAATCTTGAGGTTTTCCAGCCTGGCTGATGGGAACAGACAGAATTCGTAACCCTGGGTGACAGCTGGGCATGTTCTCCCTAATCCTTTGGAGTGTGTTTTCCAGCCTCTGGTAGTTTGCTCACACACATGTGCTGGTCAGTGGCTTAGCTGAATCCACTAGGGGGACCCTTTGTGGATCTCTGCAGTTTTCTCTCTGCAGGTCTCACTTCTCTGGCACTCTGTCCCATAAGCTCCAGATGCCTTGGTCTTTTCTACTTTCTGCTCTTTTTTCTGAACCTAGTGTGATGACTGGGCTCTATCTGGGTTTCTCTTCCTTGAGCAGAGACCTAGACACCCAGGGACGTAAGCTGAACAATTGTAGGGCTTACCTTGTCTGTTTCTCATCTCTGAGGGATCACCGACCTTCATTGCCTGGTGTACAGTGTCTCACAAACCATTGTTTCGTATACTTTGTCCTTTTTTTTTGGTTGTTTTAGATGGGAGGGTAAACCTGATTCCTGTTATTCTATCTTGGTTAGAAGCAGAAGTTTTAGATATGAGGGTTTACAGATAAGCTGGTCCTTTTTTATACATATGGACACCACTGGGATATTGTGTGAAATCTGCATCATATCAGCCAAGAGTTATTTTATTTATTAAATGTTTCCTTGTCAAATTGTGGCTTTTGTGTGCTTTACCGAAAGTGTGACATCACTGCAGATTTAACTGTCATAATGTGTTTGTTATCATACATGTTGTGTTTTTTCCTCTCTTAAAAAAATCTCAAACCAGTTTATAATTTTCCTTATAAGATAATTTGTTATCTTTTGAAATGCCATTTTTATGATTAAAGACTGCCATGTGTTATAGTAGCATTTTTTTATTTTAATTTTATTGGAGAATAGTTGATTTACAATGTTGTGTTAGTTTCAGGTGTACAGCAAAGTGATTCAGTTATACATATACATATATCCACTCTTTTTTAGATTCTTGTCTCATATGGTTATCATACGGTAGCATTTTTATGCTTCTTTTTATTTTCTTCAGATGCTGCAAAAAGGACATTTCAAGAAAAAGGTATCTTGGCAGGAGAAAGCAGAACTTTTAAGCCTCATTTGACCTTCATGAAATTGTCCAAAGCACCATGGCTCCGGAAGAAGGTCAGTGGGCATTTTTCCTATAAGCCCTGTTTTGCCAGCCACACCAGCCCTGAGCATGGTTGGGGCATGAGAGACATTTGTAGTGCTTTTCGGCACCCCTGCCACTATTGCTCCTGGAATTCCAAGTCAGTCTGGTTCCAATTCCCAAGGATGCTGAGTTGTCTCAAGAGCCTCCATGGAGGCCATGGCAGCTGTCTCCTCCTTTGCCACCGTGGCTATTAGCCTCACACTCTGACCATCACTTACTGTTGCTTCATCTGTTGCCACATATGCTTCATCCCTTGAAAAGCCTTGGGGGCAGTGCCAGAGTTGTATTTCGCTGCATTCTTTGCTTCTGGTTGTTTGCAGCCTGCTGCGCTCAAAGCTTTCTCCCCTGGCCTGCATATACTGGTGCTGCTTCCTGAGGCTGGGTTCTTCAAGGTGGGACAAGCTCCGCCCCGCCCCCTTTTACATAGCTCTTTCAAGGTTTCCAAAAAGCCACCTTGCTCTTTCAGCAGTTGTCTCCATTGAGGGTGTGGAACAAGTGTTCCAGGGACTGGGTAAGAGGGTAACAGAAGGGCTCCCCACTCCCCAGCTCAGTACTTAACAGTACTTCTCCCTGAGAATGGTCAGCAGTGCCACAGCCAGAGGACATGTCTTTTGACTTCCCCTATCTCAGGGTGACTTTCTGCCTTCCTAGGCCACTGCCTCCTCTCTCAGAGGTTGGAGTGACCTTGGACTTTTCTCTGGAGTCATGAGCAGTTCGCTTGGAATCCTAAGGGCACCCTTCCTTTTTTTTCCCATTTCAGCCTAGGGAGGTTCTCATGCAAATTAAGACATCTGCTGACCTGCTCTGATGTACCAGAGTTTTGGAGATGGGCATACAGATTAGTATTCGTTCCTGCTCTCCATGACTCTTTGCTGCAGTTAAGACTGATTTGCAGCTCTGTAAATGAAGGTCATGTTTATTAGTAAGTAGATCTTTTTTCTAAATTCAACAGTTTGTATTTAATGTCTCTGTGCTCAGAAAGTCTTTTTGGTCCTGTAAAAACATGTGTTTGGGTGGTTGACCATCCTGTGGTTATGAGTTTTCTATACACTATTGTAAAAAATCCCCCCCCATATCTTGCATGTTTTTTTAATAGCTATGCCCAAATTAAATAATAACTAGATTAGGTACCACTCCAGAATATTTAGGTAAAATCATTTGTGTAAATCATAGATTTGGGAATTAGGAATGATAACAACTGACAAAACCTGTAGACTGACAGTTTACTTTTTTTACTCATTATCTTTCTTGTTTTGCTTTCAAATGGATTGTCCTCTTCCCAGTGGTATCAAACTTAATCACAGAATGACAAATCAGTGGTGCAGGTAATACCCACATTTCAAAATGTTTCTGTCTTTATAATATTAACTTTGAAATGAGAGCACCCAAGGACGTTTATCAAAGGGATGTTTAAATTAACTCTAGAATTTGTATTTCAACATTTCAGACTGCATGCATTTTAAATGATTTCTTGGCAGTTGATTTCACAGAATCTGCTCCTTTACTTTATAGAAAAGGGACCTGAGACTTAGAAGTTAAGTGACTGAAATGAGATCACATCGTCCTCAGTTGCAGAGCCCCGTCCAGAATCCCTCTTACCTCATTCTCAGTCTCATCTTCTTCCCTCCCACTTGCCAAGTCCTGTCCATCCAGTTTCATTTCTCTATGTGGGGAGCTCCTTGGTCCGAATCCTACTAATTCAACAACTATTTATCAAGTGCCTACTATGTGTCAGACACTGGGTGCTGGGCATAGAGTGATGATCAAAATAGAAACAGTCCCTGCTTGAAGACTGTATAAAATCTAAATCAGGTTGCGTTTTGTTTTGATTAGAGTGTTAATCTTTGGAAAATAAACTAAGATCTTACTGTCTTTCAGAAAGCCAAATAAGAATATTTGCCTTTAATTTGTGGAATCAGTCTGTTCCTATTTACTATTATGATGGTTAGTGTTTCTGAATGCTTAAGAAAATACGTCTTAAACTTTGGGATTCATGAGTCACCTGGTGTACTTGTTGAAGCTGCAGATTTCCATTCTCTAAGTTCAGATCTGGAATTGGACCTAAGACCTTGGCTTTCATTCAGTGTGACAGGGGTTCTGATCCAGATGCTCTGAAGAGTAGTATACTTTGAGATGTACAGGCTTAAAATAGCCAGTATTTTCTCTTTTTTTGTTTTTCATCTTTTTTGGAATATAATTGCTTTACAATGTTGTGTTAGTTTCTGCTGTACAACAAAGTGAATCAGCTATATATATACATATATCCCCATATCCCCTCCCTCTTTAGCCTCCCTCCCACCCTCCCTATCCCACCCCTCTAGGTAGTCACAAAGCATCGAGCTGATCTCCCTATGCTATGCAGGGCCAGTATTTTCTTTGTGCAGCAAATCAGTGGGTCCACTGCAAAACTTAAAACCAATATGAAAAGGTGGCATACACATCAGTAGATTTTTATTATGCTTTGTGGTTTGGAATGTAGATTATTTTAAAATATGTGACTCTTTGGTTTCTTAACTTTTTTTTACATTTCCAGCTGTCTGTTTTCCTCTCTCAGCACTAATTCTCTTCTAGGTTTTCATTCTGGGTCCACTCATTTACAAGGGTGAGACAGACCATTGATAAAGTCAATAGTGGAATGTATTACCAGCATTCAGTTTACTTAAGATTGATAATGAAATAAAAGGGAGGAGAGAGAGAGAGGGGTGTGGAATACTTTTTTTCACTCATATTAGGAAGTTTGTCTCATTTCAAGTACTTGTTATTTTAAAAGTTATTTTAATTACAGAAGTGCTAGATGAATATATGCTCACTGTAAAAAATCCAAATATTGATACATACAAACCTACAGATTGAAAGATACATTTTTTTCCCTCATCACCAATCTCCCACTCCCTTCCTCCCAGTATACTTTCTCTGTCTTAGGTACCACTACTACTATATCCTCCTGACCTTTTCCTATACACTACCAACATATATAGAAACTCTCCTTCAAATGTCTCGATATGAAGCTTCCTCTGCTACAGCATGGTATTCTGGTTCCCAAGCTAGAGAACTAAGTTCTCTAACTGAGATTCTGGGAAACATAAGACTTTTTTGGATAATTATATATTTTTCTAACACCAGGAGGCATTTAGTCAATGTGTTAATTTTACATCTTAGTTTCATAAAATTCTAGTGGAATATATCACGTAAGAGAGTATTAAACGTAGTTTATTTATTTTTTTGGCTGCCCATGAGGCTTACGGGATCTTAGTTCCTTGACCAGGGATTCAACCCACGCCCTCAGCTGTGAAAGCATGGAGTCCTATCCACTGACCACCAGGGAATTCCTTTGAAAGTAGTTTTGTGTATCGTAAAGCTATTTTGATTATCACTGTGTTTTCAAAGTTGTAGTTTTTTAAATCAAATGAATGAAGCCTCAGAAAATCTTATTAAATTGCTTTGTCTCTGAAAGAGTAGCTAAAATTTATTTATTTGTATAATTTCTTTAGAGTATATTTGTTTCACATGGTTAGACTACTACTTGTTTAGGTCAGTGCTTTTTTACAGTGCATTCTTTGGGATTTATTTTTCGCATTGAGTGACGTTGTATTTCTGTGATTTGAACATTGCAGAAACTGGTTGGTTAGAAGTGTGTGCTAACACTTGGTGGCAGAAGAAGACCAGTTTCAAATCAAACATGCATCTTAATGCAGATCCAGATTCCTCAAGAAATAAATGCAGTCTTTTCATGGATA
The DNA here is from genome assembly GCF_964341445.2 of Mesoplodon mirus. NCBI lineage: Eukaryota > Metazoa > Chordata > Mammalia > Artiodactyla > Ziphiidae > Mesoplodon > Mesoplodon mirus. The sequence continues at coordinate 31,548,677 of NC_138986.1, read as the reverse complement.
GATCAGTTGTTTTTAAGCATGAATTCTTTTCTGGGCTTCTTAGATATCTTTCCTGAGTTATGACTCTTTCAAATTACTAATGTAGCACTTAAAATCAAAGCTGTAGGTTATTAATCAGCACTTCCTTATAGAAGCTTTTCACAGAGTCAGTGAGAGAACTTTAGAATGAAAGAAATGATCTTTGAAATTATTCGCTCCCATTGTCACTTAGACTAGTTTGTTTTGAGTGCAGAATTCGATATGCACATAGTAAGGGCAGAGGGGTGGTTATTGGACCATATGATGATGAGGTTAGGAGAATTAGGGATGAAGATATGCGGCAGGCATCAGTAGGAGTGGAAATGGGTAGTGGAAAACAAGAGTGTGTGTTTGAGAATTCTGTTCTGACGGTACAACTAAAAGGAAAACCCAATCCCTGAGTTATTGGTGATTGGATATACAGGACCAAGATTGTAATTAAAAATTGGCCAAATTCCAACTTTCTTCTACATCCTTCCCCAGCTAGGACTCTCTGCTGTCATCTTTCCTTACCTACAACCAATTATTATTTATTCATTTATCAGGTCGCACGTTTTCTCGGGATTTTGATAACTGGCCTGGTGTAATTTGGCTGCCACGCCTGTTCCTGGGTCTGCATGATAATGGGCCTTTATAAACCATTTGAAAACTCAGGAGTACTGACTATTCCTCTCAAAGGAGTCTCTGTAATACATTGGAAGGAGCTTGAGATTTCTTGTTTTATCTCTGTTGGTTAGCCCTGGACAAAATCTCATTACCGTTCTTGACCTCTGTACTCAGAGTGAAAGGAGGAGCTTGGTCTTAATGACTCTTGACTCCTGGCCTCTTCTGACATGTCTTATGAGGTAAGCATTATGACCAAATAGGCTAATTTTGGCTTGACGTGGAGAATTTTTTGATTGTAGATTAGCTTTCTTGTATGCGTGGAAGGAAAATGACAAACAGGGGAAAGGTCTTTAAGTACTGGTAGGAGTATGGTGGCAATCTTGCTACCTCTCTTCCTGGAAAACCTACAGAACAGTAAAGACCATTGGGAATATATCACAGACTACATTTTTAGTGAAACTGGGAGATAGAGAAATCTATAAATGCCAGATCACGTGCAGGTGTGGCCAGGAAGCAGCTGGGACCAGCAGGACTTGCGTGAGAAGCTGCTTCCGGGTGGGGAAGGCTGTGCAGGGAGGAGCAGGCCTGTTGGTGAGAGAGCTCAGAAATCATCCACAGACTTTCACTCCCAGTGGGTGAGTGCTCCACTGTAAGGAGGCACGGAAAACGTCAAAAGGGGACCAGAGGGGTTGAGTCTTGGCAGGTACCACCTTCAGAAAGGGAGGGGAGTGTCTTCAGGGCGGGTATTAGAGAGGCTGAACAGGTCACTTTCACAGGGACCCTTATTGTGAAGAATAGCCCATCACTGTAGCAGAAGAGGCCCCGCCAGACTGCACTGCCACTGTCTTCTCTCCTTCCCTGAAAGAAGGCACTCTAGGTGCCCTTAGTACCAGCGAACCTTTATTATTCCAGACAAAAGCTGGCCTTAGAAATATCCTTGGTACAAGATAAAGCAGATTGTTTCAGTAACCTATTCCCGAATCTCCCAATGCCAAATGACTTAATCACAATTTTTAGTTGTTTTTGAGTCTCTTTTCATACTGTCAAGTGCACTTAGACTTAAGGCTATAGTATGGAATTCTCTTTGGATTTTTCTTAGTTAAAAATCACACTTTTTTTTTTTTTTTTTTTTTTTTTGCGGTACGCGGGCCTCTCACTGCTGTGGCCTCTCCTGTTGTGGAGCACAGGCTCCGGACACGCAGGCTCAGAGGCCATGGCCCACGGGCCCAGCCGCTCTGCGGCATGTAGAATCCTCCTGGACTGGGGCACGAACCTGCATCCCCTGCATCGGCAGGCGGACTCTCAACCACTGCGCCACCAGGGAAGCCCACACATTTTGTTTTAATGTGTTTTTTTTTTAAACTAAAAATTCAGTGAAATCTGCTGTGAGATGGAACTGTAATTTCTTCTGAGATTCTAGGTGCTATTAGTCAACTGTGTCATCTGTTGTGTGTCCGAGCACTATCTATAGCAACTGACTTCAGTTTTGTTTTGAATGCATTTTTCAACTTCATGCTGTTCTGTTGTCTGTTTCCATATATTGAAAAAAACCTAAATAAGTATGCTTATAATTGTTTAAAAATTGGAATGATATCTACAAAGGTAGACTGAATGTTCATTTGTAACCTTTCAGTAATTTATACGTCTTTGAATAGTGAAACATATAGAAAATAATAAGCAGAAAGTGAAATTAGTTTTAAGGAAGGATTCTGAGAATTGATTAATGTCACAATACCAAAATGGCTCCTGGTTGACCCTTATTCTGTTAGAGATTTTGAAAAATTTGAAAACCCTGGAAGAAATGACACAGTCAACCTAATAATAAGCCTGTGCAAAGTGGAATGGAGATTTGAAGTAAGTATCTTCATTGACATTTCCTGAAAATGTTCTCTCAGAACATTTCTCAGGATTTTATGTGAGGTAACGATTCTGTGGTCAAATGCGTGCTAGCAGTGATGGGTTAAATAAAGTTAATCTGGGTCTTTATTTCAGGACTTCTTAGGATCTCTGAAATGCGAACGTCTAGTGTGAATCTTAAGAGCTTACAGCAACAAAGGTTTAGTTTTTGCCTCTGGACACGGGTCATCTGTGGCTCTGGTCTTTGTTGTCTTTATTCAGGGTTTTGGCCGAGCAGCTTCCGTTTAGGACTTTGCTGGTCTTTGGCAGAAGGAAGAGAGTTGGTGATTCACAAGCTGAAAGCTTCTGCTAAGAAGTGACACACGTAATTCCTGTTCACATCTTATTGGCCGAAGCAGGTCATGTGGTCCTTTCTGAGTTCATCAGAGCAGGAGATGTAACCCGAGTGCAGAAAAGGACCCACCAGAAGGGCAGTGAATATTTTGAACAGTTATACCTTCTACTTCAGCATCATTTTCCAGATATAGTTCATCAGCCTGGCCTTTTTTCATCCATCGTGTTGTAGCACTGGTGTTTGGCAGCACGTGGTTTAGGAAATGCTGATCGTGATAACTCAGGCTTAAATGTTACTTTTGCTTCAAACATACAGATTCTGTGGACATTTTTACTTATTTTCAAGCACTTGTATCCACAGGCAGAATTCTGATTTAAGTGTAATTTAAGAAACAGAGTTTTAGAGCTGGCATTAAAAGATGCAATAATGAAGTATTCAGGGTAATTAGAATTGCATGGGTTTGCCTTAACCGTATTCAAAGATAAATGTTCTCTCTGTCTCAACTATTACCATTAGTGATGGGAAAATTTTTTTCTCAACAAGTCATTTTTAAACATTTTGAGATCTCTCTAGATTTCATTTTTCTAGTCAAGGACAGAATGGAGCATAATGATCTTGTACGAAACTGGCAAGCCCCGTAGTGGGTTGATTATGGTTAAAGGCAAAATGGAACATATGATCAAGAAAATGTAGACTTTATTCCAAAATGGTGTTGCTGTAAAATTAGCTTGTTTAATAGGTAACAGCTAATTTCCAACCCACGTGAATAGTCACATGGAAGCAAGCTAAAATTATATGAATGACAATGAGATTTTCTCTACCACTGCAAAGAGTGCCCAAGCTCACTGGCCAGTCACCTCTTGTTAACTATAATTAACTGCAAAATAAAAGAAGGTAAAGCTGTATTTTTCTTGCGAACCTCATTTAGATTTGAGGGGAAGGTAAGGTTGCAATCCAAAACTATAACTAGCTTATGTTGGAATTATATTTCCATTCCTAAGTATGAGCTGATTTATTTTGACCATTCATTCGAATCTTATTTTCCCAAGGAGAGGTACCTTAAAAATAGAATAATACTAAATTGCTCAGTTCTTCTAATTGATTACTCCTGTAAATTAAAGGAAAAACATGTTATTCGTCTCTTTGCCAGGGCAAAAGTTCACATTAACTGTAGTTAAGACCTAAGAAATCTAGCTCATATTGCCTGAGGGATTAGCCACCCTTGACTAGAGGAACTCCAGCTTGGTTCCTGCAGTAAGTGTTCTTTCTCTATAACCTACCTGATAGCAACATTTTTAATTGTTAGTAAACATTGTGACACCATTTTGGAGACCCGTCTTTAAGGCCTTCTAAGTACAACTGTGTCTTTACATTGCCCTCAAGCTGATGGCCAGAGTGTGAAAATACTTTTCTTCCTTCCTTGGCTGTGGCCTTCCCCACAGCTGAATTTGACTACAACAATTTGTTACATAACATTATTTAGACCAGAACATTTCTTTCAGAGTGATTTCGCATGTCTTCAGCAGTACTGTGGGATCTTTTTTTTTTTTTCTAATTAATTGATTTATTTATTTTTGGCCGAGTTGGGTCTTCGTTGCTGCGTGCAGGCCCTCTCTAGTTGCGGTGAGCAGGGGGCTACTCTTTGTTGCGGTGCGCAGGTTTCTCATTGCAGTGGCCTCTCCCATTGCGGAGCACGGGCTCCAGGCGTGTGGGCTTCAGTAGTTGTGACACATGGGCTCAGTAGTTGTGGCTCACGGGCTCAGCAGTTGTGGCACACAGGCTCCAGAGTGCAGGCTCAGTAGTTGTGGCGCACGGGCCTAGTCGCTCCGCAGCATGTGGGATCTTCCCGGACCGGGCTCGAACCCGTGTCCCCTGCATTGGCAGGCAGATTCCCAACCACTGCACCACCAGGGAAGCTCACTACTGTGGGATCTTAGTCAGCCATTACCTGGGAGAATGTTCTGTGACTTTTTCTAGTGGCCCTGCACCTTTGGCAGCGTCCTCTTCCTATTCGTACCCATTCTGTTTTTCATGACTTGGTCCCTTTGGGTTCCATCTTGCCCCTCACCCTCCCTGACCTATCCCAATAATCAGAGAACGATAAACAGAGGACTCTGTGCTCTTGAACTTCCAGTGCAAATATTTCTAGAACTTAATTCAAAGGAATCAAGTGGGGGCAGTAATCACCTGGGAATTAGCTGAATGGACAGGGGAATCATGTCAAACATACCTCCCAACAGATTGTAACTTTCTATCACACGTATCCCTACTGGCATGTGCCTAAATTGTACAAAGTAGGGATGAGGTAGACGTGCAGGGGATGGTGTCAGGTTTGGCTTCTCTAGCTTCCCTGGGTGATGAATGTACTGGGTAGAGCAGAAGAGCGAATGGAATATGCCAGTGTATATGCTCTTTGGCATACTGTCATCCTAAGGGTCCTTGCTTCTTGTTAACTCTTCTATTTTTTTATTTATTTATTTTTTGCCTACTAAACCCGCTGCTTATTTTATTAGTCTGGAAGTGCTTCTGAAATTTTGAAGAGATTCTTATTTATTTTTTATTTTTTTTGCGGTACGCGGGCCTCTCACTGTTGTGGCCTCTCCCGCTGCGGAGCACAGGCTCCAGACGCGCAGGCTCAGCGGCCATGGCTCACGGGCCCAGCCGCTCCGTGGCATGTGGGATCTTTCCGGACTGGGGCACGAACCCGTGTCCCCTGCATCGGCAGGCGGACTCTCAACCACTGTGACACCAGGGAAGCCCATTAATTTTTAAAATGTCTAAAAATTACTGGCTGGTGTGTTATCTTATTTTTTACTGTACTTTTTGGGAAGCAGTATGTAATTGAATACTCATATATTATGCTATGAGTCCGGTAGAAAAACTATGTAATCCTTTTAATTTTGTATTTCAAGAGTACACCAAAGGGTGATTTCACAAATGAATGTTAGATTAATTTTGAAATGTGGTCAAAAGAAAGATTCCTATTGCATATTATATATAAAATTATTTTACATAGCAATCTGTGTCACATTGAAAAAGAAAATCTATGAATACATTTCTTGCTCTACTTGGAGAGAAATATTCATTTTGAAATTGGTTTAAGGGCTACACGTGATTCCCAGGATATATGTTTAATGACTGTTCTATATCCAATTATTGTGGGGGTTTTTCCCCTAAATCTCCTTTTATCTAATATGATATTCATGGAATGTTTCCAACCAAGTAAGTGAAAAGGCTTGTATTGGTGAGCACTTTCTTGCTTGCCCCATTTCCTACCCTATAGCACACTCAGTGTGAACCTTGGTGTCATTATTTCTTTCCCATTCTTTAGCTTAGTTCTTGTTGGGATGCCTTTCTGTTAGGAAGGAGCTTTGTCCTAAGTGGTGCGCAGGGAATATGCCCAGGCAGTTGAAAGAGGATGAGTTAGGGGAAGTAAGATGTTCTCTGAGAATGAAGGGAGGGAGGAAGGAAGAATGTTGATGGGAGGGGAGTCAAGGAAATTGATTAATTCATAAGAAAGTGGGAAAAGAAGAAAGTACTAGATGCATAGGAGCCGAATGAGCTACAAAAAGGCTCTAGGTGTTTCTTGCTTAACATTAAGTGCTGTACTTAGTGATGTCTATGGATGCATTTAAAATATTTTGTCAATGTACAGTCCCTGCTACACTGTCTAGGTACTCAGTTCTCATTTAGGTTGAATCTGAGGCTATAATTTGGTCTGAAATTCTGTCTGTGGATAATCCAACCAGTTTACAGGAATGGTTCCATGCTTCTGACCTCTAGGCTATAAAAGCAGAATGGATTCAACCACAATAGAAGTATGTTGCGGTATATAGGTCAGTGTTATAGGCCGAGTTAAAATTGTTCGTTAGGATTTTTCTATGAACTGATTTCTGAATGTGCTTCTGCAGAACGCTTCACTGTCCTTTCATTGTTGAGATCCTGAGAATTTTTTGCATCAGTGGCTTGCTGGCATTACTTAATGTGGAGAGAACTATTGATTAGAAGGGAAAGCTGTTGCAACAAAGGAGGAAAACAGGTTAAGTTATGTGTATAGCTTGTATTTGGGGAGAGAGTTGGTGAGGTGGGGGATATTTCATGTTTTATCTTTAGTTGATAGAAATAAATGGTTAAGTGGGTGAATTCAGGAGAACATGTCCTTATTTGCTCCAAAAAGCAAAATATTAAGAAAACAGATGTGGTGGGGAAGAGCAGGCTGTAGTTTGTTTACACCTGAGTGACCACAGGCTGCGCCGAGCCAAGAACTCAGCTGGAGTTTGATCAAGGCGAGTTGAGGGTCCAGCCTGGATTGGGCTATCAAGTTAACATTCTTGGATGCTTGAGTTATGAGGCTTTTTGTTTCACTGGAATGAGAAAAGCCACACACAAATATCATAAACAGTTATATGGCCAAACAGCATCTGATTTCTTATGCTATACTTGAGAAAGCTTGAGAAGGAATTGCGGTTTGCTAAGTAGACAAAGAATGAGCTTATATGGGAACAGTCTGTGTTGTAAATAAAGGTATTGAGACATCCCTGTGCTTGTTGCACTGAGTCTGCGGCCTTGAGAACTTCCTGGTTGCCATCAACATGTTCTCTCCCAGTTAACGTGTCGTTAGTCAGTATAAATGAGGTACATGTTTGTGGACCAAATTCATGTTTCTTCCTCTGTTCTTTTTGAGGCCAGCACCTCATGGAAGGAAACTCCAGGCCCAGGAAACAATACAGCATATTCTCTTGGTGCTTTTTGTGAGGTGGCTTCTGCTACCAGGAGTTGTCTTATCACCTGCCCTCTGTGACAGCTTTCCTTGTCACTTGATAAACCCAAGAAGCATCCAGCTCTTCTCAGTGTTAGGACAGGGAGAAGGGGGTGTCAACAATAGATTAAAAATTTAGCTCTAGCAGCTTTGTTTCTACTTGTTATTTGCTGAAAGGTGCAATATTGTAAATGTTAGATATAGTGCTAGGGTAAAGAGTTTCTGCTTTTTCTTTCTCTGAAGCCTCAAGATTAAACAAAACAGTAGTGCTAAAAGCAAGTATATAAATATAGGGATTAAGAGGATGACCTCTTTCAAAAGCCTTATGAGGTTTTTGAAAAGCCTCATAAAATGAGATGCATAGGGCTTCCCTGGTGGCGCAGTGGTTGAGAGTCCGCCTGCCGATGCAGGGGATGCGGGTTTGTGCCCCAGTCCGGGAGGATTCTACATGCCGCAGAGCGGCTGGGCCCGTGGGCCATGGCCTCTGAGCCTGCGTGTCCGGAGCCTGTGCTCCACAACAGGAGAGGCCACAGCAGTGAGAGGCCCGCGTACCGCAAAAAAAAAAAAAAAAAAAAAAAAAAAGAAAAAAGATGCATAGATGCTCCAGCGTAAGGTAAAATGAAGAATTGAGAAATACTGGATACTCAAATAAATGGTTTAAAAAACGCAGATAATCTCTGCCAGTATTTTAGTTGATTATTTGCATATTTGCAGTATAAGAAGAGTTTTTTTTTAACATCTTTATTGGAGTATAATTGCTTTACAACAGTGTGTTAGTTTCTGCTTTATAACAAAGTGAATCAGTTATACATATACATATGTTCCCATATCTAAGAAGAGTTCTTTTTATAGGCTGGATTATTTGGGTAATTTTTACTATGTGGAAGTAGCATCTATGAATTCTTTCTCATCTCCCTTTATGAAATTCATTTACTATGGACATATAATTATCACTTTATTTATTAATACTAATGCACATATTAAATGCAGGTATTTTAGATGCTCGAGATTCTCAAAGTAATTTTCACATTGGTTTTAGAAATATGATAGTATATATGATTATATCTTAAGAATGATTAATATTCTTAGAATTTTAGTATTTTAAATAGTGAAAGAGCTTGAATATTAGCATTCTGTTCTTTTCCATTTATCTGTGTTCTCCACTTATCCTAAATCTGAATCCAAGCTCTACTTCTTACTAGCTGTGTGTCCTTCGGTAAGTGACCTGATTTCTCTGTGACTATTTCCTTGTCTGGGGATAATAATGGTACTAATCTTATAGGGTTATTGCAATTATTAAACAAGTTAATAAGTTCTTAGAGCAGTGCTTGTACATAGTAAATACTATGTAAGTATTTTCTATTATTGTTACACTGATGGTAGGAAGCATCATTTTTTTCAGATTGGTACAAAACAATGAGCAAAGTACAACTGTTTTTTCTATTTTCCATCACTCGTTACTTTTTCATCTCTGAAGTTACTGACAGGCACGAGGGAGGGTGTCAGGGCCCAGGCAGGTAGGAAATGGGCATTGCTGGACAGAGGGTCGAGGCAGAACCCAGGCCCGCAGGCTGGCCGAGAGCTGCAGGAGGAGATGGGAAGGCTTCAAGGCAGTTCTCACTCGGGGGTGCTGGGCACTGGCTCTCAAACCACCATGCTGTTCCAGAGAACATTAGCTGTGTGGTAAAGACTCCTCGTCTCTCTCCATCCCTGTCAGGAACAGGTTTGGGTGGAATTGAGCCTGAATGGGAAGTGTCTCCATTTTCTCCACTGAGAGGGGCTGAGGGAGGACTGCAGCCAACAAGGAGGTCATCAAGTGTCTGTATCAGGAGAAAGATGGAAGTAAAACAGTACAAGTAAGAGTGAAAAATGTAGTTTTGCTGAGAGATGGAGTCATTAAGAATCGTAAAGTAAGATTTGCTTCAGGGAAGCCCCTTGTCAATATATAATCTTTTTATAACTTTGAATCACCAGTATGTAACCTTTCACTAGGGTGACTATTCATCATTAAAAATAATTTTAGTTTTTTAACCAATATCGTATCACTAAAGATATGTAACTGTTTTCCACTTATGAAAATGAGTGTAAAAGATTACCATTCCTCTTTAATCAGGTGATGCCCAAAATGACAGGCCAATTTGGTTTGGTTTTTAATTTGCATCCTGAATTTTGGTTTCAGGCCATTATCACAGGAAACATACTTTTCTTTCATAGCTGTTGGTGACAGGAATAAACTATTGGAAAACAACAGAGCTCCAGGAATATCAAGTGTAACCTCAGAAGGACACAATTTTTTTGTTTGATATGCAGGCTGTTTAATTTTTCATCGTGGAAGTTGCGATTATTATAATAAAATAACAAGTAACAATATGAAATTATCTTCTATTACAAAAAAAGTTAACCTCCTTAACAAAACTGGCATTCCATTGTTTTTCTGATCTCAATAACTTTGTTGTAGAAACTAAAGATGAATAATAAGTATTTCATCTTTCAGAACCTTAACTGAATGATTTTCACACATTAATGTGAATTTACATATTTTGTGGCTCTGTTTCCTTCCTATATTGAAAATAGAGTTGGATGCATAGTAATATAAGACTGAGCCCTCTTTGGTGCCTATTAAATTATACACATCATTTAACTAAATATAAATGATATGGTGAGTGCTTCCCGAGTAAATAATTTCCATGACTTACCAGATGCAGCCATCAGACGATTCTAAAACTACACATCACACTCTCAATGGCATTTTTCCTGTATTGGCTCTTTGCGTGCCAAGTTACAATCAAGAATTAATTTCCTCAGGGTTTCATGGTCCATTGTATCAGAAGTTATCAAGTGGCTTTGAACAGCACTGATAATTCTCCCTAAACAATACTTGAAACTAGGCCAAAGGGAAGTAAAACTTCAGTCATTTCTGATGATTAATTAGGATAGTCTTGAAAAGTTTTTCTGTTTGATGTTTCTTGCCACTAATTTATTGTTTCAAAGTGTGCTGTTCTGTCTTTAACTTCCTATTTTCTCCTTCAATGTTATGATGCATAATTGATATGTCAGTTATATTGGGTACAATTATCAATATGAAGCCTTAAAAAAATATACCGTTTCTGTTAAGTCCAAGGCAAACGTAATTTTCAAACATAGTACTAGACAATCACAAGGCATATTCAGAATTCCAGAAATGCAACATCCTTAGCGTGGCTTTGTTGAAGATACCCTACATATTGTTGGAAATAATCCCAACTCTCTCAGCCTTTACAGGTCAAATTTTCCTGGCTTTAACCATTTTTCTGTGGTTTTTCTTTGAGCTTTCCTAACATATTATACCTCCATCTTTCTTTAAATGACAAGGTACCTTGGAAAGGGTCTGGGCTGTGAACAAGGGAAGCAAAGAAAAATTTGTGGTCCAAAACCTGAAAACCAGCCTTTTAAGCTTTATAATATAACCTTGCCAGGGTGATGTCTCTGGGACTAGTTTGGCAACCCAGTGGATCCATTCAGAAAATATGAGGCTGCCTAGTCTTACTCTAAAGATATGCAATTTTGATGTACTTGTTTATTTTCTTTGAATGATAGTCGTTTCTTTATTATGAAGGAAGAACACCACCTGCTGTAGCTGGATGGTGAGACTAATTCACATAGATTTTACTAGAAAAGAGCTATATTGCCATGGGACAAAAGAGCTTAAAAAAAATCCTGCAAAATATATTGTCAAACAAAAAATTCCCCAGAGAACAAAGATCATGCTAATATTATATATCAGACAAAGCAGATTCTTATAGAATCTTAAAGGTCTTCTAGATCTTTATTATTGAAGATGTTTTCTGATCAGGACATATAACTTCAGTGCCTTCTAAGGCCTCATGCCTCTTTGAACCATAGCTCTCTCTATAAATTATGAGTTAAACAATTAATTCCATTTCACTCTTTGGTAAAAAATAACTCCTTAATATTCATGTTGGAAGTCATCTATGGAGAATTCTTGCAAAATAGTTGGTGCTTACTTTTTGCTAAAATTAAATTAATTAGCTTAACAGATTAGAGTAGCTCTTAGGTTTCCCTTATTTCTTATTTTTTAAACAATGCCATCTTACAAAACTGAAATGGAGATTATAGTGGCTAGACAGTGCTGGCAGTGGTATCTTGAAAACTGAAGGTCCTGATTTTTCTGCTGACTTATCACTGATCTTCTGTCTGGTCAAAGGGAATGACACCCTTACTCCACCCCACCCCCACCCAATAAACACACACAAATGAAAAAGCATTTGAAAGAGAAATAAGAATGGTCAGTTTCCATTTACTTGGAACCATTTCCCCCTGAAATCTTACCTATTATTTTCACTAATGGTAATTATATATATCAATATATTATAGCATTTACCATATTTCACTGTTTTAAGCACTTCTATAAATTTAGTCATTTAGTGCATGTAACACTTACAGGTAGGTAGTATTGTTCATCTCATTTTACAGATGAGGAAACTCAGGTCACATGGCTGAAAAGTGGCTGAGCCAGGACTTGAACTCATGCACTGACTGGCCCTCAGTATTAGGCTCTGCTGTCTCTCAAGGCATTCAACTCACCAAATCAAAAGAAATCCATTCAGTTTCATTCTTGTTGAACTCTGAATGAACAGCATTTGATATTGTCAACTATCCTCTTCTTGAAACTTTATCCTCCTTTGCATTTGTGACAATTATTTATCAAGCACTGCTCCATGTCAAGCACTGTTCTAGGCACTGGGGATATTTCAGAGAATAACCATCAGATGAAAATCCTTGTGTGGAGCTCACATTCTAATGGAGAGAGACAGCTAATGACAGACAATGAAATAAACATAAATTACAGAGTATGTTAGAAGATGGTAAGTGCTATTAAAAATATACATAAGTATGTATAAAGGGAGAAGTATAGAGAGGATTTGGGAGTACCTCCTGGGTGGGGGGAGTACAAATTAAATGGCATGGTTAAGTGAGGCCCTATTAAGAAAGTAATATTTGAGCAAGGAATTAAAGGAGATGGGGATGGGCAATGAGGAGGATATCTGGGGAAGAGCATTCCAGGAAGAGGGAACAGGCAGCACAGGGGCTGTGAGGTGGATATGCCTGGCATGTTCATGGAAGAGCAAGGAGGTCAGGGAGGCTGGAGAGGGTCAAGGGGGAGAGTGGTGGGCATGAGGCCCAGGAAGTAGGGGGAGAGCAGAACAGGAGCCTGCAGGCTGGTCTGGCAGTTTGACTCCTTTGAGAGAAAGGAGACCTTTTGGAGAATTTTGACCAGAGGATAACCTGATCTGGATGTATGTTTTTATAAAATCACTCTGGCTTTAGAAGAGGCAACGGTGGGAAAACAGGAGGCTGTTGGGATAATCCAGGTGAAAGACAAAAGCAGAGGTGGCTCAGACAAAGGTAGCAGGGGAGTGGTGAGAATTGGGTGTGTTTTGAAGGTAGAACCAACAGGATTTGATTGGAGGTAGCATTGAGGGAAAGAGGAGAATCAAGGATGACCCCAAGGCTTCCAGTCTGATCAACTCGAACTGAGGTGGGAAAGAAAGTCTGTGAGTGAAGGGGTTAGGAAAGGTGGGGAGCTCAGTTCAGACATAGAACAAAAACATGTATCAACAAAACATGTTAAATATAATATTAAAACTTAAGACCAACCTAAATGTTCAACAGTGAAGAATTGAATGAATAAATTATATCTCCACACAATGGAGTACTATGGAAATGTAAAAATATTTTGCACATCAATATATTATTTATTGATAGGACATATTAACTGGGAAAAAAAGCTGGTTGTCAGTTAGTACTCGTGGTATAACTCACGTTGTGCATAGGAAAAATAAAATACATAGTAAAATTTTAGTAGTAGTAGTTTGGGGTGATTTAATACTTTTGTTTTTATATCTCTATTTAAAATTTTTTTGTAACTTTTGTGAGTAAAAAGGGAGAGTATGTATTCTAATTGCACTTGAGTAAGATTTATATAAATATAATTTGATAATACATATGCATAAAAAGGATACTTGAAGGATATGCACCACAGGGTTAATGTATTTTATATAAATAACAGGGTCATGAGTGATTTTTCTTTTCTTTTTTTCTAGATTCTTTATATTTTCTAAGTTTTAACAAATAACAGGTATTTCCAGGGTGATGTAAAAATATATATGAATTTAAAGAAAAAGTTTGCGCACGGTCAGCCGGTAACCTTGCCCTGTAAAGTACTGTATCTTCATCTTATGGACTGTGTTTTTGGACTATGAGATGGGTATAAGACCATGTATAGTAAGGGGAGGGGAAGACGTTCTTTCCCATATTTGGGGGAACTACCAAGTTACCAAGGGCATCCCACTGTAATTTTTCAACAACCAGCCGTATTCCTGCTGTGAAAGTACACTGAGAATCAGGAGGGGCAGGTAAACAAAAACTTGGAAGGTCCATTGACCGCTCTACTCTAATTCAAACAACCTTTGTCTTTCAGCTGATTTTTACATAAGTTTAAAAATTGCATCCATTTATTAAAACATTTTACACACTGTAAAGTGTTAAGATCCATATCACTTTAAAAAATTCACCCATTGCTTCATTGTTGTTGGAGACGATTACTCTTCCCATGGTATATCAAATTTCAACTTGATATATTTTATTATTTCTGAAGCTTAAAGTATATGAAGATTTGAATGCTTCCACGTTCAAACTCAACACTCTTTAATGATTTTTTTTAAAAAAAATACAACTCATTCTAGGCAGAGAGACTTTAAAAACAACTTTACAACAATTTTGTGGTATCCATTTTAAGATGCCAGTAGGCAGTCAAAATGTAATAGCAGGTTCTAAGAAAGTGGTATAGATGTGAACTGGTTGCTTAGGTGAAATGATTGATTGATGTGATTTTGTTTTTTTATTTCAAGGGAGTGAAAAAAATAGACCCCAAATTCTATGAAAAATTTATCAGTCACAGATTTGGAGAAGAAATGGTACATCGCATAGATCTTTGCTCCATGCTGAAGAAAAAGCAAAGTAATGGTTATTATCACTGTGAGTCTTCAATTGTGATTGGTGAGTGCCATTTAAAAATTACTTATTATCTTTGATTTTGATTTCTTTAGCATCATTTTGTTTTGGCAAATGTTTATGTTGTATGTTTTTCTCAATGACATATTTTCCTAAATATTACGTTTTGACAATAATATATTAAACATTTTGTGGAACATATTTAGTATTCATGTTTATCAATCAAGATTTTAGTACCTGTAGTTTTTATACTTTTGTGCTTTAAACACAATCATCATGAATTCTTCAAATGTTGATTCATAATTCATTTCAGTTTAATTTTATTTCGTGAATATGAAGAAAGCATTTTCTCCAGTGAAGGCCTACATGACCACAGCATTCTATACCAGGCATTTTTGTGTTCACTGCTTCTAATTAGGAAGAGAATGTGCTAGGCCAGAAAGTTTCACTCTGGGAAGGGAAAGCATAGGTGGCCTGCAAAGATTGAAAACTTGTCCTTTAATTTCTTCCCTAAGAAAAACATGTTTTAAGGGGAAACAAAGATTCATACATAAATGCTCTGTCATCGTATCAGGGAGATGGCATGTGATGAGACAGGTTCATACACAATTATGTTTCCGAGTGCAAAGTGTGTACACCAAATGAAGAATCTGAAAAACCAGAACAGGGGTATTTCTCATTGTTTGCAATGTGAAAGTCTTTTAAAGGAGCCTGATCTGTTGTGATTAAAATATACAATTTCAAACTGGGCAGTCTTCTTATAAAATTGTGAACTTCAAGAAAACCTGATTTGTATACTTTTGAAGTAACATGAAAATACTCAGAGAAGATAAATACCAGTATCTAAATATTTCAAGGTCTTCAACCAAGGTAATTTCTCTCCACGTCAGCTTGAAGAAAACCTATGGGGACTTCCAGGTAAGATGGCGGAAGAGTAAGACGTGGACATCACCTTCCTCCCCACGGATACACCAGAAATACAGCTACACGTGGAACAACTCCTACAGAACACCTACTGAATGCTGGCAGAAGACCCCAGACCTCCCAAAAGGCAAGAAACTCCCCACATACCTGGGTAGGGCAAAGCGGAGAGATTCCCGCACAGAGGATCGGTGCCGAGCGGCACTCACCAGCCCGAGAGGCTTGTCTGCTCGCCCGCTGGGGCAGGCGGCGCTGGAAGCTGAGGCTCGGGCTTCGGTCAGAGCGCAGGGAGAGGACTGGGGCTGGCGGCGAGAACTCAACCTGAAGGGGGCTAATGTGCCACAGCTAGCCGGCAGGGAGTCCGGGAAAACTCTGGAGCTGCCGAAGAGGCAGGAGACTTTTTCTTCCCTCTTGGTTTCCTGGTGCGCGAGGAGAGGGGATTAAGAGCGCTGCTTAAAGGGGCTCCACAGACGGGCGCGAGTCACGACTGAAAGCGCGGAGCCCAGTGATGGGCGTGGGACGCTGGGGCTGCTGCTGCCGCCGCCAAGAAGCCTGTGTGCGAGCGCAGGTCACTGTCCACACCGCCCTTCCGGGATCCTGTGCAGCCCGCCACTGCCGGGGTCCCGGGATCCAGGGGCGGCTTCCCTGGGAGAACGCACGGCGCGCCTCGGGCTGGCGCAACGTCACGCCGACCTCTGCCGCTGCAGGCTCGCCCCACACTCCGTGCCCCTCCCTCCCGCCCAGCCTGAGTGAGCCACAGTCCCCGAAGAGGCTGCTCCTTTAACCCTGTCCTGTCTGAGCGAAGAACAGACGCCCTCCGGCGACCTACACGCAGAGGCGGGGCCAAATCCAAAGCTGAGACCCAGGAGCTGTGAGAACAAAGAAGAGAAAGGGAAACCTCTCCCAGCAGCCTCAGAAGCAGCGGATTAAAGCTCCACAATCAACTTGATGTACCCTGCATCTGTGGAATACATGAATAGACAACACATCATCCCAAATTGAGGAGCCAGGAGTCAGTGCTGTGCCTCTGAGGTGGGAGAGCCAACTTCAGGACACTGGTCCACAAGAGACCTCCCAGCTCCACATAATATCAAACGGCGAAAATCTTCCAGAGATCTCCATCTCAACAGCAGCACCCAGCTTCACTCAACGACCAGCAAGCTACAGTGCTGGACACCCTAAGCCAAACAACTAGCAAGACAGGAACACAACGCCACCCATTAGCAGAGAGGTGGCCTAAAATCATAAAAAGTCTGCAGACACTCCAAAACACACCACCAGACGTGGACCTGCCCACCAGAAAGACAAGATCCAGCCTCATCCACCAGAACACAGGCACTAGTCCCCTCCACCAGGAAGCCTACACAACCCACTAAACCAACCTTAGCCACTGGGGACAGACAGCAAAAACAACGGGAACTACGAACCTGCAGCCTGCAAAAAGGAGACCCCAAACACAGTAAGATAAGCAAAATGAGAAGACAGAAAAACACACAGCAGGAGAAGGAGCAAGATAAAAACCCACCAGACCTAACAAATGAAGAGGTAATAGGCAGTCTACCTGAAAAAGAATTCAGAATAATGATGGTAAAGATGATCCAAGATTCTATTTCCCAGATCCAAAATCTTGGAAATAGAATAGACAAAATGCAAGAAACAGTTAACAAGGACCTAGAAGAACTAAAGATGAATCAAGCATCGATTAAAAACACAATACATGAAATAAAAAATACTCTAGATGGGATCAATAGCAGAATAACTGAGGCAGAAGAACGGATAAGTGAGGTGGAAGATAAAATAGTGGAAATAACTGCTGCAGAGCAAAATAAAGAAAAAAGAATGAAAAGAACAGAAGACAGTCTCAGAGACCTCTGGGACAACATTAAACGCACCAACATTCGAATTATAGGGGTTCCAGAAGAAGAAGAGAAAAAGAAAGGGACTGAGAAAATATTTGAAGAGATTATAATTGAAAACTTCCCTAATATGGGAAAGGAAATAGTTAATCAAGTCCAGGAGGCACAGAGAGTCCCATACAGAATAAATCCAAGGAGAAATACACCAAGACACATATTAATCAAACTGTCAAAAATTAAACACAAAGAAATCATATTAAAAGCAGCAAGGCAAAAACAACAAATAACACACAAGGGAATCCCCATCAGGATAACAGCTGATCTCTCAGCAGAAACTCTACAAGCCAGAAGGGAGTGGCAGGACATAATTAAAGTGATGAAGGAGAAAAACCTGCAACCAAGATTACTCTACCCAGCAAGGATCTCATTCAGATTTGATGGAGAAAATAAAACGTTTACAGACAAGCAAAAGCTGAGAGAGTTCAGCACCACCAAACCAGCTTTACAACAAATGCTAAAGGAACTTCTCTAGGCAAGAAACACAACAGAAGGAAAAGACCTACAATAACGAACCCAAAACAATTAAGAAAATGGGAATAGGAACATACATTTCGATAATTACCTTAAATGTAAATGGACTAAATGCTCCCACCAAGAGACACAGATTGGCTGAATGGATACAAAAACAAGACCCATATATATGCTGTCTACAAGAGACCCACTTAAGACCTAGAGACACATACAGACTGAAAGTAAGGGGATGGAAAAAGATATTCCATGCAAATGGAAACCAAAAGAAAGCTGGAGTAGCAATTCTCATATCAGACAAAATAGACTTTAAAATAAAGACTACTAGAAGAGACAAAGAAGGACACTACATAATGATCAAGGGATCGATCCAAGAAGAAGATATAACAATTGTAAATATTTATGCACCCAACATAGGAGCACCTCAATACATAAGGCAAATACTAACAGCCATAAAAGGAGAAATCGACAGTAACACACTCATAGTAGGGGACTTTAACACCCCACTTTCACCAATGGACAGATCATCCAAAATGAAA
Source organism: Mesoplodon mirus (assembly GCF_964341445.2). NCBI lineage: Eukaryota > Metazoa > Chordata > Mammalia > Artiodactyla > Ziphiidae > Mesoplodon > Mesoplodon mirus. The sequence continues at coordinate 31,530,245 of NC_138986.1, read as the reverse complement.
ATCAATAAGGAAACACAAGCTTTAAATGATACATTAAACAAGATGGACTTAATTGATATTTATAAGACATTCCATCCAAAAACAACAGAATACACATTTTTCTCAAGTGCTCATGGAACATTCTCCAGGATAGATCATATCTTGGGTCACAAATCAAGCCTTGGTAAATTTAAGAAAATTGAAATTGTATCAAGTATCTTTTCTGACCACAATGCTATGAGACTAGATATCAATTACAGGAAAAGAGCTGTAAAAAATACAATCACATGGAGGCTAAACAATACACTACTTAATAACGAAGTGATCACTGAAGAAATCAAAGAGGAAATTAAAAAATACCTAGAAACAAATGACAATGGAGACACGACGACCCAAAACCTATGGGACGCAGCAAAAGCACTTCTAAGAGGGAAGTTTATAGCAATACAGTCCCACCTTAAGAAACAGGAAACATCTCGAATAAACAACCTAACCTTGCACCTAAAGCAATTAGAGAAAGAAGAACAAAAACATCCCAAAGTTAGCAGAAGGAAAGAAATCATAAAAATCAGATCAGAAATAAATGAAAAAGAAATGAAGGAAACGATAGCAAAGATCAATAAAACTAAAAGCTGGTTCTTTGAGAAGATAAACAAAACTGATAAACCATTAGCCAGACTCATCAAGAAAAAAAGGGAGAAGACTCAAATCAATAGAATTAGAAATGAAAAAGGAGAAGTAACAACTGACACTGCAGAAATACAAAAGATCATAAGAGATTACTACAAGCAACTCTATGCCAATAAAATGGACAACCTGGAAGAAATGGACAAATTCTTAGAAATGCACAACCTGCCAAGACTGACTCAGGAAGAAATAGAAAATATGAACAGACCAATCACAAGCACTGAAATTGAAACTGTGATAAAAAATCTTCCAACGAACAAAAGCCCAGGACCAGATGGCTTCACAGGTGAATTCTATCAAGCATTTAGAGAAGAGCTAACACCTATCCTTCTCAAACTCTTCCAAAATATAGCAGAGGGGGGAACACTCCCAAACTCATTCTACGAGGCCACCATCACCTTGATACCAAAACCAGACAAGGATGTCACAAAGAAAGAAAACTACAGGCCAATATCACTGATGAACATAGATGCAAAAATCCTCAACAAAATACTAGCAAACAGAATCCAACAGCACATTAAAAGGATCATACACCATGATCAAGTGGGGTTTATTCCAGGAATGCAAGGATTCTTCAATATACGCAAATCAATCAACATGATACACCATATTAACAAATTGAAGGAGAAAAACCTTATGATCATCTCAATAGATGCAGAGAAAGCTTTCGACAAAATTCAACACCCATTTATGATAAAAACCCTGCAGAAAGTAGGCATAGAGGGAACTTTCCTCAACATAATAAAGGCCGTATATGACAAACCCACAGCCAGCATCGTCCTCAATGGTGAAAAACTGAAACCATTTCCACTAAGATCAGGAACAAGACAAGGTTGCCCACTCTCACCACTCTTATTCAACATAGTTTTGGAAGTTTTAGCCACAGCAATCAGAGAAGAAAAGGAAATAAAAGGAATCCAAATCGGAAAAGAAGAAGTAAAGCTGTCACTGTTTGCAGATGACATGATACTATACATAGAGAATCCTAAAGATGCTACCAGAAAACTACTAGAGCTAATCAATGAATTTGGTAAAGTTGCAGGATACAAAATTAATGCACAGAAATCTCTGGCATTCGTATATACTAATGATCAAAAATCTGAAAGTGAAATCAAGGAAACACTCCCATTTACCATTGCAACAAAAAGAATAAAATATCTAGGAATAAACCTACCTAAGGAGACAAAAGACCTGTATGCAGAAAATTATAAGACACTGATGAAAGAAATTAAAGATGATACAAATAGATGGAGAGATGTACCATGTTCTTGGATTGGAAGAATCAGCATTGTGAAAATGACTATACTACCCAAAGCAATCTACAGATTCAATGCAATCCCTATCAAACTACCACTGGCATTTTTCAGAAAACTAGAGCAAAAAATTTCACAATTTGTATGGAAACACAAAAGACCCCGAATAGCCAAAGCAATCTTGAGAACGAAAAATGGAGCTGGAGGAATCAGGCTCCCTGACTTCAGACTATACTACAAAGCTACAGTAATCAAGACAGTACGGTACTGGCACAAAAACAGAAAGAGAGATCAATGGAACAGGATAGAAAGCCCAGAGATAAACCCACGGACATATGGTCACTTTATCTTTGATAAAGGAGGCAGGAATGTACAGTGGAGAAAGGACAGTCTCTTCAATAAGTGGTGCTGGGAAAACTGGATAGGGACATGTAAAAGTATGAGATTAGATCACTCCCTAACACCATACACAAAAATAAGCTCAAAATGGATTAAAGACCTAAATGTAAGGCCAGACACTATCAAACTCTTAGAGGAAAACATAGGCAGAACACTCTATGACATAAATCACAGCAAGATCCTTTTTGACCCACCTCCTAGAGAAATGGAAATAAAGACAAAAATAAACACATGGGACCTAATGAAACTTAAAAGCTTTTGCACAACAAAGGAAACCATAAACAAGACCAAAAGACAACCCTCAGAATGGGAGAAAATATTTGCAAATGAAGCAACTGACAAAGGATTAATCTCCAAACTTTATAAGCAGCTCAGGCAGCTCAATAACAAAAAAACAAACAACCTAATCCAAAAATGGGCAGAAGACCTAAATAGACATTTCTCCACAGAAGATATACAGACTGCCAACAAACACATGAAAGGATGCTCAACATCTTTACTCATTAGAGAAATGCAAATCAAAACTACAATGAGATATCATCTCACACCAGTCAGAATGGCCATCATCAAAAAATCTAGAAACAATAAATGCTGGAGAGGGTGTGGAGAAAAGGGAACACTCTTGCACTGCTGGTGGGAATGTGAATTGGTACAGCCACTATGGACAACGGTATGGAGGTTCCTTAAAAAACTACAAATAGAACTACCATATGACCCAGCAATCCCACTACTAGGCATATACCCTGAGAAAACCATAATTCAAAAAGAGACATGTACCAAAATGTTCATAGCAGCCCTATTTACAATAGCCCGGAGATGGAGTCAACCTAAGTGTCCATCATCGGATGAATGGGTAAAGAAGATGTGGCACATATATACAATGGAATATTACTCAGCCATAAAAAGAAATGAAATTGAGCTATTTGTAATGAGGTGGATGGACCTAGAGTCTGTCATACAGAGTGAAGTAAGTCAGAAAGAGAAAGACAAATACTGTATGCTGACACATATATATGGAATTTAAGAAAAAAAATGTCATGAAGAACCTAGGGGTAAGACAGGAATAAAGACACAGACCTACTAGAGAATGGACTTGAGGATATGGGGAGGGGAAAGGGTAAGCTGTGACAAAGTGAAAGAGCGGCATGGACATATATACACTACCAAACGTAAGGTAGATAGCTAGTGGGAAGCAGCCGCATAGCACAGGGAGATCAGCTCGGTGCTTTGTGACCGCCTGGAGGGGTGGGATAGGGAGGGTGGGAGGGAGACGCAAAAGGGAGGGGATATGGGAATATATGTATATGTATAACTGATTTAATTTGTTATAAAGCAAAAAAAAAAAAAAGACTTAAAAAAAATAAAATAAAAAAAGAAAAAAAAAGAAAACCTATGGAAATATACATCCTGAAAGAATCTTTATACTGAAGTTTATAGTATTTTAGAAATGTTCAAGAGACAGAATTTTGTTTCTAAATTCTCACTAGAGATCTTCAGAGAAGTCATTATTTTACCTTCCAAAGAACTTAGCTATCTTAAACAGAAGATAATTAATATGTCATTTGAATTTTATGTTCTGAAACACTTCAAGTGTGCTTTAAGGAAGATTTTTGTGTTTTCAGAATCTCTGTAAGAGAGCTGCCTTCCATCAAAGTTTTGATGAAGACCAAACATTGCTGTTTAGGTTCATTGTAAAAGGCAAATTTAAATGCTTCTTGTGTAATATAGATTTTGGCTGGCTTTCCATATCTTCTCTGTAATTACTTTAGACCAACCTTGAAGGAGAACTCAGTGCTTCATTGCCTTTCCCACTCCCATTTTTAAAAAAAAAAGCAGTATGTAGATTTTACTGAAGGTATTGTGGGGCTGCATTATATAGCTTACAGCATGGATTTCCTATATTGCCATTAGACAGCTCTGTTCAGGTCATCCCAGATTACTGTGTTCCGCTCACTGAGTTTTCTTTTATTGCTCTTTACCAGCTTGGTTTCTAAAATTCCCTTTATTGTAGGCAATTTCTCTAGATTTTTCTCTCAGGCTTCTTTATCTCTCACCCTTTTCTAATTCAGAGCAATTTAGTTTCTTTCAAACTTCACCCATCTTATATCCCCATATCAATCATTTAACATTATTTAAAAAATGGTTTTTGCCTATTACACATACTCTATATTCTCCTGCATTTATGAACATTAAAGCAATATCTGCATCTAAAATGATAATTATTTAATAATTAGCCAATTTTAATACACACTAGAGTCTTGTATTTGCTATGGATAATTACTGATTTTCTTGATCTTACCTGAGTTTTGCAACAGAGAATACTGGGCAGGATTCAGGTCTCTTTCTTTGTGAGTTTCATTTCTTGTTCAGATTTTTTTTTTGTATTATCTTTTTTTTTAAAATTTTTATTGGAGTATAGTTGATTTGCAATGTTGTGCTAGTTTCAGTTGTACAGCAAAGTGAATCAGTTATACATTACATATATCCACTCTTTTTTAGATTCTTTTCCCATATAGGCCATTACAGAGTACTGAGTAGAGTTCCTTGTGCTGTACAGCAGGTTCTTATTAGTTATCTATTTTATATATAATGTGTATATGTCAATCCCAATCTCCCAATTTATCCCTCCCCTCCCTTACCCCCTGGTAACCATAAGTTTGTTTTCTATATCTGTAACTCTATTTCTGTTTGTAGATAAGTTCATTTGTACCCTTTTTTTAGATTTCACATATAAATGATATCATATGATATTTGTCTTTCTCTGTATGACTTACTTCACTAAGTATGACAAACTCTAGATCTATCCATGTAGCTGCAAATGACATTATTTTGTCCTTTTTTATGGCTGAGTAATATTCCATTGTATATATGTACCACATCTTCTTTATCCATTCCTCTGTTGATGGACATTTAGGTTGCTTCCATGTCCTGGCTATTGTAAATAGTGCTGCAATGAACATTGGGGTGCATATATCCTTTCGAATTATGGTTTTCTCCAGATATATGTCTAGGAGTGGGATTGCTGGATCATATGGTAGCTCTATTTTTAGTTTTTTAAGGAACCTCCATACTGTTCTCCAAAGTGGCTGTACCAGTTTACAGTCCCACCAACGGTGCATGAGCGTTCCCTTTCTTCACACCCTCTCCAGAATTTACTGTTTGTAGATTTTTTGATGATGGCCATTCTGACCGGTGTGAGGGGATACCTCATTATAGTTTTGATTTGCGTTTCTCTAATAATTAGTAATGTTGAGCATCTTTCCACGTGCTTTTTAGCTATCTGTATGTCTTCTTTGGAGAAATGTCTATTTAGATCTTCTGCCTTCTTGTTCAGATTTAATTGGCTTCCATTGGTATGGCTTATCTTTAATTTGATACTAACTCAAAGTTAATGTCCTTTCCTGAACTTTGAATCAGTATTGTGTTGTATGCATTAAAGAGTGAGACAGATTTCAGATCTTAAGATATTTTGTATTCAGAATTCTAGAGTAGAAGTTAGGCTTCAGGGACTCTGAGAACCTTCTGAAATTGTTTATAAAACTTTGTATGTAGGTACCTATGTGGATTTTTCTGGGGAGAGAATTTATTAGATTTACATACTTCCTATCTCTTAATTTGTTAATGGTGCATTCTTGGAGAGCACTGGATTCCAAATCACTGATTTTCTTTTCAGCTGTCTCAATTATATCATTTAGGACATTAAAAAGAAAACAAAAAAAACAAAATAATGACTATATGCTTCATTTCCAAGACTTCCAGTTGATTCTTTTTCATCCTTTCCTGTTCTGATCTTTGCTTTATAGATGCTATTCCTTCATTTATTTCTTTGATGATGTCAATGTAATTAATTTTGAAAATTCAGGTTTTGAAAATCTGACTCCTTGGATTCTCCTTGGATTCTATAGAATTCTACTATTTGTTGGGTCTTTTGTGGCACTTGATTTCCTCTGGTGCTTTTAAAGTTTTTTTAGAGAGCTCATTTAATTGTGCAAGTTTCCCCCTCATAACCCCATGTGTGGTTTTGCAGCTGTCTCAGTCCTAGTCCCACAGGGTACACTACTATGTATTAGGTTAGGAACTGGCAACAGCAACCATCTTTGTCCGTAAGGAGTTGGAGTGCATTCTTCTTGTGTCTCTTACCAACTTGTGAGGTTTTCTTAAGAGTAAAGATAATTAGCCCTTTGCCATATTGACTTCAAATATTTTTCCAGGTTTTATTTTGCATTTAGTTTTGGTCACAAGATATTTTTCATATTGAATGTTTTTAATTTTTGTAAAACTATAGATAAAAAATTCTGTGATTTCTTTAATTATTATGATTAGAGTCATCTCCAAACCAAAGATTTGATACATTTTTGTTTATATTTTCTTCTGATTTTTTTGTTATTATTTTTGCATTTGAGCTTTTCATCTATCTGGTGTGATCATTAATTAAGTAGTCAGACATAGAGGATTAACATAGAAATCCAGTTACTAAAAGTGGTTGTGAAATAGAGATTTAGTTTTAGGAAATTTTTTTAGAATGTTTTTTTTACACCCCACCAACCTTACTTTGTGTTCCAAAGATCACAAATCAGCAGCCTTTCATGTTGTACTCAACTAACACAGGGTTTTAAAATTTGTTTTTATAATTTTATTTACTTTCCAATCTGGGGGTGATTTTATGTAAAAAATCTAGGTTTCTGATGCCTTTGAACAATCCAGAAATGTGGCCACACGTGCTCTATGTTCTTGCATGCAGTGATTTCCTGGGTGGGGTAGTAGGCACACCTTGAAAGTAGCTGCCTTTCATCATCCCCTGACTCTTGTTCTTCTACAATTTGCCTAACTCACTTGCACTACTTGGTTGGTTCCTGAAGGCATCTGAGTTTGGATCCCCTGGCAGCTGCTGCTTTTCCCTGGGTCTACTTTTCATTTCCATGCTGAGCATTTTCCTCTCCAGCTTCTGCCATCATGCATCTTTATATGGAGTGTTAGGGGAGTTTGGTAGGATATGGAGGCAACAGTCACATGTTCAGATGCAAGAGAAAGGAACTACATTTTAATTCTCTCATAATAAGAAATGTGGTTGATATTATGCTTACCTAATATTGAGGTATAACTTCTTACAAACCTAACTGCATTAATCAGCTAAAATTAAAAAAAAAAAAAAAGTGAAAAACCAGTTCTTCCTGGTGAATCCAGGAATGAACTATAGCTCAGATATCCTAGGGTGGTGAAAGCTGTTCTCTGTGAGCTACTTACTGGAGTTGGGTGAATTAATTTTTCTCTTGCAGCTCTTTTCCATTTATATTTCCTTAGGGAAGGTAATTGACTAAATGACACCCTTTGTAAGATTGATGAGCAGTTTAATGCTTGCAAAGCTAGTTTACTTTCAGCTGTCAGAGGAGGCAGTGGGGAATTTGGAAAGGTCTAGAAGAGATACATGTGTGTATATATATATATATATATATATATATATATATTTTTTTTTTTTTTTTTTTTTTTTTTGCAGGCCAGTGTACTTCTTTATAGCTTCTGCAAGCAGAGGTACAAACATGATTTTCTGAGAACCCCAGCTGTTTTTTGGTTTAATAATAATTGTTCACCATTAATTTAATGAATGTTATTGAAAGTGTACAATGCGTGCACTTCTCTCAGGTATAATGAGATACAGAGAAGTATAAGACATAGCCCTTAAGAGTGATATAGCATCACTGGGGAGCTAAGACTACATCTGAGAAATGGAGAGAGAGGAGGAGTAGAGCAGTAGGGCTTCATCCCTAACAGTAATGGGCTTTGATAGGACACAGTGGAAGAAGCTTATTATAACTTTAGCTTCTAGGAAAGTGGGGATGGGGAGTGGCAGAGCGTGGATAAATAGGATGAGGTGGATAGTAGAGAAAGGACACTGTCCAGGAACAATAGGTACAGTTTACAGGGGGAGAGAAGCAATAGATTGGGAGGCAGGGTGGGGGTAATATTAGTGATAATATTAAGCGATAGGAATAATAGTAATATTAGAGCTAGGAGGCACTGTGACTGAGTCTACAGTCTAGTTAGCTGAGGAGGCTACAGAGGGGAGGTTTGTGTGTTTGAGGAGTTGGTGAGGGAGGTGGAAAAAGGAGATGGGCACAGTTGAATATACTAAGTCAGTAAGTGATAAAGGAAACTGAGTAGATAGATGTGAGATAAAAAGAGGGTGAAGTTTAATACTCAATAATGACTTAGGATTGGATCCTAAAGATAAGACGTTCAATTAGTTCTAACTGTAGAACAGAGGCAGTGAGAGGGTTAGGGTTGGGCCGACCATCAGCTGAAATAGAAACAAACAGGCCTATGCAGATATGGTGATAGAAGAGGAGAGGGGTCATTGTCAGTAAGTTAGCGTCATCAGAGCTGTAGTCAGCAGTCTGTAGCCAATGTCAAATAGGTCAGACCAACAAGACACCAGACTCAGACTTTATGGGCTGAAATAACTACGGAGAATTCCAAGTGAGTTGAGTCAATGACTTTATTCTATCCAGGTGTCCCCGCCTTTTTAGAATCACTCTTAGACCTGGACAGCTTAGACCAGTCCTGTCAGTCTTAAAAGCCTTGTCATGGTCCATCCAGTGATTCCCGGTGGTCCTGTATAGGTGGTGGTTCAGCCAAAAGGAAAGTACTTTTTGGGGTTACTTCTAAGGAGACCCTGAGATGTGACTTTGGTGTTTTAACCTTCAGTACTTCTTTACCATTAGGGGTCAGGGCACAGCTCCAAAAGCTCTGGATCTTGCCCAGTTTGGTATGTAAGCATGAGAGTCTTCTCTATGGAAGGTAATGATGTCAATGTAATTGACCCATTGGTTGATAGGGTAGGAAGGGGTGGAGGGAAAAGGAAGTGAACAGTTTCTCTTCCTTGGGTGAAAGGCGTAGCTAGGACAAATCTCAGCTTTCTAGAATCCATAAATCTGAGCCTTTGTCATATCAGTGATAAGTAATAAATTTCTAAAATGTTTAATTTGAACATGTTTATGTTGCTATAATGTCATACACTCACTTAAAGGTTTACTTAGTAGGTAGGGGTATTGGCATTAGATATGTGCTTAAATGTCTGTTTTTTCTCACGTAAATCATTTACTTTTTTTTTGTTTTACATCTTTATTGGAGTCTAATTGCTTTACAATGTTGTGTTAGTATCTGCTGTATAACAAAGTGAATCAGCTATACATATATCCCCATATCTCCTGCCTCTTGCGTCTCCCTCCCACCCTCCCTATCCCACCCTTCTAAAAAAGCACCGAGCTGATCTCCCTGTGCTATGCAGCTGTTTCCCACTAGCTATCTCTTTTACGTTTGGTAGTGTATATATGTCAATGCCACTCTCTCACTTCGTCCTAGTTTCTCCTCCCCCGACCCTGTGTCCTCAAGTCCATTCTCTACGTCTGCATCTTTATTCCTGTCCTACCACTAGGTTCATCAGAACTATTTTTTTTTTAGATTCCATATATATGTGTTAGCATATAGTATTTGTTTTTCTCTTTCTGCCTTCACTCTGTAGGACCAGTAAAAATGTGCTTCATTGTGCTTATCTTATGAATGATTTAATAGTCTAAGGCTACACTTTTGTTGGGCTTTATACTCTTATGGCTTTAGTCACTATTTCTCAAAGTTTGGTCCATGGATCCCTGGCAGTCCCTGAGATACTTTTAGGGTCTGTGAGGGCAAAACTATTTTTATAATAATACTAAGATATTATTTGCTTTTTCCTCTGGGTTAACATTTGCACTGATGACGCAAAAGCAGTGGTGGGTAAAACTGTGGGTTACCAGTGTGAATCAAGGCAGTTGCAAAAAAAAAAAAAAAAAAAAGCCAATTTCACCTAAGAATGGTCTTGCTGAGTAGTAAGAATTATTAATTGTATTTAATCTCAACCTTTGAGAATGTGTCTTTTCAATATTTGTGTAACAAAAATGGGAGGTGCTCATAAAGCATCTCTGCATATTGAAGTGGGAGATTAACTCAGGGAAGAGCACTGTCTGGTTGTTTAAGTTGCGAGCTAAAATAGCCACTTTCCTTCATGGAACACCATTTTTTCTTGAAAATTGACCCATGGACATTTTTCATTTTCACACTTGGGTGTTTGGCAGACATCTTCTTGAAAATAAATAAACCTGTCACATCAAGGACAACTGACATGATTTACTGCTAATAATAAAATTCAAGCTTTCAGGCAATAATAAGAATTTTAGAAAACTAATCTATTACCATGAGTTGACAGATTCCTAAACTTAAAGACTTTCCCCCACTTTTAAAAAAAAATGTATTTATTTTATTTATTTATTTTTGGCTGCGTTGGGTCTTTGTTGCTGTGCACAGGCTTTCTCTAATTGTGGCGAGCGGGGTTACTCTTCGTTGCAGTGCATGGGCTTCTCATTGCAGTGGCTTCTTTTGTTGTGGAGCACGGTCTCTAGGCACATGGGCTTCAGTAGTTGTGGCACGTGGGCTCAGTAGTTGTGGCTCACAGGCTCTAGAGCTCAGGCTCAGTAGTTGTGGCACATGGGCTTAGTTGCTCCGCAGCATGTGGGATCTTCCCGGACCAGGGCTCAAACCCATGTCCCCTGCATTGGCAGGCGGATTCTTAAGCACTGCGCCACCAGGGAAGCCCCCCCCCTTTTTTAATGGAAAATTTTATACACAAAAGTAGAGAACACAGAGTAGAAAAAGGAACTCCATTTTTCCAGTTTATCTATCACACTATCTGTCTTTACTTTATTGAGGTATAACTTATCCACGAAACTTTTACCTGTTTAAAGTGTATAACTTGATGAGTTTTTAACATATGTATGCACTTGTGAAACCATTATCATTATCAAGGTACTGAAAATTTCCTTCACCCCCAAACATTTACTTGCTTCCCTTGGTAATCCATAAAGACTTACCTAATGAGATGGTGTTATATTAATGAATTTTTTGATGTTATATAATGAAATACGTCAAAATAGGGAGAATCTGCATAACTCAGTGAATCAGTATTTTTAAAATGACTGGTGTGTGTTGTTACAAAGACATGCATGGATAAAAGACCCATTAAAAGGTCAATATAGACCACAAGATTTGACTGTAAAGAGTATGAAAAGTTCATTGTTATGCTTTTAAGATTCCACATTGCAACTAAACTTTAAGAAACTACAACTTGTCAAGTTTTGATGTAATATCAAAGAAGAATATCCACAGTTATCTGAAAAGGCTATTATTCTCTTCCTTCTTCTAAATATACTTCTATGTGAGGCTGGGTTTTTCTTATACTTCAAATGAAACAACATATTGCAACAGATTGAATGCAGAATCAGATATGAGGATAAAACTGTCTGATTAAGCCAGACACTAAAGAAAATTATGAGAATGAAAAATAATGCCATTCATTTCACTAGAAAAAATTTTAATTAAAAAAATATAGGTATTTTCACAAAACATTATTTATTATAACATATAGTGGATTTATTATTGATATTTTGAAAGGAATGAATAAATAATTTTTTTAAAATTCTGTTTTAATTTCTAATGTAGTAAATATTGACAACATAATCCAAATAAACAAAAGCTCTTGGTAGGGAGAGATTGTAGATAAGTTTTAAGAATGTTAAGGGGTCCTAAGGCCAAAACATTTAAGAACTCCTGATTTAGTTCATGTGTCCAAGAAAACTATGAAAAAATTTAATCCTCAGACAACATTCCAAACTTAATTTTGATCAATATTTCCTACTCTTTCTTTGAACAAATTAATTTTGGTGGCTACTCAGTTATCTCTCTATAAAATATAAACTAGGTTGATCCCTCTCTCCTTAATTTTTCTGTTCATCCCTTTTAAGTTTCCATTTAAGCATTCTGTGGTAAAAATGTGACAAGTAGAAAAATACCCAAGACTGACAATAGCGTATCTATATGAAACGATGCATTAAAAAAATCATTATTATGTGAAATGTATATTCTATAATATAGGAATGCCTCTTTTGTGGTAGGCAGGACCAAAACATTTTGTCTTGTTTTCTTTTGCACAGGCTGACAGGGAGATGATTAACAAAATTTCATCTCTAGTTAGACTGAGTAAGATGAATCTACCTCAAGCATGTTAGAAGAGGGAAAAGAGAAAAGACAGTTTATCACCTAAGGGAACTGTACATTTTTTTTTTTACTTGAAAACTTAATTATCAAGTAATTTAATAAGAGCTGAGTGCAAGGTATTTAATTATTTACTCTATGACACACAAATTGAATAACCATGTAATTTATTACCCAGATGGATACTTGTAAGTGTACTATGCTGGGTTAAAAGAAGAAAACCAAGAGTATCCTGCTTTAAATGGGACTTACATCATCCTACCTAGAAAGCATAGTGTTCTTGAAAAGTGGAACCTTTGACGTGGTAAAATATTATATTTCAAATGCCAATCTTGTTCCTTTTTGTAATGTAATTGTCCTCTTCTTACAATGTTTCCTTGATGAAACCTGTCTTCTAAAAAGAAAGTGAAGTTTCATTATTTATGCCCCTAATAAAATTGAAAAGCAGCTGATAGTTGGAACTCTCAGCTTGTTGCTTTCCATCTGCTTGAGTTAGAGGAAGTTGCAGGGTAAGTAACTGAGCAAATCAATCGTAATGATGGCTCACTGTATTTTAATTGGTATATCAGCTATTAATCTGATGCTAACACAGAGTGGCAGCTGTGGCTCAGGCTATTTTGAAAATCCAACATCTGTTGGCCTGGTTTCAAACCTTATGATTTATATTAGATGCCTTGGGAACCTTACATATTAAAGGGGTAGTGCTATGTGGTAAATTTAACTATGTGACAAATTAAGCATCACTGCTAGGATGATGCAGTAATAATTTGTGTTATTTTATGATTTATGTGTACAGCCTCTGATTTTAAGTGTATTTTAGAAAACATGAAAGAAAATATTGAATTCCAAATAAAAAGAAAAATAAATGAATGAAATGATTGGAGGGCAGATTCTGCAGTCAAAAGAAGCCATTAAGATATAGGGAATTAGTCTTAGGAGAGCCTGCCTAAGTTGCCAAAAGTTATGGCTAACCCATCACATTGCCTAATTGCCTCTGAACGTGTTTTTTCACCAAACTAATTAATGCTTATTAATGTTTTAAACGTACTTAACACAGTGCCTGACATATAAAGTTATAAAAATGTTAGTTATTAAGATTAATGGCAGTACTAGTTATACTAGAATACTTACTGCAACAGTATTCTTACTTTCCTAACATCAGAACACCCAGTCAGATTTTTATAAATTTGCCTCATTCCTAATGCTGTCCTTAAATTGGCATGGATTAATTGGTGCATTTCAAAAATAAAAATGCATATATACACATATATGATATATCTATCAAGTGCCTTTTTGTATTTATGTAATATTTTATATTGCACACACATATTTATATATAATTTATGTATAAAAATACAATGGTGAATATGGAAAACTGACATGTTTGGGGAGCTATGGGAAAAACACAATAAAGTGTTACCTATGTTTTGTATAAAATACCTAAAGCACTATCTGTAGCTAACAGGAAGAACAACATTTTGTCAATTCATGAATTGTGGCTCTATTTGATCTTCTATTGACTAGGGTATTCAGGGGAATATTTTGTTTAGATTCTGGCTCTTGAGTACAGGAAACTACATTTGATTATCATGTTTTATATTTCATACCAGGGAACCATAGCTTCCAAATATATTTTCATTGCTAACAGCTCTGATCAAAGCAAAAGCTTTTACTTAAGAAGTCAATCTTAGCCTAATATGGTTTAGAGAAAGGGAGTTCACAGTTTTGCTCCAACTATGCATTTTTAGCAAGAATTTAGTTGATAAGTGTGGCATACATTTATCTATATATGATAGATTTTTTAAAAAATCTGGGCTTCCCTGGTGGCGCAGTGGTTGAGAGTCCACCTGCCCATGCAGGGGACACGGGTTCGTGCCCCGGTCCGGGAAGATCCCACATGTCACAGAGTGGCTGGGCCCGTGAGCCATGGCCGCTGAGCCTGCACGTCCGGAGCCTGTGCTCCGCAACGGGAGAGGCCACAACAGTGAAAGGCCCGCATGCTGCAAAAATAAATAAATAAATAAAATAAAATAAATAAAAATAAAAATTACCATGCCACCCTTTATTGATTCACTTTTTAAGGCTTTTATCTTTTTTTGCTATACAAAATTATTTATAGAGCTTTTCAAGAACTTTTCTAAGTTTAATTGACCAAACAGTAGATACCACATTTTTATTAAAAGTTAAATATAAAACTCTTCTGAGTTTTGCCTCTTCTGAGTCCATTCTCTTCCTGCCCTGATTGCTGATTGGCAGAGCTGTCCCTTCCCTGTGAGGCGGTGGGCTTTAGGGCACGTGGGCTCCACTTTCGCCCTGATTGGTTCCATTCTTCTTGCTAGTGATTAGTTTAGGAAGTGTCACGTGACCCAGTTCTGATAAGTGAGGGGAACTCTGCTTGGGACCTCAGAGAACAGTTTTCTTGATGATGTATAATTTATTGGGAAGAGAACGTCATTTTTTAGCTGGAAATTGTTGAGTATACATGCAATCCCTGGACTTAGCAGCATCTTAACCACAGGGACACTAGGTGACTTCAAGCCCATGTGCTGAGTATGGGAGACTAGAAGGTGAATCTTGATGATCTTAAGTCACAGAATTAACCAACCTTAGAGCAACTCTACCTCAGATTATAGGGGGTAATGACATTTTGAAAAATTCGTAACCTCTTGAATCAGGTGTTTTTTGTTACTTGCAGCTGAATGCATCCTAACAGATACACATTTTGGATGTAAATTACAAAATGTATTAACAGAAAATAGACTCGGTGTTTTGGGTTTTTAGCACAGTTCTGATAGTTACTAAAACTTGTTAGATGAATCCATAAACAGAATGAATACTGACATAGTGTATCAGATGAATGTCAGCCTAGACCATGGTGGCTCATGACAGATCCTGAGACCTGCTGAAACCAATCTTGATTTAACTGCATTTCATCTAGTATAAGAGAATTTTCTTTTCTTTATCTTGGGGATTCACTTTCATTCTTCTGTATCACTTTAAATGTTATTAGAGGGAAAAAACTTTAATAATTATATACTGAGTTATTAAAGCACCTTTTATTTGAAGTCTTCAAATACTTTACATAGCAGGAAATGTGACTGTTGTCTTGCTCAAGACAAACAGTGAACCACTTTCAGAACTACACATATGGAGGATATTCTACATAAAGAATTAGGACCTGTGAAAACCCCCCAATAAGCTGGGAACTGTAGAACCAAATTTTGTGTTGTTTACATTGTTAAACTACAAATAGAATCTACTTATTGGGTCCTTTTGGCTTTTTGAAATACATGTTTTCTTCCTATGAAGGATGTTTCTTTCTCTCTGAAAGGTTCAGGGCATTAAAGGATTAAAGGCACTTGAATAAGAAAGCAGCCATATCGGGTAATACAAATACTGGCCAGCAGATTAAGTGTATTCTCTGCTTTTCTTTCTTTCTTTTTTTTTTTTTTTTTTTTTTTTTTTTTTTTTTTTTTTTGCGGTACGCGGGCCTCTCACTGTTGTGGCCTCTCCCGTTGCGGAGCACAGGCTCCCGATGCTCAGGCTCAGCAGCCATGGCTCACGGGCCCAGCCGCTCCGCGGCATATGGGATCCTCCCAGACCGGGGCACGAACCCGTATCCCCTGCATCGGCAGGCGGACTCTCAACCACTGCGCCACCAGGGAGGCCCTCTTTCTTTCTTTTTTTAAATAGGTTTTAACATGCAAACATTTGCCTTGTCCATGAGTACGTAACTCATGTCAGTTTTTGTGAATTCATTGCTAATGCCTGCAAAGAAGAATGCCTGTAAAAAAGCAGGCCTGGCATATACCCTGAGAAAACCATAATTCAAAAAGAGACATGTACCAAAATGTTCATTGCAGCTCTATTCACAATAGCCCGGAGCTGGAAACAACCTAAGTGTCCATCATCGGATGAATGGATAAAGAAGATGTGGCACATATATACAATGGAATATTACTCAGCCATAAAAAGAAACGAAACTGAGCTATTTGAAATGAGGTGGATAGACCTAGAGTCTGTCATACAGAGTGAAGTAAGTCAGAAGGAGAAAGACAAATACCGTATGCTAACACATATATACGGAATTAAAAAAAAAAAATGTCATGAAGAACCTAGGGGTAAAATGGGAATAAAGACACAGACCTACTTGAGAATGGGCTTGAGGATATGGGGAGGGGGAAGGGTAAGCTGTGACAAAGCGAGAGAGAGAGTCATGGACATATATACACTACCAAACGTAAGGTAGATAGATAGTGGGAAGCAGCCGCAGAGCACAGGGAGATCAGCTCAGTGCTTTGTGACCGCCTGGAGGGGTGGGATGGGGAGGATGGGAGGGAGGGAGATGCATGAGGGAAGGGATGTGGGAACAGATGTATATGTATGACTGATTCACTTTGTTATAAAGCAGAAACTAAAAAAAAAAAAAAAAAAAAAAAAGCAGGCCTGAACAGTATCTGTCCAGGGTAGGTGACCGTTCCCGGCCTTTGTCATCCTGGTCCTGCACTGCCTTCCTAAAACTGTCCAATGGGATTTACCACAATGCAAATGCTGGGCTTCCTTCTGCTCCCTTCCCGCGTGCCTGCACATGTGGGCCCCCCACCTTCCTTTGACCCAGGCTTTCTCTCTCACCTCCTCTGGCAGCACCCCTCGACTCAAGAGTTAACTTCACCCCAAGAGCCGACGTGCTTATCACATGAGCACATACTCAGTGTGTAATAAATAGCACCTGGAATCAAATTGAATTGATAAAATGGTATAACACAAATTCAAGGTGTCCAGGTACACACTGTAACTTCTCAGCCCTTCTCCCAGCCCTGCTGCTGTCTGTTCTCTGAGCAGGGAAATAGATTCTCTGCCCTAATTGATTTCTCACCATTAAGGAAAAGGCTTCAGTTACATACATTGTTCAAGGTTTGGCCACATACATAGAAGAGAACTGACTGAATAATAAGCAGGGTGGAGGTATTTGAAGCTGGGCGCTAAGCTGGCATGTGTCAGTGGAGATTGGGAAGGACATCATGGATTGGTAAGGAAGGACTTCCTTTGTACCTCTGGTTATCTGCTTGTTTCCTCTCCTTTCCTAAATGCACATGGTATGTTATGTTTTTCTCCTTGTGTTTCATATATAGGAAAAAACACATTGTCTTTCCAATTACCTACTGAAATTGTATAGCATATGGCAGTTTCAAATGCAGATAACTATAACTTTCAGTTTTTGAGAAAAATGGCTAAAGCACTGAAGAGAGAAGTTAAAAAGTCTTTGTTGAAAATATGACTAAAGTAGGAATAATGTTAAAAAATAATTCTTGGCTCCCAAATTTCTGGTTGGTCAAGATTCTTTTAGCTGGTAATTAAAAAGGACTTTACTGGTGAGATTTACAGATTACCCTTAAAGTTTTTCAGTTATAATTTTTCAGTCTCTTTCCTTTGCAGATAGACACTCATAAGAACAGCTTTCAAATATCAATATTTAATGATGTAGTTTCAGAACCTTGCCCTTTGGGTACAAAATGGCTACATAGATGTAGCATGACTCAAAATGGAGTAGCATCTATGTGATAAATATATGCTTACTGTGGATTGATTATTGAAAATTAAAATTTGGTTTTACAGGAACATAGAGAAACAGAATACAATATTGAGTAAGTCCATCTAAACTTCTTCAAGCCCAGAGTAACTGCTTGGTTTTTGGTACACTGATGTCAACATAAAAAAACTGGGATATATTCCAGAACATCCCAATTTTTATGAATTGTGTTTCCATAAATTGTCAAGCATTTCTTTTTTCTTTTTTTAATTAATTCATTATTTAATTTTTGGCTGCGTTGGGTCTTCGTTGCTGCGTGCGGGCTTTTCTCTAGTTGCGGTGCGCAGGGGCTACTCTTCGTTGTGGTGTGTGGGCTTCTCATTGCGGTGGCTTCTCTTGTTACGGAGCACAGGCTCTAGGCACGCTGGCTTCAGTAGTTGTGGCACGTGGGCTCAGTAGTTGCGGCTTGCGGGTTCTGGAGTACAGGTTCAGTAGTTGTGGAGCATGGGCTTAGTTGCTCCACGGCATGTGGGATCTTCCCAGACCAGGGCTCGAACCCATGTCCCCTGCATTGGCAGGCGGATTCTTAACCACTGTGCCACCAGGGAAGCCCCAAGCATTTCTTGAAGTCATGTAACTTTTCACTGAAACTGTGACATTTCTTGGTGTAACAGTTTCTGTAAGAGTGCTACCTGCTTTATAAGGAAATCTTCCTGAAGTGTGCCTTCTGTGCTTAAAGGCATGTCTCCTAAGGCTTGGTTCCAGAATTTGGAGGGATAAAGCGTTTTCCCCCTCTTTTTTTTTTTTTTTTTGTTTTGTTTTTGCGGTACGCGGGCCTCTCACTGCTGTGGCCTCTCCCGTTGTGAAGCACAGGCTCCAGGCGCGCAGGCCCAGCAGCCATGGCTCACGGGCCCAGCCGCTCCGCGGCATGTGGGATCCTCCCGGACCGGGGCACGAACCTGTGTCCCCTGCATCAGCAGGCGGACTCTCAACCACTGCGCCACCAGGGAAGCCCTCCCCGTCTTTTTACACTTCATGATTTGATGTCCTCTTTCTCTCCACTCTTTTGAATACAGGAACATTTACTTTTTCTTTTCTTTCTCATTTGCTTCTGTAAGTTGTCAAACTCAGATTTCCTTTCTTAATGAATGGGAGATCTCAGAAGAATTGGTAATCTGTACAGTTTTACAGAGTCAGAATATTACAGTGAGATTTTTTCCCTTAGAGTCAGACTTTTATAGCAAGATTGCCCAGAAATCCACATATACATGTTTTTAGTTATAGATAGAAAATAAAGCCAAACAATGACAAAGAGAATAGAGTCTTTGGTCATAGTTAAGAATTATATTTTCCCATTGGAGATAGTGATCAGAGCTGACATTTCAAAGTACATGAAGAAGTGGCAGCTGCTGCCTCCTCATACTTTTTAGTTTTATTCCTGCCATTTCAACCATTATAAAAATTGAAACAGCTATAGCAGATATGGGCAACTGTTTTAACCATGATTTGTTTGTAGCGAGGCCTGTGAGAAAAGAAAACATGAAAAGGTTATGGTTTTAAATTTATGAACATGATATCCGATATTTTTTCTCATTGATGTTAACCTTACTTCTTTTTCTAATCTTCTAGTTATGGTAGATCTCTATGTATTACTGAAAGGAGTCTGTTAACCCCCTAATAAAACCCTACTAATATTTTCTAGGATTACTTGTGAATGGTCCAAGTTGCTCTTTTTCCTGGAAGCTGAAGGCTTCCCAGGGTTGTTCTGGTGCCCGTGTTCTCCCTTGAGTCATTTCCCCAAGGCATAGCAGGCAGCAGGGCTCCAGCTCCAATAAAGGTTCTGTCTTTAAGTCTTTGTTTTAAAATAGGATTTTAAATACTCTAGCACCATTAATAAAAGGATCTGGTGACAAAACATGAGAAACCAAAGCATTTACAACATATTACCATAGAGCTTGATTAAATAACTATTTTTCTGAACATTATTCTGAAATTGTAAGAGGTTTCCTAAAGTATATACCTGATACCACACACAAATTGTGTTGAATAATACAGAACTCTGCAATGAGATGCTCAGGGCTTATGCAGCCAGACAGATTGAATTCAAATCCCATTATTGTCATAGTTCTCTGAGAGATTTTGGCCAAGCTACTTTCCTGAGGTTAAGTTTTTCGCCCGTGCAGTGGGGATAGTAATTGTACCTATACCTCAGAGCCGTGGTAGGGCTTAAATGAATGAGTAAATGTAAAGCCCTTAGCAAGTGCCTGGTATATAGTAGGTGTCCAGGAAATGTTAGCGATTATTTTTAATTTTAACTTACAACTTGATTGTTTTGTGAGATAGGGATGGGTGAGGAGGGGCTTACATCTTAAACTATTCTAGTTAGTTACATACTGACATACTGTTGTATTTCCAAATAATTGGGTAAAAGATGGATACTTTCTAGGTCCTTCTGAATGATAGCTACTCAGATTTGCGGGGGGGAGGGGGCATGGAATGGCAGGGAAAAAGATCTATTTTTTTCACCAGAATTCCATATATATAGCTTGTTTCCTAAATGAAAACATACAGACACATGAATTTCTTAGTTATTTTTGAGTTGAAAATTTGTGTATATGAAAACGTATGAAATCTGTAGAAGGAAAATCACATTTAATTGTATGTTGAAGGAATCATCTTTATTGAAAAATTCTAAAACTATGCAGTGTAAAAACCATTCTTGGAAATCCTGAGCTAGGAGTAGTCATAAACCTACAGGGTGAAATTACAGCCTTTCAGAACTGAGAAAAACCTTAGTGACCTTGAACTCAGACCCCACCCCCTCTTTGAGGTTAAACGGTGTGCTAATTATTTGCACAATTAAAAGCCAGTTTTAAAACTCCTGTCTTGAATTTCTCAGTTGTTTTCTAATCTTTTATTATGGTTAATTCACTTTTAACGCTTATGAAAAAAAAAAAAAAAAAAAAAGCCTCTTAACATAGCCACGCCACTTGCCCACCCCGCCTTGGATTGCAGGATATCCTGAGATACACACTGTTACTTAGCTAATGATACAATTTATATCTTTCATTCTTTTTTTTTTTTTTTTTTGCGGTACGCGGGCCTCTCACTGTTGTGGCTTCTCCTGCTGCGGAGCACAGGCTCCGGACGCACAGGCTCAGCGGCCATGGCTCACGGGCCTGGCCGCTCCGGGGCATGTGGGATCTTCCCCGACCAGGGCGCAAACCCGTGTCCCCTGCATCGGCAGGCGGACTCTCAACCACTGCGCCACCAGGGAAGCCCTATATCTTTCATTCTTAATTGTATGTTTTCAGTAGTAGTGCCAACAGGGACTAATTAATAAAGTGAAGTTGGTAGGATTCATCGCAGAATGTTATCCTGGATGCTGCACTGGAGTGAGGGGTCTTCTTGTTTGGAGTTTCCATGGATAAGCAGTAACTCAAGATGGCGGCTAGGGGGGCCAGAAATTTGTAGAGGAGGAGGTGAGATTGCTAGCTGGTGCTGGGAAGACTGAGGCGCATATTGATACACTGCTCCCACAGTCTGTTCTCTTCTCCTTTCTCTCCTCCCAAACACTACCTACTTTCCAACAACAAATTAAAACTTTATATTGAACTTACCAGATTTACAGATGAAGAAATCAAAACTCAGACAAAGAGGTCAATGTTTCAGAACTGTTAATACCTGACAGATCTGAGATTCAAACCTCTGGCTTTTTATTTCTAAAGGTTCTATCACTACACCAATGCCGGGATTGGGGGATGCCAGGAGTTGCTCATTTTCCTCAATGAAGAGTGTTCACTGCAAATATCTCTTTCTTTAACACAAAAAGTAATGCTTAGGATTTTAAAAATTGACAGGTTTTATTCTTCCAGACTACACACTCTTTTTGTTCAGATGAGTAGGAAGGTAGACACACTGCCTGCAGAACTGCGGGCAGTTTTCATTATCATCCACTGCCCTCTCCTTTCAGTGCCTGGTGAATGGGTGTGAGTGCTTAGCTGGGAAGTCGAGGAGTAAAGTTAAGAATTTGGGTGGTGGGCTTCCCTGGTGGCGTAGTGGTTGAGAGTCCGCCTGCCGATGCAGGGGACATGAGTTCGTGCCCCGGTCCGGGAAGATCCCACATGCCCCGGAGCGGCCAGGCCCGTGAGCCATGGCCGCTGAGCCTGCGCGTCTGGAGCCTGTGCTCCGCAACGGGAGAGGCCACAGCAGTGAGAGGCCCGCGTACCGCAAAAAAAAAAGAAAAAAAAAAAAAGAATTTGGGTGGTAACCCTGGCACTATGAGCAGTCTTTCCTTCTCATGGTGTCATAAAATAAGGCTCTTCCCAAGATAAGATAACAGATTTGGAACGGTTACATGAAATCTTATGTCATGAAGTTCAAAATATATCGTCATGTCTGGTAATCAACTGCTTTGTTGTCCCTGAATCTGCCTAACCACCTTGTGTTTTCATTAAGAAAGATGCTATTATCGCTGATCTTTTTCTCAGCGATGCTTCTAGATTTGGGGCATTTTGTGGGCTACTGACATACTTGATGCTCTAATTTTAAAATTCATAGTATTGGTTTAATGCTTTAATTGAGGAAGAGAGCAGTGTTTCAGAAAGCAGGTATTTAACTTTAGAAGATAAGATGTAGAGTGCAGACGACAACTGGTGTCCTTTTACCACCACCACCACCACCCACCCACCCACCCCCACCCTGCATTTCTACCCTTCTTGCAGCTTGAAGTCCGTGGTACTTCATTCAAGTTGTGTTTTCTGTGTTCTGCAAGGTCAGGTTCCCTATTCCTAAAACAAAGAAAGAAAAATCTCCTGGGGATGAAAGAAAGCTCTTCCTCTTTAAATGCAGACAGAAAATCTGGGTTTTTTTTCCCCTTTGAATTTCCCTGTGTAATTACTGCATTTGTCTGTAGGAGAAAGGACCGGTTGTGGTTTGTTCTAGATTACCTTTCTTAAAGACACATCCGCAGAGCCACGCAGCGCACGTGGCACTCACCTCAGGGCGAGAGCTCCCAGTTTTGCGAGAATTAGGCGAGCGGAGGGCCAGTTCTTTCTCCGAGAGCCAGTCCCAGAGCAGTTGCGTGGGGCTGGAGCCCGGGGAGGCGGAGCCTTTTTGCTCCCGGCGGCGGCGAGTGCCCCCTCCTCTGCCTGCCTGCCTGCCTGCCTGCCTGCCTGCCGGCAGGGTATCCTGTGCAGCCACTCGTCGTGCTCCTGTGCTGCTCCGCGGACCGTGGGATAAACCGCAGTCGCTCTTTGGGGAGCCCGGGGAGAAGAACACCAGGAAGGGTAGAGAGCACTAGTGCCATGGGCCAGCTCTGCTGCTTTCCCTTCTCAAGAGATGAGGAGAAAATCAGTAAGTGTGATTTGTCCTGTGCCAAATCCTAAGTGCCTGGCTATTTTATGTGGCTGTCTTCTAGGGATAGTTTTGTTTTTTTCTTATGGGAAACATAGCAGACTAATGAGCTGTGATTTTTCTTGTGCATTTACTGAAAGCATTGGTAGATGTGTGGTTAATAATTAACTGTCGAAGTACAGCAACTCAATGAATAGAGCTATGTTAAAGATACAGAATACCGAAGTCATTTTTCATTTTCTTCTGTTGGTATTTTACAGCTCGTTTTTATCACACTATCTAGAGTCAGAATTTAATTTTGAGTCTCTTTATATCACTGCATACAATTTGATAAATTATACACGCCAGACTTCATTTTTCTTATCTGAAATTGGGTGGGATGTTTTCAGAGCAATGCTCAATAATAACATATAGAGAAGTAAAGCTGGTCCGAAAATGACATATATTATACATTTGCAGATATTTTCATGTGTCCTCTGCTTTGTTCTCCATGGAGGGAATTCGGGTGTAACTGTAAGATCCCTTCAAACAAGTGATGCCACTTTAATGTCTGCAAAAACTTCACTGAATATTTTTAAACTAATGTCAGGCAGGTTCCACATCTGCTTATGGCCGAAAACAGAACTTAAACCGATGACATTGCACTGAAATTTCTTACTCACTGGCTTATGTGTGTGCACTTACATTTCAACTTTGTTAAAGACAGTACTGGCATTGCAGTTAGTTTGCTGAATAGAATTTGCCTTAATGGCAGTTGCCCCCAAATATTGAATTTTTAGTTCTTTTTCAGTAAAATGTTTACAGACATACTGATGAAAATTTGCAGCCACATTTATGTCACATCAGTGCTTTATTTAAATCAATTTAAATAGGTCAACAGAATCTCTTGATATCTGATTCAGATACTCAAAGATACACATCTGGCTTGTATTTCCTGCTGCTCATTCCTCAGGAAACTAGCCAGGGACAGGTTTAAAAATAATTAATACATATCTTATACATATTCACTTGGGAAGATAAGCCAGTTTTTTTTTTTTTTTTTTTTTTTTTTTACAAGAAATCTTCTGAGAATGCTGTGGAATAAATGTTGGGAGGCTTTGGAGCGTTTGCTTATTAACAAGAGCCCATAGCTGTGCTCTAAATTTTACTTGTGAAAATGATACTGTACAGTAGGCGATGGTCCTGAGCTTAAAACCTGAGGTGACTTCACAACAGAATTGTTCATTTTCTAACAGTGAGCATTGGTATTCATTTGGCAGCGTGAAGCTTTGCAGATATTTGTCAGAATGATCCATTTGTAGTTCCTGAGGGTTTTGGTTGATTGATTCCTTGAGGAAGATCTCGATCTGAAATACCTTGGTCTGGACAGATGTCGGGAGAGTGAATTCTTTCCTTACCTTTTTCCACTTCCTATTCCACTGCTCCAGGTTTTCTTGGAGTTCCTGCTTTTCCTTGTGTTCTCTTTCTCTTTGTCCCCTGTCTGTAACTGAAGAAATCAAGTTTCACCTCAATGAGGAATTTGCTCTTTTCTGTCTTTCTCACCTGGGATCCTTGGAGTGCAAAGTCTTCTGTTTTACATACAGCGCTTCTCAATATTGATCGACAGGAGGTGCTTTTGGGGTTTACCTTCTCAAGTTACAAAATTTTAAAAAGAAAATTAAGTTAAGACACTGTGTCTGAAGCAAAGTTCAAATCTGAAAGTGCAAATTATGGTTAGAATCAATGCATTTGTGCCCCCTTTCCTCTTCTTCACCCCCACTGGTCCCAGATCTTCCCCGTTCTCTCCTCATTATTCTTTCATCTGTCTTTGATTTTGTCGTTACTTCACTGTTTTTCTCCTCCTAATCTGCTCCACGCTCTGTTCACATACCACATCAGCTGTTTTCTGGTGCTGTGTTTAATTTCTCTGCTACGGGATAGTCTAAAGAGAAGGTTCTCTGCCAGGCACTGCTATGCTGCTGGTAATACATGTCTACCAGTACTTACAAAGGGGACTTGAAAAAAAAGGCAGAGAATTCCTTAGCCAGCATGCTTCAAGAAACATGTAAATTAGCACTAACTATAAATATACAGTTCATAAGCTATGTTGATTGCATGTAAAAGAACCCATAGTAGACATTTGGGAGGGCCTGATCTTGCTAGTGGATTGTACAGTAACCTTCTGGGTCTTATGCATCTTCGTGGACCCCACCTCGTAGCCTTGTTAGCCTGCTCTGGGCCACATGCTCAGTGAGGACCTCCTAGCCGCAGAGCACAAAAGTGCTTATGCCCACACCCTTCTAATTCTGCTCTAAAGGGTGGTGGCCGTAGAATGTATCTTCTGAGAGCAGCTCAAATGGAGAATTAAACAAGTTTTTGGTGAAAGTTGAAATTTATGGTTGTCATTCTCAAAACAGGTGAGTTGGGAAGCCCATCCTCTGTAGCCCTGCAGAGATACAGAAAGGAGGTACCCAGCTGGCCAAGTGGTAAGAATCAAGTGGTCCCTCTCCCCTCCTGCTGCTGTTTTATCCTGCTTTTGCCCTTGGTGGTGGTGGTAGATAGAAAGTATTCTCATTTCATTGATTTATTAGTGCTACCATTTTAATCTATTAAGAGCAAACGAAATGAGTTTTTTAAAAATCAACTAGTTGTGTAAGGGCTATGTTTGTGTGGGAAGTTAACTGTATGCACAGCCAGAAATCTTGGTAGTGGGGTGAATAGTCAAATACAGTAGAACTTGTCATGGTTTATTTTTCAGTTAATGCGGCACAAAGCAGCTAGACCCTTTTTTGTTTAAATCCCAGCAGTTGAACATTTTCTCAAACTGTATACTTTTTGGCCACAAAAGGTAGAATAGACTGACAATAAATGCATATTTCTTGGTAGATTAAGTACTTTCTATTGCTACACAGGACCATATTTAACCTGAAACATTCCCGTAGATATTGTAGGATTAACAAATGTTGTAGATAGTCTCCAATGTAGTTTTTGCTGAATTCTTCTATAGCGCTTGTGTCCTTTGAATTACCGCATGTCTCATAGTGAGCTTCCTGAAGGGAATGTTCATGAATAAGAATGTTGTTGCACAGGCTTACTGGCCCCTGCAGTTTATCAGACTCACTAAATAAACCTGAAAAGGAAACTTAAATCACTAAAGAGATATCCCTATAACTAATTTAGAAGACATTTTACTTGCTCCTTTCCTAGTGCAAATTTTCCCTTTTTTTTTTTTTTTTTTTTTTTTTTTTTTTGTGGTACGCGGGCCTCTCACTGTTGTGGCCTCTCCCGTTGCGGAGCACAGGTTCTGGACACGCAGGCTTAGTGGCCATGGCTCACGGGCCCAGCCGCTCCGCGGCACGTGGGATCTTCCCAGACCGGGGCACGAACCTGTGTCCCCTGCATCAGCAGGCGGACTCTCAACCACTGCGCCACCAGGGAAGCCCCAGATTTTCCCATTTTGAAGTACATTTGTTTTATGTAGAATGAAACAGGTGAATGTCCAGAGATGAACCAAGCCTCCTCCCATGGTAGTTTGTCATAGGAATGTGTCGTAGGGGAGAATGGGACAGCTAATGAATGGGTGCACTGACAACTCAGTTACTTTCTAGCCCTGATCTTCTGTGATGCTGAAAATGAAAGAGTATTAGTATGTATTTTAACAAGACACATATCTTAATTTTATAAGTATGTGTTTAAACAGTACACAGACACTTTACTTTTATATATGAAATATGTTTCAATATAGTCTTTATTTTTTATTTAAAAAATTTTTATTGGAGTATAGTTGATTTACAATGTTGTGTTAGTTTCAGGTGTACAGCAAAGTGAATCAGTTATGCATATACATATACCCACTCTTTTTTCTTTTTTTAGACTTTTTTCCATTTAAGCCATTACAGATTATTGAGTAGAGTTCCCTGTGCTATTCAGCAGATTCTTATTCATTATCTATTTTATATATAGTGGTGCGTATATGACAATCTCAATTTCCCGATTTGTTCCCCCCCCCACCCCTCCTGTAACCATAAGTTTGTTTTCTACATCCATGACTCTACTTCTGTTTTGTAAATAAGTTCAGTTGTATCGTTTTTTTTAAAGATTCCACATAGAAGTGATATCATATGATATTTGTCAGTCTGACTTATTTCACTCAGTATGACAATCTCTAGGTCCATCTATGTAGCTGCAAATGGCATTATTTCATTCTTTTTTATGGCTGAGTAATATTCCATTGTATATATGTGCCACATCTTCTTTATCCATTCATCTGTCGATGGACACTTAGGTTGCTTCCAAGTCCTGGCTATTGTAAACAGAGATGCAATGAATATTGTGGTACATGACTCTTTTTGAATTACGGTTTTCTCAGGGTATATGCCCAATAGTGGGATTGCTGGGTCATATGGTAGTCCTATTTTTAGTTTTTTAAGGAACCTCCATACTGTTCTCCGTAGTGGCTGTACCAATTTACTTGCCCACCAACAGTGCAAGAGTGTTCCCTTTTCTCCACACCCTCTCCAGCATTTATTGTTTGTAGATTTTTTGATGATGGCCATTCTGACCGGTGTGAGGTGATACCTCATTGTGGTTTTGATTTGCATTTCTCTAATAATTAGTGATGTTGAGCATCTTTTCATGTGCTTTTTGGCCATCTGTATGTCTTCTTTGGAGAAACGTCTGTTTAGATCCTCCACCCATTTTTTTTTTTTTTTACGGTACGCAGGCCTCTCACTGTTGTGGCCCCTCCCGTTGCGGAGCACAGGCTCCGGACGCGCAGGCTCAGCGGCCATGGCTCACGGGCCTAGCCGCTCCGCGGCGTGTGGGATCTTCCCGGACCGGGGCACGAACCCGTGTCCCCTGCATCGGCAGGCGGACTCTCAACCACTGCGCCACCAGGGAAGCCCTTCCACCCATTTTTGATTGGGTTATTTGTATTTTTGATACTGAGCTGCATGAGCTCTTTGTATATTTTAGAGATTAATCCCTTATCGGTTGCTTCATCTGCAAATATTTTCTCCCATTCTGAGGGTTGTCTTTTTGTTTTGTTTATGGTTTCCTTTGCTGTGCAAAAGCTTTTAAGTATATTTAGATCCCATTTGCTTATTTTTGTTTTTATTTTCATTACTCTAGTCTTTTTGTGTGGGATGAGTTAAATGAACCATTTATAGTATTTTATAAATATGAGTCAAATCTCAAGGTGGTTTGTTTCTGATGATTTGGAATTTGATGATATAACATTAATATATAAACTGAGGTAAGCAGTTTGTTCATTTCATGCCTGGTGAATGCTTTCATTTTTGAACATTAATTACCATGGTGGTTATTGTTCAGTCATACTCAGAGAAGCATTTAGATTTTCCAGTTTTCCGAAAGGCTTCCTATAAACGCTACAGCCATATACTCTGCTCTTCTCACTTGCACTTAGATACACTGACTTTACGGTTATCTTTCAGACATGTGCTCTGTTTCATCTCATAGATTTCAAGCAGGACCCAGGTCGTATACCTCTCTTCATAGCATCAGATCCCAGCAGGTTCTCACTTAGACACTGCAGCATGGGCCCCAGGAAATGTGTGATAGGGAACCCCACATCAGTGGACAACAACATTCATTTTCCTTCCTTAGAAATGTGTTTCTGCAGGGGATACAGCATGACTCCAGTCTCTTGCTACCTATTGAATACAGATGGCCCACCCCTTGGCATGCAGCTTTTACTATAGAAAGAGTACAGGACTAGGAGAACGGAGACTTGGGTGATAAACCCAGCTCTGCTCCTAACATCCAGTCTGACGCTGGGCAACTTGCTGATATCTCTGGGCCTCAATTCCTCATATTTAAGAAGTGGGGGTTGAACTACCATGATCTTGAAAGTTTCTTCATTGTCCCTTAGAGCTAAGAGTCTAGGAAATACATATTATAGATATGATGCAGTTGTTTCTTCTTCCTGGTCTTTCTCCCCACCTCATCCTCATTCTCTTCTTTTTAATTTATTGAATGCTTACTGTGTGCTAGGTACTCTGCCAGGGCCATTTGGAAAACTGCTTATGAAATGAAACTATTAGAAAAAACTGCTTCCCATCTGTCCCATTTAAGAGGGGAAGTGGCTGAAAGCTAGTAGTTTGAGGGACTTCTCAGTTACTGTCCTCCAGGGGTGCTATGGGGCCAAGAGCTTGTAGGAGGCTGGGACGCCAGGCAGCCCATTATCTGCTACCTCCTTTCTGAAGCGATGAAGCACAGCAAAACCAGTGGTGCTCCGTGTAACCTGAGCCTACATTGTGCCTAAGGTTTCTGTGGGTGACATTGTGGTAGCAACAGTAATGTGCAATATCAAACATTTAACCCTAGTCACTAAAAATTAGATTTTTCCTTTATTAAATAATGTATACCCAAGAGGTTTATGTTTCAAAAATTAAGTATTGGAACATTAGAGCAAATGCTAATAGTTACTATGCCTATGTCACCTCCCTGGTTCCCTTTGTTAATTCATAGGCTATATGGTAACTGAATTTTTTGTTGCTGATTCTATGATCAAATGCTAATTTTCATTGGGAGTACAAAGGTTGTAGAATTTTTCCCAGCCCCTAGTGCAGTCCTTGGCTGTTGTGAGCTCTGCCTAGATGCCTTGTCAAACAATGTGATGCTACCTGTCCCTGTATCTTCTTTCTTGGGGGCCATGTGAAAAAAGGAGTGGGGAATCTGATGTACATAAAGGTTTTGGTAAATAGAAGAAAGCCTCGAACATTACCCCTTCCTGGGACATTTGCCTTTAACAAGACTGAATTATTCCAAGTGATCTTGGGAAGTATTTGTAGTAAAATAATAAATTAAGATATTGACTGAGCCCAAAATAATCTCTAATGAAGGAATTTCAGGCAACTAGTAAACTCTTTCAGGGCATCTGATAAGTCACTTCCTGTAGATAGTTGCCTTCTGTTTAACTAAGTTGACCCTGCCTAATATGTAGATCTTTGAGCTTTCATCCACCAACTTCTGATGCCCACAGTAAAGAAACTCAAAAGAGCCCCTGAACTCTCAGTGCTGAAAGCAGAGGATTTTGGAGGCAAAGGGACTCGGCTTGCATCCTTGGCTCTAGTATTTATTATTCTAAGTAACTTCTCTAAGCCTCTGTACCCCCATTTTAAATGTGTACTTATCATGAGAATTAAACAAGCAAATGTCTATAAAATGCCTGACACAGTGATTGGCTAATAATAGACCCAGTAAATCTAATTTCTCTGTAATGAATGAGAATGTACTGTACAACCATAGTCACCTTAGAAGTCAACCTGGCAGACTATGGTTTTATTTCCATCATGCCCAGGAGGGGAAAAAAGGGACTTAGAATTTCAGACCTTGAATTGTATAGCAGCCTTACAACATTTATCTTTGTAGCTTCCCTCCTCTTCTCCTTGGGGTTCTGTCCATCATGATGCCGTGCTTCCCTGCCCTGGGAGAGACATGTGGTCCATGTGGAGTTAACCATAGCCTTCCCTGAGATTTGATGGAGGATCTATCTTCCTTTCGGGTTGTGAGTGGAAAGGATGTAAGCATAAGGTCGCTAGCTGGTAGGGAGTGAGGGGGAGTCTTCCTGAGAATGAAGCACAGAAGGAGGCCAGAGAAGGAGAGAGAAAGAGATAGTCCTGTTGATACTGTTTGAGCCTCTGAGTTCAGCTTTGACTGAGACCTTATCTTATGAAGCAATAAATCCTCCTTCTTTTCTTTGTTTAACTTGCTTGGGTTAAATATTTGTCACCTGCAACCAAAAGGCTTCGGATATATTCTAGAAGACACTCAGTGTGTCTAAGGGTACATCCATTCTGGAGCAAATATTTCTAAACCTAGTGAAGAGGTAAAAAGTCTTTGATTTCTTCTCAACTTTCATGTTCCATTTTAGTGGCAATGAAATTTAGCCTTAAGTGAGAGCTGTTATGAAGAGTAATTCACTTCACTTCAACTAATAAATATTGTTGAGCATGTCACATTTGGAAAGCCCTGAGCCAAGTGTTAGGAAGATACAGTGATGATACAAGGTCCCTATTGTTGGAGGATTTCTTTTTAATTTACATGGCTTTTTAAAAAGAGATGTTTTGGGTCCCAGTATTTATCATGCTCTGAAGGGAGAAAGCCGGGATGAAAGATCTTTATGCTCTCAGTCTAACAAGCAGAGCCACACCCCTTCATTCCAGGAAAGTTACAGAGCTAAGTCAGCCAAGTCCAGTGAAAGTGAGCTAATTACCACTCAGAGTGGAAGTTACCTCAAGCTCCTATCACAGGCAGCGGATACAGCTTGACGCAGGCAAACACAGTTTCTACAACAAACATTTTAGCAAATAAAGTTTCCCTTAACAAACATTTATAATGTCAAAGGTACAAGTTAATGGAACTTGGAATTATTAACACCAACCTTTCTGCTGTATAGTAACGTTCTTTGCCCTTAACAAATAGTCGTAGGCAAAAACAACTATATGATGAAAATATAAAGAATGAGTACAGTTTTAACTATATACTGAAAATATAAAGAGTAAGTATAGTCTATGCTAACTAGGATATAAGTGATGTTAATTTTACTAAAGGCTGAGTCAAAGATATTTGAGGCTTATAATTTTCTGTTTTTACACCCCCCCCCAAAACTTAGGTCTTTAGTCAAGGTCATTTTTAAACCTCAGATATATATACAGAAAAATTATAGTGCCGGGAGAAAGTGATGTAAAAACAGGGTACTTGGAGTACATGGAGAGAACTCACCCAGTTGGTAAGAATCTGATGGAAAAGGGTGATTCACTTTTTTTTTTTAACGTGTCTCAGCAGTCTCTGCTCCCCCATCCCCCCAACTTTGTGGTTAGATAGCTGATGTTGGCATTTGCCATGTGAATTATACCAAGTTTCAGTTTGATACCTCACATCTGACTGTTAGAGCAAAAATAAAATTCACACTTTCTAAGCATTTAAAATACCCAGCTAAAGTTAGCTGTGAAACTCAGCTTTTTGGGTTTTGATTGGTGTTTATGATAACTAATAAACTGGCAAGCAGTTGATCTGTTAATCTAAAACTTTCTATCTAGATCTATAGCAGTCAAAGCTTATTTAGAATTCTGACAATCAGGAGTATGTCAGGAGGCTGGAAACCACATCATAAGAAGAAGGCTGAAGGACTGCAGCTGCTTAGCTAGGATGATAAATTAATTGTCTTAAATTATTTGGAGGATTCTTTAATGTGGAAGGGAAAGAAATTATTCTCTATGGCTCCAGGGTGGTAGAATTAGGACAGTGAGTGTTCATTTTAACACATTTTCTTTTGGTGATTTTAGGAGCCAAATGGTAAAGATATATTTACCCAGTAGTATTCTAATTATGTTTGCATAATTCCCATTTTAAATAACGAAAGTACTGAAATGGAGCCCTAAAAGAGAAAGAAGTTATCACAGTCAGATTTTACCTTAATACTTCTTAATACATTGCCTGAAAGAAGATATTTTAAGGTAACGTTTTCAACTGTTGTAAGCCATCAAACTCTTTCTTTAAGTGGAAGACCACAATTTTTATGAAAAAAATATATGCCTCATTATTTCATAGTTTATAATGACTGTTAATGCCTATTTTAAATTAGTACCTTTAGGATCAACAAACTTTGTTTAAAATAGAAATGTAACATACAACTTTGGGTTCGAGTCTAGGTACACTGTTGTATCACCTAAGCAGCACATAAAATGTTGATTACTGAACTCTGTAGTAACAGCAGGCAGTTGGTATCAATAAGTCCTAGAGATAACAAGCTAAGGTATATATTGCCTGTTGTATGATTGTCTTTGTGAACAAAATATTTACGAAAACATTTTGTCCAAATTTACATCTATTTTAAATTAATTTCCATAATATGGGTATAGTAAGTTTAAGATAAAAATTCATTGTGATGCTATGTATAATATACACTATCCTTTAGTTAATCTTCAATGTAAAATTAGATATACAGATTTTTAGATTTTATAAAACCTAAAAAGTATATGTAAAACTATATGAAATTTGAATATTAAATTAAAAGATAGTAAACAAATTGTTTTGTAGGGAAGCAAGTTCATGAAGTATGCAATTTTTAGCAATATTTTTTAAAAAATTAGCCTCACAGCTGCTTTTAATTTTGTACCCTTTGCCTTTGTCATTTATATCTTAGTCCTCTGTAAATACAGCATTGTGAGGGGAAAAATACAGAAATAGTTTGTGTCAGTTAGGATCCAGTCAAGAAAGTCAGAGTTACACCAGTTATTTTAACAGAATTTAACACAGGGAATTCGTTAAGTTTTGGAGGAACTTTTTTTTTAATTACATGCTACAGTAATTCAAATTAATTGTTGATGTTTCTAGGGAAACCCCTCACCCAGATCAATTTAACACACTTCGGGATTTACTTGCTGGTGGTGGCTGTGGCTTCCGGCATCCTCTGTGTCCTCACCTTCTCAGGTTTTACTCATTGGTGGGGATATGACTTCCAACAGCTCTGGGGAGTATTTTTACTGTTCAACGTTCAAGTAGAATGAGTTCTTCTCTTCTAATTCCCATATGTAAAATCTGAGGGAAGGTACAGGTTGTAAACTACACAACCCTGGAGGGCACTATACATATCAGAGACATTGTAATTTATATATTGTGGCATAAAGTACTTTTGTATACTAACAAAAGTATATTATGAAAAATTTCCAAGAGATAGAAATGAAGTATCTTGAGGAAGAGGCACTTTAAAAAAATTTATACATGTATCATGTGAACCAGTGTAGCTCTGGCAGATCAGCGGCCCCACTGGAGCCATATAGAATATGAGATGGGCAGTTACCTGAAGGGGAGAAGTGAAGTGGTTGCTTTTACCAGAAAGGCTGGAGGTACATGAGGAAGGGGTTTGGGGAAGTGGATGTGGCCTGGAGCCCTGTGGGAGTGTCAGCAATGGAGCAGTCACTCTGATCCGAAAGGAACCATGATTTGCTCTTCCTACTTTTTTTTTTTTAATTATTTATTTATTTAGGCTGCACCAGGTCTTAGTTGCGGCACGCGGGATCTTTAGTTGCAACATGTGGGATCTAGTTCCCGAGCAGGGAACGAACCCAGGCCCCCTGAATTGGGAGAGTGGAGTCTCACCCACTGGACCACCAGGGAGGTGCCTGCTCTCTCTACTCTTGACAAGAGGAACCACCATGTTTCCCTTTTCACTCCGAATATCAGGAAGCTCAACTCCATTTCATGGCTCTCATGACCTGCACTTCTGTGATCCATATTTCCCTCTGTTCTTTACTTGCTACTGTAATTTATGTTTTTCCTTCATCCTGATTTTTACTTTTTACTTGTAGTTTACCTTTTACTGTATTTTTTTTCTTGCCATGAATTATCTCAAGTCTTTTGAGTATTTGACAGTGAATGAATGAATGGATGGAAAGAAGCACTGTGACTGAAAGTACGTAATGGCTCTACTAGGAAGACAAGAGCAAACCTGAGGCTACGAAGGATGGTGACATTTACCACATGTGCATAACACACGTTCTAAAGTTGATATGTTCCTGGGAAGTTGCATATATACTAAACTTGATATGATTGTTTTTATCTATTGTGATTTTCAAGTACAGAAAAATCACTGTTTTCAATGCTTCACCTTTCAGTTTGGTGCATCTAGAAACCTAAAACCATCTGTATCTCACTGTTTTGAGTACTGTCTGTTCATATGTCTGCTTGGAGGCCTTTTACAAGATTAATTAGCAGTAGCTCTTCTCTTTACCTAAGAAGGAACATCATTTAGTTGCAAAAGAATGTGAATGTAAACTATATAGAGCAATGCATACATTTCTTGTTTGCAGTTATTCCAATTGTATAAAGTGAATTGGTTGCCCATATCATGTTTGCTTACAGAGCCCTATAGCAGGGAGCTCATAAACAAATAGCCTTGTAGCCTTATAAATTAAAAGAGGGTCATAGTATCCCTTTCATTTAAATCAAAACAGTAGTAACAGTAGCTAATTTTGTTGAATATTTACTGTAAGGGGAGCACTGGGCTAAGTGCTTTGTGTTATTATCTTACTTAATTTTCACAACAGCCCTGTAGTATAACACTACTGTTATCCCTGGTTTACAAATAAAGAAAGTGACCCTTAGAGGTGGTTAAGTAAATTTCACAGAGATACAGAGCTAGTGAATGGGGGAGCTAGGATTCTAGTCCAGGTATTTTGACTCTATAATTAAACAGGAAGCATTATAAATATTTTCTGGTTGGAAGTCTCATTTTAGAACTAAAAATATCATAGAACATAAGAATAATTTCCAGTTGCTAGATATAAAGAAGCATGGTGGTATAATGGCAGAAATGTGGTTTGAGTCTCAACTTGGCCATTCTTTAGTTGTGTAGATGCGGGCAAGTCTCATGGCTTTTCTAACTGTTGGTTTTCTCGTAGGTAAAATAGCAATAATAATAGTAAGCTTTTGATTTAAATGTGTAAAGACAAAAGGCACATAATAGGCAGTTAATCGTAGGTTTATTATTATTAAAAGGATCCATAAATATAACTATTACAACTCAAGTTATGTGCTACGTGTCATGGAAACATAAGTATGCAGAGTCTTGGGACTTGATATGCAGGACTTAACTAGGTCTTAGAAGAAGTTGGTGATGAAGGAACGTGGCTATTCAGCCTCTAAGGCTCCTGGGAAGAGTCTCTAAGCAGCGGTGATGGGGGCAGCTCTGGTTTCATCCTCAGAGAGGAACAGTGGACACCGTGGAGATCATCTCTCATCTCCTTCTAACCATCTTTTTGGTGCCTTGCTTTCCCCAGGAACATCAATCTTGCCTTCAGGGGGCCTGGAGAGGAAGCCCGGTGCAGTAGTGATTGTCCCTTGTCCACCCCGTACCACATGTGTGTGTTTCTACCCGATTCCTGAAATTCCTTTGACTGGGAGCAATTCTTCCCTATTTAGACATCAAGAGCTTGAGAAGCAAACATCCACTCCTGGAAGAAATGAATTTACACTTACAGACCACCGGCAGTTAATTACTCAACAAGTTCAAATGCTCATTTAATCTCCTCTAGGAGGAATTCACATATTCAGAGAACTTGTATGAACAGGGGATATCACCAAAGAGAACTTAAACATCATTTGATTTTTGTCTGAATGCTTTGTGGAAGCCTCTAGTAAATTGATAGCCTTAGGTCATCGAGAAAAGGGAAGTATATCCTAAACAATTACTTTTCTCAGTCATTCTTCCTGAGGCAAAAGCAATAAATTTAGGAGTTCACCAAGCTTCATTTTTTTTTTAATATAACGAGACCGTGTGTACTGAACACAGTGGGCAGCACAGGCAAGGGCCATGGGGGCTCAGGCGACGGAGTGTTTATGAGGACTGTAGTGGCCAGGGTGGTGGAGCAGCGCCTCTCCCCTCTCTGTGGACTCGCACCGTCCCCCTCAGAGCCTCTCAAAAGTTCTGTGGGGACAGCAGAGCAGGATGACTTGCCGCATTTTACAGTTGGGGAAACAGTTCCAGTGCTTGGAACTCAGTGCTTGAACGCGTGCTCGGTTTCTTTATGCATTTTTATTATATGCCTGGAAGAATAGCCAAGGATGACTGTAAATGATCAGGTTTCTCCTGATTTTATTTTAACTCTTAATCATCTCATTTTCAAGTTTTCTTTAGCACAGAACACTCTTTATTTGACCCACCATCATTGCTGGTGTGATACCCATTTGACGGGGTCCACAGTTTTCTCAGTACTCACAAGCCAAGTACACTGACTAAATCGTCCTGTGCACCTGGATTTTCATGGCCAGACTTTAAAAAGTAGATCTTGGAAGCCATGAAAGGAAATGAAGAGAGGCGGTTTAACCTACTTTATGTGTTCTCTAGTTGAATAACTAGGTGGTAAATTTTATAAAATAAAACGTACTCTGCATGCTCATCCCAAAAGCGTTTGCTTTTGGATTGGGCAGCTAGCCGTGTTAAAGTGAGCTACGTTTTGAATACTTTAAAAAAATCAGATTTCTTTCAACCGGTGTGTGATATTTCAAGTATTTGTGATGTTCTTGATCACATTGTAGTTATGCTTAGATTTCATCCCTGTCACTAAGTTTGATGACTGGAAGCATTAGCAGGGTTGTGAAAATCTAATTTTCTTTAACATTATACCTCATGAGTCGAAATAAGCAATTCCTTGAAGACAAGCCTTAGTAATCTGTGTATATCTCAGAATCTAGAAGTGTAATTTGATGATACTAGATGCTCTAGAAACAAGACATGTACAAACTCCTCAGCGTGTCCTACAAGAGCCTTCGTGGTCTCTCCTGTGTACATTCCCAGCCTCATCATTCTCCCTCCCTGCCACCACCTCAGTCACCTTATACTAGACCGAGTTCTGCAGTTTCCCAGACAGGCCAGCCTAGTCTTCCTTCCCTGTCATGCCTGAGAAACACTCATTTCACAAGATCCAGCTCAAGCATCACCTCCAGCATGAAACTTTCTTTTGATATTTTCTCCTCAGTAGAACTGATCACTCTTTTCTTTATGGATCCACTCTGTATTGTACATCTTTCCTTCAGAGCATTCATGAGCCCGTATTTATTAACACACACTTGTACCTCTACTCAGTTTCAGGTTCCCTGAAGGCAGGGCCCATGCTGGATTCATTTCTGTATTCACAGCAACAATGCTTATCACAAATAGAGGGTGCTCAGTGATTGTGTGGATGGAAAGATGGAAGGAAGGAGGAGAGCAAGGGAGAAGGAAGATGGAAGGAAGGAAGGGATTGTACTACATTAATCAACACCCATTATTTAGACTAAATATTTGTAAAAAAATAAAATAAAAATTTCAATCTGCTTGCAAAACCTTCTGAATCTTTCTCTTTTCCAGTCAACCAATCATTAAATGATGTGGTGTTTCTTACATGTATACCTTCATTTCCCCAGGATGGGGGGCACCAGGGAGCTGTGGAGTATCTGCCAGGGTGTGGGTGTCCTGGATGAACTCATCTTCCTGACTTCGAGTGGGAGCTATGGACTCCCATCACTTTTGTGTGGTATTGTTAGACAATTTGTGTAGCCTTTTGTATCTCATTGTTCTTACTTGTAATATGGAAGAATAATACTTATTTTACCTCGTAAGATTTCTTTGAGGACCAAATGAGAGAATGTTTCTGAAAGCACTTTGGAGAGTATGAAGTGTTACCTAAGCAGACGGAGGATGCATTCCTGCATTGCTATTTAGTGACCTGGTACCGTGGGGTTTTTCGCAGCCTTTGGAACCTTCTGATCTGGGTGTGTCCTTATTGCTTATAAAAGAGGTAAAGTGATATCTACAATTATGATTTATTTCACCAGTTAGATTAATGGCAACATTGATGCTGCTGATCTACGTTGGTGAACATTGCCTTCAAAACAGGAAAGTGACCTTTATTTCTGCTTGAATCAACTCCCAACCTGGAACGTCAGCCTAGAAACAAAAGTATATATTATCATGAGAAGGTGTGTTCATCAAACAAGTGAAAATTAATTCTAGTTAGTTGTACTTTTAAGTTTTATGTAAAACTCTCTTAAATAGAAGATAATAAATTACATGAACGTAATAATTTTAAGGTTCAAGGCTCATTTTAAGGCTCATTTCCTAGCCTCCTTGTTTTTCTGCCAGACAAGAGCATGATTATTTGAAAATCTATGCTTTTGACATGTTTGAAACTTATTTATTTCTTCTTTGTCATAAGAATAATTTTCCAACGATAGCTGTACTTCTGTTGATACTTCTTTGCACCAGGACTTGTGTTTGGAACGTCTGCTTCTTTTATCACTGCTCAAATTGCACTCCTCAACCATCTGCACAAAATGACATATAGTGGTGCTGAGCAAACAGTCAGGGATATTGAGAACTCCTTATATTCCTACCTGAACAAATACAGGAATCAAAATTTAGGGCGGCAACAACCACAGTTTCCATTGAATAGAGAGCAATTTATGATATAGAACAGCAGATAGACAACTATAAACAATACAAGGCAAAACAGGTGAGCAAAACAAACCACAGTGAGTACAGTGCCCCTTGGAAACAGATTTCAGCAACAGAGTGATGGTAATCACTTGTCAGTCAAGTACTGGGTACCAATTTAGTTTACAGTCTTTGAGTAGATTGGAGCAAGTGATACGTGTCTGATACACTGAGGAGGAGAATTAAAATGATTCGGCTTTATTCATGCTCAGAAACTACCCCAGTCTCTTTCACTGGAAATTATTTTCAAATTTTGATGTTGAGCACAAGAGAAAAACTATGATTCAGAAGGAAAGCACTTGAGAATCTGAGGCCTGCACCTGGGAGAGATGGCAGATATCACAGTTGAGACGTGTATCTTAGAACAGAGAGGAGCTGAGAAAGTCATCCTTATTACTAGCTACCATGCTAGTTGCAAAGAGTGATAGGGTGCCAGTCCATTCAATGAGGCCACATGTTGAATAGACCTCTCAATAGCTCCTCATCATGGGGAAGAAATTGTTCTTATTAGTACTTTTTTTTAATTGAGGTATAATTTACATAAAGGAAAATTCACTCTTTTTGTGTGTGTACAGTTCTATGAGTTCTAATCAACACATAGAGTCATATAACCACCACCACAGTCAAAACTGGGAACAGTTCCATTATCCTTCATATGCTCTCATGCCCCTTTATAACTCCTGTCCTCATCCTCAGCCCCTGGTAACCACTGGTCTGTTTCAGTACTGATGGTTTTGCCTTTCCCAGAATGTCAGAAAGATGAGATCATGCAGTGTGCAGCCTTTTGACTCTGGCTTCTTTCACTTAGCATAACACACCTTAGATTCATCTGTGTTGTTGCACATATCAGTATTCATTCCTTTGTATTGCTGAGTACTATTCCATTGGGTGGATCTACCACAGCTTATTGAGCCATTCACCAGTTGAAGGTATTTCAGTTGTTTCTAGTTTGGGGCATTTATGAATAAAGAAGCTACAAACATTCATGTGTGGGTTTTCATGTGAGCATATGCTTTCAGTTCACTTGTTTTCAATTCTAGCTAGGAATGAGATTGCAGGATTGCATGGCAAGAATATAGCCAACTTTCATAAGAAAATCTTTTATTAGAGATGTCCAAACTTTTTACAAACCAGCTATGCCATTTTTGCATTCCCACCAGCAATGGGAGTTCCATTTGCTTCACATCCTCACTGGCACTTGATACTGTTTATCTTTTAAATTTTAATTTTAGTGGATGAGTAGTAATATCTCATTGTGACTTTAATTTGCATTTCCCTGATGGCTAATAATATTGAGTATCTTTTCACATGTTTATTGGCCATCTGTATATCATTTGTGAAGTAATGCTTCGATTCTTTTTGGCTGTTTTTTTATTTTATTTTATTTTGTCTTACTAAATTGTTGGAGTTATTTTTGAATTCTGGATACACTTTTTTATATGTATTATGTATATATTTTTTTCAAATATTTTCTCCCAGACTGTAGTTTGCTTTTTTTGCCTTAACAGTATCTTAAGAAGAGCAAAAGTTTTACATTTTGATGAAGTCCAATTTATCCTTTATAGGGAATATATTGTACTTTTCACGTCCTATTTAAGAATCTTTGCCTAATCCAAGGCTACTGAGAAGTTCTATATTTTCTTCTTAAAGACTTTATAATTTTAGCTCTTATAACAGGTCTGTGATCCACTTTGAGTTCATTTTTATATATGGTATGAGATAAGGGTTGAGATTCTTTTTTATACATACCATTGTTCTAAGCACCATTTCCTGAAAAGATTATTCTCTCTGTTGAATTGTCTTGGTACCTTTGTTGAAAATCAGTTGGCCATATGTTTGTAAGTCTGTTTCTGGATTTTGTTTTGTTTCATTGATTTATATGTCTGTCTTTATACGTATACCACACTGTCTCTATTTCTGTGGCTTTATATGAGTCTTAAAAATCAAGTAGTATAAGATTTCCAACTTTGTTCGTTTTTAAAAAATTGTTTCAGCTGTCTTAATTCCTTTACATGTTCATATGCCTTTTAGAATTAACTTGACAATTTCTATGAAAAGGCCTGGTGAGGTTTGGATTGCAAAACTCTGTAGTTTTGCATTTATAGAGCAATTGACGGAGAATTGACGTCTGAACAATATTGAGTCTCTCGATCAATGAGTATAGCTTATTATCTCTATTCAGGTCTTATTTCATTTCTTTTAGGAAATTTTGCAGTTATTAGTGTTTAGGTGTTGCATACATTTTGTTGAATTGTACCTAACTGTTTCACATGTTATGCTGTTAAAATGATTATCTTTGAAAGATATCTTTCTGTTATTGATTTCTTATTTGACTCCATTGTGCTTCAATCAATGCACTGGATGAATGTAATAATTTAAAATTTACTGAGACTTGTTTTATGGCTCAGAATACGATCTCGTTTTGTAAAGGTTTTCTGTACACTAAAAAGAATGTGTGTGTTTCTGTTGTTGGGTGGAGGGTTCTATAATTATCAGTTAGGTAGCTTTGGTTACTAGTATTCACATCTTACATATTCTTATTGGATTTTTCTCTCCTTGTTCTGTCAACTATAAAAGTGGCCTTGAAATCTCAAACTGTAATTGTGGATTATCTGTTATACTTTCAGTTTTATTGGTTTTTGCTTCAGGTACTTTGAAGCTCTTATTATTAGGTGCATACACATTTAGGATTTTTATATCCTTCCTCTTGATGAACTGACTCACTTATAATTGTAAAATGTCCCTCTTTATGGCAGGTAATTTTTTTTTCTTGAAACCTGCTTTGTCTGGTATTGATTCTCTAGTTTTCTTTTGATTAGTGTTAGCATGATACATCCTCTTCCATCCTTTTACATTTAACCTTTCTGTGTCTTTATATTTGAAGGATTTTTTTTGTTGACATCACTGTTGATTCATGTT
The DNA here is from genome assembly GCF_964341445.2 of Mesoplodon mirus. Lineage (NCBI taxonomy): Eukaryota > Metazoa > Chordata > Mammalia > Artiodactyla > Ziphiidae > Mesoplodon > Mesoplodon mirus. The sequence continues at coordinate 31,488,067 of NC_138986.1, read as the reverse complement.
TTTTAGCCAAATTAACAACCCCTGACTTTTTATTGGAGTATTTAGAGCATCTTATGTTTTATATGATGATAAATATGGGTGAGTTTATTTTTTTCTTTTTATTTATTTTTTAAACAGCAGGTTCTTGTTAATTATCTGTTTTATACATATTAGTGTATATATGTCAATCCTAATTTCCCAATTCATCCCACCGCCATCAACACCCCCGTCACCCTCCAGTTTCCACCTTTGGTGTCCATACGTTTATTCTCTAAATCTGTGTCTCTATTTCTGCCTTGCAAAATGGTTCATCTGTACCATTTTTCTAGATTCCACATATGTGCATTAACATATGATATTTATTTTTCTCTTTCTGACTTGCTTTACTCTGTATGACAGTCTCTATGTCTGTCCACATCTCTACAAATGACCCAATTTTGTTCCTTTGTATGGCTGAGTAGTATTCCATTATACATATGTACCACATCTTTATCCATTCGTCGACGATGGGCATTTAGGTTGCTTCCATGACATGGCTGTTGTAAATACTGCTGCAGTGAACATTGGGGTGCATGTATCTTTTTGAATCATGGTTTTCTCTGGGTATATACCCAGTAGTGGGATTGCTGGGTCATATGGTAATTCTATTTTTAGTTTTTTAGTTTTTTAGTTTTTAGCTTTTTAAGGAACCTCCATACTGTTCTACATAGTAGCTGTATCAGTTTACATTCCCACCACCAGTTGTGAAGAGGGTTCCCTTTCCTCCACACTCTTTCCAGCATTTGCTGTTTGTAGATTTTCTGATGATGCCCATTCTAACCGGTGTGAGGTGATACCTCATTGTAGTTTTGATTTGCATTTTTCTAATAATTAGTGATGTTGAGCAGCTTTTCATGTGCCTCTTGACCATCTGTATGTCTTCTTTGGAGAAATGTCTATTTAGGTCTTCTGCCCATTTTTTAATTAGGTTGTTTGTTTTTTTAATATTGAGGTGCATGAGCTGTTTATATATTTTAGAGATTAATCCTTTGTTGATTCATTTGCAAATATTTTCTCCCATTCTGATGGCTGTCTTTGCATCTTGTTTATGGTTTCATTTGCTGTGCAAAAGCTTTTAAGTTTCATTAGGTCTGATTTGTTTATTTTTGTTTTTATTTCCATTACTCTAGGAGGTGGGTCAAAAAAGATCTTGCTGTGATTTATGTCAGAGTGTCCTTCCTATGTTTTCCTCTAAGAGTTTTATAGTGTCCAGTCTTACATTTAGGCCTCTAATCCATTTTGAGATTAATTTCATGTATGGTGTTAGGGAGTGTCCTAATTTCATTCTTTTACATGTAGCTGTCCATTTTTGCTAGCACCACTTATTGAAGAGACTATCTTTTCTCTATTGTATATCCTTGCCTCCTTTGTCATAGATCAGTTGACCATAGGTGTGTGCATTTGTCTCTGGGCTTTCTATCCTGTTCCATTGATCTGTATTTCTGTTTTTGTGCCAGTACCATATTGTCTTGATTACTGTAGCTTTGTAGTATAGTGTGAAGTCAGGGAGTCTGATTCCTCCAGCTCTGTTTCTTTCCCTCAAGACTGCTTTGGCTATTCGGGGTCTTTTGTGTCTCCATATAAATTTTAAGACTTTTTGTTTTAGTTCCATAAAAAATGCCATTGGTAATTTGAGAGGGATTGCATTGAATCTGTAGATTGCTTTGGGTAGTATAGTCATTTTCACAATATTGATTCTTCCAATCCAAGAACATGGTATATCTCTCCATCTATTGGTATCATCTTTAATTTCTTTCATCAGTGTCTTATAGTTTTCTGAGCACAGGTTTTTTACCTCCTTAGGTAAGTTTATTCCTAGGTATTTTATTCTTTTCTGTTGCAATTGTGAATCAGATTGTTTCCTTAATTTCTCTTTCTGATCTTTCATTGTTAGTGTATAGGAATGCAAGAGATTTCTGTGCATTAATTTTGTACCCTGCAACTTTACCAAATTCATTGATTAGCTCTAGTAGTTTTCTGGTAGCATCTTTAGGATTATCTGTGTATAGTATCATGTCCTCTGCAAACAGTTACAGTTTTACTTTTTCTTTTCCAATTTGTATTCCTTTTATTTCTTTTTCTTCTCTGATTGCCATGGCTAGGACTTCCAAAACTATGTTGAAGAGTAGTGGTGAGAGTGGACATCCTTGTCTTGTTCCTGATCTTAGAGGAAATGCTTTCAGTTTTTCACCATTGCGAATGATGTTTTCTGTGGGTTTGTCATATATGGCCTTTAGGATTTTGATGTAGGTTCCCTCTCTGCCCACTTTCTGGAGAATTTTTATCATAAATTGGTGTCGAATTTTGTCAGAAGATTTTTCTGCATCTATTGATATGATCATTCGGTTTTTATTCTTCAGTTTGTTACTGTGTATCACATTGATTGATTTGCGTATATTGAAGAATCCTTACAGCCCTGGGATAAATCCCACTTGATCATAGTGTATGACCCTTTTAATGTGTTGTTGGATTCTGTTTGCTAGTATTTTGTTGAGGATTTTTGCATCTTTATTCATCAGTGATATTGGTCTGTAATTTTCTTTTTTGTAGTGTCTTTGTCTGGTTTTGCTATCATGGTGATGGTGGCCTCATAGAATGACTTTGGGAGTGTTCCTTCCTCTGCAATTTTTGGAAGAGTTTGAGAAGGATGGGTGTTAGTTCTTCTCTAAATGTTTGATAGAATTCACCTGTGAAACCATCAAGTCCTGGACTTTTGTTTATTGGAACATTTTTAGTCACAGTTTCAATTTCATTACTTGTGATTGGTCTATTCATATTTTCTGTTTCTTCCTGGTTCAGTCTTGGAAGGTTATATCTTTTTAAGAATTTGTCCATTTCTTCCAGGTTGTCCATTTGATTGGATAGAGTTACTTTTAGTAGGCTCTTAGGATACTTTGTATTTCTGTGGTGTCTGTTGTAGCTTCTCCTTTTTCTTTTCTAATTTTATTGATTTGAGTCCTCTCCCTCTTTTTTTTGATGAGTCTGGCTAAAGGTTTCTCAATTTTGTTGACCTTCTCAAAGAACCAGCTTTTAGTTTTATTGCTCTTTGCTATTGTTTTCTTTGTTTCTATTTCATTTATTTCTGCTCTGATCTTTATGATTTCTTTCCTTCTACTAACTTTGGGTTTTGTTTTTTCTTCTTTCTCTAGTTCCTTTAGGTGTAAGGTTAGATTGTTTATTTGAGATTTTTCTTGTTTCTTGAGGTAGGATTGTATTGCTATAAACTTCCCTCTTAGAACTGCTTTTGCTGCATCCCACAGGTTTTGGATCATTGTGTTTTCATTGTCATTTGTTTCTAGGCTTTTTTTTGTGTGTGTGGTACGTGGGCCTCTCACTGTTGTGGCCTCTCCTGTTGCAGAGCACAGGCTCCAGACGCACAGGCTCAGCAGCCATGGCTCACGGGCCCAGCCTCTCTGCGGCATGTGGGATCCTTCCGGACTGGGGCACGAACCCGTGTCCCCTGCCTCGGGAGGCGGACTCTCAACCACTGCGCCACCATGGAAGCCCTAAAGCATCATCATTTAAAAAATCTATTCTGTGCTCCTAAATCAAGAATAAAACTTACAAAGGCAGGATTGTTTCCTCTTTGGACTTTATATTCTAGAAAATATTTAAAATATGGTTTTGTTGTTTTAATTCTAACATTTTCTGGTGTGTGTGTGTGTTGGGGGTGGGGGAGAGTTCTGGTATTTGACAAGAAGAGGGAAGCTTTCTTTACAGCAACTCTGTTTTCTGCAGTGTTGGCAGACAAGTGTCCGAGGACAGTGTCAGTTTAAATGTGTACTTGGGGGCAATTCTTGACCTGTCCCTCATCTCCAGTGAGTTGCAGGTGGTGTGCAAGGAAGCTGAGCGTGCCACCTCAACTTTCTGAATAGCCTGTAGATCTATATTTAGTGTTTCTTTTAGTCTATGTAGGTGAAAGAAAAGGTAAACTCAGCTAAAAAGAATTTTGCTTCTAAGGAGGATACATTATGCTGCAGGAATGAGAAGGGCAAGATTGTGCAGGTGATGGGAAGGTGCTTAAGAAGCCTTGGTTCAGTTACCAACTCAAGTTTTTTGATACTTGGGGTGTCAGCAAGTGAGAATATTTTTTTTCTAATTAAGACTTTATTATTTTTAGATCAGTTTCAGGTTCACAGCAAAATTGAGAGGAAGGTACAGAGATCTCCCATGTACCCTCTACCCTTACACATGCATAACATCCCCATTATCAGCATCCCTCACCAGAGCAATACATTTGTTAACAATTGATGAACCTATGTGGACACACTGTAATCACCCAAAGTCCACAGTTTATATTACAGTTCACTCTTGGTGCTGTACATTCTGTGGGTTTGGACAAATGTGTGATGACACATACCCATCACTATGGTATCATACAGAGTATTTTCACTGCCGTAAAAGTACTCTGTGCGCTCCCTATTCATCTCTTTCTCCCCTCTCCCAAGCCCTGGCAACCACTGATGTTTTTATTGTCTCCATAGTTTTGCCTTTTCTAGAATGTTACATAGTTAGAATCATACAGTAGGTAGCCATTTCAGATTGTCTTCTTTCATTTAGTAATATGCATTTAAGGTACTTTCATGTCTTTTCATGGCTTGATAACTCATTTTACTTTAGCCCTGAATAATATTCCATAATCTGGATGTACCACAGTTTCTCTCTTCACCTAATGAAGGACGTCTGGGTTGTTTCCAAGTTTTGGCAATTATCAGTAAGAGTGCTATAACATCCCTCTGCAGGTTTCTGTGTGGACATAAGTTTTCAGCTCTTTTGGGTAGATACCAAGGAGCATGACTGCTGGATCCTATGGTAAGAATATGTTTAGCTTTGTAAGACTGCCAAACTGTCTTCCAAAGTGGCCATACTATTTCGTCTTCCCATCAGCAATGAATGGGAGTTCCTGTTGCTCCACATTCTCACCAACATTTGGTGTTGTCAGTGCTCCAGTTTTTGCCATTCTAATAGTTGTATAATGATATATTGTTGTTTTAATTTACATTTTCTGATGACATATGATGTGGAGCCTTTCTTCATATGCTTATTTGCCATCTGTATATCTTTGATGAGGCGTTTATGAAGGTCCTCAGCCCGTTTCTATAAATTGAGGTATAATTGACATATAACATTATATTAGTTTCAGTTAGGCAGCATAATGATTTGATATTTGTATATATTGCAAAATGATCACCACAGTAAGTCTAGTTAACATACATCACCACACATTGTTACAGGATCGTTTTTCTCATGATGAGAACTTTTACGATTTACTGTCTCAGCAACTTTCAAATGTGCAGTATAGTGTTGTTAACTATAATTGCCAGGCAGTACATTACATGCCCATGACTTATTTATAGCTGGAAGTTTATGCCTTTTGACTCCCTTAACCCATTTCACCTACCCCCAGCCCCTCTCCTCTGGCAACTGCTAATCTGTTTTCTGTATTTATGGGTTTTGGTTTTTTTTAATTCCACATATAAGTAATATTGTACAGTATTTGTCTTTATCTGTCTGACTTATTTTACTTAGCATAATGCCCTCTAGGTCCATCCATGTTGTCACAAGTGGCAAGATTTCATTCTTTTTTTACAGCTGAATAATATTCCACTGTATGTATGTACCACAGTTTCTTTCTTCATTCATCCATTGATGGACACTTGGGTTGTTTCCGTATCTTGGCTATTGTAAATAATGCTGCATTGAATATGGGGGAGCATATAATCTCTTTGAGTTAGTGGTTTTTCTTTCCTTTGGATAAATACCCAGAAGTGGAATTGTTGGATCACATGGTAGTTTAGTTTTTAATTTTTTGCAGAAGCTCCATACTGTTTTCCATAGTGGCTGCACCTATGCACATTCCCAGCAACAAGGATTCCCTTTTATCCACTTCCTTTCCAACACTTGTTATCTCTTGGTTTTTTTAATCTGATAATAGCCATTCTGTCAGGTGTGAGGTGATATCTTATTGTGGTGTTGATTTGTAGTTCCCTGGTGATTAGTGATGTTGAGCATGTGTTCATGTACCTGTTTGGCCCATTTTTAACCAGATTGTCTGTCTTCTTGCTGTTGAGCTTTTAGAGTTCTTTGTACATTTTGGATAACAGTCCTTTATCAGATGTGTCTTTTGCAAATGTTTTCTCCCAGACTCTGGCTTGTCTTCTTATTCTCTTGACATTGGCTTTCACAGAGGAGAAGGTTTTTTGTTTTTTTTTTTTTGTGCAGTACATGGGCCTCTCACTGTTGTGGCCTCTCCCGTTGCGGAGCACAGGCTCCGGATGCACAGGCTCAGCAGCCATGGCTCACGGGCCCAGCTGCTCCACAGCATGTCGGATCTTCCCGGACTGGGGCACGAACCTGTGTCTCCTGCATCGGCAGGCGGACTCTCAACCACTGCACCACCAGGGAAGCCCAGGAGAAGGTTTTAATTTTAGTGAAGTTCAACTTATCAATTATTTCTTTCATGGATCATGCCTTTGGTGTTGTATCTAAAAAGTCACTGCCATCCCCAAGGTCATCTAGCTTTTCTCTTGTGTTTTCTTCTAGAGGTTTTATAATTTTGCTTTTTACATTTAGATCTGTGATCCATTGTGAGTTAATTTTTGTGAAGAGTTTCAGGTCTGTGTCTAGATTTATTTTTTTGCATGTGGATGTCCAGTTGTTCCAGCACCATTTGTTGAAGAGATTGTCTTTGCTCCATTGTATTGCTTCTGCTCATTTTTCAGAGATCACATTGATTACACTTGTCTGGGTCTATTTCTGGGCTCTCTGTTCTCTTTCACTGATGTTTTTGTCTATTCTTTTGCCAATACCACACTGTCTTGATTACTGTAGCTTTATAGTTAGTCTTGAAGTTGGATAGTGTCAGTCCTCTGCCTTTGTTGTTCTCCTGCAATATTGTGTTGGTTATAATGTTTATTTTTGCCTTTCCATGTAAGCTTCAGAATCAGTTTGTTGATATTCACAAAATAATTTCCTGGGATTTTGATTGGGACAAATGAGAACTTTTAATGTGTTTGCACTCTTTCTCTCAGATCTTACATGGCATTGTTATGAAGATTTTTTTGGTTCTCTTTTAAAAACTATTAATATGATTTATTCTTGTCAGGACAAATAAGCACCTAGATATTGGCATTGGGTGGAGGGTGGTAATGGTTTCTGGAGCCCTTCATGTGATATCAGTTAAGCAATTATTGGGTCAGCTCACACATAAAAAGAGCTGACCCACACTAATGTTGACCTTAAATTATCGCAGTAGGTAGCACATATTCTTGCTACCACAAAGGAGGTCACTTATTTTCTCTTTTATAATCACAGATATAAATTTTATCTATGTGCTGGCTTGGTATCAGCGATCTCAGGTAATATAAATAAAAGCTGAATCTTGGGTACATACCTTGGATTAATGATCCTAATTAATGATCTTACAGAGAGTGGAATTGCTTCCTTCAAATTTGTTGAAAAGTTTCTTAAGTCTGTTCTTTTAGGTACACTACTATGTTTGGTGGACTTGATAGCATTTCTCATTCCCTTTCTTTTATATTTTTAGTATTCTCCTAAGAAATTGACTAAAAATATTCTGGGGGGGATTTCTAAAAAAACAGTGTCAAAGAGAAAGATTAATCTTTCATTTTAAATAGGTATGATAGTAAGTAACCTTGGTAGACCAAGAAAGAATATTTGTGTCGAGAGGGTGCTGCATACATTGGGAATATTTTTTTAACATAAAAAATGCAGACATTTTATTTTATTTTTTTTAACTTTTTATTTTGTACTGGGGTATAGCCGATTATCAATGTTGTGATAGTCTCAAGCGCACAGCAAAGCAACTCAGCCATACATATACATGTATCCATTCTCCCCCAAACTCCCCTCCCATCCAGGCTGCCACATAACATTGAGCAGAGTTCCCTGTGCTGTACAGTAGGTCCTTGCTGGTTATCCATCTTAAATATAGCAGTGTGTACTTGTCAATCCCAAACTCCCTAACTATCCCTTCCCCCAGCCCTTCCTCCCTGGTAACCCCAAGTTCCTTCTCTAAGTCTCTGAGTCTATTTCTGTTTTGTAAATGAGTTCATTTGTATCATTTCTTTTTAGATTCCGCCCACTGGGAATATTTTTTGTGTGTACTTTTGTTGGAATATCGAATGATAAATCATGTACCTTGCGGTGACACATTGAACTGCCATTGTTAACTAGGCTTCAGGTAAAATGAATGCAATCATTTATCTTAGAGGTCACTGTGGGAGACAGATACCTTTATTCAAGTAGTGGTCAAAAGAAAAATACTTTAATCTTAAAATGCCTCTTTCAAGTAAGGTGAATTAAGTCTACTGAAAGTGGGAACACAAAAAATCTCACTGGAACGAAGATATGCATTTCTTGAATTGCTGCATTCTCGCAGGCCTCTGTGATGAGCCTTGCAATAGGCTTTTCCCTGGGCCAACGTTGATAGTCTGAGGATGCCTTTGTGGAAATCATGGGTGGGGCAAGAATCCAGGACAGATCTGGAAGATTCATTTATAAATTTATTTTTTATTGATTGGTTAATTAGTTTGTTATTGTAGATAGTTAATATTTGACCCATAGGCTGGATAGAGTTAAAGATGGTAATAATCTTGTTTTGAGCTTGGTTGTCTTGGTTAATAGTAAAAGCATAAACAGAAATATGAAAGTCAGAAGGGAAAATTAACTTTTTGTGGGAAGATTTTTTGTGTTTTAAATTTCTTAATGTTTGAAGTAATGGGACACTTTATTGGGTACTGAGAGAAATCACTGAAGCACACACTTTTTGACCTGAGATGCTTCTTGGAGACTGAGTAATGATTAGACTCAAATCCAACCCTGTTATCTTACTGGTGATGTATCAGTAATGTGACGAGTGATGTTATCTTAAAGCTGACTGGGGTCAGGAAGAGTTGCAAGAATGCAATCTCTGGCCTAGATGCAGAGCACGAATAGGGTGGCAGATGTAGAGAGTCGTTTACAGTGTATTGAAGGGTACTTAAGAAGTATTTCTTCATGTGAAGTTTGAGTTTCCCTCTTAAATTTGAAGAGCCACTATAAAATAGTTCCAGGTAACACATCTGGAGGTACATCTATACAGTATAAACACTGTGTTGTAAGATTAATAGAATTCTTTAAATATGAGGCAATGTACTCATTCATTCTTACTAATAAAAATAGTCTTAACTTGCTCCCAAGTATGGTATTAGTAATGAATTTCTTTATCTTTCTTTTAACAATATCTTGACATATTTAGTTTAGTAAATTCTATATAGAGATCACTGAGTTGAAGCTTACCTATCCAGGACTTTTGATCATGGGTCTGGAGTACCATATTGTCACTTTTGAGGGGAGAGCAGTTGCTAAGGCCTCCCACTGTAGTGTGTCCAGATGGGCCTTTAACCCATCCCTCTTCTGCTTGGATGTTGCTAGGAATGATGGTTATAAGCATAATTGGCCTCGGACATGTGTTAAGGAGAAGTGGTGGGGCTCAGAAGGAAGGTTAGGAGCCAGTTCTCACCCTTGGCATATATGCTTTTGTATTCCAATCCCTGTTACATGTGACGTTAGAAAATAATGTCTATCTTCCTGTTCACACCCTTTGTGTCTGCCTGTCCCAGACCTGAGGTCGTAAGTGCGGCATGGGGATTTTGGCTTCTGGAGGTCATGGGTGATATTCCAAAACTGAGCTGAAGTTTAATGTGTGAGCATTCTAATTACTTCTTTTTTTTCCAGCTTTATTGAGATATAATTGACATATAACATTATATAAATTTAAGGTGTACAGTGGTGATGATTTGATACATTTATATATTGTGAAATGTTTGCTACAATAAGATTAGTTAACATATCCTTCACTTCACATAATTATAATTTTGTTGTTATGCTGAGAACATTAAAGCTCCACTCTCATAGCAACTTTCAAGTATAGGATCCAGTATTGTTAACTGTAGTCACCATGCTGTACATCAGAGCCCCAGAACTTATTCATCTTATATCTGAAAGTGTGTTCCCTTTGACCAACATATTTTCCGGGCCTATCCCCCTCAGTTCCTGGCAACGTCCATTCTCCTGTTTCTATAAGTTCAGTGTTTTTAGATTCCATATGTAAGTGAGATCATACAGTATTTGTCTTTTTCTGACTTATTTCGCTTAGCATAATGCCCTCAAGGTTTATCCATGTCACAAATGGCAGGATTTCGTTCTTTTTAATGGCTGAATAATATTTCGTTGTATATATATACACCACATTTTCTTTATCCATTCAACCATTGATGGACACTTAGGTTGTTTCCATGTCTTGGCTATTGTGAAATATGTTGTAGTGAACATGGGAGCACAGATATCTCTTTGAGATAGTGATTTCATCTTCTTCAGATATATGCCCGGAAGTGGGATTGCTGGATCGCATGGTAATTGTATTTTTAATTTTTTTGAGGAATCGTCATACTGTTTTCCATAGTGACTGCACCAATTTACATTCCTACCAATAGTGCACAAGGGTTCCCTTTTCTCTACATCCTCACCAGCATTTGTTATTTCTTGTTTTTTTTCATAATAGCCATTCTAACATGTGTGAAGTGATACCTGATTGTGGTTTTGATTTGCATTCCCTGATGATGAGTGATTTGAACACCTTTCCATGTACTTGTTGGCCATTTGCATGTCTTCTTTGGAAAAATGTTTATTCAAGTTCTCTGCCCATTTTTAAATAAGATTTTTTGTGTTTTTGCTATTGAGTTGTATGAGTTCCTTATATATTTTGAATATGAACCCTTTATCAGATATGTGATTTGCAAATATTTTTTCCTATTCTGTAGGTTGCCTTTTCATTTCGTTGATTGCTTCTTTTGCTGTGCAGAAGCTTTTTAGTTTGATGTAATCCCACTTGTTGATTTTTACTTCTGTTGCTTGTTGTTTTGGTGTCATATCCAAAAAAGGCATTGCCAAGACCAAAGTCAAGGAGCTTTTCTCCTCTCCTATGTTTTCTTCTAGGAATGTTATAGTTTCAGTCCTAATTCATTTCAAGATAATGTTTGTGAGTGGTGTAAGATAAGGGTCAAATTTCATCCTTTTGAATGTGGATATCCAGTTTTCCCAGCACTACTTATTGAAAAGACTGTCCTTTCCCCATTACATATTCTTTGCTCCACTGCCAAATATTAGTTGACCATACATGTGTGAGTTTATCTCTGTGCTCTTGATTCTGCTCCATGGCCTATTATATGTCTTTCTTTATACCAGTACCATATTGTTTTGAAATCAGAAAGTGTGATGCTTCCAGCTTTGTTCTTTCTCATCATTGCTTTGGCTTTTGGGGGTCTTTTGTGGTTCCATATGAATTTTAGGATATTTTTTTCTATTTCTGTGAATAAATGCCATTGTAATTTTGATAGGGATTGCATTGAATCTATAGATGGCTTTCAATAGTATGGACATTTTAATGATATTAACTCTTCCAATCCATGAACATAGGGTATTTTTCCATTTATTTGTGTCTTCTTCAATTTCTTTCATCAGAATCTTATAGTTTTCAGTATATAGATATTTCACTTCCTTGGTTAAATTTATTCCTAAGTATTTTATTGTTTCTTCTACTATTTTAAATGGAATTATTTTTAAAATTTCTTTTTCAGATGGTTCATTGCTACTGTATAGAAATGCAACTGATTTTTGTATGTTGGTTTTGTATCTTGAAACTTTACTGAATTCATTTATTAGGTGTAACAGTTTTTTTTGGTGGAGTCTTTAGGATTTTCTATACACAAGATCATGTTATCAGCAAACAGAGACAATCATACTTCTTCCTTTCTGATTTGGATGCCTTTTTTTTCTTATTCTTCCTGATTGCTCTTGCTGGGGCTTCCATTACTATGTGGAATAAGAGTGGTGAGGGTGGGCACCCTTGCCTTGTTTCTGATTTTAGAGGGAAAGCTTTCAACCTTTCACCTTTGACTGTGTTAGTTGTGGGTGTGTCATATATGGCCTTTATTATGTTGAGATATGTTCCTTCTGTACCCAATTTGTTGAGAGTTTTTATTACGAAGGGATGTTGAATTGTGTCAAATGTCTTTTCTACATACATTGAAATGATCATATGATTTTTATCCTTTATTTTGTTAATATGGTGTATCACATTGATTTATTTGTATATGTTGAACCATTTTTATATCCCAGGGATAAATATCCCTTGATTGTGGTGTATGATCCTTTTAATGTGCTGTTGAATTTGGTTTGCTAGTACTCTGTTGAGGTTTTTGCATCTAAATTTATGAGGGCATTGGCCTGGGGTTTTTTTGTTTTTTTGTTTTTTTTTCTTATAGTATCCTTACGTGGCTTTGATATCAGGGTAATGCTGACCTCATAAAATGAGTGTGGGAGTGTTATGTCCTCTTTGGGTTTTTGTTGTTATTGTTGTTTTGATGTTTTTTTGTTTTGTTTTGTTTTGTTTGGCAGAGTTTGAGAAGAATTGGTATTAATTCTTCTTTATTTTTTATTATTATTATTTTTTGCCATTTTACGGTTTTATTAACACAAACAAAATGTGCACACGAGCTGTCTATTCATTTTCTTCACTGCGCAGCCTGGCGTTGGACTTGGTGACTCTGAAGGCCAGCTGGGCTGCTCTCTCCACAATGGCTGTGCGATTCTTGGAGGAGATGTTGTGTGCAATCTCAGTACAGTAAGATTTATTGCACATCAGCAGTTGGTAAAATTCACCCATAAAGCCATACTGTCCTGAGCTTTTATTTGTTGGAGGTTTTTGATTACTGATTTAATCTTAAATTTGTTATTGGTCTGTTCAGATTGTCTGTTTCTTCATGATTCAGACATGAAGGTTGTACGTTTCTAGGAATTTATCCATTTCCTCTGGGTTGTCTGATTAGTGGCCTATAATTGTTCACAGTAGTCTCTTATGATATTTATTTCCGTGGTATCAGTTGTAATGTCTCCTCTTTCTTTATAATTTTGTTTGAGTTCTCTCTTTATCTTGGTAAGTCTAGCTAAACGTCTGTTGTTTTTGTTTTATCTTTTCAAAAACACAACCCTTATTTTCATTGATCTTTCTACTGTTTTTCTATTTCATTTATTTCTGCTCTGATTTTTACGTCCTTCCTTCTGCTAACTTTGGGCTTAGTTCTTATATTTTAGTTTCTTGAGATGTCAAGTTAAGTTGTTTTTTTTAAGAGTTATTTATTATTTATTTATTTTTGGCTGTGTTGGGTCTTAGTTGTGGCATGCGGGATCTTCATTGAGGCATGCAGGATCTTTCTTTGTGGCACGTGGGCTCTTCGCTGTGGCCCGCGGCCTTCTCTTTAGTTGTGGTGTGCAGGTTTTCTCTTCTCTAGTTGTGGCGCACAGGCTCCAGGGTGCCTGGGCTCTGTAGTTGTGGCGTGTGGGTTCCAGAATGCTTGGGCTCCGTAGTTTGCAGCACACAGGCTCTCTAGTTGAGGCACGCAAGCTCAACAGTGTGGCGTGTGGGCTAGTTGCCCCGTGGCATGTGGGATCTTAGTTCCCTGACCAGGGATCTAACCCACGTCCCCTGCATTGAAAGGCAGATTCTTTACCATTGGACCACCAGGGAAGTCCCAAGTTTGGGTTGTTTACTTGAGATCATCCTTTTTTCTTAGTGCAGGCATTTATTGCTATAAACTTCCCTTTTAACACTACTTTTGCTGGATCATAAGCTTTGGTATGTTGTGTTCCCATTTTTGTTTGTTTCAAATATATGTTTTTAATTTCCCTTTTGATTTCATCTTTGACTCATTGGTTGTTCATGAGTGTTTGTTTAATTTCTATATGTTTGTGAATTTTCCAGTTTTCCTCTTGTTATTGATGTCTGGTTTCATACCATTGTGGTCAGAAAAAGATACTTGGTATGATTTCAATTTTTAAAAATTTCCTAAGACTTGTTTTGTGACCTAATATATAATCTATCCTGGAAAGTGTTCCATATGTGCTTGAGAAGAATGTGTATTCTGGTGCTGTTGGATGGAATGTTCTTTATATGTCTCTTAGGTCCATTTGGCCTCAAGTATAGTTCAAATCCAGTGTTTTCTTATTGATCTTCTGTCTGGATGATCTATCCATTGTTGAAAGTAGAGTATTAAAATCCCCTATTATTGTAATGCTGTCTATCACTCCCTTGAGATCTGTTAGCATTTACTTAATATATTTAGGTGCTCAGATGTCTTTGCTTCCAGTCATCTGCCTTCCTGGATCCATAGCTCAGTGGAAGGAGATGAAAGACTGACTGGGCATGAGAGATGAGCCCCCTAGTTTTTTTTTCTCAGTTAAGGGAGACAAGAAAGAGAATGAGTGGGAAATGTGCAGCATTTGAACAGATGACAACCACCCCTTTTACAGAAAAATGAAAGGACAATTTAACCTTGATCATCACTAGCAGGGAAGCAAAATGGCAATAAAATACTAACATCTAGTAATTTACTGTCATAATCCTAACTCTTCCTTGAAGAGTTTCCTATTTCTTAAATTGCAGTGATAGCTCTGAAATTAAAAAGAATATTAGTTTTACAAGCTTATTTTAACCATTTCCTAAGCAGTAGTAATTGCTTTTGTCTTCATGGGAGGGCTGAGACTTTACCAACCATCCAGGCCAAGGGTTATAAAATTACTGATCCTATGTGGCTAGTTGATTAGGAAATCTCAATTACCTGACGTTTGGTAGTGGCGAAGTGGAAGCAAATACATCTTGTTGGTGATTTCACATGTCTGAGGCTCCAGGTGGTGGGTATGTGGACTTTAGTAGTAGTAATCACTTTTGGATGAGAGAAAAACAAAAATCCCATGTAGAAATGGGGAACTTCCAGCATCGCTAGGTAGACTGTTTTTTGATTGGGGCTAATGAACTGCTTTTCAGCCTGAAGTCTTCAGGAACAGGCAGTCTCCTGCTTCTGCAAATACCAAATGAAAAGCCAAACCAGTATTCTTGGATTGATAGATCCAGTTTACCAGACTGAAGGACACTTGCTCTTTGTAACTAACTGAACTAGCTGGCCCCTGCATGCTGAGTTTCTATGGCAATATGATCTCAGTGACCTATCTTCTTTATTGTGGAATGTAGGTGATAAGAATGGAGGTGAGCCCGATGATGCTGAACTGGTAAGGCTCAGTAAGAGGCTGGTGGAGAATGCGGTGCTCAAGGCCGTCCAGCAGTATCTGGAAGAAACACAGAACAGAAACAAGCCGGGGGATGGGAGCTCTGTGAAAACTGAAGAGGCTGATAGGAATGGCACTGACAGTGACAACAACAGGAAATGAGACCCGGAGGCAGGCAGGCCCCCGCCGCTCCGTGAGAAGCATCCCTGCTCCCCTCTGCCGAGTCAATGGGCTGATTTGCATTTTGCTATTTAAGTGTCTCTTGTCCAATCTGTGGAGATGGCCTGATACTTTCATGATCCGTGTGTTTGCATTCCTGAAACACAACAGAAGAGAAATGGAGTGCTGGGACTATCAGAGGAAATTAATTTATGAAGGAAGAATGGCCCAGGTTTTACTTGCCCTCAGCCGAGGCTGTGGGAGAGAGTATTTTGCGTGATGCCTCGTGGACTCAAAGGCCATGGAAGGGGCCTTGCCATAAATGGAATACTGCCATTTATATTGCTTGGCAGGGCATTTGACTACTTTATCTGAGGCCAAAACACACACAGAGCTGACAAGTGCTACGATTAAAATGATCACTGTTGAAATTATTATCCATATAGCTAGTCCATAATGTTTCGTGTTTGTCCTATGCGTGCTGTCGCTATGCAGTGATCTTTATTTACAGTAAGTTTGTTTCATGTAAATGATATATTTTTGGTGAAATGCAACCTTTTCTATAAAATGTGGGCAGCATTTTAAAGGTTTCTTTTTAACCCTCTTTTGATAAGTCAGTGTGCCATATTTAATGTTTTTCATTGGCATTTGTATGTAAAATATATCATATAATTTTTTTTCCATAGGCCAGAAACCTATTGGAATCCGGGACTTAATTAATGAAGCTTTGCGTCGAGAGAGGATGGGTCTGCAGTCCAAAGTGAAACAGATAAAGGAACTTTTATTAAAGCCTGAGACTCAGGCCAAAATTAGGAGGGAGCTTTTTGAAGGAAGATTCATTAACAACAGTAATGAAGGAAATGATGTTGATTTCAGCGCAATTTTGACATAAGCTCTACATTGCTATCGTGGTACCAGAGTTTATGAAATCTTTTCAGCTCATTAAATAGCTCTTTGGTAAATACCACAGAAGTGTTCTGATAGAGTCTGCACAACAGCAAACCAACATTGGTAAGGAGTTAACAATTTCTTACCAAAGAAAACTGATTCTGCACTGTTATTTTTAAGCTAAACGTTTTAGAATGTTTATCTCTATAATATCGAGATTCATTTTGTAGAAAGGACTTCTTAATTAGCCATTGTGAGATGTTCGTTGAGTCCTCACAAATAAAATATACAGACCGTGGAAAATCTTCTACAGACAAAAAAAAAATACAGTATTTTAAGGGTAACTTGTCTCCTGTTGACATGAATTTTGTTGTTAAATCAGAAGCATTGTTCACATGTATCTATGCCTAGTGTTACTTTTATTATTTTATTATTTTTTATTTTTTATTTTTTTGCGGTACACGGGCCTCTCACTGCTGTGGCCTCTCCCGTTGCGGAGCACAGGCCCCGGATGCGCAGGCTCAGCAACCATGGCTCACGGGCCCAGCCGCTCCGCGGCACGTGGGATCCCCCCAGATCGGGACACGAACCCGCGTCCCCCGCATCGGCAGGCAGACTCCCAACCACTGCGCCACCAGGGAAGCCCCTAGTGTTACTTTTAATGAGACTTTGAATGTTTATTGATCACTAGTACTTGAATGAACATTTATAAATGTAATTATTGCAGTCACTGGTTAAGAATGTTTTATAATATCCATATGTGTTATTTTTCAGTGATCAAAATGTAATTTGGTTTTTCATTTCTTAATGAACGTTTGGGATTTTTATTTTCTACTTTTCTGAAGATAAGCCCCCGGTCTTACTGTATCCCTCATAATCTGAATTTGTTTGCACTGGTTCATTTTTAAAGAAAATTCTTGAAAAGTTTCCCTCCCATACGATAATCACAGCTTTTTCTATAGTCAGTGTAAAATTGCTGCTACTAAGAGATCATGATGGAGGGGGAAATTATTAGAGATCAAATATGTGATCATTTCAAAGATAAAATCCAGTTTACTCATGGATTTTAGCTATTTTTTCACTGGGTAAATTATACTACATTTATTTATAAGTGAGTTTATGCATTTTCATGCCCGTTAATAAATGTATTGTTTTCCCTTGTTGCCTTTCTTCATTTTTTCTCCCTCTTAGAAGCTGTTGGATCTTTGTGAATATAGTGAAATCAGAAACAGGCACTCTGAGAGTTTAGTGTTTCTTATCTTTTATGTTTTTGTCCCTCATGCTAAGATAGCACAGCTGTCAGAGCACCTTTAACCTGAAATTTTTAAAGCTCTTCAAATCAGTCAGTTTCACAGAGAATTAACAACAGAACATTGAAGGCAAAGAAAATCTCAATAGCATCTCATAAACTGCTAACAGTGGGTCGCTGAAGTGATATCAGTAGCAGAGATGAAGAGAGAGGGTCCATCCAGATGCAAAGACCAAGGAGCTGCTTACCAGGAGTCCCTCCTGGGGGCGGAGGGCTTTACTGTTTGTAGATGGCTTCCTTAAGTCAACCCTTGAAGTGGGAAGCAAAGATATTTGGGGGCTTGCCTTGTCTTTTAAGTGAGGAAACAGTCATAAGGAGATCAAATGCCATATCCAAGGCCATTCTGCTGCTAGGGCACAGGACCTGAACTACAACCCAGGGCTCCTTCCAGAACCTAAGTTAACAATATTTCAGGAAAAATAGCACTTCTTAACATACATCTATAAACCTCTTTATCCTCAAGGAGCTACTCCAACCCTTCCCAACAATTTGAAAGGCTTAAAAAAGTATCCTTTTTGCAATCTGAGGTTACATGCCATACTGTTCTTTTACTTAAGAATCATACCTCCCATTTGTTAAGTACCTGGCTGTGAGCGAGGTGATTTTGGCACGTTATTACATTTCTTCCCTTCAGTGACCCTGTTAGGAAGTTACTGGTTCTGTTTTACAGATTAGGAAACTAGGAAACTGGGGCTCTAAATGGTTAAATGGCTATTTATAAAGCTAATAAAAGGACTAAATTTAAACTTGGGGCTATTCTACTTCAAAGCCACGCTCTTTCCACAATGCGGCAGTTCCTCTCTCTACCGAGTACAAATCATTTCACAAGTTAAGGATGTGGAACAAAGGGAAAGTCACTTTCTTTTGACCAAACCAGCTCCCTTGCAGCCCTGAAGTTCTATCAGCATAGGAGAGTGGTCAGCTGATAAGATGGAACTGGAAAAAAAAAACACCCAGATATTTAATTTAGGAATTAAAGATTCCAGTTTTGATCAGTGAAATCTTCATTTAAGCAGGTTTACAAAGACAATGGGAAGTGTACAGTAAGATAAATCTTCCTCTTGTTTCCATTAAGAAAAATCGAATTAAGACATTAATTTGCAAAACTCAAAGTTTGGGATTGGAAATATATGAAATGACTTTTTCCCCATTAGTCAAAATCATAGAAGAATTGCTCGTTGGGTCACATAGACAGAGTATGTTGTCCTAAATTGGTATAGTATGTTATGTAGGCTAGTCTCTGACAGGGAGCCTGCGTGGTTGGTGAAAGAGCATTGGTTTGGTCCAGAAGGCGGACCTGGGCCCACCACTGACAATGATTCTAAACAAACCAATTCACTTTTTTGTATTGAAACAGTGTGGTGCCAGGTGATTTGGCCAGGTGATTTCCAAGGACCCTAGACTCTTTTGTTTTTTTTTTTGCTGTACGCGGGCCTCTCACTGTTGTGACCTCTCCCGTTGCGGAGCGCAGGCTCCAGATGCGCAGGCTCAGCGACCATGGCTCACGGGCCCAGTCTCTCCGCGGCATGTGGGATCTTCCCGGACCGGGGCACGAACCCGTGTCCCCTGCATTGGCAGGCGGACTCTCAACCACTGCACCACCAGGGAAGCCCGACCCTAGACTCTTTGTGACTGTACTTTGATGCTAGTCTTGCTGATACCATGTCTGGGACAGCTACCCATGTTTGGGGCCTTCTTGACTGGGCTGCTCTAGTGCATCTGTTGTCTACAAGAGACTTAGAATTCTAGAAGACTCTGTCGACGTCACATAGGGAAACCTAGTGGCACATATTTACATTTATAACCAGATTCCAACATTTTCAGTTACTGGTAAAATAGTAGATCCTATATGAATAGTTTAAGGGATGTCAAAAAAGTAATATTTTCAACAGCAGGGCAAGATTCTGCCGGCTTTGAACTTGGTCCCATTTATAGCATCCTAGATCGTTATTGTATTAACCTACTTTTCAGTCTAAACTAACTCTAAGCCTTTGAGATATACTAGATTTATATCTAGAGCATACTTAAGATTCAAACTATTCACTCCAAAATCCCAAATGTGCTTCTACCTGGTCATCCCAGCAGCCAGATGTTCCCGTAGGGAGGTAATTACAGTAGTTTTGACTTCACACTCTAGATGTCATTTCAAACATAAGACTAATAAGGTATGTTGGCACCTCTATACTTGATCATCAATTCATAAACTAGCTATCAGATTATGTAACAAATTAAGAATTTATTTCATTATATAATCAAAGAAAACAAACCTATAGTATCTCCAAACCTAAATTGATGAATGGATAATCTATCATCATCCATTATTTTCATCACTTTCAAATAACAGTTTTATCATTGAACAAATTGTGGGTGCATTCCTGAATAACAGGTTTTCCAGGTAGTCATATAAAAAATAAATAAACCCAGTGTACTTTAATAAAAAGTTTCCAAGTCCCTACATGAGTTTGATGGCAGTACACATTCTTAACAAGACAACCCCCTGGATTATTCATTCACAGTAAAAATGAATATTAGCACAACCCACTCTGAGTCAGTGAATTTAAAATTCTGATACTAGCTAGAGCATTTCTTTCCTGGGTCACTATTTTGGGGATAAGAAAGCTTGTTTATAAGGTAATTTGAGAGCTGACGGAAGGTGCTGTTATCAGCTCTAGTATAATACCCTCAAAACTACTTATTTGCATTCATTAAATGTAACTGATAAATTCAGGCAATTTGGGATAATTTTAAAATGTAAACTGCAATACTTATTCCCCTGTGTAGTCCACAATTAGTTACTCATTGGAAGGCCATGAAGTTCTGTTACAGCATCAAAGATAGGAATAATAAAACTGAGAAATCGATTCATTGTTTCTGGGAAACTTATGTTGCTTTCCCTTTAGTGGTTCAAGTGACTTCTGAAAAGCCACTGTTCTATGGCACTGCCCTATATATTTATGTGTAAAATTCTTTGACCCATTTGCTTACAGTCCTGTCCACTTAAGCTGCTGTATGGTATATGGAGCTCTTGTTCTTAGGTAACCATACAGCAAATGGGTACAACACTTTTTTTTTTTTTTTTTTTTTTTTGCCGTACGCAGGCCTCTCACTGTTGGGGCCTCTCCCGTTGTGGAGCACAGGCTCCGGACGCGCAGGCTCAGCGGCCATGGCTCATGGGCCCAGCCGCTCCGTGGCATGTGGGATCTTCCCGGACCGGGGCACGAACCCGTGTCCCCCGCATCAGCAGGTGGACTCTCAACCACTGCGCCACCAGGGAAGCCCGGTACAACACTTTTGATTACTCCCCACACTTCCTGCCAAAAACCACATGGACACAAATTCACCATGATTATGCCTTTGAACCAAAGTGCACTGTACTTTTTTTGTTTTTTTTAAAACCACATACATGTTATCTTACCCCATAATTAAAAGAATTTTTTTTTTTTTTGTAAATGCTCACGTGAGATATATAAAGGTATAGGAGGTGAGAGGACAAAGAAATAAGAGTCGTAGAGCTGGACAGGAATTACCATGCCGGGACTTCACTGGTGGTCCAGTGGGTAAGACTCTGTGCTCCCAATGCAGGGGGCCTGGGTTCGATACCAGCTCGGGGAACTAGATCCTGCGTGCAGCAGCTAAGAAGTCTGCATGCCGCAGCTAAGAGATCCTGCATGCCACAGCGAAGATCCTGAGTGCTGCAACTAAGACCCAGTGCAGCCAAAATCAATCAATCAATTTTTTTAAAAAGGAATTACAGTGCTGAGGAAAGAAACAGCAGTGATAGGTAAGCAGCAATCCAGAAAATAATCTGATATGCTAATTGAGGTAGGGAAAATAGAATGAAAATGCAACAGTGAGAGAGACTAAATATATCTTTTTAAGATGCTATAAGACAGTTTTGGAGGCTGTTTTTATCAGGTCCATGCTTGGGAAGTGTCTTTATGGAGGGAAATGAGATGAGGGCTTTTGATGATTTTGTGGACATTTGTCACAGTTAGTGACTGCTCAGCATCTTTTGAACACCCTTCCTGTGTTTGGGGAACCTCCTACCCTGTGAGCCCTGCTTCCCTGGGTAGAGGCAGGAACTCACCTCCTCAGCCTCCTTTGTCACTGGGGTTCAGACGTGATCTGGGCTCCACAAAGCAAGAGGGAGACCTTGCATGAAAGCAATCCATTCTGGTGAAGATGGTGGAGGGAGACCCAGGTCTCAGAAACTACAGTGGCAAAGGTGCTATCTGGGGGATCCCATGACCTGCGTAGGTGGTACATGCTGGCAGAGGCTGGTGGCAACAGCATTTCCCTGGAGCATCTGGCAGTGAAATGAGGCATTTTTCCTGCTACTTGGCCACCCAACCTGATTCTCTGTACCTTCTGGGGATTCTGTGAGCTACCAAATGTCCTTTAAAGTAAAGTTCCTTTTCCACTTAAACTAGCTAAGTTATTCTGTTGTTTGCAACTAAAAGTCCTAATACAGGCCATACTCCACTAAGTCAGTATATCAACACAAGGCACAACTGGCATTTTGAATTGGACGCCTCTCTGTAGTGTGAGACGGTTACCATTCCTGACCCCTAGGCACTAAATGCCAGTAGCAGACTCCAGTTACTGTGACAACTAAAACGTGCCACACACACTAACCAAATCCCTTCCAGATGAGGGCACCATAACCCCCAGCTGGGGAGCACACTATACGCTCTCCTAACAGCATAAAAGAGTTAACAATGCTTCCTCTCCTGCCCATTCTATCAAGAAGTAATTTAGGCCTTAAAAGCCATATTCGGGCTTCCCTGGTGGCGCAGTGGTTGAGAGTCCGCCTGCCGATGCAGGGGACGCGGGTTCGTGCCCCGGTCCAGGAGGATCCCACATGCCGCGGAGCGGCTGGGCCCGTGAACCATGGCTGCTGAGCCTGCGCGTCCGGAGCCTGTGCTCCGCAGCGGGAGAGGCCACAACAGTGAGAGGCCCACACACCGCAAAAAAAAAAAGAAAAAAGAAGTATTCATTGGGGCTTTGTACACATTTTATCACGTCTCTGGGGTAGAAACAAGAAAATGAAACCACCTGCGTATTTTAAGTGATATGGATCAAAACACCTAGTTACTGCACGAGGAATATGGTGGAAAGCATCAGTTGTGATGGTAATGACACCATTGTTGAAAGAATTTTATTGGTTTATGTGATTTTTTGGGGCAGACTTAGAGATTGAAAATAGTTGACCTCCAAATTCTAAAACAATATGAGGTGATTAACATTATTATGATAGGGCTATTTCTTATCCATTTTATTAAAAAATAAGTATTTTACATTATATGCTTAAGGACAGAAGTTTATAATAAATAGATGTAGGGATATTTTAATGTAAGAAATGTTAGAGATATTTTAGAAATATAAAAATGTTTTAATATACCAAAAATATTAATTTTCCCTAAGAGAATACGGTAGAAAGATTTCAGCTATAGTATGGGAAAGCACTATTCCTATAGGGCTCTACTGAAATCTGGAGAAAGGTGGATTCCTGAATGACACACATGGAAATACAGACAAAAGTGACACACATGGAAATACAGACAAAAGTTCAATGGAGCATTCAAATCAAAGGAATGTAATAAATAGACTAAAGAAATGAGTACTATAGACTGTGGAGAATTCAAACTTCCTGTTTTAAGAGAAATTACCAGTCTTTAGTGCATTCAGAATGTGTCTTTCATGTTTATACTAAATAAATGTTATAGTTTGTTGTTTAACATAATGAAACATTACAGAAGATCTATGAATATCCTAGACCTAACTACAAGGAAATGATAGAAAGAAGGCTGTTTAGGCCTGGGGTAGACTGGATTATTGTTTCCAGTTCTTCTTTCCCCGTATCCTTCCCATGTGACTGCCTGTTTCATGTAACTTTACAGTGAATCCCACCAAAGGCATAATATCTTTCTTTGCCCTACTGATGTTGGGCTTGGCCAAGTGACTTGCTTTGGCCAATGGGATGTATGTGGATATGAATCAAGCAAAGGCTTGAAATTTAGAGACATGTGAAGCCAACCTGAACCACACCTATGGCCTGGAGCCAAGCCCAGCCAAGTGCAGTTGTGACTAGCAGACTCCCTTCTGCAGACATGTGAGTGAGAACCAGATGCTCACTGTTCTTTGCCACCTGTTTTTTTGTTTGTTTGTTTGTTTGTTTTTGTGGTACGCGGGCCCCTCACCGCTGTGGCCTCTCCCGCCGCGGAGCACAGGCTCCGGACACGCAGGCCCAGCAGCCATGGCTCACAGGCCCAGCCACTCCGCGGCATGTGGGATCTTCCCAGACCGGGGCACGAACCTGTGTCCCCCACACCAGCAGGCAGACTCCCAACCACTGCGCCACCAGGGAAGCCTGCCACCTGTTTTTAATTTATTTTTATTTTTATATTTTGGCTACACAGCATGTAGGATGTTAGTTCCCCCACCAAGGATTGAACCCGTGCCCCCTGCAGTGGAAGCATGGAGTCTTAACTGCTGGAACACCAAGGAAGTCCCACCTGGTTTTTTTTTTTTTTTTTTTTTTTGTCGTTGTTGTTCTTATGCAGCATTATTGTGGCAAAAGCTGACTAGTGTAGGACCTATGAGTCAAACTGAAACAGAACAGCAAACTTGAGCAAAGTTGTGCTTGAAAAAAAAGGCAATAGCATCCAGGGAGGAGGTACCATTTTGGGGCTGTATGGATTTCATATCATATAATTTAGTTGATTTTTGTTTTTAAATAATATACATAATATATGTTTATATATGCATATAAAATGTTAACAGTGATGAGTTCTGAGATTACAAGTGACTTTACTTCCTAATTTGTGCATTTTCATATTTTCAAAATGTTATATGTTAAACATGTATTCTTATAAATCAAATCTTATATGCTATTTTAAAATAAAACTAACCTATTGAGATATCAGACAATTCATTGCATTCATTGCAGCCATAAGGAAGTACTACATAATGATTGACTTACTCAGAAATAGGGCCATTCATTCATGCATTCGTTCATTCACTCACTTTTTGAACATTTCCTCCAGGCCAGATACTGGGCTGGGTGCTTGGTATGCAAAAAACCCATGTTGAAATGATACACGGTGTATTGATATAGGTGTATTTATTCCTTTCTCTGTAATCTCTGTTTCCCCCATTTCAAATAAGACCCTGTCTTTGGTGGGAGGCTACCACCAAAATAGAAAGAGAAACAAAGGAGGCTGATTTTTATAGTTTTGGCTTTTGGGCTCCTAATGCCCCAATTCTTGGTATAAACCACAGGGTTGGCTAACAGGATGTTGGAGTTGGTCTCTATCTGCTGTCATTTCCACTGAGGCACTAGTAAGCTGATACAGAAGAAGGGTGTGTGTGAGAGAGACCCTTCCCCTTATCATATGTACAAAGGGAGTGACACCCAGACCCATCAGTGGGGTCAAGGACCCAAGAAAGGGATAAAAAAGCATCTTGTGTGGAGGAGTTATTTGGAGCAAGCTGTGCTTTATACCATATGCTCTTCCTGGTGGGGACGGCCTGCTGAGAACTGCAGAAACTTTTAGTGTAAACAACTTCATCTAAACTTCATCCAAACACCTGCACTAAGAGACGTGACCAAACTCCGCCATGACTTCTAGTGGCCTAAGGTTATGTCCCTGCGATGACCTAGTCCCCCTTGCAGTTCCTGTCTGGAAAAGGTCAAGGCTGCCAAAAGAATTTGATGTAGGCCCCTGACCTTCCGTTCTTAGAACACTGACTAAAATGCTCCTAAACTTATAGCTGTAAATATTTCCTCAGTCCCTTTGAGAAATAGTTGTATCTCTTACAACCCAGGAGAAACTTTCTCAAAGACCTGAAAGCCATTCCTTTGAAATGTACTCATCAGGAAGTAGAGGGCTTGTTCCCCATCTCTTTGGGGGGGTAGAAACCTGTCTTCCGTAAGTTCCAGTGAGCAGACACAGCTGGCCTGATGCCTTCACACTGACCCACCCTCTGCTCGCCTTCTGTAAAGGTTCACTTCCCCAACCCTGCTCAAGTCCCCGCTCTGTTTCCCCTTCCCCCTCCCTCAGCCTCCCTTTAAAATGCCAGTGACCTCTGTGCAAATAGGGCTGGAGCTCAGCTCTCTCCCCTGCTGCAGTAGTTACTGACTAAAATCGTTGTTACCGCTTTAATTTCTGTCCAGCCTTGTTTATCCTTGAAGCTGCCCCCTCGCCTCAATCTCCCTGGGGGTTAGAGGCACAAAGGACCCTTCCTCAGGCATCTGAGACAACGAAGCCCACTGTGGCTGCATTCGCTCCCTCTGGGGAGTGTAGAGGGTGAGAAAATGTTGACTCACTGCCTTGGGCCTGGCCTGGCCACCCAGGATGCTGGAGAGGGTGAGAAGACCTCAGCCAAGGAGGCCTGGGGAGGGGGCGCTGGGCCCACTTGGACGGAGCTGTATCCTCTGGGCTCCGGGGAGGGGCTTGGGCAGGAGCCCGAAGGAGCCCCCAAAGGGGACACTTCCATCACCTGTTTTCTCGCTCGGGAATACCAGCTTGAAACAGGTCTTGAGGGCATGAAGCCACCCAGGCCAGGAAGTACTGTTTTCTCCCCTCGTGTCTCCTCCTGCCTGAGCTGCTACTGTTACAGGGAGCAAGGAAGTCAGAGGAGTGAGTGGGGGGCACAGGGGGAGGACCGTGCCTCCTTCCCCGCTCCTGACTTTCAGCCCCCAGCAGCCCAGGCAGGGGCTGGGCGTGGAGTTTGACTCTCACCAGGACTGGACATGCTGATGACTGAAAAGAGATGGCGTGTGTTACTCAAAGTGACTATGGGAATATATATATTCCTATGTATATAAATAAAGAGAAAACACAAAACCCCCAAGGGATTTGCAAATATTTTTCCTGGAGAAGGAGAAGAAGAAGCATGGGCTAAAGTTTAAAGGGATGGGAAAAGAAAAACAAAGCTCTACTGGATAATGTCACCAGTTCTATTTGTTTAACAAACTGCTTGCAGCGGGACGACTGACTGAATCTGTCTCTAAGCTTCTCTGCCCAGGCCAGATAAGGGTCTCAAAACTGGGGGTGGGCCTGGGAGGGCACGGGAGCAAGTGGGCTGCTGTGGAGAGGGGCGGGCAGCACTGTGTCCTCCACGCCTCTGCTGTCTTGCTCTGCTTGGGGTGATGTTAGGACCCTTCCCCCTTTTTTTTTTGGCCGTACCACTCGGCTTCCAGGATCTTAGTTCCCCAACCAGAGATTAAACCCGGGCCATGGCAATGAAAGTGCTGAGTCCTAACCACTGGACTGGCAGAGAACTCCCCCAACCCTTCCCCACTTTAAGTTTGGGGTCTGAGAGTAGAGGCACCCTTGACCCCGTATCTGGTGGAAGTGCCAGAGATGGCCAGCCTGACATAGAAGTGATCCTTTGCTGCTGTCCTGGACGCCATCTGTAGGAGTAGAAATGGTGATGGGCTTTGTTTGGACTTGAGGCAGAAAAGAGCCCATGGCCCACTGTGGGATGAATTTTCTGAGGACTCAGAGCACCATGAGAAAAGATCTGAATCGATCCCAGAATGGGCAAAAATATACATTGCCAAAATCAAATATTGTATACAAAAATGTGGACCTCACTAATAATTAGGTCAAACAAGTTAAAACAATAATGAGGTATCTTTTTTTTTTAACCTATTGAAGAATAAAGATTTAAGTAAAGATTTAAAAGTTTGGTAACGTATTAGCTTGGTGAAGTGTGAATCAGGAACTCTGGCATCCTTTTGGCAGGAATATAAATTGATACTATATTTTGGGAGGATGGTTGGTGAAATTTATGAAAATGAATAAACTGAAAGTGTTGACCCAGCAATTAATTCCACTTCAAAAAGTTTTCTATAATTACACTTGCATGTCTTTGCAAAAATATGAGTACAAGGATGTTGACTGCACCATTGCTTATGATGGCGGCAGCAACAAAAATGAATAACTGAGAATAAATAAAGGTGTGATTAATAAGTTATGGTACATACCAATTATGCTGCTGTGAAAAAGAATGAAGTGAGTATATTTATTTTGAAATACAGAGATCAGTAAGCATATTAAGCAAAATGCAAAGCACAAGACAATATGAATAATATGCTCCTATTCATGTGTGTTTTTCAAAAGGGTGTGTGTGTGTGTAAAGCATGTATATACAGGGAAAGTTCTGGAAAGATACCCAAGAAATCATTGAAGATGCTTCCTTTGGAGAGATGACTGAGTGTCAGGAAGCACACTGAGATTCACGTTCCATCCGTGCACGCTGGGTAAGATAAGCAACTCTCAGACCAACAGACCAGGAAACCAGAAGACAGAAGTCTGAACAGGGATGCCTTTGAGAAAAGTTCAGAGTCCCTGTTGTAGGGAATAAATGGAGTCACTGTGATGGACAAAAACAAGATAGCAAGGGATGGAGGGCAACTGGGAGGAGGTAGAGGTGCAAATATTAAGCTCTAAGAGCCAGTGATGGAAGGTGTCCAGAGATCCACAGTGAGAGACCTTGCGACCCACGATGAAATGAGTTTCTCTCCTAAGGTTTACCTTAGGGATCTGCTATTTGTACAGGATTTATAGGACATGGCATGTAAATGGAATAGGGTGTGGATATTCCTATTCCAGAAACACAGCAAAATAGAAAATGCTCAGCCAAGAAAGGGTTTTCAGGTGGAGGTGTTAGAGTGTGGACACCTAGACCCACGGTACACTGAAGTGGGAAGTCTTCCCTCTGAGGACTCTAGGTTTGAAGACAGTACTCTCTATGGCAATTGTGTGCGTTCAAACATACAATACCAAACCAGGTTCCATTAACAACTTGACCATGGCAAAGGGGTAAGGAAACCAAGGAGAATGAGGAAAGGAACCACTGGTGTATGAAAATCTTTTTCAGATGCTTTATTCATGGCATCAATTTTGAACTTAAAAGTTGGTTTTATTTTATTTTTTCCAACTTTATTGAGAAATAATTGACAAATATAATTGTATCTAAAGTGTACCATGTGGTGATTTGAATACATATACATTGTGGAATGATGTCCAAGATCAAGATAGCACATCTATCACCTCACATGGTTAACTTTTTGTGTGTGAGAATACTCGAGATCTACTCTGAGCACATGTCAAGTATACAATACAGTTTTTGTTTGTTTGTTTGTTTTTCATGGTATGCAGGCCTCTCACTGTTGTGGCCTCTCCCGTTGCAGAGCACAGGCTCTGGACACACAGGCTCAGCGGCCATGGCTCACAGGCCCAGCCGCTCCGTGGCATGTGGGATCTTCCCGGACCGGGGCACAAACCCGTGTCCCCTGCATCGGCAGGCGGACTCTCAACCACTGCGCCACCAGGGAAGCCCCAGTATTATTAACTATAGTCACCATGCTGCAAATTAGATCCTCAGATCTTATAACTGACAGTATGTATTCTTTGACCTACCTCTCCTTATTTCCTCCTTCCTCAGCCCCTGGCTACCATCATGCTATTGTCCATTTCTATAAAATCAGCTTTAAAAAAAAAAAAAACAGACTCCACCTGTGATACCATACAGTACTTGTCTTTATCTGGCTCATCTCACTCAGCAGAATGTCATCCAGGTTCATATGTCCTGGCATTATTGATACCCCAGTTACAGGATAAACCGCTTCTCAAAAATGTGTGAATAGTAATTATTTTATTACAATTTCTGGTTATTCTTTTAAAGAAGGAAGAGGAAAGGAAAAAATTAAGGGAATTTGTGGTGAGGCATACATTTTTGGTATAAGATAACAAAAATATCCTGTTATTTATGTATCTTGCTAGTTGTGTATTTTAAAATAGCGGCCTCAAAGTGAGAGAAAAAACATGAAAGCAGGAAAATGGGAAGAGTGCTTCACACCAACCATTACTTTAGTTTGATTTATATTACTTAGGTAAGAGGCTTAAGAAGCTTAAGTGACACTGAAATAACAACGCTCTAATGATACAGAAAATAATGCTGTAATAACGTTCTAGGGATGCTGAAGCCATAATGTGCTCTAATGATGCTGATTAAGACTGTAGGTGAGAAGCTGAAAATTCAGCATCATTATAGCAAGGAGAATCTCATTGTTGTATTGCTACAAAATAGGCACTAAAATTATTTCTAAAACAATTAAAAATTTTGCCAAATTCATTTATTGGTGTACAGTTTTATAAGTTTTTACATATACACGGATGCTTATAATGACCACCATAGACAAGATGCAAAATCATTTTAATATCCCAGAGAATACCTTCCAGCTGCCCCTTTCTATTTGGACCCTCCCTTCACTCCAAACCCCTGGCAATCACTTATCTGTTCTCTGTTCCTGTATTTTTGACTTTCCAAAATGTCACAGAAATGGAATCATACAGTATGTGTTCGAGACTCATACCCACTTGAGACTGAGTTTTTCACTTAACATAATACAGAAAGATTTTTTTTTTTACTATTTTTGAAAGAATGTTTGTCTTTGCTGAATACAAGATAAGGAAGGGAGACAAAAAAGATTCAGTTACTGCAGAACTTACATGGATAACATCTTGACATTCTAAAAGAAATGGAGAAACAATTAAGATACTGCCAAAACACTGTTTTCCTTCGTGTATAACGAGAGCTTCATCTATTTAAAGCATATGGATTCAGATTTGCCTTTTCTATTTTGGGCATGTTCAAATATATGTCCTCTAGAGGCACGATGGAAGAAAATTCACCTCCCTACAGGCTTCCCTTAGTCTCTGCATATGGAAACATCATTATTCAGAGCTTAATTAAATTTTTTATTTAGTTGGGCACTTGAGCTTATTCTATTGCTAGTGAGATGATCCTTAGCAGCATATTTTCTTGTTCCCTGGAAAACCATTGACCTTCCAGGCTATCATAGATTTATTCAGCCCAGGCTGTGCGGCATAACACAATTACATGCAATGCAAAATTGAGTTGAATCTATAAGAGTTGAGAAGAGCCATGGCTTGTATTTTACTGCCTGAGGGGTATTGCCAGCTTCCATCAGTGTGCTCCCACTGCGGTTATAAGCAATGCATTCTCTTTGCTGCTGAGCTCTGCTCTTTCATATGATGGAAATCATTATTTAGGGAGGGAAGTAATATTGTGTTTTGGAATCTCATGGAGATGAACTTATTTAGCAGATAGTTCATACATATTGAGTATAAAAGCAACAACTTCCATTTCCAGCTACACACACACAAACACACACACACACAAACACACACATTCATATGTGCTGTTGGAGTTGGGGAGAGGTGACTTTCAGGGAACAATCTACATTGCAAACAGGTTCACTATTGCGTTTTTATTAGTATGCTCCCATAAAGAAGCAGATGTGTGTGAGATGTATAAGACGGGCTACAGCCTAGAGAATGGCTATATGAAAGCTTGATGGCTTTCTTCAAATGGTTAATATCAGACCATTTGAATTGATCAAGTTTTGCAGTGGGCTCAATTCTGTACTTCCTAGGGCTTTCTTTAAAATGTGTTATAATTACCCATGAATTTGTTTTCAGTTTTTTTTTTTTTTTTTTTTTTTTTTTTTTGCGGTACGCGGGCCTCTCACTGTTGTGGCCTCTCCCGTTGTGGAGCACAGGCTCCGGACGCGCAGGCCCAATGGCCATGGCTCACGGGCCCAGCCGCTCCACAGCATGTGGGATCCTCCTGGACCAGGGCACAAACCCGTGTCCCCTGCATCGGCAGGCAGACTCTCAACCACTGTGCCACCAGGGAAGCCCTGTTTTCAGTTTTAATTTTCAATTGCATTTCCTCTGAGGTTGATTGTATTCTCTATTTGCTTATTAAAAACTTCAGTTTGAAATTATGAAAAGTTTGTGATCAAGAAGCAGAGTAGTTGAATAACCAAGCAGAGCATTGAAATACAGTTTCTATTTTTATCCCCCCTGTTGTGCAGAGCAGACTGGGAAACCCTTCCCTGGTTTGTCTTTCACACAGGAGAAAGATAAGGTACTGCACCAAAAACTAAAGCATGAGTAGATCATTTTCTATATTTCGTTGGGCAAATCAGATTGACTGATTTATTCTGGCTGGGCTACCCAGTTTTGAAATCAGGAATGTTGGCATGAAAGATCTGTTTTGAATTGTACAGGTTTGGTTTTTACCCAAACAGCAAAAAAATGCTTCATCTTTGTGATCTGATTACACCTTGAACATACTCTTATAAGCATTGGCTTAGTGTAGCTGTTTCTCCCTCGGTTGTCTAAGAGGCCTTCAGTGACAGGAACTTTTCTTTGTACACATAGACGTTCAATAAATTTTTTTTTAATAATTTTTTTTTGAGGTATGCAGGCCTCTCACTGTTGTGGCCTCTCCCATTGTGGAGCACAGGCTCCAGACGCACAGGCTCAGTGGCCATGGCTCACGGGCCCAGCCACTCCGTGGCATGTGGGATATTCCCAGACCGGGTCACAAACCTGTGTCCCCTGCATCAGTAGGCGGACTCTCAACCACTGCGCCACCAGGGAAGCCCAATAACTATTTTTGAATAAATATTTACATATTGAGAATTATAGCTTTTCCATTGTTCCTGGTCTTAAAAGTCAATATACTATGGCTTTGAAAATGAAAGTTTGGAAATCTAGTCTGCTATAAAAATGAGTCAGCCATTTTCCAGGTCATCACTTCCTATATTGCAAGAATTTCTGAGAGGGCTTATCCAGTATTTTCTGCCCTAGCTTCTGTTTATTGCTGTTCTTCTGCTAGGAAGATGCCCAAATGCCAGCTTCTAAGGCTCTATCACTCACTCCTGTGCTCTGCCATGCATGCCTATGTTGCCCCTTTGGAAGAATATTGCCCTGAGCAGGGTGGTGTTGTTTCTTCCATTCCCGTGGTGGAAACCATTGAGGTGACAAAATGGTACTGCCTGCCCTTCAGTCCTCACTGGGTGGAGCCATGATTGCTCCTCAAGAAATAGAGAGCATGCCCCTTACCTCAACAATGTGGCATACTTTATCATCTAGACTTTTAAACACATTGCCTAGTCTCACAATGTCATCCATGAAAAACTACTCCAAACTTCCACTTTGGGCCATGATGAAATAGCAATGAACAGACATAACTTTCCCCCCAAAACAACTTGAAAACTGGGCACAATATATTACACAACTGTTTTCAGACATTAGACAATAGGCAGCATAAGGTTGTAACCCTGAGGAAGAGAAACAAATCCTAAATGTCTCAGCTTTCACTCAAAGGCAAATTCCAGACTGGAAAGGGAGCCCCTTCAAAACACTGGTGGCCTGACTGAGTTGAAGATGGAAATCAAAGTTCAGGGAGGCTGGCTGGACAAGTCTCAATAAATTTAAAAGGACTGATATATTGTAGAGTATATTCTCTGACCATTGAAGAATTGAGGTAGAAAGAAATAAGAGAAAGCTATCTGGAAAATGCCTATATATTTGGAAACAAAAAAACAAATTTACAAATAATTCATGGGTCAAACGATATATTACAGGGGCTTCCCTGGTGGTGCAGTGGTTGAGAGTCCGCCTGCCGATGCAGGGGACATGGGTTCGTGCCCCACTCCAGGAGGGTCCCACATGCCGCGGAGCAGCTGGGCCCGTGAGCCATGGCCGCTGAGCCTGCGCGTCCGGAGCCTGTGCTCCGGAACAGTGAGAGGCCCATGTAGCACAAAAAAAAAAAAAAAAAAGATATATTACAAGGGCATTTATAAATTATTTGGAACTGAATGAAAATAAAAATGAAGCATATTAAATTTTGTGGATACATCTCAAGTAGTGATTAGAGGGAATTTTATAGCTTTAAATGTTATAGTAGAAAAAAGAAAGGTCTCAAATCAATGATCTAAGCTTATACCTGAAGCTAGAAGAAGAGAAAGAAATTAAACCCAAAGTAAGTAGAAGGAAATAAGAAAACAAGAGCAGAAATGAATGAAATAGAAAATGGAGAAACAATTGAGAACATTTTGAAAAACAACAAATCCTCATTCTATGTTTAAAAACCCAGTTAATTGGTAAGGCTGTTGTCAGACTCACCCGGAAAATAGAAAGAAGGTGCAAAAATGACCAACACCACTGGTGAAATAGGAAACATCTCTACAGATTTTATAGATATAAAAAGATAATAAAAGAAAATTGAAAAATATATACCAATAAATGTAAAAACTTAGATGAAATGGACAGATTCCTTGAAAGATTTACATTACCAGAACCGACTTAAGGAAAAATAGAAAACTGAATAGTGCCATATCTATTAATGAAATTAAATCCATAATTCAAAACTTTCCCACAAAGAAGACTCCAGGCTCAGATTGCTTCACTATTGAATTCAAGCATATATTTAAGGAAAAATTTATAGCAATATTACTCAAACTCTTCCAAATAATGGAAGAGAGGGATTTTTTTTCAATTCATATTATGAAGCCAGCATAACTTTGATTCCAAAACCACAGAAAATACAAGGAAAAAAACCACTACAGGCCAATATCTCTCATGAACAGACACAAAAATAACAAAAACTTAGCAAATAAAAACTAGCTCTGTGTGTGTGTGTGTGTGTGTGTGTGTATTAAGTATGATCAAGTGTGGTTTACATTAAGACTGAAAGGTTGATTTAATATTTGAAAATCAATGTAATTTACCATGTTAACAAAATAAGGGAGAAAGCTATATGATCATTTCAAGAAATGCAGAAAAAGCACTTGACAAAATTCAGCACCCTTTCATTATTTAAAAAAATACCTCTCAGTAAAGTAGGAAAAAAAGAGAACTTTCTTTTTAAAAAAAATTTTTATTAATTTATTTGGCTGCGCTGGGTCTTAGTTGCAGCACATGGGATCATTGTTGTGGCATGCAGGATCTAGTTCCATGACCGGGTATCAAACCCGTGCCCCTTGCATTGGGAGCCCAGAGTCTTAACCACTGGACCACCAGGGAAGCCCTGAGAACTTTCAGATAAAGGGCATTTGTTAAAAAGCTATCACTAATGTCATACTTAATGGTGAAAGACTGAATGCTTTCCCCATAGGACCAGAAATAAGATAAGGATGCCCTCTCTCATGATGATATTTGTTCATTATTGTACTAGAGGTTCTAGCATGTACAATAGTCAAGGAAAAAATAAAAGGAATACAGATGGGAAAGGAATAATTAAAATGATT
This sequence comes from Mesoplodon mirus, assembly GCF_964341445.2. Classification (NCBI taxonomy): domain Eukaryota; kingdom Metazoa; phylum Chordata; class Mammalia; order Artiodactyla; family Ziphiidae; genus Mesoplodon; species Mesoplodon mirus. Next base: position 31,453,430 of record NC_138986.1, on the reverse strand, counting down.
TTGATTCCCAGAAGACATGATTAAATACTTAGAAATTCGTTTAGAATCTATTAAAAAACTGGAAGAACTAATAAGTGAGTTTGGCAAGGTCCTAGGATACAAGGTCAATACACAAAATTCAATTGTATCTTTAATATATTATCAATGACAATTAGATACTAAAGTTTAAGAAGTCATTTAGAATAGCATTCAAAAACATGAAATACTTAGGAATAAATTTGATAAAATACGTATAAGATTGGTACAGTGAAAACTGCAAAACTTTGCTGAGAGAAATTAAAGAAGACTTAAGTAAATGGAGAGATATACCACGTTTATGAATTAGAAGACTCAATACTGTTCAGATGTTAGTTTTCCCCAAATTGATTTATGGATTCAATACAATCTTTTTAGGTAGCGTTTGCTTTCACTTTAGGCAGGGGGGAATTTCCCTCTGAGTTGGTTCATCTAGATGTTCTGCGGAGCTGGAATGCCAGTGTTCAGCTCATGGTCTCTGGAGTTTGTGCTGCATGTAGAACATGATATTTTTTTATTTGGCTTCTATTAAATTTGATATCTTGGAAATATTCTTGTCTGGGTGGAATATTTTCTTTGGTAGCAAAGGTGAGGATATTGCAAAATTAAATTTTGTAAGATTTTCTGGTTTTAAGTTAGTTCTCCACAGAAACCATTCAAGAAGTCAAAAGGGTGAGCAAACTAGTAATAAGTACCTGAGCTCAGTTATTTCAAGGTCATTTGTTACACTAATTGCCAAAACATACCTTTATTCCTCCTTTTCATAAAACAAGTCCAATAACTGGGGTCTCAATTGGCAGTGGTTAAGTTCATAGTGATTTAAGACTCAGGATATTGTCATTGGAAATGAAATTGACAGCAATGACCCCTTCTTATTGTTTATTGCCTTACTTCTCAAAGGGTAGTCCCTAGACAGGAAAAATAGACAACCCCAGGACACATGTAGAACCTCAGACCCCAACCCAGATCAATTCAAATAGAATCTGCATTTTAACATGATTCACAGGTGATTCCCATGTATGTTAAAATTATAGAAGCATTGAGCATTTATTTTCCATTACAAAGCCTCCAGCGAATCTGGGCTGACCCATTTTGTCCTGGAGAGGAATAAATAGCAAGGATATCACCAATAAGTATTATAATCTCACTGGGACAACTTCTCAAACTTAACACATGAAATCTCTAGTGACTCTGATTCACTATCTTCCCTGACAAGACTTAGAATGATAAGGAATTGCTTTCAGTTAATATATTATTGAGGTTTCCCAAGCCTTACATTTTGGATTTGAGTATATATATATAATTTAAAATTATATATGCTTTAACAAATTCACTACATATCATTGGGACATAGATAATGAAAATAATTTTATGACTTGCCTTCTATTTTAGAAAGGAACAATTAAAATATTTGTATACATCCTAGGTAGCAGTTCACTCACTCATTCATTCATTCATCTATTTGTTACCTTGTTCATTCCTTGATTATCTATTCATTATCTACAGTGTATCAGGTACTGTATTAAATGCCAGGGATATGAAATGGGGTTAAAACATGGTCCCTGCCTTTAAGAAGGTAACAGCTAAGAAGGAAGGAATTGCTATAAAGCATTGGGTACTATGATGGAGGCATCAACAGGGTCCTGGGGCTAAGGAGAAATTCTACCTTATGGAGGCAGTGTTTAGGAGGGGCTCAATAGAGGAGATACAGCTTGAGTTGACTATTGAAAGGTACATTGGGGAGGGGACAATTACATAGAAAAGGTGACCATGTTTTTTATTTTTTTAAGATTTTTTGATGTGGACCATTTTTAAAGTCTTTATTGAATTTGTTACAATATTGCTTCTGTTTTATGTTTTAGTTTTTTGGCCGCGAGGCATGTGGGATCTTAGCTCCCCGACCAGGGATTGAACCCACACCCCCTGCATTGAAAGGCAAAGTCTTAGCCACTGGACTGCCAGGGAAGTCCCCGACCATGTTTTTTAAGAGCCATATATTGTTAAAGTCCATTCATTTGAAATAACATGTGTGTGTGGGGAGTGGGTATGTGAGTGTGTGAGGGGCTTTATAGACATAAAGAGAGTCATGAAAGGATGGCCATCAAAATGTTAATGGTACTATCTCAGGGTGTTGGCATTTTAGGGGAAAATGAGTAGACCGAGAAGTAAAACATTTCTCATTTTAAGAATAGGCCAATTTCTTTCCACTCTTTAATACTTAACAGTTATATACCCTTTTAAGACATTCCAAACAGATTACTTTTCTTGATTCTCATGTCAGCTCTATGAATCTGGTAGCATAAGTGTTGTTACTTTTATTTTACAGATGAGGAGACAGAGGCTCATAGACTCTAGTGACTTATATAGGGCCACATAGATAATAAATAAAAAACTATTTACACTCTCCTGAATCTCAGCCTAGATAATCTTGTAAGAGTGGTCCCTGACTTGTAGTTAGCAGACTGGAAGCTGGTTCTAACAATATACTATGAGAATGCAGGGTATGCTGTGAAATAATACATCTAAGCGCTTGTTAGAATTTAAAGACCATTTTACATACATTACAGCAAACTTGTAAAATAGTCTTCTATTAACCATGTTTTACAGAAGAAGAAACTGCAGCTGTATGAGGCTGACTGACCTAAAGGATGCAAAATAAGTGTGCGGCAGCCCTGAAACTCCACCTTGGTCTCCTGCTCTTTCTATTACATCATAGTTGTAGAACCTCATTGATCACTCTTAGGTCACAGCACCGACACCACCCAATCTTTGGAAATAACCATCATCCAGGATGAGTAAATTTCAGTGAGTAGCTTTTTCTTCTTAAGATTTCTTCTCTTCTGTCTCACTCTTTTCCTGCAGATCTTTAGATTACATGCTTATTTACATCCTGATATATGCAAATTGCTTTTTCCTTTCTCATTTGTTTTCCAAGTTTGTCGAAGACTAGACAACATCCCACACATCATCATATCATGCATAACACCCAACACAATGTCCTGCAAATATGAAGTGCTCAAGAGAGGGCTGTTAAGTGAACAAACAAGTGAAAGAATGAATGGGTGAAGGAACACTGTAGTGATATGTCTAAGGTCACACAGAGACCAGTGTGAAGCAAAAGCAGAATGAAAGCTCTTGGCTGCAAATCTGGACATAAAATGATGCTGCTCAGCTTAGTAGCAAAATCTTGAGATGAAACAATTACAACAAATGGTACTAAAAAGCCAAATTTAGACCTCTTGTCTGGCTCATGTTTTGTGGGTGACACCTGGCAGATTCCATATTTGGGATTCCATCTCCATACAGATTGAAATTTGATCAAGTTTTTAACCAAAGTAGTCAAAGGAAATGCACAATGACTGCAAATGCAATGCCTGTGCCAGTATCCAGCCTCAGTGGTCCATCCGTTTTCAACTCTGCCACCCAATATCTACTAGACATTACAGAATCCAGTTAACATTATCAGACTTCAGTATTCTTCACAGCTGACCAATAATGTTTGTGTGGGGTGAGGGTTGTATTCCTAGATAACCTCTAGGAATTTTTCAGCTCTGGGGTTTTGACCTTATGCTGCCATGTATAACTGCCATTCTCTTTTCAGTTGCTCAAAGACCATTTTTCTCAGATTTCATGTGTAATTATGGTGGTGGGTGTGCTGAAATTGAAGAGTTGTGGACAGAGAGGGTGCTCAAAGAAAGACTGCTAGAATAACGATGCCTGCTAAAAGTGCTCTAACTTAAAATATTTGTTTGACAAATATATATTGAATGCCCCTGGTGTTCTAGGCCCTGGGGTTATGAGATGAACAAAATAGTTATGCATGAAACATCATAAGTTAGCGAGAAGCCCCCTAATGAGGGGGCTTAGTTCAAGGAAGGACAGCAAGTATGAAATCTAGACTTGGAGGAACGAAGGAAGCCAGTGTGATTGGAATGTGGAGAGTTAGGAGAGGGTCATGTAGGATGTGGCTGAGAGACTGATCACAGCTGAAATGACATGAAAGGTGCAGTCTGAAAATGTCCTTGGGGTTTAGCAACATTGTTGAGCTTGAGTGAGCTCCTGTCTTTGGAGGACTGGTGGGGCAGCAGCCATGGCAGAGCAGGTGGAGGATCGCCCAGGAGATGAGGCCACAGATGTGATGAAAATGGGCATCATTTTGAGAAATTTGGTTGTGCAAAGGAGGAGGGAAAGAGGGAAATAGATGGGGGTGAAATTTTTTTATTTTCTTCTTTGTTTTTAGTGAGAAAACACAGAGTAGAGAGGTAGAGGTTGAAGACATAGGAGAGAGAAGTGATGGGATTCTCACTAGTTGAGATACTAGTTGAGGAATGGGTTATGGAGCACATGTAGAAGATTCGGCCTTAGGTGAAGGGATATACTCTTGTATTGTAAACCCTGGACAGATCATGGGAAGGGGGTGGAGTTCTGAGGTTTTCCTAGTGGATCCCTGAAGAAATGGGTTATCTAGATGCCAAAGTGATCAACTTGCATGAATGGTCTACATGACCCACCAAACCAACGGAGAACTACGAGATTATGACAGAGCCCCTCTGAGTGTGTAGTACTGAAAGGAATGTTGACAAATATCCATGTGATACTCTGAGTAGCTGGAATCCTTGTTAATGTAGCTCGTCTTCTGCAGAACATATAATGCTTTGTTAGTTATTAGTCTCCACTAGTTTGGAGACTAAAACACTATAAACAGAGAGTTTGCAGTAAGATCTAAAGTAAGATACAGATATTGATTATCTAGTCTCAAACCCAGGGATTATAAGTCTGTATCCTGTGATGAGTTGAAGGTGTGCTGAGTATCAAAGATAATCATTCTCCAGTTTTTCCCATTTCTACCAGATGCTCCTTTTCTATCCGCCCCCCCGCCCCCCGCATTTTCCTTTTTCCCAGTGATTCTCTTTCCTGCTACTTTTGGATACAGATCTCTGGGGGGCCCTGTTTGCCCATATCTTTGGGCCAGTAAGTTTGATCTCAATTCATCTTATTCTCAGATCTAGCCGAGTCTATACTAAGGTATAAAAAGACACTTCAGTGAACTAGGTAATCTTGTTTGCTATTACTCAGTTATAAAATATTAGGGAGGCAGTAGAGAACCTTCCAGAAGACATCACAAAGTCTTGACAACCTCTACATCTGTTACAAAATATATATTTTTAAAAAAAATTTTATTGGAGTATAGTTGATTTACAATGTTGTGTTAGTTTCTGCAGTAGAGCAAAGTGAATCAGTTATACATATACCTATATCCACTCTTTTTTAGATTCTTTTCCCATATCCGTTATTACAGAGTACTGAGTAGAGTTCTTAATGACTCAGTTACCAAGAATGAATTGGCAGCAAAAGTTCCTCAGTGACTGGGTGATGCTGAAGATCATCTCTGACCAGTCCTCAGAAGGCTTCAAAGGTCTTCCAAATGTTTTCTTAACTCTCTCCAGTGACTCCTGAAGTCATGGCTGAGGCCTGGGTTCTATTAGATTGAGCAGGGACTGGATAAGAAATCCTGCACCAGGCATACAGTTAATGTAATTTCTTTTACTCAGAATTCTGCTATCTGTCTAATCTGCTCGTCAATTCTCTTTTTTAAGATTTGGCACTGACAGTGGAAAGAACAAGTTAGGATAACCCTCTTTTCTGAGTGATTCACACCATGTTTACCAATGAGAGCAATTGGTTTTTCCATTGCCTTTGACAATCTTCTGAATATTTTGACAATAGAACACCAAAATTATGTGAATAAATGAATAGAATCCACAATCACAGAATACATACCACGTACCATAGACTTTAATATAACACACCATAGCACGGACTCAAAAGGATTAGCACTAGGACCTGGCACCGAATTTAGGATTTCTTCCACACTACTGTAATTAACAAATAACAGTGAGAGTTTGGCCACCCATATATCCCAGTCTCTATGTTGCTTTCATGATCATAGCACAAGACAGCACTGGATTTTTACAGAAACGTTTCTTATAACTACTTTAAACAACAATCTTCCCAGTTGTTTCTTCTTACAATCATAGAAGAAAAATAAAATATCTGTAAACACCACCAGACTGCATTTAAGTGTAAAGCCTTAAATTGTTAATTCTTTTAACATCTTTATTGGAGTATAATTGCTTTACAATGGTGTGTTAGCTTCTGTTGTATAGCAAAGTGAATCAGCTATACATATACATATATCCCCATATCCCCTCCCTCTTGGGCCTCCCTCCCACTCTCCCTATCCCACCCCTCTAGTTGGACGCAAAGCACCGAGTTCATCTCCCTGTGTTATGCGGCTGCTTCCCACTAGCTATCTATTTTACATTTGGTAGTGTATATTTGTCCATGCTACTCTCTTACTTCGTCCCAGCTTACCCTTCCCCCCTGCCTTGTCCTCAAGTCCATTCTCTACGTCTGCGTCTTTATTCCTGTCCTGCCCCTAGGTTCTTCAGAACCATTTTTTTTAGATTCCATGATATGTGTTAGCATACGGTATTTGTTTTTCTCCTTCTGACTCACTTCACTCTGTATGACAGACTCTAGGTCCATCCACCTCACTACAGATAACTCAGTTTTGTTTCTTTTTATGGCTGAGTAATATTCCATTGTATATATGTGCCACATCTTCTTCATCCATTCATCTGTCGATGGACACTTAGGTTGCTTCCATGTCCTGGCTATTGTAAATAGAGCTGCAATGAACATTTTGGTACATGACTCTTTTTGAATTATGGTTTTCTCAGGGTATATGCCTAGTAGTGGGATTGCTGGGTCATATGGTAGTTCTATTTTTAGTTTTTTAAGGAACCTCCATACTGTGGCTGTATCTATTTACATTCCCATCAACAGTGCAAGAGGGTTCCCTTTTCTCCACACCCTCTCCAGCATTTATTGTTTCTAGATTTTTTTAATGATGGCCATTTTGACCGGTATGAGATGATATCTCATTGTAGTTTTGATTTGCATTTCTCTAATGATTAATGATGTTGAGCATTCTTTCATGTGTTTGTTGGCAATCTGTATATCTTTGGAGAAATGTCTGTTTAGGTCTTCTGCCCATTTTTGGATTGGGTTGTTTGTTTTTTTGATATTGAGCTACATGAGCTGCTTGTATATTTTGGAGATTAATCCTCTGTCAGTTGCTTCGTTGACAAATATTTTTTCCCATTCTGAGGGTTATCTATTCGTCTTGTTTATGGTTTCCTCTGCTATGCAAAGGCTTTTAAATTTCATTAGGTCCCATTTGTTCAGTTTTGTTTTTATTTCCATTTCTCTAGGAGGTGGGTCAAAAAGGATCTTACTGTGATGTATATCATAGAGTGTTCTGTAAAGGCTTAACTATTTTTTAAGCCTTAGGAAATCTAAAAGAGTTCTGATTTTTCCTTCTATGCTCCTCCTCCCCCCACAATTCAGTTTTTAAATTGAAATATAATTTATATACTCTAAAGTTCACCCATTTTTAAGGGCACAGTTTAGGTCTTTACATTTTAACAAAACGCAAAATAAGTTAGAAAGTAAAACCACTTATTAAGATTTTAAAAAATTGCACAAAACAGGAATATGGAATAAATTGGGAAAGCTATCATATTATTCCGAAGACTCTAAACTTGGTTGATTTATTGGTGTACTACTTCTTACTTTCAAGGATCAGTTAGTTCCTATATTATAGAAAAGAATTTGGAATAGAGAAAAAGATTAAATATTACTTCATTTTATAAAATAAACACTACACCAATATCAAATAGATACAGATAAGATGCCGTAGCCCAATCTCTCTCTCACACACACACACACACATATATATGAAAAATTATAAACAAAAGGTCAAATAGAATTTAATAATTTGTAAAATAATAACCTACCATGTATAAAGGGGTTTTTTCTAGGAATACAACAGGAGTTAAATCTAATATTAGGAAGCTTACCAAAATAACATAATATGAATAAATTAAGAATGGCATATGTTTATCTCAAAGTAGGTCAAATAAGTATTTGAGAGAATCCCCTCATTTTTTCTTTAAGTAAAATAAAGCAAATCTCTTTGTAAAGTGAAAATGGAAGACACATTTTTTAATGTGACAAAGCATATCAATGTAAAATCAACAAACTAGAGCCTAATTTAATGGTGAAATTCAAAAACATTCTCTTTAAAATAAAAAAAAATAGATGATCCTTTACCAAAATTATTATTTAATTAATACTCTGGAATTTCAGGTCAATGTTATGAGATCTGAAATTGGATTAATATATTAGAAAGGAAGTCTCAACATTATTATTTCTGGATGACCTTATCACAGACTTATCATATATTTTTGTACATAGACAACTCAAAGGCTTGACAGAAAAAATTCTAGGAATTAATTTTAAAGTCCAGTGAAATGACGGGATACAGGATAATCACACCAAAAATCAACTTTTAAATGAATTTTAAAGGTTGCCAGAAATGAATTTTAATATAATGAAAAAAGAAGTGGCACTCACAATTGCAACCGATACTTAAATTGCCTACCAAAAACTTTACAGATTTCATAGTATTCATAAAATAATCCCAGAGAAGTAGCTTAAAAAAAGTGCAGATTGTCCTCGTAATGATCTCTGGGGAGGGGTGGGGTGGTATGGCATGGATAACTTCCTCAGAATGAATTTGTAAGAAGTACAAAAGCAATTTTTTTTCTCGAGGTCACTTTGAATATTCATCAGGGTATTCTAAGTTATAATCTTGCCTAATGGTCATATGGTGAAAACAGTGAAGGGGTCAATAGTATATCTCGAATGTATGGTTATCTGATGGCTTAGATTGATTTAAAGACAGATTAAGAGAGAAGGACCACAGAATCGGCTTGGGAGGAATAGTTGTTGGGATTGGGTGACATGTATAAGGAGGTTCATTATACTACTCTGTCTATTCTTTTCTACTCTTGTGAGTGTTTGAAATTTTCTATAATAAAAGATTAAACAAACAAAATTAAAACAGCAGTTCTTTATATAGGCTCAACTGATCCATAGAGGGATTTCAGTGGCTCAATAACCCTCCTGGAATCATATACAAAATGTTGTATGGGTGGGCATACTTGCATTTTTTTCTAGGGAGGAGGTCCAAAACTCTGATCAGATTCTTAGGAGTCTATTTTGCTAACATCAGAGCAGTTGGAGTAAATAGCTTTTCTAACCTTTAGCCAACCCTCCATGAGGATTATTTTTTGCAACTAATGTTTATAACTGCAACTGGGAAATAGAGTCTTTAAGGGTATGATCTCTTGCACAGACCCAGAAGTACAAATGAGACTTGCCAAACCATGAAGATCCTTGAAATTGTGTGATGAAGAATTCATGACTGAGGAACCTAAGACCTTACAGGAAAACAGAGTTGGGGAAATTGAGGATGCAAGTGAAACCATGAAAGCTGTTATAATATGCTGTAAAGTTACTAAAACAACATAACTGGGATGACACATTAAATAAAGCAAGTGAAAGTAACATTTTATAAATCTTAAAAGAGTAATTATGGGCATTATAAAATAAATTTCCATTTACTGTTTCTAACTGGAGAAACTTATTCATCATCCCCCATTGAGCTGCTTTCAAATTCATTTGCTTTGCTGCTGATAATGTGCATTCTAAAAAGCTCTCCCCCATCCTACCTCCCACTGCCTGGTTTGTCTCATTCTTGGTCCAAATGTCCAGACCTTTAAATATTGTCACTAGAAGTTGTTGATTCCCGCCTCCCAAGCCCACGATGTTCTAAAGACAAATAGATTGAAATAGAACTTAAGAATGTTTTGATACCCTTTCTTAGAAAAGACTGGATTCTAGGATGATTTTTTTTTCTCAACTTCCAATGAATCACAAATGGTTTCATTAGAAAACTTCTATTCTGTCATTTACTTTGTCTCTTTTCCTTTTATAAGTAAATTGTTTTAATGAATAAGCAAAAGTCCAAAATTACATCTGTGATAATGATGATCGCTAATGATTACTCTGTGCCAGGCACTTTTCTGTGTGCTTTGCATGTATTAACACGTGCAGTTCTCATGTCAACCCTAGGAGGTAGTATCAGAAAAATTATCTGAAACTTAGAAATAGATAAAAGGGATAAGTGAGTGTCTTTCCAGGGTATTGCTGGACTTGCAAGTTTGATTTTCTATTGCCTAGATAGACTATTGTACACTTTGTACAGGCAGAGGTTGACTTGTAGATTTGTGTTGAGATGTAAATAATTTCTATTGTGTTGGTGGATTGGGGGTGGTGGAGGGTAGTGATAATCCCAAAGGTTATGGTTTATTGTCCTCTTGGACATTAATCAATTTTGTTTCTAATCTGTCTCTTATCTGAACCTTTGTTTATTAAATTGCCCATAAATGCCTACCTTCTCAAATGCCCTTTGGTCCAGTTTTAAGACTTTACTCTTCATTAAGTAATGAGTTAAATAAAACCGTTGACAGATTCATTTTTTTTAACCTTTTGAAAATCATTCTCTAACACTAAGCAGTTGCACTATAATTTCTCATGATTGCATATTATCCTGTTTTGTGCACTACAGTCAATTTACTCAATGTATTCCCCAGTTGTAGGATATTGAGATGGCTGCCAATATTTTTATTTTTAAGAAAAAAATGCTATATTAAATATTTTGTGGCTAAACCTTTGTATTTTGTTGAATTATAGCAGTACAAATGAAATTTCTGGGTCAAAATTGTTAACATTTTAAAGACTTTTGGTAGACACTGCTCAGTTGCCCTCCAGAAATTTTGTACCAGCTTATACTTCAGCAGAATATGAGAATACCCACTTTCATTCTTCAGAGCCCTTCTTCCCTTAATGATTCCCAACAGCAGTGACTCATACATGTATTAAAAGAACTGATGAAAATGTATAATAAAAATTTTGAGAAAAAGGAACTTAGAGTTGGGGATAATTTTCTGCATTACGAATTAAGGGCAGATTGTATGATTTGAGAATCAACTGAGTAGGGCTGACAATATTTATTTCCTAACCGATCTAACTAATATGCCTGGATAACTGCCTAATTCTGCTTTGTGTAAAGATAGGACAATGCATTACTTGCAGACAAAAGCAAATTCTTTTCTACCTTCTCTCTCTTCCACCTTCCTTCACTTCTTGCCTTCCTTACTTCCTTTTTTTTTTTTTTCCTAGAAAACATATCTGGATGCTCTACAAACCATAAATGGCCAATTAAAGCCCACAAATTTTTATCTCGTAAAGCACAACAACCCTAATTTCAGCGTGGAAAACACTCACAATCTTTATTAGGAACATCTAATTATGGCCTTGCACAAATAAAAAACTCTGAGAACACCTAAATTTTAGTAATATCATTTCCTTCATATAATCATAATCTAGTATTTATTTATTTATTTAAGGCTGCGTTGGGTCTTTGTTGCTGCGTGTGGGTTTTCTCTAGCTGCGGCCAGCGGGGGCTACTCTTCATTGTGGTGTGCGGGCTTCTCATTGCAGTGGCTTCTCTTGTTGCAGAGCACAGGCTCTAGGCGCTCAGGCTTCAGTAGTTGTGGCTCGCGGGCCCTAGAGCACAAGCTCAGTAGTTGTGGTGCACAGGCTTAGTTGCTCCACGGCATGTGGGATCTTCCCAGACCAGGGCTTGAACCTGTGTCCCCTGCATTGACAGGCAGATTCTTAACCACTGCACCACCAGGGAAGTCCCCATAATCTATTTTTATAATGAAAGTTAAAACTTATTTCCTGGGGCTTCCCTGGTGGCGCAGTGGTTGGGAGTCCACCTGCCTCGGCGGGGGACACGGGTTCGTGCCCTGGTCCGGGAAGATCCCACATGCCGCGGAGCAGCTGGGCCCGTGAGCCATGGTCGCTGAGCCTGCGCGTCCAGAGCCTGTGCTCCGCAACAGGAGAGGCCACAACAGTGAGAGGCCCGCGTACCGCAAAACAAACAAACAAACAAACAAACAAAAACCACTTATTTCCTGAAGTTAAAGAAAAAAGAAAAAAAAACTAAGTGATTTTAGCAAGTTTTTTTAGTAAATGTTTTGAAGTGCATATGACACGGCAATTTCGTTTATCATATCCATTGAAAACTTAATCCTATTTTCAAGGCATGAAAAATATAAATTCTCTAGATTTGCGATTTCTTTTTTTTTTTTTTTTTGCTGTACGCGGGCCTCTCACTGTTGTGGCCTCTCCCGTTGCGGAGCACAGGCTCCGGACGCGCAGGCTCCGGACGCGCAGGCTCAGCGGCCATGGCTCACGGGCCCAGCCGCTCCGCGGCATATGGGATCCTCCCAGACCGGGGCACGAACCCGTATCCCCTGCATCGGCAGGCGGACTCTCAACCACTGCGCCACCAGGGAGGCCCTAGATTTGCGATTTCTTAAAGTTCACTGCTAGAACAAGTCCCATAACACTGCTGTTACTACTCCCAGTTTTACAAACTTTCCGTGCTTTATGAATGTTTGTTTCATTATTTAATGAGAGGTGTCACAAGGTCCAGACAAAGAGTGGGTTGCTGGAAACTTATTTAGGGCTCAAAGAACTAAGCGGATGGGGAGGGACAGGTGCAGGTATGAGAATCCAATGCTTCCAAAAAAACTTAAATGCATTTTCTTCTTCTTGGCAAAGACTTTCTAATAGAGTGAAAACATTGACACTTTGTCTTGAACACTTCATAGCTTTCCACTTAGGCCCAAGTGATCTCAAGTTGAGAGGGAACTATATATACTAACCAGTGTAAACTCATTAATATACTCCGGCTTGAACATGAACAAACCTGAGTCTGATGGTAGATTAGGCAGCCTTTGCCTCAGTCTCTGGGATTCCCCAGGGAGGTAGGAACCAGGCAGAAGAGGAGGAGGTAAGCAGGGGATGGCTGAAGAATCAGAGAATCCCAGGAGCTGTGCTCCCTTCTCACCAAATGGCTAACCTGATATCAGACCCGTGTTGGGAAAAAAATACCCCTGTTATGCTGTTCCAGGAACTGTGTGTTATTCTTTTGTGTGTTTACTGAATTTCCGCGAAAAGCACTTAGCTCTTTCTAATTCTTAATGTTCCAGGCTTTCATAACCATTAAGGTGAACAACAACCAAAGAGTCACCAAAGTCATTAACCTCTGTGCTCGAATATCCAGATGTTGGGGGATGTTTACCCGAAAATTTCCCTAACAAGCCAGGCCACTTTGGCACGGGGTTTTGGGTGTTGTTAGAAAGACTTTCCTACAAATATGTTCAGGAATATCCTCTTTGGCCAAAGGGCCAGACCTCAGGTCTGAGATGCTAAAGATTTATTTCTAAATTGAGACATTTTCAAGACAAAAAGACAGGTCTGGTCAGAAATTAAAACTGAGTCTAGAGAAAGGCTTAAATGGCAAAGAGAGTTTGAAGGGATGAGATTTCTGCCTACTATAAATTATAGTTTTAGGACACCTGAATGTAGCTGTAATGCAATGAACAGTTTGGGTCAGTGAATAAAACATGCCGTGAGCTATGGAATTCATACTCTCCCCAACTCCAATTGCAAGTACTCTGCATACCTAAATTCCCATGAAAAACATTTTAACTGAAGAAAGCAGGGCACTGTATAATGATTTCCCCAAGCTTCTCTGTCTGATTTCCTTGAGGAAATCTGTTTTCCTTGAAGTTCAGCGTTCACAGGAATCTGCCTGATGTGTCACTCCTTGCTTCTTCACTCACTAAGACCAGCCCAGTGTTCTAGCCCAGCACTTGAGTAGAGGTATCAGCTCAGGTATGACAGGCCCTGGGGGACCCAGAGAAATCCTGGAGCTGCTACAGTTTGGGGTCTCCAGGGTGTAGCTATTGTAGTACCAGCCTGAAGCAGAATAGTAGGATAGCCACACGAAGAGATGCTTTAGAGGAGATATTGGGCCAGCCCAGACTCTTGAAGACTTTCTCTGAATGGGATTATGTATAATGAGTTTATAGCCTGAGGGTATTAGAAATATAATTATTTGTCCTAGGATTAGGTAAGAACAGGATTTGTGTCTGTGAAAGAGGAGAAAGAAGTTGAGATGGCTTGTTTCTCAAAACATGTGTCTGAGTATGTTTTATCCTATGTCAGACGTCAGATTTAACTTAACCATAAAGAGTTGGACAATTACTTAATTTCATGGTTGCCTTACACTTTACTGCCTTTCAGGTCACAAAGAAAACATGTGTGAAGGATGGAAAATAAAAGGTAAATGGCCCTTTTCAGGTTGGGGTGGTGGAGAAGAAAACTGTGGCTGAGAGGGTGTGGTCAAGAGTCCTTGGGCGCCTCAAAGAGGCACTCCAGGTGATCCATGGAGGCAGTGAAGCATCTTGGGTAACAAGAACTGGAGACAGACCGTCATCTGCAGACTCTTCCCTGAATATCTTCTTTTCAATCTTTCAAGATCTGATGTGACACATCAGAAGAAAATGCCAAAGATGTTTTCTTATGAGTGGAGGGTTTGATGAAGAGGACCTTCAGGGAACTCTTTAGAAAACTGTAGTATTTAATAGGTCTAAGAGACTTCTCTGGTGGTGCAGTGATTAAGAATCCATCTGCCAACACAGGCAACATGGGTTCGAGCCCTGGTCCAGGAAGATCCCACATGCCACAGAGCAACTAAACCTGTGTGCCACAACTACTGAGCCTGCGCTCTAGAGCCCACGAGCCACAACTACTGAGCCCACGCACCGCAACTGCTGAAGCCCACACGCTCTAGGGCCTGAATGCCACAACTACTGAGCCCGCATGCTGCAACTCCTGAAGCCCACGTGCCTAGAGCCCGTGATCTGCAACAAGAGAAGCCACCGTACCGAGAAGCCCGTGCACTGCAACAAAGAGTAGCCCCTGCTCTCCACAACTAGAGAAAGCCTGTGCACAGCAATGAAGACCCAACACAGCTAAAAATTAAATAAATAAATAAATAAATAAATAAAAGGTCTGAGATCCATTGCTTCCAAATCATGTTGCTACCAAACTGAACTTGGGTCCACTCCCCTGCCGAGCAGCAAAGCCAATTTATTGACACTGGGTTGTGGTGAAGGAAAGTACAGTGTTTATTTCAGGGCCCAGCAAGGAGAACAGGCAGCTCATGCACAAAAAGCTCAAACTCCGCAGTGGCTTTGAGGGAAGGGTTTTTATTTTTTTGTTTGTTTGTATTTTTTATTTATTTTTAAAAAATTTGTTTATTTATTTATTTATTTTTGGCTGTGTCAGGTCTTAGTTGCGGCACGCAGGATCTTTCATTGTGGCATGTGGTCTTCTCTCTAGTTGTGGTGCACAGGCTCCAGAGCACGTGGGTTCTGTAGTTGTGGCATGTGGGCTCACTAGTTGCGGTGGGTGAACTTAGTTGCTCCGGGGCATGTGGGATCTTAGTTCCCCCACCAGGGATCGAACCCACACCCCCTTGCATTGGAAGGCAGATTCTCAACCACTGGACCACCAGGGAAGTCCCCCAGGGAAGTGTTTTTAAAGGCAACGTCTAGGGTGAGGGCGGCAGCATGCACAGCTTTCTTCTGGTTAGTTGGTAGTGAGGTAACAGGGTGGTATTTCCAGAATATTAATCATCAACCTTCTGGTTCCAACCAGTCTGGGGTCATGTAGTCACCATCCTCCACCTGGGTGGGGGTCTTAGTTCCTGCAGAAGCACTCAAAGACAAGTGTCAGATTGTTAATATATCCCTTGTGGAGGAACTAGGATTCTGTTTTATTGCCGAACTATTGTCATTACTTTTCTTGCTTAACTGCTTTTCCTTTGTTTCTGCATGCCTTCACTTCCCTAATTAGTAACTGTTTGAGTCTGCTCTTTGGAACTCAGGGAACACCTAGGAGACTAAAGCTTTTTTCTACAAACAAGAAATGGGAGAAACAGAGGGGTTTTGTTACCCAGGACATCCTGCAGGGTCCTGCTTGGTTTCCGTGTTACTTCAGATACTGCAAATTGTGGTTCTGAAATAATTAGCCTCAGGATAGAAGTACCTGAACTTTCTGAATGAAAGTACCCTGCCTTTTGAAAAGCTCTTAACCACAGCTAATTTGATTTTTCTATATGGTCCTTGTGTTCTTTTCATTTCTCAGAAACCAATTTAAGAGGTAAACAGTTATCTGTCAATTTCACTAGATTAAACAAATGTAATATAATTGTATAATTCTTCACTATTTCCCAATGACTTTTCCTTTGCTTCAGATTGATGAAGGAGCATTTACGGATGACATTAACTTGTTGATCTAAATCCTATGCAACTTAGTTTCCAAATAAATTGACATTTATTTTCTTTCAATGTGATACTGCAAATGTAGGGCCAATATTTATCATGCAAATAAGTATTTTATGCACATGGGTTTATTTCCAATTTCGTTTCTTCTCATTACTTCTTCAGCTATTTTATTCTGATATCTCTCAAATTACTGCAGACTCTCTATGGCAACTCTTTTCAGATTTAACTTAAGTGTTTTCTACCACAATTTCCAATCCTGGCCAGAAATATCAGATGATGAAATATGTAGATTTCAGGTCCTGTTTGGCATCAATATGAAGTGCAATGGATATATTTTTTATACTGGTTCAAAACAAACACTAATAATGTTCGGTTTAAAATGTATATTGGTTATAATCTACAAACTCCTAAGATTTGAAAAAAGCTGTTAAAATTGTTGAGTGTATTGCACAGCTGGATGCCAACAATAGCAATCATAATAGTTCTGTGTCCCAGGAATTTAAATAAGCTTTTTTCATGCATTCTCCCACTTAATCCTCATAACACATTTGAGGTGGATATTACAGATAAAAACTGAAGTTTAGAGGTTAAGGAATTTATCTGAATCACATAGCTAGTAAGAAGCAGATTCAAGACTTGAACCCAGGTTTTTGGTACTAGTGCCTTATATTCCCAGAAAACCTTCTTAGTCAGATTTGGAACCATAAATACATAAATGCAGTCATACTTTTCCTCAAAGTTCATTAGATCTCACTCTTTGGTTTTCACAATTTTTTAATTTCCTACTTGAAAATTTTGTCTCTATGAATTACCATGTATGATGATATTTAGCATCAAGGAAACAGGCTGATAGTTGGTATGAGAACTCAACTTGCTATCCATAATTTTTTAAGAAGTTCATAAGTTTGTCTTTGCAATATACCTAAATTCTAATTTGTGGTTGAAACAATGTGACTGGACACTGAAACTACACTTGTGGGTCTACCCTACCATCGAATCATTTTATTCTAATTCCTAGGGTTTCCAGATGGCATAAACTTCTTTGTCTTATGCCTGACGCCTTCCTGGGTAATTTCATGCAAAAGGGCAGGAATTTTTCATGTCTTGTAAATCAAATCGACTTCAAAGTCCCTCTGACCTTGATGGCTTATTCAGTGAATAACACACCTCAGCCACGTGCAGAAACAGGCTCTCTAGGTAACATGCCTCCTGAATTCACTGTTGGTACAAGCTGGCAATGATAACATGAATTTCTTACTCCTGTCTTTTCATCCTATTATATTATTCTGTCCTGGATATGTATGTATCTTTTGGGGGATTAAAAGCTAATGGTGTCATTATTTAGTTTGACTTATCAGCAGGCATTTGGATTCTGAATGGTCTCATTTATGATGAATCAGGGGTCTAATTAGTTAACTGAAAGGAGTCAGATTCCAAAGTATGTGCTTTCATTTCTAATTTTGGTCCAGAAATAGAATTTTATGTTCAGAAGAATAAAATCACCTCAGCCAGCATTCAGTACACAACACATTAACCATTATGGTTTCTTTGGCTGCTCTGAAGTTCTTTGGATTTGTACAGATTTGATTTTGCTTTCAAGGCTCCCACCAAGACCTGTTCTTTTTTTTTTTTTTTTTTAAGACCTGTTCTTATACTATTGGAATTGAGTAACCATTGAAGGAATTCAAAAGATGACCCTTTGACTTTTTATTTTATATTATTGTCTTGCAATAAAGTATATTTCAAAGAAAAGCTAATATAGAAAAGAAAATCCACAAGATAATATATCAGAATTGAATCCCATATTTTTTGCAACTTCCCCAAGGCCGGTTTTCAACTTACGCTATTTTCACAATAAAGCAGCTGATTTCACATAACATCTGTCGCTATGGTGACAACAGGACAATGATAGCTGGAAAACTAATAGTGTTTTTCCAACTTGCTTTCTGGAATGTTTAGCAGACACGGAAGCAGCAGCAATGCAATTACCGAAGGGAGAGGTTAGCAGGCGCTGACCCATCCAGTGAGGCGCTGTCTCTGCTCCAAATCAAGAAGGACAAGGGCTTTTTCCAACCATCCCTCTCGAGTTCTTGCATGTGTTCAACCTTTACCTGTTTGACTGCCTGAATTCCTTGAGAAGAACGGAAGGAAGAAAGAGGGATAGGGAGATGGAAACATAAGTAGCAATGTCCTGGCTCCAAATGATGTGAACTGAAGCAAGCTCTGTGGGAAGAGAGAGAAAAGCTGTGGGAATGGGATCTGGGTGTAAATGGGGAGAAAGAAAAGAAGGCAGTGGAGATCTGGCTCTCAGCTGTGTGGCAGTTAACACACCTTATGTGGTTAACAAGTCTACAAGCATTAGCTTTCTATGTGGTAATGTACGTGTATGCCCCTGTGTCTGTGTAGCATTAACTGAGCACAGATAAAAATATGGCAGGATACATGGGTTCATGTAAGTGGCTAACATGGGTTACCTTGGAGATGGGGTTAGATGGGGGAAGGAAGGGAGAGAGGCAAGTGGGAGCCAAAAAATAAAAAATAAGATGAAGCGTGGATGCAATCACTGTTTTGAATGTCTCTAAGATCATGAAAAGACATATGAAGATATTAACTCTCCTTCATACTTTTGAGGGGGCTCACATAGCACAGACAATCACCACGCTCTTGCTGAAGGGATTTTCACCTGGGCACATGGAGTGAGGGGCTGATAGGAACCAGAAGACTATAGGCTGTTCCATGCTGCCCCAGTACTCAGTTCTAGATCCTTTCCCTACAGTTTTCTTAAGCTTTTTTTTTTGGTGGAGGAGGAAGCATGGTGGTAAGGTAGGGAATACTTTTCTGGAACGGGAGCAGAGGCAGTGTTATACCTAAGAGTTAAAAAAATCACCGAGTGATTTAAGGAACATATAAAACCTCTCTGTTTAAAAATATCTTGCTTATAGATGCCTAAAATTTCACCTATAATTAGGCAAGGGGGTGGTTAATAGATTTCAAATCATGGACTTCTCCATTCCATGGGTTGTCACTATCTAGTGTGCCATTCTAATTATTTATGGCTGTGTATCAAACCATCCCAACACTTAGTGACTTAAGACAACAGTAAACATTTTGTTATGACTCTTGGTGTCTGTAGGGCAGGCACTCAGGAAGGACTCAGCTGGGTGATTCTGGCTCAGGGTCTCCCACGTGGGTCAGTCAGACAGTGGCTGAGGCAGTGGAGGTCTGGAGCAGCTGGGGACGGATGGAGCATCTCTCTCTTCTTATATATATATGGTCTCTCTGCAAGCCTTCCTCACTGCATGGTGGCCTCAGGGTAACTGAATGATTGAAGATGTCAAGGAAGTGTATTCCACCTTCAAGAGGGAGTATTTCAGCTAAGAAGGCAGAAGCTGCATCATCTTTTATGACTCAGCATTGGAAGGCCAGCAGAGTTGCATCTGCTACGTCCTGTTGGTTACAAGTGAGTCACAAATCTGCCCAGGCTCAAGAGGAAGGGAATTAGATTCCCCCTGTGGTGGGGGAGCAACAAGATTCTAGAAAGCATGTGGGATGGGAGATGATATAGCTGTACTCATCTTTGAGAAATGCCATCTGTGGCCGGTGCTTAATTGGGAAGGATTTAAGGGCCACACGCAGGGTGTATGGGAATGCTGTAAAGTTTTGATGTGTGGGAGTAGGTGTGTGTGTCAGAAGGTGACATGTGCTGGGGCCCTGGGTCATGTATTTGCCTTCCCTGCGCTATGCGCTTTCTTTCTCCAGCCCTTTTATAAAATGAAAGTACCCTGCCAGGAATATTCCTATATTGTTTTCTTCTTTGACAGAACACATCGTCTGCAAACCAAAGACAAAACGAAAACAAAGGGAAAAGAAACAACCCCTTCTCCACACAAAATCCAGAGTGACTTAGAGAACGGAACATAGCAAGGGAGCATATACAGTATGTAGAAAAGATTTTGGGGGGGAAAAATCCCCAAACCAGAGCCTGGTTCCAAAAGATGTCATAGGAACCCACAGCTGTAAAGACTACAAAATGCAGAGAATATCTGTGTATTTTTGGGGTGGAGATTGTCTTGGGGGTAAACTTCTTAGAAAAAAAATAATAAAATTTGACAGCATTTTTTACATGGAAATTAAAAGCTTCAGTATGGCAAAAGAAAACATTAAAAAAGTTAATAGTCAGGGCTTCCCTGGTGGCACAGTGGTTGAGAATCTGCCTGCCAATGCAGGGGACACGGGTTCGAGCCCTGGTCTGGGAGTATCCCACATGCCGCAGAGCAACTAGGCCCGTGAGCCACAACTACTGAGCCTGCGCGTCTGGAGCTTGTGCTCCGCAACAAGAGAGGCCGCGACAGTGAGAGGCCCGCGCAACGCGATGAAGAGTGGTCCCCACTTGCCACAACTAGAGAAAGCCCTCGCACAGAAGTGAAGACCCAACACAGCAAAAATAAATAAATTAATTTAAAAAAAAAAGAATGCTGTTATATGTAGAAAACTTAAAAAAAAAAAGTTAATAGTCAAACAATCAAATAGGCTGGGAAAAAATGTTTGCAATAAACATAGCAAAGGATTATATTTCAAAGAGCTTCTAGCAAATGTACAAGCAAGTTATAAACAATCCAGTAGAAAAATGGCCTAAGAATATCAAGAGGCAGTCCACAGAAAAGAAAGGGAAAATGTCCAATAAATAGATGAAGCTTTGTCATCTGGGAAATGCAAATTAAAACAAAAATGAGTTACCATATTTAACCATTAGATTCCAAAATTAGAAATGATAATCTCAAATGTTGGCTAGGGTATGAGGAACTCATATGCATTGTTGGTGAGATTGTAAATTACCATAATTTGTACAAGAATTATCTGGCATTTTTATTAAAGTTGAAAATGCCTATATTTTTAACATAGCAATGTATGTCTTTGAGAATATATTTAACAGAAAAAAACTTATGTATCAATGTTTACATTAAAGCATGTTTATTATGACAGTTTTCTTATTTACAAAAGCTAGAAAAAACTGACGTTCTGTGAATATGGTAATGACTGAATTTTTAAAAGGTGGAACTTTAGTCTATAGAATACTATGTAGTAAAGTAAAATAAAAAGATATATCTCTGTTTCTTGTCTTAGACATAATTCAGTATATAATAAAGTGAAAAAAGTTACAGAATAGTATTTTTGTGTATATACCTATTATAACTTATAATATGTAAGTATAAATAAAATGATAAATATACATACATATGATTATTTAAATAAAAGTGCAGAAGGAGTCATTTGACATTGTTAGTGGGATTAACAAAGGGTTATTAATACCCATTTGGGATGAGATGGGAGGGAAACTTAATTTTACTGTACAAATATCTTCATCTTTGGAAATGTTTCTGCAAGCATGTATGGGTGTTTGATCCAAAAGACTAAAGAAAAGGGATATCCATTACATGTGTTGGCTAGCCCAGCTCCTGGTCAAATAAATATCCATTGAATGAATAAATGAATATCTTGGATCCATTGTCTCACTGACGTATGCCTCTGTTTCCTGCTTAGAGGGAGCCTGAGATTTCTGCAATTAAATCCATTAAAAAAAAAAATCACAGGGATAATACTTTTGTTCTTCCCATGAGGAAGGTTATTCCAGTAAATCAAGTTTCTATTTTGATAATTCAGGTCTATGTAGTATCATCAAAATAATTCTAGTAAAAATCAAGAAACAGACAAAATGTAAATGTCTCTACTGCTGCTTTATTTAGTTGGAGGATCAAAGATTTGCAGCACAGATTTTCCAACTTGATTCAGTTTTTCTGCCCAAATCGACTAGAAAATTCTCATTTCATGCAATTACAGCTCTTTGTCACCCTTCATTATAAAATGTTTCGCCTTAGGAATAGACCATTTTTGAGAACGACAAGCTTTCTGGAGTGATTAAAAAATTCTAGCTAGCACCTCATCCTTTTGAAAATGGAATTTGAACAAAATCCAAGAAGAGTTTGAAAATTCAACTTCCTGTTTTGGAGGACTTCACTGTAAAACCCATCAATACTAACAATGTACCCAGTAAGAGTCCATGTTTCTATTCATTACATTATCTTTATCACCTGATTACAACCATGGCTTAATTTCTGATGAAAATTCGAGTTCTTCCCACCCACACGATTATCTCTATTTGAAGCTGGGTGGTCACTTACTGTCCTCTTTCTCGAGAGAGGAGGGGAGAGGCGCTTCCTTCTACATTTTTGCTTCTTCCTTAGGCATCCAACGCTTCTATTACTTATACCCCAGATGGTGAGTTCTTTATCACGCACACAGGATAAAGGAGCAGGGCCTCCTCTGGATGTAATGCGAGACCCTGTGCCTTACCTCCTGGGCTGCTCCGTGAAGGCAGAACCCCCACTAGACAAAGAAGCTTCCCATATACTCCTGCTTCTCCCAGTTCCCTCGTACCTGTCTAGTCTGGGAGCTCTGCAGAAAGCCTGTGCCCCTTGGGAAGGGAGTGTTCGCGTTCTCTCCCACCTGCAGACAGGTTGGGAGGCTTACGTGGGCCTCGGTTAGTGTAGCCCACACGATAGAGTCAGGAATGCCTCAGGTACCTTTGAGAGTGTTTGGGCACAGGAAATACGGTACAATGCAAGGGTTTTTGTGTAGATAGGAAATTTTTCCAGGGGAGGGGACAGCAGCTCAATTTAGAAGGTCTTCTCACCTGCCAGACTGAGGGGACACGCAGCCCTCTTGAGCCAGGGACAGGCAACACATAGGAGGCTCACAGCCGAGGGGCACACTGGGAACTGTGCATTTTCCTCTGGGGACAGACATTTTTCAGAGAGATCGGGACCCTGAGGGAACCACTTTAATTCTGTATAATTAGGGACTGAGACAAAGCACAGAAATTCAACTGAGCAGTTGCCGTGTATAAGAGCCAGACTTTGAGCTATTGTAGGAAGCCTGGAAATGTTGGGATGCTGGCATTACATGTCATCTAATGAGGAAATGACCATTCCAACAAGACCAGCCTAAAATAGAAGAGGATCAGGGCACTGTGCAGGTGCCTGGCAAAGGAAAAAAACTCATACCAGACCAGGAAAAAGATAATTCCTTTAACCATCTCTAATGATCTCACTGATTCCCAATGAGGAGGGATTGAAAGTTAATAGAAAAACCACAGGATATTCAATTTGTAGTTTCAATGAATTAGCATATATATTCACGGTTAAGTTCCTTTTTTTTTTTTTTGAGGTATGTGGGCCTCTCACTGTTGTGGCCTCTCCTGTTGCAGAGCACAGGCTCTGGACGCACAGGCTCAGCGGCCATGGCTCACGGGCCCAGCCGCTCCATGACATGTGGGATCTTCCTGGACTGGGGCACGAACCCGTGTCCCCTGCATCGGCAGGCAGACTCTCAACCACTGCACCACCAGGGAAGCCCAAGTTACTTTTTAAAATAAGTTTTCTGTAATTCTTGTTGTTTGTGTGTGGAATTATGCATTTGTGTCTCCCTCCTCAGGTGTAAAACAAATGGAGTCTGTCTCAGTCAGAGGGTCCCACAGGTACTGAACCCATTATAAAGAAGCCACAGAATCACACACATTGGTGCTATGACAGACAGACAGCCTTACCCAGCCTGGGTCCTAAGTGCTGCCCAGTGTTCCTCTCAGACGTGGTCACTATTTGGCTCCTTGGACCCAGGTGCGTGGGCCAGAGGATGCGGGGAAGTGATGAAGTCACAGGCTGTTAGTTACACCATATTAGCCAATCAATTGAGGAAATTGATACACTTCAGTTTGGATCACATTTGTACATACCCTAAGGGAAGGTTTTAAAGACTCATTGTTGTCAGTTGCAGATTCTGATTCAGTAAGAGGTCTGCAGGGGGGGCCCAGAAATTGGTCTTTTCTATAAGAACCTCAGGTGGGTCTGATGCAAATGGTCTATGGCCCACAATTTAAGAAATACTGCTTTAAGGAAACTCTGGTTGTTGAGCTAAGCAATTTGCAGATTTATTGCAGGGTAAACAATTGAAATTTCACTGTGGCTATTTCCAGTCTAGGTGTGTAGACATGAGCTAACAGGTGTTGTCAACAAGCAGATTTTTTTTGGCCCAGTTCAGTTGGCTTGGCACTCTTAAGGCTGCCGTAAGCATTTTCCACACCGTATAGTGATTTCCTTCTCAGAGATGCCAAGTCAGACTCTCATAAATATGGAAAGGGGAAAAGGAATTTTTCATGCAGATTAAAAATCATACCCCAAGTTCAGCCTCTCTACCACTCCAAGTAAATTGATGAAAATAAAAGGTAAAATAGGCAGAAAAGGGTACCACTGTACAGTAAAACGAGGCAATGAGAATAGTTGTGAAAAGGTCAGCAAAATGCACTCGAGAAAAAGAAGTGTCAGCCTCCTGGGCACAGTGATAATTTGAAGGCCCACAGGACTCTGTTCTCTCTATGGGTGAGTTCCTGTTTCAGCCACTCAAGTCAACACTATACATAAGTGCTAGTGTGTTAAATTTTTTCTGAGTATATACTTACAATAGAAAAAAAGTCTTTGGTGTGCTGGCAGAAATAAGAAGTCAAAGTTCATCTCAAGAGACCTTAAAAAATCTAGGGCAGGATACTTTATGGAGATCACACTACTTCTGGAGCTTCCCTACCATGGGAATCAAGAGATTTATCCCTCTTGACCTCTACATCTGTGGTGGACGTTTTTAAATCGGTGTGCCCTCAAAAGAAGGTAATTCAAAGCTGATTTTAAAGCTCTTCTCCTACCTCCTCTAATATCGTAATTGATAAGGTCAAGTCTTGATGGTTATTGTAACTCTGACCTGGCTTAGCAAAATCTCACAGACAACCTAAACCTCAGCTGGAATGATGTGCTAGCCTTCAGTACTTAGTCTGAACTTTATCTCCTTCAGTCACTCTTTGTTGAAGATGCTGATAAGCTATGAGGAACAAGACACAGCTAAAGTGAGGCAGGTGGAGGATATACATTGATAAGATACAAAAAATCCTGGTTCCTGACCTTGTGGATCTTAATGGGGTACCTATGGTATCTTCCTGTCCCTGAATTCACATCTACACTGAACGAGCTCACTGCTTGGTAAACACAGTAGACCCTTACTAGGTATTGCCTGGAAATGACCATGTACTGTGTTAATATTAAGTAATAATAGAATTAAAATCTATCTTTCTTTTTAATCCACCTCGTCTCAACCCTTGTGTTTAAAGGCAGTTCTCTGTTTGGAGTGTACTTCAGGATAACACAGCAATCCCATGCCACCCCTTATTCTCTGTTCATGTAAATGGTCCATGCATGGAGCATCTATGTAGTTGTGGTAAGCACTTTGCAGGTGAGGTGAAGGTAAAGAGAGAGGAAAGTAATAAACACAAAAGAACATCCTTTTTGAGAAAAAACAAGCAAACAGACCCCAAACCTCTGTTAAAAACAAAATAGAACAGGTTCTACTACTTAATATGTTTATGATGGTTTCACATCACTTATTTTTTTTCTGAGTGTGCTTCCTTACCTGTAAAATGTGAATAATATCTACTTCAATGGTTGTCCTAAAAATCAAATGAGATAATTAAGGTTGTCAGATTTAGCAAATAAAAATAAAGTGAATATCAGTGCACCCCATGCAATATACTAAAATACACATAAAAATTATTTGTTATTTATCTGAAATTGAAATTTGCCTGGTGTCATATTTTTTCTGGTATCCCTAGAAATAATATGTGGTAATAATAGCTATTTGTCGAGTGTTTTTCATGTGCCAGGGACCACTAGGTACTTCAATTACATTGGTCATCATTCCAACAGCAACTGAAAACAGTTATTACTAACCCCATTTTGCATATAAGGAAGTTTTCCAAAATCAAATAGCCGGTAAATAGCATAGTCAATATTCAAATCCATTATACCATGCTGCTTCTTTAGTTGATAGAAACACTTTGAAATTGGAGAGTACCCAAGTGTTTTATTAGTACAAGGTGTCTCTCTATTCATGAGTCTTATCCTGGGTATAGGAAAAGGGACTGTGTAAAGAGTAATGGGAATATGGAGATTAAGAAGTGTCATCAAGTGTAGGAAAAAGCCTGTATTTGCCTCTCACCTTCTGGGATGATGGTCTTTTGCCAGGAAATCTGTGTTTCTACGGATACCAAGGCAAGGGCGTAGGGGCTCTGTAAAAACATCACGGTGTGTGATGCAACATCTACTGCCAAGCCCATGGCAGAGGAGGGGTTTGTTGACTAGCTGGGCCTTAAAATAAATTAGTTATGTAAGCAACCATATTCACATTTTTATTGATACTTTCTCAGGCACCTTTCAAATAACCAGAATATCCTAGATAATGGGTACCATTGCCTAATACAAATGACAACTAAACAAAATTGCCATTAGGGATTTTCTCTAACTCCTCTCTTTCCACCCTCCCACCCACCAATAACTTCCAATTTTGCCAGTAGGTAACAACATTCAGCTGTATCACCTATACTTCCAATCTTTCAAGTACAGTCAGAACTTCATTCATTCATTCATTTATTCAACAAGCACTTATATAGCACTTTCCAGACACTGTTTTAAGCACTTTATAAATATTAACTCATTTAATTCTCATGATCAACCTATAAAAGTAGGTGTTGTTGTTACTCCCATTGAAATTTGGAATGGTACCCCAGGTTCCTACGAGGATCTTTTGGTGAACAATAGCAACTCCCTCCCCCAAAGATGTCCATGCTTTGATCCCTGGAACCTATGAATACATTATATTACAGAGCAAAGGGACTTTGTAAATGTAATTAAAGTTATAGATCTTAAAATTGGGAGTTTATGCTGGATTTTTGAGGTAGGCCAATCCAACCATACCAGCCCTTAAAAGCAGAGAACTTTCTCTGACTGGAGGCAGAAGGGATGCAGCAGAAGAAGTCAGAGATGAGAAGCATGAAGGGGACTTGATACATTGTTGCTGGTCTGAAGATGGAGGTCACGGCATGATGGGTTATGCAGGTGGCCTTAAGTTGCTCAGGGGGACTCCCGGCTTACAGCCAGTGAGCGAATGGGAAATTCATCCCTGCTGCCACGAGGAACGGAATTGTGCCAACAACAGGAGTGAGTGTGGAGGCAAATTCTCCTTCCAGATAAGGAGCTGCAGATGCGTGCTTGGGCCAGCCTTCTGAGACCCAGAGCAGAGGAAGAGGTTGAGCTCATGGGAACTGGCTGAAGAAAGGGTGGGCTAATACATTCGTATGCTATGAGCTGTGAAGTTTGTGGTCATGTTTACAGCAGCGAAAGAAACCTAATACACATCTTAACATTTTAGGGTACCACTTTTTATTAATGCATCTCAGTATGGTAGCCATATACTCCTCAGCTGACTAGAGTATTTCATTAAGTAGAATATTTCACTTTGTAATGACTGTGCTAACCGAGTGTTCTTTGTATTGTACTGCTGAAGAGGCTCAGTTTACAGTGTCCCAAGTAATGGACACTCCACCCACTTCTAGGACTCAATCCCTACATTATTCATTTGCTTGGAAGGGGAAGCAGGCTCAAAGGAAACTCTGTAGAAGAGAAGAGGGAAAGGTTCTTAAAATGTTGAATCAGGGAAGGCAGCAGAGTAAGAGAGTTAAGAGCACAGCATCTTAGCCTGAGTCTGGTGGGTTTTAACTCAGGCTCCATGACTTACCAGCTATATGACCTTGGGAAAGTTACTTAATTGGGTTTTGGTTTATCTTCAAAATTCGGATGGTGATAAGAGTAAAACCTAGGATTGGCACCAGGATTTAATGAGTTAATATACATATAGAGCTGCTGGAATATGGCCTCTTGGGATATGCACGAACGATCTAGTGTTAGCTGTTACCATTAATCTTTGTTGCAGAAAGTGAAGATGGAAACACACAAATAAGGAAAAGTTCACAATGATTTGAAATCAGAGAAAAACTTTTTTCTGGCCATGCCGTGCGGCTTGTGGGATCTTAGTTCCCCAACCAGGGATGGAACCCGGGCCCCCGGCAGTGGATGCGCAGAGTCCTAACCACTGGACCGCCAGGGAATTCCCTGAAATCAGAGAAATGGAAATTAAAATAAGAATGAGATATCACTTAAGCCAATTCAATGGGCACAATTGAGAAGGCTGGATAGCGCCAGTGTCGGGGAGGATGTGGAATGTGGGTACCGCCCTTACCACTGCTGTTGGGAGTGAGATTTGTAGAGTCATTCTGTTGGTAAGGTAAGTAAACACACCCCTGTGTTTTGAGTTCTCCTCAAAACATACCCCAAAGTAAGGACTGGAATGGTTTATTTGGGAGGTGACAGGAAACCCTGATAGGGGAGCGGAGAAGTGAGGTAGAGAAGGAAAGGCACTCAATAAAGGACCTATTTTCAAGCAAGTTACTACTGTGTGTTAATGGAGTTTATCTGGGGGAGTCTAGGAGCCAGTGTAGAGTAAGACCCTCACAGTTTGCCCCCCCTGCCCCCCCCCAAGGGGTGAAAGAGCTGGAGTATTTTTATATAACTGTCATTAGGCATTGGTTGAGGTCTGCTGAGAAAGCCCACAGGCAAAGATATGCAGATGCTGGCACTGGGCAGCTGGGGAAGCCTGCCTGTGTGAGTGATGCGGAGGCCGAGGGGATACAGGTATGGTGCTGATAGTCTCCGTGCAGGGTGGCCAAGGACTTCCACTCCTGGGCATAAGCCTAAAGGAATGATATGAGGATGTTCTTTGCAGCATTATTTGTGGTGTCAGGGAATTCTAGGCAAGCTGAGTGACCATCACTGGGAGAGTAAATATATACAGTGTGAAGAATGGGCATATTATACAGTAGTTAAAAGCAACATAGCTACATAATGTATCTGAAAAATAATCCTGAGTGAGAATTGAAACAGAATGAAACCTATAACACACACACACACACACCAAGGAATATTTTGTAGCAACACATTTAATGAAAAAAAAAAAAACCACATCAGAAAATGTTTCTTTTTTTTGAAAAGTAGTTAATTTACATTGTGTTAGTTTCTGATGTATAGCAAAGTTATACAGTTTTATATGTATGTACCTTTTCAGATTCTTTTCCATTATAGTTTATTACAAGATATTGAATACAGTTCCCTGTGCTGTACAGTAGTTTGTATCTGCTAATCTCAAACTCCTAATTTATCCCTCCCACCACTTCCCCTTTGGTAACAATAAGTTTGTTTTCTATGTCTGTGAGTCTGTTTCTGTTTTGTAAGTCAGCTCATTTATATCATTTTTTTAAGATTCCACATACAAACAATATCATATAATATTTGGCTTTCTCTGTTTGTCTTACTTCAGTTAGTATGATAATCTCTAGATCCATCCACGTTGCTGCAAATGGCATTATTTCATTCTTTTTTTATGGCTGAGTAATATTTATATGTATATATATATACACAATTTCTTTATCCATTCATCTCTTGATAGACATTTAGGTGGCTTCCATGTCTTGACTATTGTAAATAGTGTTGCTATGAATATTAGGGTGCATGTATCTTTTTGAATTAAAGCTTTCTCCACATATATGCCCAGGAGTAGGATTGCTAGATCATATGGTAGCTCTATTTTTAGTTTTTTAAGGAACCTCCATACTGTTCTCCACAGTGGCTGCACCAGTTTACACTCCCACCAACAGTGTAGGAGGGTTCCTGAAAAGTTTTGTATAAGGGAGTGGAGGAAAGGGAATTTGCTATGAGAACAAGATAATAAATGAACAAACAAATAATATAATTTTTAACATCACAAAAGGGGATCTTCTATAAATCGTTGACGAAAATGTGCTATGAACTAAGGAGTTATTTCTCATGTGTTGGTTTCCCAGACTTCTATCTCCTCAGTGGTAAGTCTGTTGCATGAAGAGGGTGTCTGCAGGGAGAGGGCAGTGGAGGTCAGGGCACTGAGACCTGCTCTGAGGAAAAAGGGGAGGGACTGAGGTCACATTGGGTTTTGGGGTTACCTGGACATCCCTACCTGGGTGCTCGAGTGTGAGCCAGGCTCAGCCTAAAGCAAGCAGAAGGGCAGTGGGGGTAATGCCAAGCCAAGGAGAGAGCCAGAAAGGAGAAACAGGACGAGGCAGCCCCAGGCAGAGGCTGGGACGTAGGGTTCATGCAGCAGGTTCTAAGGCAAAGTTAAGTGGATGACCCCTGAAAAGCAACTTTCACATGCTTTTATCTGCCACTGTCAGATAAGAGGAAAGATTTCTTTTTTGCTCCAGTGAAACTGTTAGGAGTAATAAAACTTATGTAAAATACTAAATATAATTTGAAGGTGCTTATACTAGTTAGCGATGACTCAGATTTTTAGTTTAATATAGTCTTCATACAAACAATGGGCTTGAGTTCCAAATGGGGTATAATTATTTTTTCCCTGTTTGGTCTCTTTAAACCCTAATTTTTCACTTAAAAAATCTGTTTGTACTAGTTAAGAACAACAACCTAGACTTTTGTGATTTCCAGCAAGCACAGTGCAAATATTTAACAAATATGCCTTATGGAGTGGATTGTTTTGCACAGCATGCATAAGAAATTTGTGGACTTAAATTTAATTTGAAAACACAATGAATTCAAGGTACCATTCCCAACACAGTTGGGTAGATAAAGATTAAAAAGTCCTAGTTTCTAAATTTGATCTGTCTTAAGGGTGTATTATGCTGTTATAAGTCAAAGAGTGTTCCAGAAACAGAATAACAAAATTTTCAATAACACGGGTATTTTTTTAATATCACACTTCCAGAAGGAATTTAGAAATAGGGCTTTTGCTCTCAGATAGTACCTAGAAAAAAATGATTTGACCAAGGGCTTGGAAAAATTAGCAGTGATTTCAGTTCATTACAGAGGTCTTATCTTCTATCACAACCCGCTTAGCACCCATGTGTTGTGTTATGAAGTGTTCTGGCTGATCTACTTATTTAGATGGATGGTAGGATTATTTCTGCCTTCTTAGTCTACGTGATGGTGAACTCTGATCAATCAGAACGGTTCACTGTGGCAGAATGCCTTCCATTGTCAATGCTAAGAATCCTATCTAATGGCAAATTATAAAATTTCTGAGTAGCTCCCAGCTGAAATAGTTTGTCTGTGTTCTCCATAACAAATCCTTCCTTTGCAGTAACTGCTATTTCAGAGGAGACTGTAGGCATTTAAAAAATCTGGGTCACTCCTCATGCACTACAGAAAGAAATCTATGATAGACTAAGGCCTAAGGACCCATCTGTAGCTATGCGAGAACTGTGGGAGGTTGTAAATAAAGGCAGTGGGGGGCCCAGAGTAGCTTTCAGACCCTGACCTTCAGCGCCAAGATTGCCATATACTGTAATGAAAACTGTGTGGGGGCAAAAACTGAAAAAGGATGCCTTTATGTAAATATTATAATTAGAATGCTAATCATATTCATATTAATAATGAGGATTTTCACATCGGGGAAAGGTTGACAGAGGAATTGGGTTACATGGGAGGATCATTCAAGCTCAGCAAATAGTATTTTTTTCCCCTGACATTGACCATTGTTAAAAGAATAGTCACATTAACCTCTTTTTGGTTAAAATAAAAACGTCACACTGATATTTACTAGGACAAAAGGTCATTCACAATATTTACCTCTGATTGGTCAAGGATTCAAGTGGCAGAAGGCAAGAAGTTTACGTTCCAGGTTATCAAGGTCACAGAAGTATACAACACAAACTCGGAGACCCTCTTGGGTCTTACCCTGATGGGTAAGAGTGCAGACGTTGAGGTAGACCCATAGCTAGACTCTGCCAATTACTGGCTTTGTGACCTTGGGAAAACTACTTCATCTCTCTGTGTCTCATCTATCTATCTATGCAAGGGGTTTAATGTCAGAATATAATTAGAATGCTGATCATATTCACAATAACAATGAATATTTTGATATTTTAATAGTAATAGGGTTGTTGTGAGCATTAAATCAGTTAATACAGCAAAGTAACAGCATCTGGTATGCTAAAACCTTCAATAGGTACTGGCTGTTAATAATTCTTACTTAGTGACTTAAAAAAAAAGACAGATTCCCTGTATCAGAATTTTTAGTATTGCTTGAAGGCTATGATTATCAGTGGGCATTGCAAGATTCACTTCTACCTTTTAACAGCTTCTAGATTATTTCCTCAGATTGACATTTACCAACCGGGGTAACACCTCCAGTATTTACTGAGCTTCTACCCTCTGCCTCATAAGCTTATCGGCAGGGTACAATGGGGCACACTGAGGATGCTCTGAACTCGGATGGTGCTGATTTTCATGTGTATTAGTTTGGTAGGTCTGACATAACAAAATACCACAGATGGGTGGTTTAAACAGCAGATGTTTCTTCCCTCACAGTTCTAGAGGCTAGAAGTTCAAGGTCAGGGTGTCCACAGTGTTGGTTTCTTCTGAGGATCTTTTTCTTTGGCTTGTAGATGGATGTCTTCTGGTGTCTTCACATGGTTTACCCTCTATACGTGTCTGTCTGTGACCTCATCTCTTTTTTCAACCTTATTGGACTAGGGCTCACACATACGACCTCATTTTACCTTAATTAAGACTTTTTTTTTTTTTTTTTTTTTTGCGGTAAGTGGGCCTCTCACTGTTGTGGCCTCTCCCGTTGCGGAGCACAGGCTCTGGACGCGCAGGCTCAGCAGCCACAGCTCATGGGCCCAGCCGCTCCACGGCATGTGGAATCTTCCCAGACCGGGGCACGAACCCATGTCCCCTGCATCGGCAGGTGGACTCTCAACCACTGCGCCACCAGGGAAGCCCACCTTAATTACCACTTTGAAGGCTCTATCTCCAAGTACAGTCACGTTCTGAGGTACTGAGGGTTAGGACTTCAACATATGATTGTGGGGGGGGGACAGTTCAGCTCATACAAGGAGTGTTGCTTTCTAGTTGGGAGGCAGACTATAAGCACGAAGGCACTGCAGCTGGCTTCAGCAGATTCAGCTCAATCTTGCCTCGGGGTTTGGCATCAATCCTGATCTCCCTCAGAGGATTTTATGAAGTCCTGGTTCAATAGCTCAAGTGACTACTCACATCATATCACTCTTTCTCTGACTTTGATCCAGTTTTGATTATAACAGCAGCTAACATGTGTACAGCACTTACTATGTGCCAGGCTCTATGCCAACTGTTTTCCTTGTATTTTTATTTCCTTCTTGATGACTCTATGATCCACTTAATTCACACTTAAGGCAGTGTTACCCAAAAGAAATATGGTCAGCTATCAAAACATAATTTTAAAATGACCATATTCGTGACTAGCATTTCCTCAATACCATACGAGGTTATATATAATATGTACGATTACATGTATAAGATTATCTATCTATCTATCTATCTATCTATCTATCTATTTAAAGGGCAATATCAAGAGCCCCTTTCCTCTCCTATCCACTTTTCTAGTATTCCCAGATCTCTAGTCTTTCTCTTCTCCAAAATTCTTGAAAAATTCTTCTCTTGTCCTAGTCCTAGCATAGGCATATCTTGAGTTATATTCCTCCTGATCTTCTATCCCAATTCTACAACACAAAAGCCCTAGGAACAACTTTGGCAATAACAGGGCCTTCCTTGGAATATATGGGAGCAAAATAACTTGAGAGGCCACCACCAGAATCTCCTTTCGCAGATAAAGAAAGGGAAAGGCTGGGCATCCTCAGGCTCATAATTTGTCTCTTTACGTGAGCATCACCTTCCTTAATCCCTACACCAACTCTGGGCTAGGTTCTATTCTTAATTCCATTTTTCAGATGAGTGAAATGAGGCTTAGAGAAATTAAAGAGCAAGGAATTATCAGACCTTGACCTTGAACGTCTGCAGTCTTATTCCAAAGCCTACACTCTGAGTCACTGCCCACGCTGCACTTTAATGGGGCTAGCGTGCTTGCCATTATTCTTGGCCACCCATCATTTGAATGTTCTTATATTTGAGAATACTTCACAAAATTTCCTAAAGTTCATGTGCTATGATAGAAGGTGACACTGCCTCATATCCACTTTCACAACCTCCCTTGCAGCTAGGCACATGGACTTGGCTCTGCCAGTCCTACTCCACTCTCTGTCCTCTCCTTCCAACCCCTCGGTGCCCCCAAAGTCACACAGATGTTGCTTTGGAAGCTAGTGACATAAAGAAGCATAAGTCATACACAATGCACTCTGGGGATGGTGGCAGCTGCATCTATTATCTACAGCTGGTTGTGTCTGAGAGGCAAGCAGTGCTTGGCATCTTCACTGGACCAGGTTTATGTTGTGATTTGGCAAGTGGCCCTGCCTGAATGTCCCCCAAGCCTGCTTCTCTGGCCTCCCGAGAGATTCTGTGAGTCATCAACACCATTGTAATGAATCCTCTTTCTGCTTAATTTAGCTAGACATAGTTTCTGTTGCTTGTAAAGATGAACCCAAACTTGTTGGAGTGCTAACTGAGCTTTTTTGTTTGTTTTCATCAGGCTACTACATTATTCTCCAGTCTCTCCCAAGAACATTCCTTGCCTTATCCTCAAAAGCCTTCCCTCTCACACTTGTTCCCAGGAACTAACATTATGTCCCTAAAGTTTCACCCTGTGACTGAGCCTAGCTTGCTACCTGCTATTAGACCAACTAACGTCACTGGTTTCCCGATGTTGCCTGGTCTGTTGACCCCATGTGTCAAGTGCCTGCGGCAGATATGTCTGTAAAGATACAGAATATAAAAGAGCTCAAAACCCAGAGCTCATTATCAGGAATAGAGAGCTTGGTCCTGTCAATGAGAAACGTGCACCAACTGAATTCTACATCTTCCCCCTTCTTCTGCTGTCTACTTTCCAATTTTCTTTTCATAGATTTTGGATG
Organism: Mesoplodon mirus; assembly: GCF_964341445.2. Lineage (NCBI taxonomy): Eukaryota > Metazoa > Chordata > Mammalia > Artiodactyla > Ziphiidae > Mesoplodon > Mesoplodon mirus. The sequence goes on along the minus strand of NC_138986.1, from coordinate 31,418,411 downwards.
TGCCAAAATATAAATCTCACTTGATGTTTTTTATATTACAATCATTGTGAAAATATTTATGATAGAGTCAAAATGCTTTTGGCTGAAAGTGACTGAAATTTAGCTCATGCCAACTTAAGAATTCTAGGAATCCTGAGGATGAATATGGCTTCAGGCATGGCTAAATCTAGGTGCTCCAACAGTATAATTAGGGCTCTGTCATTGCCTCCCTTAATGGGTCTCTCCATTTCGCAGGCAAGATCGTTGTCTATCTATAACCCCAGGCTAATATCCCACCAGTTTAACAACAAAAGCTTAAAGAGACAGTATTTCCCCCAAACTCTGAAATACACCTTTCTCAGGAGGATTCTGGTGAGCTAGTCTATGTCTGTGGTAGAAGAGGATAGAGTGCCATAGTAGACAGATTTACTGGGTCCATATACAGAGTTTGGCATGTAAATCTCAAAGGAAGTGTAGGATGCTGCTACCAGAAGAAAGAAGAAGGATGCCTCGTAGTCAAAACCAGGAGATATCTACACAAAGATCTTGTCAACTAACATAAATGTTTTATGTATTAAGTTCCAGTGTTCACATCTCCATCCTTGCCTTGCTTGAACTCTCAGAATCATTCAACACATGGAAATTTTGCTCAGTCTTGAAATGCTTTTTTTATCCCCGTGAGTTTATGTCATCATACTTGTTTTCCCCTACTCTCCTGATCCTTCCTTCTCATTCTTCTTTGCCAGCTTTTTCTCTTCTAAATGTAAAAGTACCCTCAGCCTCGAACTTCCATCTTTTCTTTATTTATATTATCAAATGAATGATCTAGGTAATCATAATTAATCCCCAAATAATAAATAATATAATAGTAATAATAATGATGGCAAATACTTTTCTAGCACCAGGTTCTAGGCACTGTTTTTTTTGGGGTGTGTGTGTGTGTACGCGAGCCTCTCACTGCTGTGGCCTCTCCTGTTGCGGAGCACAGGCTCTGGACGCACAGGCTCAGCGGCCATGGCTCACGGGCCTAGCCACTCCGAGGCATGTGGGATCCTCCTGGACCGGGGAACAAACCCGTGTCCCCTGCATCGGCAGGCAGACTCTCAACCTCTGCGCCACCAGGGAAGCCCAAGGCACTGTTGTAAGTACGCTATGTACATTAAATACTTTAATCTACCACAGCCCCTATGAGGTATTATCACAGTGATGGTTAAATGTATGTGTCAATTTGACTAGCTGGGGGTACCCAGATCAAACATTATTTCTGGGTGTGTCCAAGAGGGTGATTCTGGATGAAATTAGCCTTTGGATTGGTGACCTCAGGAAAGCAGATTACCCTCCTCAGTATGGGTGGGCATCAACCTATTTGTTGAAGGCCTGAATAGAACAAAAGGCGGGGGGGGCGGGAAGAATTCACCTTGTTTTTCATTCCTGCCTGCCTGTTTGAGCTGGGACATTGGTCTTCTCTTGCCCTTAGACTGGTATTTAAACCATGATCAACTCTGGTTCTCAGGCCTTTGGACGTGGATTGAATTACACCACTGGCCTTCCTGGGTTTCCAGCTGGCAGATGACAGATTGTGAGACTTTTCGGCCTCCATAATCACATAAACAGATTCCTCATAATAAATCTCTCTCTCTCTCTCATCAAAGAAATTCAGGAAAATTGTATTTGGTGAAATGCAAAAAATCTATACTCATCTCCTAATAATTGGGCATTTAAAAAAGAAAAACACTTCAGAATTCTTACATGAAAAACGCATATGAGGGTCTAAAAAAAAAGAAGAGGTGATTAAATACTCTTAAAAAAACAGTTGAGGTAAAAATATAAAACATTCCAACTGGATTTCCCTGGTGGTGCAGTTTTTAAGAATCTGCCTGCCAATGCAGGGGACATGGGTTGGATCCCTGGTCCAGGAAGATCCCACATGCTGTGGAGTAACTAAGCCTGTACACCACAACTACTGAGCTTGCACTCTAGAGCCCATGAGCTGCAACTACTTAGCCCACAGGCTGCAACTACTGAAGCCCTTGCGCTCTAGGTCCTGCGTGCTGCAACTACTGTGCTCGCATGCTGCAGCTACTAAAGCCCCCATGCCTAGAGCCCGTGCTCTGCAAAAAGAGAAGCCACTGCAATGAGAAGCCCCCGCACAGCAACGAAGAGCAGCCCCCGCTCACCACCACTAGAGAAAGCTCGTGCGCAGCAACGAAAACCCAATGCAGCCAAAAAACAAACAAACAAACAAACAAAATTCCAATTAAATTTCCTATAAAGATCAGTCAATTTTGAAAGTGAGGGAAATGTAATAGGAAGTGAAATATACTTGCAGAAATTTTGGATGTTATATGTTTAAAAATCTCATTGCAACCAGTGCAAACAAGTATTCCTGGACAGTTGACTCCGTGTGGCACCATCTTACCCCTGGGAAGTGACTACTGACAAGATAGTTGTCTAGCTCCTGCTTTGTATGGTGGGAAGACTGAAGTCATGTAAACAAATAGGTAAGATCTTTCCAGGGGTGGCTGAGTGCTATGAGGAGAATAGAGGAAAAGGATGTTTTGGAGCATGACTGGTTTAGTCCATCACTTTACTTTATATCACTTAAGCAAGGAAGCCACCAAATACAAATCTCATTCTGTTGCTAGTTTTCTAAAGAAGACTTTGAGTGGCTGATCTTTTAGAGCACACAGTGGCCTCTCCAGAGATAGAACTATTTTAGAAGATACTGTGAAATGAAACTGAAATAATCATTATCGGTGACTTAATTTAGAAACTAGTCAGGGTTACAGTAAATAGCACGATAAAAATGTTTTAGCTGTTTTCCCTCAGCTCAGGGCTGATGGAAGATTTTAGGCAAACACATTCTGCAGGGCTGGGGTCAGGGCAGGCTCTCAATAAATTTTACTAAAATTCTGGGGAGAGGTGGGCAAGATAATTTGTTGGTTTGCTCTAAACAGAAAGGGGCAAGACTAGTGAACAGAAAAGGGAAAGGGAGAGAGAGATACAAATAGATGATGGTAGGCTGGGTCTAAATTAGGTGAAAATGCCCACTAATGGATGGAATAATATTTTTAAGATTGTGGTGATGACTTTTCCACTTAAAGTTATTTGTAAAATGTTTAGACAAATTGGCTTTTCGGATGCTCAAAAATGGGCCAAAACTTTTGCTTCCAGGAAGATGGAGTAGACACATTTCCCCCTATTCCTCTTGAAATGACAACTAAAAGCCCTGGATGCGACATTTATAGCAAACACAAGAAGACTCTGAAAGGTGGAGAGAAGAAGGCAGACTGCCTTGGGACCTTGGGACATGAGGAAGAAATGATACAGTGGTGAGTTCTATGGATTTTCTTTTAGCTTCGTATGTTCCAGGCCAGGAGCTGGAGGAGCCATCACCTAGAAATGCCCATGAGTACAGACACCCCAAAAAAGCCCAGACAAAAGCCTGCTCTTTTTAGCCAAAGGTCAGGAAAGGAGCAGCCTAACAAAACAGAAACCTTTAGACAACAATCATCCTATTCCAGCCTCACCCCCACGAATCCATCAGGTCTAGTGGGGAGTCTAGACTCTATCTTTGTTAGGCTGTAAGGCATCAATCCCCTGCCAGGATGGTGTCAGAGAATGCTGATTAGGGAAACAGGACTTTTATCTCCTCTTAGTAACAAGACCCTCTTCCCCCTCATGGTATCACTGATGGCCAGTAGAGAGCCTGGACTTCCATCCAGCCCAACAGTGAAGAGAAAGTTTATTGGAGAGGCAGGCCTTTCATCACTGCCCAGCAGTAACAAGGCCACCCCCTTCCCTGTGGGGTCAGTGGAAGCCACATGGGGAGTAGAAGCAAAGCAATTCAACCCTGCCAGCCAGGGAAGTATCAGTGGAGGCTGGTGGGGAGCTGGGTCTCCTGGCTGTGGCCAGGTAATGAAGAGGCTCCTCACATTTAATGGAGGCCAAATGGGGAACTCGGACTTCTTTCCCCACCTGGAGGCAGTGCCTCCCCTTCTCATGTTGGAATGGTGTCAGTGAAAGCCAGCTGAAACAGAAAGCTTAAATAAGGGCTGGAGTCTTATAATAAACACCCAAAGTGAACAGGTTTCAATCCATAATCACTCATTATACCACGAACAAGGAAGGTCTCAAACTTAGTGAAAAAAGACAATAAATAGACACTGTCTTAGTTTGCTAGGACTGCCATAACAAAATCCCAGAGATTGGGTGGCTTAAGCAACAGATATTTATTGCTCAGAGTTCTGGAGGCTAGAAGTCCAAGATGAAGGTGTTGGCAGGATTGGTTTCTCCCGAGGCCTCTCTCCTCCGTTTGCATATGTCCATCTCCTTGTTGTGTCCTCACATGGCCTTTACTCCATGCACACACATCCCTGGTGTCTCTTCCTCTTCTTATAAGGACAACATCATATTGGATTAGGGCTCTACCTTATTAGCCTCATTTTAAGTTAATCACCTCTCTGAAGACCCTATTTCTAAATACAGTCACATGGATTAGGGCCCACCCGTATGACCTCATTTAACCTTAATTGCCTCCTTAAAGGTCCTATTTCCAAATATGGTTACATTCTGTGGTACTGGAGGTTGGGACTTCAACAAAGAAATTTAGGAAGACACTATTCAGCCTGTAACAGATGCCAATCTTAAGATGTCAGAAATTTTAGAATTATTGACAAAAATTATAATGCAGCCATCATAAAAATGCTTCAAAGAGCATTTATGAACACATTTGAAACAAATGAAAAAATGAAGTCTCAGCAAAGAAATAAAAGTCTCAGCACTGCAAGAGAAGTGGTAAAGAAGAACCAAGTGAAAACTTTAGAACCAAAAAATACAATAACCAAAATAAAAAACGTGATGGATGGGTTCAACAGCAAATGGAAGGGACATAGAAAAGAATCAGTGAACTGGAAGACAGAAAAATAGAGATTTCCCAATCTGAACAACAGAGAGAAGATAGACTGAAAACAAACAAATTAAGTAGTCCTCAGATCTGTGGGACTATAACAAAAGATTTAACATTTGTTTCATTGGAGGTCTGGGAGGAGAGAGAGAGTGAGACTGAAAAAGTACTCAAAGAAATAATGGATGAAAAGTCCCCAAATTTGGCAAACCATCCCCCCCCCCCCATAAATCTATAGATTTCAGAACCTGAGTAAATTCCAAGATGGATAAACACAAGGACATCCACACCAAGACACACCACATTTGGACTTCTGACTGTTAACTTCAGCTAATAAAAGGTGAACTGTGCTCTTCTGCACATTTTGTTTACAGGAGGGTGACAGTGTAGTGGATGGAAAATGCATAAAGGAGAGTCAGGGGGAACTCAGTTGGGGGATTATTTCCCCCACCCTCACAACATTCTCCCCAACACAAATTTTTCCCAAAACCACAAACATAAACTTGTTCTGGTATTCTTATAAACAGTGCAGCTAAGAAACAGTTTAGAGAAAATTTAACAGGATTCAGATTATATCCATTCTGTCCTCTCAGCTCTGAGAGGTAATAATCCCATATGGGTCCCAGTTGTCCCCAGTGTTTTTCCCATCTATCGTAGAAGAGTCCTTTTACAAAGTGGTGTGTTTGGCTGCTGCTTTAGAGATCCTCTGGTGCCTTCTTCTTCTTGGGTGTAAACCTCAGATCTGTTATAACGACATGTTCATCTTGGAGCAAATTACTAATCTCTTTGAGTATCAGATTTCTCATCTGAAAAATGGGATGATAATATGCCTCCCACACTCCATGTAACTACTGTCAGGATTAAGGGAGAAAATATATGTAAAATACTTAGTACAGAGCAGCCACTTGTACGTGTTATTCTCTTTCCTCTTCCCTACCGCTGACCTCTCTTAATCAATGAGAAGGCCAAGAACACTAAAGTTAGAATGTCAAAGCCTTCAGACCAGACAAGCAAAGCTCTGGCCCCAAATACCTGAAGATCCATTACACTTTCTAATTTCTTTGCAGTTAAAATGTTTATTTTCTCTTCAGTTGATCCTTCAGCAGACATTATTTGTTTTTATGGAGGCAGTTTTTGTATCATGGTTAAGAGGCTAATTTCTCAAGTCATAGAGTCTAGGGCTAGGCTCTGGATCCACAATTATGTTGGTAATTTATTCAGGGTCCTTGAGGCTAACTTTCCTCAAATGTGTTATAGGATATGAATATTCCCAACTCCACTAGAGCTGCTGTCCTGATTAATGAGTTAATATACGTAAAGAGCTTGGAATTGTGCCTGGTCTGGGGAAGGCACTCAGCAGGGATGGTAGTTATTTGTTGGACATAGATGCGTGGATTATCCTGACACCTGGGGGCTGTAGCTAGGAGCTAGCTCTTCACCACAAAATTAGCCTTAGACCCTGATCCTCAAGCAGAGTTGCTGCTCCCTTTCCACCCTTCACCCCATGCTCCTCCATTGGTGCAGAGTCTTCCTTAATGTCTCAGCAGGGGCGTGCTCTTTAAATATTAGTTAAAATTGAATTTGGTAGAGGTATGTATACTAGGGCTTTCCAGAGAAACAGAACCAATAGCTTACACACACACACACACACACACACACACGCGCGCGCGCGCACGCGCATGCGCGCGCGCACACACACACACGGAGAGAAAGAGAGAGAGAGACAGAGAGATTTATTTTAAGGAATAGGCTTATGCTAACTTGGGGGCTGGCAAGTCTGAAATCTGTAGGGCAAGTCAGTAGTTTGGAAATTCAAAGAGTTGGGGTTGAAGTCTTGAGTCCAAACTCTGCAGGCTGGAAAGTAAGGTAGGGTTTCTATGTTGCAGTCTTGAGGCTAAATTCCTTCCTTCTTTCTTTGGGCAACCTCAGTCTTTGCTCTTAAGGCCTTTGATTAGATGAGGCCCACCCATAATGGAGAGTAATCTGCTTCACTCAAAGACTACCCATTAAATTGTTAATCACATCTAAAAGATACCCTCACAGCAACATCTAAACTGGTGTTTAACCAAACAACTGGACACTGTTGCCCAGACAACTGACACATAAGCAGCAACATAGCACAGGGAGATCAGCTTGGTGCTTTGTGATGACCTAGAGGGGTGGGATAAGGAGGATGGGAGGGAGGCTCAAGAGGGAGGGGATATGGGGACATCTGTATGCATATGGCTGATTCGCTTTGTTGTACAACAGAAACTAACACAGTATTGTGAAGCAATTATACTCCAGTAAAGGTCTATTAAAAAAAAGGTAACTATCACATACGGAGGAACAAATTTGACATTTATTAAAGTTATATGCCTTTTTGAATATTCATGATAAATTTATTACATGCTGTTCTTCCAAACTAGGCAACTATTTGGGGGCACAGCAAATTGTCCAAACTTGCAATGTTAGGATAAATGGGTCATTTCTGTAAAGAGTACATCATGTACAGTTGCCCCTTGGTATCCACAGGGAATTGGTTTCAGGACCCCCAAGGACACCAAAATCCATGGGTGCTCAAGTTCCTTTTATAAAACAGCATAGCATTTGCTTATAACCTATGCACATCCTCCCATATCTTTTAAATCATCTCTGGATTATTATGATACTTAATACAATGTCAATGCTATGTCAATAATTACTGGCACATGGCAAAATCAAGTTTTGCTTTTTGGAAATTTCTGAAATATTGAGAGCAATATTTTTGATTCACAGTTGGTTGAATCTGTGATGAGGAACCCAAGGCTATAGAGGGCTGATGGTACTTTTATCTTTCAGAATGTCAGCTGTCTGACTCTGCTGATCTCAGGTACTACTGACTTAGTGTGATGGTGAGGCCAGCATAAGGTGAGCCTCTCGAGTGCACAGCAAAAATACTTGATGGGTGATTTTCTTTTTCCTCCCATAAATGCACTGTCCACTTCAGTTCCAGTGGAGACAACTTTCATTTCTTCAGTTATGCTGCATATTTAATTTTATTCTGTGGTGATTTAATGTCATTTATAGATTGGTGTTCTGGACAGCTCCCAAGATAGCTCAGCCTGTAATTTGCTGTGTCGTAATATACTCAGTTGGCAAGTCTGACTAAAACACAGGGATCATTTATCCTTTCTCTTAGGAGAAGCATCTCTGCATTTGAGCCATACCTGATCCATTTCACACACATCTAAGCTGAAATCCTTAGGCTCCTGTCCTGGGCAGAGGGAACTGCTTTAGAGAATTCAGAAGGAGACTCTGAGAAGTCTTTATTTCTTTTCCTTCAGATACAGAAAAACCTTTAACAAATATGGTTTAGGTAATTTTAGTGAAAATTTACAGTGAACAAAAATTATGAGAAAACCAAATCATAAAATAATATACTTATCAATTTTATATAGAACACATCAGTATTTTCATAGTTAATTAAGAGAGTTGGAATGGGGTTAGAGTCACCTAATCCAGATCCTTTGTTCTTAGATGATGAAGCCAAACCTAAAAGGTGCCATATTTGCCAATTAATTCATTCATTGCTAGACTGTGGCCAAACCAAGACAAAAATGAAGCATTATGGCTTCCAGCCCAGTACTTTTTCTACCACATGCTATGTGAAGTTATTCTTCAATATTTTTAGCTTTTTCCTTCCCTTTAAGAATTAACCTTATAAAAATGCAGCTTTGCTTCAAATTACAAAACTTTTGATGGAGGGCAGGAGCATACAATCAGAAATACTCAGATGTTTGTATTTGTACATTACTGCTTTCTTTTTTGAATTTTATTTTATTTTTATACAGCAGGTTCTTTTTAGTTACCTATTTTACACATATTAGTGTATATATGTCAATCCCAATCTCCCAATTCATCCCACCACCACCCAGCCCCCCAGCTTTCCTCCCTTGGTCCATATCTTTACATCTGAGTCTCTATTTCTGCCTTGAAAACCGGTTCATCTGTACTATTTTTCTAGATTCTACATATATGCATTAATATATGATATTTGTTTTTATCTTTCTGACTTACTTCACTCTGTATGACAGTCTACAAGTCCATCCACGTCTCTACAAATGACCCAATTTCGGTCCTTTTTATGGTTGAATAATATTCCATTGTATTTATGTACCACATCTTCTTTACCCATTCGTCTGTCTCTGGGCCTTTAGGTCACTTCCATGACCCGGATATTGTAAATAGTGCTGTAATGAACATTGGGGTGCATGTATCTTTTGAATTATGGTTTTCTCAGGGTATATGCCCAGTAGTGGGATTGCTGGGTCATATGATAATTCTATTTTTAGTTTTTTAAGTAACCTCCATACTGTTCTCCATAGTGGTTGTATCAATTTACATTCCCACCAACAGTGCAAGAGGGTTTCCTTTTCTCCCCACCCTCTCCAGCATTTGTTGTTTGTAGATTTTCTGATCATGCCCATTCTAACTGGTGTGAGGAGATACCTCACTGTAGTTTTGATTTGCATTTCTCTAATGATTAGTGACGTTGAGCATCCTTTCAGGTGTTTGTTGGCAATCTGTATATCTCCTTTGGAGAAATGTCTATTTAAGTCTTCTGCCCACTTTTGGATTGGGTTGTTTGTTTTTTGATATGGATCTGCATGAGCTGCTTGTATATTTTGGAGATTAATTCTTTGTCAGTTGCTTTGTTTGCAAATATTTTCTCCCATTCTGAGGGTTGTTTCTCGTCTTGTTTATAGTTTCCTTTGTTGTGAAAAGGCTTTTAAGTTTCATTAGGTCCCATTTGTTTATTTTTGTTTTTATTTCCATTTCTCTAGGAGGTGGGTCACAAAGGATCTTGCTGTGATTTATGTCAAAGAGTGTTTTGCCTATGTTTTCCTCTAAGAGTTTTATAGTGTCTGGGTTTACATTTAGGTCTCTAATCCATTTTGAGTTTATTTTTGTGTATGGTCTTAGGGAGTGTTCTAATTTCATTATTTGACATGTAGCTGTCCAGTTTTCCCAGTACAACTTATTGAAGAGGCTGTCTTTTCTCCATTGTATATTCTTGCCTCCTTTATCAAAGATAAGGTGACCATATGTGCATGTGTTTATCTCTGGGCTTTCTATCCTGTTCCATTGATCTATAATTCTGTTTTTGTGCCAGTACCATATTGTCTTCATTACTGTAGCTTTGTAGTATAATCTGAAGTCCTGGAGCCTGATTCCTCCAGCTCCATTTTTCTTTCTCAAGATTGCTTTGGCTATTTGGGGTCTTTTGTGTTTCCATACAAATTGTGCAATTTTTTGTTCTAGTTCTGTGAAAAATGCCATTGGTAGTTTGATAGGGATTGCATTGAATTTCTTAATTGTTTTGGGTTTGTTATTGTAGGTGTTTTCCTTCTCTTGTGTGTCCTGCCTAGAGAATTTCCTTTAGCATTTGTTGTAAAGCTGGTTTGGTGGTGCTGAATTTTCTTAGCTTTTGCTTGTTTGTAAAGGTTTTAATTTCTCCTTCCAATCTGAATGAGATCCTTGCTGGGTAGAGTAATCTTGGTTTAGGTTTTTTCCCTTTCATCACTTCAAATAGGTCCCGCCACTCCCTTCTGGCTTGCAGAGTTTCTGCTGAAAGATCAGCTTTTAATCTTATGGGGATTCCCTTGTATGTTATTTGTTGTTTTTCCCTTGCTGCTCTTAATATTTTTCCTTGTATTTAATTTTTGATAGTTTGAGTAGTATGTGTCTTGGAGTGTTTCTCCTTGGATTTATCCTGTATGGGACTCTCTGTGCTTCCTGGACTTGATTGATTTCCCATATTTAGGAAGTTTTCAACTATAGTCTCTTTAAATATTTTCTCAGTCCCTTTTTTTTTCTCTTCTTCTTCTGGGACCCCTATAATTCAAATGTTGGTGCATTTAATGTTCTCCCAGAAGTCTCTGAGACTGTCCTCAATTCTTGTCATTCTTTTTTCTTTATTCTGCCCTGCGTTAGTTATTTCCACTGTTTTATCTTCCAGGTCACTTATCTGTTCTTCTGCCTCAGTTATTCTGTTATTGATTCCTTCTAGAGAATTTTTAATTTCATTTATTGTGTTGTTCATCATTGTTTGTTTGCTCTTTAGTTCTTCTAGGTCCTTGTTAAACGTTTCTTGTATATTCTCCATTCTATTTCCAAGATTCTTGATCATCTTTACTATCATTACTCTGAATTCTTTTACTGGTAGACTGCCTGTTTCCTCTTCATTTGTCTGGTCTGGTGGGTTTTTACCTTGCTCCTTCGTCTGCTGTGTATTTCTCTGTCTTCTCATTTTGCTTAACTTACAAGCAAAGTTTGGGGTCTCCTTTTCGCAGGCTACAGGTTCGTAGTTCCTGTTGTTCTTGGTGTCTGCCCCCAGTGGGTAAGGTTGGTTCAGAGGGTTGTGTAGGCTTCCTGGTGGAGGGGACTGGTGCCTGTGTTCTGGTGGATGAGGCTGGATCTTATCATTCTGGTGGGCAGGACCACATCCGGTGGTGTGTTTGGGGGTGTCTGTGAAGTTATTGTGATTTTTGGCAGCGTCTCTGCTAATGGGTGGGGTTGTGTTCCTGTCTTGCTAGTTGTTTGGCAAAGGGCATCCAGCACTGCAGCTTGCTGGTAATTGAGTGGAGCTGGGTCTTAGCATTGAGATGGAGATCTCTGGGAGAGCTTTCGCTGTTTGATATTACATGGGGCCAGGAGGTCCCTGGTGGACCAATGTCCTGAACTCAGCTCTCCCACCTCAGAGGCTCAGGCCTGACACCGAGTCAGAGCACGAAGACCCTGTCAGGCACTCAGCTCAGAAGAAAAGGGAGAAAAAGAAAGAAAGAATAAATAAATAAATAAATAAAATAAAGTTATTAAAATAGAAAAAAATTATTAAAAATAAAAAATAAAAAAAAAGAGAGAAAGAAAGAAGAGAGCAACCAAACTGAAAAACAAACCCACCAATGATAACAACTGCTAAAAACTATACTAAAACAAGCAAACAAACAGACAAAAAATGGACAGTCAGTACCCTAGGACAAATGGTAAAAGCAAAGCTATACAGACATAATCACACAAGGAAGCATACACATACACACTCACAAAAAGAGAAAAAGGAAAAAAAAAAATATATATATATAAACAAAGGAAAAGAGCAACCAAATCAATAAACCAATCTACCAATGATAATAAGCTTTAAATAGTAAACTAAGATAAACATAAAACCAGAAAAAAATTAGGTTCAGAAAGCAAACCCCAAGTCTACAGTTGCTCCCAAAGTCCACTGCCTCAATTTTGGGATAATTCATTGTCTCTTCAGGTATTCCACAGACGCAGCGCACATCAAGTTGATTGTGGAGATTTAATCTGCTGCTCCTGAGGCTGCTGGGAGAAATTTCCCTTTCTCTTCTTTGTTCGCCCTGCTCCTGGGGTTCAGCTTTGGATTTGTTCTTGCCTTTGCATGTAGGTTGCCTGAGGGTATCTTTTGGGAAGTCTGGGGTCTTCTGCCAGCATTCAGTAGGTGTTCTGTAGGAGTTGTTTCACATGTAGATGTAGTTTTGATGTATTTGTGGGGAGGAAGGTGATCGCCACGTCTTACTCCTCCGCCGTCTTGAAGGCACCCTGCTTTTATATTTTTGATGGAGTCTCTCCTCCAACTGGTAGTGTCAGTCTGGGAGATTTTACTCTAATAAGTGGAAGTTTCTGGGTTCCTCAACCCTGTTTTCTCTGAGAGAAATGAAGGACCCCTCTATTTTTGTACCACTTTACTGTCAATTACTTCATTAATAAAAAAAGTAACTTTATTTCAAAAATATTTTTATCTGGGTTGCCAAAATATTCTGAATGATATAAAACCAAACGTGCTGAAGACTCAAAAGAAGTTTAATATGTTATTTCTGCATACAAAGAGTTTATGGTTTATGTGGGAAGATGAAACAAATGCAAGGAGCAACTAGCACATAAGAGTCATAGTAATTTCATAAGATTAATAGCGATCTTCTAAGATTAGTCCACCACTTTAATTTGGTAGGAGAAGAAAATGAAGCTAAGAGAGCATAAGTGATTTTTCCAGTATCACATTACTAAATAGGAGCAAGGACCCAGGACTCCCAATTCCACTGGGCTGTAAAAATGCATTATATTACACAAAATCTAAGAGGAAACCAAGGTCAGCCTCTGTGAAAGAGTTAAAGGGAAAAGAGAGGAGGGGGCTGGTTAATAACAATCCTCTGGACTGTGACTCTTCTTCAGCAGGTGACAAGTCTGTAGGGTCCTTCAACCATCGAGACCACATTCATGGGTTGTACCCCACTGACTATGGTAGTTATATTAGTGGTGTCAGACACAAGCCTTAGCCATGTGCATCACTTTTATAGAAATAAAAATCAAATGCTCAATTGGAGTGTGAATTAGTCAGGATGCTTTCAACTGCAAGCAACAGAAAACCAACGCAAACCATAACAAAATAAATAAATAAAAGTAGGGAAGGAATTTGTTCATGCATATTTGGGAAGTCATGGGCTTTAAGACTGGCAGGTTCTAGGAACCTAGATGCTGTTGTCAGGACTCTGGCTCCATCTTTCCATCTCACCTTGTCTCTGTTTGGCTTCATTCCTTGGGCAGATGTTCCACAGGTACTTGGCAAGATAACTTCCAGAAATCAAGGCTCATGCCCTACCGTTTAGGAACCTCCTGGAGATGTCTCCCTGGAAAGATCTAGCATAGAAGTCCCTGAGAAGACCCATATTCCCCAGGCTCTGCATATGCCCATCCCTGAGCCAGGCTCTTTTGCAAGGGAATCTGTTTCTTTGGAGATTCAGTCCCATCCTAATGACCTGAAAAGGATTCCCCTTTGTAAAGAGGTGTCCTATTAATAGAATGGCTGGGGAAAGGGGAGAGCGTGCTCATCAGGTGTCCACTGTGGGATGTAGTGCCAATGACCTAAGCATTAACCATGTAATATAGATGGTAAATGCAAAAGGAGAGAAAAGTATGTTAATGAGGCTGCTAGCTCAGTTTTCCCAGAGAAGATAGGTGATGACACATCCTAGGGTAATACAAAATTCTGTTAATAATAGACTAAATAAAGCCTAATGGGGAAGTAAATCTTCTTTTAAGAAAACTCACACTATACTCACAGTGACAATTTTTTATGATGTATGCTTTTAGGGGTAATTGCAGTGACTAGACCAGTCCAACTGCAGCTATTAGGAACGAGGTACTCTTTTTTTTGAAAAAACACTTAGACTGGAGTCTAAAAGGCAGAGTTGTGATAGCAAATCTCTTTAGATAATGACTCCAGAGACTAATCATTCATACAGTTAATGGAGATTTTAATTAGGCAGCATAATTTCTAAAAACAGTGGAGGAAAAAGCTCCCAGCGTTACCTGTAAGTGAAAGCAAATTCTCTTATCACCAATGTGGTGGGTGCAGAATTTATCACAACAGTGATTCCTCCTGACATTTGCATTATGCTTTACACTGTCATATATTAACTCAGTTGATCTTTATAACATTCTCAGGAAGCAGGAATTATTACAATTATTTACTTTTTATAGATAAGAAAACTGAGGTATAGAGAGGTCACTTGGCTAATGAGAGGTAGACTTGAATTCTCCCATTGGTGTTTTTCCATAGATGTAACAAGAAGAACACAGCTTTGGTGAGAGAGAACTGAGTTTGGATCCTGCCTTCGCCATGTATTAACTAGGTAACTATGTTCTTTTGACCCTCATTTTCTCAGAAGTAAAAAAGTGATAACCGTACCTAATATAATGGGTGTGATATTAAAAACTGTCTCTCATCTGGGCTTCTCTTATGGGTTTTCTTTCTCAAACTCCATAGGTCATTAAGTTTAGCCTTGAGGCATGAGTGGGGAAGAGGAAAAAGATATTTCCACTTTCCTTCACTGTCCAGAGAACAAACCCCAAAACACGGGACAGTAATGAACAAAGAGAGGTCTCCTCAGGGCTTTCTCCACTGTTAGTTTCTAAGGGAGCACTTGCTCCGGAGAAGAAGGAAAATAATTTTCTCTTCCTTCCTCAGTCAGCTGGAGGGCTTCATTATTTCCAATTAAAATCCAAAATGATGAGGACTCCTACCCAGAAATGACATTTTAGTTATTTGACTCAATCCCTGCCCTACCCCCAGTAAATACCCTGGGCCGTATACATCTGTAGCCTTTCTTTCCACCTGAAAATCAATGTGCTTGACTCAACTAGTTGAAAAATGAGAACTGAAACAAACAGCTGGATTCATTTACGACATTTCCTTTTTATTTCTACTTGAAATAAACTTTTCAGCAGGTCGCCTTTTGGCAGTTGAAGGCCAACATAAATTGAAACAGCGGGTTGCTTGCCTTTAAGAAACCAAGACTTCCTGGTCCCAGGGCCAACAAAGCCTGGCCAGGGTTTCAGCAGGCAGCTGCAAAGCACGGGACTCCATCAGCTTCCCGCACAGAAGGGGGGCACCTGCTCTCGGGGAAGAAGTGACCAATTCAAATGTAACCTGGTGGGGGGCTCTGAGGATGGGCTCACAAGTTGTCAACTGATCCTATACCCTGCTATTCACCATGGCCCCCTGCCCAGCTCCTGGTCATTTCTCTCCATTGCATACCTCCTACTCAGGCAATAGCAGATTGCTAATTTTCCAAAGGGGAAAAAAGTGATAGCACACTGTGAAAATCTCTGTTGACTGTACAAAAGCCGCGTTTGATTTCTCAAGCCTCAGCTTTTGTTCAGGTCTATCATTTTCTCAGTGGGAACAAGGCTGCTTAGATTACCAAAGTATTTTTGTCCTGAATCCAATGCAGGTATGTCCAGGATTGTATCTAGGGATACCACCCAACAAAGAGAGATGAGAAAGTTCAGATGGGCAAAGTGATCATTTCATTTGTTAATTCCTTCAACAATCTGTATCTTGAATAGCAATTATGTGCCATACTCTGTGCTGAATGCTGGCGACTGGGTTTCCACCTCCATTGGGCTCATTGATGTTATTTAGACAATCATTCAAATAGATGTATTAGCACAAGTGTGCATGGAAATGTGGGAGACCTTGTCAGGGAACTGGCCAGACCCAGGGACCAGACCATACAAGTTCACATTTAGCATTAGGTCTTTTTCTAGTAGCAAAGGACATATGGGTTTAGCGGGAATGTGAAACAACCAAATTTCTATAGCTCACTCTATGCTCATGAACTGAAACCCAGGTAGACTCCAGGACTTGCTGTTTGACTTATGTTTGATGCAAAAGGTACATTTGTTAGTGCTATAATTAATTACCTGCCTGACTTGGAGAAACTAGGATAATAATGTCCTTAAAAAAATAAAACTTAGAAATACTGACAGCCAATGTATTGTCATCTTGCTGCCTTCAACAGATGAAATGAACTGAAGGTGTTAATTCAGATACAGAAATTACCTAGATCTTGTTTTATGTAGGTTTATTCTCTACATGCAATACTAACTAAATACAAATAACTAACAAAATTATTTCATGGGTTGTAAAGGGTTGAATAGTGTCCTCCCCAAATCCATGTCCACCCTCAGAATGTGACCTTATTGGAAATGGGATCTTTGCAGGTATCATTAGTTAAGGGTCTCCAGATGAAATCATTCTGGATTTAGAGTGGGCCTAAATCCAAAGACTGGTGTCTTTTAAGAGAAAAGAGAGGAAGATTTGAACACAGAGAGACATAGAAGAAGGTCATGTGAAGACAAAGGCAGAGCTATATTGCCGCAAGCCAAGGAATGCCAGAAGGTACCAGACGCTGGAAGAGGCAAGGAAAGATTCTCCCCTAGAGCCTTTGGAGGGCATCTTGCCAATGCCTTGATTTTTTTTTTTTTTAAACGTTCGGGAGCTGGCTGACTTTAATTTGGAAACAGCTTTTGGCCCTTTGCATGGAACAGATGACTTTCTGGCTTTTTTTTTTTCTTCTTCTTTTCTAAAAAGGAGTGAGTTTGGCAATAACAAAGCTTATGACATATTCTCACCAGATGCAAAGAGTACCCTTAAAGGTTTTCCCTTTCACTCCTCAGTGAGGATGTGGCGCCCCCAGTCCCCACCTGTCTCACCCAAACTGTGCAAAGACGTGTGTGCATCTGTCTGCAACGACTATATATTTAAAAAACAAACAAACAAACAAAAAAACTACTTCCAAATAAATGTACAAAATTATATGACTAAAACGAAGCCAAGAGTTTCAGCCACAAGCAAAGGGGAATGACTGCATGAGTCAGGAAACGTTTAACATCTACTTTAGCTGCAAGAGGCCGTGAGGAGTAGGGTGGGGGAGGAGGTATCCTGAGAGAGTTCAAGACCGACCCAGGTCCTTCAGCATGAACACAGTACACAGATCAGGAGGGTGGGCAGAGGACGGGGCCAAGGTTCTAGGGCTGGTCTGAGCTGGGACACCTGGGGGCTATTTTCTGGATTTGTTAGAAACAGACGAACATTCTTTTGGCCTTTTGCTGGCATTGCTGTTGCCAGCGGGTGGCCAGAAGTGACTCACCCATCTTCCAGTGGAAACTGTAGATACACTCTGCTAAGTAGCAGATTGAAGGTGAGGCCAAGAGAAAACCAATCATCAAGTGTGAGATGCACTGCTGCTTAATACCTTTTATAGACATAAGGCAAACTGCTCCTGAAAAGACACATTTGCACCATGAAAAAGCACTTAAAAAGATGACGCTATGGTTGTCATATAGTTTAGCTTTCATCTCTCATTGGAGAATCCAAAGTTGAAGAAATTGTCCATCGAGCTTAACCTGAAAATTAAAGGCACAAGAATTCCTATCTGGTAACTGTCAGGAACAGTTCATGTTCTTTCTTGGAAGAAACCAACGCTGCCAATACCTTGATCTTGGATTTCTAGCCTCCAGATTGTGAGAAAATGAATTTCTGTTGTTTAAACCACCCAGTCTGTGATACTATGTTATGGCAGCCCTAGCTGCCCTGCCTGTATTAGGCAAACAATTGACTCTCCCCAGGAATGAGCAATAATTCTGCATAGAGAAAACAAATATTTTTCTTGGAGAAGCCAAAAACAAAATCTGCTGAGATTTAGCTCTGGCCGTACATATGCACAAATACACTTTACCAAGATGAGCACATCCCTTTCAGTTTACAACATCTGTTCTCCCAGTTGTTTAACAGTTTTCTTGAAAACCCACGTGAACTACTTTGAATTTGTGTAATGAAAGGGGTGACGTGGGTATTGAAGTAGGAAGGGAACTTGCAGCACACTGGGGAGAGGGGTTGCTCCAGCTGAAGCCTGTTGGGGCTCAGCCTTGGCCAGTGGCCTCTCAAGCCTATAAACATGGTGCTTCTGGAATCTTCCATGGGAGCCAAAGTGTTGCTCAGTTGACTCTGGACTCCATTCATCAACATCCTTTATTCTCCCTTTTATTTCATATTGCCTTTCTTTCCCACCCCCTAAAACTCTGTGTGTGTGTGTGTGTGTGTGTGTGTGTGTGTGTGTGTGTGTAGACTCAAATCATTACTGAAGTGCAAAGGGAGAGGTTGCGTTGCTAATGGCTATAAAACATACCTGCTCCGGGAGTGCAGAGAGAGAAAAAATGATGGCGCGCCTTCCTGGAACAGAAGGATTTTCCTGGGTGAAAAGCAAAGCATAGAAATGAGACCGTGTTTAAGGCCCCCTTTAACTTTAAAATATTATGTCTCTGCTTATAATTGTGGGTAGATTCATTGTGCTTTGCTCCTCTCTCACCCTGTAGGCAGAGAGAATGAAATAGGAGAATGGCTGGTTAGGAAACCATTCTTATTTATGTTTTGGAAGGGCAGAGGGGTACGGAGTCCCCAAACAGATGTGCAGGCCCTAATAGCGAGTGGCTTTGAGGACGGTGTCTGTGCACCCTTGGCTGCCCTCCATGAACTTGTGAGGGAGGCTTTCCTTAGTGAAGGCGGCAGTGGGCTACAACAGACTGGCCTTGTTAGGACTCTCTGCTGTCTGCCCACTCATGATGCTGGGGTAATCTGAGTGGAATAAAAGCAAGCCGTTCTAATAGTTTCTTTATAAACATGCTTAGCTCCAGATAAAAGGCTAAATACTAAACAGGGTATAAAATGGCTGATTTTCTCTCCAGCCATAATGGCTTCTTGCTACAGTTTCCTCAGCTGAGCTGGGAAAGGAGCTTGAAGCCTGAGGGTTTATTTCTGAAGAAACCCCGCTCACCCCTGCAGCTCTCATTTATTTATAAATATGCAGACACTATGACATATTTCTGAAGAACCTTGAGTCCTTTTCTCATGATTAGAGCTGAAAGCTAAGCCTGAGTATTTTGAATGTAAACACTTTGGTTTTTCATAGAATAAGAGCCTTTCAATGACTTCATTGATCAAAAAGCCAAACTGTTATTAAACAGTGATGTTGATAATCTAAACAAGGAGAGAAAAGTATCTAGAATTACTAAATGTTTAAAAAATATGAACCACTTATTAAAATTGTTGATAGAAACAGAGACCTGGAATCCTCAAACTCACTGGAACAGAGAATTACTGTGAATTCAAACAGGTGAAATCCCACAAACTGGGACCTCCGAGAGTGTGTTTCAGCTCCGCAGAAACACCCCCAATAGAAACAAACAGGCTACTTGTTTAATCAACTTGGATCTGGGACAGTTTTGTCTATTTATACAAATACAACAGGAGGCCTGAAGCTCGCATCTCAAACACTGACTTGTGAACCAGGTAAAGTTACCCTGGAGGGTGGGGGGTGCAGCCAGCCTGTGCCCGCCGGCGTACACGGTGAAGGCGTGCAGCATGTGGTCGGACGGGACACAGGCAGCACTGCCTCTGTGATGTGACGCATTCCTGCGGGATGGGGTGACTCTTCATCCAGGGAGATGGCAAACCAGAGAAGGGGAGTCGGGGGGCCTCATGTTCTTACGTGTAAAATGCGGTGGTTGTTTTTTTTTTTTTTTACATCTTTATTGGAGTATAATTGCTTTACAGTGGTGTGTTAGTTTCTGCTTTATAACAAAGTGAATCAGTTACACATATACATATGTTCCCATATCTCTTCCCTTTTGCTTCTACCTCCCTCCCACCCTCCCTATCCCACCCCTCTAGGTGGTCACAAAGCACCGAGCTGACCTCCCTGTGCTATGCGGCTGCTTCCCACTAGCTATCTATTTTACGTTTGGTAGTGTATATATGTCCATCAGACTGGTGTTTCCTAAAGGGTGAGCCATAAAGATAGGATTCTAGAGGTAAGTTTAAGAGGCCTGGGTTTAATATGTTAAATAGGATTCTGTGCTTCTGTATTTCTTAGATTTAATATATCAGCGATATTGTGACTCTCCCCTGCTTCCTGCTCCCAAGTGGGGATAAGATGAATGATGCTCTCCAAAGGTGCTGGAACTCAGAACCTTTGGGCAGTGCTGAACTAGCAGGTCTAATTGTCCGTGATTCCAGGCAGAGGATGAGGCCAGGAGATGCAGGCGTGGGGGAAAGAAAGAGATCCTTGGCTTCTCCTTCCAGAACCCCCTCCATATCTTCGTAAGAATGGAGGAAGCTGGAAGGGGTGTTTGGTGTACTTGCAGTGATGGCAGGGGCTATAATTTTACAAAAACAAATGACATCAGAACTTTCTAATTAAGGTGAAACTTGTATTTAGGTAGAGTATATACTGACCTGTGATGTGTTGCTTTAGGTGCTGAAAAGTTAACTGCACCCCCTCAAAATTCTTCAACCAGTAACAATGAACCCCTTAATTACAGTCAGGTTCTTTGTGTCATGTTAAAAGGCAAGTACCCTAGGAGAGAGGGAGAGAGACCCTTAAACCTCTAATCATACATGTGTATGAAGCTGACTCTGTCAGATCCTTTTCTGAGAAACGGTTTTGATTAAAAAAAAGAAAGAAAGAAAATGTAAAAAATTTGAATAGTGGCTGGCATAGATGGGGATTTGTGTAAGAGAGTTTCAGATCTGTGTAAGAGAGTTTCAGATTTTATTTAGTTGCACAGTCTTAGGTTGGCTTCCTCAGAAGCAGAGCCTGAGACAGGGATTCTCCTGGAAGAGCTTTGTTGAGGGAATGCTCTCAGGAGAAAGAAATTTGGGAGAGCGAGATCTGACAGGGGAGGAAGGCTACGTAAGGAAGAGTTCTCCTGCAGACTAGTTTCAGCCAGACCCCACCGGATGCTCTGGGCCACAAATGTCCCATCGAGGTTTTCTCACCCTGAGGCAGAGCCCAGCCTTTGTGCCTCCGTGTCAGGCAGTCATTGGTTGCCAACTGTCTCATCCCCCATCCCTGGGACGAGGCACAGCTTTCCAGACAGGAGACTCTCACTAAGCTGAAGGTGCTGTGCTTGTGAAGGGGGCAACGATCACCACATCCGAGGTCAATGCTCCCAGCAGCTGGGACACAGGTGCTGCGGCCACATGATGGGGATCTGGGTGGGGTACTGGCTGCACCCACATGCACCACATGCATGTTCAGAACTGACTCAGTTTGCCTAACAAAATTCCAAGTAACTGAAGTAGCTTGTGAAATTCTTCATGTACCTCCTTCTCTTGGAGTCCTGGGTATTAATTAAAGGTCTTCTCTGGTGATGAGAGGTTGACATTTCCTTGAGGAGCTTTATCAACCCTCTAAGCTTTTCTCTCAGTACCAGTAATTATTCATTAAGGGTTTAAAGGAT
The DNA here is from genome assembly GCF_964341445.2 of Mesoplodon mirus. Classification (NCBI taxonomy): domain Eukaryota; kingdom Metazoa; phylum Chordata; class Mammalia; order Artiodactyla; family Ziphiidae; genus Mesoplodon; species Mesoplodon mirus. Next base: position 31,396,900 of record NC_138986.1, on the reverse strand, counting down.
TTGTGATGTTTTCCCACTTGCCTAGATTATTTTTCTTTCTTTTAATCAAAAGGATTTTTTAAAAAAAAAACATGTCCATATTCTTCTGAGCAATACTAAAGTTTATATTACAAAAAGGAGGGAGGGGGGGAATTTATCCTTTGAAAAAAGAAGCTAGTTTCATGGCATTCATTTTTGCTCACCAATCTGCCCACAGAAAAGTAAACAAACAAACAAAAACAAAACAAAAAAAGAAAACCTTCTGTCTTTCAGAATTTCTTTACCAGAAAGCAATTCTAGACCAATTTCAAGGCAATCTTTTGTAGCTTTGAGTGTAAGCTAAGAGTAGTGTGCTTCTTACTGTAAAGGTAATTTAATTAATTTGCCTAATAATTCTTATTTAGCTATAAGGGCTTTTCCACCATGTGCCTTGGAGAACTGTTAGGGCTTAGACTTTCTCTTTTAAAAGTCTCCAGTTTCCCGTTTCGAAGCATTTATCAAATGACGGGGGTGCGGAGTGCCTTCTGCTTAATCCATTCCCCTATTTCTGCTGGTGTTTGATAGTTTATCTGGGTGATTTGTGTATTTTATCAAGTTACATTTCTCATTCCCCTGGGAACTCATGAGAGAAAGGTCTATGGACATTTCTGGAAGATCTTATCAAAAGCTGTACGCACTCTGGAAGCCCAAACACAGAGCCAGGCATCATAGCAAAGTCTAGGTCAATGTGAAGACAAAGGACACTCCTCACGTGTCTCTGTCGAGAGGGTTTGGTCATCACTCTCATTGGATTATATGATCCTTTTTTAAAAGGGCATTTTCTTTTATTCCCCAAGAGCCCTGCACAAAAGAGGCATGTAGAGTAAATTATAAAACTTCACATTTTTCTGCCTGCTGGTCAGACTATATTCCTTTTGATAGGGTGTGTGTGTGTGTGTGTGCGCGTGTGTGTGTGCGTGTGCGTGCGTGCGTGTGTGTATTGGGGGGAATGATATCATATGGCAAAAACAATTATTCTCTGATCTTTCTGTTCTTCATGGCTTATTTACAAAATCTATGCTTTTGATTTTCCAGGCTTTGGCACTATATTCAAAAATCAGCCCTTGGAATTCCAAAAATAATATTGCCCCCATACCCACACCCTGCCAAGAGAAAACTCTCTTATTTTCTCTCTCAAAAAAGCCTGGTTTATGTAAATAAAAAGTGCTATGGTTTCCAAGCAATTGGGTCTGCTCTGAATTTACAAAATCCATGCAGCAATTTATTTGACTACAGGCTCCCTCCCCTGGAAAGCAGTGTCTATCTAAGCATTCCAGGGAAAGCCAGACTGCACCTTGAATGGTGGGAATGTGCAAGGAAGAGCAGGGACAGCAGCTTCTTGATGTAGCCAAACACTAGCTCTGGTACATCAGTACCTATCAGCAGAATTAAATTGAATGCCGTGGACACAGCTAGTGGTTTCCAGCAGGTGTGGGTAACCGGAAGTCACCCTCACCAGGTGGCATCACGTCACTGGGAGACTGCAGCCCAGCCACTTGTCCTTCATCCTTCTCAGGCATCAGAGAGAAAACAGAGGTCCTCAGATATAATCGGCGTCAATTTTCTTCCCCATCCTCCATTTCTAAACTAACCTTGGTTAGCATACATTCTTTCCTTCTTCTCTCCTGACTCGAAAGATGAATAGTTCCTATTTCTGTGTAATGGCGATCCTGGCAAATGTCTTATTGTCTATTAGGACATGGAGTAAATGTCCTCTCTTCTGTGACTCCTAGACTGATTCAGCATGTGTCACATCTGTCACTCCATTTTTGTGCTCCTCGGTTTTGGCAGTGCTCTTCCTACTCTGTATCTCTAGACACTTCTCTCCCTCCCGCTGGATCATGAGCTGCTCAAGCATGGAGACTGTGCCTTATTTCTTTTTATCTTCAGAACGCAGCACAGTGCTTGCATACGATACATGATCCTTATAGGATTATAGAATATGTGATAGACTGAGTCACATGCTTCAAGGAAATTGATATGCGAGTGCTGCATAAAATGGATGGGAGAGGGGCTTCCCTGGTGGCACAGTGGTTGAGAGTCTGCCTGCCGATGCAGGGGACGTGGATTCGTGCCCCGGTACGGGAGGATCCCACATGTTGCGGAGTGGCTGGGCCCGTGAGCCATGGCCGCTGAGCCTGCGCGTGCTGAGCCTGTGCTCCGCAACGGGAGGGGCCACAACAGTGAGAGCCTGTGTACCGCAAGAAAAAAAAAAGAAAATGGATGGGAGAATGGAAAAATTGGTGATGACTATAACTGTATCTAGTACTGGAGCTTTGGAAAGAGATCAGATATTTAGATAAACATTTGGGAAAGGAAATACTTTAGGATTCCCAAGGGTAATGATTGCAGGAAGAATTAATGGGATGATATAGTCTTGTGAAATTTTTGAAATATAAATTTTGGAACAAAGAAAAAATCCTGCAAACACTTGAGCAAAAGAAGCAGAAGTTACCTCTTTTGGGGGAGCACAGGCTAAGATATATTAAGGCAGAAGATATATTAAGACAGTCATTAGGACTAGTCACTAATATTCTGGTTTTCTTTCCCTTCTGGGAACACGAAAGGATTACCCATCTTTTTTCCGCGGGCCTCTCACTGTTGTGGCCTCTCCCGTTGTGGAGCACAGGCTCCAGACGTGCAGGCTCAGCGGCCATGGCTCACGGGCCCAGCCCTCCGTGGCATGTGGGATCTTCGCAGACCAGGGCACGAACCCGTGTCCCCTGCATCGGCAGGCGGACTCTCAACCACTGCACCACCAGGGAAGCCCAGGATTACCCATCTTTAACCCTCTCTGAATTAGGTAGGACTGTGTGACTTGCAGTGTTGTGAGGAGTGATGTTGTTGACTTCCAGCTGGAAACTTTAAGTGACAGAGCACAGTTTGCCAAGTCTTCTTTCCCTTGAGTGCTCATTAAATAACATATTTAGATGAAGCCCTCCATTAGGCCGGATCCCTGAGCAGAGCCACTCTACTGATCTGTGTTGGACATATAGCATGAGTGAAAAATAAACCTTTGTTGTGTTAAGTCACTACACTTTGAGAGTTCTTTGTTACTGCAACATCACCCAAACTATCCTGACTGATGCACAGGTTAACCTGCTCAAATATCCGTATGCTACCTGGTCATTCATGGTCACAGGTTCCTTCCTTTTTATAGCCTTCCCATCCCCCTAGTGTATTTCCTCATTCACATGGTTAAAGATTATTCTCTAGCTCCACTTCTGCATTCCAGCCCTAGGGAAGAAACAAAGGGCAGTCAATTTACTTGTAGGGAAATAAAGTTGCACATATCACTCTTCCTCACATTCCATTCATGAAAACCTGGTCAAAGCAACACGTCTAATGGCATGGGAGGCTGGCAAAAGTAGTCACTAGCTGGGTAGTTATCCACCCGACTAAATCCAGAGGAGCGTAGGCTTGGTTCTATTACGAAAAAGAAGAAAATGGATCCTGGGGACAATTTACAGTGTCTGCCATAGGGTACATGGCATGTTTAAGGAACTGAAGTGAGTGTTGTATAGCTATGGCTGGAGAATCTAGTGAGACGTGGAGAGTGGCTCAAGAAGAGACACCAGAGATAAGTGAGGCCAAGATCAAGCAAGACCTTCCAAGATTTATTTAAATGTGGTGGAAAGCCACCAAGGAGTTTTAAGTGGGGAAGCATCACAGTCAGATTTGCATTTAAAAATATTCTTCTGGTTGCAGGAGGGAGGATAAATTGAAGAAGGGAAATTAGGCAGCGTTTGCAGGATCCAGGTGAGAGCTGGTAGTCAGACTGGGGCAGGGGCTCTGGTGATAAGGAGATGAAGCTTAATTCCACCCTGACGTGGAACACAGAATCAAGAATCCTGAAAATGTGGGTGAAGGACACAAGGGCTGAGGGAAGAGGAGAGTTAAAGACGTTCCCAGGCATTCTGGCTTTAGGATTGAAGTGGATAGTGCTGTCATTATGTGGAGGGAAAATTCTGGCAGAGGAACAGGATAGTGGGTTTTTCAGGGGCCTGGGGTAGAAAGTGGGGAGCTCACAGGTAGGCTGCATCATTGTGTGGCTGTGTCCTAGTTCTTATGTTAGGTAATTTTTTCATTTAAAAGAATAAGATTTTGTACCTTACTTAGACATTTTATATATTATTTTGTATGTATCAAATACAGCATAATTTAAACATTTTCCAAAGGGGTCTACACATAACCCAAGATTGAGAAACACTGTCCCAGAGAACGACTATGATTTTTATCTTAAAAAAAATTCAGAATTAGTGTTAACAAGTCTGTGTCATGCCATTAAAAAATATCCAACAAAGCATTCTCAGAGGCTAAAATTTAATTAGCACAACTTCTTATTAGATACTTTTTGTACTTGTAAAATATATTCTTAATCGAATGAGTTGCATTCTCAAAATGTTAAAAGTCAATTTCCAAAAATTACAGCTTTGGCTTTGGAAATATTGAGACTTAGCTCTTATTTCTAATAGTGCTATAAACAGCAGGGCCAGGTTCTGTTGAGATAATTACTGTTGTGTGACAATGAATCATGTTGCCTGCACATGGAAGAATGCTTATTGTTTTATTCTGCATGAATTCAGCTCATCCAAAAGTGATCTCAAATTCTTTGGGTCTAGGGGGCCAGGGCTCGCCCCTTATAATCCCAATAAACATTGTTATCAGACCCACGTGAAGAGTGTTCTCACAGGCCCTGACACTTGTACTGATAAGGAGCTAGTTCTTTATTAAAATCAATAGTTGGGGTTATATTTTGAATTCAAAGAGCTTAGTTCATACTTGATAGCAGCCCATGGCATCAAAAGCTGAGGAAGGGGTGGCGCAGTGGTTGAGAATCTGCCTGCCAATCAGGGGACACGGGTTCGAGCCCTGGTATGGGAAGATCCCACATGCCGTGGAGCAACTAGGCCCGTGAGCCACAACTGCTGAGCCTGCGCGTCTGGAGCCTGTGCTCTGCAACAAGAGAGGCCGCGATAGTGAGAGGCCCGCGCACCGCAATGAAGAGTGGCCCCCGCTTGCCACAACTAGAGAAAGCCCTCGCACAGAAACGAAGACCCAACACAGCCATAAATAAATAAATAAATAAATAAATAATTTTTAAAAGAAGCAATTCACATTGCACATCTCTTCCATGAAGACTGTGTTTACTCCATCTATAAAAAAAAAAAGAAAAAAAAGAAAGAAAAGCTGAGGAAAGATCAGCAACACTTGAACGAACTTACTCCTTCAGCAAGATTTTTTTTTTTTTTTTGCAGTACGTGGGCCTCTCCCTGTTGTGGCCTCTCCCGTTGCGGAGCACAGACTCCAGACGCGCAGGCTCAGTGGCCATGGCTCACGGGCCCAGCCGCTCCGCGGCATGTGGGATCTTCTTGGACTGGGGCACGAACCTGTGTCCCCTGCATCGGCAGGCGGACTCTCAACCACTGCGCCACCAGGGAAGCCCTTCAGCAAGATTTTTTGAAGAGGTGCTACTAGCAGGCGAATAGCCACAGCTGCTAGATTAAGAAGCCCAGATTTACAATTTCTTTAGAAGGAAATTGACGTAGACATTACCTGGAATGTCTAATGTGTTATTGGTTAAAATATAAGGTCAATAGAGGTTTCCCTTTTATTTTTTAAAAAGAGGAGAGGTTATGTTATATGTTCCAGCAAATAAGGATATTAGAGAGTAGGTGCATGTTCTTGAAAAGGTTGGGAGGCTGGAAATACTTCCAGGGTACTTTATTTTTCTAGAGGTTTTCATACAACCTTAGGAGAATTTCTGAATCTAGTCAGAAAGAAATCTTAGATTTTTAAAAATGTTTTTCAGCATTTCATGAAGTTTAGATAATAAACATATTCATCAAATGTCATTTCCACTTTAAATCAACCTCCCTCAGTTGAGTCAGCCTGGGGTTTTGACCCGAAAAAAAAAAAAGAAAACACTTTACATATTTGAATGTGTGAAAGGTGGCAGACCAAGGACCATATTGGCTCTGGACATTGCGAAGGCTGGTGCTTACTGATGGCTTTCTGTGGGCCCGGTTCTGGGCTGAACACCATGCATACTTCTCTCATTTTTTACGCCATTAAAAAATTTCCAACAAAGTATTCTCAGAGGCTAAAATTTAATTAATACAACTTCTTATTAGATATGTTTTGTACTTGTAAAATGTACTCTTAGTTAACTGAATGAGTTGTATTCTCAAAATTAGACCATAAACAGACAATCCTCAGATCACTATGAGGTAGGTACTATTATTATCCCCATTCTACAGATGAAGTCTAGAGCCTTAGAGGTTAAAATGACACTGCTGGATCCAGAGCCTGGCCTCTTCACCACTCCTATAAGTGAACAAATACAAAATGTCAATCTGCGTAAGACGGTGGACATACAGATGTGGAAAAATTCAGTTTCTATCTATCCTATTAATACCAGAGTTGAGTCCTTCCAAGGAGATCAAAGGTCATAGGAATGGTTTGGAAGACCTGGCACTCCTTCCCTTCCTCTTGCAGGTTTCCTTTCTATGTCTGACCATGAGCAAATCAGTTGCCACCCGGCTCCTTAAGCTGCATGACTCAGGTCCTCAGCAATCACTACCATCAGTCTACCGAGCAAGTCAACAAACACATACTGAATTCCCACTCTAGATGAAGGATAAGTAGATAAACAAGGCAGGATGCCTGTCTAGTTGGGAGAGAAGATGTTAGACAAGAGATGCATTCAAATATGCTCTGCTGGTGGCCCAGTACCATCCCCCTCCCGAACATGCTTAGTGCTCATTTGGGGCTTGTATCTGCTTGTCACAGATCTTGAAGTATTTACATTTTCACATGTGTATATCTTTTATTCTCTTAGATGCTGTAAGCACCTCCATGTTTAAACAAGGTGATGCTTCACTCCGGGAGATGCTTTCTCTAAAGCTAAGCATATTCATGGGCCTGACTAATGAGGCATTGTATTTGCAGATATTTATAGCAAGGCTAGAACTGAAAAGAATTTACTCTGAGTTTTAAAAAAAGTGTCGGCTTTTGACATTTGCGATACCTAAAAGAATTCTATTGGACCAAAAGACAATTACAAGTCTAAAATGTTACATTTAAAACAGAAAACTACATCAATTTACACTAAATTACAAATCCTAACTAATATAATAATTTTGCTGTATGTGTGAGAGTGAATATTTTGGATATTTTTGTTTCAAGAATTACTACAGTTATAAGTGATATTTTATAAACAGGATGAGTTTAAGGATTTTTCACTATTAGACATAGTTAAAAATTCTAGGTCCTTAGGAATCAGCACTTTCATTTGTATGAAACAGTCCTTAGGCAATAATCAAATATGGGCACAAAAATTTAAGTGTAAGCGTGTTCACCATAGTATTATTTATATAATACTAAAAATACTTGGGGTTAAAAATGAAATAACCAACAAGAGGGGAATGGACTACTATGCAGACATATAAAATGTTTTCATGAAGTAGTTAATAATATGAGAAAATGTTAATGTTAAGTTAAAAAGAAAAGAAAAGGACTAGCAGACAACCATGGTAATGATCTCAATTCTGTAACAACCATGCCCTCAGCCACGTGGGGATGCCGTTCAGCAGCCTTATTTAGTTTCTGTGACGCTGACCCACTACCCGTGGCATTTAGGATTAGGGTTGAGATTGAAAGATAGTTTTCTTGGCTGGCCACACAAGTAGCTATGTGGACATGAAACTGGGAGCGGGGTGAGAGACAGAAAGAGAGAGAGAGAGAGAGAAAGGGGGAGAGAGAGAGACAGAGAGAGAGAGAGAGAGAACACATAGGTGCGTGGATTCCCTGATGGCTTCAAGTGCTGTATCCAGGCCCTTACTGGTATCACTTCAATTCTTTCCCTTTCTACTTAAGCTGAAGTCATCGCATTGAAAAATTACTCACAGTACAATTAGATAAGCAAAGAAAACAGAGATACTTTTCGTCTTGAAAATAGATCTGATCTTCCTTACAAGCTCCCCTGGGTCGTGAGAGAACTGTGTTTTAGACATATGCAGCGAATGCAGTGTAATCTAATGACTTTGTTAAAGAGTCTCTGCATATATCATATGCCATGAATATCTTAGCATTTTATATTTTAGATTAGCTTCCCCCTCACGGCTCTTTTTAAAATGGTGTCTGGGAATTTAGAGGGCTTACATCTATTCAGTGTCCTTCTGGAATCCATTGCTGAGACATGCAGCTAGCATAGCTCAAGGCCTCTTTTTGCTTTGTTTAGCTAGCCTGGTAAGCCCTACCTATTGACTCATTTCTTCAGCTCTTGTGGTGGGCCCCTGAAATTTTGCTGTGTCTCCTATTCTAGCTACAGAGTCTCTTTGCCCTAAAGATGGTGATCTCTTCCTTCAAGTATCTAGCTAAAGGCTGACTCATTTCAGAATACCCTTTGGGGCATTCAGGAGATTCTGGGATCCCAGACATTCCATATAGAAACTGAGGATGGCTCGGGAGAGCCAAACTCAGGTCTACTGTTTGCCTGTCTCAGTAAGTGGTGAGGACCACCTGTGAGAGGGCCTCTCCTACACTTCCAAATGGAAAGTGGTCAATGGCCTTGCTCTTCACGTCCACTCTCCTGTCTCCTCCTTCCAGGACTTTGGCCAGAGAGAAGGCACGACATTGTGTCTCACCATGGACTTACTTTTTTTTCCTTTCTACTTCTCACAAGCCACCAGAAGTGGAAGGGATGGGCTTTCTCCTTTTGTCCCTAACATCCTCCTACATCATATGCTCTACCTTCCACTGATCATACTTAACCCGTTCCTTTCTCTGGGGCTCTGAGGTGGGGGGAGAGTGAGAGAGAAATCAGCCTCTGATAAAAAAAAAAAAGGTATCAGGATTGGAAGGTATATATCAGAATGAATAAAACGGATTCTTATTTCTGGGAAACCAAAAGATTAAGATACCAGGGGTTTTCCTGGTGGTGCAGTGGTTGGGAGTCCGCCTGCCGATGCAGGGGACAAGGGGTTCGTGCCCCGTTCCGGGAAGATCCCACATGCCACAGAGCGGCTGGGCCCGTGAGCCATGGCCGCTGAGGCTGCGCGTCCGGAGCCTGTGCTCCGCAACGGGAGAGGCCACAACAGTGAGAGGCCCGCATACGGCAAAAAAATAAAAATAAAGGGTTTAAATGGATTGATTACTCTCTGGAGAATTGTCGGGAAAAGAGAAATGGTTTGAAGTGGGATGCTGAGGTTGAAATCCTGCTTGGGGTTCCCACTCGTTCTATGAGTTTGAGCACATCACTTGGCTTCTCTGAGCCTCTGTTTCCTACGTGCAAACAGTAAATCTGCTCTGCCCAGGAAGATCATTGGAAGTGAATAGACAGTCTTCAGAGAGCAAAGCAAAACCAAACCTGAATGGTGAATAAACATGTGAGACGATAACCAACTGCACTAATAAGCAGGGAAATGCACATTCAGATGACAAGTTATGCCTCAGATTGACAAAGATTTTGAAGTATGACAATATTGAATATTGGTCAAAATGAGGGGAAATAGGAATTTACAATCACTATTAGAGTTTCGTTGATATAATTCCCAGGGAGATAAATTTGTTTATATTGAGTAAATTTGAGAATGTATTCATCTACAACCTAATCACTTCATGTGTGCTCTGTGAAATGTCTTTGCATACAAGCACAAGGAAATGTACAAGGATATTTATTTGAGTACTTCTCATAATAAAAATTTGACACTCAAAATATATGTCAAAGAGGAATACATAAATTAAATATTCATACAACTGAATACCACATAGTAGTTAAAAGGATAAGATAAAATTATATTTATTATATCTATAAGATAGTGCATTTTGAAATGGATAAATTTAAAACACCTAATGTTTTTACCCAGGTATATCTATCTATTACTATTTATGTAAATTAGAAATACTCTTTCACACAGATATATATATACATATCTCCAAAATAGACTGCTAATATACATACAGATGAAATGAAAGTGGTAATAGTTGCCTCTGGGGAATAGAAAGGAGATGAGACTGGAAGTTGGTGTAAAGGAGATTTCAACTATATTGTGATAAGAAAGAAAAGATCTGATAAGAAAGAAAAGCAAATATGAGCAAATGCTAACAGTTCTTAATTCTGTACGTGACTGTCTTTTTAATTTTCTTAAAATAAAGATTATCATTATTCTTGCTAATACTTAGTAGTCATCATTACCATGGCTTCAAAGAGATTTATGAAATTAAAGAAAAACAATGCAAGTGAACCCACCATTTACATAATTAATCTGTAAAAGCAATTTAAATTTAATTTCTAGGGCTTCTGACTGTCAGATGGTCAAGAAGGAGATACAGGAAGTAGGGCTTAGGCAGAGGTGGTCACCCACAATGTCAACAAATAAGGCAGTTAGGACAAACCTTCCCCATGCATCTTTTAGAGACTTAAACTGCTCTTTTTTGTTTGTTTGTTTGTTTGTTTTGATGTGGACCGTTTTAAAAGTCTTTATTGAATTTGCTACAATAGTGCTTCTGTTTTTTTGGCTGCCAGGCATGTGGGATCTCAGCTCCCCGACCAGGGATCGGTCCCACACCCCCTACATTGGAAGGCGAAGTCTTAACCACTGGACCACCAGGGAAGCCCTGTAAACTGCTTATTTTGTTTCTTTGTGAAAGAAACCTGCCCACCCCCACCTTTCTCGTTCAAGACCACTCTGGATGTTCTCGTTAAGCTGATCCTATCTGTATAAAAAGGTTGAAGTTGGGAGGGAGGGCTTAAGGATGGCTGTGGCACCCCACATGTCCCTGGATACAGACTGAGAAACCCTACTACCCACCCTGACCACCCAAGCTAAACACACCTCATATTTATTTCCTTATCAAGTTTCCAGTGATCCCTGTCATCCATTCTGCAAACACAGTATCTGCAGCGTTTGAACAGTGTAGCTCTGAAGTTCGGCATGAAATAAGAGAAATATTGAGCCTCAGCACAAAGAAAAACAGCCCTTTCCACAGGTCGGTCGTCACCTTTATTAAGCCATGTAGTTTTCTAAAGTGAACTTTCAACCAAGGCCGTTTTTACCCCATCAATTATTAAATGAATCAAGGACATTAAAAAAGGAAGATAAGATGTTTGAGACCTTTCAAGTTCTTGAACTTTGTGTGTTCAGTTAGCAGTGATAGGAATGGAGGGGCCAGAGGAATGTGGGGAAGGGACAAATTAAAATCACCGTGACAACTACAATGACATAGACGTCTAGACTTCACAGAAATCACTTCTAGACTTCACAGAAATCAACTACAATGACACTTCTAGACTTCACAGACATTAACCATGGTCCCAAGAGCAATATGGGAAATAAATTATCCTGGACCTAATGTAAAGCAGATAGGAGACAAAAAGTGTTCAGAATGGATATTTTAAATTGTAGTAAGGGTTTTTGTGTTACACCTTTTTTTCTTGAGTTACTCATTGATCCAGTCTTAGGATACATTATGATTTAACTCAGCCTTTTTTCCCTTCTTTGCCTGAGATACATACAAAACATGAATCTCAGATGGAAAAACACTACAGTATTTCACAGTTGCCACACCCATTGGTGTTGGTGGCTTGGACTTTACTGGCTACATCCTGTCACTATATCATGGTCACTATGTGACCATGTCACTCTGCTCATTGCTCTTAAGAAAGAACACTGGAAGGTGTGGAACAATATTATCGAATACATTTGAATTTGTTAGAGTCTATTTTTAAAAGAAATCATTATCCAAAGCTGGTATTTTATAATTTGTAACAGATTACTGATGTCAAACACCACAACCGATCAGGACAAACCAGTTTCTATCAACAGATTAGTGAGGGCTTCCCTGGTGACGCAGTGGTTGAGAGTCCGCCTGCTGATGCAGGGGACACGGGTTCGAGCCCCGGTCCAGGAAGATCCCACATGCCACGGAGTGGCTGGGCCCGTGAGCCATGGCCGCTGAGCCTGCACATCTGGAGCCTGTGCTCCACAGCGGGAGAGGCCACAACAGTGAGAGGCCCACATAGCGCAAAAAAAAAAAAAAAAATAGATTAGTGAAACCTGATGATCTAGATTTCTGGTTACCGACTTCAAGTTCTGAGGTAATTAAGAATTCGAAAAGAGTAAAAGAATAACCTCACAAAGACCACGAAACAAAATATTGCTACTAATGTGACAAAGAATATTTTACCTTTAAAAAAAAATTAGGATACAGACATATAACATTATATTAGTTTCAGGCATACAGCATAATGATTCAATATTTGTATATGTTGTGAAATGATCACCACAGTAAGTCTAGTTAACATCCATCATCATACACAGTAAATCAGTATTTGAATACATAACATTTTTACAATGTAAAGAGCTAAGATGGTTTGATGAGAAACACCTTAAGCTTCCTATTACGTAATTAAGGAAAAGTTTCTGAGAAAACATAAGAATGAACTAGACTTAGTAAACAAGATGGGAAAACTTCAACCTTACTAATACTACAAAAAATGTAAATTAAAATTAGGCCCAGTAATTAGTTTGCATCAGGTTATATTCATGCAGATGTCTATTATAATACAATTTATTATAATAAAATTAGGATCTTATGATAATTAAAAATTTGTAACAACCAGTTTGGATTTGTTAAGTGATCTTTGGTCTACTTATAACATGGTCTGCTATTTAGCTATTAAAATGATATGTATTAAAGACTAGGTAATTAAATAAAAGGCATGATAAAATCATATTAAGTACAAAAAATAGATCCACTAATGGACATACAGACTTGCAGGGATTTCCTGATGGTCCAGTGGTTAGGACTCCGAGATTTCTCTGCTGAGGGTGCGGGTTCAATACCTGATCGAGGAGCTAAGATCCCGCAAGACTCAAGGAAAGGCCAAATTAAAAAAAAAAAGGCAACAACTTAGACCAAAAGAAACAAAAACTCAGGCACTTAAAAAAGTGGAAGAAAACACCTGAAAAAATAAAAATGAGCTCTCACTGAGAAGATACAAACTCTAGCTTGCCAGTTATCTAGATGAAATAGCAGGTACAGATGAAGATCAAACCAGCTGTTAAGTTAACAGAAAACTTTTCTCCCCAGGCCATGCTGCAGCTGTAAATGTCATAAAAGCTCCCTTCTTCAAGGGACACTTACTCTCTTACTCACTGAAAAATCTTGTTTTCTAATATCTAGATGGTCAGAAAGTTTGCTCTTTGAATTCATAAGAATAAGAATGAAGCGCTCCATTCTTGCTGGGAGGATTTCAGTCCTTTGACCCAGAGAAGTTGCCTTGACGTTCAACCCGTGTGCAGAGTTTCAGATAAGGGATTTCTGGCACATCATTTCACATCTATCTTAACTTTGTGGTTTCCAAGGAAAAAGGACTCTGGTCTACTTTGCAGTCCAGACTTCACACTGACTCTTTCATCCACAGCTCTTCTTTGCTCTGAGCCTATCAAAGCATTGCTTCTCTTAAATCCTATAAAAACCCTTCCTTTCTTTCTTAGGTGAGACGTCCCATGGTTCCTCTGGTTTGTGGTCTCCCTTATTGTAAAAAAAAAAGTCAATAAACGTGATTTTTCAGACTATAGCTTTCTCTGCTAGCAGGCTTTGGCTGATTGGGTTAGATCACATCAAAATGGTAATGGGGACCATTTTCACGTGAGAGGATTGCTCTCTATATATTGTATTTTTCAATGCAAAGCTATTTCTTTCATAATGTAGAAAAGTTGGGCACTATGATTTTCAACTAAAATTAATCATGTAAGTCTCACATTAAGCAAACACATCACAATACTATCCATAATTATATCTGGTTGGTAAAATTATGGGTAATTTATTTTTCCTTCCTTGAGCTTTTCTATTTTTTTCTAAAATCATTATAATAAAAATGTGTTGCTTTTAAAATTAGAAATGTCGGTAGTTCCTATTTAAAAAAACCTTTTGACAAAAATTCGGCTTATTAACAAAATGAAAGCTATGCTTTTTGACAATTACACTGCAGCGTGGGAGATGGAAACCGATTTAGGATCCCGCCAGAGGAAGAAGGATGTGGTGCTTCCTTCAATCAGGTGGTGGTGGAAATCTCCATCACCTCTGACAAGCCAACTTGGCCTCTGTCCTCATTTCTCATTTGGGCAACAGTGATCCGTAAACTGTTCAAGCCTTTAAGAAGCACACTTATTTTAGGGTCTTAGCAAGAAAAGGCTGGAAGACTTTGATTTAGGAATACTGAAGAATACTCTTTTTTCAACTCTCTTCATGTTCAAATGATTTATTAACATCCTCCATTTGATAACTAAGGCCTAAGGAAGGTCATTCTACTGCTTTGAACTCAAACCAGAAATGAATATTTCAGAAATTTTATTGTCAGTCTCATTCATTATGTGGCTTTATTCAAGTTCATCTTTCTGGCATTGTGCAGTATTTCTGAGGCTTATTTGATGTCTTCAGTTAAAATGCAATGCTATGGGGAGGAAGGGGATAGTGGAAAATTTTTTTAAATTGTGCTAAGATATATAGAACATAAACTTTTCCATTTTAGTCACTTTAAGTGTACAATTCAGTGGCATTAGTGCATTCATAATGTGTGACTATCACAACTATGACTTTCCGAAACCCTTTCAGCATCCCAAACAGAAACTCTGTACACATTAATTAATAACTCCCCATTTTCCTTTCCCCCCCAACCCTTGGTAACCTCTAAGTTACTTGCTATCTCCATGAATATGCTTACTCTAGATATTTCATATAAGGAAAATATTTGTCCTCTTATGTTTGGCTTAATTCACTTAGTATTATATTTTCAAGCTTCATCCATGTTGTAGCACATTTCATGCCTTCATTCCTTTTTATTGCTGAATAATATTTCATTGTACATGCATACTTCATTTTGTTTATCCATTTGTCCATTGATAGACACTTGGGTTGTTTCCACCTGTGTTGGTTACTGTGAAAAATGCTGCTGTGAGCATTGGTTTACAAGTATCTGTTGGAGTCCCTGTTTTCAATTCTTTTGACAATACTTCTAGGAATAGAATGCAGGGTCATAGAATAATTCTATGTTTAACTTTTTGAGGAACTGCCATACTGTTTCCCCAGTGGCTGCACCATTTTACATCCCATTAGCAATTTACAAGGGTCCTAATTTAAAGATGAAGTTAAATTTGGGACCTAATCCCAACTCTTCTAAGGATTTGGTTTATTTTTTAATGTACCGAACTCTGTGTGGCATATCTCATTCTTTGTTGCACCATTTTTCTTTTTCTTCTGTTGAATTACAAACGCTGACTGTCTCTGAGGACAGATAGATAGGAGATTAATTCATCACTTGCCTTGGTATTTATGCCTCTAGATTATCCTTTGAGTGATTACACTGATATTTCAATAACTAAAATCTTTTGACTGGATTTCAAGATGGACCTTCCTCATATCCAATCCCAAATTTGCAAATAGGATTACAGTACTATATAATATATTATACATTATATTATGTCATATGTAATTTAATTATATATTTAATATATATTCCATTATAATAAAATCACCTAGAAATAAAGGTGACCTTTGTATTACGTGTAATGAGATATTGTTATGTCATTCTCTTGGGGAAAGAACCTGGGGAAAAAATTTCCCACTTGATATATACATATATATAATATATATATAATATATGTTATATATATACTATATATATAATATATAGTATATATATATTTTTTTTAAGGAGAGATTTATGCTTTAAGATTAGCTAACTTTGGGACTTCCCTGGTGGCACCGTAGTTAAGAATTCGCCTGCCAATGCAGGGGACACGGGTTCAAGACCTGGTCCGGGAAGATCCCACATGCCGCGGAGCAACTAAGCCGGTGCGCCACAACTACTGAGCCTGCACTGTAGAGCCCGCGAACCTCAACTACTGAGCCTGCTTGCCACAACTTCTGAAGCCCTCGAGCCTAGAGCCCGTGCTCTGCAGCAGGAGAAGCCACTGCAGTGAGAAGCCCTCGCACCGCAACGAAGAGCAGCCCCTGCTCACCACAACTAGAGAAAGCCCGCGCGCAGCAACAAAGACCCAACGCAGCCAAAAAAAAAAAAAAAAAGATTAGCTAACTTTGGTTCCAAATGTGAGCACAGGTGATGCCCACTTTCTTAGAAAGCATACAAATCCTTCCAGATGGTCGCTCTCTATCCTATTCCTAATTGTTCTTGGTATTTGGCAGTGGAGTGTCTGGAGTGTTGAAATTAGTAAACCCAAGTGTCGTACAATCTAATCAGTAGCAAGATATCTAAGAAGCATGCCATATCTAAATACTGAAGATACCTGCTTTTTGTTTTCCTGGTTATTATCATCTGGTCGTCCTGGTTTTGTGAACTTCCAGGAAGGATACTGGTAAAGCTACCTGTTTCTTAGGCACTGGGCTCCCTGGAGAATTGTCACGTTTCAAACATGGAATTGCCTGGAAAAAGCAACATCCACATTCTCTTGCACTGTCATTCCAAAGGCAAAATGCCAGAGATCTTCCATTTCCTCCTCCAGATTTACCTTCCTGTTCTCTGCCCTGGGACCTTTATGAGTTACATCTATAGGTCCCTAAACCCTCCAGCTCCTGGGTTGGTGAAGTCAGTGGGGGGCCAGGAAGGTGATCAGAGGGAGAAAGAGGGAGGACAGAGATTTATTTCTCTGGCTCCTTTCCTGAGCAGTCACCTCTGGCTGGCTGGGACTCTTCACAAAAGTTCACTCTCACGTACTTCTCTTATAGACAATTCTCTCCCTTTTTGGCTTCTGCTGTCGCTCTCCCTCTGTTCCTAGTTTCCTGCACTATTCCTTGTGGTTCTCCTACTTTTGTAATGAGTTTCTTTGTAAGTAATGTCTTCCTGATTTAGTTTCACTTGACTGTCCATCTTTTTTTCTGTTGGAATCCTGATTGATACAGCCAAGAAAAGGGTTTGGGTGTTGCTGTGTCTTTAAATAAAGCTCACCCTGGCTAAACTAGTGATTTTCTATCTTAGGCTGTGACAGTTCTGGGTGACACTATTTCAATAGATATCATGAAATTCTCAAAACCATTTCAACTGTAATTCAGAACCCCAAAATTGACATTTAGCATTTGTAACAGGTGGGAATGGAGGACTGTGATTGTTAGAATCATTGGCTCTGTCATTCTTGAGTTGATAATTGGCCATTAAAAGAGATACATTCCAGGTGGCTGGGCATGAGGCCAAGGAGTGGTAAACACACATGCCCAAGAACAAGTCAGGGGAAGACAAGAGAAAATATTGGATACTGTGAGTTAGAGGGTGGATGCTTTGCTCAAGGGCATTCAAATTCAAATGAATAAAAAATACTGAAAAACTAGCAAAACTAAGCTATATATATACTTTTGGATACAAGTACAGGTGTACTTTTTTGGATGCAAGCACAACTGTAATGAAAAGTGATGACATGTTTACTAATGACTGTAAGTCAAGTTAGTGACTATGTCTGAAGCAGGAGAGGGAGGGTGTTGTCATCAGGAAGGGACACAAGGGTCCTTCTGAGGGTGCTGTATTAGCTTTCTTGGGCTGCCATAACAAAATACCACAGACTGGGTGGCTTAAAAAGCAGAAATTAATTTTCCCACACTCTGGAGGCTGGAAGCCCAAGATCAAGGTTGCTGGCAAGTTTGGTTTCTTCTGAGGCATCTCTGTTTGGCTGCAGATGGCTGTCTTCTCACTATGTCCTTACATGGTGTTTCCTCTGTGCCTGCATATTTTTGCTTTCTCTGGGCCTCCCAAATTTCTCTTCTTATAAGGACACCAGTCATATTGGGTTGGGCCACCCCCTAATGACTTCCTTTAACCTTAATTATCTCTTTAAAGGCCCTATCTCCAAATAATACACTCATTATGAAGTGCTAGGGGTTTGGGCTTCAACATAAGAATTTGAGGAGGGCACAATTCAGCTCATAATACATGTTGATGTTCTATGTCTTGACCTGGGAAATGGTTTCAGAGGTATTTAATTTATAATTATTTATTAAACTATAGATCCATGCATTATGCATGTTTATGATGCTTGTGTTATACTTCACAACTGTTAAAAGGTAAACAAGTATACCATGCTGGCCAAAAGAACAGTTCTGGGCCACCCTTTCAGACTTTTTGTGTAGGCCAATAACAATCATTTCTATGAAGATAATAAAAAATGAGGAATATACTAGGATAAGGCAATTCATCTTCTTAGTGCTGTTTTTCTTCCTCAAGAATGTTACAGTATGGAATATCTCAGGATACTTATTCAGAATACATGATACAAAAATATTTTACTGATTTTATTCACTTCTTCTGAATATTAAAACTGTGTGTGTGTTTTACAAACTCTGGTGTCTGTATAATCTCCACTCCCCCAAACTCGCAGGGATGAGACAGGCTGCCCTCCTGTGAATTATGCTTTGAATCTGTCCTTGGGTTGTGGTGACCTTGTGAAACTTGTGGTTCTAGTAATGAAGCTGCTCTACTAAAAGAGATCAGCATTTCCAAAAGGAGCAGCATATTACAATTCAGAAGGGAGAGAGGTGTTTTGTTTTTCATGCTCATTGAGGAAAAAAGATGTTCATCACCAAACAGAAGTTTATCACTGTGTGTTCATTTCCACACTGTGCCATTGAGATAACTTAAAATGTAATTGAATTGTGCAATATCTGTTCTTAGTAGGAAAGATCAAAAATTAGGTTGTACATTTCCACTAAGATCAGGAACAAGACAATGTTGCCCACTCTCACCGCTATTATTCAACATAGTTTTGGAAGTTTTAGCCACAGCAGTCAGAGAATAAAAAGAAATAAAAGGAATCTAAATTGGAAAAGAAGAAGTAAAGCTGCCACTGTTTGCAGATGACATGATACTATACATAGAGAATCCTAAAGATACTACCAGAAAACTACTAGAACTAATCAATGAATTTGGTAAAGTAACAGGATACAAAATTAATGCACAGAAATCTCTTGCATTCCTATGCACTAATGATGAAAAATCTGAAAGAGAAATTAAGGAAACATGCTTATTTACCATTGCAACAAAAAGCATAAAATACCTAGGAATAAACCTACCCAAGAAGACAAAAGACCTGTATGCAGAAAACTATAAGACACTTATGAAAGAAATTAAAGATGATACAAACAGATGGAGAGATATGTCATGTTCTTGGATTGGAAGAATCAACGTTGTGAAAATGACTATACTACCCAAAGCAATCTACAGCTTCAATGCAATCCCTATCAAACTACCTATGGCATTTTTCACAGACTAGAACAAAAGACTGCACAATTTCTATGAAAACACAAAAGACTCCGAATAGCCAAAGCAATCTTGAGAAAGAAAAACGGAGATGGAGGAATCAGGCTCCCTGACTTCAGATTATACTACAGAGCTACAGTAATCAAGACAGTATGATACTGGAACAAAAAAACAGAATTATAGATCAGTGGAACAGGATAGAAAGCCCAGAGATAAAACCATGCACATATGGTCACCTTATTTTTGATAAAGGAGGCAAGAATATACAATGGAGAAAAGACAGTCTCTTCAATAAGTAGTGCTGGGAAAACTGGACAGCTACATGTAAAAGAATGAAATTAGAACACTCCTTAACACCATACACAAAAATAAACTCAAAATGGATTAAAGAACTAAATGTAAGGCCAGACACTATAAAACTCTTAGATGAAAACATAGGCAGAACACTGTATGACCACCATCTAGAGAAATGGAAATAAAACAAAAATAAACAAATGGGACTTAATGAAACTTAAAAGCCTTTGCACAGCGAAGGAAACTATAAACAAAATGAAAAGACAACCCTCAGAATGGCAGAAAATATTTTCAAATGAAGCAACTGACAAAGGATTAATCTCCAAAATTTACAAGCAGCTCATCCAGCTCAATATCAAAAAAAAAAAACAAACAATCCAATCCAAAAATGGGCAGAAGACCTAAATAGACATTTCTCCAAAGAAGAGATACAGATTGCCAACAAACACCTGAAAGGATGCTCAACGTCACTAATCATTAGAGAAATGCAAATCAAAACTGCAATGAGGTATCACCTCACACTGGTCAGAATGGCCATCATCAAAAAATCTACAAACAATAAATGCTGGAGAGGGTGTGGAGAAAAGGGAACCCTCTTGCACTGTTGATGGGAATGTAAATTGATAGAGCCACTATGGAGAACCGTATGGAGGTTCCTTAGAAAACTAAAAATAGAACTACCATATGACCCAGCAATCCCACTACTGGGCATATACCTCTAGAAAACCATAATTCAAAAAGAGTCATGTACCACAATGTTCATTGCAGTACTATCTACAATAGCCAGGACATGGAAGCAACCTAAGTGTCCATAGACAGATGAATGGATGAGGAAGATGTGGCACATATATACAATGGAATATTACTCAGCCATAAAAAGAAATGAAACTGAGTTTTTTGTAGTGAGGTGGATGGACTTAAGAGTCTGTCATACAGAGTGAAGTAAGTCAGAAAGAGAAAAACAAACACTGTATGCTAACACATATATATGGAATCTAAAAAAAAAAATTGGTTCTGAAGAACCTAGGGTCAGGACAGGAATAAAGATGCAGACATAGAGAATGGACTTGAGGACACGGGGAGGGGGAAGGGTAAGCTGGGACGAAGTGAGAGAGTGGCATGGACATATATACACTACCAAATGTAAAATAGATAGCTAGTGGGAAGCAACCACATTGCACAGGGAGATCACCTTGGTGCTTTGTGACCACCTAGAGAGGTGGGATAGGGAGGGTGGGAGGAAGACACAAGAAAGAGGGGATATGGGGATATATGTATACCTATAGCTGATTCACTTTGTTATACAGCAGAAACTAACACACCATTGTAAAGCAATTATACTCCAATAAAGACGTTAAAAAAAAAAAAAGAAAGTGGCAAAGATCTTAAAACGTTACTAAAGTGGATGGACAAGATAAATGACCTGGGTCTAGTAAAAAGATTGATGGATGGTGGTGATGAGAGTTCACTTAAGGCAGGGAAGTGAAGTGAGTGAAAATGTCACCCTTCTCCCCATCCTCCTCGTCCTCCAAAAAAGGGAGGGAAGGGTTTCATCAGATCAAAGAATCCAGCAAGATTAATGCAAGGGAATGGAAGAAACCCAACAAGGGGACAGCAAGGAGTAAGGGATGGGATGGTGAGACAGGGTGTGATGGCCTTTCCTTGACTGTGGAATGAGAGGCAGGGCTGGAAGAAACTGGCTGCCCAGAATTTAATCCTGACACATTCTGGAATAGACTATTTATTCCTTGAAAAATATAGCTATGACTCAGTGAAGACACGTAATTTTTGTTGCTTTACAACTTGAAAAAACTTTTTTACATGTACTGTTTTATTTAAGGGCAAGACCCATATCACATACTAATTCCTATAGAAGTTTGTACACGGAGGGGCTCAAAATAAGCTTGTTTCTTGTGGATTCAAATATTTTATTAGAAACAAAGAACACAATCAGTTAAGTCTATGACAATGGAAGGGAATCTAGGGAAAGAATGTGGCACAGTCAGGCACATTTTAACAGGCGATGGTAGGCTAGAAGAGAGCTAGTTGATAAGCATTGCAAAGTGTAGCAGAAAGGAGCTTGGATCTGGAGTCCGACGCATCTCAGTTGGAGTTGTGGCTTTTGCGTGTCTGTGTGTGTGACTGCGGGGGGACCTGTGAGTCTCGGCTTCAAAACCTCAAAAATGATGACCAGGGTGGCAAACTGCTCCCTGGGAAGCCGAATGCAACCTGATATATGTCAGATTTTGGTCGGCGTGGAGCTTTTTTAAAAGTTGATATTGACAAGGTTCTGTCCATTTGTTATAAAAGAAGGGATAGGGGAACCACCACGTTGCTATGAAATTACTGAAACTGACTGATGCAGAAGTGACCAGGTTAAGTTTTCCACCATCTAATAGAAATGGAAGCCAAGAAGAGAGTTCAGTCCAATTACAGAGAATTACAGAGTCACATTTCTTAAGCACTTCAGTTTGTAGCCTATGAAATTAATACCCACTCGGCTAGTTAATATTAATTATTGCATTTCGATTTTCTCAGCTCCTTAGAAAATTGTAGGTATGACATTGTAGCTTTATTTTCCTCACTGTTCTTGCTAGAAACAGGTTTTCTTTGTTCAAATATCCTCTCCCCCCCCACCCTCTGCCATTCGTGCAGTAGCGTTTGGTTTGGTCACTTTGAGCAATTGAAATTTAGGGCCAAAACTAATGTAACTTAGAGAAAGGGAAAGAAAGAAAATGAGATTGATTTAAGCAATCTATTTCTAATTGCTAATAAAAGGGGAAAATCTTTAAGTATCTGAGAAAAACTGCTCTCTGGTAAAGCAATCCAAGGCTGTTAAAATGGCAAAAGTTCCATTCTTTAGTCCCCAGGTTGAAAAACTCACTTTAAACTCTCCCTAAAAGCTCCCAGAAATCTTTCAGGACAGTAAATAATAATGGTACCATTTTTACCGTTTCAAAAAGCAGCAGAATATAGGATACGTAAGAGTTTCAAAGTCAGACCTATGTGTGTGGAATGGATCCTCCATTTATGAGCTGAATACACTTGGATAAAAGCCCCAGTCCATCATCTGTGAGATGGGAGCTGCTGTCTGAATCTTAGAGGATGATCTTAGAGGTCTTTTTTCACCTCCTACTTGCTAACAGAACGCAGGGCAGCAAGCTCAGGAAACTTCAGTGGCGGAATCTTGATTAGCTGACTGGTAAAAATGCCAGCATTTCCCAGTGTGTTCTGTGGAACACTAGTTCAGTGAGGGGTTCATTTTTATATAATTTTGGGAAATACCGAGTTCTCATCTGTTACCTTCTTGGAGACTCAAAACATATATTTTTATATTCAAGTCTCAGATGAAGCCCTCACTAAGAAAGTTGTTTAATTTAGTGTTTTCCACTCGTCCTTGACCACAGAACTCTGTTTCCACATTCTACTTATTGCCAACCATAAAATTAACCTTCAAGAAACACACTTTGGGAAATGTTGCACAAATATTTATTTATTGCTTTCAAATAAGTTATGTTGAACTGTAAAGCCCTGAAAGACTGTTTTATAATATATTTGCATCTAAATTGTTTATATCTAAGTTATTCTTTCTTAGGCTAATATCAAAATTACCCTTAGCATCTCTATCTCTTGGTGGAGATGATTTAATAAAATCCTGTGCCATAGGAAATTGGCTGAGTTTTAAACATTTTCTCATGAACTACAGAAAGTAAATAATCAATAATGACTGTACACAGACACAGGACACTTGTGAGGTGATTTTGTGACTTTAAACTGTAATAACTTTGTATAAACACAGGCAATTCCT
Source organism: Mesoplodon mirus (assembly GCF_964341445.2). NCBI lineage: Eukaryota > Metazoa > Chordata > Mammalia > Artiodactyla > Ziphiidae > Mesoplodon > Mesoplodon mirus. The sequence goes on along the minus strand of NC_138986.1, from coordinate 31,373,513 downwards.
AAACTTTTTCTAGAATAGACAAACATATTATATTAGCTATCTGTCAGTATGATTTTTCAACCCATTATAAATACACAGTATACCTTTTGGCTGCTGAAAAGTTTTGTAAATCGCACCCCTCATTCAGTGAACACTGAACAAGAGCCTTAGAAACAAATACTCTGTCACAAACATACAAATAATTAACATATACATACACTGTTTTATATTTGATGATGATAATGAAATCCTACAATTATAACTAAAAGGAACAATGCATGACTTGGAATCCTCATTTTCTTAACAGGTGTTATAAGAATGTGTGTCATAGGAATTAGAGACAGTTACTTCTTGGGAAGAACTTGAACCATTGTATCAGGCAAAATGTTTCTAGGACCACTAAATGGAGGACAGAAGGCAGAGACAAGTCTGAGCCCCTGAAGGAGTCAGTCACCTAGTAGGGACAGGATGCACCTCTACCTCACAGGTACACAGTGTCTCTCAACAGGGCTGACATGTCCATGCCTCACATATTTTAGATTCATTTCCTTTTTCAGCCATTTCAAGTCTTACTGACACCTCAACTAATGAATGCTGATTTTCAAAAAGTTTTATTCAGATAAGGAAAAAACATCATGGATGGTGTAGTAGGTTGAATAATGGCCACTCAAAGATATCAAGTCCTAATCCCTGAACTTGTAATTGACATCTTAATAGTACTATTGGAGGATTTCAAAACAGAATGGTGGTCAGAGTGGAAAGAGACAGTTTAATCTGAAGCAATTAAAGTAGCTTAATGTTACCAAGCATATGACTAATTAAATACATTGCCAAGACCTCCCCCAGGACCTTGGAAATGGTTCATGAAGTGAGGGATGCTGTAGTGCAAGCTTTGTTAACTTCCCAGTGAAGCCACCCCTGCTCCCATGCAATCCTTTTTTTTTTCTAATTTGTAGACGTACTTCACTGAAAACTTAATTAAAATTTTTACATGATACATGCTCAATAAATATTTATTGATTCATATTCTAAAAGGAAAACTAAAAAATGCAAAACTACTTTTGAGGAATGCACTTTGCAGTATTTTTGTAGCAGTTTTTGAAGTGAGGTTACATATAGAAATAAATGGGAAGGAAAGATTCTCCTTTTTGGCTATTTTGGAATTAACAGAATCTCAAAAATATCTTGATTTAGCAATATTAAGTGTTGTGCAAATTTTTCCATTCTATCCCCACAATGAGTTTGAAATCAATTATGACTAAATCTTTTTTAAAGATTGAACTTTTGATATCATCAATCTATAAGTGACTCTAATTCACCAATTTGTTGACATTACATTTTCCAAACAAATATTGAATCAATATGTGATAATGCATATTAAAATATGATATAAATCAAAAGGTATAAAGAATCCAAAAAAAATTTGTCCAAGAACTCTGAATGGGAAAGCAAACAAAATGTTACCACTAAATAAAACATGACAAGTAAAAGAGGTAAAATAAGAACTGAAAAGAAATGACTTTTTTTTCCCCAGAATGTGGGATTGTCTGTATAGTAGTCGCTACTTTCCTTTTGGTTGCTGGGTCTTTCTAGAGCCTTTGTTTCTTACCCAACGGCATGTATGCACTTATATATACTTAGCTTATACTTAGCTTATGCATGCTTAGCTAAGTTATTTAACTGCTCAGTATCCAGCTTTCCTGTCTGTGAAATTAATAATAAAGACCACAGCTCAGTCAAGATGATGATGATGGTGGTGATGGTGATGATGATGAACTTCAGAGTAAAATCCAAACTCTGTACAACAGGTGAGACTGCTCTTCTACCTTTCCCGTTTGCCTGGCCTTTTTTTCCTTCCACTTTTCCTATTATTTCAGACATGAAATATCATCTGGCCAGATAGGGAAATTCACTAATCCTTAAGTTCACCCTGAAATTTTTTAACTCTAGCGCTGTTAACTACATGTGCTCATGCTGTTCGAGACTAGAGATTCCCAATCCTTGGTACACATTAAAGTCCTCTGAAGAGCCTAACCCCCACTCCAAACCATTTAAATTAGAATCTTTAGGCATCAGTATTTTTTTTAAAAACTCAGTATTCTTCAAAATACTAACATAATATGGAGGAGAGGGTTGGATTCTGTGAAGGTTTAGATGAAACAAAGTCAGTAATGCCTTCATAATTGTTGAAATTGGGTGATGAGTACAAGGGGGTCCATTCTACTATTCGGTTTGCTTTGTAAAGGTTTGAATTTTTTCATAATAAAATGTTTTTTACAAAAGCTTCCCAGGAGAATTTTATGTGCACTCAGAATCTACTTTCTGGGGATCCCAACCTGTAATAAAAACTATGAAACTAGAATCTTTACTCTCCTTTCCTTTAAACCTCTGCATTAACTAATTAATTAGCTAATGAATTAATTAAACAGATGTTTATAAATGTTTATTCTGGGCTGGAATAGTCCTAGCCTACGTCAGACTCTGGAGACCCCTTAAGAAGCTTACAATATAGTTAGATGAGACAAACTATAGGTCCTAGGGATAAATAACATGTTCAGCGAAGAGGAGAGCATAAAGGAAGAAAAAGGAAGACAAAGGAAGTGTGTGTGTGTGTCGGGGAGGCAGGTCAGTTGTACATCAGGGAAGCATTAGGGACTGCTTCATGGAAAAGTGACTCTGAATAGATAACCAACCTACAAGGACTTACTGTATAGCACAGGGAACTCTGATCAATATTCTGTAATAACCTACATGGGAAAAGAATTTGAAAAAGAATAGAAAAAAAGAAAAGAAATTGACTCTGAAGATGTGTTTGGTGAAATCCTACCCACCCTTTAAGATCCAGCTCAAATTCTACTTCCTAAATCCTTGATTTCTGTTACCAAACATAAATAATCTGTTTCCACTCTGTACTGTAATCTTTTGTTTCTACATGTTATTTCAATTACGTCTCATGTTATAAGACTATAAGCCCTTTGAGATGAAGAATTGTTTTATTATGTTTGCATCCTTTAAAACCTTCTAGAAAAGTGACGAATATTATTAGGACTCAGTAAAAGTATGCTGAATTAAATAAAATAGATTATCCTTCTAATTTACTGCTATATTAAATAATTTTGTCATATCATTTGACATTTGAGTTCACACATGTGCCTTAATGGGCAATCAATATTAATTTAGGAAAGAGTACTTGTCTAAAAGAAAACTATGTCAAATTGGAAAGAGAAATTTTTTGTCAAAAATGGACACTGCTCCTTTCAAAGAGCTATAAATAAACGCCCTAATTTTTCTGCTCCCTGAAAGAGGCACACTCTCTAGCTAAGTGCAGTCCTGAATGTTTTGTTCTCTTGAAAGCACCTAGGATTCAAAGGCTTTTCCTTCTCTGGCTTGCTCAAGAGTTGCTTTATCAGCTGCATAAAATTTGGAATAACCCAATTCTGTCACTTTGGTGGGAACAAATAATTAAAAGAAAGTTGGCTGGCAGAGAAAAAAAGCACAAAAAGGAAAGAGCAAAGCACAGGAGAAATATCAGTGAGGCACTTTCTCTGTACTTCATTAGTTTTGAATGTGGTAGTACTTTTTGCTTTGAACTTGATCAATTCAAGGCCATTCCTAATGCTTGGTTTAAAGCACCTGAGAGGGAGCGGTGAAGGAGGAAAAGTTTCCACACTCTAGGAAGGCTCTTCACTGGCAGAGACGGGGAATGGATGGGGAGGAAGCTTCGGACCCATGGAGGAGAGCACAGCAACAGGGGTGTGGAGGGCAAAGCAGAGAGATTCCCGCACAGAGGACCGGTGCCGACCAGCACCCACCAGCCCGAGAGGCTTGTCTGCTCACCTGCCGGGGCGGGCGGGGCTGCGAGTGGAGGCTCGGGCTTCGGTCGGAGCGCAGGGAGAGGACTGGGGCTGGCTGCGTGAACACAGCCTGAACGGGGCTAGTGCGCCACAGCTAGCCGGGAGGGAGTCCGAGAAAAAGTCTGGAGCTGCCTAAGAGGCAAGAGACCATTGTTTTAGGGTGAGCTAGGAGAGGGGATTCAGAGCACCGCCTAAATGAGCTCCAGAGATGGGCATGAGCTGCGGCTACCAGCACGGACTCCAGAGACGGGCATGAGATGCTAAGGCTGCTGTTGCAGCCAACAAGAAACCTGTGTGCAAGCACAGGTCACTATCCACACCTCCCCTTCTGGGAGCCTCTGCAGCCTGCCACTGCCAGGATCCTGTGATCCAGGGACACCTTCCCCGGGAGAACAGACGGTGTGCCTCAGGCTGTGGCAACATCACGCTGGCCTCTGCCGCTGCAGGGTCACCCCGGCCTGAGTGAGCGAGAGCCCCCTAATCAGCTGCTATTTTAACCTCGTCCTGTCTGGGAGAACAACAGATGCCCTCAGGTGACCTACACGCAGAGACGGGGCCAAATCCAAAGCTGAACCCCAGGAGCTGTGCGAACAAATAAGAGAAAGGGAAATCTCTCCCAGCAGCTTCAGGAGCAGCGAATTAAATCTCTACAATCAACTTCATGTACCCTTCATCTCTGGAATACCTGAATAGACAACGAATCATCCCAAAATAGAGGCAGTGGACTTTGGGAGCAACTGTAGATTTGGGGTTTGCTTTCTGCATCTAATTTGTTTCTGGTTTTATGTTTATCTTAGTTTAGTATTTGCAGTTTGTTATCATTGGTAGATTTGTTTATTGATTTGGTGGCTCTCTTCCTTTTTTTATATATATATATATTTTTTTCCTTTTTCACTTTTTGTGAGTGTGTATGTGTATGCTTCTTTGTGTGATTTTGTCTGTATAGCTTTGCTTTTACCATTTGTCCTATGGTTCTGTCTGTTTTTTTTTTGTTTCTTATTTTTTTAGTATAGTTTTTAGTGCTTGCTATCATTGGTGGGTTTGTTTTTTGGTTTGGTTGCTCTCTTCTTTCTTTCTCTTTTTTAATTACTTTTTTAATTAAAAATTTTTAATAATATTTAAAAATTTTATTATTATTTTTGTTTGTTTGTTTTTACATCTTTATTGGAGTATAATTGCTTTACAATGGTGTGTTAGTTTCTGCTTTATAACAAAGTGAATCAGTTATACATATACATATGTTCCCATATCTCTTCCCTCTTGCGTCTCCCTCCCTCTCACCCTCCCTATCCCACCCCTCCAGGTGGTCACACAGCACTAAGCTGATCTCCCTGTGCTATGCGGCTGCTTCCCACTAGCTATCTACCTTACGTTTGGTAGTGTATATATGTCCATGACTCTCTCTCTTGCTTTGTCACAGCTTACCCTTCCCCCTCCCCATATCCTCAAGTCCATTCTCTAGTAGGTCTGTGTCTTCATTCCTGTCTTACCCCTAGGTTCTTCATGACATTTTTTTTTCTTAAATTCCATATATATGTGTTAGCACACAGTATTTGTCTTTCTCTTTCTGACTTACTTCACTCTGTATGACAGACTCTAGGTCTATCCACCTCATTACAAATAGCTCAGTTTCGTTTCTTTTTATGGCTGAGTAATATTCCATTGTATATATGTGCCACATCTTCTTTATCCATTCATCCAGTGATGGACACTTAGGTTGCTTCCATCTCTGGACTATTGTGAATAGAGCTGCAATGAACAATTTGGTACATGACTCTTTTTGAGTTATGGTTTTCTCAGGGTATATGCCCAGTAGTGGGATTGCTGGGTCATATGGTAGTTCTATTTGTAGTTTTTTAAGGAACCTCCATACTGTTCTCCATAGTGGCTGTACCAATTTACATTCCCACCAACAATGCAAGAGTGTTCCCTTTTCTCCACACCCTCTCCAGTGTTTATTGTTTGTGGATTTTTTGGTGATGACCATTCCGATCAGTGTGAAGTGATATCTCATTGCAGTTTTGATTTGCATTTCTCTAATAATTAGCGATGTTTAACATCCCTATGGCTTTGCATCTTCCTCTGTCTGACAGAAATTTAGGGTAAGCCCTACTTACCTTAAAGAAAAATCACAGACTTCTTTGATCACATTTAGGTAATAAAAACAACCTCAATTCAGTAATAGGAACACACGATGCTTGAACTCCATTCAAGGTTCAGCTTCTCTCCTTCCCCGGATCAGGCCTGCTCCAGGCTGGCTGTGGACAGTGTGAGAGGGTCTCTTCCACTCTTCCCCAGCTGACCCTCTACCTCACCCCTTCTTGCTACCTCCATGACTGACCCCGCCAGGATCAGAGCTGTGTGGAGGAGAGGGAGAAAAGGAAAGGAAAAGCCTGACTCAACCACATGGACTTTCCCTGGGCTCGGGAGCTCTTAGAAGTTGTTTCTCTCCTAAGACCATGTGCCCCATCACTGGGGGAGTCTTGGCTGCATTCCCTGTGTTGGAGATTGTATCTCCTCTGGCTGCTCACCTGGAGTTTCTTCTTCAGCCTCTGGGCATACAGTAGTCCATTCTTCTGTTAGGGTCACTTTGGACAGGCTCTCTGGCCCACATGCAAGGACACACACGAGTGTGTGTGTAACCATTTCCCTGACCATCTCTGTTAACACAGGTAATCTCTGGTGCATGGGCCTCTCTTTGCTCTAATATCTGAGCAGATGGCCATCCCACCTCTGCCTTTTACAGCCATCAGATAGTGGTTGGACACCAGTCCTTGTGGCACTCAGTGTTCAGGGAACACTCATCAAACTCTCCAGGTTCCAGAGGCTTGAGGTAGGGAGAAGCAAGCATCCTTCTTTAGGGATGGGCTATACAGCCCATTAACCACCAGACCCCCAGATTCTCTTTCCATCTTCCTGGCGTCTCCAACCTCCAACCTCTGTATTCAGAACACTCTACCTTTTAAAATTCCTTCCTCAAATCTTGTACAGTAGTTTCATACCTTACTTTGTACCATGGCATCTGTTGTCTTGGTGCTTCAAGCCAAATGAGACAAACATAATTCTCTCCTCTCTAGTAATTTTTTGCACAGTAGGAATGGCCACAAAAACTTATCTAATTCACTGATTTGTGTCTGAATGTGCAAGTCCTTATTGAATATTTATTGAATGCTGGATAAATGTGCTAATACAAGTTTCCTTTTTGTAGACATAAGTTGCTTAACTGGTTATGATGGAAAATGGTTTCCTCTGAGATCTTTCATCTTGGGTGAAGCTGTCCTGTCAGGAGGGGTTTGAGCTACCTTCCCTGAGATCAGTAATCAGGACTACCCTTTGTAGCCTTTTCCAAGCCTAGGTTTCTAGAAGCAATGGTGCCAAACTTGTGAAAAACATCATAGCTTCCTGTTCCAGAAACAACTTGCTTTATCTCTTATTCTCTCCTGAATTCCATAATCCATTCATTTGGGGGCATTTTAGATTCTGAGAAAATGGATTCAAAGCCTGACTCATCATTTTTGTTCTGGCTTCCAGCTGCTAAATAACCCTCCAATAAGTAGGTAGAAAGGAAGTTTCACTTAACAGTCAGGCTTCTTCAAATCCCTGCTGGAAAGAAATCAGGCCCTTGGAAGGCATGAGATCCAGGGCCATCACGTCTGGGCCGGGTGAAGCAGACACACAGTCTTGGAACCAGGAGTGGTAACTAACCTCTGTCTCCTCAGCTGGGAGGAGGTAAGCTGCTGGGCAGCAAGGAGCAGTTATCTGCAAACGAGTCTCCTGCTGGAGGGACAGAGCTGATTCCTTGCCCACCACACTGAGAATGGACCCAAAGCCCTTACTGTGCTTAAGAGTTCATATCATTGTCACCTTGATCCCCTCCGTGGCTCGGGCCACTCCAGCCTGGCTTTCTTGGTGTTACTCATCCAAGGCAACTCATATCTGCCTCAGCCTCATCACCTGCTTTTCTCTCTATCTGGAAATGCCTTTCTCCACATCTGCGCATGGCTCAATCTTAACTTCTTTCTGTTCTCTGCTCTAAAGCCATTTCTTCAAAGAGAACTTCACTGACCATCTTACTTAAAATAGCTCCCAGCCCTCCACCTGAGTCACTGTACTCCCTCATCCTGCTGTATTGCAATGCACCTGTCCCTGTCTGATGTATTCATTTTTATTTATTTGCTTATTTTCTGGGTCCTTTCCTTGAGAGTAATCTTCATGAGGGCAGAGGCTTCATCCATGGCTGTTCACAACACCTCAAACACTTAGTAGGTGTCCCATAAATATTTCTTGAATTAATAAGTGTTATCCTATTTGTTTTCACTTTTGTTTGCATAAAGTATCTCATATGCACAGAAGTCTGAGAGTGTGACTTAGAAGCTAAATTGTGAGAAAATCTTATAACCCAAACAGGGACCTTTAGAATGGACACTGCAAAAATGGAGCCTCTGGCTTTCTCCAAAACTGCATTAGGAAATGACTCTGTATTAGTTTCCTATGGCTGCCACAGCAAATTACCACAAAGTAGGTGGCTCTGTGGTAATTTGTGTGTAAACAACAGAAATTTCTGTGTAAACAACAGAAATTTATTCCCTCACAGTTTTGGAGGCAAGAAGTTCAAAATCAAGTTGTCAGCAGGGCCACACTCCTTCTGGGGCTCAAGGGGGCTGGGGAAGAAATCCCTATTTCACTTCTTCCAGTTTCTGGTGGCTGTTGGCATTCTTTGACTCCAATCTTTGCCTCCATCTTCACATCATTTTCTCCTCTGTGTGTGTCTCTCTCCTCTAAGGACACATGTCTGGATTTAGGAGACACCTGGGTAAACCAGGCTGATGACCTCATCTCAAAATCCTAAATTTAATTACACCTGCAAAGACTCTTTTTCCAGTAAGGTAACATTCATAGGTTCCGGGGGGGAGTTAAGACATGGACATATCTTTTTAGGGGTCCACTACAGATAATAAAGCTAAAATTTGAGTTTGGTATTTCAGATTCGTAGTTAAACTTGCTAAGTCTATGGCTTCCACTTAGACAGCAGTATTTCAAAAACCTACTTTCAAAAGGAAATATAAAGTGTCAATCTAAAGCACATAGCACAAGTATAATTTGGTATTTAATCAACTGAGGATAACTTAAACTGACTTTTCACTATACTTACTAAATAATCACCCCAAATCAGCCCCATGCAAAGGTGTGAAGCATGCAAATTTTGCCTTTGCCCCTACTCTTTCTTTCCTTTTGTTAGCCTATTTCTTTTTAGCAGAACCCTTTCCATATTCTATACTGTATTAATCAACTGGCAGCTTTTCAGAAAAGTATTTCATGTTTTAACCTTGCCATCCATATTTATTCAGAAATTTTCTGCTTTCATTTTCTTCCCTTAGTGTTTGTTGAAGTAGTGTGGTTGGTCCTTGATAATTTTTGTTTGCAGTTCAGATTTTTGTTTTGTACTCATTGACACCCATGTTATGGGTTGAATTGTGGTCCCCCTACCACTGCACCAAAGATATATCACAAGTCCTAACCCCCAGTATCAGACTATCATCTTATTTGGAAACAGGGCTTTACAGAGGTAATCAAGTTAAAATGAGATTATCAGGGAACCCTAATTCAATCTGACTAGTGTCTGTATAAATGGGGGAAATTTAGACACAGAGACAGACAGGTACAGAGGAAAGACAGCCATGCAAAGATGGAGGATTGAAGTGATGCATCGATAAGCTGAGGAAAACCAAGGATTGCTGGCAACTACCATAAGCTAGGAAGAGGCAAGGAAGGATCCTTCCCTACAGGGAAATCAGGCCCTGCCAGCACCTGATTTCATACTTCTAACCTCCGTAATGGTGAGAAAATAAATGTCTGTTGTTTTCAGCCACCCAGTTTGCTGTACTTTGTTATGACTGTCCTAGGAGATTAACATAAACTCTGGCCTCTGTTATCTGCCTTCCTTAAGCGCACAGAATTCACTCTCCTCCTACTACTGCCCTCCTAGTTGCTATCTGGGTTTCTGTCTCAGTTCTTTGGTGAGACTTAGAATAATGAAGTGAAAGGCTAATCATTTGTTTGAAGCTCCAAAGAGGCTTTAGGAAAATTATTTCAAAATTTGAGGCAAGTGAATGCACGTGTAGTAGTTCAAGATAAGGGCTTATTTATACAATCTCAAATTGGCCAGTGAATATGTTAGTTCATATAAAAGCTGCATAATTATTTAACATGGTTTAAGATATAAGATAACTTAAGAAGACAGGAATCCTGTTGTGAGAATAATTGGATACTGGGTAAAGCTGGAGTAATTGTCTCATATGAATTTTTTATTTATAAAAATATGAATTTTCCCCTTATCTCCTCTTTTCTCCACCCCCAGCCTCCCAACAGGGCTCCATCTTTGCTCCTCAGGTGTGGCACGCCCCATCACCAGGGACGGAGAGCAGAAGGACCCACTGGTGATCCCCAGGATGCAGCAGCAGGCTCGGCCCTGTGCCGGAACACTTGAAGTCTACCTGTGTCTCTAGATGAGGAAGGTGCCTCTCAGTGGCTGGTACTACTATGGGTTGTCCTCACCATTTTAGTATTGTTTAGATGGGAAAAGATGTATGCATGAAATGGAATTTGTAGTTTTGTTCTATTTTTAACTCTGAGAAGGAAAAGTTTCCTATAATATATCCATTGTCAATATTTAATCATCTAACAAATGCATATTTTCTTATTTCCGTTCTGTGTGAAAGTAAGGCATTCATTCACATTCTTAGAAAATGGATTACCTTCCCAGAATATATGTGCATTTTATTAGGGGCCCTGATCTGAAGACATTAATACCTGTATCTTATACTCTGTGGGGTTGGTGAGGGTAGATTTTTTGGGCAGGGGTCTTGCCTAATGTGTCTCAAATCACACAGCAGAATGGCTGCCCACACCGTCTTTGTATAATGTTTTCCTGAAAGCTTGGCAAAATGAAAGTGCAGCACTGTGTGCAAACTCTGACGGTCAAACAGTATGTGGCATCCCAGCTCATGGAGCAAAAAGGGTCGTACAAAGTGCCTGAGAGGAGTGCATGTCAGCCTTGCCTTATGCAGTGTACTGGGTGATGGTTGCCTCTCCCCTGGGACCAGTGGTCCGCCATACTACCCACAGATGATGTTTCCAAGATCTTTCTGAAGGAGCAAACAAGAAGTGTTGGGTCAATGTCACCATCTGGTGACTAGGGGCGCAAACCATCTAACCTGAAAGTTGTTCCTACTTTCTTGAACAAATTAGACAGAACAGAACCTAACTCCCAACAATCTGTTTTTCCTTAAGTGCCAGCATTCGCTATCAAGAATAAACAAAAATTTCCCCCAACTTTTCCCTCTTTTATTTAATTACCATATTGTAATAATATTTTCTATTTGAAATACATAACATTTTAAATTAAATGATTTTAATTTTAAATTAAATCTTTGAAGGTCAGTCTGGTGATCTACTTTCTGTGTATAACATTGTTACGGTGGTTAAATATCTTCACAGTTCCAAACTATTGAGATATTAGTAGAATTGACTTTTGGTTTGCGATTTCCTGATATTTTGGAAGAAAAAAAATATGTAAATATACACACACACACATATATACCACCAAATACTTCAATTTCAGGTTGCAAAATGTGTCATTTTCTTTCATCTTTTAAATAAAATATAATATTTTCCAAATCTCCATCTTGCTATAATAGTGGGAAATTCAGACTCATTCATTATTGGATTCTCTTCCCCCAGTTTCACCAGGGTTATTCAAAGGTCCAAGGAGTCTTATTCAGGCCAGGTCTAATGTGAAGGGCCCTCTGGTCTTTGGTCTTCATGGTCACTGCTGATTGTGGTGGCAGCACACAGAGAACAGTTGGTTCCATTGGTTTATCAACTCAGGGGCAGAGAGATCTTTGCCAAGTATTGAGGTTCCCTTCCCAGAGTCTAGGCTGTCTAGTTGCACCAGACAGGCGTTGCCTCCCCAGGGGTCCTGCAGTCCCCCTGGAATATCGTGATAGCTGTTCTCTCTCTGTCTTCCCACTGTCCAGTGCCACCTGCCCAGGTGGAGAGGATTCCTGTCCCTCCCTCAGGCCCCCATCTGCTTTCCTGGTCACAGCAATCTCTTTCAGCTCAGGCTACCCTGCACATCCATTCCCAAACACACAGACCTCCATTCCTCACCCACCACCCCAATAAGGCAGAAATTTTCAGAATCTTTTAATTCTGAGCTGGGAGTAAAGAAAGCCACAGATCTTCTGGACTTCAATCCTTGCTCATCACCAAGGCTGGGATTGTGGGGGAAGGACAAATACGCCTCATTCTTTCTCATTCTTCCACAGGCAAACAAGTAAAATAGAAAGCAAGCAAAATAGCTGATTCACTTTGTTATAAAACAGAAACTAACACACCATTGTAAAGCAATTATACTCCAATAAAGATGTTTAAAAAAAAAGTAACAAAGAAAACAAAAAGCCCCACAACATTAATATCTTAATAAATTGCCCTTCAACATGTGGGTACTTGTGACTGAACTCTGATGTTCTTAATCTTATAAGGTGTTTTCCACACTCAGAGCAGTTGCATGTTATGAAATTGTCACTGAGTCTTTGAAAAGGGTAGTAGAAGATACTGTTTGGATTGCATTTCGTGTAGCTCTAAAGACATACACCATTCTGATTTTTAAAACTGGGGTCATTTCAGAAAGGTTTTCACCTTTGTGTAACACACACACTCAGCCCCAAAACATTTAAAAATAATTTTCGAGCTGAGAGGCAAGTCCTACTGGCGCAGTTGTGGTTGCTCTCATGCAATGCTTCCTATAGGCAGGGAGAGGTCCGGTACTAGCTTTTCCTTTCCTGATCCTCTCTCCATGCAGGACTCTCTCTAGACTCATTCACTTCGTCAGAAAGAGTTAAACATCCACAAGCAGCAAATCTACTATTTATCTTCCTCCAAGGAGAATTACTTCAAAATCAAGATATGACTGTTGGATAATACATTTAAGAATTGAATGGATTTTTTTTAAATGTCCTTTTTCTCTGAAAACCACTTCCTTCAGTTTCCTTGGAAAAATTTAAAAATCCTGCAGAGCTGGTGATGATAAATACAGCCCTTGGCCAACTTTGCCTGTGTTGGAGGTGCTGATGTAGGGTTTTTTTTTTTTTTTTAGTTTTTTTTTTAGTTATTTCGGGGAATAGAGCTTATTTAAATTCCACCATTTGAAAAAAGAACCCACCCTCAAACAGTGCTGTTTCATGTTGGTTGAATAATTCACGAATTGGCAGATGGAAGGACACATATAGCTACAAAATGAGTGTCCCTTCAGATAAGCACCCTTCTGTTAAACATTCCCTATCCAGTTCCTCATGGTTAAAGCAGTACTTGGGAGGAATGAACAAGATCACTTCTCCACTAAAATACCACGTGTATGCAGTACTTATTAAAACACTTACTAGCCAAGGTATATGTCTCTGGAATCTTCTAGATCAAGACAGAGTAATCAGAATCCAGGATTGTATTGCAAAATAAGCATCCTGTCAAAGAATTATGCTCCTGAGTTTATTTCTGAAAAAATTAATTTGTTTTGGAAAAGCACAATTATTGCTTTACCCATTCAAAAGCATGAGCAAATTGATACAGCCACTATGGAGAACAGTATGGAGGTTCCTTAAAAAACTACAAATAGAATTACCATATGACTCAGCAATCCCACTACTGGGCATATACCCTGAGAAAACCATAATTCAAAAAGAGTCATGTACCACAATGTTCACTGCAGCTCTATTTACAATAACCAGGACATGGGAGCAACCTAAGTGTCCATCGACAGATGAATGGATAAAGAAGATGTGGCACATATATACACAATGGAATATTACTCATCCATAAAAAGAAATGAAACTGATGAGTTATTTGTAGTGAGGTGGATGGACCTAGAGTCTGTCATACAGAGTGAAATAGTCAGAAAGAGAAAAACAAATACTGTATGCTGACACATATATATGGAATCTTAAAAAAAAAAAAAGGTCATGAAGAACCTAGGTGCAGGACAGGAATAAAGACGCATATGTAGAGAATGGACTTGAGGACATGAGGAGGCGGAAGGGTAAGCTGTGACAAAGCGAGAGAGAGGCATGGACATATATACACTACCAAATGTAAAATAGATCGCTAGTGGGAAGCAGCCGCATAGCACAGGGAGATCAGCTCGGTGCTTTGTGACCACCTAGAGGGGTGGGATAGGGAGGGTGGGAGGGAGGGAGACGCAAGAGGGAAGAGATATGGGAACATATGTACATGTATAACTGATTCACTTTGTTATAAAGCAGAAACTAACACACCATTGTAAAGCAATTATACTCCAATAAAGATGTTAAAAAAATAATAATAAATAAATAAATAAAAACAGCAGATGATCTTTGAATAGTCAAAAAAAAAAAAAAAAAAAAAGCATGAGCAGAAAAGCAGAACTAAAGCCACTGCCATGTTTTCCTGAGACTCTCAGCCCAGGCCTCCTGCAGAGCAGCAGTGAGGGGTTGTGTGACTCAGGGAATCAAGCACCAGGCTCAGCTGCTGGGCCTCCACCTAATTTTCAGTGACCTTGTGAAAAATACTTCAAGTGTCTGTGCCTCTGCTTGCTTTTAAGGTGAGGAGAATATCAGCCTCCCACCAAGAGAGTATGGGGGCGAATAGCCAATGAGTGTAATTGAAATTGCCTTGCTAATACTGTGTGAAGAGCCATGTGAAGTGAGGAATGCTAAACCTACTCTGGTGTAGGATGACCGGAAGGTGAAGGATAACAAATAGCCTGGTGTATTTCCAGATCTACAATTCAGTCATGCTGTAGCTTGGAATTCTTTGAAGGCTTTGTCATGGTCTAAGACTATGAATGACTTGTTTTAGTCCTAAAGAAATGAAACATTAACAACTTGCATAATCAGGCATTTCAATAAGAATTTGGAAGATCTATGTCTATTTTTAGATCCTAGAGGCTTCAGAAGTCATTCAGTTCACCACCGCCCAGACCCAGTGATAAAGGAACCACATCCCTGAGTAGGGCCATTTCCCGTGGAAAGACACTCACCATCTCCTGGTGAATATGTTAGGCGGCAATTCTTCCTGATACTGAATTGAATTCTGATTCCCTATAACGTCCATCCATTGGTTCTAGTCTTATTCTCTGAAATAACAAAATCAGTCTACTCCTTTTTCCATGTGATAGACTTTCAAATTATTGAAGTCAGCACTCCCATTTTTCTTGAGTTTCTGTCTTCAGCTAAAATGTTTCCTTTTCCATTCCTTATATGACAAGGTACCTGTAGCTTCTCATCATCAATGCCATCCTCTTGTAATTCAGTCTAGCTTGTTTTTGTTTCTCTTAAACTGTAGTCTTCAGAATGCATCACTACCTTAAGCGGTGGGTCTAATAGTTCAAGGCTCAGTGAGGCCTCTTTTATTTACATTTTAATCAAACAGGTATTTATTCATTATCTCTATGGATATAATAATGAACAATACAGACATAATTCTTGGCCTTATGAAGCTTATGTTTGGAAATGGGAGAAGTGTATGGAGAAGACCCCCCTCCCAAAAAGATAGCTACACAAAGTCAATAAAATAATTCCAAGTCTTGAGACAAGGACCAGGAACAAACTCAGAACCAGGAGCAGAATTCTTGGGGTGGATATGGATGATTAGAACTCAACCTCCATTCCCCCCTCCTTCTAGTTCATCTTCCTTTTCTCCCTAGCTTGGAAAGCTAACACTATACTTCCCAGACAGCCTTGTAGGTAGGAGTCTGGATAGAAATTAGGTCCCACCATATAAATGCAACTCAGGTAAGCCCTTGTTAAGAAATTTTATTAATGAAATAAAAAGCCACTGAATAATTTTAAGCAACATTCTAACATTTATATCTTTAACAGGTCTAGATAACTGATAAGGTCAATTTCCCATTATTTCTTTTGAAAATTTTAAGCTATTTTTCATTGAGTTATACTTCTAGATGAATTTTGGGATAGTTTTATCAATTAAAAAATCCAACCATGGATGATTATACTGCATTAAGCTTAAAAATTAATTTGAGAAGAATTGATTTAATTTTCCATCCTTGACATATTATTTCTCTCCACTTATGTAAATTTTCTATCTCTTAAAAAATTGAAAAGTAAGCTAAACATACTGAATATTGCTACAACGAGGAATTATTGGGATACTATGAGAACTTACAATAGTGGAACTTAAGCCACACTCACGGTCAGAGGCAAGTCTTTCCAAATGTGACATCTCAGTTGAGTCTTACAGAATGAATAGGAGTTCACAGCCAGAGAGAGAGGTGACAGAAAAAACTTCCAGACAACTTGGTCAACTTATAGGAAGGCCCAGAGGCAAAAGAGAGTATGGGATGGTGCTTCAAGGTACTGAAAAAGTTTAAAATGGCTAGCACATAAAGTCCAAAATCAGAGGAGGACAAAAATGGAACAATCTAGGTAAGCAATAGTCAAATTACGAATAGCTCTGTAAGCTGTATTTGGATTTTTAGATGTATGCTTGGAGTTTAGATGGCAGAACCAACTTGACGTAGTAATAGAAGGGTAGGGATGGTGTTGGGAAGGGAGATGTTAAGTAGAGTGCCCAGGCTTCTGGCTTTGGACCCGGGAGAATGGCTATGCTTTTCACAGAGACAGGAACACGAGATGGATCATATCTGAGGGGGAAAAGATCATTAATGCATGTTTGTACCTGTTGGATTTGTGGGCCCGGGGACACCCAAGTGGAAATGTTCATCAGACTTTGAATCACAACCAAAGAAGATCAAAACCACAGATGAGCGATGTAGATGGAGATATTGGTTTCTGAATCATTGTAACTGAAGGCACAGAAGTGGACAGGATCAGCCAAGGATAGTGTGAGGATTAAGAAGTATAAGAAAAACAACATGTAACTTAGACCCTTTGCTCTGAGACCCAAGGATAACCTTGGTGAATTTAGAAGTCCCATTACATTGGTGATTCATACTGCACTCATGTAAACCTTCTGGTTTCTTTCATGTAAACTCTAGCAAGGCCACCTTGTTGCAAGTGACAGAGACCCAACTCAAACTAGCTTAAGAAGGGGAGAAAAAGGAGCATGGGCTCAAAAACTAGGAGATCCAAGGTAGACTTTAGACATCACTACATCCAGGGGACTTGAAAGCTTATTTCTGATTTGTAAACTTCTATAGAGAATCTCCTTCTACATGGTAGGCAAGAGGAACCCCAGCCAACCTAGCTCACAACCTCAAAGCTTAGTAGTGTCAGTAGAAAGAATATTGCTCTCTTCAAGTGTGTGTGTATATATGTGCGTGTGTGTGTGTGTATATATATATATATATATATATATATATATATATATATATATATATATATATATATAATCTTAGAGAAGACACCAATTGGTCCTGCCTAGGTCTTATGCCCAACCATAATTCAATTGCAGTGGCCAAGATAATGGAGCAATGTCAATGGATATCTTATATCTGGATCTCTAAGAAAAATTAAAATTCTTGAAATCCACTCCAGACCTTCTGAATCAGAATATCTGGGGAAGAGTCCCAGAAGTTACTAATTTTTACAAGTGGCTAGAGTGATTCTTATTGAAGTGGGGATCTTATTCACAGATCATGTTTTGAGAAATACTGCAGGCTCCAGAACTGCTGGGACAGGATGCTGCCTGAGAGGACCTCAGGTCTGTACCCTGTCAGTTTTGGTGAATTTAGAAAATGTTCAGGCTTTTGAGTGGACTTGAAAGGAGTTGGGGTGAAATCTGGTCTGAATCACTTCATTAAATATATGACCAGGCAATTCATTTAACTCCCTTTGACATTTAGTTCCCTCATTTCAGCACACAGGGAAAATACTTACCCAGAATGGCTGTGCGAGGTTAAATCAAACATTTGTGAGGTCTGGTTGCCCACTAGCTTTCACCATTGCCTAGGGTCCTCAAACCCATGACTAATGTCTAGGTCTTCCATTTCTCGGGGTCGGTGCTGCCTCCAGTATCATCTGCCACTTGTTGCCTAAGACAGTGGCAATGTTCAATTCTTCCATATTCTTTTAGGTCCCTAGGCTGCATTTCCGGGATGGTAAACTCAGCCTGCCCACACAGACCCTCACTATCTCTCTGTCGCTCCTTTAACCTGCCATACCTCTACCTGTCCCAACCTGCACACTCAGCTGCTCAGGGAGCTTTTTAAATCTCCACATTCTGTACTTCTGAACCCATTCTATAGGCCTGGAATATATTTTCATGTATGACTTGGTACAAATAATATTGTCTCAAGGTGAAAGTTAATCTGGGCTTTTAGAGACTGCCAGACTGCAAGAGAAATAGCAATTATCTCTTTTTTTTTTCAGGAGAAAATGTCTCATATAAATGACTTGATAACAGACAGACTCATGAGACTCCTTGAAGAGCTACACTTAGATAAAAGTAGACAAAACCCCACAAATGCCACGCTACATTCTCCATGTACTTGGTCTTTCATCATTTTTTAATATTCTTTTTTTTCCAGCTGCCATCTTGGGAGAAATAGAAAAGCAAAGAGGACACAGAAAACTGTTCTGTGATTTAAAAAGAAGATGACACCACTTATGAGAGCCCTGATGGTGTCAACCAGCACATATTAGACATGGGACAAGGAACGAGATGGTGTCGGCGCTCTGTGAACTCATACCACCAGAAAGCACTTCTCCATGCTCTCAGAATGCTCCCAGATACATGCTGAGAAGAGGTTTGTACAATTGCTCTTATGTGAAAGCACGGCTTTTTCAGCTTCAACTTTCTTGGATATTAAAAGCACTGTGCTATATTTTGCGTATTTTCCCCTTCTGTGTGGTTTCTGTGTTGGTGCCAGAAGATAAGTTAGTGGGACTCTCACCCAAATCATCCAAAGACCTTTATTCTATACTTTGTTCCTTGCAGTCAAGTGCCATTTTTCTTCTAAAAAACTTAAAGTGACAAGATACTATTTTGGTATTATTTTATCCTCTATTATCGTATTTTTCCCTCCCTGTATTTTCTTTGTTGAAATAGTTCCTAAGTTCCCTCCTCCCTGCCCCCACCCCTACCTCCAGAGAGGAAGGGACAGGATAAACTTGGAAATTCTGGCTTTTATTTTCCAAATCCTAAGCCCTGGAGGGAGGAGAAAATTTGTGGGCGCAGAGAAAGTGACCTTAATAAGCATGGTGGGTAAAGGATTCCACAAGATGAGAAATAGTCCCCAGAGCCCAGGGCTGTGGAGAAAGAGATGGGCAAGTTCATGCCCTACTTCCTGGTCATGCTAGCAGAGAAGCTCTTGGGTCTCAAGAGCAGAGGGGACTAAGGCAAGCAAGACCATGAAGACCAAGGCTTTGTGGGTTCTCTAACCAGGCTCATAAACTCAATGTATCCAGGTTC
The DNA here is from genome assembly GCF_964341445.2 of Mesoplodon mirus. Taxonomy (NCBI): domain Eukaryota; kingdom Metazoa; phylum Chordata; class Mammalia; order Artiodactyla; family Ziphiidae; genus Mesoplodon; species Mesoplodon mirus. Next base: position 31,354,257 of record NC_138986.1, on the reverse strand, counting down.
CTGGTGGGTAACATACATGTGAGGTTGGAAGTGGTGTGAATGGGAGACTAAGGGGGCTTGTACAAAACTCTAGAGTGTGTGCCCTGCCCAAAGGCAATCTAATTCTACATTTAAAAAGCACAAAAGAAACCAATTTGCTGTACTTGACAAGTTTTGGCCCATGGTCCAGGGGCCACACTGAATGGAACGACGGCTGTTAGTAGTATTTACTGTGGGCAGATTGCTAAGGTTCAGGGTGCACCCAATGCCTTGATGCCATGTCAGCTCCCAAACATTGTCATTAACTCAGAGTAGAATAAGAGTGGTGAAATCTTGAAATGGCCCAGGTTAATAGTAGTAGAAGTTTCAAGATGAGGCTTCAGATAGAAATTAAACTGAGTTCAAGAAATTTTCAAAAGTTTCTTGTATACCTGACTTTGTGGGCTGATGGTACACCCATCATTAGAGAGGTGTATAGGATAGTTTTGGCTTCACCAGTGTGGAGCTTGGTGCTACTAATAACCGGCTGCGTGATCTCTGGAAAGTCACTTAGCATCTCAAGCCTGTTTCTTCAGCTATTAAAGAGAAACAACAGTAATACCCCTTCAGAAGTTTGCTGCATTAAATGAGACAACGTAGGACAAGGACCTGGAACAATGCTTGCCTCCAAATAAGCAAGCCCTCAGATTGTAACTCTTCATACCAATGAGGCTGATACCTTGTGTTCATTGCCTCACAGTGAGTTTGGTGAAATACTAATTGGCGAGCTTTGGTTGTATCAACTTTGAAGATGTCAATACATTGATTCTCTTGTCACTTAAGATGTGTTTCCCATCTTGCTCCTCTCACCCTCATATAAAGGTACTTTTAGAGTCTCCCCCATCAGGCTAGAGTCTCAGACATCCTAAGACTCACTTGAATTTTGGGTTTAACACAGCTTAGGATCAAGGTATGGTCTTTACTACAACTTCCAGTGAAGTTGGGCTTCAATCGATAGATTAGAAGAAATCAGAAATTTCTTTTTGGAAACTTTATTTTTTTGTCAACCTTATTTTCATTTCCTGTTTAAGAGTCTGTGGAAGAACAGCTTAAGAACATTCAGTGGTTGTTCCTACCTACCCAGTGGCCTGAGCAGTAAGAATGGCAGACCAGTCTTCAGTGGTAGGCTGAACGCACCAGCCTTCAGCAGGGAACTGCTGGATAGGCACAGGGGGCACATGCACACCTTCAGACCAGTCTGCAACCTTAGGTTGTGTAGCAGTAAATTAGGGAGCTGGAGCAGTCCATTGACCCTGAAATTCCTCCTTGGTCACAGCCTTTTAATCAGTGACTTACTATTCTATTGCAATCTCTTCAGGATCTCTGCAGAAGTAGAGATCAGGCATGACCTCCCATGAGTATTCACGGGAGGTGGCGCAACGCATGTATAGAACTTCCCTGGCTGCAATCCACCACCCCTCCCTGTTGTTGTACTGGGTGGCAATGTTTGCATAGCATGGAGGAGAGTCTATGTTACACAGAGCAACTGTAGGCGAATCAACATAAGCGCCTGCATGAGAGGCTGGTGGGCAGCCCTGGGATCAGTAACCACCGGAAATCTTGGCTCCCGGAAGCCTGCTGGGATCTGGTTGGTGAAGGTTCTAGGAGTGAAGCAGCCAGCAATAGGAGCAGTAGCAGTGGCAGCAGCAAACTTCAGCACAGTCTGCTGGCTGGTATTCCTGGAGGATATGACACTGATGTTAGCCGGTTTCAATGGGCAACAGAGGCACGAGCTGCCAGCAGAAGCTCCTCCCAGGATCTCTTCAGATTTGTAATATAGATGCTATCATTTTTTCCTTTTGCAGATGTACTGTTCCATTTGGAAGTCAAGGTTGGTGCCACCTAAGTGGATTCCTCCTTTATTTGCAGGACATCAAGGGCTCCCGACATTGTGAAAATTTCCCTTTAAGTTACAACAGGAACCCAGAACAACGCCATATGGACCTCTCTCTGGATAGCTTGGAAAGGCCAGAAAATTTAATTGAAACTGAGTGAAGACACTTCTATGAGAGGTTAAGTTGCTGTGGTCCACAATTGTAGTCTTTGGGACTCTACTTTGATTCAGGAAGTGAAAATATTCACAGAGGTGGAAGGATAAGAATGTATCCTTTATACCAAAGACTTTAGATACCACTTCTCTCAGCTGAACTATTGAGTTATTGCAACTCCTCACTCCTGAAATGTTTTGTTTAGTTTTCTACTTAAACTGTTCACACGGGTGGAGAAAATCACGCAACTCATGGATCTTCAGCTGGACCTTTAGTTCTGCCTGGCAATTCTGGACTTCCCTAGTTACTTTTCTCTTTGCCATTGTCTATAATGACTACTCAAACCACCTGTGCTGTGGCATCCTTCTTCACTTGCAGTAAATGATCTTGTTTTCTCCTTGCTCTGGATTTTCCCCTCCTGCCTCTGTGGCAGCCATCCTCCATCAGTTAGCCTTACGGACCCCTGTATCTTCAGTTTCTCTCTTTAGTGGTTCATCCTCATTATCTAAACTTGCTCACAGAGTTCCTTTAGTAAAAGACAAAGAACAAAAAAATGGAACTGTTGCTCGGTCTTAGGTTTCCCTGCAGCTGCCTGGCTATCTCTACCTTTCCCTTCCAAATCAAGCATTTGTAAATGTTGTGTCTGTTTCTCTCCCCACTTCCTCACCTCTCTGCCATTTCTCTGCCCACCAAAGTCTGGAGTATGCCTCTTGCCTTTCCATAGCAACTGCTCCTTCTAGACAAATCCAATGGCAAGTTTTGGGTCCTCACCTCCATCCAGTGGCATGTTTGACACTACTGACCCTCGGCTGTCCTCTCACCTGTCTGGGAACTCCTTCTAAATGTTCTCTGAGTGCGTTTCTCTGTTTGCCCAGTGTTTATACATCTACATTCTTTGAGGTTCTGCCTGAGACCTTTTCTCTCACTCTTTATTCTCTTTCTGGGTGAAGAATCTAATCCTGTGCCATCAATTACTGTGTTAAAAAAATCTAATAGTGTAATTGGAATCATTCTTATCTTTCCAGTTTCTCAAATTACATATCCAGGCTCCAAGTCTTTTAGAATCCTCACATCAGATCTTTGAGATCATTGCCATTGCCCCAAACTACTTCAGATTCTTGTCATCTTTCACTAAACTTTTGAAGTAGACTTCTGGCTGGGCTACTGTGTCTCATCTTTGTTCCCTCTAATCAGCATCACAGTCAGAGATCTCTCTGAAACAGTCAGCCAACGTTTTCTGTTAAGGACCAATAGTAATTATCTTAGAGAGAGCCCTATGATCTCTGTTGTAACTATTCAAATCTACCTTTGTAGCACGACATCAGCCATAGACAATATGAAAATAAATAGGCATAAATGTGATTTAATAAAACTAGTTATGAAACAGGCAGTGGACCAGATTTGGCTTCTGATGCATAGATTGCTGATCCCTGTTTTGAAATACAATCTTGAATACATCCTTCCCACTGCCTTTTTATTTTTTTTAAGTTCACAGATTTTATTATTATTTTAAATTTATTTATTTATTTTTGGCTGCGTTGGGTGTTTGTTGCTGTGCACGGGCTTCTTATTGCAGTGGCTTCTTTTGTTGCAGAGCATGGGCTCTAGGCGTGAGGGCTTCAGTAGTTGTGGTACACGGGCTCAGTAGTTGTGGCTCGCAGGTTCTAGAGCTCAGGCTCAGTAGTTGTGGTGCATGGGCTTAGTTGCTCCGCGGCACGTGGGATCTTCCCGGACCAGGGCTTGAACCCGTGTCCCCTGCATTGGCAGGAGGATTCTTAACCACCGCACCACCAGGGAAGCCCCCACTGCCTTTAGAATAAATTATAAGTTCTTGAAAACAGCTTATGAGCCCGGCCAAACCGCTTACCATCCTCCTCCATCACAAACTCAGCTCCAGCCATACTGGAAGACTTGAATTGACTGCATTGTGTTTTGATCCGCAGCTAACCTCTTAGGTCTACTGGGGGCTGATATTCCAAACAACACAAGCTTAAGAGGCATGAACTGATGTAGGTTTGAGTTATAGCTCTGTCCTCACTAAAACTGTGAACTCTCGCAACCCTCAATTTCTTCATTTATGAAAATAAATGGGGATACTTATATTATCCGGAAATAAGAATATTATCTGCCTCTTACATAATTCAGTTGCTTAAAATCAAATGGCATATTGAAGATGAAAAGCACTCATAAACTGTAATGTGTTATATAAATGTCCATGTTGCCTACATAGGCTTGGCCAGTCCCCACCTCTCCTTTTCCCCATCAGAACATGTCAGCTGGGGTCTCTCTTATCTTGATCTCTATATCTACCTGCTTTTTTGGCAGCATGGGTCAGCTGCAGCTCAGCAGGGCCCTGGAGGATTCAGGCCACCTGCCCTCTCCTCAGATCGACCCACTCGTTCCTTTGCAGGGCAGCCCACTCTCACGTCCCTCCCCAGCCCCAAATCTGGTGATGGAAACCCTGGCCCAGACCCAGCCCGTTTCTGGAGCAATTTCTCACTCCCATGAGGGTTAATTAGACATGAGGTGTGTGTGTGTGTGTGTGTGTGTGTGTGTGTGTGTGTGTGTGTGTGTTGGGAGAGGTGGTGACAGACAAGGGAAGAATTAGGCTACTCACTATATCTAGCCTCTATTGTTTCATTACTGTTCCAGGGAGGGGACGGTGCATTTCCAAATGGAGGAATTATACACTGAGCAGATTGTAAGGAAAAGTATGTCACACCAGTGCATCTTAATGAATCATCTATGCCCTGTGTGAGCCTGGGGATTATTCCCACCTTTGCAGCACCAGAATATGGTCCATAATTTAACATCAAATGGGACTTTTAATTTTTATATTTACCTTTTTCTTTTTTTAAAAAAAAAGCTGCTTTATAGCTTCTAACTTTACTTGTCTTCTTATTTAAGGATTATCTGACTCATTCAGGCTTCTTAACCCACCTATTGAAATTTTCTGACAGGAATCAAAAGCACAGAGAACTAATCTTCCACATTCTTTAAAGTTTTGAAGAAATAGCAGCCCTAACATCTGGGCACTGGGATCAATTACACAGGAGGACATTATAAAGAAGCAGCAAAGGAACAGAGCAGAGCAGTTGTTGTTTTTTTTTTTTTCACTGTCTAGAACTAGAGCAAATTACTTTTTCATGATAGAGAACTAGAAAATGTACTTTAAAAAATATTTTATAGAAGATTCATTTTTTGGATTACAAAATTACTAAGAAGATCATGACAGGCATTTACATACATAAATTTCATCTACTGTGAGTGGTGCCTTACAAAGAATCTTTTGTATATGTATAAAATCTTTTGTATATGTATAAATTGCATAGTATAACATTTTCACAAAAGAGGAAGTTCTGCAGGCATTTCTATAACTGATTTTCATTTCACATTTGATTAGAAATCCATTTCATTGTCTTAATTTCTTTCTTTTCCTGTGTAAAAAAATTCCTTTATGTAAATTAATTAACTATACAAAAGCTTCCAGACCTTGCACATTATGGCTACTACTATATATACCCCAAATATTATGTTAAATGTTAAACTGCAAGAATAGAGCTACCCAATCTATTATTAGATTTCCTGGGCATCTCTTTAAGTTTTTGAATGAGTATAGAGAGGCTTCATTATGAAACAGATATAACAATTATAAACGTATTATACACACCTGACAACAGAGCCCCAAAATATATGAAGCAAAAATTGACAGAATTAAAGGGAGAAATAGTTCTACAATAATAGCTGAATATGGACTTCCCTGGTGGTGCAGTGGTTAAGAATCTGCCTGTCAATGCAGGGGACATGGGTTTGAGCTCTGGTCTGGGAAGATCCCACATGCTGCGGAGCAACTAAGCCTGCGTGACACAACTACTGAAGCCCACCTGCCTAGAGCCCCTGCTCTGCAACAAGAGAAGCCACTGAGAAGCCCACCCATGGCAGCAAAGAGTAATTCCAGCTTGCTGAAACTAGAGAAAAGCCCAAGTGCAGCAACAAAGACCCAACGCAGCCAAAAAAAAAAAAAAAAATGGTGAGTGCTTCCATACCTTACTTTCTATAATGGACTGAACAACTAAACAGAGGGTCAATAAGGAAATTGAAGATTTAAACAACACTATAAACAAACTCGCCCTGAGAGACATATATATAACACTCCACCCAAGCAAGCAGAATACACATTTTTCTCAAGTGCATTTGGAACATTTTCTAAGATAGACCATATGTTAGAATACAAAACAAGTCTCAATAAATATTTTAAGTTTGAAATCATCCAAAGTATCTTCTCTGATCACAATGGAATAAAACTAGAAATCAATAACAGAAGGAAAACTGGAAAATTCACAAATTTGAGGAAATCAAAGAAATACTCTTAGCACAATTCAACCCATAACAAGGATTACTGGATTTTTTTCCCCTCAAGTCCACTTAGAAAACTGGAAAATGACTCTAATGGCCCAACTGGAGATTAGGTGCTATCCCTGAACCAGTCAGTTGGGGCCAAGGTAACTGGAGTAAGAAGAGGCTAATCCTTGTATAGACACAAAATGGGGTTTGGGTGGTTTTCCAGGAACAGGAAAGGGACCTGATCAGACAATATGATAGGTCCACCATGCTGAGAGTGGTTCACATAAAGTCAAAAGGGTTATAAGGAAATTAATATTTAAGATACACATGGGGAAGGGAGGCTGGTAAGATAAGGATCATCTATTGCTCAGCTGGGTGAGGGGAAGCTTTCACTTCTGTTGCCCAGGCAACATGAATCTCTGCATCTGGAAGTAGCAAGGGCCAGTGAACCTGAGAGTAGTATCTCTGGCTTTCTAAGCCAAAGAGAGTAAAGCAAAATGCGTCATTAGAACAACATTCCCTGAGCTAAACATTGAGAGCTGAAGTACAGAAAAAAATCGGTTGAATAACCTAAGAAAGACATAAGATAGAGGCATAACTTAGACCAATGCCAGAGATCAGGCTGTTGCCCACAAAAGTACATATGCACGTTTCTAGAAGTATGAGAAGGGTAGGCTAAGTCCAATAGCAAGACTTGATGATTTTAAGAATATCTTTATTTCTTTATTCTAATTCTTTCATATATATTTCATTTCTTTTGTTCTTTGTCTCTGGAGGTGGAATGGAAAGAATGCTTCTGCATTCTAGGAACAAAGGTTTATATTGCAATTGTCACTTAAAGGGGAAGACCTAGTAACAGGTGACAGGTCCCTTACCCACTTCAGGTAATCTCCCTGAGAGTTGTTTGTGGTGTCCCTCTTTTAACGGTGCTCATCTCCTTATCTGGATGCAGCAGAGAGGCAGGGAAAGCACCATGAGCATGTCAGAGCACTGACAGGGGATAAGTGGTTCTCAAGGCAGAGCTTTCTTTTGTCCAGAAACGGCCGAGCTCAGCTCTGTTGCTGGTAATTAACAGGCTCTTCACCCTTCTTCAGGGAGAACTACCTTTTTCTTCTTGCCCTTGACAGTGACCAGTCGCTCTGCTTTGACAGCTTAGTGAAATTCCTAGGAGAGAAAGGATAAGAATAGCTCTCAGCAGATTCATGAGGAAATTCTTTTGTAAGGAGTTTAAATTAGGAAATACATTGACTTTAAATAGTGTTTGTCTCATTTTGAAAACTTAGTGAAATGTCTTCAAATATTTTAGATTCATTTAAGTTCTTCTGATACATAAACTATGTGACAACTAAAAGAAACCTTCCTGAGTATTCTAAAAATATATGAAAAGAATTAACGTTACAATATTGAAGAAACTTAAATTTTGTTAAATGTCCTCAAACTGGACACAACCTTACTAAGATTTCATTTTAAAATCACAAGTTTAGATTAATTATTCATTTTAAATTGGAATTACAAGGCTGATCTCTTACTCGAATTGGCTAAATTCTTATAAACATAACAAATATGAAATATTAATATTACACAGATTCAATAACATAAATATTAATGCTATGGTTTTGATTACTTATACATTTTTATATTTAATTCTAAATCTTTACAGAATTGAAAAATGCTTAACTATCAAGGAGATATTTATGCCTTTGCAAACAATTTTGAAGGATATCTTCTCTGCCGGTTGAAATTCTGTAAGAGTGGAGGATTTCAGCTGAGTCACTGATTGGTTCTTGTGGATGACATTGATGGGCCATTTTTTGACCTGTTATATTAAGATCCTCTAAATAGGGTGGCCTGATGGCACTCGTGGTCCCTATTCCTGTGACTAGGTTGTATATTACCCAATTCTTTTATCTACTCACAGAGTATGAGACTTCCTTTCAGCAGTACATAAATTATTCTCTTATATCTTTTTTTTTTCTTTCAGGGGATTCTGACTGAGGGATCTTGTACCAGCTACATATTTCTACATAATAAACTACTTCAAAACTTAGTGGCTTTAAGAAAACCTCTATTTTATTATATCTCACAATTTTGTGGGTCAGAAATTTGGCAGGAATCAGCTGGTTCATTCTTCTGTTCCATCAAGTGACCTCCATTAACACCACGTGGAAGAGAAAGATTATCCAGCTGAACCCTACAGCATTCATGACCTACAAAACTGTGAAATCTAATAAAATGGTCTGAAAAGTCCAGAGAGGTTTTATTCCCATGTCTCATACTTTAGGAGAATGGCTGGAAGGCTGGGCTTAGTTGGGGCTGTCAATTGAAGTGCTTACATATGATGTCTCTAGCAATGTGACCTTAGGGTAGTCAGACTTCTTACGTAGACTCTAAGGGCACTAAAAGCAAGTGTTCTTGTAAGCAAGGTGGAAGCTGCACGAGCTTTTGTGATCTAACCTCAGAAGTCACATAGGGTTCCCTTGCCACGAGACTTGACTAGTTGAAGAGTCACAAGCCCCATCCATATGCAAGGAAAGGGGACATAGACACCCCTTTCTATGGCAGAAGTGTCAAAAAATATGTGACCACACTTTAAACCTGCCACAAAGCTATTAAAATTATTGAAGGTCTTTTCCATTTAACTCAAAAGGTCTTTAACTTTGATGTGCATTCTTTTCAAATACTTCCTGTATGTTATGAACGCATAGATATTAAAACAATATCTGATTAATTCTAGGTATATTGCATGGCATTTTCTCACAATCTGGTCATGACTTTGAAAGGTCTTTCTATTTGGTAAAATGACCTCGAAAGATCATTCTACTTGATGAAATCCTGTATGAGAAAATTTCTGTACTTTATTTGCTAATGAGCCACAGATGCCATCTCTTGAAATGAACTCAGAGGTGAAATGTCCTGGTCTTACATTAATGATTTTTTTAATTTTTCTAACTGATAAATGTGCTATGAAGAATATTTTATGTTCTTATATACTCAATTCAACAAATATAGAATGATTATCTTCTGTAAGTGAAGTGCACATTAAAGAAAGGTTTGGATTTTATCAGGTGTAGATGGCTAGGAAGTCATTCAAAATGAATGGGACAAGACAGCAATCTAGGGAAGACATTTCTGGGGATAGTGTGCTAAGAAAAGATGCAAGAAGGTCTGCAACCTGCTTCATTCAGTCGGACTTGCAGACCAAATTCCTTCTGTTGTCTTACTCTATCTGGTTAACTCCTACAGGGTTCTTAATCTTGATTCCACTTTTTGGGTGATTCTGTCCATTGCCCCTCATTGAAACAAGAATTGGTAGATGTTGAATAAATATTTGTTGACTGAATAAATGAACAGCCAATTTCAGAGAATTTAAATATAATAAATCAACTCTTCACACTAAAATTATAGTGCTCATAATTTAATTTTTCAGTGATCAGAAAGCATTTTAAATTCTCACTAGTACCTTTGGTAATCATTGTAAATAATCAGTTATCATTGTTTTTGCCACTCAACTTATTTTGCTTTTCTGGGTATTTTAATTCCAGGTAAAGAAGCACATACTGTATTTCTCTCTAACTGTTTTTTCTATCTAAAAAAGATGATAGAGAATCAGGACTCTAAGAATTCAGAGTGAGCTCACTGATACACAAACCATCACCAGCTCTTTTCAGTGGCTACTGTAAAATATCCTTAGGAATAGAATCTTGTTTGGTTCCAGTGAAATGCCCTGAAGAATGCACAATGCTTGATGTGTGCTAAAGGCAAGATAATATTGCAAAGTTGCCATCCCCTAAATTTAGGTGGTTTTGATCTCACTCAGTTGTGTCCTATAATGTGGGTCTGGAGAGAGATTTGCTTGATCTGCCACTGATTTAGTTGCCGGATAGCCCTACCTTTTACATTTCATTTGTTTGTTCTATCTCCAAGTTAATCTCCTCTTTCCACTCCAAATATCATGTCCTCTTTGTTTTGTCTTACAGGCTTTGTGCTGCTCTTGAAAATAACCTACCATAGTTAAGGGGGCCCAAGAGGAAAAGCTATCTGTGATTTAGGGTGATGATTTCAATTTCAAATGCCCTCTAAATATAGAGTCTACTTGCTTGAAAAAATGTGTTTAGAATGGGATCATTTGTGGCAGGTTTCTTGCTTTCAGGAATCTGAAGGGAGTGCTGAACAGAGGGGAGGAATGAAATGTGAAATGAGTTTCGTAGTCCTGAACGTTGGCAGGCTGAGCTGTGTCACGGTGGGAAACAATTCAGGGGGAGTGTGACATGGGTGAGTGGATGTGTTTTCTCCTTATGCTATTGCAGCTAAGTGACGGGGGTGTCAGTATTTTGCTACTATTTAAAAACAAAAAGGGTTCCTGGTAGGAGGGCCTCTAGTTATTTTTGATTTATTACTTAATTTTCAGACACTAGAAATGAACAAGAAATGAACATGGGCAGAGAATAGCAGAAGCTCTGCAATGATGATTCATTCATATGAATAAATAACATCATTTCAGCATTAAGACAAACTAGGTGTGGCCATTTTCGAAACACCAAGGTCTTTGTTATCTTTTATTTCCTAGAATTACATCACTGTACACTGTACAATGAAGAAATTGTGCAAAGAGCTGCTCATGAACATTAGCCTCTTTCCTAAACTGGTCCATGAGATTTCTAGTAAGTAGTCTTTGGAGGGGAAAAAGGGTTTTTTTTTCCCCCTTTGAAAAATGAAGTAAGAGAAAGGAGGATTGCTGATCTAGTGTGCTTAAAATTGTAAAAAAAAAAATCAGTAAAAAAATTTTCATGTACAAAGATTCTAATGCCGATCTGGCCTCCTTTTCCATGGAATATAAATCTGTCTGATTCAGCTAATTTTGCCACATGGTTTTTACTCAGGTAACGCAGTAATAGATTAAAAAATTTTTAATATATTTTTTATGCTGCATTTGCTAATATTGTTGATGGCAGTGATCAGTCTTATTTCTGATTTTAGTGAAAATGGATTTAGTATGTTTTAATTTAACTTGATGTTTCCTTTGGTTTGGATAGTAGGTTGCATAAGGTTCCCCGGTTCTTTCCATCCTGGTTACACCTCCCCACTGTGTCATGGTGGTAGAGTGTACTCCTCTGCCCCATTGATGTTGGGCTTGGCCGTGTAACCTGATTTGGCCATTGGAGTATTAATGTACACTACTAAAGCAAAGTCTTCAAAACGGTTCCTTTGATCTGCCCCAGGTAGCTGGAACACCTTTTGTGAAGGTCTAAGAATGAAGACACTTTTAACAAAAATAGACTGGACCCGAAGCCTGGAGTTCAGCTTGTCACTGCAAAGCCCAGCCTAGATAAGCCAAACCGCTGCAAAGTGCAGACCTGTGAAGATGAAAAGAAACTGTTTATTGTTGCAAGCCACTGAAATTCTGAGTTTCTATTATGTAGCAAAAATTGACTAATACAGACGTTGGTTCTAGAAGTGGCTGTTGTTTTTACAAAAACCTAATATATATGGTATTATTACTTTTGGGACTAGGGGGCAGGTGGTATAAACACTTGTACAGAAAGTTGGAAAACTTACAATCCGTGCTAAACATTTGTTTAGCTATTATACTGTACTGTATAATGTACTGACAAAACATTGGTTTAAACTATTATATGCTATATCCTTGAAGGCAGAAAATGTACCTAATGAACTTGTGGAATTAGAAAGATATTTCAAGGCAGAATGTTGATAGCATGAGCAGGTTGTTGTAAGAAATGACTTCAGAAAAAAAAAAACTGGCCAATTTGCAAGCAGAATTAAAAGAAAACAAAGAGTCCAAACAATGCAGTTTGGATAATGAAACTGTCTCTCACTGAATCATAGCAATGGCCATGAAGACATAGGACAAAGACAAATCAAAGATGAGACCTATGGCATCCTTTTTTAAGACCTGAAAAAATTAGAGTAGTGCTAGGAGATCCTTCCAGAAAGCTAAATTTTGCAACATCCAATTTATAATTGGATTCTTTAATAGTTTTTCTTGTGCCTTATCTAAGATTTTTTTGCTTATCCCAGAGTTGAAGAGTTATTCTTCTATTTTATGCTAGAAAATTTATAGTCTTAGTTTTCACATTAAGGTCAATGATCCTTCTTGAATTAATTTTTTTATGATGTGAAGAAGGAGTTAAGATCAAAATTTTTTTCCCTCAATGGCTATCCAATTTCTTCAGCACCTTTTTTTTTTTTTTTTTTTTTTGCGGTACGTGGGCCTCTCACTGTTGTGGCCTCTCCCATTGCGGAGCACAGGCTCCAGACGTGCAGGCTCAGCGGCCATGGCTCACGGGCCCAGCCGCTCCGCGGCATGTGGGATCTTCCCAGACCAGGGCACGAACCTGTGTCCCCTGCATTGGCAGGCGGACTCTCAACCACTGTGCCACCAGGAAAGCCCTGCATATTCACTTTTTAAAAACAATAGACAACTCTTTAGATTTTCTATGTATTCTTGTGCCAGTGTCAGTAAGTTATGTTTTTCAAGAAATTTATCAATTTCCTCTGAGTTGTTAAATATATTTCCATAAAATTGTTCATAAAATATTTGATTTTTATCGTGTTAATATCTGTAGGTTATGTTCATTATGTAATATTTTCACTGACTGATTTTTGCCTACCTGTCCTACTAATTGCTAAGAAGTGTATGCTAAAAACTCTGATGATTATGAAGCTATCTGTCCATTTCTTCTTTATTTTTGTCTATTTTTTTTTGGTTGAATTTCTTTTGAAGCAACACTATTAGATGCACATGTAATTAGGATTGTCATATGTTTCTAATGGATTGACCCATTTATTATTATGAAATATCCTACTGTATCTCTAGTAATATCCTTTATCTGAAGTCTATTGTATCTGCTATTAATATAATCATGCCAAAAAATTAGCATTTGGATGATATAACTTTTCAGTCTTCTGCTTTTATCCTATGTTCTTATATTTAAAGTGTGACACTTTGCCTAGATGTCAGTTCATTTCCTCACTAAAAAGAAGTAGATACCCCTAAAGAATGATTGAGTTCATGACTGAACAGAGATGAGAAAAAAAAAGGGGAGGGGGCTGGAATATTTTTTGTGCCAGAAATTAAGGAAAGCGCTAAAAGTAAAATTGGTTCATGTTAAAAGTATGCAGGAGTCAGCTTTAAGGGTCTCCCATTAGCCAAATATGGGATAGTTTGAACATCAGAATAGGTAAGGACAATAATAAGTTATAATTCAGTGAAGAAAATAAGAATACAAGAGTCTGTACTGGAAAGGAAGTAAGGAAGGAAGGAAGAAAGGAAGGTGTATGTGGGCTCTACCTTATGGTAGAATGTCAATTGATAAATATAAAACAAGTGATAAAGTTTTAAAAATCATCCCTTAGAACATCATATTAAAAATGGATTCAGGTAAGAAACACAAATAAAAGTAATTAAAATCATCTATGGTAGTATTTAGTACAGTAGGGGGACAATTTGATGAAGAAAATGATATTTATATTATCTAAAAAAATTCCCCAGAAGTTGTTTATTAACCATTAAAGGAAAAATAGTAACTCTGCAGGTGGAGAAAACAGGGGGAAATAAACATCACATGCCTATAGATATGATACTTTGGGAAGATCATAATATCATTTATGTAGTATTTCACCAAAAATGCATAACCTAAATCTAATCATAGGACAAGGATATCTGGATAAAAAAATTAATTTTTAATTGTCAAGGTTGGATATTTCCTGCAGTAAGTTTAGGATAAAAAAAGCTCACTTCACTAGTAAATCAGTAAGAGCTGACTGTGAATGACAGGATTTCTTACTGATGCCATTCAGATTCTAACATGATGGACAATCGGTACAGACAGAACTGGTCAGTCAGAAACAGAGAATGAGTATGTTCTGGCAACAACAATAATATATCTTCTAAAAAATGTTTTCAACTACTTTTCTCCAAAACTGTGCTCCTTAGACAGCTATTCAGTAAGTAATAATAATGACAAAAACAACAGTAATGCTAGGAAGGAGGGGAAGTCAAGGAGAAAGGGGCAAACAACTATTGGGCTTTTATTTAGTGCAGGGAACTGCACTAAGTCTTTCTGAATTATAACAAGTTCTATTATTATTCCCATCGAATGAAGGAGGAAAACAAGGCACAGAGAAGTTATACTACTGGATCAATGCAAGAGCATCTATCTAAGATCTACTTTACCTCTGCAATGAGTAGAGTAATGATTTTTGGGGAATTGGCCTTGGACAAAGTGGTGAATCGATTTGAGTCAAAGGTAATTCAATCACTTTTACCAGTGATTGATTTAAATTGGGTTAATGACCCAAATCTTGCCAATGAGACATGAGGAGAGGTTTGATGGAATCTTTAGAGAAAGGCCTTAGTTTGCTTTAAAAGCCAATCTCACTCTCCCAGTGGGCTTGAACTAGGAGGCACATAGCTGTGATTGCTACTGGTGGCCACCTCACAACTGCAAAAGGAACCAGCTTTATTATGATGTATGGAGATAGTATGTATTAGATAGACAGAAAGAACTTGGGTGCTGATGAGAATGAATTGCTTCTGAAGCTGCCCACCTCTGGAATTCTTACATAAAATAGCTTTTTTTCTTCTTTTTTTGCTTAAACTAGTTTGCATATGAGTAGAGTGAGACTAGAGTAACACTTATCTTTAATCCTTAAATTCCAATAAATATTTCATTTGTACTGCTGAACCACAAAATAAACCCACACCAATCTTTGCATACCTTGTTTGATTGAACATTTTTTATACTTTTTCTTTTATTGTTTAAAAACCAGTATGTTTATCATTCATATCACAAAGGGCTACTTTTCCTAATAAACAAGAAGTTCTTCAAATCAATAAGAAAATAACAATTGAATAGAAGAATAAGCAAATGCCATAAACAGACAATTCACAGGAAAGGAAATAAAAATAGATCTTAAATATAAAAGAGGCTTACTTTCACTCATAATAAGATAAATGAAAATGAAAATTACACTACTTTACACTATTTTTCTTCCATCAGATTGCAAAGACAAAACTACTTGATAACACTATTCTGGCAGGTGTGGAGAAATGGCATTATCATATGTTACTGATGGTTATTTAATTGGTACAAATTTTATGAAGGGTCATGTGGCACCATCATTTTCTATTGGAGTATAATTGCTTTACAATGTCGTGTTAGTTTCTGCTGTATAACAAAGTGAATCAGCTATATGTATACATATATCCCCTCCCTCTTGGACCTCCCCCACTCCCATCCCACCCATCTAGGTCACCATAGAGCATAAAGCTGAGCTCCCTGTGCTATACAGCAGGTTCACTAGCTAGATACACTAGCTATCTATTTTACATATAATAGTGTATATATGTCAATGCTACTCTCTCAATCTGTACCACTCTCCCCTTCCCCCCTGTGTCCACAAGTCTGTTTTCTAAACTGCATCTCTTTTCCTGCCCTGCAAATAAGTTCATCAGTACCATTTTTCTAGATTCCATATATATGTGTTAATATACAATATTTGTTTTTCTCTTTCTGACTTACTTCACTCTGTATGACAGACTCTAGGTCCATCCACGTCTCTACAAATGACCTAATTTCGTTCCTTTTTATGGCTGAGTAATATTCCTTTGAATATATGTGCCACATCTTCTTTATCCATTCATCTGTCGATGGATATTTATGTTGCTTCCATGTCCTGACTATTGTAAATAATGCTGCAATGAACATTGGGATACATGACTCTTTTTGAATTATGGTTTTCTCAGGGTATATGTCCAGTAGTGGGATTGCTGGGTCATACGGTTCTAGCAATTCCATTTATGGAAATTGAACTTACAAATATAATTATACTCATTGAAATTATATTTTCACAAGTTTATTACTTTTAGTTGTGTTTGCCATAGCAAAAGATTGGAAACAACCTATATGTCTAGGTACATAAAACTAGTTAAATAAATTAGGGTGTACTATATAATGTAATACCGTGGAAGTATTAAAAAAATGGATAAAATCATCTAGAAAAAGAAAAAGTGATATCAAAGATATATTGTTTAAAATAGGTACAGAGCAGTATATATAATGTGCTATCAATTATGTAAAAGGAGAAAATAATGTTTTGGAATTTATATGCATTTGTGTTTGCATAAATTTATATTTTTGCAATATATGAATTTGCTCAACTTTTGTAAACTATCTCTAAAAGGATACACAGGTAAGTAAGTGATGACATTTTTTGCCTTCAGGAAGGGAAACCAGGGGGTTAGAGGTCAGCATCAGATGAGACTTGAACTTTTTGAATTTAAATACAAAAATATTTTGAAAAATAATAAAGCACAATTATAATAACCAAATAGCCAAACAAGTATATATATGTATATATATATATATATATGTATGCATACATATAGACATGAGAACAATTTCTGTTAGTAATTTCTAAAAATAGTTTTAAAGAATTTATTTTAAGGATTTCTTTTTCTCTAAAGCTGCATCTTCATATTATTCTTCAGGCATGTTTTTTGAGTAAATAAGGATGTACATTCAAATTTATTGACACAGAAAGATGCCCACATGACATACCATACAAAATTGCATATATATGTATATATACTTAGAAGACAGATGTATACACACACAGACACACACACACACATACTAACTCCTAGAGAGACACTTGGAAGTAGTGCAGGTATCAAGTATTATGCATAACAATCTCTCTCTCTAAGTGATAGAATTTTCATGATTTTTTCTTTCTTCTTTGTACTTTTCTATAATTGAATTTACTACACACAATGAATATGTATCTCTTCTCCCTTAAAGAATAAAGTTTTTGTAAAAGAATACAAAATATTCATAAGTTGGAAAAATTTATCCCGTAGTGAATAATGACATTGTGTAGTATTTTTTTCTAAATTGCCACTCGAAATTAGAATAAAAACACCGCATTTAAAAATAAAAACTGCTAGTTCCCTTCCTTAATAGCATACCAGCCTAATAGGAGCAGTATTTTTCTAAGGTTCCAGCTATTTCCAGGCGTCACAGACCACGTGTTTTCCTGCCAATGCTTTCCTGGCTGCAATGTTGTTTTTTCTTGCAAAAAAAGATTTACAGAAAAAAGCTTGTAAAAGAAAGGCACTACTTCAGCAAAATTTTTAGAATCTTTTATCAGATAGGATTTGCAGGCTGAACACGACCAGCCTTACCCTAGCCTAAAGTAAGAGGGATGGTTTGGCCTGACATTTATACCCCTTTTCTGGAGAACTGCTAGGTTATTTCTCCTCTCCACCCCAGCCTTTGGCACTGATGAATTTTATTCAAGCTCCTCTTCAAGTCTTGCAAAGTTGCCAGCACACTTGCTCCCTACACTATATTGTTACATGACCTCTTAACCCAGTAACTCCCATCTTATAATTACAACACAGAAAGAAGTACAGAATTTCCAATGCCAATCACCAGTGTGCACATCCTAAAAAACCAAAATATAGATATAATACATATGATTACACACAAAGAAAAACATTGTCTTTTTCCTGTGTTGTGCCAGTTCTTCAGGATCAATAGATTTAAACTTGCTGGATTATCCAACCTAAATCATGAAACAATAAATGATTTAAAAATATGCCTACAGGGACTTCCCTGGTGGCACAGGTGTTAGGAGTCCGCCTGCCAATGGAGAGGACATGGGTTCGATCCCTGGTCTGGGAAGATCCCACCTGCCGTGGAACAACTAAGTCCGTGCACCACTACTAATGAGCCTGTTCTTTAGAGCCCACGAGCCACAACTACTGAGCCCGCGTGCCACAGCTCCTGAAGCCCGCACACCTAGAGCCTATGCCCCACAACAAGAGAAGCCACTGCAGCGAGAAGTACTGCAACAAAGAGTAACCCCCGCTCGCCACAACTAGAGAAAGCCCGCGCGCAGCAACGAAGACCCAACGCAGCCAAAATAAATAAATAAATAAGTAAATAAATTTAAAAATATGCCTACAATAACTAATCTACTCAGTGAGCACTATGGGGCTATGGACTATGATAGGTACTTTATGTTCATTATCTCCACCTGCCAAGGAAACTTCATACTGTTTTCCATAGTGACTGTACCAATTTATAGTGTCACCAACAGCACACTAGGGTTAACAGTGCACTCATTTAAAGAATGAGAATTCTTTATACTAAGTTTGCCAACTACACATCATCTACACCCAACCTACAGGAAGGGGTCAATGGGGTGTGTTGGCTGAGCCTGCCCTTTTTTAAAATTTAATTTAATTTAATTTAATTTTTATTTTATTTTTTAAATTATTTTTTACTTTTTTTATGCCCTTTTTTATTATGTAAGCAAACTTTTCCAGATGCCCCACTCAAGACACTCCATTTGTTGGTCAGAACTGCAGTGTAAGGCCAGTCCTGGCTGGAAGACATCAAGGGAAAGGGGTTGGAGCTGAGGGTCAGCTGACCAGGATGTGGGTCAAGGAGAGAGAATATAAGAGAGGAGAGGAGAAGGGTGAATGGGGCTGAGCAGAAGATGGGGAAGAGGACCTGTCACCTCCACCTGGGAAGATTGTGCTTGGGGATGGGAGACGGAGGGAGCGTGATGTAGACCTTGGCTGTCTTTACTGCGCCTTCCTGCTCCACCATATATCATCCCCACAGCTCTCCCTTATGACCAGGATATGGCACAATGCCCTTAGGCCAGTCTTTTCTCTGCATTCTAACTTCATCCAATATGGAATTGATTGTCCCTTAAAAACCTTAGCTCTTTTTTTAAATTGAATTATAGTTGATTTACAATGTTTCAGCTGTACAGCAAAGTGATTCAGCCATATATATACACTCACACATATATATATTCTTTTTTCAGGTTTTTTTCCATTGTAGGTTATTATGCAATATTTAGTATAGTTCCCTGTGCTATACAGTAGGTTCTTGCTGTTTATCTAATTTATATATAGGATTCATGGCAAGAACTGTAAAGGGTCTGAGACCTTAACCCTACTTACAGGCTAAGAGGTTATCATGGATGATGGGAGAAGACATGAGATTCTGGGGTCAGAGATAAAGAATATTGCTTCTCATAGAAAAAGCAGTACATAGACTTTCATGTTCATTTGCATCAGTTTCCCATGGCCCCCAAGTCCAGGCACTATACAAAGAGCCCTTGATGGATGCCTGTAGATGCATTGAGTTGCATTACAGGAGAACACTGATCTTGGGGAATCTTTCACTTTTAGAGTGAGCCTACTCTTAGTCTTGGGGAGATGTACCTCACCCCTCAAGTTTGTTTCCTACAAACACCATCCTGAAAAAGGCCTAGTAAATACCTGTCAGGGTCTTGTAATCTTGGCATACCAAGCAAGGATGTGCAGGACTGCTCAGAACCCATGGCAAAATTGCCTCTCCCAAAGGGGCAGAGGGTGGGAAATTACAGACTGCATGAAATCTGGACTGCTACCTGTCTTTTTACTATCCATGAGCTAAGGAAGGTTTTTACATTTGAACTCTGAATAAAAAAAATTATTATGCCCCACAAAAGAGAATTCTATTCTTCTCATTAATAGACCCATATTACAAAAAAGTTTACTCAATTGTTATTAAAATACCTTGATTTTTATCAATAAAAAATCTCTTCTGTTTAATGTTTCTATATAGTATCATTGATTTTGTTTCTTTGCTTGCAAGCCCTAAATTATCTGACTCTTGACAGAAAAAGTTTGCTGGCTTCTGATCTAGGTGATTGAGAAAAAATTCACAAATGGTTCTGCTTATTTGCCATTTTTGTAACTGCTAATTTCATTGCTAAGCTTAGAGGAAATGTGTGACTAACCAAATTAGTTCAGGTGTGTGCAGATTCTTTTTTTAAATATAATTTTTGAATAGGTAAACATGTACATTATTTAATTCAAATTAGAATTTAAAAGGCTTCTTACCAGCTTTTCTCCCCTAGTCAGGTTGACCTTTGAGTCTCCCATCGCCAAAGCTGAGGTTTATCACTTAAAAACACCTTGGGGGCTTCCCTGGTGGCGCAGTGGTTGAGAGTCTGCCTGCCGATGCAGGGGACAGGGGTTCGTGCCCCGGTCCGGGAAGATCACACACGCTGCGGAGCGTCTGGGCCCGTGAGCCATGGCTGCTGAGCCTGCGCGTCAGAAGCCTGTGCTCCGCAATGGGAGAGGCAACAACTGTGAGAGGCCCGCGTACCGCAAAAAGAAACAAAAGAAAAACAAACATAAAACACCTTGGCTTTATATTTAGTATGATAATAAAAAAGACTAGCATGCTTGAATTAGAGGGATAGAATACTGCTTATCCAAACTGCTTTTTATTTGTATCATTTCCTCTTCTTTCTTGGATCCAGCTTGCCTGGATTAGCTTTATTTAGTCCTCAGTACAAATGTCAAACTAGTTCAAGTTGGTGTTTCAGTTATGTATCGGTGCATAATAAATTACGTCCAAACTTAGAGTCTTGGAGCAATGACAATGTATTATATCTCACAATTCTGTGGGTTGACCAGATGGTTCTCCTGCATTCTGGAGGTGTCAGCTGGATTGCTGAGATGGCTGGAAGGGCCGTAATGGCCTCACTCATGTTGTTGGCTGTTGGTGCTAGGGGCCAGCCGGGAACATAGTTGGGATTATTGGCTGGGGCCTTGGTTCTTCTCTAAGCGGGTCTCTCACATGGCTGCCGGGTTTTTTATCGAGTGGACGTTGGGCTCTGAGAAAGAGCATTCCAAACCTAGTCTAAGAAGTTACACACAAACCATTGAATTACATTGATCAAAATATATCGCAGAAATGTATCCTGGTTATGCAAGATGTTAACGTTATGGGAAGCTGGGTGAAGAGTACACAGGACCCCATCATATTATGTTTGCAACTCTTCTACAAATAAAAATTATTTAAAAATAACAAGTTTACAAAGAAATAAGTCATGGGGTTAGCTCAGATTTAAGAGGCGGGTAAATAGACTCCACTTTAAAAAAAATTATTTATTTTATTTATTTATTTTTGGCTGCACTGGGTCTTCGTTTCTGCACGTGGGCTTTCTCTAGTTGCGGCGAGCGGGGCTACTTTTCATTGCAGTGTGTGGGCTTCTCATTGCGGTGGTTTCTCTTGTTGCAGAACATGGGCCCTAGGCTCATGGGCTTCAGTAGTTGTGGCACGTGGGCTCAGTAGTTGTGCCTTGCAGGCTCTAGAGCGTGGGGTCAGTAGTTGTGGTGCACGGGCTTAGTTGCTCTGTGGCATGTGGGATCTTCCTGGACCATGGATTGAACCCGTGTCCCCTGCACTGGCAAGCGGATTCTTAACCACTGCGCCACCAGGGAAGTCCCTAGACTCCACTTTTTGATGGGGAGATGACCAGGTTATATTACAAGAGAGCATGTTGTATGGGAGGGGTTGTTGTAGCAACCTAGTGGGCTTCTAACAGTGTCCTCTGTTCAGTGTCCTCTTAGCCATGGCATGAGTTGGAGAGAGAGTGTGTGTGTGTGTGTGTCTGATTTCTAATGCCTTCCCACCTGAATTTCACAATTTCACTTTTGAGCCAACTATTAAGAAATACTTCTGGGTTCGTATCGCCATCCACTCCTCCTTGGATCACGTTTTTTGAACATGATCCAGAAAAAATAGGTTGTTTTGGGTAAAGTTAAGGAATGGTCACTGACTTGACTACTGTGATGTGCTGATCCCGAGATTGGGACTCAGACATAGAAATCCATCACATGCAAATGGCACATGAGCTAAAGTAGAGAGCATTTGTTCCTGAAGGACCTGGGTCTCTTGGTTGCAACCTCTAGAATCTAGATGAACTGCTAATCATCAGTATTTGCTTTGTGAGCTAATCAATCACAAAACACTTTAAATTTGAAAGCTTGGCTATGATAATTTGCAAGTCATTTGTAAACACCTCAGAATTTATTTAAACTACATTTTAGTGTCTGCCTTTGTCTTTCCTGAAGTTCCAAATTCCACTTTCTGCTCTTTTCACCTTTTATCATACCCCAGCATGGGAATAGAGGATTTATGAGGGAAGAGGAAGAAATCTGGGGTTGTTTGGCACAGAGATTCTATCCAAAACTTGTTTAAGAAAGTGCCATATTCGTAAATGAAAGTGATCTATGTTTTACTTCTTGTGCTGTCTATCTATATCGGATTTAGTATAAGAGACATGCTAGTTTTCCAAAATGAACTGGAAAGGTTTCCATCTTTGCATGTTCAGCAAAAATTTAAATAACACAGGAGCCATCTGTTCTTTGAGTGGGACACATTTTTTAGAAATAGGCCTTTGATAAGTTAAAAAATTTTTTTCGGTGACAGTCTATTCTAGTTTTCTATTTATTCTTGAATCAATTTTTAAAATTTATTTTTCTAGAAAATCAGCAACTTCACCTAGATCTTCGAATTTGTTGGCAAAAAGCTGCACATGATACTTTATTATGACCTTTCAAATGTATCCCTATTTTTGGTTTTACTGTCTTTCTCGCTGATAGTTTTTCCTTTTTGTTTTATCTCTTTTCCTTGGTTAATCTTAGCTATCCTTTTTCTTTTTTATTGTCTTTTTGGAAGAAAAAGCTCTGATTCTACTTATTAATTTTACTTTTCTGTTTGCTTTCTAATTTATTAATTTTATTAATTTCTTTGGCTTTGTGACCACTCTCAGTTTACTGATAAAGTCCAGAAGCTGAGAAAACTGAGTGGTAAAATTTCAACGTGGGTATGAAAGTTTTCGAAATTGGTGGTGAGGCATGTGGTAGAGAGGGAGGCTGTTGGATGTGGTAGGGCCTTCTGAATGATCAGTAAACAAAGTTGGGAGATGAGGGACCACTTAATTTAGTATGAGTGGTAATCCAAAGACAGTCCTTTTGAGTGATTTCCCTGAAATGTAGTGAATCATTTAAAGATGTTTATAGTAAGTAGAGCATAAAGAACAGAAAGGAAATAAAACGAGCATATTTAATGGTGCTTAGGTAGATCTACTCTTTTCTGACTGCTGTCAAATTGTTTTACAGCAATCAAGAGCTTCATGATTTCTAGGAAAAAAATTACTCAGAAGGTTATACTTCTAAATTCAAATTTATGAAATATTTTGTTATTCAGTGATGCCTTTTCTTCCATCCAGAGCTATGAACTTCCCACACCAAGATGTAGAATCTCTCCTTCTTGAAACAAAGGCAGATTCCTAATGAGCAGAAAGAGGTTTTTAATGCCACTGGGAAAGCAAACTATCCTTCTGCCATTTTGATAACTTAAGGAGAATAATTGACATTGAATTAGGAATGGAGGGCTTTGTCTCAGGCTTCAACAACTAATAAAGTATTACAGAGAAGCAATTCCTTGGATTCAGATTCCTCTGGGATCAAGTGTCTGTCTTACTGAATTTGAATGCAGAGCATATAAAATTTGTCCCAGCATTTAATGCAAACCAGATAATGAAGCATTTATATGTACTGCTCTCAGCAATGTCCAACGATTTTCATTACATCCCCCATCTTTAATTCCCTGGCCTCAAGAGCCTGGGCCCCATAAACCTCTTAAAATGAAAAATTTCACATTATTCTCTTCCATCCTATTATTATCTCCTCATGGGTCTCCGAACCTCCTAGTTTTGCCTATCCTGAACTCAACCATCTTTGAATTTTTTGCCTACCCTCATTTTCCTCTTACAACTAATGGTTTTTAAATTCAGCTGTACACATGTGGTTCAGATGCAGTCTTGCTTTCAGAATAACTAGGAGTCACCAAACACCAAAATATATTAGACACTGTGGCAGGCATTGGCTACCTAACAAGATTTACTCTCCCCTTTCCTTTAATAAGAAAGTCATGATTTTAAGCTGGCCACATAACTGCTCAACCAAAAGGAAATCTTCTTAAAAGGGAGTGTGTAGGTTTTTCTCCTATCCTTTCTTTGTCCAGCTGTCCAAAAGAGGGGTCACGGGTCAGTGAACTATAGTCTTTGGATAAGAAAAGTAGGAAATTTGGTGAGAAGAGTTACTGTGGATTATGAATTGTGTCTTCTACCCTCAAGTCTTACATTGAAGCCCTAACCCCCAATGTGACTGCATTTGGAGATAGGGTCTTTAGGGAGACCATTAAGGTGAAATGAGGTCATAAATGTGGTGCCCTAATCTGATAGGACTGGTGTCCTTGTTAGAAGAGGAAGAGACACCAGATCTCTTCTCTTCTCTTCTCTCTCTCTCTCTCTCTCTGAACACAAAAATGCCATGGAGGATACAATAAGAAGGCGGCTGTCTACAAACCAGGAAGAAAGGCCTCACCAGAAACCAAATCTGATAGCACCTTGATCTTGGACTTCTAGCCTATAGAACTGTGAGAAAACAAATGTTGTTTATGCCACCCAGTCTGTGGTATCTTGTTGCAACCTTAGCAGGCTAATACAGGTGTATGGGAACTCTCTGTACTATCTTTGCAACTTTTCTGTAAATTGACAATTATTTTTAAATAAAAAAACTTATTAAAGAAAAATACAGTGAGAAGAAAGAAGAGAAAGAAAGGTAGAACACAAAATGGACAGAAGGCATAAATACAAAACTAGGCTGTGTTGGAGAATGGTTCTTCTCCACCTCATTGCTTTAAGTCAACCGCTGCCATTTTTGAATTCATTCCTTTCACCTTCCTGCTTTACCTCCCCTGCCTTCTTCATTGTACTTCCATATGATTAGCCCTCTATTTTGTGAGTCCTCCCATCTTCCTCCTCCCTCATATCTGTATATTATCTTCTTGGTTATAAGAATTAAACAAGCTATGTACTATAGCTACTTCATGCAGCCCGTGTTATTTCATGATTATGATGTGATTCTTATAATGTTCAAGGCCACAGGTAACACATGCCAAATGAATGGCATAGACACTGAAGATGACTGGATTCCAGGGACAAAGGGAGTCTGGTAGGGACCTGAATGGATTCTGACAATATTCTCTGCGTGTATAATGATATAACAAATAAGGAAACTGGGGTTCAAAGAAACCAGGTAACTTTCTAAAGTTACCCCCTGCTATATGATCTGAATGCTTGTGTATCCCCAAAATTTATATGTTGATATCTTGACCCCTAAGGTGATGCTCTTAGGAGGTGAGGCCTTTGAGAGGTAATTAGGTCATGAAGGTAGAGCCCTCATGAATGGGATTAGCTCCCTTATAAAAGAGACTCCAGAGGGATCCTTTGCCCATTCTTCTGCCATATGAAGGTACAATGAGAAACCTGCTGTCTGCAAAAGGACCTTCACCCATCCATGCTAGAACCTTGATCTTGGGTTTCCATCCTCCAAAACTGTGTGCAATAAACTTCTCTTATTTTTAAGCCACCCAGTCTGCAGCCCGAATGGACTTAGACATCCCCTTACCAATACCAGTAAGTCTACATTAATAAAGAATCCTAGCTATTTAGTCCCAAGCCTCAAAGTACCTGGCACACAGGGACACTCATTAAGTGCCTATTGTGTGAATGTCTCAGTCCTCTTCAGTTGTTACATTGGAGTGCATAGTGCACAGCCTCTAATTTAAATCCCTGGCTACTTTGCTACATTGTCATCATCCTTGGATGGTGGTTGTTAGGACCTTTGAATAAGAAAAGAATAATTGAATATTTCTCCAAATAATCTCCTTTTATACACTGTCACTGTCTTTGGGCTTAACAGCCCCACATCCTGTCACCATGACAACACACTGTCTTTAGTCCCATTCAGACCATTAGACATACTTTATAAATAGAATACTTGGTTTCATTCTACCCCATTTTGACTTAACTTTTTTGTGTGTGATAAAACCAGAGATACTAAACAACATATTAAGTCTTTGCTTTAAAACTCAGACTATGGTGTTTTCATGAGGTTTTGATTTAATAGTTCACACAGGTCATGTGAGACTTGTCATGAACATTTAACATTTAGAAACTATTTATTTT
The DNA here is from genome assembly GCF_964341445.2 of Mesoplodon mirus. Taxonomy (NCBI): domain Eukaryota; kingdom Metazoa; phylum Chordata; class Mammalia; order Artiodactyla; family Ziphiidae; genus Mesoplodon; species Mesoplodon mirus. The sequence continues at coordinate 31,327,990 of NC_138986.1, read as the reverse complement.
GTCCTTGCAACAAGTAGCAAGAAACTTCTATCTGGTAGGTGTAAAATTAGGTGCCAGAAACACGAAGATAAGCAAAAACGCCTTTCCTTCCCTGGGGACACTAACAATACAACACCTAGTATATTCATGTGTATGATGCATGGATCTGTAAATTTAAAATTAGAGATAATATGGTCAGATAGTGTTTCCCTCTTTTCTGCTAACACAAACACAACCAACTATTGATGTCCTCATATTTGCAGTTTGTTTTAGATTTTACTCTGAGAGTCTCAGATTATCCTAATGCTGAAGGGTTTATAACCTGTCAAATGACAAGACAGTCAAATTAGCAAAAGAAGAGACAGCACATTAATTCCAATCAGTGGGTTGTCTTCCTGTCTTATTTCAAAATACATTTGGTAGAGAAGCAGTTTCCTTTACCTCAGGTAATAAAATATGCTCTAGGAAAGTTTCCAGAAAATAAAAAAATTCCACCCTATTTAATTATATTTTATATTCAGTCTTAATGATTATCTTTCAGATTTTTCTAGGCGTAGGAAGAACGTGCAGAACTAACTGGGATTGGTAATACCAATGGTAATAATAGTTATTATATGTATTAGGCATGGTGATCTGCCTATTTACACTCATTACCTCATTTAATCCTTATAATAATCTAGTGGAATATGTACTATCATCAGCCCCATTTAAAAAATGAGGACTCTGAGGCTTAAAGAGATTAAGTAATTTGCTGAGCTCCTAAATAGTGGAGGAGAGGGGAGGAAGTTTTGGATCTTATTGGGACTCATCTTCATTAATAAAAAGTCCATCTTCATTTGTTCTCAAGGTAAATGTCACACAGACCATTTGCAGCAGAATTTTTACTATCAGGGAATATTTTATTAAGCCAAGACATTTCTAGTCCCTTGTCATATATCTTGGGTTATTAACGTCTCTCTTGTTATGAGTTAAATCTACTTCCTGTCGCTCTGTAATACCAAAATATCTCCAGTTAGTTAGACTGTGGAATCCAGAACACTACCCCTGAGGTCGTTGTGATGTTGATGTTTCCATCTGGATCTTCCTCCTCTTCTTTTCTGGGAACCATGCTCTGCATCCCTGACTCACAGCACATGCTAACGGCTCCGGGTGGCAATGATGCAACCCGCCTTAGTTAATAAGCCCATTAGCAGTCAGCACTGTTGTGGGTGGAAGTGAAAACAACTCTCAGTTTGGGGTGAAATAAAAATACACACTGTATGCTGAGGCAACAGAAAGGAATGAGAGTACAACTGTGAAAGGCACAGTTATCATTCACTTAGAGACCCCGTACTGTACAAAGCTCCTTAAAATATTTTATTCTCATCTTTCCATGACTGAGTATTTCTTAATGTTGAAAACAGAAGAAAAAAAAAACAAAACCCACTGAAACTAAAACCTGAAAGTTAATGGAAAGAATTAGGTTTCACCCAGAGTCCTGTAAATGGTCCAAGAAGAAAAATCAGAGTTTAAAAAAGGAAAGAAAGAAAAAGCAGAGCTCTTTAGGATTTCAGAGTTCCTGAAACCTCCAAAGTGCTGGCCACTTGAAAGCAACTTAGATGAACATCCAGAAGTCTGAGACTTCACTAAGGAGCAGCCCAATTACTCAGATCTACAGTGACAGGAAAAAAGAGGTTGCTCTGCAAGATTCTTGTCTTCCAGGGGTGATTAAAATATGGTCCTAATTCCAAGGTGCATCTTAGAGTGGCCTAGACGATGGTTTCTTAGCCTCAGCACCACTGACATTAGGGCCAGGTGATTCTTTGCTGTGGGGCCTGTCTTTTGCATTGTGGGATGTTTACCAGCATCCCTGCCCTGTCCACTAGATGCTGGGAACATACCCCCTCCCTCAGTCATGACAATCAAAAATGTCTCTAGACATTGTCAAGTGTTCCATATGGAACAAAATCACCCATGGTTTAGAGAACCAATGGCTTAGACGTCCCTTGTTCATGCTCCTATAATGTGTGGTGACCCAGCTGACACTTCTTCAGGAGACCTATCTATATAGGGTCAACTTATATAGGGGTAAGGACTTCTACACTCCTTCAGATGGCTTTGAATTCCAACTCATTTACTTACTAGCTGTATGGTCTTGGTCAAGTTACAGAATAATAAAATATCAGTAGTTAATATTTACTAAGTGCATATGCATTCACTTTTTAACCAGAGTGTACTGAAGGAGACAGGAAATATACTAGGTCCTGTGGATACGATTCTGAGCCAGAATAATACTGACTCTGATTTCGTGGAACTTAAAAGCCTAGCGATGGGATGGAAATTAATCAAACAACTGCTCATGTAAATGCATAACTACCCAGTCAGATGAGTGCTGCGAAGTAAAGTACATGGCATTAGCATGTACATAGGTCCTATGGTTGGAGAAAGCATCAGGCATTCTGAAAGATCAATGTGGTTGAACCACAGAAGGCAGATTTGCCAGAGGCCAGACAGTTTGCTAAGCACGTTCCCTGGAGGATGGCATGGAGTGGGTTCATGCCACATGATACGGGTACTGTTGTTAATACCATTATTTTTTAAAACAAAATTCATAAGTTATCCCTCCCCTCCTTTCCCCTTTGGTAACCATAAGTTTGTTTTCTATGTCTGTGAGTCTGTTTCTGTTTCATAACTAAAAACATTTGTACCATTATTTAGATTCCACATATAAGTGATATATTCATCTTTCTCTGTCTGACTTAGTTCACTTAGTATGATCATCTCTGGGTCTATCCATGTTGCTGCAAATGGCATTATTTCATTCTTTTTTATGGCTGAGTTGTATTCCATTGTATATATGTACATCTTCTTTACCCGTTCATCTGTCGATGGACATTTAGGTTGATTCCATGCCTTGGCTATTGTCAATAGTGCTGCTATGAACATTGGAGTGCAAGTAATTTTTCAAATTAGAGTTTTCTCTGGGTATATGTCCAGGAGTGAGATTGCTGGATCATATGGTAGCTCTATTTTTAGTTTTTAAAGAAACCTCCATACTGTTTTCCATAGTGGCTGCACCAATTCACATTCCCAACAACAGTGTAGGGAGGTTCCCTTTTCTTCACATCTTTTCCAGCATTTATTATTTGTAGACTTTTTGAGGTGATACCTCATTGTAGTTTTCATTTGTATTTCTCTGATGATTAGTGATGTTGAGCATCTTTTCATGTGCCTATTGGCCATCTGAATGTCTTCTTTGGAGAAATGTCTACTTCGGTCTTCTGTCCATTTTTTGATTGGGTATTTTGTTTTTTGTTATTGAGTTGTATGAACTGTTTGTATATTTTGGAAATTAAGCCCTTGTTGGTTGCATCATTTGCAAGCATCACTAATTTTGATGCTGACAAATTTATCATCCTTTTGTTTACGGTATTTACATTTTGTGTGTCATTTAAGAAAACCTTTCTTACCCAAAGCCATGACGACATTTTCTTATAAAATGTCTAGAGTTTTATTCTGTTTTATTTTTTTATAAATTTATTTATTTATTTGGCTGTGTTTGGTCTTCATTGCTGCATGCAGGCTTTCTCTATTTGCAGTTAGCAGGGGCTACTCTTCATTGTGGTGTGTGGGCTTCTCACTGTGGTGGCTTCTTTTGTTGTGGAGCATGGGTTCTAGGCACGTGGGCTTCAGTATTCGTGGCATGCAGGCTCAGCAGTTGTGGCTTGCAGGCTCTAGAGTTGTTCTGTGGCTCACAGGCTCTTAGTTGCTCTGTGGCAGGCTCAGTAGTTGTGGCACATGGGCTTAGTTGCTCTGAGGCATGTGGGATCTTCCTGGACCAGGGATCGAACCTGTGTTCCCTGAAATGGAGGGCAGATTCTTAACCACTGTGCCACCAGGGAAGTCCCTAAAGTTTTATTTTTTAATGTAAGTCTTTCACACACCTAGAGATGATTTCTGTTTGTGGTGTAATGTAGGAATCCGATTTTGTATTTTTCATATGGATAACCAATTGTTCTAGCACTCCTGAACTCCGCTGATCAGTATTGCCACCTCTGTCACATAAACATTAACCAAATGTGTATAGATCTGCTTCTGGGCTATCTCTTCTCTTCTATTTGTCTTTCCTGTCACATTGTCTTTGTTATTACAGTTTTTTAATAAGTCTTTATCTGGTAGCGTATGTCTTGATCCTATCTAATATTGTTTTTAATACTCTTGACCCTTTGTTTCTCCATGTAGATTTTAGGCTAAACTTTCAAGTTCTACCAAATCTTGTGGGCCTTTTTTATTGGAATTATATTGAATTTAAAGATTAATCTGAAAGAAGTATTATATTTTGATTTCCTAAATATATACATCTCTACTTATTTTGGTCTTCTTTAATACCCTTCAGTAAAGTTTATAATTTTCTCCAAGTCAAGCACATATTTTATTATGTTTGTTTCTAGATTCTTCATGTTTTAAAATTACATTTTCTAACTATCTGTTGCTAACATATAAAAATGCAATTGATTTTTGTATATTGCTCTTATATCCAACAATCTTGCTGAACTCTCTGTTTAGATCTCATAAGTTGTCTGTAGATTTTCTTGGGTTTTCTAAGTAGACAAACATAATGACTATACTCATACACCAATACACATATTTATCACATGAGGATCTGTGATGTTGTCACTCAGCCAGGGTCACATGATTTGAGAGCAGGGAAGCTGTGGTTCAAGACCAGATCTGTTGTACTTAACAGCCTGTGTTCTTTCACCACTCAATTATGCTACCTCTTCATTATCCCATCTTTTAGTGTTTTGTTTGATTGATTCTTTTTGTTCTTTTTTTCAATTCTTATGTATTTTATTTTGAAGACTTTTTCTTTTTGAATTGTTATGTTTTAAATATATTTTTCTTGCTGCAATAGCTAAGACTTCCAGGGGTAGCTTGGACTTGCATTAAAATATAAAATATAAGCAATACAGTAGGCATTCTTGATTTGTTCTTGGTTTTAAAGAACTGTTTCTACATTTCCACCATCAGGTATGATATTTACTGTAGAATTAAATATAAAGTAAATATATATATAAATATATATATATATCCCCTATACTAGATTAAGAAATTACTTCTATGCAAATATTGCTCAAACATTCATCAATGGAAACTAAATTTTTTCTAGTGCTTTTTTTCTGCATGTACTTAGACTTTTTTCCTCCAAACTATTATTGCAGTGACTTACATTATTGGATGTGGTAAATTACAGTAATAGATTTGAGCTTCAGATTTCTCATCTGAAAATTGAGAAAAATCTTTACTTTGCTTGTTTTGGTGAGGAATAAATTAAATAGTGTCTATGAAGAATTGCCACGCAGACACAAAATAAAGACCACACCCATGTCTTCATTTTGTTCCATGATCCACTCTCTGCTCTGACATTGTGCCCTAGGACTGTGTTAATAATTAATGGCTCCTTTGTTGCTGCCTCTAGTTAAGTTCAGCAAACGGGCAGTGGCAGCAGGCTACTGAAGTATTGGAAAAGGGTGAATGGAGTGTTTATTCTACCAGCCATGTCCTCAACAGGCCACACCAGATTGTGTGCATTTCTCTACTGAAGAGGTCAGTTCCTATCATGTAGCCCTCTCCACAGAGCTGCCTCATCCAGATTCTGTTAACCATACCCTCTCCCGCCTCTTTGAGTCCAGAGGTGATATAGTTCTCCACACCCACATGCACTTACCAGACTCTGAGTCTCGCTCTCTTCACCTTGGTTTCCTTAATCTCTGCCCACATCTTTGTAAAATGTCCCTTTACTTAACTGTCCTCAAATGATTCAGTTTGAGTGCCTGTGTTTCATCCTGGGAACCTGATGAATACAGAGAAAAATAAATAAATTGTTCATTCCAACCCACTACAACTTGAATATGGAAATGGATGAGCTATTTATTTATCTATTTTTTGCAATTCTAATTTTTTAATGTCCCTCTATTTTCACAGTTTTCAGGCAATGAAAGCATTTTAGGAAATTTAAAAGACTGGCAATCTGCCTGAGTGGAAATGAATGAGGTTTTTTTTTTTTTAACATCTTTATTGGACTATAATTGCTTTACAATGGTGTGTTAGTTTCTGCTTTATAACAAAGTGAATCAGTTATACATATATATATGTCCCCATATCTCTTCCCTCTTTCATCTCCCTCCCTCCCACCCTCCCTATCCCACCCTTCTAGGTGGTCACAAAGTACCAATCTGATCTTCCTGTGCTATGCGGCTGCTTCCCACTAGCTATCTATTTTATGTTTGGTAGTGTATATATGTCCATGCCACTCTCTCACCTTGTCCCTGCTTACCCTTCCCCCTCCCCATATCCTCAAGTCCATTCTCTAGTAGGTCTGCATCTTTATTCCCGTCTTGCCCCTAGGTTCTTCATGACCATTTTTGTTTTGTTTTTTTTAGATTCCATATATATTTGTGTTAGCATATTTGTTTTTCTCTTTCTGACTTACTTCATTCTGTATGACAGTCTCTAGGTCCATCCACCTCACTACAAATAACTCAGTTTCGTCTCTTTTTATGGCTGAGTAATATTCCACTGTAGATATGTGCCACATCTTCTTTATCCTTTCATCTGTTGATGGACACTTAGGTTGCTTCCATGTCCTGGCTATTGTAAATAGAGCTGCAATGAACATTTTGGTACATGACTCTTTTTGCATTATGGTTTTCTCCGGGTATATACCCAGTAGTGGGATTGTTGGGTCATATGATAGTTCTATTTGTAGTTTTCTAAGGAACCTCCATACTGTTCTCCATAGTGGCTGTATCAATTTACATTCCCACTTACAGCACAGCAGACTTTCCTTTTCTCCATACCCTCTCCAGCATTTATTGCTTGTAAATTTTTTGATGATGGCCATTCTGACCAGTGTGAGGTGATACCTCAATGAAGTTTTAGTTCGCATTTCTCTAATGATTAGTGATGTTGAGCATTCTTTCATGTGTTTGTTGGCAGTCTGTATATCTTCTTTGGAGAAATGCCTATTTAAGTGTTCTGCCCATTTTTGGATTGGGTTGTTTGTTTTTTTGATATCGAGCTGCATGAGCTGCTTGTAAATTTTGGAGATTAATCCTCTGTCAGTTGCTTCATTTGCAAATATTTTCTCCCATTCTGTGTGTTGTCTTTTCGTCATGTTTATGGTTTCCTTTGCTGTGCAAAAACTTTTATGTTTCATTAGGTCTCGTTTGTTTATTTTTGTTTTTATTTCCATTTCTCTAGGAGGTGAGTCAAAAAGGATCTTGCTGTGATTTATGTCATAGAGAGTTCTGCCTATGTTTTCCTCTAAGAGTTTGATGGTGTCTGGCCTTACATTTAGGTCTTTAATCCATTTTGAGTTTATTTTTGTGTATGGTGTTAGGGAGTGTTCTAATTTCATTCTTTTACATGTAGCTGTCCAGATGGATGAGTTTTAAATCAAGTATTTCTTTTGTTCAGTGAAACAACTATTCATTGTCCTGATTTAAATGATTGAATTAATAATTATTATCTCTGGTTTTGTCAAAACTGTTTTCTCTGTTGTAATTGTTTGGAAATACTTGCAGCTTTCAAATCAGAGTTGAATAAGTAATGTATATAAAGCACCTAGCACTATGCTTTGAGGCATTTTAAAGGCACTCTAACATTTGTTTTGTTTAAAAGGAAGAAATAAAGGGTATTGTGAAGGGTTTCAGGAGTAGAAATTTGAGCCATTTTAATAACTTTCAAGCTCACTGTGCTCTGCAAACCTAATATTACTTCCATTTTGTGATATTATAATGGAAATTATAGAGCACAAGTCAGATCTGGAAGGCAAAGATATGGAAATTATTTAACATATCAAAAGGAACCCACATTTACTCTAATTTTCTTCTTGGTTATGCTGACAATCTTTCTCATTTTGGAATGTCTTCCATAGCTTGTAAAAGGTCATAGACGGACATAATGGGCCCAGTAGAGTTTAAGTTGAAATTGGAAAATTGTTCAATAATCATCCCAGTGAGAAAACTGTAGCAATCCTTCATTTGATTATATTCTTCCTTATAGTATATTTTGAATTATTCTCAGATAAAAAGAAATTTTGGGTGAATTTAAAAATCCAAGTTATTGGAGACTACAGCTTTCTAGCTTTTTCAGGGGTTAAACAAATACCTCTGGAAAAAAGTATTATTGAAAACAATAATCCACTGACCAGTCTCTTCCGTGGTGTTAAAAATTCGGTATTTAATCTATATAGGTATGATATAGAGTCTTGTTAAGAAAAATAGATAATATATTACTGAGTTTGGTTACTTTCAAAAATATTCTAGATACATAGTTTTAAAATAGGCAGTCCTAAAAATAGTGTCACATTACTGAATCTCTGCATTTGCCATCTTCCTTACTAGTCACATTAGAAGAACATGTACTTGTGTTTAAATAAAGTATTTATTTGCTTATTTTTAATGGTTGTTTCAATTCTGTCTCCAATTACATTTTTTATTGAAGTATAATTGCTTTACGATGTTGTGTTAGTTTCTGCCATACAACAAAGTGAATCAGCTATATGTATACATATATCCCATCCCTCTTGAGCCTCACTCTCACCTCCCGCCCCCATCCCACCCGTCTAGGTCATCATGCTACACAGCAGGTTCCCACTATCTATTTTACACATGGTAGTGTATATATGTCAATGCTATTCTCTCAATTTGTCCCACCCTCCCCTTCCCCATTGTGTCCACAAGTCCTTTCTCTACATCTGCATCTCTTTTCCTACCCTGCAAATAGGTTCATCAGTACCATTTTTCTAGATTCCATATATATGTGTTAATATATGATATTTGTTTTTCTCTTTCTGACTTACTTCACTCTGTGTGACAAACTCTAGGTCCATCCACCTCACTAAATAACTCAGTTCTGTTTCTTTTTATGGCTGAGTATTATTCCATTTTATATATGTGCCACATCTTCTTTATCCATTCATCTGTCGATGGACACTTAGGTTAGTTCCACGTCTTGGCTATTGTAAATAGTGATGCAATGAACACTGTGGTACGTGACTCTTTTTTTTTTTTTTTGCGTTATGTGGGCCTCTCACTGCCATGGCCTCTCCCGTTGCGGAGCACAGGCTCCGGACGCGCAGGCTCAGCGGCCATGGCTCACGGGCCCAGCCGCTCCGCGGCATGTGGGATCCTCCCAGATCAGGTCACGAACCTGTGTCCCCTGCATTGGCAGGCGGACTCTCAACCACTGCGCCACCAGGGAAGCCCACGTGACTCTTTTTGAATTATGGTTTTCTCAGGGTATATGCCCAGCAGTGGGATTGCTGGGTTGTAGTTGTAGTTGTAGTTGTAGTTGTAGTCCTATTTTTAGTATTTTAAGGAACCTCCATACTGTTCTCCATAGTGGCTGTATCTATTCACATTCCCACCAACAGTGCAAGAGGGATCCTTTTCTCCACACCATCTCCAGCATTTACTGTTTGTAAATTTTTTGATGATGGCCATTCTGACTGGTGTGAGGTGATACCTCATTGTAGTTTTGATTTGCATTTCTCTAGTGATTAGTGATGTTGAGCATCTTTTCATGTGTTTGTTGGCAATCTGTATATCTTCTCTGGAGAAATGTCTATTTAGGTCTTCTGCCCACTTTTTGATTGGGTTGTTTCTTTTTTTGATATTGAGCTGCATGAGCTGCTTGTATATTTTGGAGATTAATCCTTTGTCAATGTTTTCTCCCATTCAGAGGGTTGTCTTTTCATCTTTTTTTATGGTTTCCTTTGCTGTGTAAAAGCTTTTAAGTTTCTTTAGCTCCCATTTATTAATTTTTGTTTTTATTTCCATTTCTCTGGGAGGTGAGTCAAAAAGGCTCTTGCTGCAATTTATATCAAAGACTGTTCTGCCTATGCTTTCTTCTAAGAGTTTTATAGTATCCAGTCTTACATTTAGGTCTTTAATCCATTTTGAGTTTATTTTTGTGTACGGTGTTAGGGAGTGTTCTAATTTCATTCTTCTACATGTAGCTGTCCAGTTTTCCCAGCACCACTTATTGAAGAGGCTGTCTTTTCTCCATCGTATATTCTTGCCTCCTTTGTCAAAGATAAGGTGACCATAGGTGTGTGGGTTTAGCTCTGTGCTTTCTATCCTGATCCATTGATCTATATTTCTGTTTTTGTGCCAGTACCACACTGTCTTGATTACTGTAGCTTTGTAGTTTAGGCTGAAGTCCTGGAGCCTGATTCCTCCAGCTCCATTTTTCTTTCTCAAGATTGCTTTGAACCAGTGGGAGGTAGCTGTGAAGGAGGAAAGGTTTCCACACACTAGGAAGACCCTTCGTGGGCAGAGACTGCAGGTGGCAGAGGGGGGAAGCTTCGAAGCCATGGAGGAGAGCGCAGCAAAAGGGGTGCAGAGGGCAAAGCAGAGAGATTCCTGCACAGAGGATCAGAGCTGACCAGCATTCACCAGCCCGAGAGGCTTGTCTGCTCACCTGCTGGGATAGGTGGAGGCTGGGAGCTGGGGTTAGGGCTTTGGAGGTCATACCCCAGGGAGAGGACTGGGGTTGGCTGCGTGAACACAGCCTGAAGGGGGCTAGTGTGCAGCTAGCCAGGAGGGAGGTTGGGAAAAAGTCTGGAGCTGCGAAGAGGCAAGAGACTTTTTCTTGCCTCTTTGTTTCCTGGTGCACGAGGAGAGGGGATTAAGAGTGCTGCTTAAAGGAGCTCCAGAGACGGGCATGAGCCGCGGCTATCAGCGCAGACCACAGATGCGGGCATGAGACACTAAGGCTGCTGCTGCAGCCACCAAGAAGCCTGTGTGCAAGCACAGGTCACTATCCACACCTCACCTCCTGGGAGCCTATGCAGCCTGCCACTGCCAGGGTCCCATGATCCAGAGACAACTTCCCCGGGAGAACACATGGCACGCCTCGGGCTCTGTGTGCAATGTCACGCCCGGCTCTGGTGCCGCAGACTCGCCCCACATTCGGTGCCCCTCCCTCCCCCCCAGCCTGAGTGAGCCAGAGCCCCCGAATCAGCTGCTTCTTTAACCCTGTCCTGTCTGAGCGAAGAACAGACACCCTCAGGTGACCTATGTGCAGAGGCAGGGCCAAATCCAAAGCTGAACCCCAGGAGCTGTGCGATCAAAGAAGAGAAAGGGAAATCTCTCCCAGCAGCATCAGGAGCAGTGGATTAAATCTCCAAAATCAACTTGATGTACCCTGTATCTGTGGAATACCTGAATAGACAATGAGTCATCCCAACTTGAGGAGGTGGACTTTGGGACAAACGATATATATATTTTTTCCCTTTTTCTCTTTTTGTGAGTGTGTATGTGTATGCTTCTGTGTGTGTTTTTGTCTGCATAGCTTTGCTTTTACCATTGGTCCTAGGGTTCTGTCTGTCCAGTTTTTTGTTTTTGTTTTTTTTTTAGTATAGTTTTTAGTGCTTGTTATCAGTGGTGGATTTGTTTTTTGGTTTGGTGGCTCTCTCCTGTCTTTCTTTCCTTTTGATTTTTATTACTTAAAATTTTTTTAATAATTATTTGTTATTTTAATAACTTCATTTTATTTTGTTTATTTTATTTTCTTCTTTCTTTCTTTTTCTCCCTTTTATTCTGAGCCGTGTGGATGACAGGCTATTAGTGCTCCAGCCAGGTGTCAGGGCTGTGCCTCTGAGGTGGGAGAGTCAAGCTCAGCACATTGGTCCACAAGAGACCTCCCAGCTCCATGTAATATCAAATGGTGGAAATCTCCCAGAGATCTCCATCTCAACGCCAAAACCCAGCTCCACTCAACAACCATCAAGATACAGTGCTGGACACCCTATGCCAAACAACTAGCAAGACAAGAATACAACCCCACCCATTAGCAGAGAGGCTGCCTAAAATCATAATAAAGACACAGACACCCCAAAATACACCACCAGACGTGGACCTGCCCAGCAGAAAGCCAAGATCCAGCCTCATCCACCAGAACACAGGCACTAGTCCCCTCCACCAGGAAGCCTACACAACCCACTAAACCAACCTTAGCCACTGGGGACAGACACCAAAAACAACGGGAACTACGAACCTGCAGCCTGTGAAAAGGAGACCCCAAACACAGTAAGTTACAAAAAATGAGAAGACAGAGAAATACACAGCAGATGAAGGAGCAATGTAAAAACCCACCAGACCTAACAAATGAAGAGGAAATAGGCAGCCTACCTGAAAAAGAATTCAGACTAATGATAGTAAAGATGATCCACCCAAGAGGGAAGAGATGTGGAGATATATGTGTATGTATAACTGATTCACTTTGTTATAAATCAGAAACTAACACACCATTGTAAAGCAATTATACTCCAATAAAGATGTTTTTAAAAAAAGAAAAGAAAGCCATAAAAAAAAAAGATTGCTTTGGCTACTCGGGGTCTTTTGTGTTTCCATACAAATTGTGCAATTTTTTGTTCTTATTCTGTGAAAAATGCCATTGGTAATTTGATAGGTATTGCATTGAGCCTGTAGATTGCTTTGGATAGTAGAGTCATTTTCACAATATTGATTCTTCCAATCCAGGAGCATGGTATATCTCTCCACCTGTTTGTGTTGTCTTTGATTTCTTTCATCAGTGTCTCATAGTTTTCTGCATACAGGTCTTTTACCTCTATAGGTAGGTTTATTCTTAGGTATTTTATTCTTTTTGTTGCAATGGTAAATGAGATGGTTTTCTTAATTTCTCTTTCTGATTTTTCATGTTTAGTGTATAGGAATGCTAGAGATATCTGTGTATCAACTTGATATCCTGCAACTTTACTAAATTCATTGATTAGCACTAGTAGTTTTCTGGTGGCATCTTTAAGATTTTCTATATATAGTATAATGTCATCTGCAAACAGTGACAGTTTTGCTTCTTTTCCAATTTGTATTCCTTTTATTTCTTTTTCTTCTCTGATTGCCATGGCTAGGACTTCCAAAACTATGTTGAAAAATAGTGGTGAGAGTGGGCACCCTTGTCTTGTTCCTGATCTTAGAGGAAATGCTTCCAGTTTTTCACCATTGAGAATAATATTTGCTGTGGTTTTGTCATATATGGCCTTTATTATGTTGAGGTAGTTTCCCTCTATGCCCACTTTCTGGAGAGTTTTTATCATAAATGGGTGTTGAATTTTGTCAAAAGCTTTTCTGCATCTACTGAGATTATCATATGGTTTTTATCCTTCAGTTTGTTAATATGGTTTATTACATTGATTGATTTGCATATATTGAAGAATCCTCACGTATATTGAAGAAGCCTTGAAAGTGATAAATGTCACTTGACCATGGTTTATGATCCTTTTGATGTGTTGTTGGATTCTGTTTGCTAGTATTTTGGTGAGGATTTTTGCCTCTATGTTCATCAGTGGTATTGGTCTATAATTTTCTTTTTTGGGGATATCTTTGTCTGGTTTTGGTATCAGGGTGATGTTGGCTTTATAGAATGAGTTTGGGAGTGTTCTTTCCTCTGTAATTTTTTGGAAGAGTTTGAGAAGGATGGGTGTTAACTCTTCTCTAAATGTTTGATAGAATTTACCTGTGAAGCCATCTGGTCCTGGGCTTTTGTTTGTTGGAAGATTTTTAATCACAGTTTCAATTTCAGTGCTTGTGATTGGTTTGTTCATATTTTCTATTTCTTCCTTGTTCAGTCTTGGAAGGTTGCACTTTTCTAAGAATTTGTCCATTTCTTCCAGGTTTTCATTTTATTGGCGTATAGTTGCTTGTAGTAGTCTCTTACAATCCTTTGTATTTCTACGGTGTCTGTTTTAACATCTCCTTTTTCATTTCTAATTCTATTGATCTGAGTCTTCTCCCTTTTTTTCTTGATGAGTCTGGCTAAAGGTTTATAAATTTTGTTTATTATCTCAGAGAATCAGCTTTTAGTTTTATTGATCTTTACTACTGTTTTCTTCATTTCTTTTTCCAATAATGTATTTAAAAGCTCTAATAATTATATGAAAATACACCAAATAGAAAACAAAGAATGTAGAGATTCTCTGGACTGACTCATTTAAAATCCTCCCCAACATCAATTCTATTGTGCCTTTCTGTGTGTAAAACTAACAGTTACATTCCGCCGTCTCTCTTAAAGGTAGAGTTCCAGGTGTAACTCAGGTTGCAACATTCAAAGAGGTTCTCCCTCGGAGTTATGTGGAGGGAAAAGAAGAGTTTAGGGCATCCATTTCGCCAATAGAAATCATTGCACCAGTGGCATATTGCTGTCAGCAGTAGTGGCTTTCAGATTCAACAGCTTCCTATTGTGGAAGAGCCAGCAGCTTCTGAAGTTCAGCCCATTTCTGCAGTCACCCCAACAATTCTGGGAGTTGTCTCTATCCCTGAAAAAAAACTCTTTCACTAGTGGAGTGGATTCTGTTGCCTACCACTAAAGACTCTGCCTAAAACAATTGGTATAGTGTATCACTGAATCCTCGGTATAGCTGAAATGAACCATAATAGGAAAAGAAGAAGACCTTTGAAAGAGTAGAGTCGATTCACTTAGTCTGCACCAGGTGTTGTGCTCTGCAAAGTGCTTGGAGTACAGCCCCTAAGGAGCTCCCCATGAGCGTTTTTGTACGTGGGTGTGGGGAATGGTGTGGTTTGGGAGGGAGGCAAGGAGAAGCTGACAGAGAAAAACAAAATATTAAACATGGCAGTAAGAGCAGCATATTTTATAAACCTTGCCACGGTTTGAAACCTGACACCTTTTAAAATCAGAGAATTTAGGAAGGGAGGAAGGAGAAGAGAGAAGAAGGAAGGAAGGAAAAGAAAGGAAAGAGGAAGAATATCTGATGCTTGTAGATATTATTTGTCCAGCATGATGTACAAACATTATCTTATTTAAAATGCCATCACGGTATACCAGATACATTGAGAATAGTGATCCTGTTTTAGAGATGAGAAAATTGAGGCTCAGAGTCTGGGATTTAAATCCACATCCATCTATACCAAGAACTCACACTGTTTTTAACTTAGTGTAGTGTGATGGGGATAGGGAGAGACAATAAAATTTAGGGTTATCTTTACAAAGTTATTAATTGAATACCCAGTCTGTAGAATGAGATTTAGAATTGTGAGCATTTTTTCCCTTAAACTTTAATTACAGCTTGCTGATTTTTCCTCTACATAAATTCAAATTTTTATACTATGGACATTTACGGGACAAATTTGAAATGAGGACATGAATGTTTCTGGATATTTCTTACCACTCCTGAAAATTTTGCTGATTTGGCCTGATAGTTCTTATAAAAACTTTGTGAGGTGGGGTAGTGTGAAGTTAGTAGGAACAAGTTTACCAGAATGAACTATGATTAATGACAGCACGTAATTCCCTTAAAGTTTTAAACTAAGAATGCATGTAAATGAATAACCTTTTTAAGGACAGACATGCTGCATCACCAGTAGAATTTACTTAATTTATTTTGACAACTGCTTCTAATTACTTATATAACGCATTACATGGGTAATAAAAATGCTTAATAGGATGAGACCTCATTGCTATTTCGGATCAAGTGAGAGGTGTGTGTGTTGATTTGCCAGGCATTTGTGTGTGTGTGTGTGTGTATGTGTGTGTGTGCGTGTTGGGAGGATTCATTCAAAGAAACTTTTGAAATCTCAGGTGTAAAAAAATATTAATTCCCACGTGGAATGTGGAAAAACTCTTCAATTGGTGAATACTGACAATTCTCAGCTGTGGAAAACAATAGCTAAAATTTATTTTAGGTTAAATTATATTCTAAAGCTAATTTAAATGTTGGTTCTTGCGCGCGTCAACCTATTATATGTTAATCTAGCGCCCCCTTGTGTAATAGATTTTAATAAAGTTTGGGAGTCAGTATTTATATACTATGTTTTCTGATAAAGTTCTGGTATCTATAATATATAAACAATTCTTACAACTCAGCGACAAAACCCCCAACTATCCAATTAAAAA
The DNA here is from genome assembly GCF_964341445.2 of Mesoplodon mirus. Classification (NCBI taxonomy): domain Eukaryota; kingdom Metazoa; phylum Chordata; class Mammalia; order Artiodactyla; family Ziphiidae; genus Mesoplodon; species Mesoplodon mirus. The sequence goes on along the minus strand of NC_138986.1, from coordinate 31,312,093 downwards.
ATGAACAATGAATCTGAACGTACATTTCTCCGAGGAAGATATACAAAATGGCCAATAAGCACATGAAAATTTGCTCACATTATTAATCCTTAGGGAAACGCAAATCAAAACCACAATGAAATCGCACTTCACACCCATTAGGATGGCTTATATACTATATTTTGATTTCTAATTTCTAAAGGAATATTGGATCATGATATTATTTTACCTTTGTTTGGTTTTTTTTTGGTATTTCGAAAGGCATACATAATAAAAAATATAGAAAGGAGTGAGACTGAAATTTTCAGGTTTCATACTATGCCTATGACTGTCATTGAACAAAAACCGCTTATGCATCAGGACATTTCTTAAGAAAATCAGATTCACTCTCAGGAATAAAGGAAAAATAACTTTGTAAAACAGGAGAATTTGTTCTGATTCTTGGAATTTCAGGGCAAGAAGAAAATGTGGAGACCTAGTGAGAGGCAGGAAGTGGTTGGCATTTGTGTTTCCTGTGCAAATACTGCTGTCACCGTGTGAGGGCAGCACAGGCTAAACGGCATCATTAGTCCTTCATATGGAGCGTGGTTTTATGACAAATTTCTCTCTCTCTCTCTCTTTTTTTTTTTTTTTGCGGTACGCGGGCCTCTCACTGTTGTGGCCTCTCCCGTTGCGGAGAACAGGCTCCGGATGCGCAGGCTCAGCGGCCATGGCTCACAGGCCCAGCCGCTCCGTGGCATGTGGGATCTTCCCGGACCGGGGCACGAACCCGTGTCCCCTGCACCGGTAGGCAGACTCCCAACCACTGCGCGCCACCAGGGAAGCCCTACTTTTGTTTTTCATCTCTTGATTCCTTCCCAGGAATCTGTAAGGCTCAGGCTGCTTTTTAGGGTTAACATACAAGTTTATAAGTAAAAACATATGGGAATTTATCCTCCTTTCCTCATAATAGATTGTAAACTCCTCTGAGACAGAGGAACCCGCCTTCTACAAGATGCCTTCTATTATGTACTATGCAAATGGGGGAGAGTTTTCAAATATTAACTGACTGACTAGACCCCTCCATTCTGATGGGAATGCTGGCAGCTCCATCCTCAGCGTCACAGGTGAAAATAACAAATAGCACAAGATGTTCCAAACGTGTTTGTTTTTCTTTCCCAAGAGGACTACCTTGTGCTTCCCTAAGCCATTTCTCCTGGTGGCTCATCAAACCGTAACTCTGCCCAATAAACTTGTCTGACAAGTGACCTCATAGAAGCTGAAGCTAATAACCTTGAGGACAAACCAGGATTTCTGGATTCACCTGTTGGCTCCAAGTATCTGGAGTGCTTGTCCATGTTTTCTTAACTTTGTTCCACATTTAATTTTATTAAAAAACATTGTATTAATTGGTAAATTAATGAGGTTTAATAAGATAAAAATGTAAAATACTTAACACAGCTCTGACACCAAGCAAGCTCTCCCTACATGAGCTAATCTTATTACCCGATCTTCAGAGATATCACCTTATTCATCATTCTCTCCCATAATCATATACCACTATATGAGAAAGCAATGTCTAAGTTGTTTAACTTTTTGCTTGATATATATTTTAAGGTATGCCTCCTCCTATTTTTCCTGCATTTGCTACTTTCTAAAGTGGTCACAAATATTAGCACAGTAAGAAGTACATGAAAAGAAACTGCATTCTCTGTGCATTATTCATGGCCTTCATTACCCAGAAAGGGCCAGCCTAGTTTTCTATTTCCACATGGACATTTTGCACAGCCCACATTCAGCGTGACTGGTAGCATCATGGCAGGTAATATTTTATTCAGCCGGATCTAGACATCCACACAAGCCTAAATCTTGATAAGAAAGCTGAAGCCCCTCTTGGGAAATTGCCTTGCAGGAAATGTACTGCCTTGTTTGGGTAGTGTGTCCACTCTGAGATGGATCTCTAAGGACCTTATGATGGGATTCAAGTCAGTAAAACGTGCAGGAGACGTTTTCCTGTTTTGAACTTGCTTCTCCTCCAGCCAAGGAGGTAAGTTACCTTTGCCTACTAACGAGATTTCAATGAGGACTGGCAATGCCAATGTCAGCTTGGTTCGGTGGTTCTCAAATTTTCATCTGCTTCAAAATCATTTGAGAAGTTTGAGAAAAGTCAGAATCCAGGTCCTCTTCACTCACTTCCCCCCTCCACACAGATTCTAATTTGCCAGACCAGGGAGGGGGTCCTAGGAATCTGTTTTTTTAACTCGTCCACTGGGTGACTCATTGGCAGGTGGTACACAGACCACAATTTGAGAAACACTGGGAAGGCCCATTTATAGTCTCCCACTTAACAAGCGTTTACTGGGTGCACAGGGTAAAACTGGACATCAGGAGTAAAACTAGGCATGCAGTGTATTCAAAGAGAATACAAAGCACTGATGAAATAGACAGTTTTCAAAGCATGTTCACATCTTTTGTTTCCTCTCCACGTCAACCATGTGAGAGAGGCAGGGTACAGATTGGCTCTTAGATTGAGAGGCTAGTGTCTTTAGTGGCTAATTGATTACTTTTAACGAGATGAAATGCTTTTTGTGCTAGTCAATACTGAAGTTAGTTTTTTTGGAAAACAAAAGACTACTTTTTTTCTTCATTCTACTCATGAAGAATATAACATTTAACTCCTATAAGAGTGCCTTGTAACATTTCTAGATCATGGAACCCCACCCCCTCTTAAGAATCTGATGAAAGTGAGGAACTGGCCTCTGAGTGTACAGATGCACATGCCCATGAAGCACTGCAGAAAATTCCATCCATGGACACCAGTTAATCTACCTTGTCCTAGAAGTTTGCTCTTTTCAAATGCAAATCTAACACTGTTTATTCAGCAAATATTTTTAGAGCACCTACACTATGCAAAAGCACTGTGTTAGATGTGGGGTAGCAATTTGTGTTTTAACAAGCCCTACAGGTGATTCTGATGTATGCTAAAGTTTGATATCTACTGGCCTAAACCAAAATGCTCCCCATAGGTTCTGATTTATTTGTGGGGCGCCATCACTGGTGTTTTTAAAACCTCTTCAGGAAATTTTCATACACAGGCAGAGCTGAGACTCATTGGTTTAAACGTTGGAAATGTGGTTACTGGTCCGTGATAAACACTCACCGTCCCCAAAAGAAGAAAATTCGATGTCCACACCTATGTATCTATGGCTCCCAGCATGCACGGTGACACTAGGCTTGGAGTTTTAAAGGTGTCCATTACGACCAGGCAGCCCTTTTGCAGTCATGAGGTCACTTTGGAGGTGATGTTCCAATGCTCCTCCTCCTTCCAACTAATTTAAGAGCAGAAGCCCCAGGTCCTGCTTTCTAGTTAATTAATAAATATTAATTTATCTTTTAGAGTTGTTTTAATGGAAAATATAAAACACAATCTCTGAGTGGTTTGTATGACACTAGAGGATAGAAAATCCATTCCTGGGGTGGAGGCTTTTAACTTCCAATTGCTGTCCTTAGTGACAAATAGATCAATTTTTGTTACTGATCAGTTGCTCTGCTAACAGTTTCTGTTAAGACATCTATTTCACAACTAATGGAGAAATTGTTGTTTTGAAGAGCTTGTAGGCTTTTGATTCACACGAGAAGAAATTTTTGCAAGTCACTGTCTTCTGGAATATCTGCATAGGGTCACTAAAGTCAGGTAAAAGACATTGCCTTGCCCAATAGAATGATTTTTATTAAATAAGGAAATATACACATGCATGTATATATAATTTAAAAATAATAGCCATTATTATTCATTATAATTAATCTACAATAATTTGAGTGTTTATTATAGATGGACACTGTATTAGACACATTACATACATTAGTTAGTATATTCTTCACCAGACTCATTCAAAGTTATTATTATCCCCATTTTGTAGATGTTGTTCAAGGTCAAATACTCTGGATTCAAAGCCAGACATTTCTGATTCCAGAATCTATGAACTTTTCACAATATTGCACTATCTTCCATCCTATTATGACACAGAGTCCTAATATTCATATCATGCTTCATCAGTTACCATGAGGAAGACTATTACGACAGAATTCCAAACTCCTCATGTAGCTGAATGTTTAAAATGTTTGAGGGGAATTCCTTGGCAGTCCAGTGGTTAAGACTCAGTGCTTCCACTGTAGGGGACGTGGGTTCAATCCCTGGTCGGGGAACTAAGATCCTGCAAGCGGTGCACTGTGGCCAAAAAAAAAAAAAAAGTTTTGAGGAACTAACTGCACAATGCTCATCATCACCCTTTCTAGTTCCTATGAGAGCTGCCTCTGTTTTAAGCTGGTAAAATACTCTTATTCAGTATTGGGTTTATCTTGGCGGTTGTATGAGAGCCTGTAGAATGGATAACTTTGGAATTTTAACAGCAATTTCGATAGTAGTGAAGAGTGAAACAATCTAAATATTCATTATTCAAGTTAATTATGGTAAGATCATTTGATAGAATATTGATATCTCTTTAAAGCATTCTTCAAAAAATTATTCATAATATAGGAACTGTTTAGAAAATAATTTTAAGAGAATAAAATGAGATATAAAATTGTTCCCAATGAACAAAATTGTTTGCAATGAACCACACATGTAAATACATGAAATATTGGTAACATAGCAGAATATTAGCAATATTTATATATGAGAGGTAGGGTTGTGAGTAAAGTTCATTTTCTTATTTTTTCTATATTTTCAATATTTTACAATGGGCACATATCCATTTTTAATAATACAAATATTATGTTGCTCTATCATCAGGAAGAAAAATAAAAATTATGAGGAACCTGACAGATTATTAATAATTGAGTTGTCTAATTGAAATGATAAATGTCTCCAATCAGTCTCATTAGAGATATTCATGTTTGGATATAAAACTTTTCTAAAACTACGTCTGTTTTATAGAAAGCCACATGTTACTAACACTTTCCTTGTGAGTTTGGCATTATAAAATATTGGTTTATATATATTCATTGTTTTCATGCTAGAAATAGAGTAGAAGGTTCCTGGTACAAAGTATGTTCTCAAGAAATATTTCCTGAATGAATGAATGAGTAGGAGATAATTTCTCAGGTTGTATTGCATAAAGAGGTCACTTTCTGTCAACTTTCTTTTACCGTTGCAATCTTGGATTCTTTTTTTTTTTAATCAATCAGCTGGTATGTTTATGAGCATTGTCCTATAAATATTTTAATCATAATTTTCTCTAAGCCTTCTCTTGGAGGATTAGTGTAAATGTGCTTAAAACAGAAATATGAATTCAACTAATACTAAAACTACATGTGTCTTAATGAGGGTGTAACTTCTTTTTGTCAATGTAGAAAAGAAAGCATCCAATCTTAAACTTTCATACAATTGTCTGAAATCCTTGAAAACAGTAGAAGCTCTTCCCAATAGCACAAATCTTCCTGGAAGTTCACTTGTAATAGAGTTTGGCAACAAAGTCCATGGACATTACACTGTAAATACCACTTATATCCCTGCTTACAACAGCCTTGTTGGCAAAAATTTTGAAACTTTGGAAGTACCGTACCAGAAGGTAGACCTCAGTGGGAATGGAAAACAATGGATATTCCTAAATCTGAGAAAAGAGCAGTGACTAGATCCACCCAAATGAGAAACCACTTATCCCTAACTAAAGTTGTATTTTTATACTCTTAGGGCTTTGTGGCTGTTCCCCCAGTCTCTATTTGCCACTGACTCTCACAAACAATTTAGGACCACTTTTTCAACAGATACAAATAAATCAGCCTATGGCATTTCAAGAAAAAATAATTGTATATCAAAACATTTAAAATTTACTATTTAGTTGCTTATTTATTTTTCCCATGCTTTGAGACTATGAAGAATTTGAGGGTGCTTTTAAGCAACACACATAATCTAATAATCAAAAATATACTAAAAATCAGGATCAGATAAAATGAAAGTGAACACACACACACACACACACACACAAAATCATCTTTGAGCTTCCTGGAAAACGTAGCCCCAAAGAAAAGTCCAAAAGAAGAAAACTTAACTTTCTCAGGCCAAGCAACACTTTATAGCATTCAGTTCTGAAAGAAATTACTCAGAGGACTTCGTGTAGGGAACACTTAAAGATATAGCACACAATAACTTCAATAATAACTCCACTGCAAATATAGATATAAAGCTGCTTATATCTAAGGCTTATAAGATATAAGGCTTCTTCTTATTGTGTCCTTCCAAAAAGATCAATTTCATGATACTAAAAAGCAACCCTGGGAGATCAGTCTGCAGTGAATCAAAACAGTGCCCAAGGATATTACTTTCTTAGATTGTGGTTCAAACCCTGAATAAAACCTACATTTAAAAAAGCCAGAATGGGACTTCCCTGGTGGCGCAGTGGTTGAGAGTCCACCTGCAGATGCAGGGGACACGGGTTCGTGCCCCGGTCTGGGAAGATCCCGCATGCCGCGGAGCGGCTGGGCCCGTGAGCCATGGCCGCTGAGCCTGCGCATCCGGAGCCTGTGCTTCGCGGCGGGAGAGGCCACTACAGTGGGAGGCCTGCATAACACACACACACACACAAATCAGAATGGATGAATTGCTTCACTTAAGATCACTCATCTATTAATAGATGTAGGTATAAAGTGTCATTGATTGAAGGATGTTCCAGGCAAATACTGTAAAATCAACTAATAGGGGAGTGGCCGAGATGGCAGAGTAGGAAGACCCTGAGCTCATCTCCTCCATGGGCACACCAAAATTACAACTATTTATAGAGAAACTCTTGATGAGAAAAACTGGAAGACTAGCAGAAAAGATCTTCTACAATTAAAGATATAAAGAAGTAACCATGAGATGGGTAGGAGGGGCAGAGATATGGTATACTCAAGACCTATACCTCTCGGTGGGAGGATAATTACAATGGCAGAGGTTCTCCTTAAGAAGTGAGTAGTCTTAGTCCTACATTAGGCTCCCAAGCCTGGGGATCCTGCACCAGGAATGTGAGCTTCCAGAACGTTTGGCTTACTTTCAGGAGAGCCAGAGGGCTGTGGGAAATAGAGACTCCACTCTTAAAGGGCCTACACAAAGTCTCACATGCTCTGGAATCCAGGGCAAAAGCAGTAGTTTGAAAGGAGCCTGGGTCAGACCTACCTGCAAATCTTGGAGGACCTCCCGAAGAGGCAGGAGGCAATCTGGGGGCATAGACACTGGCAGCAGAGCTCCTCAGATGCATAGGACATCTCCTACCAAAGGCCACTTCTCCAAGGCCAGGGAACATAACCTACCTACAAGATACATAGAAATAAAATCAGCAAATTAGGCAAAGTAAGGCAACAGAGGAATATGTCCAAAATGAAGGAACAGGATAAAATCTCAGAAGAACTAAGTGAAGTGGAGATAGAAAATCTACTCTAAAGAATTCAAGATAATGGCGCAGTGGTTGAGAGTCCGCCTGCCGATGCAGGGGCCGCGGGTTCGTGTCCCAGCCCGGGAGGATCCCACATGCCGCGGAGCGGCTGGGCCCGTGAGCCATGGCCGCTGAGCCTGCGCGTCCGGAGCCTGTGCTCCGCAACGGGAGAGGCCGCGGCAGAGAGGCCTGCGTACCGCAAAAAAAAAAAAAAAATAGATAATGGTTATAAAGATGTTCCAAGAACTGAGGAGAAGACTGGATGAACAGAGGGAGAAGTTAGCAGTTTTTAACAAAGGGTTAGGAAATATAAAGAAGAACCAAACAGAGATGAAGAATACAATAACTGAAATGAAAAATACATTATAAGGAATCAATAGTAAATTACATGATACAGAGGAATGGATCAGCAAACTGGAAGACAGAGTAGTAGAAAACACTGAAGCTGAACAGGAAAAAGAAAAAAAAAATGAGGACAGTTTAAGAGACAACATCAAGCATAGCATTTGCATTATAGAAGTCCCAGAATTAGACGAGAGAGAGAAAGGGGCAGAGAACTTATGTGAAGACATAATAGCTGAAAACTTCTCTAACCTGGGAAAGGAAACAGACATCCAGGTCCAATAAGCACAGAGAGTCCCAAATAGGATCAACTCAAAGAGGACCACAGCAAGACACATTGTAGTTAAAATGGCAAAAATTAAAGATAAAGAGAGAATATTAAAAGCAGCAAGGGAAAAGCAACAAGTTACATACAAGGGAACTCCCATAGCACTATCAGCTGACTATTCAGCAGAAAGTCTGCAGGCCAGAAGGGAATGGCAGGGTATATTTAAAGTGATGAAAGGGAAAAATCTACAACTAAGAATATTCTACCCGGCAAGGCTTTTCATTCAGATTTGATGGAGAGATCAAAATATTTAGAGACAAACAAAAGCTAAAAGAGTTCAGCACCACCAAACCAGCTTTACAAGAAATGTTAAGACAACTTATCTAAACAAAAGAGGAAAGGCCACAACTAGAAACATGACAATTATGAAAGGAAAATCTCATTGGTAAAGGCAAATATACAATAAAGATAGTAAATGTAAGTGTGCACGTATACAGGTCAGAGGAGCTCTGTCCTTCACCAGAGAATTTATAGCATATAAGCTAAAAAATTGAGTGGCTGCCTTGAAAGTGCTGGACTCTGCCAAGTAAAGATGTTTCATGATCTCAGAAGTGACTCTCATTCGTCCTTAACTCTGGAAAGCCAGAGAGCCAAGCCTCCTTGCTGATGTGTCCTGATGACATATCTTCAAATGGTTTACCCAGAGAGTGGATATCTTGTCGATGCCCCCTTTTGGGAAATGTCACTGGAAAGACCATAAGTTCAACTTTCTACTGTATTTTGCCAGAATACTCTCAAAAATTCACCTGTAAACTTCCAGTTTCCAAGAATAGTAGGCTAGGTTATTAATATCATCTCTCTTGATGACAACAACTAAAAATAATGGGCAAAACTCACTTAAAAGCAGTGATGACCTAACATGACAGTAAAGAATTGTGAGGTTAAAATTAAAAGGGAAAATGGGAGCCTCAGGAAGTAAGCTAGAACAGAAGCTGCTTTTGCTCTGGAGCATTTGAAAATTCAGGTAAATTTTAACTTTTGTTTTGACAGCCTTGTGGAGTGAAATGGATAGAAATCAAAGCTCAGGGCATATAAAAAGTTCAGAAGTAAAGAAGAGACCTTAAAAAAAAGCTGTGACCCTTTAGAGGGACTATCCTCAGAGTAAGGTGGACAAGAAGTTAACCAGTTTTTACAAAGATTTGCATCCAAGTTTCAATTCACCTGGGTGACACTGGGACCCTGAGCCCTGAATTGGATTTAAGGTAGTTCTAGACTTGCTGTGCCCCAGGTACCTGGAAACTACACAGATTTTATTGGAGGAAGACACTTTTATCATCTCCTCACATTATTCCTGAAAATATTTTCATTAACAATGACCAGCACAAAGGTGACCTAGCATTAAAAAAATAAATCACTATAAGAAAGAAACAATAAGAATAGAAGTAGGCCTACAAAGATTTCAAACACTAATTACCAGCTACAGACTACAAGCTGACTATATTTACTATGTTTAAAGAAATGAAAGACAAACTTGGAAATAGCTACAGGGAGAAGAAACCCATATCAAAAAATGGATAATAATTGAGAATTCATTAAAGAGATTTAGCTGATGGACAAATTATTGAACCAGGGAATAGATCAGAAGATGTTCCCTAGAACGCAACATGGAAAGATAAAAAGACAAAAAGCAAGAGATAAGAGAATAGACTTAGAAGGCCTAACATACTTTTAACTTTAATCCCAGAAGGAGCGGAGGAAGAAGCTGAGGCAGAGAATATGAGACACTTGCACCTGTAAAAATGGCTGGGAATTAAAAAAAACCTGATAAACAATATTTATCCAAACAAATCCAAGAAAGATATATAGAAATGCACAGCTAGACCCAGCACACCAAAACTACAGCAAGCCATAGGCAAAGAGAAAAATCTTGAAAACAACTAGACAAAACCCCACTTTCCTCCAGAAATGCCTCATTGGAAGCTTAGATAACGTAATTTCCAGAGGATGAGCCAAGATAACCTTAAAACAAAATCCTGCCGTCTCTTAGATTAACACACTTCTGGTTTCCATTAATAGTTACAAGAAATTGATATCCAGTGCCGATTAATACACAGACACACTAAAACTCCTCAGCAAAAAATAAAATTTTGTTTTTAATTTCAGTTTAATTTTCCAGAGAAGTCAGACTTTGAGGGCATCCACCATTTAGTAGGACAAATCAAAAGAAAGTAACCACTGAAACATAATATATAATGATTTGACTCTCTGGGTCTAGGTAGAGAACCTGATGAATTTTCTACAGATTCTTTGTCAACTTTTTCAGAGTATATGGTTCACTACTCACCAGGTTTCATTTCTGAAAGATTCCGAAAATCCTTTTAATTTTTTAAAAGCTAAGGTTTGACTGTCTCATTTATAAGAATAAAGAAGTCTTGCAGGTGAAGAGAGGTGGCATGAGAAGTGGGAAGAGCATTAGAGGGGTCCAAGAAACGTGGACTCCGTTCTCAGCTCTAGACTCAATTCGTTGTGTGAGTTGAACAAGCTGCTCTACCTCAGGGGACATGGTTTTTCCATATGCCTGCCTTCCTACATTCCCAGCCACATTACCTTGGAGTAAATCTAGATCCCAATAACAGGCATACACAGTAGTTCTCTGGCTCCAATCTTTGCCTGTTAGTGCAGGACCTTAAGTCCCCACACTATTTCTAGGGTACTCTCAGGTGACTCACATGTGCTCATGAAACAAGCGATTATCATTTTCTGTGATTTATACCTTCTTCCTTCTCTCTTAGATTCTGTCTGGGAGTCTGCCGCTGCAGCTTCCAAAATGAAACTTATCTTCCCCATCCCAAGGCTGCAGTTCAGGGTCCCCTTGGGAACTGAGGGATAGCTCTGGAGACTTCAGGGCACCAGGTGGGTGGGTCTTCCACTTTGGGGTTACTCACTGTCTCCTGGTGCAGTGCTGCCCCGAGCTCCTATGCTCATAGAGAGATCAGTGACATCCCGACATTTTGTTTCCTATAGCCTCCACACCCTCAGGAGGACTGCCTCAAGTCTGACTGGGTAAAGAGAGGAAGGCAAAGAAAGAGGAGGAGGCTATAAATACATAGTCATGAAGTGACATGAGCCAGACACTCAGAGTGAAGCTTCTTTCATGGCCGCCCACTCTGCTTAAGCTTCTAGCATGCCTCAAAAGGTTAGAAGAGTTCCTTCCTAGAGACATGACTAGGTAACGTACCAGGGATCATTAGTTTGAACATTTCTATAAAATCAAAGTGTTCCAGGAGCGGGCCCCTTCTTATTGTATTGGGTTTAAAGAGTTCGGGCAAAAAAGAGTGGATATATGTATATGTATAGCTGAATCAGCTTGCTGTACAGCAGAAACTAACACAACATTGTAAATCAACTATACTCCAATAAAAATTTTTTTTAAAAAAAGAACACTCAGTAATTCAAGAAAGCTTAAGAACCACCAAGCTGGAAACACTGGTGCCGAGCGCAAATGTCCCATCTGTAGCACACACATCGTAGACCCACCCCCCTGCTGTCGTACCCATACCTCTCACACCCGCCCTGACCCAGACTGAGATGAAACAGGCTCCAAAGCCAGCCTTTCAGGTCGCTTCCTGAGTAAGAGATGGCTTAAAGAAAAAGAAAATCTTTAATGGGATCAGTTCTCAAATAATATGTTACAACAAAACATAAAGAATGTACACAATACAAAAATATTTAGAAGAAAAAAAGAAAGTTTGGGCAATGCATCAAACAAAATGGTTCCCTGAAATCACTTCATTAGAGATTTAGTCCTTTGGATTTTTTGTACTTTCTAGTTCTTATAAATGTGCTAAGACTCCTGGGCTTCATTGGAAGACAGTCTTGTTTCTTAGTTGGCTGATGAAAGGACAATGCAGAGATGGGCCACAGTTTGAAGCCTTAGAAAGAGGTAGAGAGTAAGAGCTATATGATTTTTTGGTTTCTCTCATCATGTAACTTATTTATTCATCCTTTCTTTTTATTGCAAAACCATTAGCTGGGGGGCTGTTAAGGGTTGCACTGTGTTCCCCCAAAGATATGGTGAAGTCCTTATCTCCAGTCCCTCAGAATGTGGCCATATTTGGAAACAGGGTCATTGCATACATGTATAACTAGTCAAATGAGGTCATACTGAAGTAGGGTGGGCCCTAATCCAATATGACCTGTGACCTTATAAGAAGATGGCCATGGGAAAACACAGAGACACAGGGAGAAGACCATGTGAAGATGGAGGATTAGGGTGATGCATCTACAAGCCAAGGAATACCAAAGGTCGCTGGAAAACCACCAGAAGCTAGGAAGAGGCAAGAAACGATTCTCCTATCGGTTTCAGGAGGAGCATGGCTCTGTGACGCCTTGATTTCAAACTTCCAGCCGCCAGAATTATGAGATAACAGATTTCTGCTCTTTTAAGTCATCCAGTTTGTGATATTTTGTTATGGCAGCTCTAGGCAACTAATACAAGGGCCTATGTGTCAAACCTCATTCTAGTGGCTTTGGATCAAAGTCAAATAAGATGTGGTCCCATCTTCAGGAAAGTGCTAGATAGGACTTCAGAGAGAGAGAGACAGAGACAGAGACAGAGAGAGAGAGTGAAAGATGGAGGGAGAGAAGGAGAGATATTAGATAAGAGGTTTGTATTACGAGGAGAAGGGCTTTAAAAACTTAATATGTACACTCTAAAATAAATGAAAAGATTGAGCTGGAAAAACTGGAGCTCTGATAGGATGATACAGGTAAGATTCCCTCTGTCTTCTTCCTTTAGAAGTCCTGAGATGACAGCTTTGGAGATCAAAAAGATGGTTTATGTTCACAACAAAAAGGAAACAGTAATCACTAGAAGTCAGCATGGGTTTACCAAGAAGAGAGTGTCTCTCAGGGTCAATTCATCACCTTTGACAGGGAAGTCAGACTGGTAAGTGACAAAATGTAGCAGGCAAAGTGTAGCAAGAATTTATTGACATACCTGGCAGTTTTCCTTATGATATCCTTACAGCCAAGAAAGAGTGGTTGAGCTGGGAATTGAGGGAACAGCTGTACCTATGGATCCATGACTAATTAATGGAACTATGGCAATCTGGGCTGAGGTTTCCATCAGAATACCAAGGAGCTCTTTCATCGGTGCTGCCCTGTTCAGTATTTTTATCAGTGAATTGGAAAGTCAAGCATTACCAAATTTGTCTTTGATGGGCTAGATGACTCCATCTACACCTAGATGTGTGCACTTGGTTCTGGATGGAATCACATAGTTAAGGAGGCCATAGGGAAGCCAGAAGATGTTTTGAAGGGAATGACCAAGTTGATGACCTGAAGGAGAGTAACCATCAATGTAATAGAAGAAACTGGTGAGGTATTTGGGGATATACAGGCTAAACAATAGAGAATGCAAGAAAGACATGAAGCTGAGGGATAGTGTGTTTTATTGGATTGAAGGGTTGTAATCACCGGGTCAAGTAATAGGAAGGCAACCTCAGCTTGATATAGAAGGAACTTTCAGATGTTAGAGTAAAAATAATATACCCACAGTGAAACCTGAAAGATATCAAATCTCTATGGACAGAGTAAAAATAATACACCCACAATGAAACCTGAAAGATATCAAATCTCTATGGACTCATCTACAAATTTAGTAAAGATCCTAGCAGGATTTTTTTTAAGGAACCCAACAACTTATTCTGAATATGTAGATAAACAGAGGCTCATAAATAGCTAAATCAGTTTTGAAAAAGAAGAGCAAAATGTTACTGTTAACTGAAGAATGGTAAGATATACTGTAAAGTCAGGATAATCAAAGAGTGTGGATCTGGTACAGCCACAGGTAAATAAGCCAGTGGATCAGAAGAAAGAGCCCATATGTCTAGGGGAACTTGGTACACAAGGGAAATACCACTTGAATCCATGAGGCAAAATGGAAGGATGGCTCAGTGGGTGTTGTTGAAGAAACTGATGGATTCTACAAGGGAAAATAGAGCTGAAAAACTTGCACAATGTACAAAGTTGGGTGTAGATGGATTAAAGAACTGAAAGTGAAACATAAACTCTAAAGCAAATAGGAGAAAATACAGAAATATATATTTGTGATTTTGGAGTAGAAAGGACTTTAATGAAACTTCCAAAGTGCAAAGCATAAGGAAAAAATTATTCAACTGTCTATTTCAAAAATAAGAATCTTGAGTGATGACATATAAAATTATCAGGTTACTGACAGATTAGAAAAAAGTTATTTGCAATGTGAAACCATAAGAGGTTCATACTTAGCTATACAAAATACCCCAAGTAAATATCTAGGATATATTGGGTTGGCCAAAAATTTCGTTTGGGTTTTTCTATAAGATTTTACACACTGGTCTGACAGGCACACATAGCTGACACTTCTTCTGCATTTAGAATGTAAAGTCCAGTGGTTAGGTGGATCCAGAATGCCTATGACTGTGTCATGACTCTTCCTCTTTGTGACATTTGGCAACCCCTCTGAACTTTAGTTGCTTCATCAATAAAATAACACAAATAATGAGACTGGTCATAATTCACATAAGGATTAAATGAGATAATACAAAACAGAACAGCATCTGGCACATGATAAAAACTCAGTCGTGGCTGTTTTTGCATCTCTATTTCATTTTGATATTATGAGTCCAATAACTGTTACTTTCCCACATATCGTATTTCAAAATTAGTATGGTAACACTTCTGGGTTATTAATCAGGAAATTACTTTTTTCTTTAATTAATAATCAGAAAAGGAAGTTATATGCCTTCCCTGAGACTGTGCTCTGGTGGTGTATGAGGTGTGCCTCGTGGATTAACTATTAATCCCAGAGTGAAAACTGAATTCAGCGTTGTAGAGTTGGAAAGGATGTGGGAGACCATCTTGCTAGTCCCAGCCCTTTCGACACAGGAGGATGCAAAGACCTGGAGGAGGTAAGTGCCATGCCTTGAGTTTGCACCACAAGAACCATAGCATTTCTTCTGTGGTTTTGACTAATTATTTATGACTAGAAAAGATAATGACGATTAGGAAATCAAAGTGGTGATTAGGAAAGATTAATGTCACCAGCCGGCTTTGTCAAATGGGTGTGAACTGTTTACATGAATAATCTCACTTAATTAGAAACTTAGATCCAGAGGGCTCATAGTTATTCCAAGTATGAACTTGCTGGACTTCCACTTGACTGCTGCTTTGTTTCAGTAGGTGGAGCCACTCTCCCTCATTAGAATAAAGTAAACAGGTTTAACTCAATTATAAATAGAAAAAAATGTGTGCTCTCCGTCACGGAGAGTTGCACAGAGTGACGACTGGCTCGAGACCTTGGGTGCAGCGGTGAGCAGTGCTGGAGCATGAGTTCCAAGCCAAAATCCATAGGGATCATCGGAGCTCCTTTCTCAAAGGGCCAGGTGAGTAAAAACCCTGGCTTTGAATAACCAGAATTTATGAGAAAGTTTCGAACTTCAAAATTAGTAAGATGTTAATGTCTAGTTAGTTAAATTCCCTGATACAATCTGACCTGAAATCTCTATATTTTAAAGTCCTGTCACCATTTTGCATCATTGTATAATTATGGTCACAAATCCATTTATTCTTATGGCTCCTAATCTCAGCCACAGCTAACTTTATTTAAATCTGCTGAATTTTTCCTCATATTTTTTAAGAGAAAATATTTTTATTTGAATGGTAATAGACTATTTCTGCATTGTAGCTACTCATTTAGATTTCCGTGCTTTCGTTGCTTTCGATGTTACTGTGTATATGTAGAAGGAGATAGAATTTTAAAACACATTTGTTTAGTTATGTAATTAACACCTAGAAAACTTTCATAGATGGGCAGCAACCTTTAGAATTTAAAAATGTGGATAACCTAAACATTATTGATTTATCAACTTTGTGAGTGATTTATATTATTTTAGGGCTTTCATGATTCTATAAAAGTACTGATTTCATGGACTAGGTAGAGTCCCTTGTGCACCTCTCTTTGAGGGAGGAAAAAAGAAAAACAAAAAAGGAAACCCACCTACAAGTTGACCACATTGAAAGGACTAATGAATTTATCAAACTCCCAGATTCCAAAACATGCCAGCAACACGTAAATATAGTCTTTTTTTTTTCTGCACAGGCACACTCATTCTGATAAATCTAATGAGATTACAGATATCTTCGACGCCTATAAGCATCTGTGCTAAAAGAGAGGGGATGTGGAAGAACAAAAAAACCCAAACAGGATAGAGTGTGAATTGACACCTTCCCAGGCTGATTTTTTGTGGTTGTGGCTGTTTTAAATGGGGTTTCTCAGGTTTCTTAGAACTTTCTCTTTGCCCATTTGAGCAATGTATTTCTTCTCTTAGTTTTGAACTCTTGCTTTGCACTCTGGCTTTTTTATTACAAAACAAATTGGGACAGGTCGGAGGTTAGAGATGCAAGCTGCATTTGGACTGTCAGTCAATACTGCTTCACTTTCCCTGGAAATCTTTCAAAGGTCTCTCCTGAAACACAGGGACATTTTGCTGACAAAGAAGTGTTTCTTTTAATGCTGGGGGTAATTGCAAAATCCACAATGTGCTCACCTATTCTTGGGACAGGTTCTAACAAAGATAGCACTGAAATAACTGATAAAAAAAGAAGGAACGGGCTTCCCTGGTGGCGCAGTGGTTGAGAGTCTGCCTGCTGATGCAGGGGACACGGGTTCGTGCCCCGGTCTGGGAAGATCCCACATGCCGCGGAGTGGCTGGGCCCATGAGTCATGGCCGCTGAGCCTGCGCGTCCGGTGCCTGTGCTCCGCAACGGGAGAGGCCACACAGTGAGAGGCCCGCGTACTGCAAAAAAAAAAAAAAAAAAAAAAAAAAGAAGGAAGGAAAGAAGAGAGGAGGGAAGAAGGAAGGGAGGAAAAGGCTTGAATATGCTCTGACCCCTGGACCTCAGCAGAAGGCCAAATGCCGATAATAACAGCCACTCTAGGGGATAATATTTTGAAATATAGCCAGATGCATTTTCCATTCTCCATAATTCTTCCTTCCTGCCTTCTACAGCTCTTCCTTATTAAAACATGGCCCCATGAGAATGAAGCTTATTGTCTTGTGATAGTAAGAACTCAGAGAGAGAGATTTTTCTACACTAAGCCATAGCATAGAAGGGAAAAAAATGGCCAACATATAAATTTCTGTCCTCACTTAAAGGAGGTAAAGTTGGATAAATAGGCAAAAGAGAGGATTAAAGGGCTAGAAGGTTGAATCTGAAAAAGGACTCCATTCCCTTGCAGGGCAGTGGTTAAGGGGAGGAGGTGGTGGCAAAGAATGAAGTAGGTATAATATTTATTTTACTGTTGAGTTAACTAAGGCTCAGAGAGATTTGAGAATTTGCTCAAGGTCACACAGCTTTGACTGTGTAATTCCAGACAGGACTGTCTGATACCAAAGCCTGTGCTCCTGACCTGCACTGGTGCAACTTTAGATCTACAGCGGACCTTAAGAGTTGCGGTCAGTTAGGGAATGGAGCCCAGCTTCAAAGTCAGTAGAGCTAACAAAGAGCAATGAGAAAAGACCAATCATTAGAAGCAGTTTGAATCAGACAAAAAAAAAAAAAAAAAAAGCTAAAAAGTGTCACTCTGTGAAATTGATCGACTGTGATATTGTAATAAATATACAGCCAGGCATCCATATCTGTGGGTTCTGTATCTGGAATATCTTTATGTCATTTTATGCAAGGGACTTGAGCATCCGTGCAGGGGGCAGGGGATAGGGGGGAGTAGGGGTGGGGGGATGGGGAGGTGGTGGGGTAGGGTGGGTGTCCTGGAACCAATCCTCTACAGACACTGAGGAAGGACTTTCGTATCAACTAAGGGGTGTATAAGATTTTTTTTTTTTTATAATTCTTAAAGTTCAGAATGGTGTTATTTTATTATTTTTTAAATTTTTATTGAAATATAGTTGATTTACAATGTTGTGTTAGTTTTGAGGGTACAGCAAAGTGATTCAGTTTTATATATGTACATAAATTTTAAATTCTTTTCTATTATAGGTTATTACAAGATGTTGAGTATAGTTTCCTGTGCTATACAGTAGGTGCTTGTTGGTTATCTATTTTATATAGAGTAGTGTGTATATTTTAATCCTAATTTATCCCCTCCTCCATCTCCCCTTTGGTAAACATAAGTTTGTTTTGTAGGTCTGTGAGTCTATTTCTGTTTTGTAAATAAGTTCATTTGTAAGGGGTGTATGAGATTTGTTCTAAAGTTTGAAAGGGAGAGGGAAAAAGGGCAGGGAGTTTTATCAAATTGACAATTTTTGAGCATCTACTAAGTGTCAGCTCCATACTACAAAATACAGTGCTGGAAGTGTAGAAAAAACTGGACTGAAATCTAATAATGGAGAAAAGACAAAAACAAACACAAAACCAAGGCAAAATTTGAGCCAAGTAGCATGCTGTTGGAGTTTAAAGAAGGAGAAATTGTGTCTACTTGAGAGGGGGTGGGAGTCATACATAAAAGGAGTGGCGTGAAGGAGCAAATATGTCCAGCTGAGCGTGGGACATCCCTGGCTGCCAGGGACAGGAATTTGACAAGGAGGATTTGCCTGGCAGCCAGGGCAAGTCATCCGGTAATTTGAGTTGGGAAGACATATCTACTTAGTTTGGTGCCACAGCACAATCCTGGGGATAGATCCACCTGTCTTTTGGCACACCTTCTCCCCTGAGAACACAAAGTAACCTGCTGTATTGAAAAGGCTTGTTGGAAATTAGAATCAAAGAGACACATGCAAGAACCGGTTCTTTAGATGGCTAATCTGCCAGGAGGCTGAAGAAGACTTACAGCCGGGAAGAAGCGTGTTAGCTTCCCTGATGTAAAATGAGCAAAGGAAGAATTGTGCCAACTGTGCTTAAGCAGCTCAAAACTTAAAATACCGGGTTAGTTTTGTGGTTTCGGCTCCTGGGTGATGATTTTCCCTGCTGCCTGCTTTCTCCCCAAGAGCCCTAACTTATGACCGTGAGGACCTGCAAGTAGGTCTTTCTCACGCCAGACTCTTTTTTTTTTCCTTATGTTTTTACTCAAGCTGTTCCCCTGCTTTGCAAAGTTTCTCTGTCACCCTATCTATTTTCCTGAACACCTACTCATGTTGCAGGACTCAGCAGAAATATCAGCCTACTCCACGCAGACTTCTCTGACACACTCTGCCCCTGGCAGTTAGGATCATCCTGTTTTTGTGGTTATGAATCTTGTATCTGCGTTGAAGCAAGTCTCTACTGTAATTGGGATTGCATATCCAAATCCCCTATTAGCTTGTTAGTTACTCAAAGACGAAAGCCCTCTCCTTTTAATCACCGTATCTCCATCTCTCAGAGTGCTTTTGTACAAAATATGTGTTCATTGTGCTGGTAACACGGTGTGATGGAGAAGAGGAGATGCAAGTTTTGGAATCTAAAGAATGTGGATGTGAACTAAGGCTCTCCCACTTGTTAGGAAAGTTATATAACCTTTCTGATCCTGGATCTTCATATTTGACATAGGGGTAATTCAATCTACCTTGCCACGATGATTAAATGAGATCATGTAAATTCCTGACTCTGTAGGTATTCAAAAATTGATACTCTTCAATTGATTAATGAAAAGGGTTCTTTTGTGGGCATCAGATGGTCATGATGATGTCTGAATTACTCTATTTTTTAATTGCTCAGCCACGAGGAGGGGTGGAAGAAGGCCCTACAGTATTGAGGAAGGCTGGTCTGCTTGAGAAACTTAAAGAACTAGGTAATTTAAAAAAATTAATTAATTACTTTGTATTGAAGTACAGTTAATGTACAATATTATATGTTACATATATGTACAATATAATGCTTCACATTTTTAAAGGTTATACTCCACTTACAGTTATGATAAAATGTTGGCTTATATTTCCTGTGTTGTACAATATATCCTTGTAGCTTATTTTGTACATAATGGTTCGTTACTCTTAATCCCTTACCCTTATATTGCCCCTTTCCACTGGTAACCACTAGTTTGAGCAAGGTAATTTTTAACTTGAAAGATCAGCCTGATTTTCTTCTCACTCTGAAGGAAGGACCAGGCTCCTGCTAAAAGAGGGTGTGTCTGGAGTGACATTTATACCACAGAATTGCAGCATTGGCTATAACCTTAGGAGTACATCCTATAAAAAAAGCAGCGATTAGGAGCATGCTCAGTAAATACTGTTGGATGAATATCCTCACTCAGATATTTTGTCTTTCCAGCCAGACTCTTGTATAAAAGAATGTGTGTGTGCAAGAACTGGGGGTGGGTGGTAGGGGAGTCAGGGGAATTGAAAACGAAAAGCCAAGGGCAGCAGGAAGTACACTACTAGCAAGAGGACCCCTATTTGTGAAAGGAAAGAAAATATGACAGTTATATAATAATAATAATAGTACCTAGTGTTTGCATGGTGTGTATATGTGTGTATGTGTACACATATACATATACATACATATATACGAGCATGCAAATGCAAAGTGATATAATTTTAAAAGTATGGGCAAAAGTAAACGTCATCTTTATATTTAAAACTCTGATGAAGTGTTGGGGAGGATATGGAGCAACTGGAACCCTCGTGTATTTCTGGTGGGAATGCATAATGATACAGCCACTTTGGAAAGCACTTTAGCAGTTTCTTAAATAAACATACATTTACCTCTTGGCCCAGCAAATCTTCTCCTAGATATTTACCCAAGAGAAGTGAAAACATATACTATAAACACTACTACCTGAATGTTTGTAGCAGTATTATTTATAAAAGCCAAGAAATGGAAACAAAATGCCTATCAACCGGTGAATGGATAAACAAAAAGTGGTACATCCATACTATGGGATAGTACTCAACAATAAAAAGGAACAGACTGCTGACATAGGCAAGAACATGGATGAATGGCAAAGACATCATGCTGAGTGAAAGAGGCCAGACACAAAAGACTACCAACTGTATGATTTGTATGAAATTTTAGAAAAGACGAAAGCATAGCAAGACAAAGATCAGTAGTTGCCTGAGGGTGGGGCACGGATTGACCATAAAGGGGCACGAGGGAATTTAGGGGGTGATGAAAATATTCTAAATCGTGATTATGGTGATGGTTGCAAGACTGTAGATATTTCTAAGACTGGTTGACCTGTACATTTAAAGTGAGTGAATTTTAATGAATAACAATTATACTTCATAAAGCCAAAAAAAAAAAAAAAGACCCCAAGAGAGAACAGAAGGCTTGGGGAAATGGACTAGACTAGTCCGTCTGTTAACAAGCATAATTTGGTCATATTTTATATCAGGTTGAATCTCTTGAAGGTGTTAGTGAATTATGGATACACACAGACATTTAATGACTACAGTGTACAATGACTGGTTAGTTCAGAACACTGTACTTATATCACATGAAGTTCTGCAAATTGAAGCCTAAACAGGGCCTTTTAGGGAGTGACCTAGGTCCTTAGAAACTTTGGGCTAGCTGCAATTTCTTTATTAAAGAAGTATAATAATAGAGCTTTTATTTCCTGACCTCACAAAAGCTTTAAAGCTCGTTGCTAATCATACGTTCTTATTTAATTCAGACAGTACCACTATGAGGCAGGTACGATGGACAGAGCAGGGAGCTGAGCTGCTTCAGCTGGTGACAGATTGGACTGAAACCACGGGCTGTTAATATAGTGTAAGAAAATTTAGAAAATATTGGTGTATTTTCTTCTGGGCATAAATATATATGTATACATATTCTTTTAAAAACAATTTCTTCATTACATATACAAAACACGTTTATTGTAGAAAAGTAGACAGCACATAAACAGAGACAGAGACCAAGACAGTGATGCCACCCATTAAGCTCAAACCAGCTTATCACTGTTACACTTTCGTGTCTAGCCTAACTGGCTCGATTCAAGAAGTATCGATATTTGCAGAGAACCCAGGATACAGCAGGCACGGGTGTACAGCAAAGGTGGGATGATGCTGTCAGGCAACAGTGGACAAGGTTTTTACCTTCACAAGTTTTTACAGCCATTCCGGACTTTTTTTTTTTTTTGCAAATACACCTATTTGGTAAAATTGGAATCATCCTACAGGCTGTTTTGTAATCTCTTTTTTTTTACTTAGTAACCTGAAACTTTTAATTTTAATTATAGAGTGTGATGTGAAAGATTATGGGGCCCTGACCTTTGCTGATGTCCCTAATGACAGTCCCTTTCAAATCGTGAAGAATCCAAGGTCTGTGGGAAAAGCAACTGAACAGCTGGCTGATGTGGTGGCAGAAATCAAGAGGAACGGAAGGACCAGTCTTGTACTGGGCGGAGACCACAGGTCTTTTTTAATGATTATCTCTATGGAAGTCAGGCACAAATACTGTAAAGGAAGTATCACCAAAACCATGAGAAGAGATAAAATAAGGAAGGGAGAGCATTGATCAATATTTTATACCAAATTTTCTGTCTTTTTTCTTTTAATTTTATTGGTTACTACTTTATTTTGGAGACATAAATTTAGCTCTGTTTGAAGGCTTGCCTTATCTTTATAACAGCAGAAAATACATGACATATGAATGGATTTAGGCAAAATATTCAGGCTTACATTTCTAAATAAATGAGCACTGAGGAAATTCATAGTCAGCTTATTGTACTTGATTACTGATAATAGAAACAACTCATTTAGGTCAACAACTAAAGCATGTGTTTCCCATTATAAAAGTTAATAATTGTAAAAATTTTGAAACACACACACATATATAAAAGGGAAAAAACAATGGCAGTTGTAATTCTCTAACAACTGTTTCTACTGGAATTTTGAAAATCTGGCATACTTCCTTTCTGCCATAATTTTTCCTTGTGTATGATTTTAACAATTGTGTATTATCCTGTTTTGTTCTTAATCTACACTAAAAATTTCCTTATGTTACTTCATGATATATACAAGCATAATTGTTTATTGTTGCTTAATTTTTCATCAAAGTATGATATCACTATATATATCCATATTTTCAGATATTCAGGTTATTTTCAAATTTTCACCATTATAAATAGTGTGGCAAAGATAATTTTTGCGTGCAAGTCTTTCCATGTTTACTCTCAAGGTCTGCTATGTTATCAGAAGAAGTATAATTAGATAAAAAGTACAAACATTACAATAGCTCTTGATGCAAGAGTCAGTTACTTCATCCTCCTCCGTTTTCTCCCCTAAAGCCAAAGTGTTACCAGGGCTTCTGTGACAAAACTGCCATTGAGAAACTGGAGCTCACTTTCTTTTTTTTTTTTTTTTTTTTTTTTTTTTTTTTTTTTTTCTTTTTGCGGTATGCGGGCCTCTCACTGTTGTGGCCTCTCCCGTTGCGGAGCACAGGCTCCGGATGCGCAGGCCCAGCGGCCATGGCTCACGGGCCCAGCCGCTCCGCGGCATATGGGATCCTCCCAGACCGGGGCACGAACCCGTATCCCCTGCATCGGCAGGCGGACTCTCAACCACTGCGCCACCAGGGAGGCCCTCACTTTCTTTTTTAAGTGGAAAAATTTGTAAGTGGAAATTTTAAGAGTGGCAAATGGCCAAAGGAAAAGAAACCTGTAGGAAAAGACAAACATCAAGCTGAATCATCAATACCTGAACATCAAGAAACGACTGCTTCCACTTTGAGAATCTGAAAGTTCACGATTCTCTGGAGGATTCCTGAACATTCACAAGTGGGAGAGTGCAAGCACTGCATGGCAAATCCTGATCTTTTAACTTTTGTGTAAGATATTACTTAGCATTTTCATTCCGGCAAGTTTTCTGGAGCTTGGAATATTTGAGATGAACTTTGAGGGTTCTGGATCTGGCTAAAAGCGGGTCCTTAAATATATAGCAGGAGACTAGAAAGTTCCAGCAGAGGATCTGAGTGAGTGAGCTCCCAGGATACACTGGCTGAAGTGGATGTAAGGACTTCTGAGTGTTGCTCCCCTATTGTAAAAGAATTGGATTTTAAGAAAAATGGAAGGACTCTTATGACTCCAAGTCATAATTCACTTGGGAGAATTAGTATTTACCAAGAGAGATGAGAGTACAGAAAATGAGCCTGATTTAACCCTGAGAGTTGAGTGGTGTCTCATGCTAAAAAATTTCTTGTGTGGCTACTGTCTTTTCACACAGTTAATTTTTAGTTAAACTATAATTTGCAATTTTATTAGAAGGTGGTTTTGAAAAAAATTACAAATTTATTAGTAATGCCATTGAAGTGAATAAATATAACTTGTTAGTAAATATTAAGTATAAGCTATACTTTCTCTACTGTTGTAATTGTTTAATTGGCATCTCGTTTAAAACCTCTCAGAAATATTAGCCACTTTGACTTAAAGGAAAATCAGGTGAGGATATTGCATTTATGATATGATGTATGTAATAATACTGCAAGCCTGATGTCCATACAAACTTCTTTTCCTCTAAAGTTTGGCAATTGGCAGCATCTCTGGCCATGCCAGGGTCCACCCAGATCTCTGTGTCATTTGGGTGGATGCTCACACCGACATCAACACTCCACTGACAACCACAACAGGGAACTTACATGGACAACCTGTATCTTTCCTCCTGAAGGAACTAAAGGGAAAGGTAAACAGCTCGTTGGTATTTTGTTACAAAAGAATTATCTTTAGCAGAAGTTCAGGAGGCAGAAGGGAAGTAAGAACCCCTGTGCCATCTTCTTGATTAATTTCTCAAACCCTTTTCTGGGCAGCCAATAAGCAATGGGTGGGCGGATAGAGGTGGTGAGGCTCTGTACCTCTACCTTATTTGATAGTTTGCAAACTGACTTCATATGTAGCTTCCCTTTTGATTCTTAAACTACCCTTTTTAGTAGGTGGGGCAGAGAGGAATCCTCTATAAGCAAGTTAACAGAGGTTCAGAGGTAAACAGACATACCAAATGTGCAGCAAGGACCAGAACTGGTCTCCTGGCACCTCCTCCTTCTACTACAAACCCCATAGCCAGCCTCTCATTCTTACCAAGTGTCCCCTCCACATCATAGGGCCTTTTCAAACATGGAGTTTTAAAATGAGGATTATGGTGGTTTATTATTTAACATCTTTACTATGAGAAACATATATCTAAACCACAAGAGGAAGAACTACCTCCTCCTTGGAAACTTCTTTTCTAAAAGACATTAAGATGAAATTCCAGAATAAGATTTAACATTGTGGTTCATAATTTTATTGATATGCTACAGCATATCAATAAAACAATTTTTATTGATTCAACCGTAGCAAATTGGCCGTTGTGATGATAGTTGGGGATCAAAACCTCCTTAACGTTAAATGTCGGCAACAATGTTTTCTGAACAGATGACCAAAGTGATAGGCTTGCAAAATGCGTAGCTAGCTCATGGGAACAGCCAAGCTTGGCTCCAGGACATCTGAAGATATGGTCAAACCAAAGGTCTGATCGAAAATTTCCCTTAGCCACTCTCAACCACCCTCTGGATTAAGTCTTTACTGAGAAAGAGAAGAAAAGAAGGAAGCTACGAAAGTAATGGAAGCACACTGATTTCTTTACAGAAGAGTTCCAGGAAAGCAGGGCGGAGTGGAAATGGGGCGCAGGGCAGGTAAACGCTGACAAGTGATTCAGGTTAGGTGTGGGCCACAGGGTGAAGCTGGGTAAGGCCAAAGCAAACAAGGGTAGCACAGGCGGGCAGGCACTTCATTCTTAATTTTGTATTATATTTTAATGATTTCCCTGGGATTTATGTTCTAAACAAGATACATGCAATCTACCAAGTGTCCTTAACTTTCAATGTAAGATTTGCTCAAGAGAAGCATATATAACCCAGTGGAACCATTGCAATTCTAGATTCCCGATGTCCCAGGTTTCTCCTGGGTGACTCCCTGCCTATCTGCCAAAGATATTGTGTATATCGGCCTGAGAGACGTGGACCCTGGGGAACAGTAAGTTTATTCCTTGATGTGACTTATCTTCCTTTCTGTCCTTTCTCTTGCTAGGCATGCTGGTGGAGCCGATGAGAAAAATTATTTTCAGCACCAAGTCTATATATCTATATCTACACATATTTATATGTATACACGTACATACATATATGTGTATGTATTCAGGTGATTTTTACCTTGACTTGCTATTTAGAAATATATTGATATATACATACAGCTCACCAAACTTAAATATTTTTTTAATCTCACCACACTGATCTTTTCTTTAAAAGGAAACAAGAGGGCATAGGGTCAGCCTCCTTATAAATTGTAGATTAATATATCCTCTTTCATAGCTACATTTTGAAAATTCTGGGAATTAAATACTTTTCAATGACTGAAGTGGATAAACTGGGAATTGGCAAGGTGATGGAAGAAGCATTCAGCTATCTACTAGGAAGGTATGATACTTTGTGTGTATGTGTGTTTCTGTGTGTGTAACATAAATATTATGAAAAGGACTTGCTACTGACACTGGTCAATGTAACTTATTAATAAAGCCAGTAAGTACAATCATGGAACTTCACTGGGTTGTTACTTTTTATAAAGCAAAGTAAGAACTGTATTTTTCTACGAAATATTAAACCACCAACTTTAAACTGAATTCCTTTCGCACCTCTTAAAAGAAAGAAAAGGCCAATTCATTTGAGCTTTGATGTTGATGGACTGGACCCATCTTTCACACCAGCTACTGGCACACCAGTCCAGGGAGGTCTGTCTTACAGAGAAGGTCTCTACATCACAGAAGAAATTTACAAAACAGGTATGTAAAAATCGGAGTGAATAAAGAAGGAAGTGTACACCTGGCCAATATATATTGATACCTCCCAAATCTGAAAATCGAGCCCCACCAGACTTCCTAAATGTCCACTGCATGATGCAATGACTGAAATGTTTTCAGTTGTTACACCTCTTTCTATTCCCAGATATTTCAAGTCAGTCTGTACTAAATTAAAAATGTCAACTATTTAATAAATTACATTATTTCCATTTGTTGTTGTAGGGCTACTGTCAGGATTAGATATAATGGAAGTGAATCCATCTCTGGGGAAGACACCAGAAGAAGTAACTCGGACAGTGAACACAGCAGTAGCAATAACCTTGGCTTGTTTTGGAGTTGCTCGGGAGGGTAACCATAAGCCTATTGATTACCTTAACCCGCCTAAGTAAACATGGAAACATCATATAAAAATCTCACAGTTAATGACATAATTAGCAAATCGACTAGATTAGTTAAACTCCTAGTTATCCTCCCAAAGGTTTGGTCTTTCAGAAAAATGTTTTGCCTTGGTAAAAGTTAGTATAATTAGTATAAACTGTATCAATTCCCTCTGGGTATGAAATTCAAGATATGGAAATGCTAACTTTTGTGAAATTAAAAAGCTTACATTCCCATTTTGGCAAAAGCCTTATCGTTAGAGAAATACACATTCATTTCCAAATAAAAATGTGCTGGCATTAAAAATAAACACCTATATCAGCCCCCGCACATAGAGTGGAACTCTTGATTTCAGGAGATAAAGCTACCCAACCTGAAAAGGGACCATATTTCCATGTTGTTCAAAGCTGTAATCCCTAGAAATTTCTTTTATCTTTATTCTTTGTAAGATTCTGTCACTGCTACACAGGTTTCTAAATACATGCAACACACACACACACAGACATAGATACACACACATCCTGCTTAAGACTACTATAAATATTAAAAAGCCACAGTGAAATCATTAGCCCCAAAACACTGTAAGAGCTTGGTGAAGTTATTTAAACTCTCTGGCTCTGGTTCCTTCGTCTATAAAATGAGCAATCACAAGGCTTGGGCAATCTCCAACTTCATTATTGTTAGATGACCATGTTTTACTTTTTTTAAGCCTCAAACATGATATTGGTTGATATTTTAAGTATGACTGCTATTCTGATGATAGTCTTTTGGGAAAGAGGAAAGAAATCAAACTGTTTTATTTTTAAGATATGCTAATTCAGATCTGAATTTCACCTAAAATTATTTGTGGCTTCCAAATGCCCCCACCTTTCACTCATTGCAATTACAGTGTGTCTCATTTGTTGAACTCCTAAACATCCTAAAAACTCAGCTCGGCTGTTATATAGTGAAGGAAGTGGAAAAATAAATTAGAATAAACTATAATCAAAACCAGGGAAGCAAACTCTTCCCCTTTCCTCTAACTTACATAGAACTCAAAGTGGACTGTAATGAAGCAGGCTCTGTTAAAGAATTTTTACTGTCGTTCTTGTTATAATTGCTTTATGTGTTAAAAAGCCTCTACCATCTGATTTTTTGCCTGCAACCCAGAATTTTAAACCTGTTGACACTATGGACTTTGTAGAATAAATATTTTACTGAATGTCTTTTAGGTAAGAGCAATTATAATGGATCTTACTCTAGAGAACATCATCCAATACAGCAGCCACAGGCGGCTAAATTAATTAAAGCTTAATAAAATAACAAATTCAGTTCCACATTTCAAGTGCTCAACAGGCACATGGAGCTACTAACTACTGTACTGTACAGCACAGATATAGACTATTTCTACCATTGCAGAAATGCCTAGTGAACACAGCCACTCCAAAGTTACTATTAGTTTTCAAAAAGAAAAATTTTAGGATGTAATGGAAATAAATATTTTTTCCTCAGCTGCATTCTAAACACATAAAGCTTCTGTCTTCTATTAATGCCACTGATTAATAATAATAATCTCTTAAAAGCCTATTTGGGGAAAATCATATTCCCATTTTTTTAAGCTAGAGAGGAAAAATTGAATTTTTAATAAAATTAATTGGAATGTGTATGTCCTTAAGAAAGTGATACTGATTTTCATTTCCCTTTATTATGGTTGTATAATACCAGTGTTACAATTATTCCCATTCTAGGATCTCAAAGCAATATAGTCCTTGAGGCAGCAAAAATATACTGAGACTAGGTTAAGAGTTATACTTGAAATCATTTCTAGCATAAAATTTCTGGAGAATTTTAAGAATATTATTAGCTTAGAAAAATTGCTTATACCATTATATAAATTTTAAACTGTCCTTGCAAGACAAATAAACATTTAGTGATTATGATAATATGAAACATGAAGAAGATGAAGGTCTAGGAGGAATGTATTTGGAAATAAAAATTTGAAGTACAGTTGGTTAAACTTCACTAATTCTTTTTTAAAAAAGATGTACCTCTTAATTCCTAGGTCAATGTCAGTCACCACCTACAGTGTACAACCCATGGAAGTAGCTCAGTTCTCTGTTCTAATCCAGCCAGTACACTGCCTGGCACACAGCAGATGCTCATTCAAACTGAGTAATTAATCAGACAGTTTATTCATTCAACAGATTTTACTAATTATTTTTCAACTCTTTTACAATCTTAATGCCACCCCCCTCATTGACAGTATGTCTCTCAAAATCTAATAAACTCAAAAGAACCAAAATGTACATGATATTTAAAAATATAAATACTTAAAAATCTTAACACTATAAAAATTCAAAGAATCACATCATTTGTCAGGTGAGAGTGTCAACCTGGAAAAGCAACTGATTTATTTTTAAAAACAGAGATTTAAGAATCACCACTTAAGGATGATTTTATTACGTTTATGCATTTCTAGCTGTTATTTTCTTTTTTTTTTTTTTTTTTAAAGAAGATGTTGGGGGTAGGAGTTTATTTATTTATTTATTTATTTTGGCTGTGTTGGGTCTTCGTTTCTGTGCGAGGGCTTTCTCTAGTTGTGGCAAGCGGGGGCCACTCTTCATCGCGGTGCGCGGGCCTCTCACTATCGCAGCCTCTCTTGTTGCGGAGCACAGGCTCCAGACGCGCAGGCTCAGTAGTTGTGGCTCACGGGCCTAGTTGCTCGACGGCATGTGGGATCCTCCCAGACCAGGGCTCGAACCCGTGTCCCCTGCATTAGCATGCAGATTCTCAACCACTGCGCACCAGGGAAGCCCTAGCTATGTTATTTTCTTACAGGACTTCCAACTCATTTCATATAGTAAGTTCAAGTCCCCGGCAAAGGCAAAAACTTGCCAATCTACACTAGAAATATTAGCCCATTTACTTGGAAATCTATGATCAAAAATTTAAGCCATTTTAAAAAGAATATGAACCTATTTGCTCCAGTAATGCAATGAAATCTAGAGTCCTTTACTTGACAAAAATCTCTTATCCCAGATACACCAAAAGAGATTTATGAATAAAAGGATTTGTAATAACTATTTTACATGTGTGGTACCTTTAAAACAGTGTATTTGAAGACTGAATAAGTCATTAATACTAAAAAATAAAAACAATGGCCAAGATAGGAAAGATTGAGAGTGCCTAGTAAAAGTCATTTGATCAGATATGTCCCCATTCCTAGGTAGCTCTAGTACATTGTTGTGGATATGAACAACGTGTAGCTTACTTTATCTCTTAGAGACAAAAACATAGGGAGATGGGAGTTGGAAGTCAACAGATTCACCATTTGAATCAGAATAAAACAATCTGAACATCACTGCCTCTACTCCACCACTATGTAGCGCGATCATGTTCAGATTTAATAGATTCGAGTCCGTGTTCACCACAGCACACCCTGACTTCACTGAGTCACTGGTAGAGACACTGGCACCTGATTAGACTGAGGTGCTGGAGACCCACTATTGATGGCTTGTGGAGGCACTGCAGCTGGTTCCATCTTGCTGATGTGAGTGATGAATCGAAGACGAAGTTTTAAAGCTGGTTTTAAATTACAGATAATCTTCTCTACCTAAAAAATAAAAACACATTAAAAAGTATTTTAACCAGAGAACTTCAATTTCCAACCTTTAAAGAAGCAATTTATACATATCCTGAGACAATAAACTAGGGAGTGGAACGGGTAGATGAGATGTTTCTCTGCATGTTTTGTGTTTTAACAAAAGCAGATAAAACTCTTTCTCCCTTACATGAGAAAAAACATGTGTTGTCCCTCACACACACATTATATATATATGTATATATGTGTATGTGCCTCTATCTATGTACGCATACACTTACAAAAACATACTCATTTACCTAGCTAGCCAGTCGTCCCACTGAGGATAGCAAGTAGAGTTTACACTGGGAATTCTACATACCCACCAAGGGGATCATCCTTTTAAGATACCATCTTCACGTAAGGTATCACATAAGGGAAGCATAAAGCACGATTATAGTCGAAGTTCTTTGAATAACTTACATCCATAACATTTATCTATAAAGCCAACTTTTTGGTTTTGATTTACACTTGGAATTCAAACTAAATAATATTAGATCTACTCTTACTTAAAAAACTTTAAAGAAATAAATACATCAAGCAGTTCCATAGCTTTCTTAGCTTTATTCAAATGTTTTTGGATCTTATTAGGAAAGATCAGCCCATTAATAATTCTTCCTTTTTGTATTCCCCTTGTGTCAAAGTTTCTTAGGCCCAAATATAAGGAATATGCTAACGAGAACATTTCTGAATTGGTTCCCACTTGACAATCCTGCTGAGGCATGAAGGAGTTGACACCCTCCCCATCCCACGTCGCCAGCTCCAAGGAACGAATCCCTCAGACTAGGAGTCATATGTTTACGTCTATCAATTTATGTTCCTTTCCCATTTTAGAGAGAAATAACATTGAAGTATGGAGGGGAGGTCACTTAATTCCACCTATCTGCCCTCTCTCCACCCTTCTAAAACAGCTGAGATCCTGGTTCCCACAGACAGGAAACTCAGTTATGATTTAAGGAGGACCCTTCCACTTTGAGACAGCTCTCCCAGGGAATGGCTCTTTATATGTTGAGTTACAACGTGCCTCCCTTTAACTTCACCAGTTTGTATACCTTTTAAAGTGACACAGAACAAATTTAATACCTATTCCAAATGGCAACGCCCAAATAGTAAGAATACAATTAATTCCCCAGAACTTCAAAAATTCAAGTTAAGCACCCCCAGTTCCTTCAAAGACCCTTCATTAGTTATTCTCCTGACCCTCCCGGTTTTAGTCTTCTTGTCATGCTGCGATTTGTCTCACATCCTCGCAGTGTACCCTAATCACTGTGAGGAAAACTAGGCCCTGCTTCACTTATAACACAAGGCCTCTCTGATCTTTTCAGTAGCCATACTGTACTGTTTCTTCCTAATGAGTTTACTGTTAATAAACCCCCAGGTCTTTTTCAGATGTTTTGCTGCAAATATCAAGGGGAAAAGTGTGAGAAATTATAATAGGTATTTACTTTAACACTATGTCCACAGTAATATGCCATGTAGCCTAAAAAGGTCTATTAAACTTGTCCCCTTAAAAGAAAAAAATTAACCAAAAAACCCCACTCACCCAAACAAAAAAGTCTATCCGCCATATATTTAAGTTTTCTAAACTAAATGTCATTAAAAAATAATTAAAGTGAACTTACTTGCTCTTTTACACTGTCACCAGTAAACATGTACTTCATATGATACAGGAAGTCACAGATGGGATCCATGTAGTTTAAGTGGGTGCTACACTGGTCTACATTCAGCAACATGTCATAAAATGCCACACCAATCTATTTAACAAATAATATAAAATTATTTAAATGGTTAGAAAATGGTTCAGTAATTCAGCTTGATGCAACTAGACTCCACTACAAGACTAGCACAGAGGATAACATGTTTGTTGAGGGATTGTCACTATCATACAGACCTTATGCACATGGGTGACATGATACTGCCTGCATTTATAATGGAATCCAGAGTGCTACAAACTGCCTCCTTATTAGAGCTTAAATGTAATTTCTCTTTCTAATAGTATTCTCTTAAACTTAAGAGCTAGATAATCCCTTTTCTAGAAACCACCTCTCAATTTCTGGGATATCTGCAATCTCAGGGAGCCTTTATACTGGACTTTCTTAGTTCCATGTGGTGGCTCATACTTTAAGGGTCTACTCCTGGCTCATTTTCTTTTATCTACACTCTTTTTTTTTTTTTTTTGCGGTACGCGGGCCTCTCACTGTTGTGGCCTCTCCCGTTGTGGAGCACAGGCTCCGGACACGCAGGCTCAGCGGCCATGGCTCACGGGCCCAGCCTCTTTGCGGCATGTGGGATCCTCCCGGACCGGGGCACGAACCCGTATCCCCTGCATCGGCAGGTGGACTCTCAACCACTGCGCCACCAGGGAAGCCCTACCTATACTCTTGTTATAGGTGATTGACTTCAACCATTCCCATGATTTTAATGAATTCCTCTGTACTACAGAGAATGTTCTCAAATGCACTTCTCCGTCCTTAACTTTCTTCTCAACCTTGATGACAGATATTTTCCCCTGCATCTCCAGTTCAACACATCACACATCAAACTCGTTATAGGCATACTAAGTTATGGGGACACTAAGGCCTCAAAAATTGCTCTTAGATCCCACTAAAATGATTTTCCTACTAATGGTAATGATATGCAGTTTGAAGAACACTGGGAAAGAAAACTTAATATATCTTTTAGAACTTAATCTTATCACAGAAAACCCAGATTTTATTCTACCTCTATCATACATCGAGTTCTCTCTTGCTGAAATCTTTGTAAAAATGGTCCCACGAGATGGTACACATAAAGCAACTGGAACTCAGTCTTCACTATAGGAAGAAGTACTTCAGTGAGAAACCTAAAGTTTAAAAATAAAAATTTATTGTTACTTGAAATCAGTTGAATTGTTTGAACTTTGTTAATACAGCCTACCCGAGTATTTGCAAAATTTGTAATCTTTTAAAAAAAGTTTCCTTTAATTTTGGTAACATTTTAAATTAATCTCACATCTCTCACTGGCTCTTATTTTCATTTGATTACTGAAATAAATTACTTCAGATTTAGAAGTCATTCCTAATAGTAAAATTACTGAATGACAGAATGTGAATTCTTTGAAATAAAAAGAGAATAACCAACCTAATACAAAGGCCATTCTCAAGAAATGTGAATCTAATTAATACCAATTATACAGTCAAAAAAAAAATCAGAAGATAGCCTAATATTAGTTATGCAGTTCAAAAGCCAACTTTTGGGATATATTCTGGAAAAAGAATGCATTTGACTAAGCCTCCCAAAATGTTAATGGAAAACAAGATACCAGATTGTTACTTGTACACACAAATTAATTTCATTCAAACAATTCTGAAATAAAGGAGGCTTCCTGATACCTAGAATCTACTTAAGACTTTTACTTCTAAGTTGTTCTATTGAATGAGATATATACCTGTGCATAAATGAGATTAAAAAACAAAAACAAAATGATAAATCAAATGTCTTTAAGAAATCATAATACCTACTTGGGAATGAGAGAAAGTTGCCCAATGCTAGAATGGTGCCACACCGCATGTGCCAGAGCTAACGTGTAGCTGCAGCTCATCTCAGAGTAGGACTGATGACAAGCAGTGAAATCAAAGAGGCGGAAAGGATAGCCGACCCACTCTGTCTCAGATGTCAGGCTGGGACTGCTGATAACACTCACAATTCGATCATGAAGGACAATCCAATACGGCTCCTTTAAAACCAGGAGAAAGCCTGGTGAAAAATAGCATTTGTCCAGTATTCCACCCCATATCCAGTATTCTACTCCAAAGCTTAAAATAATAGCACTTTCTCATGTCCAGTTCATTTAGTATCTGATATTTACTACATGGTAAATTGTCTTTGCCTATATTTATTATACAGATAACACTGGGACACATTTATAATTCATAACTATGTGTGTGTGTGTGTATATATATTTTGGAGGAGTGTAAGGAAAAAGTGATTCATAAAGGTGCATAAAAAACAAGTGTGGAAAGCTCAGGTTTAGACAATATTACTGACATTCAAAGATGTCAGACAACTGTGTGGTGCTGACTAGACACATGTGGAGGTCACAGAAGGGAGACTTCACATGGGCGGAGAAGTCATGGAAGACTTCACTGACGAAGCAAGCCCTAAGCCAGCAGAGAATGAGTAAGCTTTAGAGAAGGTGACAGAAGGAATAAGCGTTCTGAAAAATTCTCTTACACGGCAGAAGTACCTGAAACATGTCTCAACAAGCATCGTTTGCAGGAGCAAAGGCTCTAGATACATAACATGTTACGGGTTGAAAGTAGATCAGATTTTAATGGGAAAACTAAGGTTGGATAGGTAAGGTGGGACCAGAGATGCAGGGACCCATAAGTCAGGTAGATTTATTTAGATCTGATGCAAAATGCAAACAAAATAGTCATTGTAGATTTCTGAAGCAATAACAACATGAAAGCTTAAGAAATATGAAACATTTCATTAATTGCATGACGAGCTTATACAAATCGCAATGATTAACTCACTGGTAGGGCAGTGATGATCAATCCAATTGCATTCATCCATGCTGTAATGTTCTCTCTTGGCACTAAAGGCTGACTATTAGTGGGGAAAAAAGAATAAAAGAGTGAAATTATAAAAGTGACAATGGATCTTATTTTGAGAACATATATCATTTGGGGGGTGACAACTGACCTATTTCAATAAAACTACAATGGATTTTTAGCGAGTAAAAATATAAACAAGAGCTAAAAAGGCTTTTCTTCTTTTTTTGGTTGTCTTCTTTAACAATGGTTGCTGAGCTAAAAGACTATTTCACTTATGTATACTTCTTCTCCAATCATTATCCCCTACTTTATGTTGGTCTTTAAGAAGGGAATCTTGAAAGACTATCTTTAGTGAGAAGTTAACATTATTCCTAAATTAAATGTCAAACAGCTAATAAAGAGTAGCAGTGGGAACAAACCCAGGTCTTCTGACCCTGTTCAGGGCTCATTCCATTTCATCTATATTACAAAGACAAGATCTGGACCCAAAAGACAGTCGCTATTCAACGTGCATTGGCCTTGGGACAACAGGTTTGTCAAAGAGCTCCAAATAAAATATCATTCTCTACAAATAAACAATGAATCTTATTGCAGGAAACAGGATACACACCTTTTCAGGACAACATTTAGAAGAGCATTTCCAACATCTTGGCCTGAAACAGCCAAGGCCATGAGCTCCACACAAGTAACGTGCAGTGCGTGTGCAGCGGGGTTGGGAAACTCATTGAATCTCCAGTCACAGTTTGGGAAGGGACCAGGAGATTTGCCAGCCATTGGTGCAGATGATTAAAGCAATAACTATTTGATTATTTTGAGATTAAAGGCTCACATTTGTATGCTTTACAGTTTTCAAATGTTTCACATGTAAACATCTCATTCGATTACCAATTCATCTGATTATGAGGCCTCAAGAAGTGATTTATTGGAGAGCTTAAGAGGCAAACAATACAAACCAAATACAAATAAATTTGACATGACCAAAGTGTACCGACAGCAACCATGTGGTCAACCACAGGTATAAACGGTTGGTCTTATATAAGTGGGCTCTTGTAACTGTGACATGATAGCTATAGATGCAACCAAGGTATCTGTAGGCTTTATCAACCTATTTTCTTTTAATAGTTATAGGAAAGTTAATAAGAACATTACTTTCTCATGAGTAATTCTTTTATTTCAGGAAATAATTCCTTGCATACGAAATCATGCCCATTTATGTAAAATTGCTCTATCTAGTAAATAGTGGCATGGTGTATAGATATATTAAGCACAGTGTGCTAATAATTTAAAACAACATAAAAGTGAAGAAATAAAAATACCAATATAGAATCTCTTTCACTAAAAAAAAAAAATAATAATAAGGTTTTATTGTTATCTATTAATGTTTTAAAAAACATTTAGGGATTTATTTAAAGCAACAAAATTCTATGTTCTCCAGTGGCAAACAGATGTATGTACTAAAACACATAGTACATTTATTTAGGAATAGGATTGTTTTTCTTTAAAACAGATCTCTTCTCTAAGGCCTTTTTTGAAATACAAATTTTAATGGAGTAAATTTCGGCCTATCTGGCATAATGCTGCTAATTTAAGATTTCAAAACCTTCAAAACATTTCAAATAAAATGATCTTAAAAAATTGAAATATTAGAATATATCAAAATCTTGGAATATTTAAAGACAATATATGTTCACACAAACCAACATATAGTTATTTCTGAAGAGTCTGGAAAAATCACAGTAAAAAGGATATTATCTACTAGTCTGCCAATCAATTTGCAATAGTAGGAGTCATCTGGGACCCAGGGATTGTCTTCTCGTGCATTCATAGCACATTTCAGGTAAGTGTCACTTAGACACCAGCCCTGTGGTCGATTATCCTTGAGCGACCCAATGATTGCATGGACAAGTTTTCGTTTGAGACTTTCGCGATTTCTCAGGTGCATTTCATAATAGTGCAGAGTGTTATACAAATAGGTCACTGGACGATCTGCCAAGAAGAAAACAGATCATTACAGTGTTACCTGGTTACTGACAACTGTGAAAAACGAATCCTCTATTTTCAAGATTACCAAAAAACAGCTCAGAAGGTTATAAAACTATTTCACATGTTGGATAATTGCACACAATGAATATTTTTACTCTAGGACAACGCAGAAGGCTTCTAACAATATACACAGCTTATACTGAAGGATATTCATCACATTCTGACATAGCAATTCCAGTCCTGGAAATTTATCCTGAAAAAATGACTTATGTGTAAGCAACATTGCTGCAGCCCTGTTTATACTAGCAAAAGATTAGAACAGTGTAAATGGTGAAAAACAGGGGACTGGTTAGGTCAATTATGGTATGTGTGAAGCAGATTTGTATGTACTGATACAAAATAATCAACCCTAATACATTATAAAGGTTAAAAAAAAGTAAGGTGCAGAACAATGTGTATATTACATAATATTTGTGAAAAAAAAATAAACTACCAACTCCAGAGTATTTAAGGTAGGATACACAAGAAACTGGTAATAGCGATTGCCAATAGGGAAAGAAACTGCCTAGCTGGAGGATAGGGATGAGACTAACTACTTTTCACTGCATCATGTGCAGACATTACCTAATACAGAAGAAAAGCATTTTTAAAGGAATGCTCCCTTGAACTTCATACTACTCTGCTGTGCTAAACCACAATTCAGACTTCTGCTTTGAAAGGAGACATCTCAGATCAAGGACTAAGAAGAACTGCCCCCCAGATAAATATGCCCTGTCCCCACAGTGGCTGCTCCAGGACTTCTGTGCTCTGTCACTGACCTCACCATGCTCCAGTTACCAGGCTCAAAACTTTAGAGTTGTCCTTGATTTCTTTCTTTTGATATTTTCTCCATAACTGGTCAATCAAGCCCAATTCCTACTTCCTTGACTATCTGTCCCTTCTTTCTCATTTTCAATGCCACCATACTTGTTTAGATGCTAATCATACACCTGAACGTCTTGACCTAAGTCTTTGAAATGGCTTCCTCCTTCCAAGACATGCTTCGGCTAGAACTGGATTCACTTTTCTAAAAGAATGCTTTCCATACCATGACTTTACTCAATAACTTCTAGTTAACTCTTGATTATCTGCAGGTTATAAAATCATAACTTCTCAGCCTGGCATTTACGGTGATCTACCACCAGGTACAATTTAGCCTGTTGTTTTCAAAATGCCTTGTTTTTAACACCTCCATGATTTTTCCAAAGGATTCTTTCTGCTTATCATGCTCTCTTCTCCTTTCTCTTTATACAAATCACATATATCATTGTTCAAACACTATCCATCCAAGAAGCCTGCCAAGATCTGTTCAGTTCACAGTAACATTAGTCTGTTCTGAACTCATACTTCCCTCCTTCTATACTGATTTGGTAATTAATCACACAATATATAAAATAAGGGACCTCCTATATATTACTTTTTTTTTGGCTATGATTTAACTATTGATATTTTTATGTTTTCTATTTTATACTTCATGGCATCTTCACATAGCACTGCCCCTCAAAAACACTTTTATTAAAAATTATTAAAATAAAACCTTTAGAACTACTATTACCCAAATGGTCATGCCCAGCCTACTTTTGTCTGTAGAGCTATTAGATGGAATTAAAATTTGAAAAAGCTCACCATGAAATTTATATAAACCTCCCAGGTGATCTAGTAGAGTCTCCAATGACTTGGATACTGGGAGCAACTCTAAAAATCTGTGGATTACTATATCAAATACTGGAAGGAATCGGAGACACACATTTCCAAAATAGATGGGCAGATATGGAGACTGGATCGGCACAGGAGGATCGACCTGCTCTGCCAGGCCCTCAAAATAGAGCTTCTCCGGATATTTCTGTGGAAGTGAGGAAATGGTAAATGTTTATGCGATCTTTTGTAATTTTCTTAAAAAAGGAGCTAAATAAACCTGACATTTTTCGAAGAATATGAAACTGTGTTTGTTCCTGCAATGCAACGAAATCTAGAGTCCTTTACTCACCCCAAATCTCTATTATCCCAAAGATATACCAAAAGAGATTTACATACGAAAGGACTGGTAATAACTCTTTTCATTTTGTATTGTAAGTACCCATGTCTACTAAAACTGTAGCTTCAATTTATTCTTAACATTAGAGATACTCTAGAACCTTGAGAAAGTTTAGGGAGCTAATTCACTTCTATACAGACCAGAGAGAAAAGAGCAGAGCTGCAGAGAAAACAGCCAAGTCAGTTAGCCAAATACCTAAAGTTTGGCCTTAAAAAGGATTAACTGAAGCACTAATTTTAATTAGTACCTTGTGATAATTCATGTGCTTGGTGTGCCAGTCATTCTGTAGCCAGTGTTCTGGGGAATTTTCCTTCACAAAGTCACTTACTCGATTTCTAAAATCATTTGGTTTGAGCAACAGCAACTGAATTATGAAATAACAAACCTGGGCTTCATTCCCTTCATGACTACGCATGGCCTTTGGAGAAGAACAGAAAAATTAAATGAAAATGCCCGACCTGTGCAAAAGCATGGCTCTAAAGAGTCTAAATTTGAAAACAGTAAAACTCACGATTATTAGAATTTCATTATATGTCTAGTCTACCCCAAAACAACTGTTCAGCATTCCTCAAACATATCTGACCCTTTCTTGCCTATTTTTGGCTCTCACCTAGAATGTCCATCTTTATTTTTTGAAATTTAACCTACCTTTTAAGATCCACCACCTAGGTAGATGTCATCTCTCATTGTTGCCTGGCAATATTTTCCCTACACCTCTAACTTACCCTTTTATTTTACTGATTTATAGACTGACTTTATTTCCTTTACTAGACTATAACCATCTTTATATCTATGCTCTACAGCTAAGAGGTAAATGTTAACCACTTAAGCTCCCTAAATATCACCACTATAGTATTAAAACAAATGTAGCATTGTCCAGCCTGGTTCAGTGATTTTTCTTAAAATTTGGCCTGAAATAGACATCAAAACCAGGAGAAAAAATGCTTGGGGAATACTGGATGGCTGTAAGAAACACTCAGTTATGACTACGGCTACCAAAGTGCACAGAAATGGTTATAAGTACTCAAAAAAGATTCAGTGACTTTTTACTACTTCCTGCCTCTAGTAGGAGCCTTTGAGAATCAACTCAGGCATTTCAAGGCCAGGACCACATCTGTCTTATGTACTTCTATACCTTCTGTGCATACAACACAGTAGATATTCAATACATGCTTATTGAATGAATGAAGAAATTGGGGAACCTCTAGTTCCTTAGGGAATTGATAGCAATACTTGATTTATAGTATAAATTTATTAAATCCTTAGAAACATAGAACAGATCAGCACAAGATCCATTAGCCATACACATCAATCCAAAAGAGAATGGGACTGCTTAGAAATCTGTTCTTAAGTAAGTGTATTCTTACCAGGCAGAGAATCAATCTGTCCAATGTAACAATGTTGTACTTCCATACCATGTCATTAAGAATTTCAATGCATTTGTTGAGTTGCTGACCCCCAGCTGATGTAGAGAACTCATATACCAGGAAATCTGCAAATGTTCTCACATGGACTACCAAGGCCCTAGCTCCAATTCGCTCTAACACTCTGGAAAGCAGAGAGTAAAAAATAAATTGCATTGCTGTAGGGTATAATGGATTGCCAAATGGAATGCAGATCTAGGTTTCTGGCTTACCTATAGCCTATCTGATTAATATGATCTGTTTCCAGGAGCATTTTCCAGAGAAGACAAAGGAAGAGAGGAGGAGAGCGCTGTGCAGAAAAGTGGGTAATGATGTCATTTTCATTCGTCATTGACTTCCACTTCCTATACTCCTCCTCCACGTTTTTCTTCAGATTAAAACGGCTTTCCTGAGGTACATTATTTTGTTTAAAGAATGCCTACAAGGAAGATCAGAAATTTATTTCAATGGTTGTAGTAAAAAGGGCTATGGCTACAGAGTCAAGAAACCAGCTCCAGGCTTGACTCTAACGCTAATAAATTCCAGGTGACTTCAAGCAGCTCAGTAATCAAGGCCTGAATTTCTATACTGGGAAAATACAAAGGCTTGATTGTGTGATTCTGTGTGATTTTAAAAAAATCAGTCAAATGTACATGATGTGTATTCTGTGAAGCTCCATTACATTGTATTTCTCCCCATTCCTGTTCTATGAGAAAGAATTTTTCAGTTAATGTGTTAAATCTCACAAGATTCTAAAACTGTTAACTAGTAAGATGAAGCCATAGCAATTAAATTTTTAGAAACATATCCAGTCCTATAATAAGACAAGGAAAAACTCAAGAGATTTTGGAAGTAACAGCAAGGATTTACAAAAAAAGAAATAAAAGCTAATTTTCTCTGGGTATCATCCAAACTCTCTAGAATAACACAGTAAATGGGAAGAATGATTTCATATACTGTATATTCAATATATAATTCAAGAGGAAATTACCTGCAGTGGACCTGGAAAACAACTAAGAGTGTGTGAAGCCCAATTATGAGGAGTAAAACTCATGATGGTCTGAAGGATGTCTTTACACCAAGTTCCCTGAATTGAATCAGAGCCTGTAAAAAAATCTAAACACAAGCAAACAAATGTAACCCAGATATAAAAGATCATGGCCACAATTCATAAATGATTTCACAGAAAAGTCACAAGTA
The DNA here is from genome assembly GCF_964341445.2 of Mesoplodon mirus. Lineage (NCBI taxonomy): Eukaryota > Metazoa > Chordata > Mammalia > Artiodactyla > Ziphiidae > Mesoplodon > Mesoplodon mirus. The sequence continues at coordinate 31,270,178 of NC_138986.1, read as the reverse complement.
TGTACACTCAGAGAATTTCACTGCAGTGCATTCACTACTTAACGAGTAATCACATCGGTAAATATGAACATAACTAGTGAAAAGAAGACAAAAGACATTTGGTATCTTTTTTTTTTTTTTTAATTACAGAGCACCAATGATAAAAGATTGGTACAGGCCCATCATGACTGCTCATTTAGCTCACTCTGACAGTGAGGTATTAGCACTTTACTGAGCCAAGGAAATAGAATTAATAAAGTACCACATATCTTTTCTGGTAGTTGAAACAGCTATAGACTATAACTCTCTAAACCAAAGAAGTTTATTTATGTAAAATAAGACAGTGTACACAAAGGTTGCGAAATTCAATAGCTACTTCTTTAAAATAGCCATTCTCAAAGTGTGGTCTGTAGACTCTGTGGGTCCCCACTATCCTTTCAAGGATTCGATGAGGTCAATGCTATGGAAATAATAATACTACTAAGATATCACTGGCCTTTTTACTGTGTTGAAATGTGCACTGATGTCACAAAAGCAATGGTGGGTAACACTGCTGGGCCTCAGAACAAATCAAACAGTGGCACCAAACAATACTAATAGCCACTGTAATCTTCACCACAAAACACTCTTAGCAGGAAAAAAAAAAAAAGTGCCCGTTTCACTTAAGAATATCCTTGATAAAGTAGTAAAAAAAGATTGTATCTCAGCCCTTAAGTACATCTATTTGTAATATTCTGTGTGATAAAATGGAAGTACGCATAAGGTGTTCCACCTACACACCAAAGTATGATGGGTATCTTGAGGAAAAATACTTGTGCGATTGAGTACTGGGTCAAATTAGTTCTTTTTTTTTCAATGGAATTCCAATTTTACTTGAAAGAACATATAGTTTTCTGGATTTGGGCATTAGGCAGACATTTTCTTGAAAATTAACAAAGGGAGTCTGTCACTTCAAGAAGAACAAATGACTGCATCTTTTGCCAATGATAAAATTTGACCTTTCAAGTGAAAATTAGAATTTTGGAAAACTTATATACACTACCACAAACCTAATAGTTTTCCAAAACTTAAAGAATTTTTCTAATGAAATCTGTAGTGAGATTAAAAAATGTAATTTTCTTATACTACATAATGAAATGTGTCAACATTTACAAGCTCTATCTACAGAACTCAGTAAACCAATGTTTTCTAAAAAAACAATTCATGAATTTACAAAATATGCATGAATACAAAATCCATTAAATGTACAAAATAGACCAGTGGGTTATAAGGTAACAGAGTACGAAGAGTTCACTGATAGGACTTTCTATGCCATTTAAGAAACTATCAATTTTTCAATTTTGTGTGACATCAAACAATATTCATAATTAGCTGAAAAAGCCATTAAAATACTCTTCCCCTTTCCATCTCCTACCTGTGTGAGGCCATTTCTTTTTTACTTACTTCTACTAAAATAACATTTGCAATAGATGAGATGTAGAAGCAAATATGAGAATCCAGCAATGTTCCTTTACATCAGACATTAAAGAAAGATGCAAAGGGCTTCCCTGGTGGCACAATGTTTAAGCATCTGCCTGCCCATGCAGGGGACACGGGTTTGAGCCCTGGTCTGGAAGGATCCCACATGCCACAGAGCAACTAAGCCCGTGTGCCACAACTACTGAGCCTGTGCTCTAGGACCCACGAGCCACAACTACTGAGCCCACATGCCACAACTACTGAAGCCCGGCACGCCTGGAGTCTGTGCTCCGTAACAAGAGAAGCCACTGCAATGAGGGCCGCGCATTGCAACGAAGAGTAGCCCCTGCTCACCGCAACTAGAGAAAGCCCGCGCACAGCAACAAAGACCCGATGCAGCCAAAAATAAATAAATAAATAAATAAATAAATGAAAGCAGCTCTATTAAAAGAAAGATGCAAAAAAACTGTAAAACAATGGTACTTCTCACTAAAGTTTTGTTTTGGAGACAATAGGGTTTATTTTTCATAAAAATTACATCATGTATGTTAACATGCAATAGGTTTATTACTGTTATTTTAAAATAAATCAAATATTTAAAAAACTCCTACTTTAATATCTAACAAAATAAATATCATATATGTAATCCATGTAACAGAAAATCTTTGGGAATTTCAATTATTATTATTATTTTTTAAGAGTATAAAGTGGTCCTGAGACCAAAAAGCTCAGGAACCATGACTTTAAAATGATGTTAGATGACCAAAAACTGATGTTCAACCTAGTTAAAATGGTAGTACACACAGAAGAGTTTATGTTAATTACTGAAATGGTGAAGATATCAAAACAACAACTGGTTTTTTGGAAACAAGTGAGAAGAATCTTTTCAGTAGGTTACCCTCCCCCCTGCCCCTTAGTAGTCAGGAGGGACACAGCACACTCTGACTCATCTGTTTGTTGGTGGTGGCTGCATATTCACTGTACCTGTTACGTGAGTTGCTCTAGCTAAGGTCAATATCAAGGCGCGGTTCAGTTCTTCAGATTCCGCTGAAAGCACCGTTTTGGGATCGCTAAGGAAACGCGTAAACTGTGGCTGTACCTCCGAGCTACCTAATGCTGTTATAAGCCTGAGTGCAGTGCTCTCAACACTGAAAAGTGGGAAAACAAAAACAATCATTAAAAGATTAAGCTGCAGATAAAATCTCAGAACTATAGAATTAAATCTAATTCTAGGTTAATCACAACGGGAAAACATGCAAACTATAAATTTCCCTTCTTTGGTTAAAAACAAACAGACAGATGAACTCATCTTTTGTGTGAGAATGAGCTTTGCTTAATTTGTTTTAAAAGCCCAAGGTGCCAAATTTTACAGCAAAAACCAACTGACGTTTTTACACATTTGAAAAAGACAGCTTGTAGCCTGCAGGACTAAAAAATTTCACCTGGATGCACAGCATTTCAAAAAGTACATCTTTTAAAATTTGAAATGTATTTTCACTTAGAGAAAATCAAAATGACATGATACTTTAACCATAATCTGAACTATATTTGAATCCAGTATTCTAAAGGGCTAAGTTAGAATACAATGTCAAAGGTCTTGGAAGTACTTGTTCTCAGTCCAAAGATCCCTAGGCAATAATTCAACTATCTTACTAGGTTTCTATTTAAAAAGCTGGATCTACTTCTTCTATACTGGAAATAAAACACTCCAGAAGCCCTGGAGTTTTATGACAGTGAATAAAAATACTGTAAGGTAATGGATTAAGTTCCCCATCTCCAACAAAGTTTCTAATAAATCCAAGGAAAGACAGTCTCCAATGAGCTCACCAGAGATGGAGCTGGTTCTGGTTTGTTTGTGCAACTGCAGCCAAAGTGTGAAGATGACTCAGGAGCTGAACTCTGTAATGAGGCTGAATGTGGTGCATCCGGTAGCTGAACATCTCAAGAAGCGTGTGCAAGATTCCCCAGGCATGAGACTTGAAAACAGTTGGCAAAAGCTGACCTTGAGGAACAAGACAATTTAAGGTACCAATCAGTAAAAGCTATGTATTAAAAGATACCTGAAGAGAAGTCACACTGAATAAAATCCATGCAAATATTCTGATCATGAACACACACGCATACAAACATACAGATACACATGCACACATATATACTCATATATTTTCCAAATTTTCTCCATAATTTGTACTTTAATTTTAAGGAAGAAAATCCAGATCCTTATTTTTGGGTTGGCCAAAAAGTTCGTTCGAGGTTTTCTGTTACAAAACGAACTTTTTGGCCAACCCAACAATACCAACTTTGCTTTTTTTTTTTTCCTGGAATTTGACAAATGATACTCAAGTCTATCTGGAAAGGTAAAATAAGAGCCAGGATATGGAAAAAAATTACTCTAACCTTCCTCACTTCTTTATTTATTTTTATTTAGTTATCTTTTAAATTACTTTTATAACGTTACTGTTCCCAGCCTTTTGAAGCATGAGGATCACTTTCTAATACACAAATTGTATCACACCCCCTCCTCCCTGCTAATAAAGTTTAATTTGACTTTCAATTATCTGGAAAAAAAGAGTAACCATGGTTAAAATGATACTGTATTAATAAAAAGTTAAAATTACCTCAAATCAGAAAAACACTTCCATATTAGAAAATATCTATTATTTAGAACTGCATAACAACCAACAGACATCGTACAATGTCTTCTGCAATGCAGGAACACCCCCTGCCTATTGCCAGTCAGACTTGGTACTCATTGCTGTCCCGGGCAAACCAGAAAGAGAGGCAAATGGGGCCGTTGGTTTTTATATGAGTACAGGCATCACGTCTGTCCAGCTCACTGCATCCCAAGCACCTAGCACAATTACATGCCCCCCTTTTTTAACCATAACTTTACTTTAAAACATGCATCCCACTCCCTTGACCCTTTGTGAGGGTCTATCCCTCTTTTTTGTTTTATATTTCTCTGTAAGGTTTATCACCTGACATACTCCATATTTCGATTATTTACAATTTTTGTCTGTCTTCCTCATTTAGCAGGTAATCTCTATGATGGCAGTGACTTCTGTACACTGCTATATCCCTAGCAAATAGAAAAGTATACGTTGAATGAATGGAAGCGTTAATAGTTAAAAACACCAGAAAGTCCTGTCTTACTGATAAATCCTTTGATGCCCAAAGACTCTATTTCCATATAGACCAATAAACGGCTGTACGTTTCCACTAGGGCTGGAGCCAAGGCCACACTGGACTTTGCATGAGCAAGTTTTATCACTCTGGTAGCAATGCTGTGGATAAGGCTGAGGAGAAACAACAAAATAAAAGAAGATTAAAATTCATCATTATTATTATTTTTTTTTGTGGTATGCGGGCCTCTCACTGCTGTGGCCTCTTCCGCTGCGGAGCACAGGCTCTGGACGCGCAGGCTCAGCAGCCATGGCTCACGGGCCCAGCCGCTCCGCAGCACATGGGATCCTCCTGGACTGGGGCACGAACCCTTGTCCCCTGCATCGGCAGGCAGACCCCCAACCACTGCGCCACCAGGGAAGCCCTAAAATTCATTATTTTTGACATAAACACAGGAATTATTCTACTTATAGAGAACTTGGTATAAATCTGAACTTAAATATATGAAATGAATCAGCTGTTTTAATCATTTAGGTTGTACAGGACACATGGTAGTGATGCACTGTACAACCTGAGACTAATTCTGGTTTCCACGCTGCTTTCAATGTGCCTCAGGATCTCTCTGCTCACGGAAAAGCAAAATTTGGGTACAACTCATGTACCGAACTCAAAATTTGGGTACATGCTTGAATGGTTTCAGGCTGTTTTTGTTTTTCAAATATGTAACTAAAACCATTTAAGAAATTAACTTTTGTTATAGAATTACTTAACAAATCACTGGTAAGACCCAAATGTTAGGTACTAAAGGGACTTTCCTCAATTTCGTCACATATGCCAGTAAAGTGCTTGTACCATTCTAGCACAATGTTAACCATTTGAAAAAGAGCATGGTTTTTCTGTAACCAATGACCCCCCACCTGGAGGCCCACACATACATTCTCTTTGACCTAGGCAGTGTTTGAAGTTTGAGCCAACACTTAATGGTTGAGAGTCTAGAAATAAAAGCCCTTTCCAAAGAAAAACAAGAACTAGCTACACTGATGTTCATTCTTACATTGCAGAAATTAGTACAAGTGGCAGCACCGTAAGTTGAGCCCCTCCCGTTCCAGTCAGCCTCAACCCCTCTATACACACAGGCTTCTGTGCACACTATTACCTGACTCGCCTTCACGCAGCCCCAGGCAGGCATCACTCACTTACATTATCAGCTTGGCTCCTATGGGCACCTGAGGTTCTAGAATCACACCCAACAGAGCCCTTTCTGTCTTTTAGAAACCATAAATGTCAATTCTAAAAGCACTCTTATGTATAGTCAACATAGGAAAGATATTACAGTTTTTGCATCCCTGGACTCAGCAATTCTACTTCCAGCAAATTATTTAATAAAAATGGAATTATGGATAGGTGCAAAGACAGCCAGAAAGGTGCAAAGACAGCCAGAAAGATAATCTTCATAGCCATCTTTATAACACTGAGACACTGCAATCTCAGTATCCTACTACGTGGACCTGACTAAAGAATCATACATAGACACACAAAAGACCTCTTTGTAGCAATTAAAACAGATGTTCCTGAAGAGCACTAGATCTAAAAACGTGTTTAATTAAAAAACAAACAAACAGGTGTTTAATAGATTATATGAGAAAAAGGTGGTTATAAAATAGTACTGTAGTTAAGAACACATTTTGAAAAAACAAAAATACCCCCTATAAATTCATATATTTATACATAGAAAAAAGACTCAACACACATATATAATTTTACAATGCTTATTTCTTTTGGAGGGATTATAGCAATTATTTTCATTCTCTTTGGGTTTATTTGTATATTCTAGAATTCCTATAATAAACAATACCATTTTTGTAATAAAATAAACCTAAAGGATTTTTAAAATATACCTGGCCATAAAATATACACACATAATCATGAAATCAAGTCTTTGCTGCACTGATATCTTCCCTGGCATAGGACCAAATAAATAAAAAAGAACATACCTCATTTTGGCATGAACTGTCAGTGAATCCAGGAGGTTCATTGGTAAGGGAGTAATGGATCCTGAAGCCAAACAGCTCGTTCCAGGAAGAGGTATCCTCATAATTCCATTTCCATAAATAGTTTCTACCAGAGCTCCCATGGGTAATGTAAAACATTCTGAATTTGTAGAGTATGCATTACACAGCAGGGCGATCTTATAGTCATTCATCTGTAAACTTTTATTTCTAAGACTCTGCTGTAGGAACCTAAAATTTCGAGTTCCATTCAACAGAAAAAAATGCAAATAATTTCTAGAAAGGTAACTTGCATTTCTAAAAAAGTTTAATTTCATGCAACTATATATTTATTCCTATAGGTATTATAGTTTCTGCCCAAAACATAGTGTTAACACATATAAAAGACTGAGAAGCATTTCAGAAAGAATGTAAATAATTATAAGTGAACACTGAATGGTTGTTAAGTATGTACTAGATATACTGCACTAAGATTCAGATAATGAAGAAATAACTCACAGATTCATGAACTAGCCTTCTACTTATCTGTCTGCTTAAGTACAATAATATACCTTCATTACAGATGTCACTAAGAAAAAATTGTTAAGGGTTACCTCATAAAATGAAAGCCAAATGAAATGTGAAGTCTGACTACCCTACAGTCTCCTATGAAGAGATCTGACAGTCAGTCCTTTTCAGAAGTTCAGCTATTCCTAACACCCTTGATGGAAGCCCAGTCCTATCTAAAAGAGGGCATCTTCTTTGAATAATTGCAGCTTTGGAAATGATGCAAGGGAGCATGCCAGCCAGATCAGCTCAATCAATCCTGGCAGCCCAGGGAGTGAAAGATATCTCAGTCAGATCACGCTCAAATTCCAAGTACTTAAGCAATTTTGAAACATTTTCACATGGTTTTGGAAATTAAGTATTTTAACTAAGGTAAAACGTGTAAAAGCAAAGATTAGACCTGAAAGTTAAAAGAATATATATATATATATAAATATATATCTCCACATACATATAAACAGGCTTGGTTAATCTTCTAGTTGCTTTCTGCTGCAATTGATCAGGTTCCCTTAGTTATAACGTACACATTAAATATTTACCCTTACCTCCAGTGGATGTGGGAAGATTTCCATACTTCACATAAATACTGAGACCAATATTAGTCTACAACCCACTATTTATTAAATTAAAAAAATGAACTGTCAAGCTACAAACAACTTACTCATGGTGAAGCTTTAGGGAATGAGGTATTGGAATCTGTAGCTTGGAGTTGTCATTTTGGGCTTTTCTATTGAGGTGAATCCAAATGCAGGTCATTGCAAAGGCATGAGTTGACTGGGGTTTGTTAATGTCAGGAACTGGGATAAACTAAAAAAGAACAATTTAAATATAAGAAAGAGTAGAATTAACTAATTATATATATTTTAGTAATCCATTTCTGCTATATCTCATAATTTAGCCCAACTGTCCTTTGACTGCTCAATAACACAAATCAGAAGATCTAACAGCTATCAAATATTGAAACTATTGTAAGATTGTTTTTACTTGCCAAGAAAATAACAGAAATCCACAGGTGCTTAGTCAAGCTTTTCCTACTGCCACAAAGCATTCATAATCACTAAATTTTTATTCTTGGACTCCCCTGGTGGCGCAGTGGTTAAGAATCCGCCGGCCAATGCAGGGGACCCGGGTTCGAGCCCTGGTCCAGGAAGATCCCACATGCCACGGAGCAACTAAGCCCGTGTGCCACAACTACTGAGCCTGCGCTCTAGAGACTGCGAGCCACAACTACTGAAGCCTGCACGCCTAGAGCCCATGCTCCACAGCAAGAGAAGCCACCGCAACAAGAAGCCTGCGCACTGCAACAAAGAGTAGCCCCGCTCGCCGCAACTAGAGAAAGCCCGCGTGCAGCAATGAAGATCCAATGAAGCCAAAAATAAATAATAAAATAAATTTATTAAAAAAATAATTTTATTCTTTAAAAATTAAACACATCATTATGAAAAAAATCACACCATTATCTTACTGAGTGTGATAAATATGAATACAGTTTCTAAAAGTCACATATATGCTTTCCAAGAACATATAAGAGACATGCAGTCTAAATGAGTAGCATCAAACATATTGTTTATTGATGGGTGAAATGACATGGATGTCTGGAATTTGCTTTAAAATCATCCGGCATTAATAAAAAAGCTGAGGAAAGGAGATGAAATAAGAATATTTCACGGGCAAATAAGCCCGTGTGCCACAACTACTGAAGCCTGTGTGCTGCAACTACTGAAGCCCGTGCACCTAGAGCCTGTGCTCTGCAGCAAAGAGAAGCCACTGCAATGAGAAGCCCATGCACAGCAATGAAGACCCAATGCAGCCAAAAAAAAAAAAAAGAATATTTCTTGGTGATGGGACAGGAGTTTCTCTTTCTATTTACTCTACATTTTTTGTGCATTTTAAAATTTCCATAATAAAATGTTTCTAGAAAATGACAATCATCAATATATACCATATTTTATTCAAATACCTTATATAATAAAACACTAGTGTGACACACTCAATTGGCAAACAACCAAAAAAACCATATTAACAGATACTGATATTATGTGGTCATTCAATGTGTATAGATTAAAACAGTTTCATGCTTTTAAAAACTGTAACCCTGTTTAGAATGTAGAGGAAGGCCTTGTCATACTAGATGTTCAACTGTGATTTAAGATAAACTTCAAAAATAATCTAGTTCAATTTCATCGCTTTATACAGGAGTAAACTAATGTCAAGAAAAACTGAATGTCTATCCCATGATCACAGCAATCACAAAAACTGGGAAAAGAACCATGTTTCCAGCTTTCAAGTCCAGTGCTCTTTTCACAAAATCACACTAAAATCCTTAAACATAAATTAGACATAATTCTAATCACATTGTTAACTATTTAGTAAAACTTACTTCTTTTTCTGGGTACAGAAGGTCAAAGAGCTTCATGACAGGGAGAAAATCAGCTAGTGCATTTTTCTGAATACTTCCAGAAATGAATTGCAAGAGAACCCACATCAGATGATCTCTGCCTTTAATCAGTCCTCGCCCTGCTAACTGTAAAAAATGTTTAAATACAAATCTACACAGCCAGTTAAAGAAACAGATACAGTAAAGTTTAAAGAAAAAAAAAAGAGAGAGAGAGAGAAACCTTGTTCTCAGAAAGTTAGCATCTAACATTTGCATTTACTAATTACTTTTTCTCCACTCAAGGCACACCAGCAAAGCCTTTTAAATTATTTTAATATTGTATGTTTTCTCCCTGACCTCCAAAACAACTATGCGTATCAAAAATTAAATGTTTTAAATAAAACATGATTAAGTCGATAATGTATGCATGAGAATCAAGTTTAATTTGGCAATATTACTAAAAATATTTCATCAAAACACAAGGAGTACTTTATTATACCAAAAGGATTAAATTTATTTTTTTTACTCCTCAAGGACTGGTTATCAAAAACACTTTTCCTGGTTTCCTGTAGATTATAACAGAAACCAGTGGTGGTGATAGGGGTGGTGGGTAAGAGGTGGTTGAAAGGATTTTAACAACTCTTTTGAAAAAATTTCCCCCAAATAATCTAGACTATCAAGATGTTACAGATACAACAACACTATTTTATTCCCATTCAATGTGTCCAAAGCCTTATGCCTAAAACCAACCCTTTCCACAACTTACTCTTCCACTCGTGTTCCCTGTTTTGGATTCATTGATCTACTCTTTCATTCACTGCCTAAGCAGAAACCAGTGAGTGATCCTAGATTCCTGTTACTCCCTGTCACCTATTGTCACCAAGTCGTATTCACCTCCCAGCATACCGGGTTTCTGGCTCCTCCTCTCTGTCCTGGTTTAGGTCTTCAGCATCTCTCACCCAGACCACTGCAACAGCTCCCTTACTAATTTCTTTGCTTCTGATTTTGGCTCTATCCATCTCTACATCACTGTCTTCCTACATGTGGTCATTAGCAGTAATTTTTCCAACTTGTATATGATGATGTCATTCCCTTCCTCATTTGCTTCCCAAAGTAAATTTAACTCGGAACAAACACAGGGTCATATAAAGTTCTCCATGTCTGGTCTTACCTTCCTGCTTTCTTCATCTCACCAACACTTTCCCTTTTATATTTTTCTTTCCAGTTATGACACACTTCTGTCCCTTTCCAAATGACTATCGTATTGTTATGGAAGCACTTTCTTATCTTTTCCTCTTGGCAAATTTCTACTTGTCTTTCAAGTAGTAGTTTCAAGATCCCTTTGATAAAGCCACTCCTGATGTCTTTAATAGGGACTATTCTCTCATTCCTATCACAAGGAAACATGTTTCCATTATGTGAAATATGATATTATAATCAAATTGTTTATACGCATATCTTCCCACCGGTAAAGAGATCTTTGAGGGTACTACACTAGTGCCTTTTCATTTTGTATCTCCTGGTCCTTGCACTGTGAATATGTGGAATGAATAAGTGAATGCAGTTTTTACGGTGACAAGAAAATGAGAAGTTAAGAAATCACAAAGGCACCGAACAAAACAGAAATCTGAGCTCGGAACTTCTGTTCACTAGGTAACATCCACACCAGTCTAAACCATACTAATCAACAGGTAAAGTGGCTCTGACAAAGGGTGTGGTACTTGCCTTCTGATGAAGAGAAAGGACCATATGTGGAAAACTTGCAAACTGGAAAAGCACAAAGAAAATGAGCTGACTCGAGAGATGCTGCCAGAGGAGTTGGCTTGTTCCCCCATCATCAAACTTCTCCTCGGTCTCCGACCGCTCCATGGCATAAACCACCAGATCCACCAGCTGGTCCTCCAGCACGGGGCAACGCTGCTTGTGCTGTAGGGCAGAGATTAAATACCGTATTCCAAAAGCCTCCCGGTGAGTTCCAGAAGTTACCAGTTAATGGGCACTAATCGTAACAAGGGGCTGAGACGCATGGGATGAAGTTGAACTTAGAAGGTTAAGGTTAGATTTAGTCTGTTAAAGCTGCATCATGTTACATTATCGTAGAGGATGAGTATCATAAAAAGTTATTTTTCAGGTCTCACACAAAACAGCCTTCCCATTAACTTCTGACTTTCACTATAGACACCACTGTTCCAATATGACAAAGGGCACTGCACAGTAGACAATTTTGTTATTTATGTTTTGAACAAAGATCATTTAAAAGACAGACGAAATGGGGATAACAGTACTAATTTTGCAATCTAGCTCAAAATATGAAAACCCTGGATTTCCAGGAATTAAATACTATGACAGGACAGCAAACAAAGCAGTGTGTGATCTATTTATTTAAAAGCAATCACCACATGTTTATACTAACTTTATATACAGAGGTATATCTAAATAGCTTCCAGATTACTCAATGTCTATCTTTCAACGTGTGGTATTGATCTGATACTGAAAGGAAAACTTCCTCTACAAAAAAAAAAAAAAAACAACAACTTGATCTCAAAGCTAAATCTCTGCTCTTCCCTCTTAGAAGCCAAACATAATGCAGCTTTAGTTTTAAATTAGACTATTTTAAAAATCTAAAACAAGAAAAAGAATTGAGTTTAAACACTAAAAATGAAAATGCAACTTCCCTTTCTAGAGGCAAAAAGATTTTTGCTTTTTTAAAGTGATTTTTAAAAATGTACTTTTACCAAAGGAAATATGTTAAGCCATATTTTAAGCCATTTTTATACTTTTAATAAAATGTTATATGACTTAATAGCCAGGCAGTTGGAAGCCTTTCTAATGAATACAATACTAACATAGATGCTTTCCCTATAAACTTTAGATGTGATTATTAGTCTTTTGCCATGAAAAAGGGATATGATTTCTTTAAATTTAGGGGGAAAATGCAAAATGGGGACGAATTTGGAAAAAAAACAAAACATAATGAATAGCATCCCCTCTTTTGCATGCTTTCTGCCAGCTCCAAACTTGTAAAGCTCCAATATAGCTGCACTTTCTTAAAGCATGCAAATAAAACAAACATCTATCCAAAACAGTAAGCATCAATGGTTGTTTCATATTTTTTCCAAAAACACAATGCCATGATCACAGTTCAATCACATTACAGGTTTACGAAGAGCAATATTAACACCACCAGTTGGGACTACGGTACTTTTCCTCCAAATGTAATTATCATTATGAAGCAGAGCAAAGTGCAACAGACAACATTACAAACTAGTTCTTAAATCGGCATGCACAACTACTGTGTACAGGGCTTGAAATTCACTAGTTCTGCCAACCACCAACAACCTAAGGAATGTGTCAGACAACACGAATTTAGAGCGAGATCATTCGAAGTATACAAGAGTCAGAAAAATTTGTGAAAAGAAGTAAAGCCAGAATTTCCAGTAGGAATTTTTCTTCAGTGATGGGAATTTGCTGCTTGTTGGAAACTGACCAATTTGGCATCTATTCCTCCGTCCATGATGGTCTTCCATCAGTCTGCTTCAGGAAAAAAGAATAAACTAAACAAAATTGGTTTTTAGCACCTGGGTCATTTTTGAGTTTCCCTTATTAGTATTAGCTATTTGTTTCAGAGAACTGGATTTTTACCTACATATTTTTAGGACTGCAGTGATTGGTGGTCATATAGTTAATGATTTACAGGAAAACCAAAAATATTAAGATTTTGGCAAAGTAAGAACAGCTAGGAAATTTACAGCCAAAGCTGATAAGCTTTCAGTTTATACCATGACTCAAGACTACCCCAGATTTTCTGTTAACAATTCAATCAGTCAGGAATCTCTATGGCACCAAATGCACTGGTTAGTCTGAGGGTAGCAGAACATCTGTCAGAATGAACTCTATATTTCCCAGGTGTTTTTGGTTAAATCCAAGGATAGTTCTCAAATCAAGTTTAGGGATAGCTTACACATGTTCCTTTTTTTTACTTGCCAATTTTAATAATACCAAAAAAAAAAAAAAAGAGGGAAAAGTCTGGAATATAAAATGATCTGTGCTACTAACTACTTTAGAATAAGTTTTGCTTTAGTTTTCAACTGCTAAAAGATAACGACATTAAAATTAAGATTCTCCACCACATAAATTATTTTATAAAGTGGAAGAAATGAAAATTTGTAAATCAGTTTAATGATCTGTGAATAAAGGCTAATTATCAATCATAGGGTGTGATAATTCTGGTAGCCAATGGATGCTATGTCTATGGCTATTCACAACTTGCTGAAAGCTTTCATAAATTTAAGTCTTCAAGATACAGGCATACAAATTGAATTAGTTTACATCATATGTATATGTATGTTTAGTTAAATCCTGTTTTAACAATAAGAATCTAAATTCAGTATTTTAACAATGCAATTTCTGCATAACAGCTCAAACTGTATCGGAAACTTGTATTAAATTTTCAGTTTTGGTAAACGCTGAAAATCAGGCACAAGGAATTAATAGAAACATTAACATTAAGCCCCACCCATGCCCCTGATTTTTTCCCACCACTGTTTAAAATGGCAAATGATAATGCTTTCCGTCTTAGTAAGCATATCCTATATTAAGTGGCCCCTGACATTTTCATATAACAGTTTTGGTACTGCTTATGTGGCGCAGTTTTAACATATTGTACTTAGGTGGGCGTAAGTTAACTTAAAATCATTATTTCAGTGCTAGAAATCAATTTTAAAGCAGTATCTATTTAGGACAGGTTGGGAAGCAAAATCCCATTGTATGTCATTTATCATATTCTCTACCAATCAGAACTGGAGTCCCATGCCAGTTAATACCACTTTCAATGGTGCCTTTTAAGGATAAACTGAGTGATCAGTCTAGTACTTCACTGTCTCAGGGTAGCCAGAGTTCATATACCACCACATAAGAGCTTGAGGAGTGAATCTGTTCTGTAATGCTCTTATTCAGTAGAAAGAATACAAACTCTTGTGCAAATACACAAAACAGGATTCTTACACTACGAACACTACCTTGCTGGTCACAGAACTGGGCTATTTATGACCTTCTGAATGCAACCAATTATCGGATAAAATACCATAGCCCAATTCCTACTGGAAAATGCAATATGGACAGCTCTTAAAAGGTTTCAAAGCTTTAAGTAAATTATTGCATTGCTAGAGAGAGGACAAGAAAGTATAGTGCAGGATATAGTTCTGTAATGATAAAAGATGTGATGAGATAACTTGTTTATTTTTAATCATATGCTTCTTATACAGTGTGCTCTCATTGTCTACCCTACTGTCCAGGTGGTAAAAATAATATATCAAGTCAATGCAGCATATATCTTACAAGTGCGCTCACTACAGTTTTCTCCCAAAACAATTAATGATGAATTGTGAACTTTTGACAATGTTTACACTACAGTGAGATCAATATTAATAATGTTCTGTCAGCATTTCCATTATAAACTTTATTTTTTACGGATTTATGTCTTAGTCATAAACTTTTTTTAGGTTGAAACTTGTTACTGAAAGGATCAGATCAGAAACACCCTTCTCTAAATTTTGTCAATTTCTAGTTTGAGAAGAGCTGTCCCCCAAAAGCAAAAAGCTAAGGATGGTTAAGGATATCTGGGGGAAGGTACTTGCAGCTCAAATGACCATGGGTACATTTATTCATCAAACTGCAAAAAGAAACTGAGTCAAGTATGCCTTAAAGATCACGGCAAAAATTAGTTTTAAGACATAGCATGAAGCATTCTTTCAAGGTTCACTGAATACTTACCTCTAACTCAAGTGAAAGCTGATCAGAGTTAAAGACTTGGTGTTTAAGATGTTACATTGACAGGTTATGTGAGGTTAACTGTCAGATACTGTGGTGTGAAGCAGTTTCAGTTTCACATGAACAAAGGCTTGTCCAAACAAGGAGACTTGGTAAATTTTTCAGAAGAAAAAACTTAAAATAATAAAAGAGATACTGCTACTAGGGTGAGGTTTGGCATGCAAAGTTTCAACACTGAGCAAGTTTTATGGCCAAGCTATATGTCCTTAAAAATAGGGCTTTATAAATGGAAGCACTGGCACAACCTTCACTATAGTATTGCAAACAGCAACGCTATTTTATATAACCTAGACAAGAATGTCTTTTTAAAATCAAAAAGCTGGTCTATTTTAATATGTTGGGCTCAAAAATTTTTAACAAAAATAAAGAGAACCACTATTTTGCTTAAAATCTCAAAGGTGAAAAGTCCTGGAACAGACTTGGGACTGTATAAGAGTTTGGTTTATAAAGTTTGGCCATTTCGTGTTCCTCCTGCCACAGGTGGACTTCAGCTGTGAGGCGCTCACTGCAGGAGGAGGACACTTCTGGCAAAGACTGACAAAGAAGGGTGTTTGTCAAGCAGGTGTGGGGTCACCTAAGAGTGTGACATTTCTTAGTCAACCTCCATGTTTCCAAAAAAACTTCCCCATGTAAAGCGTACCACTCCAACTTTTAAAAGTAACATATCTCTGTTAAAGTGCTTTTGTTCTCTTTTTTGTTTTGTTTTTAATTTGTTTTTGTTTTTAGGCAAAGCAACATAAGTATTTTTATTGATGTTGTTGTTTGTTTATGTTTTAATAGTCTGGAAAGATAAAGGCCACCACAAATCTTTCCATCTCTGAAAATTCCACCAGGCTAGCTTTAGCCCTAAGGTATGAAAAACAGTAAACTGGAGTGGGAAGGAAAAACAACCCATCAAAAAAGTGACAGGCTTTATCATGTGCCAGGTGTTGTCTCTTGATTTGATTAAAAAAAAAAAAGAATATGAAAAAAAAACAAACACCAAAAACCAAAACCAAAAACAATCCACCAAAAACAACTCTCATATCCCAAGAAGAAATTCATTTTAGTGGCCTTGGTCTCAGCATGGTCCTGCCAATTTCAAGCCCCGACCATACATGTATTTTCTAAATGGAATCAGTGGCTACAAAGCGGCCAGCGTATCGTTAGTCACAATACAACAGTAAGGTTGTGAACATACCTGAGCAATGTTCAAGGTCTAGAGCATTGGAGGATGGGCAGGACAAGACAGGACAGAACAAAAATAAAGGAAGAAAAAAAGAAAAGACAAAACAGTGACTATGAGGCCAGCCTCAAGGAACCCAGAGTCAGCACAAACCCTCCCACATGTTAAACCACCAAAAACAAACACACACCAAAAAGAAAAAAAAAAAATCAGCAATTGAGGCCATGCTGAAAATACCAAGGGTTATAAAAATAGACACCCAAACAACAAAAAAAGTCAAAAATTATGGTTAAGTCATGTGTAGGTTTCTCTGGCAAAAGGTATACTTGAAACTGGCCTTATAGAAAAAAAAGCAATGCAAAATAAACCAATTTTTAAAATATCTCCTTCTTAATTTAAATATTCTTAAAGCAATATATAAATGATAAGAACAATACATTGTTTAATAAACCATATATTAAAAAAAAATCACTGAATAGTTCTTAACTGTTTTGCTCAGTTAGCTATAGCAAAGAAAAGAGAAAAGAATAGTGCAGATTCTATGCAGAATTTACTAGGTTTCCAGCACAGTACAGTACCTGCTTATTTAAACCTAGCATATTGCAGACCATATCCCTGGAATAAGGCTGCTCCAAAACATATCTCAACAAAGCAGTCTGTGGTTCAAACAGATCCTTTAAAGAAAATAAAGAAAATTATTGCTTCAAGATCAAAGTTAATGTTAATTCAAATAATTTGAAATTGGGACCAAAAAATCCTCTAAAGGCACTTGTTACCTTCACACAGTAGGCAGTATCTAGTGGAAAAAAATCATAGGATTTTAGTGCTTACAATTAATCTGTTCCCACCCCTCATTTGATAAATGATGTAACTGAGGTGAAGGGACTTGCCCAAGGTCATAGAGGAAAACTTAGAAATGGCTTCAGCTACAGTCACGTGAAAGTCTTAAGCATCACTGTAGGGAAAGGATTTTTTTCCCCAGAAATCTAATCAAAGAGGAATGGAGGAAGTTTCTAATCATTCTCCTACAAGTGTAAACATAAACATCATTTCCAAATTTGGAGAGGACTTGATAGCACACGGGTTAAGAGTTCAAATCCTGACTCTACTATTTCCTAAATGTGGGGTCTTTTAATCAAGTTACTACCCCACTCACTGTCTCAGTTTCATCATCTGGATAATGGAAATATTAAGATGATAGTTAAGAATAAAAGTTGTTGCAAAGTAAGCTCTTAAAACAGTGCCTGGCACATAGTAAGTTCACAATAAGTTTCTCTGTTTTCATTATTACTGCTATCATGATTGCAAATTCCATTTAGTTTACCACTTTTTCATCTTCTAAAGTTTTGCTGACTAATATGCCAAGAACCCAGAATTGCCACTTTAGTTGCACTATTTTACGCTCCTCACTTTTGGAAAAGTTTCCTAATCACTGTCTATGTCATTTTTGACATGAAACATTTACATGAAAACAATCTTGCCCTCCCCATACCCTGCTCTGTCACTACTCCAAACCCCAAGATAATAAAATAAATTTTATATTTCATTATAGCTTTATGTCTATATCACATATTTCATTTTATGGATATTTGTGGATTTTTTTCCTTTGAGAAATTTCTACTCTACTTTTGTCCTCCCCTTTTGAAAAAAATCTAACAAATAGGAGGCTCACTCTTCAAATTTTAGGGACACTGCAAATTCATTTTTGGTCCCTGCTTTGTAAAGGAAAAGTGAAAACAAGGAATCAGTTAAAAACTTCAATTTTCTAACACCAAGTGCTTTGCCAGAAGTGGACCATTGGAACATAGACACCTGCAATATCATAAACCACAGGCTGTACTTGGATATTGAAATCATATGATAAACCATAAACTATCTTTCATTAAATATTTACTTCTTCAGTCTATGAAGAGACAATTTAGCATTACACATCAAATAAGCCAGGATGAAGACTCTTAGATGGATCAAAAAAGTTCCATCGTATTTAGTAACATACCTTATCATATGGCAAGAGGCCTTTCAAAGGAAAACGGAGAGTTGCAGGGTCCAATTTCCATGAATTACAAATGGCGCCTGAGTTATTTACAACTGGCAGAAGGCTGCAACGGCCTGTGTGCATTACAAAAAAATGTTTCTAAATAAATGTGAACATAGCAATGCCTGGTCCTTCATTCACTCTACAACTATTGAATGAATATCTATGCTGAACCAGGCACTGGTTAAAGATATGTTTTAATTAGATATAAGTTTGGGAATTTTCTTTGATTATTTTTAGCCCAGATGGTTAAAGAGCAATTTGTACAGGCCTTCCAAACTCACAAATGTTGCATTTGTCCAGGGACAGAGGTCTGCAAGCTACAATCCAAGGACAAAATCCACCTGTTTTTATAAAGCTGTACTGGAACACTATTGCTTTTGCACTGTAATGGCAGAGTTGAGTAGTTGCAGCAGACTGTATAGCCCACAAAGCCTAAAATATTTGTTATATCACCATTTATAGAAGAAGTTTACAGACGCTTAATCTAGGGTCAACCTGAGTAACTTTAAACATGATGCTCCTAGAAGCCTTAGATGTAGTATATGACCATCAATCAGTTCATGTATCCAAAGGCCTGATAAATACTGTCACTGCGATGTCCCACAGGCACCTCAAGTTCAACATAACTTAAACTAAATTCATCATCATCCTTCTCAATCCTTCCATAATTCATTAAGTGATGTCAGTATCTACTCAGTTACAAAAGCTAAAAGCCTAAGAATTATCTGCCTAGTGTCTGTTTAGTTTATTTTTGTATTTCCAGTGTCCAGAATAGCACCTGACTCACAGAAAGTGCTAAAAACTTCATCATTGACTAAATAATGTCTATATTCCAGGCTGTTCTGAGGCCACCATGATTTCTAGAAATTATCCAGGAATATATATGAGCACTGCAAAAATTGAAAAACACGTGCTTATTTTTAAAAGAAAATTCTGAGAATCTAACAAACATGAAAAAATGGAAAACAAAATAAATGAAATACAGAGCAAAGGTGTAAATTGGAATGGGCTGAGAGAGTCAGATAATCGAGGGGCAGATCTACTGCGACTTCCAGTTGCCTAGAGATTCCATGGTGCTTTACTAGCTCTACTAAAAGTTCCCTCTAATCACCAGGAAACACACCTTCTAGAATGGTTCTATCTGAAGCTTAGACCAGTCCAGACAGTTGCTTTTCCTTCCCTGTACTTAACACACAAAGTACCTGAAGCAAGTAAAAGGACATTATTAAGCTCCTAGAGTTATACTAAAATGACAAGTCACCAAGACATATATAAGATACCATCCATCAACTTTGTTCAATAGTCAGATCACTAAAGACCAGGTACTATTTAGTATATGTTGAATTATAATCCTACCGCAGATGGAGTTGATCCTTGCTGTGGGCCTGAAGGTATCCACAAAGTCTGATACCAGGTTTCCAAGTAACTAAAACAAAACAAAACAAAACAGAAAACAAATAAGTATAAAAATAAAATCAAGATTGCTCTGAATACAATAATCATTTACATAAAATGAGATAATATGTAAAGATTTAGTACAATTCCTGGCACATAAAATTATTCAAAGGTTAGTTCTCTTTTGCTTCCTTCCTTCCAATTACTTACCAGTTCATTTCTTCCTGAATTAAGCCAGGTCATACCACCATGTTCTTAGCTATTTGATGAAGCTTTGTATATTTCATCACATAATATATAAACTGTCTCAGCAGGACAGCAGAGAAATGAAAGAAATACATATTATGTATTATCTAAGGATAAAGTGACTGGTAAAAGAATAAGCACACAAAAAAATCACATTATTATCTAAGAATAAAGTGACCATTAAAAGAATAAGCACACAAAAAATCAGATTAATATAACGATTTTTAATAAAACTTTCTATTAAAAATTCTAGAAAATATCAAATTTACCCAGTGTGGAAGTTTTCCCTCAGGATATAATTTCCTGATCTCTGTGACTGCAAAATATGCTGGTAATAAACAAGCATTTCTTTCCAAGATATATGCTATAACCTAAGAAAAATAAGAGGGTCATGTTATTATTTTGACTACTCCCACAGAAAAGCCCCGTAAATGCAAAAACAACAAGAACTATGGTATTAAAAAGTAGAGATATTACTTCGTGGATTCACTGGGCTTAAACGGTAGCACAAAAAATCTGTTTATATGTGAATATCTAAAAATGAAGATTAATAAATAATAAAATGACTGCTGAGAGTAAGAAACATTGAAAATTCATCAATTATTTGTAGACTCCAACAGGAAGGCAACAGACTAACAATTCTTGCAACATTAGTTACAAAGCACAAAGGTCTTTTAAGTGGTCCACAGCTGATGTTTTAAAATGGTTGAAAATACTTTAATATCAATACTGTTGTTTTCATAGTTAAAAACCATGAATTAATTAAAATATAAAATTTCCCTTTGAAATATAACGAAAGTGAAATAGAACCTTTAAAACACGATTTTTGTAGAAGTAAAGAAATGGAACGTTTTACAAACTACCGTAAGTTTTAAAAGTACAGAACTATGTAAAACTAGACTTTTTTTAGGATATGACCAATGAATTGCAGACATGTTTAAATTACCTCTCTTGCTGCTAGAAGCTGCTGTACAACAGCTGAGCTCACTGTATTGGGAATTGTTAAGGTTTTCTCCAAAATCACTTTTAAGAGATCTCGAACACCCTGATAGAACAAAAAAAGTCATAGGTTAAAATATAAGAACGTCCCCGGTGCTAGTTAAAACATCTAAAGTTTTCAAGGTTATATACTTGGAAAAAAAAATGTTACCCTCAAGGTCACACTTTTGATTTTTTTCTGAACCAGAGCTAACATTCAACCCCCTAACATTAACCCAAGAGAAGTGTCATGTTCCAAAGCAGAATTCTAAAGAATGGCTTGCAATATGAATGAATGAAGAAAGTCACTTATAAATAAAAATTAGGGCTTCCCTGGTGGTGCAGTGGTTGAGAGTCCGCCTGCTGATGCAGGGGACACGGGTTCGTGCCCTGGTCGGGGAGGATCCCACATGCTTCGGAGCGGCTAGGCCCGTGAGCCATGGCTGCTGAGCCTGCGTGTCCGGAGCCTGTGCTCCACAACGGGAGAGGCCACAACAGTGAGAGGCCCACGTACCGCAAAATAAATAAATAAATAAATGAATAAATAAAAATAAAATTAAACTTTCCACACTCTGCTAAGCTTTTTTGACCTTCACAACATTAGAAGAGTTTCTATTACTATGAGGGTCCAAAAAGTTTAATTTGAGCTTAACAGACAGAAATATATTTGAATATAACTTGAAAATACTCTGAAAACATGGACAATAATACAAACTTTCTGGCAGATGACCTTTTCTACTCCTTCCCATTGCCTATTCTAACTTTATTCCCCCTTCTCATCATTCATCACATACTTTAATCCCTCAAACTTAGCGAATAAGGCCATTCTGTTAACTGGTCATCTACTCATATCTGTTACCAGTTGCATTATTTCAGAGCAGAATCTGATATATAGAGAAGAAATTTCATTCCATAGTATAAACAATGTGACCAATCTTGTAAAAAAGACAGACAAAACATATATATGAAAGAAAATAGAAACAATTATAAAGCACCATACAAATAAGTAAGGAGGTAAAAACTACATATTAATGCTAAGGGAAGTAAAAGTACAGAGAAAATAATCAGAAAAAGCTTCTTAGAATTAATTTTGTATTAAATCACGATTCAAGCCAATACTTATCAGTTAAGTCATTTTAGATTAGCAAAAATACAGACATAAAGCACAGGGTCAGGTATTGGCAAGTCTTTCAGAAAGGACAATAACAAAAGTGGCTTGAATGAAGGAGAAGCTTTTGCAGCTATGGAGCTCCTGAGATGTATTATGAGATACAATTAGAGAGTGTATGCTGTTGTTTTGGGTCAAGAGCAGAGTGCTGAAGACACCAGTTAAGGAAGGAAATGTGTCCAAGGGAGGTCAAGGTGAAGCAGGACTTGCTCCCTTCATCTGCTGATGCCTGCATCTCTTCTCAGTTCCATACACACCTGCTCTGTGCTTTCACTGGAAAGGGGCCCCAACATCCTAAGATCTGTGGCATGAAGGGACCCAGAGTCTGCTTGGTGCCTTCCCTACTTGTCACAGAAAGTTACCAGCCACCTGCATTTTTAAGAATGTTGGGAGGGGAGCAGAGAAGCTGTGAGAAACACTGAGCAATTTTAAATCCCTCCAGGAGATACAACAAAAAAGGAGACTTTGTAAGTGGTTCCACTTCACTTCTCCCATGTGAAATTAAGATATGTACACTTAAAAAGTAATCACACCTAACAACGATTACTTTTTATATTGAATAATTAGGAAAAAAATACCTTGTAATCCACTCCTCCAATTATTTTCCGAACCAGTTTAAATGTTAAGGCCCAAAGCTGTGTTCTTTCCCATTCAAGTGTGTCAGAGTTTATCAGGGATTCACAAACCATCCTAGAAAAAAGGAATACCCATTCCAATTACAAGACAGAATTTTTGCAAGTTCTCTAATAGCCAAGGTCTGCGTACTCTGGACATGATATTTGCCATAGTAAGTTTTTTAGCTGCGTTGGGTCTTCATTGCTGTGCGCGAGTTTTCTCTAGTTGTGGTGAGCGGGGGCTACTCTTCGTTGTGGTGCGTGGGCTTCTCATTGCGGTGGCTTCTCTTCTTGCAGAGCACGGGCTCTAAGGCACATGGGCTCAGCAGTTGTGGCGCACGGGCTTAGATCTCCGTGGCATGTGGGATCTTCCCAGACCAGGGCTCGAACCCATGTCCCCTGTATTGGCAGGCAGATTCTTAACCACTGTGCCACCAGGGAAGTCCCAGTAAGTATTTTTCATAAAGGTACATATTACTCAAGCACACTTTCAAAAAATTATGTATAGTATTTTACATTTTTTGCTTATATGAAAGACTAAACACAAAGTAGAACTAAATAATATTAATTACATTATATTTTTACTAGAAAGATATGTACCAAAAGCTATTGGTTAAATAGTTACCATTTACCAGTTTGTGGCAAACTGTATTTTTCCAAGATGGCTGCAAGAAGACTTTTGATCCCACATGCTCTTCTAAAACGTGACACTGATACTCCTCCCATGAAAAGTATCAGTGTCATTCTCTTCCCCTCAACCTGGGCAGGCCTAATACTGGCAAATGGGACGCTGTATGACTTTCAAGGCAAGGTGATAAAGCTTCTGCCCAGCCCTCTTATGAATGCTTGCTCTTGGACTCCACTATGCTGTGAGAAAGTCCAGGTTACATGGAGAAGGCACATGTAGGTTCTGGCCAACAGTGCCAGCTGATGTCTCAGATGACAGCCAGGTATCATCCAACAGATATGAACGGGGAAACCTTCGTCATGACTCCAGTCGTAGCCACTATCTGATTGCCATCACTAAACCTGAGAAAAAACTACATACTACTTGCCCAGTCAAGCACTATAATCATGAATGTTAATAATAAAAGGATTATTATTGTTTTAAGCCACAAAGTGTTGAAGTAATTCATCACGCAGCAAAAGTAAACTGGAACCGACTGAGCAATTCCACTCCTGGGTATATAGCCAAAAAAAACCAAAAACACTAAACTGAAAAGATACATGCACCCCAATGTTCATAGCAGGATTATTTACAATTGCCAAGATATGGAAGCATCCTAAGTGTCCCTCAACAGATGAATGGATAAAGAAGACATGCCCCCCCCCCCCACACACACACAGTGGAACACTACTCATCAAAAAAAAAAAAGAATGAAATTGTGTCATCTGCAACAACATGGATGGACTTGAAGGGTATTGTGCTAAGTGAAATAAGTCAGACAGAGAAAGAAAAATACTGTATGATATCCCTTATATGTAGAATCTAAAAAGTACAATAAACAAACTAGTGAATATAACAAAAACAACAAAAGTTAACTGGAACAAGCTCATCAACATGAGTGATTTTAGTCTCTGGACTGAAAGGCAAAGTCTGCCTGGTTTTGAGCACCATAAGTATATAATTCTAAGAATACTGCATCCTAGAAATTAAAAATGAGATATTACAAAGGATTTCTTGTTGAGCCCAACTTCCTTCTTCATTCCCTTATCCTTTTACAACAACCACCTCAACCAATTTCTAAACTTTAATAAAAAAGAAAATTCTGGGCTTCCCTGGTGGCGCAGTGGTTAAGAATCCACCTGCCAATATAGGGAACACGGGTTCGAGCCCTGGTCCGGGAAGATCCCACATGCTGTGGAGCAACTAAGTCCGTGTGCCACAACTACTGAGCCTGCGCTCCAGAGCCTGTGAGCCACAACTATGGAGCCCGCGAGCCACAACTACTGAGCCCACGCTCCACAACTACTGAAGCCTGGGCGCCCTAGAGCCCGTGCTCCGCAGCAAGAGAAGCCACCTCAATGAGAAGCCTGCGCACGGCAACGAAGAGTAGCCCCCACTCACTGCAACTAGAGAAAGCCTGTGCACAGTAACAAAGACCCAATACAGCCAAAAATAAAATAAAATAAAATAAAATAAATAAATTTATAAAAAAAAAGAAAGAAAGAAAATTCTTTAGATTGCTCATATTCACCATTAAACATACCTGGGTGGAAGGAGACCAGTCTCGACCGCCATTGCTAAGCAGTCATAAAGAAAAGAAATTCTTTTAGGACTATGCTGGCCATGAATGAATTTAACAATCCACTGGATGCATTGTTCGTGAGATTCCTGGAAAATCAGAAAATGATTAAACTTTAGGTCTAAACTTACATTTTGCAACTAACAAATAGCTAATAGTACCTGGGAGTATATCAAGACTATGAATGAGATACCCCATTATAAATTCATGGATGAAAACAAATTCTAAAAAAAAAAAAACTGAAAAAAATTCAGATTTAGTACTTGAGTTATAGTAAGCTTAAAATCATACAATTACATAAACTTCCACCATTTTTACTACCTGGCACCTCCAAAAGGAGTACGATTTTATTAGCATATTCATGATCAATAGAAAACTCTAGCAAAGATTGTGTACGGCATTGTAAGCAGTGCCCTTAATGGCAGATATAAATATTCCTGTCACTGGGGGGAAAATCCACTATGAATTAGTATATCAGCCTCATGAGAATTTCGTGAGTCTAATCCCTAAGAGCCCAATGAGTTATGAATCTAATGACATAACCAATTTCTAGACTTGCAAAACTTTAAATCTGATACCAAAATGTAGTACCCAAATCACAGATTATCTTCTAGGATATACTCAAGATGTCTTGCTCCTCTGTGCTACCACTGTCCCTGATACATACTTCTACTGTTGAACATATAATGCTGATTTAGAAATACTTATTTTCTTCCCAGGTCCTCCATTAGAATATAAAATTTTCGAAGACAAGGGCTGTATCTTAACTCATAAAATGTTTAATGAATTATTAAAATATTAAAGTATGTCATAAAAATGTTCAACATCACTCAGAGAAATGCAAAAATAAAACCACACTGAAATAAAATTTCTCCTGTTTTAGATAGGCAAAGATCAAAAAGTTCAAAGATCAAAAAGTAGATTACCACTCTACTATGAGGCTCTAGGGAACATATAGGTACTCTTATACATTGCTATCGGGAGTATAAATTGGTAAAACCCTTATGGAAAGCTATTAGGCAATTTCTATAAAAACTACACATAGACATACCCTCTGACCCAGCAATACTATAAATTTACTCTGTGTCCCATGCATAAAACTGTTCATTATAGTATTATTTAAAGTGAAAAAAGGTAAGAAGCAACCTGTCAGTTGGTAGGAAACTGGTTAAATAAAGGAAGGTGCAGCCATATAATAGAATATTATGTTGCTATAAGTAAGAAAGGAAGGCAGAAGTAACTCTTAATGGATGGATGTAGAATTACTTTGAGAATTTAATATTAAGAGGAAAAAAGCAAGGTGCTAATGAACAGTGTACACGGCATATGAACATTCTATAAAAATGATTCTATGCATAAAACACTTCTAGGGGCTTCCCTGGTGGTGTAGTGGTTAAGAATCCACCTGCCAATGCAGGAGACACAGGTTCAAGCCCTGGTCGGGGAAGATCCCACATGCTGCAGAGCAATTAAGCCCCTGCACCACAACTACTAAGCCTGCACTCTAGAGCCCACACGCCACAAATACTGAAGCCTGTGCACCTAGAGCTTGTGCTCTGCAACAAGAGGAGCCACTGCAATGAGAAGCCCGCGCACCTCAATGAAGAGTAGCTCCTGCTCGCCGCAACTAGAGAAAGCCTGCGCGCAGCAACGAACACCCAATGCAGCCAAAAATAAATAAATAAATGTATTTAAAAAAAACGCTTCTAGAAGGAAACATAAACTGGGAATGCTGTTTGCAGACAGAAAAAAAAACAAGCAATTAAGCTAAGAGAGATGGAAGGCAGATTCATCATTGGGTCCAACTTTTGGTCCAACCCTTTGCATTTTGTACCGTATGAATATATTATCTATTAGAAAATAATTAGGGTGCTTCCCTGGTGGCACAGTGGTTAAGAATCCGCCTGCCAACGCAGGGGACATGGGTTTGAGCCCTGGTCCAGGAAGATCCCACATGCCACGGAGCAACTAAGTGCGTGTGCCACAAGTACTGGGCCTCCACTCCAGAGCTCACGAGCCAGAACTACTGAGCGTGTGTGCCACAACTACTGAAGGCCGCGTGCCTAGAGCCCGTGCTCTGCAACAAGAGTAGCCACCACAATGACAAGCCTGCGCACCACGACTAAGAGTAGCCCCTGCTCGCCACAACTAGAGAAAGTCCGCATGCAGCAATGAAGACCCAACACGGCCATAAACAAATAAATAAAAAGAAAACAAATAAGTAAAAGAAATTAAAAAAAACTAATATATTGAAACTCTGTGATTCATGTCTGAGTAGCAAGTCTTAACCACCAGCAGCTCAACTGCAAACAGTTCTCATTTTCCTACCAAAATGCACCATGAGAAGATAAGGTACTACTGGACTATGAGCTCTTTAAGGATCACACACTTTGTCTTTTTCAAGGCTGAATTTTCTGGTGAATGTTTTCTGTTACTAAGTTTTACTGTTCCTTTCCTCAGTTTTATTATATCTTTGTATCCTTATTGTGGTATCTTTGTATCAATGCTGGGCCAGTTCCTTTGTTGAGTAAATGAATGAAATTTTTATCCATTACAATCCCTAACACAGCTGTTGTGAAGTGCACCAAATAAATCAGCATAGGATCAAAATGGTTTTATATAATCTAACCTGGGAGAGATTTATAAAAACAACTCACACTGTGCTGTCGTCAACCTGATTTTTCAATACAGATTCTCTACTGGAAGAATACAAATTGAAACAAATGGAAATCAGAATAGACAAATAAAAGATGATGACAATTTTATTTCTCCTTTTCCAGAAAGACCTTAACAGCAACATCAAAGAAAATGTGAAAAAAGAAAGGGTCAAAAATCATCAGCTGAGTGTATTAAAAATGCAGAGCTCACCTGAGAAAGACCACCCCAAAACTGTCTGAAGGCCCCCAAACAGCTAATTAGTTTTGTTTTTTCATCTTCAGGGGTGTCCATAAACATGCTAAAAAACAAAAATAGCATTATTTGCCACTAGTTTTAAAAAGGTAATTCAACATAACCAGAATAGTGGATCTTATAAACCTCCAAGACAGGCCTAAATAAAATCTTTAAAAGGTACTATCAGGTAAAAACACAAAAATCTGCCATGCATATACTCACCCAGGGAATGCCTCTTCTATAATTTCCGTTTTCTGTTAAAAAAAAAAAGTAAACGATGTGAATTTTGTTTTTTAAAAAGGGAGGGGAGGGGCGTCCCCGAGCAAAATAATACAGTGTAACAAGGGCAAGTCACCTTAATCAGCAACGCGCAGAAATAAACAATACCTGCCTGCTTGGCCTGTAACAAAGGGTGTTGTGGATTTAAAAGGAGACTTGGAATTGGACAGCAGTTTGAGAACTGCTCAACCGTTGCACACATACACGGTTTCACAACAAAGAAGAGATGGAGGAGAGGTTGCCCGGGCCGGGTTTCTTGAGCCGTTGCCCGCGAGCCACCCCCTCTCCCAGCCATCGTCCTGGATCCCTGGCCGTTCCACTCACCACCACCTCCTCAAAAATGCTCTGCAGTTGCGTCTCCATCTGGACCATCTCCCCCGCCTTCCTTGGACACCAGGCGCGCTGCCCGGGTCAGGCCCGAGATCCGGCAATGGAGGGGCAGAGGGCCGCAGACGCCTGTAGGAAACCTCAGCTCGCCGGGATCGGTTTCTTCCCCAAGCGCCCAGCTGAGCCCGGCCCCCGTTTGTTGCAGGGCCCAGCAAACAACCGGAAGCTGCACGGAAGCCGGAGCGCTGGGTGCCCGCTGATTACGAAACCCGCAGAAACCGGGGACCCAGTCAGATGGTTCCGCATGTGGAGAAGTGCGGCTCGCGAGCCAGACGAGAACGCCCCTAAGTGGAACCTCGAGCCTAAGTCACCCCGAGGCCCGGTCGGCTGCAGGCCGCCACTTCCCGGCTGAAGCGGGAATTGCTTCCAGCTTGGTGCTGATGCTTTTGCACGGCGGGAAGAAAACAAGCTTGAGACCCAGGGGCTAGAGCCTGCTGGAAATGCTCCTCTTGCGACCTGGGTCAACCTGATGTCTACGAGCTGCTGACCTTCTAGGACTGTCAGCAGCCTGGAGCCAGGAGTTGAAAGCTCACTTTTCTAGACGACAGGGACAATGCCTTCTTGACTATGGTAACCCCAGTGCCTTACAGAGTGCCAGAAGCACAGCAGGCTTTCAATGAAGGTTGAAAAGGTGAATGAACGCATCACTACTGATTTTTAATTAAAATAATCGAATAATAATATATACTGTTTTCAGTTATGATCATCTAAAATAATATTTATCATAACTGAATACATATAGCCTCTTTGGTGGTGGGTAGGGATGGAGAAGGGTGGCAAAGAGGAAGGTTGATTCAGTGGCATGGTCGGAGCAGATACACTGAGTGGTGTGCCCCCACCGCTGTATTCTTTCAAGCATCAGTTGACATTTTTGTGGAAACTTGCTCTCATTCTTCAAGCTGATTTAGGCGTCTCTTCTTTGTCTTCATATAACACTTTTGTGTATAAGTAGTAGAGGACTTCATTTATGGAATATTTATCCACTGTTCCCTCAGTGCTAGACACGATGTTAGGTATTCAATGAACTGTATTGCAGAGTGTATTTTTCAGAATATCTGAGCTATTATAGAAGGGTGACAGAGCCAGAATTATTAAAATCCAAGTACCCTAGCAACCTATTGTTCTTTTTTGTATGTTAAACAGATTATTTTATTGTGGATTGTCTTCAACCAGATTCACTTCTAAGACAGCTTTCATTTGCTAGCAGATTTCCACGTTTCGGCTCTGTGTTTAGAAATTGGTATATTCTCTCTCTTTTTTTTTTAAACATCTTTATTGGTGTATAATTGCTTTACAATGGTGTGTTAGTTTCTGCTTTATAACAAAGTGAATCTGCTACACATATACACATATCCCCATATCTCCTCCCTCTTGTATCTCCCTCTCACCCTCCCTACCCCACACCTCTAGGTGGTCTCAAAGCGCCAAGCTGATCTCCTTGTGCTATGCGGCTGCTTCCCACTAGCTATCTATTTTACATTCGGTAGTGTATATATGTCCATGCCACTCTCTCACTTCGTCCCAGCTTACCCTTCCCCCTCCCCATGTCCTCAACTCCATTCTCTAGTCTGCGTCTTTATTCCTGTCCTGCTCCTAGGTTCTTCAGGGAAATCGGTATATTCTCAGCAAATGCCAGCTACTCTTGATATTGGCCAGGGCTTGTACAATTAAGTAGGTAAAATGGTCAGGTAAGAATTATTTGTCATTACCAAATACAAATTAATTTTTATATTATGCTTGCTGATGCTCTATTCATTGAATAAAAGTTGACCATCCATTTCTAGACCTTCTTCAAGTGTTTCCCCCCAAGTCATTTTTTTAAATTGATGTATAATTTGTATACAGTGAAATGGATATTTTAAATATACAGCTCCATGAATTTTGACAAATGTTGACACTTGTTTAACTACTACCTCAGGCAAGATATAGAATATTTCTATCTTCCCAGAGAGTTCTTAGAGTCCTTTTGCACGCAGTCCCCCTCCCAGAGGCAAACACTGGTTTAATTTAAGTAATCATTAATTAGTTTGCATGTTCTCAAAGTTTATATAATTGGATTCACACAGTATTTACTCTTTTGTGTCTAACTTCTTTCACACAACTTTGTATTTTGAGATCTAACCATGTATATCATTCCATTGTATGAATATACCACAGATTATTTTTCAATTCACCTGTTGATGGATATTTACATTTTTAGTTTTGACTACTACAAATAAAGTTGCTATGAACATTCTCAAACAAGTCTCTCTGTAGAGACATATATTATTTTTCTAAGAGCAGAATTTTGGAGTCATATGGTGAGTATATGCTTAACTTTATAAGAAGTTAAGAAGCAAACAGTTCTCCAGAATGGTTTTTACTCTTTTTACACTCTGATACTACAGATCTGTGTGGTTTCTAATTGTTCTACATCCTTGTCAGCGTTTAGTGTTGTCAATCTTTTTACTTTTAGCCGTTCCAATGGGTGTGGATTTTCCTGGTGACTAATGATGTTGATTTTTTTTTAAATGTGTATCTTATAAGCTATTCAGATATCTCTTGTGAAGGGTCTGTTTAAGCCTTTTGCTTACTATTAATCAGGTGATTTCTTATATACTCATTTGTTTGTAGGAGTACTTATATATTCTGTATACAAGCCTTTTATCAAATCAATGTATGGTGAACGTTTTCTCTCTGTTTTGGCTTGCTTTTTCATTTTTAAAATGATATCTTTGGGCTTTCCTGGTGGCGCAGTGGTTGGGGGTCCGCCTGCTGATGCAGGGGGCGCGGGTTCGTGCCCCGGTCAGGGGGGATCCCACGTGCCGTGGGGTGGCTGGGCCTGTGGGCCATGGCCGCTGGGCCTGTGCATTCGGAGCCTGTGCTCCGCGGCAGGAGGGGCCGCAGCAGTGGGAGGCCCGCGTACCGCAAAAGAAAAAAAAATGATGTCTTTGATTACCAGAAAATTTTAATTTTGATGAAGTCCAATTTATTATGTTTAAATTTTATGGTTATTGTTTTAAGTAGCCTATGAAATCTTTGTCTACCCTAAGGTCATGGAGCTATCCTCCAATGTTTTCTTCTAAGAACTAAGCTTTATATTTAGTATAGATAGTGTAGATATATATTTCAAATATTTAGATCCATGATTCATCTTTAATTAGTTTTTGTAGGTGGGGTGCATGTGTGTGTGTATGTGTTAGGTGGGGCAGGGCTCTCTCCTCCTTGTTTCCAGAGGG
The DNA here is from genome assembly GCF_964341445.2 of Mesoplodon mirus. Lineage (NCBI taxonomy): Eukaryota > Metazoa > Chordata > Mammalia > Artiodactyla > Ziphiidae > Mesoplodon > Mesoplodon mirus. The sequence goes on along the minus strand of NC_138986.1, from coordinate 31,238,231 downwards.
GTCATGGCTGCTGCCTAGGGCTGAGTTGCTCAGCTGCCACCCTGATGGGCCTAGAGAACAGAGCCTCAAGCTAAAGAGAATTATTCTTGAGCCTTAAAATCTAATGGAATTTTCCCTGCCAGGTCCCAGACTCGCTTGGGACCCATGTGACCCCTTCTTTTTGACTTCTTCTTTTGGAATAGGAATGCTGGTCTCACCAGTGTATTTTGAAGCAGATAACTTGTTTTGTAGTTTCACATGTTCATAGAAAGGAATTTTGCCAAAGGATGAATCATACCTCTAGTTTCATCCATTTGTTATATCACTGTTTGTTGAAATTACCCTTCTTTCTTCATTGCATTGCCTTGTATTAGTCTGGGTCTCTTTTTAGACTCTCTATTCTGTTCCTTTGATCTATTTGTCTATCCTTATACCAATATCATATTGTCTCAATTGCTGTAGCTAATTACTAAGTCTTGAAGTAAGGTAGCTTAAGTTCTCCAAATTTATTTTTTTTAAGCTTATTTTGGTTATTCTAAATCCTTTGCATTTCCATATAAATTTTAAAATCAGCTTGTCAATTTTGATAAAAAAATACTGAGATTTTGGGCTTCCCTGGTGGCGCAGTGGTTGAGAGTCCGCCTGCCGATGCAGGGGACACGGGTTCGTGCCCCGGTCCTGGGAGGATCCCACATGCCGTGGAGCGGCTGGACCCGTGAGCCATGGCCGCTGGGCCTGTGCGTCCAGAGCCTGTGCTCCGCAAGGGGGAGAGGCCACAGCAGTGAGAGGCCCGCGTAACGCAAAAAAAAAAAAAAAATACTGAGATTTTTATTGGGATTAAATTGAAGCTATAGTGTAATTTGGAGATAATTGATACCTAAGCAATATTAACTCTTTTAGTCCACAAACAGAGTTGATCTCTCCATTTATTTAGTCTTTTATTTTTTTCAGCAATCTTTTATAGTTTTCAGTGTGCAGATATTACATATCTTCTGTTAAATTTAATCTTATGTATTTTATATGCGTTTTGGGGGAGATGGTATTTCACATAGCATTTTAAAAATTCTGTTTTCCAGTTGTTTATTGCTAACATATAGAAATACAATTGATCTTTGGATATTGGTCATTAATCCTGTGACCTTGCTCAATTCACTTTTTAGTTATAGTAGTTTTTTATAGAACCCTTAGAATCATCTATGTCCACAATTGGTCATCTGTAAATAGGACAGTTTTACTTCTTCCTTTCCAACTTACTTCTTCCTTTATTTCTGTTTCATGCTTTACTGTATTGGCTAGGACCTTCAGCAGTACAATGTTGAATAGAAGTGGTGAGAACACACACCTTTGCCATGTTCTTGATCTTAGGGGGAAAACAGCCTTTCATAAAGTCTGATGCTAGCTGTAGGTTTTTCACTGATTTTCATTATCATTTCATTGATACTGTTTGTCAGATTGAGGAAGTTCTTTTCTATTCCTAGTTTACTGGAAGTTTTTATCATGAATAGATATTGAATTTTGTCAAATGTTTCTCTGCCTCTATTGAGATTTTTCAGTTTTACTCTGTTAATGTGATGGGTTTAATTGATGGGGTTTTGAATTGTGGGAGAAGGGAATTTCCCCCTCTTTTTCCTCTTAGTTCTTTTGGATGGCAATTAAAAGGACATAAGGCAGATTAACAGGAGAAAGTCAAATTTATTACATATATACAGGGAACCCTCATAAGCATAAAGAATTCCAAAGACAGTAAGGCAAGATGAGGTATATTTATTATTCTGGACTGGAGAGAAGGAGGTAGGGGTCTGGGACTTCAAAGGGACATAAGGCATTCACAGGAAGATGAAAAGAATTAATATTTGGTAAGCATATGTTTGCTAGGCCATCTAGAGACAGTGGAACACAGATAGGACTTTAACTAGCCTTGGTAGGTTCCTCCTACCAAGGTGTCTACCACACGTAGCTTATATTTTACTATAGTATCTATGGTGTTGACTCCTTCCTCAAACAGGTCTTCTATCATAAATTATTTTAGACAATAAATGGGGGAAGTTCAAAAGTTCTTCCTGAGCCTTTTCAGCATGCCAGAGTGGCACATCTTGGGGTAGCCTGCCCTGAACCCCATCAAAATGCTAAACCAATTTTGCTTCCATGGGATACATACTATTCGGTCATGATATGTTATCCTTTCTATATATTTCTGGATTCTATCTGCTAATATTTTATTGAGATTGTATTTTTTTTTCATATGCTACTATCATCGCCAACTCCTAACAAAACATGCCTTTTTTTGAATAATCAACTTTAACTAGTGAAGAAAACTGCTAGGAGTCATAGGCCTCCAAAAGCCCTTTAACTTTTTTTTTTTTTTTTGAAGGCTGTGGAATATCTTGTACAGCTGAACTCGTGTCGTTCACTTGCTAGGTGACGAACTAATAATTCTCCTGTCGTGGCTTTGACCTGGCAGATATTTAGTTCCCTAACATTTGTAATATGTATATACAACACAATATGCCCTTGTTACCACGTAAGAGCTTCTAAAAACCTGAAATGAAAGAATTCAAATTTCCTGCTACAGAGTAGCTTCAAGAGTTAGGCTGAGTGTATTAGTTTGCTAGGGCTGCCGTAACAATAGAAACTGGCTGGCTTAAACAATAGAAATGTACTTTCTCACAATTCTGGAGGTTAGAGGTCTGAGATCAAGGTGCTAGAAATTTGAGATCAAGGTTTCCTATTTTACTCAATAAGTCAAAATCCATTATTATCATTACTTATTTTGATAAATATATAAGAAATATTTATGATTCATAAATTTATCAGTTGGTTGGTTTCTTCAGAGGCTTTTCTCCTTGGCTTGCAGATGGCTGTCTTCTCCCTGTGTCTTCACATGGTCTTCCCTCTGTGCATGTCTGTGGCTAATTTCCTCTTCTTATAATGACACCAGTCATATTGGATTAGGGCCCACCATTATGACCTCATTTTAACTTAATTACCTCTTTATTTGGACCCTCTGTCCAAATAAATTACATCTTCAACATGTGAATTTGGAGGCATACAATTCAGCCTCAAAACTCCTTCCTCTGGGCCCCCAAATGCATGTCCTTCTAGCATGCAAAATACATTCAACCCATTCCAATAGCTCTCAAATCTTAACCATTCCAGCATCAATTCCAAGTCCAAACTCTTGTCTAAATATCCTCTAAATCAGTATAGGTGCTTCAGGTGTGAGGCATTCTGAGGCAAAATTCCCCTTCAGCTATGAGACTGTGAAACCAGATAACAAGTTATCTGCTTCCAAAGCACAATGATAGGACACGCCTAGGATATACATTCCCATTCCAAAAGGGAAAAATTGAAAAGAATAAAGGGGTCACAAGTTCCAAGCAACTCTGAAATCTAGCTGGGCAATTTCCACTAGATTTTGAGGCTTGAGAATAATCCTTTTCAGTTTGATTATTTGCTCTGTCCTCCAGGATGGGGGGTGGGGGGGTGGCTCGGTGAAGCTTGTAGGCACCTAAGTGGCGTGACATGGGCATCCAAGCATGGGAGGGGTGGTGGTGAGGTTGAGAGGCTGGTTGCATACAGGGGAGTTTATCAACTAAGCAGAAATAGTAAGTTCAGTGAAAGTCTGGTTTCACATTGTGGGAGAAGAGGAATACCTATGTGGAAAGAGAAAACTAGGATGAACCCTACAGTGCTTGATTGAAATTGGATATTTTGATATGAACTCATGGATTTAATAGATGGGTAGTTTTAGAAATAAATACAGTATGAGCTGTCCTAGCTTTCCTCAAACATGACCAAAGCTTTAGCAGAAAGAAAAATTATGTGGAGCAGCAGATTGAGCAAAAGGGTGAACATAAAACTGTACCTAAGGAAGTATAGTAGTATTCAAATCAGTGTGATTTATCAGTGCAATTTTGCATAGTGGAGGCTTGGTGCTGAGAACAGGAAATATGTCAAAAGTTCAGAAAACAAGCTAAGGCAGAAATAGAGGTAAAGGTGACCAGCAGGACTTGTGAGATCAACCAGGATGTCTTGTAAAAATGACATCTTGTGAGACCAGCAGGACTTGTGAGATCAACCAGGATGTCTTTGTAAAAACGGCTAGTATATTTGGATCGCTGTTAGAGCTGGTCTTAGGACAAATAGTTGAATCATCCTGGAGAGTGAGTCAAAGGTAGTACCTCTCAGAATTGGAGAGCCCTGAAAGCCAGGATGGGTTGTTTGAGTCATCAGCTAATGTGATGATCACTTTGGGCTTGTAAATAATGGAGTGAGCTAAGAGACAGAAAGAAAATTTGGTTTCCTTTCTGTCTCTTAGAAAATAAACATTTGGTTTAGAAGAAATACTGGGCCAGATTTGAGGATCAGGGGATGCACCTACCTCCCTAAGGAATAGGATATAGCAATTCTAACGGAAAGCTGGAAACCATAGATGCTGAGGATGGAGATGAAGCAGCTTAGAATCTTTGGAGGATGGGAAGAGACCAGTCAGTTGTCTCCTACTGTTGTCATCTTCTTCTCCCCCTAGCTTGGTGATGCTTGTCTTAGTTGAAGCCAGGTGTAGAAACAGGGGTCAAAGTCCATTCAGGTGGAGGAGGCTTTATTTTTGTTTGTTTGTTTGTTTTTGGCAGTATGTGGGCCTCTCACTGTTGTGGCCTCTCCCATTGCGGAGCACAGGCTCCGGACGCGCAGGCTCAGCGGCCATGGCTCACGGGCCCAGCCGCTCCGCGGCATGTGGGATCCTCCTGGACCGGGGCACGAACCCATGTCCCCTGCATCGGCAGGCGGACTCTCCACCACTGCGCCACCAGGGAAGCCCTATTCAGGTGGAGGAGGCTTTTTAAAATGAGAGATGTGAACCATGAATTATTGTCTTTCAGTTTGGCTGTGCATGGATTAGTTACTAATACCTGATAAGGTTCTTCCCATTGTGGCTGCAAATAATCTTTTATTTGATGTCCTTTCCAATAAACAGAATCTCTAGGTTGTAATTTATGATCCTTTTCATTTCTTGGGCATTTGCTGTAAAGGTAGTTACTAATTTTTTTAAAGTGTCTTAATAAGACCCTGGCAATAATGTAATATATTTCCTTTGAACCATTGTGGGTGAAAGTTTCCAAAATATTGTTTTCCCAGAAAACCATTTTCTCAGCTGCCCAATGGATTAAAGAATGTACATGCTGGGGAGGCTTCCCTGGTGGCGCCGTGGTTAAGAATCCGCCTACCAATGCAGGGGACACAGGTTTGAACCCTGGTCCAGGAAGATCCCACATGCTGCGGAGTAACTAAGTCCATGCGCCACAACTACTGAGCCTGCACTCTAGAGCCCGCGAGCCACAACTACTGCACCCACGTGCCTAAAGCCCGTGTTCCACAACAAAGAGAAGCCACTGCAATGAGAAGCCCGCGCACCGCAACGAAGGTAGTAGCCCCTTCTCTCTGCAACTAGAGAAAGCCCTTGTGCAGCAAGAAAGACCCAACGCAGCCAAAAATTTATTTTAAAAAAAAAGAATGTACATGCTGGAGTAACGGCAATTTGGCTTCACTAGACTCTATAAGTTTTGTTTTGTTTTGTTTCATCAGGTCTAAACCATATATGCGTAGTGGGATCAAAATTCCCCCCTTTTGTTGCCGTGTCCGTTTCCCTTCTGTAGTGGCAATTTCTTTTTCTTTTTTTTTTATACAACTTTATTGGAGTATAATTCCTTCACAATAGTGTATTAGTTTCTGCTTTATAACAAAGTGAATCAGTTATACATATACATCTGTTCCCATATCCCTTCCCTCTTGCGTCTCCCTCCCTCCCATCCTCCCTATCCCACCCCTCCAGGCGGTCACAAAGCACCGAGCTGACCTCCCTGTGCTATGCGGCTGCTTCCCACTAGCTATCTATTTTATGTTTGGTAGTGTATATATGTCCATGCCTTTCTCTCACTTTGTCACAGCTTACCCTTCCCCCTCCCCGTATCCTCAAGTCCATTCTCTAGTAGGTCTGTGTTTTTATTCCTGTCTTACCCCTAGGTTCTTCATGACATTTTTTTTTCTTAAATTCCATATATATGTGTTAGCATACGGTATTTGTCTTTCTCTTTCTGACTTCTGTAGAAAGAAACCTTTTACTGGGTTAGCAGGGTTAACGGCGAGCATTCTCGAGGCTGAACAGGATGAATATTTAAAGCTGCTTGTTGGGCTGCAGCAACAGCAAGCTGTTTCTTTTAGCTTCCCTAGTGTCAGATTTGGAATGCCCTGTTGTCTTGATAATTGCTAACTGTTTTGGCAATTGTATAACAGTTAATAACTCTGCAACTTGTCTTTTATTTTAGTTTTTACAGGTTGTGCTGAAGAGGTTAAAAACCTCATCGTTTTCATAGCATTCCAAAGTTTTGTGCCACTCCAAAAGAATAGCAACCATCTTTATAAATATTTGTCACCTGGTCTTTAGCTAGTTGACAAGCTAGAGTTAAGGCAATTCATTTGGCTTGTTGTGCTGACTTTTTTTCTGATAAATAAAAGCTTTCAGTTATATCCTCTACGGATGTGATTGCATCTCCAGCTCTGTAATGTCCCTGCTCATCCCTTACGTAGGAACCATCTGTAAATCTAATTAGATCAGCCTTATCAATGGGGCTTCTTGTAAGTCATTCCAGGGAGCAAGAAGATAATCTGTCAACAAAACGCAGTCGTAGTTCTTTTCTTCCTGGGATGCTGGAAGCAAGGTTACAAGATTAATGTTATTACATCAGACCAAGGTGGTATGAGGTGCAGAAAGCAACATTACTTCATAAGAAGTTTGTTGGCTTTCAGAATGTTGCTGAATGTGGTGAGAGTTTAGAATTCTAGAGACTCAACTGGGTGTGTTTGAGTCTGAGTCTGTTTCTCCCTCCAATGGTCTAACACTGCTCAGGGCACTAGGCGATTAGCTTTTATAATGCAACCTGGCGAGCAGGATTTACTTAGTGATTGTAGTGGGATCCTCTGTGGGACCACTACCTGGCAGGAGGATTGACCCTCAGACACTATATGTGCTGTGGCCAGAAGGAGCAGATGTCTCTTTTTCTTCAGACTTGACCAGGCTCAGTCTTTCATTTCACTAGCAAACAGTTTGTTCAGACCAAATATACATATCTTTCCAATTTAAGGCAACTTTTAAAAAAGGACAGCCAGCCAGTTTACTCCAAAATTCCCCCTAGGTCCCTACCTAGGAAATGTACTGGTATACTCTTAGGACTCCAAATCCCAAGAAAAACAGCTGGAGTAAAATTCAGGACATTTAAAGCAATGATGTCTGGATATCACGAGAACTCACCAAAGCACCTGAGGAATACCAGTAAACAGGTGGGGCTCAAAGGGCCCATGCTGATATCAAGCACTGGTTCAGGGCAGATGCCAGGTTTGCTATCCTGCCGACTACGCCAAGAAAATGTCGACAAACATTCAATTAACTGTCGAGTTAAGAAGAAAAAAAGGGAACTTTATTTGAGCCAAACTGAGGACTATAACCTGGGCAGCTCTGAGAACTTTCTGCCTGTTAGAAGTCAAATGCACAGCCTTATACATTTTCAAGGCAAAGGATCATACATCAAATGACATAATAATATTTTACATAAAGTGCATCAAGGGTGCACAGTCCAGGTAAGCATGTACAAAGTGAGCAGGAAGTCACCATGACCCCATGCTATTCTTTAAGAAGTTACATTGCTAGCGTCAAGAAGAAAGAAAAAAATTGATCTTTACAGTTGAACAGGCTCTCCCATCTTTGAGGAGCTCTGGTTATTGTGCAATGTAGATGCACACAGCACATTAGGGAGGGAGGAGGCCGAAACACAGAGAATTTTTTTTTTTTTTTTGTGGTACGCGGGCCTCTCACTGTTGTGGCCTCTCCCGTTGCGGAGCACAGGCTCCGGACGCGCAGGCTCAGCGGCCATGGCTCACGGGCCCAGCTGCTCCGCGGCACATGGGATCTTCCCGGACCGGGGCACAAACCCGTGTCCCCTGCATCGGCAGGCGGACTCTCAACCACTGCGCCACCAGGGAAGCCCCAAACACAGAGAATTTTATGTTTAATTTTTCTTGTCCTGCCTTAAAATAGAAATTTTATTTCATCAAAGCATAAAAGTATTTTTGCCTATGGTAGCCAGAATCATGGCTCCCCCCAAAGATGTCCATGTCCTAATCCCCAGAATTTGAAAATATGTTAGATTACATAGCAAAGGGGAATTAAATTTACAGACGGAATGAAGATTGCTAATCTGCTACCCCTAAAATAAGGAGATTATCCTGGATTATCTGGGTAGGTCCAATCGCAGGGCCTTTAGCAGTGGAAGAGGGAGGCTGAAGAGGAGAGTCAGCAGGAGATATGACTAAGGAAGAATGGTCAGGAAGATGCAAGTTTTCTAGCCTAGAAGACTGAGGAAAGGAGTCACAGGGAATGTAGGTGGCTCCTAGAAGCTAGAAAAGGCAATAAAACAGATTCTCCCCAAGAGGCTCCAGAAAGGAACTCAGCCCATCTGACATCTTGATTTTAGTCCAGTGAGATCTGGATGGAACTTTAAACCAGCAGGACTGTAAAATAATAAATCTGTGGTGTTTTGAGCCATTGTTTGTGGTAATTTGCTATAGCAGCCACAGAAAACTTATATAAATGCCTAGTATCAACATTGGCTACCTGAGAGGGATGGGAGAGATTATTGGATGTGTTATACTATTTATTATGAAGTACTACTTTAAAAAATACAATAGAGGCATTTTTACACTTCTTTCCTAAAAGATATTCTCTTTACTTTTGGTGCTGAATAATTCAAGATATGTGTTCTATAAATACCTCCGCCTCATTCGGTCCAAAACCTACTTGTCAGCTTTCCAGAAAACTAGCCTCCCATCCTGATGCCCCTCTCTCTGCTCAGGCCCCACTCTTCTCTGGGTCACCTGGGTTTAGACTCATTCTCCAAGCTCAGGCTTCATATTTCTCAAACCCAACATGTATTAGCCTTTTCCACAGCCTTCATCTGACTTGTGACCTCTCACGGGACTGTGACAGCTACATCTACCTGGCCCCTCTGCCTTCATCTCTCCCCACTCCGGTCCATTCCATTCTCTAGAACCGGGAAAACGTTCCTAAAGCACATCTTTTATCATGTTACTCTCTGCGTCTAAATCCAGCCTTGGTGTTTCATTTTCAACAGACTCACATTTCAATTTCTTCAGTTTGAACCTTTTCATTTCTTCTTTCTTTCTTTTGCCACAAAATGCTTTTTGCCTCCAAATTTATTATTCTTTTAATCCTATCACATAGATTTTACAGACTGAAGAAATCTGATTTTTATCATCGATTCAGTCATGTAAAAACTTCACTGTCCTGGGTCCTTTTATTTGTATATAGAAACTTTGATGCAAATAGTACTTTAACTCAGACCAGTAGTGATCACTGTGCTGTCCAGAGTTTAAAACTTTAGTTTTTGGTTATTCACTGTGAAATCAATTGATAATACTATTACTATAATTGTTAATTTCTTTTTGGTATTCTAATTTGTCAAAGTAATAATATATGTAAAAAGATGACTAATTGTTATATACTATTGTACATCAATAATACTTCAATAAAAAGATGACTAATTCTCCAAACCTCATATTTAAAGTATATCCATTCCAACCAAACTCCTCCCCACCTTCAACTCTCATGCCCCAGAATTAACCACTTTCATTTCTTTTTAAAAATAATATGCTTTATCCCACCATTTCTTGCTCTTTCAGTTCTAGGTATTATATATTGACTTACAATGAAAGATGAGCGTTTAGTGTTCCTGAATACCTCTCACATTTCCTCCTTCTCTATCCCACTCGTGTATCAGAATTTATCGGTTAGATTACAGACTGTTTATATTGTTCTGACTCTATAGCTATTATTTACACAATGCAATAGAGTGCATTGTGATTATATTTTCCTTTTCTGTACAACTGTTTGTTTTGTTTTAGGGGTTAATCATTGTGCCATGTTTTTTCTTTGCTTAGTTTGGGATGTGCCTATGACTAATTCATCCAGAAACCTCCATCTGAGATAATAGTCTCTTCTCAGGATTTTATCTTCCTCTTGCAGACATCCCTCCTGGAACTTCTGTCCTCCTCTGCCCGTGTGGATTGGCTACTCTCTAAGCTTGCCTCCTGGCTACTATCCTGGCTAGTGTCCTGGAGATTCTCTTTTGTTCTCTCTTACAGGCATCCTCTGTTTGCTCAGTTTCATGTCTTCCTCTTTCTCAATATACTCTCCTGTTTGAAGATGGAAGAGATCATATCCTCCATTAATTTCCTCAGAAAGACTATTTCTTTTCCCCCAAACTTTTTATTTTGAGAAAATTTAAACCTAGAGAAAAATGGCAGGAATTTTGCAATCATCACATGTTATTTTAAATATTTTACCATATTTGCTATTTCTCTCTGTCTCTTCCTGTCTCTCTCTCTCCTCTCTGTCCCTCGTCTTCTCTCTATCAATCTATTATCTTTATATGAACTATGTGAGAATTATTTACAGATGTCATAATTCACTCCTGAATACTTCACTGTGTGCTTTCTGAAAGTCATGCGTGTGGGACCTGACTTTCATAACCACAGTACACACAGCACACTCAGGAAATTTAACATCAGTATAATACTGTTATCTAAAATACATCCATACTCACAGTTCCTCAACTGTCCCAATAATGTCCTTCACATATTTTTTTTTCTCCCATCCAGGAGCCAAACAAGGGTCTTGCATTGCATTTAGTTGTTAGGTTTTTGTGATCTCCTTTAACTGAAAGAGTTCACTAACCCATTCTTTCCCCCACTTTTCATAAAATTGACATTTTTGAAGATTCCAGGGCAGTTGTTTTGCAGAATGTCCCTTGATTTGGGTTTGTCTCATTTCTCATGATTATATTCAGGTTAAACATATTTTGTTTTCTGTAGGTATGCTACTGTATCCTTAAAAGTGTTATTTTTAGAAGGTTTAGCTCTTGCCTTTGAGACTCTGAGGTAAGCTATATAGAAAACAAATACATACATATACCTATGCATATACCTACACATATATACACATAAGGTTTGTGCATAATTTCAAGTGGTCCACAGACCTTCCCTTTAAGCCTATCCATGTAAGCACATGAAATCTTGGCAAAGTTTCTGCTGTAAGTACAATTGGCACGGGTGATGGGACTCATGTTTTCACTACTCAACAACAGTGCTTGAGTTACTTTTTAAGTCACATAGTGCTTATTAGAAATGTTACCTCTTAAGGTACTGTTGTGGGCTGACTCGTTTCCCCCAAATTCATATGTTGAAGTCCTAATCCTCCGTACCTTAGGATGTGACTGTTTTTGGAATAGGGTCTTTAAAGAGGTAATTAAGTTAAAATAAAGTCATTAGGGTGGATCCTAATCCATGATGGTTGGTGTCCTTATGAGAAGAGAAGATTATGACACAAAGACATCAGGGAAGTGCACACACAGGGAGACCACTGTGTGAAGACAGCCATCTGCACATCAAGGGTAGAGGCTTTAGAAAAATGCAACTCTGCTGACAACTTGATCTTAAACTTCTAGCCTCCAAAATTATGAGAGAATCCATTTCTGTTGTTTACACCACTTAGTCTGGGCTACCTTGTTATGGCAGCCCTAGCAAACTAATATAGGTACCTTTCTGAATCCCCTGAAAAAAGTTTATTATTTCCTCTTCTATTCCCCTGGCATTTCATTAATACTACTAGTATAGCACATCTCACATTATATTATGGTTTAACATGTCTGTTTCTTCTACCAGACTGAAGTTCTTTAGAAGAGATACAGAAACGGAACATTCTTGCATCTCCTAACACCTGGCATAAAATCTGGGGCTTGGTGGTTCTCAGTTATTATTGTTACTCTGCATTGAATAAAAGCACCCAACGTGGCATTATTTCATGGGTGAGGCTCCCTTTGAGGTAATAGCTATTTCTGAAATGCTGGATGTAGAGAAAGGTTTGGATCACATACCTGTAAGGTTGTCATAATTTATAACAATTTGTTTCACTAGACATTTATGACTTAAACCTCCAAGGTCATGTCTGAAACCATTAAATAATTTCAGCAAATGTTCATTGAATGTTTTCTAGGTGCCAGCCATTGTGCTAGATAAAATGGAACAAAATGGCAAGCCTAAACTAATGTAGCCCCTGCCTCAATGGAGCTGGAATGCCAGAGAGATTCCAGGTTTTGGGGAAATAGCCCAGTGCCTGTCAGGGTTTAAAGAAGCGGAGTGAACTCACAGCCCTTATCTTCATGGACTGACACTTGTGGGGCTGCTGTCCCAAACACTGGTGAACTCAGGCAGCATGGTGGGACTCCGATTTTGGGATGTCTCTTCTGGAGATGTCCCTAGAAATTGTGTCATGAATGACACTCCCTTGAAAACACTAAAAACACTAAGAGCCTAGGAAAGCTTGGACATTTTTTGGAAATAAAATTATTTCTGAGTTTTGAAATGAACAAGAGTGGGCCACTAGAATTCTACCACTAGTAGGGCAGATCTGCACTTGAGGCAAAGAAAGAGAAGTAGTCCTCCAGACCCCAGACACAACCTTAGAAAAGTTGACTGTTCAGTAGAAGACAGTTGCCACAATTGGAGGCATCAAATCAGGTTTCTGACTTTTTGAATCATCAGAGGTAGTAATCAATGGTTCAAGTGATGAGCTGGGGTGGGTTTCTCTCGTTAAGTACATTAGTGCCAGCCTCCAAAACTGCAGAGGGTCAGTTAGTGAATATTTTAAGCTTTGTGGGCCAAGAGGCATAACCAAAGATACTATGTAGGTATGTGTATGAAATTAAAAATGTGTGTACTTATATAGTAAAAGGAAACAAATTTCACAAATTTTTATTGATAAAAATAAAGTAGTAGAGCTTTTTTTCCCCTAGGATTGGGGGATAACATTTTGTTTAGTTGAGGTTCAAAATTACTGTTACCTGTCTTCAATATTCATCTGTGCTGACTGGTAATGAGATTTTATGTATTTCATCTTGAAAAGTGTTTTTTCATACACGTAGGTATGCAGTCCACAGCATTGATTCTACTTTATCAATCATTGGTTGGATGTCTAGTAACCCAGTCACTTTATTAGTATTTCAGTTCCAAGAACAAGGGTCCTATAGTCCATGGTGAGATTTTGCCTTGTCCCTTCCTATATACTGCTGCCTCTTGGCCCTGGTTTGGCATTGCTAACACCAGTCCCACCTGGACAGCTTGGTCTAGATTCAGCTCCAATATTGGATCTCCACTTGCCAAGGGCTAGCATCTGTGCTTTCTATACCACCTGCCTATCTGGTTAGCCTTTTTTCATAATAAGCCTTCCTTGAAGTTGGCCACCTGCCCACACATCCCTGCTCTTATGTTACTTGAGGTCTCCCTGTCTTGATGGACTTTTTCTGCTGGACCTGAGCCTAATATCCCCTTCACCTCCACCACCCTCAGAGTATCTAGTTTCTCTGAACTTTCCCAGTCTGGCTTGTCCAACTACCTCCCAAGCTCGAGTGGGAGAACCAGGAAGGGCCGTTCTATAAGACCTATGGAAGTTGATGTTGGCAGGCCCTTGGGGTTTTCCCGAGACATTAACAAGTGGGCTTTCTGTAATTTTAGAAAATTCCCAGAAATCTGTGGACAGGGGGACCTTGTAGAATGTAAACCATATTTATGATGGGTGGGGGATGTAATGATAGCTGCCTTTCAGAGCCCAAGTGTTCTAAGCATTAGAATATGCAGAGTGAAGCTTTCAGAACCCAGAAGGTGGAGATTGTTCTAAAACGGAAGGGAAGAAGAATAGTGAGGCTTCCAAGATTCAAATAACTTAGAGAGCATAGGTTCAGATGACACAGGCAGTCTAGTCCAAAGTCTAAATTGCCTGGAAGCTGTGGATTTGGCTGGTGTGCAATGTTTAGGAGAACTGCTAAGAAGTTTCTAAGACTTGAGAAACTCAAAAGAGGTTGGAGCTTAGGACTCAGGGGAATTGTTATAGCAGAAAATATGACTAGAAGCTGGGCAATGCCAACATCTCTACTGTACATACCTGTACATGTCCCAGGTAGATTCTCTGAGGTTTACTACCCTCAGGAACTGAAGGATTAAGATATTTCTCCATTATAATATCCAACATTTATTCGCATGGAGATAATCTGAGATCACTTTGAAAATGAAGAATCTAATGTCAAGAGTCAATTAACTTGTAACAGACATAAGACTTTATTAGAGGCCTCCTAACTTCCTTACCTAATGTTTTCTTGTGTTCTCAAGGTTGAAGGGGGTTGGGGAACAAGGGTGGAAGAAGAGAGGAGGGGTGTTCTGACAGTGTGGGAGATTAAACAACTGGTTATGATAGCATAGCCAAGTTGACATACAAAACAAACCACCACAGAGAGGTAGATAAAGCCAGGAGCACTGTGAACCAGACTCAAGGAGACTAGATAGATTGTCCTAATTGCAAATAGGCAATTAGAACCCAGAACCCAAGAAAAACTGAAGGCTTAAGTCAGATGAGTACACAAAAGCCGTAGGTCCTAGGAATCTCCTAATTTTGAGGCAAATTGCGATGTAGACTTTATCTTTTATAAAATCAGTATGTCATAACACAACAATAACAACAAAATACTCTGCAGTGGAAGCCTGAAGACATGGCAGAATCTCATTTCTGAGAGATTGCTCACCAAGGTGATCTGGGCAGATGATGAAGTCCCTTGGGTCCTCTAGCCTTATCTGTACAGTCATCAATTTTGATTAGAATCCAGAGTGAAAGTTTGCAGAATAGAATCCAAAAGTGCATACAGGACTCAAAGCAAGTGTTTAGACTTGATTTCAGAGAGGCAGCAGTGAGTGGTGGCTTGAAGAGAGATCTTAGTTCCCTGCCCAGGAGTTGAACCTGGGTAACCTGGATGAAAACCAGGAATCCTAGCCACTAGACCAGCAAGGGGTAGAGGCTAGAAGCAAATTTTCCCTGGCTCTTTCCCCCATTGAAAAATGCATTTCTCAAGGAGGCAAAAACTTTAAAAACAGGTACAAAGTTTATTATTAGAGACACAGCACAACAAGTGGAAGAGCGCACAGAGAGACAGTTTGTTTAGTTAAGACAGAAGCAAGGCAGAGATACACACCAGGAGAGGAAGGGTATGGGCGTCCCCCCCAATGAGGAGGAGCCCCGTAAAAGGCGGTTAAGTCATTTATATAGGTCAGTGCTTCCAGTCTTTGTCTTCCCTCTGGCCAATTGTCTTGTTTTGTCCCCTTGGCTAATTTGTCTCAGGACCCTCCCCTAGGTGCACGTGCACCCCTCAGCCAAGATGGATTTCAATGCAAAGGTATCTGGGAAGAAAAAAGCAGGACATTATGGCCCGGCATCCCCTGACTTTTGACCCCCAAAGAGCCTTTCTTTGCATGTGTAGTATCTCCCTTGCCCCAAGGAGGGGAAATATGTTACCTCTTGAGCCTTTACTCAAACAGGGTTTAGCTCCTGTGACTGGTATCTTAAGGTGTCCACAGGAGAGAAAGCCTGGCTATTTACCCTCTTTCTGTTGTTACTTCCATTTCAGAGTAAACAGGAGGCTGATGGTAAATGCCTACCCTGGAGCCTACCTATCTCCTGTCTCAGGCAATGTAAACAGGAGGCTACTGGTAAGTGTCTGACCTGAAGCCCACTTGTTCCTGCCCCATGAAATGTAAACAGGAGGCCAGTTGTAAATGCCTAGCCTGGAGCCCATCTATCTCCTGCCTCAGATTGATCTTGGCTACATAAAGAAAATCACGTGGAAGGATACTTAAAAATACTGCTGCCTTTGTCAAAAGTCCAGAAGATTCTAATTCAATCAATGTGGAGCCTGGGCTTCAGAATTTAAAAACTTAAAATTAAAAAACTACTTTGGGTGCTTCTAAGTTTACCCGGTACAAAGAACCATTTGCCAAAGGTATTCAAATATGTTTTTGTTCATTTCTGAATTTTTAAAGACCTGGTAGTTCATTGTGGTCCATGGAAAGAAGTCTGCAAGACCGAGAATTCGATTTTCTCTAAACCTTAATTCCTTCTGTTACTGCAACAAATGCAGATGCTTCCACTAGTAAGTCTGTAGGTGGAATTGGTGAAGTGGGGGGGCATAGTGGATGGAGAATGTGATGGGAAAGAATAGCACAAATCCTCAAAGCCACAAAAGGAAACCTGGCTTTTATGCTGCAGATTTTTTCATGAAGGGAGTGCACTTCAGTAACAGAAAAAGGGATTTAGCTACAATTTTCATAAATATTCTTAATATTTATGTCATATTGTATATTGTATATTAGGATAGGTTCATTACCTATTTCTTTTCATGGTCTTTAGGGTTGGAATAATTTGAATAGTGGTTTCCAAAGAATGTACTGCAGTCTACAGGATTTTTATAATCTTTACACTAAAAGAGAGTATTCAAGCTTTATTTGATTAAATAAAGGAGGTTATCATAGGACTAATGTTCTGTTGACTTAAAAAAAAATGCACAGGGCCTCCCTGGTGGCGCAGTGGTTGAGAGTCCCCCTGCCGATGCAGGGGATACGGGTTCGTGCCCCGGTCTGGGAGGATCCCATATGCCACGGAGCGGCTGGGCCCGTGAGCCACGGCCGCTGGGCCTGCGCATCCGGAGCCTGTGCTCCGCAACGGGAGAGGCCACAACAGTGAGAGGCCCGCATACCGCAAAAAGAAAAAAAAAAAAAATGCACAACGTGAGAGTTGCGAGTAAAGTTTTATTTGGGGCAAAATGAGGACTGCGACCTGGGAGACGGCGTTTAAGATGCTTCTGAGAAACTGCTCCGAAGAGGCAAGGCGAGGAGCCAGTTTATATAGAAGTTTTGTAACAAAGGGCAGGTAGTCTGAACGTCAAAAAATTACTGTTAATTAAAGAAAACCAGGGCTTCCCTGGTGGCGCAGTGGTTGAGAGTCCGCCTGCCGATGCAGGGGACGCGGGTTCGTGCCCCGGTCCGGGAGGATCCCACGTGCCGCGGAGCGGCTGGGCCTGTGAGCCATGGCCGCTGAGCCTGCGCATCCGGAGCCTGTGCTCCACGGCGGGAGAGGCCACGGCACTGAGAGGCCCGCGTACCGCAAAAAAAAAAAAAAAAAAAAAAAAAAAAAAAATTAAAGAAAACCAGATACCTCAAGTTAAGGAATTTAGTACTCTTCTATGTATGGGAAGATGCAAGAGTCTGGGCTCACTGAAATCATTCCTTTGATGTGCACCTCAGCTCTCTGGGGGCCAGTATCCTGTGTTTTCATATCCTGAGTTTCCTCAGGGCTCACGGTAGGGAGTAGCTGCCGTCTGATGGCTGCTAGATGGCAGGTATTCTTTTCAGCCTTGGGTTTCCTCAGGGCTTGCCGGCTCATGTTGGAGGGTGGCAATCGTTGATGACTGTGACACCCTTTGCTTACTGACATGGCAGAAAATATTTCATTTATCAGTTCCATGGAATCACACTTGGAGAATTATTGCCTTAGGGCCATTTAAAATAGAAATGTGTAAAACCCACCATTTATTAGAACTCTCTTTGGCCACACTGCTACTAATTTAGCTTCTTTCATCAGAAATCAGTAACCCCCTCTCAGCATGAAATATATGTATCATGAGATCATTCTCATCTATGTAAATAAGAAAGGATCACGTTTAATTAGTGAAATTTACTTTGGATTTGGGGCTATAGAAGACTTGGGTTCCAGTTCCACTTCTGGCATGTAGTAAATGTGACTTGGGACAAGTAAGTCACATAATTTAAATAATCAGAGCCTTACTTTACTCATTTTACAAAATAGGGATACAATGTTTGTAAGGGATTCTGTTATGTTTGACATGAGATAATGCATGTGAAAACATGTCAAAGTGTGAATGCTCTAAAATGCAAGTCATAATTATCACATGATTAATACTTTATACAGACTTAGCAGAGTTGGAGTTTTTATATTGTTAAAGCACATGGTTAATATGTTAGTTTTCAACAGTGACAGGAAGTTTATATAAATGTAGAAACTTTCTAGAATTTTGGTAACACGTTGTTTTGGGTTATTTTTAAAGAAAATCAATGATCATTGTATTAAAATTTGATTACTGTATTATTCTTGTTACATATATTTTGATTAGTATTTAGTAGAAACTATAAGGAGAGAAAGAACAGTTGTCTACAATGTACTAGAAATGAACTTTCATCTCTCGACATTGTTGTTACTTTTTCCCTCTCTCTTGATTGCCCAATCACTAAAGAGCTGTGCTCTTCCCAAACATTTAAAAGTCAGTTACAGCCACGCACTTCATACAGTTTCTCTTTGCCAGACTAGAAAAAGGAAGGAGTTCTACCATTTTCTGGTTGAACAGGTTTATACAGCTAACAGAACAATGGATTCTACGCTGAATTTATCAACAGAAGAACCTGTTATGAGAAACACTGTTAAGAAGTACAAAATAATTTGTATCGTAAGTACATTTTAACATTTTCGTCTCTGTAGGTTTGTGACTAATGGTAGGGGTATGACTCCCCGATTGTATTTGTTTGTGTTGCTATTTAAATGTAAAGTTTTAAGTAATTGTGTTCAGTTTTATCCCTTATGACAACTCTAAAGCAAAGTGAATCACATTTTGCAAATAAGAAATTTGAGTGACAACAAATTAATATTTGATCAATCTAAAAGGTTGGGATCTGTGGCAGAACATTTAGCAGCACTAATTTTACCATGATTATAATTATATTTATCTCCCAAGTCACCATTTTTTATTATTTTTTTTGCATGAATATTTTAAGACAAGAGAGTGAGGAATTAAAATCACTGTGTCTTATATTCTTTGTTGGACTCTTGATTTTATCCTATTTTACTTCACTCCTAGAGATGGTCTCTTTTTCCTATTTTCTCTTTCTTGTTCCCTTACATGGTAAGATCTTCCCTGTCCTAAAATAAAAACGATAACAAAACAAAAACAAAAATAAAAAACTTTCCTTGACTTTATTACATTCTCTTTTCCTTTTACCATCAAACTTTCAGCTCTAGCCATTGTCTCAATTTTCTTACCACCCAACCATTTTTTGTTCTCTAGCTTTGTTTTTACTGTACTCAAGTCACCTCCTCAAAAGTCAGCCCTTCTCCCCTGTCCTTCTCCTGCTGAGTCTCCTAACAATAATACACAGATATTGTGGAGTAATTTCTCATTTTGAATTCTTCTCTCCCCTTGCTTTCATGATGGCATTGACATTCCCATTTTTATCACTTTTCTCCTTATCTGCTTTATTGGCTGATTTATCTTTCTTCTCATTATGCATTTCACCAAACCCTATCTAAAGATCTTTTCTTTAGGAAATCTCACCTTCTTTAATGGTTTTAAGAGCATATTCTCCACCAAGAATTCCAAGTCAGCCACTAGTTCTGACCTCTTGCTGAGTTTCTACCACACCATTCCAAGCACCATTCCTGCTTGCTGGCTCCTCATCCAGCACCTTCCTTGTAGCCAAAACCATTTGCATAGTTTTCTCACACCTATACCGCTGCAGTTTTCTCCTAAATTCCCTACTTTTCTTAATGTCATTGCCATTCTCTGTCACGCAAGCATTGTTTGGAGGAGTAAATGAAACAGTGTGTATAAGTATTGAGCTCAGTGACTATAACAAAGGAAACTCTCAAGATATTCTATTTATTCATTATTCTGGGAACTTTGGCATTCTCTTTTAGCTCTTATGCCATTTACTATATTTATCCTACCTTATTAATCAGGGAATTATCAACTCCTCAGGAGCAAAGTCTGTTCATCGTTTATTTCCCTTCGTTGTATCCTTTTAGTGGGTTGTTAGTACACTAAACAGAAGCTCAATAGTTTAAAATCAGTTTCAAAGTTACCCTACTGTTTCTAAATTTTAGTAAAAGTTTTATTTAAAAATTTTTAATGTATCTATTGTGTTTCTAGCCTTCTTTTTTCAGCCAAGCTAAAGCCAAATGTTGGTTTCTCAGTGATTTCTGGAGTCCAAAGCACTCCCCTCTCCACTTTGTAGATAGCACAAGTAGTTTAAGACATATTTGCACCTTAATATCATGAAGCTTATTCAGAATTACATACTTAGAGTCAATGATTATACAAGATTAAAAATGAACCTTTTTACCCTTGAGGAGATTACAGAATAATGTGGAGAGCAAGTCATAAATATATGGAACAAGTACAAAATCATTAAGAAATAGACATGAAGATTTAACATTACAAAGTTTTAAAGCATCCTAAGGACAGCTAGGTGTTGTCTATTTTTCCAGCAAGCTTGAATGGCCAAAGGACCAAAAATAAGATGTAAACTGAGATATAGCCGAAATGTAAATCTATGACACATGAGGTTTACCATAGGAAAGTTTCTTAGGGCTTTGTTGCTTTGTAGCGTTAGTAGCCTTAGTCACCTGTGGCTCTTGAGCATCATAATAAGGGAAAAAGTGCTAATGATATTATTTAATAACTGTTTATGTTTACTTTTCCCTCTCCATCCTCTCCACTGAATGAATACCTGCTGGAAGGTCACTGACCCTTGGGCTGATTTTTTTTTTTTTTTTTTTTTTTTTGTGGTACGCGGGCCTCTCACTGTTGTGGACTCTCCCATTGCGGAGCACAGGCTCCGGATGCATAGGCTCAGCGACCATGGCTCACGCTGCTCTGCAGCATGTGGGATCTTCCCAGACCGGGGCATGAACCCATGTCCCCTGCATCGGCAGGCGGACTCTCAACCACTGCGCCACCAGGGAAGCCCCTTGGGCTAATTTTGAGTCTTCATGTAAAAATTGTTTTCACAGTATTTTAACCATATTTTCCCAATCACTGAATTCACTTCTATTGTAAAAATTAGATATGTTAATTTTCAGATGATTTTCAGAAGAAAAACAGACAAAATATATAGTTTATGTAGGGTTTTTATTATCTAAGCAAATTTTGATGTTGTTTTTTTCTTTTATAAAAGTGATTTTTAAAAAAGAAACATATCAAAGTTTATTTGTATTGTAAAATACTTTAAGTAATCTGTGTACCTGTTGCATTTGTACTCTTTATGGTGATACATATTATTTAAGCTCTATCATCCAGTATGCTTATCATTGGACTTAATCGATAGGGAAGGAGGTCAGTGGAAAGAATTCTCTTTAATTTATATCATAGTTTAATTTCAGTCATAGTATAAAGTCCATAACACTGAAGAGCTTTGTCAGTAGTAGTGATAATAAATGACATACACAATCTTTGGTTACGTGACTTCCCGGTTACCCTAAAACATCTGTTTGCACTGCAGATCAAAGCAGATAATTTGCTAGTTAATTATTTGGACATTATATTTTTATATGTTAAATATTCTCGTTATTCTCTGATGGTCAGAGTGGGAGAAAAAAACCCTGCTTCCTGGGAATGAGGTCGTTAACGATTTCACAGTTTTGGAATGCTTTGAAATAAATGATCTCCAAACATGTATCTAGTTAAGAAAGGAAAATGGGCAAAGGTAAATGGCCCCTTGGTTTCATTTGTACTTTAACTCAATTTGGGGTTAAACTAACTAGGACTAACGTATTTGAATTTGAAGATCTGCAATAAATGGTATTTTAACATTCTTCCCAAACCTTTCTTACTTAATGCCTGAAAATAATCAGGCATTAAATAAAATTCTGTCCCCTTATCATTGTTGGATCTGGTAACGCGAAAAGCTAGCAGGCTGTGCCCCCTTAACAATCACCAAGGGAGGGCGGTATCTGGGTCTTTGTATATTTTAACAAAATGGTACAAGTCACATTTTTTTGGTAATAGGTTCTTCTCACTTTGTTGGTGGCTGTGTCACTTGCGTTAGGCCTGGTGGCTGGACTCAGGCAACAAGAAGAGCAAGGTACTCCCCTCAGCATTTTCTCAGAAACTTTCCTTCTTTCTTCTTTCTCCTCCCCTTCCCTGTTATAACCTGGACTCGCCTCCTTTCTAGGCTAGGCTAGGCTCCCCTTTCTCCCATGCTCCACTTGTCAGGAGCCCACATCTGTGGTTAGCACTCTCCACTGCCGCTTCTGGACTTTCCTCTTTGACCTCATCTCCCTGCTTCTCTGAGATTCCTATCATTCCAGTATTTCCCCCTTTTCCTCACCTTCATAGAGGACTTCTATAGTTCTGCCTACCACACACCTCTATTGAGTTTTCCATTACTGCTCTCGTGTTTTTATTTCCAAGAGCACCCTGAACGTGATTTCCCTTTTTAGAATTATAGTTTACTTTCTTATTTAATGGATGCGATTTCTTTTCTGAGCATCTCAATATCAGTTGTGTGTTTGTGTGTGCGTGAGCGTGTGTGTGTTTAACTCTTCTGCTCCTTGCAATATTTCCTCTTCAAAAGTTCTTCTTTTTCTCTTGTTTTTTTGGTCTTTCATGTTGGATGCTATCCTCCAAGGTCTGGTAATCATCTGTTCACATTTAAGAGTAAGACTTGTTCATCTTTTTTTCTCATTATGGCCATCCTCCATGTCTGCTGTCTCTGTGATGAAAGCAACTCCTCCCAATTTCTTCCAAAGTTTGAGCCTTCTATTCTGAAGTGGGAGGTGGGGTGGGTAGCTGCTGCTTCATATCCAGACTTTCAACCAATTCCACTACATTTAGCCTCTGCTTGTCCCTCCTACCCTCTCCTTATGGCCCCTGGTGTATCTGAGTCTGGGACCTCTCTGGAGTCCTGGAGAAAAATCACTCATAGGAATTACTCATTATTTATCACTTTACACTGATGAGGCATACAGTGCAATAAAAATTATCTAATTGTCTGTCCTAGTCTGTGCTGGGTACTTCTTGTGCTTGCACCATTGAGCTATGAGACTTCGGATAACTTCTAAGCACAGATTTCCTTCTTCTTTCACTCTACAGGCAGCTGCAGGAAAAAATGCTTTGATGCTTCACATAGAGGACTAGAGGGCTGCCGGTGTGATGTGGGATGTAAAGGCCGAGGCGACTGCTGCTGGGACTTTGAAGACACCTGTGTGGAATCAAGTACGAATCCTGAGAGCAAGTTTATTAGCATGTTGGTTGTGCTATCATTAATACATGTGCAAATGCTCACCTCGTGTATTAGTTTGCTCAGGCTGCCATAACAAAGTCCCACGAACTGGGTGGCTTAAACAACAGAAATTCATTTTCTCACAGTTCTGGAAACTAGAAGTCCAAGATCTAGGTTTGGCAGGGTTGGTTCCTTCTGAGGCTGTGAGGGAGAATCTGTTCCATGCTTCTCTCCTAGCTTTTGGCAGGTCGCCAGCCATCTTGCGTGTTCCTCCACTTGTGGCAGACATAACTCAAAGTTCTGCCTTCGTCTTCAGATGGACTTTTCCCCATGTCCTCACAGCCTTCCCTCTGGGTGTGTCCACGTCTGAATTTCCTCTTGTTGTAAGAAGAATACCAGTCATACTGGATTGGGGTCCACTCTAAAGACCTGATTTTAACTTGATTATCTGCAAAATCCTTTTCTAAATAAGGTCACATTCACAGTCATGGGGGATTAAGACTTCAACATTTTAGGGGAGGGACACAATTCAGCCCATTACACCTTGTATTCAGGATCTAGTATTATCCTGACCCCCCTTTCAGTACTAAAGATAGAATCCACACTTTATTTAGTTGAGGTTGAGGAATAACAGTCTCCAGTAGATGAAATGTTGTCAAATTACACAAGTTTCAAGGGAGTTTTCTCATGGCTTGTCATCTTATTTAGTTTCATTTTTAGTGGTTCTCAAATTTCAGGATACATAAGCCTCCACTGGAAAGCTGGTGATCCTTAGCGATTCTGATGCCAGCGGTCCACAGAACACAACTTGAGAAACACTGTTCTTGAGGCAGAAGAGACAGTTTGCAATATTTAATTTTCTAAGAAATCAAGGAGGTGGTGGGGGGAGGTGTCTCGTGGTTCGAGGAGAGAAGATTAGGACAGTACAGCTCCTTAAATTATGCCCTCTGAAAAGGGCAAGAAGGAGGGTATAGCCTAGTATGGATAAGATGTGTACTCCTTTTAATTCATCTCCAGAACTCTTTTCTTTCTAAGTACGTAGTATATAATTAAGAATGAAGAACTCTGTGCACGACTGAAACACACAGCTGTCACCTAGCCAATGCATTTGTCTGAGCACAGGGGCTGATGTTGATTCTAGTCACTGTTACCTGGCAGGTGGCCCTAGGAAGCAGCCTCAGTCCAGCCTCTTGCTGCTGTTAGCCCTGGGATTTATTGAAAGTGATCTCACATTCAGTGCCTAGCCTGGGAAAATATCAGAGGCGTGGTGGGGAGCTGATCTACCTTTCTTTCACTCTCAGCTGGGAGGTACCCTGCCTGCCTACATTCTTACAGACCTGACCATGTTCCTGTTACTTCTGTTGCCACTGCCACTTCCTTGTTGTCTGTCCTTATATAAGGCTGGGCAGGCTGCTCTTGGGTGGCAACAGTCACTCAAGGTTAGTAGTTCCTTACCATTGGAAGTTCCTACCCTTGGGTGGGAATAGGACAGGTGTTCAGAGTTTCTCCAAACTCAGAGGTGTACCTGATAGGTAGACCAGAGCTACAGCTTATAAAGCTACATTTCTCTCTGCCACCCATGCCAAACGAAGAAAAGTGGTGGATTGCCCCTTATTCGTATTATGAATTTTCATTTATGAATGCAGATAGAGCAAGAATTTGACCATAGGATAATACAAGAAGAAATGCATGGAATTTGTATTTTTGTTATTGGATGCTTAAATTAAGTTGTATGCTCAAAACCGAATTGTGTAATTTTCCAGCTCGAATATGGACGTGCAATAAATTTCGTTGTGGGGAGACCAGACTGGAATCCAGCCTTTGCTCTTGTTCAGATGACTGTTTACAGAAGAAAGACTGCTGTGCTGACTATAAGAGTGTTTGCCAAGGTAAGCAGGTGTTGGCCCATTTGCCTCCGTGAGTTCAGTGACCCTAGAGCTGGCCTAGGCTGCAAACATTAAAACAAGTCAAAGAATTTTTAGCCACTCTATGTGGAAGAAAAGACCCAATGTGTTTACTGTGGGAAGAAATGGGTTTTGTGCACGATAGAGGAAGGGAGCTCATAGCAAAGATATTATAGAAGAGAAGAGAAAAGTTAACATTCCACATGTTCTGTAAAGCAAGGTCTTTTTCAGTCCAATGACTATGCTAGACATTCTTGTGGTTTGAGACACTGGATGGCAGGTCCTAAAGTTAAAACATCACAGAAGAGATTCTCTGGCCTGAATAGCAGTTAGTTAAAGCAATGTGATTGTTGAAACAACTATGTCCTCAGTGGTTTAATGACTGATTTAGGACTGGCAGGGAGGTAATGCAGAGAGCCAAGGTTAGAATCCAGGTTATTCAACGCCTGATTTCACCTGCTTTGCCACTTTATAAGTGATGTAGATTTTTTAAAAAAATCACCAATCCCTCTGCACATCTGATGAGACTTAGGAAAAACCTACATATACACATAGCAACAAGATTGCTTCAAGCTATCAACCCCTTTTTCCTAACACCACACCCAGTAGAGCTAACTAACTTACATGTGTAATATTTTTAGACAGAAAAAGAGATTAAGGTGAATTTTGATTTTTTTTAAATAAGAGGAAAATGTTATAGTAGAAACATTATTAAGTATAGTCCCTCAGTAAACAATAGGTTTTACACTAATAGATGAATCAGTTTTTATGCAAAATATAACTGAAAATCCACTAAAAAGGGCAACCAGAAAGGAAAGTAGAAGCCTGAAATGGTAAGTCTGTTTTTAAATAATAATTGATATTTAATAGTGAATATCGTGTCATTAAAAATCCCCCTAAATTCACAAAGGCAAGTGTAGTTTGCAGTTTGCTTATTTCTCTAATAAGTTCATTGAGCATAGTGCCTCTGAGCTTTGTGGTCTCCTGCCTTCTGCCCTAATTTTATAACTCTTAACTTTTAATCTCAGGAGTGATCCTCAGGTCATGTGGCAAATTTTCTCACTGAATTCATTGCACAACATTTCTTGAATTTAATGGAAACAAAAGTAATTTTTATAAGCAGTGTTGATGTTTACCTTTACACTAATTAACCACTTTGATGGTGTTCATTGAATCATTTCAGTTTATTTTTTAAACAAAGGTAAATGTTTTCTCACTCTAAGAACTCAACACTTTAAAGATGTTAAATGTTTCTTGCCAAAATTGTATCTCCAGACCATAGTTGGAGGGAATTTGAATAAGTTTTGTGCAAGAAACCAGCTAGTTTACTTTTATATTTTAAGTTCAGAATTTTGAAAAGAGATATGATGAATTTCTAGCATATGGAAAGAATAGTGTGTTTAACCATATGTCCATCACCTTGCTTCAGTAGTGATCAACTCATGCCCAATCTTGTCTCATACCAATACAGAATGAATGTTAAGCTGGCTCAGAGGATCAAAGAGACTAGAACTGAGAGAATGTTGGAATAAAATCACTAAAGATGTAACTTGTGGTGGGATACAAATGATTTGCTTTGCTACAGGACAATTTATCTGCTATCAGATAAGAATCAGTTACACTGCTATTAGTTTTCTACCAATTAACTCCTACCCTTACTAAGTTGTAAAATGAATAAGTGGTAAAGAATAAGCTAGATAAAGGTATATACTCCTAGGTAACTAGATAATCCATAGGTGGGCTTTTAAAATAATTCCCAGCATGACATTAAAATGAAGTTTAATGATCAGTCCTCCTTTTGCTTATTTTCAAGTTTTGGGGGTTTTTTTCTTAATAAAATACCTCCAACCTCTCTTTGAAAATTTTAGATTACTACAAAGCAAATCCCAAGGTTAATATCATTCATCTATAAATATTTTCAGTATGTATCTAAAAAAGATGAAGATTTAACAAAATTAGAATACCATCAATATATCTAAAAATGTCTTCAATAATTATTTATTGTTAACAAATGTCCAATCTGTGTTCAGATTTTTTTGTTTTATGATATTAAAAAATATTTGTTTGAGGTAGGATCCAAACAGATTCCATACATTGCAACTGGCTGATATATTTCAAGTCCTTTAAAAGTGGGTTCTCCCTTCCTTTTTTCCACCCCATGCAATTTACATGTTGGATAAATGGAGTCACTTGTCCGGTAGAATTTTCCAGTCTGGGTGTTGCAGATTGCATCCTCTGTGACTTAAGCAGTTTGTCATCCCCTATATTTCCTGCAAATTGGTAGTTAGAACTAGAGGACTCTTCAGATTCAGGTGTTTATCTTTCTATCTATCTATCTATCTATCTATCTACCTGTTTACCATGTACCCTTCACAGGTAGTAGTGTTACTTCCATCAAGAGGCACATCTTGTCTGCTTGTCTCTTTTTTGGTCATGTTAGCCATTGATGATCATTGCCTAGATCCATTAGGGGTTACAAATGATGACATTCATATTCTATCATTTCTACTTATTAACTAGTGGGAATGTTTTATAAACAGAAACATCCATGGAGTGAGAATTTTTTAGTTACGA
This sequence comes from Mesoplodon mirus, assembly GCF_964341445.2. Lineage (NCBI taxonomy): Eukaryota > Metazoa > Chordata > Mammalia > Artiodactyla > Ziphiidae > Mesoplodon > Mesoplodon mirus. The sequence continues at coordinate 31,210,761 of NC_138986.1, read as the reverse complement.
TCTTAAAAATTTGTTTGTTTGATTTTCCCCATTTGATGTTAATATCAATTATTCTCATTGGCTATTTCTCTTTTCTTTTCATGCTTTCCTTTCATTTTTCTTTAGATTATATACCTATATTTATTAAACTCATTTTTCCTAGCAGTTGGGAAAACACTGTCCTTGAGGGAAAAAACATTATTTAAAAAAGAAAGAAGAAATTGTCCCTTTCCAGTTAAAGGAATTCCCTTTATTTTCTTGGTAAAGATGGGCTTCCTGGTATCAGTTAGTGTAGATTACTAATCTGTACCAATCGCTAGAGGCACTGACCTTGCCAACATGTGAAGTAGCATTTAACATGTTCTGAAAGAATTTCGTCATTGGAGTAACATGAATTAAGTTGTTTGGAAAGAGCATGTCCATTGAACATTGGTTTCTGTTTTCTTATCTAAAGAATTTGATCTTATGCTTTTCAGGAGAACCCTCATGGGTTGAAGAAGAGTGTGGCACAGCCCAGCAGCCTCAGTGCCCAGAAGGGTGAGAAGGACATGGGTATATTTATTCTCCTTTAACAGATGGCACACAGGAATGTAGCTGAGAGGCAGGGTGGGATTCCCCCACTCTGTTTACATCTTAGAGCAAAACAGTTAACAAAAGATTAGATCCCTTGTGGCTTCCAACTCATAACATACTTTCATTTGCTTTATTGTTTAAAAAGCATTTTTACATTAAGTTATTATATTCATATTTTACAACAATGACTTTAAAAATGGTTGAAATATTTGTACTAACATCCCAAGGTCCTACGATCAGGATTAGAATTTAGATCTAAATGACTCCAGCCAGGACTCTTTTCTATTATCATCCTGTCACCTCAGATTTATTCTCACTGAGGGAAGGGGAAGAGGATTGTCCATGGATGGCCTCACAGGGAAGGATGGACCTTGAAGAATGGATGAGGAGAACACTGTCAGATGGGCACAGGTGATGGACATGTGAGGCCCTCCTCACCCCACCCTTGGCATGCATTTCCTTCACACGTTTATGATGGTTGCTCCCCAGGCTTTGTCCAACCCTGGAAACATGCCCCTTGTCACCTCCCAGTCAAGGTGGACTTCCCCTTTTCCTCTAGTTGTCCCTTCTGCCCTTTACCTGCTGCACTCTTCTGACCCAAGCAGTGGGAGGATGACAGTGAGATAAAAGAAGGAGAAAGGAATATCTGACTATAGAAAGAATTGATGGAGACATTTTTAGATAACGTTATTTTGTTAAAAAAATGTGTGTGTATGTGTCTGTTTGTATATCATGTTACTTTGGTTTACACCAGTCCTCAGATCCAGCTGCCCTCTTCAGAAGCTTCTAGGTAGAAGAGTAAAGAATTTAGAATAGGGCTTCCCTGGTGACGCAGTGGTTGAGAGTCCACCTGCCGATGCAGGGAACACGGGTTCGTGCCCCGGTCCGGGAAGATCCCACATACCGCGGAGCGGCTGGGCCCGTATGCCATGGCTGCTGAGCCTGCGCATCCGGAGCCTGTGCTCTGCAACGGGAGAGGCCACAACAGTGAGAGGCCCGCGTACCACAAAAAAAAAAAAAAAAAAAAAGAATTTTGAATTAAAAAAAAAGACTTGAGTTTTAGTCCTGGTTTTGCCTGTGGGACTTTGCACTGGTAACTTCCCTAAGCTTCATCTGTAAAATCAGAATAATAGTAAAAATAATAACAACAACAATAATGTGCCAAGTTCAGAAGATTTCATATGAGAATTGAATCAACATCCTGATCACATAGATGTATGGCCCTGTTTTTTTTTTTTTTCCACGCTTAAATTTTTTTTTTTTTTAAGTAGAGGACTGTTTTGAGCAGTTGTAGACATACACACATACAGATGCATTTATATTTCTTTTATCCCAAACCTGAAATCATGTGAACAATGTGTCAGACTTTATTAAAATCTTTGGAAAGACCATTAGTTCAGTGTTTTCCCTTGGTGAGTGACCAGCACCAAGCCCTCCGGTTTGAAGCTGGGAACCCTGGAATTCACACCGCCAATTATGCAATACTAGAACACTGGGAAGCATTTCTGGCTGGCTCAGCTGGTGATCCAATTTTACCCTGCAGCATCAAGATTGAGAGACCTTATAGTTTTATCCTAGTTAGTGCGGATGCTGTTCTTACAGAAGTTTTTTTAAAAAACCCCCCTACCCTGTTTTTAAGCTGCATGGTTATTTTGATGGCATATTTATAAATATAAATTTTAAAATCAGCATTATGCTAATGACTTTATGAAAAAATAAGTATTTTCCAATGCAAATTGCAATATGTCATGTTAATTTCTTGATGAATTTTTTACACATTGTAGTTAAAACAGTCAAAATTTTCCATTCTTATTTTTTGAGGTGTAGTTCATATACACTGAAGTGTTCACACTTATGTATACAGTACAATGAGATTTGGAAATTCAGAAATCTCTGTAACCCACAGATACAGAATATTTCCATCTCCACAGAAAGAGGTCATATTCAGATTTTCATCACCATAGATTCTTGTTTTAGAACTTCATATAAATGGAAGCATACCATATATCCTCTTGAGTCTATTTTTGTGGTTTTTTTTTGTTTTTTGTTTTTTTTTGCAGTACGCGGGCCTCACACTGTTGTGGCCTCTCCCCTTGCGGAGCACAGGCTCCGGATACGCAGGCTCAGTGGCCATGGCTCACGGGCCCAGCTGCTCTGCGGCATGTGGGATCTTCCCGGACCGGGGCACGAACCTGTGTCCCCTGCATCGGCAGGCGGACTCTCAACCACTGCGCCACCAGGGAAGCCCTATTCTTTTGTTTTTTGCTTAACACAATGTTTTGTTTTTGAGACTCCTAAATGTTATTATATGCATAATTTATCTCACATGAGCTTTTGCAACATGTGTTCTCCGTGAGTAAAACATCGGTCCCATTCTTTTTTCATATTATTTCTATTTGTTCTTTAGGGGTCAGTTCACAGGCCATACCCCCTGGAGAGCCGCTCTCACCTTACAAAGATCGAATCTGATGTCCTCCTATGTACTTGAATAGCATCCTGTACCCAAATCTAGTCATTAACCACTTCTGTTTACTTCTCAATTTCATCCCCTAGATAAGGACTGCAATTCCTTCATGCCTTTATTCTGTGTCTGGCACAATGTCGCACGCAAATATTTGTTAAATGAGCTACCTACTATAAATACATATTCTGGGAAACCAAATACACATCCTCCAGACTCTCCTCACAGTTTCTTTTGCAATGTGCAAATAGATGGCTATGCTAATACTTTTTTCTAGCTCTACTCAAACACATTGAAAAGAACTGAAATTATTTTTCTTACTTTTAGCTGGTACCAGCATTCAGAAGTTTCTGTACAATACTATTGGGTCTTTGTCAGAATTTTTAAAGACAAATTCTAATCAAATTTCTTGAAAACTTATGTTCTTGTTCAAAAATTTAGATGTGAAACTGCTTGAGCACTGAGTTGAAAATTCCTTTTGGCATTCTTGTGGTTTTTTTTTTTTTTTTTTTTTTGCGGTATGTAGGCCTCTCACTGTTGTGGCCTCTCCCGTTGCGGAGCACAGGCTCCGGACGCGCAGCCTCAGCAGCCATGACTCACGGGCCTAGCCGCTCCGCAGCATGTGGGATCTTCCCAGACCTGGGCACGAACCCGTGTCCCCTGCATCGGCAGGTGGACTCGCAACCACTGCGCCACCAGGGAATCCCTTGGCATTCTTATTTGCATGCACTATGTTTGTTTTTGTTTTTTTTTTGGTCACACCATGTGGCATGCAGGTTCTTAGTTCCCCAACCAGGGATCGAACCGCGTCTCCTGCAGTGGAAGCAGTCTTAACTGCTATACCGCCGGGGAAGTCCCATGTGTGCACTATGTTTGGAATTTAAGACAAACTTACTCTGTTAATAGTTGTTATCCATAATAGCCCTAAACTGGAAAGTATCCAAATGTCCATCAGCAGAATGAATAAGTTGTGGTTTATTCATTCACTGCAGTTCTAGACAGTCATGAGAATGAATGATCTACAACTATATGCAAAAATACGGATGAATCTCAAACATAATGTTAAGTAAAAGAAGTTAGACACAGCAGAATATATAATGTATGATTCTGTTTGCATATAAATATAAGTACAAAAATAGACACAGCTAATCTATGCTGTTAGAAGTCAAGACACTGATCGTCTGTGGTGAGTGTTTTGCAGAGGTTGGTGACTAGAAAGGAGAATGAGGGAAGGATTCTAAGTAATATTCTGTTTCTTGATCTGGGTGATGGCTACACAGTGGAGTTCAGTTAGGAAAAATTTATGAAACTATACATCTCTGGGGTGTGTGTGTGTGTGTGTGTGTGTGTGTATACATATAAAATACAAATAAAACTTTAGAAGTGAAAAAAAGATATTGAATGGAAAAAAGACAATCTCTGACTATAACCCAAAAGTCACCTTTCATCATTTTAACTTAAATACTCAACTAAAATGAGATTGTAATGCTTTGGAGGTTAATATTAATATCCTAAGATATTGGAATAAGAGTAAAAAATGTAGAACTTTAATAAAACATCTTGTAAGTTTCAGAGTTCCTAAAGTCCATATCATAATAACAATAGTTGTATCCAAAAGGTGGTAGAATAACTGTCACTTTTATAATTTTTGAGTGTGAGCATTGAATTCAGTAATCATTGCTTTTGGATCCTTAGCCAAAGCTGGGATTTTGAAATGTCTCTAATATAAAATCTCATTTCTGGTGATGTTTTGTTAGTGCTCTGCTTGCATGCTGCTGACTTCTACTGTAAAACTACAAATAATTAGCTCCATGTATACCTGCCCCTGTAAAATACTACATATATTTGAGGTGAGGCAATGATACTAATGTGCCATGTTGTAATGATTCTAAAGTGCTGGGTGCATGGGTTGGGACTGAGTTTTGAGAGGTTGAATAACTGCTCAGTTAAATAGCTCATAAAGAATGAAGCAGAGAATTAAACTCATCTTTCTGAGGCCAATCCCTTCCTTTTTCTCCACAGTGCACAGTCTCATTGTAAACACTCAGGGCTAGAGAAACTTCATATATGGTATACATGGGTGTCACAGATAGCCAGTGCCAAGGAGCAAATGGAAATAAAGTTAGCTAACATTATTTAAACTCTAGAACTCAAAGGGTGGTATATCTCCAAGTTGAAAGACCCAGATAATTTACGTAACACCTTTTAAAAAATACTGTACATTTTTACTATGGATTAATAACATACTGGACATAACTGATTGTAAAGGGAAATAATTTTTAAAAAGAGAAGGGAAAATTTGACTTAGAACTATTTCTGACTGTACTTTCTTAGTATTTTCTAATTTAGAGAATTGTAAGTAGTACGGAAAAGTGTCTTTTTAAAAAAATCAAAATAATGGACAATTTCTTGTTTTCCATTTTCAGATTTGACCTGCCACCAGTTATTTTGTTTTCCATGGATGGATTTAGAGCTGAATATTTACAGACATGGGGCACTCTAATACCTAATATCAATAAACTGAGTAAGTCTCCTATAATCAGGGACATGCAGATGATAGACACCTAGTTAGTTAATGTCTAGATTGACTCACACTTTTCTTTCTGACCTTTAATGTTAGCGGTTTGTCTTAGTTCTGGGTCCTCTCAAGAGTTTGACGCGTTTACTGCACGATATCTATTTTCATCCTTCTTAGCTCCTCCTTCCTTCTTTTGCAACGTGTTTATTTTTTGTTTGTTTATTTTGATTTGTTTTATATTTGAATATAACTTCTGCTCTGTGAAAATCTGTTCATGGATACTCTCTCAAAATTGGCATTTGTCAGCCCTGGGTTCTGGGTCTCAGCAAGGTGGGTATGACCAGTAAGGATGGGAAGCTGAAGGAGCCTGAGCAGACTGGACAGAATCAGCAGATACCAAGGCTCCAGTAAGTGAAAAGTCAAGTATCTCTGTCCAGTTCTGGAATCAAGGTGCTTGGAACCTGACTCCACCACTTACTAGCTCTGAGACCTTCGGCAAGTTTACTTCCACGGTTGGTGCCCTAGTCTCTTCATCTGTAAAATGGTCACTTATCACCTCATAGAAATACTGTGAGACCATGGACATAGTGTACATTGGATGATTTTCAGTTATTACTATAATTATTATTTTTATTGTCATCTTTATCATGATGTACTTCTGAGTTAGGGTACTTGGACTTCACACAATTTTATAGTCAAAGAAGAATGGAGAACCTGAGGACACAAAGTTAAGAAGTATCAGAGGGTTGGCTCCAGGGCACATAGTCTTCACTGCACTTCAATTCCTCTTTTACTTCCCCCTTCTACCAGGCCCCCTTTTACCTCCATGGTCCTGAAAATTTCTGACAATTTTGCTGGTTTCCTGTTTTTATTTTTCTCCAGATTATTAAAAAATAGCTTTTGACTTTGAGTAAGGTGATCACCTTTTCTGGGCCTCAGTTTCCTCATTTGTAAAATGAGAGGATTAGACCTAATGATTTCTACTACTAATCCCAGCACTAAAATTCCTTGACTGTGGAAAGATAAATTACTTCCCCCCTACAGCATAAGGGACTTTGTCTCTTCAGGTTCTCCTACACTCTCTGAGGCAGATCTTTAGCAAAGAGATTTAGATGTTGGGTCTCTGACGAAACTGGCTCCAAATTCAGGATTTGTCACTTACTGCTGAGTTACTTTAGCCTGAAAAGTCATTAACAACTCTCAGTTTCTATTTCCTTATCTGTATTTCCCTTGGTAGTCTGGATATCAAATCCTGTGTCCAAAAGGGAATTTATCTAGCCAGGCTGAACTGGACCCCTTTAGAAGTGGAATTATTTTATTTGCTCATCCCCTTGAGAGTTGGAAAGGACACCAGTGAAATACTGGACCATTAAGAGCCTTCCTTTCTAAGGTTTAAAATATTTTTTAAGTCATTTATACAACATCTTGATCCTTTAATGTGTGAAGCCATAACTAATTAGGTCTACCGAGGCAAAATGGGCTCTTCATTTATAGGAGGTCCAATTAAGAGTAGATGTGTTAAAAGATTTAGGATTAGGACCTCCCGAGAATGGTAGGGTTGAGGTGAGGTATGTGACAGCAGGCATCACTTTAAGGAAGTCTAGAACCTCATCTCTAGTGTCTTATCAAGCTGCCTGGAAACTGAGCATGGACTAATACCACAGTGCAGTGAGTTATATCAGTGACTACTAAGGGGTCATGGACTCTAGTGAGAACATGAGGTTGTTGTCTTGTCCTAACGTGGGTGGGAGCAGACAAAGAAGGGCCAGGATCAGCAAACTGTCAGGTGAGATAGAAGTGATTTAGCTTGAACTAGAAGTCAGATTTCTTGGAAAGTTAGATGTGAAACTGGGGATGGGACAAGACTAGTAGTAACTGTCCTTGCATCCCAGGGATAAATCTCACTTGAAAGTGGTGTATGATCCTTTTAATGTGCTGTGGAATTTGTCTTGCTAGTATTTTGTTGAGAATTTTTACATCTAAATCCATGAAGGTATTGGCCTGGAATTTTCTTTTGTTGTAGTATCCTTCTCTGGCTTTGGTGTCAGGGTAATGCTGATCTCATGAAATGAGTTTGGGCGTGTTCTCGCCTCTTCAAATTTTTGGCAGAGTTTGAGAAGAATTGACATTAATTCTTCTTTAAATGTTAAATAAAGTTAACCTGTGAAGCCATCTTGTCTTGGGCTTTTCTTTGTTTGGAGGTTTTTGATTACTTGTTTTTGGTCTGTTCAGATTTTCGATTTCTTCATAATTCAGACTTGGAAGGTTGTATGTTTCTAGGAATTTATCCATTTCTTCTAAGTTATGCAGTTTGTGGGGTGTAATTGTTCATAGCAGTCTCTTAGAATCCTTTCTATTTCTGTGGTATTGGTTTCTGATTTTATTGATTTGAGTCTTTTTTTCCCTTAATCTAGCTAAGGGTTTGTCAATTTTGTTTATCTTTTCAAAAAACCAACTTTAATTTTGTTGATTTTTAGAACTGTGTTTCTATTCTCTATTTCACTTAGTTCTGCTATAATCTTTGTTGTTTTCTTCTTTTTACTAACTTTGGATTTTGTTTGTTCTTTTTCTAGTTCCTTAAGGTGTACATTTAGGTTGTTTATTTGAAATTTCTTCTTTTTTAACGTAGCTGTTTATTGCTCTGAACTTCTTTCCTCATACTGCTTTTGCTGCATCTGTACATTCTTCAGCTATTTCACCTACTCGTCCATTCAGTCTTCCACTTCTTATAGTTTATAGTTACTATGGGTATATATTTATTCCAATTATATTTTCAGAACTTTTTTCGTTTGGTACTTTCTTTTTAAAAATATGTTTTTTAAGGAGTAAAACATGCAAATGATAAACTTTTACAAGTGACATTAAAGGGTATACAGTAAAAAAACAAACAAAAAAACCAACCAACCAACCAACCAACCAACAGACTCTCTTTCCTGATCTTCCTCATTTTTCTCTGTAGCAGCAACTATTATTATTGGTTTATTGTGTGTCCTTCCAGAATTATTCTGTTCAGTCATAATTTAGATTATTAAGACCTGGAAGAAACAATGGTAGAGGATCTTGCTTTTGATGAGTTATTCTATAATAGCTCTGGTTCAAAGGCAGGTGATCGAAAATGGTAGATTGAATCTGTAGATAGTCAACAGATATGTCCTGTTTAAAACTACGAAGGTGTCATGTTTTTACATCACTGGTAGCTTAGTTTGTTTTTTTATTTTATACTCTGTGCCTTTAGGCATTTAAGAATTTGAAGGCGTTACCCATGTTTCAGGGAAATAAAAACAGAAACTGACCTTATATCTCTCTCTATTGTATGATTGTTTTCCCCACTTAAAGTCTTTTATCAGTGGATGAGATCTCATTTTATTTTCTATTACATGACTTCTTAACAATATTAAATGCGTCTTTCCTTGATTGAGGACATGATTTATTTATTGGGGGTATTGATTGAGAAAGAAAAAATTTGATTATACGTTATGTCCTAGAGCAGGCCTCAAACTCGAGTACATCAGAACCACTTGGGGTGCTTGCTAGAAATGCAGATTTTTTGAGCTCCTTTTCCTCCACCTTTCAACCTCCCCCATCCCCACCAGAGTCCTATATATTAGACTTGGTATTGGATCCAAGAATCTTCTGAAGGAGGAAATTCCTGGATCATATTGGAAACACTGTTCTCGAGGCTGGGAAGGAGACCAGTTCCAAGCCTATTTGAGAAAATCTTCATTATTTCCAGTTGCAATGTTTGTTGCTTTCTGGACAACAATCCTTCGCACTTTTTGTTTTAACCTAAATAGAATCTCTAATGGTGAAGCTCTCTTTTAGAATTAGACTTGGTAGGATTTTGGTATGGAAAACTTCTCATACTTCACTGCTACAGAGGAAATATCAGTGTGCCTTAGTGGTTCTGACCTCCTTGAGCAGAGTTATTGCACAGATGAAAACAACAGAATAACTGAAAGCAAATTTGATGCCATGCTTTGGGGAAAACAGATCGCAGGAAACTCCACTGATCAAATGGAAACTGTACTGAGTGAAAATAATAAGTGGGAAAGTTAGTTCATCTTGTAACATTGCTTTGTGGCATGGGCTTATGCATTTACACAAGTTAAATTCCTTTTCAGTTATCTAGATAGTCGTGTTCACTTTTGTTATATTGGATACTTTATGTATAAGAACTAGCTGAGAAGCAGATGTTATATAGAAATTCTTGTTGTAATGACCTGGGTCAGAAAGAGGGGAGCAGCAAAAGCAAACAAAGCTGGCACTGTGTAAAGCAGGGTATATTTAGCTCGGGGGTCAGCAAGGTGTGGCCTACGGGCCAAATCCAGCCCATTCTGCCTATTTTTGTAAGGCCTGTTAATGCTAAGATTTGTTTTCATTCTTAAATGGTTGGGAAAAAAAATATTTTGTGCCATGCAAAAAAAAATACGTGAAATTCAAATTTCAATGTCTACAAATAAAGTTTTATTAGAACACAGCTATGCTCATTTGTTTACATGTTGTCTATAGATGCTTAGAGGCCTTACTAGCAGAGTTGAGCTGTTGCAACAGAGACCATATGGGTTTGCAAAGCCTAACATATTTATTATCTGGTTCTTTATAGAAAAATTTTCCTGACCCTTGATTTAGCTCACTCCTCTCCTGAAAACTGTCATTCCTTGGAATGGAGGAATTTTAAGCATCAGAATTTCGACCTCTTTCCATCTAATTCACCCCTTAGTTTTTCTATTTCTCTGTGACACTTTCATGATTTTTTAGTTATTCAAACAACTTCTGAGGAAGAAACAACGTCTTAATTTCTCACTATCCTTTGCTGCAGAAACATGTGGAATCCATTCAAAATACCTGAGACCTGTCTATCCGACCAAAACCTTCCCAAATCATTACACCATTGTCACGGTAAGTGCTTAGCCCAGTGGCAAGACTGACAAGCCCCTGAAGGGCAACTGACCACACCAGACATGCTTAGGCGGAACCAGCCAAGCCGCAGGTCACACGTTTCACGGCATGTGTGGTGGCAGTCACAGCTAATTCAGGCTGGGAAGGAGTGTCTCAGTATGGGGTCAATCCAGGGCTGTGAGATGTTAACTATGAATGAGTGTCCCAGCATTAGGTTCATTTACCTCTGTGACAGGCCAGGATAGCCTCTTGGATGTGAGAAATACCCTCTATTCTGATCTGTTGATTAACCTCCATTTATCTGAAGGTCTGCTGGGAATGGTAGGCTATGTATGAGGACAGCCACTCTGATGTGGGAAATTTCTTTCTTTCCTAGTCTTTTTTTTTTGGTACGCGGGCCTCTCACTGCTGTGGCCTCTCCCGTTGCGGAGCACAGGCTCCGGACGCGCAGGCTCAGCGGCCATGGCTCATGGGCCTAGCGCTCCGCGGCACGTGGGATCCTCCTGGACCGGGGCACAAACACCTGTCCCCTGCATCAGCAGGCGAACTCTCAAGTACTGCGCCACCAGGGAAGCCCCTGGTCTTTTTTTATTATATTTAATTTGATAAAGTCTCTTGTTTCATAATTGAATTCAAACCGGCTATATCTCTTTATAAATTTATTTATTTATTTTAAAACATTTATTTATTTATTTTTGTCTGCATTGGGTCTTTGTTGTTACACACGGGCTTTCTCTAGTTGCAGTGAGCAGGGGCCACTCTTTGTTGCACTGTGCGGGCTTCTCGTTGTGGAGCACAGGCTCTAGGCGTACAGGCTTCAGTAGTTGTGGCACATAGGCTCAGTAGTTGTGGCTCGCGGGCTCTAGAGTGCAGGTTCAGTGGTTGTGGAGCACAGGCTTAGTTGCTCTGCTGCATATGGGATCTTCCAGGACCAGGGCTCGAACCTGTGTCCCCAGCATTGGCAGGTGGATTCTTAACCACTGCGCCACCAGGGAAGTCCCAAACTGGCTATATCTCTTTAGATAAAGCAAGTAAAGCAAATGAATTCTCCTCAATGTATGAGAAGATGTACATGAAATGATCAAAATGAACTCAAAGGAAGATTAACTTATTTAATATTTATAGATTTAGAATACATCTTAAGGCGTCCTCTGCCTCAGCCTTTATTGCCAAAGGATATTATGTCTTTACTACATTGCATTTAGTCTTTTATTAGTATGGAACAATAATTACAACTTATTTAAATTTTAGTCCTTAAGTAATTATATGTATGTATATATGTATATATGTGTGTTTGCGTGTGTGTGTGTGTGTGTGTGTGCATGTATAAATGCAGATTCCATTTTGCAGATTCACCTAAACGTTTGAGTTACCCAGCTCACATGTTTCCAGCTGAGGTCTAACAAGGCAATACTCTGCCTTCTTGTTTTTAGCTCTCATTCTATAAACAAATGTTTTCAAAGCCTACTGTCTATTTAGTGCCATGTTTTTCACATGTTTGTGCTTTTTTATTGGAGATTTTGCTGTTTACAATGGCCCTCAAGTATGGTGCTCAAGTACTTTCTAGTGTTCCTAAGAGCAAGAAGTCTGTGATGTACCTTATGGAGAAGATATGTGTGTTAGATAAGCTTTGTTCAGTCATGAGTTATACTGAACTAAAAATATATATTAAATAAGGGATCTTCAAACAGAAACACACATAAAACAAGATTACATATGGATCAGTAGACAAAAATATTGTAACCAAAGGCTCACAGGAACCTAACCCTTTATTTTCTCTAGGAGCAGTGGTTCGATATTCACTAATTCAGTGTTTGCAGCAACTTTATAGAGCATAGCTATTGCAAATAGCAAGAATTGACTATATGTACACATACATAAGTCTACATACATAATATATAATACTTATACATGTATATATAAGGGATTATACATAAGTGCTATTAATTTCCTACATATGCATATGTATCCATATTCATATATATAGTAATGTTCCTAAATAATGACCCTAAAAATCTCTCTAAATGTAGTTACAACTGCATAGGGTGTCATGGGCATTCAATAAAAATATGTGAATTGCAGGAACGACTGGATTGATGGATGGATGGAAGGGAGGAAGTACAGAGACTTGGCAGGCTTCCTTTTAAAGTGCTGGTAACACACTTTAACCCATTTGCCAGGCTATCAGATACTTAAAATCATCCATGTAGTAAATTTCTTGCTATTACTGCCAATAAAACCAATGGCTAATCATTATTATAATATAGAATCTATAATTAACAAACAGTTATTAATAACATGAGTTATATTAAAACCATCAGCCCAAATCATCTGCCTAATGTCATTCATTTGCAGCTATAGACCATGGTGGAACTAGTATATATATAATACTAATATGTATATTTTATATTAGGGTTCAGATCCAGGGGTTTTATATTGAAAGGTATATGGCATCTTTTCAAATATGAGTTATGGGTCTTATGCTATTTCAATTTAAATGTATGTTCTATTAATTTATTATTTTATCTTAAATCTTTTTTAAAAATTATCATTTTAGGGGTTATATCCAGAATCACATGGCATCATTGACAATAAAATGTATGATGTATACCTCAACAAGACGTTTTCACTTTCTTCAAAGGAGAAAAATAACCCAGTTTGGTGGCATGGACAACCAGTATGTAGCAATCTTCATGTGGCTCCAAAGTAACCTTCATTTCCCAACGTGACAGTGGATCTCTCTTCTCTCACCACTTTGAGTTTTACATTATCTTTTTAATTTCTAAGGGCTAAGGGTGGGATGGTGTTTCACCACTATTTATAATTATAATTTGAATCTTTTTAACGTGTATAGTTGTTCACCTAAATTGTCTTCAGTTGAAACTTGGATGTTGTATTATAAACGTATCAACCTGGAAGTTACTCAGAAAGATTATCTGTTAACGTTTTTACTGTTTCTGATTTATAAATCTTTAAAAGGGAAAGAAGAACTGTACAATTCTACCAATTTGAAAAATGATCTTTCTTACTGTCCTATGTTTTTTGACTTTTGAAGTGGATGCCTGGATAATTACTTTTTTAAACTGAGACAAAGACAAATTTTAAATAATTTAAATATATTTTAATAGTTGAATAAATTTTGCAACTGTTAATACTGTTCAGTTTCTCATAAATGGCACCGTGTCTACTCAAACTGATTATTCTCTTGACCTCCACTTATTTGAAATTTTCTCTTCTTATAGATCTGGCTGACAGCCATGTATCAGGGTTTAAAAGCTGGTACCTACTTTTGGCCAGGATCAGATGTGGCTATAAATGACACCTTCCCTTCCATATATAGGATTTACAACAGGTACTAAAGCACCTGCAGATGTGATCTCGTCTAGGCAGGGATGATTAGATTTTTTTTTGGCTGCGTTGGGTCTTTGTTGCTGTGTGCGGGCTTTCTCTAGTTGCGGTGAGGGGAGGCTACTCTTCGTTGTGGTGCGCGGGCTTCTCACTACGGTGCTTCTCTTGTTGGGGCACACGGACTCTAGGTGCCCGGGCTTCGGTAGCTGTGGTGAGCAGGCTTCAGTTGTTGTGGCGCATGGGCTTAGTTGCTCCGCGGCATGCGGGATCGTCTCGGAGCAGGGCTCAAACCTGTGTCCCCTGCATTGGCAGGCAGATTCTTAACCACTGTGCCACCAGGGAAGCCCTAGAATTTTTTTTTTTTTGGTCTTAATCTTGATGGTAATTTTATTTTTCCAGTTGTTTGGGCCAAAAAATCTTGAAGTCAACATTGATTCCTCTCTCTTACATCCCTCATCCCGTCCATCAGTAAACCCTTGTGCCCCTAATTCAAAATATTATATGCTGTCTGAGAGCTTTTTATTACCCCAGCATTAACACTCTGGTCGAGCCGTCATCCCCTTTTGCCTGCACTACTGCAGCTGCCTTTTTACACGTCTCCCTGTTTCTATTTCTGTTCCCTATAATCTATTCTCAGTTTATCAGCCAGAATAATTACTTAAAAGAACAAGTCCAATTATGCCACTCTTGTGCACCAAGAACTTCAACGGCTTGCAGTTTAGCAAAGAGTAAAGCCTACAAGGCCCTTGTGGTATGAGCCCTGCTGTGCCCCTGCCTCTCAGACTCCTCTCCAGCTACTTTCCTGGGTTCTGTCACTCTGCTCGAGCCATACTGACCTTTTCGGTGACCCCAACATACCAGGCTTGCTTCTGCTGTAGGGCCTTTGCACAGGCTGTTCCTCTGCCTGAGACAATCTCACTCCATGTATCTGTACAGCCCACTCCCTCACCTCCTTCTGGCTGTAGCTCAAAAATTACCTTCTCAGTATTGTCTTAGCCTCATCACACTAAGATTTCAAAGTCAAACTCTCCCACTCCAGTTTTCCAGTGCCCCTTATTCTGTCTCTAGTCTTGCTTTTGTTTTCCCATAGCATTTTTCACCTTTTAATACACTCTGTAATTTATTTATGTGTTAGGCCTATTTATTGTTTGTCTTCCTTGACAAGAATGTAACCTCTAGGAAGGACGTCATCTTTGGTTTGCTCACTGATAAATTCTGTTTAAAATGAACAAATCATGTCTGACAAAAGGTAGTGCACATAAATGCATAAATGAATGAAGTAAATAAAAATCAACAAATTGAACTAATGGATAGTAATTAATGGCCTTCTATTTTAACCGGGGGAACAGTGAAGGAAGGATGGATGAGAAGGAAAGAAAACAATATACATTGAATTAATAGTGAGTCGAGTGTATCTCCATATAGGTATTGAAAATGGGAATCCCTTTGAGTAGTACTGAATCCCTTTCAGTACTTTTATAATATATGGACACAAAATATCTGAAAATATCAACCTGCCTTCCTGAGCAGGCATATAATGAAGTTATTTTGATTTGATTAATTTTTTAAAATTATTTTTACTTTTCATTTCAGCAGTGTCAGATATGAAGAGAGGATCTTTACATTGTTAAAGTGGCTGGACCTGCCCAAAGCTGAACGGTAATATCTAGTGTCAGGGAAGTGCTGGCACAGCGGGATGTTTGTGGGCATAAAATGAAAGTATTTCTTAGTTTAAATTACCATTTTGGAAAAAAACTTGGCATTTCCTTTTTACGGGCATTTTTCAAGAATTATTCTTAAAACCAGACATTTAAAGAAAGAACTAGTGTGGCAGAGAAAAGAGTCAGCAGAAAGTCATAAAGTAGGAAATACAGAGGGCTGTGGCTCATCAAGAGAGTTCTTAACAGCAAGAACAAGACAGATTTTCAGCACTGAGTCAGACAAGTGCTTACATTCTGGAAGGTCTCATTTACTTCCTGCTAGACCACTATCCCTGCCAAAGCCAAGCAGAACCACTGAACCACTGGGCCTGGTTGTAGAGAAGGAGAGACCAGAGAAAAAGAGGAGGAAACTACCACAAAGTTCCAGACCTACAAATCTCCCACACCCAACTTGTACCTTTATTCCAAATGGGTAACGTCTTTCTGTTTCAATTTTACCCCTAGACCCGATTTTTATACCATATACGTGGAACAACCTGATTCTGCAGGTCATGCTCAGGGACCAGTCAGTGCCGCAGTAAGTTTTTCTTTTTAAACAAAGCTAAAATCATCTAGCCTTCACCCACAGCATGAAATGTTATTCTTTAATTTCCACTGAATACAAGTGTATTTGATATAATGAGGACATAAAAATAGTTAAAAATCTAAATGATTATCTGCTTTATTAACCACAAAATAGTTAAAAGTGTAAAAAGAATATCTGCCTTATTAAGCACATCTTGATTAATTTGATAACACTTATTGAATACTTAGATGCAGCATTGTTATTTCACATCACGAGAACATCAAGGTTAGATCCCGTGTGTCAACTGAACATGTTAATGTAACCCATTTCGAGCCATGTCACCTGATAGTCCATCATGGACTATAGGGCTGTCTATTCAAGCACAGTTCCAATCAGAAGTTCCTTATAATTGGACAATATATTATTGCATCAGGCAGAGTTATTCGCCTTCTATGCCCCCATTATAATTGACGTAGACTCTTCAATACTTGTTTCTTCATTATCTAAACCCTTTTGTATTTACTACAGAAATATAGTTCTTAAATATGATTTTTTAAAAAAGCAGATTCTTTTCTAAAACCCACTCAAGGCTACATTGTCTTGGATATGGTATAAAGTTGCAAAGGTCCCCATGAGTATGGCGTTTCCTTACCCCGTGGAAACTCATTTAACAGTTTTCCTCAGTTGCAATGCAAGCATATTCATTCTGGCAGCATGACTTAGGTGTTTGTCAGAAATGCCCTTCTTCTTCCTGCTCATTAAATCAAAATGATTTCTTTTTTTTGTTTGTTTTTTTCTGTATGTGGGCGTCTCACTGTTGTGGCCTCTCGTGCCGCGGAGCACAGGCTCCGGACGCACAGGCCCAGCGGCCATGGCTCACAGGCCCAGCCACTCCGCAGCATGTGGGATCTTCCTGGACCGGGGCACGAACCCGTGTCCCCTGCATCGGCAGGCGGACTCTCAACCACTGTGCCACCAGGGAAGCCCAATCAAAATGATTTCTAATATAAGCCCTGCTCAAGTCTGACCACTCTGAACCCATTAGTCCTCTTTTATATTCCTACACCACCCTTGAGTGTCTCACAGAATCTAACACTTAATCAGGTTATTCTAAGGGTGGATGGCTTAGTAACTATCTAAAGCATATTCACCATTTCTTCTTTTCCATTTTAATTGTTATCCCTGCTTTATATGATCTGAGAGGGGATACTCTAATCTGCATTTATCTGACCCCTACAGCTGACTTTAGGTGCCATATCTTTTTCTTCTATCCAATGCTGTAGTTTAGTACCCAAATAAATTTTAAGTGTAATTTGGAAAAGTGCTGCAAAGGGAACGATCAGGATGCCCTGAGAGGTCTTTAGGGGCTAACCTAGTCTGGGTTGGGGATGGTTAGAAAGTTCTCTAAATAACAAAAAAGATAAAAAGTTCACAAATGGCCTGATTAAGGGAGGAGCTGAGCACATTAGAGGAACAAATGGACAGACAAATGGACAGGTAGCTAGACAAATAGACAATATGATAATGGTAAAAATAAGAATAGCAGCTAACTCTTATTGTGTGCTGCTCTGTGCCAGGTACTGTTTGAATTGCTATATGAGGATTATCTCTCACTAACGTCAGGAGCACTGTGGACCAGAGGAGAGGGCTAAGAGGAAGCTTACAGAAGGAGGCAAGCGCCAAACCATGCGAGTTCTTCTAGGCCATAAGACATGCAATGGGAAGCACTGAGGCATTTTAATCAGGGAAGGACATGATCAGATCTATGTGAATTTAAATATCACTTTTGTCATGTAAGAGGAATGGGCTAGAGAGAGCAAGGGAAAGTGGGGAGACATGAGTTGGCTTTTACAACCTTTCAGGAAAGAGATAATAGTGACTTGGACTGTGGTAGTGGCAACCATCATGGATGGAAGAAGGTATATTTAAGATTCATTTTAGAGATGGACTTAATATGACTTGGTGTGAGATAGGTGATGGGGTGGGGGATCAATTGTGATTTTCAGGTTTCTAGCATAAGCAGGCAGTTTCCTCCAATAAGACCACTGAAGGGCATCTTCTTGGAGGTGAAGATCATGTTGTGACTGGGGTGCCTGTGACATCCAAATGGAGATGTCCAGAAGGCAACTGAATATGGATTTAAACCTCAAAGTAGATGGAGATCAGGTATTTTGGCAGCATACAGATGGTGCATGGAAGCGGAGATGTCCTAAGGAAAGAAAGAGTGAAGAATGAAACTAGAAGGATTAAGACAAAGCCTCATTTAAAACTTAAGAAGAGGCCAAACAGATGCAGAAACTGGAGGGCTTTATGGCTTTGTTATTGCTCTTGTTAGGAGGCTGGCATCTACTCACTTCACGTTCAGTGCAACGTGCCATCTATGGAGTGTGTACTTTGTGAACAGCTCTGTGCTTAGGAAGCAGGTGATGAGTTTGGTTGCACAGTCCCTTCCCTGCAGGAGCTCCCACACTCCTGGGGAGACAGACACAGGCACAGATGATTTCTAAACTGTGGAGAGTCCAAAGGTAGTGGGATGCCAGGGTGCCAGGGGAGGACAGAGGAGGAAGGGCTCTGAGTGCAGCCAGGAGGAGTCAGTAGGTGGACTATGTGAAAGGGAACATAATTATGCTGTGATGACAGGTGGAAACCATGACTCTCACTGGCAAACCAGAGTGCGTGCTCACCCTGAGAATGAGGATTTAGCAGTATATAGAGATGATTTGAGTTAAACTCCTGCCCTGTCCCTTAGTAACTGTGGGATCACCAACATGTCACTTAACTGCTTTAAACCTCAAGTTTCCTGGTCTCTATAACTGGAAATTCCAGTAGCACCTTCCATGAATGTTTGCTGAGAGATTTCAGGAGATAATGCACTAACACTCTTAACAGTAATTGCCTTGTAACATCCTTTCTCAAAAAAGAAAAAAAAAGGCAATCATTGTTATAATAGTACTAAGAAGAGTAAACATTTTCCCCAATCCTGTGGGGAAAGTGCTATTATATTTTCTTATTCACTGAAAAAAAATGAGTTTATGTTAGTTAAAAATTATTCACTTAAACCTTAAGTCAGTTAAATATACTATATCAATAAAGTGTAGAAAAAAATACAAAAGAATATAAACAATAAAATAAAAATGAACTCCCACTCATTATTCAGAGACAATCACTGTTAACCGTACCTTGATATATTTTCTTTTGGTTTTCCATATATGTGACTTTTACTATGAAATGCTGAATACATTTAAAAACAAAATTGGATTATGCAATATGTATGGGTGTGTATACAGTTTGGCTTTAATATTTTAACTTTACCATTGTATTGTGATCATCTTCCTAGGCCATTGTTCTTTAAAAATATTTTAAAAATTATTTTTTATTGGAGTATAGTTGCTTTACAATGTTGCGTTAGTTTCTACTGTACAGCAAAATGAATCAGCTATACATATACATATATCCCCTCTTTTTTGAATTTCCTTCCAATTTATTTATTTATTTATTTATTTATTTATTTTTATTTATTTATTTTTCTGTGTGGTACAGTGGCCTCTCATTGTTGTGGCCTCTCCCGTTGCGGAGCACAGGCTCCGGATGCGCAGGCTCAGCGGCCATGGCTCACGGGCCCAGCTGCTCTGCGGCATGTGGGATCTTCCCGGACCGGGGCACGAACCCGTGTCCCCTGCATCGGCAGGTGGACTCGCAACCACTGCGCCACCAGGGAAGCCCCTCCTTCCAATTTAGATCACCACAATGCATTAAGTAGAGTTCCCTGTGCTATACAGTACGTTCTCATTAGTTATCTATTTTATACATAGTATCGGTAGTGTATATATGTCAATGCCAATCTCCCAATTCCTCCCATCCCCACCCCCTTTCCCCCTTGGTATCCATACATTAGTTCTCTACATCTGTGTCTCTATTTCTGCTTTGCAAATAAGGTCATCTGTACCATTTTTTCTGGATTCCACATATATGTGTTAATATACAATATTTGTTTTTCTCTTTTTGACTTACTTCACTCTGTATGAGAGTCTCTAGATTCATCCACGTCTCTACAAATGACCCAATTTTGTTCCTTTTTATGGCTGAGTAATATTCCATTGTATATATGTACCACATCTTCTTTATCCATTCCTCTGTTGATGGACATTTAGGTTGCTTAAATATTTTTTAATGGTTATTGAATATACCTACTTAAGGATATAGTATAATTTTTTTCTTGTATTTAAATTGTAAATAAATAATGTGATAAATATCCTTGTATGTAAATCTCCATCTGTACTCTGTTTACTTAGGACAAATGCCCAGAAACAGAATTATTAGGTTACAGGGTATGCCCCTTTTAAACTCTCTGGCTACACATTGTCACCTTGTTCTCTGAAACATGTGTAACCATTTAGGCTCCTATAGAAGTGTCTATGGACTCTTCTCCCCAGCACTGGAAATTATCATGAAAACCTTTGCAGTTAAATAATGTTTGAATAACGTTGAAGTTGAACACTTTTCCTCAGGTACTTATTGGCCAGTAGTCTATTTTCCTTTGTAGGGAATATGGTTTAATTTTTTTTTTTTTTTTTGTCTATAGAAATACAGGGAAGTGGTATTTGGTAAATATAGTATGGGTGCTGGGCTCTGATATCCTATTTCAAAACCCAACAATTTCAGAGAAGGAAATTATTTAATTTTTACTCGATTAGATAATGGTTTGGTTAATTAAGCCTTAATTCATGAAGATAATCTATATCCAGTTTTTTTTCCCTTAGGTAATTCAAGCCTTACAGTCAGTAGATTACACTTTTGGATTGTTGATGGAAGGCCTAAAGCAGAGAAACTTAGTCAATTGTGTCAATATAATCCTTTTGGCTGACCATGGTATGCTTTTTTAAAAATCATATTTTATCTTGCTTTTTTAAAAATCGTATTTTATCATTGATTAAATCTTATCACTTCGGGGAGCATACAAAAAAAATAGAGATTTTTAAAGTCTATTTCTAGACCTAGAAGCTCTTGAATGAGCAAAGAATGAGCTTTGTAGTAGGCTGTGATGAATAGAGGACTAAAATTTATACTTTTAGTTTAATTATTCTAACATTCACTCTGAAAAATCTATCCATACACTTAATTTTCTATATATTTGGAGTTAGTAGTACTTAACAAGGATGTGGCTGGGCTCTTATCATAAAAAATGTCTTCTTTTCAGTGAATGATTCATTCATATAGATTGGCTGCAGTTTACTGAATTGGCTAGTTTTACCATGTTCTGTGTATTTTTTTGGTCATGTGAATAGACTTCTATAAAGTCCCTGTCACTCCACATTTCTCTGCTTGAGGGTAGCTCTCCATTTCAGTCAACCCGAATATTAAAAGAAGTGAGACAGATGTCATGCCCTCTGCAACCTCACTTTTAAAGTACTCATTCATTCAACAAATATTTTTTAAATGCTAACTCAATGCCAAGTATTTTCCTAGATGGGGTGAGAAGAGGAAAAGGAACACGTCTGCAGAATTTTGTTTATATCTTACATCAAGATAATATGAGACATAGTAATTTATTTTAAAAGTTTCTAAAATGGTTCCCGAATACTTTGACCTATTGTTTTAAAATTAAAGAAAATATTTTAATGCATATTTTGTTAAAAAATTATAAACTATAAAAATAATAAAATGAATGGTAAAAATAATAAAAATAAAAATTTGGATGGAGTCTGAAGAATCTTCAAATAAAAAAGGTTTAACTACCAATTCTTTTTTAAAGCATATGCTTCTTATATAAATTTAAATAATACACTTATGAAAAGTAAAAATCATCTAGACTTTGTTCTCTTGCTTAATGTATTGTTTTATAAAAATGCATGTTATTTTTTGATTTACAAATATATCATGTTGCTTTATGTAAAATCAGATGTTATAGAGATTTAATTAGCTTCCTACAGAGAACTTTCTTCTTCGAAATTACTTTAATAGATCTACATTGAACAGATGATCTGTTTATAATTCCTATCTGTTCTTCTCTTATAAACATGATCCTTCTCTTCCACTGCCACGATTTTCAGGGCCTGCTAATTAGAATAAAGTAATTGGGTAAATTGTAAAGGTTCTCAGTCAAACTTGGTTTGAGATCTGTAACATAAAATATCTCCTATTTGACCTAATCAAAGACAACTTATACATTCAGTGAATAATTTTTTTTTAAATTCAGGAATGGATCAGACTTATTGTGACAAAGTGGAATATATGACTGATTATTTTTCCCAAATAAACTTCTACATGTATGAAGGACCTGCCCCCCGCATCAGGACTCATAATATACCTCATGATTTTTTTACTTGTAAGTATGAAGATGACCACATAAAAAAATAAAGGTAACACTGAAAGCGAATAACCATAGCCTCCTGATTCTGAGGATGCAGGGATTACCAGGCCCCTTCTGACCTCTTGGGAAGACCACACAGAAGCAAATGAGAAAATCCCATGTTTAATTACAGTCTGTCATTAAAGTCTATGGTAACATCTAATATTGTTAAGTTAAAATATACTCCATTCTTAAATGCTAAAATAATTCTTTGCTTAAAGTACGTTTTTACTTAATTTTACCAGATCATAGTCATTAATAAACGTCTGTGTCAAATTCACCTGAATTGTTAATTTTTTTTTGCAGTTGTCAGGTATCAGTTGTAATGTGATTTACTTCTTTTTCTTTTGAAACAGTTAATTCTGAAGAAATTGTTAGGAACCTCAGTGTAAGTATACAGTCTTCTAATACATATGTTTAAATTAATGGATGTCTTTAATCTAAGTTTCAAGAAAGCTGTATTCTATATTCTATATTCATATATATCTATATGATCCATATAGCTGTAGTCCTATTGGTGAAATGATGGCAAATGTCTAATAATCCTAGTGGCGCAAAGGGATTGGATACCGCAGGCTTTGGAAATCCATTACATGGCATCACAGATAGGACCAGGCCTGGAGCTGAAGAGCCCTGAGGAAATGGACTATCATTTTATGAAGTAGTCCATTATTCCCAGGGAAGAGTTCCAAGTGGTAGTACAATATTTCCAGGAATGCTGATTTGTGGGCCTATATTGAGCTTATATTGGACAAACATAACCAAACATGAAGTGGCAAGTTCCACACATTCTGGCTGCATGACAGACAGCAGCATCAACTTTGTTCTTAGATAAAAGGACCAAAATTTTATCTCAACTCTAGTGTCTTCATCTCAAATTCTCAGATGCAAAGAATAACCCCATACTTCTTCAGAGGTTGGCAGTGTACTCCCAGTTTTCTATGGATTTACTCGGGCTGTACATCCAGTCAGCAAAGTGCACCTCATCAAATGATTGGTGGTCCTTAAGGGCACATCCTAGTCCCTTGGATCTTTGAGGAAGCTGCATCCTCAGCAGCTGCCACAATGTGCTTGCCTGGAAGTTACAAAAAATAGCGGCTTAAGAAAGAAGTAATGATAAATGAAAAAGTAGAAAAATAAGAAGACTGGAAAAGTATGCAAGAAAAAAAAATATCTGGTAGAAATATCTGTGCAATAAATAAGTTTCTCTTCCCTTTTTCATTCTATAACTCTCTTCACTCTCCTACTTTCTATATTTCTTTAAAATTTTTAAAATCAATTTTGTAGTGGCTCTTCTTTTTCTTATGTAAATTGAACATGAGATAATAGTGACACAGACTTGAAATATTTATGAGATTGTTGAGGCTTAAAATAAATAAGAAACTGAGCAAGTAGAAAACAATTCGTTTCCCCTTATCCTTACCTGTATTTTTTTTTTCTGTTGTTTCTCAAAGAAGTCGAGGGAGAAAATTTCTTTGTAGTTCTATTTCTCATTTTCTCACTTTTTTTACATGTATAGATACCAGTATGATTGCACCTTTACCAAGTTTTTAAATACGCCATCTAGTTAACAGCAGTTATTATTAAGAAATAAAATTTCATTTCAGTTTGTGAAGAAACTCATGAATTTTTCACAAGTGGGAGAACTGGACTAGATTTAAAAAACTATTGATTTGAAAATTAAGCAAATGTAGGTTATTTAAGGGGTAAATTGATTCAGTTGTGAAGGGATTTTTGGTGAAATTTAGCTAATTTAAAAAAATTTTTACTCATATTTATTGTCTGTATAAGACTTTTCATGTATAATTTAGACTCCAAATTTGTAACTGCCACTCTAAATACAAACTTATATTTATTCTCTGTCGAAAAAGGAGGGGAGATTTATGGTGGTTTAACATATATACACAGGAATAAAACTTCAGACAGCAAACAATATAATTTACATCATATGTTAAATTAGAACTTAAATATTGTTGCAACAATTAAAAACAATATAACTAAAGAATGTGACTACACATAATAAGTTTAATGTTCCTATTTTATTAGCCAGGCTTAAGTCCTCTTACTTTTAAAAAGTGTTTAACAAATCATCTTAGGAGATGAAATTGTTGAATTAGTTTGCATATCTTATAGGTGTCCTGAGGAAATAATTTACCTCTTTTTCAGTGCCGAAAACCTGATCAGCATTTCACACCCTATTTGACTCCTGATTTGCCAAAACGCCTACACTATGCCAAAAATATCAGAATTGACAAAGCTCATCTTTTGGTGGATCGACAGTGGCTGGCTGTGAGGTCTGTGTGCCTATTAATTTATCTCATAATACTTTTAACAGCTATCTTTCATCATAAATTTCCTTGGCCTTACCCTGCTATTATGATCACATGAATTTTCCTGAGTATGACAATTTCTTGACCTTTTATATGCTATCTAGCACTTCTGTATTTGAAATGACTGTTACGAGGTTGCCCGTCTTAGCCTACTAATCTTTACAATGTAGACGAGAATGAGGAAGAAGGCTGACTGTCGAGAGATTATCAGTACCAGCACATTCTTAACCACTGAGACCACTGTGGCCTCCTTTAAGTGGCAGACAGGATATAAAGATGGCATCAGTTGTCTCACAGGCTGGTAATGAGTAATTGATTAGATAGCTCTTTAAGATCTTTGTCATCTTTGTCATCTGAAAGAGCATGCTTATGGCTGTAAGGCCAAGCGAAACAATTTGTTGTAACATTTCTTTTTTTCTAGTTATAGTTGTGATTCATATCGATCATTTGCAAAATATAAGGCCATTTTGAGAAAATATAAATCATTCTGAATCATTCTATCCCCAAATAACCAATTAATTAATTGACTCAACAAAATGTTATTGATGCTTGCTATGTGTGTACCAAACCCTGTTCTAGGCATTTGGGATACAGGAATTACTCCTGCCCTCCTTGTCAAATGGAGAAGCCTGATAATAAGCCAGTAAACAAATAAATACACACTATCTGGTAGTTTAACTCATATTCCCTATTTTTGTATTTTATTCCACTATTTTTTCCATATGCATAAGTGGATATAAATAGAAGATATGTTTAATAAAGGAAGAGGAGACAAAGGAAGAGAGGAAGTTGGGCTCTAACATAATAAATGTGTGCAGGATGAGGAAATGGAGATTTGGTAGAGTCTCTTCACTGAGATAACGGGAAAGCCAAGCAGGGCACCGCTAGGCCAGGGAGCGTGCAGTTTAACACGTGGCCACTAGATGACACTAGCCTTTCTTCTTGGAATTCGAGTTTCATAGCCCTTTGGCTTAGTAGGCTGTCCTGTGGGTCAGGACAGCATTCTCTAAAAGAAGATTAAATTACGTGAGATAAATTAAGCTTTACTAACATTAAATATATAAGATTTTTAGTAGTGTGTGTATGTAATATATAAATGTGAGTGAGTTCTCCAAATATTTACTGTTGAGGGTATGAGATCAAAGGAGTTAGGAGACCAATGGTACAAAATGAGAAGGTGTCCATCAGTTCAACAACATGGACTATGGGTTATAGAAGGAGAGCCCAGCCACCAGGATACCTCTGGGTTTCACACATTAATACTCAGACTCAAATTGTGAGCTTTGTACATTTACTAGCTAGCAGTCAGATGTAAATAGAGCAGCAGCCCCAGAGTTCAAGTCCCGGCTCCGCACCTAGTTTGTTGTGAGAACTTGCACAGATAAATATCTCAGGTCTTCATTTGTCTCATCTGTAACACAAGATGAACCTGGTTTCACTATTCTCTTGCTATTCATATACAACGTAAACTAACTTACATCAGAGGAAATGCTGACTACAGCCCCAATCAGAGCAACAGGAAGTCTCATCTGATTAAGTCCTGGGTGTATTTTATCTCCAGCCCTTAACACATGAGTCTCAGGCTACCTATTTTCTAAGTTAAAATATGTCAACTTTAGTTATAATGTTCAATATTTGATAACTAGATTCCCTTTTCAAAATTATAGCAAATTTCATCATTTAGTGTAATCTATTTTCCTCCTTTTCCTCCTTATTTTGCCCTTTATAAAATGTGTTAGATTTTACTAATTTGGGGAAACCCAATTATTTGAAACTAGTTGAAGTAATGTTAAAGTACCCTTTTAGATAACATGAATAATAGCTTTTTATGTTATGACTGGAAACTGACAAATCATCGGTTTGTCCAGGCACGTTTCTAAGAAATGGAGATAGACACAGTCCCCACCCGAAGGATCTTCACCCAGGGAGGGGGGATGACAACAGTTATAATCAGGTGTAAAAACTGTTGCACTGGGATCAAGTACAAGGCACAAGGAAACAAAAAGAGTGATTTCACACCCCAGGTGCGGATGCCAGAGAATGTCAGAGAACACTTCCTCGTAGGTGTGATTCCTGCTCTGGGTTTTGAAGGCTCAGGATGGGTTAGGCTAAATGCTGTCACATAAGTGGGTATCCCTGTGCAGTTGTCTAGTCTGTGCATTGTACAGAGGCACTCAACCAAGGATTCGAGTGGGAGCGGGAATCTAACCCTTGTTCAGCTCACCAAGCCTGGACAGACTGTGTCTGCAGAGGAGAAGGACCCCTTTTCCTTACTGGAAGGCACCCCTCTGCTTGCCACGCCTTGAGCACTGCCAGGCTGTGTCTTCTCAGAGGTGCTTCTTTCTCTGAATGCTTTGCTCAGAGCAGTGGAGCACCTTTGTTTTTTTAAATTATTTTTTTATATTTATTTTTGTTTGCATTGGGTCTTCGTTGTTGCACGTGGACTTTCTCTAGTTGTGGCGAGCGGGGGCTACTCTTCATTGCAGTGCGCGGGCTTCTCATTGCAGTGGCTTCTCTTGTTGCAGAGCACGGGCTCTAGGCACACGGGCTTCAGTAGTTGTGGCACACAGGCTCAGTAGTTGTGGCTCGCGGGCTCTAGAGCACAGGCTCAGTAGTTGTGGCGCACAGGCTCAGTAGTTGTGGCACACAGGCTCAGTAGCTGTGGCTCATGGACTCTAGAGTGCAGGCTCAGTAGTTGTGGCACACAGGTTTAGTTGCTCCACGGCATGTGGGATCTTCCCGGACCAGGGCTCGAACCCGTGTCTCCTGCATTAGCAGGTGGATTCTTAACCACTGCGCTACCAGGGAAGTCCCTTTTCTTTTTTATTTTAAGTCAGTAGCAGCTCTGGGGCAAGGAAAGGTAGAAACAGAGGGTCAGGTTTCCAGGCAAAGGGACTAGATTACATGAATTGCAAGTACTTCCGTTTTGCTAGAGCACCTAGTGAATGAAGCTGCCTTCATTCAGGTCCTCCTGCATGAAGGACCTTATCTGTCAGGACTAAGGGGTGTGACTTTGTGAAAAGAGTAGGAGACCACTGGGAGCTACAAGGTGGCTGGAGGTGAATATATTGGGACTTGCATTTCTGAGAGCTCACTCCAGCTGCCATATGGAGGAGGATGGTCAAGCAAGTGGCAGGGAGGCCAGTTAGAAAGATGTGTTGTGACCCAGTCTTCAGCGTGATGACAGCCCCAAGGGAGGCTGTGGAGCTTTAGGGGATGGTAAAACTAGTCAGCACACCTTTGGGAAAGTATGGTGAACTTATGACTCAGATTTTCCAGGATAGAACCAGTTCATTATATTCTGTCTTCCATTTGTACTCATTAAAATATGTTTCCATTTTCAGCAGGGACATATAGGGTTAAATACAATTAGGGGTGTATGTCTGTGTACGAGTTATCTGGGAAGATTTTGGAGTTCAGAGTCAGGATAACCAATTCAGGTCAGATCTAGCTTAGAATGGTGGCAGTAGAGGAAAGCGAGGGAAATGTGACAGGTACGACAGAGAAAGATAGGACTTGGCAACTAACTGGGTATCAGGAGAGAATCTTGCTCATTGCCCATGTGTGTCATGTCCCAGCTGTGGCAGAGAAACGGAGCCTTAATTTTGACTTTATTAATTAGACATGGAGAAGATAAAAGAGATTTGTTCCAAAAGATTTTAGATATTACTTGGAAGTTGAGCTAAATTATGAAAGATAAAATCAACTCATCTTTTCCAAGTGCCAGCTTCCATTTTTCCATATGTAATTTCCAGAGCCAAATTAATGGTTGGAAAGCTTGAATGTGAACAGTTAGAAGAGCAGACTTCTAAAGTTTTCACTTGGAAAGCAATAAAAAATAGAGGTTTTTCTAACAATATTTTTATCTTTTGCTTCCAAATATGGTTTTGTAATACTAAAGTTTTCTGATGAAGATGGGTTAGGGGTTGGAAATATAAAAACAAACCAACAAAAACTAGATTTATCTGAAAACAGGAAGATAAAGGATCAATTTTAGAGAATTTTACCAATGGCTTAGTTCAAAAGACCTTTCCTTTCTTTCATTAATGAATACTCTAGCTCCCCACACAGAATTTAAAACTTAATTATCCTCAATCAAATAGCTCCAGTAATCTTGGAGAACCAAATATCTATGGAATAAGTATAAAAATATTTTTTAGAACAAGTTTTACCTCATACCAACAATTTTATTTTCATTAGCTAAGATGACATGAACTGGCACCTTAGAGTAACTGAACTTAAACCCCCTATTAAAAGGACTACTCTTGCTTTCCCCATTCTAGGTGGTACTTAGTTTCTCCTTTCTTCCCTCTATTGGGTAGAGTTGAGTGTGGCCTTGTGAGTTTTGTGATTTATTTTTTATTTTGTTATTTATTTTTATTTTTTTATTTAAGCTGAGTGAGAATCAGTTATGAATTTTTTAAGACACTAAAGTCCTGCTCTCAATTAAGGTTACAATGTAAAAAACAAAAACTGTGCGTGTGTGTGTGTGTGTGTGTGTGTGTGTATTTGCCCAGGGGTTGGGAGCTGGGGATTGGGGAAACAAATGAGAGAAATTTTTTAAGGCCAACATTTGGAAATATTAGTCTTTTTCCCTTTAGGGGCCCAATTTGAACCTGTATAACATTATTGCTTTTAAAAAATCTAGGTTCCTTTATCACTATTTTGTTTTCAAGTATAAACACTAACTACATATAAAATTGCTAATACTGCTGAATTCAAAGACTAAAATGTGAAAAAGTAGGCAAAATACAAATGAATTAAATTTGAAAAGTCTTTCAAGTAATAGAACAACAACCTATGGAAGAAAATCCCAAAAGTTAAAAATAAACTCTGACTTTACAGAATATACTGGCTTTTACTTCCCAAGTATTATAATTAACTTGCCCTGAGTATTCTCTATTCATATTTTCATATTATTTCCCTAGATATCTCTGACCTAAAACAGGAATTGATATTTTTTCCCAGTTCCAAAGATTTATTTTTAAAGCACTGAAATGCTTAACATACTATGTTAATCAAACTACTCTTAATCACATAGACATGGATGTGTAAATGTACAGGTAAGCCCGAAGACAAATTTTTAAAAAATCAGTGCCTTTGTATATCCTTCTCTTAATGTTTAAAAGTCAAATACTTTTGAATTCTATTTATAGATGCTGGAATTCTCCTTCCTTCTCTCCTACCACTCTTTGTTCCTCTGTGGCTCTGCATTTGAGCATGAAAATAAATGTATTTATGCTGTTGTTGACAGAAAATTTTACTTATATAAAAGGAGAGGCTACATCAAAATCCATTAAAGTTCAGTTTGCAATAAGGTCTCATATCAATAGAATCATCAGAGTGTAATAATATTACTTCTTTATAGGACTAAACCATCTTCATCCTGTGGAGGAGGCACACATGGTTATAACAATGAGTTTAAGAGCATGGAGGTAACTTACTTCTTTTTTTTTTAAACAAATATTTATTGAGCACCTACTTTGTGATGGACAATGTTCAGGACTCTTGAATACCTTTGTGAACAACACAGATAAAGACCCCTGCCCTCATGAAGTTTTCATTCTAACAGGTGGATATAGACAATTGACATAATAAAGCAATGTATGGTTGGTACGTTACGAGATAAGTGCTATGGGAAATAAAAAGTAAAGCAGAGTAGGTGGAAATTGGGGGTGTTTTGGGGTGACATGGGGGCAGAGTGCAACTTTAAATAAGATGGAGATGGTAAAATTCATTGAGATGACGGCTGAGCAGAGACTTGAAGAAGGTGCAAGAATTAACCTTTCAAGTATTCAGGGGACAGGTGTCCAAGGCAGAAGAAACAGCCAGTGTCAAGGACCTAAGGTGGGAACGTGTCTGATATGTTGGAGGTGAGAGAACTTTTGTTAGGCTGTTAGGATATTAGACCATGGCTGCAGCTGATTGGAGAGGAAAGAGGGAGAGTTAGTTTGATATGTTAAATTCAAGATATTTATTAGACATGCAAGTGGAGATGTTACATATAGGCAATTAGAGAGTCTACCTAAAGGAATAAAAAAATTGAGTTTTGGGTATATAAATTATTTCGAAGATATGTGACTAGATAACATTCTCAGGGATTGAGCGTAGGTGGAGAAGAAGAGCAAGTACTGAGCCTTAAGCACTTTCCCTTGAAGAGATTGGGAGGCAGAGAGTTACTAGCAAAGAGACCTGGGAGTAGAGCCAGCGAGGGAAGAAGAAAGCCAGGAGAGTGTGCTGTCCTTGGAGCCCAGGGAGGAACCTATTTGAAGGAGCCCATGAGTAAAGTGTAGCCGATATTCCCCCCTCGGTAAAGCTTCATGATTTTGCAACCTGATTGTCTTATCTAGTTCCATTTGTCACACACACACACACACACACACACACACACACACACACACACACATGCCCCTTTCCAAAGAAAGAAAAATGTGTTAGGCTCTATATGAATATACTGCCTCTTAACATTGTCATGAAGAATTCTATCTCTTTGTAAATACTTGAGAAGTTTCTGGAGACAGCATCCTTCTCTATTCATTAGGGTACTATTTGATAATTGAGTTAATTACTGCAAGAAAAACCTATGCCTCCAATTCTTTGCTGATCACCTTGGGAAAATATATATGTGTATATTTATATTCCTGTTGCCTGAAAAGAATTGCCTATCTGTGTTTGATACTGTTCTTCTAGATATTTAGAATCTAAAACAAATTAGATCTGTTATAAATAATATAATTAAGTTACCTTTAATTATTTAAACATAAATAAAAATATTTAGGTCTCTTCATCCCAAAAGTAAATGGGAGATGTCTTTGAGAAATCAGTGGGCAAGTATAAGTTGTGCAAAAATATTTAATGCTTAGAAACGTCAACACTTTTTGTCATGTAGTAGTAACATATGTGAACAGTGATAAGAAAGGAGTATAAAAAGAATATATGATGTTGTATGATGAATTTCTAATTTCTGTTGTCCAGATGTTGTAGAATTGTGTGGGCATCGGTTGTCCAGTGTTGCTTGTATTCTCCTAGTCTGTTGACATAGGAGGTGCTATGGAAACAGGTGGATTTAGAAGTAAACACAGTATGGATTATACTTGATTGGACTTGGTACAACATCTCAGGTGGAAATGTTGCAAAAATCATTTTCGAATCTGGAAAGCAGCCAATATTTTATGATAACTATAAATGGAGCATTTAAAAATTGTGAATCACTATATTGCACACCTGTAACCTATAATATTGTACAGCAAATGTACTTCAATAATAAAAAAAATCAGGGCTTCTCTGGTGGCACAGTGGTTGAGAGTCCGCCTGCCGATGCAGGGGACACGGGTTTGTGCCCCAGTCCGGGAAGATCCCACATGCTGCGGAGCAGCTGGGCCCGTGAGCCATGGCCTTTGAGCCTGCGCATCCAGAGCGTGTGCTCCGCAATGGGAGAGGCCACAACAGTGAGAGGCCCACATACCGCAAAAAAAAAAAATAATAATAATAATAAAAAAATCATACTGTTAAAAAAATCTGGAAAGGAATTCTTAAAGAGGCTTAAGATACAAATAGAAGAGCTGTTAGAAAAAGAAAATTGTGTCTCTTCCAACATCTGTTTTTGAGATTACATGGCATCTAGTAATAGGTGGACTATTACTGCCTA
This sequence comes from Mesoplodon mirus, assembly GCF_964341445.2. Taxonomy (NCBI): domain Eukaryota; kingdom Metazoa; phylum Chordata; class Mammalia; order Artiodactyla; family Ziphiidae; genus Mesoplodon; species Mesoplodon mirus. Next base: position 31,178,430 of record NC_138986.1, on the reverse strand, counting down.
GGCTATCTTTCTGGCACATGGACCCAGTTTTAAACAGCAGACTGAAGTTGAACCATTTGACAATATTGAAATCTATAACTTAATGTGCGGTAAGTATACCTATATAACTTCAACAATCATATATGAATCGAGTTTTAAAAATATGAATTTTGAAGCTGGTGATAAATTGAATCCCAGAAGTAGATGCTCTGTCCTAAGGAGATGGAAGATAGAAAAAATGAGGTAGAATTATTTACTATGCAGAATTACTTAGCGGTCAATGTGAGTTCTTTTCATTTTGTTTTGTTTTAGTAACGATAAACATTAGACCCTGGGAGACCAACTTTTCTGTTAGTTACTACATGAAAATTTAATTTAATAGAACTTAGATAAATAAAATTACACTTCCAACTTTTCAGAGCAGGGGTAACACAGCAAAAAACAGAAGTATTTTCTTGTAATTACAGAGAGAAAGCTTCTGGAATAAAAGAATGGTAAAAAAGTCCTATTTGGATCGACACATTACACTCAATGTTAAAAAACCGTAAAGAATTAGAGTTTTGGGGAATCTAACCTACCTTCCTGCCTATGTGCTTACCTCAGACCACACATAATTTAGCTAGGCAAGGCAATGAATTGAGTTGCAATTTCATCTTTAGCTATAGGAATTTGGGAACATAAGTACGCTCACAGTTGTCACTCTTAATCTTGCCACTGGCCTGTGGTAATTGAATGTAACTTAGAGACCAAAGAGTATCCATTTAAAAATAATGTGTTGTAGCATTAACTTAAATTCTTTGTTCCCAAGGCTGAGTTTATGGTCAGGGCTACTGGCCCTTTCCAGGAAAGGTTTAAAAAGAACTAGTTAGTGTTGCAGTTCTAGGAGAGATCTCTTTGGTAGTCCTCAGCAGGAGCCACTTACGAGGCTATGTTTGTGCAATATTTGTATGTTCTGTTTTTATAGGAAAAACTATAAAAAGTTCTCTAAATTTTAAGCAAAATTCACTAGTTTAATACTTTAAAAGTATCTGTACTTAGAGTATTTTCCTATAATTAAATAAATATACTACAAGTAAGATTGTAAATTATTTAAGTTCTTTAAACTTGTTTTTACTAAAAGTGTAGCTTTTTTATGCTAGAAAACCATGATATGCTTAAGGCACAAAGTGATCATTTAAGCAAAGATGCTTTTCTCTGGAGGAACAGAAACAGTTCATAAACATTCCTGTGGCTCATTTACAGCAACTGTTCCTATTTTCTAGAAAGACTAGGTATGGAAATTGGGAGGGGAGGGGGAAGCTGCTCAACTGAATGGTTTATGCAGCAGAATTTATTAAAGGAAGTGAACACTAAGTGTTTGTTTTCCCCCATCTTCTGCATAGATGTTGTTGCCTTCTAATTTAAAACTACTTTGAATTTAATTTTTAAACAGATCTTCTACACATTCATCCAGCACCAAACAATGGTACCCATGGTAGTTTAAACTACCTTCTGAAGGTGCCTTTTTATGAACCATCTCACGCAGAGGAAGTGTCAAAGTTTTCTGTTTGTGGCTTTACTAGTCCATTGACCACAGATACTCTAGGATGTTCATGCCCGGAGCTAAGTGTAAGTAATAACTTCATGTATCCATAAGAATGTAAAGGGGCAAACTCATCTATAACCAGAGTAGCTAACAACCAGGTTCGTGTTCTAGCTCAGATATTTACTAAGAGAATATGTGGTTTCTCTGAACCTTATCTGGAAATGAGAGGTACATTGTAAGATTAAGTATGTGAATATATTTTGTAAGCTGGAAAGCACTATTTGGCAATTGTTAATCCACGGTGAGCTACCTGTCTGTAATCGTCCCAAACAGTGGAATCCTGGGGCTCTCTTTGATTTCCCTCATAAACCATCTTTCTTTCAGCTTAAGAATCAGAGGGTCATACTCAGTTATTTCAGAGCAGAAATAGCTGGCGGGGGCAGGGACTGAGATCTGACATCTGACACACCCACTAGGGTAGGTGCTTCGGAGTCTGCTCAGCAGGAAGCCTAGCATTTAAAGTGGGAGGTATTCTTTTGGGTAGTAGTGAAGAACCCTTTGATGAGAGGACGCTTGGAGGCTGCCTGACAGACAGTCAGCATTGGGAAGGTCTTTTTAGTGGATCAGATGCCCACCTGAGTTCAGCAGCAGGATTTCAGATCCCAGGAGACTCTCAACCAGGTGAGATTCCAGTGCTAAGAGGAGTCTCCCAAAGGCAAGCAATCAGAACAGGAGCTCAGAATGCAAGGACCAAGCCCTGCTGTGAGAATTAAAGCACATGTGTGGGGCTAGGATATCGGAATGGAATTGGAGCCCACTATCGGGACTCCATCAAGCTAAAACTAATGTCAAGGTTCATTTGATGCCAAGTCCCAAGGGTGGCTGTAAAGCTAGATAAACACCAGCTGCCTCAGGTAAGGATTGTTTCTTAGAGCCAGGGGACAGGGAAGGCTTTCCATTCTCTGATCCTCAAAATAACATCATATCACAGAAATAAATGTGTAAGTAAATTACCAACCAAAAAAGATTTAAAGGGGCAAAAGTCTAAACTTCCCAATAAAAATCAAATCCATCCTGAAGATCAGAGTAAATGTGTGGGTTTCCTACTGCTCCAGATAACCTCAATGGAACCACTATTTAAAGTAATAATAATAAATATTATAAAGTGGGTGTTTTCTTCCCCACTTTAGAGATAAAGAGGGCTCTGAAAAGTTAGGTAAATTGTCCAGTGTCACAGAAGCTCTGTCTATGTGACTGCAAACCCCAAGTTCTTCTCTGCAAGGAAGGTCCCTTCCTGCTCAGAGTGTGGTCCCAGGATCAGCATCTGCATCACTTGCAAGCTCATTGGAGATCCAGAATCTCAGGCCCCCCTGAGCTTGGGCTTATACTGAATCAGAATGTACATTTTAGCAAGACTCTCAAGAGAGTTTCATGTGTGTGTGTGTGTGTGTGTGTGTGTGTGTATATATATATATATATTAAAGCTTGAGAAACCCTGGGATGTTGTCATCACAACTTAGTAGTTGATTCCAGCTATGGTCAGAATGATCTGCCCCATTATCAATTACATCTTTGCAGACTCCCACACAAAAAATGTATCCCTGGGAGTAACAATGTCTCTATATTTCTGAGGTAATGTCCGAACTGGAATTTAATCTCAAGTTAGTCTGGCTTTTTTGTTCTGTAGTAAAACATTCATGTGACTACTGCAGAAATAATCTTGATCACTTTTTAAAACATGTGTTGATACTATGATTCACTTTCTCCCCATCTCCCACGTTATCTTGCAGGATGCTGCTGACCTTGAACGCGTGAATCAAATGCTAAATCTCACCCAAGATGAAAGTAGGTCAATAGAAAGCACGTTAAGTCTTCGATGTTTAGACCTAACAGAATACCATATTGCCTTTTGGAGGTTCTCCAAAATAAGCTTACAGGTTCTTTTGAACATAAAGATTTTCTTGCCGATATACAAGAGGGAAAGATGCCCCAGATCTAATAACAACAGTAGCAGGATGGAATAGTTATGATGGTGCCAAGCACTCAACATTCCTTGAAATGGTGGAGCGTTGTCTACAGTTCCCTATTCACTTTTTTAGACGTGAAGAGACAAACTGCCTGGGTTTAAGTCCTATGTCTACTTCTTCCCCTCTGTGTAACCTGGGCCAAATTACTTAACCTCTCTGTGCCTCAGTCTCTTCATCTATGATAATGGTACTCACCTCCCGTAATTGAAAAGATTAAGAGTTAATCCATGACATGTACACACTGCTATATTTAAAATAGATAACCAGCAAGAACCTACTGTATAGCACAGGGAATGCTACTTAATATTCTGTAATAACCTAAATGGGAAAAGAATTTGAAAAAGAATAGATGCATGAATATATGTATAACTGAATCACTTTGCTGCACACCTGAAACTAACACAACATTGTTAATCAACTATGCTCTGACGTAAAATAAAAATTTTTAAAAAAGAGCTAACCCATGGAAAGAATGTAGAACAGAGTCTGCCCTGGCGCAGTATTATTATTACCTGTTATCCCTTTTATTTTTTACTTTAAAATTTTTTTAACTGAAGTATAACATTTTATTAGTTTCAAGTGTACAATATAATGATTCAATATTTGTATATATTGCAAAATGACCACCACAATAAGTCTAGTTAACATCTGTCCCCATACATAGTTATAAAAAATTTTTTTTTCTTGTGATGAGGATTTTTAAGATTTACTCTTGGGCTTCCCTGGTGGCGCAGTGGTTGAGAGTCCGCCTGCCGATGCAGGGGACACGGGTTCATGCCCCGGTCCGGGAAGATCCCACATGCCGCGGAGCGGCTGGGCCCGTGAGCCATGGCTGCTGAGCCTGCGCCTCCGGAGCCTGTGCTCCACAAAGGGAGAGGCCACAACGGTGAGAGGCCCGCGTTCCGCAAAAAAAAATAAAAAAATAAATAAAGATTTACTCTCTTAGTGACTTTCAAATGTGCAATACTGTGTTATTAACTACAATCAACCTGTTATCTTTCAAGTATCCTTGTATTGAACTCTCTAGGCCTGTTTCATCATTGTAAAATGGAAATACCTACTTTTAGAGTTGTTATGAAGACTAAATGAGTTAACATATGTGTGTACTTAGAATGGTGCCTGGCACACAGTAACAGTTCAGTAAATACGTTGGCTGTTTTGACAGTCTTCTTATGAGTGTAATCTACTGAGTGTTATTCCATGGCATGAATACCCTGCACATTTTTTAACCATCAGTAATTGGTGGAATTTAGACTAATGGCAGACAATTAAAAATGAATAAATACAGTAGGCATACTTTTAATAAAATTCCCATTTCTTTCCTAGGACAATTATTAAAGTAAGTCTTCTTTGTTATAAAGGATGTGCTTTTGATTTTAAAGTTTTATCTCTTCGGATATGTCATGTGAACTGTTAGCTGTTTAGCTAAATAAGTTATCTAAGCCTTAGTTTTATAATTTATAGAATGGAATAATAACACCTACCTCATAGGGTTGTTGTAAGACTTAAAAGAGGTTAAATATGTAAAATAGTTATCAGAGTACCTGGAAAATAATAATCCATCAGAGATGGGTAGTTACTATACATAAAAACATTTGCTAACTTTCATAAACATTTTTATTTTATGTTATTTTTATTTTAGTAAAAACAACAGAGATACTAAATTTGCCATTTGGAAGGCCCAGGGTTATACAGAAGAACAAGGAACTCTGTCTTCTTTATCACAGGGAATATGTCAGTGGATTTGACAAAACTAGCAGGATGCCCCTTTGGAGTTCATATACAGTCCCTAAACCGGTAAGTTTCTGTGTCCATTGATTCACACAGGCTGGAAAGAAATTGTAGTTCTTTACTATACTAAAAGTTGAATTTTGATTTGCAGTAGAGATCCTAAAGGGAGCTCAACGGACCTGTGGCTTGTATTGATAAGACAATGTCCCAGGTTTTACTTATAAGTACTTGTAGGTGCTACATGGGTGCCAAAGAGGAATACATTGTGTTTTGCCTGGAGAAAGCAGAGTGTTTACAGGCCAATTGGCTAATTGGTATGGCAGGTAGAAAAAAAGATTTCAAAGAGAAGCAACAGGAAGTACAGAGACACACATTTCATTTGGTATTTCCCAAGTATATGGTGGGTGCACCTAAAAGGTGATGGTAACTAAGTTATAAAGGGTTTTGTTATTTATTTGATTACTTTAAAATACTATACTATCTGCTGTGTACCGTGGTAGGCACAGTAAACACAATGTGAATAAGAGGTAATCCTTCCCTAAAAGATCTAGTACTCTAAGAAGCCAGGCTAGACTTACATGTATAGGTGTCCTATGTTACAGGTCTCTGCAGATTGAGGTTGAGAATCCAATTGTTTAAATCCTCTTACCTCTTTCACTATCTGGCAAACTTCTTTTCAATTAATATCACCAGGACTATTGGCTACCATAAGAAAAAGAAATATTAGATCCCTACTTTACACCACATGCAAAATTAAATTGATGGTGAATTTATAGACCTAAATGTGAACAGCAAGTCCATATTTTCCTTTGTGTATATCTTTATGACCTCAGGATAGAGAAGGATTTCTTAGGACACAGAACAACAACAAAAACAAAAATTACATAGAGGAAACTGATTAATTTACTACATTAACATTAATGTGTGACCAAAAATATGAAGTTATGGGTGGGACAATATATTTGCACTGCATATAAGAAACAAGTGATGAGTATACAGAATACTAATTAGGATCTGGAATGGCTAGTAAATTTCTACCAATAAACAAGAGAATGGCAAGCATCTTAGTTAATAAATGGGCAAAGGATATGAACCAAGCAATTGAAACTTATTAGCAATCAGGGAAATGTAAATTAAAGCAAAAATCAAAGTCTGCCAAAAATCAGCCCAAACACTCCTTCATGGCAGGAATGGTTTTATTTAATGTATTCCCCGGCACAATACCGCTGCCCAGTAAATGGTTATTGAGTGAATGCATTAGATAAATTAATCCCAACCATTATTTTTAAAGAACTGGAGATGAAGCAGTACTTCCGATCAGAAGGGTAAATAATCAGGAAGCTGTTTCTGTAGAGGAAATCTTAGTATTTTAGATACAAAGATTCTGATGACAAACCCCTACCTATTACTGTTCTTGTTAAGGGTACAGATCTTCCATCTCTTTTTATGGAAAGGAAATGATTGGTTGTATCCAGTTTATTTACTCTTCTTGTTCCAATTCAAGATTTCTGGAATAAGCATATTTTCCCACTACTAATTATGGCTTTATGTGTTCTGAAAGCCAACTCTCCCACTGACAATGGTTTAATTGTGGTCAGTGGTAGGAGAGCACTAATGTTGTTTTCCAATGTGAGCAAATATTTTACAGTTACCTGAGTTCATATGTATGGTTAATGGCAGCATCACTTTCTTAATATGCACAGTGTTCAGTTGTCTGTGATTTTCTTCAACATGCTATGAAGCGTACTATGAAACAATAATATGAAGTTATTTATTCCTTAAAATAATTTCTATTTTGTTTTTGATTTTGAGAGGGGCAGTATATTCAAGGCCAGTTTTATTATTCAATTCTCTATTTTGAAAAGTCTAGGTACCAGGGATTATGTGGAGTTAAGGGGAATGTTTATGTTTTTAATACTTTCCCCTGCTGTCTTGCATTCCTGAATTTATATGAGCTTTAACGGAAACCAAAGGCAGAGGATTTCAAGTGGGCTCAGACTAAGAGTTTAGTACAATTCTTTTTTTGTTATTGTTTTAAAACTAGCTTCTTTGTTACCCAGAGTTCCTGTCCTTTCAGGATCCCACAGAACTACTTGTGTATTTCTCCTTCCATGTGAGAGGATGGAATTCTAGCAATTTTCTGCTTTCTAATTCAGAAATTACTCTGTTAGTATGTAGTGGTTCAAGAAAATTACATACAAGGATGTTTTGAGATTCACATAGAAATGTTGTAAATCAGCTCTGTGTTTGAAAACTCAGACTTTAAATAAGCACTTTTTGGAGCATGGACCCAATTGGCTTGTATCTTTAAGTTTTATGGAACTTTTGTTTTTCTGTGGTTTTGGTGGGTTTTCTAATTGTTGTTGTTATTATCTCAGAAGAGTTTGGGGGAAGTAGCTGTGATTTGAAATCATGGTCCTACAGCAATTGCTTCAAAACCATTAAGGTTGATCAGACTGTATAAGGGTTTTGCTTTTGGCCCTCCTCAGTAGGAAGATGAGAATTGTTTTTTATGTTGCTAGGTGGAAAATTAAAAATAATAGCAAGAATTACAATTATTTAGCATATCTAATTCAGAAATTGAATATGAAGTCGAAGGGCTTTTTCAGAGAAGAAAATCTAGTACACTTTGAAAAATCTCCCATAACTAAATTTTTACAAAGTCTTTTTTGTTTCTAAAGCTTGTTAGCACTGATATTGTAAATTATGACCCAAATGTGTTTTGTGAGTCTTTAAAAACTAGGGACATTATTGTGTATTGCAAAAGGTTTTTTTTTTTATTTTTTGAACTATAAGAAATATTTTTCCCTATAGAAAAAAATCACGACCAGAAAAATAATTTAAACATGTGTATAATTATTATCCTTACCATAAGGCAAGATCACAATTATCCAGTCTTCAAATAAATACGTTTTAGCTTTGACATTCCGTCTACAGATAAGGAGAGTCTATATAACTTCAATAAAAATAGTTTTAGCCCTTGTTTAAGTTCTATTTTGTCTCCATGCCAGACTAGAAAGGAAAGTATCTCACTTTCCTGTCTGTGCTTATCATCTACTTCCCTTGAAGAATTTTGAGAGCTAGAGTTCAGATTTCATCTGAGTGTCTGAATTCTATTTATTGTTTTCCCGACTTTCTATCCCCTGGCTTAAAAAACTCTAAGGAACTCTGAACAGATGGAAGGATGAAACTATTTGTGTGTGTGTGTGTGTGTGTGTGTGTGTGTGTGTGTGTAGGGGAGTGGTGAGGTGGTAAGGTGGTAGTTCACTATGCCTTTTCTCAAGAGCCCAAGATTCAGAAATGATGTGACTATACCTCCCCTCCATCCTTCTAGAGAGCTGCCTACTGCATGATCTCACTTTTATAAAGGAGGCCATATCCTGTCTTTCCCAGTCTTGATATATTTATATTTGGGGGTGCAAGTTTGATATATAAGAAACACATCTAAGATTTTCAGTTAGCAGAGAACGTGTAACTTTTTTTTAGTACTTTCTGACTAAAGCCATCCTGGTCCTTTTCTCCCAACCCAAGGTCTATGCCACTTTGAGAAAATAGTAAACATTTTGCCCAACTGAATTGTTTGAGCACAACTTCCATAGCTGCAGGCTCATTAAAATTACAATAAACTTCCCTCCTTAAGATTTTTATAATTTTAACTATTGAATATAGGCATTTTACTTTCCTTATATTATGGAAAATGCATCAATGGTTACATTCATGTATTATATATTTCTTGAAGTAAAATGGTAAGTTGTGTGGTAGGAAACATCAACTCACAATATTCTGGGTGTCTATAGGGCTGACTGGGTCAGCTGTCAATCTCCCTAGTTCTCCCACTTTGCATCGTCTCTATGTGCCCCTTTACAACAAGTGAAGAAACCTGGTCATTCAGAATTGTTCACTATAAGTTTTTGAAAGAATATAAACAAATGTTTTTAGCTTTCTAGTATCTGCACCAGAAGGAGAATGAAATAAATGGTGGGAGCAGGTACACGGCATCTAATACTAATATCTTCATATTTCTTGGTCTACTCCTTGTTTTGGTGACTATATCACTGAGGAGCTTCCTAAGAAAGGAAGAAGAGAAGATACATATTTGAGACTTTGTGCATCTCAAAGTGTTTTTATTCTATCTATATGCTTAATTGATGGCTTAGCTTTAGAATTTTAGAAACAGTTTTTCTTCAAAATTAATAGGACATTAGACTTCTAATGTGTTTATATGTGCCTTCCTTTTTTCCATCTCTTGTCTTTAATTCACTTTTTGAGAAATATCTGCAATTTCATCTTCTAGAGCTTATTGAAAATTTTATTTCTGTTGTCATATTTTTAAATCCCAAGAGCTCTTTCTGTTATCTCTTTCCTTTTTAAATGCTTTCTGCTCTTTCTCTATGGATGCCATACATACTCTCATCTCTCTGAGAAGTGAGTTTTCTTCTGCTGTCTGTATTGTCTCTTTTTCTTATTGGTTCCTCTCCCCAACCCCAATGCATATCTGGTGGTCCTTGGCTGTCAGCTCATATTTTAAGGGTGAGGCACTAAGCTACAGGGCTGAGCTTGCCAGCTGATAGGCTTCATTATAGGTTAATCAGGAGGAGAGCCAGACATTTTGTTGGGGACTCCCAACTGTATCTAGTTTTCTTTTCAGGCTGGTTTGTTTTTCAAAGAAAGGACACTTCTCATGTGAACCAATATACACGGGGGTGATGAGACTGGAGGGAATCTTACCATTCAGTGCATAGATTTTAAAATTTAATTCCATTGCTTTCACCTGCTTTCCAGGGTGCCTTGTGTCCTTTAGTCTGGTTGTCTCTTTGGATCAACCTCCCCAGTGAGTAAAGCTTCTGTCTGGCCTCTTTTACAGACTTTCAACCTATCCTCTTCTTTCCAACTTTACATATATCCCCTGTCTTTAGGAGACTCCAAGTTTTACGCTTCTGGTGTTCTACAGAAGGAATCAGTGTCTTTGGGTTTTTCCCAACCAGAGGCTCTTTGTTATCAGTGTTTACTGGTTTACCAAGTCAAGGTTACAGTAGTAAACAAATATACTTATCTGACTTCCAGTTTCTGAAAATTTCTTATCATCTCTTATGTGTCTTCATCATTACTGTTCTTTTAATGGGATTTCAGAGGGGAGCAGAGATAAATGTTTGTGTACAATCAAGTTGAGAAATTTACTCCACTGCTGTATAGTGTTTTCCAACCGGAGTGTTGCAGCATGTTAGGGGTACATCCTCTGCTTGTGTTTCCCCTCATCTTCATCTCCTTCCTGTCCTATATCTCATCATGGGGCTCTCCTGCCTATGAATATAGCACACAGTGTATGCTGCCTTTTCCTTTGTGAATTGATCTTGTACATTTTATTTGTTTTTCCCCAGCTTTATTGAGATATAATTGACATATAACATTGTGTAAATTTACAACGTGTACAATGTGATAATTTGATATGTGCATATATTATAAAATAATTACCACATATGTTTTAGACACCATAGCTAATTTTTGCTTTTAGCACAATATAGTGAATAGAGGAAGAACATTCTAATTTAATTTAATCTTCTTTTTTATAAATTACAAAATAATTTTTTAAGAAGTATATATGTTGTGGGCAGTAGAAGGCATATAAATCAAAATTTCTGAAAAAATTAAATGAATAGCAAGATGTTTACATACTCATAATTATATGCTCATCAAAATATTATATAATACTGTATTACCTTAAGTACTTAGGCAGCACATTTATAGATGCCTGCTAGTAAATAAATTATTGTATTAGTCTTTAAAGTTGCAAAGAAAATTATAAAAAATATATTCCTATATTTCAAGATGAATAAAGCATAGCTACAAATTTATTAAAGTCCCCAGATAAGTAAATTTATACAACTACAGCTTCTTTGAGTTAATCTTAGGTTAATTAGAAGTTCTTGCTCAACTGAAGAATATTATCCTTAAGTCATATCTGTATTTTAAAAATAGTTTATAGGGGCTTCCCTGGTAGCGCAGTGGTTGAGAGTCCGCCTGCCAATGCAGGGGACGTGGGTTCATGCCCCGGTCCGGGAAGATCCCACATGCCGCGGAGCGGCTGGGCCCATGAGCCATGGCCGCTGAGCCTGCGCGTCCGGAGCCTGTGCTCCCCAACGGGAGAGGCCACAACAGTGAGGCCCGCATACCACACACACACACAAAAAAAATAATAATAAATAGTTTATATTTTATTTTCAATTTTTATTTTATTTTCAATTTTTATTTTCAAGCACAGTATATATCACCACCTAAAGTTAGAGCCTGAAATGGATTTGGGTTTTTAGCAGTAGCTCCCATTATCCCTCAGCACTCAATTCAGGTTTTAACCTGCAAATATTCCTTTCCAAGGTGTATTTGATTTGCCCTTCCCATGTCCCTAACCAGAAGGGAACCACAGAAGAAAACATTGCTGAAGACATCCATTTCCATTGCTTGCGTAGACCTGATTCACTAACAAAATAAGAAAAGGTTAAATGAAAAACATTCTAGGGAAGTTACAAACCAAGTAAGGCGATGGGTGAGCCACAATGTGGGCGTCATTTTTTTTTTTCTTTTCTCTCTTTCAACAGGGAGACACATCGCCTCTTCCTCCCACTGTCCCAGACTGTCTGCGGGCTGATGTCAGGATTGCTCCTTCTGAGAGCCAAAATTGTTCCTTCTATTTAGCAGACAAGAATATCACCCACGGCTTCCTCTATCCTCCTGGTTTGTATAACTCTTTTTTAGAGCAGCAGCTTAGAAAGCCCTCATCAGCTGGATGTGGGCATGTGCCCTAAACATATGCTCCCAACCAAAACTACCTGCTTGGGCTAAACTAGCTGCCCAGGAGGCTTCCAGTGATTGTGGGCTGGCCTGGAGCAGCGCAACAGCTATAATAAAGACTAATAAATTTTGCACTGGGAACCACACATCAGCTCTAATCTGGCCCAGATGTTCAGAGAGTTCGGCAGGTTTAAGTTTAATTTTAAAACTGAAGATTCTTTGGAGAGAGACACAAGCGTCTAAAAAAACATTTTTTTTCTTTTCTTTTCTTTTTTTTTTTTTCTGGTGACTGGCCAAGCTAAGGCTTGCATTGAGAATGCAGCTGTGCCTGTGAAGACAAATCAGGCTGGAATTTGGGCCTCTCGCTCAGGCTGTATATCCAACAGCTTTATGTGGATTAAGCAGCTGAATAAACTTGAAATATTTTTTCAGAAAGCTTCTCTCCTGGGAACGTGCAAAAGCCAATGTGATTTTTCTAAAACCCAAATCTCTTCTCTGTTCAGCAGGGATTGTCATTTCCTTGATTTACTCATGAGATTTTCAACAATTTCAGCTTCTGATAATGGGATTTCTCCAGATATTTGGCTTCATTTTTCTGGAAGCCATGACCAAAGAGGTCAATTTAGAGATTTATAATTTAGAGGTTCTGAGATTTATAGTGGGAAAAAAAGGCCTAGTGAAATCAAGTAGCACAACAATGTAAAATTCCTAACAGAGAATTAGGAAAATAAACTGATATATCTTGTTGCAATATCTAGAGACAATTAGAGCGCCACCAAATTTATGTAAACCCTAGGATAAACCTTAAATAGTTGCAACATTTTATTAATAAAAAATTTTAAATTGGCATTATAAAATTGTATCTGTTAAGCCCTAAGATATTGGTTGATTTATAAATGTTTGTCTTGACAAGGAAATGAAATGAAAAACTAAACAGCTTGTCTCAAAAAATATTAAGGATTGAATGAAACCACCTTCTAACTCTCCATTACAAATTGTGAGCATTTCCATTATAAGCAAATTCTTATGTTTCCTGGAAAGAAGATAATGTTATGTTCATTGACTTTACAACTTTCAAAGTTTAGTTTAACAAGTAGAAAAGGCTTGTAGAGGATCTGAGGACCGTGAGCAGCATGTGAAACCTTAAAGAAAAAGACAAAAAAATCTTGCTTCTCCTTGCCTTTTGGTTCCCATACATTGGCCTTTCATTTGAATATTAGTTAAGGTAGCCAAGGGTAGTTTAAATATAAAAAGCATTATAATAAACATTCATAGGCTTGCAGCAGTTTAAATCCTCACAATATTTCAGTGAGAGAGATGCCATGAGACAAATGAAGTACAGAGGGACATAGCGCTTTGCCCAAGTGGGTCAGCTGGCAGACAGTGGAGCTGGGATTCCAACCTGGGCAGTCTGGTTCCAGAGCACACAAGCTCAGCACACACTCCTCTAGATGGCAAGTCCATGTGTCTTCAAAGACAACCATTTGTGGTGCTGTCAGCAGTCTTCACTGAGTTAAAACCCACCTTCTTAAGAAAATTTTACTTTGGAAGAGTTATTTAACATAGCATTGTTATTTTATGTATATTCAATAACGATGCTTTCCTATCGGTATTATATTTGTTTTCTAGAGACTGCTGTAACAAATTACCCACAAACTTGGTGGCTTAAAACAACAGAGGTTTATTCTCTCAAAGTTCTAGAGACCAGAAGTCTGAAATCAGGGTGCTGACAGGGCCATGCTCCCTTTGCAAGAGAGAATCTAGGGTAGAATCCTTCTTTACCTCTTCCAGCATCTGGGGATTCCAGGTGTTGCTTGGCTTGTAGCTGCATCACTCCAATCTCTGCCTCCATCTTCGTATAGCTTTCTCTCCTGAGTCTCTCCTCTTCTCAATCCACCTTCTCCTTATAGGACACCAGTCACTGGATTTAGAACCCACCCTAAATCCAGGATAATCTCATCTTGAACTTTTTTTTTTCTTTTTTTTTTGCGGTACGCGGGCCTCTCACTGTTGTGGCCTCTCCCGCTGCGGAGCACAGGCTCCAGACGCACAGGCTCAGCGGCCATGGCTCATGGGCCCAGCCTCTTTGCGGCATGTGGGATCCTCCCGGACCGGGGCACGAACCCGTGTCCCCTGCACTGGCAGGCGGACTCTCAACCACTGGGCCACCAGGGAAGCCCTCATCTTGAACTTTTAATTACATTTGCAAAGACGCTATTTTCCTACCTATCACATTCAGAGGTAATGGGGGGTTAGGACGTGGACCTATCTTCTTGAGGGTCACCAGCCCACTATAGGTATCAATCAAATGCATAAAGCTGCCTGCATTATTGATGACTTCCACTGGAGAGTGCTTTGTATCTCTGTGTTTCGTGTGTTAATAAATTTACATTAGTATGTAATACTAATGGGCCTATTATGTGGAATGTCATACTTTCTCTTATAGCTAGATTTAATAAAATTCATTTGTTTTGCAGCAAACAATAGAACTTCTGATAGTCAATATGATGCTTTAATTACAAGTAATTTGGTCCCTATGTATGAAGCATTCAAAAGTAAGTATATACTTAGATTATTAATTTTAAAATACCCAAGTAACTCCTTGAACTTCTAAACTAAACACATCTTTTATTGCAATTTGTTCCTGTTATCAGTCATTTTGTTCTCATTTTTTTTTTTGGCCGCACCTTGTGGCATGCGGGATATTAGTTCCCCGACCAGGGATTGAACCCGCGACCCCTGCAGTGGAAGCGTGGAGTCTTAACCACTGGGCCTCCAGGGAAGTCCCTGTTCTAATGTTTTAAATATTGAAACAGGAAGGATGTCTAACGTAAATTCTTTTCAACTTACTTCAACTTTGGATGACTTGCTGCTAGAATTTTGATAATTTTTTAATCCTAATTTTACTGTAAAGAGCTAACCACAAAATAAAATTTTACTGATACTCACCATAAGTAAATGAAAAGTGTTTGTCCCTAGAGTCACAATTAATAAAGCAGTATGTGTGTTCTGACCTTTTTTAATACAGTCCCCAAAGCAACTCAGCCCTAGGGAGGCATTTGGACACATATTTAACTGTAATTTCGAGACTGTGACTACATCAACAACAAAAAGCTATCATGGACGTGGCTGTTTATTTTTGTTGCATAGACTATTTTTCAGTATTACTCAATGACCACTGACAAGTATTAAAGCAGAATTGGATGCTATTTAAATGTACCTGTTTATAATAGAAAATATTTCCATGTTCAATAGAGGCAGACATTTTTAATGCTTTATTCTTTTATTTTTAGCAATGTGGAATTACTTCCATAGAGTTCTTCTTGTAAAACATGCCATGGAAAGAAATGGAGTCAATGTGGTTAGTGGACCAATATTTGATTATAATTACGATGGTCATTTTGATGCTCCAGATGAAATTACAGAGTAAGTAATTTGAAACAAAATGGACTTTTGATTTGGCAATAGGGTATCATAAGGGGAAACCTCAATATTTAAAATTAAAGCTCAGTATTCTAAACATTACATATTTATATAGTGATGCAATTGTTGACTATTTTCAACTAGTCTATCTAAATATTTAGCAAAAATTTTATATGGCAAAGATTTAAACTAATAGGCAAAGAAAAAAATGTCCAGGAATAGTTTAGAAAAATTTTTATTTGGAAAATTTCTAAACCAATGTGAAAGGGAAAACGTGGTTTTGTAAAGGTTAAGGAGGTAGGGAAGACGCACTGTGCTATCAGTAAATAGAGAATCAGTTCAGCAATAAATAAAAAAAATCAAGAAGTGACTATTCAAAATACTGCCCAATATTTTGGATAGTGGATGATTCATAAAAGTATCTCCCAGGAGATAGTGTAGGCTTCCTATAGAAAACTAGTCCTACTAAACTATACATCTTTGTACTAAACCTGGTCACACATGTTGCTAAGAATTACTTTTGAACCCAGCACACAGGAATAGAGAGTTTTAGAAGTGTCATCCATGATTTCTCTTTATTATCAAAATGGACAGTACTAGACTATTGTACTAAGCCTAGAATATGTAAAGCAATGATTTCTACTTATACCTTCTGATAAGATAACATTCATCATCACTAAGTGTGTGGCCTTAAATTTTGTTTGCCTTGTCCTTATTTCAGTGTTTATTGATCCTGTCTTTCACCATTTAATAATCCTAGCAAACTATTTGATAGCACTTTACTCCATGCTAGGTATGCTTCTAAGAATTTACAGATACTTCATTTAATCTGAAAAACATCCACATGTTAGATTCCATTAGTTCCCATTTAGAAAAGGAAACTGAGGCACAGAGAGGTTAACTAACTTGTCTAAGTTCCACAGCCAAGTAGTAAAGCCAGAACCCAGTCAGTCTAGCTCTGATTCTAAATCACAGTAATACATTACTACTTATACCAGTTCATTTTCCTTTTAGTGGACTCATACTAATAGCTTACCTTTATTTTGCACTTGAAACTTTTAAAAGCACTTTCATGTTTGTTATCTGAGACTAAAGAACTGTCATATCAGTTGTATGGACTTGTCCCCGTCTATACTGCGAAGTTGGTAGCATAGGAAAACCTCCATGTTAAAGTTGAGGAGAGTTAGAAAGTCATAGACTATTAGAGGATTAGTACACATCCAAACGACTAGTAGAAGTGCACAGCTACAGTTGAAATCCCAGCTCCTTCATTTCCAGCCCCTGCTCTATTAGGAAATGTCACTGTGATGTATAAGTCAACAAAGCTAGGAGGCAGAATACCATGCTCTGCTTTTCATTGTATTTTAATATTTTCCCATGATGTTAAAATGACCAGGCTTGGACTTCTATAATCTTGATTCAGGCTCATTAAGGTTTAAAAATGTGTGGTAAGATTTTGTATTTTCTATTTATTTACTTTCTTTTACTATAATTTTACTTTGACATTTCTTTAAAAATATATAAAGACGTTTCTAATCTTCAGAAGCAAAAGTATAATAACATCAAATCTTTTCAATTATGTTTTTAGATATGTAGTCAACACCAGTGTTCCCATCCCAACACACTACTTCGTGGTATTGACCAGTTGTAAAAATAAGAGCCAAACCCCCGACGCCTGCCATGGGTGGTTGGACATCTTACCCTTTGTCATCCCTCACCGACCTACCAACGTGGAGAGCTGTCCCGTGAGTATGCTCCTGGAGAGGCCCTGGGCCCTGAGAAAATGATTAGTCAGAGCTCATCTGGGCTTTCATAAAAGTGGCTCCGACTACAGTATATTTTCTAGGTGTTTCATGGGTTAGAGTTGTAGTAAATATGACCTCAGTTTTGAACTTTTCCTTAGACTGTTGATCTCTATGTAATTAATATCAATTTAAACATGTATATGCTTACATGAACATGTGTTTATATATGCATGTCATATGTTTTATTTAGATATATTTTATTCACATTCACTAATAAGGAAAGGGGTTGTATCTTATTAGGCTTTTTATTCTGAATGCAAACCTTAAGGTTCTGTCCCAAAGTTGTCACTAAATTAATGTTTCTTAAATGAATATGTAAATATAAAAATTCCATCAACTTGAAACATGAGGTCTGAAAATACATATATATATAGTGTGTATATATATGTATATATATATTTACCTAAATACATATATACATATATGTATTTACAAAATAAGTTAGCTCGAATAACATTCCTTTTTTAACATCATGTATTAGGCCACCTCAAAACATTTTGGATCAAGGCAAATTATATGTAAATAGTTACTTCAACTTCATATATGTTCTTTATAGAAAAACATGTATTCTGGTTAATTGGGTTTTACTGAAGTCATTCAGCTAATATATTGAATACCTATTAAGTAAACAGTATCATGATAGAAGCTTTTTAGAATGCGCCAAGGAAGAATACATTGTCTCTGCCCTCAAGGAGTTCATATATAGCTTTGATATATAAATGAGATACAGACACATAAATGGGCCAGTCGATCATATAAGAATTATTTTAAAAATTAGAATAAGAGACATTACAAAGTTGGGATTCATTTTCAAATACTGTTGTAAGTGTTTAGTGTTTCAAATTCAAAACACTTTTGGCTGGAATAACCAATAAAGTTTACATAAATTGAGGTGGGAGTAGGGCTGGGCCCTGAAGGATGGGCAGAATTTGAACAGATTGAAAGGATTAGGAAGACTCTTCTGTGGAGGAAATGAAGAAGGGAGGGACTTGGCAACTGGCTGGATGCAAGAGCCAAAGGGAAAGGGAGACTCAAAGCTGAATCAGAGATTTTAAATGCAGGTAATTAGGGGGAAAAAAAGAGGGAAGTTAGGAATGAGAACTGTTTTGGCAGGTAGGTAGGATAATTAAGTGTAGGCACATCTGGTTTGTAGAAATGGGCGTTCACATGGAAAATCTCATGAGTTAGTAGAGATGGAAATTAAAGCTTAGGTTCTAAGCCAGGTTGGGATTCATCTCTATTCTCTCATCTGTTCAACACATAACTGCCTTCACCATACTGTGTGCTATGGGCAATACACAGATAAATCAGACATGAATTCTAGCAAAAAAGGCTCATAGTCTATCACTTAGAAGCCTAGTAAAATAAAAGAAAGAAAAATCAGTAGCACAAAGAGGGACAGATAAAATGTACTAGGATTTCAAAGGAAAAATACTTTCTGGTAAGGAAGGTGACATTCTAGCTGAGTCTTGAAGATAGGATTTGAATTTGAGTGTTGAATGGTTGCTTTCAGTGACTCAAGATGGATGGCAAAGTTTAGAGGCTAAACAGTGGGTCACTCATAGTCCTAGAATGAGGAAGAGTTTCCAAACAAGAAGGTATCAGGAGATGTTGTGTAGTTGAATCTCTTCTGTCCTGTCAGAAGTTTATTTAGTCGAGACAAGGGGAAGCTGTCATTCTTCACTTCCTCTTCCAGTGGCAGACTTTGGTGACTGATACGGTGTGGTGCTCTTTTCCACTGAATCAGGAATAAATAGATCTTTATCATAGAGGTTCTAGGTAGCCATTTTGGATTGGTTAGAATGGGTGAGAAAAGAAGAAATGATTTGCTATCCCTGGTCTAGGCCCTTATGGTCTTCTATCAGGACTTTTGAAAATGAATCTTAAGTAGTTTTACTGTCTCCTGTCCTCCTCCCCTTCACCTCTGTATTTCACTATCAAGTTGCTCATCTTAAAATTTAGTTTTTCATGACGACATCCCTTCTCATCCATTTGATTATCTATCTACGCTGAATAAAACTACAAAAATAAACAAAAATCTCCCAGCCTGTACTTAAGGCTCTTCACCATTTACCCTCAGTTGACTTTGCAGACCCAAGTTCCAGGCCAACTGAGGTTCTTGAAATTACTTGAACACCCCTTGATTTTCCCTACCTCCATGTTCTTGCTTATGGTCTTCTCTCTTCTAGAATGCCCTTCTTTTCCATCTGCTAAAAATTCCACCTACACTTCAAGGTAAAGTACAAATGGTATGAAGCTTTCCCTGAACTTCCAATGTGGAGATGATCTCAAAATTAACAGGGCATCATCTCTATTGAATAAGACATGATCACTAATAAATTGGACATATTCCAAAATTTTAAGGAATTGGCAGTATAGTAATCAGGCTATGATATCTATAAAGATAACTATGAGGCATAATATGATGAGTATGAAACAAACTTAGACCAAGCTATAATTATAAGAGAGATTGTGACATTAATAAGATGTGACTGTCAATTAGATATAGGGAAGGAAGAGAGGATGATAGAGCCAAAGGTGACTAAAAATTTAGGTGTGATTGGCCAGGAAATATATAAGACAATCAGTTGTTTTGGGAAGGATACATTTGCTGTTGGTAGTCTTCCGATTAAGAAACTAGTTGAATATCTAGGAGGGTATGTGAAAAGCAGTATAGAATAGAACGCAAATGCATGAGTTTTGGAGTTGGATATCTGGGTTCAGTTATTGATTTGGCCTCTTTGGGCAAGCAACTGAGTGTCACTTTCTTCAAACGTATAAAAAACTCACCCCCTCATGATGTTGTTTTGAAAATTAAATAAGATATTTCATATAAACCCCTAAGAATTCTAAATAAATAGTAAGCAAAAGGTAGCCATTATAAAGAAATCACATTTTATTAAGGAATTACATTCTAAAGTCAACATAAAGTGAAATTGTTTACAGATAAAATCACCCAGAATCAAATCACCCACAAAGTACTGTACATACACAAGCTGTACCTTAATGCGTGCAATTCAGCCAACATTTCCACCAGCATTAGAACAGGTAATTACGCTTTAAGCACCCAATGAAATAGGCTTTCTTTAAGGGTCATGCTGTATGAAACTTCTGCACTTTTAAATATTCTAATCACTGTGGCGGGGGGAATGTACTCGCACTATAAAATGTTTAAGGGAACAGATACCAGTTGTAGAAATGGTAGATTCACAATTTCACCTCACACCTGATGTAGGGAACTAGATTCTCATTTCCTTATATATTTTCTGTCTTCCTTTGTTCTTCCATCATTTCTTTCCTCCTCCTTTTTCTTTTTTTCCCCTCTACTTTGTATGGCTGAATTCCTGTCAGATGAGAACACTGCCATAACTCCAAGTGACTATCATTATTGTAACTTAGTATATATTGGAAATGCAATTGGGGGTACACAGTTGTACTGTAAATAGAATTAGGGGTAAACAATACAGGTATGGAACTTGGAAGAGAACAGAACTATAGAGATAGATTTGGTATTAAATCACGGGAGTGAAATAATATTTCCGAAGGGAAGAAAATAGAGAGAAGAGATCCAAAGATCAGATGGAGGAAAATGTCTATTCTTCCAGGATGGAAAAAACTAAAGTCAGCTGAGGAAACAGCAGGTGTCATCAAACAAGTAAGCAGAGCTATGGAAGACAAAGAAGGAACTTTCAGAAGCTTGGGGTAATAGCTAAGTGAAAGGTCTACAAAAATTCTACTCAGTTAGGTCATCCTTGACAAAATGGTTTTATTAGTGTGACGGCAGTGATAACGAGACTGTAAGTGAATAAGGAAGAGATTAAGGAGGTGGTTAGGGATGAAAAATACTGAAACTGGTATCGCCTCAAAAAACTAACAAATTGAGTTGTATTTTAGGTGTATACAATACTTCTATTTATGTAACAGGTCTAATACATATGTAATCAACCAATAAATTATATATATATATAAATCTAAAAGTATATGTTTAAATATGGCTCATAATAACTCGATATACACAAGGCTTTTATTCTCTTGGGATGCAGTGGTACAGCTAAAGCAGTTGTCTACAGCTGGCTTCTGTTCAGATTGGTTGGTGCTGGTGAACTATCTGATATGGAATAGCTTGAGTATCACCCCTGCCTAGTTATAATTATGTTGTACTTCAGATCATTTAAGTACATTTCATTTAATTTAAGATCATTTCATTGCAGTTTTAAAAAAGTGAAGACTGGGGCCTCCCTGGTGGCGCAGTGGTTGAGAGTCCGCCTGCCGATGCAGGGGATACGGGTTCGTGCCCCGGTCTGGGAGGATCCCATATGCCGCGGAGCGGCTGGGCCCGTGAGCCATGGCCGCTGAGCCTGCGCATCCGGAGCCTGTGCTCTGCAACGGGAGAGGCCACAACAGTGAGAGGCCCGCGTACGGGGAAAAAAAAAAAAAAAAAAGTGAAGACTGTCAGGTGTTCCTTAAACATTCAGTTAGATGGATACCAAATAAGCTGGGAGAAAATAGAGTTATAAAAGCCACGGGGGTGGGGGGAAACTTTATGAAAAAAGTCATCAAAACTATTAAATGTTACTAAAATGTGAAATAGTGCAGGCAAGAAAAAAAGGCTGAATTGGATTCCCATTAGAAATATGAGTTAATATTAGTACATCACATATTTATTTTTAAAAAATAACAACTCACCTCATGAATCTCACATGGAGAAATATTTTAGAGGTTCGAAACAAACAGTGATTTCGTCTTATACTTCCTCTGACTCACATAGTAGCTGCCTATTTTAATCTTGCATATTTAAAAAACAAGCGAACCAGGGCTTCCCTGGTGGCGCAGTGGTTGAGAGTCCACCTGCCGATGCAGGGGACACGGGTTTGCGCCCCGGTCCGGGAAGATACCACATGCCATGGAGCGGCTGGGCCCGTGAGCCATGGCCGTTGAGCCTGCGCGTCCGGAGCCTGTGCTCTGAAGCGGGAGAGGCCACAACAGTGAGAGGCCCACATACCGCAAAAAACCCCCAAAAAACAAAAAAACAAGTGAACCAGTATGCTGAAGTCAACTGAAAGCCATTTAAGCAGACTCATCTAATTAAACAAACTTGTAAACTTTCTTACTTTAAAAAAATTTAACTGGAAATTTAGCAATATCATATGAATATCAGAAAATTAATAAATAAAGAATAAAGATGTTCACAGAAACCCATGGCTCTAAATTATTGCACTAACCTTTTTTTTTTTTTTTTTTTTTGTGGTACACGGACCTCTCACTGTTGCAGCCTCTCCCATTGCGGAGCACAGGGCTCCGAACGCGCAGGCTCAGCGGCCATGGCTCACGGGCCCAGCCGCTCCGCGGCATATGGGATCCTCCCAGACCGGGGCACGAACCCGTGTCCCCTGCATCGGCAGGCGGACTCTCAACCACTGCACCACCAGGGAAACCCTGCACTAACCTTTATATATACAGTATATATAGTATAAAAAATTTTTTTTACTATACTATTTATTATACTATTTTAAACTATACTGTTTTTTATATGTAGTTAAAAACCTATTGAAAGTCAAATGGCCAAGAAATATCTGAAAAGATACTCAATAAAACTCAGGGTAATAACACTTAAACAGGGATAAAGCACTATTTCACATCATGGTTTGGTAAGGATGTGGGGAAATGGGGATTATCCTCCATTGCCAATGGAACTATTAATTGGTATAAACACTTTGAGGAGTGCTAGGTTTAATATCTGGTGAAGTTAAAGTTACATGTACTCTATGACCCAGCAATTCCATTTCTATATCCTAGAAACTCATGTTCTTGAACACAGAAGACATGTGGTAATTTATCATGAAAGTATTATTTATAATGCCAAAAATACTAGCAATATGGCAATGAAAAAAATAAACTGTGCTACCACAACCATAGCTAAAAACAAATGATTTAACTAGATCTAGATATTTCACTATGAATAGATCACAAACATAATATTGAATGAAAAAGTAATTATAGAATGCCACTTACATGATTTCTATAAATTTGAAAACATAAATCAATGCTATATATTGTATACTGATGTGCAGTAAAAGTTTAAAACACAGACTGGATTCACACTGACTCATGATAACGATTAACTCTGAGTAGAGGAATGTGGGGACTTAACTTCATCTTTAATGTCTCATTTTAAAATAAAATTTGTATCTGAAGTAAATATAAAAATGGCTGTGGGCTTCCCTGGTGGCGCAGTGGTTGAGAGTCCGCCTGCCGATGCAGGGGACACGGGTTCGTTCCCCAGGTCCGCGAAAATCCCACATGCCGCGGAGCGGCTGGGTCCGTGAGCCATGGCCGCTGAGCCTGTGCGTCCGGAGCCTGTGCTCCGCAACGAGAGAGGCCACAGCAGTGAGAGGCCCGCGTACCGCAAAAAAAAAAAAAAAAAAAAAAAAAAAATGGCTGGACTTTATGGCAGTCTGTATTTATTATAGTATACTTTGTACTTTTTCTTTTTCTTTTAATATACAGCAAAATTTAGCTGTATCAAATTAAGATTTAAGGCAATAAAAGCCACAGGAACAAACACTGAATCATGATGTTGTACACTTAAAACTAATATAATGCTGTTTGTGTCAATTATACCTCAGTAAAAAAACAAAAACAAAAACAACAACAACCAAAAAAACACAGGACAAAGGACAACTTCTAAGTAATAAAAGATCTTTCTGTTAATGAAAAATCATGCCCCAGGGAAAATAGTCTTTTGTTTTTCTTTTTCAGGAAAATAAAACAGAAGCTCTTTGGATTGAAGAAAGATTCAACGCACATGTTGCCCGGGTCCGTGATGTGGAACTTCTTACTGGGCTTGACTTTTATCAGGAAAAAGAACAGCCTGTCTCTGAAATTTTGCAACTAAAGACATATTTGCCCACATTTGAAACCATTATTTAGCTTAATATATAAAACAACTTTGGCAAACTGTAAATGATTTTTTCTGCTGAAGAATGTGAAACAAAGTTTTCTATTTTTCCTTAACTCCTCTAAAAGCCATGTTGTATAATTTTCATTATTCTCTTCTCTTCTTCATTTCAATAAAAATATATTATTTTAAAGTTACACTTTTTTTTGCCAGAGATTGTGCTATGTTGTTCCTTCCTTATTATATTTATTATCTCACTTATAATCCTGGGCTATATTTTTCTTCCCAGCATTATCTAAATAGAAGGGAGAGTAGGAGAAGTAGGTCTCCCTTTTGAATCAGTTCTACATCAGTTTTGTTATAAAACATTTTATACTTGGCAATCAGGCAATATTTATTAAAATAAAAAGTACACATTACCTTTATTCAGTAATTTCATTTGTAAAAGTGCTGCCAACAGATATACTTTGCACAAATGCATGAAAATATCATCTTTTACGAAGACCAGAAGGTAACCTAAAAGACTTGTTGAGCAAATTATGGAGTTTATTTAAGCAATCAATGGGATGCGATTCCACTACTATAAAGAAAGAAGTTGATCTACATATTGACTGTATGACTATTGTTAGATGAAGAGAAGTGGTAGAATAGCATGTATAGTATACTATCATTTTTCAGGGGCTGGCAAAACTTCTCTTTAAGTGTTGGATAATAAAATTTTTCAGGCTGTACAGACTCTGCTGCAACTACTTAACTCTGCCACTACACCAAGGAAGTAGTCATAGATAATATGTAAAAGGAATTGGAGTAACTGGTGTCCAATAAAACTTTATTTACAAAAGTAGATGGGGAGCTAGGGTTGGCCCATCGTCTGAAGTTTGTCAACCTTGATTTGTACACTAAAGCCAGGGTGGAGAGAGGCAGGAATTAATACTAAGAGACAGAGGGAGATAAAATTTTTATCTTGTGACTTTTGGCATTACATAAAAAAATTTTTAAAAACTCTCTCTATATGTATCTCTTTAATTTTTCTAAATGTGATTATTAAACAAAGAGATCCCAGTACTCATTTGGGAGGCAATACCATTGGTCAGACTTTTGGATTTGCAGACTGGCAATGTTCCAGATTCATTTCTGATATATATAGACCAGTTCATACAGGGGACACAGGCTTTGCTGGTGAGAAAAAAATCTTGTGGCACGAGCTTCAAAAAAACAAATTATTTCTATTAGGACTTCAATGGAATTATGGTCATTAATTACAAGTAATTTAAATATTAGCTTAGGGCCATTGGGTTTTTTTTTTTTTAACTCGACTTACAGAGTTAGTTTTAAAATGTACAATTCAGAGAAGCTGAAAGACAAGACAAAAATTGGAAACTATTTCCAGCTATGTGGCAAAAATGCTGATGCCCTGTATATAGACACAATTCCTCCAATCAGTGGTCCCCTGACCCATTGTGGCCTGGAAACTAGCTAAGATAACCTGGAATTTAGGCTCCACTATGGGGGGAGACAGTGAAGGATGGTTACAACCGTGAACTGAGTTTAACTCTGGTTGCCCTCATTGCTTCTGAGTTTCTCTTAAAGCAACTAAATTGTTGTTGATATCAGATCAAATGGGTGCTCAACATAGAAATAAAAATTTCAGTCAGAGAAACATTGAAATTGCATATTTTGCATAGAGATTGTGTAATTTTTTTTTTGGTATAATCTTATCCCATTAAAAAGAAATATGTTTGTGTAAAATCATTCTGAAGGAAAGACACCACTGATATAACAATTCGTGGAATTACAGGGGATTTACAATCGTTACTTTATAACTTTCAGTATGTAGCCTACTTTTTAAATAATGATCTTATTTTAAAAATCTGAAAATGTAAATAATAAAGTTAGTTGCATTTTAAAAATATTTATTTAGAAAGAACTTCAAAGATACAGAAAGGTTGTGAGAATAGTATAAAGAACTCTATAACCTTCCCCCATCTTCACTGATTGTTAATATTCTCTCTGTGTATGTTTATGCATAGCTTTATTTTTTTCCCTGAACTCTCTGAAGAGTACATTGGAGTCATTATGCCCATTTACCCCGCCAGAACTTTAAGGTGTATCTCCTAAGATCAAGGACATTAAGTCACACAACCACAGTCAGGAAGTTTAATGTTGATACAATATCACTATTTAATTTCCAGATCAAATTTAATTTTTTCTCATTTTCAATAATGTCCTTTAAAATATTTTTTTTCTGGGATGCAGAACAGAATCATGCATTGCATTAAGTTTTCTTTCCTCTTTGGTACAACAATTCCTCAGCCTTTACCAAATAATGTCAACATTTTGAAGAGTCCAGGCTATTTATTTTGTAGGCTGTCCCTCAGTTTGGGTTTGTCTGATATGTCCTTATGATTGGATCCATGTTTTGCATTTTTGGCAGGAACACTACATCAGTGATAGTGTGTCCTTGGTGCTTCACTTCTGGAAGCACAAGATGTTCAATTTTGCCATTATTATTTATGCCAAATTTGGTCAGTTGGTTAAGTTGGTGTTCACCGGTTTTCTCTGCTGCAAAGATAGTACTTTCTCCTTATAATTTAGAAGTTATTTGTGGGGAGATACTCGAGCCCCTATAAATATTCTGTTTCTCATTAAATTTTCACCTGTCTTTAGTATCCATTAATAATTCTTCCCTGATGCAATTTTTACTATGACAATTGCAAAAGGGTGATTTTAAAAACAGCCATTATTCCTTCTACATTTATTAGCTTTCTACTGTAAGGAAAAGCTTTCCCTTCTTATTTTTGTTTGTTTGTTTATTATTTGTTTCTTTTTTTAAATTTATTTTTAAATTTATTTTTATTTTTGGCTGCGTTGGGTCTTCGTTGCTGTGCGTGGGCTTTCTCTGGTTGCGGTGAGCAGGGGATACTCTTCGTTGCGGTGTGCGGGCTTCTCATTGCAGTGGCTTCTCTTATTGCAGAGCACAGACTCTAGGCCCGTGGTCTTCAGTAGTTGTGGCGCATGGGCTCAGCAGTTGTGACGCGTGGGCTTAGCTGCTCTGCGGCATGTGGGATCGTCCCGGACCAGGGCTCGAAGCCGTGTACCCTGTATTGGCAGGTGGATTCTTAACAACTGTGCCACCAGGGAAGCCCTATTATTTGTTTCTTATCTATATAGACTCATGGATTCTTTTTTATTCCAATTGATTAAAATATGCAGAATCATTGTTTAGTTAAGTATTCAAATTGCCCCAGATTTGGCCTGTGCAAGCTCCTACAGGTGGGTTCTTGTGTCCTTTTGACATATCCTTATTATTTTCTGAGCACTTCCTTACTTTCTGATACCAAAAATAATGTTTTAAGCTCATCTTGTACTTATCTGTGCTAACTCTGGAATCAGCCATTTCTCCAAGGAACCCTGGTTCCATTTAGTGGGTGCTGGTGCCCTAATTACTTCTGGTGCATCATTGTATCTAGTCGCCTTTAGTCAACAAGAGTACAGTCTATAGCTACATCTCTTTGTCTATGTGTCTCTATTTATATCTCTATTTATATTTATAATTACATGTGTAAAATGCAGTGAGTTCAGTTACCATTCGGTACTACATGGTTCTTTCTAACCCTTTCCCATTTCATAATGGTATCTACCTTCTCCAACAGTGAGAAACTTGGTTCCCAACATTATCAACATATTTACTCATTTGCTCAATCCTATAATACGAAGAGTGAAGGAATTACTAACCAACACCACTGAGAGAAACAAATCTACTAAGTAGAATTCAAGAAATGGTTTTAGTTCTTTGTGTCTCAAGACTAAAAATTTATAATCACAATTCTGTGTTCCAAAATGACTTGTATTAATTTTTCCCCCTTCAGTGTAGTTATGTTATTCTTTCATGGATCAGGCCTTTGGTGTTGTATCTAAAATGTCATCACCATACCCAAGGCCATCTAGGTTTTCTGCTGTGCTCTCTTCTAGGAGTTTATAATTTTGTGTTTTACATTTACGTCTATGATCCATTTGGAGTTAATTCTGTGAAGGGTGTAATGTCTCTGTCTAGATTAATTTCTTTTCTTTGCACGTGGATGTCCACTTGTTCTAGCACCATTTGTTGAAAAGACTACCTTTGCTCCATTGTATTGCCTTCACTCCTCTGTCAAAGATCTGTTGACTACCATAGTTAATTAAGTCAGTCTCCTATATAAGGGCCTTTAACTGTTTCCAATATTTTGTAGTTACAAATATACAGCAGTGAATAACCTAATCCATATGTAATTTTGTTCAAAGTGTATCTTCTGTGAAAATTCCTAGAAGTTGGTAAACATATATATGGCACTTTTATTTTTTAAAAATAAAAGTACTATATTGGCACAACTCTAATTCCTAAATTGGTATATTCAAAATCTGAATTTACTGAGATGTAGTTTTCCCCCACCAAGAATGGAAATAATTTATTTTTTCTAAATCATAAAAGAAACACATACTCATTGTAACACTATCCAAACTACATGTATATATTTATACTATTTAACTACATATATAAACATTTTATATATAAACTACATTTACATATAAAAATATAATATATATTACACATTATTAAAATCACACATAATCACAGCAACCAATGATTATAACAGTTAAACTCTATTAATTCATGGCCCCTGGGCATAGCTCTCCTTTGAATGTAATATTTGAACATAGGATTTGGAGAAATGTCAATCCACATTACTTTGGTTCAGAGTCAAATGTTTTTCTCAGGTGAATTTCGAAATTTTCAGGAAAATACTTATGTTTTAAGGATTTAAAAAACACTTTCTATCAGAAAATTTAACTTATTGGAGTAAGTCAGGAAATGACTACTTGATATTTCAATAAATGCCTTGATTTTTTTACAAATTGGTACCCAAAATGTGTAGCTGAGAATTAATGGAGCCTTAGGTGGGTGTAGTAAGAATCCATGTTAGCATCCATGACCAGTCATCACTCCAAGTCTTCTTGAGTTATTTTTTATCTTTTGGCCAATAGAACTATATCATCTCTCAGGTGATGCAGTTGTCTTTCCTTTTTATTCTACTGACATCAAAGTATATGATCAACTAAAGTTTTGACAAGTGCTTGTATATAAATGATAATTTAATACTACAGAATTACTTGCTTCTTAAATAGAGGAAACTCATATTACTTCTGTTTTTAGTTGTACGTGTTTTGGTAGACAGGCGTATAAGAAGGACATTTTTGTGAGTTCCAATGTCACTGAATCAAGGACTACAATTAATTCTTGTTTGTAGAAAGAGAATATTCTAACCCAAATGGGGTCAGCTAAGGTCTTGGGAGCAGACTTGGAAAGAAGGGAAATTTTAAATGTTGGCTTATTTTCCAGATTTAGTTAAGATTATGGAAATTTATTTTTTCAATGCCTTTCTCCATTTGTTCTTCTCTTTTTTTCTTTCTTTCCTTCCTCTCTTTCTTTCCTTCTTCCTTTCTTTCTTTCTCTCTTTCTTTCCTTCTTTCTTTCTCTTTTCTTCCTTCCTTCCTTTCTTCCCTTCCCTTCCCCTGCTCTTCCCTCCACTCCCCTCCCCTCCCTCCCTCCCCTCCTCCTTTCCTTCCTTCCTTCCTTCTTTGCTTTTCTTTCATGGTTTTTAGTGCCATAGTCTGAATTAAGGAAGCTCAGATTCTGTTCTTCCATAAAATATCAGAAACAAATGAGTTTTCTGGGTAAGTAGAAGCAGATGGGTGGAGATGAAGGGGATAAAGAGGTGTACCTATTTATGTGCCAAGAATTCATCTTTAGCCATTAATTTAGCGGGCATTTAGTGTAAGAATGTCTATCAGTGTTTGATCATTTTAGAATAAGTACATGAAATTTCTCTCAGTCTATATTTATGCTTATAGATTTGACTGATCTTGATGCTATAAATCCCATCTGGTTTTGGCACTTGAGTTTATTTCCAAATTACATTTGGGTTCTTTGAAAATCTTCTTGCCCTAGGGACATCTCTTTCCTTCCTCCACCTCCATCCCCACCCCTGCATCACCACTACCCTACCACTACTGCTTGTCATCTGTTTACTTTGAGAGGGCTGGGCCTGGGAATGGAGACAGGACATAAACTGAAACAGTTTTCAAAAACACAAACAAGGCTGTTGGAAGAAACAACTTCCTTTTTACACAGCACCCTTGGAAGACCACAATCACTCCCTCAATCAGTGGACTCACGCTTGAACAAACTTCAAGAAAGGAACAAACCTCAGCCTTCCAACGACAGAGGATTCATGCAATTCTGACTTGTCCCAAATCCACGTTGTAAACGTAGCTGAATAACAACTAGTAAATCATGACACCAGACTTAGACCTAGGCTGGTTCTGTTATTCTACGATATTATGTTTCTCAGTGTGTAAATTAAAGATGCGTAGGTGTAGAAGAAATCTGGAGCAGCTAGCTAGTCCATCTCATATGGCTCACTCCACTAAAGTATAATGTTTTATATGTCTAAGGGATAAACAAAGACCTTAAACAATTTTTCCTATTTCTTGAAATTAAGAAATTTTGCCTAATGATTTGCATAATGTCTCCTCTATTTAATGTGTTAGCTGTAAAGTTTGTTTATAATAATCTCCCAAGGAATCATGTCTTCTCTGTTGTGTTATGAGGTGGTAGTGAATTGATAAGACCATGAATTCCTAAGTTAGAGACACTGGGGTTTAAATCCTGGCTTCCTAGCTGTGTGACCTGGAGCAAGTTTCTTAAACCTACAACTTAGTTTTCTCATCTGTAAAAGGGGAATCATTTAGTACCTACCTCATAGAGTTGTTATGAGGATTCAATAAGTTATCAGATCTAGAATATGTGCAACAGAGGCTCTGCCATGGTAGCATTGCCCTCTCTCAATCACATAGAAAACACTTTTCTTGAATGAACAAGACAATTGTTTCTGCTTCACTTGGGTTTGGGCACAATTTCAGTGACTCAAATTTGTGGATTGTGTCAGGTTGATCTTTGCCCTGTGATTTGGAGGTTTGACTCCTATACTTCCTGCCAGGATGAGTTAGTCACATTAATAGCATCCTCCATTATGGTTTGTGGTTGCCCTGATCTTTAAATTTGGTCTGCCTCTATTACAGTCCTTATTCATGGTTGGGTCCAAGAATATTTTTATAAGTTATGCATACATTAGCAATTTAAGGGGGAAGAAAAAGCAACCATGGCATGCTTAATCTTGTTACTCTGGGATACTGAAAAAACCGGAAACAGATTGTCCACAGTGGCTCTGATCCACTGGCTTTGGCAGTAGATTCATATGTTTCCTCCCGATCTGTCTGGATGTCATCTCAGAAAATGGACTTATTCTGATGATTTCATCATCAGCTATCACCTCAGATTGTGACTTCAGTCTCTTACAGCATTTAAGCAGAGTTTTCCACGAATTAAAAACAGAAATTTAGAATCAAATATGTAATTGATTACTTTGATACGAAATAACTTCCTCTCTTGCTGTCCCTTTGAGACTGGAACCAACTACCTTTTCCTAGTCATTCAACAACACGTCTTGCCTGTTCAAGATCTTCTCATTAACTTTATTTATTCAACTAATGTTTACTGAGTTCCTACTATGTTCCAGACACTGTTCTAGGGGCTTTGGATAATCAGTGAACAAAATTAACAAAGATCCCTGCGCTTGAGAAGCTTATATGCTAGTGAGGAAGATAACCAATAAATAATAAGTACAACAAATAAGAAAATTAAATTATATATGTTAGAAAGAGATAAATGCTATGGATAAAAAGGAAAAATAAGGCAGAATAAAAAAGGACCAGGACAATGGGTAGTGGAAATGTGGAGGATAGTTTGCTAAAAATAATAAATAAGGTGGTTAGGATAGGCCTCCTTGAGAAGGTGAGATCTGATAAAGAATTGGGGGAGATGAGGTGTTAGCCAGGCAGATGCATGGGGGAGGCTATGAAGTAATGTGCCTGGTATGTTCAAGGAGCAGTAGGAAGCCAGAATGGCTATAAAGAAAAGTTTCTTGTCCCCTTAGACCTCTCATAACCATTTCTTGCGATACACAGTAAGAATAAAAAACTAGATAAAGGAGATTTTTTTAAAGTTGCCACCAAATCAAAAAAATGATCAAATTTTTTTCTTTCAGTTCTGTTTGACACTCTGAGTCATTCTGTCCCAGAATAAAATCTTCTTGTAGGCAGAGACAATAATGAATGGGGCCTACCAAGTCCTAATTAGCAATAACAAGTCTGTTAGCTATAATAACCTCAAGTATAACCCTGCATTTTACCAACTATTCGTATTAGGATAAACCAAATGAAATTGCCACTCTTGTAACTCAAAAACTGCTAAACATTGACAATTTCATATGGTTTGACCTATACCCCACTTTGGTAACATTAAAATGACATGTGTTTCATTTTGGGCTAAGAAACAAAATGAATAAATATTGATAACAGAAAAAAATAACATGAAGTGTATTGATTTTCAGAGATATACTTTGACATTGTCATGGAGTTTTAATTGTTTGCTTTATGAAACATTTTAAAATTCATAAGTGTGTGTACCAAACACTTTCACATATCTTCTCATTTAATTTGATATACTTATGATCACTCCCAGTCCACATGTAACAAACCTGATAAGAATAGAGATTGAATTATTTCCTTGAGACCACAAAGTTACTAGAATGTCGAGCCAGGATTGGACTCCACGTTTTTTGATTCTAAGTTCAGTGCTCATTCCATTTTATCATAATTACAGTCTTTTACTATCAATTAATCAAGATACTGAAGGATACAACAACTTAAAAACCCAGGTCTTGCCTTTAAGGAGCTGATAATCCAGCCAGGGCAGTGTTTTCTAACGTGATTTCTGTGGAATCCTAACATGTTGGTATGACAGTTAATTTTACGTATTAGTTTGCCTAGGTCTATTCTGGGTATTTCTGTGAAGGTATTTTTGCCCCATTTAAATCTGTGGACTTTGAGAAAAGCAGATTGTTTTTCATAATGTGGTGGGACTCATCCAATCAGTTGATGGACTGAATAGAACGAAAGTCTGCCGTCCTCAAGCAAGAGGGAATTCTCCAGAAGACTTCCTTAAGACTTCCTTTACAACATCAGCTCTTCGGACTTGAACTGTATATTGTCTCCTCCCTGGGTCCCTAGAGTGTTGGCCCACCCTGCAGACTTTGGACTCACCAGCCTCCAAATTGTGTGAGCCAATCCTTAAAATCAATAAATCAATAAATATATATATTTAATATATATGTAATATATTATATATGTTATTTATATCTTATTAGTTCTGTTTCTCTAGAGAAACCTAATAGACCTGGAAAGCTCCATTACAAAACAGTCTATATGTTTAGAAAGTACTAAGCACTATTATGTCCTTTGGAAATATACACAGTACACATTAATATATCAGAAGCTTCAAGGATTAGTTTTACTTGAAAAAAACTTTAATCAAAACAGAAAGTACCAGCAGCCTATGCATATAGTTCTAGTGTTCTAAAGAATACACTTTGGTAAATGTGGAGCAACAAAGCCAATTTGTATAAACTAGTACTACATGGAAAGACCTGCCAAGTGCTTTAGGAAAAGCACAGGGAAGAGGAAGTGTGCACAGTGGTCAGAGGCGGGCTCTTGCATCACGTTGCATGAACTCCGTGTGGTTCATTTTCATTGATAACATGGGATAATTTAATGCCCGTTGTAAGGATTAAGTGAAACAACACATAAAATATGCTTAGAAAAGTGAAAAGTGCTTCAATTATAGGTTGATACTTGCTCTGAAAATTTACAGCAAGCCTATAGGTCCCAATGTGATAGAATTTAGACTAGTCTTAAAAATTAGATTGCAGAAAAAAATGCATTTTAATGACCATGTAAAACAACCCATGAATTTTAAAATATAATTTTTTAAAACACAGTAGAGGTACTATTAGACACATTATTGAGATTCAGTTACATTGCCAACTAGAGTCTTAGTGAAAGACTGGCTGATAGATCTTTGTTCTGTTCTGATGGACCTTAACTTCAGAACTTACGTTGACATCACTGTCTTTTAAAGTAGTTTTAGTGCATATATTGTATCACAATGATTTACTTAGATGCTTGTGAGCCATTTGAGAGTAAGAACCTTGTCTTATTCATCTTTGTACCAGTAACTACCAATGTGTCTGATTGAGAAGGGCTCAATAAACACTAAGTTAAACTTATCTGGACCCGTTTAAGCTTATGTTAGAGAAACGCTGAGAGCTTCGGCTATGCTAAACTATGCTTAGAGAGACTTTAGATGTAAGGATGTAATAACATGATTTGTCCTGCCATATGTTTAAACCTGAGTGAGAAAAAATTCTGCTCAATTCTGACCTTTCTTCTTTTCTCTAGCCACCCAGGTACCCTGTAGATTGCCTGTAGTTTACAAGACACATGGACAGCAGACTAAAAAATTTATCTCATAATTAACTGCATTATATTCAGGTATGCAGAGGAGTCACCATATGCTGGTTGACAGGGAAAAAATTTAACCAAAATCCAGTCCTGTTTAAAGCCTAGTGTGACCTTATAATGTAAGTGATGTTTTTTGGGTAGTGTTCAGACAGTCTAGGATGAAAATATTTAGTTCTCATATAGTGTCTCCCCTCTTCTTCTCTCTTGGTTGGAGTCCAGGTTTAAAAGAAGTGGAGTTTCTGACCTTGTGGGGCTGGGGGGAGAGATCCCTGGCCTCCTGTTGTCCATGAGCATGCGCTGGCTGGCATCTTCTGGCCTCAGAAGTAAGTTCCTTTCTGCCTTTCATGGAATTGCCCTATTCATCTCCAGGCTTGAAATCTACCAGTGGTGAACTCAAGGTCCATCCATTTGGCTTGGCCACCTCAGTCTCTGAGTCTCTCACGACATCCTCCATCTATCCGGCTGGCCCTGAAATCCAGTCTTATCCCCTATTGTGGGATTTCCTCTCTCACACTGCTGGCCCTGAGCTCAGGATCCAGGCCACAGGGAAACTGAGTAGCTCAGAAAAGCTAACTTCAGGGGCTCCATCTGTCTACCACTCTTCTCTGTGTCTATGACTGTGCCTTACATTGGATCAGGATAGCTTCCTCCCCAAGTTCACAATGCAAGACCACCTCACCTGTACCCCCATAAGTTATTGCCTCATGAACCTAACATGTTTTGGGCTGCCAGAGATATAAAAACTGATACAAATATCTGATTGTTTCTTCTACTTGTTCTTTTTTCTCCTCCTTTCTGCAGTTCACTGAGGCCAAAAAGGAGCAGTCTTTTCTCCTTCTGGAGCCTCCTCAATGAAAACTCTATGTTTTGGCAATCAAGTGTGTCCCTGAATATGTTAAAGGGGAGATGGAGGAATTTAGACAATCGTTTCCCCAAATAATAATCTGCCAAAAGGTCTAGTTGTCTTTATGCAAAGTCCTATTTTTGAATATTAGAAAATCAGCTTTTCTTTTGGTATTTGATAAAGGAATGCAAAACATTAATTTCTCCACTTCACCCGTATCCACATTTGGCAAGTCAGGATGACGGCTTGTGCTCAAAATAGGCAAAAGAGAAAAATTACCTTAATGCTTTTCTTTTCTTTTTTTTATTATTATTATTATTTTTTTTTATTAGTCTCTGCTTTACAACAAAGTGAATCAGTCATACATATACATCTGTTCCCACATCCCCTCCCTCCTGCATCTCCCTCCTTCCCACCCTCCCTATCCCACCCCTCCAGGTGGCCACAAAGCACCGAGCTGATCCCCCCACGCCACGCGGCCACCCCCCACCATTCACGTGGCCACCCCCCACCATTTAATGCTTTTCAAAATGAATTTTTTTGGAGAATTAAAGATGCTTCTTGCTTAATGAGTTTATGGGGGGTAGTTATTATTAGTTACTTAAAAATGTTGCACACAGTACTTAGGGACATAAAAGTTACTGGAAATGAAGCAGGTAAAACTTTAGTATTTCTTTAATGCACTGTACCTTTCTAGGAAGACTTTAAAATCCTTTCTCATTTTTTTTCCATGCACACACAAAAATTATTTTTGAAATAATTATAGACTCACAGGAAGTTCAAAAAATAATACAAGAGTCCAGTATACTCTTCACCCAGCTTTCCCCAGCGGTAACATCTTACACGACTATAGTAAAATACCAAAACCAGGAAATGTCATTGTACGATATTGTTAACTAGCCCATTGGCCTTATTCAGATTTCACCAGTTTTCAAATGCATTCATAAACTATTACTTGTTTATATTTACACAGTACCATTTTTCTACACAACCCTGAGAGTAGGTACAGATGCAGCAAGTGAGGTTCAGAGAATGTAGAGTGCTGTCCCTCGTCCAATATGATACCCCCCTCTGAAGAGTATATGGTGACCAACAGGGTGAAACCCACTGGTATTAAGGGCCCTGCCCCGAGAAAATTTCCTTCTGGAGTCTTAACTCTGCCCATCAGAGATTTGCTAAATTCACCTGAAACCTTTGCACCTTTTTTGAACTGCATATATTCCTAAGAGATTAACTCACTCAGTTCTTTATTTTTTTCTGGGATCTCAAGAAATGATAGATGCCCGAGATGTGGGTAACGCTTGGAGTATAAGATGCTGATGATAATGGGGAAGGACTAGCAAAGGGGAGTCAGAGGCTATCCAGGGCTAACATGCTCTCCTCCTTCACAGATTTGCTGTGGGAAAGCTGTATTTATTAGGTACTTCTGGGACAACTGTGGAATGTGACCGCCTCAGACAGAGTGGGTAACTTGGGTTTTAAGACACAATGGCATATGAAGAGGTTGGCTATTAAAGCCTAAAATTGTCATTGTCTTTATTTTAAAATAAGAATAACGTAGATAATACGTGAGCATAAAGTTTGAAACCCCCAAAACAGCAAGGATGAAAGTGGAAGAGTTACACTCTGTTTCAAAAAGCAATTAGGGAAAAACAGCACAGTGCACCATAAGGCTGGAAACCAGTGGTCTGGAGGTTTGAGTAGTGCCAATGAGGAGAAAAAATTTCCATAGAATTTCAATAACCAAGCAGAGTCAGAGTGACTCAAGACACGTCTAGAGTTTAGACTTATTTGATGGAAACTTTGTAGGCTGGGTTTTCCTCTTTCCCACTCTGACTTTACAAGCCAGAGCCCACATACTTGGAAACAGTAACTGGGCAATTACTAAATGGTTGCTGAGTGATGGCGTAAATAGTTGGAAAAAAAGCTTGAATTTGGATTCATGACAGCTATCAAGGTAAGTCTTCCTACCCTCATGTTATAGTTTATATACTAATAGGACACATGATTATTGAAGCAAAGTCAAAGTTTGCTATGTATTTCCAATTAAAATTCATCTTGATTTGTCAAGTGTTATACAAAAGTATAGAGGGAATTTTTTTTTTTAGATTTCTAAAAAAGTTTTCTTAAAAAAATACTTTGCATTGGGAGGCTCCATGTGTTCTCGGAAGCCACTGCAATGTGCTTTCTGAGAGGGCATACAGAAGGCTCCCACGTAGAGGGAACTTAAGTTAAGGAGTCCCAGTCCTGTCACCAAGGGCTCCAGGAATGGCCAGCTCTTTCTTCTCGGGAGCCAAAGCTTGGGACAAGGACAGGCTGAGAGCAGAATTGAAAGAGTCCTTGTCACTTTCATATTGTATATTTATTCATATATGTTTATGGGTATACAATGACTTTGTGTATTTATCCATCTAGTGGAAATAATATTCTCTTAGCTACAAAATTTCACTTCCATCACCACCACCACACACACATACCTGTTTTATTGGGTGAATATTTTGATAAACTGCCTGAGAAGGAACATAAAACACTCATGGGCCAGACTTAACCAGTGTTAAGTAGTTATTGGTCTGTTTTTTATTCCAATGGTGAGGGCTGTTGTTTGTGGAGGGTATTGCTGGCAACAAGCCCAAGGCTGGATTTCGGACAGTAGAGAGGATTTTCTGATTGACACAGGAGAAGGGGGCAAACCGTGAAGATTAACTTTACTAAGTTTTTCTGGGTGATATGTGATGTAATTTCCTTTCTTCACCTCCCCTAGAAATCTTCAGTAAAATTGGCATTACTTATGAATGAATTTTAGTGTCAGAATTCTTTTGGGGATGTGGCAAAGAGCTGAGTTTCATTTCAGAGTAGACACAGGGTGAGAGCAGAAGCCACCACAGAATTTCAGGCACACCTGGGTTACTTAGACTTTCAGGCAGTGATCCATCTCTCAATTGAAAATGTTGTTATGATTATCAGGTTATCCGCTATTAATACTTGTCTTCCAACCTAGAATGTTGAAGCAAAAAATGACTTCTTTCTGAGATGAGAAAGTATTTTCTTTCATGTATGCTTTATGGTTCTCTCTGTGTGTCACTAACAAAAATTTAAACACATGTTAAACTCATAATTCTAATAGGACACTTTTTGCAAATGGGTATTTTGGACTACCCACTTAACAGGGAAACTTCAGGTGTAAAGAGAGATGAATTAATAAACACTAGCATGGAATTTAAAATATTACCTTAAAAGCTAAAAATAACTTTTTAATTTTACTTGTTATAAACCTATAAATTTTATTGTAAACAGAGAAATATAGACAGGCAAAAGAAACAATACTCGAAATACTACCAAGCAGAGTAAATCACTGATAATATCTGAATGCATATACTTCTAGTGCTGCTTGTATAAGGCCATATTCTGTGTATTATTATTTGTCTCCTATATCCAAGTACTGAGCTAAGTGCTCTACATACAATATTTTATTAAACCTCTCTCTATACTATGAAATAAATGCGATCTTACATAAATGGAAGCACTTGGTTCTTCCAAGAGGTAGAAATTAACCCCTTTGGAAGTTTTCCAAAGAGCAGTCTTATTTATTTATGGCCTATGGCACATGAAATAGGTAAGCTTTGTGGTCACTTATGTTGCAGTGCTCACCATAATTCTAGCTGTCCAGACACTGGTCTAAGTTGAAGAATTCCACAAGGAGATTTCAGGAATATAAAGAAATTCAGACCAAATCCAAATCTCCTAATCTACTGAGGAAAGAATTTGGGAATATCCAACATACAAAGAGTTCTTTCTTTGTTAACTGGAATTGGAATATAATATCCTTATACTTGACTCATTTCAAATATGAAAGTGTTAAGATTGCCAAAGGAGGAGCTTAGCCATCCCAAATAATCAAGACAGTGTGTTTGAACCTTATGTATATTTTGGGATATTTGTTAAAACAGTTAGCATTACCATAATTAATGCAATTACAATAATAGCTGTGGTTAAGAAATGAATATAGAGACAACATGATGATGTGAAAATATCTTATGCTACAAGAAGTATATAACATAACACTTTTTAGCTTTAACAAGCTATGCATTCTTTTACCATGTTTCAATTTCTTAACAGACACACTGTACATTTGGGAAACATGAAAACTTCTTTCCAAATGCAATTTTTAAAGGCAAAATTTATGAAATATGAGTCACCTGCCAGACTTCCAAGAAACCAATACTGGGTTTACATACACATGGTGATTCACTCTTCCAGGATGTTTAAGCGGATGTCCTAGAAGGTGGGTGGCAAATAAGTGAAGCTAAGAGCAAGAACAAGAATTAAAGAGTATAATGTGTCTTATTTTACACATATGGGTTCTCACCTGAATGTATGTTCCTGGTATTTTCACCCATTTTAGGGAACTACTTGATCTTTTGGTATTTTTCGTTTCTACTCTATGATCTGTGGTAATTTACTTTAAGATGGAAGTTATCAGGAAACAATGGGACCACTGAGGGGCTGAGTCTTTTTAAGTAGCTAAATTTTTCACGTGCCTGGAGGTTTACCTTTAAGAAGCAATATTTAAAATCATGTAACCATACTTGAAGGATTGCTTTATGAAATGTATTACAGCCTTTCCTGCTCCATTAAATAAGCTACTCTACACATAACCAAATATTTTCCTAAAGACCCTGTGTGTTTTCACGAACAGCAGTGCACGTTGCCCTTTGGTCGGTATCCTTTTATTAATGTCTTGTGTTCGTTCTTCATTAAGTTCTTCCCCCACCCCTTATGGTCCCCACATCCACCATGTTCTCTCCCTTGGCTTCAGGTGGTTGGATATCACTTCTCTTTCTGCTGTTGTGTGACTGCTTAGACCAGACCTGCCTGCTAT
Organism: Mesoplodon mirus; assembly: GCF_964341445.2. Lineage (NCBI taxonomy): Eukaryota > Metazoa > Chordata > Mammalia > Artiodactyla > Ziphiidae > Mesoplodon > Mesoplodon mirus. The sequence goes on along the minus strand of NC_138986.1, from coordinate 31,138,075 downwards.
TTTTCTCATTAGCATGACAGAGATTGTTTTATAGGCTGAATTGTGTTTCCCCAAAATCCGTATGTTGAAGTCCTAACCCCTGTTACTTCAGAATGTCATTTCATTTGGAAATAGGATCTTGGCAGGTATAATTAAGTCAAGATGAGGTCATTATGATGGGCCCCACTCCAATACGACTAGTGTCCTTATAAGCAAAGAAAATTTAGACACGTACTTACAGAGGGAAGATGATGTGAAGTTAGAGAAAGAAGATGGCCATGTACAAGCCAAGGAGAGAGGTCTGGAACAGATCCTTCCCCCAGAGCCCTTAGAAGGAACCAACCCTGCTGACAACCTATCTAGGACTTCTGGTCTCCAGAACTGTGGGAAAGTAAATTTCTGTTGTTTAAGCTACAGAGTCTGTGGTACTTTTTTACAGCAGTCCTAGCAAACTAATACAGGTTGACTTGGAAATCATTAATACCATGAAAACTAGCTATAAATAGACTATGAGAGAATGAAAGAATATATCTTCTGTGAGTAGTTCTTATGAGCTTTATGATATGAATATTGGCTACCTTGAGTCCTAGTTACATTATGTTGCCTTCTTAGATGCTAATATTCATTCATCCAATTATGTATTTAATCAGTGAATATTTATTGAACTCTTTCTGTGTACCAGACATTGTGCCAGACATGTCTGGCACAATGAAGTGTTTGTACAACCTTCAGGCAGCTTATAAGTCTCAGAAAGGAAGACAGTCATGTATGAAACTAGTTACAGTAAAACACTACAGGTGCATAGGATGTTGGCGAGAGTCAAAGGAAGAAGTGATTTATTTTACTTGAAATCTGTCTATGGAAATGGTGATTCTTGAGCACACAGAAGAGAAAAGAGGGAATCACTCTTGGGGCATTATTTGGACTGAATTGTGTCTCCCCAAAATGCATAAGTTGAAGCCCTCATCCCTAATGTGATGGTATTTAGAGTTGGGGACTTTGGGAGATATTAGGTTTGGATGAGTTCATGAAGGTGGGGCCATTATGTTGGGATTAGTGCCCTTATAAGAAGAGACACCAGAGAGCTTGCTCACTCTCTCTCTCTCCAACATGTGAGGATTCAGTGAGAAGGGTAACCATCTATAACCCAAGAAAAGATCTCTTACTAAAACCTGACCATGCTGGTACATTGATGTTGGACTTCTAGCCTCTGTAAAGTGATAAAATGAATTTCTATTGTTTAAACCTCCCAGTCTAAGGTATTTTGTTTTGGCAGCCTGAATTGACTAAGACAGGGCATGAAGCACAGGGCATAAGCGAAGGTCAAAAGAAACTCATGGCTAGAGGTCTTAACTGTTCATTAATTTGTTCATTCATGCATGCATTTATTCATTTGTTCTATAAATATTTATTGAACACCAACTATGTGTCAGGAACTGTATTAAACCTTGGGAGTTCAGTGGTGAACTAGCAAAGTCTTTGCTCTTACTGAATTTATATTCTAATGAATATATAATAAACTAGTAAGCAAATAAACAAGATACTTTGAGATTGTGAAATGCTATCAAAAAAAGAAACAAGAATGAGGTGAAGAGTAACCAGGGGCTACTATAGATAGAATGCCCAGAGAAAGTTTCTATGAATGAGTGACATTTAGCTAAGTTCTGAAAAATAAGAGTCAGGCAGCCATTCAAAGATCTGAGGGAGAGTGGTCCAGGTAGATGGACCTGCAAATACCAAGGCAGAAAAGAGCTCCATGCATTCTAGGACCCAGATGGAGGCCAGTGGGGCTACAATACAGTGAATAAAGGGAGAGATAGGTGAGAAAAATTGAAGAGGTATAGAGTGGTGAGGTTATGGACAGTTTTGTGTGCCATGCCAAAGACAATCTTGTGGACAATGGGGAATGTTTGAGGATATCAAGCCAGGAATACCATAGTAAATTTTCTGCTCACTTTGATGACAATATCAAAGATGTGTTTGTAGGGTTGCTGGATAAATTATAGTCTTCCCATCAATATTTGGAAAATATTTTCACTAAAAATATTGTTTATCTGGAATTCAAACTTAATTGGGCATCTTGTATATTTATTTACTAGAATTGTCAGTCCTGGTTGGAAAGCATAGAGCAGAGGTGAGGCTGCTATTGTGTTTTCCCAGAGAGAGATGACAAAGGCCTGAAAAGGTAGGCAAGTGGAGGATTGAATAAAAGAGAAGGGAAATAGACCTAATTGGATATGGTAGTTGTTTATTCTGGTGGGAAGCAGAAGTGGAAACTGAGGGAAGAGGAGGAGTCAAGAGTGACTTTAAGTTTTTTTGACTTGAGTAGATGACATTGCCTGTCTCTTAGAGAAACAAGAAAAAGAGAAGATTTGGGGGAAGGAGTGAGTTAGGTTTTAGAAATGCTGAATTTAAAGTTCCAGTGGCCTATTCAGGAGGTATGAACATATGGAGGTATATCCAATTACCTCCTGAACTTATGCAGGAGGTAATTGGACATAAAGTTCTGGACGTCAAGAAGAGAATTCTGTGATCCTGATTTGTGAGCCATCAGCACACTGTTTTCAGTCTTGTCTATGAAAATGATCACACACGAAGTGCACATTAGAGTGATAAAGGGGCCAGGACAGATTTTATGATAATTCTGATATATAAGGGGTAAGAAATGGGAAGAGAAACAAAGAGGAAGAGAAGCAATAAAACGTGGACACATCAAAGAAAAGGGAAGTTTAGAGAGAAAGAGAATAACTTCCCTTTTCAGGCACTAAGAAGGACCAGCTAACCAGAAACATCTTTGCTAAGTAACACCTAGGTATGTTGGATAAGATATGACAAACATGCTTTAAATGTGTAGGTAAATTTGCAAAAATTATCTGCAACTAATAGGTGCATGCGTGCACCTGTGGGCGTGTGTGTGCATGTTTATGTTGAAAGAGACTGAGAATGTTTTGCTAAGTTGTGTAGAAGACACCAGGGCAGGTTTATAGAAGTGAACATATGAATAAATGAATGAAAAGTGGCCTTAACTTCCTCTGTCAACTGCAGAGAGAAGAGAATCCAGAAGACTTGAGATGTGTGAAATTTAAGAATAGTTCTGTGGGGCTTGGAAAAGGAAGCTTATTATTGGTGAGCAGATAGATAGATAGATAGATAGATAGACCAGCCAGGTGGTTTTGAGTTCTGGAAGGTGAGTTCCCCAGATGGTTGAATTAAAAATACATGAAATATTATGATGTGTGTGTCTAGATATTTATCTATCTATATAACTACCTATATCTTTTAACCTAGTAGCATGCTCCCTCACTTCTTTCCTTAGTTTCAACGTCTGCTACAAGCTTATGGTTGCTAATAGCTAGGACAGAGTGGGGAAGTAGTTAGAAGCCGTGCATTATGTCCTGCCTCTGTTATTTATCTAGCTGAGTGACCACAAACAAGTCACTTAGCCTTTCTAAGCCTCAATACCTTCCAAAGTGGTTGTTTTGGGGATTAAATGAGATGAAATATGTCACAGGGCTTTGCAAAGTATAAGACCTTACATAGTTCAGTTATGATTTATTAAAGAAAAAGGAATCTTTCCAGACAAATAAATAGTTAAAATTAATAAGTGACAAATGAAACCAGGGCTAAATCAGGTACAGGGAACATGTTGCTATCTAAAATTATCTTAGTTATTCTAGGTATTAAGTGGCTTTTTGTGTGCAAAGTTCGGTCTTTGTTGTTTTTACTGTGGCAATACCAGTTAAATGGTGCTTCCTGCTTAATTGGAAAATTGAGTGCTTACCACCCTGTATATGTGGAAGCAGTTGGAGATGCTCTTAGTGGGACTGGGGACATCCCCTGACGGGCAACATTACTTTGTCGTTAAGACTCACGGACTCGAAAACTATCCCCAACAACTTACTTAACCTCCTTGTAAAAATGAGGCTAAAAGTGGTATCTGCCTTATTATGGGATTGTTAGGGGAATTATATGATTTGAGATTTATAAAGCACTTAGAGTGGCTGGCGCATAATAAGTGCTGTATAAGTATTTGATTAATAAATACTTTCTGCGCCTCCAAACCATCAGCTTTTATCAACTGCTGCCACCGAGCTTTTCACCAAATGCTGGCTTTTCCTCTGTTTTCTTAACAACGCTGCGCACTGAAGCAATGCCTTCTCAGAAGGCCCCCGGGACTCTCCATTGTTCTGGATAATAGTCTAACTCTGCTGCTTTCTCATTTTACAAGCTTGGGATGGGGGCAACAGAGGGACAATCATTTATATTATCTCAGTGAATTGTCAGAGCCCCAGTGGAAGGGCCTCCTGGCAAAGCAGTGTATCTGCCTCTTTCCTCTCCTAGGATTGTGTTTGGGATCGTTGGTTTGCTCTGCCCTTTGAAAAGGCTTTATGGCACTTTTCAAGCATTGCTAGTGAACTGTTGTCGGAGATCATCTTTCTGGAGGACAATGTCTCAGAAACCTCAGTAAATGTGCTGGTTGGAGTCTGGCAATGTATTTTGAATAATTGGCAAGTGCTCGAAAATGTATGAATGATGCTGTTGTGTTGTTGCTTAAAGTAGTAGTGAAAAATGAGGAACTACCTAAATGTTCAACAAGATTGAACAAATTAATGAATGAGGGTATGCTCATCTATATAGATGGCAGTAAAGTAAGGGAAATTTTAATTTGTATATGAAAAGATCTATTACTAAGTAAAAAGCAAGTTGCAAAACCATGTGTAGAATTTGACACTTCTTAAAAGAGTTAACTTTTATATGTTTATATTTGAATAGAAAAGGCTTGGAAGAATTGGCACAAAATTATTAGTAATAATTACCTCTGGGTAGTGGTATTTTGAGTGGTTTTAATTTACTTATTTTCTTTTTGTTGATCTACATTTTCTAAACTTTCTTCAATGATCATGAATAGAATACACAAGGGCAAAAAAGGGAGAAAAATTGTTTAAAGAGGCATTTTATAACTTTGGCTAGTTTATGTCATCAAATTATCCGGGGAAAAAAGTTTCCATGCATTCCAAGAGGGCTATAGGGGAGGAAAAACTTGCTTTTACCCTCCTAGGTTCTGTGGACTGAAATTGACAGGAGACAGAATCACAGGAGAAAAGCACACATATTTTTATGTGTATACGGGTGTCTTCTAAAGGAAAATGACAACCAGAAGAAGCCATTGGATCCCAAAACTTATATGTCTTTTTAAGCAAAGAATGATAAATTGTAGGAATACAATAAGACAAAGGGGTTTGGGCTAGGGGGAGTAAATTGTGAGACAGCGATAGAGAATGGATGCAGGAACTAATGGAAGATAAGGGTTAATTTAGTAGGTTTGTTTGTACACCAGTCTCTGGTGATGAGGATGTTCTTCTCTTCCTGGTGTAGGGTGGGCACCTCCCTCACGGGAAATTTTATCATGTGCTTTTAGGTAGAAAAAGGAGGTCAGAGAACCCTTACTGTACCTGCTATTTCTTGAGTGCTTTCAACTCAAAATAATCAGTATGTCAAAGCAGCATATTTTGGGGTGGCATGTTCTGAACCCCTTCAGGGCCATCACTGGCCTTAGGATTGCCATGTTTTTCCCCTGACACTACTGGTGAGGGCCACATGCCTGCGGGTTTAGTGAAGGCTGATGGGGTAAACGCAAGTGCCGAGAAGCAGTACAATGGACGCGTACTTCTTCCCGCCTCCCTCCACTTCCTCCCCACTTATTCTCAATGGGAAAGAAGATCCCTATTGCCCAAGGTCAAAAGTGCTTTACTATCTAAGGTCTCAAGAGGGAAAAAAGGAGAGAACAATCTTTTATCTCGACCTAGTAATCAATGGTGAGCTCTCCAAACCACAATGGCTCCCTTTTGCTAAACTAATTATCTTGGTTGAAAGAGTATCTTTGAGCTACTCCCAATGGACAAGTCTCGGTGATGAGGAGAGGATCTGGAAGCTTTTGGCTAACAACTCCTAGGGGTGCTGCCAACAGGTCTCCTAAGGCTGTTTGTAGGCTTTGTGGGCAGATTCCCAAAGCCCAGAAGCCTAGAAAAAATAAAAATAAAAATGAACAGAAAAAGACTAGATTCTTTTCTCAGGGCTTAGGCAGCCCGCCTTGCACTCTTCTCCCAAGCCAAGGCTGGGGGATGAACCTGCCAGAATAACTGATCTCACACGTGGTATTCTCTGATACTCCTGCCAGGGGGTTCTTTTTGTTTCTAGTGGCCAGAGATTTCAGGTTCCACTAACTCATTGCCTAGCTGGGATTTTCCTTTTCATTAGAACACTTCTGATTAAATTCAGGCATCCGTGGACCCAGTGTATGTAGAAGGAACAAGGCGGAGAGAGGCATTTTAGGGTAACAGTGAAGGAAGGGCTCTGAGTCTGAGTCACCACTTACCAGCAATTTTTTTTTTCCTGCGGTACGCGGGCCTCTCACTGTTGTGGCCTCTCCCATTGCAGAGCACAGGCTCCAGACACGCAGGCTCAGCGGCCATGGCTCACAGGCCCAGCCGCTCCACAGCAAGTGGGATCTTCCCAGACAGGGGCACGAACCTGTGTCCCCTGTATCGGCAGGTGGACTCTCAACCACTGAACCACCAGGGAAGCCCACCAGCAATTTTTTAAGCAGAGTTTCTAAGCTTCAGTCTCTGTCTTTGTGAAATGGGAATAAAAACAGTACTCATTTCAAGAGGCCACTGTGAGGACTAAATTCAGTTGTGTCCTTAAATGCCTGGCATATAATAAGTATTTAGTAAAAGTCGACATTAGCAAAGAACAGCTGTGAGGGAGTTCAGGATTGGCCTGATTCTTCCTTGAGGGGTGGTGGAAGGACAGACTGGACTGAGTTGATGACCAGACTCCATCTCACTGGGGAATGTGACCACCTTACTCCCCTCCAGTGGAGTCATCTAGGTACTTATGTCTTCAGTAAATGTACTTCTTTCTATTCCAAAACCCCAAACCATAGTATTTCAAACAGCACTACTGTTTCATGGAGGTTATGTTTGGATGTCTGTTTTCTTGAATAGTTCATAAAATTTATGCCTATAAATCTATGTTCTTTAACCACAGAGCTTCAGATGTGCAGAATTCTGCTGGGAACGTTACCAGGGAAAAATGAATGCTTCTTCTCATGCTGTCAGTTTGCTGGTAAAGCGAATACCAGAAAGCTCAGAATATTTAGGTTATTTGAGAATAGTAGGAAAAACTGAACTATGAAATACTAAAAATAAAGAAAAGCCATTGAATCTACTTAAACTGATCACTGCAGCTGGCAGCAGCTCTTTGAAAGTCAGTTGCAAAATGTTATAGCTTTCAAAGAACCTTTTCATATATTTTCTGAGGTTTCCCTGAAAGGATTCCTTTTTTCATGAGCATTGCTATTTAGGAGGATTTCTATAAACCAAAATGAATTTGAAGGTAAGCATGGTTCTTAAAGGAACAGAAGCCTGATTCAGAAATGTTTTTCGAACTGAAGAACTCCAACTGACTCTCCCATCCAGACACACCAATTTTTCTCATTTTCAAAGCAGACCCCATGTTTTAAAGTCCCATTTAGGAAATCTGCCAACAGCTCCTTGTACACAGGCTAGTGCTACGTGCCTACAGTTTTCTGTGAGATTGGGCTTCTACCTGTGACGTTTCAGGCGGCACACACAACCCATGTCCTTTCAGATTCTGAAATCACTTTTGATGGCTGGAGTGGCTTCTCTATCTCCACTTCTCAGTTAAATATTTGCCTCTCAGGCTAAAATACTTTATTTTTCCTCTTTAGAATCCTCACTGACCTTAACTGTGTGGAAATTTTACAAACAATGAGATTCTGTTAATACAAAAGCAGTAATTCAAAGCCTTGGAAGATGAGCCTGGATGTACAGAAGTGGTGACTTCCAGTGTTCCTGATGTACTTGGGGAGAGATGTCAGGTGCGTGTGTGCATCAGGGATCAGGCACTTTAATGCTAAATATGAGGATTAAATGAGATAATGTACCTGAGGAGTGCCTGACTCAGAGATGGGCCCCAAATGTTCTGCCTGTTCCTCAAATTCCAGCCCACCCTGGCAGCACCCTTTCTATAACAGAGGCAGCTATTATGTATCCCCTGATCCTTCTTTTCTCTCAGGGCAAACACCTGGGGCTTTCTTCTTTTCAGTCACTCCCAATATGAGTCTCTGTACTTCCTCAGCATCTTTGTATTGCCCTCAGATTAACAATATTTCTTCCCATTTCAATTTTGGCACTGGGAACTGAGCTCAGTACCCAAGGTGAGGTGACTTCCGCAGAAGGTGGCCTTTCTATCCTTTCTGAATGGGATTTCTCTAACAAAGCAGATCAAAATCACTTTCTTGGTTCACTCAATCTGCTACTGATCTACATCAAGTCGCAGAGTCTACCTACACATTTCACCATTCATTGGTCAAGGACTCGTCCTTCAGTCTGCTGAGAAGATAACTATGTAATTAGTATCCCATAAAAGGTGTTATCAAATGCTTTTTGGAGATCTAGCTCTGCTCTTGCCTTTATTTACCAGGCTCCAAAAAAAGAACAGGGTGTTACTTTCAATGAGGGTGGGAATTTTTTCTCATTCAAAAGACATTTATTGGGGCTTCCTTGGTGGCTCAGTGGTTGGGAGTCCACCTGCCAATGCAGGGGATGCGGGTTCATGCCCCGGTCCGGGAAGATCCCACGTGCCACGGAGCGGCTGGGCCCGTGAGCCATGGCCGCTGAGCGTGCGTGTCCTGAGCCTGTGCTCCACAATGGGAGAGGCCACAGCAGTGAGAGGCCCACGTTCCTCAAAAAAAGAAAAAAGACATTTATTGAGTGCCCAGCCCATGGTAAGCACTCAGTAAGTGACTTTAGAATGAATGAATTCGTATTAATACTTCATGAATTATATTGGCTTCTGTTACTCCCTCAGACTAGCTTTTAGCGTATATGTTTTAAAGTCAAGCTATGGCTTATGCAATTGACTTTAGGAAATTGTAACTAAAGCAGCCCTACTGTCATCTTCCATCTCTCAGAAAATATATTTCCTTTTGCTTCTCAAAAGTAATTGAAAGTGGCTCAGAAATCTTAAAGGTAGTTTTCCTGGGTGCTCACCACTTTACTTTGTGGGGATGAACTGGTTCAGAATAGCGTCCCTTTCTCTCTCACAACCTCACATATCTTAGGCATCTACATCCTCTCACTGATGTTTGTTCTACCACTCTTGGTCTGAAGTTCATTCTTCCTGAAAGAAGGCCAAAAAAAAAAAAATCGAACAAACTTTTATTTCTGTCATTTGTTAACATTTAACATAAATAAATGACAATGTCATCTGTCATTTATTTCTGTCTTCCTCTCTGTCATTTGTTAACATTTCACTATGTGCCACAAGGAATGGGCCTGTTTTCTCTAATTTTCTAACTTTGAATACTATTAATGAGACTATTTTTTGTCCTTAGGTGTTTATGGCTTAAGAAACTCTGTGTGTCTTTCAGCTGCTGTTATCTAGTCTGGGAAGGGAGAAACTTTCCTCTACTCTTCTAGGGTCTTCTAGGCTGGGAAGGAAGAAACTTTCCTCTACTCTTCTGGCTGGTCTAAGAATTAAATTGATATGAGACAGATTAACAGGAGAAAAGCAAACAAAAGTTTAATAACATGTATACGTGGGAGAGACTGAGAAAAACTGAGTAACTCTCCAAAATGGTGACTCCCTTAACTTAAATACCTTCAGCTAAGGACAAAAGAGGATATTGGAGGTAGTGGTTTGGGACCTCAAAGGGGAGGAAGGCAACTCACATGGAGATGGAAAGCAAATATTTGGTAAACAAATGTTTGCTGGGCCCGGCAGAGACAGTGGGACACAGAGAGAAATTTTAACAAACGGGCTTTGCTGGGTTCTACCCTGTCTACGACACCTGGCTCATACCATAGTTATGAATGGTGACAGCTCCCTTCCTAGAACTGTTCCTTTACCTACATTCTTTTAGGCAGTTAGGGGGAAGGTCAGAGTTTCTTTCAGAATCTTTTGGGCCTTGACTGTTTTCAGCTAGAATAATCCACACGCCAAAGAGACATTTTGTTCCCCTACACCTTCCACTAACTGAACTGCTGAAGTTCTTACAGAGAAACCCAGAAGAATTTAACAATTGATGAGCTTCACATTTTGAGTAGTACCTACAGTACCAAAATGAGCAAGTATTTTTTAAGTATTCAAGGTATCTTTATGACTTATAGAACATTGTTTGAAAAAATAGAGCATTAAATCTTTTGTTAAATATTTCAAATAAAAATATTGTGACCAGTCATTACTACACCTGTAAAGCCTATGTCACACTGAGTGCTTCATGTGTAATTCTTATAATGACACTATTGTTTACATTTTTATGGGGGTAGGGACTGAAACTTCAGAGTATGTAGTAACTCACCCAACTAAAAGTGCAGTCAGTATTAGAACTCAAGTTTGCTTCCTCAAGGCTTCTACTCATCCATTACATGACCCTGCCTACTGACTTCCATTTATCTATTTGAAAAATATTTATTGAATGCATACTAGATGCCAGGCACTGTTTTTAGTGCTTAGGATACATCAATGAATAAAGACAAAGTCTCCTGCCCTTATGAGTTTTAGATTTCAGTGGGAGAGACAGACAAAAGAAACAACATAATTTCTTATAAAATTATATACACGTTAACAGGTGCTAAGTGCTGGGGCAAAAAGAAAAAGAAGAGCACAATCAGAGGAATCAGGAATGCTGGCCAGTGCGAGCCAGGGAAGGTTGCCATATTAGAGAGTGAGCCTCATTGGAAAGGTGGCATTTGAGCCAAGACTGGAAGGTGAGGGAGTGAGGGAGCCAGGCAGATCTCTGAGGAAAGGATTGCCAGGCAGGGGGACCTGTGGGAGCAAACGCTCTGGAGAGGGATGTGCCTGGCCAGTCCGAGCACCAGCAAGGAGGTCAGGATGCTGAGTAGAGGGAGTGAAGGACAGAGGAACAAGAGGTTAGGTCAGAGGGGAAATGAGGCTCCATGTAGGGCTGTGAATTGAATGGGTGTGTAGGAGGCACTGGAATGTTTTGAGCGGAAGTGTCATACATTCCGCCTTAACTTTGAGCAGGGTCACTACATCATCCACATCGAGATCAGACTGTTAACAGGGAGAATGCAGAAGGCAGGCCATTTAGGAGGTATTGCAAAACCCAGGCAAGATTTAATATCGCTTGTATTCTGATAACCCAGACATCAGTGGGATCAGTGGAGGGAATAAGTGGTCAGATTCTGCATGTATTTTGAAAATAGAGCCACACATCTGCTGAATGATTAGATAAAAGGATTGAAGCAGAAAGAGAAGTCAAGATGACACCGAAGTATTTGTTCTACCTCAAAGGATAAAGTTGACATTAACTAAAACAGAAAAGGCTAGGGAGAAGACGAGGAGCTTAGTTTTGACACCTTGAGGTTCAGATATTGATCAGACATCAAAATGCAGTAGTTGAATAAGCAGTTGGGTGTGTCTCAATCAATTTTATGCATCCTAATACAGTTTATCAATAAAAGTCATTTACCATATATACAATTTGAATTGTTGGTAAGCCCTGAGTACCTTTCCCTCATAGTCCTTATCTGCTTATAATTATATTGTTGGTATGATTCATTTATTAGCACCTTCATTAGACTCTAGACTCCAGGAGGGCAGGGATCGCCTTTGTTTGTGCTCATTTGGTCACTCTATTTCCATTGCTTAGCAGTAGTCCCTGGTAGGTGGTAGGTTTCAAGGGACACATCAACCACCCAATAAGTATTTGTTGAATGAATTGATATTTGTTAAAAGAATGAGTTTTTCTTTTTTATTTGGAAGAGGGATGTTGATCTGTAAATATTTGGAGATAAGAACAAAATATTTTTTGAATTTTTCAAATCTCATTACCATGCTATTTTACCAGAAGTATCCACCAGCTTTAATTCAAGACTAAAAAAACAATTTTATCAGAAATTATATTTGTCCTAGATATGAGATTTCGACAAGTTTGAGGCATCAGAACATGTGACTATTACTATAGCTTGTAAATTAATATATGTATATTAAATATTTGCATATATAAATATATAAATCAAAAAGATATATGTATACGTATAAATTGTCCTCTTCAAGTGAGATGGCATGTCTGAAATGACAATGCATCCCAGGGAAAAGCATTAATAAGATTTATAGAAATTGCAAATAAGCAAATCAGAACTTTTCTAGAATGCTACAAGCTTGTAAAGAAAGACTCACTTTATGTAAACGTTATGGATTCAAGTAGATGGTACTGAAATAAGTGAACAAGGAAATGGTGTGGGGTGAAGTGGGTGGAGGATCTTGATGCAGAAACCATGGGGAGTTTGGATTCTGAGATATTTGGCCCTCTGTGTGCTTCTGAGGGGCTCAACCACAAGGAAAGAAAACAGTGTGTCCTTGGATTCACCAGTGTCCCCACAGAGGAATTTTCTGGAGTCTCAGAACCACTTCTCTGTCTGCTGAGGTTGAAGAAAGGAATGGCCAAGACCCAAGTGAAACAAGTACATCCTACTTGTTTCACTTCTTAGACATTTCTGAATTCCTCATCCTGAGATAAGGAAAGTGCAGCTAACTGCCAGAGGAGCAGTGCTGCGTGAGGCCCAGCAGGACAACAGTGTACCTCGGTGTATCTCAGTTCATTTAGCTTATTTCCATGATTTTTCCTGAAGCACACAATTCTGACCTTGGTTGAAACCGGACTCTGATGTGGAAAAAGTGAGATAATGTGTCTGCATCTATTTTTCTAAGGTTTTCAGGCCAATTCATGGGCCTGTAAAACCTGAACAAGCCAAGATTTCCTACAGCTTTCCTGACCTACACCCAGCTCCTTAAGGGAATGTCTCCCTCATCCATCAAAGAAATCCATCAGGGAATAAACTCTTGATAGATTAAATATCACGGACAGATCTAATGATACTGGTATCATTATCTAATGATAATGGTATTGCTTATTGAGATTTGAATATATTTTACCAGTTCTCCATGCCTCCCTCTGCAGAGTGAATGAAAATGTGTGTCTTTGGCAGTTACACATAGCAACACAGTGAAAATTTCTGTAACTTTCTAAGCATCGAGTTTTTCATCTTTAAAAAGGCATACTAGAATACATCAGACATTTTTATGGATTAATATATGTAAAAATATCTGCTTATCTAAACATCTGGTACAGATTAAGTGTTCTAAATAGTGGCTTTTAATACAGAGAAGTTGTATGAAACATCATTGTGACGCGATCTAGGCACTGGGGATCCCTAGCAACAGATGTAAGCCCACTGTGTTCCTTTTAGAACGCATCACCACATTTCCCATATTCTGTGGGTCACTGTCTTACCTCAATATTCTTAGTGACGTGGCTGAAAAATGCATATATCTCTGGTTGTGAATCCTCCTGTATACTTCCTTTGATCTTGAATTAATTGACTGAAGAGTCAACAGCAAACAAATCTCCACAAATTTCTATCTTTGTAGCAACTGTGAGCAAAGCAATTCCTGACAAAACCTATCAATGTAACTGCCATTGAAGGAACCAAGAAATGCATAAGTGTTTTGCCTTAAATTGGCAGAGGTTCCAAATGGAGGGCAGAATGTCTAGAAGTGAACAGTAAATCCTCTGGCTGCTCTCAGGTATAAAGGATATAAAGTCCCTGTGGAGGGCTCCCTAGAGGAATGCTCCACGTTTCTGGGATCTGGGGATGGTCAGAGTTGTTTCTCACCTCCAGGGCCCATCATCTTTACCTCTTCCACCCCATCTGCTCTGATCTTCCCTCACTAACTCTGTTCCAGCCACACTGGCCTCCCCAGCATCCCTGGGACTGGCCAGGCAGGCTCCAGCCTCAGGGCTGTGTACGTCCTGCTTTCTGCAGCACTCGTCCCCAGATGTCTCCCCTCTTCTCCTTCAGGTCTTTACTGAATTGTCAGTTTCTCTGTGAGGCCTTCCCTGGCCACCATGGTTAAAACTGCAGCCACCTCTCTCTTCCCACTTATTTATATCCACAGAATTGACCCCTTGCTAATATACCAGATGTCGTATTTATTTATTTTCCTTGTGGTCTGCCTCCCCCGCCCCCCCACTAAACTGTAAATGCCAGGAAGACAGGGATCTGTGTCTCTTTCAGTCGCTGCTACATTCCCAGTGCCAGCCATGTAGCAGACTCCCAATATCTCTGTCTGATACGTGGATGGATGCCCGATAAAAAATAGGTGTAAGGGCTTTGATGGTGGTGGTGATGGTAATAGTAGAGATTCACATAGGTAGCAAGGTGGGCAGATGGACCATGAGTTGGGAAGACTGAGGGACTGAGAAGGTCTGATGTGCCTGGTGAGATTAAACATATTTCTGACCTAGTTCCACATTGGAAGTAGATTAGACGTCTGGTGACAATTCCTGGGCCATCATGTCACTGATATTAAGAACACGGTTTTCTGAAAACAGAACCCTGAGGAGGACAACCCAGGAATCCCAGGGTCATGGGGATGGAGGACGTTATAAGCTGACGGAGTGTAGATGTGACAGCCCTAGGAGGGTAGGAGAGCAGAGAGAACAGTGAGATGCAGTAGAAACTAGGGCAACCTGAATACTTTGGGAACATGGATCATCATTTCATGCCAAGGCTGTGTGTGTTCTTAGAGCGTTTCCACGTGTGCCCTCTGTAACACCTTCTCCAGGTGTGCCCGGCCACTTACCCTGGATTTTTTCATCCCTATTGACCAAGGGATATTCCATTTTGTTCCACTTGCCTCATCAGATGCGGGATCCTGGTTCATCTAGCTCACTAGTTTCTGCTTTCTTTTATCCAGATAACGAATGCTGTCATGAAGGGGGAATGCTGTCAGGGATAGGTTCAATAAAATAAGGCTGGAAAATAAATAAGCAAACTGATTTCAGAGTCCACAGTGCCCTCTGTGTGCTCCCTCATTTGTCACAGTCATTTCAGATGCTCAGTGCCCTCATCCTCTCTCGCTTCCTTCTCTGTCAGAACCAGCTCTCGAGCTGTCATAAATCTTTCTCCATTAAGTTATAAACACTAGATAAAACAAATTCTGTTATCCCTCTCAAGAATATTTGCATTTTGGTAAATAAATTATAGATATAGGTAAATAAAATATTAAGCCAATCAAAGGCATTCCTAATGCAGTAATTATGTAATTTCAGCATCTCCTGGTTGGTGGTGGATACTGGAACCTGGAGGCTTTGGTTTCTGAGATCAGAGTCTTTGTTGGTGAGCAAGTAGATGAGATGCAGCCAGCCAGCCTTGCTGACACCTTCAGTTCTGGGCTTCTTAAGGCTGGGGACCCTCAGGGTCCTTGAAAGATTGATCCATGTACAGTAGGTATTTTACTTTTGATTAGAGAATGTAGAGATCATAAAATCTTTAGACTTCACTCCTCTGAATCACCATGGATCAAGAAGAAATGTAAATATTAAGTAAATCTTAGGTGTAGAAAGCTAGCCAATTCATCATTTTTTTGGTCAATTCCCATTGGTTACTCTGTGTGGCAAAGTGACTTCCATCTTTATTTCTCCATAAGAAAACGTCAACATCACAACATGTATGTGTTAACATTTCCTGATTGTTCCAGCATATGGGATTTCAACCTTGCTCATGGGTTTTCTGAGAGCTGTTAGTGTATTCTCACAGGCAGAGCTGTACTCCAGGAGTTGGACACTAAGAAGCAATTAATCATGAAAAATACTTTCTGGTTGTAGTAGTGAAGTCTGGTTTCAATGTATTTTTCTATGGTTACTTAGCAAAAGGCTTAAGTAAGCTCATGCTGATAAATGTGGGCCAGGCTTCCCCTCTTCCTCTTCCATCCTACTTCTCTCCCAGGAGATTGGTGTGGAGAAAATTGTTCTGTCTGGGATGGCAACTCTCCTTGTATTCAAACTCTCATCCGGAGCTCTGTCAGCTCATTTTCCAGGCACATGACTCAAGCTTCATTGTGACCCTTGGGCACTGGGTTTACAGTTCCTACAGGCAGGCTGACTGAGGAAGAGAGGGGTGGAGACAAACATGGGCATTTGTGTCCTGGGCTGGGGCAGTGATGGAGGCTGGATTTCTCTTTCTTGCACCCTGTGAAGCTGGTGGTCTCATTGACACCTACTCTCAGCAGGGATCTTGGCTTGGTCGTGAAAGTCAGGCAAATTCTTACAAAGAGCAGAAAGGAGGAAAAAGTCTGGACAGCATTTCAATGTTTCAAACTTTGTGCCCCCCTTGGAAAACCAAATTAACAATAAATGATTTAAAATTTCAAAATAAGCATTTTTATTTGGTTTTCCAAATATAAAATTATATTATAGTACTGATTTTTTTTTTTTAAACACACATACCTCACTGAAAGTCTAATCTACACCACAGAAAATCTCTGCTCGGAAGTATGGGTGATCTCGCCAGGGGTCCTGGTTATCCTGAGGCTTGGGGCTGGGGACTGGGTGGTAGAGAACCACTGGAATTGCCCAGTTTCCTGCTCTACAGGGGGCTCATCTTTATAAAAACTCCTGGTATTTTGGCTCTATTAGGACCGTGTGGGATGCCACCCAAGGGAATGTATTTGGCAGTTATCCCAGTGATTTGATTAAGTGGAACAGTCAACTGGAATACTTCAATTTGATAAACATATTTTCTTCCTTCCATTCTAGTTTGCCTGCTGTTTGTGGAATAAAGCACATGGTTCCCAGATTTACAGCTTGTTCACAAATTAGTTCTAACATTGGTGGAAAGTTTAGAAACATAGAATGTTATGCAAGCCAGGTAATTATTTTTTATGAGCTTAATTATTTTCCATTGTACGCTGGTTATACGTGCAGGAGAATCATTGCAAAGTGCTGTTTCTTTAACAGGGTGATATCTTTCAAAGATTTCTTTCTACTACTCGCCAAAGAATAATTTAAAATCAGCAAGATCTTTAGGTATTCATGATAATAATAATACATCTTTGTACTATTATGTCTAATTACATATATATATATATATATATATATCATAAAATAATACATCCGTGGAAGGAAAGCAACAGGGGATATTAACTGTGAGGAAAGAGGATCAAGGAATATCCGGAATCTTCCTTATGAAAGATGATTGAATGTTGCTTATTACCTGAAAACTGCTGTCACCTTGGAATTACTCACTCAAGAGAGTAAGAATAGACCAGGATGTGGTCAAAAAGAAGTAATATTAAGCAGCAAACACATCTTATGTGATTTCTTTAGAAATGAAGTTCATTATGGTTGGGGGAGGGGAGAGGACAGGCATGTCCGTTATCTCACCACAGATCTTATAAAAAAAAGGCACTCTGACTTTTTTGAGCTTAAAAATTAACAATAATTTTATTTGTTTACTTTCACCCGTGTCAGCAATTTGTTTTTTTTTTTTGGTTTTTTTGTTTGCCACTAGTTATCTCTTTTTTTTAATATACAGCAGGTTCTTATTAGTTATCTATTGTATACATATTAGTGTATATATGTCAACCCCAATCTCCCAATTCATCCCACCACCACCATCCCGGCCCCTGCTTTTCCCGCCTTGGTGTCCATACATTTGTTCTTTCATTCTCTACATCTGTGTCTCTATTTCTGTCTTGCAAAATGGTTCATCTGTACCATTTTTCTAGATTCCACATATATGTGTTAATATACGATATTTGTTTTTCGCTTTCTGACTTACTTCACTCTGTATGACAGTCTCTAGGTCCATCCACATCTCTACAAATGACCCAATTTTGTTCTTTTGTATGGCTGAGTAATATTCTATTGTATATATGTACCACATCTTCTTTATCCATTTGTCTGTCAATGGGCATTTAGGTTGCTTCCATGACCTGGCTATTGTAAATAGTGCTGCAATGAACATTGTGGTGTGTGTGTCTCTTTTTTTTTGTGGTACGCGAGCCTCTCACCGTTGTGGCCTCCCCCATTGCGGAGCACAGGCTCCGGATGCGCAGGCTCAGCAGCCATGGCTCACGGGCCCAGCCGCTCCGCGGCATGTGGGATCTTCCTGGACCGGGGCACGAACCCGCGTCCCCTGCATCGGCAGGTGGACTCCCAACCACTGTGCCACCAGGGAAGCCCTGTGTGTCTTTTTGAATTATGGTTTTCTCTGGGTATATGCCAAGTAGTGGGATTGCTGGGTCATATGGTAATTCTATTTTTAGTTGTTTAAGGAATCTTCATACTGTTCTCCATAGTGGCTGTATCAATTTACATTCCCACCAACAGTGCAAGAGTGTTCCCTTTTTTCCACACCCTCTCCAGCATTTGTTGTTTGTAGATTTTCTGATGATGCCGATCCTAACCGGTGTGAGGTGATACTTCATTGTAGTTTTGATTTGCATTTCTCTAATAATTAGTGATGTTGAGCAGCATTTTGTGTGCCTCTTGGCCATCTGTATGTCTTCTTTGGAGAAATGTCTATTTAGGTCTTCTGCTCATTTTTTGATTGGGTTGTTTGTTTTCTTAATATTGAAATACATAAGCTCAATATTATATATATTATATATATAATATATAATATATATATTATATATTCATATATATAATTTATATATTTTGGAGATTAATCCTTTGTCCATTGATTCGTTTGCAAATATTTTCTCCCATTCTGAGGGTTGTCTTTTCGTCTTGTTTATAGTTTCCTTTGCTGTGCAAAGGCTTTTAAGTTTCATTAGGTCCCATTTGTTTATTTTTGTTTTTATTTCTATTACTCTAGGAGGTGGGTCAAAAAAGATCTTCCTGTGATTTATGTCAAAGAGTGTTCTTCCTATGTTTTCCTCTAAGAGTTTTACAGTGTCCAGTCTTACATTTAGGTCTTTAATCCATTTTGAGTTTATTTCTGTGTATGGTGTTAGGGAATGTTCTAATTTCATTCTTTTACCTGTAGCTGTCCAGTTTTCCCAGCACCACTAAGAGGCTGTCTTTTCTCCATTGTATATCCTTGCCTCCTTTTTCATAGATTAGGTGACCATATGTATGTGGGTTTATCTCTGGGCTTTCTATCCTGTTCCATTGATTTATAGTTCTGTTTTTGAGGCACACTGACTTTTATTTTTAAACTCAAATTTTACTTTGAAATAAAAGGACATTTTCTTGCATAGAGTTCTGTAGATTTAGAAATTTACTTTGGATCCTCAAACATGTCTGCAAATTTACACATTTATGACCTCAGGATAGAATGTCCTTTGGAGCAAATAAGAAAAAACAGTTTGCCTTCTCTGTGGTTATAAGCTGTAGATACTTTCTCAAAGTGAAAAAGTTGTTTTCAAATAATCATGGTATGAAATTAGAAATGAGCATTAATTTAAAACACATAACGGTTACAAGTTATGTTTGCCAATACTTCTGTAGTTTGAAACTAAAAAAATGAAATCCTAGGAATTTTAGAGGAAACAAACTGCCACCCCAAAGAGACAAATTCACACTTTAGGAATAATCACTTCGCCTTTGGTTTGCAGCTACTCCATAGTAATTACAAGAGGAACAGCATCACCAACCCTAGGGGTCCCTTAAAATTTACAAAGTGTTTTATGTTCAGAATCTTAATATTTCAAACAGCATTATTTGAGATTAGCAAAACAGGTAGTAGTATTACCCTCATTCTTAAAATGTGGAAACCAGAGCAGAAAGAAGTTAAATGACTTCGCTAGGGTCACCCAACCATTAAATAGAGAAACAAGGGCTTCAACAAAGGTATTCTGATTCCAAAGGTTTTTCTCACCACAAAATGATATAACTACCTTTACAAACAGCTGCAGACCCTTCAAAACGGTCATATTGGAGTGCGGTCCAGTTGGGACCCATGGATATCAGGCAAAATCTAATCATACACTTCCCTTCCTTACTGCCATCACCTCCCCTTCTCTTCACCCACTTTCCAGACAAAAATCTTATAATAAAATATCTGCAACCGGGGCTTCCCTGGTGGTGCAGTGGTTGAGAGTCCGCCTGCCGATGCAGGGGACACGGGTTCATGCCCCGGTCCGGGAGGATCTCACATGCCGCGGAGCGGCTGGGCCCGTGAGCCATGGCTGCTGAGCCTGCACGTCCAGAGCCTGTGCTCCGCGACGGGAGAGGCCACAACAGTGAGAGGCCCGCGTACCGAAAAAAAAAAGAAAAAAAAAAATCTGCAACCAACGGAGGAAGTTGTATGATTACATATATTTAGGAAGCAGATTTTCCAAACAGGTTGGAGTCTGAGAAACAACCATTTTTAAAAGATCTTGTGACTACTCTGGATTCCACATAACAGATGGACACATAAGTACTTAGCATGCCTTTAGCACATTGTAGAAATGATGTAATGAAATAGTATGTGAAATACTGAAGCAGTAATACAAGCATCCTGACTCAG
This sequence comes from Mesoplodon mirus, assembly GCF_964341445.2. Lineage (NCBI taxonomy): Eukaryota > Metazoa > Chordata > Mammalia > Artiodactyla > Ziphiidae > Mesoplodon > Mesoplodon mirus. The sequence goes on along the minus strand of NC_138986.1, from coordinate 31,117,742 downwards.
CAATAACTCTTCTTTCTGTTGCTTCAAAATGTAATAAATGTAGCTTCACACTCTTCACAGAGGTGATCAGGACAGTTAAGCAACAGCTTTTAACATGATGTGTCTATATTCTGCTTTGGGTTCATGCCCCCTACCTCAGAAGTATTTATCTTACTACCTTTCAAAGCGACCTGTTCTCTGCTGGAAAACAGGACTTCAAACCTACAGACTGAGCTCACTCTTCCTTTTTGAAGGCTGGTACTCCCACCTTGAGGATGGTGCTGAAGCCTTGTGAGAAAACATGAGTACACCTCAGGAAGTCACTTCCCCTGCCACCTGCCCGCCAGACCAATAACTAGGGTCCAATCACAACTTGGGGAAATCATATCTGGTTGGGGAGGTGCTGGACCTGCTAGGGAAGGAAAGGGACTTAATAACAAATGAGATGTAGAATCTAGCCAACATATACAAGCAGTCTCTAGGAGAGAACTTTTGAGAGTGTGACAAGTCAAGTGAGATGGAATATAATATATAATATTTGATGTAATAAAATAAAAGTTTACTGACACAGGAACCCCCACTCCTGACGCAGGATTTAACGTTGGTAGGGTCCACTGAAGATGATGCTAATACACTGCTAGGTCGACTCTGGAAACTTTGTGGAAATAATGGCTCACACTTATTGAAATAGAAATTCCAGAACTTCCTGGCAAATGTTTGAGCAAGGGATCAGGAGGCTCACAGAAGCGGGCATGCTAGAGTGGATATACTATGTAAGGCCAGAAAGTCCACCTGCTGTGGGAGAGCCCGGATGAATGCAGTTTACCAAACCCATAAGGGATGCACTGATGAGGGAGAGCTGTTGTTGGGAAGCAGTGTTGGTGTGAAGCTCAGTGATGTTCTTATCTGGAGAACAGGGCTGAGGGTAGGAGCAGCTCTACAGAACTGGGCTCCATGAAAGCCATGGTAATAATGGAAGCTAGGTGATACCATTTAACATTGTGAAGCAAAGTGGATGTGATTATCATAATGAACAGCATTGTAGGAGTAGCAAGTAGAAGAGGCTGAACCACCAAGAGGTATGAAGGTGGTTAATGGAGCATCATGTTCCCAGGGCAAGATGGCTGGGCAGACAACAAGGATATTGTCCAATGTAACCTACAGGAGAAATCAGGATAGAAAATTAGAGGGGTGAGGGCAAAGAGCCCAATAAAATGTCACAATCCCTAGCCTAGTTTCCAGAACTGAGCCAGTTTTCAGACCTGTATCATACTGAGTCAAGGACAGGCTGGGTTGTCCAGCTCATGTGGGGCCCATGGATTGACAAAGTGCTCAGTTCCTCAGTCCCTGAGTGTATAATTGGAGTGGACAGACTTGGTATTTGTCAAAATGCTCCTTTGGATTCCTTGGTCAGTTGGTAAAAACGATCACACAGTGGGAAGGCCAAGTACAAACCTCTAAAACTGCCTCCTCTGGCCCAAATAGTGGAACCTAAAACAATTCCACAATCCAAGAGAAATGGCAGAAATTTGTGCAACCCTTAAAGAACTAAAGGATTTCTGGGTGGTGGTCCCTTTCATGTCCACATTTAATTTACTGGCAATTAAAAGTATGGCCCCTACATAAGCCAGATAGATCCTGGCAGATGACACTGGACTACTGCAAACATAAACAAGTTATAACCACAACTGCAGCTGCTGTTTACATGTGGTAGTGAGCAGGGGGACTGCTTTAGGAGTTTGAAGGGAGTTGATAAAGGCTTGCACAGCTATACCAGAGATGTCTTCAAGTACGTTGACATGTTAAGGATCCAGCTAAAGTTGAAGGCTGTGAATGGATGGTGGCGTCTATTCTCTGATGATGTGAGTTTTAATGCTCAGAAACCTAGATATGGGGTCTAAACTGCTGTATTTGTTTTCTAGGGCTGCTGTAACAAAGTACCATAAACTGGTGGCTTAAAACAATAGGAATTTATTCTCTCACAGTTCTGGGAGGCTAGAAGTCTGAAATCAACGTTCCAGTAGGTTCGTGCTCTCTCTGAAAACTCTAGAGGAGGATGCTTCCTTGCCTCTTCTGAGCTTCTGGTGGCCCCCAGCAGTCACTGGTGTTCCTCGGCTTACGGTTGTGTAATCCCAACCTCCAGCTTTACATGATGGTCTCCCCTCTGTGTCTTCATATTGTCTTCTCTCTGTGTGTTCATGTGGGAAAAGCCTACACTCATCTTCCTAGGTTTCTCCTCTACACTCACACTACTACTGTCCTCACAACACTTCTGACTCCAGATGTGTGTGGGGTTTTCCCACATCAAGCAATTCTGTGACACCCGCTGGGTCTCTTACGGTAAAACTCACTTCTGACATTATCTATTTGGAGACAGTATCAGGTCCCGCAGGTTACATGCTCAGTCCCAGAAGACTCAATCTACCCCACTTGAGATGGCAATTGCGAGTAATAGGTTCCCAGGTTACCCAAAAACTCTGTCCGACTTAGCTATGAATTGGAGGCTCCTGTGACCTCCTCCTCGGGTTAGATTAATTTGCTACATAGGCTCACAGAACTCAAGAAAACACTTAACTTAGGTTTACCAGTTAATCAAAAATAGGATAAAGGATACAGATGACCAGCCAGATGAAGAGATACATAAAGTGAAGTCTGAGAGCATCCTGAGCATAGAAGCTTCTGTCCTCGTGGAGGTGGGGTGCCATCTGCTACATGGATGTGCTCACTAATCTGGAAGCTCCCTAAACCTTACACTCTTGGGATTTTTATGGAGGCTTCCTCACGTGGGCATGATCAATTATTAACTTCATTTCCAGCCCCTCTCCCCTCTAGAGAAGTGAGGAGGGCAGGACTGAAAATTCTAAGCTTCTAGTCATGGCTTGTTCCTTCTGGTGACCAGCCCCCATCCAGGAGCCCAGCCAGAGTCACCTCATTAGAACAAGGGATACTCCTAGTGTTTCTACACTAGGAACTGGGGGCAGATATATATATATAATGTGATTTTGACACCTCACTTCTAGAGGTGGAGTCTGTGTTTCCTTTCCTTGAATCTGTTTTATTTTTATTTTATTGTCCATTAGATTTTATTCTTCATTCTGCTTTTGAACACTAACACATTATTATGATGTTCTGTTTTTGCCACTCCCTGTCTCATTTGGGGGTTATTTCCTCCAGGTATATTCCTTTTGTATTAGTCAAAGGGGTAAGTTTGTACTGACTTCTTAGGCAGTACATGGGGTGGGCTTTCTGCCTAATGTGGCAGTGACACTACATGACTTACCAGCTAGGTCATAAAATTCAGTAACTGCCCCCTGGCTCTCCTGGGAAGTTTGCTCTCAGAACTCAGCCACCATATTCTGAGGAAGCCCACGTGGATACATAAGAGAGCCCAAAGAGGCATTTTGGCCGATAGCCCCAGCTGAGGTCCCAACTAAGAGCCAGTATCAACTGATGAGTGAGAGTACCTTCAGATGATTCCAGTCTCCAGCTGTCTAGTGACCCCAGCCCTCCCTTCTTTACAACTGAGGCCCCAAACACTGTGGAGCAAGATAAGCTTTCTTGCTGTGACATTTCTGAATTCCTGACCTAAAGGACCTGTGAGCACAATATAATGGTTTTTTAGTTACACCACTAACTTTGGGGTGGTTTATTAAGCAGCACTGGTAACTAGAATGGGTAGGGGAAAAATAGAGTATCCATTAAATGGTTCTGGAAAAAAAATAGGTTGCCATTTGAAAAATAAAACCCATATCTCATACCAAAATAAATTTCAGATGGGTCAAAGAGTGAAATACAAAAACTTAAACAAAAATGTTACTAGGATAACATTGGAGAATTTAAAAAAAAAAAAGCTTAGAAGGAAGATTTTTCTAAGTGTGATATAAAACCCTGAAATTATAAAAGATCAATAAATATGACTACATACAAAAATCATATGTTGCTTGGGAAAAAATCATAAGCAAGAGTCATAAGTAAAGTCAAAAGATCTTGACTATATTATGGGTCAGTAAGAAAAAAACCAACAACCCAGCAGAAAAGGGGACTAACAAAAGGAGTAAACAGCCAACTCACAGAAAAAAGAATGGCAAATTCTTGTATAAAGAATGTCAATCTTACTCATTATCTGAGAAATGTAAACAAACACTACAGTGAGGTACCCCTTTTCACCCAACAGACTGACAAAAATAAAACTTGAACCACAGAATGTGGGAATTAAAAGTATGGGCCCTGGAATCCAAAGCTGCCTGGCTGACCTTCGGCAAATTTGTTAATCTTTGCCTGCCTCAGTTTCCTCATCTGTAAAATGGCAATGATAACAATAGTATTTATCTCTTAGGGTTTTGTGAGGATTAAGTGACTTAACGTATGTAAGCCATTTAAAACAGCGGTCCAGCATTATAATAGGCATCAATAAGGGATTGCAGTAATTACTGCTAAATTGAGAGGCTGGGGGTGGGGACTGGAACACATGCACTGCTTGTGGGAGAATAAATTCCTTTACTCCATGTAAGGGCCATTTGCCAGGATCTTTAGAAACTAAAAGAAGGGACAATCCAGCATTTCCATGTATTTAAGTATATATCCTACAAATGTGGTCCACATTTGGGAAATAAGGTATATGCATAGGTATTCATTGTAACATTGTTTGTAGTGGCAAGACTAGAAACAGCCTAAAATCGCACTCCATCCACAGGGAGTTGGTTTTAAAATGTGGTTCCTTGGTACAATAAGATCTTGTGAAACTACTGAAAACCTTTCAGTCTCCTCAGAGTAAACAGATGATGAGAACTGCCTCATGAGTAGGGAGGGAGGGTGAGGGCACAGCTCTCTAGCTGTCACTGTCTTGTAAACAGTGAAGAGAAGGGAGCAAAAGCAGTCTGTAAATTGCACAGCTCAGTGCCTAGCGTATTGTAAAGGCCCCCAAAGTGGTAACCGGCATTGTTTCATTATTTGTCATCATTTATTTTCTCCATATAATAGAGCCACATTGCCACGGGCTCCACAAGCCACCTGGAGTTGTATCAATGTCTATTAGAGATATCATTGGCTTTAAGCCTTTGCTCAAAAAAAAAAAAAAGCATCTCAGCTGCTCGCCAGACGGGTCTGTCACAAGCAGCTGTTTCCCAGCCAGTCCCAGTCATGGCTTACAGCCAGGGAGCTGGAGAGCATGCCTGAGTGAACCCTTAAAGTTCTTTTCATCTCTGCTTGGGATTGCTTCACTCTTGTTTACACTACAGCAACTGCTAGAGAGCAGGGCTGCCCATTCTGCTCACGCGGCAACCTCTGCTCCCAGCTGGGAGGCCAATCGCTTCCCTGAGGACAAAGGCCTAACACTGTGACCCACAGAGTCCGCACCCCCCAACCCCGGTTGGAAAGACACATAATAATTTACAGAAATAAAATTTTGATACATTTTCCAATTTGTGACGAGGTTCAAATATTTCTAGTCTGAAGAAAGTGTAAAAATAACCAGGATGAATCTTTATGTTGTATTTTTTCATTTTGTCAAGCAGGCATTCCTCTGAATGTTTTTGCAAGTTTAACTGTGTAAGATTGAGGAGAAAAGGCACAACTTTCAATTTCCTTATAACCTATTATAGATCACTTGTTATTTAGAGTGTCTTAGAACTCAAGTTAAAACAAGAAATATTTTTATTGATTTCCTTCCTCAACATCATTTGGTGATTTGCTTTCTTTTCAAACCTCCTTTCAGATGTATAACACCTCATTTACTGGGATAAAACCTTATTTTCAAATAGATATTTGAATCGATTTTCTAATTTACTGTTTCCTATGTTCAAAATGTACATACCTGAATCACATTTCAAATGTATATTATTGTTATCATCCCTTTCAATTTTTTTTTTTTTTTTTAACTTGTCCATTCCAGCGCTTCCCTGTTCTCTGAATTACCAAACTATTTCTGGCATTGTCCGGGCAGGGTGGGGGGCGGATCTTGACTTATGCTCATTTATAAAAGGGAACCCATAAAACTGGTGGATTAAGAACTGATGTCCGAATAGTTTCCAGTTTATGACTCATAGTCAGTATATCTCATTTCTTCTTATACACAGATCTTACACAACTAGCAAAAGCCATATTTCAAAATCATCTAGGTCTGTGGTCTTATTTCTACTTTTTTTTTTTTTTTTTTTTTTTTTTTTTTTTGCGGTATGCGGGCCTCTCACTGTTGTGGCCTCTCCCGTTGCGGAGCACAGGCTCCGGATGCGCAGGCCCAGCGGCCATGGCTCACGGGCCCAGCCGCTCCGCGGCATATGGGATCCTCCCAGACCGGGGCACGAACCCGTATCCCCTGCATCGGCAGGCGGACTCTCAACCACTGCGCCACCAGGGAGGCCCTTCTACTTATTTTTCAAATCTCAGTGAAAGCATTCCATCCTCAAGGAGCCCTTCACTGACCACATCCTACTCCTACCACAGATTGGTTCAGACATTTCAGTTATATATTCTGCCCTCATATACTTTTTTACCATAGTGTTTATTACCATTTTTTATTATAGTTCTCAACATTTAATTGATTAATATTGATCTCCCTTCACTAGACTCTTAAATTTCTTGAGGAGACTGATATTCTCTTACCCATGTATCCTGAGTCTAGAAAAATGCTTGGCTCATAGTAGGGGTTCAACAAATATTTAGTGAATAAATGAATAAATAGAGGTGAAAAAAATGAATGAATGACTAAAGTCCCCAGAACTGTGACCAGTATACGGTGGCATTCAATAAAATGATAGTTGATATTATTATTGCTGGTCTCCATTCCAGATCAAATCAATTTGCTGAGTATTTTAGTTTGTTGAAGTCTTGATTGTGGCTTCAGAAACAAAGTTATGTGCTCTTTCAAATACGTGGTTTCTTACAGTTGAATTCTTTTCTATAGTTGTGCAATAGACAAATATATAGATAGAGATAGAAAGAGACACGTGTGTGTATGTGTACATGTGACTGTGTTAATAAGGAATAAATCAATAATTTTTTGGATATAAAAATATGTGAAATAATTTTTCTATTTAGTAATCATGCATATTATAACATATATACACCTTGATTTAATTTCTTATTAAAACAGTTAAATTTTTAGTATAAGTTTTATCAATTCTTATCAGGATTTCCAAAATCAACAATATATGACCAGAAGTAAACAAGGTTAATTACTTATACATTTTTTTCATTTTTTGAGAAGTTTGATTTTATTCCTTTTAATTTGAACACTTTAATAAAATTTGCAAGTTCAAGACTTCATTTTTCTTTAGAATAAAATATGATAATCTCAATTATAGGGGATTTCCTGATAATTAGTTATTTTTCTGTTATAATAAAGTTAATTTTCATTTTGATTCTCAATTTAGTGATAGCAAGGACTCAGAATTACTTGGTATTAGATTCACATGGAAAGTTTGAGACTTGTGATTAATTACCATTCCATTATTACATTTGATTTCTTAAAATGAATTTACTTATAGCTCATAGACAGTGAAGATATTTTGAAAGCACTTTTTTCCCACTGAAATTATTTTCTAAACAGAACATTTACACACAGCAATACTTTTATTAATTTTTCTATTGGAACCAGAATGTCACAACTCATTGTCTTTTAATTGGCTTGTCAAACTTTCCAGTAAACTTATTTACTTTTTTTTTGAGTTGTAGAAACAAATTTGTCATATATGGCTGGACTCTTAGCTCACCCTATCATCTTTCTCATTCAGTGCCTAGATGCCAGCTGTACATCCCTGGTCTCTTCCCCGCTGTGATGTGCTTCAGCTGAACTCAAGTGCTTTCATTGCAAGTACTCTTTCTTGTGCCTGTGAGTTTTGTGTGGGCTGCTCCTTCATCCTCAAATACCATCCTTCTCATCCTTTGCCTGACTGTCACTGGTCCTTGGAAGTAACAGACTAATAACAGGAAGTCTTCCATGACCCCCATTCTATTCTTTTTGTATGAAAGGAAAGAAACCCACTAAAATCAGATCATGGCCAAAAGAAGGGGCATTCTTTTGAGAATACAGCAACAGGTAAGATCCAAAGACAGTAAGTAAGGTAGAGCTGAGCCACACCGGTAGTGGGTTAGGGTGTTGAAAATCAGGAAGTCACTTCACGTTTTCTCCTGACTCTGCTTCTCTCCAAGTGCCCACTCCATGCTTCCCTTTCTGTATCTACCCGAGTCCTCTGCTGACTCACCTTGCACAGTGTCCAGTGTGGTCTCTGTCAGCTGCTGTTTCTACATTGTGACTTTCGGCTCTGTCTGATTGCAAAATTCTCAAGCGACAGCAAACCTTAGAGCTCAAGCCAGAGAAAACCCCGGTCACAGCAGAGTGAATGGATGGGCTGGATTTCTGTGAGGCATCTGATCAAATCATTTGTGACCACAAGAGCAGGGCCATGTCCCAGGATATGTAAGGCTGTCCTTTCTAGTGGCTCTCAGGAGAATAGGTTTTCTAAAGTGGACTACAGGAGGTATAAGCAATGATAGTCATAAGGACTATAACCCTCCAGTTTGGGATTGGTGCCTTTCTATGGGCTCCCAATACACTGGGCTGCCCTTTCAGAGTTCTCAACATACTATATTACAATTAACTGTGAATATTTCTGGCTTCCACACTGGGCTAGGAGCTTCTCGTGAGGTTGGACAATTCTTGTTTTTCTTTCTTTATCCCATGTTTCTGGTACAGTCCTTGGTATACAGTAAGTAATCAATAAATGTGTGTTCCAGAGGGCAGGCGGATTAGCATTCAGTATGCATATTTGCAACCTATTTTTCACACTAAATATATTTTGGGGGTAATTATATGGTAATTAGCCAAATATGTTGATATGGTAATTTGTCACCTTTCAGTTCTGGAGCCCTAGAGTCCAAAGGCTCTGTTTTATTTTCTCCACAGAATAAACCTCCAGTTTTCTGCTGACAAGGGGGAAGAGATAGTCACCAGCTGCATGGAACTGGGGAGAAGATCTGGCCCTCTAACTGCTTCTTTTTTTTTTTGCGGTACGTGGGCCTCTCACTGCTGTGGCCTCTCCCGTTGCGGAGCACAGGCTCCAGACGCGCAGGCTCAGCAGTCATGGCCCACAGGCCCAGCCGCTCCGCGGCATGTGGAATCCTCCCGGACCGGGGCACGAACCCGCGTCCCCCGAAATGGCAGGCGGACTCTCAACCACTGCGCCACCAGGTAAGCCCCTAACTGCTTCTTAAACAGACTTCAAACCAATTTGCCTGTTTTTTAGTCCTACCTTCCCAGCCTCTAACAGAAGTACCTGGTGTAGCCCATTTTGCTTATGTCTGGTTACATCTTGGTTTTCTTCACTTTTGGTTTAGGGTTAGGCTTTCTTTGGTCTGTTAAAGCATTTATCAAGTGTCCACCTGTTTTTCCATCCACTATTGTGTTATTCTCGTCACGTCTTGCCAATTCTCTTTGTCCCCGAGGATTTATGCCTTTAAAAAAGGCATTCTTTTGTCTTAGTATGGTCTGGGGAGAAAGTGAAAGCAAATGTACCTGTTTGAACCATCATCTTTTCCCAGACGTCCCTGTTTGCATGATTTCCTTTTTTTAATTTTTAAAAATCACTTTTACTGAGGTACATTTGATACATAGTAAAATTCTTTTATTTTAGGTCTATGATTCAATGAGTTTTGACAGATATATGCAGTCGTATAACCACCAATATCATAATGTAGAGCATTTCTATCACTTGTGCCCATTTATAGTCAATTTCCTCCACTCACCCTGATCTTAGCAAACACAAGCCTGCTTTCTGTCACTACAGTTTTGTCCTTCTAGAATTTCACATAAAATTGTTTATAATATTCCCTTATCCTCCTAATGTTTGTAGAATATGTAGTGTTTTTGCCACCTGTTTCACAATATTAGGAATTTGTTTCTTTCCCAACAAGTCTAATTAGAGGTTATCAATTTTATTAAGCTTTGCAAAGAAATATCTTTTGGTGTCATTGAGTTTCTCCATTTCTTTCTGGCTTTGATTTCATTAATTTCTATTCTTCACTATGTTTGTTTATTTTATATAAAAGGTAACAGTCCTTAGCTGCCCACTACTAATATGATGAAAAGACATTTTTAATATATTTTGTCTAATTTTATTTTATTGGTAATCTAGTATTCCTTTGATTGGCAATTCTCCTATTATTAGTTAGGGCATTGCTTTGGATGTTTTCTTGGCCATATGCTTTTCTATTTCTGGTAAGTGCCTTTTTTTTTTTTAATAAAAAGAGTTGGGTTTTTTGTCATTTTTTAAAATACTTAAGTTTTTCAAAATAGCATTAACTTTAAATGATTATAAAGTTCCTTGTATATTAAGAAAGATCATACTTTATCACTCTCATTTATTCATTCTTCTAAAAAATGTTTGTTTGAAAACCCAGGAGCTATGAGGTAATTTTTGATCATCACCTATATTTTTTTCATATGCATTTGAGGGGTTTTTGTGCATGTGTTTATGTTCACATTTTTATCTTTTAGAAGTTTATACTGCAATAAAATATGAGATATTTTTTATACTGTTTTTCCAATATTTTGGCTTTATGTGGCTTAAGGTATAAAGAAGTACAAAGCTTTTTTCCCCACTATTCTCCATATTACGAGAATGAACAAATCTGTCTTACACTGGGCCAGACTTAAGCATCTGATGTTCTGGATTATGTCACCAGCACAGTGAGGAAGAGGAAATTCTTACTCTTTGGGGTTCACAGCTGCAACATTCCTCCTTGTCTCCCAAGATTTTAGACTATCCTGCAACTATGGCATCTTTGTAGCAAATGTTGTCTCAGATGAGTGAGAAGGAAAGCCATGTGCTTGTCTCAGGCTTGGTCCTGTGTGTCCCATGATCATACCTAACCAGCTTTGATGACCACATCAACAGAAAAAATGGGATTCCCCATAATGATGAATCAAAAAAATGTCAGGATCTTTCCTATATACATGTTATATGTGATTATATACTTGTGGGGGTAAAACTGGATAATAATTTTGAAAAGAATGATGAGTTAAATTTTTTTTTTCTGTGTGAGGGATCTGATCCCTGACCAACTAGAATTATCCACCTGCCTCAGAGCTGGGAGAGGAAGGTAAGGTGGGCAGCCTTGGCTTTATTATGCCTAATATACAAAGATAAAGGAATTGCTACCAGTTTTCAACTGCAAAAATATAATTGTAAGACCTACTTCAAGGATACGTAACACCTACTTCAAAGCCAGGTGTTGTTAAGAGACAAAATAATTTCTAATTTTTTTAAGCTCCCACAAACAAATTAAGTGTGAGGCCTGAAAGACTTGAATGTTCAGTGGACTATAAACCGTGGGAATACAGAACTCAGGAGAGGATGCATGAAAAGTCCCTGCTACACTGCCATGAGAGAAAGTTGACTCTTGGATTCTGTGGAGTGTGGAAAGGAGAAGGGTGAGAGGGAAGTGCTCAGTTAGACACCTTTATGATGCCTTTACCTTTTGTGAGCTGAAATCCTGGATGGGAAGGTAAGTGTTAGGTAGATTGAATAGAAAGCCTGAAGCAGAGATGCTTCTACCCTACTTGCTGGTTGGGCCTCTGTGGGTAGAACGTTCCTCTCATGGATATGGAGGGGCTTCATCCAAATGAAAAATGTTTACACCGTGTGGCTAGGCAGAATCTGATGTAGCAGATGAAAGTTGGCTCTACTGTAGGAAGGGAGCAATACTGAACTTCTCGCATGCCTTTTGGGGATGTGGAAGTTACCTGAGTTGAGAGCCAGTGGAGTTACCCAGTGGGCCTTATAGTCAAAGATAAGATGACCCTAACAATCATCTCAGGGTTCTGTAAATTGACCAAAAGCAGACAAGTTGAGAAAGCATTTATTCTTGAAAAACTGCTACGGTTGGATAAGAACAGTGGGAGTTTGTAGCCTTTAGCCATCAGAGGGGCAGGCTTGATTTCGTGAGGTGATGGTGGAGTATGAAAATGGCAAAATCTATAGAAAACAGCAGGAAGAATCTGAAGTTTTAAGTCCAGGAGAGTACTGAAAGAAAAAATTCTCAGAAAAATAATCAGAATCCAGAGTAGCTATAAAATATTACCTACAAGTCCAGTTTTCAACCAAAAATTACAGTACTTGCAAGGAAGTAAGAAAGTTTGACTCAGATTCATGAAAAAAAATCAGTGTGTGTGTGTATGTGTGTGTGTGTGTGTGCGTCTGTATGCATACTCTGTTTTCTTAATTTCTTTAAAAAAACCTAAGGTTGAAAACAATGATCATAACACTGCATCATTGGCTTTATAACATATACATTAATACATATGATAATAATGGCAGAAATGAGGAATCAGAACATGGAGATCTATTACAGAAAACAATGTTATATTTTAGCAGAATGAAGTCAGTATTAATCTGAAGTAGATGGTAAATTAAAGATGCATATTATAACCTCTAGAGCAACTACTAAGATAGTAACTCTTTAGAAAAAGTAAAATTCAACAGAGGAATTAACATGGTGTAATAAAACATATTTGAAATACAATTTTAAAGAAGTGAAGGAGAAACAGAAGGACAAAAAAAAAGACATGAGGCATAGAGAAAACAAATAGCAAAATGGCAGGCATGAATTCAGATTATCTGGCAACCCCAGGTTTTGCTTGACATGAGGTATAAAAGAGAAAATGGGGGGTGGCAGAGGCCGTGGACAACCAAAAAGTGAAGACTGGACAGCAGTTCCCTTTAGATGGGGTCTGCATTTGCCATTTTTCCACAGTTTCTATGACTCAATTGCATTCACTTTCTGCACTCATTTCACTGATTTTGTTACTTGACAACGAGGTGTGTTTTTTCCATCACAGAGGGGTTGGTATCCCTTCCTGATCCCATGGGCTCTCCCTTTGCAGATGCATATATCCAATGGGAGTTCTCAAACCTTCCCAGAAATTATATTTAAATTATATTTAAATCATTTATAGTTGTTATATTTAAATATTTAAATCATGCATAATTTATGTAAAAATTAAATCACTTTATTCTCTTTCTTAGGGGTAGAGATTGGGTGATTTAAATATGTAAAGGATCTATTTAAATTTTTATGTAAAATTGGGAAAATGTAAAACATTTTGTTGACATTTAGAGATACTAGTGTAATTTTATGTTATTATTTGTAACACCAGTTTATAAATGAGACAACCAAAGCTCAGAGAGTTCTTGTACTCTGTACAAGGTCACATTGCAATCCAAGCTTCTTCCATGGGGAGTATTTTTGCACTTACAAAAAAGAAAGAGAAATCAGGATGTCAGGCAAAGTCTGAAAAATAAATTAATGCCATGGAAAAAAAATTTTTTTTCTAGATCTCATAAAGATGAAAGAAACTTGTTTTTTCATTTTAGACTGGGCTAGATGTCTTCCATGTTCCACTGGAGAATTGGAGGGATTTCAGCTGGAGAAGCTCTGGAGCAGGTGCTAAAATAATTACTCTATAGTATATTTCATTTTTTAAAAGCTGAGAAGAGAGTTGTTTCTCAATTTTGAGAAGTCATAGTTCAAACATAGATAACAAGTTGGTTGTGTTTGCTGTTTTGGCCTCACGCATATCCAAAGTTTCAGGCACCAAGGGGGAAGTGTTTACATATTTTTGTACAGTACAACTTAAGGAATCATAAAATCTTACACCCTCATCTTTTCTACTGTACTAGATTAGAGTTCTCAATCATTGAATGACACATTCATTGTTCACCTTTACACTAACCGGAGAAGTTTTGTTGCAGTTTCTGTCTCTTGACCTTATTGTACTTTGGAGTGTGAAGCTGTCCCTCAGATCATTTTGAATACAAACAAGATGGAGACAAGACTTGTCTATATCTCAGCGTATGGCTAAACAACATGAGTGGCCCACTTGATCCACTTTTATTCTAATTTTAGGGTTTCAACTGTATTTTTATAGTTACCCATAAAAGTCCCAGTTGGCACAGGCAAGGCCTGAGCATAAGGCAGAGGCCACATCCTGTTGGCCTGAGTGCCAGGCCCACCCTGCTGATGTGTTACATTTTGTTCAGCCTTGAAAGTATTTAAAGAAATTGTTTTTCTGAATTTTCTAGACACACTTTTGCAGTCTGGAGAATTCACATAAACATCTAAATTTCCTGTTTCTCTTGAAAAATCTGACTATCTGGCCACAATGGGCACACAGTCCTTCTGAGTTAGTGTCATAGCCTTTAACAGGGCACACAATCACCTACAGGGGGCTGCCTCACTCTTTTATGGTTCCTGTTGGTCCCTGGATGTTTGTGACACTGCAGTCCTCTCCACCAATGGGTGGGATCTTTAAAATGATTTGTTGAGGGCTTCCCTGGTGGTGCAGTGGTTGAGAGTCCGCCTGCCGATGCAAGGGATGCGGGTTCGTGCCCCGGTCCGGGAAGATCCCACATGCCGTGGAGCGGCTAGGCCCGTGAGCCATGGCTGCTGAGCCTGCTGCGTCTGGAGCCTGTGCTCCTCAATGGGAGAGGCCACAACAATGAGGGGCCCGCGTACTGCAAAAAAATGATTTGTTGACTTGGGATGCAGAGAGTACACTTATTTCATTTGTTTTCTCAAGTTCAAAGCCACCTTGGAATGACTCTGTTGAGTTGCTTTTAGAAGTTTTGACACTCATTTGACCAGTCTCCGTAAATCTTTGTCCTTGACTCTGATTTTTGGAAACAGTCAAAGGAAAATTTAGAGCCACGTTTGGGGTAAAAAAATGTGTGACTTTGTGGTAGTGAAAACCTGTTTCTCTTGGGTGGTTTGGTTTGAAAGCTGACTCAAAGGTATTAAAAAAAAAAAAAGAGCTCAATAGTGCTTTGAGGGATGGCCTTTATTTCTTCCAGATGTCAGTTACCCTTTCCACTAAGCTCTTGTAATATCCTATGTGTGATTCTATTATGCATATATAATTTGGGTTTTAGTTTTTTGTTTACTGCCTTCACCATGTTTGATCAGACTGAGAGCCACTTGGGAAAGATATACTTCTGTGCATCTTTGATATTGTTGGAGACCACTGACATTGTTGGAAGCCAAGAGATTGAACTGAAGGATTCATTATTGAATGAATGAATCAATCAAGCAATATAAATGGAAAGCATCCCAAGTTAACTATTTTAAAGGGGACAACACACATCTTATATCTGTTAAGCATCCATTCTCATTCAAAAAAATATTTGTATATATTCCTGAAATCAAAATGAATTGAAAATTAATTGATATTGGATGGTATAACTTTCCTTGGTCACTAAAGTCAGTTCTGGGTATGGAAAGTCATTGTTTTCTGCTTGACAACCAAGACTCACGTCACTACACACTTGTGGTTTTTCTAATTGATGAGCAAGGAAATGTAAAAGTTGTAGAATCAAAGGTGAAGAAAAACCCACCAAGAATTATAGCCTACTGTTCGTGTCCTAGTTCAAAAACAAAGTATCAAAGTATTCCAGACTGTTGAAATTTTGACGTTGCTAACAAGTATCGGCAGCAATCTCAGGAGAGCGCAGCGCGGACTCTTTGAAGCTTTCGAATGTATAAAGTCTAAAAGAACTAATGAACTGGGCTTCCCTGGTGGCACAGTGGTTGAGAGGGCGCCTGTTGCTGCAGGGGACACGGGTTCGTGCCCCGGTGGGGGAAGACCACATACTGCGGAGCTGCTGGAACCGTGAGCCATGGTCGCTGAGGTTGCGCGTCCGGAGCCTATGCTCCGCAACAGGAAAAGCCACAACAGTAAGAGGCCCGTGTACCGCAAAAAAAAACCCAACAACTAATAAACAAATAAAGCAAGAGCAGCACCTCACCCCCAGCACAGAAACCACAGAAAATTATTATATTTATCTCTTTTATGTGTGCATTTGTAAATTCAGGTATTTTAAGGTTGGATAGTCCTGAGTAGCGTAGGTAGTGGATAGCAGGGCTTTGAGGGAATTCTTGTCTGTTGCTACGTAGGAGACAAAGGTCGCTTCCCCCAACGCTTGACCCCATAGCCTCTCTGCTTGTCCATCCAGAAACACACAGGTCTGTCCTGACTGCACTCTCCCGCCTTTGAGAAGCTGCACTAGCCCGGCGGCCGGATCCTCCCTCTCCTACGCTCTATTTTGGGGCCCCATGATCTCATGCCCTCTGCAGACCACGCTCTGCAGCTCCAGTCCAGCCCGCGCCGCGAGGCCACGGAGGGCGATTCCTGCAAGTGTTCGGCTGGTGGCCGGGGCGCGAGGCTGGGAAGGCTGGTGGGTGTGGGAGGGGGGGAGTTAAAGACGCGCCCACGTAAAGGACCCAAAATAACCCACACACAGAGCTCCCGCCATCAGACAGGAAGCCAAATAATCCGGGGCGTTGAGCTGCTTTCCCCTCATTCGCAGCGTCGGGCTGCGGGCGCCGAGCCAAGGGTCTGGCGGCGAGGGGCGGGCGCGGCGGGGCGGGGCTCGCGCGGAGCCTATTAAAGGCGCGGCGGGGCAGTGGGAGCCAAGCGCCCAGGGCCAGGATGGAGCGCGACGGCTACGTGGGGGTTGGGAGCCGCGGCGGCGAGGGCGGGCGCGGCTCCCGGCAGGGCCCTGCGGGGAACGGCCGCCACCCGGGCCGTGGCTCTGCAGCCGAGGCGCCCGGGGAGCCGCAGACGGCCTCGTCCCTGCTGGCCCCCATGGACGTGGGGGAGGAGCCGCTGGAGAAGGCGGCGCGCGCCCGCACGGCCAAGGACCCCAACACGTATAAAGTGCTCTCGCTGGTAGGTCCCGGCGCGCGGGAGGGCGGGGAGGGCGGCACCCGCTCCTGCGCTCCGAGCGGGCGCGGTCAGCACCCGGGGACGGAGAGAGACAGCTTTTGTGCCGCTCCTATACGCTTCTCGCTCTCCTCTGCCGGCTTTGATCGGTGCTCATCACCGCCGAGCCTTCTCTAACCCCCGGGGGGAATAGTTCCCTCTCACTTGTATTACTGAGGCTCAGAAGGGCCTGTTTATGAAACCAGGCTGTTAAAAATCGAGATCTTTAGAAATCCCACCTCTTCCCCCACCAAGAGAGCACAAGCTTTTTCGTGGGGAAAAATGACCAGCCCGAAAATTGTTGGTCTTAGGAAGGACCGACAAGGTGTTTTTGTTTCGTTTTGTTTTTTTAATTTTATTTTTTAATTTAATTTTTTACCTCTTTTGGGGGAATCTGGGTGCAGTATTGATGACTTTCCTTGCATTAACCGATTCCACTTGAAAAGATTTAACAGAGCTCTTTAAGTTGTATCAGGAACTCTAGAAAATACTTTTTCTCTTGGCTCTGTTTAGGAATTTCCATGCAGCTGTTCAGAAATTCCGTCAATATTCATGTGTGAAGAAAAGTTAATGATTCTTCGTCTAC
Source organism: Mesoplodon mirus (assembly GCF_964341445.2). Classification (NCBI taxonomy): domain Eukaryota; kingdom Metazoa; phylum Chordata; class Mammalia; order Artiodactyla; family Ziphiidae; genus Mesoplodon; species Mesoplodon mirus. The sequence goes on along the minus strand of NC_138986.1, from coordinate 31,100,424 downwards.
TCTTTCAATCATAGGTTACACGGTTTTTGTTGCTAACAGAGGTACACACTCTCCCTCTGCTATTTTGTCGTGACAACTGCAGGATCCACAGTCAATTTTATGAAATGTGGGGTGGCTTTTCATTCTACATGTATGATAGGAAGTGCTGGGCTGAGAGTCAGAAGCCTGGATTCTTGCTTTCATGGCCGTTATTAATTGCTGGGGCCTCCTATAACTCTCCCCAAACCTCAATTTCTTCTATGTTAAAATGAGGACAACATCACTTCTATGTGCATCAGATAAGATTATTGTGAGGGTCACTGAGCAACATTGCATGTGGGGGAGTAAATTCGAAAACTACAAGGAGATATAATCATTTTACTGTATTATATGGAAGTGACAGTTCTATGTATAGTGTACCTTAAAGCATATAATCACTTACATATTATGATTAAACAATGCAGTGTAGAAGATACCTTTTCTGATTTTTGAAATCTTTCCTTTCATAAGCATTTCCATTTTCACTGTGTCTTGGGTATCGTGGAGATGATACAGTGCTCTGAGGAACCAACATTCCTAGACTAAAGAGATGGTGTCATATAATTAGTACTTAAAAATAAGCCTAGGATTCAAAGGGTAAGTGTCCCGAAACACATACTGTTTGTATCTCAAGATACATTTCTGCATCATATATCACTGTTTAAGAACACCTGATATTGATGAGAACTTAGTTTTAGTCTTTTGAGTCACCTTTTTTGTTTTTGTCAATGGAAGACCTTAGCTTTTGCAACACTCTCACCTAACTTAGTATCAGTACTTTTCAGTGTTTGGCAGGCATTCCATAATTGTACGTCAAATCTGTATGTAACTCCCGTGTGAAATCACTTCTACGTGCCAATCTACAGTCTTGAAAGTTTGGTAAACTGCCAGTTGCTAAATTCCATTTTAAAATCTTTCCTATTCATTTACCTATAAATTCACAATAGGTATCAGCGGAGATCTGCCTTTGGAACACGCATTTCAGTCTTTGACACCTGCAGTCAGCTGGTCAAAAAGCATTTCTTTATGCTCTGATGATGCAACTCTGGGCTTTGACATGGAAGTGTCTTTAGTACTTTTACAAGTAGGACAATCATGAATATATTTTATGCCATTAGGAGGGGTCTCTTGCTGTAACACACGTTGAATTGGACAGAATTCTTACTTCATGACTTTTGATGAAATACAGTGGGCCATTAATGTACACCAAAACTCATTGCTGTATTTTTGAAACTCTTAACTAATGGTTTCAGGTGAAAGTGAAACCTCTTACCCATTCTTCTTTCCCTCCCCTACTTCAATACCTTTCTTCCCTCTAGACTTTCCTAAATGCTGCACTTCTAAAGGGAAAAGCCTCCAAGAGGAGCTTGACAGTTGTCATCAGAGAGCTCTGGGACATGTCTTCTAGAGAGAAGCTGCAATTATGGGATTCCTTTTTCAGGTGAAACATCACACTTTTCATAAACCTGAAGAAATGGGTTGACTAGTTGCATCTGGGATTGGGATTACAAGAGCCCAACCACTGAGGTGGTCCTCAGCCACACAGTTGTTATCTAGTAGGATAAACACAAGAGTTGCCTTCTGGAGAGATAGGCAGTGGTGACATGACTGTTGCATTTTTCTGAAAGTGTTTCAGATAAACTTAAATGCCGGAGGTATGTGAGAGTAGATGCAGAAGGGACGATCCCGCCCTACCCTGGCTTCTCCCCATTTGATCCCTAGGAAGACCACAGGCTCTGCTCTGGAGGCTTTGGCCCTGGGCTCTGGAAGTACTCATGCCTAGGCACTGAGCCAGACTGTGGAAAACCCCAGAAGGGTAAATAAGTACATGCTTCAGTAGATACGTTAGATATGGATGCCTTTACTGGTTCCAAGTTAAGTTTTGAACTGAAATGTCAGCTTCCACTGAGGTTGGCCACGGACATTTATTTGAAATAACTTTCCTGTTCCCTGGCAGGTATTTTCAACCACGTTGCAGTACACTTCTCCACTGTACAGTAAGCTCTTCCACGGCATAATTTTGTGTTTGTGGCCTTCTGCTGTCCTTATGAATACATATACCTGTGTGTGTGTTCATAAGGGGCCTTGTGTGTGGGTGGCTGTGAGTGCAGACAACTTTCACCTTCTGATGAAAGAGTTCTTTGTAAGTGGCAGAAGTTGCCCTTGTTTATCAGAAATTTGAGTGTGAAAGTTATTAATTCTGTTAGCTTTTCTCTCCCTCTTGCATCATATCATCTTATTTCTAGAATACAGCATGGAGGATATTCAAGACAGTCCTCTGCTCTTAATCTGACTCAGAATTGACATTGCTTTTTGGTTTGTAAAATTTTATATCTGTCCAGCTATAGTTGAGCATTTTATTTCAAAAATGACCAGAACGGGCTTCCCTGGTGGCACAGTGGTTGGGAGTCCGCCTGCCGATGCAGGGGACACAGGTTCGTGCCCCGGCCCGGGAAGATCCCACATGCCTCGGGCGGCTGGGCCTGTGAGCCATGGCCACTGAGCCTGCGCATCCAGAGCCTGTGCTCCGCAGCGGGAGAGACCACAACAGTGAGAGGCCTGCGTACTGCAAAAAAAAAAAAAAAAAAAAAAAAAAAAAGACCAGAACATCTTAGGGGCCAGAGTCATCTCCTGTTTTCCCCTTATGGTGTTTGTTGCACGTGTTCTAATAAAACATACCCAAGGTTTCTAGGAACCCAGCAAGACTGTTGTGTTTACTTCTGGGCCTAAGATGGTACCTCACACTCAGTGTCAGCTTTTGGTCGAATGAATGAAGTGCACTTTTACTTAGACTGAGTAACACTTTGACTTGGAAAAGGACAAGATGGGAAGACTAAATACACAACCACTTACCCATATGGCCAGTTGAAAGTCAGGAATCCAAATATAGATGCATTAATAGAGATGACATTGGGTATCAATTCAGGGATAAGATCAAACTGGAATATCATTTGTTTAGCACATAGGGAGATGGAAGAGGCAGTGAATGAATGATAAACAAAAGTTCCCAACTAAGGCCAGCATACTGAAGAGGCCAGCAGGGCCTCCATGATAACTTGGATTCAGAATCAAGATCTAGCTACTGGGCACGCCCTCAGAAAGAAACAAGGCAGGTGCAGCCGTTTGGCAGGTACAAATAAGGCCATCCTTCAGGTACAAATGGGTCTCCCTTGCTTATACCAAGGCATCTTCTGTTTTGGTGACTTTGCTGTCACACCCCAAATTCAGTCTTTGTGGCTCTTGTAGGAAACTGTTTTCTTCAGCATTGCTTTCTGTGACTTACCTTCTTCTGCTTTGAGTCATATTCTGGTCTTTCTCTCTCTCTCATCATTTATATTTTAGCTGTTTCTTCTTCATGCAGCCTCTTAGGAATACACAGGCACCCTTTCAACCCCTTTTTTTTTTCCATTCTATTCCACTTTTTCAGTTACCTCTGGGCACTCAGTTTTGCCATCTCCTGCCCCATCATATCCTAATCATGACTATGAATCATGACTCTCGCTAGAGCCATGTTGAGAGACCTTATGCATTTTGTTTAATAAAGATCGGGGGACCATTAACCTTTTTAGAATATTTATAGGAATTTTTTTATCAGCTTCTTATCTTCCTCTTTCTCTCAGATATCAGTATTAAAGGCAAATGAAAATAGTTTTAAATTCAGTTTTGTTTTTGAGTTTGATAAACTCCATTGCAAAATATCTGTGTTACTTTTAAGACATAGCAAATGTATTTCATCTATATTACGGACATTTTAGACAAGCCAAAGAACTTAATCATGATTCATAACTTTTTGGGAGGGTAGGTAGGGGGAAAGCCACTTCAAGTTTCAAACAACACAGGAAAAAAAACTTTTGGAATACAACTTGTAATTAGAGATCTGCCTCTGGTTAAAATAAACATGCCTCCATCAACCATGAAATATCCCCCAAACAACAAAAATAAACAAGAAACCTTTTAGCAAATGAGCCCAAGGCAGAACATAGATTACTCTTCTAAGTTCTGTGCAACAAAAACTGATACTCAGAGTGCTGACCCAATATGAAAACCCTTTGGCATCAAACAAGAGCTAAGTTATGTATTTACCAAGGAAAGAAAGAATAATAATATATTTTAAAGGGCTTCTCAAAATAATGATCAGAATGTTCAGCTAAATATTAACTGGAACATTCTGTTTCCTGATTGTTTTAATTGTATGAGGTTTGATTACAAGAATTAAGATATTATCCATATCATTATAGAAATCAAATAATGTGACATTTGTCTAAAATATGAACTATACTAGAAGAAATAAATAACTTAATAGTGAAAGAATACCACTATTAAAATCTAACATTTCTCTTTTTTTAAATTTCATCTCATAAGGTGAGATACTAATTTTACCTTGATCTTGAGCAAATTCAGAGTTGAGAAAAATATTATTATCAAGCTGAGCATCCATATGTAGGGGAGCGTGGGAAGATGTGAACCTCTCATTTTTAAGCAAGTATAAGGTCAGTGACGTAGAAATCAGTTCTGAAAATCCTTTCTAGTTCCATCTAAGTCAGTCTATCTTGTGCTGGGCCCCCTCCCACCTCCCTGACAGTCTTCATTAACAAACAAACAAACAAAAAAGGTATTATCGATAGTATTTTTCATTTTATCCTCCCACTTTTGGTTTTTAGAATAACGTTTGGTGGAAAAGTAGGCGGTAAAAGTTCAGATGATTATTACATAGCACTTTGCACTTTCAGAAGCATTTTCTCATATATTTTTAATTGATCCATGGCATATCAGCAACTCTGAAATAGGAAAGTATGGTGACAGTCAATTCTACTTTACAGATAAGGAAACTGAGGCTCGCAGAGGTGTTTCTTAAACATTAGGGTGCATAGGAACCAGCTGGGAACTGTTAAAAGACCATAGATTCCAGGGCTCCAATCCCAGAGACAGTGATTTAGAAGATAGTTATGGACTGAAGGTCTGTGTCCCTCCCAAATTTATACGCTGAAGTCCCAACCCACCAATGTGATGATACATGGAAGTGGGGCCTTTCAGAGGTAATTAGATTTAGATGAGGTCATGAGGATGGAACTCTCATGATGGGATTTGTGGCCTTGTAAAAAGGGGAAGAGAGAGAGGAGATCTAAGCACACACACCCATCCATAGAGGAAAGACCATGTGAAGACATAGTGAGAAGGCAGCCATCTGCCAGCCAGGGAAAGAGCCCTCACCAGGAAGCAAATTGGTCAATTCCTTCATCTTGGACTTCTGAGCCTCTAGAACCGTGAGAAATAAATTTCTGTTATTTAAGCCACCCAGTCTATGGCGTTTTGTTATAGCAACTTGAGCAGACTAAGGAATGGATCTAAAGAATCTGTATTTTTTAAACAAGTACCTCAAGTTGTTCAGATGTAGTTGGTTCAGTTATTCCACTTCTAGAAACAGTGGGTTAACTTTATAGGCATAAGTCACATCATTTGTAAGTAGTGGACTATGAGAACTGAAAGGACTTTTAACTACAGATTTTTATTCTGGGCTAATGGCTACCTCCTTCCCCCATTTATTTCCCTTTTATCAGTGTGAAGTCAATAATCATGTTATCGTGAGCTTCCAAAGTATACAGATTTGGGGGAAAGTGACTTCCTTCTTTTTTTTTTTTTTTTTTTTTTTTTTTTGCGTTACACAGGCCTCTCACTGTTGTGGCCTCTCCCGTTGCGGAGCACAGGCTCCGGACACGCAGGCTCAGCGGCCATGGCTCACGGGCCCAGCCGCTCCGCGGCGTGTGGGATCCTCCTGGACCGGGACACGAACCCGCGTCGCCTGCATCTGCAGGCAGACTCTCAGCCACTGCTCCGCCAGGGAAGCCCGACTTCCTTCTTAATCTGAGTTTCTTTCTTAATATATCTTTAGATGTACTACAACAGGAAAATAGAGTCATGGTAGTCGTTTTGGAGTGAGTGGATTTTCGCAAGCATATCTCATTTGTGGGTCAATCATTTTCTCACCATACCTTAGGACTCTACACAGATTTAGGTGGCAAATATTCTATCACTGATGTGGTTTGAGACCCTTAGAGATCACTCTACCTTGGTTTTCAGGGAATAGTCCTGAGAAAGTATTGGGCTGCCAAAAAGTTCGTTCGGTTAATGAATATGTTGTTCAATAAAGTTCTTGGTGAAAATGAAAAATGCCTTTTATGTTTACTTAAAACCAAAGGAACTTTTTGGCTAACCCAAAAAGCTGATTTCTTTCCCTTGATAAGTTTTTTGGCATTAGCAAGCATCTGGAGCCTTTGGTCTCTCATGGAGAGAGTGAACTGAAAAACTCAACAGTTTTTTTATGATGCTGTTATACAATAAAATAAATTTAGCTATTATTATGTGATTTTTTTTTCCAAATAGAGTTTCATATTACTCCAGAGTACCTGTAAGTGATTTTGGATAAATACGTTTAGAAGCAAAAGGCAAGACAGGTAGAACAAAGCTTCAGCCAGAGTATTTCAAGCAACAGTTCTCAAAGTGTGGTCTGTAAATCCCTGAGGGGTCCCTAAGAGCCTTCCAAGGGGACTGTGAAATCTGAACCATTTGAACGTTAATAGACATTATTCACTCTTCTCACTGTGCTGCCATTTACACTGCCGGAAATCTGCTTGCCCCTCAGCAGGAATCAGGGCAGTGGCACCAATTGTACACGTCCTCATGCATCTGCAGTTAAAACCAAAAAAGCCAGTTTCACTTAATGAAGAAGTAAAAATATCCTCAATGAAGCAGATTTTATTAAATTTGAACCTAAATTACCTTCCTTTTTAATATTCTGTGCGACAGCATTGGAAGTCTGCCTTTAGCACGTCTGCTGCAGCCTGAAGTACTGTTGTTTTCTGGAGGGAAAGCAGTTGAGCTGCTGTTTGAGTTGTCAGCTGAACTAGCTGCCTTTTTCATGGAACACCATTTTTATTGGAAAGAGCAATGGACAAACCAGTGATTCAGACTTGGGTATTTGGCACATACTTTCACAAAAATGAAAAGCATTAGCTTGTCACTTCCAGGAAAACAAAATGAGGTACCTGCTGCCTGTGATAAAATTCGATCTTTTAGGTAAAAATTGAAATTTTGGAGAACTTGTTTCTGCCACTGTAAGCTTGACAGCATCCCAATCCTTAAAGATTTTTTGGACGAAATAGATGGAGATAGTAAGGAATGTGATTTTTTTCATCTGGTACAATGACATGTGTCAACATTTGAAAGAAATACGTAGCAGTGAACCAATATTTTCCAAAGGACCAATGGATGATTTACAAAATTATGCATGGGTGTGAGTGCCAATCAAACTGCAAGATAGACTAATGAATTTTAATATAATGGTATGAAAAGTTAATATTGTTTCAAGTTTCATGTTGCATTTCGCCTTTAAGAAATTATAACTAAGAATTTTAGTCTAGTTTTAAATAAGAATGTATACAATTATCTGAAAAGGCTTCTTAGGGTCCTCAGTAATTTTTAAGAGTATAAAGGGATTCTGAAACCAACAGTTTTGAGAATATCTGCTTTAAGGAAAGGTGTGTTCATTCAATACTATTTTTAGTACTAGGGAGAGAGGGAAAGGAAATTAAGGCATATAAAAAGAATCAGCTATTTACAACAGTTGTATCATTATTTAGGTAAGATCCTTTATGGATTTCAAAATACTTTTACATCTACCACCTGGTTTGGTCTAAACCACACCTCTGCCATTATCTCCATGTTAGAGATGAAAAAATCATGCTCAGAGAAATTAAGGGGGCTTTCCAAGATCATAAAACCAGTATAATAATTCTCTTAATCTCATTGCTGTAGCTTATTGAGAAATGAAGTCAGACATAATTGGATTTAAATCCTGGTACTGTTATTAGCTGTTTTTGAAGGTAGGCAAATAACTTAAATTTCCTGAATATCAGCTTCCACAACCATAAGATAGGCTTGATAAAACCCTGGTGGTGGTGTTAGGAGAATTAAATTAGATAAAGTATACAAAGTGGCACATAGTGTGCCCCGAATAAGTGGTCATTTTTGTTGTTATTTTTGATTGGCTTCAGTGTTACTGAATTTAAAAATTTTTCCTTATGCAGAAGACACTTTACATCTTTGCTACCCAAAGTGTGGTCTGTAGACTAGCATATCAGCATCATCTCCTTGGAACTTTTACAGAATGCAGACTCTTGGGCCCCACCCCAGACCTAACCTACCAGAATCTGTATTTTCACAATCCCCAGGGATCTGTCTGCACATTGAACTTTGAGAAACAGCACTCCATAGGGCTATGAGGAGGCACAGAAGGCGCCCCCACCTGGATTTCTTTAGCTGGGGGTTCCAGTCAACCCTTATCCTGTCATTGACTTCATACATGTTGCTATGATTTTTAAAAAAAATTACTGAATGTTCCTTACTAACCTCAACTGTGTTAGCGTTGGGTGGAAGTGGTGCTGCTGCTGGTTGCATTTGCCCCTTGCCTTCCTTGAACTTAAGAGGCACATTGATTAAAGTAGCCCCACCGCTTTTGTCGTGTCTACAGGACATTTCATACACAGTCTGTTTGTTTCTTTAACTTCCTTTCCTTACCCTGCCTTGGCTTGTCCTTTAATTGCTCTTTATCACTGTCCGCTGTGCCAGTCTTCTGCCTTTGCTGTGATCTGATAACACTCCAGTGTTCTTTCCAATTCAACCATCCATCTATCAGAATATCAAGTAGATGTCACTTTACATTGCTCCATCAATAGAACTCTTCAGAGTTTCCACTTCAGTACATTCTCAACAATCTACAGTACACTTGACATAATACCAAAACAAAGGAGTCTTAGACCAGGGCTTTTTCAAGTGGTGCTGAGGTATTGAGTCAGGTTTGGTGTCTTTGGCACAGAGTTTACTCCATAATACTTCATCGTCTAAACACATTGGCTTCCTATAAAGTGCCACCCTGCGCCATTTAGATTAGAAACTTCCAAGACCAGGAGAAATAGGTGAATGAAGTATATCAGGTGGGAAGGATGTAGGTTAGGAGCACTGTGAATAGACTGTTGATCTTATCTCTTTTTGGATTAACCAGAGAAACAGTACAAAACAACTCTGCTTGTACACTATTTAAATACCTTACTGATCAGCTCACAGGAAGTAAATGTGAAGAATATTAACATAGGAAAGTATTTATGCCTTTGTCATTTCTTGGAAACTTTCAAAGGAAAAAAGAACATTGATTTTTCTGGGAAGCTTCAAAGATCTTGAGAGACGGGTTATGTGAAGGGTCCTAAACTTGGAGTCACAAGAATTCTTTGCTGTGTCACCTTTGAGCAGTTGTTTCACTTTCTGTGACCATAATATGAGAGTTTTGGATTAGGCGGATTTCTTCTAGGTTTTAAATATTTGTATAGAGAGCTTATAATATTTTCCCCTTGTTATAAAGGTACTACGTATTGCAGAAATTTCAGAAAGTATAAAAAAAAGTATAAAGGAGAAAATAAAGATTGTGTACTTGTTATTATCTGTTATTAATATTTTGTATTTTTCTCTCAGGACTTTTCTATGTGTATGTATCACTTTTTTTTTTAACAAAAATGAGATCATGCTGCATATACTGTTCTATTTTCTTTTTTAACTTATATTTCCATTACGAGATTTTTCCATTGCTAGATGGCTTTTTTTTTAATTTTTAATTTTTGGCTGTGTTGGATCTTAGTTGTGGCACGCAGGATCTTCGTTGATGCACGTGGGATCTTTCACTGCAGCGTGCGTGCTCTTCCTTGCAGCGCGCAGGCTTCTCTAGTTGTGGCATGCAGGTTTTCTCTTCTCTATTTGTGGCACGTGGCTCCAGAGTGCCTGAGCTCTGTAGTTTGTGGCATGCAGGTTCTCTAGTTGAGGCGCATGGGCTCAGTATTTGTGGTACTTGGGCTTAGTTGTCCTGCGGCATGGGGGATCTTAGTTCCCCGACCAGGGATTGAACCCGCATCCTCTGCATTGGAAGGCGGATTTTTTACCACTGGACCACCAGGGAAGTCCTGCTAGACAGCATTTTAATGCACCTTTCATGAATGGGATTTTGAGACTTTTATCAACTTTAGTTCATGGGGTAATCTTTGAAAGCATCTCTACTCATACCTCAGACATAATCATTCCCCAAGAATTTAAATATTTTTCAGGACACAGTTTTTGTTTAATTCATCCCTCAACTCCATCTCCATTGCCTGTGTCTCTTCTTATGGTTCGATTATTAGTTTTCTGAAAATAATTACTTCCTTGCACTTTGTTTCCGCTCAGAATTTCTCAGAGACTGCCACAACACGTGGGAAATTGTGTACTCTTAAATGCACTCTTCTTTTCAGCTTTATTTCTTATTACTCAGGTAACAGTGTTACCACTTGAGGGCTTAACACTTAGAGCTTCATCCATTCACAGAAATCCTGCAGGCCTGGGACATATATATGTAGCCATTTATTAGTCCATATTTGTCCAGCACTCAGAGCAGACCCATGACATAGTAAGTGCTGTGTGTTTGTTGAATTCCCATATGCCTCTATTGAGTTGACTCTATGTCAGACCCTATGTTAAGCCCTTTATCTGCTTAATTGGCACAGTTGTGTGAGGCAGGAGGGAGCAACCGTGTTGGCTGGTGAGTGAGTCTGGTATGGAGCCCACACCTCAGGGGACTCTATGTCCCATATGTTATAGGGGACTCGCACATGTTATATGCATAACTTGGATTTAGAAGTTCAAAGGATTCAGGTTATTTTTCAGCTTCTGCTCTGGTGGTACTTTGCCAATTTAGGGGGTCAGAAAGGGTCTCAAGATGCCTGTCTCACAAAAGTTCCAGCTGTGTTGAAACACACCTTCCATTACAGCTCAGATTTTTACTGTTCGCCAGATACAGTTTACAGGGACCATTTCTTTCCTCTACCCCAGAAATGGTCTTTCACCTCCTTTTTTCTCACCCAACACCAGGTACCCCCTGGGATCCAACTGAATTTATCCTCCCAAAGGAAACGTTCCTTTACTGCTCTTTGTCTTGTATCCCCTGTCCCTGGATCACTTAACCGCAGTTGCCACTTAATCATATAAAGGCCGTAGAGCTTAGTGGTTAAGGGCCAGACTGCTGGAGTTGAATCCTGTCTCTGCCCATAACTGTTGAGTGTCCTTGGGCAAGTCCCTTAACTTCTCTATGCCTCAGTCTCCTCACCTATAAAATGGAGAGAATAATAGTAGCTACCTCACAGGTTTGTTTTGAGGGTTATATGAATTAATCTATGTAAACTAATTAGAAAAGTGCCTGAAAGATAGTAGAGGCTAGATTAGGGGTTATTGTTATTATCATGGTTATGGTTAGTAACTTTTTCAACAAATATTTATAGAGTTCCTATTGTGTGGGCAGTAATGGTTAAGAGGCTGGGGGCTAAATGGTGGTGAGGGGAGAGGAAAGACTTACTCCTTGTTCTCATGGTCCATCCCCACAGGACTAGATGTTTATCAAAAACTCCTGCAAGAGTGTCTCTCACTGCAGCTGGGATTGGTGCTGCCTAGAATTTATATGCAGGGCTGTGAGAGAGGGTAGTGAGGGGGAGTTGGCTTAGTCAGAGAGGTCTAAGAAGGTGTCCAGGAGGAAGTGACAGGCGAGCAGAAGAGGATTCTGAGGGGAGGCAGCAACACATACAAAGGGCCTGGGGTAGCAGGGAGCATGGTGTGACCCAGAATTGGGAGATGACCAGGTAGCTGGTAGGCAGAGAGGTGTGTGATGGGTGATGAGGCAGGAAAGGTAGTCAGGGGCCAGGTCCAGGCAGGGCCTTGCAGACCATCTTAGGGCTTTTGGGTTTTGTTTTAAGAGCAATTGAAAATCACTGACATATTTTTCTGTTTGCTTGGTTTTGTTTCCACTTTTGTTCATAGTGACAAAGTCTCATTTACATTTTGGAAAGGTCATTTTAGCTTTAGCGGCAAGAACAAATTAAAGAGAGCACGTTGGGTGTAGAAAGAGCACCGTCTTATTTTTTTACTTGGCTATTTCATAACTACTTTCTCTTTTCTACTAGATTTTTAAGTTTCACATGTGACTATGCAAATTAAAATTTGCATGAATTAAAGTTAAAAAGTGTAAAAAGGAATTCAGTTCCTCATCATGCTGGCCAGTTTTTAAGTGCTCAGCAGTGATGTGCTGGTACCACCCTGTAGGGCAGCACAGACAGAGGGAACATTTTATCATCTTAAAAACTTGAATCATGCCAAAGATGGTGATATCATAGGGTTTTTTACTTTTATGTTTTTTTCCAGCAAGTAATAATGAAAATGTGCATAAAACAAATGTTTGTTGAAGAAACATTTGTTAGAAGAAAAGAAGTTGCTTAAGGGAGTTAAGTTGTGAATGTTTTTACAAATATAATTTTAAGATTCCTTATCCAAATGAACGCATGTAATTTTGTTGACTTAAGCCTAAAGATACACATTAAAAGGTGACACATTTCTAAAATTATGGTTCCCTCCTAAATTATAAACCTCTATATCCATTACCAGATTTTAAGTTCTGTCTTTAAGTTGCGACTGTAATTGTGATTGAGTACCTAACCACTGGATCTTTAAAGAAAGTAAATGGTCATTTTAATCTCCCTGTTAATCCCATTCTCTGTTCTCAAGAAGAATACCAAAAATCCTCTGGAAGTTATCTTTTTGTTGTCTATTTCCACTGAGCTCATTTTTCAAGAATAAATGCAAGGTGCTCTAGTCATTATGTTCCAAAAATTATTTCAGAAAAAAACTAGAAATAAATCACATAAACAACTGAATATGATATTCTTTCTCTTTTTGTGTTTCTTCGTCTCTGACGTACCACCTGCATAGGCAGGAAACCTGCCTAGGCAAGAAAAACAATGTCATTTAGACAAAGCCCATAGCCCTTTACCTCTTAGTCCATCTGTTTCATCCTCCGCGTGAGGGTGGCAAGGGCTGTCCTGTACCATTAATAAACTGGTTTCCTCTCTTTCCTGTCTTATGAGCTAAAACAAAACTTAAAACATATTTTCCTAAAATGACTTAATACTCCTTTTATTTAGTGAGTCATGTCTTTCTTGATTGTAGCTTCTAATGAAACAAACTGTTTTCCGGATTATTTTGGCAGTGCTTTTTTTTTTCCCCCTTGAGATCCAACTGAAGCAAGATCTAATTAAAATATGTTTTGCATCTAGGAGACTGAGAACTAAAAACAAGTAAACTCTCAGAATGAAAAGTTCTTTGCCTATATTTGATTTAGCTTCGTTTATGCCTTGGGGTATATGTATGTGTATATCTGATGTCTGATCATTTGCTGTACGGCCAATTAGAAAAAGACAAGTCCATACCTGGTAATTTAATCAAGAGAATTTAATATAAGAAACCAGTTACAAAGGTGTTGGAAGAGCTGAAAGTCAAATATTGGAAGAGCCAAAAGCCAAATGAGATGGTATGGCAATGTGGCAACCCAGGGAATAGTACCAGAAAGAAGCTTGTACTACCTTGAGGGCAGGAAAGGCAAAGGGGAAAAGCTGATGAAACCCAGAGCTGGCAGCCAGGACTTCCCTGTAGGAGCTGGGACCCTGGAGAGATGCAGCCCCTGCCAGGGGTCCTGTCTGAGGCTAGAACAGGGAAGATGTATGCTGACTTCTCCTGTCCTCCCACCCTCCGATCTTCTGTGTTTCCCATTGGCTTATCCTGGTCTGATGCTGGAGCCAGGGAGCCTGGGCAATATACTGATATTTACTAAGAGGTCCTTTCTCTGAGATAGAAGCTCAGGAGAAAGACAGTGTCAGAGTTTGGGTTTCTCAGGAAACTGACTCTGAGATGGAGACTGGCATCCCAGGGGTTTTATCAGGTGTGCCCTTGAGATCAGCTCCTATGGAAGGAAAAGGACTGCGGGGAGGGCAAGGTGAGCTGTGAAGCAGTCTCTCAGTGGAGGCCTCCCCCGACTCCGTGAGCTGTTCCTCCTAGCATGACCATTTAGAGCTGTCCAGGAGGGAGCTGGCTTTCCTGGGAAGGGGTGTGGCATTGGGCAAGTGCTCTCTTCAGCTGAGGCAGGCCCTGCCGGCTGGCACCCCCAGCAGCCAGGGGAGTAATTCCTTCCTTCCCGAAGGCAAATCCAGGCAGCTTATCATAGTCTCCACCACTGACGGTGGCAGATGTGAAAGCAGCGTCTGCACATTGTTTAGTTTTAAAAATCATATAGCGCTGAAATATATAAAGCGGAGGTTCAGCTTTTTCACTTAACAATACCATGTATTGTTTAAATGGGTCTATATCCCAACCTATGGCTCTACATAAATTTAATAATATATATATTTTAAAGAATTTATTGATAAAATAAGAAATGCTTATGAAATAGTATTACATGGAAAAAAGAAACAAAATTATGTATAGAAGAATTTCTTGATAAAAAATGTATATAGAAAATATTGTGTACATTTATGTGTGTGTGCATGCATTTTTAAAGAAATTAAAAGTAGCCAACGTTTTTAAATAGTGGAAATTTTGTGGTGGAATAATATGGATTCATGCCTATTTCTTTTTTTCCTTCTCTTTTTAAATAAACTTTTTATTTATAGAATGGTTTTAGATTTACTGAAAAGTTGCAAAGCTAGTACAGAGAGTGTCGATATACCACACACCCAGTTTCCCTGTCACTAACATCTTACATTAGTGTAGTACATTTGTCACAACTAATGAACCAGTGTTGGTACAGCCTTATTAACTAATGTCCACACTTTATTCATATTTCCTTAGTTTTTCCCTGATGTCCTTTTTGTTTGTTGTTCTGGTATCCAACCCAGGAATACCATGTTACATTTCAATGTCACGTCTCGTTAGGTTCCTCTTGGCTGAGTTTCTCAGACATTCTCAGACTTTCCTTGTTTTTGATGACCTGGACAGTTTTGAGGAGGACTGGTCATGTATATTTGTGGAATGTCTGATGTTTTCCTCATGCTGAGACGGGTATCATATGCTTTTGGGAGACAGACCACAGAGGTAAAGTGTCATTCTCAACATACCATATCAAGAGTCTATGCTATTAATATGACTTAATCATCGATGATGTTAACTTTAATTACCTGGCTGAGGTAGTGTTTATCAGGATTCTCCACCTCAAAGATATTGTCTTTTGTGCCTTTCCATTCTGTACTCTTTGGCAGGAAGTCACTGTGTCCAGCCCATACTTATAGAGGAGAGAGTTCTGTTTCACCTTGAGAGTGGGGTATCTACATAGATTGTTTGGAATTCTTCTGTACTGGAGATTTGTCTACTCTTATTCATTTATTCAATCATTTATTTATATCAGTATTAACTCATTGATATTTATTTTACACTTTGGATTATAACCTACTAATATGTTGTTCATATTTTTGCTCAAATTATTCCAGCTTTGGCCATTGGGAGTTGGCTCCTGTGTCCCTTTGACATACCCCCATCATTGTGTATATGTGTTTAGTACTCCCTTACTTTCTGGTGCTAGAAGATGAGTCTGAAAGTCTAAAACATCATCACACATGGTTACAGTTTTTTGTCTTGTGATGAGAACTTTTAAGTTCTACTCTCTTAGCAACTTTCAAATATACACTACAGTATTAGTAATTATAGTCATGATACTGTATATTACATCTCCAGCACTTATCACTTATTTATTTTATAACTGGGAGTTTATACCTTTTGACATACCCCATCATTGTGTGAGCGTGTGTGT
Source organism: Mesoplodon mirus (assembly GCF_964341445.2). Classification (NCBI taxonomy): domain Eukaryota; kingdom Metazoa; phylum Chordata; class Mammalia; order Artiodactyla; family Ziphiidae; genus Mesoplodon; species Mesoplodon mirus. The sequence goes on along the minus strand of NC_138986.1, from coordinate 31,084,712 downwards.
GTGTCTGTATGTGAGTGTATGTGTGCCTCCCCTTATTTTCTGGGATAGGACTTTTAGGCTCCTCTTGTCCTATTTTTTTCCCCCTAAATGTTTACTAACATTCTTGCTGCTATAAAACTAGTGAGTGTAACCAGAAATCCACTTCTCCACCTGAAAATTAGAAGTGGATTTATGTAAACATATATGCCTAAACTCTCTGTGCATTGTACACATCACAAGTACACATCACAGCACTCACATCCCTTTATCACTCTGTGGAATAGTTTTCAGACATTTCCCTTCTCTGTGAAGTGATGAAGAAGCAGGTGGTTACCTCTGAATGAAGCTGGCCAGCTGTGCACTTTCAGCAGAATCAGCTATTAGATTCCTTCATTTACCATTTTGCTGTGGAAATGGTTTAAGCATAAAGTCTGGGAGAAAGAAAAGCAAGCATGTTCTCTCATGTGGTCAGGAAGCCATGTTGGTTAGTACTACCAGCTTGATAAATTCATCTCTGTTCAGCATCTGGTCATCAGCTCTGTAGACTCAAAAGTCCCTCGTGGTTTTTGATGGGTCAGGAATTCAGGAAAGGCTTGGCTGGGCAGGTATGGCTCAGGGTCTGTCATGCAGTTGCAGTCAGATGGTGGCTGGAGTTGCAACAGGGAATGGAGCATCTAGATGCTGGCCAGGCATCTCTCTCCCACTTCAGGTAGTTTCAGGACTTTCCCACTGGTCTCTGTGCCTAGGATAGTCTGGGCTTACTCGCAGCACGAGGCCTCAGAGTAGACTGCCAGCATGGGGGCTGAAGGCTTTAAGAGTAAGTATTTCAGTGATGGATTTACATAATTTTAAAGTAATTGGATAGTATTTTATATTGTTTGGGTTTACCATAATGCATTATATTAACTCAATTGTTTATTGACAGAAATTTAGGTTATTTGCGTGTCTTTGGTATTACAAATAATGCTGCAATAAATAAATATCTCTGTGCATATCCTTATCTGATTATGTGAACCTTTCCATCAGATAAGTTAAGAGATTTGGAATTGCAAGAGTGGAGGATATGGACATTTTGAATTTAGATAGATTCATCTAAATGACCTTTGAGAAAGACACTTATGCTTCTGTGAAGACAGTGTGAAAGTGCCTGTCTCTCCTTATATCCTTCCCAGCACTTGTAATTATCAATCTTTTTAACATTTGTCGATTTCATTGGGTAAAAAAGGGACTCTTTGATTTATACTCCTTTGAATTTTAATGAAGGCGTATGACATATTTTTATTAGCTGTTTTATTTCCCGAAATATCCGGTTTATTACTTTTGGTGTTTTAAAATTGTGAGTTATCTTTTTCTACTTAACTTTTATACACTCATAATCTATCATGGAAATTAACTTTTTGTCATATGTTGGAAAGTTTTACCTTAGTTTCTCCCACCCTGATTTTTCTTGTGGTAGGGGTTCTTTTTTTGGAATTTTTACAGAAATTCCTAATTTTTATGAAATCAAATATATCAGCTTTTCCATTATAATTTTTGGATTTTGTGCCATGCTTGTAAAGGTATTTATCACCCTAAAAATATAAAAATATATGCCTATATTTTCTTCTAGTGATTTCATGTTAAACCTTTAAATATTTATTTCATATGTTGTTTTGTTGTAAGGCAAGAGATAGAAATCCAGTTTACTATATATTTCCCTCAAGATCTCTTTTCTCAATAGATTGCTTTTCTTAAAAAGCTAAGGTAATTCTGAAGATTAGATAAAGAGAGGCCACAAAAATGTATTTTTCAATACTAACAGTCCTGTTGAAGACAGAAGACGGTTAAATAAGCCGTCAGACTAAGAACAGTGTTGATATTTAATAATTCTGTGATCCCTTGTGGGCATTACCCATTTGTGGATGTGAATAGAAATTCTAGGGGCAGGAGGCTATATCTGAGGAGTTACCCACCAGCTTTTTAAGAGGATCCTGCTTTGTGTTGAGGTGTTTGCTGTTACTGATCTTGTTGATTAGGTGCTTGCATCTCAAGATTCAGTGAGGGTGTGGGAGTCATGGAAGGAAGCTTGCCATCAAAGCTGAATCTCTGCTGAGACCATTACTTTAAACTACCAAATGGACTTTTATGCTTTGACCTTTAACTTCAGAGGGAAACAGAGGGAAAAGTCTGTGAGGGAAAGTCTTCAGAGGGAAAAGTCTGTGAAAGCAGTCACTGTGATCTGGGAGAAGTGATTTGCTCACTCAAGCAGAAGTTATAAGTACTGGATGTTTTTTCCTTTGAAAATGTTTGGTACTTTTGGAAACAAAAATAAATGATCATGTTTTTCTTTTTATTGTATCTGTATGAGATGATGAATGTTAGCTGAGCCTGTTGTGGTAATCATTTCACTATATATTTAAATCAAACCATCATACTGTATGCCTGAAACTTATACAGTGATATATGTTAATTATTTCTTAATAAAACTTGGGGGAAAAAATGAACACTATAGGAAAGGAGAATTACTGGCCTAGATAAAGCAGTTCTCTGGAGGCCTTGCAGGGTCCCCAGGAAAAGTTTTGATATGGCTCAGGTGAGTTTCTGACCCCCTTTCTGCTTCACCTGGGAAAGTAAGGCTTGCAGGCTAGTGTTTCAGGTACTTCTCATGACAGGCCTAATAGTTTATTCCAATGACCTGTGTTCAACAAGAAATCTTAATACATGTATATATTTGGGGTAATATTCCTTAAGAGAGGAGGGTACAGGATGTGGGGTTAGGGGTGATCCAAATAAAGGTAAGATCAGATGTCAGGGGAAAGTAGATTCATAGATATTTTAGATTTATTAGGGAGAAGAGAAAATACCCAGTCCAACCCAATAAAGGGGCTATAGATAACGTGCTTTTCTCAATATCACAAAGCTCCAGAAGTAACTCACATCTTAATTTGGATATAAAGGCACGAGAGTTATTGGTCTCTTTGAGATTAGGGCTACAATTTTGCCAGACTTATATTTTTAATCGAAAATGGATAGAATTTTAATAATTTCCTTACAGTTTATGGTAAAGTTCTAACATTGTTTCTGTTTTCTTAAGCTAGAGTTCTAATTTGATATTCCATTTTAACCTGTTCTCCTAAAAAAATATTTTCCAATTATCATTACTAGCGCCCATAGGCTACTAATTTGAGCTTTCTTTGAGACTTTTCTTCAAATGCTTATTTTACCAGGATAATTCATTGAAAATTAGGGAAATGATGAAATGACTATTTGCTTGAATATTAAAAGTGCCAAAACCCTTCTCTGGACTATTGTTTAGACAAAACTCTCATAGTTTTATCTGCCCGAGAGACTGGTTCAACCAAGTGTGTACAGCACTGTGCTTATTCAAGATAATTGTTTTGAACTGCACTTTCTATTATCAGTGACTCCTAACAGATTTATATTTGATTGAGGGTATTATCTTCTCTATCTTTCATGTATATAGTGTCATATCTGAATGGTAAAAAATATGTCTGCCATTATCTTTCTTTCTCACTTAGGAAAGGGTTAAAAGCTCAGAGCCGCTGAGTGACAGATGGGGGGAACCTTTAAGAGCCAGTATTAAAAAATAATAATATAAATATTACATTAAATATTTAAATATTAATTTAATGATATTTTGTACCTCATAAAACTGCTCTACTGCCTTCTAAGTTTATTTCTCCTCTGTTCTTTTTTAAAAGGATATGAGAAAAAAAATACCAAAGAAGAGTGTGTAGTTTCTCAATGTGAATATATTTCTTTTTACTCATGACTAGAATTCACTTTGGTAAAGTCTATTAAATTCAGCCTGCTACTGATTTCCCCTATTCACTAAATATGAGAAGTAGTTTGTATCTTAAGAAATGTGCCAGATTTCATGGCAATATTTCTGACATAAATTGGAAGAAGTACTGTTGGAAATGATGGTATACATCCAGCACTTCTGTTAATCATTATTGTAAAAAATGTGTCGATGATGAATTCTTAGAAAGTCAACCAAAATTTCTGTGATACGTCTTTGAAGCTTTTTTTTGTGGACTCCTGTCTTAGCATCTCTCATTTTAAAGGTAATATTTTCCCTTTTATGTTTGTGGAAAATACAGTATCTGCAGAGAAGAGGTTCCTTCTGTCTATAGAAGTAAGAGTCTCTCTGAGGGGGAGTGCTATGGCTTGTGATCTTAGCTTGCTTATAACTCATACAGAGGTCCTAGAAGTGCTTTAGCATATGGGCTTGTGCAGGTAGTGACACGTTCTACCCCACATGTATGGATCTGTCCAGAGTCAAAGGAACCCACCATGGTGTTCCTCTCCGTTATGTTGTTATTAGCCTCGTGATTGTTCCTTCTAGTTACTCTTATAAGCAGTGGTCCTTAGATTCAAGTAGCTCATTGAATCGTAAAAAGAATAAATAAAAGAAATATAGGTCAAAAAGCAACAGAATAACATTGCAGAGTACAAAGGTAAAAATAAAAATCATTGAAGGTATAGGAGAAAAATGACAACTTTTCTTCAAGTGTGACGGACTGACAGCTGAATTCTCATAGTATAATGAGATCTTCACTGTGCAGAAAGAAAACAATTGCCAGACTGGAGTTCTATACCCCTGCAGAAATACCGTTCAAGAATGAGAATAAAATAAAGACACGTATATACTAACAAACACTGACAGAATCTGCCATGAGGAAAGTTTTAAAAGATTTCTTTATGTAGAAGGAAACTGATTCCAGATGTTTCCAGATGAAGAGTGTAAAGGAAAAAATGCATTAAAATGCACAAACTTGTAAATATTTGGGTAGACATAAATGTACTTATAAAACAACAATGTCTTAGGGGTTTAAAAGTTAGAATAAAAGTAATATTAAAAGAGAATAAAGTCCAAAAAAGCTAAAACCTAAGCGTCCATATCAACAACTTAATAAAAGGAAACCCAGAAAATTAGACCTGGGATATGGAAGGAAAGAAAAAAATAAAGATAAGACTAGAAATCAGTAAAATAAAAAAGAGACTGACAAAGTAAAAAGCAGATTCTTTGAAAAGGTATGATCCCCCATGGTGAGCCTGATTACCCAAAAAAAGAGAGAAGGCACAAATTACATCAGGAATGAAAAAAAGGAACACAAATTCAGTGCTACAGCCACTGAAAAAATAAGTGATTATTGTAAATCACTTTATACCAATATAGTTGAAAATGCACATGAAGTGAAAAATTTCAAGAAGCACTGAGTCAAGAAAAATTAGAGAATCTAAGTAATTCTATAATCAATGAAGAGATTGAACCAGAAGTCAATAAACTTCTTGCACAGACCTTTCTAGGCCCAGAGAGCTTCCACAGTTAGTTCTGTCCTTCAAGGAAAACCTACCTCTGATCTTATACTTCTTCACGGCTTATTGTGAAGTGAAGTTGGCATCGCCTTTCACTTGAAGATCATTTTATTGTTGGTGTTCTGGTATTTTATAGTGATGTGAATAAGTATGAGCCTTTGATTTATTATTCTGGTTACTTGATATTAGTAGTATGAGCCTTTTGATTTCAAGATTTGTATGTAACTTCTTGAATCCTATTGAGAATACTATTTAGATGGATTTGTTTTAAATGTTTTTCTCTCTTCTCCTCCCTGTTTTTCCTTTGTGTTGATCTTAGACCTTTTCTTTTTGTTGATCTCATATTGTAGGCTTACCTCAAATGACTGGTGAATCATGGTGGTTCATTGATATTTAAGAATGAGGGATTAGGTAGGTTAAATGGAGGCAGAATTTGTTGATTAGAGTTTGTTTAGAGTAAGTGGGCAGGGAGGACTTCCTGTTACGCTGAAGATCACTAAAATGCCAGAATGAGGTAAACTTTACTCTGGGTCACTAGTATCCGTGCTAGCCCCCTGGGTTCTCCAGTCTACTGATTCTAAAATTATATGGGTTCATTGTGGAAACTGGAAAATAAAGGTAAGTGCCAAGAAGATAACAAGAATCACTGTGAACCCATCAGCCAGAGATAAGACTATTTGTAAACTATGTATTATGTATAACATAAAATTAGGACCATATTGCCTATTCTGTTTTACAGTTTGCAGTTCATACTCAGCAGTGTCTTTCCCCAGGTCATTAACTATTCTTCTAAATCATAACTGTTAATGGCTGTATAATACTCATATTATATACATAGTCCATATTTTCTTTAGCCATTTTCCTATTATTAGACATTGTACATATGTCTATTTTTTGTTATAAATAGTACTGCATGTATATATTTATATCTAAATATTTGTACATAATTTTTTTGCCTTAGGATAAAGTGTAGGAAGTGTAGTTTCTGAGAAGTATATATACTTTAAGGTGTTTGTTTCAGACTTTTTCTAGAGATTTTTATATGCACAGTGCTTGGATCCATCCACAGCCAATCTTTGTTAAGTGTGCAGATACGAATCTGTAGTAATCTCTAATACACAAATTGGTGTTTACATGGATCCCTTTTTCAGTGGCATGGGTTGGAGAGCTGCTGTATAGGTATAACTAAAGTTACCAGTACAGCCATTCCCTGCAAAATAATAATTTGCTTTTCTTCTCTATTACACCTTTTCGACATATTTTCTTTACCAGTGCATGGTCTTCAATCACTGTTAAACAGATTACTGCAGAATTAACACCCCCCCCCCAAGAAAAAGGGAAATATTAGTATACTAGTTTATGGCATCTCTTTTAACAGCAAATAAGAAAGAATGCCCTGAAGTTTGATTAAACATTGATAAGGTTATATTGTTCCTGTGGAAGAATCTGTAATGTCTCAGTGCTCTAAGTCTGTTGGATATTCCTAGTAGGAACTGTCATTTATGGAGCACCTCAGTGCCCCAGTCACCAATCTGGGTACTTTCTGTAAATTATGTCCAAGGCTTGTGCCAGTTTTTTGAGGTGTGTATTATCACCACTTCATAGATAAAAAATAATGTTTAGCAAGGATATGAAACATTTTTCTAAGTCACATAGTTGGTGGTTGTCTATAAGTCACAAGAAGGTAAGCTCCATGAAAGCACTGAAATGTTTTCGTTTCCTAGTGTATACCCAGCACGAGACTCTTCTTAACACGTGGTAGCCTCTCAGGAAATACTTGTTGAATGCTGAAAAAAAATGAATGAACAGAGGTGGGATTTGAACCCTCGCCATTTTGAAACGGAACCCCTTTCTGCCAGGTAGATGTCAGCTTCTTCAGCGTGTTCAGGTTTCACTGAGAGGTTGAGTGTGAGATTTGCCCCTAAGTGATGTGCTTGTCCAGTGCGTAGTATCTCCTTCCCCCATTTTCATTTGACCAGTTATATAAATTGCTTCACATAAAATTTCACTGCCATTTGGGAGAATCTTCAGTTAAGTCAAATGTAACTAAAATGATACTGAGTATATAAGAGACCAAGCAAAAGTTAGAACCTTGTCTTTAAAAAACTTCTCAATACTCTCAAGCAGTTGTTCTAACTTCTACACTGAATTTTGTAACAGTTCAAAGTTCTTCAAAAACAAGACATTATCTTTGAGCATAACATACCTCTGAGCCTCCGGTGGGAGTTTCTTGGCACTGGGCTTGTTGCATTAGGATCTAATCCTCATCCTCTAGGAAAGGAAATCCCCTGAAGACTCCAGCAACGCGTAGGTCTGAGTTCCCACAGAGTCGTTTCCAGAAAGCATGCTGCTTGAGTAAAAGGTCAGAGGACTGACTGATAGGCAATGTGGTCAGCTAATTCATCTTCAAATTGGAGAGGCATCTGTCACATTTGAATACCAAATCCAGCAATTGTCCATTTCCTAAAAAAATGCTTTTCACCTATATTTATTATAGGCACCCTTTATATAAAGGCACTTAACAAACTGATTGACTTTGTCAACTCAGATGAAGAAAAGGGGGAAATTTATAATTTTCCCCCAAATTGTTTAATTAAATCAGTTTACTGATTTTTCAGGTCAACAGTTATTTTGAATGTCTATGCGCTAGGCACTCTGCTAGACCTAGAAAATACAGAGATGAATCAATAAATCCACGCCTCCCTGGAGCTCACAGTCCAGTCAAAGACAGACAGATAAACAAATCTCCCAGAGCATGGTCAGGGCTGCAGTAATTGGAAAGACCCAGAGGAGGACAGAGCATCTCCTGGGAGAAGACAGGCAGGTGAGTGGCTTATGGCACAGCCTTTCACAGTGTCACCAAAGGATCTTTCTAGAATTTATAAATCCAGTCATGTCGCTTTCATGTTTAAATCCGCAGCAGCTCCACACTGACTGCCCCGAAGGCCACAGCCACCTTTCAGACACTCCCGTGTGCCCCGCACCTGCCCCACTCCCTTTACAATCTGACTGCTTAAGTCCTAATCTTGCCCATGTCGCTTATCAACTCTGTGATCCTTGGCAAGTTGCTAACCTCTCTGCAGCTAAGTTTCCTTAAACTGGGTAAATACAATAATCTGTGTCACAGTGTTATCATGAGGATTAAATGATTTGATAGAAAACTCTTAGAAAAGAGCCTAGCACATAGTAAGTACTATAGAAGGGATGGTTGCTATTCTGTAGAAGTGATGGCTACTACCGTAATCACTGTTATTCTCTCTTTCCCAGACTGGTGTTATTTTCTATACTTCCCTGGCTCTGCACAAAGCACCATTGCATAGATTTGTTACTGAATTAGATACCAGGCCCCTCTCTTGGGGCGCTAGCTGAACTGAGGCCCCCTGGCAGGATCAGGGAGTTCTTTCCCGCGCTCAGGTTCACGCTGCCAATAATGAAACTGGGTTTGGTGCAAGCAAGACAGGCTTTTATCCAATGGCCAGAGAATGGAGAAGCGGAGCTCATGCTCTAAAGGTACCATCTCCTCTAAGGGAGGGAAGTAAGGGAATCTTAAGGGTCAGGAGGCAGACAGGTCATCAGGGCACTAGGAAAGGGGTGGAGATTTCCAGGGGCAGCCTGGGCATGCACGATCTTCCACACTCCTTTGCACACGGTACCAATTGTGCAAGCAGAGTACAAATCCCCCCGCTGGGCAACGATCTTAGCATGGTGATGAAGCAGAGGAAACTCTTGGGCTCCTCCAGGTTTCATCTGCACAGATGCGGTCCTGTGGTCAAGTCAGGGCCGGGTTCTGAGCGGTTGACCACTGGGTATCTCTCAAAGCATGTATCTCTCCCAGTACAGCTGCAAACCATCAGCCCAACACCAGGTACTTTTGAAACAAACACAGAGATAAATCAGGGCAAGTGTCCTTCAGCTCTCAGGGGTTGATATGGAAACACAGAGATAAATCAAGTCAAAGAAAATGGTGGCCATTAGCCTACTTTGTCTGCCATCTTGGATCTAGCTGGTTCAGTCTGGTTTTGCCACGGGCCTTTGTGGCATCTTGTTGATAAAACACAGCTAGCCTGTACAGTTAAAAAATAGTTTCTGTACCTATGCATGGGTGCATGGGTGACACATTGTCACTATGTAGTTTAATTGTTAGGTTACTTCTCACTGTCTCATGTCTTTGTCATCAACAAATTCTAGAGTTGTTGCCCTGAGTAGATTATCAACTCAGATTAGGGATTTCACCACAAATTCTTTCTGTTTTAATTTTGTACTTCTCCACAGAATCGAAGTCCAGTGCGTATTGCAGGCGCTCAAACATTTGTTTATTGATTGAAGGGGAAATTCCTTTTTTCCCCCCTCTCTCTTTGTGAAGCCTTTTGTAACCATTCTCTCCTTTTCTTCTCTCCACTGTGCTGGTAGCATGTTAACATTTTTTACATATTTCAACTGTAGTTCTTGTCCAGTTCCATTGTAATCATTCATTTTATTTTATTTTTATTTATTTATTTATTTATTTTTTGCGGTACGCTGGCCTCTCCCGTTGCGGAGCACAGGCTCCGGACGCACAGGCCCAGCAGCCATGGCTCACAGGCCCAGCTGCTCCGTGGCATGTGGGATCTTCCTGGACCAGGGCACGAACCGAACCTGTGTCCCCTGCATCGGCAGGCGGACTCTCAACCACTGCGCCACCAGGAAAGCCCTGTAATCATTCATTTTAATGTCTACCTGCTTTCTCTGTCGGGGAGGAATTGCTTTCATTTGCATCTCTGGCCTTTAGCAAAGGCCAGTGGACACATATTTGTATGAATACTTGATAAAGAAAGAATAATACTCATTATGTTAACGCCACTGTGTTTAAGGGAATTTGTGAGAAAAAAAATTGAGTGATTTCTTTATATCTGTTTTGGTTCACTAAATGTCCAAGAAATGATTCAGGGACTCTAACTAAAGAAGCAGGAAACTCCAAATAAATATTGTTCTAACATAGAGGCAAAACATTCCAACAACTTTACTTTTACTTATATGTCTCCAAGCTTCATGTTTTCTAAGATAAAATATTTTGTCTATAGCTTCTAGGAAAATATCAAAACTTGAAAACTACCTAAAGTGTTATAGAGGTATGAAAGGATGGTGGATTTTGACATTGTTGGATTAAACTACTTTGAGAAGAAAATTCAAATTGAATTAGATTTCACAGCTCTGTTAATTGTTGGAGAGAAATTTCCTACTAAAAACTATTCTGATTGGGTGTTGTGTAACAAAGTAGTGTAGGTAATTTAAATTTCATCTTTTACAGAGGTGAAATGTTTGTTTCTATGGTCATACTTTAGTTTCAGTTTCATGCTATGCATTATCTAAAAGGTAAATCTAAATAACATCTTTTAGTAGCAAAGAGGTGATTAAAAAGATCAGCATGCCTCTTCTGTAGCTTAACAAGAGGGCAAAGATTTTCATATATCATGTATGCTTTAAACTCATGGTTGCAATTTAAATGCTTGCTTACCACTAAATTTTTTCAGTTTTCTTCAAGATGAGACTTATTTGTAGCAGAACTGTTCACAAGTTTTGTTTTATATTTAGTTAGAACAGTAAGGTTATTGGTAATACATCTTCATGACTGAATTTCTTCAGCAGTGAGGGAATATGTATTGTAAGTCAATAAATTTGAGAATATAAATAACTTCTCTTATCATGATTTTCATTCATTGTCAAAAGCTTAACTCCGATTACTAGTAAAAGTAGTAGAACTTTTTCATCTTACTTCCAGCAAGTACCTTATGCCAATTTCAGGTTTCTACTTTTGGGTTCACCTCCACTCCAAACCATCCCACTTCTGAGAACTCAGACTCTGAAATTCTCTTCAGAGTCCATAACTTCTGTTCTTCTTCCTTCCTCACTCCCTCCCTCATTCCCACTCCTTCATTCACTCGATCCTTCACTTCTCACAGTTCTCCATCCAAATACCCATGTTCACATGGTCCTAACCCTCCCTGTTCAGCTGTTGCAGTCACACCTTGACTCTCTTGTTCCCTTTTCTGTTTCCCCTCCCTTCCTATCTCCCCATGCCATGTTATCTTTTTACCCCACTCCCCCACTCCCACTCCTGGAATTCCAGGCCTCTGGGTCTTATTACAAACAATTCATGATCTCAGTTAAGCTGGGCCCCCAGAGCTGGAGGGTCTGTTCACTCTTCCATTATTGATTCCATCTCTGTTGTCCCTACTGATTTGCTGCCATCCTTCACGTGGGGTCTCCTAAGCCCCCTTCATCACTTCAGAGCCCCACCTTGGCTTCCTCACTCCCCACAGATGCTTCTTACTTACAGAGAAGGATTGAAGGGCTGCTTCCAACTTCCTATGGCTACCCCTCAGCTTTTTCTGGTTTTTGTATCTTTAAGCCTTCTTCTCACCCACCTATCTCTGAGGCTAATCCCCTGAGAGTATTTTATTGTATCATTAACCTGACTGTTTAAACCAGTTTCTTATAATGAGCTTAGGTTGTTTCTGTTTTTTTTTTTTTTTTTTTCAAATACGAACAGTTCTGAATTAAACATCCTTGGATATATATATTATTATGTTATATATTATAACATATATATTATTATATACTATATTACTGCCCACTTGTGAGAGTACAGGCAGTGCTAGCTTTGCATGGTTCTCTGACATGTACAATTTCAGTTCCCACAGTTTAATTAAATAACACCAGTCTCCCAAAAACATGGTTCAAATTTCAGTAACTAAGCTTTATTGACTATGAGTAATTGCATAAAGTACAGTCTTTGCTACTAGCTTTTTCAGTCCACAAAACACTATGCAAATAGCAGATGCATATCATGGTCAGTGACCAATGTCACTTCTTTTAAAGTGTATCAGTGATTGGTTACTATGCATCTGTTGGTCAGTTCAGCACAGACAGAAAAACAAATATTTGTGTTGCTTTTTTATCTGCCAATGGTAGACCTACATCACATTTTATAGAAATGAATTATTGAAAGAGGGAATTGGCTGATAAAGTGCAGTTTAAAAAAGAAAAGTGATAATGCTGGAAATGAAATTCAGATCAAATGTAGTTGGGGTTACGGAAGAGATAGCTGACTGTGGGTAGGCAAACACTACCGCTGTTCAACACACTCTAGATATACAGCCAAAGGAACTTAGTGACAGTGAATTTATTGACATGAGAAGCATGGTTGTGATGAAAAGGATGAAGATGTCCCAGAGGAAGTGACAGTGATACAAAGATTCATATTAATGGAAGTTTTGGAGATGTTTCATGATATTAAAAGTACAAAGGTTAAAACGTTGGAAACTTATCTAAACTTAGAAAGGAATGTGACAATTTGCCAAGGCATATAAAAGATTCTCACTCTGTATTGTGAGAAGTAGATAAAGCAGTGTTCAAACTATTCTTGATAGGTTTATTACAAAGAAATAAAACTTTAATTTTCCATGGTTTAAATTACAGGATACTAAATACAGATTAGTTTTACTGTTTTTTCATTTCCCTATATATTTATAATTGACAGTAAGAGAATTTTTATTGTTTTTGATAGATCCTTTAGAATTACTCTTCCATAAGTTTGTGTTAGTTTACACCACCATTAAAGGCTTAGGAGAATCCATTAGTACTCTTATGACCTTGTTCTATTTGCCATTCTTTACATATTTGTTCAAGCTCTTCTTCTGATGGCTCTCTATTTTCATGGACATATATACATTTAGGTTTTTGATTTCCTAAAAAAAGAACCTGACCTAGACCCTGTTGTATTTTAGACCCACTGTACTTTCACTCTTTTTTCCTTAACCTTCGTTTTCTTTAGAAATGAGTTAGACCTGCTTCCTCAGTTCATTTGCCATTCACTCCCTCTTTAGTTCTGCAGTCCCTTGACAGTAGGCATGCTGAGGACAGAGGTCATGTCTCTTTTACTACTGAGTACCCAGTACCTAAACTACAGATCAGCATACAGTCAACACTCAGTATGTTTTATTTGAGGGAATGAGTTCAGAAAGCATAAAAAAGCCTCTACCCACCACCCACCCAGTCCCATTCAACCATCCCTCCTGTCTTTAGTATCTCTTCATCTTGGCTTTTGGGAAATGCCATGCCACCTTTCCACACTGTGTCCATTCCCCTTTTTCATATTCTTTGTTCCAGCCAAAGTAGGCTGCTCATCATTCATCTGCCACCTCCCATATGCCTTCCTTCCTGCAAGCCTTTCCTTAGACTGGCTTTTCTCTGCTCTGCCCTCTCTTCCCTTCCATCAGCTCTGCCTGGCAATATCATGCCATCATTTCCCCTCTTCAGAGTCCAGCCCAGAGGCTTCCTCTATGAAATCTTTTCTGATCTCTTTCTCACTGGCCACCCCAGCCTTTCCTCTTTAAACAGCTGTAGAACTCTGCACCTAGAGTCTACCAAATATGAGCCATTTGTGCTGTTGCTTTTGCCTTTTCCCAAAAAGTAGAAGCTCCCTGGGGGATCTCTTACTCTTTCCTTCAGTTCATAATATAGTCTTTACACATAGTTGGTGCTCAATGCATATTTTATTGAATTGTCCTGAAATGTGACATTCCAGAGAGCTGCCAAGGGAACTCCATTCCACTGAAAACTATTGAGGACTCCTTTTTTTTTTTTTTCTAACTCACAAATAAACTTCTGTCATTGTTCTTGGGAGTTATATGGTGTAATCACTTACACCATGTTAACCAAATGATCTAGTTAAAGTCAAATGTCAAAGTGCAGAATAGTGGAGAATGAGAAAGTTGCAAAATGTTAGAGCTGGAAAGATTTTTAGGGATCCAAGGAGTCCAGCCCTTTAATTTTATAAGTGAGTAAATTGATGTCTGGTATGTTAAAGTGACCTGCTCCAAATCTCTACACAACTAGTTTGTGGTAACATTTGGGTCCGGGATGTAGTCATCCAACCCTGTCTGTTGCTCATTCCCACAAGCTGTCACAGTGAATATGAGAATAGTGTTTAGGTTTGTGTAATTAAACTGTTAAAAGAGGCATCTGATATTCTTATATTGCCTTTTATGGATTAACAAGTAGAAAATTGTTAGGTTTTCTTTTCTCCCTACTTTAATTATTATAAGTTTTTGGACTGGATTCATTTACATCAACTGGGAAATTTCTGGCGACATTAACCCAGGAAGGCATAGATTTGTTTGCTAATATTTAAGTAAACTTTTTGTTGAAGTATGACATACATACAGAAAAATACCTGAAGCAAAAATGTGCAGTTTGAATTTTTCCAATGTGCACACATCACGTGACCAGCACCAGATTAGGAAACAGAGCAGCACCAACAAGTTTAGAAGTATTTAAAGAAATAAAAATTTGAAGAAATAAAAGGGCTTTGAAACTACATCATTTTTTTTTCTCTCCACAGGTATTGTCAGTCTGTGTGTTAACGACAATCCTTGGTTGTATATTTGGGTTGAAACCAAGCTGTGCCAAAGAAGGTAATTAGTATAGTAATTAGTGTGTGTGTGTGTTTGTGTGTGTGTGTGTGTGTGTAGGGGTACTAGTCAGCCTTTTTCAGAATGTGATTGAGATAAGCGTTATGTCCTAATCCCTTGAGTACTCCATAGATAGTGCAAATTTGATGCTGGTTTGAGCCTTTTTCTTGAAGCTCTTTTATTATTTTAGCCATATACTATTTTATTTACTTGCAGAACTTCATCCCAAAATGATGAAGAGGGGCTATGACCAAAAAACCAACCAACCAAACAAACAAACAGAAAAACCTCAAAACAACAAAAAATAAAGAACAAAGACACAAACAAGCAGCTGGCTGACAGGTTCTGGTGCTGTGCTCCTGGAGCCTCTCTCCCTGACTTCCTCCAGTGACTCTCAAACACTTTTTCTCCCTAAGGAGTTAGCCCTGGAGGTTACTAGGTAACCAGTTAGCATCCCTGGGCAACCAGAAACTTATCCTTACATGCTTGTAAGTCTTTTAAAATTGCAGACATGTCAAAGCAACAGTGATATTTTTAAGCTTCTAGATATATATGTATATATATATATATTTTATTGAGTACAGAAATCTAGTCAACACTGACAAGATTACTATGAATAATAAAACTATGAATCACAGTACACTGTAGCAGTCATTATTTTGGCTCTGAGGTAGTTTTTATTTTTTCCCCGTTAAAATCACTGATGGTCTTCCTAGGGAATTTGATTTTGAAAATTGAACAAATCATTCTGTTCAACTCTTCTGTAATTGTAATAAGAGTCATTTAAAAAATTTTAGTGATTGTTAAGCTGTCATTTATTGTTGAAATGAATGAAATGTAATTTTATATATTTAGTCGGCAACTATTCAGAGCAAACTGTCAATGTTTAATAAAATTAAAAAGCTATAGACTTTAGTGTTCATCTATGTAGCCTTTAGACACAAAGCAGTTCCCCTTGAATTTAGTTTGGCATGTAAAAATAAAACCGAATGATTGAAAACAGCAATTTTAATCCAAACTCAACATGGAATGCATATTATTTTTTAAATGACTAGGAACATATTAGTGAGCTCCAAGTAATAGCTATTATTATAATAGCTTTTCCCCCTTGGGTCAGGAAAGTTAATATTTTTGACCCTAGAAATTATTATTGTCATTTCATGTCCTTAAAATTGCCTAGTTTCCCGGTGTTAAATGAGAGTTAAACTCTGTGGCAGTGTCTTCTTGGGTCAGGAGACCATTGCAGTCAAGAGCTAAGATTATTCATTTTTTTCTTTTGGACTTCCATTATTTTATAAGTGGATTTTTTTTCTTACCATCCTGATTTTTTAGTAATCCAATAAAAACCTAGCTTATTCTAGATAACTAGTAAAGAGTTACAATGTAAAATTGTTTTTAATGAAAAGTATTTTCCTTCCATATCTGCCATTTATCCATTTAACAAAAACGTATTAGTACCAGCTATAGTCAAGGCTCTTGCTAGGCACCAGGGATACAGTGTACTGGGTAACATCCAGATGTGGTCTCTGTTCTTAAGAAGTTTGTGCTCTAGGGTGAGACTGGGATATTAACCAAATGATCTAGTTACAAATGGAAGTAAGTGACTGAGATGAAGGGTAAGGTTTTATACAAACTTAAGAAAAGGAAAAAGGACCTAGACTGGGAGTTTGGGAAAGTTTCTCAAAGGGAGCAGGCTGGATCTGAAGGTGCAATGGATGTTTTAGGTGATGGTGGGAGATGGGTCCTGCAGAACATGTTCTGTACAAACACATTACTTCTCCTTTACACCAGACTGAGAATGATGTAAGTCAGGTATTCTCTGTCTTTCTGAACTATTCATAGATTATCACTTTTTAGAGAACTCTGCATAAAATCTTCAGAACAAGCTCTTTTTCTTTTTCTTTTCTTTATTATTCAAAAGTATTTAAGTTTTATTACCCCCAGTAGGGTTTATAATATATAAAAGAAAAAAGTCATCTTTTTTTCCTATGGCAAGAGATAAAATTGCAAACTCTATAAGGTTACTGCCTTCTGTTTGTGTCATTTTCTACATGTATTTGTGAAAAGATTCTTGGTTAACTTTATTGCCCACCCCATCTGTGTTTTCTAAAACAATATTTGAACCTGACTATAACTAACTTAGGTGTATTAATTGATGTTTGCTTTGTAATTATATAATGATTAGAAACATCTAACTCCTTCAATATTTTCAGTTAAAAGTTGCAAAGGTCGCTGTTTTGAGAGAACATTTGGGAACTGTCGCTGTGATGTTGCCTGCGTTGACCTTGGAAACTGCTGTCTAGATTACCAGGAGACGTGTATAGAACCAGGTAAAAATATGCAGGGGAAAAGATGGAGTCATGGGCCTTGGTAAAAGAGCAAAGAAAAGTCTGCATCTTTTAGGTATGTGATTTACCTAACCCATTTGAGATTTTAAAAAATTTGGCCTTTATATTTTCTGAGAGAAAAGACATTTACATATTTTGCCTTGTTCAAAGTTTTATGGAGAACAAAACTGCCTGTTTTTAATGTACGCTGACAGCCTATGTAGTCTAATTTGCATTTCACCTAAGTTCAAAAAGGCTGCTTAAAATATATGAATATTTCTATGGGCTTATTAAAGCAAGAGTTCTTAAGATGTCCACTTAAACTTCAAAGTAAAGCTATCAGACTATGGAAATTTTCTGTTTGATTTGGTCTTCTCTACGTGTGACATGGAATAACATTTAAATGAGAGCGAGCCAGGTTTAGATTAAATTTTGAGAACTCTGACAAGGACTGGTGGAAGAAGCCAAGACGGACATGGGAGTTGTATAATAAGAATTATGTTTGTTTACATTTTAAAATGATGAGATTCTGGCTTTTCAGTGAATGATAATTACTGCCTGCATATTTTCTCTTAGTTCAGATTGACCACTGTGGTGGTAGGTTCTGTGACTGACTCAGGGTTAGAAAATGGTCCATTTTCTCTTCATGGATCATGTTCCAGAGACATTTCTGTATTCACTTTGGACATGTTGAATTTGGACCATGAAACGTATTGTGTTGATATTTGTTTCTAGAACGGATATGGACTTGCAACAAATTCAGGTGTGGTGAGAAAAGGTTGTCCCGAAGCCTCTGCTCCTGTTCGGATGACTGCAAGGACAAGGGCGACTGCTGCATCAACCATGGCTCCGTGTGCCGAGGTCAGGAGGTCATGCCCTCGCCGGGTTCAGATGCAGGCTTACCTCTTCCTAGGTCCTAGCGGGGTTTAGCACAGATGTATTTTTTACATTAGAAGTCATAGTTATTGACCAACCATATTGGCTGAAAAAATATTTTAAAAACATTGTATTAAGGAAATTTTCAAACATATATACCTGAATAGAGAGAATATGTGATGAAGCTTGTGTCACCCAGCTTAATAATTACCATTATCTAACATGGCCAATGTTGTTTTATCTGTAGTCACTCACTCTCCTGCTACAACCCCCTCATGTTATTTTGATATTAGCTGCATAGTTAACGCTGTACTTGTGGAAAGATCACTTTTGCGGGCCTGGCTGACTATATAACAGGTTCCTTTATAGTAAGTGAGGACGATGTCTGCTGTGCATTGAGAGAGTAGATGTGAAGTTAGGGCATAAGATTCTGTGTAAACTGATGTCATTATGATGTCTCGTCTAGGTGTTACAGGGTTCCTTGAGATTCTTTGACAGAACCTGGCTCTGTATGAGAGGAACTAAGACATCAAGGATTTAATACCAGAAGATTTTGTTGGGTGGATAGAAGCAGGGTTGTAAATTTTGGCTGAAAATATTAACAATTTGAAAATGGAAAAGGTGCCTTCAAGTTCTCCCAAATACAGTAGTATGTTTTAGTCTTGCAATTATACATTCATTTTTTAATTCCTGATATCAGCTAACTTTTATTTTGAAACAGAATTAACTCCCTTTATTTGTTTTGTTTCCCTAGAATCACGTCCCATATTATCTACGTATCTGTTAACATATTTTGTTTTTGGAATCTGTCCTAATGTGTCTCACAGGCATCACAATCATTGTTTCTATTGAGTGTGTTTAACTCATTGTACTTCTTGAAAATGTTTTAGGTGAGAAAAGTTGGGCAGAAGAAACATGTGAGAGCATTAATGATGCACAGTGTCCAGCAGGGTAAGATTATATTCTGAGATACTAATTTTTTTTAGGAGTACCATTTTTTTCTCTTTCCAAATAAAAATAATAATTATTCATTGGTTCAGTAAATATTATTTTTAGTTAAGCCTTCTTTTGGCACTGGTGGTATAGAGATGATTATGGCATGACTCCCCACTCTGGAAGCTAGTGGAAAAAAGAGAGGTCATAAATATTTAGTATTCATGAGTGCTGGGTGAAAGTATTTGTGTTTTCCTTCTTAGGAAGGAAGGATCTTTACATTCATTTGAAGTTTTTCAAGTTGAACTTATAGCAAATTACAACTTCTTTTTATTTTTTTGTGTGTTTTTGTTCATTTATATATTTTTGGGATAACGTGTCTGTGAGAAGATGTTACATAATTTTTATAATTTTTACTTGTTATTTTTGTATTTAGAGTATTTTTACAATACCTTATGTTTACAAGGTCATCAAAAAAAATTTGTGTGGAATTCAGGTGGAAATTTGGTGACAGTATTAAACATAATTATCTTTGCTCCACTTGAACAAAGATATATGAATTCAAATTCATATAATTTGAATTATTAATCTTCAGAAATATATTTTTCTGTCTTTAAAATAATGATTTTTCCAGACTGTTAAACATTTTAACGCTGTATTTTAGCTTACTTATGTATATAATTTATTTTTGTTTTTTAAATATGTATTTTTGTTTTCTGTTGGATGGAAGAGTTCTTTTCTGTTTAAAACAACAGTAATAACAGCAGCAAAAACTAAACCCAAAAAATTCCAACAGAAGAGACTTTTTTCAAAGAGGACTTCTCATATATCCTAAGATGTCTGTTAAGTCCAAGGTATATTGGAAATTTTACACTTAATGAATTTTGAATCTTCCTTTTCCTTCTAAACATTGACTATTATTTTCCAATTGTAATGTTGACTCTGTTAGTGGAAAATATAAGTCCTCCTTTCTTTACAAGAAGACCATAATTTAGGACACATTGTATTATACGGGAAATTATTATACCCATATATTTACCTGGAGGCCCAGCAAACTGTTTTTATGTTTTCTGTTGATTGAATAGAAATAATTTTATACAGACATGGACCATTGAGACTATATGCAGCTGATTCTGCAGAGTCTCCCAACAGAACTATGGTACAAATACTAGTTAGTGGAAATTATTCACAAACTTCCTCCTTTTTCCATTTGTGTTTGGGTATGAGAGTAAGCTGGGGAGGCAGTAGAGTTGGAAAAGGCAAGGTAAGGTAAATCTTTGTGCTCAGATTTTTAAATTACTGAGTAAACTTTCAGTGGAAAGTTTTTTCATGGTTATCCAATGATATACGACTTTCCTACTGTCTATCAGATGTCATTAGAAGCTGCAAAATTTCTGAACCATGCCTGTTTTGGTGTAGCCATGGAATGGTTGTCCATAGTTATTCTCTTTTGTTGAGTATATCATTATACATGTTTTTTTGCTTCCCTCTTTGGATTTCCATATTACACATGTAAATCTGTGTGTGTGTGTGTGTATGTGTACCTTCATTGTTTGTTCATTTCTAGCTTTGGATCATTTCTTTGTTGTTTATATATTTAAATGTAGTAAATACCTCACCAACTTCTCTATTAAATATTAATATCTTTTAAATATGGTAAACTTAAAAGTTAAATATTGTATATAATTTATGTGATATGAGATACTCTCTATTAGTTTCAAGTAGAGACAATATCAGAAAATGCTTTTACAGAAAAAAAATAGTGGAAACAAGAACATAATTTAAAACATGCTGTTTGTTAACATTTATTCTCTTGCAAATTGGGAAAATATTATTACATTTTAGTTGCTTTTGGTCTAGCTTTTGGAATAGCAGGAATCATAAATGATGGTCTCTGTATGGTGGCTCAAAATGGTATGAGTGCTTAATCAGTACTATTTGATGATATATATAATAAAATATAAAAGCATATATATGAATATAGATGCTTACAAAATATTCTTTATGAGGATGTTTGTTGAGCTTCTTAGTTTACCTTAGATTACATACCAGCCTCAGTGGAAAACCTTCACTGGATCTGTGTCTTCTTTCTTCTTCTTAAAACAATTTTTTTTCTTTCTTTCTCATTATCCAGGTTTGAAATGCCTCCTACCCTCTTATTTTCTTTGGATGGTTTCAGGGCAGAATATTTACACACTTGGGGTGGACTTCTTCCTGTTATTAGCAAGCTGAGTGAGTAACTTCAGAGTTTACTATTGGAGTGCCACAGTTTCAGTGAGATAGACTAAGGAGGGAGTCTTTTTTTTGAAAAATACTGGCAGAATGTGTTTTACTAAACTCCTCTATTGCAAAAGAGTTAAACCTAATGATAAGGAACTAGTATTTAATATTGTAATTGTTCTGAAACTGCCTTTTAAATAATTCTGAGATAATAGTAGTTATTTTAGGATTTTTATCCCTTGGTGATAGATGTAGATATAAGGATGAGATAAGATATACTTCTTTTTTCTTAGACTTTTGGATTCCTTTTATGGACAAATTATCTATATATTTATCTAATATGTATTATGTCTTAAAATAGCATTTCAAAAACTGAAGGTATTTCTGCTATGTTTCTAGTAGTGTAGATATAGAATATTTGTTATTTATCTTATAGTATCATGTAGCATCCTTCCAACTTCTTTATCTCAATAAAGCCTTAATTGAATGATTATTGTATAAGTTACTAATGCAATAGTAGAATAGTCTTTTCTTAGTATTAATGCCAAAGTTTTAAATCACATTAACCACCAGTAATATGGGCATCACTTGTGTCATCATTGTTACTGAAAAAAGAAAAAATTAAATATGGGTATAAAAACTGTAGAACATTGCTTGTTATCAGTTATCAGTATTTAAGTAGCCACAGTGTAATGCTGGACTGAACTAGAAGTAAGTAAATACACTGTTTTGGTGTTCTTCTGGAGTTCTGAAACATTATTTACTAGACTTGAGTATATGAGGTTGGTTTAAACATCAAAGTCACTCTCAGTAAATACATAGGTACGTTTATCGTACTTCTTTTGTGACAAGCCAAAATAATATTTGGAGAACCTTAAAAATTTTCAGTTTTTAATTTCTCCTGGGAAGAAAATAGTTTTTATAAATAATCATTTGACATAAAAATGTCTTTGGCAGAGAGCTTGCATGGGCAAGGAAGGCTCTGTTCTTACCAGCCAGGCTCATGAGCTTTGAGGTTTGAATATGGCCCTTTGTTATCATCAGGAGGAAAGTTTGTTTCCATAGCACCAAATATGAGTTCAGAACCTGAGTTCAGAGTTAAGGAGCTGTAGGTACCTATATATGAAGTTGAAAGGAAATCAATACACAGTTAGACTAAGTCCTCTCTTTGGGTAGTTGGGGAATGTAGCTTGTAATTCTGAACTATTTGGAAGGCAGTGAGATAGATAGACACATGGCAATCTGAGGATTATTTTCAGGCAATGGGGTATTGATATGCTAGAATCATTAGTTATGTATTCCCTCTTCAATGGTAGAGACAGAAGAGGAATGTGACACTAGGGCTAAATCAGGAACAGTTTGACTTCTGTCCTTTCTTGTACTTGAAGCCAGAAGATGCTTTTTATCTTTAGAGCAGTGTTGAACTTGTCTAGAGTTAGCTAGATTGGATTTTTGGGGTGGGACACTGTCATCCCAGCTACTGCTTCATTCTTGTTTTAATTTTTCAGATTTAGCTACTAGTGCAGTTTTTTGTTGTTAAAATATAACTACATCCTATAATTTAGTATGTTACCACCAAGTAGTAGCAGACAAAGATCTAGCAAGAATCATTATGGTCCATCTGGAACTTAATGTTATTGATAAGTATGGGATAATTATTTCATTGGCTTAACTATTTTGTTTAATGATTTTCTAAGTAAGAGAAAAACTAACTCTTAACATTGAATTCGAATCCAAAATGTTGCTTTGTAATTCACCCTGAATTTTTATATGGTTGTAAATCCCTTCTGGGTTCATTTTTTAGTACTATTTAGAAGTCTGTGGTACCAAAGCTAAATGAGGGAAACAGATTGTTAGTTGTATTTAATAACAATATTTAATTTTTTTCCCTTGTAGAAACCTGTGGAACATATGCTAAAAACATGAGACCAGTATATCCAACAAAAACTTTCCCCAATCACTACAGCATTGTCACAGTAAGCTCTGCATTTCAACTTTTATATGTTCACAGAAGTGAGATGTAAATGTAACATTTTTCAAGAGAATAAGTAGATTTCAGATCAGAAAAAAATAACTTCTTTTTCATTGTGTAGTTAAGCAAGGAAACCTAGGTTCTGGTCTTAGCTTTTCTACTAACTAGTTGTGGCCTTGGGCAGGTCACTTTACCTTCTGGGTCTCCATTTCCCATCTGTGAAAAGAGGTGACTAAAGACTCCAAGAAATGATTTCTTGGTTCCCTTTCAATTTAAGAGTCTCTGATTATTGGGTCTTGTTTTTTCTGATTAGTTTTTATCTTACTTTATTTGAGCCCCAGACTGTCTGCCCTCACATGTTCTCAGCTGTCTTTCCAATCATGTTGATGTACGAGTTCTAAGCAAGCCACTTTGCCTGACTTTAGGTAGGATTACAGCTCTATTTTTGTTTCACTCAAAGTTTGCAGATTTAATTTGAATCCAGAAAAAAAAGTAGAATTCATTAGGCCTTAGGGTTGAAGCCAGAGAATTAATATTTTAGTTTGTGTTGGTACAAGCTATTCTTGGACCCAACCAAAAAGCAGTTTGTTCTGCAGAAATGTTTCACTGAGCAATGCAAAAGGACAACACAGTACTTTTTTCAAAATTAGGCTGCTTCTTTATATAGAACTTCATCCATATCATTCCTAATTTATTTTCTCTATTACATAAATTAAAACACAAATACTCCATAAAATCTTGAGCGGTTGGTTGTGTTTTAACAATACCCATTGTTTTGTTCTTCTCTCCTTAAGCTGGGTTAAGTTCCGTGTAGCTTAAGTTGTCTATTTCTCTTTGATGATTTTGTTCTGTAACTTTAAAAACTTAAAACTTGCATAAAACTTCTATTTTATATATTTTTAGGGACTTTATCCGGAATCCCATGGCCTCATTGACAATAAAATGTATGATCCCCAAAGGAATGCTTACTTTGCACTTAAAAGTGAAGAGAAATTTAATCCTGAGTGGTACAAAGGAGAGCCAGTGAGTTGTTTGTTTTGTCTATTAAAATTATTTTTATTATTCTCATCTGTTTCTATCAGAGTAAAATACCAGATTCCCTGGAGCTTTTAATAACTCATTTAATTTACTATGTTTTATGCCATCCTTATGCAAACAGAGATGAATTCAGGTAACTCTAAATATAGCTTGTATCATTATGTAGTTTATTCCAGAGTGGGGTTTGGGTTATGCTGAGCCAGTTTTCTTTTCTGCTTGATTTTACCTTTTTGTCCTAGTAGCGAAGAGCAGTAGTCTGGGGGTAATATTTTGATCTGCACAAAGCTAACTGTTTCTACACGTGTAAACTTTGACTTTGTTTGCATTTGCTAACTTAGAAGATTCTCTCTGATTGTGATTTAGATGTGTTCTCCTTTTGAGTTTTTATAAATTGCCATGACAATTCTATAAGGTCTATTTGGATAGTCTTGATATTCCTCTTGGAAGGAGAAGAGCATTTGCAAGTTATAAATTCAAATTTTAGCTCTGACATTTAAAGCTGTGTGACTTTGGGTAAATTATTCTTTCTGTGCCTCAATTTTCTCATATCTGTACTGTAAATAATACTGTAAATACTGTTAACTACCTCATAGATTTATTGTGATGATTAGTTGAATTAATAATCTAGGATGCTTATAGAATACTATTTAGAACTGTAATTGGCAATAATAAGTGCTTAATAATTGTTAGTTACATAAGCAAAAATGTCAATAAGTTAAAGATACGTATATTTAAAAATTTTTCTTTTCTTTTTCCTTTCATGAAGTTTTCTTCTTTTAAGAGGAACCTATTAAGTAAAAGTATGACTATAAAAGTTGCAGGAGTTACCAACTGTTCATATCTTTTAGCTTAATTTAATTTCTGATTATTTAATTTCTCTTTGCTGCTGTTCAAAGTCATATTACATTGTTATTTTGTAGTCTAACTGCTGGAGCTTATTAACGTCAAAAACATTCTAGCATTTGGGAGGAAAGCATTGGTGTTGCGTGAACACATGGTTTCCTAAGAAATGAATGCTTGCATAATTTCCTAACTTTCCTTCACTGGCTTCCCCAGATTTGGCTTACAGCTAAATATCGAGGCCTGAAGACGGGCACATTTTTTTGGCCAGGATCAGATGTGAAAATTAATGGAATTTTCCCAGACATCTATAAGGTGTATAATGGGTATGTATAGCTGTACTTTTTCTAGGACCTATAACATAAAATTGTTTATTTTCTTATCATAGCCTGAGTTCTCACATTTGAATGATATGTTGTTTGAAAAATGAGACCTGTCAGAATAAGAACTCTGTCTCAAAGAGTTTTAGATGGATGATAGATGGACAGTAAAACTATGATGAGTTTTTTCCTGGAGGTTTTCTAGAAAGCACTGGTAACATGTTAGAGTTTGCATTCAGATCTTTGGGCAGGAATAAGATTGAAGTCCTGGTGAAAGTAGAGGTCCTGCACATTTTTACTCTAGGGAGAAAGAACGAGGAGAAGGAGGTGAAAGTATTAAAGGGACACAGGTAGGAGTGACTCTCTGGTATCTGGAAATATTATTTAAAAGAAGATATTAATGGCACCCTTGGATTTACATTTTCAAATTACTTTGTTAAACGTTCCATTTAACGTGAGAACTGATTGGAGTAACCTTCCTGTGATATTCAAAATCCATGAGGTACCAGGAAAAAAACAGAAACTTTTTTTCTGGAAAACTCTCTTTGGATCATTTTAGGGAGAGTAGCAAAATAGTTTTGTCTTTCACTTGGGAAATATATGTCATAAAATCAATACGATAATGTATTTGAGGGATGAAAGGAAAAGTTCATAAATTCCAAACAAGAAATGCATAATGATTTCCTTTGGTGACCTTATGCTGTTGTTTATTCCTTATGGTTCACACGAGCACCTTGTTATTTGCCATTAATTTCATTCCATAGATGGTTATTGAGATTCTATGTGCCAAGCACTGTCCTAGGCCTGGGGGATTTGAAGAGTAGTGATATATGTTCTCTGGCTTCTCAAGGTCTGATAGAGACCTTCTCAAGGTACAGCTAAGTGTACTTGAGGTTGGGCAAGCACTCTGATGGAGACGTGTAAGCAAAATCCTGTGCGCACAGGAAGATGTCGTTAATTCTGCCCAGAAATTGTTGCCTGGAGAACTGTCTGCTCATTAGGTGTCCACTTTCCAATTTTACTAAGAGTCATCAATGAGTGAGTTCTTCATGAGGTCCTCTTTGAAGAGTGTATTGACACATGGGTTATTCATGCTGTAGCAATTGCTATTCTCAGGTCCAGGAGTAAGATCCTCAGCTAGAGTATAGGAAGCAAATCTTTTAAACCGACTACAACTTCCATATGTGTAAAATTTAATGTTCGTTTCTTTGTCGGGAAAACAATTTTAAGTTTTCAGATGAAACTCTCACATTGCTTGGAACACATTTGATGCCTTGAATTGTTTTAGTGTCTCTGAATGCAATTTTCAGTGAGACACACATTTATATCTTAAACCCAAACAGTTGTCACAGATTTGTTTTCATTTTGTTTATCTTTCATATTAGTTCAGTACCATTTGAAGAAAGAATTTTAGCTGTTCTTAAGTGGCTGCAGCTTCCTAAAGATGAAAGGTATGTAGACGATTAATTTCGTCATAAAATACTCCTTTGTTTTATAAAAATGTCAGAATATTTTAAATAGATGACAGGAAAACTTTGCTATTGGCTATGATGTTTTATATCCAAATGAACTCTTTAATGCCCTATTCCAGACACATTTTGAAGAACTCTAAACATGTAAATTATTTCTCAGCAATTTTAGAAATGTTACCCCAGTGTTGTATTAACTTTTATTCACTATCAGTTGTTGAATTATTCTTTCTATTCTGTTTTACAATGTGTTCGTAAAATATTACATTTTGATACTGTTTGATTTAGACCACACTTTTACACTCTGTATTTAGAAGAACCAGATTCTTCAGGTCACTCTTATGGACCAGTCAGCAGTGAAGTAAGTATATTTTTATCAGTGATTACTTCATTAAACCTGATAATATCTAACTGAACCTTGCTTTGAAGCAGGTTTCTAGACCATTCTGTAAGAATCCATGATTTCTGGAAAGAGTGAGTATTAAGCACATTTTTATTAAACCAAAAGATGCACTTTAATCAAAAAGAGTTGGGAGCATTGTTTTGTTTTACACTATCTACAGTGCTAAATTGAACCAGTGATGAGTTAAATTCTGTTTTCAATTTCAAATGAGACCTGTCCCACTCCACCCTTTGTACTTTTTCCATCAAAACCTATCTCCAGTAACTTCAGTGTAGTTAACAACCCACATGCCCTTACTTTGATTCTGTCCTTCAGCTAAGTAGAAATGCTTCTTCTCAGAGGTGGGAGATGTGTGGCCATCAATGCGGCCATGTCATAATTAGACAAATGGAAGTTTCCTGTAGTTCTTATCTTGGTTTGAACAATTGGCCAGATGCTAGTATAATTTTTATTCTTTCACTATTAAGACCCGTGTCTAGGTCAGTTTGGCTACAAGTAAGTCTAAGGATCATTTTGTAATTGATTATCAGATCACATAAGTTTTAAGACCACTGCTATTTTTTCTATTCACTAAAGATTTCCCAAAGTACCTGCTTTTCTGTTTCATCTTCGTTCAAGGTCGAGCCCGTCGCTTTTCAAATCATATTCATCAATTTATAAACTCAGTTAAATGCTAGTATTATTGGCTCATTGAAACCCACTTTATCTTCATACTTAAAAATTCCAATCCACATTGCTTGGATATCTTTGAGTGAAAGAAAGACCATGTTGAAAGAGCTTGTTTCATAATACAGTGAAATACACAGACTATAGATAAAGGTTAGACTGTTTTGATACAGTACCGAAGACACAGGCAAAACTGCACAAGAATTTGCCTCCGGTGGTTTTGCCCGGAGAGAGGAGGAGAGAAGAGCCTGAGGTAATTTGCCAAAATCATATGCCATTCTGTGTCCTTGTGACATTCATATGCAAAATAACACAATTTGTATGGAAACAATGGGTTGTATTCCTAGAAGTTCTAATTTAAAAAAATTAAGTACATAGAACTATAAGAAGCATTTCATGAATACTTTTAACTGCATAACATGAGATTGTTTCCATTTCTTAGGTCATCAGAGCTTTGCAGAGGGTTGACAACATGGTTGGCATGCTGATGGATGGTCTAAAAGAGCTGAACTTGCATAGATGTTTGAACCTCATCCTTATCTCAGATCATGGTAACCTGAATTTGCATCATTTTTCCTTCAGGTTAAATGGTGCCCCCAGAAGTTTACTTGATTGATTATTGTTTTATTATTTCCTCTGACTTTTGTAGTTAATTCTTTCTTTTAAATGTGATTTCTTGTAGAAGGCCTTTAGAAAATACTGCATTAAATATAAATCACAAGGGAAACGTAGAATTCACAGAAACCTAAGAGCCTATTAGCCACAATGCACTCATCTCCTGATTTGGGGAGGGCTTACACCAGGAACTTGGAGAGTTAAAACAATTTTTTTAATATTAAATTTTGGTAAATCTACTCTAAAAATTTTAGGTGTAATTTAAATAGATTATTATGTGCTGCTTCTGTTTTCTCTAGCATGATAAAGCTGACTTTTAAAAGCAGTATGTATTAATTTTGGCAATATTTTAAGTTAACTTTTACTTACTGTGACCTTTAGAACATGTATGTGTATAGCCTTGGGACTGTAAAAGCGATGTATATACAAGAAAATAGGAAAGAGGTTCTTTTTGTTTGTTTTTTGTTGTTGTTATTATTGTTTGCTTCAGAAATAATTACTGAAAGCTATTTCTAGAAACAGTCCTAAGAAGCTGTATCCTAAAGAAGCCCCCAGTCCTGGAATGAGGTTGAGAGTTTTTATACTCATAGTTAATATGCTAGGTGATTCTGAGAAAGTAACTACGCTTTCATATTCAGTCTAAAACTGTGATATTCCTCATCACTCACATAAAAATACTGTAATATATAAGTAAGAAGAAACACTAATTTTGGATGAAGGAAAGGGAAAAGATTTTTTTTAAGTGACGTGGTAGATATACATGAAATTCTGTGTCTTACCTATTAGATGTTCAGCTGTCATGAGAGCTGACTTCATGTTTATTGATTTAAATTCTGGAAGTGAAAGAAATTCTGTCCTACATGTTAAATGCTTTTTATTAAAGTTGTAACATGTTTGGGGATTTTTTTGTCCTAGGCATGGAACAAGGCAGTTGTAAGAAATATGTGTATCTGAGTAAATATCTGGGGGATATTAAAAATGTTAAAGTTATATATGGACCTGCAGCTCGATTGAGACCCTCTGATGTACCAGATAAATACTATTCATGTAAGTATATCTCTATGCTAATTTTGAATATGATTATATTCACAATACATTCCTCAGAATCCTTATGTCTCTAAATTAAAGGGGATCAATTAATTTCCTTTTCATGAATAAATCTCCAGGGCTGATCTTCTGCACCCAAAGGGATTTTATGGAACTAGATGTGAGGGCACAAGTCTAACCACTTATCTCTTATTCATGGCTAAGAATATTATTTGATGAACTTGGTACAATTTTATGTTATCGTTGTGTCTTTTGCTTGTGTTGGGTTCAAGATTACTTGTACTAGAAAAATAAAAACTTAAGAAAAAAGTTCGGCTACATTTATTCAACTTTAATTAATGTCATTTCATTAAAATAATTTACAGATGTTATAGGATAATATTCCATTATGAGGAGGAATGCTGGCAGAGATGATTAATTCTATAAGCAACTAATTTCTGTTCTCAGGAATGACTTTCTTAAACTATTCCAAAAAACAATAAGAATGTGTTTTTTGAACAGAGAAGAAGAAATTTCACATTCTCTCTTGACCCCATGTTGTACTCAAACTAAACTACCAAGAAATTTTAAATATTCATTCTTTTGAAAGTCAAGCCTATTTCAGAACTGACTGCACCTCTATTATACTCCTATCTTGTTTGTTTTTTTTTTGCCGTACACGGGCCTCTCACTGTTGTGGCCTCTCCTTTTCCGGAGCACAGGCTCCAGACGCACAGGCTCAGTGGCCATGGCTCACAAGCCTAGCCACTCCGCGGCATGTGGGATCTTCCCGGACCGGGGCACGAACCCGTGTCCCCTGCATCGGCAGGCGGACTCTTAACCACTGCACCACCAGGGAAACCCTATACCCCTCTTTTTGATTACCATCCTTGGTAATTCGCAAATACTAAGGGAAGTTTTGTTTATCTTTTTGTTACAATTACCTTTGAAATGGAAAGAGAAAACAGCTTTTCTGGCAGTCATCAGCATTGGATTAGGTTTGGGTATATGCAGTGCTATATGTTTCAGTAGATACTGTTGAATATTCATGAGAAGAAGTATATTTCCCTGCAGGAAAATAGTTATGCAAATATATTAACATAGTAACCCAAAGCACAGACTCTAACTTGTACAATTACAAGTTTTAATTAGTGTTTAAAAAATTTATTAAAGTAGTACATGATTGTTATAAAACCTGTTATAAAACTATACAGGCAATGGCAGTCCCCAGAGATGTTTAGGATAGAATGGCTAAGCTTAGCCACACCCTTATCTCAATTAAGCCCCTAAGTTTCCCAATTTAAAGTAAAAATTACATATTTCTGTATCTACATTCATACATTAAAATATATATACAGTACATATTCTTTTATCTGGATAATTTTCTCAAACTTATGTAAAGTATAGCTAAAAGAATCGTAGGGAGCTAGGCAGTTACTGTTTACAGCACAGAGTACACTAAGTAAGTACACTGTGGGCTTGCTGTGCAAATTCAATTTCAAAACTCTTCTACCTGCCTTCACTTCTAAATTCCCCTATGTCCTTATTTGGAAATTCTGGAATTATCCTTGAATAACAAAGTATGTAAAAAGTAACAGTTTTCCACCCTAAATCCCCCTAACTCACAACTCAGTTCCTCTTTCTAGAGATAAATACTTAGATTTGGGATGTGTCTTCCCAGGTATTTGCTATGTATATGTAAAACACATTCATTTTTATTTTTACAAAGTGACATTATACAGGATCTAGATGGGTGGATGGAAGGATGGATAGATATTTGGATGCATGGACAGATAGATAGACGGATGGATGTATAGGCAGATGGACAGGCAGATGGATGAATGGACACACGTACGAATGATGGATGGATAAACTGATGTTCTATAACTTGCCTTTTCACTTAACAATAGGACATAATTTCACAGGCATGGTGGTAGTGGAGGTTGGGTGGTTCCTAAAGATCTGTCTTGTTCCTGTCAATGGCTAATATATAATAATTGAAATCAATGGTCCCCAACCTTTTTGGCACCAGGGACTGGTTTCGTGGAAGACAATTTCTCCACGGATGGGGAGGGGGGATAGTTCAGGCAGTAATGCGAGCAGTGGGGAGCGATGGGGAGTGGCAGGGAGCGGCAGATGAAGCTATGTTCACTAGCCCGCTGCTTACCTCTTGCTGTGTGGCCCAGTTCCTAACAGGCCACAGACCGGTACCGGTACGTGGCCTGGGGGTTGGGGACCCCTGGTTTAAATGATCTGTTTGAAACCAGCTTTGGTATTTAAATACAGGGCTTGAGTCTGACATTATATATTTTTTGTATTATTTTTATTTCTAATGGTAGCATACCATTCAACTATTAATTCTTATCTTTGCCCCCCTTCAGTTAATTATGAAGGCATTGCCAAAAATCTTTCTGTGAGTATCTTTTTCCCCCCATTACTTTGTTATTACTAGTTTTATATAAAATGTATTTAGAAGAAAGTTTCAGTATTTGTTCTTGGGATTGTAGAATTTAATCTAATTTTTTGAGTATCTGGGCCAACATTTAAATGCTCTGTAGTTTTTAAAGATCTTTAAGGACATACCCCAATAATGTAGGTTTTTAAAATTTTAAGAATTTATTTATTGACATTGTTAAATTTATATGACAGTACAAGAAATAACTGAAAACAATAGAAGGGAAAATCCTATAGCTGTACTACCATAAACACTGTTAGCATTATGATGTATTTTCTACCAGTCTTTCTTATGCCTATTTTTTAAAATAAGCTTTTGTCCTAGTGCTGATTTATCTATACTACATTTTTTTACTTGATAGAAAATTCTTACAATTTAAAAAAAATCTTAAAATTGTTATAAGAGTGTTTGAAAATATGATCATCACTAGTAACACAAAGGTAAACTAGTGACTCAATCTAAGCATACTGGGACTCATGTAATAATTATGATTTTTCTAGAAAAATAAGAATATTCAATAGTTGGGAATATTCAACTTGTACTTTATATAGGTAGTAAGAACTCAGTTTATTTGCATCTGTGACTTATTGGGCATACTGATTAAATGTTTGTGAGAAAAAATTCATATGGAGTTAGAAAGCAATTTCAAGGGAAGTTTACACTTAAGAAAATATGGAAATAATGGTTTTTCTTTGCCTTCTACAATTTCAGTGCCAGGAACCAAACCAGCACTTCAAACCTTACCTGAAACATTTCTTACCCAAGCGTTTGCACTTTGCCAAAAGTGACAGGATTGAGCCCTTGACATTCTATTTGGACCCTCAGTGGCAACTTGCATTGTAAGTTCTGACAATCTCCCAGGTAAAGTTAGCTTGATCTTATAGTAATTCAGGGTAACCATTGGGCCCTTTCCAATGATGTCGTTATATGAAAACTACAAATATGATTCTCTTCACTCTATCCCAGGATCTCTCAACCTTGGCCTATTGACATTTTGGATCAGATAATTCTTTGTGGTTGGGGAGTTGTCCTGTCTGTTGTGGGATATTTGAAAACATCCCTGGCTTCTACTCACTAGATGAAAAAAACACCTTTTCTATAGTTGTGACAACCAAAAATATCTGCAGACATTGCCTGAAGTCCCCTGGGGAGGGGAGTCACCTCCAGCTGAGAACCACTGCTGTGTCCCCTCACATCCGTCTTGATTATTTCTTATGCTCCACATTTGTGTAACCACCTTCCATTGTATCTCTTCTGCATGATACAGTTATGCCTAATAATACCTTCAGAGTCTAACAAATAATTGGCAAAACTCTTTATAATAATGAGCCATTACCTTCTTCATTAGAGCTGTTTTTTCATTCTTGTTATACTAGTCCATTAATAAACCTCAGTTTATTGGTGTGTTCAGCACATTATTTGGATGGTTCGTACTGTTAATATCTCAAAACTTGATCATTAACTCTGTATGGTTGCCAGGAAGCCAGGGATGATAAATACCCCTGTCCAGCAAAACCTAAGCAGGGAACCAGAATTCAGTCAACAGAATTGCACTGTCTCTGCTTTATTAGAGAGCTGTGCTTTCAGTGTTTAGAAAAAAGAATATGAAAGAAGAGGAGGTTCTCACCTTCATGGGAGAACCAATATTAGTGAGCATCTACTGTGTTCTAAGCACTTGTTTAGTACAAACCATTTAATTTTTATAAACCCAGCATGACAAATTGAAACCATGAGAAGATAATTAAATTGCCAAAGTCACAGCTGAGTAAATAGTATGGTTAGGGTTCAAAACCATGCTAATGGTTTTCTCCTTTATACCATATTGCTTATAATTGATTCGTCTACAAAATGAAAGATAAAGGTGGCTGCCCCTTAATGCTTTTCAAAGACATGTGGTTTTATTTACTTTTTTTTTGATTTGCTTAACAATAGTTACTTGTTTTTTATCAAAGAATATTAAAAATGTACAAAAATATTAAAGAAAAATATTAAATATTAGAGAATAGTTACTCTTTGTTAATGGAAATAATGTCATGATTGTCAGTTTTACTTTATGAATGGACTTTACATTGTTAATTTATATTATGTGAAAATTAGGAATCCTTCAGAAAGGAAATATTGTGGAGGTGGATTTCATGGCTCTGACAATGCATTTTCAAATATGCAAGTGAGTAAACCTATTATACGTAAAAATTATAGTTTATATCTGAAGAAAAAACTGATATCTAAAGTTTTAGACTTAAAATCATAGACTGTCATTATATGTCTTGAATGAGAATTAATGAAGCTTATAATTTCATGTAGCTGTTTTACTTTGGACATTAAATAAATTAATAGAATTTTGTTAAATATTTATATTCATGTTTTATGAATGTGACTTATACCTCATACTAAATTTCTAGTAATTATTTTGTATGTATTTGTGCTTCATTAAGAATGTTGCTCCACAGTAAATGAAAGCCAGTAATTTAATAGGTGAAAAGATATCATAGTTATGTTTTAAATAAAGATAATGCCGGGAATTCCCTGGTGGTCCAGTGGTTAGGACTCCGTGCTCTCACTGTTGAGGTCCTGGGTTCAATCTCTGGTCAGGGAAGTAAAATCCCACAAGCTATGCAGTGCAGCCGCCCCCAAAATAATAATGCCTTCCATTTACCTAGCACTTTAAAATTTTCAAAATATACTCATAATAATTTTCTGATTTGACCCCTACGGCACTGTGTGTGGTGAGAGTGAGATTTAGATCCCATTTCACAGTTGAAAAAGGATTTCATCATCATTCTGTTCTAATTGTCATGTTAGGAATTATAATACAGTTAAGAAAAATAACCTAGATGTCCTTAGATTAAAAGTGCAACAGGGGTTAAAATAATATCCTAGAAAGTCCACTGGGAACAGTATTTTTCCACTTACCTTAATATAACCAGTTTATATATGTACAATGGGGAAGATATAAAATACCTTTTTGGTGACCAACTCCATACATAACTGAAATGAGTAGATAAACTGTTTCTTTTCTGGCCAACGTAGGCCCTCTTTATTGGCTACGGACCTGGATTCAAGCATGGCATTGAAGTTGACTCCTTTGAAAATATTGAAGTCTATAACTTAATGTGTGGTAAGTGTGAACAGGCATCTTTTCTCCCTTCTGAACACAGAGCTGGAATAGGATTATCAAAAGTAGGTCACATGTTGGGCACCTTTCTGGAAGTGATGATACAGCAAGACAGACCCTTATATTTCCACCTTTCTTCTTCCTGACCCAGAGTCACTGAAAAAATGTGCAGAACATAATCGTCTGATGACTGACCTGTTCCTTCCACTAGACTGCACAGTGGTGAAATACAACACTCAGAGTAGGCAGGTCTGTACATCCCAAGTGCCCAGTACTTTGCCAGGCCCTGGACTTCATTAAATGACAGTTGAACCAGATCAGGGTGGAAGCCAGAGAAAAGAGTTTGGGGTTGTGAAAGGTAGACAAAACAGGTGGATCCTCTGGTAGCAGTAATAGTTGAATGGATGGCAATGTCAAGGTTATAGAAATGGAGGAGGACATATTGAATATGTTCTTAGTTTACTCTGTACCTTCCAAATTAGTACTTTTATGGTTGAGTATTGCATTTTAAATATACTTCCTTTTTCTGATAACAATACTGGGCATTTGTAAAACCTTAAATATGTTCTAAGTATAATTATTTTAGTGAGAGCCTGTATACTTAAATGAGTTAATATATCCTAAAGCACTTAAACATGCCTGGCATATAATAAGCGCTTTAGTGTATAAGTGTTTGCCATCATTATTATCAAGAGCGTGAGTCTTAGACTTGGACAGAGCTGGTTTTGAATCCTAGGTCTACTACATTAGTAGCTTGAAATCTTGAGCTAAGCACTCTGGTTACAGGCATACCTTAGAGAAATCGCAGGTTCAGTTCTAGACCACTGCAATAAAGTGAATACTGTAATAAAGCAAGTCACATGATGGTTTTGGATTCCCAGTGCATATAAAAGTTACATTTATATTATACTGTAGTCTATTAAGTGTGCAATAGCTTCTGTCTAAAGAAACAATGTACATACCTTAATTAAAAAGTACTTTATTGGGGCTTCCCTGGTGGCGCAGTGGTTAAGAGTCTGCCTGCCAATTCAGGGGACACAGGTTCGAGTCCTGGTCTGGGAACATCCCACATACCGCAGAGCAACTAAGCCCATGCACCACAACTACTGAGCCTGTGTTCTACAGCCCATGAGCCACAACTACTGAGCCTGTGTGTCACAACTACTGAAGCCTGCGTGCCTAGAGCCTGTGCTCCACAACAAGAGAAGCCACCGCAATGAGAAGCCTGTGCACCTCAAAGAAGAGTAGCCCCACCTGCTGCAACTGAAGAAAGCCCACATGCAGCAATGAAGACCTAACGCAGCCAAAAATAAATTAATTAAATTCTTTAAAAAAAAAAAGTACTTTATTATTAAAACATGCTAACCGTCATCTGACAATGTGGGGTTGCCACAAACCAATTTGTAAAAAATGCAGTGTCTCTGAAGTGCAGTAAAATGAAGTACAGTGAAACGAGGTCTGCCTGTACTCATCTACCAAATATTGACAATAACTTATTAAATTGTTTTGAGGATTAAGTAAGAAAAATATATTAGCATACTGATTGGCATATAATAAGAATTCAACAGGAGATAACTATATTTGTTGTATACATTAAAATTTAGAAATTTTTATAGAGAAGTACAGCATGCATATCAGTATTTCCATTGAGAATAGCATGGTCATAAATACTCTACAACCTAAGAGAGAGAGATTTATAGTTTTATTTTAGGTAAAGAGTTAAGGACTCTTAAATAGATTTGGCTTTAAAAGATAAAATTCATAGTGCAAGTCTACTATTTATTTAGTTTTGAAATTTCTAAGTAAATCTTTATTTACCATTCTTGAAATTATGCAGATTTACTGAATTTGACACCAGCTCCTAATAATGGAACTCATGGAAGCCTTAACCACCTTCTAAAGAATCCTGTTTATACCCCAAAGCATCCCAAAGAATTCCGCTC
Organism: Mesoplodon mirus; assembly: GCF_964341445.2. Classification (NCBI taxonomy): domain Eukaryota; kingdom Metazoa; phylum Chordata; class Mammalia; order Artiodactyla; family Ziphiidae; genus Mesoplodon; species Mesoplodon mirus. Next base: position 31,047,741 of record NC_138986.1, on the reverse strand, counting down.
CTTGGTCCAGTGCCCCTTCACAAGAGCCCCCAGAGAGAGCCTTGATTGCTCGTGTGATCCCTCGGTAAGTAGTCCCAAGAAGTTTAGCCCTGTGGATATGATTTTTTAACACCCTCTGCATAGCATATGTTGTAGAAATACATAATGATTAAATTAAAATTTATGAGTGGGAGTAATAATATATTTATTTTCAATTCCAGTGACACATGCTGACCTTATTATTATTTATTTTTCCTGCTCTGGGTTTTTGCACTCTCGCTCTATTTTTATCCCCCTGTGTCGAGACTTGATTTGGCTGCAGGCTGGGAGAGGTCTAGCTGAGTCCTGAAATGTACTGAATCCCAGAATCCGTGCTGATATCGTAGCAGAGAGGTCTTTTATGAACCAATCACAATATTCCTTTTCTAAAATACACCCCAACCTATTTTAAATTCAGAGGGAAAATGTCATTTTTTGGCATGAAATGGATTTATGACACTTTTCCTTTTTTACTCCTATCTTAATATACAGTTGTTGTAAGGAGATGAAAATATATGACAAGTTATGAACAAAATCGAGAGTGTCCTTAAAAATAGACATTTGAGTAGCTCATCTTATGCTTTCCATTTTGCTTTAGGTTTAATTTAGACTTGTAAAAAGACTGTTAGAATAGAGATAAGAATTATAAAGCAGCAATTACATTCTTGTTTTCAATGACTTGTGTTATGTTATGCTAACAATTTTGTCTTTTTGCAACTGTTATCCCTATTCTTTTATCTCTTCTTCAAAAAAATAACTTTCACTTGCACAAAATGATTTTAAATTTATCTTTGTTCTATGGTGGAATACTTAGCCTGTAAAATTCATTTATTACAAAATGAAAGCATGTTTCTCAGTCCTTAAAAATTGTATCAATTTTTTAGATTTTGCCAATTGTGGATTTTCGGACACAGTTGAATCTGACAATGGCAGAAGGTAAGGCATGCTTAGTCTTGAGCCTGGGATGTGGAAGCAAGCTTTTTCTCAACAATGTGAACCACAGAATTAGTTTCGGGTCATTGTTTGAGAATAACCAACAAAATAAGGTAGTAATGGAGGACCACCTGATGAACCGGAGAGATTTCTTAGCTTGATAGTCTAGACTATTAGTCATAAGGAAAGAAGGCGTGTTTACAGTGGAAACAGCATGTAATACAATTAGTGGAAGCTGAATCACTCTTTATGAACTTAGTGGAGTGTTTTGAGATTTTGAAGATATTTATAGGTTTATACAATATTATAATAATAGATCCTCAGATTTCCATTTAAAATACCCATTAGCTTTCTATCTTACCTAATTCTTAGTTAATTATAAGGGAGTATAAATTGATTTATTTATCTAAAGTTATTTCTTCATGACTTTTGAATGAAAATTACGAATATGCAGGCAGCTGATGAAATGTGGATATTTAGCATCACTTTGACACAGTCTCTGATCCTTAAGTTACTTGGCTCACAGCTTTTTCTTGCTGAAATAAAAAGGTGAATTATGCATTCATATATGCAGAATGAATGAAGTTCTGCATTCATTTATATGAATGAAGTTCTATTCATGTAGAACTTCTCTATATAAAATCTCTGCAAGTGTTCAGATTAGAGAAATCTCTGATGGCCCCAAGGTGGCAAAGTTTTGTGGTGAAAAGTGACACCTTGGAACTGAGTAGATATGGGTTTGCATATGAGCTTAGGAACCGTATGTCCCTGGAGAAAGCATTTACTCTCTATACATTGCTGTCTTCTCATCTATAAAATGGGCATATAACCTTAATTCTTAGGGCTCTATAAGAATTAAATTCAATGATGTATACAAAGAACTCTAAAAAAGCATCTGATGCTTGGAAAAAGGGGCAGTAAACGGTATACATACTATTGTCGTTTCATTCAGTGTAGTCTCATAATCTCAGTTTTGAACTTTTGCTTTCCAGGTACACACATCATCCAGAAAATTTTCCTTCTGTAGTGTATCCTGGAAAATAAGTAATAAAGACAATGTTAAAGTATTTTAGTAATATAATTTAAGTCCTAATTGCTGAAATTCCTAGCAATTTCATGTAGTATCTTGTGATATCTTAGTATTACATTGATCTTTCAGAATCTTCATAGGCAAAAACTGCAGTGAACTCCTTTTTTAAAAAATTGTTTATAGTTCTGCTGTTTGTGATTAGTTTAATTTTATAGTTACAAATAATTTTTCAATAGGGTTAAGTAGAGGAAAGAATTAGATCAGTGTATCATTATGTATTATCATATCATGCACACTAAGTATATTTGAATGGTGGTTTCATTTTCCCCCTGTGACCCAAGAGAAGGCCATTAAGCGTGGCACTCTACCTTATGGAAGACCCAGAGTTCTCTGGAAGAACAGCACTGTCTGTCTGCTTTACCAGCACCAGTTTGTGAGTGGTTACAGCCATGACATCCTGATGCCCCTTTGGACAGCCTACACCATCGACAGAAATGCAAGTATTTGTCACCTCTTTATCTCTGTGTGGTTATTTTATATTATCATTAAGCAAAACATTGAAAGCATAGTTTCTCACTGTCAATCTTGGCTCTGTAATCAGTTCCCAAATTAGAAGATCACTGAACTGAGAGTCAGAAAAATTAGATTCTGGTTCTAGCTCTGCTGCTAACTAGCTACGTAACTTTGACACCCAGAGCAAACTTCTTCTGTGAAATGAGGGTGTGCAGTGAAGATTTCTCCCTTGCTTTTGTTTTTTCTCAGTTTTAATATTTGATGATTCTAATTTCTAATTTAATGAACTCAGTTTTACAATCAGTTTATCTCAAAATACATAGCTGTGTAAGTACAAGGATTTCCCTTGGCTGCCCAAATCTTAGGGGGTCCTCAGTGATGGAGAAGGCCATTAAATCTCAGTTACCTCACTGTGTATACCACCTATAGGAAGACACCCAGACCAAACCAGGGAAAGGTCAGGGATCCTGTCTACCACCCAGACTAGAAGAGTTTGGCCTTGAAAGAAGTAGGGGAAAATATCCCAGAATAAGACCACCATTCCCCCTCACTCTCGTCCCTTGGGTGCAGTGGTAGAAAGATAAATGATGAAGGAAATAGGCCTTAAGAAAGAGAATGGAAGGAGGAGATGAGATTTAGATCTTATCTGGAAGTGAAGTTTTAAACTAGACTGACCAGATTTTCAAAAACTGAAAATGTCTGGCAAGCTATAGGATGCCCTTAAGGGATGGAAAGGGGATTTGAGAGAGCTTAGTTGACTATAGCCATTAGATTTTAAAAACAGAGCTTTTGTTACTACTCACTAAGACTGCTAAATAAAAAGATAGGGAGACGTGTATATATGTGTAATTTCTGTGTCTATATATAGATATATTGAATACACACAGACATTTCACGTATTAACATGTTTTTACCTTAATTTGATTTTTAATTTTTAAAGAACATCTTCAAACACTTTAAACACATTTTACTTGACTTTGTAGTATATAGCAGTTTACCCAGTGTTTTGTAGGTCTCCATCCTATTTATTGTTGTTTAATACCTTAATTATGGTGTTCTTGGACTCTGAATTTTCAGTTTTCTTCTATAATGAAAGCTGCAAAAATTCAGAGTCATCACTACTCCTGAGATATTCATATCGAATTGCTGTTCAGTGGCTTTTCTCCACCCCCTAAGCCCCACTACTTTTGCTGTTGTGGCTGTGTTGGATATGAAAGAGTCTCATCTCTAAAAATCAGCAATTCACTACACAAAAGTTTGAAACTGAGTAGACAAAAACATTATAAACAAAATTAGCACAACATAGTAGGAAAATATTTGCACACATATGATTAATACCCTAATATTGTAAAGAGTTCTTACACTTGGGTTAGAAGCAAGATGAATACTCTCGTAGAAAAATGGAAAATGGTGAAGGACATGAACCGACAGCCAGAACTCCATGATTTTAACTTGTGGTTCACCTTTAATATTTATAAAACTCTCTCTTTTTCTTCCGTATGCCTGATCCCTGATGGTCCTTTTCATTTTGTTCTTCAGGATAGTTTCTCTACAGAAGACTTTTCCAATTGTCTTTACCAGGATCTCCGAATTCCTCTTAGACCTGTCCATAAATGTTCGTTTTATAAAAATAACACTAAACTGAGTTATGGGTTCCTTTCCCCACCACGTAAGTCTCTTCCTCTTTGACCTTCCCTTCCCCTTATCTTCTTTCTCTCTTGAATTTCCTTTTCTTTCTTATGGGGCAGTGTATGTCTTGTTTATTTATTGGTGAAAACTGTGAATGGGAAATAGAACTATTAGGGAAAATTTTCAAGTGTCTAAAACTTGAGTTTTGGAAACCTTTTTACTTTTGTTTGGAGGGTGATGGATTTAGTGCAGGCACTGTAGGTAGAACATTCTTCACTTTTCTGCGTTTCTTTTAAACAGAATTTGGGAAAACTCAGGTCAGAAGGATGCATCAGGATTCTTAGGAAGGAGATACCATTTTGTTGTTTGAAAAGGAAAATGTGACTTGTCAAAGAATTAGGTAAAGGGAGAGCCTAAGTGTGCTTGTTCTTTCACTGATACAAAGCCCCTAGGGAATGGCTTTTTTTGAAGTTAAGTGTTCTGTTTTCAAGTGGCAGACTTGTATGTTAATGAGAAGACAATTTGAATCTGTCCTAAAAAGGCAAAACTCAGAAGCCTCTAGGTGCTCAAATACACTCAATATCCAATCGAGTCCCCAGAGCAAGCTTCTGAAGTCAGAACTTGGCTATTGCATTATAAAAATAGACAGGTCTAAGCCAAAAGTGCACACAAAGAAGCCTTGTACAGCATTTTGAGGCAGACATCCTGTGATGTTTTTTCTAGTTAGTAGGTGTTGTTCTGAAGCCAGATAGTCTCTTTTTTCTTTTCACTCTGAGAGAGTTTAAGGAAAGAAGATTGTCAACACAATATACTTTAGTTGAAATAAGGCAAATGAGGTAAAATTTGAATATGTTTAATTTGGGACCTTCATATTAAAGATTCTGTTTCATTGATAAATTCATCTTGAAGAAGAAAAGATCCAAATATTTTGCTTTTTTTTTTAAGGGACTTGACCAAACACATTGCATTTCCCCTTGACCCGGTACCTGGGAAAGTTTTCCAAGTTTAAGATGATACTCAGCTGATGTTTTTAAATGCCTCCCATGAGAAAGTATAATTCCTAGTGTTATTTGTGAAGAATGAAATAGTTGACTTTGTTATTTTCTTTGTAGAATTAAATAAAGGTTCAAGTCAAGTATATTGTGAAGCATTACTTACTACTAATATAGTGCCCATGTACCAGAGTTTTCAAGGTAAAAATTTTTAATCTTATATCTCATAATTTCAATGAATTTCCCTAAATTATAGGTATGATTTATATGTAATAAGACTGATGCTCTAAATTAAATGACTAAACATCAGATATGTTCTTATAGGTTTGTTTAACTTTGAGAATACCAGAACACAAAAAATTCTACAAGTATTAGAATTATGATATATTCCTATAGTTATTATTATGCTTTGTACTTAAGTGTTTACAAGCATTTCTGGTGGAAAAAATATGTAATGTTCTTCCTAAGTTATGTAGCTAATACGGTCTACTAACATACTAAATTTCAATCTATTGTACTATTTAACTATTTGGAAGTTCTTGATAATTGTTTTTTATTTTAAAATGAATAGATTTTACATCATTATTAATTATTGTAATACTTGACTCTTATAAGAATAAATATACATTTATACTTTGTGACATATAGAATTTCAAAATATAGAGCATACAAGGAAAGTTTTACTCTAATTTACCTCTAGAATGCTTTTGAATATTTCAAAAAATTCAGATATTAACAATAAATTTGAATAACCTGCCTTGTTTGTGTTCATGATTTTTTTTTATGCTTAATGATGATGTGTGATCACAGCTTCATGATAATGCACATGTTTAAGGATGCCTGAAGTAGAGTTGAATTCAGCATTTGCTGGTTAGTCCTTCCAAGGGCCAAAGCTGAACAGTGTATTCTTGGCCAAACTTGACTTTATCCCTAATTATGACAAACGCTAATTTTGAATCATGGTGTTGATTTATTTCACATGACAACATGGCACCTTGTTCTTCTGAAACTATACTGTCTTTCTTCTTGTTTCAGTTATATGGCACTACTTTCATGGCACCCTACTGCAAAGGTATGCTGAAGAAAGAAATGGTCTCAATGTTGTCAGTGGTCCCGTCTTTGATTCTGATTATGACGGACATTATGATTCCTTAGAGACTCTGAAACAGTAAGAACGTATTTCATTTACTCTTAAAAACAGCTCTCAAGTGAGATTACCATCCAGCTGAGTCAGCAGAACCTTTTCTATCTGATACTGTTCATATTTATGTACATGACATTTCTGATTACGCTGGAAGCCCCTTGAAATATCTGATTAATTTTGATGTTTTGCTCAGTGTTAACTATTTTTTAGATGAAAGTAGTGTTTATCGCCCACTCAGCTCAGATGAATAATTCTGTAGTTCATATTAAATACTGAACTCTGCCTTTGTTAAGAAAATAACATCAGTGTTGAAAATCTCTCTGTGTGGCTATTGTTAAGATACTGTCTTAACTTGCATACTGCCAATTAGAAGATGAAGAATGATATAGTGTGGCTGGAGGCATCCTGAGTCAAGGAAGCAGAAGGCTTATAAAGCGGTAGTGCCCCAGGATTGCCTCTGGTCTAATATCACAGCTTTTACCCAACTCTGCCGGGAGGGGAATGATACAGTGACCTTCTTGAGAAACCATCAGTGGTGCTGTTTTTATAAAGGAGATGGGAAAACATTTTAGAGACTAGTTAATCTTTATTAAAACAATAATTACAAGATTTTTGGAAGCAATTTTGCTATTCAGACTGTAAAAAAAAAGAGAATGAAACATCCACTGAGATTCAGCCCCTTTCTGAGAACCACTCTCTCAGGCAGATTTAGGGATTACTCTTTACACACATATAACTGTGACCACTTTAGTTTGTAAAATTACATTTTTCTTTTTTTTGTTTTTTACTATATCCCTTGAGGCATAAGGGTCCCATGTAAATGCCTCAGAGATGACAGCAATAGAATGGGTAAAGAAGAGAACTTATACCTTTCCCATTCACAGCTTTAACCAGAGCACTGTTTCCATCTATTTTATGTATCATGGTTCCACATACGATTATGTTTTAAAACAATGATACCAGTACCTTAAATTTTGAAAGATGCTAAAATACCAGCCAAACAAATCTAGTTTGTTTTTTTTTTAAATTTCAAACAAATCTAGTTTTGAGACCAAAGGAAATGGCAGAATTAAGGTGAGGTAAAAGTGTCACTTGGGACATCTTTGAGAGTATGCTTCAATTAAAAAAAACATAAAGTTATGGGATAGGAAAGAAGATCCAGGTAAAACATAGGAGAATTCATAGGTTCTCTGAAGGATCTAGAATAAAAAAGTCCCAAACCAGTTCTCTTTCACTCTCTGTTCATAACTGCCTAGAATATAAAAGACTATCAGTAATGCTTTAGAGTCTTGGTTGTACATATTCAAAATTGACATTTTTCTCTTTAGTGTCTCAATTTCAGTTTGTTAATGTAGAATTACCCCCCAAAATCCAAAGTTTAATAAATTTCTATAGAAAATCACATTATGTGGATTGTGTTTAGCTGTCTTCTAATTCTTATTCTTTCTCCATCTGGCAGAAAATGTTGAGGTATTATGATAACTAGCTTCTTACAGTATGTTTAATTATTTGACTGAATTTTTGGGGGGATGTATTGTATTAACAATATACTTGAGTGAAATATTCAATAAGAGGAAGATAGTTATTTCTTTCTTAAACTTAAAGAAATAAAGTTATTTCTTTCTTACCATATTTTACAGAAACAGCAGAATCATCCGTAATCAAGAAATCCTGATTCCAACTCACTTCTTCATTGTGCTAACAAGTTGTAAAGATACATCTCAGACTCCCTCACAGTGTGAAAATCTAGATACCTTGGCTTTCATTTTGCCTCACAGGACTGATAACAGTGAGAGCTGTGCTGTAAGTAACCTTTTTAAATTTACCTTAAACACTGATACATAAATATGTTTGTGTGTGTCATATCTAACATAACTGGTATATACATGTACTTCAAAATTATAGGATGGTTTTAAATTTGATCCTCTAAGATGACATATCTTCAGAGAAGATCATTCTTGTCTGTTAAAAGCACTAACAGTAAGATCAAAATGTCAAAACTTAGTGACTTCGTATGGCTTAGCCATTAAATCCATGTATGAATTCTGGGCCCTCCCCTGCAACAAAAGGCAGCAATAGACTTATGCTTACATTTCACTGACCACAATGATGTTAAGTGCCATGAATTAGGCATTGAGTTCCTTTTCCATCTGTACCATTCCAAAAGCTATTTTACCGATATCTTAAATACAAGCATTTAACAAATTCTATAATGGCAGTGTAATTAGAAGACACTAAATATTGAACATGAACCAGAAAGAGGATTATTTGAAGGTGTATCACACATACTTACAGAAATAGTGACTAAGGATTAGCTGGATATTGGCCTGAGACAACAGATCCCTTGTGTGTACTTTTTATTTATTCCTGTAAATATTGGAACAGATGGCAGATATCTACCGGCCAAGTAGTCTATTGAGTCAGGGCTATTCCCCTGAAAGCCAGAGTGAGGACTGCTGCAGAGGAGGAGACTGAATGGAGCAGCAGTTTTGGGTAGTGGATGATTGGAGGCTAATGGGAAAGTAGAAATTATTGGTCTGTTCCTTTTTATGTGAAAAGTCTATATTTACCATTTCCAACTAATAATATCTTAAGGGTACATGGACCTTTATTGAAGTATGCCTTTAAAGTATAATCATAGCACACCAACCAGTGGATATGCTCTTTATCTGACTTTCTCCAGTAGCCATTTTCAGAAATATGTATACCAACACATGGATGTATGATTTCCATTCCCTATTACCTGCCTTAGCTACCATCTCTGCTTCCATGTTCCAGAGCATAAGGCTTTAATTCTCTTTTGATCTCGTATTAGCTAAAACTTCACTACCTCACCAGAAATGAAAGTGCGTTTTACCACTTCCCCTAGTCCTTTCTTCATCGCAACCACATAGATAACTGATTTGGATAAGAACTAGCATTTGTATAGTGCATTTGCACACATCATTACATTTGATCTTCAGAGTAACCCAGTAAGGAGGGTGCAGGTAAGAGAATTAGGATTCAGATGTTAAATAACTTGCCTCAGTTTACCTGGTAGGATAATGGTAGAAACAGGACTTGAATCCAAGTTTCTTTATGCTAATTTCCATATTCTTTCTACATGGCCTGTTGCTTCTGTTTTCTAACATTTTTAAACTCCATACTGTTGCTGTTTCTTGCACCAAAGTAATAGAGGAACATCTGTTCCACATATACTTTTCCCAAATTTGATACATCTATTAAACAAACATGCATGGTACGTATTAGATAGCGAGCTACTCAAGAGCAGGGATTATACCTAACAACTCTTGTGGTATCCGCCATTTAAGACCCAAGGTGTCACGGCTGATTAAAATGGAGATGAAAAGTTCATAGGGAAGGTTAATTGACTGCTCTCCAGTGACTCGTCTTCCTTTCCCACCCTCATAGCATGGGAAGCATGATTCCTCATGGGTTGAAGAGTTGTTGAGGCGACACAGAGCTCGAATCACAGATGTTGAACACATCACTGGACTCAGCTTCTATCAAGAAAGAAAAGAGCCAATTTCAGACATTTTAATGTTGAAAACACATTTGCCAACCTTTAAGCAAGAAGGCTGATGTTTTCTATTCCAAAACCACGCCGTAAATCTTTTTGAAAGAACCTTCTGTTTTATATATCCTGTATTTACACTATTGCATTGTTTGGAGACTGTTGACCAGAGTTAGAACTGGGAATCCTCTTGTGATACACAACTATCTCAGGGAAACTTGTGGCCTCCGCGTAACAGTAGGAAAGTGTTCCTGTTGAGTCACGCACGTGTCTGAATGTGTAAGAATTGTTCAGATTTGGGAATAAAGACAGACCATACCTAAAACTGCTCTTCTACTTCTCTTAAGGGCAGAAGTAGCTGTGAACATTCTCTGGACACCAGATGTTTGAATCTTACTATCATTAATAAACTTCTGTGATGCTGGCAAACACTACACTAATGAGTAGGATTGGAATAGGCCATGTTTCATTCATTTCTTCACAAGAATTTAAAAGTGATTCTGGATTCTTTTTAACTTGGAGTTAATTTTGATTTTAATCATCAAAGTTAATGGAAGCAAAAATATTTGAGGCCCTGTTTCTATCTTTTCTGTACAGCCCCTCAAAAGCCAAAGTATGTAATCTTGTGTTATTTTTTTAACTGTGACTGGGCGTCTTCAGATTTAATGATTCTTTCAAGTTAAACTTTGAGGGAAGACCTGTATTGAGTACATCTTTTTATAAAATTTTACTTAACATTTGTACCAAAGAAGAAAAATATTCCCATCCTTCTCACTGGTATTTAACATAGGTTGAAAATAACTCCCAAAATGGTTATTTTAGACTGTTAAAAGTGTGTCTTGTCTTAGTGAAGCTTCACAGAGCTTGTCAACTCATGCAAGGTGGCATTTTTCATCCAGAGAGTAGGAATGTTTTCCTCTGTGCACAAAAAATGATGCTACCAGCAGCAGAGCTATACTGTTCTGAGCTGTTCATTTTGAAGTTCCATTGATTTGAAGAGAATGTGTTACCATCATTTTATATCTTCTCGGTAGTCATGGTAAATGAACTTGATTTCTCTGCTTTATAGACTATACCTTTAGTACCAACCTGTGGACTTTCAAAAGCTACATTCACTTTTAGGCTACTTGGGTCTGATATAAGCGCTATATTAATACAACAAAGATCTGTATTTGTCCTTCATATGATACTTGTTCTTCAAAAGCATAGGGGCCACAAAGACCTAATTTAGATAATACAATTTGCATCTGAAAATTATTTACTAATTTAGAAAGTCTCACTGGTTTTAGTCCCACAGATCCCTAAGGTTCTGTACATTTTTTTCCCCCAGTCTGTTTTTTTCTCTGTTGTTCAGATTGGGTAATTTCTATTGCTCTGTCTGTCTTCAAGTTCACGGATTCTCTCCTCTGTCTAATCCATTCTGCTGTTGAGCCCATCCACTGGTTTTTATATTTCAGCTATTGTGTTTTTTTATTTCTAAAATTTCCATTTAATTCTTCTTTGTAGCTTTTATTTCTTTGCTGAGAAATTTTATCTCTTTGCTGAGACTTTCCATTTTTGCATTTGTTTCAGACATATTCATAATTGCTTATTGAAGATTTTTATGATGGCTGTTGTAAAATCCTTGTCAGATAATTCCTACACGTGTCATCTTTGTGTTCGCATCTATTGTCTTTTTTCATTCAAGAAGATTTTTCTGGTTCTTGTTGTAGTGAATGATTTTCAACTGAAACCTGGATATTTTAGGGATTATGTATGAAACTATGGATCTTATTTAAACTTTCTGTTTTAGCTGACTTTCTCTGTCATCACCCTAGCAGGGGAATTGTGGGCACTGTCTCATTATTGCCAGGTTCCTTACTCAGCCTCTATTGACATGGGGTAAGAGGGGACCCTTGTTACTAGGCAGGGTGAGAATTCAGCTTCCCACTGGGTCTCCATTGATGCTTCCCTGGCTGAGATGTGCAGGGCACCTTGTTACTTCCCCCTTGTGGTCTCCACTGATGTTGTGGACAGGGGTGGCAGGGAAAACTTTATCACTAGGTGGGAATGAAATTACCAGGTTCCTACTCAGTCTCCTCTGATGCTATCCTGGCAGAGGACTTGGGGCACCTTTTCAGAACCTGGCAAACCACTGTCTTTGCTGGCATGGGTGGGATCATGGTCTTTTATGTGGTGTGTAGTTGGAGTGGAGCAGTTATTGTTTTCTCCCTTGCTAGGCCACTCCTCTTCTGGTCCTTTGGCTGGTGAGATAGCAGGCCTTTCTTGGGACTTCTTTTTGTCTGTACTCGTTGACATTTCAAGGTTGCTGACTTCTTCAGCAACAAGTCTGGCATATATGAACTAAAAGAAAACCCAGCAGAACTCATTACAGTGTTGTTCCTTGGGTCCCGAGATCCCTAGCCTGTCTGCCTTCTCCTCTCCACCTTTCAGAATCTTCCTATGTTTGTTTTATATATAATAATGAAGATTTTTATCTGCACTTAGCAGAAGGATATCTACTTCTTTATAGAAGTGTCTCATTGATTTTTATATATTTTTCAAAACACATGCAGACACAGTTGCCTCTACATAGAGCATCTTAGCAGATCTTAATTAAATGGATAGATGCCTTTCTCCTTTGCCAGACAGCAAGAATACAGAGAAAAGCAAGTTACAATCCTTCCAGTCTTGGTGAGAGAGAGGAGGCAGCAGAAGTGTAAATGATCCCTAAGAGATGGTAAATGTTATAATGGAGCCGTGGGCAGGGTGCCAGGGAGTACAAAGCAGGCACTGGGTGCTGCTTGGCAGTATCAGCAGTGGCTTCCCAGAGGTGGTAATGATTGGGCTAGGACTTGAAGGATGAATTGGAGCTCTGCAGGTGAATAGGTGAAAAAATGGCATTCTAGCCTCCCTTGGGTGGATACATTTGGGGCATTTTTCCATTTACTGGTACTTCTGATATTTTCTACAAGTGTCACTGTGACCAACTTACAATATACAACTATTTCATTTTTCTTACTTTGTTAATCTCCCGTTCTTAAAGGAAATGTCAGACTATAAATTCTGTGCTGATTCTTTAAAGGAAAAGGCATCCACATCTGTTCCTACTTAGCTTTCAGTTGCTCTTATACGATGTGCTTTTGCTTTTCTCGTCTTGAAAGAGACCCTTTCTTGCACTCTTTCATCTACTTAAGACATGTGACTAGTCCCCAGTTTGAATGGTAAATTCACATGATCATATATGGAAATGTATGTATCCTACTTTTTTCAATAAAGGCTATTCTTTCCTTTTCAAATGCACAGCAAAACCTTTATTTATCCCTAATTTTGCTGCCATACCTCCAGTCAGTACTTCTTAAATGAGGTAAGTAACTCTCATACATAATTTTCTACCTGGTTAGTTTATTCATGGCAGAGCAAAAAATCAGGTGAAACCTAAAAATATTTCCAAGAATCAGAGAAAAGAGGGCAAACCTTAGGGGGAAGAAGGCGAATGTTCAGGTTCCAGCAGGGTAAAGAGATATGCAGAGCATGGTTATGCCAGTTGGCCTGGTTGGTCCTGTTTAAGGAGATAAGACCCCACCGGGATAGAGCTGAACCACTGAGTCCTCCAGGATAGGCTATGGCCACTCCCCCTTGACTATTTTCTGCCATTAGCTGCAATAACTGTCCAGCCGGGATCTGTGGGTACATGTTTATCTGCAATTGAAACTGTTGTTTGAACTTGGAAACTAAATGTGATTATACTTCACGCTGAAGCCTATCACAGGAATTTGGTGTGTGGGTGCTTTCATAAGCACCAAGTTAAATTTTATCATGGCTATAGTCCAAGGGCATTTTCCCTGATTTTTTGGCCAGTCTAAATATTGTAAGGTAGGGAAAAAAAAAAAAAAAAACTTCTATAGAATAAGTGTCTCTAAGCTAAGAAATGTGAATTTACAAATAAAAGTTGTATATACAGAATCTTGGCTGCTTTCCTGCCTGGATGTGGATGTGTGTTTGGAGGGTGGGGTCAGGAAGGGCGGGGTGTTTCTCCAGGGATTAGTGCTGAGTACAAGGGTTGTAGACAATTAACTCCAGCTGTGTTGTCAGGAGGAGGAAAGAAGATCCGAAGTTCATTTCAGGTTCACAGAGTTAACCATTTCTGATTTGTGACCTATATCCTTGTTTGCGGTATTTTAATTACATTTAGTCGTACTTCTAGGTAACAATGAGTGACAAGCATATATAAATATCTTTCCAGTATTTCAAATGGTCTGAAACCAGGAGGAAAGTCTCCACCTTGTAACTTCCATAGATTTTTTTCAACATAAAATTTTTGCATTTATCCTTTCTGTGATAGATAAATAATGAGTGAAGAAAAAAGATATTTGCTAGAAATCATATCTGTACCAGAAACCATAGAGGTATGAAATACGTTTTAGTGTACTAGAAATGAAAGAATCTCTGGAATAGGTATTATACCCATGGGATGGCAAAAGGAAGCAATGTAATCCTACCCCAACGTGGTTGTTTTAAATTTAACTTCATACTTTCACTCAAATCCTCAATTCAAGGGGCAATTTGGAGATTTTAATAAAAATAACACATTACTTTAAAAACTCATATCCAATTTCATTATATATCAGAAATTCAGAACTCAGAATAGACTTTGGCTTTCACAGAATAGAGATACAAAACAATTCAATAAACATCCAGGAAATGAGATTTTTACATCTCTTGATAATTTTGCCCCATCATGTCTAGGTATTTTTCACTATCAAAAATCGTTTATGCCTACACTTAGATGGCATTGCGCTGGGTTTAAAGGAAGCAAAACACGTCTCAGGGGCTTCCCTGGTGGCGCAGTGGTTGGGAGTCCACCTGCCGATGCAGGGGACGTGGGTTCGTGCCCTGGTCCGGGAAGATCCCACATGCCTCGGGCGGCTGGGCCCGTGAGCCATGGCCGCTGAGCCTGCGCATCCAGAGCCTGTGCTCTGCGGCGGGAGAGGCCACAACAGTGAGAGGCCCGCGTACTGCAAAAAAAAAAAACAAAAAAAACAGGTCTCAGAACTGAACGTTTATAAGCTAATAAAAACTTGAAACAAATTTAAATAAATGAGAACAAAATTTTCTCAGTCCAATGAGTAGATCTCATTGCTCAAATTTTCACAATTTAAAAAAATCTCAAAATTCTCAATCATAAACTATTCTATACCTTGACACAATTTCATTCTTCTGAAGAGTTACTTTTATTAAGGTCAAAACAGAAACAGGCTGGTAGATCTCTGGGGCTTTTATTTGTGTACTTGTTTGTTTTTAAGATAACGCCACTTTTTAACTTAAAGCACACTTTAAGACACTGCAACTAGATTAGATTCAATTAGGTCAAGATTGACAATAAATGTCAAAGCTGTGCTTACTCTGTGTCAAGGAATTAGGCATTAGAGATAAATTGGGGAACAGGACAGATGGGATGCCTGCACCCTTGGTACTTCCTTATCAACCTCTTAAGTTCTAGCCCAATGCACATGTCCTTTTGAAACCTCGTCTCTGTCCCGCTAAGGGATCGATCATGGGATCATACCCTCCTAGACTTTGGAGATTATAAATAGCACATGCCCTCAAGGCTAGACATTCTTACGTAGTTGCACCCAACTGCCCATGTTCCATAACCTGGGCACAGTGTTGCTAGATGGCATCGAGACCTACTAAGAGATTGTCCCCAACCCCTCTCTTCCGCCACCGCCCCGCACCCCCACCCCATGCTAGGTCTAAATACATGGCTTGCTAAAGGCAACCTGCAACCGTAAAAGGAAATAAAATGATTTTAAGGTGATGTGGTTATAGGTATAAGGGGATTGTTGGCTTCTACTTGGGGCTTCCAGGGAGGGACCTGGCAGGATTGTCTCCTAAAGAGAACACATTACCACAAACCATATAAGGAAAATGAGAAGTCCCAAGAAGCTGCATCATCTATACTTTTCCCAGCCTGTGATCTTCTGTTAAATTTGCTAAGACTGTATCCTTTGAGCTTATCTCCAAAAGCTATAACTTTGATGAGATATATATTGAGTGATGTTGAATGTGCTCTTTCACCAGGAGTGCAACTCTATACTGTGGGATTTCTTTCCTCCCAGTGGTTGTAACCGTCAAAGAAAATTAGTCAATTTAAGAAAGAATTGGAAAATTTTATTGGAGCCAAATTTGAGGATTATAACCCGGGAAGAGCATCTCAGAAAGCTATGAGAACTGTTTTGCCTGTTAGAAGTCAAGACACAGTTCATATAAGTTTTTTTAGACAGATGGCTGTACATTAAATGATGTATTATTGACAGTTTACATAATCCAGATTTAAGTGCCATGATGGTGGGTCATATGATCCTTTACAAGATTAAGAAGGAATGTTATCTTCTAAGGACTTGTCTTGTTGATGCTAGGAGAATGTTGCTGTTTATGGTTGAGCAGGTATTCCTGCTGAAGGGGAAGGTTTGGTAAATGCATAATGCAGATACACAATGCACAGTGGGGGGAGAGGGGAGGCCAAAGGGTAGAAAAGAATTTTTATGTTTAAATTTTTCCTGTCTTGCCATAAATATGAATTTTATTTCACGTAACTCTCATTTGGGATTTAGCATGCTTCTTAAATTGATATATTCCTTTCATTTATTGTCTTGTCTGCAAAGTCATCTGTCACTGAGAACAGAAATAATCTTTATATCCTCTGTTTCTAGCACAATGCCTGGCACATAGTAGTTGCTCAATTTAAAAAATGCCCAGGTGAATAAAAACCAATGAGATGATCCTAGCAAAATATCCATTTAAGATAGCCAGGGAATCACAGGTTACAGAAATGCAGCTGGAGGACAATCACACTGAAATTAATTATTCTTTGCATCCCTAGTTTTTAAGTGCCATATGGAATTTTCAATGGGATATTTTTTAACAAGAGTTCATCTATAGATATGTTTCTAGTGCACAATGCAGATTTTAAAAAATAATAATAAACAAAAGATCAAGAATGCCTTTCAAGGGTCATTCACAGTTGTTTCATTGACTACATCCTGTGGAAAGTATGATGTCTGGTGAACTGAAAACGAAACAAGGAACTCTTCAGAGTTTTGACGTGTCAAACGAAAACCTCTCCATAAAGCACACAGCGTTTCTCCAGTAACAAGCTGCTGTCATAAACATTCAATGGCAAAGGTGAAGGTGCGTGGGAGTGTCATCCATGCGATGTAGCCCAGGCCCCAGGAGCAAAAACTGTTTTTTTAACTATACAGGCTAGTTGTGTTTTATCAACAGGCTGCCACAGGCTGCTTGGATCAACTGGCTTGATCCAAGATGGTGGACAAAGTAGGCTAAATGTCACCACTTTCCTTGCCTTGATTTATCTCTGTGTTTCCATACCAACCCCTGAAAGCTGAAAGACACTTCCCCTGACACATCTCTGTGTTTGTTTCAAAAGTACCTGGTGTTGGGCAGAGGTGCTTTGCAGCTGTACTAGGAGAGATACATGCTTTGAGAGATACACAGCAGTCAGCTGCTCCAAACCTGGCCCTGACTTGACCACAGGACCACACCTGTGCAGATGAAAACTGGAGGAGTCTAAGAGTTACCTTTGCATCATCCCCATGCTAAGGTCTTCGCCCAACAGGGGGATTTGTACTCTGCTTGCACAATTGGTGCCGTGTGCAAAGGAGTGTGGGAGACCACGCATGCCTGGGGTTCCCCTGGAAATCTCCACCCCTTTCCTAGTGCCTTGATGACCTGTCTGACCCTTAAAATTCCCTTACTCCCCTCCCTTAGAGGAGACGGTGCCTTTAGAGCATGAGCTCTCCTTCTCCATTCTCTGGCCATTGAATAAAAGCCTGTCTTGCTTGCACCAAACTCAGTTTCATTATTGGCAGTGTGAACCTGAGTGGGAAAGAAGCCCCTGACCGAGCTTGGGGGTGGCGGTGGGGGGGCCTTGGTTCAGCTAGGGCCCCAAGAGGGGGCCTTACATCTCATACAGGAGAATATCTTAGTTCTCATGTTCATCAACTCCAGGTAACACCTGCTGCTGTGGGGGAAAGCAAATCAGCCTGGAAGAAATAAGTAGGTGGTAGCAACCACACTGGAGCTTCTGGAACAGACAGACTTCAGGCAACTTCCCTTTACCAAAGAGGAGAGATTTTCCTCTTTCCACACCTTCCTCCTATCTTTGAAATTTAGAGCAATGGAATCTAGCATTGGCTAAGATAGTAGTGAACCAAGAAGTGTTAGAGGTGGGTGAAATCATCCCATCCATCTCTGATGGAAGGTTGACAAATGATTAAACTTAAATTCTCAAATAACCAATGAATCAGTAATATTATTATGATAACAAAGATCTTGAGATCAAATGTGATGTTAATTATAATAACTACCCATTACTGGGTACTTATTTTTTTCCAGACATTGTGCTAAATGATTTACATATATATTCTCAACAATCCTGTAATGTGAAAATACTCATCTAACCATAGCTAGGGGGTTACCCCTGGCAAGGATTTGAACCCAGGTTCTGGCAAAGTTCATACATTTAAGGAGTATGTCATATTGCCTTCTTAATAAACACATTGAAAATGTTCAAGTTCATCAAGTTGTACTCCATCAGTAATTGAACTCTGAAACAGTTCTTGAAATAACTTTATTAATAGTGTATTAATAGTATGAAATATCACCAATTTAAAAAAAAAAGCACTTAGGGACTTCCCTGGTGGCGCAGTGGTTGAGGGTCCGCCTACTGATGCAGGGGACGCGGGTTCGTGCCCCGGTCTGGGAAGATCCCACGTGCCGCGGAGCGGCTGGGCCCGTGAGCCATGGCTGCTGAGCCTGCGTGTCCGGAGCCTGTGCTCCGCAACGGGAGAGGCCACAGCAGTGAGAGGCCCGCGTACCGAAAAAAAAAAAAAAAAAAAAAGCACTTAAAACAAAACAAAGATACGTTAACCCTCAATTGAAAAATGGGCAAAAGTCTGGATTAAGACATGCACAGGAAAGAAATGAAAAGAGAAAACATAAATGCATAAAATGTTTTAATTCATTAATTAACATATTTTTGTGCTTACCATGTAGGAAAATGATTAAAAAGATGCAGATCTCCAGTGTTTCAAAGTTATAGGCAGTCAGACCTTGAGGAGGACAGCACAACATAAGATGCTATGACATCTCTGACGGCAATTTGATAGCTGTGTTCTGAAAGTCTAAAAATTGTCCACAAACACTTCAGTCTTCTGTATGAAGAACTTTTAGTTCTTCAAATTTGTTCTGAAGAAGACATGATTCAACTGCTGGAAGATACAAAGTCATGCTCAGTCGAAATGGTTGACTATTACTAGAGAAACAGTAATGGTATAGTATATTCATATAATAGAATAAACTCTTAAAAAGTGATGCTTATCTAAATTTACTAAAGTGGAAAACTTCACACCATAGGAATTCAAAATGACAGCTTCTAAAATAGCATATGATAATTTATCGATTCTGGTGAAAGGAAAAATAAAATCCCCTTTCCTCCTCTTTCCCCTTCTTCTTTCTTCTCTTCCTTTTCTTCTCTTTCTCTCCTCTTCAGTGTCATCCCTCTCATTGTTCCCTCTGGAAGTTAATGCCCTAAAATATTAACAATATTTGTATCTGAGTGGTGGGATTTGGGGTGATCTTCAGTTTCTTGTTCCTCTATAATGCATTAATTTTATAATCTGGAAAAAAAACAGTAAAATTCATTTAGGCAAAAAATATTTTGAAAATTCATAAAGTATTTGAAGTATCTTTACCCATGTCTATATAGGTGGTAATAAATGTCTGAACAGCATAAAGTATCCAGTACCAAAGGATATTGACTTGGTACAGATTAACAGTGTGTACGTGTCATTCCCTCATTACATTGCTGTTTGCCATGGCGATGCTAACACAATTCCAAAAGGCCCATTCTGACTTGAATTCTGCCGTACTGCACAAGACATGTGTCTTTTATCATCTTCTTTCCTGTTTTCTGTGTGCACACCTGGTCCAACTTCCTTCTAATCCATCATAGAAGAAGTGTGATTCTTTTTCTTTTTCCACCAGGCCTGACTCCTCACTTCCTCCAGGGCTTTGTTTTCTTAATGATTAATGCTTCTTTCTCACACGCACATCTGTGATTCCTACCTCTGAACGGATTCCACATCTCTGCTTTGACTATGCACGTGTCCTTCTTCTATTCCTCTAAAGTATTTACCCTGTGGCATCTGTTCCCTCTGGCTGCCTCACAGTCTTCTCTTCTCACTGTAGGAAAGGACAGATAAGTGATTGGTTTTTATTTCCTGATGTTATTTCTTCACCAACCTCTCCCCTTTTTTGGAAACTCCAATAAATTAGTTTCAGACCACCTGGCCAAACTTCACTACTTTTTATAACCTCTCTTAAAAAAAATAACAATTTCCGAATTGACAGCTTTTATTTTTATTTTGGTAATTTAAAAAATATATTGTAAAATATAAGGAGGAAAATAACAATCATCCGATGCAGCCACCCACTGTTAACATCCTTTCTAGTTTATTAATTGATTGATAATTGCATCAATCTTTTTGTGTTATATTTTCAAACACTATGATTATCTTAAGCCTCCTTACATGGCCCAGATTCCATTTTTCAGTAATGTTTATTTTCTTCTTTCTTATTTGTAATTTATTATTTCTATATTATTACTTTTTTGAGCCTACTATCCCCTCTTTTAAAATCTCCTCCTATTGTTTTATTATACCTTCCTTAACTTTATTCTTATTTTTTGGATTCACATTTCTGTTAACCTGTTCTGTAATGTGCAGCATTTCTTTTGACCTATGTGTTTTTCTTCTAGATGGGATTGATGTAATGAGCTCTTCCTTCCTTCCCTCCTTCCTTCCTTTGTTCCTTCCTCCCTCCCTCCCTTCTTTCCCTCCTCCCTCCCGCCCTTCCTTCCAGCCTTCCTTCTTTTATATCCTGTAGTAATTTGCTGAGTTTAATGCCATTTCTTTTTATATTACTCATCCTATTTTGTTCTGAGATGAAGCAATCATCTTCCAGTTGTGTCTGAGTGTTGTTTGTGTTTTCCTTTAAACTGTGTCAGGGAGGAATATTTTATGTCCTATCCAATTTTCTGAAGTCCAAGGGTAGTGTAGGGATGGGAGGAAAGATGGACTGAGGTTGTCTTAGACTTTCTAGGATATTTGAGATCTTTCCTTCTTCAGAGATTGTGTCTCAGAGAAAGGTACAATTCACCTTAGGTTAAAAAATCCTATGTTGGATAATTTTAGACTTTGACTTATTTCTCCAATTTAGTGCATACCAAAGAGATTTCACATATCTGTCAACCGTATTTTCTCTTTCTCTGTTTCACTGGTTTTCCTCCCATTATGTCCCTATTTAACGATTATAATAGATGGTTGGCTCTTTCCATTCCAAATGCCTCTTTGCAATGTGACTTTGCTGCTCCATCCCTTGAATGTGGGTTAGCCTGGTGACTTACTTTGACCAATAGAATGTGGCAGAAGTGACATTTCTCCACTGATGAGGTTGTCCACCAATGAGGTCACCTTGCCACTTATGCTTCTGGCTCTGAAAATGCTCCTACTATCATGTAAGGAAGTCAGTGCTTAACTACTGAATGATGAGAAAATATGTAGGAGAGAGGCTCAGCTCACAGCCGGTTCCAAGGGCCCAAATGAGAGGATAAGGCCATCTGATGGCCTCTAGCCCCAATGGAGCTGCCAGATGACTGCAGCTGTCTGAGTGGCCCCAAAGGAAACCATCAGAAGAACCACCCAGCTGATCACCGTCACAGAATCATGAGAAATATTAAATCATTATTTTAAGCTACTATGTCTTAGGGAGGTTTTTATGCAAAAATATATAATTGATACCTGAACAAGGATGGTATCATAAGCCCAACTTGAAACATGTGACATTGGCTTTGGGACCAGGCAGTGGGCAGAGGCTGGAAATGGTAGAGACTGTTGAAGGTAGAAGAAAGGACTACTTGAGTTATGTGTTATACGATGTTGCTGTTCTTCAAAATCTGTCTCCAGTTGTTTGTGAAACACTCTGAAGGGGACAAGGCTGAGTTGAAAATTGAGACTTAAGGCATTTGTGTGCGACTGTTGATTCCATATTTGAAAGGACACATTGATGCACATCAGTGTTCATTGAAGCATTATTCAGGATAGCTGAGAGCAACCCCAATGTCCATGGATGGATGAATAGATAAGCAAAATGTTGTCGATACATACAATAAAATATCACTCAGCCTTAAAAAGGAAAGAAAATCTGTTACATGCTCCAACATACATGAACCTGGAGGACATAGGTGAATAAGTCAGTCAACAAAAGACAGTATTGTATGGCTCCACTTATATGGGGCATCTAAAGTGTCAAATTCACAGAAACAGGAAGTAGAATGGTGGTTACCAGTGGTGTGTAGGTGGGGGAAATAGGGAGATGTTAAATGGGCATCTGTTTTGCAAGACAAAAAAGTTCTGGAGATCTGTTGCAGAACAGTGCAAATATATTCACCACTACTGAACTGTACACTTAAAAATGGTTAACACGGTTTTTTTTTTTTTTCGGTATGCGGCCCTCTCACTGCTGAGGCCTCTCCCGTTGCGGAGCACAGGCTCCGGACGCGCAGGCTCAGCGGCCATGGCTCATGGGCCCAGCTGCTCCGCGGCATGTGGGATCTTCCCGGACCGGGGCACGAACCCATGTCCCGTGCATCGGCAGGCGGACTCTCAACCACTGCGCCACCAGGGAAGCCCAACATGGTATATTTTAAGTAAGGTGGGTTTTGTTTGTTTGACCACATTTTTTTTTTTTTTCAGTCGAGGGGTGGGGAAAGACATGGTGACAAGATAGGTGGTAAATCCTGATTGTAGATGGGGAATTTGCAAGTTTACAGTTAAGCTTCACAGCAAAAATAAATATAGCAAGAGCAAAAATAACAAAAAAATTTGTCATTTTAGAAACATTGTTAGTTCTGTAAATGTAAACATGAGATAAAACTGAATATAGGAAACTCCTGTAGCCACGGTACTTGGTAGATTTCAGCACTAAACTGAGGAGCAGTTCGCCCCCTGCTGGCCATCTTGGAATTGTTTCATTTTAGGAAATAACCAGGACTGATGGAATAAGCATGTGTCCTGTAAGATTAGGTGCTTTCATTTACCAAAATATTTCCTGTAGAGACTCTAAACTCCCATAGCTGTTATCTGCAATTATTCACTCATTCATTCTTCCATTTTTTAAAAATGAACGTACAGTTCATTTGGATATAGCTCACTCATTCACCAACCTTTATTTAACCCCTAACAGGTGCCAGGAGCTGTGCTAAACACAGGTTTCAAAGATGACACTGGTGTAGACCTGAATTTGGCATCTAATAGAGTGACATTGACACGTAAATCATTAAATTCAGTCAAGCGTTATAAATGTGATAGAATTTGTCTGTGTACTAGAGAATAAAAATTGGGGCATAAAGAGTCAGTAAAGAGACTCAGCAGAAGTATAATGAGTAAATGGGATCCCTACCCTTAGAATTCACTAAGAAGAAGTAATCTGATCATACAAATATTAATATATTAATTGTACATTAATATATTCTCTTTTTTCTCTAGTTGGATTTTTCAAGAACGGCTCTTTATTTTGAAATAATTACAGATTCACAGGAAGTTGCAGAGGCAGTACAGATAGTCCCACGTATACCTCATCCTGTTTTCCCGGTGATTGCATCTTCAAAACAGAAAGTTGATAACGGTATAAAGTGTGTGCATAGTTCTGTGTCATTTTATGAGATGTTTAGATTTCATAAGTGCCACTGCAATCAAGTATTCCATCACCACAGACCCCCCGCAGCTACCCCTGGAGAGTCACACCCACCTCCTCCCTCCATCATCCCTAACTCCTAACAACAGTTCATCTGTAAAAGATGACATTGGCCCCCAGAGATAACAACTAATAGAAAGACATAGGTAAATCATGTAAATCAAATTCAGGAGATAGATACATATATTAAGGTATTTTGTCATTTTAGGAATGTTATATAAATGGAATCATATAATATGTGACTCTTTGATATTGGCTTTTGTTTCTACACAGTACAATGTCCTTGAGATCCATCCTAGTTGTTACATATATCACTAGTTTGTTCCTTTATTTTTTTTTAATTGCAGAGTAGCATTCTTGTTATGGATGAACATGGTCTGTTTAAACATTCATCTATTTTGGTTATTTCCAGTTTTTAGCTACTACATGTAAAACTGCTATGAACAATCACGTGCAGGTTTTTGTTTAGACATAAGTCTTCACTTCTCTGGGGTAAATGCCCAGCAGGACAATTGCTGGGTTGTATAGTAAGTGTATGTTTAGTTTTTTTGAGAAACTGCCCAACTATTTTCCAGAATGACCGTACCATTTTACATCGCCACATGTAATGTATGAAAGATCCAGTTTTCCCTCATCCTTGCCAACAATCTGGGTGTCAGTATTTCATTTTTGCCATTTTGATAGGTGTGCAATATCTCATAGTGATCTTAATTTGCATTTCTTTATTTGCTAATGATGTTGAATGTTTTCATGTCCTATTTGCCGTCTGTATATCCTCTATTTGCCATCTGTATATCCTCTAGTGCAGTATCTCTTCCTGTCTTTTGCCCATTTTTTAATCGGATGGTTTATTTAATTAATTTTTTACTGTTGTGTTTTGAGAATTCTTTTAAAAGTCTGTATATGAATTCTTTATCAGATATGTGGCTTGGAAATATTTTTCTCTTGGTCTGTAGATTGTCTTTTCAACCTCTTAACAGGGTCTTATGAGGAACTTTTGATGCACTTACTTAGCAAAATTAAAATGCTTTTAATTTTGATGAGGTCTAATTTATCCTTTTTTTTTTTTTTTTTAAGTATTTTGGTGTCAGGTCTAAGAACACTTCACCAAACCTTAGGTCCTGAAGATTCTCTCCTGTGACTTCTTCTAAAGCATTATCATTTTATGTTTTACATATAAATCTATGATCCAAAACCTTGAATTAATTTTTGTTCAAAATGTGTGTTTAGTTTAAGGTTTATATTTTTGCCTTGAGTATTCAATTTCTCTAACATTATATGTTGAAAAAGCTATTCTTCTTCCATTGCATTGCTTTTGTACCTTTGTCAAAAACTAATTGGGCATATTTTTGTGGGTCTATTTCTGGGTTCTAAATTTTTTTCCATTGATCTATGTTGCTTACTGAACCTATATAGTAAATGTTGAAATCAGGTAGAGTGAGTCTTCCCATGTGATTCTTTTTTTTTTTCTTCAAAATTGTTTTAACTATTCTAGTTACTTTACCTTTCCACATATATTTTAAAATAATCTTGTCCTTACCAACAAAATATCTTCTGGAATTTTGACAGAAATTGCAATAAACCTGTATATCAATTTGAAGAGAATTGACATCTTTTCTATGTTGAGTTTTCCAGTCCATGACAGCAGTATGTCTCTTCATTTATTTAGATCTTTGATTTCTTTCATTTATATTTTACAGTTTTCATCATGTTTTTATTAGATTTACACCTAAGCATTTTTCTTTTTTTAGAAATTGTAAATAGTATTGTATTTAAGATTTTGATCTCCAAGTGTTCATTGCTAGTGTATAGAAATACAATTAGTTTTTGTATATTGATCTTGTATCATGCAATTTTGCTGAACTCTTTTACTAGATCTAGGATTTTTTTGAATAGATTTCTTGGAATTTTTTATGTAGATAATCATACCATCTGCAAATGAGGACAGCTATATTTCTTCCTTTCCAATCTGTATCCCTTTTATTTCCTTTTTTGCTTTATATCACTGGCTAGAACATATAGTATTATGTTGAATAGCAGTGGTGAATGGGCATCCTTACCTTGTTCCCAGTCCTAGCAAGCAAACATTATTTTTCACCATTAACAATAATGTTAAATGTAGGTTTTTTGACAAATGTTGGTTGATAGAAATGCCATTTTATTTAATTTTTCTCAATCAGATTAAATCTGAACATTAGTTGCTATGTTTCTGATGAGCATCCATTTTTTATGTTTATAAAAACAGTAGGTTTATATAAAACAATTAGAAAAAATAATAAATAATACTGTTGCGGAGAAAGAATTTTCCTCTACTCTTCAAAGTTTCTTTCAGCTCATCTAATAATCAAATTGATGTGAAACAGATAAACAGGAGAAAAACAAAGTTTAATTTTGAACATATGAGAGCTCCACATACCTGAAAGGTTCAAAGACAGAAAGGTAAAATGAAGCCTATATGCCATTCTGAGCTAAGGAATGGCTTAGGGGCTTGAGCCTTCCAAGGTTAGGGGGGTCATTCACAGGACAATAAGAAGAAAAGCAGATGTTGGGTAATTAGATGTTTGCCCTGCCACACAGATGGGCCACTCGAATAAAACTGATCTCTCGCAATAACTCTAATTCTGGGAAAAACTCCTAATTTAAATTCTTCCAGGTACTCACCGGAGGGGCAAAAGTTTCTCTTGAATCTACAAGTTCTCCGTTGCCTTTAGTGCAAAATAATCCACATACCACAGTGGCACATTTTGGGGAGACTTGTCCTGAACCCCTTCAATACAAAGAAAACTCATACTCCTGGTAGAATTTTTCACCTTGCAGTGATTATATGAAAAGCAGTGATCACATTAATAATTATCTAACCAATTACTTTAAGATATCTTTTGTATTTTCTCTTGGTTATTGTTTTTCTTCTTATAACAAAGTCCTCATTCTTATGAATTAGATTAAAGTAAGAAAAGAAAAAGTCAGCAACTATAGTTGGCCCTTGCCATTATGTTTAGGTAGAATTGATAAGCCATAATCACTTTGCCAAAAAATTGAGGTGACTCTCATTTTATTGATAGGATAAAGTGGATAATCAAAACCTTTAAAATATTATTAGATCACAGTGAAATATCACCATAGGATCCCTTCAGTTTAGGAAATATTAAGGGCATATGATGCTCATGAACTAAATATACAGATGCCATGGGAATTCCTTGGGAAGCACTGCCTATCATTTTGAGTATCCGTTAGAACACTGACCACTGAGAGGAACTGTTTGCAAAGAGTATCATATAGGAGAAGTACCTCCCCTTGTATCTCACAAGTCACTGAAGTCTGGGCCAATCAGCAGAGACCTTCAGCAGGCATGTAGATGCTCTCAGAACAGCCAGCGATGGCTGCAGATGTCCGTGGCAGATGCCATTTCTCTGAACTGTCTGCACTATCTTTTTTCAACTGGCTTTTGCTTCAACAACAACAGTGACAGAGGACAAACAGCCCAGAAGTTATAGCTACTTAAGAGTTCAGTTTGTCCTTGAGATACAATTTGTCCTTGAGCGCTGCTTCTCTTCATCCAGCAGGTGGCGATAAGTGATTATGGGAAATACTGTAACAAGCATCAGCGCGAAGGACCTAGGAGTTTACTTAGGCTGCTTAGAAAGGGTAATTCTAAGGGCATGTGGGACATAATGCTAATCTGAAGGTATCTTTTAATTTGAATATCACCTGAAACACTGTTTTATTTGGTGCCTCTAAACTAGTGAAGTGGTACCTACTGTTTAAACATAAAACAGATTTAGAGCTGAGCTACTTTAGTTGAAGAGGGGCATGGAGCCACTCTCCCCCAATACAGCAGACCTGCGGGACTTTGAAGACCCTACTTTGGCTCAGCTTCTCATTGGAACAATTGACCTGTAATTCTTACGACTAGGTGACTAACCTCCGTCTAGATGTCTGACAGTCATCTCAAATTCAATATGTTCAAACCAGGCTGTTTTGTGTAGTGTCCAGCCTCAGTAGGCTCATAAAAGCTGATTGATAATTTGTTAGAGATTTTGCAAGTGGGTTGACTTTACATTGGTAGCTTGAAATTGTCTATCACAGAAGCATTTACGATAGAAATTTTCTGTTGTTACAAACCAGTACCTTCCATCTCTTCCAGCTAGTTGTTAAATATTTACTAATATTCTGCTGATCCAAACCCACTTGCTTTGTCCCTTAACAATACCTCTTGTCTTGCTCACACATCCTATCAATTCCCAAACCTCTGATTATCTCACTCTCCAAAGCCCAATTTAAATTCACTTCCTCCCATGGTCAACTAATATTTGACAAGGGAGCCGAAAAGACAGTCTCTTCAATATGGTCCTTGGAAAATTGGATATTCACATGCAAAAGAATGAAACTGGGCCCCTATCTTACACCACTCACAAAAATTAACTCGATATGGATTAAAGACTTAAATATAAGGCCTGAAACCATAAAACTCCTAGAAGAAAATATAGGGAAAGAGCTTCTTGACATTGGTCTTCACAAAGATTTTTTTTTTTTTGGATATGATACCTAAAGCACAAAGCAACAAAAGCAAAAATAAGCAAGTGGGACTATATAAAACTAAAAAGCTTCCTCACAGCAAGAGAAATGATCAACAAAATAAAAAGATAACCTACAGAATGGGAGAAAATATTTGCAAACCACATATCTGATAAGAGGTAAATACTCAAAATATATAAGGAAAACATACAACTCAATAGCAATAATAATGAATAATAATAATAATAAATCCAATTTTAAAGTGGGCAAAGGACCTGAATAGATATTTTCCAATGACCAACAGGTACATGAGAAGGTGCTCAAACTCACTGATCATCAGGGAAACGCAAATCAAAAGCACAATGAGAATGACTATCATCAAAAAGGCAAGAGATAACGAGGTACAGCCACTGTGGAAAACAGTATGGAGGTTCCTCAACAAATTAAAAATAAAGCTACCACATGATCCAGATATCCCACTTCTGGGTATATATGCAAAGGAAATGAATTCACTATCTGGAAGAGATATCTGCACCCTCATGTTTATTGCAGCATTATCTATAATAGTCAAAACACTGAAACAACCTTAAGTATTCCAATGGATAAAGAAAGAAATTGTGGTGTAAATGTAGAATGTTATTTGACCAATAAAGAGGATATCTTACCATTTACAACAACATGGATGGATATTGTTAAGTGAAATAAGTCAGAGAAAGACAAACACTGTATGATCTCACTAATATGTTGAATCTAAAAAAACTGAACTTACAGAAACAGAGAACAGATAGGTGATTGCCAGAGTTGGAGACTAGGGGAAATAGGTGAACAGGGTCAAAAGCTAAAAACAGAAAAAACGAATTCACCTCCTCCTGCAGTAATACTGAACTTGCTTCTCTGACCCCTGCCACTTCCCCCCATGCCTCTGGCTTCCTAAGACACTTGGTTTATGCCACAGGGTAAAATACCCTTATTTTATAATGTGTGTTTCTCAAAAGTCTAGTGAGTAGATACTAGACTGTGGGTTCCTAGAGGGGACTTTGAGCCCATGCCTGAGACATCATGGTAACCTCAGTGGCTATGGTAAATACTCAAATTGTAGATACTCAAATGGTTGTGGTTTTGGTTGTTGCCACAGAATAATTTTGCAATTCTTTTACGTTGACCATCTGACCCCAACCAGATTATTAACATCACTTTTTACTTCTCATCTTCATTTATCCTGTTATATTTGTTACATTTTACTCAAACCATGACCCTTGATGTACCCCATGGCCACCTCCCATCGTCTCCATCTTTGTGTGTGCTCTGCCCTGTCCCCATGGAGTATCTTTATCCATTTCCCTCAAGGTCTTGCTCAAATGCCTTATCTTCCGTGGAGCTTTTTTTTTTTTTCTCCTTATTCTTTCGAGTCTGCCACTCTAAGTAATCTGATCTCTCAACAGCACGTCTCCAAATTTGTCTACTAACTCCTAAAATTCTGTGAAAAGGGGAAACTGAACTAATCCACTGTGGTTGACTGGACCGCAAAGGGGAATGCCAGAATTCATGAATATTCTGAGAGCCTTGCCAAAGTCACTCCCTTGTCCAGACCAAACAGGAGTGTGAGTGATAGATAGAGATTTTGGATGTGGGGTGTAATGAAGGAGAGGAGGGCAGGGCTTGAGTTCTATCTCTTTAAACTGGTTGCCTGTTTGGCAGCCCTCCCTGGAGGTGAGAGGGGCCTTTGTGCTCTCACCCATATCAAAGGTACCGTTAACACCCTCCAGGCCAGGACTGTTAGCCTTCCTCATAAAACCATGTTTGGAGAGATATCTCTGGGGAGGGAATTTGGGGTTGAAACTGGAAAAGAAAAAGAAACCCTGAAACTTAATTGGGAAGTAAGAGATATATCAAGGGGAAATAGGCAACAATATTGAAGTGGAAAATATCTTATGAGGAATAAAAATAGTAGCTTTTAGGTGGCACATGAGGCAGCTGGACTGCTAACCCTTCCATTAGTTGACTTCCTGTGTCCCACGGGGACTGTCCTCTGAAGGCTGATTGCTGCCTTTGATGCTTCTAACCAGTTGGTGTCACTACCGTGGCCATAGAATCTGGGATTCCAGAAAGACAGGTAGATTAGCAAAGAGTTAAAGAGCTTTGTTTTGAAAAAGCTGATTTGTCAATCACTTATCAAGAATTTGTTAGAAGGAGATATACAAAAATAAATGTGTGATTCAAATGTTTGTTTGTTTTTCCCTCTTTGGTGCTTTGGATAAAGTGAATGGTTTTCGTTTGTCTGGCAAGACAGCATAAAGAATGAAGTGGTTGCTTATGCCCCATGGCTCACTCCTCTCCCTCAGTTCAATTCAGCACACTTTTAGTAAACCCATGCTCTGTGCTACATACTTTGATAGGCCCTAGGTATACATATTTGAATGAAACATCATCTATTTTTCCTTTAAGGAGCTCACTGCCTAGTACAGGAGGTAGATCTGTACACTTCTAATATTAGTCCCTGATAGGTTATAATTAATGGATGTACAAAGTGCAGTGGAGACTTATAGAAGGGAGTAAGTTGGGGAAGGCATTATGGAGGACTTAGAATGCTTCGCTGCTATTTTTGTCTCTTTTAGTTACATACTTTATTATCTCAAACTACTTGTTAGGCCCTGGCATCCCTGATCCAGAGAGATAATATAGACAAACAACATTTTCCAATAAGAAGAGAACACTACATACGACAATCAGGCTTTTCCACTGAGCCTGGACGTGGCCTCAGAATTCTCTCAACTCAAGAGCTCAGGGGAGCCATTCACAGCCATTGCCATTTGCACAGAGTAGAGACCTATTTCTCACCCCAAACCCCTCCCGAACTGATATGCTACTCCCCCATTACATTAATTTTTAGGGGCCTAAAATTCCTGTTTTTGTGCCCTAACATTCCCTCATGAAAGATTTATAATTTTATAATTTTGAATTGTGAACACATATTTATCCATGGAAATTCTCCACAGCCTGACTTGGGAATATGCCGCTCCAAAATGGTTTCCAGTTTGCTTTAGTCAGGCACATTGAAGATATTAGCATTTTGGGACTAACCTTTATATTAATCTCCTAGCTTGAGGGTTCCTAGACTATATAAGTAGTGCTCCTTCAGACCTCAAACTACTTATGGGAAAGCCCACAACTATTAATGCCAGAAGAGACTTTTTTTTTCCTATCCAGTCAGACAAAACTGTTTCTCTTGTGCTAGTAGTTTGATTTTTTTTTCTCTAGACCACCCTTTCAAGTGTTCTGGCTTTACTGGGCAAAGAGCTTGGGGTGGTGGTCTTATTTTCATCTCCACCTCCTGGCATCAGAGCTTCATATGCTGTGTTTATGTGAGTGCTAAGACCCCAGACTTATGGTTCCTGGGGCTGGAACCCTCTTCCCTCCCAGGATAACCTCAGTGTTATTTTGCACTCATAGCTTTAGTTTTTAATATCTTATTATTTGAAGGCCCTATAGAATTCCTTCTTTTCTTGAGAGCTCAACCATGCATTTTAAAGATTGTTGGCTGTATTTTACCCAGAATTTCTAGGTTTAGACATGGTTGGAGAATGTTCAAGTTGTCTACTGCCCAGAAACAGAAATCCGTATGGCAAACACTTAAAACCTAACATCATTCAAGCCGTCCTTAGCATCCATAGACATACGTGAAAACAGAATGGAACCTGTGACAATGTCTTCCTATCTGATTATTTGGACCTCTACAGGCTTAGATATAGAAGACTGAGTCCTGCCTTCTACTCCTCATGGCAGAAACAAATAATATCGTTCAGGCATGAACCAAATCACCAATTTTTAGTGTACAAATACAGTCACATTTCTTTACTTTTCTGTGGAATCACTTTAA
The DNA here is from genome assembly GCF_964341445.2 of Mesoplodon mirus. Classification (NCBI taxonomy): domain Eukaryota; kingdom Metazoa; phylum Chordata; class Mammalia; order Artiodactyla; family Ziphiidae; genus Mesoplodon; species Mesoplodon mirus. Next base: position 31,015,761 of record NC_138986.1, on the reverse strand, counting down.
ATCCAACTGCCTTTATTGAAAAAGTCCAATGTCTCTCTTTTGAGGCCTCATCCTCTCAGCAAATTATTCAAGAACTCCTAGGGATTATTTAATACAAAGGGAGTCAGTCCTCTTCCAGCTCCAGGCAGAGAGAACTGCCCTGTACCTCAGCACAGCTATTGTCAGTCATTGCCACATGGTGTCGCTGTTGAGCGTGAGTCCTGCCGGGTCCAGGGACGGTTGTTTACTTCTACAAATTTCTTCCTTGCTGGTACCCTCATTTGGACGGCAAGGTTACAGTTCTTTTAGTTCACTCTCAGATTTTCAGCAATTGTTCTCTAAAGCTGTGACAGAGGAGCTGGTCCTGAGTGCCTTTTCGCCTCAGCTAACCACTGTGCCAACCGGCTTATTCTCACTCAGATTCTCGCCCTCCTGTTTTGCAGTAGTGTTTAGACTGTGTATATTTTTCTCAAGGATATTAAGCTCCCATTCTTTTCACTTCTCACTTATACTAAAAAAGAAAAAAAAACTTTTTTAATATAATGATTTCTATTTAGTAATTTACTGATACTCAAAACCCACTCTATGCAGGCAGCACTGGGACGTAGAAAGAAGTGACTTTCCCAAGAGAATTCTACCAATTACTGTTAAAACTGAAACTCCACTGTTCTCTGTACCAATGTCACGTCTTTCAGACACTAACTCTTGCCACGCAGTACGTTGTTTGAGTACAAATCAAACATCTCCTGTATATCTTCACACACCTTTGCTTATTTAAGTGCAGTCCCCTCACTAACGGTCTGCTCTGGATTGTCTACACTGTAGTAGTTACAAACACAACACTAATGATTCTCAAAGCGTGGTCGCTGCAGTAATAGTATCAACATCACCAGGAAACTTGCTGGAAATGCAGATTCTCATATTCTACCCAGACGGGCTGAGTCAAAAACTCTAGGTGCGGGCTTCCCTGGTGGCGCAGTGGTTGAGAGTCCGCCTGCCAATGCAGGGAACACGGGTTCGTGCCCCGGTCCGGGAAGATCCCACATGCCGCGGAGCGGCTGGGCCCGTGAGCCATGGCCGCTGGGCCTGCGCGTCCGGAGCCTGTGCTCCGCAACGGGAGAGGCCACAACAGTGAGAGGCCCACGTAACGCCAAAAAAAAAAAAAAAAAAAAAAAAAAAACTCTAGGTGCGGGGACCAACAGTCTGTTTCCACTAACTTATGAGAAACCCCGCCTCACAACACATACAGTCTTTTATCTGTTAGATACGCTGATACAGCGCTTGCCCAGGTACATAAGATCGTGAAGGCCTACAAAAACGTTTGTAATTTGAAAAACAAAGTTTCATCTACAAGTCACAAAAAGAAAACGCCAAACTGTAAATCAACGTTAATAAATAGGTCACTGTCTACAACACAACACAATATGTCAGTCAACCAAACCTCAGTTCTTATAGTTATCTATATGCTTAATAAGGAATGTGGGTGCATTTTACTACGTTTGATGTGATGTGCACCGTCAAAATAAGTGTATACTTTGGTCTTGTTTTGTTATTTACTTCTTGAACATAGAGACTCAACTCCTCGTATGGCATCCCTGCAGATGAAGGTTAAATATGCAGAGGGACAATCGTCAATTTCCAGACATGTGTTCAGATGACCACAAATATTGGGGTAATTAAAGAACAAATGACTATGCTGCAGTAGACTCCCACTAAAATGTCTTTCAAAACGAAATTATTATAAGCAAATGAAATGAGAAAAAACCCCAAACTATATAGCCCTATTAGTCTGTCTTAGCAGGGCATCATGCTTGATTTCTATTTTCTTCTTATCTCTGCTCTTTTACCTGTGCATTCTCTAATGTAATGACATTAGATGTTTAAGTAACCTAAGATGAAAAAGAAAGAATATTTACAGATTGCTTACTTTATATCAGCTACTATGTGCCTGCTACCTAGTAGACGATTGAGAGAATTCATTGAATGCAATACTAAATTTGATGTTCACATTGATGAAGAAGGCATTTACTATTGTTTCTTTTTAAGGATGGGAAAACTGAAGTTTAGAAAGGTTAAGTTACATTCTAAGGCCACACAGCCATAAATGTCGATCCAGGAGTTAAATGTCTTAGACACTAGAAATTCATGATTTTTCCACACTACCATGCTACTTCTCTGAGAAGTAGCATTAACAGTGAATATTGTCTCTGGACAATCTTTACCGTGCAAGGCATATTGGTGCCATTTACTATTGCTTTGGGATCTGGAAACCTGTGAAGTAACTAAGTCTTTCTATGCCAGTATATGCAGGCATATGTACAAAATAATTATTCTTTATGTATGAGAAGTCCAGATTTGCTATATTTGAGTTGAACTTCAAAAGTTGACATTTAAGGGGAAAGTTTCTTATAGGAAAATCTATTTTGAGACTTTATTATTCCCCATTCTCTTATAAGACTTTAAATGCAGCAAGTCCCATCAATCTGTTTTATACTGGTTGCTTAGAGGCAGTCTGTAGCTACTTTATGCTTTGTCAACTCTACAGAGTCATCTGCTAAAAATAGTATTATTGCTTGATGATAAGCTTGTACGAGAGAATAGCCCATAGCTACCACTGACAGACAATAGTCTGTTATTGTTACTGCAACTAGGCCAAGTGTAATATGAAAGGTTTAGCTTACAAACACTCCTTTCATCCAAGTCTCTACTCTGTTTCCTAAAAACACATCTCACTGAATGGTCCAGGGCTCCCCCACCTGCTAGCTCTCTGCCATCAATATTTTAGGAAAAAGTCTAATTAAGGAATGGAGATTCAACTCATAATTTGCTCAGCAATAAGCTCACCCAGCAAACAAGGATCTCATTTATTTTAGTCCTGATGAGGTTATAGATGAATATCTATTCATATGACAAAATGTTCTTAACATCGAGAAGTGGAAAAAAAGTTATTAAAAAGTTTGCATAGTACTTGACCACTAAAAATTATATTTATTTAACAATCTAGAAGACATACATGAATACATAATACAGCAGCACTGTTCAATAGAAATATGAGTCACATATGTAACTTTAAAGTTTCTAGAAGTCACATTTAAAAAGCAAAAAGAAATAGGTGAAATTAATTGGAATGATATATTAAATGTTCTAAACTATATTAATTTTACATGTATATATTTATGTAATTATATATTTTACACAATATATAAATGTTATATTTATATTTAAATATGTTAATTTATTCTATTAATAATATATTTTAACAATATATTAATCTATATAATAAAATATATTAATGATATAGTGACTGATTTTATTTATATGTGAAATCAATATAAAATTATATATATATATAGATATACTTTACATTTTTTTCATACTTAGTCTTTGAAATCTGGTGTATATTATATTTATAACCCATCTCAATTTGGACACTAAATTTGATGTGTTTAGATTTCATAAAATTTATAGCTAAAAATAGGTTCATATACTGAGTTATTCCATTTCATAAGTCATACATAAAAGTTTTCCAATAATTGAATTGAATGTCAATTTTAAAGTTAAATTAATTAAAATTAAATTTTAAGAATCAGTTCTTCAGTTACACTAGACACACTTCAAGTGCTCAATGGCTACATGTGGCTAGTGGCCGCCTTTCTGGATGGTGCGGTAATAACATTATTTTCATGAAGTCTCAGACTGCATAATCACTTCCAGACCGCAGAGGATGGTCTTCCTGTTCTGAAGCCCAGGACAGCTGAGGCTCTGCCCTCTGCTAGCTTGGCTTGCTCCCAACGTCATTTCTCTCTTACCAGACACAGTTCCCTTTGTCAGGCCCACAGTATACAGTTACACAGATGGCACACTGCATAATTCCAGGGGATACCACTCACCCTGTAGTGCCCTGCTGGTGGACTTTGATGATGCTGCAGGTCAGTCTCCTCACTTAAAGACTGTCCTGGTGGGTGGGCCATCCAGAGCACCCTCAGGTCCAGGTTTTCCCTCCATCAAATCTCTCTTGTGATGTGCTCTGCTCCAGCTCCTCAACTTTCCTCCAAGTCTGCCCAGAATCCAGGCGGGCAGCCATGTCTCCTCTGAAGATCTCTTTAACATGAACGGACACCTCCATAATAGCTCTGTGATTAGAAATTGATTGAGACGATGTCCTTATGTTCCATGATGAAGAAAGGATGAAATTAGACCTGGGAGTCAGACTCATAATCTTGGTCCTCATCAATCAAGGTACTGAAGGTGAAAAAATATTTTTATAAAAATATGAAACAGTAATTAGATTCCAGAAGTTCTCTTGCTGGAATTAGGTGAAGAGTCACCTGATTTTATCATTAAAGAGAAGCTATGGAAACAGTTTTACTAATGGTATATCAATCAATCACCTCTGCTTCAAAATCAAGAGGAAACCTAGTGGTATCTTCTTCAGACTTGAAACATGAATTCAATGGGAAATGGAAAAAATCAGAGGGCTGAGATGTTCCATCACAGTAAGAGAAATCCGTTAATTATTGAGGTCACATGACTCTAAAAGTAATAGAGTTAGTGCTGTAAAGTAATAAAGTGAGAATGGGATGTAGAAATCACTTTGAATCTTGGGAGCAGAAATGCAGCTTTACTTACAGAAGGAATCTGCCTCGACAACTGAACAGTTTCCATTGGACAAGTTAAATCAGGAAGAGGAAGTAGGCTTTCCTGGGATCAGAGTCAGTGACCCTTCATTGAAAGTTCAGGACAGCCAAATGCCCGAGGGAGAAACCCTTGGGGCCACTCAGGAAAAGAAGTGCCTCCTGCAAGGAGCCCGGAAGGGGAGCTACAGAGATCTCTCGGAAAGACGGAGAGGGTGAGAATGGTGTCAGTGCAGGAGTCCTGGAGTCTGGGGGAGCAGTCATTTGGGACCAGAAAGTTCAAGGCGCATGTTTGCCCTGGGTCAACCACAAAAATGTGCTGGACTTAAAAGCCAGCTTTTCAGCAGCTCCCACCTCCCCAGAGGCCACGGAGCTACCAGTGACTGCAGGCATCTCACTGCATAAGCATCTCTTTCCACGCTTCTCCCATTCACTCATATTCCTCAGGTTTAATCTCAAATTTCTCACTTTTGTCCTGCTCTCTCACACATAGACTCTACTCTTTGATCTTTGGATGATATCTGACTTTTAATTTCTTCTCAAAGCTCTGTCTCTGGGCTCCACGTTTTGAGGATGTGTTTTTCCTCACCCAGAATAGTTCTAGGATAAAGCATTTAACCCACTGGGTGGCGTATGCACAAATCCTGGAGCCTATAAGCATTTTAGAGACCCCTCCCCACGCCCCACCCCCTGCAAAATATTTGAGTCCTGAAAAAAACACGTATGGCTCCAAATAGTATAAGAAGACTGGAACATTGAAAGTAATAAGTGTTCAACTAAAATCTACAAATATAGCACCATGTCAACTGTATTAATTGTCAAATTTAGTATTTATACCAATTTCATTGCCTTTGAATATAATTTTGGTATTTGGAATTTCTTACTTTGAAATACTTCCTAAGTATACATGGTGATAGCTGACAAATCATAGTCAACCATCAATCAAATGCTATTTGTAGCCAAATAGCTTCAAAGGTAAAATTATAAGCATCCTTTCAAAAAATTTACAGCTGAAAATTACATTTAGTGTGGGATGAGGATTTGTTTTGCTATGTTTTATGTGATGCAGTGTGAAACCTCCATTATAAAAGAACTCAGGGCCTACCAAGGCCTTAAAATGACCCTGCAAACCCCTCTCCACCCAGCCCATACCCGGCCTTTCCTGTTCCTGGATAAGACAAGTCCACATAGCAGATAACATGATGTGTTAGAAAGTCCATGAAATTCACATCCTGGACAAATCAATTTCTAGCAGTGAGAAAGTTGGCAACTTCATTAGCCTCTCAGACCTTTCATTTATTTGACTATTCAGAGATTCCTGGGAGGATTACATAAGATGACAGTTGGGTTCAGTATCTAGTAGGTTGGTAGGACAGTCTAGAAAGAGACATGATGGGTTAAATCCTTGTATCCCATGGCAGAACAGAAACAGAGGAATAAAACTGAACTCGTCATCAAGGACTTAACTAAGGAATTAAAAACTGCAGGTGGGGGGCTTCCCTGGTGGCGCAGTGGTTGAGAGTCTGCCTGCCGATGCAGGGGACGCGGGTTCTTGCCCCGGTCTGGGAAGATCCCACATGCCGTGGAGCGGCTGGGCCCGTGAGCCGTGGCCGCTGAGCCTGCGCATCCGGAGCCTGTGCTCCACAATGGGAGAGGCCCGCGTACCGCAAAAAAAAAAAAAAAAAAAAAAAAAATGATTTCAGAACCACAAACTTTACAAAATTCAGCATCATTTACTGCGAGAAAGATACACTTAAGATACCTATGTTAATCGGCTCTCGTGGTAGTTGCATCATTGTACCCACGACTCAGTCCCCTTCCCTGTAGGATAATTACGCATGCTCACCCATTGCCACTGGACTTGTAGAGCCACCCTATCGGCTGAATACACTTGACCACCATGTCAACTTGGCCATGTGGCTTGTTTCAGCCAATGGAAATGCAAATGCCACATCCAAGCTTAAAGGGCAGTTGGGTGGTTTGGCTTTGCGTCTTGCCCTTTCCCCTTGGACTCAATATTGATGTAGTGTCCCAAAGAGGGGCTGCTGTTTTAGCCCTGTTCCTGGCATGATAAGGCACATGGAGCAAAGGCACAGCAGCCAAGGCAAAGCTACTAACATGGAACTGTGTGAGAAATATACATTTGTTGTTACAAGTCACTGAGATTTGGGACTTGTTTGTCACCACAGGAAAGCTGATTAATATAGGCATTTAGGAGGTAGACACTTCCAAGTAAGAGGATTATTCTCCTTGTTCTTTTATTGATCTAATTTGAAAAAGAAGATTTTTGCATTAATAAGCAGTAAAGAACACCAGCATGTTTCACTCTCCCCAGAATAGTGTTGTGCATAATTTTATAGTAATTAACACTTTAACAGAATTAGTAAATTAACATTAAAGGTATAATCCCTGTGCCACCTGTCACATGCCACAAGGGTCCATGTCAGGATGGAGTCATAGAGGTATTTGAACTCCAATAAAGTTACTTATTTGTCCCTAATGACATCTTCTGGGATTTGCTGATGGAGGCATTTCATGTTTTTCAATTATAAGTGTGAAGTGTTTTTGTTGCCAATTTTGCTAGTGTTAGGAAGTCTTTGCAAAGTTCTTTCTGTACTTAGAAAATCATTGTTAATTAAATCAACTCATTTCCCAAAGGCTTAATTTAGCACACTACTTATTTCTTCATGGTGAAAATCTGTTGTTTCCTCTCTGAGCTCTAGATGAATAAAGTACCTTGACTCAGAAGAATGTAACCTTTCATTAATTAAAGTAGCAACTACTAAGATTTTTTTTTTGTGGTTGTTGTTTCTGGTTTACTTTTATTTATTGAGTGAATGCTACTTTTAATTTTTCTTAGTGTAGCTCTCGGACCAAACAGTAAAACTTTATACAGAGGGATGGTCTGTCTTCTTGTGGAACCTTGGAATTCTTACACTAATCTGAACATTTCTGCGTTATCCCATTGTCTCTGTGTCTGCCCTTATTTTTCTCACCACATTTGCCTCATTCATTCATTCAGAAGATATTTGTTGACTACATGTCAAGTACTGTTGTATACCCTACCGATATACAAGAGAAACAATATCTTATTCCATTGTACTTAACATTGTTAGAAAATTCATAGGAAAAGATTTGCCTCAGTAGAGGGAATAGAAAGTCAGAAAGCCATGAGGCATGGTTGAGCTTAGACCATTTAAAGAATAGCCAGAAGATAATGTTGCTGAAATAGAGCTAAAAAGGGGAGAGTGTTAGGAGATGAGGCTGGGAAAGTTGAGAAACTCTAGATCATGCGAGCCTTGTGAACTATGTTAAGAAATCTAGATTGTTTCCAAGCGTAATGGGAAGCCATGGGAAGATTTATATTTTCCAAAGATCACCCCACTGCTGAATAGAGAAAGGAGAGTAGCAGGGCAAGAGGACATAGGGAGACCTCTGGGAAGGTGGTTAGAGAAATCCAGGAGAGGGACCATGATGATGTGACATGGACTGGAGTTGTGGCAGTGACAGTAGGAAGAAGGGGTCAGATTCAGAATGTATTCTGGATGTAGATCTTGCTGACTGGCTGACTGTGGAGTGTGAGCAGAAAAAAATTCAAGGACGACACCTCAGCTTTTGGTCTGGATGATTGGCTAAAAGGCAGTAGCAATACCTGTCATGGAAAAGACTGGGGAAGAAGCGAATTATTTGGGTGTGGAGCAGTGGGGAGAGATTATATATCTTAGCACATGAAAGTGTTGTATCCAGAGGCATATTATCTGTTGCTAGAACTGGTACTTGTTATCATGAAGGCTGTCACCTTTCTTCCTGGGTTCCAAGTATTTGTAAGAGCCACTGGACACTCAGTAGACTACTTTAATATGCAGCCAGGTGAACTTAAAGGAAAAGCAACCTCCTGAAAGTCATCTGTTAAGATTCTCATTATAAAGAGGGGGCAGGGCTGAAGACTCAGAGAAGCAGGTGTGCCTATATTGTACTATGCATGTCGTAGATACCTACGGTTTGTTTTTTTGTTGCCTGACTTCCATCCTGATAATTGTATTCAATTTCTCTCTAGTACAGAGCCTGCCTCCTGATTTTGTAAATAAAGTTTTATTGGTACGAGGCCATCCCCATTTGTTGACATAATGTCCATGGCTGCTTCTGAGCTACAAATGACAAAGTTGAATAGACAGAGACTGTATGTTCCACAAAGGCTAAAATATTTATTATGGGGCTTTTTACAGAAAAAGTTTGCTGATCCCTGCACTGGTGGAATTATCATCCTCCAGCTTTCAACCCAGGTGCCTTGGGTAAAGCTGCTTCCACTCATAGACTCCAAGGTCCGCCTGAGTTAAACCACTCTCCACATTCCCTTCCACTGGCATGAGTGACCAGTTCAGGAGTGAGCGCTGACCTCAGCTGCTCTAATTTATGAGAACTCAGAACTTTGCCTGGAATTCTGGGTCAAAGACTATAGATTTTTGTGAATCCAGAAGGCTGTAGGTCTAGAAGTGCTGGTACCTCTTTTGTTGGTGACAAAAGAATACAAGATGGAAAAGAAGAGCTCTGGAGAGAGAGATGGAGAGAGAGAGGAAGAGGGGGTGCAGAAGGAGGGGGTGGGGGGAGAGAGAGAGAGGGAGAGAGAACCAAACCCTGGTCATGTACTTTGAGTTCTTTCATCCAGTCCTGTCTCAAACCAGTGTACCTAGGACTTTTCTGTTAAATTCCTTTTTTTTTTCAATAAATCCCCTTTCTGCTTAAGCCAGGCTAGATGGAGTTTTTTGGTCATTTGCCACTGAAAGAAACCTAATAGATGTAAATGGGTATCATGCTGGATCATAATATATGTGATTTGTCTGATATTGAGATGACATTAAGAAGTGTATGCCTTAGACATTTTATCTTTCCTAGAAAGCCCAACTCAAATGGTTCCTTTGTCATAAAGTCTCAGCAGAAAGTGAATTTTCATTCCTTTCCTCTCCTATAGGATTTTTTCCCAGTGCAACACTTGGGAAATTTAATATGTTCTACCTTACTTTGTGATTATTTGAGAAATATTTCTATTCTATACATAGGTTTTAAGGTCTGTGAGAGCAGAAACCACATCTTACCTATGCATCTCCTCTAGAACTTAACACAATGCATAGGACTACCATAGTAAGGACTTAAAAGATGGTAAGCAAATCACTGAGTGTGCCTTGGTAGCAGTTTAATTTGAAGCTACAACTTAAAGATGAGGCAAAATGAAGTAGAACAAGTTGAGTGAAAGAGAAAACAAGTGCCACCTCCCTCCCCACCACCCCTGCAAACTTTGCTCCCTACTTGGAAGGAGAAGGTATTTAAATTAGATGCAGATTATAGTTTTGATTTAGATTGGAATAGATTTTTAAAAAATACCTGAATATAAAAATTGTATAATAGCTAAAAATAAACCAAATCTCTGGGATCTACCTAAAATATAAAGAAATAGGATCAGGATACTTATCAAAAATGTGTAATGGCTAGGGGTTAGGGGATGGGTGAGAAATTAAACTATTTCCTAAGTGTACTCTACTGAATTCAATCCATTCAATAAGCTATTTACACATATTATGCCTGATTTGTCTTGCATGTCTAGCTTTGGAATTTAAATGCAAATGATCAACTCTTTAAAAAGATGTTTAAATTTTTTAAATTATTCACAAATAAACATGAGACCTGATTAATTTAAATATATGACCCATATATTTATGTACTAGCATAATTAAATAACCCATTTAATTTAACCCATGTTTACTGAGAATCTTCCATGTCGAAGCTGAGTTTCTGAGCTCAAGAACTTTGGAGTTAATAGAGAAAGTAAATCTATGAACAACTAGAATGGTGCTTTCAAGTATAGCTTTCTGTGACGATGAAGATGTTTGCGATATCTGCATTGTCCGATCTGGAAGCCACTGGCTTCTGAGCATTTGAAATAATGCTAATGTGAGAGAGAAGCTGAATTTTACACTTTATTTAATTTTAATTCATTTAAGTTTAATAGCCACATTTGTCTACTGGACAGCAAAGAACTAGAATATGGGTAAAGTTGACATAAGTGACATAGTACAGATATAAACAGACCGTTTGCTAGATAGTTTTAAAGAAAAGATGGCTGCTGACAGGTCAAGGGAACCAGGAAAGGATTTGTGCAAGTGACTTCTGGGAAGGGTTTTAAAAGATGTGTAGGGTTGACATATATAAATGTATTTATGCATTTACACACATACACATTATGGAATAATCAGGGGAAGAATTTTTCAGGCAGAGGGACTAGACTGAATGAAGGCAAAGTGTGGAAACTATTTGGAAAATATGGTAAGCCCAGTTTGGTTTTGACGTAAAAAGTATGTACAAGAGTAATATGAACTTGGACTTGGATGTATCTATTTCATATCAAGCTCAGAAACTCTTTCCTCAGCTGTGTCAAGTTTACTGATGAGCATTCTTCATTTCTGTTAGTGTTTTTTGGTCTCTAACATTTAATCTTGATTCTTTATTAGAATTTCCATCTCTCCACTTACATTGTCCATCTGTTTTTGCATGTTGTCTACTTTTTTCATTAAATTCTTCAGCATATTAATTATAGTTTAAAAAATTTCCTAGTCTAATAATTCCAATATTTCTACCATATCTGACTCTGGTTCTGATGTTTGTTCAGTCTCTTCAAACTGTTTTTTCTTGTTTGTTTGTGGGTTTTTTTTTTTTTTTGTCTTTCAGTATGTTTTGCAATTTTTTATTGAAAGGTAGACATGATGTACTGAGTGAAAGGAACTGCAGTAAATAGGCCTCTAGTAATGTAGTAGTAAGGTGTTGGGGGAGGGGAAGCATTTTATAGTCCTATGATTGGGCCTCAGTCTTTTGGTGAGCTTGTGCCTCTGTAAACATCACCAGTACTTTCAGTCCCTCCTTGTCTTTGGTGTGATCACATAGCTAGAGGGAGCTGAAGTTAAGTATTTTCCTTCCTCCCGGTAGGTTAGACTCGAACAAAATCCCAATAGGTAAGACTCTAGTAAAATAATTTCTCCTTGGGCCTGGCCTTGTTAAGAAGAACAGAGTGCTCTGGTGTATTTTTAAATGGTTACTTTTCCCTTTCCCCTGCATGAAGCAACAGTGGATTTTCCTCCAATATTCATAGAGCTCCTGGAGGTAAGATTCACAAAAGCATGGGGCTGCCCTTATGACTGGGTCTGGGACTACTTTCTCTATAAATAAATTTCTAAATTGAAGTTAAAATATTTGAGTGTGAGTAAAAGGAAAGTGGAGGATTCCATGATAACGGAGTGTTCCCACCCGGGTAACAAGTAGATAATAGTGCTATTAATAGAAATGCAGAGTCACATGGAGAAGTTGATTTCGAGAGAAACTATGATGTTCTCTTAGCGAGGAACATAATAAGACCAATAGCATTCCTCCTTTTTTTCCTAACATCAAGGATGATTCACCTAAGCATATTTACACAAAACGAATAACATCCTTCCTCAAAAAGGTCTTCAAGCAGATGACCCCTGGACCCAGCTCTCTATTAAAAACACCCAAGGGTGCCTCCAGTCAACATCTCCCAGGAGTGCCTCTTGGCTGTTGCTCTTGGCAATGACCACTTCTTGTCCACTACTTCCAATAGTGGTCAGCAAGAATTTCCATAGCAGCAGCTTCCAGTGGCCACCCATATTGTCACAGATCCTAACCAGCAGCAACACATCCCAACAGGTCTTCCTTCTTTTCTTCCTTCCTTCCTCCAAGAGATTGCCAGCAGCTCTTGACCCCTTATCCTTGGAAGCCCATTAAATTCTAAAAGATTTAATTGTAAAGGACCTCAATCCCATACATCTTCTCAAAAGTCTTCTGGTTTCCCTCAGTGACTAATGGGAGCATTAGACTTCCAGCATCACTCCTCAAGCCCATATCTCAATAGGCTCTCTATTAAGCCCTTTAGGGGCAGTTAAGATGTCACACTGTTCTTTCAAAGTCCTTTATATCTCCATTGGTTACTCTACATACCTAGTAGAAAAGTCCCATAGACAGAGATGTTGGGCTTCTGGCTTGAAGGACTGATGGGTGTTTACTCATTGTGGGGTCCTCTATGTACTCCAGTTAGCCGAGCAATCTCTGGGTGTAGGAGGTCACTAGACAGTCATGTTTGGAGCAGAGAAACAGAAAGACTACCTGGAAAAGATAGTTAGAAAATTGACAAAGACTCAAACCCAAAAGGATGAAAGCCACCAGAAACCAGAAGTGAGAGAACTGAGAATATGTATACTATTCTGTATACTGGACACCATTTTCAGTTGTCTTTCCCACTTTCTTTTGCTGTTTACCAAGGCAGAACACATGAACTGACTTCCCCAGACTTCCAGCAAAGCTCCTGTCTTCCTTAAAATGTATCTCCCAATGGTCACATTATAAATTCCATAACTCCCTCCTCAAATCCAGGCAATTTTAGTGTTTGGCTCATGCCCCACACACGTCCCTTCTCTCACCACATCCCTATTTCAAGGTGTTTATGCAAATGGAGTTCTGGGAATTTCTCAGACTTCTCAGAGCTCCTTAATATAAACATGGAAACTTGCCTAGAGTTACAAATTATCAGTGACATGAAATAGTTTTCATATTGAGATTCATCAGCCCAAATTATGGGTAAAGTTTAAAAACTAGCAAATAAGCAAAATGCAAAAACAAACAAACAAGCAAAACACAGTCATGTAGAAAATATTTCCTAAGCCCTTGGATTTAATGTCATTTTCAGTATTTCATAATAACTCACTAGAGAGGATACAACAAATACTGACCACAGATCAGAAAGAATCCAGGAAGAGAGGAATTGGGGAGAAAAATAAAGAGTTGAGCCTATGCTTAGTTAAAAAAAAATTCCTCTGGAATGATATAAAAGAACATTTGAAAAAAGAATAAAATAATAATAGTTTGTCTTTTTTTAATGCTTAGGGTTTAAATTTTAAAGGGCTTCAATCTCAAACATAGAATAAATCAATATATATTGGATTGAAAAATGGAGAATATAAACATTGTTAACAGTTAATGTAGAAGTATAAATTTAAATTTTGATCTCAGTTTCCCAATTTGAATTAACCCAATTGTGTTAACTGTGTGGACAAAAACTGTATTAGAATTTGTTGACCTAATGCAAATCTTACGTATGTTTTACATTCTTGAGACATAAATTTGAATTAATCAGTGACATTCTACATTTATTACTATTCTTTGTCTTTTAAATATCTAATATAGAAGAGAGTCTCCATGTCTACTGTTTTGGATCCTATATTTAGATTTGGAATGTGACAGTATTTTAAGAATACATTTTACATTGCTTACTTTATTCTTAGTCCTAGCAACAGTCTAAATATAATCAGTATGATTCATGAGATAAAGAATAGTTATTGTAAATTTATAGAAGAAAATCTTCCATGAATTTATTTATGGAATTGGAAAGTGAGGTAAGAGAATACACTTAATATACATGAATACATGTAGCCTAGAAGTTATATGTGTGTTGCACATGCTCCTGGGCACCTGGCACATTAAGGAATAGTAACTTGAATGGCTTAGCCATCTGTTTATGTATCGTGAGCTGTTTATCTAAATCTGAAATCATGAAAAACGCTAACACTTTTTGGCATATTCTTGCTATATTTTAATGAGGAGTTAAAAGATTTATTTTTTAAAACTTTTTCTGATTATAAAATAATGCATGTTCATTTTGGAAAATTATAGAAAATTATTTTTAAAGAATATAAAATTACTTTAAATTGAATATTATGAGAAGAATACTACTAAGAGATTTATTTCTTTTAAAAGTCATCTCTGGATTATGTCTGGAGTTGGTACAGATTAGACCAATCACTTCTGAAGCAGTATGAGCTGTGTAGAATAACAAAAATGTGAACAAAGATATGAACCAAAGTCATCGTGGAAGTATTACATTTAGTGTATAATGAATAGGTTCCCTAATATTCTCAGGTGGTCAGTTAGGTTTTTTCTTTAGCTATCATAATGAGCCAATCAATTTAAGGATAGATGATAGGCTTAATACACTGCAATTCTTTTTCTCATAGAAGCTCATATTGCCCCGTCTTCAGTAGGAGTCTCTTCAATTTGCCTCCCGAATCCTTTCAGTATGATCTTAATGGTCCTTGTTAGCTTCATTATTATCCAATATATAAAGGTGTTCCCTGCATAAATGTATTTATCTTACACATTTACTGCCCCAGTCCTGGAGTCAGCCATTCTCCAAGAAGCCTTAGGTTCTTTTAGTGGAAAATAACAAGAGCACAATCTGGACTTAGGGATGCTCATTGCTTTTTAGTTGTCATTGTAGCTAAGCTTTTTCAGTGAGCAGATGTAGGAAGAAATATACATACGTGTGTGTGTTTTAAAAGATAAAATACATCATAAGTTTACACTGATATTTCTAATTCAAATTCAGGACTACAGAATCTAACTTAATCACTTTTATATTACATCTGTATTTTCTGACTTCCTCACTAAGAATCCTAGGAAAACTCACCACCACTTGGGATAGTGTTAGAATGTCCATAATGGTTAATTTGCTTGATCTCACCTTACACACCCCACAGTCTAAGAATAACAGTGCCACCACCACCACCACCAATAAAAGGAGTTAAATGTGTGTGTGTGTGGCATATGCTACTTTCATTCTCTCCCCAAACATTTTATGGTTGCACTCCACACTATCAGAGTATACAGCCACTGTATACTATACTTTCTCCTCTTTAGCCTTTATTTAGTTTTAGTTCTAAAGATAAGCTATATTTAATGCTCACCACCAGTCCTTACATTAACATCTCTCAGACATTTTTGTTTTTTGAGCTTCTTCTCAGGTAGGCTCCTCAGAAAGTGTTCATAGGAACAATATGCCCTGAGTTCTTACATGGTTTTGATGATTTGTCTGTGTCCTTTGTCCTTTATTCTTGAATATCAGTTTTGAAGGGTAAAAATTCTTTGGCTCACATTTTCTTTCCTTCAGTATCTTAAACATGTTATTGTAATTTTTCTGATATGAAGTGTTGCTGTCATTATCAGAATAATGAATTAATTTTCTTTTACTTTTAAAGTTCATGTTCTTTTGCCTAGATGTCCCAAAAGATTTTCCTTTTTCTTTATAGTGAAGCAATTTTACTAGAATATGTCTTAGTGTTGGTTGACTTTATTATGTATATGGCATGCTTTTTCAGTATCACTTTCTTTCTTTCTTTCTTTCTTTCTTTCTTTCTTTCTTTCTTTCTTTCTTTCTTTCTTTCTTTTCTTACTTTCTTTTCAGTATCACTTTCAAATCACTTCCTATTTCAGTTTTCTTGATTTATAGTTTTTGGTTTTGTTCTTCTTCAGGAACTCCTACATTCATATGTTGGACCTTCTTTGCCTATCAGTAATACTTACCATTTTTTCTTGAAACCATTTAATTCTTTTTTATTTAAAAAAATTTCTCTCCTCATTATCTCTTCTTCTTAAGGAATTAACTGTTGTGTTTGTTCATTCTTGTGTTCCTTCTATTTTTCTAATATTTCTTTAATTTCTAATTCCTTCTTGAGTTTTTATCATCATATTTCCAGGTTTTACTAACTCATTTATGTTGTTATTTTATGTCACTAGTCGTTCCCTTTTAGTCATTTATGTCCAGTGTTATTTTCTTAATGTTCTTTTGAAATAGTAGGTTATAGTTTTGACATGTTTTCTGGGCATGTATTTCTGGCATGCTCTTATTATCTGTAGATATGTTATTCTGTCCTTTATTATTTTTTTCATATACTATCTTTGTATGCATTTAGCTTTTTTTAAAAACATCTTTATTGGAATATAATTGCTTTACAATGGTGTGTTACTTTCTGCTGTATAACAAAGTGAATCAGTTATACATATACATATATCCCCATAACTCCTCCCTCTTGCATCTCCCTCACACACTCCCTATCCCACCCCTCTAGATGGTCACAAAGCAACAAGCTGATCTCCCTGTGTTATGCTGCTTCCCACTAGCTATCTATTTTACATTTGGTAGTATATATATGTCCATGCCACTCTCTCACTTCGTCCCACCTTAGCCTTCCCACTCCCCGTGTCCTCAAGTCCATTCTCTACGTCTGCATCTTTATTCCTGTCCTACCCCTAGGTTCTTCAGAACCTTTTTTTTTTTTTTTAGATTCCATATATATGTGTTAGCATATGGTATTTGTTTTTCTCTTTCTGACTTACTTCGCTCTGTATGACAGACTCTAGGTCCAACCACCTCACTACAGATAACTCAGTTTCATTTCTTTTTATGGCTGAGTAATATTCCATTGTATATATGTGCCACATCTTCTTTATCCATTCGTCTGTTGATGGACACTAAGGTTGCTTCCATGTCCTGGCTATTGTAAATAGAGCTGCAATGAACATTGTGTTACATGACTCTTTCTGAGTTCTGGTTTTCTCAGGGTATATGCCTAGTAGTGGGATTGCTGTGTTGTATGGTAGTTCTATTTTTAGTCTTTTAAGGAACCTCCATACTGTTCTCCATAGTGACTGTATCACTTTACATTCCCACCAACAGTGCAAGAGGGTTCGCTTTTCTCCACACCCTCTCTAGCATTTATTGTTTGTAGATTTTTTGGTGATTGTCATTCTGACTGGTGTGAGGTGATACCTCATTGTACTTTTGACTTGCATTTCCCTAATGATTAAAGATGTTGAGCATTCTTTCATGTGTTTGTTGGTAATCTGTATATCTTCTTTGGAGAAATGTCTATTTAGGTCTTCTGCCCATTTTTTGATTGGGTTGGTTTTTTTTTTGATATCAAGCTGCATGAGCTGCATGTATATTTTGGAGATTAATCCTTTGTCAGTTGCTTCATTTGCAAATATTTTCTCCCATTCTTAGAGTTGTCTTTTCATCATGTTTATGGTTTCCTTTGCTGTGCAAAAGCTTTAAAGTTCCATTAGGTCCCATTTGTTTATTTTTGTTTTTATTTCCATTTCTCTAGGAGATGGATCAAAAAGGATCTTGCTGTGATTTGTGTCATAGAGTGTCCTGCCTATGTTTTCCTCTAAAAGTTTTATAGTGTGTGGCCTTACATTTAGGTCTTTAATCCATTTTGAGTTTATTTTTGTGTATGGTGTTAGGGAGTGCTCTAATTTCATTCTTTTCCATGTCGCTGTCCAGTTTTCTCAGCACCACTTATTGAAGAGGTTATCTGTTCTCCACTGTACATTCTTGCCTCCTTTATCAAAAGTAAGGTAACCATAGGTGCGTGGGTTTATCTCTGGGTATTCTATCCTGTTACATTGATCTTTATTTCTGTTTTTGTGCTGGTACCATACCATCTTGATTACCGTAGGCTTGTAGTATAGTCTGAAGTCAGGGAGCCTGATTCCTCCAGCTCCGTTTTTCTTTCTCAAGATTGCTTTTGCTATTCAGGGTCTTTTGTGTTTCCATACAAATTGTGAAATTTTTTGTTCTAGTTCTGTGAAAAATGCCATTGGTAGTTTGATGGGGACTGCATTGAATCTGTAGATTGCTTTGGGTAGTAGAGTCATTTTCACAATGTTGATTCTTCCAATCCAAGAACATGGTATATCTCTCCATCTGTTTGTGTCATCTTTAATTTCTTTCATCAGTGTCTTATAATTTTCTGCATACAGGTCTTTTGTCTCCTTAGGTAGGTTTATTCCTAGGTATGTTATTTTTTGTTGTTGTTGCAATGGTAAATGGGCGTGTTTCCTTAAGTTCTCTTTCAGATTTTCATCATTAGTGTATAGGAATGCAAGAGATTTCTGTGCATTAATTTGCTACTTTACCAAATTCATTGATTAGCTCTAGTAGTTTTCTGGTAGCATCTTTAGGATTCTCAATATATAGCGTCATGTCATCTGCAAACCGTGACATCTTTACTTCTTCTTTTCCGATTTGGATTCCTTTTATTTCTTTTTCTTCTCTGATTGCTGTGGCTAAAACTTGGAAAATTATGTTGAATAATAGTGGTGAGAGTGAGCTATCTTTTCTTGTTCCTGATCTTAGAGGAAATGGTTTCAGTTTTTCACCATTGAGAATGATGTTGGCTGTGGGTTTGTCATATATGACCTTTATTATGTTGAGATAAGTGCTCTGTATGCCTACTTTCTGGAGGATTTTTATCATTATGGACTTGGCTTTGATAATTTTGTTTTTCTGTTTTTTAGGTAAAATTAGTTTTCCTGGACTTTATTTAGGAAGGAGCCTTGGTTTAAATAGCTTTTCTGACTTCATAGAGCTCCCTCTTTGGTTGTTTTCATGCAGCATTAAAAATATGGTTATTTGCTTCCTGAGATTTTGAATCTGTTTCTATTTTTATTTTTACCTGGACCCTCTCTCTCAATGTTTTTGCTGTCTCTGACTTGCTTAATTTTGATTTTACTCCCAAGAATGTGGAGTCCTCCCTTGGGAGAGAGCCTTGGTTTCTAAGTTTTGTTGGGATGGGCAAAACTCCTACCAGTTTCATAAGCTATCCTCAGATTGATCTCCTATATTTCACTGTTGGATATTTTGGAGCTCTCCCCTTCTCAGAAGCATCAGATACCCTGCTGCATTCCTTTGCTTTTTCTCACATTTATGCTGACATAGTGTGGGTCTTGTGGTGGTTGATGATTTTCCCCCTCTCTTATCTTGGGGCAAGGGATGCTTTGCCACCTAATTTTGTTGTAAATATGTCTCATGGTGTTTTGATTTTGCAATCTAGTTACTCTGTTTTTATGTAGAGATTTGGAAAATCTAAAATCTATGCTTCTGCTATTACTTCTATCTTCCCAGAATTCTCAAATTCCTTTTAAAACAGGCTCATTTACAATGGCCCTTCATCTTTGCAGCTAGGAGTCAACTGACAGAAAGGAAACGTAAAGCAAACAGTGTGCTCTGTGTGTGTGTGTGTTTGCATGTGGGCTTATTTGGGGAAGTGGAGTGCAGCTACTGATGGCATTGCTGTATATGTATGTAGGTGTATCCTAAAAGTCAATGTTTTGACCAGAAATACTTTTCACATTTTGAACATGGGAAGCTTTCCCTTTGGTTTGTGGCATGGGTACTGTTTGTAGAACTAGTCTTTATTTTCGGATGTATTTTTGTCTTTTAGAATGACACTGGCACTACAACATTGCTAATTACCTTGTGAGGGCTTTGTCTGCCTGCAACTATTTTTTTTCCCCTAGAATCCACAGCTATTCTGATCTAGAAAAAAAATGGGCTTTTAGTTGTCCCTGGAGCATTTTTGTTTGCCACTTATGTCAGTTGATTTTTCAGTGGAGACCTGGTGAGGTCCAATATCATTTCTACACAGGTCTTCTTGAACAATTTCATTTTATCAAACCACTTGCTAAATTATTGATTTTGAGATCTGATAAAGTGGAAAACTTGGGGAAATGGAGGAGTTGCTTTTAATTTAAGGCAAATTTCTATGATACAGATGAATGGAAGATTTGCTTATCCTTCTTTTTCTACTTATGCCATCATGTATTTGTGATATTATCTGGCAACTGAAAGCAGAACTATACAAAATAAGACTTATTAAGTTGTTCCACTTTAGTGGAGATTTTATACTTTTTCAGATTTAACAGCAAGATATTAAAGTTCAGAAATAGATCTACAGTAGAGCATACAAATTCAAAAGATAGTTAAAATTTTTCTATGTGCACGGCACATAGGCTTTTGTGTGATCTACAGTAGAGCATACAAATTCAAAAAATTTTTCTATGTGCAAGGCACATGGGCTATTGTGTGATGACAGGTTGGAAATTAGATGCCTACAATGGCCAGAGAGGTATTAAATGTAAACAGGGCCAAGTGTAATACAACAGGGGTTAGTGGAGACTGAAATAATCTAGAGAGAATTGAAGTGTTTATAAAGTACCGTGAAGATAAAAAAATGCCTGTGTACTCAATACAGTGTATATGCCTGCAAATTTGTGACACCTGATTCAGTGTGATGTGTATTCATGTAAAAGTTCTATTGAAGGGATTAACCAATTGATTAGAGGATAAAAGATATCTAGAAAATTATAAGTGAATTGTTTTAAGACAAACAAAATCTTTCCATTTTTACTCAAGAAAACTCAGAAATGTTTAGAGAATAAATGAATAACCAAGCCCTTTGTAGAAAAAATATATACTTTATTTTCAACTAGAAAGGTGCAAACATGTAACTTTTGGTCACACTCTCAACAAATAAACTGTCCAAAAAAACAGTCATAGTCAAAGTAGAAACAAATGCGTCCAGGTGGAAAAACCAATCAGCTATACAGAGCCACTCATTTTTTAATAAAGGTCATTTGTACATTAAAAGTGAGCCTACCACTTTTCCAACCTACAAATCAGACTTCCAAGGACATTGCTGCCTCACCTTCAGCAAAAAAACTGTTTTGATGGACTGTTGCTCTAACTGAGCAGAATTTCCATTTGAATATCCATTTCATGCTTTGAGTTATCAGACAAGCTTTATGTCCTACCTATGGTGTTCAGAATTGAGGCTAACATTTGAAATATCAAAGCATTAAAAACATAAACAAAAAGGCACAAACAACTTTAAATTAACTTAGATAACTGTACAAATATATATATATATATATATATATATATATACACACACACACAGTATTTACAGTATCAATAAAAAAAAATCTGGCTTGTTACAGGCAAATTAGCTTGCCACAAGCTGTCCAGTCTAATAGACAGGATTCTGATTCCTGAACACTGTCATCCGAATCAGAAGGTCAGAGCTGAATCTGCTGTTATGACTTAGAGAAGAACTTGACTCATCCTCATGATGGCTGGGGAATGCACATCCTAGCTGTCACTGGAGCTACAAGCAGGTCAGTGAGTCTTCCTTCCCAGTGACACTCCAAATAGCAGGCACATCACTATTGTAAGAAGACAAGGCTTCCTACTGGTCCCCTCCCATTGCTCCTAGCATACATGCTGGTGCCATGCACTAATGCAGTCCCACGGTCAAGTCTTACTTCCTTCAAACCAGTGTCTGGGGTTGACAGACTGTTTGAATGTCATATGGCACAAGATTTTGAATTTGGTGGGAATTTTTCTTTTCCCCAGTTAGAAAAACAAATTTAAATAACCTGTGTTACTGAAATCATGTTTACACAAAAATGAGATGTGAATCAGTTCAAGTGACAGCCTAAAGAGTTTATGTCTCTCACTCTCTCTGGCTTTAGGCCATGTCTCCATACATCTTCCTGTAGTACAGCGACTCAAAGATGTCATTGTCTCCGGGGCAGTTGTAATGGCAGGCACAGGTCTTGATGAACATCATGCTCTTCTTCATGACCTCGCCATCAGGACACTTGAACTCCACGGGAAGGGTTGTGGTTCTGTGCGGGGTGCAGCACCGCCCATCGGTGCACACGCCGCAGAATTTAGCACGGAATGTCTTTACGCTGGTGCAGCCAGAAAGCTCAAACTTGACAGGCTTGGAGATTTTGGGGGTCCGGATGCACTTTTTGCCCTTCTGAGGAAGACAAGGGAGGAGAGAAAAATCAATGACTCTGCAAGGGGTGTGGCTTTCTTCAACCTCTGGGTGTTCTCGCCTTAGGGCTGTCTGACTTCTGTTTATATTTTGAGGATGGGAAGGTTGAGTCTCATTTGCCAGTTTTCTAAAAATAGACATGGCCTCTTCTGGGATGTCTTGAATGAACTAACACTGTGGAGGATTTCCGAGTGGAAAATTGGTGGTTCCTATTACATAACATCTCATTCCATCAAAACAGTTCAATGGTTGGATATTTTTGGAGATGACAGGCCTATAATAACAAGGGTGGTAAGAGACCTAACTTTGGTCCTGTCCTAACTTTGGTCCTGTCCACTCTTGTTCCATGATTATGAGTTAATAGGAGGAGAAAACGTACCTTAATATTCTCTTCCAGATCAGCTTCACAAGGCCTGACCATGCAGAGGCGGCTCTGCTTCTCCAGCCTGCAGAAGGCGTTGTCATTGGTAACCCGGGTGGAGATGCCCATCCCGCAGGTCTTGGAACAGGCACTCCACTCTGTGGTCTGGACCAGGCAGTTGGCTCGAATCATGGTTGGGTCTGGGCCAAACGTGTCTTCCAGTCGGTAAGCTGGGAGAGCAAAGCACGCAAACACGAGGTAAGACGCCAGGCTAAGACATTTCCCCTTGCCCTTGGCAAAGTCAGGACTCAGCCCCAGGGGGGAGAATCACGAGGCTGACTTAGAGGAAGACTCAGCTCACCAGCGAGGGCAGGGCCGACCATGGTGTGGTCCTTGGGCTCGTCACACACCCACTCCTCGCAGCATTTCCCGGGCAGCTTGACCCTTCGTGGGAAGGGGCAGTCGGGGCTGGGCAGGCGGACATCCATGCTGCACAGGGGCACGCAGCCCACCGCCCCGTCCAGGCAAGTGCACTGGTATTTGCAGCTGCTCTGGAAGGACTCTCCGCTCCGGTACACCGTCCCTCCGAAGACACAGGGGGCACCATCTTTGGCTGAAGGAGAGGAAGGGAAAAGGGGTCGTGCAGGGGTCAAGCATCGGTTCTCTAGCCTGAACCGGAAGCGCGTCGGGGATGCGAGCTGGGAGCAGGGCTCCAGGGAAACAGCCTGAGGAAGGGACGCAATTCGAGCGGCTTTCTTTTCCGGCGGGACGGTGAGCGTGAGGGAAGAGGTGGTGGGTCATCGAGTGTCCCCCGGCGCCCCGGTGGCGGTGGCGGCGGCGCGGGGCGAGGGGCCCGGGGAGGCGGGGAGGGGACGGGGACCGCAGGTCTTACCGGTGCACACGCCGATCTTGCGGTTGGCCGGAGAGCCGAAGTCGCAGAAGAGGCCCTTGTGCGGGTCGCAGGGGTCGCGCTCGGTGCACAGCTCGCCCAGCTGCTTGGCGCATACGCGGCAGCAGCCGCAGCTGTCCAGTACCAGGCTGACGCCGGCGGGGCAGCGCGGCGCCGGGCCGGCAGCGCACTGGCACCGGCCGCCGCAGTCCTGGCCGGAGGTGGGCTGTGGAGGGAGGCGGCTGTCAGCCGGGCGCACGCCCCTCGTTGCCGCCGGGGTCCCTCCCGGTCCCCTGCCCGGCCCCGGCCGCCGCGGGGGTCTCCAGTGCTTACCCGGCTGCAGAGGGCGAGCAGGAGCACGAAGGCGCAGCGGACGGGGCCCAGGCCGGTGGCGGACATGGTCGGGGCGCTGCGGGCGGCGGGCGGCGGCGGGGCGGGCGGGCGGTTCGGGTTCGGGCCGGAGGCGGGGTCGGGACGCGCCGGGCTGCTGTCTCGGGAGCTGTCGGCCTGGGCGGCTGCCGTCGAACTGAAGGCAGTGGGTCGCCGGCGGTGGGAGTCGCACTGGCTGCCTCCTCTCGGCAGGGAAGAGTTGTTGTGTGAGGCCAGGACGGGAGGCCCGAGGCTTTTATACGCTCAGGGCGGCCCCGGCTCGCCAATGAGCTGAATGGAGTCCTACACAAACAGGGACATTCCTCGCATTCCTCCCCACCTTCCTGCCTCATCAACTCACACCGGATTGATCCTGACCCCTTGACACTCAGCATTCCTCCCGTCTGAAAAAGCTGGCACACTCCAGCTCACCAAAAAAAAAAAAAAAAAAAAAGGCTCAGTATTTCCAACCACCAAATAGGATTTTTTTTTTCCTCTTGCCTCTTCGCATCACTCCTGATTTATATCATTTAAAAAAACACATCGGCAGTGATTATCATTATTTTTATGCCACTCACTTCTGTTTCTAATAGCTGTGCCTGTTCTACACACTGACATAAATCCTTTGTAGGAGGTAGGTAGCTGAAGAGGCTAATAGCAGGGATTCCTAAAAAATTTGAAAGGGTTTCCTTTTTTATTGGTTTGGTAGTGATTTTTAGTTTTAGAGGCTGTCTGCCTTTGAAACTCTTCAGAGAGCAGAAAAGGAGTTCGTTGCTTTTAACTGCTTGAAATCCCCTAGAAGCAGAAGCATACCGGCAAATCCCTGAATCCCACATTGGAGATGCAGGAATTTGATCATTTGTCACTTGGAATAACGGTTTGGATGCCCATGCCAGACGAAAAGGAGAATAAAGCCAGGGGTCTGAGTATGGATGCAGTTTTCTGGGAGGGATTTCCACCACTCTTGCTTTTTTTCTCTTAATATATGTAGCAGTTTTATCGTTGGGGCTATAGAGAGGGAAAAAGGATGAGTGGACATCAACACTTCCAGAAAAATCCATCTGTTGTTATGTCAGAGCAAGTGATTATGTGTTGGGTAGGTAGAGGCCCTGGGTGTTGGGATGGAAAAAGGGGTGGGAAGACAGGGGAACCATACAGGAGGGGAGCAGCAAGAAGCTTGAGGTTCACTTGGGGAGTTTTAAACACATTTGTGGGTCTTTGAGAAATGAGTGATTTTCCTTATGCTAAAACCTGTAATCTTCAAATGTGAAGATTTAGTTGTCTTGCAGTTTAAAAAAATCTAATTATATAACGAGAACACTGTATCCCCATTATATTTGGTTATAAGCTAAGAGTGTCAGTAAGTAATATATTTTAGTGACTCTCCACACATCTGTGAATAGTAATTGTTACTTCTTATTACCCAAGGAGCCTGTAGCCTAATGGAGGGAGACCAGGGCAAGGAAAGAATAGCTTTTATTCCCTCTGCTTGTGTGCAGATGTCAAATATGGCCAATAAAGTCTAAACGTATGTCCCTTTCCTAATATTGCTATCTAGCTTCACTAAGGAGTCAGTTAATTAACTGTGCTTCCCTCTAGACTCTATAGTTTAGTATTTTTTGTTGTTAATAATCCCAGTTTCCACTTTATGTAAAGAGAACGATCCCACGGCTATGCCATTTTGTCCTATTGTAATGCCACATCCTTTGATGCTGGTGTTACCCATGAGTAGATTCATTTTAGTTGCTGATGCTTCCTTGTATAGGTTGAAATTAACCTATCTGTTTCAGATGCAAAGGCAAGCTTTCAGAAACATTATAGATTTATAATTTGAAAATAGCCTGTTTAAACTGGCCGCATTTTTTCAAGTTTCATTTCATTCTGTTGAAAAACAGCCAAGAAAAAAAATAACTACTCCAACTTCAGCACAGACCACATCATCTGGGCACAATTACCTTGTTAAGCAGTCCACATGTTGTACAGTGTAGTTGCATGTCAACAGTGGGAATGGCCAGCCAACGATGGGGGTCTCTGAAGCTCAGGAAGAATTTTCATCATTGTTATTTCATGTTCTTTCCAAGCATTCCTCAAAGAGAAGAGGCCTTAAAAGTTCCTATTTAAAGACGGAACATTCCGAGTTATGTTAATAGCCACATGTGTATTAAAGGCAACTTGGCCCCCAACTTTTTCTTCCCCTGTGGATGATTTTAAAAGTCCAAAATATGTGGGAAGCCACAGTGAAATCTTTCAAGACCTAAACCCCCAATTATATCTACCACTAATGGTTGGAAAGGTGTGGTGGATGGAGAAGGGGAGGGATGTGAAACTGGGACCTCACCCAAAGTGACATGTGGCCTGGGCCATGAGCTCTTGTGGCTTGCAGGGTGAGGGAGATGGAAGAACTGGTTGGGAATTTTTGAATACTCTGGAGAGTCTAAGAGCCACCACTTCATGCCCAGCAGAGTGGAGGCTCTCATTCATGGAGGGGCTAAATTGCTTGACTGGGTTACAGCTGGGTGACCTGGGTTGTATTCTTGGAGCTGCCATTCACAAGTAGGAGTCAGACTCCTGAGTTTCCGTTTATAAAATGATGGTTTAATGATAGTTAATTAGACTACAGTTCTCAGAGAATTGGTGCTTTATTTTATTTTACTTTATTTTTAAATTTAATTTAATTTAATCTTTTTGATCTTTCTTGATTTTCTCTTTCTCCGCAAGCATAACAAGTATATTCCTATTCTGCTGTGTTGTTAAAAATATCGGGAAGTATTATAAAAAGAATTTGGTTTTAATAAAATTCACGTGGTCCCTCAAACTCTCAAAAGTCCACAGTTAGCTCCAGTTGGATGGTTTTAATATTGGCTAAGAGAAAATAAGCATATTGAAATATACAGAACATGGAATCTCAGAATAGAAAAATATGCTGTGCATGTAAGGTTAGATTGGGGCTTTATGATCAAAACTCTTTTGAAAGGTTTAAAATGAAAGATTATTAAGACAGTGACAGAAAGAGGGCGGGAGAGAAAGAATGAATACACCCAAGACATTCATAGACTCAAAAGTATGTTTATATTGTGATATGGACCATCAAATGCCAGGAAATTCAAAGGGAAAGGCTGACACTCTGTCCTTCACTCATGCCATGGGATGTGAATTCTTGCACTATTATAAATGACTCAGCAAATGTTTGTGTGTGCCTGGGCAGTAAAGTGGAAATAGTGGCTTCTTATAACTTCTTCCAGCTCTGACTTATCCCAACCCTTTTGATTGACAGCAGGTCAGAACTGGGAGAAAAAGGTCTTTGAATTTGTGTGTAAAATGGTTAAGATGCACTAATTTTGTCTTGTAAGCAAGTGTTTATCTAGCAAATGCTTTTTAGAGAGCATTTTTTCTTTTTCCTGGTAGAATGAGGAATTCACTCAGCTGGCCACTGAGTCCTATTTACAGAGCTATATAAGGTATGTGTGTGTCTACTCAGGCATCATTTGTACAGGTCGTTTGGTTAAGGCTTGTAAGATGTTCAGCTGCGGATGTACTACATTCCTTCTCTTATGTTTTTTGTTGTTTTTTTTCCCCTGAAAAAAAAAGGTTACTTGATCAGGTATCAGACAGAGAGAAAACCTGGCAGGACTACAGGAAAGTGGCCAGACTTGGAGTGTTTGTGTACTTGAAGAAGGAATCTTGCACATTTCAGCTTTCAGTCGTAGACATTTTCTTATAAGAGCAAGCAGGAGTCTGTGCCAGCCCTCAAAGCGGAAATCAAAGCTCCCAGGGAATGTGACTCAGAGCCAAGACCCATACGCAATGCATACACTAAGCCATCAGATTTATAGGAAGTCTAGCCGTATAAGGACATCTGGACGGGGAATGATTTGTCGTGATGGTCAGTTGGGAGTGGGCTTCCGATATTTCTGACATGCCTCAAATCCAATCATGTAAATGAATTCCAGCAAAAAACATGGTGTGCCAGAAGGCTTTTTGAAAAATAGTCATAAATATTATCCTAAAATCTTCGGGGACCCTGGCTTGGCTTACATTTCCTTGTATTTGCTTAAGATGAAGGTTAAAGAGAGGGCGTACTCCCTGGGAGTTCAGAGGTGGGAAAGAAGCACGGATGTTTACTATCTAAATTACATTCATTTCCTTCATGCTTTTCCCTCCTTATAATTAGTTCTCTGATTTTCTTAGGATATTTTCTGATGCAAAGTTATTTGTAAGAAGGTAGTCAAGACTGTTGCATGTGGTCTGTGTTTTATGTTTGCCTGTTCATTTACTTGCTGGTAAATGGAATTGAGGGTTAGAGGAGTGAGGAAGGAAAAGAATTTTTTAAAAATATGCTATTTCCTTTAGTTTGCTACTTGTCTCACTTATTCTGTTAGTTTAGTTAGAATCCTGTGTTGCCTGTAGTCTGCTTGCATTAGTCTGAGATGGTGCTGGAGAATACAGATGCTTCTACATGGAGGTGTCTAACACTTTTCCTGACAGATTAGCAACGCAAATATATTACCATAGCAACCAGGAGTATTTACAACCCTTTGTTTTCTCTACCTAAACAGGTAGAGTCCCCTTGGTGATACTTAAGGAGATAAGTGAGTAGGAATGAAAAGAATGGAGGTAACCACTCTTTCAAATGTGTGATTTGGGGAAAGCAAATCAATAGGTTTAAGAGGAAGACAGAATTGAGATGAGAATTTATTTCAAAGAATGGGAGTAAATGAAAGGATAAATAGTTTGAAAGCCACTTCTCACAACTTCAGGGCCTCCTGGAATACTTTTTGAAAATCATTAGGTAGGACCCAGAGAACCGGCTAGGAGGGTGGAGGTGTGAGTTCCACACCTGCCCCTTACCTGCCATGGGAGCTCAGGGTCAGACCTAATCTTCCCTGAGCCCCCAATTTCCCACCCGCTCATAGTTATTTTCCAGCCCAAGGAGACCATGCTTATGAAAGTACTTTTAGATAATGTATGAGGATTTAACATCTTTATTGGAGTATAATTGCTTTACAATGGTGTGTTAGTTTCTGCTTTATAACAAACTGAATCAGTTATACATATACATATGTTCCCATATCTCTTCCCTCCTGTGTCTCCCTCCCTCCCACCCTCCCTATCCCACCCCTCTAGGCGGTCACAAACCACACAAACCACCGAGCTGATCTCCCTGTGCTACTCGGCTGCTTCCCACTAGCTATCCACTTTACGTTTGGTAATGTATATATGTCCATGCCACTCTCTCACCTCGTCACAGCTTACCCTTCCCCCTCCCCATATCCTCAAGTCCATGCTCTAGTAGGTCTATGTCTTTATTCCCATCTTACCCCTAGGTTCTTCATGACCTTTTTTTACTTCTTAGATTCCGTATATATGTGTTAGCATATGGTATTTGTTTTTCTCTTTCTGACTTACTTCGCTCTGTATGACAGACTCTAGGTCCATCCACCCCACCACAAATAACTCAATTTCATTTCTTTTTATGGCTGAGTAATACTCCATTATATCTATGTGCCACATCTTTATCCATTCATCTGTTGATGGACAATTAGGTTGCTTCCATGTCCTGGCTATTGTAGATAGAGCTGCAATGAACATTTTGGTACATGGCTCTTTTTGAATTATGGTTTTCTCAGGGTATATGCCCAGTACTGGGATTGCTGGGTCATATGGTAGTTCTATTTGTAGTTATTTTTTGTTTTGTTTTGTTTTGTTTTGTGGTACATGGGCCTCTCACTGTTGGGGCCTCTCCCACTGCAGAGCACAGGCTCCGGACGCGTAGGCTCAGTGGCCACGGCTCACGGGCCTAGCTGCTCCGGGACATGTGGGATCTTCCCGGACCGGGGCACGAACCCACGTCTCCTGCATCGGCACGTGGACACTCAACCACTACACCAACAAGGAAGCCCTATTGGTAGTTTTTTAAGGAACCTCCATACTGTTCTCCATAGTGGCTGTATCAATTTATATTCCCACCAACAGTGCAAGAGGGTTCCCTTTTCTCCACACCCTCTCCAGCATTTATTGTTTGTAGATTTTTTGATGATGGCCTTTCTGACCGTGTGAGATGATATCTCATTGTAGTTTTGATTTGCATTTCTCTAATGATTAGTGATGTTGAGCATTCTTTCATGTGTTTGTTGGCAATCTGTATATCTTCTTTGGAAAAATGTCTATGTAGGTCTTCTGCCCATTTTTGGATTGGGTTGTTTGTTTTTTTGATATTGAGCTGCATGAGCTGCTTGTAAATTTTGGAGATTAATCCTTTGTCAGATGCTTCATTTGCAAATATTTTCTCCCATTCTGAGGGTTGTCTTTTGGTCTTGTTTATGGTTTCCTTCACAGTGCAAAAGCTTTTAACTTTCATTAGGTCCCATTTGTTTATTTTTGTCTTTATTTCCATTTCCCTAGGAGGTGGGTCAAAAAGGATCTTGCTGTGATTTATGTCATAGAGAGTTCTGCCTATGTTTTCCTCTAAGAGTTTGATAGTGTCGGGCCTTACATTTAGGTCTTTAATCCATTTTGAGTTTATTTTTGTGTATGGTGTTAGGGAGTGTTCTAATTTCATACTTTTACATGTACCTGTCCAGTTTTCCCAGCACCACTTATTGAAGAGACTGTCTTTTCTCCACTGTATATTCTTGCCCCCTTTATCAAAGATAAGGTAACCATAGGTGCGTGGGTTTATCTCTGGGCTTTCTATCCTGTTCCATTGATCTATATTTCTGTTTTTGTGCCAGTACCATATTACCTTGATTACTGTAGCTTTGTAGTATAGTCTGAAGTCAGGGAGCCTGATTCCTCTAGCTCCATTTTTTGTTCTCAAGATTGCTTTGGCTATTTGGGGTCTTTTGTGTTTCCATACAAATTGTGAAATTTTTTGTTCTAGTTCTGTGAAAAATGCCATTGGTAGTTTGATAGGGATTGCATTGAATCTGTAGATTGCTTTGGGTAGTAGAGTCATTTTCACAATGTTGATTCTTCCAATCCAAGAACATGGTATATCTCTCCATCTTTTGTATCATCTTTAATTTCTTTCATCAGTGTCTTATAGTTTTCTGCATACAGGTCTTTTGTCTCCTTAGGTAGGTTTATTCCTAAATATTTTATTCTTTTTGTTGCAATTGTAAATGGGAGTGTTTTCTTAATTTCCCTTTCAGATTTTTCATCATTAGTATTTAAGAATGCCAGAGATTTCTGTGCATTAATTTTGTATCCTGCTACTTTACCAAATTCATTGATTAGCTCTAGTAGTTTTCTGGAAGCATCTTTAGGATTCTCTATGTAGAGTATCATGTCATCTGCAAAAAGCAACAGCTTTACTTCTTCTTTTGTGATTTGGATTCCTTTTTTTTCTTTTTCTTCTCTGATTGCAGTGGCTAGAACTTCCAAAACTATGTTGAATAAGAGTGGTGAGAGTGGGCAACCTTGTCTTGCTCCTGATCTTAGTGGAAATGGTTTCAGTTTTTCACCATTGAGGACGATGTTGGCTGTGGGTTTGTCATATATGGCCTTTATTATGTTGAGGAAAGTTCCCTCTATGCCTACTTTCTGGAGGGTTTTTATCATAAATGGGTATTGAATTTTGTCTAAAGCTTTCTCTGCATCTATTGAGATGATCATATGGTTTTTCTCCTTCAATTTGTTAATATGGTGTGTCACATTGATAGATTTGCGTATATTGAAGAATCCTTGCATTCCTGGAATAAACCCCATGTGATCATGGTGCATGATCCTTTTAATGTGCTGTTGGATTCTGTTTGCTAGTATTTTGTTGAGGATTTTTGCATCTATGTTCATCAGTGATATTGGCCTGTAGTTTTCTTTCTTTGTGACATCTTTGTCTGGTTTTGGTATTAGGGTGATGGTGGCCTCGTAGAATGAGTTTGGGAGTGTTCCTCCCTCTGCTATATTTTGAAAGAGTTTGAGAAGGAAAAGTGTTAGCTCTTCTCTAAATGTTTGATAGAATTTGCCTGTGAAGCCGTCTGGTCCTGGGCTTTTGTTTGTTGGAAGATTTTAAATCACAGTTTCAATTTCAGTGCTTGTGATTGATCTGTTCATATTTTCTATTTCTTCCTGGTTCAGTCTCAGCAGGTTGTGCGTTTCTAAGAATTTGTTCATTTCTTCTAGGTTGTCCATTTTATTCACATAGAGTTGCTTGTAGTAATCTCTCATGATCTTTTGTATTTCTGCAGTGTGAGTTGTTACTTCTTTTCCATTTCTAATTCTATTGATTTGAGTCTTCTCCCTTATTTTCTTGATGAGCCTGGCTAATGGTTTATCAATTTTGTTTATCTTCTCAAAGAACCAGCTTTTTGTTTTATTGATCTTTGCTATCGTTTCCTTCATTTCTTTTTCATTTATTTCTGATCTGATCTTTATGATTTCTTTCCTTCTGCTAACTTTGGGGTTTTGAGGATTTTAAATGTACCCATCTCTTCTGTCTTTCAGTGGCTCTTCCTCCTCTTAATTCCAACTAAGCCTTGATTTTAAAAAGCCCATCGCAGTTTGACTTGATAACACCATTCATCTTTGCAGGGATTTCTGAGTGTTAAAATTCCACCTGAGGTTAGAGACATCAAATGTGACTTCTTCATTTTTTAGATTAGGTGCTCAGAACTGGTAGAGACATTTAACAAATGAAACTTTTAGGTTAAAATATCATGTGTAAATATTCAAGAGACAACTAAAAATTTATTATTATTGCCTGTTTCAGTGATGTTTTCTTTAGCTTATTTATTCCTCAGAAACCAAGATGGTATTTTTTTCTCTTTTTTTTTTGCGGTACCTGAGCCTCTCACTGTTGTGGCCTCTCCCGTTGCGGAGCACAGGCTCCAGATGCACAGGCTCAGCGGCCATGGCTCACGGGCCCAGCCACTCCGCGGCATGTGGGATCTTCCCAGACCGGGACACGAACCCATGTCCCCTGCATCGGCAAGTGGACTCTCAACCACTGCACCACCAGGGAAGCCCAAGATGATATTTTTTTGCTTAACATAATGCCACAGACATTTTACACTCTACATTAGACTTTCTTCTTTCATTTAATTTTAAATGTGAACTATGCTACCATGATAGTGACAAGCAAGTTTTCAAATTGAATGGAAACTGGTAGCCAGTACCTGCTAAAGTGTTAAAAACTAAGCTGTTCAAATTGTCCAAAGAGTTTCTAAAATATTCCTCTATATGGGAATTTTTAAGTAACTATGCCTATGGGAATCATATATTAAAATCTGAACAGATGGATAAGGCTTTTTGCGAAGGCTTCATCAGGCTTCTAGGTCAGAGCTTAACACCATAAAGGAAGAAAAGCCACTCTGCTTAAACTCTTGACATCATCAGATTTGAAGTAAATGGGAACTAATGCATTGTTTAATCTGATGTTAGGACTCACAATGCCAATTTTGTCTGACCAATTTAACAAGAATGCTTCTTAGTGCTCTGTCAGGGTGCCTGAAATGGATACCCTATATGGCTGTATCACCTTCCCTTTATGTAGAAATTTTACATTTACAAAAGTCCTTTCACATGCACGATCTCACTTCAGCTTCATAACAGTCCTGTGAGGAATTATTCTCCCCATTTTGCAGGTGAGGAAATTGAGGTCCAAGAAGGCTAAGTAATATTACATAAGCTTGGGCAGAGGTGGAGCAGGGACATGAGAGTCTGAATTTGGTTCTAAAGGGAACACTTCTTTTCAAACTACACTGCCTCTTTTCTTCACGTTCTATATACACTGATCTGTGAACAATGTATGTTCTTAAGATAGTTATCTCAGAGCTTCTTAAAACTCTTAAAGCACAAACCCTAGAAGGCTTATAAAACACTATGGGCTAATTAGCGTAGTCAGTATTATGCTGCGGTCTGAGATAAGCATGAAGTAGAAAGATAACGTTTACTGATCTGTATTAGGAGAGACTCTTGGGCTTAGACAAAGATTCCCCCCCCCGACCCCCCCCCCACCGCCAGTTAAGATTTTTGTGATTTTTGCTGTGTAGGCAGATGTGTTGCTTCTTATCCACTAAGGAACTGATGTAGCTAAAAAAGGAAACATGAATCAAGATGATGGGTATGCTTTGGGAGGCTTAATATCAGGGTGTGTACTACTATGACATCAGCCGCAGCCCACACTGAAAATGTGCAGTCTCTAACTCAGTGCTGTCTTGTTTAGGCTGAGACTCGGACCAACCACAGGCATCAAAAACGTCTTGAATAATTGCATCATTCACTGATAAGCAACCCTTGTGCATAAATACCATGGCAGACTCTCAGACAGGCCATTGGCATTGAAGCAGTATCTACCACAGACAGAATTTTTTCACAAGTATCCCTTAATAGGCATGTCTCAGCGTGTTATTAACATAGTGCTTATTTTATGAACTTCATCTTCAGTGAAAAAGCACTTTCCTCATACGGAATAGAGTGTGCATTTCAGGCTTACAGCTTTCCCCTTCTTTTGCCATGGGATGATTTGATTTGAATCCTGATGAGTTTCATGTTGTTAATGGAATGAGGTCTATGTCGTCACTACACATGGCAGAGATTGAGAGTGCTGTTGTCTAGGAGAGGCAGGTTTGTAATGTGGGGATATCCGTACGGACCCATGTGTGTGTGTGGAAGTGAACAACTACAGGATAAAGTTTCACGGAACCATAGACTTACTTGCTCATGTCTGGAAATATTTCACCATTAAGCCATTTCTCACATATAGATGATGAAAGCTGATTTTGTCCAAATGAGTCTTTTGTGGCACTTTCATCATTTCTAACTGCTCTCTGTTGATTCTTCTTGCTCATGTGTTTTGCCCTGCTGTTTCCAAATATGGCTGATTCCTGAGACTCCCACTGCTTGCTTTCAACTCTGTAGGTAAGCAGGCAAACTTCTGGCCCAGCTTCAGATAGACTTTGAACCAACTTTACTTTGCAGTGGGATGAGGCACTGCTAGGCGCTGTGCCCAGTGGGGCACTGTGGTGGGTGCTGTGCTGGATACTGTGGTGGGTGCTGTGCTGGGTACTGTGGTGGGTACTGTGCTGGGTGCTGTGTTGGGCACTGTGGTGGGTGATGTGTTGGGCACTGTGTTGGGCACTGTGATGGGTATTGTGCTGGGTACTGTGGTGGGTGCTGTGCTGGGTACTGTGGTGGGTGCTGTGTTGGGCACTGTGGTGGGTGATGTGTTGGGCACTGTGGTGGGCACTTTGCTGGGTATTGTGCTGGGTACTCTGGTGGGTGCTGTGCTGGGTGCTCTGCTGGGCACTGTGGTGGGCACTGTGCTGGGTACTATGGTGGGCTCTGTGCTAGGTACTGTGCTGGGTGCTGTTGGGCTGGGCACTGTTGTAGTAGAACTGAGCACAAAGCCCTGTTGGCTTTGACTCTATCTGCACAGGCCCCTCCTCACAAGTCCAGCAGATTCCTCCTGGCCAGCTTCTGGAGCAGCTGCCAGTGAGGGGACCCCATAGCGTGGTGGTACCTCTTCTGCTTCTCTGATGTTCTCTTCTTGCTCACGGAAGCCTGGCCTTAATCTAAAGAGGGCTCAGGAACTCCAAACTCCTGTATTGCTCGTGCTTCACATTTGACTCTCCAAGAAGGGAAAATGGCCTTATATTGAGCAGAAGTGGTGATCTGTAGACTTCTGTCTACAACTGCCAAAGACTAGGGGATTTCTCAGACTCTGTGTGTGTTGAGGGCAGGTGACCAAGTGCATTGACAGTGTATCACCTGGCGTCCTTTAGACAAGCACAGCTGACGGTCATTTGCTTAGACTCCTTCTTTTTCTTGGTAGTGGTGATGGTAGGGAAATACTACGGTTCTACTATTTCAGGCAGCCCAGTATTCAGTCAAGCCCAGGAAAGCAAAGGAAAAAACAAAGAAACCAATAGATCATGTTTTAAAAACCTTTGGTGTTTACATTTTAAGATCTCAAGAATAAAGCCTACAAAGTAAACTTGATTCATGTTTAATTAAAGATGATTTTCAAAAATTCTAGTTTGATATTCTAGTATGAATATTTATTACCTAAAGTAGGTTAATTCTGTATTGGAAAGCAGTTCCTAAAATTAGCCACCATTTTGGATTTAACTAGGGCAACTTTTGTTATCTTGATTTCAATTGTTCTATTGATAGAGGTAATACAGAAGTGACATGAATATAGAATTTGCTGGACTTAGTATTTCTCTTTTTGACTATTTCAGGAGAGATCTTTTTTTCTTTTTCTTCTTTACTTCATTAGTCAGCTGTTTTATTAAATGTGTGACATCATGCAAACTACTTAATATATCTGAGCCTCAGCTGGCTCCCCTTAACTTGGAGATATTACTAGTACCCTACCTTATAAAACTGTTGGGACAATTTGTGAGGATTAAATCCTTCAAATCATGCAAAGTGCCAAGCACAATGTTTGTCACAGAATAAGCACTCAGTAAACATTCATTAAGGGAAAATTTTCCTTTTCATTCATATCTAAATATTTTTGCATTAGCACATTGACCAAATATTAGCCCCTTAGCCCAGTAGGTTTCGGGGTCATGCACTATGCAGATCGCATGGAAAGAAAAGAATGTGGTAACAGTTTCTGTTGACAGACTTTTTCTAGCAAAACACATACTATTGTTATGTCACTTGTGAATGATTTATGACTTCTGATTCTGTCCTTAGGATCCCATTCTTTTCTTTTTTTTTTCCTTTTTGCCATCAAATTGCCACAGTTGGGAGTATAAGTTCTTGAAAGAAGCAAAGAATACCGTTAAGGAATTTGATACCAATTATTATTGAGTGATCATATCTAAAATATCTAAGCAGATTATATTAATGTCCATGAGAAAGTAGAAATATTTATGATAAAATAATAAATTAGGCTGCTGTTCCCTCTTGGATTTAATGATTTTATGATAGTTGCAAAAATAGTGCCTGGAAAATGTCTCTGTGGGACATGGAGAGATGTGTGTGTGTGTGTGTGTGTGTGTGTGTGTACACATGGGCAATATTGGCACTGCAAGAGAAGGAAGAAAATTTAAGTTTCTAGTTTTTGCCATTAAAATCATGAAATGGAAGAGAGGGAAAGAGAGAAAGGAAGTGCTAATATGTATAACACGAGGATGAGAATGGTGTGGCTATGATAATATGACACAGCCTCACATCAGGAATGATACTGAACCTACCCTGTACATATGAGAAAATTTAACTTTATGGAATTCAATTGCTAGAAAAGACAATTCCAAAATAAAGAGAACCGTGCAAGTGGAAAATGAAATATCCCTTTGAATGATACAACTGCATTTAATAGCTACAAAAGACGTGACCTAATTTTATAATACTAACAGTCAAAAATGTGGTATTTCCTGTCTCTTTGGAGAAAGTGAGGCACAGCGAAAGTGTTAGGGAAGCTGAATAGAGAAACTTAAATGTTGGGTAGGGTTGATAATGGTACCAACGTGACCCTTCCCTGTTGGGAAATAGTCATCTTGGTAGGTGGTTTGTCAACCTTTTTTCTATCTCTCTGCTTCTCCCCTACAGTCCTCCTACAGGGCCCTGGTATGCCACAGATGAGACCCCCTTTCCCACACTGCCTGTCTTTCCCCCCTCTCCAGTTTGGTGCAGAGTTCTGAAGAAACCCTGTCCTAAAGATTCTTATTCTTATGAGTGATCTTCCTGTGTGTCTTATTAGCACACTTACTGATTTTCTGAGTTGTCTAAGGCTTTGTACCTGGCTTCTGTTCTTCCATGGTACCCTAACTCCTGCCACCATCATGGGTTTACCCCAGTGTCCACCAGAACTTACTTCTAAGCTCTTGTTGCCTGCTTCTTTAAAGCCAACCAAGACTTGCCCCAAACCTTGCCATTACCTAGAAGTGCCCCATCCCCTCAGGTCCTAAACCATCTGCCGTCTCCTGTTCTCTCTCTCTCTCACTTACCCTTTATGTCTATTCTTTGACCTGATTGAGACCAGGGTCTCTTGCCCCCTTCCTTTTCTTCTAAACACACAGCTTCCTTCTCTATGGCATCATGTTTTAGGTCAACAGTCTCTTGCTAGCACCTCTGGCGTTCAGCCTCCCAATCTTTTTTCCAGCCAACTGCCCTGCCTTAGTTTCTCCTACACTGCCTGCCATATATTTGTGGTCTCCAGTCTCAGCCGGGCCCTCAGTTCTGCTATGCTGTGCTTTTAGTCTTTCTGGTCAGCCCTTTCCTATCTGCTCCTTGGTGTCCCTTCCAAACCTCCCTGCTTCCCTCAAGGTTCCTACCCTGCCCTCTCCCTCCCAGCACATCAGTCCTCCTTCCTACACGAGACCATCAGGCATGAGCCACTCAAGCCCTCCTCCCCAGGACTGATGGGTCCTCAGCCCCATATTCACTCTAGCTTAAAGCTGCATGTTCAGTTCTGTAGATTCTGGTCACATATGACCATTTAAATTTAAATTAATCAGAATTTAAAATCCATTTCGTTAGTTGTTCTA
This sequence comes from Mesoplodon mirus, assembly GCF_964341445.2. Taxonomy (NCBI): domain Eukaryota; kingdom Metazoa; phylum Chordata; class Mammalia; order Artiodactyla; family Ziphiidae; genus Mesoplodon; species Mesoplodon mirus. The sequence goes on along the minus strand of NC_138986.1, from coordinate 30,977,572 downwards.
GTTGCATTTCAGTAGCCACATATGGCTAGTGGCCACTAAATTGGTTGGAGTGGCAAACCTTAATATCATACAGAAAGCTTGATTGGATGGTACTGATTTAGACAGACTTCTACTTGTGCTTTTGGTCTTTCTCCTGTCTACTGTGGAACGCTTTCACTTTTTCTCATCTTTCAATTTCTTTTTTTCTCGTAGCTTCTTCTCAGCCTATAAAGACATGTAAGTTTCTCCCACATAAAAAAGAAAAATCCCCAAACAAAATAAAACAACCGGGCTTCCCTGGTGGCGCAGTGGATGAGAGTCTGCCTGCCAATGCAGGGGATGCAGGTTCGTGCCCCGGTCTGGGAGGATCCCACATGCTGCGGAGTGGCTGGGCCCATGAGCCATGGCCGCTGAGCCTGTGCATCCGGAGCCTGTGCTCCATAACGGGAGAGGCCACAACAGTGAGAGGCCCGCGTCCTGCAAAAAAAAAACAATAAATAAATAAATAAATGAAACAACCTTCCCTTTGTCCTACACATCCCTCTATCTAGTGCTTTTTCATACTCTGAAGCTCCTGAAACACACACATACTCATAGCATATGATGACAAACACACACACACAAATCCTCTGTATTTACTGTCTCCATATACTTACCAGGCAACCCACTGCAATAAGGCTTCGGATTCTAGCGCTTCAAATTGCCACCAAACAACCTATTCATTGCCAAATCCAGTGGATTCTTTTCAGTCCTTATATAACTTGATTTCTCTGTGGGTTTTGTAGTTGAGTTCTGTCCTCTCTCCATCTCTTCGGCCATTTCCTTTGGTCTCCCTTGAAGTCTTATTTCCCTCTGCCTGCTCCTTTGATGTGGATGCCCCATAGTCTTTTGTCCCTGGTCCTCTTTTTACTTACATGTTTTTCCATTGCCACATTGTTGATGGTTCCCTGCTGTCTGGATCTCGACCAGAAGCATTTGTGCCATGTACAGGATATTAATTTGAATGTCCTACACAGACCTTAAAGTAAGCATATTCAAAGCCACACTCATTGCCCCCACCCCCAAATCTGCTCCCTTTAATGTTTCCCAGTCTTAGTGATTGGAACCACCATACCACTCCATATTGAAGCCTGTATATTGTTTGATATTCTTTTTTCTCTTTCACCTCCTATATTTAATCAGTCCCAAAGCTCTGTAGACTCTACCTTCTCATGATATCTTCCCAACATATCATGCCATTAGCATCTTTTGTCTGAATTACTGCGTTAGTCTTTCTGTTATTAACTGGTCTTTGACCTGCCTTATTTGCTCTTTCCAATTTATTCCCTGCACTGCTGCCTGAAGAATCTATCACTGCAAAGTATTTACTCACCTGCTTAAAACCTTCACATGGTTTCCATTGTTTCCAAGAGAAATCCCTTTGTCTGGTTCCTATCTTCCCCATTCTTATTTATCACTACCCACCACCCCTGCCCTTATAACTTTTTCATTTCCTATTTTGTTCCAGTCAGTTTCAGTAAAGTAGTTTCATCATGCTAATCATGCCGTTATAACTTACTCATCTTGCATATCTTGCACTTGGAGGAGCTGTAAAGTGTGTTTACACCAAATGAACTTTTGACTATAGAAGGAGATTGTTTTATATTTGTTCCAGTACATATACATTTACACATACACACACACAGTGAAATAAAAAATTTATGGAAACAATATTTGTTGTTACTATATGTGATAGCTTTGGTATTTTAAAATCGATTACATTCCATTTAAAAAAATGCTGATCTTGACCTCCATGATACTGTGATTTATAAGAAATATATTTGGCCCTTCAGATGACCAAAATGTATTTCTAATATATACTCAGTCTTTGTGCCATTTCTGTCTCACGGCTTTCAGAACACTTGAAATTTCCTAAGTGTTGAGAGCGATACATGTGTGTTTTGTTATATGAATGAGGTGACTTTTGGAAGCACCTAAGCATGGAACTGGTTGCCATTGGCACCAACCATGAGATTAGAGGGTTGGAACTTTCTGTCCACTCCCCCCCTCACGCCCCCATTATGTCAGACCTCTGGGGAGCTGTGAGGGGCTGGAGGTTGAATCAATTGTCAATGGCCCATGATTTAATCAACCATGCCTATGTGATGAAGCCTCCATAAAAACACAAAAGGACAGGGTTCGGAGAGCTTCCAGGTTAGTGAACACATGGAGGTTTGGGAGAGTGGTGTGCTGTGCCTGGAGAGGGCGTGGAGCTCAGCGTGCCTTCCCATATACCTTGCCCTATGTGTCTCTTCCTTCTGGCTGTTAAGTAAAATATTTCTCTTGAGTTCTGAGAGCTGTTCAAGCAAATTAATGGAAAGCAAGGAGGGGGTCATGGGAACCTTTGATTAACAATGCTTTCTAACCCACCCCTTTTAAAAAAGACATAATGGAATGCATAGAAAATAATATTTTTATGGCATTTTTGGGCAAAGACTTTCTAAAAGTTCTAAAATTTTGGAATGGTAAAGGTATAGAAATTCCTTTGGTTTGAAGATATCAAAGATCATAGGGAAGCTTGCTGGAAAATTGCTACTTAAAAAAAAGTTTTTAGGTAATTTAAGGTATTTCTTGGAAGTTGATTTCTGAGTATTTGTGAATAACCTCTCACACAGCATCGAGTACAAACAAATCTGCCATTGAATGAATTCCTTATATAAAGTTTGAGAACTAGCTGGAACTTTAAAATAGCCTATAAATATGCTATATTTAGCTAAAACTCACAGTTACTAAGGTTTTAGGAACTATGGTGATTTATATTATAGCGTACTTCTATCAATTTATTTATTGATCATATAAATAAAATATCTGAGGCTCATGTATTCATATCTGATAAGTTTGTGGTTTTCAGAATACTAGGGAATACAGTGTTTACTTCATTCAAGACATAATTTATTGAAGTAAAAAATTCTCTAAAAAATTGGATATTAGGTATGTAGGAAAAGTTGCTGGTTGACTGGCTGATGCATTTTCTAAAAATTAATTCAATTGTCAAAATTGCCTAAACTTAGGCATAAGAAGATATTAGTGGAAAATTCTTCCAAGCTAATAAATTTGTTCAAATGCTCTAAATTAAAACTCAGTCAGACATTTGTTATTGTTTCCCTTTCAGTGAAATAAATAATTCACAAATATTTTGAGCATCTGATATATTTCTAACATTGTTTTAAACACAGTGGGATATCAAAAGATATCTAGTTCTTGCTTACAAGGAGGTTATGATCTATTTGCAGAAGCAAGTTACACATGGACTAAGCATTAAACCAATGATCTTCACAGTTTTCTGACATGGTAACCACACGACACTGAAAACTCTGGAGGATTGGTGTGTTGTAATATTTCATGACCCCAAAGTTTATTAGAACTTTTGAAGAACTTTGAGGCATAGATAATGATACAGACATTTGCTATGAGGCTTAAGAGCTCTTTCTCAAGTGTCAGTGGGTCAGTGGTGAGTCGTTAAGTGGTCATGGAGGGATATAGCATTAAGTGCTCTGTAAGTGAAGAGGAAGGAGCAGTAACCAATGTGGAAAACCCAGCGTGACCTTTTAACGGATATACGCTGGTTTAAAAGATGAGGACAATAGGAACAGCAAGGGCGTTCCAGACCTTAGGAATGGTGTGAACAGTCTTGACTTTGTGAATGTTGTGACATATATGGAAGAGAATAGACGGGCTGTTTGGATGTGAGCCAACGTGGGGATGAACTGGAAGGATTAAGGAAGGGACTACAGTGCAGGAACTGCAATCCTAATTTCTTTCTTTTACTCTAATGTTGAATATATCACTTTCAGTTTTAGTCCTCTAGTCTTTGGAACATATATATTGCTTTATAATAGTTTTCAGGGCTTAGAGAACGTTAAGAATACACTTGCAGATTTATAAGGAATGATTAAGAGAGTCTCAAAACTCAGACTTAGTAATGCTGAAATTATTGTTATGCTCTGTTTCTCTTCTGGCTTTAAACAGTATCTATTATTTTTTCTCTCCACAACCTGCAAAGCGCCAGGGATATGGAAAAAACACAAAGCACAATAAACATTTGTTGAATTAATGCATCTTTCTTGAGAGCAGCGATTATATTTCTTCTTTTTTGTGATTCTCCATGACTCCTATATGGCGTTATGCAGGCAGTGAACATCCCATAACTATAAAGTATTGAAAATGTTTATGTTACCGAGAAACAAACATGACTGAAACCAGTATTACTTGCTCAAACTGTCTAGAGCATTCTTTCATTCATTCAGCCACTTAGTAATGGGTGCCTTCACAGGACACTTCACTAAGAACATTTAGTCTGAGGGTGATTTTATGCCTTTTACAGGCTGGCCAACTCTTACCGATCCTTCAACTCTCAGCGCACATGTCACTTTCTGTTTTAACATTCCAGACTGGGTTAGGTGCTTATCCTTTCATAACCATGTTCTCTAACTGTATGGTAATGTGCTCCAGACGGTGCCCCACAAGAGCGGAAGTGAGTCATTCACCTCTTGGTCCCTAGTACCAAGCCCAATACCTTGTTTATAGATGTCACTTGATGAGAGTTTGTTGAGTAAATGTTTGTAGAACAAATATAATCTTTAATGATGGCGTTGTCAGATATATGGCTTTGAACTGGCAATTTGGTTTTTAAGTATCACATTCAGAAAACTAACTGAAAAAACAAAACTGCCACAGTTATAACAGTTTGGAGACAAATGTGAGTCAACAAGACAGAATAATTAAAAAGTCACAAAAATGTGATATAAAATATAAGATGAAATGTACCATTAATAAACTATTCATATTATGTGGGTATATACATTTTTTATTGCGGCAAACTTTTACTGTGTATCTAGTAATTAAAATATAATTGTTAATGAAGGGGTGATGTTTATTCAATGTATGATTTAATATAGACTGCCTTTTTAAATAACCAGCTTAAATAACAAAAATTTATTTTTGACACTGTCAAATCAAATAAGTAATGATTGTTATCTTTAGGCTAGAAGTGGAGACTGATTAGATTTAAAATATTTTTCAAAAACTTAGCAGTATTGTTTGTAACAAATAAAATGGAATCCACTAGCATGTCCTTATTTATTTGATTGTGAGTTTTCCATCCCCACCAGAACTTTTTGAGAATAAATAGAATCTACGTGTAAAGTAAAATTTGCTTTATAATCAGACATGTGCCTTTACACATTTGGAAGTTAGAGACAACTCACAAGTCTTGGATTGGGTGAAGGCAATGATGCCATTTCATCCTCAGAACGCTATTTGGAAGAGCAGTTGAAACAAGTGCAAAATGAGGGGGAAGACTTAGCCCAAGTGGATTTTTGTCTCATGAGATTTGCTGAAGTGTATTATTTTCCCTAGAAATGCCTTAGTCCCAGCTTGTGCTTGTCTTAATTTTCTCCACAGCCCTTGCAGGGTACTTTGCATATTAGTAAGTATGAGTTGACTTGAATTGAATTAAGCTTGGTGGGATCCAGCTGCTCTTGAGGCAACTGGCACCCCAAAGACATGGAGATAGAGCAGTCCTTTCCAATAACTAATCTGTGGAACTATTTCCTACTCTGCGTAACTCCTGGAATTCTTACAAACAGTCACGAAGTGTGGAAAATGGCTGGATATTAAAGCAGGACATTACAGACCTACTAAGCCAACCTTGTCAGATTTCTCTTCCCTTCACCCTGAAGTAGAGTATCAGGGGTTAAAACTTCAGGAGTTACGCAAAACTCTAAGCCACATCTACTCTTACATTCTTGGGATTATTTGGGTCAATAGTTTGTCTCTCATGTGGTGTGTTTACATATGGTTGGAAGTAGTGAAGTCATTTTCATTGAGAGCATTACAAAGTAGAGAGTCTGAATGCTACAAAGGGGGGGGGGTGATTGTTATTAACAGCCAATCAAGAGAAACAACAATTGAATCAGAAGATGAATGGGTAAAACAATATAGAGTTAGTGTTTTGTGAATTTTGTGTATTTAAAAAAAAGACCTAGGACATTGAACCAACTGAAAATTGGTAGTTCTTTTAATTTTATACTCATTTAATTTGTGGACTAATTCTTGATGCATATGTTTAGCCAAAAGTTGAAAAGCAAATACAAAGATCAAATTTCCGCCTCCACTCCCCACCCCTAAAGAAGGAAGTTAAAAGTACTTAACTTACACATTTTACTGGGTTGATTTATTTAAAGCTCAGTTGACCTAAATGGTTATAAAACGTCTACACATAAAGATGTTAGCAGGTATTTTTATATGGGCAAATCCTGAATATTATGGAAATGTAATTTCAACTTGGAACATACAACTAGCAAATTTAAGAATAGGAGTTTCCTTTTTAGCTTGTTGTGGAAATAACACCATGTCTTTGGTTTCAGGTAACAGGATGAAGTCACTGCCAGAGCCTGACTTCCTACTATGAAAAAGGTAAGGTATGAAAGAAAGGAACAATCCCAGTGGAAATTCCATCATAAGATCACATACCGACCAAATCTTACTATTTAGTATTTCCACTTGTAGACTAGATTTTTTTGACATAAATATATCAAAAAATATGTGCTTTTAATTTAAATTTCTTTCTTTCTGAAAAACAAAAGGCAAGGCATCTGTTCTATAAAATGAATAAACTTAAGTAGAGTTTGCTAAGTAGCATGTCTTCTAACTGTGGCCTCTCTAGAGTTTATTTAATGTGGTCCATCTTCAGGAAGTTGCAGAGTAATGAAGAGTCTTACAGGAAATAGTGACAGCTTTACTGTTATCTTTAGGAAAAGTCCCATGAAACAAAGGAAACCATTTTTAAACTGTCTTAGAATGTTTTTTTTAAGCTCAGCTTAGGATTGTATAATAGAGTAAAGCATGCCTATTATTTGCAGTTATTCCTTTAATAATAATAATTATCACACATGTTTTGGTGATTAGTAATACTATTGATATGGCTCCCTAAAAACCTCATGAATTTTAGGTAGGTTAAATTAGAGTTATTTTTTTTTGTTTTTTGTTTTTCCCCTTAAGGCTTGGAATAGATATTTAAAGACATGTCCAAAGCCACATAACCAGTTAGTGGCAGAACTGGTGCTAAGGACAGGTTTGCTGACTTTAGCTCCATCTCCATTGTTTTGTTTTTTTCTCATTACTTCATCCTATCTTATTTAATTTACTATGGGGAAATATATTCTGAGGAAAATAAAAATAAATGGAAAAGAATAACATGAATTCTAAATTAAGGCTGTTGTTTTAGTAATTTTCAGCACCCTGGTTTATTTCATTCCCAGGATGTTAATGCCCTGCAGTGGCTGCTGACATGCAGCAATGAGGCTCCAGACTTGGGCTCAGGAGTCAGGCACTTGGGTGGGGCTTGTTCTGCCCCTCACTAAGTGTGAGAGCTTGTGTCTCAGCTGCCCCTTTGGAAGATGGAGAGCATAGCAAAACCTACCTTTGGGGGTTGTTGTGAGAATTCAATGAAGTACAGTTTATTTAAAGTGTTTATAATAGCATTGATGTATATACTAAGTGCTCCCCAAATGTTAGAGACTATTATATTTACTTTAATAATTAATATTATCAAGGAAGATAAAAGATTTATTTTCCCCAATTAAAAAACTAAAAAAATTAGGGATCAAGGGGAAATTCACTTTCCAGAGAGGGGCTTCTCAGTGCTCCAGTGATCTCATAAGCATTGTTAGTTCACGGTAAGGGCCATTGAATGAAAAACAGAAGAATAATGTTTTCAATTAGTAAAAATTTTATAAACAAGGTAAATTAGCATCTTAGTTACTAAATTAAATTATCTTGCTTTGAAACTCAGGCCTTCTTCTAAAGAAATATTTGTTAAATAGACTAAGACGTCCCTTTAGATGTAGCATTACTTCTCAGAATAAGCACTGTCACGAATTCTGGGTAAATGTATTTAAGACATGGATTAAATATTCACTAAGTATGTGAGTTTAAAAATTATGAAAGTCTTGGGAGTTTGTCTTAGAAAATCTGCCAAAAGTAAGCACCGTGAAAGTAGTAGTTTAATTTTTGGTTCTGATTAGAGAAACTGACAGCTTCTTTTTTTTTCTCAGCTAGTTAAATATATATAGAATTAGAAACTGGTAAAGTTGGAAGAAAACACTTCTGATCATGCGATCTTATGCTTTTCAAGCTTCTCACCATGGCACCTAATTACAAAAATGTAACCTATAAAAACCAGGAGGAGCAGCTGTAGTTGTTTCAAGAGAGGGGGTTGGAGCTGGGCTCACTGCTTCTGCATAACTCTGCAAAGCCCGTGAGCGCACCTCCCCTTCAACAGGTGAGGAAACTGACTCCGTAGGCAATGTGCGCCTTACTCAGAGACACACTTTCAGACAGACAGTGGCGGAGCCAGTTCTTGAATAAATATCCTCTCCTCTTCTGCTCTTTTGATTTTACCCTATATCCTTCCTAGTAAAGGGTCTGTAAATTAGAGCTCTTTAACAATCCAGATCCTTTTCTCTTCTCCACTTTTATTATAGAGTTGTACCTGACAGAAAGTCCATTTAGCTTGATATCAGCATGACGGGCATGTCCTTGGATCAGTGCAAATCCATCCCAGTGTTTAATAGATTAACTCATTAATCATCTGTTAATCACCTGCTCTGTGCACCTATTGAGCACCATATTACGCCCTGGGAATATCAAGTTGATGAAAATGCCATCTTTTCCCTCCTAGGTAGAAGAGGAATGTAGAGAGAGATGCATAAATAAATACTGTGTCTCTTGTAGTGGCTTAGCTAGAAAGTAAAAATTGTGTGAAAAATATTAATTCTTTAAACATTAAATATTAATCATTATATAATGCTCTGTTCATGGTAAATGCAATACTTATATACTGGAAGGAAATGCAGGATTTCGATTAATTTTTATTAATTTATATTTTTATTTAGACTTTTTTAAAGCAAAAAAAGTTACTTTATTTTTAATGATTTTTTTATTAAGTAAGTAATTTAGTTATTGCTGTGAGTCACAAATCCCATGGACTGGATTCCCCCTGATCTCTGTTGGATGGTTAGGTCACTGATGAAGTTGAATAATGCTGAGGATGGAGTGTTCTTTCTTGTAGTCTAATCCTACAGTGGAACCTGAATGGGTGGTAATGGAGTATAGATCTCCTGATAGAAATATATCTCCTTAGGTAATTACTGATGGTCAAGGTCGCTGTTTATTCTAACTAATCAAAGTTGCTTTAAGCCTAGAATCGTTCCTCTCAATGGTTAAGCTTGATTGATTAGCCATGATCAAGACAAAATAAAAGACTTCCTTTGGCAGGGAAAATTAGTGGCACCAGAGACCCGTGCAACTATGCTAGGCCTTACTTCGGGATTCTTTGCCTTCTAGAAGCCTTGTTCATATTAAAATTCAGAATTTTGAGGATCACCTAGCCCCTGTTACAAGGGCTCACCTGATTGTCGCTACCTTGATGTTGAATTGTGCTTATTTTTGTTCATTACAGTAAATCAGAATTTCTCTATTGCTTGCTATCATAGTAGGCTGCCCACCATACAGTGAATCCTCCCTTACTTTATTCTACCATGTTGAATAATGTTTACTGCTCTACCAACCTTAAGGAGGGTATCTGGTTCTCTTTTGTATCATGATCCATGTATCTGTGCTTGCTTCTACCTGAAAGCTTACTGCACTAAGCGTTCTTTGTAATAACGTTTGTATTGTAGACTTTAGTTTCCATGATGGAGTCATTTGTAATGGACAAACCTTCCTGCAATAAATAACTATAAAAGCTGGACAGAATATGTAAGATAATAGATTGAAGACATTGGAGAGCAACCGACATAGTCAGGACGCAAGGGTGGTTATGATCCTTGAGAGAAGAGAAGCACATTGGCTGCACTTAAATTCTCCCTGGCTACCCCTATGAGAGCATTGTCTAAATTTTAGCACAGGTGAATGAAGTATAAGAAGAAAGTGGCAATTGTTATTGGACTAAGGAGAATGATATCAGACTTTGGGACAAACAGAGTGGCTAGAACTACAGGGGAAATTTTCTGGAGGGGAGTAAGCCTCAGAAAAGTAGCCCAAATATCTCCATATAAATTCTGTTCAAGTCAGTTGTCAACTATGAGTCTGTACATAAGCAGGACAAAGACCTCAAGAAATGTAGCACAAAAGGACATCTGAATGGCTAAAAAAACAGATCTCTGGGGTATTTTAGCCTCATGACACCAGGGAGAGAGAGAGGAATTCAAGTGCTGCCAAAGTACAGGGGCATTGGTAAACAACCTCAGGATCTCAGTGGAGACCCTGTCTGTCAAGCCCTAGGAGTAGGGACCTTACCCTAGGAAAAATGAAATACAGCAGAGCTTTAAATCAAGCTTAGACAGGATCAATTGATCCACAAGCATTTTTTTCCTGAATTTCAGAAAACCATTTAACTCTCTTTTAAGGACGATATCAGAGTCTCTGTGATACTCAACGGTCAATAAAAAATTACAAGATGTTGGGTTTCCCTAGTGGCACAGTGGTTGGGAGTCCTCCTGCCGATGCAGGGGACACGGGTTCATGCCCCGGTCCGGGAAGATCCCACATGCCGCAGAGCGGCTAGGCCCGTGAGCCATGGCCGCTGGGCCTGCGTGTCCGGAGCCTGTGCTCCACAGCGGGAGAGGCCACAGCAGTGAGAGGCCCGTGTACCGCCAAAAAAAAAAAAAAAAAAAAAAAAAAATTACAATTTGTGCTTTAAAACAGGAAAAAAAAAATGACCAAAACCCAAGAGAAAAAAGACAATAAACCCATGCATGATTTAGATATTGCTATTATCAGATAGGGACTTTAAAATAACTATGGTTAATCTGATCAAGAAAATGGAGAAAATGATGTACAAAATAGTTGAAAATATAACTTCAACAGAGAATTGGAATCCATATAAATTAATCAAATGGACCTTCTTGAGCTGAAAAATACAATATTTAATATTAAAAACTTTGGATGTTTTGAACAGCCAGGTGAACACATTATTGATGAACTAGAAGACACAGGATTGATGAACTAGAAGACAAGTCAAAATAAGCTAAGAGAGAATGGAAACAGAATAGAACATAAAAGACACATGGTATACAAACTGACTTCTGAACTCACTATTCTCCAGAAAGAGACTTCATACTTGGAAGCTCTATGGATTACTTTTTTCTAGACTATTGGATGCTACTAGAAACATACTTAGACATATCTAATTCCATTGCTGATTCAAAGCATTTGCATTTTCAAGGGAACTTAGGGAACTGAGAGATGCTTTTGTTAACTTTAATGGAAAATCTATTTCCTTTAAGTGGTATCTTTACCAAAATTTGACAACTTCTGAAAAGAGAACAGAGTACAAGATCTTAGGGAGTAGAAATAAACCAGATAAAGTTTTCTTCCTAAAGGAAACAATGCAACGTCATAAGAATGTATTTTCATGTTTTAGTTTTTTTTTTCATTTTTATTCTAGTTTTTATTTCAAAACTATTTGGATCAGTAGCAGATCTCAGCCCCTTTTACTTTCTCCTGTTTTCTTTGCTTCCCACTTTTGATCTGTCAGTGCTTGTGCTCTGTGCCTTTTTACTATATTAACAGTCTATAAGGTTTTCCATTTCTGGAAAATTAGGCAGAGAGCAGAATTTTTGATCCAAGTCTTCATAATTTGCAGCATGAGAACTGTTTCACCAGTTGCAATCCATCTTTTATGGGTTTTAAACTACTTTTTCTTGAGACTTTTATGCATTGCTTGTAGCCCACCCTGACACTGTTGGGGGAGAATAATATACTCTGACAGTAGTCTTACTGGTGTCTTGGAAAAAGACAAAAACATGGAAGGCAGTTTAATGAAGGTATTAATGAAAAGTGGATAGTATATTTTATTTCTTTCTATTCACTGATTCTCAACTAAAAATTAACCAAAAGCCAATGTTTGGTATCATAAAACCTCGGCTATTTTATATATTTGGAAATGGCTTCTGACCTAGAAATAACATTGTGTTCCCTCCCACCCCCTACCCTTTTCACCCAACAGCCTCATCCCTTCCCCTCTCCCACAAATCCTTGATGATAAAGAGATTTCCTCTGTATACCCAATAACACATGAATCCAATTGCAAAGAACTGATTACACCACAACTCTGCCTAATATATTGATACTATGATGACCCAGTTTCTGAGGCTTGATCATAAAATGCTTTCACAGATGTTAAGTCATTTGACTTTCTCAAAAACTGTGTGAGGTAGGGAGAGTGAGTATTATTACACCTATTTCACAATAAGGAGACTAAGGTAGATGAAGTGACTCACCCAAGGCAATAGCTAGTAAGCTTTAAAGCCAGGACTCATGCCTTTGCTACTCTCCAGTGTTGACATCCTTACTTAGCAGGCTTGGGTGGAATGGTAGGTGGATGCTAGGAGCATTGTTATTATTGAAATATTTTCATAGTATAAAGTAGGACTATGCCTACCTTAAATCCATGATAGGTATAGACTATATTTTGACTACTGTTCTAGCGCTAGTGGAAGAGAGATGTTCTACTTTGCAGAAGCCTTTTACAATATGAATCCCTAAATCCTTTTGGGAAATGGTAAAAAATAATAGTTTTAGAAATTTGTGCTAACCTTAATAAAGAGGAAATGAATACCCGTAAGTGGTTTGGCAAGCTCAGGAAAATGTTCTTGGGAATGTACAATAATGGTTTGTTCATATTAGATGACATCCTGAATCAGAACGGACTTTGCAGATCCAGTTATTTAAGGTGTGGACCAACAGGACGCCAAGCACTAAAGCATGTTCTGTGAATTCTCTTAGTGTCAAGGTCATATTGGGAGACAATCCTTGGAGTGTCTTGGAGTCTCACATTTCTCCCTGTCTTATGAGCAAAGTAAATAACTAACTTTATTCCACTCTATTATTTCCAGAATATTTGTGCAGTGAACAGCCTTAGAAGATGTAGATAGTGTCTCCCTTCAGAGCAAAGGGCAGGCATGCTTACTGTCCAGTATAAAAGATTCAGGTTCCCTAAGCTCAGGGTCCTTCTCCTATAATGCTTATTGTATGTACAGGTGTCACCTGACCCTCTTTGTGTTGCTCTATGGAAATTGGCTCTCTGGGAACTAGTGCAAGAAAATAATGATATTCTGGCTACCACTACTGCTGAGAAGAATAAAGTCAATTGTCTCTGACACAGGCATGTCACATATTCTTCCAGCATCTGTAAAAGTATGAATGTTAGTTTGCAAATAGCCTTCACCACACAGTTCTGACATGTCTCAAGCCATCTCCTCCTCTCCTAATCTCTGGTCTAGTGCAAAAAAACCCCCAGAAAACCACAAGACATTTTGAGTCCATGAATGTGGTTTCCTGAGTCTTGTGTATTTTTAGCAGGATGATTCTGGCATTTCACAATGAACATTGTCTGTGGAAACCAGACATGTAGTTGGTGGTGACCAATCAGGAAATCATGACACTGCAGAGAAGTTGGGGATTCTTAGATCATTCACTGCTCCTCTTCCCCTGCAGACTTCAGTCTCTTTAAGACCAGCCTTGAGCAAACCTTGGATATAGGTCTTCAGTCTGAGGAACTGCTTTTATTTTCCCATTTTATTGCTCAACATATTTGGGAATTATCCTCATTGTTCCTCACCAGGCTGGATTTTCATCCTTAGCTCATTACTAGACTTCCATTTCTGCATAGCCCTCCAGTTCTGGGCAAGATAACTGTGTTCGCTCTCTTGATTTTTTATGATGATGGACATTAACACAACAAACCATCTCTGGTAATATTTAAGATCATGTAAGATGGGGAATGTTTTTTAGCATTCTAGATTAGGTAGGGGCCAGTCATGGGCAAGGAAGTTCTCCAACCTTGGACTCTCCTCTTGCTAAAGCTTAATACAATTTTCTAAGACTTGCTGCCCAAGGACTCTGAGGTTCACTTCTGTGCCCGACCCCTTTTATTTATGCTCTCTGTCTTCAGGATTTGGAGCTTAGTTTGGGCTCATTAACTTATGGTTTACTTGTTCTTCCACAGTTCTGCCTCCTCCCTTCCAAGCCCCCAGTAAGTCACCCATTTGATTCTGGGAGCTGGTCAACCCTGATGCCTTGCAGAAGCTCAATAAATACTTGTAGAATGATTAAATGGAGGTACTGGATCTCTCTTTGAGCCTTTTAACCAGAGCTCTTCAATCTAACCAGTACCTTGATTTCCCCAATAAAAAATACATGGAAAGAGGGATAATGATGCTACAGCTCATGCATAATATAATAATACCAATACTGGCCGAGAGCTTACCTTATGCTTGGTACTGTGCCAAGCGCTTTAGTTATATTGCCTTATTTAATCCTCACAAATTTAATATGTGATTACCAACATTTTACAGATATAAAAATGGGCACAGGGAGAGTTTGTAATTTTTCTAAAGTCACACACTGACAGAACTGAGATTCTTCTACCTTGTAAAGCCAGAGTTATTTGGTGCACATATTACATGGTTAAAGAAGAAAATTGAACTTTTACTTTTGGGTAAGGCTAACTTAAATCAGCCATAAAAATGTCTTCTTTGTCTCAGGATCAGGTAAAAGATCAGAGTCAAGCCAGAAAACCTGAACTTTTTAGAAAGCAAGCCATGGGTATTCTCGTTCAACTCCTCATTTACACAGCTCCCTCTCATATCAGTTGGGTGATTAGTTAATTTCTTCTTTCATGTATTCTAAGAATATTTATTGAAACCTGATTTGGTACATAGCACTGTTCCTAAGAATTCAGGCTAAGTGAAGAGAAATAATTCCCCTTAGGGGAAGGAGAGCATTCCTTGTGGACCTGCCTGAGGCCAGGAGTTTCCCCCAAAGAATTGGAAGAAGATAGAACTGTTGTGAAGGGTTGAGATACAGACTGGGGACTCCTTCAGTGCTTGTAAATTCCTGAGGGCAGGGACTGTATCTGTGTCTTTCATGGCTGCATCGTTTGTGCTGAGTACACTGCCTGACACACAGGAGTTGCTTCAAAACTATGGTCCAACTGAATTAAATCAATAGCCTCCTAGGATGGTTTTTTTTTGCCTTAATCATTCTTCTGGAATTTTACTGAAGTCGTTGATTGGAAAAATTGGATACATTGGTTTATTATAAGTGTTCAGATATTAGATTAAATGTGACTAAGTTTCAGTTTCTGCTTTCTTTTTTCCCTAACCGGAAAAGAACTTTGTCATTCACCACATTTCATATTCCTTTAGTACTGTATTTTGGATCAGGACAGTATTTCTTTTTTTTTACTTCCAAGGTACAGAAAACAATACTATAGAAAAACTGCTCACATGTGATAAACTAAACTATGTAAATATACATAGTCTGCTAGGTTGGGTCATATGCAACTGACAATATTTGGGAGTTTTTGACCTTTAGTTGTTAAACTTAATGGATTATGCTTTATTTTCTTCTTCTTCTTCTTCTTCTTCTTCTTCTTCTTCTTCTTCTTCTTCTTCTTCTTCTTCTTCTTCTTCTTCTTCTTCTTCTTCTTCTTCTTCTTCTTCTTCTTCTTCTTCTTCTTCTTCTTCTTCTTCTTCTTCTTCTTCTTCTTCTTCTTCTTCTTCTTCTTCTTCTTCTTCTTCTTCTTCTTCTTCTTCTTCTTTCTTTCTTCTTCTTCTCTTCTTCTTCTTCTTCCTTCTTCCTTCTTCTCCTTCTTCTCCCTCTTCTCCCTCTTCTCCCTCTTCTTCTTCATCTTCTCCTTCTTCTTCTCCTTCTTCTTCTTCTTCTCCTTCTCCTCCTCCTCCTCCTTCTTCTTCTTCCTTCTTCTTCTTCTTCTTCTTCTTCTTCTTCTTCTTCTTCATCTTCTTCTTCTTCTTCTTCTTCTTCTTCTTCTTCTTCTTCTTCTTCTTCTTCTTCTCCTTCTCCTCCTCCTTCTCCTCCTTCTCCTCCTCCTTCTCCTCCTTCTCCTCCTTCTCCTTCTCCTTCTTCCTTCTTCTTCTTCTTCTTCTTCTCCTCCTCCTCCTTCTCCTCCTTCTCCTCCTTCTCCTTCTTCTTCTTCTTCTTCTTCTTCTTCTTCTTCTTCTTTTTAAATAAAACAACTGAGATGCCTATAAAAGAAGAAAATTTTCTGCACAAACATTTCTATGGCATTCTCCAGGTTGGTGTACTTCTGGCTATAATGAAAGATATTTACATTTTTCCTTTGCCTTATCAGAATTCTTCCTAACTGGATGGCCTGTGGCACAAACTTACTTTCCCAGCTCTGACTATTATGTGAATGTGTGCTGGATAATTTATTTCATATTACTTGAGGCCTTGTGAGTATTATTAGAATGAGAGGAAACCATGAAAATTATGGGTTCTTTGTTCATTACTTTAACAAATATTTACTGAGAGCCAACAAAAACAATATTTACTGCATGAGCGGAAAACGAAAAGACACAGTTCTTGCCTCCTTTGACTTTAATTTTTATTTTTTTTACTTTAAAAATTTTTTGGACTAATATCTACCATTTATTGGACAATTTGCAAAGCACTGTGCTACACATCACATACATTATTTCAACTGTTTCTCATGGAAGCCCTATGAGGTAGGTATTGCATCCACATCTTACGGAGAACACAACAGTTTCAGAAAAATGAACTGCTTGCCCCTGATCACACTGCAAGGGAGAAGCCAAACCATAATATGATCCTAACCTGTCTCACACTCCAGTACAATCTGACAGGGACAAAACTTATCTCCATGTATGAAAGATCCATGTTTTCAAAGAGAGGTAGAATCACTTCATTTTATAATCACACTTAGTATCAGTGGCATCACTGTCTGAAAAAAAGGTCTCTAAACCATTCTTCCAGTTTACTAATTCTGCTAAAATGTCTTCAGAAATGGCATCATCAGTGAAGCTGCCCAACAAGCCCTCTGGAACAAAACACCCAATGAAATGGGCCTTTATTTATATTTAGTGCAATTACACTTCCAGGACTTTAACTTGGAGCTATCCCCCTGCACAGATATGTAAGCAGATTAAATAAATTATGGTATATTCATTCAGTAGAACCTTATGTAGCCAAAAAAGGAAAGAGGTTCTTTGTTCCTTACCTAGGGATATGGAATGACCTCCACTGGGGAAAACACCAGATATAGTTTGCTATCATTTGTATAAAACACCCCCATACATGTGTTTGTTCAGGCACAAAATCTTTCACAAAAGGATATAGGAAACTAGCAAGTGCCTGAATCCAGGGAGAGGAACTAGGAGCTGGGGGACAATGCAGATCACTTTGTATTGACCCAGGGGGAAAGTTATGTATTTAAACATTTTTTTCAATTAAAAAATTATGGACTATTATACATTTGAAAAATTACAAGAGTAATTAATGGTTGCAGAAAGAAAAACACAAAAAGTCTTCTTATGAGAATCACTATAAGTTATAATGTAAATACATTTTTTTAATGTAAAAAGGCATGAAATTTCCTTTATAGACAACTTCTCATTTATCTACCATGTACTGTCAAATGCGCCTGTAATCCCATGAAATAAGTATGATTCTTATGAGAGAATAGAGCCAGATCAAATGCATCATTAAGAAAAAATATGCATACTAGGCTATGAATTCTACTGAGGACAAAGGCCATTACTTTAAATACTTTTAAATTCTCCAGTTCCTGATAGGGTTCTCAGAACAGAGTTCCTTGGTTAATGAATAGCAAATTGATTTATTGGTTAAATTAGCAACTATGGAGCTTCCTGACAACAACATAAAATTAGTGGATAATTCACCAGAAACTGGCTTCTAGATTTTCATTACTACTTTGAAACAACATAATTTAGTACCAAAGGTTTAAACACCCCATATAATTGCTAGACTGTGAAATCAGCATTATTTATATCTCATCAGCTCTACAAAACTCATCAATTTTTCTTTTGAAAATGGTAGTAGAAATCCCAAAGAATAAGGGAGAGACTACTAATTTAAGGTCATGTTTACTAATCTAGCACCATAATTCCATTCTCAGGACCTCCCAAGTGGCTGGAAGGAGGAAGGGAAGAAGTGAGGATGTTTGAAAAATAAGGGTTGTTCTTAACTTGTGGCCCCATTTGTGCTGTAAGGCAATACAAGGTCAAGCAAAGAAGAAAATTGCTGAGGCTGGAGATGAAAACAAAAGGTTTTGGTTCAGATCATAAAGGAAGACCTCAAGAACAGTAGAATCAGTTTATCCAGGAGGCAGTGCTGGAGTTGGCCTCATGAATTAGGGGGTTTCTTCTTGGTGTCCACGTCCTTTTTAATTTCTTCAAGTTTTTTAGCCAGGTTTGGTATGTCATAGCTCTGAGCCAGATACATTCCCACCACGTTGCCAAGAGTAAATCCAAGCAGGAACTGGAGCATGTGTCGGCAAGGAGGTCTCAAAGAGCAGCTGCAGCTCCGTGGGCCGTCCGAGGCTGCCTTGCCCGGCATGATGCCTCCTTTGCCTTTATTGTTTATGGTCTCTATTGTTTATCTCAAAGATCCTTGTAAATAAATATAAAATTATAGTTGTGATAGGTGCTTTGAAGGAGAGTGCATAACAATATAACTGTAAATACTAGGGGGAAAGGATCAAGTTGGGGAGGTCAGGGAGAATCTTTCTGAGGAAGTCAAGGCTGAGCCAAGGTCAAGTACAGTTTTTACCGGGATGAAAGGAGACCAGCAGTGGGGATGTGAAACAACACAGTCCAGTTCAGTTCACTGAATGTTTACAGAATGCCTACCATATGCCAGACACTATGATTAGATGCTGGGAAATAAAAAATGAATGAGACATGGTCTTTGCCCCAGTAAATTACTAACTATCAGGGTTTCATCTTCATGCAATTGATAAATTAGGAGAGCCACACTGTATGTGCTTGTTTTGCTTCTATGTAGTTTGAGTTTCCTTTGTGTCAGGATTCCCTCAGCTAGGCAAGTCCTTCTGAAGAAATCAAACACAGTCTTTTTGTCATGGAATCAAAGTTTAATAAATAAATATACATAGTCTTCTAGATTCAAGTCCAGCAAGGCTATTCTAGGCTTTACCATCAATTACATGTGGCCTCACAGTGGAGCTCAGGCCTGTTTCAGACCCGCCAACAGCACGGCTCCTGGAAGGGAGCCTGACTGTCACCAAACAAGAGACCCTTTCTTTCTTTCTTTCTTTTTTTTAACATCTTTATTGGAGTATAATTGCTTTACAATGGTGTGTTAGTTTGTGCTGTATAACAAAATGAATCAGCTATACATATACATATATCCCCATATCTCCTCCCTCTTGCGTCTCCCTCCCACCCTCCCTATCCCGCTCCTCTAGGTGATCACAAAGCACCGAGCTGATCTCCCTGTGCTATGCAGCTGCTTCCCACTAGCTATCTATTTTACATTTGGTAGTGTATACATGTCCACACTACTCTCTCACTTCATCCCAGTTTACCATTCCCCCTCCCCGTGTCTCAAGTCCATTCTCTACGTCTGCATCTTTACTCCTGTCCTGCGCCTAGGTTCTTCAGAACAATTTTTTTGGTTTTTTTAGATTCCATATATATGTGTTAGCATATGGTATTTGTTTTTCTTTCTGACTTACTTCACTCCTTATGACAGACTCTAGGTCCATCCACCTCACTACAAAAGAATCGGTTTCATTTCTTCTTATGGCTGAGTAATATTCCATTGTATATATGGGCCACAACTTCTTTATCCATTCAGCTGTCAGTGGATACTTAGGTTGCTTCCATGTCCTGGCTATTGTAAATAGAGTTGCAGTGAACATTGTGGTACATGACTCCTTTGAATTATGGTTTTCTCAGGGTATACGTCCAGTAGTGGGATTGCTGGGTCGTATGGTAGTTCTATTTTTAGTTTTTTAAGCACCCTCCATATTGTTCTCCATAGTGGCTGTATCAATTTACATTTCCACCAACAGGGCAAGAGGGTTCCCTTTTCTCCATACCCTCTCCAGCATTTATTATTTGTAGATTTTTTGGTGATGGCCATTCTGACCGGTGTGAGGTGATACCTCACTGTAGTTTTGATTTGCATTTCTCTAATTAGTAATGTTGAGCCTACTTTCAGGTGTTTGTTGGCAATCTGTATATCTTCTTTGGAGAAAAGTCCATGTAGGTCTTCTGCCCATTTTTGTATTGGGTGGTTTGCTTTTTTGATATTGAGCTGCAAGAGCTGCTTGTAAATTTTGGAGATTAATCCTTTGTCAGTTGCTTCATTTGCAAATATTTTCTCCCATTCTGAAGGTTGTCTTTTCATCATGTTTATGGTTTCCTTTGCTGTGAAAAAGCTTTTAAATTTCACTAGGTCCTGTTTGTTTATTTTTGTTTCTATTTCCACTTCTTTAGGAGGTGGGTCCAAAAGGATCTTGCTGTGATTTATGTCATAGAGTGTTCTGCCTAAGTTTTCCTCTAAGAGTTTTATAGTGTCTGGCCTTAAATTTAGGTCTTTAATCCATTTTGAGTTTATTTTTGTGTATGGTGTTAGGGAGTGTTCTAATTTCATTCTTTCACATGTAGCTGTCCAGTTTTCCCAGCACCACTTATTGAAGATGCTGTCTTTTCTCCATTGTAAATTCTTGCCTCCTTTATCAAAGATAAGGTAACCATATGTGTATGGGTTTATCTCTGGGCTTTCTATCTTGTTCCATTGATCTATATTTCTGTGTTTGTGCCAATACCATGCTGTCTTGATTACTGTAGCATTACAGTATAGTCTGAAGTCTGAGAGCCTGATTCCTCCAGCTCCGTTTTTCTTTCTCAAGATTGCTTTGGCTATTCAGGGTCTTTGGTGTTTCCATACGAATTGTGAAATTTTTTGTTCTAGTTCTGTGAAAAATGCCAGTGGTAGTTTGATAGGGATTGCATTGAATCTGTAGATTGCTTTGGGTAGTAGAGTCATTTTCACAATGTTGATTCTTCCAATCCAAGAACATGGTATATCTCTCCAAATGTTTGTATCATCTTTTATTTCTTTCATCAGTGTCTTATAGTTTTCTGCATACAGGTCTTTTGTCTCCCTAGGTAGGTTTATTCCTAGGTATTTTATTCTTTTTGTTGCAGTGGTAAATGGGAGTGTTTCCTTAATTTCACTTTCAGATTTTTCATCATTTGTGTATAGGAATGCAAGAGATTTCTGTGCATTAATTTTGTATCCTGCTACTTCACCAAATTCATTGATTAGCTCTAGTAGTTTTCTGGTAGAGCCTTTAGGACTCTGTATGTATAGTATCATGTCATCTGCAAACAGTGACAGTTTTACTTCTTTTCTGATCTGGATTCCTTTTATTTCTTTTTCTTCTCTGATTGCTGTGGCTAAAAATTCCAAAATTATGTTGAATAATTTGGTGAGAGTGGGCAACCTTGTCTTGTTCCTGATCTTAGTGGAAATGGTTTCAGTTTTTCACCTTTGAGAACGATGTTGGCTGTGGGTTTGTCATATATGGCCTTTATTATGTTTAGGTAAGTTCCATCTATGCCTACTTTCTGGAGGGTTTTTTCATAAATGGGTGTTGAATTTTGTCGAAAGCTTTTTCTGCATCTATTGAGATGATCATATTGTTTTTCTCCTTCAGTTTGTTAATATGGTGCATCACATTGATTGATTAGTGTATATTGAAGAATCCTTGCACTCCTGGGATAAACCCCACTTGATCATGGTATATGATCTTTTTAATGTGCTGTTGGATTCTGTTTGCTAGTTTTTTGTTGAGGATTTTTGCATCTATGTTCATCACTGATATTGGCCTGTAGATTTCTTTTCTTGTGATATCTTTTTCTGGTTTTGGTATCAGGGTGATAGTGGCCTCTTAGAATGAGTTTGAGAGTGTTCTTCCCTCTGCTATATTTTGGAAGAGTTTGAGAAGGATAGGTGTTAGCTCTTCTCTAAATGTTTGATAGAATTTGCCTGTGAAGCCATCTGGTCCTGGGCTTTTGTTTGTTGGAAGATTTTTAATCACAGTTTCAATTTCAGTGCTTGTGCTTGGTCTGTTCATATTTTCTATTTCTTCCTGGTTCAGTCTCAGCAGGTTGTGCATTTCTAAGAATTTGTCCACTTCTTCCAGGTTGTCCATTTTATTGGCATAGAGTTGCTTGTAGTAATCTCTCATGATTCTTTGTATTTCTCCAGTGTCAGTTGTTACTTCTCCTTTTCCATTTCTAATTCTATTGATTTGAGTCTTCTCCCTTTTTTTCTTGATGCGTCTGGCTAATGATTTATCAATTTTGTTTATCTTCTCAAAGAACCAGCTCTTAGTTTTATTGATCTTTGCTAATGTTTCTTTCATTTCTTTTTCAGTTATTTCTGATCTGATCTTTATGATTTCTTTCCTTCTGCTAACTTTGGGTTTTTTTTTTGTTTTTTCTCTAATTGCTTTAGGTGTAAGTTTAGGTTGTTTATTTGAGATGTTTCTTGTTTCTTGAGGTTCGTTTGTATTGCTATAAACTTCCCTCTTAGAACTGCTTTTGTTGCATCCCATAGGTTTTGTGTCATCTTGTTTTCATTGTCATTTGTTTCTAGGTATTTTTAAAATATTATCTTTGATTTCTTCCGTGATCTCTTGGTTATTTAGTAGCATATTGTTTAGCCTCCATGTGTTTGTAGTTTTTACAGATTTTTTCCTGTAATTTATATCTAGTCTCAGCGTTGTGGTCAGAAAAGATACGTGATATGATTTCAAGTTTTTAAATTTACCAAGGCTTGATTTGTGACCCAAGATATGATCTATCCTGGAGAATGTTCCATGAGCACTTGAGAAGAAAGTGTATTCTTTTGTTTTTGGATGGGATGTCCTATATATATCAAGTAAGTTCATTTTGTTTAATGTGTCATTTAAAGCTTGTGTTTCTTTATTTATTTTCATTTTTGATGATCTGTCCTTTGGTGAAAGTGGGGTGTTAAAGTCCCCTACTATTATTGTGTTACTGTCGATTTCCCCTTTTATGGCTGTTAGCATTTGCCTTATGTTGAGGTGCTCCTATGTTGGGTGCATAAATATTTACAATTGTTATATCTTCTTCTTGGATTGATCCCTTGGTCTTTATGTAGTGTCCTCCTTTGTCTCTTGTAATAGTCTTTATTTTAAAGTCTATTTTGTCTGATATGAGAAGTGCTACTCCACCTTTCATTTGATTTCCATTTGCATGGAAGATCTTTTTCCATCCCCTCACTTTCAGCCTGTGTGTGTCCCTAGGTCTGAAGTGGGTCTCTTGTAGACAGTGTATATATGGGTCTTGTTTTTGTATCCATTCAGCCAGTCTGTGTCTTTTGTTTGGAGCATTTCATCCATTTACATTTAAGGTAATTATCGATATGTATGTTCCTATTGCCATTTTCTTCATTGTTTTGGGTTTGTGTCTCAGTTCTGTTGTCTCATTTCATTGTTTTCTTACTTTTCACTCTTCTTTGCAAGGACTCACAAACTTCCTTTATAGTTAGTGTCAATATATTATACTATTAAGACTCTCTCATCCTGACTGCAAATCCTAAACACTTGTTTTCTTTTCCTGTTTTTCATTATTACTAATTTTTTTTTGTTTTTTCATCTTTGAGGATTGATTTGTTAGGGGGCAAGTAATATTTCTAAGAGGACCCTTAGATATTGCATCACTAAGTGACTTGTCCAACTTCACAGCATGCCCTTGATTATGGAGCAATCAAGTAGAAAAAAGGAACAGTTCCCAAATTTTCTTTCTTAACTGAGTATGCATAACCAATATTGCACAGATTCAATAAATATGTTAACTAAATGGTGAAATATTAGTAGTTTCGGTTTATCAACTAAGAATTTTTAGTTTAAAGACTGTAAGAAATTATGTTAGAGACAACAGCATTAAGTGGCCTTTTGGAAAATATACCTGTGTATTCACAATCCATGAAACTTTTGAGACTTTGCTTTTGAAAATTCAGCCTGTGTTCTGTCTAACAATTCTACACTCTTCCTGTGAAGAGTTATTATCAACCCTGTTGATGAGAGCTGTGATTTTTGCCTAAAATTTCTAAATGAGCGTGGTGAATGTCTAGCAAGTGTCTGTCTGTCTAGCAAGTCGTTTGCACTATCTCATTTCCAGATTATTTTGTAAAAAGGAATTTTACCCTTTTTTAACCCTTGAATACCTATGTCTACCAATTTTTTTTCTGGAAGTTTTATTAACAATATACTCCAGTAATGATCTAGCCGAAGATGTTCTTGTGTTATTTTGGAGCTAGTCGCTCGTGATTCATAGTACGTTGGACACCCAAGCTATGGTTAACTGGTGGTCAAGTTAGGAAATTCTGTTTGCATTAATTCTCCCTTTCTTAGCCCAGAACAACTCTCCACTCAGTGTTTTCCTTTTGATTCGTCATGCTTATAGTCTCTGCTTGGTGTTTTCAAACCCAAAGTAGACACAATGACATGCCATAATAAGTATTGTTCCTACTGCACTTCCAGCTTAGCTAAAAACAGGAAATACAGGCCATTTTGTGGAAAAGCTCACTTTTGTGATATTTCCAACCCAAGAGGTTTGGATCAACTTTGGTTGAGTGTCTGAACTTTTGGCTTCTTACTTACAGTAAACCTTCTAACTTCAGAATTTTAGCAGCATTTCTACTTATAAGATTATACTTTCTGTATTTAGATTATGCTGACACATGAATCAGTTTGCTTTGAAACCATTTTTATTTAATATTAGGATGTACTTGTAGCCAAAACGTGTACATAAGAAAATTGTGTGAACCATAAGATTTAAAGCATAATAGTAGAAATAGCATTACTTTCCATAGTTTCAAGACTTTCCTTACTTATTGGAGAGTTTATTTAAAAAGGGTCTATTATTTTAAGGCTTTACACATTAAGTGAACATTTGATGCAGAAATTTACTATGTAAAATAAGTCCAGAAGCAAAAAATGCTAGATTAGGTAAAATAGTCAGACAATTCTTTTGGTAAGGAACACCAGGCCCTACCAGAAAATAAATCTAAATTACTTTCTACTAAACAATCAACCAATTGATTTTTAGTAATCCTAGGAGGCAGAGGGAGTTTAAAGTTAGAACTTCATGTACACTGTATTTTTTTCAAGATCCAGTGAGGTAAAAATTGAATTGGATAGATTAGCAAAAGAAACCACATAAGGTTACATTTACGTGATTCCAGGAAAATGGGGTGGCCTTGGGCAATTCATTATGTTATTTTTCAGTGTCAACGAAGGGCCTGAGTTTTCTTGGTTTCTTCCATATTTGTGACGGAGGAGATTGGCCATAATGAATCAGTTGGATTGCATTGTTTCATTCATTCTCTTCTGATTTAGCCATGTAATGGGATCCTACAAAACATTCATCATGGTTTTCAAACATGATAAATGGTGACATGTACTATAATTCCAGATTAAGTCATTAAAGTTTATTTCATTTGCCTTTGTGAGATACAATTTGCTACATTTCTTTTTTCACCTTTGATTTAGTTTTAAAGACAAGTCATCTCAAGGAAGGGAGATGAAAAAAATAATAATGTCAAGGAACATGGAGGTTAGAGATAAGAGAAGCATTTTCAGAGGAATCAGAGCTCTTCAGCCTTAACCTTTATTGAGAAAAGATTTTAACTCAATATTTGTTGAAGTTCTGACATGACCGAATCACTCCTTTTATTCTATGTCTTCTTGCTTCCATTTAGCTGGAATGTCCTGGACAGGATTAGAAATGACTCTTCTTTCGGTTTTTTGTTTGTTTGTTTGTTTATGGTTTAGACTAAAAGCAAAGTGCCAGAGTTCTTAAAAATAATCTCTCTTCATGAGATTCCAAGCCTTTGTGTAGGTTCAGAAAGTGGAGACAATATCTAGGTTTTTAAAGAATTTATCAAACTGTATATAATATACTAAACTTTAAAAATTTTGCTCATGGTTGAGTTGACAATACAATCTTCCATCCCAGGTCAACCCTCCTCCCCTAAACCTTCTTCCAAAGCAAGAAAAACAAAGTATTTGTTAAAATCCTGCATAAGCCAAACATTTTTCTATTGTGTCTGTACCACATGATATCCATTTTCCTCTGCATAATTCTTGGAATAATATCACTCACAATTTAAGATCTTACATTTCAGATTTTTAAGCTCTAACTGAATAATGCTGGATGAGTTAGAAAGTCCTAATAGTGAATTTAGAAAGAAATGTTGACAGAGCTTGGATTCTCATAATGCTGGTGGGTACCATGATTATAATAATGGTTTCCTTTAAAACTCTTCCATTAAATGTTCCAAACATTGGAATTTGTAGTTTTTCCTTTGGTCCAGAGATCAAAAACATGAACAATTTTACATTTCTAAGGTTGGATAGCATCTGTGTTTCCACAATTTCTATGGGAAAGCAATCCACCCTTTCTCAGTTTTATTAACCACCACCATTTTGGCTCCAATATGTGCCATTTCAAGCACTTTCATTATGTCTCATATCTCCTTTTAGGAAGTAGGAGTCTGCTTATGCTTTTTTCCCTCTTTTTTTCTTATTTGCTTTCAAAAATTACATACTGTAGTGAAAAGTGGTTTAAAAATTGAAGATAGTGTAACATAGTGGTTAAAAAGGTATTGTGAGAGACAGATTGTTTGAGGTCAAATCCTTCTGCTCTTTAGTAACTATGTGAGTTAGGCAACCTGTGTGACTCTAAGCCTTATTTCCCTCATCTGTAAAATGTGTATATTAATAGTATTTGCCTTGTAGCAGATACTATTAATCCTTTTGTAAGGATTAAATAAGGTAACGAATGTAAGGCGACTGGATCATGGTAAACTCTCAGCAACTGGTGCCATTACCAGATGTTCTATTTATTTTTAACAGATAATTTGGAAATATTTTCTAATAGCAGTTACTGTCTTATTAAGATAATTTTATTTTGTAACAAGCACATTTTAGTGTTTCTATTTTAGAATAAAATAAATTAAATCTGATTTATTCATTCAACTGCTCTTTCTTAAGTACCTAGTATGTGCCAGTTGACTAAAGACAGCTCCTTCCTTTATAAATTATGATGTTTGCTGTAGGCTTTTTCTGTTTTGTTTTGTTATTGTGGCTATCAGATTATGGAAGTTCCTCTGCATTCCTAATTTGTTACAGAGTTTTTCTACTATGAATGAATGTTGAGTTTTATCAAATGATTATTTTTTTCCTGGATCTTTTGAGATGACCATATGAGCTTTCTGTTTTCTTTTGTTGAATTTTTAAGTTTGTTGAATTTGTTTGTTG
Organism: Mesoplodon mirus; assembly: GCF_964341445.2. Taxonomy (NCBI): domain Eukaryota; kingdom Metazoa; phylum Chordata; class Mammalia; order Artiodactyla; family Ziphiidae; genus Mesoplodon; species Mesoplodon mirus. Next base: position 30,950,379 of record NC_138986.1, on the reverse strand, counting down.
AATTTTATTAAAAGATTTTAAGATTAAATCACCCGTGCATTTCTAGTGGAAATAAATCTTGGTTGTGGTATTTTATCTTTTTCATATACTACTAGATTTGATTTGCTTATATTTTGTGTATGATTTTTATATCTGTGTTCATGGGAGAAACTGGATTGTTCTTGTTGTGTTTCTTTCTTATAAAATTCTTGTCAGAGTTTGATATCAACCTGCTGCCCTCACAAAATGAGATTGGAAATATTTCCTTATTTCTTTTTTCTGGAAGACTTTGTGTAAGATTGGTGTTATTTCTTCCTTAAAGGTTTCAAGGATTCACTGATGTAAGCTGGGCCTAAAGTTTTCTTCCTGGGAGAGAAATTACAGATTTAATTTATTTTACAGATACAAGTACTATTGAGATTTTTCATTTTGTCATTGTGTCGGTTTTTCTTCCTTCTTTCCTGCCTTCCTTCCTTCTTTCTGCAGTTCTATTTCTATAACTTTAGTAAATACGTCGCATACATATACATACCTTTAAGAAATAAATGTTATCTATGTTATTCTGTGGATTGCTTTATCTTTTAGTAACATATCTTAGAGGTTATTTTTCTATATCAGTAGCTGTAAGACTTTCTTATTCTTTTAATGGCTGTATAACATTCCACAGTATGAAATCACCATATTTTATTTAATGAATCCCCTATTGAGGAATATTTAGATTGTTTCCAAAGCTTGACTATTGTAAACAATAATGTAATAAGCCTTATTGCACATATATCTGAATGTATACATAGAAACATTTGTTTCATTTTACTTTTTTTATACCTTAGTAGTAACTGTATCTAGCATAAACAGTGGAAATTAGATTATTGCTTACTGTCTTCTTCACATTCTGATGAGGTAGGCTTAGAATTATTTTTTATTTTCTGAATGAAACTTTTTGCACTACACTGGCATCTTGGTGTGTCACCTTACCAACCCTGCCTTCATTACTTATTACTGCTCAGGTTTGGTTTATTGTAATATCCTTTAATTGATTTTCACTTCATTTCCATAAATTTTTTCAATAGAGGAAAATCTATACAGGGATAAAATTTTGTCTGTTTTGTTCAGTGCTTTATCCCTAATGCTTAGTATAGAGTCTGGCACATAGTAGGTGCTCCAAAAAAAAGGAATAATTCATGGAGAGACACAGTGAGATATAATGATTTTAAAACAACAGTAACTATGAGCTGAGAGACATTCTTTCATTTATTTGATGAATGATTTTTAGGGGTTATGGTAACCGGTGGAATGTTAGTTGTTTAAGATGCTAAGAGGACTAACATACCAGGCCTATGTCTCACAGACTAGAGGGAACAGATGCATAATGGGCCAATTACAATGCAATGTCATAAGTACTGTAATGACATTGGGAGGCAGAGAAGAATGGGCAAGGAAACTGACTCAGAGAGACGTAGAAGGCTTATGGAGGGCAGGATGCTGGAACTGGAGTTTCCAGCAGGAGGTAGTAAGAGGAGTAGTAGACACAGACGTTTGGAGATGTGTGATGTAGTGGGAAAAGGGGAGAAGTTCAGAGTCATTTGATGTGTAGAAAGCATTGGTGACAGCAGGCTGTTGAGGGGCTACAGCTAAGGCATGGCTGAGGAATGAGAAGTGATGGTAGAAGGTGGCTTGGGTTAGACTGTGAAAGTCCCTGGGTTCTACAGGAAGAAGTCTAGAATTTTATCATATAGTCAGTAGAGACACTGCAGGTTTTAAAGTAATAGTGTACACCTATAACTAACACATCATTGTTAATCAACTATACTTCAATAAAAATAAAAATTAAAAAAACCCTATGCCAGCCAATCAGCATAATTTCAAATGTCAAAAAAAAAAAAGTAATACAGAAAACCTGGTAAAACAGTGGCTTAAACAAACTCAGGTTTGTTTTTCACCAAGAAATTTGAAGGCTAGTAGTTGCTGGTTTTGGTTCAATGTCTCGAGGGTGTCAGGGGTAAGGTCTTTGTGATTCTCTCATCTTCTCCTCATGGTTGGGTGGTGGCTGCTGTAGCTCAAGCCACCATGTTCAAATCTCAGACTGGAAATTGGTGGAAGCATCCCATAGCAATTAGTGGAGTCCTTATGAAGAATGCAAAATGTTCTCTAAAGATTTAAACTTTCTGGGGACTTCCCTGGTGGTGCAGTGGTTCAGACTCTGTGCTCCCAATGCATGGGGCCCGGGTTCAATCCCTGACCAGGGAACTAGATCCCACATGCATGCCACAGCTAAGGAGCCCGTGAGCTGCAACCAAGGAGCCTGCCTGTCACAACTAAGACCTTGTGCAACCAAATAACTTTTTTAAAAAAGAAAAAAAAAGAATATCCTAGATAAACCAGTAAAAAATATTAAAAAAAAAAAGATTTAAAGTTTCTGTCTCTCTGGCCAGAAATGTGTTTCATGGCACTCACCTTACCTCAAAGAAGGCTGAGAAATGCTATCTGGGCATATTTCTGTTCCAAAAACAATAGAGGTTCTATTAGGAAGGGAGAAGGGAGAATAGATTGTGTAGACAACTACCTGTGTCTACCATAGGTGTGACATTAGATGTGATTCTTAGGGAAATACCTGTGGGCACTATCAAAGGTGATTTGGGGCTAAATGATTTGGTTGACAAATATATTCTCTTAAGTTTAGTGGCCATGATATCTAGAGATTATAATATTAATGAGAAACATGAAGGTGATATTAACGATTTATAGTTCAATGATATCATTAGGATGTTTTAAGTTTTTTTCTATTTGAAAAAAGTTACTAAGAAATTATTAACTACAACACATATTTAATAACCATCTAAGAGCCATATCTTGGTAATGTTAATTCATTTCATTTCATTCATTGCTTCATTCATCGAATGTTTATTGGGCACCTCTCTGTGCAAGATATTGTGCTAGGTGCTAGGGACAGAGCAGTGAAAAAGACAGACCAGTCTCTATTTTCACAGACCGCAAAGTCCAGTTGGGGAGACAGGCAATTAACAGGAGACCCAGGCTTCCCTGATGGCACAGTGGTTAAGAATCTGCCTGCCAATGCAGGGGACACAGTTCGAGCCCTCGTCCGGGAAGATCCCACATGCCGCAGAGCAACTAAGCCCATGCGCCACAACTACTGAAGCCCGTGCACCTAGAGCCTGTGCTCCGCAACAAGAGAAGCTACTGCAGTGAGAAGCCCACGCACCACAAAGAAGAGTAACCCCCGATCACCACAGCTAGAGAAAGCCCGCACACAACAACGAAGACCCAACACAGCCAAAAACAAACAAACAAACAAACAAATAAATTTATATATATATAAAACAAACAAACAGGAGACCCAAAGAGCAAGATTATTATAGGTTGAATCATGGGATACTGGAAAAGAAAGGGGGATGAGATAAAGTGACTGGGGTATAAGGGGCCAGGTGCTATTCAAATAATGTGGCCAAGCCAGGAAAGCCTATCTGCAGAGGGAAACTTTGAGCTGAAGGATGAGAATGTGAAAAAAGCCAGAGTATATGTGTCGGGGTGAGGTAAGAGTTACAGGTACAAAGACCCAGAGGCAGAAAAGGGCCAGAAATAAGGGCTTGAGGCTGGTGGGAGGTGTACCCTGGGAAGAGCAGGGAGATACCCTGTGGTGAAAGAAGCAGGGGCCTTTCTACGTAGGGCCCATCGGGCCATCGTGCAGGAGCCAGTGTCATGAAGTGCCTTGAGTCATGACGGTGATGGTCTGATTTATGTTTACAAAGGTCCCTCTGATTGCCATCTGAGAAGGATTGGAGAGAGGCAAGCGGGAATGTAGGGAGACCAGTTAGGAGGACCAGTTTGGTGGTTAATGCTCTGGCCCAGGAGAGAGATGATGGTGATTTTGGATGAAAAGCGTTTCAGAGGAAATGGAGAACACCTGGAAATATACAGAGGAGCATGAACCGACAGCACTCGCTGATGGATTATACAGGGAAATGAGGAAAAGCCTTATTTCTAAGTATTTTTAAAACTTTTGGTTTTGTGTTACCTGTAAACTCTAATGGCAGAATCTTTTTTTTTTTTTTTTTTTTTTTTGCGGTACACGGGCCTCTCACTGTTGTGGCCTCGCCCGTTGTGGAGCACAAGCTCCGGACGCGCAGGCCCAGCGGCCATGGCTCACGGGCCCAGCTGCTCCGCAGCATGTGGGATCTTCCTGGACCGGGGCACGAACCCGTGTCCCCTGCATCGGCAGGTGGACTCTCAACCACTGCGCCACCAGGGAAGCCCTAATGGGAGAATCTTAACTGGGTACTTCCAGTTCTTTTTAACTCAACCTTCATACATTAAAATGTTAATATCAACTGGGATGGCTATTTTCTTTTATCTTGTAATTGAAAAACAACGACAGGAAAGGATTTTTAACAGAACAATAATTCCAGCTTGGTATTTGCCCTGGAAGATCTTGTATGTGTCCTTCATCCTAAGGGGAATTCCTCCTTTTCTGTTTTTCCAGTTCACAAAAACAAATATCCAGAAAAAGAGATATAATATAGATATATATTTTTTAGTAGAAGAGAGAGTAAAAGAAAATAGCAACAGCAACATCTTTCTCGTGTTATTCATATGCATTACTGTGGAATTTAATGACCTGAAGGAAAGCAAATGGTTTTTATGTAACTTCATTTGAAATAAACTTAATCTACACCAGTGAGTCCCTCAATTTAATGTGCACATAAATCGCACAGGGGTCTTGTGGAGATGAAGATTCTGACTCTGAGTCTGGCTGGGCCAAGGTTTTGCATTTCTACCAAACTCCCACCTGGTCTGCAGACCACATGTGAATAAGAAAGATCTCAACTTTACTCCAAATGGCCATTGTCCCTGATCTTAATCACTTATACTTTTAATTTTCAGTGTTTGAGGATCATCAGATTGGAGAAACTGACCCAGTGGAACTTAAAACATACTTGGTAAGTAGAAGAAACAAATAAGGAATTTTTCCCCCTCTGGAATTTATTTCTAGATTTATAATTCATTTTCTGTTTTTGGTCTAAGAAAACCTGGCATATTGATTGTTGTCTGGTATGTTCTTTACCCTAATGACTAAGAATCTAATTACATTCCAAATTGTGACTATTTCCCTAAATATTCCCAGCTGCTTTCAAGATGAACTCTATAACATTACTAGAAATAGGCTCTGTGGCCTTTTTGGGAAATCTAAAACATGATCATATGATCCCAAATAGCTTTATTCAACATGTGATGTTCAGAAGACCACAGAATTTTAGGGTATCTTTTCAAGTTAGCTTTAATCATGTTTTTCTTCTGAAAGCATTTCTTTCAAAATGACCCACATTTTGAAAAAGAAAAAAAGCACATATCAGTATAGATGAGATATTGAGGGAGAGGATTTGACTCAGAAACTTTATTTGGAAATAATAGATTTTAATATTTTCTGTCTCAGTAGTTATTTTGTATATACTATCAAACTACTTGTAAACCAAAGGGGAGGGCTCATTTAAATAATAAGCTTAAGTACTAATTTACAAGTGCTAGTACTATGTACAAGTGTACATAAAATTGAAGTCAAAATTATTTTATCAAAAAATATGTTTTGTACAAATTACTAGTTTATAAATACTCAAAATATCATTTTTAACAGAAATATAACTTTTGAAAGCCTCATAACTCCGAAAGATAGGCTAATTCTAAAAGGCATCTGATGCCCTAATTATTTACATGTCATTCAAATAGGGATTTACAAAAATATATATTTAGCCGAGTAGTATTTACTCAGTTGAAAATAGCAGCAAGAGATTCTCCCTGCTATTATGATATTATTCATCTTTTTTCCAAGCTTACCCAATTTTCTGCCTCTTCTACATTTTAATTTATTTTATACATTAAAAAATTATATGTAAATATAAATACTTTATGAAGCACATTTTAAAATGAATGCCTGTGAATCCATCACCTCCATAAGAATTAGAAAAATACCAATATCTTTTTATTCTTTACTTATCCATCTCCTGTTTCCTTCCCAGAGGTAAACTCTATGCTGAAATTTCATTAATCATTCTCTTAAAAAATAGTTTTACCACATATCCATATGAATTGAAATAAGATGTAATTTATTTCCTTGTGTTTTGAGCTTTATAAAAATGGTTTCATATTTATCTGTCTAGTCCTTTTCTACTTGATGCTGTTTCTACGATAATACATATTAGTGTCTGTAGTAGTAGATCATTCATTTTCATTGCTGTGTGATATTAACTTTGTGATTGTATCAAAATTTGTCATTTTAGAAATGGAGAGTTGATTTTCCATTTTTTTCCATTATTATGAAACACACTTCTCTAAACATTCCAATACATTTCTCCTGATGCACAAATAAAGAGATTTTCTAGGTTGTTTATATTTTGGAACAGAATTGCTGAGTCATAGCAAATGATCAACTTCTCAAGATAATATCAAGTTCTTTTCCACAGTACAATTTTATATTCCTACAAGCAGATCAATTTCCATTGATCTATCTCTTGGTTTTGTTATTTGTCTTAATTTTTGTTAAAATAGGTATAATTTTGTTATCTTAATTTGAAGTTACTTGACTATTCCTAGAGTTGACAATTTTTATATGTTTATCAACCATTTGTGTTTTCCCCTCTATGAAATGTTTATTCATTCTTTTGCTCATTTTTCTACTGAGTTATTTGTTTTTTCTTATATGTTTCATTTTTCATTTAAGGACCTTATTATTTATTGATTTTTTTCTAATTACTTTCTAAGCAGGGAATACATTTAATCTTGTGTTAGGTATGGGTTCTTCTTCTAGTAATGGCAGAATAGCTCAGATCAGATCAACCATCCCAATGAGAACAATTACACACATACACAGTATATACATAAATTCACAATATACACATAATTTTATACCCACACACATAGATGCATACACACATATTGTGTGTGTAATTATATGTATATATGTGTGTGTATGTATATTATATATATATATATATATATATATATATATATATAGGACAAACAAAGGTGGACAGAAACAGAAGAAGCACTGATACTTCAAAGAGGAGAAAAGCATTAAGTGAGTTCCCCACATTTAGTGAACAGAGACTCTGTCACTTGTAGGATAGTATCAGAAGGTCTAATGTGAATATAAGTGGAGTCTGAAAAGGAGATGGAAAACAATGCAGAAAAAAGATTCAAGGGAATAATGAACTAAAAGTTCCCAAATTTGATGGAAAGTATATTTGGTACTGTTAACAAATCCTGCCAGTTCTTTTGCCAGAAATCTCTATGAATCCAGCCTCTCTCTTACCCTCCTACTGCCATTCATTTGGACTACTGCAATAATTTCCTACCTGGTCGCCTGGAGACCTGCTTCTCCCAGTTTTAGTCTGTCTTCCACATTTTCACCAGAGTTACCTATCTAAAATCAACCTTTTTCAAAATCAAAGCTGATAGTGACATTATAAATTAGGTAAAATCTTAAACTCAGCATGGTCTTTGCAATATGACCCAACTTATACCTCCCGCCTCTGTTCCTTAATACCTCTCTCCTGTATGCTGTGCTTCTGTTACCATGAGCTTCTCACCGTTCCCTGACAGGACAGATCCTTTCATGCCCTCACACCATCTCTTAGCGGTGTCTTAATGCCATTAACATTCTTTTCCTCTTTTGGGAGCCTCCTATCATATCAGCAGTGAAGTCCCCTTTAATCACTTACAGTTAGTGGTCTAGTCTCTCTGTTTCCATGGCACGTGACAAACATTGCTGTTAGAGCAAACACCTTGGGAGAAAGAGACTGCACTGTATGCTCCTTTAGTGCAGGAACTGTTCCTCTTTGTATCTTAAAAACTGACAGTGCCTGGCACAAAGTGGGTGCCAAGTAAGTACATATTGGATAACTAGACTATCTGGTAGATATTGAGTTGGACAAAAAGTGCATTTGGGTTTTTCTGTAACATCTTACAGAAAAACCCAAATGAACTTTTTGGCCAACCCAGTATTATATTATATATATATATGTATTAGGAAACTGCTGATTTTGATAATTTTTTTTACTACAGAAGTAGCAATCTTGGTTCAACACACACATATATATCTGTGAACAGCTTAAGTTTTATACTCCATCTGCGTCTATTAGCATTCATCAGAAAATGATATCAAGAAATCACCTGATCCAACCCACTGCCTTCAGGCATGTGACATATTCTTATGTTACAGAAGAAGTTCAGAGAAATTATTTGCCTAAGGTTCACAGAGCTATTAAGTAGTAAAGCATGCTTATAAATGTTAAAGCAAAAGTACATACATATGCATAGATAGTCATTTCATTACTACATAAAATTTTAAGTACCTGCTGTCTACTCAAACAGTGACAGTAAGTGACCCATATCCACTCTTCCTTTATAACTTAAATAATTTTTTTCAAAATATTATCATGAAAAATTTTAAACATACAGGAAAGTTGAAAGAAGTATACAGTCAAAACACAACTTTAATGAATAAAGCTATGAAAAATTGGTATGTTCATATTGTCTATAAACCTCTGAATTAGAAGTTGTGGTAATCTATTTTAAGGGGAGGGCTAGCAAGTATGGGAAAAGAACTTTCTGTAAACTCAGATGGATGTAGATTTTATCACTTTCTTTGGTAAACTTTGGATTTGAATTAAATATATGAGCAAAGTTTTAGCCACTTATGTTCTAAATTAATGCTGGACATTGGATTTGGTGCCTTAATTTTGTGTGGGATACTGATCAAGCAACTCTATGACTCTTAACTTTCAAAGTCAACAGTTTCCCAGCTCAATAATTCTGGGGGCCGATAGTGTTTCATATTCATTTGATGATGAGGTCCGTAACTGCAGAATGACTCATTGGATCTTCCTTTCCATTTCTCTATAAGGGTAGCCCTTTTGGCCTATAAACATTTCCCAAATACCTATTGAGTTTTTACTATGTAATAAGAACCATATTGGGGATATAGAAGTGAATCAAATAGAGGCCCAATACTCATGGAGCTTAACAATAAGTAAGGTAAGCAGGCTTGAAATAATTTTTACAAGTTATTAAACAAAGAATTGATTACAATTTATTTACAAAGAATTTATTACAGTTATGATCAATCCCATCAGCCATCATTAGCTGTCATCCTGGGTCAATCAATGTAAACACAAACATGTCCTAAGAAGAGAGTTGAAGTCTGTATCCGTAATACTCTCACCCATATGTTTGACATGTGGAGATTCTGATTCTGCTGATTCTGAGCTGACAAGAAAAACAATAGTAAAACCCTACTGATTTTTATTTTTAGTTTAGAGAAAAATGCAAAGCTTTCATTTCTCTTTTTTTATATTAAGCAAAAGAATAAAGTAGAAGTATGCCAACATTGCTATTTCTTCACAGGCCAGTAATGGTCCTAACACTCCTTTCTGGAGCATTTATTTCAGCTACCTCAGGACAAATGACTCAACCACATTCCTCCTTGTAGGTGAGCCTCGTTAGGTCTCCAGGGCTCTCACCCTTGCATACCTGCCTAAGCTTTTGAGAACTGTTCAGCTGAGTCTGAGCAATGAGAGGGAACCTTCTGGGCGGGGTGGGGGAGGGGTGGGGACTGAGCTAAACAGTGCTGTGAAGCAAGATGGGGTTGTCCTAAAGGTTTCATTACTTCGGTGGATCATCACTTCTAATGATGGCTCCCTTTCATCTTGAGACTGGACCCTTGGAACGTTTCTGAGGGAGGGCAGGAATATTGTGAGATAGGAAGCTTTTTTTTCAGGCACTTGTGAAGCTTTCTGTCCCCACCTCTTGGGATGCAGAGTGCTTGTGGCTCTGTAAGTCCTTACTTAGTTAGGATATTAGGTCTCTAGATCAGAGAGAATGGTGAGAGACACAGGATTTTCTCTTTGGTGACCAAACAAGCCAACTGTTATGGGTTGAACTGTGTTCCCCAGAAAGGTATGTTGAAGTCCCAATCCCTGGAACCTATGAATAGGACTTTATTTGGAAATTGGTCTTTACAGATGTAATCAAGTTAAGATGAGTTCATACTGTGTTAGTGTGAGCCCTAATTTAATGACTGGTATCCTTACAAGCAGAGGGAAATTTGGACACAGACACACACAGGGAAGAAGGCCGTATGAAGACAGAGGGAGAGATTAGAGTGATGCATCTGCAGACAAGCCAAGGAATACCAAGAATTGCCAGCAATCTCCACAAACTAGGAGAGACTAGGAAGGATTCCTCCCTTAGAGTCTTCAGAGAGAGCATGGCCCTAACAACACCTTGATTTTGGGCTTCCAGCCTCCAGAACTTGCAGAGAATAAACTTCTGTTGTCTTAACCCACTCAGCTTGTTATGCCAGTCCTAAGAAGCTAATACTCCAAGCAGTAGAAAAAGAATCATCCCAGTCTTAAGATACAGACAGAAACTTTCTTCTCCCAGGTCTTTCCAGATCTAAGCAGGAGCTCTCTCTCTCTCCCAGCCTCTAGGACAGGTAGCATTTCAGTCTTCTAGTACAATCCTTCCTATGTAAGTGCTACAGAAAAAATGAGGAGTCTCTCATGAGACCTGGGAAGGCAGCCTCCAGCTTCCCCAAGGGTATCCACAGGTCTCCTGAGGAAAAGTCTCCTCCAGGCTCTGCAGGGTCCAGGTTGTCACCCAGCCTCCACACCTTAGGCCAGTGTGCAGCCTGCCAAGGCCAGAACACAGTTCCTGACGTCATGTGCACCCAGCTCTTCTAGCTTGCCCTCTGCAGCCAGACCATCACCTCCCTAGGAGGTAAGGGTAAATTATTGACCAAGAAGGAAGGAAGTATTTTGGAGTAGGGTAGCGACGTACTTTGAACAACATATATACACACATACACATATATGCATGCATATATGTAAAGATGAATATGTATATTTTACTTCCCTGTTCAAATACTTTTACAGGCTCCCTATTTTTTGGTGAATAAAATCTAAAATAAGCTGTAAGCTTGGTTTTCAAGATTAACTGCTATATTACCTGACAACTCCGTTTATGTATTCTGTAATCTACCTGAACTCTTTTATTAAATGCTGCCCATCTTTCAAAACCCAGATCAAATATTAACCCCCAAAAGAAGGCAGTCTTTCCTCATTTCCACACCCTTTTTGGAGCGACTATGATACTTTGGTTTCACCTCTCTAGTCATGTCACGCATCGTGTTGTATGTTTTTGTGCATTTGTCTGACCCTTCTTCCCTGGCAGGAAGAAAGCTTGCTGTTATTAAAAATGAAATTAATGGCACACTCTATTTGTGGAAACCAAAAGTACAGAAATTCTGGAATGTTTTCTTATGTAGAAGGGTTGTCATTGCACTGCCATCATTGCAGTAGCTAATACTTACCGCAGGTTTATTCTGTTCCAGGCAATGAACTAAGCATGCTACATAAATTATTTTAAGCTCTTTCCACTAATGCATGCCGATTACTCATTTATCTTTGTGTCCAGCATAGTCCATGGCACAGTTGCAGATACTCTATAAGTGTTTGCTGAAAGATGAATCTAGAAGGCAAATGCATGTAGAACATGGATTTTGAACCTCCTCTCTTGACCTTAATAGACGTATTGTTTTCATGAAAATTATGGCTGAGCTGATCCATTAGGAAAAGTACTCCAATCCAAATATCTGTCTTGGAGTACACTCTAAACTGAGGAGGATATTTATGAATGATGATGTGGTACTGAAGAAAAATTCTGAATTGTAATCCTGAAGTGTTTTCTTTTATATATATTTATATATCATACAAATATAAAATAAACTCTTGATTATTTTAAACCGTGGTCATTATGATAATGCAGAAAAACATACTGAAAGCAATATTAAAAATGCAGAATACGGACTGTCTTATATGTTTAATTCCACCATTTAGTGTGTGAACTTACAGAGAACTGATACAGCTATGAAGTTTTTCTGTAATAACTGAATTCGTATGTTTAAACATTAGTGTAAGGAATTAAGCATATATGCTTTGTAATAACCTTTTTTAAAACCAGTTCCCAGCATTGCGAACTTGGTCACAGGTGATTGTGCTTACTTAAACCATGGTTCTTCCGATACATGCAGAAAAACATACTGAAGGTAATATTCAAAATGCAGCGTGTGAACTGTTTTATATGTTAAGTCCCACCATTTTATGTGAGCTTATGGAGAAGTAACATATAAAACTCTAAACTACAGCTACAAAGTTTTTCTGTAATAACTGAAATTGGATGTTTAAACATTAGCATAAAGATCTAAGCACATAAGCTTTTTATTGTTATTATTATTATTTTATTTATTTATTTTTGGCTGCGTTGTGTGTTTGTTGCTGTGTGCGGGCTTTTTCTAGTTGCTGTGAGCGGGGGCTACTCTATGTTGCCGTGTGTGGGCTTCTCACTGCAGTGGCTTCTCTTGTTGTGGAACACGGGCTCTAGGCACACGGGCTTCAGTAGTTGTGACATGTGGGCTCAGTAGTTGTGGCTCAAGGGCTCTAGAGCGCAGGCTCAGCCGTTGTGGCACATGGGCTTAGTTGCTCTGCGGCAGGTGGGATCTTCCCGGACCAGGGCTCGAACCCGTGTCCCCTGCATTGGCAGGCGGATTCTTAACCACTGCGCCACCAGGGAAGTCCCCATCTGCTTTTCAATAACACTTTTTTTTTTCCCTACCACATCCCAGCATCATGAACGTAGTCACTGGTAACTGTTCAGAGCTCAACACAGCTCACAAGAAGCCCCTAAAAACCAAGCCGCTTTGCGGACTTGGCATTAAATTCAGACGACTTTGAGAAGTAGTTCAGATCTTCTGGTTTTTTTCTTTCTTTGTGTGTATTTCCGTAAGAAAGCTGAGTCTGACCTATTTTTAGGATTTGGCCCATGGAATTGAACTTGGTGGTTTTAGTTTCACTGTTGTTGTTTTTCTTCTTTTAGGTAAAAAAATAAAGCACAGGAGTCCTGGCTGCCATGACTAGAAAGACATTAAAGCTTTCTTCTTTTAATTATACACTTAAAGGCATACTAGGGTAGACGTGTGCTTTCTATTTTCTGGAAACTGTGGGATTTTAGTTCCCCTAAACCCTTCTAACCTCTCCTTTTAAATTACTCACTGACTTCTAATGGCCCTTGAAAAATGACATCATCAAAACACCTAAAATTAATCTACCTGGATTTTAGTTTCCATTTTTTGTTTGTGGGGATTTTTCACCATCAAGAATTCTATTTTTTTTCCTGCTGTTATTTGCCATCTTACCCTTTGTGAATCTTATAAAGCCCTTCTCTCTTTAGAAGGGCTGAAGAAGATTGTCATAAACTCCTTTACCACGCCAAGATCTTAGTGTGAACTAGAGGGAAATTATTGGATATTGAGATTTTTCCATCCGAAGAGGCTGGCCCTTATTCCCTTTCCACATTTTCCTGAGTCTCCTGTGAATTCTTACTAGAGTAAGTATTAGAGGAAATAAAACAAAGCATGATTTATTGTCAAGTGCTTCTATTACTGAAGTTAATGAATATTAAGTATGTAGGCTTGAACTTGTTTTCAAGTCTGGCAGGGTTTGAATGCTCCTATCAGTTCCATTGCCTTAGGCAGTTATAGGATTTCAGTTCTGGGAATAAGGATTATAAATATAAGGAAAACATGATAGGCAATTGAAATGTTTAATCACCTAAACTCTAGAAATTAGGGCAGATGGACCATCTCAATAGCTTGAAGAACCACAAACGGACTACCAAAAAAATAACTGCCGTCACTTTTGTTCCAAAGTTTGTTTTAGAGGTTCAGTAGCATCCACTGAACTTTTCCCCTGACTATCTTAACACACCTTTTTCGTATTTGAGACTCTGGCCAGGATTGGAAACAGAGGTGTGAAAGAATTTCACGAGTGGCTGTTTTTGCAGTACTTTTGGCTAAAAGTAAAATAAGCAGGAAATTGTAAAATGTCTTGAGAAAGTTTGTCCCCAAGAAAATTCTAGCTTGATTTTTTTTTAAAAACATGGGGCTCAGACATTTAGGCTCATATTTGAATAAAATTGTGTTTATATGGATACCAACATAACTGCAACTATTTGAACATCTTACTGTCTATATGGTTCCTTTCTAGGATTTTCAATATTCCTTCACATGCTTTTTCTTCCTCCGATGGCTACAAACAGGGTATCAGGCAGAATAGTTTGGTGGTGTTACTTCTGTTTTACAAATTAGAAAACTTAAACACAATGTCCACAGCAAATTTATTTTGTTGCTTTGTGTACGGTACCTTTTAACTCATAGGCTTTCATAAATGCTTCTAAATTTCTTGATCTAGCTGTAGATAAAGGTTATTCTGAAACTCAGAAGTACTGAGGTCTGTTCCCAGTACCATTTGTGAATACAAATGCAACTCCTCATTTTATGAATAATCTACAAAAATATGTATTCAGTGCTTACCAATGCATGTTGCTGTGCTCAGTCTGTACTTTCCTAGAATCAAGATATTCAATAACTTGTTCTGCTATTTCTGACTTTATACAGAATTATAATTTGATATTGATTTGAAAGTATACAAGCAATCAGACAAATCCAGATTCCTAGAAAAGTGATTAGTTTAGGATTAGAATGAAGTAGGATTTGGATTCCAGCATTTATAGGAGTGTTGTGGATGCCTGTAGCTGTGGCAGATGAAAGTGAACAAAAATGAATACATTATTACTCATAGTGTTTAACTGAATAGAACTCATTAGCTTAAAACCTGGTTTGTAAGAGCTCTCTCACATGTTTTTAGTGTGATAATATTTCAGAGATGTTATTACTATGTGTGATAATATATTATGTTTGAATCAATATGACAGTGCTTTCTAAATATTTGAGTATCATTCTTTGTGAATATATGTATATGTTGTATACCTTTTACTTAGTCACTTATTCTTAAAGCATCTATAGCAAATCCACATGAAAATGCAGGTATTTATAAGGATATTTAATCTATATGGTATGTTTCAGAACATCTAGGTGATTGTTGTTGCGCTTGTTGGAATGCAGCCCAATGTGGAAAGTAGAACATATAGAGGATGTAGTTTGAAACCATATAACTTAAGGAATGATGCCCATATAGTTACCAGGGGGAAAGTCTGGGAGGAGGGAGGGACAGTTAGGGAGTTTGGGATTGATATGTACACACTGTTATATTTAAGATGGATAACCAACAAGGACCTACTGTATAGCACAGGGAACTCTGCTCAATGTTATGTAACAACCTACATGGGAAAAGAATTTGGAAAAGAATAGATACATGTGTATGTATAACTGAATCACTTTGCTGTACACCTGAAACTAACACAACATTGTTAATCAACTGTACTCCAATATAAAATAAAAAGTTAAAAAAAAAAGAAATGATGTCCCTACTCTTCAGCTATAGCAGTCTACAAAAGTTGTATTACTCATGTACACTTTATTTTAAGGCTTGATAAAAAAGTTGTTACATTCAATATAGTAACCCTGATATAGAGAGGTGTAATTATGTAGAATATTCAGTTTTCATGATCTATATGCAACAAGTTCAGAGATATAGATTTCAACTTAGGAGAAAGAAGAACCTTCTGGTGAAAATAACTGTTGGACATTTGATTGACTGCCTCAGGAGTTAGTAA
Organism: Mesoplodon mirus; assembly: GCF_964341445.2. Taxonomy (NCBI): domain Eukaryota; kingdom Metazoa; phylum Chordata; class Mammalia; order Artiodactyla; family Ziphiidae; genus Mesoplodon; species Mesoplodon mirus. The sequence goes on along the minus strand of NC_138986.1, from coordinate 30,934,761 downwards.
ATTTCCTGTCAATGGAGATGGTCAAACAGATGTTGTAGTGGGGATTCCAACATTGGATTAGGTTTGACTAGATTATTTTGGAGTTTCCCATGATTCATAGCTAATGGAGGACAGTGGCTTCAAGAGAGAATCTCAGACTATTACTTCTGGAAAGAACTTCAGAAATTGTTTAGTCCCGCTCCTTCACTTTTCAGAGGAGGAAACTGAACCCCAGGGACTGAAAATGTCTCATCCAAGGTCAAGAGCTAATATGTTTTAGAAGGTTTGTTTGCCAAGCATTTATCTTTTGATTTTATTTAGAACCTAGTAAATGTAACTGTATTCTCAGTGAACTGTCTGCCTGTGTAGCGTAGGGAAAACTGGACCCCTACTGAATGCAGAAAGTCTTTTATTTCAGTTAATAATCTGACAGGTATAACTCACAAAGAACCTGTATTGTACATGAATAATTGAAAATAATAATTTTAAGCTTCTATTCATTTAAAATAATTTATGTACCTCTGTAGCAATGGGAATGGATCTCATAGCCTTTATAATGTAAGGATCTTCCAGAAAGAGCAAAGAGGAGGGTCAGGATTAGGGTGCAAAGGAGAGGCAAGTACATAAGAGTTCTAAGTTCACTTCCCTTTGTTATTAACCATTCCTTGTGGGGTGTGAGGCAAGACAAGCAAGGCAGATACCACTTGGTAAGTGCTAGAAAAACCATTCTGGTTGGTTAAGGCTAAGTATTCCCATACTGATTGGTCATTAGCCATTTCTTTGAGCTGTCTGAATGTCCCACCCTCTACCGACCCTTCCACTACCCTGGCTGCCTCACCCTCCACGTACACATGTACTTCCTGACATTGTAGCAGCTGAAAGGTTAACAGCTTAGTTGAATGGATATTGAAAATTAATTTCTAGCCAAAATGATGTAACTTTTGTTCAACAAACTTATTTCAGGCTACCCAGGCAATCTGTCTGGATTGGCTACCCAATCCAGAATCTATTCTTTCAGTGAGTCAGGTTATTTGGTAATGACCATAAAAGAGAGGGAATATAATTTCTTATTCATCTCTGCCATACAGTTTGGGGACATGTTTATGAAAGCCGTTTGTTAAGTCTTTAAAGCATTTCATTGTATTCAAAAATAATTCAGATCATTCTTTAGATGAGTTCATAACCAGGTAATTCAGCTAATGCAGTAGGTTTTTGTTTGTCTGTTTTTAATTTTCTGGTTGGTTGAAGGGATAGATGAAGTTAAAGGATCTTCTCTTAAGAATCTTGGCTCTTACAAATATGAGGCACTGAAATAATTAAACAGCTGCTATTTATGGAGTGCTTAGTATGTCCCAACTACTGTGCTGTGTCCTTTACATTTATCATCTCATTTAATTCTTATAATAACCCCACGAGATATGTCCTTTTATCATTCCCATTTTACAGCTGAGGAGACTAGACATATAAATAACCTTATCAGCTCATAAGGGGTAGAACAAGGATGTAAACCTCCATCTTTTTAATGCCACTGGGAGTTGTAAGGAATCAGAAGCTGGGTTCCATTTTTGTCTTCCAAGAACACCTAGGCTTAGGTTCCTCGGCTGTTGTAAATAATGCTGCAATTAACATGGGGTGCATATATCTCTTCGAATTAGTGTTTTCATTTCCTTCCGATAAATATCCAGAAGTAGAATTGCTGGATCACATGTTAGTTCTACTTTTAATTTTTTGAGGAAACTACATATTGTTTCTCATAGTGGCTGCACCAAGTTACATTCTTACCAACAGTGAACAGGAGTTCCCTTTTCTCCACATCCTCACCAACACTTGTTATTAGTTGTCTTTTTGAACATAGCCATTCTGACAAGTGTGAGGGGATATTTCATTGTGATTTTGATTTGCATTTCCCTGTTGATTAGTGATGTTGAGCATCTTTTCACATATCTGTTGACTGTCTGTATGTCTTCTTTGGAAAAAAATGCCTATTCAGACTGTCTACCCATTTTTTAATTGGATTGTTTGGGCTTTTTGCTATTGAGTTATAGGAGTTCTTTATAGATTTTGGATATTAACCCCTTAAAGATGTATGATTTGCAAATACTCTATCCCATTTGGTACATTGCCCAGAGCATCTTTTCTTAAAAGCATATTTCCTAAGAAACCTATAGAAGAAAGCAACAACAACTAACCCTCTAGATTTTTAAAAATTAAGCCTAAGAGGTACTATATAAACAAGCTCAATAAGAATGCCATTTTCTCAATTTTTCAGTGCATATAACCTGAGTTTTTATTTGAGTTTTGGCAGGCACCAAGATTCCTACATTCTGTGAACTTCTTGCAAGGTGGAGGTTCTTAGTGCTCTTGACCCAAGCAGCTTCTTGGAGTGGTGGTGGTGGTGAGGCGCTCTTTGAAGCGAGATGGAGAGAATGGGAGGAGTAAATTGGAGGCAGTAAGTACAGACAACACTGGGGAGGCTTTTGTGACAGAAGGAAGAGAAATAAGGTAGTACCTGGAGGGGTAAGTGCTATTAAGAGAGGGTTTTGAAAGATGAAAGGACAAGGATGTTTGTTTTTTGAATAATAATGAGTAGAATGGGGAAAATGGGTGCTGAAGGAGAGAGAAAGGAAATTTGGACAAGAGGAGATGGGAGCTGGGCACAAGTGGAAGGGTTGGCATCAAAGAATCATAGACAGTTCATAGACTGATAGGAATATGGAGGAATTGGAGTTTAAGAAGAAGAATGGAGAAGGTTTGAAACAATTTTTAAAGGAAGAGAGTAGGAGAATCTACATACTACTGAAATATGATGGATAGATTCCATTGTGGTCTGAGGATTGCTGGAATCAGACATCTTGAAAAAGCGAGATGAAAATATAGGGTGGTGAATAACTGTCATAAATTGAGTGGCAATTAGTCTGTTTCCCACTGAGTTGTAAGGCAAGAGGGTATTGAACATTTCCTTGAGATTTAGAAGTGTCATGAGACATTTTTGGGAACCGTAGCTTTGTGCATTTAGCAGAGCCAGGTATACTTATCTGGGAAGACCAGATTAACATTGATGTAGACTTCCACACAGTATGTGGCAAGACTAAATGAATGGTCTTGGACAGTAGCTTTTGCACTTATAATATGTGCCAGTGAAGGGAGTGGGGCTAGTTGGATAAAATACAGCCCCTAGGGAGGGCTGGAGCAAGAGACCTGTGCATTATGCCTTCCAGACCTGAAACGGGAAGTCAGGTTTTAATAGCTTTGACTTACAAAATTAATACCCTCCAAAGAAAATTCACCTGTTGCCAAATCTAATGCCAGGGTTTGGATGCTCACAGTTCCTTTAAGTCCCTTGTTTGTTTTCATTTCTTTCTTCTTTCTTGTTCTTTTCATTCTCTTTTTTTTTTTTTTTGCCAGAGTGTTCTGGCCTTTTAGGGACAATTACTAAAGGGCTTGTAATCAATCTTCTTGCTGAATTTTTAAATCAGAAGGCCATAATGAAAGAGAGGGAGAAAAAGTGAGAGAGAGATTTTAAACATTTTGTAAAATGCATTTCTCCTGGCTATGGATTTCCGTAAATTCTTTGTGTACATATAAATATACTGTTTATGTCTTGTAATTTGGCCCACTTATTTCAAAATCCAACTCTTCCAAAACATGCCTTTTTAGTTAGGTAAGGGTGAAAAACAGCAGTTCTGTCAGAAGTTCTATTGACCTAGGGGTGCCAAGAACTTCTTACTTTTATTCCATATATCTTCACTTTTAGAATTAGATACCTCAAAGCTGCTAAACTCGATCTTTCACACCATCAGATGTCAGTATTTAGCAAATGCTGTTGCCACTAATAGTTTTTACACTTGGCTTGTTTCACAAAGTCTACTTTTAAATCTTGCGAATTAAAGTTTCCATTCAGTATCACCAACAAGGAAGCAAGAAATATAGGCATAGTTTTCTCATAAAGAGGATATAAAAATATTCATAGCACACACATTTTTGGGTGTTGGTTGGTGTTAAGAGTAAAAGGATTTAAAGATCACTTAAGATTTGGCTGAAAAAAATATGAAGGGATTTAAATGCAGGAGTGCTAGAATATATTCCCATTATTCCTTATTAGATATATTTTAAGATGAGTTATTTTCTTGAATTTATTTATGTTACTTTGAGTTTTGACTGAGATCAAGAATGGAAAAATGGAGAATTATTATTACTATTACTACTTTTGATAGAGAATGGCTTTTCCTAATCATATACATAATACATGCTCATGTAAAACATTCTATCAACAGAGAAATGCATAAACTACAAAGAACACATCCTCCCCACAATCCCACCTCCCAGATATAACCAAGTTTAGTAGTTCAATTTGTATCCTTTCAGGTTTATCTCTACCTGTGTGTATGTGTGTTTGTCTTTAGTTTTTAAAACAAAATGAGTTTTAATATAGTCATTTTAGCCTCTGTGTTTATTTTGTTGGTAAATTATGCACCTATTTCCATATATATTTACCTCACTCATTTTACTGTATGGATGAGCTAATATTTATTTTATCATTGATGAAATTATTCACATTTCTAATTTTTACTATTGTAAGTAATGCTGCTCTTCACACCTCTATACAATGGGATAACATCACCAATCTTATAGGCTTATTGGAATTAATAAACAAATACACTATTAAATTTAAAGTGTCAAAAGAGTACATGACACATAAGTGCTTCAAAAAGTACTTATTTATTATTCTATTTATTTTCTTTATTACTAGTGAATGTGACTGTGTGACAAACTCCTAGAAATGAAATTATTCAGCTGATAAATATTACCAAATTGCCCTCGAAAAAGATTCTACCAAGTCATACTCCCTTCATCGGTGAATAAAGAATATTTGTTTCCCCACACTATTTAAGCTTTTCAATAGTAGCATACTATTCATATAGAAAAATAATGCACTTGATAAGTATTGACTCAGCAAAGTGAATCCATATGTGTAACCAACACCAGATCAAGTCAGAGTACATTTCCATCGGAGAACATTTCCCTTGAGTCATGACCCAGTCATTATTTGCCATTCCCACCCCAAAGTTAAGCACTATCTTCCTTCTATCACTGTGGATTAGTTTTGCACTGTCATATATAGCTTCTTTCACTCAACATTATGTTTGTATTAGATGATTATGACCATTCATATTGTTGCAGATATCAATGGTTCAATCATCTCTATTACTCTATTTTAGACTATATTGTAAATTATCCATTTTACTGTTTATGGACATTTTATGTGTTTGACTGTTTTATGTTTGTTACAAGCTAGACTATTTTGATTCTTCTGCATGCCTTTTGGTGTATGTGTGTATGTATATATATATGTGTATAGATACACACATAATTTATATATGCATAACATAAACATGATATACATACATGTGTTTCTGTTGGAGAGTTACCTCAGAGCAGAATTGCTTGTTCATAAGGTAGGTGTGCATTTAGCTTTAAAAGTTTTCCCAGTTATGCCAATTTATCACAATGACAGCAATGTATGCTAGTACCAGTTGTACATCGTGGCCCATTCTTGGTATTATTAATTTTCAAAATTTGGTCATTCTGATGGGTGTGTAGAGGTATATCATTGCGGTTTTAACTGTATTTTCCTGATAATTAATGAAGCTTAACACCTTTTTGTATGATTATCAGTCTTTTGGATGTCCTGTTTTATGAAGTACTTTTTCAAGCCTTTTGCCCATTTTAAAAATTAGCTTGTTTTTTTCTTATTTATTTTAGTAGTAGTTTTTCTTTTTCTGGTTATGTGTCTCTTTACATATATAATTCCTCTTAATATATACAATTAGAGATATTTTTCTCTTAATCACATCTTTAAATAAGCAAGTTCTTTAATGAACTCTGCCTATTCAACCTTTTCCTTTATAATTAGTGTCTTTTGTGTCTTGCTTAAGAAATCTTGGCCTACCCAAGGCTGTGAAGGCATTCTCTGTGTTTTTACGAGAAGCTTTGTCATTTAGCTTTCCTTTGTTAGATTTATAATCCATTATAAATTGATTTTACGTGGTGTAAGAAAGCAGTCCATACTCATATATCCCCATATAGAGTCAATTTACTGCACTATTTATTGAAAAGTGCTAGAGTGGCATCTTTGTTGTAAATCAAATGATCGTTTAGATTTGTTTTTCTGGACTATTCTGTTTTATTAGTTGATTTATCTGTCTTTTGGCCAAAACCATATACTTGATAACAAGTCCTCATATCCAGGAGTGCAGGCCCTCTACTTTTTTATTCTACAAGATTGTCTTTGCTACCCCTGGCCTTTTGTTTTTCCACGTGCAATTTAAAATAAATTTAGCAATTTCCACAACAAATCCTTCTTGGATTTTGTTGAGATTACATGAATGTATTTACTCACTTTGAGAGAATTTGTAGTTTGACAGGATTGAGTCCTCTAGTCTATGACATGGTACAACCCTCCATTTACTTAGGTCTTGAAGTAGTAGAGCTGGTAGAGATCTTGGATATATTTCATTATGTTTATTCTTAGATATATATTCAATGTTATTTATATTTTACATTAAATATTTTATACATTGAACATATTTTTAAAATTTCAGCTTTATTGACATATATAATGCAAATAAAATTGTAAGATATTTAAAGTGTACATTGTGGTGATTTGATATATTATGCATTGTGAAAGGATTCCCCCCTTCTTGTTAATTAACATATCCATCACCTCACATATTTATCTTTTTTTTTTTTTTGATGAGAACATATAAGTTCTACTCTCTTAGCAAATATATGTTTTCTGCTAGTATATAACAATAAATTGTTCTTTACTATGGTCAATAATCATGTTGACATGATATTATCCCTTTAAAAGTTTGAGACTTGCTTTATGGCTGAGAATATAGTAAATTTGGGGGAATGTTCCATTTGCAGTTGAAAAGAATATATATCTTGCAGTTGTTGTGTAGAGTGTTCTGTTGACATTCCAAATTGCTGATCCTGTCATTACAGTCTGTATCTCTATTATTTTGTCAACTTTTAAAATCAATTATTGAAAGAGGTGTTTAAAATCGGCATATATTATTGTGGATTTGTCTATTTCCCTTCTTATTTCTATTTGAAGTTTTTGCTTTACGTATATTGAGCCTATGTTACCAGGTGCATGCAAATATTTTGATTGTTTTATCTTGCTTTGGATTATCATTATAAATTATAGCTTCTATTTGAAATAATTCTGCTTCTTTTAACATCTTTGTCTTTGTCCATTTAATATTAATATTGATACACCAACTTTCATTGCTTAACTTTTTCATGGTAATGACTTTTTCATACTTTTATTTTATCCTTTTTGTGTCCTTTATTTAAGACATGTCTTTTAAACAATATATAACTGAACTTTAAAATCCATTTGACACTCTTTATCATGAATTAGAATATTTAGTTTATTTACTTTTAATAAAATTACCAATATATCTGGGTTTTAATCTACTATAATGCCATTTTTCTTTCTTTTTTTTGACTGGTTCTTTGCTTTTTTCTCTTTTAAGATGAAATATATCTCTTTTTTTGCCTTTTTAGCAAGCTATTTATGCCTTTTGTTAGCCTTTGAAGTTAGCCTAGAACTTACAACATTCATCGTTAACTTAATAGAGCTATGACATTACCACACTGTGGAAAATGTAAGGAACCTAAAATAGTTTAATTCCACTCATTGTCTTTCTGCTTATCTGACTTTCCCTTTTTTCAGGAGTCTTAGATCCTCAAATTCTATTTTCCTTGATAGCTCTGAACTCCAATGCTTGTCTCATCAGCTCTATTAGAATGGGAAAATCTTTTTATCACAACTTTCTGCTTGACCTCAGATCCCTGCACCAAGTATTGGCTGATTTGTGACACCTTCAAGCTGTTTTCAGATACGTTTTATCAATCTTATCTAGATTATCTTGGTACAAGTACTGGTCTGATGCAAAGTACTCCATCATGGTCAGAAGTAGATGTTTCTGTACACTTTTATCCAGTCTGGTTGTTAGCTACCTTTTTATTATTTGCTAGTTTGATGGCCAAAAAATTATCATACTGTATCCATCTGTTATATGGCAGCCATCATCTTGGTTCACTGTGACTCTACCCTTTAAGCCGGATTTAATTGGTTCAGGTGTGGGTACCTGATTGGAGTTGTGTCGATGAGTCCCTTCTCTGAGGTTTTGTGCTTGGAACCAGAGAAAATTTGAAGCTCTGAGTATAAACTCAGGCACTACTTGACATCTGTACTTTCTACCATGTGGGAAAATGTATTTTGTAGTAAAGATGAAATCAGTATGCAGAGAAATGCAGTGAAAAGGCATGGAAAGAGAGAGTGGGCTATGCTGGATTTCTTGATTCCAGTTATTCAGTAATCCCAGCTGCATCTACTTTTCCTATGGATTTTTTATTATGGTAAAATATATATAACATAAAATTTACCCTTTTAACCATTTTAAAATGTATAGCCCAGTGGCATTCAGTATATTCACATTGTTGTGCAACCATCACCACTATCCATCTCTGGAAATTTTTTTCATCTTCCCAAACTGAAACTCCCTCCCCCTTGAACAATAATTCCTATTCTCTCATGCCCCCAGCCCCTGGTAGCCATCATTCTACTTTCTGTCTGTATTGATATGACTATTCTAGGTATATTATGTAAATGGAATCATATAGTATTTGTCTTTCTGTGACTGACTTATTTCACTTGGCATAATGTCTTCAAGGTTTATCTATGCTGTACATGTGTCAGAATTTACTTCCTTTTTAAGGCTAATATTCCATTATATGAACATACCACATTTTGTGTATCTGTTTATCTGCTGATGGACACTTGGATTGCTTCCACCTTTTGGTTATTGTAAGTAATGCTGCTAGGATTATGTGTGTGTGTGTGGATTGTTTTTTGCATTTTTAAATTTGTTTTCTTGATGCATTTTTTGTTTTGCTTAAACAAATTAGACTTAGCATGCTACTTGGAACCAAGAAGGTCCCAACTAATATGCATGGATCTGTTTTCAGACTCTCTATAATATTCCTTTGATCTACCAGCCTTTCCCTGAATCAATACCAAACTGTCTTAATTATTTTAATTTATAGTACATTTTTGAGGCTTGGTAAACAAGCTTTCCCTCATTACTCTTTTACAAAAATGTGTTGGCTGCATTTTCAGTATTTTTTTTCCAGATGATCAATTGTGAAGTTCTAAAAAGAAAACAAATGGAATTTTGTTTGGTATTGCACTGCATTTTTAGTTGATTTGTGGAGAATTAACATTGAACCTTTAAATACATTATCTATGTAACATATTTTTTTGTAAAAGAGCCAGATAATACTAATATTGGCCCCCTTTTCTAAATATCCCAGTCCTCTTCCAGTTTGATGTTGTCTTGGAAAAACTCTGTTTCTTCCTCTACTTATAGGATACTTTATTTATGACCCCCATATGTGTGGCGTTTATCTCACACAAAGCAATTCTGTGATACTAATTGGGTGTACCACAATTCAGTTAAATTCTGACACTAATCAGAGTTAGCACAGATCCCATAGGTTAAGGGATGGGTCCCATGACTACAAGTCCAATTTTTCACCTGTGCTTCTGACTGACCAGCTATAAATTGGGATTCCCAGGACCCCCTCCTTGGATTTAATAATTTGCTAGAATGGCTCACAGAACTCAGAGAAACATTTACTTATGTTTACTGGTTTATTAAAAAGGATATGGTAAAGGATACAGATGAATGGCCAGATGAAGAGGTACCTGGGGTGAGGTCCAGAAGAGTCCCAAGCATAGTCATTTCTGTCCCTGTGGAGTTGGGGTGTGCCACTCACCCAGCAGGTGGGTGTATTCACCCTCCTGGAAGTTCTCTGAACCCTGTACTTTGGGGATTTTTATGGAGCCTTCATCATCTAGGCATGATTGATCATTAACTCAAACTGAGCACTCTTCCCTTCTGGAGGATGGGTAGGGGGCAGGTGGGGGAGGCTGAAAGTACCAAACTTCTAATCATGGTTTGGTTTTTCTGGTGACCAGCGCCCATCCTGAAGCTATCCAGGAGCACACCAAGAGTTGCCTCGTTAGAACAAGAGAGTTTCCTATCGCCCAGGAAGCTCCAAGGGATTTGAGAGCTCTATGTCAGGAACCAGAGGCAGAGACCAATATATATAGTTTCTATTGTTTCAGAGATGTATAGCCTTCTTTATACTACTCATCTAATTTTTTTTAAATTTTCTTTTAAAAAAACTTGAATGATACATGGCATGTATTTTTCTTCAATGTCTCTATTGTGAGATCCATCCATGCCCATACAGAAATATCCTCTTCATTCCTTTTATTTGCCACGGGGAGTTCCACTGTATAGGTGTACTTTATTTACCTGATGGTTAAGCTGTTGATGGACCTTTAGGTTATTGTTATTTTTCAATATTACAACAAAATTGTCCTGAAACTTTGAGACATACTTTTGTTCACATTTTTTTTAAGAGGGAAGCTACCAAAAAGCAGGTTGATGGGTTTAAGGATATATGAATTTTCAAACTATTATCACATTATCCTTGAAGAAGTCAATCCCATTTTATACTCCTAAGGCAATAATAGACATAGCTCTACCTTCTTATACAGTCAAGAGGATTATCATTAAAACTTCTGCCCATTCAGAGAAAAAGAAAAGTAATCTGATAGTCGTTTTTATTTTAATTTTAATGTTTACAGTATGGTTGAACAGCTTTACTTATTCATTTCATAATTCGCATTTCCGTGTCAGTAAAAAGTCAGTTTATAACCTTTGCCTGTTTTTCTGTTTTTGTCATTTTAACTGTTCGATTTGTCTCATTGATTTGGTCCAGTTGATTTTCACTATACATTTTGAGTATTAATATTTTATCTTTAATATATATAATTAAAGTATTTTTCCTCATGCTGCCCATTGTCTTTTTTAAATTTAATTTTATTTTTTAACATCTTTATTGGAGTATAATTGCTTTACAGTTGTGTGTTAGTTTCTGTTGTATAACAAAGTGAATCAGCTATACATATACATATATCCCCATATCCCCTCCCTCTTACATCCCCCTCCCTCCCTCTCTATCCCACCCCTTTAGGTGGTCACAAAGCGCCGAGCTGATCTCCCTGTGCTATGCAGATGCTTCCCACTAGCTGTCTATTTTACATTTGGTAGTGTGTATATGTCCATGCCACTCTCTCACTTCGTCCCAGTTTACTCTTCCTCCTCCCTGTATCCTCAAGTCCATTCTCTACATCTGTGGTCTGTGTCTTTATTCCTGTCCCACCCCTAGGTTTTTCAGAACCAATTGTTTTGTTTTGTTTTGTTTTTGATTCCATATGTATGTGTTAGCATACAGTATTTATTTTTCTCTTTCTGACTTACTTCACTCTGTATGACAAATTCTAGGTCCATCCACCTCACTACAAATAACTCAATTTCATTTCATTTTATGGCTGAGTAATATTCCGTTGTATATATGTGCCTCATCTTCTTTATCCATTCATTGGTTGATGGACATTTAGGTTGCTTCCATATCCTGGCTATTGGAAATAGAGCTGCAATGAACGTTGTGGTATCTGACACTTTCTGAATTACGGTTTTCTGAGGGTATATGCCCAGTAGTGGGATTGCTCGGTCATATGGTAGTTCTATTTTTAGTTTTCTAAGGAACCTCCATACTGTTCTCCATAGTGGCTGTATCAATTTACATTCCTACCAATAGCACAAGAGGGCTCCATTTTCTCCACACCCTCTCAGGCATTTATTGCTTGTAGATTTTTTGATGATGGTCATTCTGACTAGTGTGAAGTGTTACCTTATTGTAGTTTTGATTTGCATTTCTCTAATGATTAGTGATGTTGAGCAGCCTTTCATGTGTTTCTTGGCAATCTGTATATCTTCTTTGGAGAATTTATTTAGGTCTTCTGCCCATTTTTGGATTGGGTTGTTTGTTTTTTTATATTGAGCTGCATGAGTAACTTGTATATTTTGGAGATTAATCCTTTGTCAGTTGCTTCATTTGCAAATATTTTCTCCCATTCTGAGGGTTGTCTTTCATCTTGTTTATGGTTTCATTTACTGTGAAAAAGCTTTTAAGTTTCATTAGGTCCCATTTGCTTATTTTTGTCTTTATTTCAATTTCTCTAGGAGATGGGTCCAAAAGGATCTTGCTGTGATTTATGTCATAGAGTGTTCTGCCTATGTTTTCCTCTAAGAGTTTTATAGGGTCTGGTCTTACATTTAGGTCTTTAATCCATTTTGAGTTTAGTTTTGTGTATGGTGTTAGGGAGTGTTCTAATTTCATTCTGTTACATGTAGCTGTCCAGTTTTTCCAGCACCACTTATTGAAGAGGCTGTCTTTTCTCCATTGTATATTCTTGCCTCCTTTATCAAAGGTAAGGTGACCATATGTGCGTGGGTTTATCTCTGGGCTTTCTATCCTGATCCATATTTCTGTTTTTGTGCCAGTACCATACTGTCTTGATTACTGTAGCTTAGTAATATAGTCAGAAGTCACAAAGCCTGGTTCCTCCAGCTTGGTTATTCTTTCCCAAGATTGCTTTGGTTCTTTGGGGTCTTTTGTATTTCCATACAAATTGTGCAATTTTTTGTTCTAGTTCTGTGAAAAATGCCGTTGGTGGTTTGATAGGGATTGCATTGAATCTGAAGATCGCTTTGGGTAGTAGAGTCATTTTCACAATGTTAATTCTTCCAATCCAAGAATATGGTATATCTCTCCATCTGTTTGTATAATCTTTAATTTCTTTCATCAGAGTCTTATAGTTTTCTGCATACAGGTCTATTGTCTCCTTAGGTAGGTTTATTCCTAGGTATTTTATTCTTTTTATTGCAGTGGTAAATGAGAGTGTTTCCTTAATTTCTCTTTCAGAGTTTTCATAATTAGTGTATAGGAATGCAAGAGATATCTGTGCATTGACTTTGTATCCTGCTACTTTACCAAATTCATTGATTAGCTCTAGTAGTTTTCTGGTAGCATCTTTAGGATTCTCTATGTATAGTATCATGTTATCTGTGAACAGTGACAGTTTTACTTCTTTTCTGATCTGGATCCCTTTTATTTCTTTTTCTTCTCTGATTGCTGTGGCTAAAACTTCCAAAACTATGTTGAATAATAGTGGTGAGAGTGGGCAGCCTTGTCTTGTTCCTGATCTTAGTGGAAATGGTTTCAGTTTTTCACCATTGAGAATGATGTTGGCTGTGTGTTTGTCATATATGGCCTTTATTATGTTGAGGTAAGTTCCTTCTGTGCCTACTTTCTTGAGGGTTTTTGTCATAAATCGGTGTTGAATTTTGTCAAAAGGTTTTTCTGCATCTATTGAGATGATCATATGGATTTTATCCTTCTATTTGTTAATATGGTGTATCACACTGATTGATTTGTGTATATTGAAGAATCCTTGCATTCCTGGGATAAACCCCACTTGATCATGGTATATCAGATGCTTTTAATGTTCTGTTGGATTCTGTTTGCTAGAATTTTGTTGAGGATTTTTGCATCTATGTTCATCCATGGTATTGGTCTGTAGGTTTCTTTTCTTATGACATCTTTTTCCGGTTTCGGTATCAGAGTGATGGTGTCCTCATAGAATGAGTTTGGGAGTGTTCCTCCCTGTGCTACATTTTGGAAGAGTTTGAGAAAGATAGGTGTTAGCTCTTCTCTAAATGTTTGATAGAATTCACCTAAGAAGCCATCTGGTCCTGGGCTTTTGTTTGTTGGAAGATTTTTAATTACAGTTTCAATTTCAGTGCTTGTGATTGGTTTGTTTATATTTTCTATTTCTTCCTCATGCAGTCTTGGAAGGTTGTGCTTTTCTAAGAATTTGTCCATTTCTTCCAGGTTGTCCATTTTATTGGCATATAGTTGCTTGTAGTAATCTCTCATGATTCTTTGATTTCTGCAGTGTCATTTGTTACTTCTCCTTTTTCATTTCTAATTCTATTGATTTGTGTCTTTTCCCTTTTTTTCTTGATGAGTGTAGCCAGTGGTTAATCAATTTTGTTTATCTTCTCAAAGAATCAGCTTCCAGTTTTATTGATATTTTCTATTGCTTCCTTCATTTATTTTTCATTTATTTTTGATCTGATCTGATCTTTATGATTTCTTTTCTTCTGCTAACTGTGGGGTTTTTTTGTTCTTCTTTCTCTAATTGCTTTAGGTGTAATATTAGATTGTTTATTTGAGATATTTCTTGTCTCTTGAAGTAGGATTTTATTGCTATATACTTCCCTCTTAAAACTGCTTTTGCTGAATCCCACTGGTTTTGGGTCATCATGTTTTCATTGTCATTTGTTTCTAGGTGTTTTTTGATTTCCTCAGTGATCTCTTGGTTATTTAGTAGCATATTGTTTAGCCTCCATTTGTTTGTATTTTTTACAGATATTTTCCTGTAATTGATGTCTAGTCTCATAGCGTTTTGGTGAGAAAAGATACATGATACAATTTTAATTTTCTTAAATTTACCAAGGCTTGATTTGTGACCCAAGATATGATCTATCCTGGAGAATGTTCCATGAGCACTTGAGAAAAAATTGTATTCTGTTGTTTTTGGATGGAATGTCCTATAAATATCAATTAAGTCCATCATGTTTAATGTGTCATTTAAAGCTTGTGTTTCCTTATTTATTTTCATTTTGGATGATCTGTCCGTTGGTGAAAGTGGGGTGTTAAGTCCCCTATTATTATTGTGTTACTGTTGATTTCCCCTTTTATGGCTCTTAGCATTTGCCTTATACTGAGGTGCTCCTATGTTGGGTGCATAAATATTTACAATTGTTATATCTTCTTCTTGGATTGATCCCTTGATCATTATGTAGTGTCCTTCTTTGTCTCTTGTAATAGTCTTTATTTTAAAGTCTATTTTGTCTGATATGAGAAGTGCTACTCCACCTTTCATTTGATTTCCATTTGCATGGAAGATCTTATTCCGTCCCCTCACTTTCAGTCTGTATGTTTCCATAGATTGAAGTGGGTCTCTTGTAGACAGCACATATATGGGTCTTGTTTTTGTATCCATTCAGCCAATCTGTGTCTTTTGGTTGGAGCATTTAATCCATTTACATTTAAGGTAATTATCGATATGTATGTTCCTATTGCCATTTTCTCAATTGTTTTGGGTTTGTTTTGGTAGGTCTTTTCCTTCTCTTATGTTTTCTGCCCAGAGAAGTTCCTTTAGCATTTGTTTTAAAGCTGATTTGGTGGTGCTGATTTTAAAGCTGGTTTGGTGATGCTGAATTCTCTTAATTTTTACTTGTCTGTAATGATTTTAATTTCTCCATCGAATCTGAATGAGATCTGTGCTGGGTTGAGTAATCTTGGTTGTAGGTTTTTCCCTTTCAGCACTTTAAATATGTCCTGCCACTCCCTTCTGGCTTGCAGTTTCTGCTGAAAGATCAGCTGTTAACCTTATGGGGATTCCCTTGTATCTTATTTGTTGCTTTTCCCTAGCTGTTTTTAATATTTTTTTCTTTGTATTGAATTTTTGATAGTTTGCTTAATATGTTTTGACATGTTTCTTCTTGGATTTATCCTGTAATAGGCTCTCTGAGCTTCCCTGACTTGATTGACTATTTCTTTTCCAATGTTAGGGAACTTTTCAACTATAATCTCTTCAAATATTTTCTCAGACCCTTTCTTTTTCTCTTTTCTTCTGGGACTCCTATAATTCAAACATTGGTGTGTTTAATGTTGTCCCAGAGGTCTCTGAGACTGTCCTCAATTCTTTTCATTCTTTTTTCTTTATTCAGCTCTGCAGTAGCTATTTCCACTATTTTATCTTCAGGGTCCCTTTTCTGTTCTGTCTCAGTTATTCTGCTATTGATTCCTTCTAGAGAATTTTTAATTTTATTTATTGTGTTGTTCATCATTGTTTGTTTGCTTTTTAGTTCTTCTAGGTCCTTGTCAAATGTTTCTTGTATTTTCTCCATTCTATTTCCAAGATTTTGGATCATCTTTACTATCATTACTCTGAATTCTTTTTCAGGTAGACTACCTATTTCCTCTTCATTTATTTGGTCTGGTCAGTTTTTACCTTGCTCCTTCATCTGCTACATATTTCTCTGTCTTCCCATTTTGCTTAACTTACTGTGTTTTGGGGTTTCCTTTTCACAGGCTGCAGGTTCATAGTTTCCATTGTTTTTGATGTCTGCCCCCAGGGAGTAAGGTTGGTTCAGTGGGTTGTGTAGGCTTCCTGGTAGAGGGGACTGGTGCCTGCGTTCTGGTGGATGAGCCTGCACCTTGTCTTTCTGGTGGGCAGGACCAAGTCCGGTGGTGTGTTTTGGGGTGTCTGTGACCTTATCATTTTAGGCAGCTTCTCTGCTAATGGATGGGGTTGTGTTCCTGTCTTGCTAGTTGTTTGGCATGGGGTGTCCAGCACTGGAGCTTGCTGGCCCCTGGGTGGAGCTGGGTCTTATCATTGAGACTGAGATCTCTGGGAGAGCTCTCACCGATTGATACTACATGGGGCTGGGAGGACTCTGGTTGTCCAGTGTCCTGAACTCAGCTCTCCCACCTCAGGGGCTCAGGCCTGACACCAGGCTGGAGCACCAAGACCTCTCATCACCCTCTTGGGCATCAGCACAAGGCAGGAATAAGCTGCATTCTTTATTTATCCCTCCAATTTTTCCAGAACCTTTTCTTCAAGGAGAAGTCTCTGGGTTCTGCAGGAACAGTGAGTTGTGACCATCAGGTAAATCTGAGACTAAACCAAGTTCAGCCAAAGTGGTGATATTTATTTCCCTTGTAGGAGTCCACACGGTATTAAGAGGCACTGTGGGAAGACTATATTATTAGCTACCATATCTTGGACCCTGTGGATTACCTTGGGATCCAACAATCATGCTTCCAGTATTAGGCAACTGCTTTGAAATTCTATGTCCAAATGCAAACAAAGATGCAGTTATACACAGCAGCTCTACTCATAATGGCTAAAATCTTGAAGAAATCAGAATGTCCTTCAATAGAGGAATGCATGAGCAAATTGGCATACATCCATGTGAAGCCAAGTAAAATATGCCACCCCAAAATATCTGTCCATTGTCCTTTAATATTGTGTATGATATCTTTTGCCATACAGAAGTTTTATGGTTGATACAGTAAAGTCAGTCTTTTTCTTTATTGCTTTTTAATATACATCTTAGGTAAGGGGGCTTCCCTACTCTAAGATTATATATATATATTTTTCCTTCATTTTCTCCTATTAATTTTACACATCTTATTTTACATAAAGTTCATTGACCTCCAAAATTTATTTTTGTACATGTTTTAAAACTGCTATATAATTTACTACCTTTTCCTCTATTTCTATTACTATGTCTGTGAGTTGTCTGATCATATTTTTCACTCATTTTTCTGTGGGGCTGATAAAGACTATATTCTGCCCCGATAATTTGTTGGAATAGCTACTTCTATCCTTTCCATATTGAACTGAAATATCCTCTTTATCATATACCATATTATATTTTAGCCATGGCTCTATTTGTATATATTCTCTTCTGACCTACTTGACTACTAATATAACTACTAATATAACACTATTTTATTTACTGTGAGTTTAAAAAATAATGTTTTTTCTTGAAAAGCCATCTCCACTTTTCTTATGTATTTTATTTTTAAATGAAGTTTAGAATCAACTTGTCAAATATCATCTACAATCTTACAGGGAATTCATTGCATTAATTTGGATTAATTTGGAGGCAATTTATATTTTTATAATAATGAGACCTTGTATCCAGGAACAAGGTATCCCCATTTATTCAAGTCTTTTTGTGTGTGATACATTAATGCTTTATATAGCTCTTTTTTTCATATAAATTTTATCCCATTTATGCTAAGCCCATTTCTAGTCATTTAAATTATTTTTGCTAGTGTGAATGAAAATTTTCCAGTTATTCCAGTAACCAGTTATTTTTAGTATGAAAAGAAAAACTGTTAACTGTTAAAAATATTTATCTTATGCTGAGTGAAATAAGTCACAGAAAGACAAATACTGTATGATATCACTTATATGTGGAATCTAAAAAATACAAGCTAGTCCAACAGCAGAAAAGAAGCAGGCTCACAGACATAGAGAGGAAACTAGCGGTTACCAGTTGGGGGTGGGCCAGAGGGTCAATACAGGGGTGGGGAAGTGAGAGGTACAAACTGTTGGATGAAAGATAGTCTCGAGAGTGTATTGTACAATCCGCAGAATATAGCCAATATTTTGTAATAACTTTAAATGGAAAGTAGGCTTTAAAATTGTATTAAAAAATTAAAGACTATGAAAAATTTATCTCAAACATGAGTAGCTTACTGAAATGAATTTTTTATTTGATTCTCATAAATTTTCTTGATGTATAATCATAATGTCTGCAAAAGTAACTTGTCTCTTTGCTATGTGTATACTTCTTTTATTACCATCATTTTGCATTAGCCAGAATCACCTGAGTAGTGTTGAATAACAATGTTGATAACATATGTCTATGTCTTTTCCTGTCTTTAATGGGAATGACTTTAATGTTTCATCCTTAACATGGTGTTTTTTGCTAGTAGCTGATGAAGAATTTTTATACTACAGCCATGGTATATGTGAGCATATCAAAATTTAGAGTAAAGAACTGAGCACAATATGTTGGAAAGACCTCAGCTGTTAGAATAACCAGCTTGGAATTCTGGCTTCATCACTTACTGGCAGTATGATACTGAGAATGATACTTTACTCTCTGAATCTGTTTCTACATCTAAAATAGGAAGATAATGATACACATGAGGATAGCTCTGTTATGAGCAATTAAAGACATATGTCAACAAGCTCCCAAAATGCTTGATGTAGGTTGGATTCAATAAATCTAGATTCCCATCCGGATCCCAGAGGACTTGGGCAACAGAGAAAACCAAGTAAAAAGCAGGCCACCATTTATTGCATTCCTTCTATCCTCCCACTCTTTGTTGAGAGCACATGACTTACTAACATAATATATTGCACATTTAATTTCGTTAAAATGGAATCTCTAAGGCTGGCTCCACACTGCAACTAAATCAATTATACAACAAATGAGTGAGCCTATTAAGTGTGAATTTTTAAAAATTTACAAATATATCAGAAAGACAAATATCTTTCAGAGTTGCATAAAGTTGATTAACTCTGTATATCTACAAATAAAAAAAAATCTCATTACACTAAACCTTTTTATTTTAAGGTCCAAATGGCTTCATCAAGATTTGAGAAGTCATCCAGGAGTGTTTGAATCCAAGGTAAGGGTCACTTTATTATGAAGGTTTATTAGTGTTGTTAGGGACAAGTTATTGCTAAATTAATCAATATAATTAAAAAAGAAACAAGCCTATTATGAAATACTTTATACATGTTCGAATTTTGCTAATTTAGAAGGACAGAGGCCAGTCCCCACATGGATAAAAGTTTATTTCTTCTACTGAGCTCTAGTCACAGCTAATAATCATAATGGTTTGAATGGCCCTACACAGTTTTTCAAATTTGGGCAAGTCCCATCCTGTCATTTGTAATTTGAGTGGCAAATATCTACACACATACCTATTATTTGTTTGTTTTTTTTCAGCATCAGATGGGTTTTATTTCAGATCAGTTTTATTTTTTCTTCTTCCACTTTTATGGATATATCATTAAAATACAGCACTGTATAAGTTTAAGGTGTACAGCATAGTGATTTGACTTACATACCTCATGAAATGATTATCACAATAAGTTTAGTGAACACCAATCATCTCATAGAAATATAAAATAAAAGAAGAAGAAAAATATCTCTTTCCTTGTGATGAGAACTCAGAATTTACTCTCTTCACAACTTTCATATATAACGTACAGCAGGGTTGCTTATATTAATCATGTTAGACACTCTATTAGTTGTTAGTTACAACATTCAATGATACTGTGATTCTGTGGCTTTTAGAGAAATGCTCATTTCATGTAAGTCTCAGTTTCCAAATATAAAACATGGAACATGTGGAACATGTTTTAATTTACCCAGGTAGGTGGGTGAATCCCTTTGAGCATGGACCACACTTTCTGTGACTTGTACCCCCATAAAATTCAGCAGAGAATTCAGAACACAATATGTGCTTCCATAGATATTTTAATGGCAGTTAATGAAAACAATATTTGAGTGGTTTAGGGAGTTTGGCAAACTTTATAATGTATAATTTTGAAGTTTGTTTTTCCAAAGAGATTTTATGTTATTTGTTGATAGAGATATAAATTACTCGTGTCTGTAATAGCAACAAATGCTAGTTGAGTGAGTGATTTGTGAAAAACTACTATTTGATTGCTATCAAAACAAAGTTTATTGAGTGAACTGCAATTAAAAATAAAATAGGGTAAAGTATAAAGAAGTATAAACTTAAAAATAAATAGTTCCCTTACAAGAAGATAGATTAGCTAATAAGCTCAAGGGAATCTTGTTAGAAAATTGTTATGTAAGTGAGTAATGTCTATAATGGTTGATAGTCCAGCTTAAAAATTCTAGGGGGCAGAGGTAATGCCCTTCATGTACCTTCACGTTCGAAAAGCTTGATGACCTTCTCTTTGAGCGGCGGGGGCATTCCCTTTTGTTCTCCAAATGCACAGTCATACATCCTGAATCAGAACCACTGAGATTAATGACTGTGTCGGTGTTGAAAGCTTGAGGCCAGCAATTGCTGTTAATATACTGAAAGCCAAATATGTTCCAAGAGGAAAGCTATTTCTATATTCCCTTAATGTGAGACTTCTGATTTCCTCAATTTTCAGTCCAACTGGGAAGTTTCTCTTTGTCCATGTGTCCCCAGACACAGGAGAAAGCTTAAGGAGAGTGACACAGGCAGGGGCCCGTGGCCTGGCTTCTCCTCCTTCGCTGCCTGCCTTCTGGGGCCTGGCCTGGTGTATGGCTGCTGTTTATACCTGCAGAAGTGCTTTCAGTGTTTGCGTTGGCGCTGCCACCTTACGTGCTAGAGCCCCAAGCCATTCATGAGGTCTGTCCCAGAGCTTTGAAAACTGCAAGCTGGCGCTGGGGCGAGAGAATGTCTCTCTCATTTTTTGGGTGAACTCCATGTTTTTTCCAAGAGGTTAGATCACTGTCGCAGTCCAGGCTTGCTAGACAGAATGTAACAGTTACTGTTGGAGACACTCTGAACTTTTAACGGCAAAAGGCAGAGGGGGAAGGGAGAGAGGAAAAAGCTCAAGGTCAACTTAACAGCTTAAAAGTGAACATTTTTATATCTGGTAAACAAAGATTTTTACGGAACTGGAAAACTTTATCACCAAGGAAGGAAAAATATATATATATCACTTCTTGTTATGTCAAGAGGCTATGTAGTTCCAGAGTTCCCAACTCCATCCCAAGTCTTGTTTGAGCCCAGACCAGATTAATCAGTGGTCATGGCAGGGGTGTTAGGAGTGATGTAATTTTTGTAGAAATTTACCTGGCTCTCTCCCTGGTTCTTTCATTGGCCCTAATGATTTTTAGAAGATGTGTCTTCTTCAAAAGTGGCAAAATTAGGAAGACTCTGACACCTGCTTGTCCCCTGCCCACCATTCTTGGCTTTTCCTTCCCTGTGCCCATTTTTTTGTAGTATTAGAAATATCCCAACTGTTTTTTGGCTAAGATTTCTCTCCCCTCATCTCTTTCCATGGGAAGTCTTGGTTCATGGGAGAAATTTTATTTTGATTATATATGCTTGGGTGTGACTAGAATTATTTATTTTCCTTCTGTTTGTGTGTGTGTGTGAATGAGTATGATATAGATGTATAAAAGACATCATATATGAGAAACTAGTAAATTATTAAAGTGTTTTACACCAAAGTATAACAACATCCAAATAAAAAAGCAGACACATGGAAGAATTGAAGTTTAAGGCTGAATATGACTGAATTCCAAGGTTCATAGCAACTTTGTTTACAGGAAAACATAAGAGAGCCCTTGTTACATCCTCTTCCCCACCTCTGACCCCCAGTGAAGTACAGGTCTGTGTTCTTATAAATATGTGAAGAATTTCATCTGTAATGTTTGTCTATGAAGAACATAAAAATGCCTTTGCATGGAGTAAATGCCAATCTTATTTCACCAACCCAAGGGAAAAAATTCCTACTCTTGGTTTCCACCTAGAGAAATGCTAGTTAGAAATGAATAAGCTCTCCTAGACTCTTCAAGGTAGTATATTTATTCTTGGGTCAAACTCAGTGGTCTTCCGTTTTGCAGTTCTACCCCCTTCTTCATATTTCATTCCCTAACCTGACTCATGCTGTTTGTCTGATAAGGCTGAAGGATGTATACACCGAACATTTAATTTGACCTTGTCTGGAAGCAATACCATTAGAGTCTTATATTAATTTTAATGTGATATGGCTGTTCCAACATATGGGATGACTTTGTTTGTCATTCAAGAGATTTATTGATGTAATGTGTATTCCCTGGTCCTTTCATGAAAAAATGTTTATACCTGTGGGCATATCCAGATGGCAGTGAATGACTTGCATTCATGAGAACAGCATTCAGCAATTCATGGTTGCCAAGGTAAGCAGCAAAGGCATGCCCTCTGTACTCTACTGCCTTGTAAAGAAATAGCCTCTAAGGTAACAGACTAGCACCCTTGAAGCCAGAGTTCCCTAGTGTTTTCGACTTGGTGGGGAGGTGGAGGGGGAGAGAAGAGCCAGAGAGGCAACATGAAATAATACCAAGGAAAGCAGTTGTTTGTTATTGTTCTGGCAATTTTAAAAGGGGAAAGAGCTGAGGGAAGAAGAGGGGGTTCAGAATTTTCCACTTTGGGTCCCAATAGAGATTTAATTTGGATCTGCCCTGTGCATTGTGAGCGTGATGCCCCTTTCATAGGTTAATTTCAGGGACATAGGCAGCTAATGGTCCAAGGCATGACCGAAGGGACAGGCTCTAGGCTGTCACAGGCTATGATTGTCAGGTGGTAAATAGGCAGGCGCTCTGATTCTCTGGGAATTTGTGGCATTTTTAGGATTGACGTTTTTCTGTACTGTATCCCCTTAATGCTATCATTGCAATGGTAAAATGTAACCTGAACAAGTGTTCTCCAGGAGATATTGCTGGCCTACACTTAACAGTCTTGATGGGAAGGATTTTTCATTCGATCACCTTCAAGTGCAGAAAATTATCAGGTGACAACTTCTAGTTCTTACAGCCAGTGATAGTGTAGATGTGAACCCGGTAGGTAATACTAGGATATTATATCCTTTATAGAATTTGGCCCACGGTTACAGCTTGAATACATGATATATTGCGGGAGGTGGGGTGTTTCCATCGAATTAGAGAGGTTCTCACATTAAAAGAAGACAATGGGGGCTTCCCTGTTGGCGCAGTGGTTGGAGTCTGCCTGCTGATGCAGGGGACACGGGTTCGTGCCCCTGTCTGGGAAGATCCCACATGCCACGGAGCGGCTGGGCCCGTGAGCCATGGCCGATGAGCCTGCGCGTCTGGAGCCTGTGCTCTGCAACGGGAGAGGCCACAACAGTGAGAGGCCCGCGTACCGCAAAAAAAAAAAAAAAAAAAAAAAAAAGAAGACAATGGTTTCTAATAATTGAGTTTGCATTTTGGTGTTATTGGAGAAAAAGAGTGGTCCTTAAACATCACAAAAGGAGCCTGGATTATAGAAACATAATAGCTTGCTTTGGCTAGCTCTCATCTTGTCAATGTTGTTCAAGTGTTCTTGAAATGGCCTTGGGAGTGGGAGGAGCAGAGACTGGCATATATGTTACTTTTGAAACTCAAACAGACCATAATGAATGTATCTGGTTGGACTGGCATAATGTCAAATCCATTCTTAACACCAAGTAGTAAGTGAATTACGACATGCTAACAAACAGTCAGTTTGGGTTAGAAGAACTTCCATTTGTTTGAGTTCTTTCCCTTTGGTTTACTATCAAACCAAGAAGTATATTTAACAGGATATTTAACAGAGAAGGACACAGTGAATAGACTGTATCTTTAATGCTCCCTGATGTGACATAGCAGAGGGTCAGTGGAGGGGTCAGTGCAGCCTTGACAGCAACCCACTAGGTCACGAGGGCAATGAAACTGCCCCTTTTTCATTAACCCCTTTGAATGGGGTTAATGCAGACTCCTACCTTTTGTACCAGCAGGCTGGGAGAGGGACCCATTCACACTCACAGAATCTACTGCCATATAAAGGATTCCTTGCTGTACACCAGTTAACACAGTACAGTGGTCTCCTCACCGTATCACCTAGTTACAGAGGCCTGGGCCCGGCCCACCACAGCAAGATCATACAGTATTAACCACAAGAGGCCCTGGAAGCCATCAGTCACTTCTGATGTTGAAATGTTATCCATTCCCTGAAAACCTGTATTAGGTAGAGGGAGAGTGAACTGAAGAAGGCCTTCATGAGGCCTCAAAACAGGGAAGACTATAGAGATATCCTCTTAAGAGCCTGATTACTAAACCCTGTATAAAAACAGAATAATAGGACTCAAAGGGACTTCATAAGATTCACTTGTTTAAGAGTCTGCCTTTAAGCAGGTGACTAAGTTATCCAGGAAAGAGAATTAGTTATTCCTTTCTCAGTATTTTCAGAGGGAAACACTACTCATAATCCCCTGAAAGTTAATTCCATGTTTTGGCCCTCCAAAGATATATTGTGTGAAATTAAAATCCTAGCTTTAAAAGTCAAGCTTCTTTCTTACCGTTCATTAGCTGTGCATAAACACTCTATCATTCTACTCAATACAAATTGGATATATTCCTAAAATTTCCTGTCAAATGAATTTACAGGAGTCACCAATTTGTGTACAGATTCCAGTTCATAAGGATGTCTGGAAATTTGCCGCCTATGTAGAAATGTTTTATTTTTTAAGTTTTATTTATTTTATTAATTTATTTTTGGCTGCGTCAGGTCTTAGTTGCGGTATGCCGGATCTTTGCTGAGGCGCGCGTGATCTTTCGTTGCGGCGCACAGGCTCTTCGCTGTTTCGCGGGCTTCTCTCTAGTTGTGGCGTGCAGGTTTTCTCTCTCTCGTTGTGGCACGCGTGTTCCAGAGTGCATGGGCTCTGTAGTTTGTGGCACGAGGGCTCTAGTTGAGGCGTGCAAGCTCAGTAGTGGTGGTGCGTGGGCTTAGTTGCCCCGCGGCATGCAGGATCTTATTTCCCTGACCAGGAATCGAACCTGTGTCCCCTGTATTGCAGGGCGGATTCTTTACCACTGGACCACCAGGGAAGTCCCTGTAGAAACGTTTTAGATAATGATAATAGTATTTGTTGTATGCTTGCCATGTGCCAGATATAGTTCTAAGTGCTCAGTGTGTATTAATTCAGTTGTTCCTCTTTAATAACCATATTAGGTAGGTACCATCTTTCACAGATTATTAAAAATGAGGCACAAGAAAATGAAATAACTTTTCTAAGGATCACACTGATAGCAAATAGAAGAGTCAAGAATTCAACCTATCCTGACTTGAGAGCATAATACACCCAAGTGGGGATGATTCTGCCACTTAGTAAAGGCTGAGTTTTTTTTATTAAGTCTTCAGCCTCCCTCAGAAGGGCCTTTCATATATATTAAGCTACTGAAATGGAGCATTCTTTTAATAGAATTGCAAAATCTATCACTATGTTTAAGACAGTGTGTGTGTGTGTGTGTGTGTGAGTGTGTGTGTGGGTGTAAATGCTCTCCGATTTCCTCAGCCCCATTCAGGTTTTTTGTTTTTGTTTTTCTTTTACTTAGAACAAGGCATAACATAAAGGGTATGAAAAAGCTTCTCCCATATCCTCCTAGATCTTAAAGGGGAGACAACGTTGCATATTGTTAACACTTCAGGTTCATAAAGGATTAGAATGGAAAAGTAGACTTGATGGTGCCAGGCTTTTCATTTCAGGGGCAGAGCAGGCTAAGAAAGGACTGGCCTGGGGCATAGTGTGGTAGACCAGATGGCGGTGCTGGAGAGAAGGCAGCATGATGAGCAGGGAAGTGTCAAGAAATAATTCATCTGAGCTCACATTTTCCCCCTCTTTCCATTCCTTCATTTCATGCCATCATTAGACTTGTCCCGTATAATCCACTTTGGAGAGAAAGATGAGGAAAAGATAAAATCTAGAGATGTTAGGATGCTTCCCCTAGCCAAGGGAGAATTTGTGGCAAGAAAAGTTTGGGATGGGGAGAAAAGCATTGGAGACTATTTTAGTAGGGTAAGGGGACTGACTATATGTAGCTGGATTTCTCTCTCTCTCTCTCTCTTTTTGTAATCATCTCTTGTAGCTTCCAGGGAGGTGATATTTGGAAATGAGTCCAAACCCAACTTAAAAAAATGAGTGGCCTCTCTTTTCTCAGCATCGGAAGACTTGTTGATTGCCTCTTCTGATTTTGGTCTATAACAACACCACTAGCATTGAGTGGTTTCTGAGTATGTCCAGGAGCCAGGGTAGCTTTGAATTCCAGAAAAGAATGAGGCCAGAGTGTGCTGAAGAGAAAAATAAGTAGGCTTTCTTCATTGGGACCTGAGGGACATCTTCTGTAATTCTATAAATCAACATTAGAATTATGACTAGAAAGAAAAAAGACTGCAGTGGAAAAACATGTGAGATATATTCTACATTGACTACCTCAACTTCCTTCATTGACTTGGGATGACGTTAAGGACACAAAGAGAATAATGATTAATTTTTTTAAATGGGAAATTTAAACTCTTTGTCTGCAGCTATAGGAACATTTTTAGGATCTCAGATATGAGGCTTCATTTGTTTTATAGTTAGGTTCAAATTTAATGGCTTAGCAGATTGTCATTTTTACATTTATTGTATTGTAATCATTGATTTAAATATATTTGTGTTCGTGACAGTGAACACGTTGATTTTAAGACACATTCTGATTTCAAGACATTGAAATGTAACTTAGAATCAAGGAAGTATGGTTTTATATGAAAGGCAATATTAATATTTCATCATTTTAGCTCACTACTTTTCACTATTGAAATTCTGGTTAGATCTGTCAAAAATAAATTTAAATTTACTTAGTTTTCATATTTTAGTGGAAGCTTCTTACATGATGTGATAAATAAAAATTGGGTGCCATAATAAAATAATCATGGGAAAGCCTCAACTTTGTCTTCTAGAAAATATTTTTACTCAACTGAATTCCAATTAAAATTATGTTTGTAATTTATGTAATTTCATCTTAGCAGTGAGGAAACATTTTTACAGGATGCATTGTGATGGAGTAGAAAGCAGCCTGAATTGGGAAGCAAGTAATTGGGGTTTTAGTGTGTGCTCTGCTATGTGTGTGATATTCAGGCAAGTCAGGTTGAAATCCCTTGGGTCTTTTCAAGGCTACAGGAGCCTCAGATTTACCATTAACCACATTATATTTATTTCACTTGTTTCCATTTAATTAATAAAACTGACTAGAGAGAACCATTCCAAATTACTTATATTTATTATAGGATTATTCAATATAAAAAGAATTACCCATTAACTCATTTACTATATGAAGACTAAAACTTCCTTTTAGGTAAGGGTTAAAGGCAATGATATCTATCTAGGTAAATACCTGCAATGATCCTTTAGTCACCTCCTATGTGGGGATGCTCTTGGTCTCTTTTCTGTTACTGCCTGGGCCACCCAGGGGGACTGGATCCTGGAAGAAGACTCCTTTCAAAATGCAGTCCAGAACCTTGGGCTGGAGCCTTGATCTTCCAGCTATAGGAGTGTGGAGGGATATCATACTCCCCTGCAGTGAGAGCAGTGTCCTCACTGACTACAAAAGCTCCAGCTTTGTTTTCATAGCCTGTGAAGGGGGAACTCCCTTTTCCTAAGGTTTCCTTAGAGGTGTTGCAGTTCACAGCCTTGCCATGATTGATTGCATGCAAATTACACTAGTATGTTGATCCTAGAGATGTTGGTGCAAGTTCTGATCTGGCTGCCCTCACCCATATAGCAGGAGATGTAATAGATTAGAAAATTAGTTAATTCGTTTCAATTTTATGTTGACGCTAAGATATGATTGCATTTAGGCAGCCCTTCTATATAGCTGTTTCATTTAGAACTAGGACTCAAGTCATGATTCATACATTCAACAGTCATACAATCAATAAAATGAAGGAGCTGGGCTTGGGTCTCTTTATGATCTAAATAAATAAATGAATACAGTATCTCTAAATTCTCTCTCTGGTCCAAATAAATATCATGGAAAATATTCCTAAATCTACAATCCAAAAATCTGATTAGATAACAATGTATTCCTTACCTGAATGCATGGTACCAGAAGATTCCCCTTAGTTGCAAATATAACTGCCTGGAAGTTTACTTTTAAATATTTTTATTAAGGTAAAAGAGAAAGAGGAGTACAGGGGCATAATGAAGTAGCATGAAAAATCAAACTATCTCCTCACAATTTTGTCTCTAACTGTGCTAATTATGAGTATCGGCATGAAGTGCAGTCTTAAAAAACCCTCATCTTTTGAGTGTGAGTTGATTTAGAGCAAATTTGAGAGAATTTTTCCCAAAGGTATATAAAAATTAAAAACCACATAAACACATAGAGAATGCTGGTTGCCATAGCTGACTTTTATCCTGATGACTCGAATGGGTCATTCCCAATCAGAAATAGCTGGAAGACCTAGGTACAATATAACAATACATAGAATCTGTAGTGCTATTTAAATACTAACGATTAACAATAGTAAAAATTGTTAGTATGGTTCTGCAAGTTCCCTTAATTAGTTTATATTATATACATTGGTCCAATTAAAAATGAAGATTAAAAAACTGGAAAAATGATCTTTCTCCTCTCTCACTACTCAGAAATTTTTTCTTATTTTCACTCTAAAAGCATTAACCTATAATCCTTTCAACTTCAATGCTTTTCTGTTCCACTTAAAAATAAAAGCAAAAGAACTACCAAATTTTGGCCAAGAGATTATTTATTTATTCATATCGGCTTAAAGCCTCCTTTAGAGGTCTGTGTGACCTGAGGGACATGAAAGTAGGATGCTTTTATAAAACACTATTCCACTTATGGTCTTTTGTAAAAGTGAAGAGTGAAGAGACTTTTCCATTTTTATTGTTATTATTATTATATTTATAAAGAGACTTGTGTCCACTTTTTCAATGTTAATAACCATCAGTTACTACAACTGAACTAGCATTTATTGCCATTATTTCTAATTACTACTTGAAATAGATATAAGATACTTTCATAATAAAAAATAGGTTAATTTATGTTGATTATCAAAATTGTTTTGGGAACGCCTGAAAAAATTCAGCTATTTCTTTAGTTTCCAGGAAAATCCAAGTCTATGTCTCTTTCACCCCATCTGAGAGATTATCTGATTGGAAAATATCTCCCCCATTACTAAGGTCATATGTGTTATGAGGCCAGTATTTTTATATGTATAATAAACACATTGTATTTAATGTTTAGCATATTTCCAAAGTCCATGGCTTTGCTAGTGTTTCATCCCATAAGGAAGAGCTCCAGATAAACATGTATGACCTATTGCACCCAAAATGAATTATGGAAGACTACAGTAAAACTGATTGTCCAAAGAAAATAAAGACTTCCAAATGGAGAAAAAAAATGTGAGTAACTAAGTTCCTGAGGTTCAACTTCTGTTCTGTAAAGTAGGTTCTAATGTCTAAGGAGCCATGTAACCTTAGGTTAAACATAAAACATCTGTCTAGTCTCTTGACAATTAAAATAATTTATTGTTGAGAAGCCCTTATGAAAACCTATTAGGGAGTCTGTTATGCTCATCAATAACATACCCTCAGAGGCTGTGTCTACACAATGATGAACAATGGAATTAAACAAAAAGGTTGCTTCCAAATAGCTAAAATACACGCTTTATTCCCCCTGGTTTTCTTTTCCTTTCTTCCTTCCTTCCTTCCTTCCTTCCTCCCACCCTCCCTTCCTTTTTTATATTTATTTATTTATTTGGCTGCACTGGGTTTTAGTTGCGGCATGCAGGATATTTTAGTTGAGGCATGCGGGATCTAGTTCCCTGAACAGGGATCGAACCCGGGTCCCCTGCACTGGGAGCACAGAGCCTTAATCACTGGATCACCAGGGAAGTCCCCCCTGGTTTTCATCATAATTTCTGTCATTTAATTATTTTATTGTGGTAAAATATGTATAATTATGCAATTTACCATTTTTACCATTTTAAATGCATAGTTGAGTGGTATTCCTTACACTACTGTGCAACCATCACCATTATCCATCTCCAGAACTTTTTAAACCTAGTATACTGAAACTCTATATCCACTGGACAATAACTCCTCATTCCCTCCTCTTCCTAGCCCCTGGTAACCACTACTGTTCTACTTTCCGTCTCTATGCATTTGACTATTCTAGGTACCTCATGTAAGTGGAATCATACAATAGTTATCCTTTTATGTCTGGCTTATTTCACTTAGTTTAATATTTTCAAGGTTCATCCATGTTGTAACATGTATCAAAAGCCATAATAAAGTTCTCTAAACTCTGAAAAGTAAAGGATCTTTATAACAAGAAAGATCTTGTGGAAGAGGTGAACATTTGATTTGATAATGGAAATAGTTTGTGGGTTTTTTTAAATCAGGGACTCTAAAGTTACGTTTCAAGAATGATGTCACACTCCCCTTCACACCAGTCAAAAGAGCATGGAAATTCACAAACTCACATCTCACACTATGCAAAATGTGTTCTGTGGTCTCTCTACTTCCTTGGCTTTTAGTTTACTTAATAGTCATTGTCAGGATATACCCACTATCTTAGCAGCTTGCCCTCCCTATTTAAAAATGCTTTTAAAAATAGTATTTTTTTAAATTTAATTTAAACAAATGGGTATTTACTAGTATTAACCATGACCTCAGGGCTATGCTATGCTATATTGAGGCTACTTTTAGAGGGCAAAATATACATAAGATATGGTCCTTGCACTTGAAGGGATTAAAAATTTTCAGGAGAAATAACATGCGTAGTCATGAAACTGTTAATAACAAAACACAATAGAAGAGAATTAAGAGGCAGTGTTGTAGTACTGATGGAAAATTGCCTGGAAGCCAGGACCCTGAGTCTGGTTTGGACCCTGCTCATACCTAGTTGTGAAATCTTGGGCAGACACCCCTGTGACCTTGTTGTCCTTACTGTAAAATGAATTTGTTAAGTTGGATCAGCATGAAACGCCTTCCTGGCCTTTGAGTCAGAAGAGATCATATGAGTTTAAGAGGAAGACGGTTGTTCAAGAACTCAGCAAGAAAGCAGGATATAAACTGGGACTTGGAAGATGAATGGGTGCTGTTGCCATTTGGCGGGGGGTCAATGATTCCTCCTATTTGATCATAAACTTCTCAAGGGTGGGCATGGTGCTTTTTTCAGTTTTGTATCATTCTAGCACCTTGTGCAGTACTAATAAGTTTCCAAAACCCCTGAAACACTTTTCCAGAGGCAGGGTTAACTGTCAGTCCCAAGCTCATCCAGGGCATTCTGTACCCACCCCTTATCAACCTTGCCACCAGGTATAACTTTTTATTTATTTGTTTGTCTCTTTGAAAAGCAGGGATTATGTCTTTGATCTGTATCTCCAGTGTCCATCACAGTTCCCCACCTATAGTAGGAGCACATTAAGTTTTTGTTGATTGAGTGAATGAATGAATAAAGACAGAAAAGAAGGTATAAGTTTTTGAGCAGAGGAGCAACATAATGAAAACTCTGCTTGAGGGAAATGAGTCAAGCGAGCATGTGAGGGAACGATTGGTAATAATAATTATTAATATAGCATCATCAACATCAAAAAGTATGCATTATGTCAGTGTTTTTGTGCAGTATTGTAAATAAATGCTACTAGAAAGATAGATATTGATTAGGTTTTGCTATACTATACTAAAACAGCCCAGATTTTCCTTTATGGTATGTATCATAGTTTATAGTTATATACTTTGTGGTCTTTGCATCTCACGTAAAATATGTAAACTCCATGAAGGCAGGGGCCGTCGTGGTTTTGTTCACTGGTGAATCCCTAATATCCAGCATACTCCCTGGAATATACTTAGTTTTCTATTACATATCTGTTGAAATAATGAGAGAAAACAAGTTAAGGAAAGGTTGCAAATTCAAATTCAAGCAGAAGCAGGTAATTAAATCTAAAACTTTAAAAATTAAAAAAAAATTTACCTTTCAACATACAGGGAATAACACAAACTGCTGGGGTTACTCAGAGAGATCTGGGCTAGATTATTAATTCTCATTGTATCCCTTTAATTGGTTCACAAAAAACTTCCTGTAGGAAAATAGTTTTAGATCCATGTTTCTTGAGAATAACAAAAGATGCACAAATTTGTTGGTGAAAATAACCACATTTAAAGTGGGTCAAGTTTAGGAAGTTATTGTAGTATTAGAATCTTCCTTCCCTTTTTCCTAGCAATCCATTTAGTTTTATTCTTTGGCGTCAGAGTTAAGAAGAACCAACTCACATTAGCTGGGACGATCTCTTGGGGATTCTGGCTGGATCAGAAGGAAATATTTTAGGACACTTCCAGACCAATTTAGACAACTCAGGCACTTCAGATAAACATCCTAATTTTTAATGTTTATCTTAGCTGCATCTCAAGTGTGGATCACCTGATAGTTGGAGAATAATGTTGCCCTTTTAAGGACATTGCAAGGCTTGGTATAATACCATCTCTGTAGTATTTTTCAGGTATCTTGTTAGTATATTTCAATATAATTTACTAATTCTTACTATTTTGGACAAGTCTGGTGTATAATTATCATGAAGTCTGAATTATAGGATCTTTAAAATGAAGTAGACTGTAATACTTTTAAACTCATAACTGTAACAAAGTAGAATTGTTTGAATAAGGAGAAACAGAAATCTTGCAATTAACACGTTAATTATTTATTGGAAAATGTACATTTAAAAATAGTTTTTGGCAATTCAAGATTTCTTCCTAGTCAAAAATAGTACAAAAAATTCATTTGGCACCTATTATGTAAAAGGTCAGTACTAAGCACCAAAAAAAAAATAAGACCCAAGGATGTGTGTTCTCTGTACTAGCAAGAAAAACAGGACATATAAGTTGCTTTGATCAAAGGTTCACGATGTGATGCATCTGTAATTTTGCTGAAGCACCAATTTGAATGGGAGGCCTCTGTGGGGGGGGGAGCCGCTTTGCTATTATGTCAACCGGGTTACTTCAGCTTTAGAGCAGAGTTTTATCAGACAGTGCATCTTATTAAAAACTTTGGATGAAAAAAATGCTCTTTTAAATGACTTTAGTGGAAAGCAATCTATGACTCTAAGTGGAAATGATATTTCAGAGGAAGTAAGAAGCCTGTGAAAATATTTGTGAAACTGGGGCCTTCTGAGCTTGTTTGTGTGGGTTATACTTATCAATAATTGCCATATTAGAAATTATGTTTGAAAAAAATTTAAATTTGTATGTGTTAATTTATTTAAAAATAATAAACTCATTACATGTAAACATAAACATTTTATAAAAGTAATTATTTTCCAAAACAAAAAAAATAGTGAGAAAAGTGGCATTGTTTTCCGTTCTAAAAATACCTTTAATGCTTAGTTTAAGGGAAGATAGCAATATTCTTATATCTGCTTCTGCAACCATTTTTTTGGTGTGTGATATTACATACCATAGAGGCAAATAAATTCTTAGTAGTATTAAGAAAATAGTTTTGACTTCACAGAGCCCCTGAAAAGATCTCATGGACCCCAAAGGTACCTGGACCCCACTTTGAGAGATACCCTCCCTACACTCAAGAACCCACTGAACAAGTAGTTGTCATAGTAGGCGGTTTGTGATAATGACCTAAAACAGGCAGAGGCAGTAAATAACAGAAGAATGATTCAATGAGTATAATCTAAAGCAAAATAAAAAACACCCAAAGCTTGTGTTGATTGGATCTTTAAGGCAAATTTTTCAACTTCTATGTGCTTTGTTTTTCCCCTTTGTGATAAGAGAGGAAAATACAGGGTTGTTTCGAGGTTTGCATGATACGATAAATAATAAGCATTTGGAACACTGCCTGGCACAAAGTAGGAGCTCAATTAATGATCACAGTTACTTTTGTTAAATTCAGCTGGTGGAGATGGAGGGAAGGATGCACCCCGGAGAAGGTCCCCGTGAGCAAAGGCCCAGAGGCAAGATGGGGCATGGCACATTCTGAGAGTTGTGTATTAGCTACACTAGGCAGGCAGATTGATTTGGGAAAGAAGCGAAAGATCAAATTGTGGAGGTTCTTTCAGGACAGGTCAGGTGGTTGGGACTTTATTCCCCAGGGAATAGGGAAATCATTGAAATCATAGGGGGAGGAAGTGGCCAGATTAGATCTGTGCTTGACTGGAATCAAATTCTACCTGTGTCATAGTTCCCTAAATGATTTACCCAGCTAGTTCTTTATTCTTAGGTGAGGGGAGAGAAATTTTAAGCCACAGTCTGTATCCCCAGTCAGGTGAAAAGTTAAAATTCGCACTGTTTTGCTTCTGGGCAAACTAAAGGCCGTAAGCAGCTAACTCAGTTGACACTCATACCCTCCCTTGGTGTTTACAGTCACATCTGGGACCCAGATACCCACTTCTGTGTTGATGGATTTAAAAACTCAAGTCCAGTGATCTAGGAGCTGGGGGTGGTTTTTAAGGGAAGTGGGGTTTGAAAAGGACAAGGACAAAAAGAGCTCCTGGAAAAAATAAACAAATAAATTGCATTCAGGATGTATTTTTTAAAAAACCCTGGTAGGACGAGAAAATCATTCTAGCCTTGCCAGTACTTTATTGCAGATCTTTTAGCCAGACCCCAAATAGCAATTGCCTTGACCATAATTCCTGCATTTGTTTACTTGTACATTGCTTTTTATTACTCGTGGTCAGCTTTTAGACTTTGAAACTCTGTGGTATGTGAATAGCTTTAATACTTCAGGTTTTGTTTTTTTTTTTTTATAAGTAAGTCATAATTTAACTTTATTTTGAAAGCTTCCCAATGGCCTAAGTGTTTGTATCTTTATTACCTCAAAGGGATGTTTGAGGATAAAGTGAGATAATACATGTAAAAGTGTTTTCAATTTTTAGGTATAGGGAGGCGGTTTATATGTATGTGTGTGTGTGTGTATCTCTTCTGTCTTTAGTAGTTTAGGCTTCAAAGAAAAGCAGGTTCTATGCAATAAACCTATTTCGATTGGTTTAGAGGCCCAAGCTGTATCTGAATCAAACTGAAAAAGCTTTTCTTTTTCTTTTCTTTTTTTTTTTTTTTTGATGTGGTAATAGGTTATGGTTGAAAGAAGCATGGCAGTGGATATAAACAGGAATGTTTTAATGTCTTTAAAAGAAAAGAAAATAATCATTTTTTCTTCATAAATCTTCCTATCTCTCAATGGGCAGAAATGGAAGTTTTAAACTCTGGAGTTTCTTTGTTTTAGCAATGGCAGTATGACACCCTTGAGGGATGTCTTCAATGTTACCATGAAGAATGTGCTGAAAGCAACATTTCAGGTACAAAAATGGGGAAGAAATTCTATAACTCTGTAGCTATGGCTCTCCCATTACTGTAAGTGTAGTCAAGGCCATTTATAATAGCTTGAAAATGCAATTAGAATGGCAAATAAGACAAGAGGATGCAAATTATTCTAGTTATATACCAATGTTTATTTTCTCTTAAAAAAATGACTTGTATTCGTCTCTGATTATAAAAGTAACATGTCTTCACTAGAACTTTACAAAATATACAAAAGTGTAAGGTGAAAATGAAAATTGCTCACAACTTCCTTACCAGACCTTTGCATATATTTCCTTTTAACTTTTTTTATTCATATGTATTCATATGTATATGTATTTTGCTTGTTAGCAAAATTGGGATAATGCCACACATATATTTTTGCATAATGATTTCCCCCTAATTATAATGTAAGCATCTTTCCACATCGGTAAATAGAGTTTGAAAAGATTTGAATGACTGTTTCATGTTCTATTTTATGGATAGAAGTGTGAGGTAATATGTGTAGGAGTTAAGGCCATGGACCCTGGAGTCAGACTGCCTGGGTTTGAATCCAGCTCTGCTGCTTGCCAACTGAGTGCCTTTGAGCAAGTTAGTCAACCTCTCAGTATCTCAGTTTCCTCACCTCTAAAAAGAGGTAAAAATAGGAGTACAAAGTTCATAGAGTTATTGTAAGGATTAAATGGGTTAATCTGTATTTGTCAAACCATTGAGAATAATTCCTGGCACAAAGTAAGTATGATTGTCATTATAATAATAACTTAAGTAATCCACTATACCTTATTATTAAAAAGCCATTATTATTATTAACTAATAATAAAGTGAGCCATTATTATCATTATAGCATGCTTAAATGAATATAATGTTAGATGGGCTATTTCTCATTTTTGTCATTAAAAATTAAGCCACGATGTACATTCTTATAACTAAGTCTTTTTCCATCTGATTATTTCCTTAGGATAATTTTTTTTAAAGTGGAATTACAGAGCCCACAACATTAAATGAATGACTAAATTGCATTCCAGAAAGATTGCAGGACTTTACCTTCCCGCTTCCAGCTAAGGGCCTTGTCTGTTTCACCACACTGATGATACTACTGAAAATTTTTATGTGAAACATTTTATATTAATATTATAATGTCTTAATTTAAATTTGTCCTTCTTTGACTACTATTTAGAATAATTGAAAAACAATTTTTTATTATACACTTTCCCCCTGTAAGTTGTCTATTTGCTTCCTTTTCCCTATTTGCTTGTAGAAATTCTTGACATATTAATATTTCAACTTGTGATCTGCCAGATTTTTTTTTTTTTTTTTTTTTGTGGTATGCGGGCCTCTCACTGTTGTGGCCTCTCCCGTTGCGGAGCACAGGCTCCGGATGCGCAGGCCCAGCGGCCATGGCTCACGGGCCCAGCCGCTCCGCGGCATATGGGATCCTCCCAGACCGGGGCACGAACCCGTATCCCCTGCATCGGCAGGCGGACTCTCAACCACTGCGCCACCAGGGAGGCCCCTGCCAGATATTTGGAAACTGTTTTCCTCAAGTTTTGTTTAAAAATTTTGCTTGGGATGCTTTTTGTGACCCATACATTTTTTATTTTTTAAAGGCAAATTTACTGACCTTTTATCTTTGTGGGTTTTTTTTTTTTTTTTTTTTTTTTTTGGCCTTAGCTTTTGTACTTAGTAAATCTAAAATCTCAAGATCTCTGTCCAATCTTTTCTTCTAGGTTTTTTTTTTAAACATTAAACATCTGGAATGTATATTGACTATAATTTGAAGTAAAGATTAATGTTATGTATTCTCCAAATAGCTAACCTTTTTTCACAGAATTATTTATTGAATAAAACTTCCTTTTCTTTTTTTTAAATTGAATTATGGTTGACTTACAATATTATATGAGTCTCAGTTGTACAATTTAGTGATTTAGTATTTTTATAGATTATATACCATACAAAGTTATTATAAAACATTGGCTATATTCCCTGTGCCATATATTACATCCTTGTAACTTATTTATTTTATACCTAGTAGTTTGTACCTCTTAATCCCCTTCATTTATTTTGACCTTCCCTTCACCCCATCTTCTCTGGTAACTTCTAGTTTGTTATCTGTATCTTGAGTTGGTTTCTGTTTTGTTGTAGTCATTTGTTTGTTTTATTTTTTAGATTCCTCATATAAGTGAAAACATACATATTTGTCTTTCTCTGACTGACTTATTTCACTGAACATAACACCCTCCAGGTCCATCCATGTTGTCACAAATGGCAAATTTTCATTCTTCTTTATGGCTGAGTAATATTTCATTTTATATATATATATATGTATATATATATGTATATATCACATCTTCTTTATTCATTCATCTGTTGATAGACACTTAGGTTGCTTCCAGTGTTTCTCACATAATGTTCCTTAGATGTTAATAGATATTTCTTGAGAAAAGTAGTCCATGGTCATCTCCAAGTGGCATTCTTTACCCTTCTAGATATATCTTGCACATTAGCTTATCAAAGCAGCTGAATATAAACATGTTAATGTTGTTTAATCCAGTATTCTCAGAACCTATATGAGCATACAAAGCCACTCACTCTTTTTCCTTTCTTGAGGAACGCTTCCTAGCGGAGCACAGCATTTTAGGAAAGACTGCTACAGGGATTGTAAACTATTTTCCTTTCACTGGGTAAATGACTAAAAATGTAGAATTGCAGCCACTTGATTCAAATTTACCTCTCTTATTAATTTCAAAAGATGTGTTCTTTAGTTTAATCTTTATCAAAGAATGAATTAGTTAGTTCTTTAACAATTTATCATACCATGTTAATTAACCCACACAAAGAGCAACTACAAACAATATATGAATCAAATTACAGGGGGTTTCATGTTTTGGTGAAACTTAGACACTGCCCAGGTATCCCTGCCCTCATGATCTTGGATCTCTTCTCTTTTACTCTGGTTTCCATTTTGTTTCTCTATTCCTTGCCAGTCCATACAGGATTAGTCACCATTGACAAATTCTTCGTCTGTACTGTCACTCTTTGGCAGTCACTATTGCCAAATTCTCAGTCTGCAAATTCTCAGTATGCTGCAATGCAAGCTTCAGTTGGATAATTCATATTTATTGTGAAACACATTTTATGAATGATATTCTTTGTTCTTAAAATTTGTTTTCTCTGCTAATTATATAGAAATGAAGGGGAGAGGAATTTGCCTCCTATGTGAAAGTAGTTTCAGCAAAAACACTTGCTTATAAAATTTCTAGACATTGTTTGCATAAGAAGCTCCATGACTGCATTCCCAACTCACCTAGGCTGAGGGTTCCCTGGAAGACTCTCCACCATTAATTACCCAGAAGGCTCTGCTTCTATAGGATAGCTTTCAATCTTCCTCGTATCCTGTTCTTTTTTACTGCAGTAACTAGGGATGAAACAGTCAATTTACTGTGATGTGAATACTTAGGATGCTAAAATTTCAGATTTTAGAGAACTAGGTTTTATAGTATATACCTTCTCAGTTACATTATGAGGCATTTAACCAGAGGTGCCTGGCAATGTCAAGATAGGGACCTGGGAGAAGGCAGACGAAATGGCTATCTACTGGGAGGTAGTAGTTGGCCAGCCTCGCCATTAACCAGCAAGGTTTGGAACATAGATACTATTGCCTTTAACTTCATATAGTTGGGTGAGGATTGTGATTAGTTAGATTTCAGAGGGAGTATCATTTAATGTAGTTGGCCATAGATGGGACAAACCCAAGGACTTATTGTAAGGAATCTGCAACAATACATGCATACTGTTTGCAGACTGAATAAAGTAGATGTTTTATAAATTAGATGCTTTAAGAATACGATGGCTAAGATATATAGGATTCCTGCTTAGGGAAAGATAGACAGTAAATAAATAAACAATAGAAACAGCAGATAAGGATAAAACTTCTATGCAGAAGACTAAAAGAAGGTAATGTGATACAGAGTAACTGGATGGCTATTTAAATTGGGTGGCCAGTGAAGTTCTTTCTGAAGTGGTGTTGTTAAAACCAAGATCTGAGGCTTCCCTGGTGGCGCAGTGGTTGAGAGTCTGCCTGCCGATGCAGGGGAAACGGGTTCGTGCCCCGGTCTGGGAGGATCCCACATGCCGCAGAGCGGCTGGGCCCCGTGAGCCATGGCCGCTGGGCCTGTGTGTCCGGAGCCTGTGCTCCACAATGGGAGAGGCCACAACGGTGAGAGGCCCACATGCCACAAAAAAAAAAAACAAGATCTGATGACTAAAATGGAGACCATGTGCAGACCTACAGGAAGAGTATGCCATGTGGAAGACAACAAGGGTAATGGTCCTATCAAGGCTAGAAGTTTGATCTGAGGATCAGAAAGAAGGCTAGAAATTTAGGCAGGGTCCAGACCATGAAGAGTATTGTAGGCTCAGGCAAGAGGTTGGTATTTTATTCTTGGTTTGGTAGGGAAACATTGGATAGCTTAAATAAATTTGTGTTTAATGACCTGATCAGAAGGGGTTTGAGAGTAATCACTCCTTCTGCTTGTGGTTTGTAGAGGGACAAGTTTGGAGGCAAGTTTAGCAGCCTGCTTGTGAAGTAATACCTTTAGAGTAAGAACAAAATCAACAAAAACCACAGCTAACATATTCTGTACTATTCTGTACAGGTGCCATGTTGGGCATCGTGTGCATTATCTAATTTAATTATATGTGAGTGGCTGTCATGATCCAAAAAATATAAATTAGATTAAAAATTTCCTAATCATAGTAATTTTTGTCACCC
Organism: Mesoplodon mirus; assembly: GCF_964341445.2. NCBI lineage: Eukaryota > Metazoa > Chordata > Mammalia > Artiodactyla > Ziphiidae > Mesoplodon > Mesoplodon mirus. Next base: position 30,894,520 of record NC_138986.1, on the reverse strand, counting down.
AATTAAAAATGTTGAAATTGTAGTTATACATGGAGAGGTTGGAGCAATTTCTTGACCTTAAAGTGACCTTCATATTTGAAAATACTGGGAGTAAATATGTTGGATGGAGAAGAATACTCAGTCCTATGCAGTGTCTGTCAAGAATGGCTCCCAGGAGGGTAACAGCGGAAATAGGGAGGAGCTTGAAGGGACTAGTTTAGCAAAAAGAAGTAATGGAGACAGGACACTCTATAGATCCTTCCACCTCAGTAAAGAGACTACAACCTATAAAACCCAAATTCAGGGAGTGTAGTAAAAATGCCACAGCAAGCAAATACCAATCTCTGGGGTTAGAAGACCTTGTCTGAGAATAACTGGGGAAAAGGTTTTGGGGACTTTTGCAGTAGACAAACCCTAAGACAAGTGCAGTTTGAGTTGTTAACTGGGGAAGTGGCTTGACTTATGATTAAGAGAACTGGAGTTAGATTTTAACTCTAGGAGGCAAGAATATAGTAGAAGTGAAGAAGGCCCCTAATCGGCCACCCCTGGGGGACACTGCCTGTGCCAATTGGATGCCACAGAGTCAGGACACAGAAAGAGGTCCAGAGTGGGAGAAATAGGACCAGAGCAGGTCAGGAAGGTCAACTAGACTCTCCAAGGTAGAGCTGAGAGCTTACTCACCCGAAGTTGATCCTAGTACCTCAGGCTTCATGACTCTTTGGCTCGTTGGTCAGCAGATGTAGAGCACAAAGGTGTCTGGGATCTAAATATACTTCAGAGGGAAGGAAATCCCCTGCTGATAAATTTTGTTGGTTCTGGGGGCATGGGTGGTTGACATGAGCGATGTGCTGGAACCAGCCTATACATACGTATATTTAGTCATATCATCAAGGTGGTACCTTGAAATTGACCATGGCAAGAATATTTATATCATAGAAATCAGAAAAGACTATAATCAGCCTCTTCCCCCACCTCAAGAGCTGGTTTAACAGCTTACCATTGGTTGGCACAATTCACAAGTAACTGGTTATGATACAGCAATGGTACCTAATTTCAGGAGATATAATGTTATGTGAAAATTGCTCCCGGGAGTTTTGTAACAGCAGTCTTAATGATTATTTCAGATGGCTGATATCACTAGGACAGTGCAGCAGGACTGATAATCCACTCAAGTTTACCTTGAAAATAAATCATAAATCTACTTTCACATCACCTCTCTTAAAATAAGCCATGGTGAGAATATGTTACAAGGATAAGCATCAGTCATGTAGTCTCAACTGGAACTGCATGGTGTCGAGCGCAATGTGCATCTGTGGCCACACAATACTTTCAGGTTAATAGAAAGTCTGACTTGCTTTTCAGATTCAAAAGTACAAATTGATGTTTTCCAGTTTCTTGCTTGTAAACTTTGAAAGCTGGTTTAACAAAAGACATAAGGAACTGTATTACTGTACAGTTGAATATTTCCACAAGAATGTAAAAGTGGTTTAACTGCTTTGCCTTTATCAACTCGAAGCAAAAGTTTAAGGTAAACCAGTTAACTTGACATTAAAGCATTGTAAAGTCCATGGTGACAGGTAGAATTTCCCAAGATGGTGTTCCACTTAGAGTGTTAATCTGAAATGAAATTAAATTGAAACATAGGTTCAAAAGGCAATGTTGAAATATTTATTTGAGTTCAGATAGTTACAGGTTTCCCCACCTCTTTTGAAGTATTTAAAATAAACTGCTCAATTATAAAACTCTTCCTCTGACAGGATTTCCATTGAGTGTGGTCAGCTTTCTGGGAAAATTAGATTGAGTTCAAGAATTTTGAAATCTGAACTTCAAACTTGCTGGATTTCCATTGGGTTTCAGATTTTCTTTCAAATGTTTTATTGCACATTGACTCAGCATTCTCAAGAAATCAAAATATAATAATAAGGGTAACAGGTATACTATGTAAAGGACACCCATCTGGAACTCATTTTACTCTAAAAGAGCATACCTGCCATTTTAAACCAAATATAAAGCACTCCAATACTGTTAAAGTTTTGGAAAATCTTTTGCTTGAATTATAAATTTTAATTATTTGGGTCTTTGTATTTTCTTCTCCAAAATATTTAAAAATTCCTCTTGATAACCAGGACTGTTTCTTTGAAATTTGATAGGATTCAGGTTTCTCCAGTCACTCATCTAATACGCAGAAAATTCTTTCTTTTCCCCTCCTCTTTATACCCTTCCATTTACTCTTTTTGAATGCATACTACTGAATGCACACATTCTGAAAGCCAAAGCAAGCCCCTGTGCCACATCTTCCTGCCCTTGATATAGATACTGCAGCAAGCTTTCCTCCACCCAGATTCCTTTATAGCCACAGTAATCATGAGAGTTTAACATCCGTTTTTACCTTTCTCTCTTCCTTTGGTCTTCAAGCCAGGTATGAGCTATAAATTGAGGTAGAATGTACAGCTGGGTCAATAAAGGCGGGGGGGGGGAATGAAATAGGTTTCCTATCATTTTTCACAAAGTTGAAAAACAGAGCTGGCAAAGAGGAAAAAAATAAAACAGGAAGCAGGATTGCACATATAAATTAAATATTTTCACCCCAGCCCTTTTTAGATAGCCCAGGGGTATTGGGAGGGTGTGTGTTTTGGATGGGCTCGGCAAGCATTCCAACAGTAAATGGCTTCCTGTTCAGCATGTTCGAAGTCAGGGTGTCTTTCAGGGTTGGTTAAAAATATGTGTGAAATATGTACTTTTATTTCAAGCCAAGTCAAATGTTTTCAATCATCCCCCTTTACTTGCTTCTCCTCTCTTCCCATCCTGTCATTTCTTGCCCCCCAGACAGTAAAATATACCCCCAAATATGTTTTTTCCCCCAAAGGGAAGTTTAGTGATTAATTATGAGTTCCATGTAAGCATATATTATTGCCCTTGAAGGTATTCACCAAGAACCTGGCCAGTGTCATTCCTGGCTGGCATTTGTGAGTGTTAGATCTTGGTGAATAGAAGTTAGGGAAGCATGCAAAGAAACCAAGTATTTGGCTTGGGCACAGCAAGGAACCAATGGATAACTGAGGGTGAGAAATGGTCTATAACTTTTCACCCCAGTGGTGATGAACCTATAATTCCCAAATTGTTTGTGTAATTTTCTATTTCTACCACATCAGTGACAAATATTATTTTGTACTGCATGTTCCTTGTGGATTTTTTTTCATCAGCAAAGTCCAGTTAGGCTGCCTGAAAGGAAAATAACATACCTGGGGCCATCATACCTGGCAAGAAATGCCACAGATGTACCCAGGAGGAAAAATATAGACTTCTGGGGGAAGCCACAGAGTCCCCTTCTGCAAAACACTACTCTGATGTTGATAGACTTTAAAAATTTATGTCATATGATCTAATTAGAGGAAACTCTCAAGATATTCAAATTCAACATTAAGCTGTCGAGGAACCTTTTATATTTGGCATAGACTACTGAGGCTACAAGTGCTCTCTACAGAAGGCTCGGGCTATGGCTTTGTTTTCCCACTCCCCCGTTTGACTGAGCCTGTTTCAATTCAGCAGTGTTTTTAGACAACTATATTTACTAATGGTGTTAGGTGTCAGAGTTTAACCCTTTCCATATTTTAAAATTTATTTAGTGTAAAAGGTGATTTTTTAAAAACTCCGATGTGAGTTACATGGCTTGTGTGGGGAAAAAAATAGCCAACTTTTCCAAATGAATCTCTAAGGATAATTTCTTCAAAGAATGTCTCTTGATATGTGATTCCAGGTTTTTGGTGTTTGCTGTTTTCAAATTGGTTTAACTCAGCAAACATTTACTAAATTGTTGACTGTGCAAAGCTCAATGCTAGGTGCTGTTTACAGGATGTTAGTGACCTGGCAGTAATTCACCTTGACAAAGTCTAACACCTTTTACTATGAATACTCTCAGAAAAGTAGCAATATAAGGGAACTTCTTTAACATGATAAAGAGGCATTTATATTAAACAAAACCAAAACAACCCACAGCTAACATCAGACTCAATGGTGAAAGACTGAAATCTTCCCCCATAAAATCAGAAACAGGACAAGAATCCCCATTTTTACTCCTGTTATTCAACATTGTTCTGGAAGTTCTAGCCAGAGCAATTAGACAAGAAAAAGAAATAAAAGTTTCCAAATTGGAAAGGAAGAAGTAAAACTATCTTTATTCACAGATAACATGATCCTATATATAGGAAATTCTAAAGAATCCACAAGAAACTACTAGAGCTAATAAATTCAGCAAAGTTATAGTTGCTCCATTTTTTGGTCAGAGTTCAGCACTTAGCATCCTCACTAAATAAATCTAATTGCTTGTCTTCAGAGCAACAACGTTTTAAAAATGAATGTGGAAAAAAAAGTGAATGTGGAAGTTCCCTTATTGTATGATGAAAAATAATTTCATTTACTACCTCTATATTCAGCTTAATGTGTGAAATTCTCATGAGATTTATTTTTTTGGCAGAAGGTCAAATTTTGCTTAAATTCTAAATGGAATTTATGCAAATGAAATTTAAAATGGAATACTTACATGGCTAGTAGCACATCAAGTCTCTTTATGCCTTGAAAAAGATTCATTTATTAAGTTATCTCATGAGAGCAGATGTTACTGGCTAAGAAAATAGAGGGAGAAGAGTGAGGATTACCTGCCAAGTAGAATCTGGAGGGAGGGACAGAGACATAGGAGAGGCTTTAAAGGAAAGTAAAGAAAGGAAGGGCTGAAGGATCAACAAACAAAAGGTACCATAGATTTTCACTGTTTTTTTTTTTTTATGGTAGCCATGAGCCATATCTGACTATTTAAATTAAAATCAATTAAAATTAAATAAACTTAAAAATTAAGTCCCTTAGTTGCATTAACCACATTTCAAGTGTTGCTTACCTTGTGTGGCTGTGACTAGTGTATTGGAGAGCATGGATATAGAATATTTTTATCACCGTAGAAAGCTATTGAATAGCATCCTTATTTCACTCAAGAGTATTTAGGGAATAAGTTTTCTTTTCGAAAATGATCTCAAGTTCAATTTTTAAAGATTGGATAGTATTTGTTTACATTATGATCATGAATTTTTAAAATCAATCATTACAAAAGTAGCTTTTCTGTAACTTTTTGTTATCATAAATATGGCTATGATTTTTCTTAAAAAAAACCCTTGTAGCAGAATTTTTTCATTCATCTTAAATTATTTATTTAGAATAAATTCTTAGAAATAAAATGCTTGGATCAAATGTTACAAACATTTTTAAGGCTTTTGATATGTGTGGCCAAATCCAGAAAGTTTGTCTGTTTACATACCATAAGCATAAGTGACAGGAGAGTCATTTAATTTTGAAAGAAAAAGAGCACTACCCCAAAGAGCAAAACCAAACAAAACAGAGCAGCTGTATAGTTGCCTCTGTGAAGAACAGAATTTCAAATTTGGGGAGGAGTATCTGTATGGAGGTAAGCTGTAATACACCAATAAAAAATAATAATTAGTAGCCACTTGTGAAGTATTGCTAGGTGGTAGGCACTATTTAGGCATTTTATAGGGTAACTCAAGCCAGGATAGCCTTGTGAGTTAGGTATTACTGTTATTGGCCTCATATAGGTGGGCAAAACTGAGGCACTTGGAATTAAGTAACTTGCTTGAGATCATTCACTAGGCAGCAAAGCTAGGATTTAAATTCACATGGGTTCATCCAGACTGGTAAGGATTCAAGAGCCCATGCCTTTAACCACTATACTACATTGCCTCTCAACCATTTAATTCAAATCCCAATGAAGCCAAGTATTTCAGATTGGGTTGTGTCTCTCAAAAAGTTACGTTGAAGTTTTAACCTCCAGTACTTCAGAATGTGACCTGAATTTGAAAATAGTGTTATTATAGATGTAATTAGTTAAGAGGAGGTCATACTCAAGGTGAGTGGACTCCTAATCCAGTATGACCAGTGCCCTTATAACAAGATGGCCATGAAGACACAAGGAGAAGACCATGTGATGACAAAGACAGAGATTGGAATTATGCTGCCGCAAGCCAAGAACACCAAAGATTGCCAGTAAACCACCTGAAGCTAGAGGAGAGGGAAGGAAGGATGCCCTACAGGTTTTAGAGCGTGTAACCCTGCTGAAATGCTAGCCTCCAGGACTCTGAGACAATAAACTTCTGCTCTTTTAAGCCACCAAGTTTGTGGTACTTCATTACAGTAGCGCTGGGAAACTAATATACCAAGTAACTTAGAAAGACATTCCAGTGTCTGCCCAGATGCCCGTTTAGCCCATGAGCACTTCTCGCCTAGTTATCATTTTGCCCCTCTATCACATCTGTGAGATAACTTGGTGCCCAATCACATGGGCTGAAGACCAAGGACAATATGTTTGCAACTGAGACTGCATGTCTTGGAAATACCTAAGAACACTCTGACTGACTCACAGTGAATAGTTTGTTGAATTTGCCAACATTGTGTTCACTTTTTGGGAAGCTAATCATTGTATATTTTTGTTTGTTTTAGAAGGGCAGTGATTCACAGTATGAACTGTGCTGCTGTCATGTAGCAGCATTTAGATATGTCTACCTTGTAGGAAAAACTGTGAGGTTTAAACAACTATAGATTATCCATTAATTTGTCCTTTTGTCTTAATTTTCATTCCCATATTTAGTGAGATTGTAGTTTGTCCAATTTTAGAAAATCAGTATGCTTTTGGCTTAAAAAAAAGTAAAACAAATTTATAGTTTATTCCATACTTTGCTAAAAAAATAAGTCTTCACTATGAAAATAACTGTTATGTTGAATGAACATGTGAAATATGATTTAAGACCTAATTTTCCTTTTATAATATCAGGAGGAGAGAAGAGTCTAGAAGTATCAGCAATATCACAGAGTACCTTGTTCTCTAACATATTTTCCCCCAACCATCTGTTTATATCCCTGATTTATTCTCCTCCTCTGAAAGAATACCCTCTATAACCTGATTGGTGCCTGAAATTGTAAAAGTGATCCAGTTATTTTTATACTGGGCATTACCTTCTCCTGGCAGATATGATTTATAAACAAAACTCATAGTAGTTTCTTTACAGTGTTTTTACAGTGTCAAGCACTCTGCTAAATGCCTTTATGGATATCATTGCACTTGAACTTTATAGAACTCAATGAAGAGTAGTGAGATAGGTCCTGATGACCTATCTGAATCTGAAGTTCAAATTAAGTTATGTTACTAGGTCTAGTAAATGGCGTTGCAGGTTTCAAATCCAGGGCTGTTTGAATCACAGTGTATTTCCATGCCCTATGCTCTCTTTAGAACAAGAGTGTGAACAGCAAAAGCATGGGGCCCTGAAAGGGGAAACAGGTAGGTGTCTCAGTGGAGAAAAGAGAGAAGAGGAGCATTAAGGACAAAGCTCTGGCATCTTCTAATTTTGCCTGGGGCCTGCCCTGAATCATTTCGAAGACTGGTTTTCGAACACAATATGAAAAAAGAATGCAAAATATCTCATTGATTTTTTTATATTGATTACGTGGTGAATGATAATATTTAGATAATATTGGGTTAAATAAAATGTACTATTATAATTTCTTCCACCTGTTTCTTTTTACTTTTTTAAAATTAATTTTATTTATTTATTTTTGTCTGCGTTGGATCTTTGTTGCTGCATGCGGGCTTTCTCTAGTTGCGGCGAAGAGGGACTACACCGCGTTGCGGTGTGCGGGCTTCTCATTGCAGTGGCTTCCCTTTGTTGTGGAGCATGGGCTCTAGGCATGAGGGCTTCAGTAGCTGTGGCACGCGGGCTCAGTAGTTGTGACTCGCGGGCTTTAGAGTACAGACTCAGTAGTTGTGGCGCACGGGCTTAGTTGCTCCACAGCACGTGGGATCTTCCTGGACCAGATCTCAAACTCATGTCCACTGCATTGACAGGCGGATTCTTAACCACTGTGCCACCAGGGAAGTACTATTTTTTTTTTAATGTAGCTACTACAAATTTGAAATTATATATGTGACTCCCATTATATTGCCATCAGACACCACTTTAGATATTCAGATAATCTAGACACCCTGAATAATGTTAACTTAACTTAAAGGAAAAAATGGTGTTTGACTTTTTGAGAAAGGCAAGTAGTACTGCAGTTCAAAACTAATACAATTTTTAAAGCACACAACATATTATTTTTTATCTTCAAGATAATACCATTGTTCAGATTTTAAACTCGATTTCTAAAAAATTGTAATTGTGAGAGGTGAAGGTTTTAGTCTTTGTGGTAGATTGCATGCAAAACTAGACTTAATTTCTCTTTCCTTTTATTTGAGCTGCTTGGCAGCTCCTCTCAGTAGGAAGTGGGGTTTATTTTCCTACTCCTTAAATTTCCAATCACAAGGGTTAACCTTGTGAGATGCTTAGGCCAATAGAATATGTCAGAATGGTGATGTGCTGATTCTAGGCATAGATATCAACAGGCCTTGCACTCCACCTACTCTTCCTCTTGGAATCCTACCCAACCTTCATGTGAACAAACCTTGAGATAGCCTGCTGGAGGATGAGAGACCAAGTAGAGCAGAGGCAAGCTGTCCCAGATGAGACCATCTCTGTTTTCTATGGTGCTATAACAAAGTACCACACATTTAGTGGCTTACTACAACACTAGTTTATCATCTTACAGTTCTGTAGGTCAGAAGTCCAACACAGGTCTCACTGGGCTAAAATCAATGTATCACCAGGGCTATGTTCTTTTCTAGGAGGTCCAGGGGAGAATCCCTTTCCTTACCTTTTCTAGTTTCTAGAGGCTGCCTGCCCACCTTGGCTTATGGACCCTTCCTTTATCTCCAAAGCCAGCAACTGCTGGTGAAGTCTTTCTCACTTCACGTCACTATGACCTCGTCTTCTGACTCCCTCTTACACTCTTGAGGACTTGTTAATTGGACCAACCCAGATAATCCAGAGTAATCTCCTTATTTTAAAATGAACCGATTAACCTTAATTCCACCTGCAATCTTAATCCCCCCTTGCAATATAAAGTAACATATTCTCAGGTTACAGGGATTAGGATATGGACATCTTCAGGAAGGTCATTATTCTTCCCATCACACCATCCTTGGCCAGCCAGTACCTAAATAACCCCAGAAGGTGATTGGAAATGCATGAGTGAGTCTGGCTCTGATTAGAACTGCCCAGTTGAGCCCAGTCCAGATTGCTGACCTGCAGAATGATGAATTTAATAAAGGTTTATTAAGCACATTAATCAAAAGTTAGGTGGTTTGTCGTGCAACAGAAGAAAACCAATAGTCTTTGAAAAGGTCCAAATGCTAACTGACTTCTTATGTTTCTGTAAAATATTGTAAAATCTAATTTCTGAAACAATCCTGATAATTTGAGGCAGTCCATTTTTATTTAACTATTTAATTAATAATTTTTACTCTTTTTTTAAAAGATAATGGCGATATGGTTGAGACAAATTCTGTCTCCCACCTGAATTATTTGCAGTATAGGAAGTCATATTTACCCACCCTTCCCTACCAACATTCTCAACTTTGCTCTTCGAAAATAACTTCTAACAAGAGGGAGGCTTAATCTCCAAGTCCTTGCCATTTGAAATAATAATAACTTGTAGCCTGGGCCAAATTTCCATTAGTGAATAAATAATATTCACTAATTATTATTAATGTTAATAATAATATTAACAACCTCTCCAGCTGTTTAATTATTCTTTTAGTTCTCTTTTAAGTGGATTCAATTACTTTTGGTTTGCAATCTGTTGAATAGATTATACGGTCAGCTTTTGGAGGAATCAGGGTTTTGTTTATGGTCAAGGGAAGGCCTTGATATGCCTCATGACGCAAATTCTCTGTTTCAACTGTGAAACAGAAAGGTGTAAAAAAGTCAAAGTGGCTTTTTATTAGAAATGACATTTTACCCTCCTGTGTAAAATCTCAGAAAAACTGGGACTTTTAAAACAGGTTTCAGATGGAAAATAAGAGCCGAGCAGAATAATTTCTAATTGAAGCATGTGAAGTTTTTACTTTGTAATGTTTTTAACTTTATAATGTTTGATCTAGGGTCTCAAGATTTCCATGTCAAGTATTAGTAGCAAATTGTGAAAATGGTGGGTCAACATAATCAGTTTGGTGGCAGTATCCTAAAATGGAACCCATCTGCCTATGATAGCCTCATGCTGTAAAAGTTCCCCCAGAGGTGTGTGTGTCTATCAGTGGTAAGAGGTTCTTCATTACCAGCCAAATGTATTACTAAAGATCCTGAAACTGGAAAGTCATAAACAAAGGTAATCACTTAGCAAACTAATAAAAATTCACACATACAAAACTCTTGGAAATTGAAGGCATCTGCTAATGGTTTCCAGTTTAACAGATCATGGAAATGCATTTAAGGATAAATAAATAAGCTGCATCATTGAAATTTCTTGTTTTTTGTTTGTTTTGCTTTTCCTTTATTCTTAGAGTATTTTAAACTTTGTCACCATGAAATCTTCTATCTGAGGAGGGTATGAAAGAATTTAGTTTTCTATTTTTTCACATAGCAGAATGGATCTGGAGTGACCTATGAAATTCTGAGATTTTTGTATATTGGGCTAAATTCGGAGGCATATATGTTTCTTAATTTCATTATTATGTTTCTGTTGGGAATCATGTAACCAGATATTAGCCTCAAGAGGATGTCACAATGTCTTTTGAGTTGCAAATTGGATACAGGCCTCATATTTTCTGATGTGTCTAATCATATTCTCACTGGAAAATTGCATAGTTTCCCCTGCAACACGAATATGGCTTTGCTGCCCACCAGCAATTAAGACATAAAGCATTTCACTTGGACAACTATTTGGTGCCCCCAGAAGCTCTAAACAAAACTGTGCTTATAATCATGCTGCCTGGCTATGCTTGCTATTATTAACTGGGACCAAACAGAGCAACTCACATGTCAGCACATGTGTGTGATGTGTGTGCACATGTAGACTCACAGACCTATTGGAAAATGAGGTGAGAAGAGACATATTTTCCTACTTACAAAAACAGGTAACGTGCTTAGTGGGTCTTTGTAAAGTGTTTTTACCTCACACATTAAGACAATATTGATTCAATTCAATTAGCCTGATAAGTGCAAATATTACGTATATAAAGATCAATAGAGATGGGAGGAGGAAACACATTTATTAAGCACTTACTGTGTATGCACCTCCATTACCCTCCTTGTATTTACTGATAGTAACAATAGGTATTACATTTGCAGCGTATGGATAAGGAAACAGTTTAGGGAGATCAAACCACTTTATATGTCAAAGCCAGGATTCAAACTCAAGTGTGATTCCAAATCCTGTTTTGTGACCATGATACAAAGATGCCTCTTCACCCAAATAGTAGTTCATGGTCTAGTCCAATGTAATGTTCATGAACATTTACTGATACTCTCTTGATTACGATGTAGGTGGATTTTACACACATTTGTCAGAAGTGATGAAAGAAATGAGGTTTTAAAAAATACCTTTATGGAATTTATAGTCACAGACACATTTACATAAAAAGAGACTCCGAATTGTATTTTACAAGTTCTACACTTCTTTCTTGTGATGTTTAATCAGGACTGTAATAAAGAAAAGTAACACTTAAGGTGCCTGTTTAAAGAATCATATTGTCAATATGTATTCAATATTGCTTAATTCTTTAATATATTTCTTACGAGAAAGAAATTAGGACAACCTTTAAGGATAAGACCATAGATATCATCTGTTATAAGTGTCTATGCCGTATTTTGAAAGTACAAAATACTTGACCCACATATACCTTGTATTTAATTCTTTTAACAACTACATATTAGGCATTAATTTCCAACTGTAAAAAATGAGAATCTCAAGGCTGTAGAGGTTTAGTAACTTATAAGCATTGGCACCAGGGTTTACACCAGTCTCACTGTAAGAACCGGACTATTTCCCAGATATGACATATTACCTTCTCAAATACAGACTTGAATAAGAGATGTCACTGAGACTATTTAGGATGATTGCTACATTAATTTGAACTAGAAAGGTCAGAAAATGGACGATAGAGTGAGAAAAACAACAGCTTTTTTTTTTTTTAATCACTGAATTAGAATAGCAGAAGGAAGAATTCAGAGGTCAAAAAGTAGTTTCATGTGGTAATCTGCTAACTATAGCAAGAGCAGCTATGGGAATGACATCACCAGGGAAAAAAAGCATAAATAGTTTGGCAGACAAGTAATCTACCTCAATTAACAGATCTAAAACAAAACATCATTGATAATCCCCCATTTCCTTTTTCCTGGCTACAGTGCTGGAAAGAGCTACGTGAGTATATGACTGAATTGTTTTGCAAGGCTGGGGTGACCAGCAGCTGGTTCATGGCTAATTGCTGGAACTTCATTGGAGATGTAAATACTGTTAGTCTTTGTAGTTTCATGACACGTACTTGAAGAGCACAAACCTCTATGTAATGGGTCAGAGAGCAGTACATACACGCACCATATGTATACTAAACAATAATGATGTACATGGAAAAATCTGTTTAATGGCAGAGAAGCAGAAGTGTGTCGTGGTTCTTGAGCTCTTAGTTTTGTGTCACAAAAAAGAATTCCAATCCCTTCTGTTCCACTTGTTAGCTGTGTCTGTTTTTCTATCAGTACAATGCATGTAACGCTCTTGGGACAGCGTCATTGTGTAATTTAAATAAATGGATGTATGTTAAAACACTTGGCGTGGTGCCTAGAACAGAGTAATACATCAAACAATAGCTACTGTTAGTGTTCATGTCATAGGATGTAGTGTTCTGTTGCCTGACTCTTCTGAAAAGGAAACCAATACCCAAGTTTGTCTCAAGTGAGTTTTGGTCTCATGGGATCAACCCCAGAAGGCCACTAGCAGAGCCAAATGGGAGAAAACCCAGTGTCTGACTTGTAGCTGCAGAGGGCGAGTATTTACATTTGGGCTGTGTCTTTGGTCCCTTTTAATCTGGCCAACCTGGTGCTTCACCAGCATGAAATTACTTCCTCCCAAGGTTTTCACTTGCAGAAACAAGAAGACCCTAGAGACCAGTAACTAGTTGTTTATTTTTAAATGTTCTAAAATAAAAATAATAGTGTGAGACTTTTGCTTCAACTTTCTTTCTGAAATGACTCTTGACAGGAACTGGAAATAGTTCTTGTCAGTGCAGCCATTTTCTCTTGTGACCAAACGGGATATAGGAGGTTGGGTGGAATTTCTGAGTTCTTTGTACCTGGGCGTGAAATGCCTGTCATTTAGTTAAAGTAAATTATTGATTCTTAAATCAAATCAAAATATTGAGTCAAACAAGTGGGTAGTGTACTTGAATTCTCCCTTACTTGTAAGAACTGGTTTTCACCATTTCATGAATAGTGGGGGAAAATAAGGGGTTATAAGTAACGAAAACATGCTTTGGGCTTCCTGAAACCCATAGAAGCAATTATAGGACAGTCTGGAAAAAAGTTTAAATTACCGTTATTTCCCAGGAAAAAAAGTAATTCTCTTTCTTGCCGTATCAGATAAGCAAGCTAACAATATGCTTTGAAAACAATTTTAGAATATTTAGTTCCTCCTTTATTGGAGGCCTGTGCATGAAGCTCAGATCGTTCCTTCCAGAGTCCAGCACTTTCTCTTCTTCTTGGGAAGAAGGGTGTTAAGTGTCTTCAGCATCACTTCAAGGCTTGGGCTTGGGAAAGTCTTAAGAGCAAGACAAATGACTGGTTTTGCTGGGAGAGAACTAGAGAAAGCTGGACACATGTTCAGTGGAATAGTAGCCTAATGACAGATAGCTTTAGCAGATCAAGTGTTGACTTACTCCAGAGATTAAGAGATGACACAATTTGGGGCTCCTGTGTTGTTGCTTCAGGACTTGCAAAATTTAAGCTTCCGTAGCCTGGGAGTAAAGAATGGGCAATGATCTCTCTAGTTTCTTATTTAAATTACTTCCAAAGCTCTAATTGTCCCAGAAATAAACTCCCACGTTCTCAGTCTGAGAATCTGGATTTCCTTGCTCTGCTTCTCCCTGCTTATCCAGTTCCTGTGGTTCTAGTTCTCTCTTCAAACCTTGGGCTTCACATGCTAAACTCATAACAAATGGCTGTCACTGTACTACGTCAGAAATGTGCCTCTCAGCCTTTGAATTTCATACTCCTTTTGTCCAGAATGGCTTCACTCCCTTTATTGCCTAGACTAAGTGATAAGTTATCATTTAAAACATGCTACTCAGCCCAAAATCTGGGTTGTGTGTACTTTCTATGCTATTATAAAGTATCCCTTATTTTTCTCAATCGTTATATTTATCATATTGTAATCTACTGCTTCCTTATTTGCATCTACTGCCAAACTAGTGACTTTGATTTAATTGGTGTTAGGTGGGGCCTTCTCCTCAGTGGTCTATTTTAAACGCTGCCTGATGTATTTGGTTCACAGTTAGGATTAAGACCCACTGGATTAGACTGAAAGCTCCACGAAGACAGGACAGTTGACTGTCTAGTTCACCATCATACCCTGTTTTCTAGTTCAGTGCTGGAAACATGGTAAATGCTCAAGAAATATCTATGGATTAAATGTCATTGTATCCCCAATACTTGGTACAGTGTAAAATATTAATTGTTGAATGAATTAATATGTTAAATTCTACAAGGATTACACACACTAGTAAACAACAGCCTTTACTTTTAAAAAGTGATAGATAGGGCTTCCCTGGTGGCGCAGTGGTTGGGAGTCCGCCTGTCAATGCAGGGGACATGGGTTCGTGCCCCAGTCTGGGAAGATCCCACATGCCACGGAGTGGCTGGGCCCGTGAGCCATGGCCACTGAGCCTGCGTGTCCGGAGCCTGTGCTCCGCAACGGGAGAAGCCACAACAGTGAGAGGCCCTTACGGAAAAAAAAAAAAAAAGTGATAGATAGGGATGAGGGGTATTAGAGAAGCACACCAAGAATTTTGATGTAATCACTCATACAATCAATGGTAAACATATTTACAGTGGTTATAATGATTTCTTATGGAGAATATCTTTCAGAGTGAGGATCTTTCTTCTTTCTGAATGCAGAAATTTTCCAAGTGGTTTGGCAGATGTCCAGTTAATGGAAGGTTTGAGCAAATTCTGTTTAAATGCTTCAGAAAACTGCTAAATCTTCTGAGGTCATTTCCAGACCATTTGCCTTTCTCTGTTATGCACTAAGGCAGGAAATATTTTCCTCCGCTTTGAAATGAGAAATTCTAGGGGCAGGTAAAGAATGCACTCCGTGTAACATGCTATCAGCACCCTCCAGCTGTTTAGCATGGTCTTTTTCATTCTTAACAGGGACATCAAGTTCTTTTGGATACCAGTTATGGTTTTATACATAAGACAAAATAAACATTTCCTGGAGGCCTTCAGAGGGTAACTACTCTTAGGTCTTAAATTGCATTTTCCTTCAATCAAAAAAGGGAAAAATAAGATTTAATTTGAAAGGTGACTACTATTTATCAGGTTATGCTCTAGTCAGTCAGTTGGTACATTTCTCTTCCTTTTCTTTTTTTTTTTTATAAACCTGAAAGCAGTACAACCCCACACCCTAACTTTCCCCATGTTGAATCACTTAATTTTTTATACTTGTGAGTGGCAATCACCCCCCCCCCCACCCCCCCCCCCCGCCCACCGCCTCCCAAGGTCATCTGAGAACAATAGTACCTGAGTCATTGACATTCTTAAGGTCTTGTTTGGAAAGGGTTGTTTGGAGCTGCTGGAGTCTGACCTGAGTCATCCCACACTGGGCCAGGGAGGCTAAAGAATTAGACTCTTGCCAAAGGAATGCTTGTTATTGTAGTGAATCTCCAGAAAGAGACATATAGCTAGAGCTAAGAGAACATGCGCTTTGCCTCAGATTTACCACTGGACAGGGACAGACTCTAACCTTTTAATCAGGATAGGCTTAGACGGGATATTCTGTACAGAGTAAATTGGCTTCTGGTGGAATTTCCCAGAGAGACCACCCTGGAGGAAGGTATGATGATTTAGGGAGAAGACCATGAGATTTGGAGTCAGATAGACTTAGGTTTAAACTCTGTCTCTACCTGTCTCAGTACGCTGTCTGTACCACGTCCTATGTGAATTAGGTAAGATGCTTAACCTCTTTGAGGCTTAGGTTTCTCATCTATAAAATATAATGACTTACTATAGAAATGAAATATTTCTGAATCTGTCAGATGCAAACTTTATTTTAAAATATTAGTTAAAACTATTCTATGTGCTGTACAAAGAGAAACAGAGCTCATGCCTGCCTACTAGTCATCTTAAAATAGAGGAACATGTAGGACAACAAACACTTGAGTATGGTAGAGCAGAGGAGCATAATGGAAAAAGCATTGAATTTAGAATCTCAACTCTATCTGTGTAACAAGAGGCTCACTTAGAAATAATATCTACCTTAACATTTTTGTTTAGAAAATCGAATGGTGTAATGTTTATAGATCTACCTTGAAAGCGTTAATAGCACCATGCCCACATTAATTTCTAAGAACAGGTTGCATTTCTTCTCCTACTGACCAAAACCAAAGTATTTTAAGAGTGGGGAATGGTACACAGTTGGGGAAGGGGAAGGAAGATGGTGAATTTAGTTATAATATGCAACTATAATTAAATGCATAATGTATACATAAGCTAATAACATATGCATATGCAACTAAATACATAATGTAGGCATATGCAACTAAATGCATAACGTATGCATTTTCTCGACTACCCCTTGGAAGTAGAGCTAAAGGAGGCAGGCCAGGTATTTGCTCAATGGTGTGATTTGGTGGGGCTGAGATGGAGACCTGCCTGAAATAGAGTAGTCCTTCATAAACTGGGTGGTGTGTTTGTGAAAAAGACCGTGGTGTGTAACACTATGGAGGGAAAGACTGAGGACTCAGAGAAATAGAAAAAATAGAGGTTTGTGGAAAGAGTAATAAAAATGATTGATGTATATGTATTTTTATTTAAACATCACAGTTCATAAATATTCTCAAAGACATACCCTACTAAAAGGAACTAGATTTACTGGTGTTAAAATGTTGCTCCAATAAGTAAGCATTTTCCTGACCATCCTGAATTGTTCTGGAAATCTTCCGAAACAGATTTTTCCATGAGTCATATGTTTTGCAAACTCACTTTAAAACTTTTGGACCCTACTGGCTTGAGATTTAACATTTTTTTGCACTTATCATTTGGTTAATTTCCTCAAGTATTAGAAAAATGTTTGTGCAGCCACTCTGCCTGGGCCTAGTCTTCATCCCACAAACCTAGATGGTGAAGCCTAATCAGGTATCCCTTTTACACTCTATGCCTTTACTCTTTGGGGGCAGGGAGGGGGAGTGGTATGGCTTTGGGGCTCTTTTGTTGAAAAAGATTGAAATACACCAAATATAGGTAACAGTATTGCAGACTTTAAGTTGTCATACAAACATACAACTGCATGTTCTTGTAATTTGAAGCCCACGTATAATGAGTCATTCATTTGGGTGACACTTGGGAACTGGTATAGTTATGTTATTGTGAATGGATAAAACACTGAGTTTATCATCTATAAGCATTCATTTGAAGTTAGTTTATCAAATGAGCAAATAAGTTGCCCATAAGTGTGCAAGTCAGAGAAATGTAGTGAGTGTAGGAGGGATGCAGAAAAGGTCTGGGGACATGGGATGTTGATCCCAAGGAGTACCCACTGGGAGGCCCTCATGGTGGTATGAATATGGTGAAGGGTTGAATGGCGGAAGGAGACACAAACAAAAATAATGGCAGAAGGCCACTGTTTTGTCCCTTCTTTTTTTTTTTTTTTTTTCTATCCTCATCTGCCTAAAGCCAACCACATTCCCTTCTTACAACCCAGGTAGTAATGCATTATAGTTTAAAGTATGGACAGTGGAGCCCAACTCCATTACCAACTTTCTGACCTTAACCTCTCCATGCATCAGTTTCCTCAACTATAAAAAACAGGATAATACTTGTACCTACTCAAGAGTTGTTAGGAGACTAAACATTTAATATATTTAAGTTATTTAGGACAGTGTGGCACATGGTAAACACTGTGAATTTTTTGATTAATAAATAGACCATAGCCAACCAAGTTTAATATCCGTTCAACTCAGCAGCCCCCTTTCTCATAAATGATGGCAGCCATCATATTTTCCCTTAGTTTTTGCCAGACCTTCTTATTTTTGCCTAGAACTGACCTTGTTTAGAAGGAAGGCTTCAGCATTGCTGTTTTTGCTGTGGTGAAGACTTTAGCTGAAAATAGTAGATAGAGCTTAGTTAATTATTGTGGCAACAGCTGACAGACTCCCTTATACAATCCTGTCAATACTAATAATCTTCAGATACGTGAAGGAAAGACTAAGAAAGAATAGAAACCAAAACTTTATGTGAAAATGCTTGACTTATTGTGTTCTTGCTCACCCTTTAGAATTTCTGTGTTTCCTAGTCAAATTTATTCTTTGCCCCCTTAAAATCAAAGCACAGGTAATGGTGGATACATGTCATTGTAGATTTGTCCACACCCACAGAGTGTACAACACCAAGAGTGGGCCATAATATAAATTTTGGTCTTTGGTGATAATGATGTGTCAAAGTAGGTTTATCACTTGCAACAAATGTACCCCTCTGGTTGGGGATGTTGATAATGGGGGAGGCTGTGCATGTGTGTGGTCAGGGGGGAGATGGGATATCTCGGTACCTCCTACTTAGATTTGCTGCGAATCTAAAACTCCTCTAAAAAGTAAAGTCTTAACTAAAAACAAAACAAACTAGATGAGAAGTGAGAGCAAAGGACCATGAGAGATGGGAAAATTCAGATTTGGTTTTGGAGAGCAGGGCACAGGGATCAAGTAAGAGCTCACTGAGATGTCAAATCTGAGATGGACCTTGAAGGAAGGGTGAGATTTATGAGAAGACTTATCTTGATGTAGGGAACAGAAGGGGCAAAGACACTGAAGTGTGCTAACAAGTCCGAGTTACATAAGTGGTGTAGTGTGGAGTGGTTGAACTGCAGAGATGAAGGTGACTGATTGGTGGTAGCTGCTGTCATGTTGAATATTTCCTCCTGAACTTAGAGGGGAAATTGAACTGGACAACATGTTAATTGGAAATTCTTTCTGTATTACTAACATGAGACATGGGAGATCTAGAAAAGAATAATGTAAAAATTAATAAAATAACCCTTTTAATATTCCTATTTAAAACATTGTTCTTCGATTTCAAATCTCTTTTGCTTTGTGATGTGTTGTTTTCCACATTAGCTAATTATACCTTAGAAGTATTTTCGTGGCTATTTTCCCATTTCATTATAATATTAGCCATTTAAAAAAAAAAGCAGAATCATAAAATTAAAACAACGTAGTATTTGAACAAGGATTTGTGAATTTTTAAGCTTATCTTTGTCTAGTTCCACATTCATAAATTGGAAAAGAAACATTTATCTGGCCAAATTGTAGAAAGGAATCAGAAAATATCAACCCAGTAACACCTTCAAATTTCAGCAATTCACCCGATTGAACTGCCTTTGCTTGGCTTCTTTGTGAAGCTTTAGAGGCCCCAGAAACATATTTGTTTACTACCAGAGCTACCTTGGTAACTGCTCAGCAACTATTAGGCTGTTTCTAGTTATATAATTTAGAGTATATGCAGGATTATTTGACTATTTCAGACTCATATGTTTGGGGTTTTGTTTTGTTTGTTTTGTCTACTTTCTTTTATTACAACGTTAGTTATCTACTAGAAGAATATTGTTTTTAAGCAGAAGTGTAGAAGACTGGGAAGTGGTATCTTTACAGTTTTTTCCCAATAAAGCAATATTTAGCGAAACTGGAGATTTTAAAAAATTGTTTAAGCATCAATAAAATCTCATTATAGTCTTAAGAAGGGAACCAACCAATCATGCTTTGTTCATACTTGATCTTTCATAATGGTCATTCCTAACACAGTCTGAAATCAGGCATCTTCAATCATATAGGTGGAAAAAAATCTTGTAATATGCACTTGATCCAAAGTGCCTATTACGCTCTATTCTTTGGATAACCTGTGTAAATGTAAATGGACCCTAGAATGATTTGTCTTTGTCACCAGGCATGATTCTGGGCACTTAAGGGAGCATGTGTATACTGTGCCTGTCACAAAGTAGGCCCTCAAAAATTATGCTGTTGTTTAATTAATGCAGATGATTTTACCATTATTCTTGTCAAAATGTAAGTAGAAGGTAAAATTGAGATCTAAGTACTTAGGTATTAGGTTTTATGTTCAATAGAAAAAAAATAAAACCAGTATCCTTACTTCTTAGGTCTTTACAGTTTTCAAAGCATTCAGAATTTTGAATGCTGTATATGATTACTTCTCTCCATACATGGATATCTAAAAATTCATTAACAGGTAAAGGATGGAAAGATTTGGAAATAAGATAGACAAGAGAAGATATTTGAGTCCTGGGGTCCATGGTCTACATTTTCAATCTCTCCCTTCACAGTATTTCAAAAATTAGTTGTCAAATATTCTATATTTTTATGTTGTACTTGACATAAGGTAGACATGAACTATATACACCTAACATTCAGGGTGACTTTATAGGCACCTTCTTGTAAAAATCAAAATCTGATTGTTAGTAATAGTTAATAATAAATGACATGACAACAGGTTAATTTCTTTTTTTTTAATTTTTATTTTTTAATATTTATTTATTTATTTGGTTGTGCTGGGTCTTAGTTGTGGCAGGCAGCCTCCTTAGTTGTGGCTCACTGGCTCCTTAGCTGCAGCATGTGAACTTTTAGTTGCAGCATGCATGTGGGATCTAGTTCCCTGATCAGGGATCAAACCCGGGCACCCTGCATTGGGAGTGCAGAGTCTTAACAACTGCTCCCCCAGGGAAGTCCCAGTTAATTTCTTTAATGACCTATTTATTAGATAAACTCTTCATTTCTTAATGTTATTTAAAGTTACTTGTGGGTTCCAATTTTTCAGATATCGCCCACAAATCTAAGTGAAATCAGAAGAAGGCTAGAAGGAAAAAATATATTAAAAATGCATGATTTAGCTGCTTTACCTTTTAAGAACTTGAGAGAGAGTTCAGAAAAAAATTGGAGATATTGTAAACAAATTCAACACTGTTGAATATCCATTGACCTAGACAATGATGTGCTTTAAGAGCGGACCAATATTGATGCCATATGTTATTTCACAGCATAACTTTGGACAACCCCAGTGATTTCTTAAAGATTATATCATGAGTAAATTTTGTAACATGGATCAAATGTTTTGTATTTTCCCAAGAACTAGTCGTATTAAAATGTACTTTTCCAGATCCTTAAAGCAACAAACATTATCTGAGGACCTACTATGTACTAGGCCTTAGAAATACAAAGATAAACAGATGTCTCTGCCTTCATGTATAGTGTACCCAATATGACTTTTCACATGAACAATCATATACTGCCAAAGAAATGACAATCTGAATTGCTAATGAACTATGCATAGTCATGAAGAACAGAAACATTAACCCAAAGAAAATGGAAAGAAACAATAACGATAAGAGCAGAAAATACTAAGTATAGAGAAACATTCAACACAGAAGATCAATAGCAGAAAAGATTAGTTCATTGAAAAGGCTAATAAATTTGACAAACCTTTGACAAAATTGATCAAGAAAAAAAGGGAAGTATAAGTTGGGAGATTGGGATTGACATATACACACTACTATATATAAAATAGGTAACCAGTAAGAGCCTACTGTTTAGCACAGGGAACTCTACTCAACACTCTGTAATGACCTATATGAGAAAAGAATCTTAAAAAGAGTGGCTATATGTATTAGTATAACTGATTCACTCTGCTGTACACCTGAAACTAACACAACATTGTAAATCAACTATACTCCAATAAAAAGTTTTAAAAAAAGAAAAAGAGAGAAGTCACCAAAAAATATTAGGAATGCATGGATGCTGCAGACATTGAAGTGAAAACAAGAAGATGTTATAAGCAACTTTTTGCCAGGAAATATGAAAAGTTAAGTGTAATAGAAAAATTCTTGGAAAAACACAATTGACTTAGGAAGGTACAGAAAGCATTAATATTCCTGTAACTATTAAATAAAATCAGTAGTTAAGCACAGGAGATTTTCAGCCATGACATAGCAACCAGTAATGAATTGCCTCTTGCTAAAAACAACTATAAAACAAGAAAATATGTGAGACAGCTGTTTCTAAGCATTGAAGAATGGGCATCACAGGACTATAATCATTGAAATAAAGGAAAGACACAAGGTGAGCCCTACTATTTTTCCAGGTTGTGTTGTTTTCTTTTCCTTTTTTTTTTTTTTTTTTTATCCTGGGTAGTAGATTATTGCCACAGTACAGGGATGGGGAATCCATATAGACAAATAGACAAACAGTCTTGCTGAGCTTTGGAGGCAGAGATTGGAGTCTGCCTGAGCTGGAATTTGTAATGCAGGGTACCAGAGAAGAGGAAGCTGCACAGAGGTGGGAACCAAAAATTTGTATAAGGATTTACCATGGCTCTTTGGCTGGGGGTGAGCCAAGTTTGAGTAAGGCGAGATTCCATGAGACCTAGCAAGAATGTGCTTACAGGATTGAACAGAGGTTGTGCATTGCTGAAACATATTGGAATTCTGGCCCAATCAGAAAGCAAATACAAAATTTTATTTATATACACAGATCTTCCTCAATTTACGATGGAGTTACATCCCAATAAATCCCATCGTTAAGTTGAAAATATCATTAATTAAAAATGCATTTAATACACCTAACCTACCAGAACATCTTAGCCTAGCCTAGCCTTAAACGTGCTTAGAACACTTACATTAGCCTATAGTTGGACAAAGTCATCTAACACAAGCTTATTTTAGAATAAAGTGTTGACTATCTCATGTGTACTGAAAGTGAAAAAGAGAATGGTTGTGTAGGTACAGAATGGTTGTAAGTGTATTGGTTGTTTACCCTCATGACTGTGTAGTTGGCTGGGAGCTGCAGCTCACTGCCGATGCCCAGCATCATGAGAGCTCTGTATTGGACCAAATATCGCCAGACCAGGAAAAGGTCAAAATTCAAAATTTGAGTACAGTTTCAACTGAATGTGTATCGCTTTTGCACCATTTTAAGGTTGAAAAATCATTAAATCAAACCATCGTGAAGTCGAGGACCTTTTGTATATTATCCATTCTCTGTTATATCCATATACTTACCTAAATAATAGTGTACTCTCTTGCTCTCTCCCTCCCCCACCTCTTTATATATTGTTTTTAAAAGTAGTATAAAATAACTTGTCTGTATGAAAGTGTGTCTCTTCCCCAAGTCCTGCTGGAGTAATTCCTAGGAACAGAATTATCCATGATTTATCCTGTCTTACAATTATAACATTAACATTAATTTGTAAAGCAGTGGGTAAAAAGTTGCCATCTGATCTTTAAATCCAATAATCTTAATACAGTACTGAATCATAGTAGAGGAGCTTTGAATGCACAGAGTATTCAAATTATTTTGAAATTGATCGGGCTTAACAGTTCTCAAAACTGATTTTCTAATGAACTTTCAGCTTTAACTTTTAAGAATTGGGATTTGAGAAATTAATTCAGCTTACTTTTTACTTTGGCATTAAATACCATATATTTGGCTGCATACAAAATCCTTTGATGCAGAGTTAAAAACATTGAAGACTTTTACAAATCAAGAACAAAAGGAAATTAGAGTTGTCAGGAAGAATTTTGAGTTCTAGGTAGAAACCTATACTATTCCTGCGTTGAAAACTTTATCCCCAGACATTTTAAAACCTTGGAAAATAAAAAGTAGTCATTTGTTTAATGTAGAATAATGTTACTTTTAGTTACCTTGTGTATGTGACTAAGACAGCACAAATTATAGATAGAAGACCAGCACAGTCTTGAATTATTAGCAGGGGAATAAAAACAAGACCTCATGGTATAAAACAGTCTTGACCCAGTGGCTAAGTGTATCGCACAGCTGTTTGAACTTTTCAAAAGCCCTGCTATCTTTATAATGCACAATTTTAGCTTTCTGTGTTGCATTGTGTGTATCTATGGTTATTCATGCTGAACCGAGAACAGTTTATGGATGATTATTCCTAGCATCTAAGCAACTTTACTGGTACTACTTATTTTGGTCACTTTCTGTTAGCTTGGATGTTTGCAAGCCTATTTGCATAGAAAGTGGAAAGAGGGGACCATGTAGAGTGGCTCTCTGTGTTTCCTAGAGGTATCATAAAGTCATTCACAATTATTTGTGAAGTTTGAGTCCCTGTAATGACTAGTTCTATAGAGTAGAAATGTATATGAGAACAAAGAATATATAATTTTACCTTTCGTTGCGTGGTCACCTTCCTAATGAACTTGCCTTTTCATTTGGCCAGGTATTTTGCTTCTTAGCTGTAACATATCAAGACTTCCAAACTCCATATACCTAATAAATAGGATCCATATTATTAGAATTATTCAGTTGAGTTGTATCAGTCTTCTATATATTTGACTCATCCTTGTCATTTTTGAGCCCTGAAAAGAAACCAGTTTCCCACACATCACTTAAAAACATGGCATAAAACAGTTGCCACCTACATCCATTAAAGATTTATAGATCAATATTTGAAATTTACCTATAAATTTTAGACTTCAATTTTCTTTACTTAGACTTTAAGTGGAAAAATGATATCGAGAGTGTATGATAGCTTGTTTTCTCATGTGATTCTTTTAAAATTTAAAAATTTGAGCTTATCTTCAGAATTTAATTTATGATCATTGTGTGACACCTGAACTGAGTGTATATTCTTCCAGATAGGATACTGTTTGCTTCAGCTAAGCAATAGGGGACATTATTTATGCAGTGATAATTCCTTACCTTGAGCTTTAATTCTTTATCTTGAGCTTTCTCAAACCCCACAGGTAGTTTAAATTTGAACCCCAATCCTGTAGTTTTGAATATTTTTCCCCAAAGTCTAGACAAAGACCAGGAAGTTTTCTTGACATTTCTCTTTGCCAGGAGACAAATATTTTCTAGACACCCTCTCCTGCCCCAGCCCTGAGGGTCCAACTTTATGGCCAGGATCTATATTTTAACTCACCACTTTGCCAAGTATCTAAATTAAAACTCAGGGCTCTTTAGGTTCCTGGGATCAGCAAATACCCACAGGGGAAGATTTAATTTCAACCTTCATTTATCTCTCCACTAACTGCTTCCTTACCCTGGTTGGACCCTGGAAATATTCCTTCTTTCTTTCTTGTTCAAAAATGCTTTTTCACTTGTAAAATGTTTACTTAAATATAATACATATACAGAAGAATGCACAAATTATAAGTGTACAGCTTGATGAGTTGTTACAAATTAAACATATGCCTATAACTACCACCTAAATCAAGACAGATAGTATCAGAACCCAGCCACCTTCTTATCCTCTCTAAAAGCAATACCCTACTTACCTGGGAGAGCCACTACCCTGACTTCTATTATCTTTGATGGATTAGCTTTGCCTGTTTTTGAATATTAGGTAAATGGAATCATACAGTATATATATATATACTCTTTTGTCTGTAAATATTTTTGCACAACATCACATTTGTGAGCATTACCCATTTCTGTGTGTACAGTAGGGGTTTTTTTTTGTTTTTCTTTTAATTCGACTGCCATTTACCCATTCTATTTGTTGACGGATGATTGGGTTGTTTCTAATTTGGGACCGTCACAAATAAAGCTGCTATGAGCATTCTTCTATATGTCTCTTAGTGAACATATGTATTCATTTCCATTTGCTATGTAGCTGAGTGGAATTGCTAGGGTATACACGTTTTCCAAAGTGGTTGCCCTCATTTACATTCCCATCAGCAACGTAGGAAAAGTTGCTGTTGCTCCACATTCTCCCCAACCCTTGGTGTTGTCATGTTTGTTTGCTTCTTTGTTTGTTTGTTTTAATAGTAGCCATTCTGATGAATGAGTAGTAGTAACTCACTGTTTTAACTGGAATCTTCCTGTTGGTTAATTACTTTGAATACCTTCCCATATGCTTATTGGCCATTTGGCTATCCTCTTCAGTGGAGGAAATTGGTCTAATGAAGAAGGTTTTTTGAGTTGTATTTTTCTTTATTTTTGAGTTCTTTTTCTATTCTGGACATGAGATCTTCATCAAATATATGTGTTGCCTATATCTTCTTCCACTCTGTGACTTTTCACTGTCTTAATGTTGTTTTAATGAAAAAGTTAATTTTAATGAAGTACAATTTTTCATTATTTTCCTTTATGGGGAATGCTTTTTTTGCCTTGTTTAAGAAATCTGCCCTTCTTAATTCATGAAGGTATTCTTTCATGTTACCTCCTTGAATCTTTATTGCTTTGCATTTCATATTTATACATTTCAATTCACATGAAACTGATTTTTGTTTATTGTCATAAATCAAGAGACCATATACTTGACCTACTGTTTCTAGATTCCCTTTTCTGTTCCATTGATATATTTGTTTTTGCATCAATACCACATTGTTTTAATTATTGCAACCTCACAATAATTCTTGAAATCTGGTAGTGTGAGTTCTCCAACTTTGTTATTCTTCAAGAATTGTTTAACTGTTCTTGACCTCTTGTGTTTTCATGTAAATTTTAGTCCAGTTTTTCAATTTCTGTTGAAATACCTGTTATATTTTATTTGGATTTTATTGAATTTGAAAATTAATTTGAGAATATTGAAAGTTTTATAGTATCAGTTCTGTCAATCACTGAATATTTATTGAAATCTTTTATATTTCTCTCAATAATATTTTGTAGTATTGTATAGAAGTATTATACATCTTTTCTTAGATTTATTCCTATATATTTAGATTTTATGCTTTCATAAATGTTATCACTTTTTAAAAAATTACATTTCCATCTGTTTTTGTTAACATATGTAAATATAAGTGACTTTTATATCCAGGAACCTTGCTAAATTCACTTATTAATTCTATCAGTTTATCTATAAACATTTAAATTTTCTATATTCACAATCAGGTTTTCCAGTTCTTGTATGTTTTCTTCTTTCTCCTTTCATTATTTAACTGGATAATGAATAGTTGTGGTTTTAGCAAACACTCTAGTTTTATTTCCAAACTTTGGGGTAGGTTTTCTGTATTTCACCAGTAAGTATTTTGTTTACTGTAGATTTTGTAGCTATCCGTTATCACGTTAAGGATGTCTCTGTCTATTGCTAGTTTGCTAAGAGTTTTGATAATAAATTTCTGTTACATTTTATCCAAATTGCTGTTAAGTTGTTTTGTCTACTGTACCTTTATTATTCATTTTCTCCAAAAGGTAAAATTTTAGTTTTGTGCTTGAGTAAAATAGAGGCAGTCATCTGTTTGGTCAACATGTGGGTGATTTTAAATGTCTAACTTTTCTTTTAAAGATTTCAATCTAACCTTCCCATTTTTAGTTCCCCACTCTCTGCCCCCATGCAGTTTGTAACCCCCGCTTTAAGAGCACCGGATGCCTTGAATTCCTCACACGGTTTCCAGGGTTCTTAGTTTTCTTTCTTACTGGCTTCCTCATACCTGTCCTCCTTTACCCTAGTTCTGTTGATATTTAGTATTTAATGATCTGTAAATTGCTAAATTATTTACCATTATTCCCTCTGCTTTCCAGCCTCCAAAATTCTTATTCATTCATTTGACAAATGTTTTTGACTTAGGATGGCCAGATTTAGCAAATAAAATCATAAGACACTCAGTTAAACTTGAATTCTAGATGAATAACAGATTTTTTTTAGAGTAAGTATGTTCCAAATATTGCATGGAACACACCTATACTAAAACATTACTTTCTCTTTATCTGAAATTCAAAGTTAACTGGTGGTCCTGTATTTTATCTGGCAAGCTTATTATGAACACCTAGTGGCTCAGGTATTATAGGTATAGGTGATACAGTGGAGATAAAAAATGGTCAAAAACCCCTGCTCCCAGAAGCTTACATTCTACTAGATGAGACAGATAATACACACAATAAGTAAATTATATAGTATATTGGAGAGTGATAAATGCTATGGAAAAAAATGCAGTGGGTTAATGGATATTAGATATGTAAAGATTGGGATTGGACTTTAGGCGTGTTGGAAAAGGTATCAACGAGAAAGTGAAGTTACAGGTAGCATTTGAGTTGTGAAACCCTGGGGAGAAGGGTACCCCAGGCAAAAGGAGCAGCACATGAAACCTGAGGTAGCAGTACAGCTAGTATGTTGGAGGCAGGAGGCAAGTATGGACCAAGCAGGTTAGCGAGGGCAAAAGTAGTAGGGCAGGTCAGGAAGAGAAATCCAGACCAGGTTGGGCACTGTGGGCTGTTGTGAAAATTAGGAACCTCCTCCTAAGAGGCAAGGGGACAGTGGAGTGTTTAAACATGACTGATGTCATTAGAAGATCTGACATTGTTAAAAGAAACAATGGCCGCTATGCTAAGAATGGACAGCAGTCGGTCAGGAGAGGCCAGGGAAGAGATCCCTGCAGTAATCTAGACAAGAGATAATGGTGGCCTTTACTAGTGTGATAGCAGTGGAAGTGGTGAAAAAATGGCTAAATTCTGAATATATTTTGATGGTAGATCTAACAGGATTCCCTCATGGATTGGACATAAGTATTATCTCAAGAGAGTTGGAGTCATGGATGATGCTAAGGTTTTCAGTCTGAGGAACTAGAAGGATGGTTCAGTTCTACACCATTCCTCATCTATTTTAATCGTCTCTTTTCTTATTTTTTATCCTCATTGCTTTATGCTTGTTTATATTCCTTCAGTGATAGTTTAGTGGGGCTCTGGGTTGAAGCAATGATAAACCTGTGTGTTTAACTCAACATGTTTATCCAGAAGTCCATATAGTTGTTTTGATAAATTAATTTTACTTAATTTTGATTCGTGGGGAAGAAACACCTTTGGAATTTAACTGTAATGTGATACTTTATTTTTTAAAAGGTGATGGAAATAAATGTCCCTGACCCAAAACAGTGTGGCTCAAGTCCATGTAACACATGTGATTCAATTAGAATTTCCTTGCTATATTTGGTTACTGTGGAAAGAGACTATTTTTACCCTCGTGCCACTGCCAAAATGATATGCATGAATTAACTTCTCTGTAATTAAACTAGTCCATTTTTATATTTTGAAATAACTGATGGTAATTATCCAAGAACTTTTATGTGCCCACAGAGATACTGCATACCCTGAATAATTCCACAAGGCATTGAGAAAGGTCCAACTAAGCAGAGCAGATATTTAACATTTTCATTGAAAAATATGAGAAGGATCCATCAAAAGAGCTAGATAAATATATAAATTGTTATAATCAGTACTTTCTTAAATAGCTTTACTCCCTATTTGAGCATGGCACATCAGAGTTTTATGTTATTGTTGGCTAGTCTTTTTTTTTTTTCCTGTTTTGTAGAAGAATGTTAAAGCTTTATTGGGTTTGTTTATTTCTTTTAGGTATTTTCCACATCTCCCTGTCCTTTCCATGACCAAAAGTGATCAGCTAAAAAATGTTAACAAAGAAACAAATTATATTTTTTAAGCAATATACTGTAAAGCATTCTTTATATGAAAACCTGAAAATTTTAACAAGTGTAATTTGGGCAACCTGAGGCACTAATTGAAGATCAATATGATGACTTTAAGTTATTTTGAGAATCAGGTATACCTTCTGAATAAACTAAAAAATATAAAATTCAGCAAATAAAAAGTACACTCAATTACATTTTAATTTTTTTCAAATTGTTAATACAGATGTAAATGATCGGAGAATCAGAATTCTCAAGGTTTATCTTGAGTGCTTCTTGGCACTCAAGTAAGTGCCTCTTACTTACTTAAATAATTTGTGTGACCTATTTCAGTGGCAGCATGCTAATTGGAATTCTGTTTATATCTCCTGGTATTATGCTTCTCAAATTAGAGTAACTGAATCTCTGGGAAGCCATGCCAGGGTTGCCAGTGGATGATATCCCAGGATGAACAAGGTAACACTTCCTGGAGCATCCATCTTTGAATTTTTTGTGAAGACTTTCTGTATTTAGGCAGATATCTGTTAGTGTGTAACACAAAGGAGACATAAAAGAAATTTCTCCTTGCCAGGGCCCCTTTTGGGCTGTATCTCAACCTACCTTCCATCTCCTCTACCATTTGGATACTTTGATATAAATATTTAGGAAGCTCATTTTGACAGTCTTCAGGAAAGTCCCCATGATGCTAGCACATCTTTCAGAGATTTCTAGGATTAAATACTGATGATATCCTATTTCATGACTCATAAAATATGCAAAATATTCCAGAATAGCCTGCAGAATGTGATGTAGATGTCTAATTATCCTACTAAGTTGCCCAGTTTCCTTTTTTACCAGAGCATGCCTACTTTTGTCTCAGCTAAGTCAATTCAGTGACTTTGGATGACATTTTTCAGTTCTGTGTAGAAAATAATTATAATAGGCATGAATTGAGAGCTTTCTATGTATGAAGAGCCATTTTTGTATTGTCTCTTTTAACTATCACAGCAACCCTCTGAGTTAGGTAGTATTCTCATCCCTTTTTACATATGAGAACTTGGGCACAGACTGGTCAAGCTACATTCTCAAGATCACACAGCCTGAAAGAAAAGGATCCAAGATTTGAACTCAAGTGGTCCTCGTTGGAGGCTCCACCTTAACATTGTTCTTTGTCTGGAAATCATCTTAAATTAACAACACTCCTTTGTTTAAAAAAAGCAAACAAAATCCTTATAATCATGGATAGCACACTGACTTCTGCAAAGTGACGTCATCTGTGTGTAATGGGTAGGATCCAGCTGCACACAGTGCTCAGCTTCTATGAACAACATTGACTTACGTACACTCAGAGTTGCGTGGTCAATCTCAAACCAAACTATGAAGTTAATGAAATTCATACTCCCTTTTCACAGCCCTCAGCTTCCACATTCTTGACCTGCCTTGGCACACTCCAGCTGCTTTCTAACCTTCCCCTGTTGTGTAAACAGAAGAGAACTCGATACCAGCCTTTAAAGTGTGGTTGATGGATTCCACTTTACCTGGGTGTGAATGAATTTCAGTAATGTACATCATTCAGGACTTTGGTTTTATCTCTAATGGAAGGATTTGAGTCCATTAAAATACCAGCCTCAGTAACCATGTGGTAAGATAACTTGAGCGTGAGAGGCCCTGGAACTAAATCTATATCATCATAAGTTACCCCATTTAATGAGACTGAGAGAGGGTAAAGATGGTCTAAAGGAACAACACCACAGAGTTTGTTTGCTTATTCAGACCTTCCCTCCTTTGGTGCCACTAAGGCTAACAGCAACCCATCAGTTACAGCAGCAAACGTTTTTCAGAAGTTTCTGGGGGCAGAAGAGCATGTAACCCATTGTTATCATTTTCTTCCAAGACTGAAACAGGTGTCTAGGGCACATCCGTTCCTTCCACGTACACTGCCCACCATCGCTACCTGTATAGAGGCTTCAAGATCAAGCAGCTCAAACCTCCTGTGCATTCTGATGCTGTGACATTTTGGTAACCAGCAATAGGCAATAGCTTTTATAGAAACACTGCTCTTGTGACATCCTGAAATACCTATGTCTTTTGTATTACTTTGATCTCTGATAAGAAGTTGCTGAAAATAAAACCACCTTATTAAAAGAGTTGACACAGTGGACGTTTCCCTCTGTCGTACACAGTTTTTAATCTGTGTATATGTTTATCTCTTCCACTGGACTCATTGAAGTCATGGACTGTTTCTTTTTTCTGCATCCTCAGTGCCCAGTAGAGCACTTGGCACAGAGACAGTGCTCAGTAAATGTGGACTGAAGAAATTAATGACTAACAGAGTGGATACACAAATTTGTGTTGAGTCTATATATAACTCTAGGCTCTGTAAGAATATGGTTAGAGTAATTCTCCAACAGATTTTAATAACATCATAAAGTACCCTGCAGTATTAGACAGCATAATTTATGCTACTAGAATAAGATACTGACACAGGCAAAAATCATCCCATTCATTAACAAAAATTTAGAACTTAGGTTATAAGTAAGTACTAATTTTAGATTATTTTCCAGACAGGCTCCAATTTTTTTCTTTTTTTTTTTTTTTTTTGCTGTACGCGGGCCTCTCACTGTTGTGGCCTCTCCCGTTGCGGAGCACAGGCTCCGGACGCACAGGCTCAGCGGCCATGGCTCACGGGCCCAGCCGCTCCACGGCATATGGGATCCTCCCAGACCGGGGCACGAACCCGTATCCCCTGCATCGGCAGGCGGACTCCCAACCACTGCGCCACCAGGGAGGCCCAGACAGGCTCCAATTTAAGGAATATTTTTAAAGAGTCCCACAAAAAATTTGAAGCTGGCTTTTTAAAATTTATGGCTTAAGTTGTATTAAAGAAAAGACAGTAGTCCTTCATTACATATCACATAGATTTATAATCCTCTTTGAACTATGTCTAGCTCCACTCTCCCTTTCCATTCTAATGTCCTTCTACTTCCCACATGCAGCCTTTCTCCATGCAAACCAGTATCCTCAAAAATCTCCTGTTACCCAACACACTGGGCTCTTTATGGCCTCTGCTCATTCCAGTCCTCCTCCTTTTAATAACTCCTCCCCAGCCTTTCATCAGTCCAACTCAGAGTCCAGTTCAAGTCCTTCCACCATGAATCATTCCCTGACAGCTCTTACAAATGATTTTCTATTTGTTCCTCTTCTGATCTCCTAGTGCACATATTGTTAATGCCACATTTACATTCTTATTTCATCTTTTACTTGCTCTATGTTTATTAGTTTTCTCCCCAAATGTAAACTATTTAAGGGCAATGATTGTGTCAAAACCTCTGAATCCTCCACAATACCAAATAAAATGCTAAGCACATAAAAACATACATGGAGCAAAAGCAATGAAAGCAAAAATAATTAGCAGGACTACATCAACTAAAAAGATCATCAAAAAATGAAAGGACAATCTACAGAGTTGGAGAAAATATTTGCAAATCATATGTCTGATAAGGGGTTAATATTCAAAAAATATAAAAAAACTCATACAACTCAATAACAACAACAACAAAAAACCCTTAAAAATCCAGTTAAAATATGGGCAGAGGAACCAAACAGATATTTTTCCAAACAAGACATACAAATGGCCAACAGGTACATGAAACAGTGCTCAACATCACTAATCATCACGGAAGTGGAAATCAAAACCACAATGAGATTTCACCTCACTCCTGTGGAAATCAAAACCACAATGAGGTTTCACCTCACTCCTGTTAGAATGGCTCTCCTAAAAAAGACAAGAGATGACAAGTGTTGGTGAGGATATAGAAAAAGAAAACTCTTGTGTTCTGTTGGTGAGAATGTAAACTGGTGAAGGCACTATGGAAAACAGTATGGAGTTTGGTCAAAAAATTAAAAGTAGAACTACCATATGATCCAGCAATCCCACCTCTGGGGGTATATCCAAAGGAAATGAAAACAGGATATTGGAGAGATATCAGCACTCCCATGTTCATTACAACATTATTCACAATAGTCAAGATATGGAAGCAACCTAAGTGTCCATAGATGGATGAATGGATAAAGATGTGGTATATGTACACAATGTCATATTTAACCATGAGAAAGAAGGAAATACTGCCATATGGGACAGCATGGATGGACCTTGAAGACATTATGTGAAGTGAAATAAGCCAGACAAAGAAAGAAAAATACTGCATGATATCACTTATATGTGGAATCTTTTTTTAAAATAAAGTGAGGGCTTCCCTGGTTGGACAGTGGTTGAGAATCTGCCTGCCAATGCAGGGGACACGGGTTCGAGCCCTGGTCTGGGAGGATCCCACATGCCACGGAGCGACTGGGCCCGTGAGCCACAACTACTGAGCCTGCGCGTCTGGAGCCTGTGCTCCGCAACAAGAGAGGCCGCGATAGTTAGAGGCCCGCGCACTGCGATGAAGAATGGCCCCCGCTTGCCGCAACTAGAGAAAGCCCTCGCACAGAAACGGGGACCCAATACAGCCAAAATATACAATAATTAATTAATTTTTTTAAAAAGTGAAACTCATAGAAACAGAGAGTAGAAAACTGGTTGTCAGGGGTTGGGTGGTGGGGGAAATAGGGAGAGGTTGGTGAAAGGGTACAAACTTTCAGCTACAAGACAGAGTCTGAAAATCTAATGTATAACATGGTGACTATAGTTGATAACACTTTTTGTATATCTGAAATTTGCTGAGAGAGTCGAACTTAAATATTTTCACTAAAAAAAAGATAAGTGAGGTGATAGATGTGTTAATTAACTAGATTAAGGGGGTATCCTATCATGATGTATATGTATATCAAATCACCACATTGTACACTTTAAATATCTTATAATTTTATACTTCAATTATACCTTAATAGAGCTGAAAATTTAAAAAATGTACTCATCAATATTGCTTGTTTGTTGGCAGAATTGAGTTTTTAAATATTTCACTGACCCCTTTATTGGTACTTTGCTTCTATTATTTGATCTTCCCTAAAAATTAAAATCACTTGTCAAAATCCTTTTATAACATGTCATACCTTAGTGGTATGTCTTAACCAAATGATATTTAAATTTGTTTGAAAGGAAATTTTGTCTTCCCACTGGAATGTTACTCAATATTCTGCTCACCAGAAGTCAGTGCTGCTTTTGGAAACACTTTTAGAATTGTTTCCCTTCTCATCATTCAAAGAGCACAGTCTGTAGTTTAAAGATCTTCATAATTTTAACATCTTGGGGGTGACTTAAATCCAGGAAACTGTATGGCCACAGCCAAATGGATAAACAAGGAGTATACCAAAGTATATATATACCAAAGTATACCAAAGGTATACTTATTGGAAAGAATATTTTCCCCAACTTTTCACATAGAGCTAAGAAGTGAAATGAGTAGAAAAGTGAAGGGTAACCTGTAAGTCTGAAATAGCACTTTTCCAGGTGCAAGAGAGGATGTAAAATTGCTGACATTGGTTTTAAAAAGTTTAAATTGTAAAGAAAAAGGAAATAGTACCTAGGATGGTGGGTTTTATCTGAAACTAAGATCAATGCTCATCATTTCCAAGTATAAAGTAAGTGGAGGCTTTAGGAATTGCTCTAATTTTAATATAATACAATTTTCTAATTGTTGTCCACTCTTTACTGGTTCATGCCTCTGCAGTTATGTTGATTTGGAAAGTCTATATTTGTGAAAGAAATCGTTTAAACACTTTTCTTTTAACTTGGTAATGTGATTATTAGCAGTGAGGTCCATTTATTTATCAACTGGACTACTATAATACTAATTAGAAAGGTCAGTGAATTTTTCAGATCACCATGTACCTTAATACACTGAACCTTCTAACATGTCTAATTGTACTTGTCATACTGCGACGTCTCACATTATATAGGAGGCTATGGTGGAGGGATTTCATTTCTTGATTTAAAATCTAGAAGAGTTATTGTCCAGATTTTAAATGATCTTTGCCTATTTTGAGAAAAAGAAATGGACCAAAGATTTCACTCTTTCTATTTTTCCTTATTAAGTAGAAATTGGAAGGGTAGACGGAGTTTCAAGTGTGGTTTGGGCCACTTCAAAACCCTGCCTTGACATTTTGAACATTTCTAACTATTCTGCTCTTTGAACTGCCTTAGCACGTTTTTAAAAACAATTGGGTCCAGATAGATACTTTTTTAAGTTCTACTCTTTAGACTTAGACTTTATAGATACATTAGTTAACATCATGAGTAATGTGAATAACTATGCTCTGTGCAGTTAATCAAATTCCCACTTTATCTGTGGATTTTGGTGGCGGATGACACAGGACTGATGAGTGATTAACTAGCCAAGAGAAAGGTAGGGTCACAGGAAACACCCCAAATGCCAAGAAGTTGAAATGAGTCCCCCTCAATAAAAATTCTTTGAAGAATATATTTAAATTAGAAAAAATATATTCAGTCATGTGTATGCTTCTTACAGGGGTAGAGTGAGTTTACATAAGCATTTTATTTATTGTTTTAATTTTTATTGAAATATAGTTGATTTACAATGTTGTGCTAGTTTCAGGTGTACAGCAAAGTGATTCAGATATATATATATATATTCTTTTCTAGATTCTTTTCCATTATAGGTTATTACAAGATATTGAGTATAGTTCCCTGTGCTACACAGTAGACCCTTGATGGTTACCTATTTTATATATATTTGTGTGTATATTTTAATCCCAAGCTCCTAATTTATCCCTCCCCCCCCTTTCCCCTTTGGTAACCATAAGTTTGTTTTCTGTCTGTGATTTTATTTCTGTTTTGTAAATAAGTTCAGTTGTATCATTTTTTTAGATTCCACATATAAGTGATTCCATATATTTATCTTTCTCTGTCTGACTTACTTCACTTAGTGTAATAATCTCTAGGTCTATCCATGTTGCTGCAAATGGCATTATTTTATTCTTTGTTATGGTTGAGTAATATTCCATTGTGTATATATACCACACCTTCTTTATCCATTCATCTGTCAGTGGACACTTAGGTGGCTTCTATGCCTTGGCTATTGTAAGTAGTGCTGCTGTGAACATTGGGGTGCATGTATCTTTTCAAATTAGAGTTTTCTCTGGATATATGCCTAAGAGTGGGATCACTGGATCATATGGTACTCTATTTTTAGTGTTTTAAAGAACCTCCATTCTGTTCTCCATAGTTACTGTACCAATTTGCATTCCCACAAACAGTGTAGGAGGGTTCCTTTCTCTCCACACCCTCTCCAGCATTTAGTATTTATAGGCATTTTGATGATAGCCATTCTGACTGGTGTAAAGTATACCTCACTGTAGTTTGATTTGCATTTCTCTGATAATTAGCAATGTTGAGAATCTTTTCATGTGCCTTTTTGCCATCTGTATGTCTTCTTTGGAGAAGTGTCTATTTACGTTTTCTGTCCATTTTTTGATTGGGTTGTTTGGTTTTTTTTGATATTGAGTTATATGAGCTCTTTGGATATTTTTGAAATTAATCTCTTGTCTGTAGCATTTTTTGCAAATATTTTCTTCCATTCTGTAGGTTATCTTTCTGCTTTGTTTATGGTTTCCTGTGCTGTGCCGAAGCTTTTAAGTTTAATTAGGTCCCATTAGTTTTTTGTTTGTTGTTGTTCTTATTTCTATTACTCTAGGAGACAGATCCAAAAAACTATTGCTGCAGTTTATGTCAGAGTGTTCTGCCTATGTTTTCCTCTAGGAGTTTTATATTATCCAGTCTCACATTTAGGTCTTTAATCCATTTTGTGTTTATTTTTGTATATGACATTAGAAAATGTTCTAATTTCATTCTTCTACATGTAACTGTCCAGTTTTCCCAGCACCACTTGTTGAAGAGACTGTCTTTTCTCCATTGTATATTCTTGCCTGCTTTGTTGTAGATTAATTGACCATAAGTGCATACGTTTATTTCTGGGCTTTCTATCTTGTTCCATTGATCTATATGTTTGTTTTTGTGCCAGTACCATACGTTTTGATGACTGTAGCTTTGTAGTATTAGTCTGAAGTCAGGGAGCCTGATTCCTCCAGCTCCATTCTTTGTCAAGATTTCTTTGGCTATTCGGGGTCTTTTGTGTTTCCATACCAATTGTAAAATTTTTTGTTCTAGTTCTATGAAAAATGCCATTGGTAGTTTGATAGGGATTACATTGAATCTGTAGATTGCCTTGGGTAGTATGGTCATTTTCACAATATTGATTCTCCCAATCCAAGAACACGGTATATCTTTCCATCCATTTGTGTCGTCTTCAATTTCTTTCATCAATTACATAAGCATTTTAATAGCCCCTTTGGGTATCTGCTAAACTTTGGTAAGAAGGAGAATTAACATGGACTCTCTCATATTGAAAGGGGACAAGGAAGGGCTTTTTTTGAAGTAAAAGCAATTTAGAAGATTCAATTTAAAAACAACTTTATTTAGACACTTTATGAAGTCCATGTGAAATTTAGAATGCCTATAATAAAGTCTTTGTGTGTATGTGTCATCAGGATTTGATGGACACAATCAGTGTCTGAACTAGCAAAAAAAGGTAGTCAACTATTTTTGGAGTGTCTCATGACCCCAACATTCCTCTACTACCTTATGTCTCCTTGATTTGGGACAGGTTGATGTTTCTTAGATCAGGAGTCAACTAAAAACTCTAAGAACAATTGTTCCAACCACTTTCCTAGTTTTGATTTCAAGAAAAATGTCATTGGTTACACTTGTTACAAAGTAAACTGAGGCACATTACAAATTTTCAAGAGTTTATCTGAGCATACATTAATTCAAATCAAACGGCACCAAGCCAGAAGTTGTTAGGAGAACTCCACCGAAAGGAGCAAGAGGCAAAGAGCAAGGAGATGCTGAACTAAAGCTGAGACCTGATTTGACTGGTGATACCTTAAGCAGTTGCCTTTTTTGGGTACGCCTAGTTGACTGTTTGTGATTGGTTGTTACTAAGTTTCATTTTCTTGGATTCCAGTGCATTGACGTTGGCTTAGGTTTGGGTTCGCTTATGTAGGCTGCCGAGGCATTGGAGACAC
Organism: Mesoplodon mirus; assembly: GCF_964341445.2. Lineage (NCBI taxonomy): Eukaryota > Metazoa > Chordata > Mammalia > Artiodactyla > Ziphiidae > Mesoplodon > Mesoplodon mirus. The sequence continues at coordinate 30,856,006 of NC_138986.1, read as the reverse complement.
CTCAGTCTAATGGCCTCCTTTTTTAAATACTTATAGACACAAGCTATTCTTTAGCATCATTAGAACTATGATTTGCACTATAAATATGGACCAGACTAGAATTCAAAACTATGTAGTATATTGTTCAAAAGTAAACACCATATAACATCATTATTGTGTGTCCAGATATTTCTGTATACCATACACTCAGAACAAAGTTTATTTATTCTAAGAATCTTCAAAAGATCCAGAATTATTAAAACTGTGTATTCAGAAAAGCATATAGCATCTAACTTCCCAATTATAGACCTAGGGATTTAGGTCAAGGAAAGAATTGCAGCCATAAAAAAACTGGAAATCACTGTTATGTGCAGTTGAATGTGAGATGTGGTGATCTTGGAAAAAGGCACATTATCCATGTTTAAAAGACATGGAAACCCTTTAGAACTGTATTTTGTCACCATAATCAAAAGACATAAGTTTTCATCATGTGCTTTCTCCTTATCTTGTAGCAGGAATGAGAAATATTTCTAGGTTCAGAAATTAAAAACTCAAAATCCCCGTTACAATTATGACAGTTTACTGATAATTGAAACAGAAAATTTTGCAATTGTAACTGTCTTCACACATTTTTTTCTTACATGCATCATTGATTGGTTTTTATTCAAAGAAAAAAATAACTGCTTATATAACAATATAGAATATTTCTCACATTCACTTCTTAGAATGGGAGAAAAAATACAAGTCTATTTTCTGAAATTTTGTTCCTGAGATTTTTGTTTTATTGATTCAATGGACTCAACTTGGTGTCTTCTGTAATATGTTTCTAGTCCCTTCACACTGTTGGCTTTCTAGATGTCCTTCTGAACAGGTCTTTACATGAACTATATTTGTTCCTGGAGAATGCAGCATGACCACATAAATTTGTTCAAAATAATGAGCATTCCTTTAAAGGCCAACTGAAGGAGAAAGGTTTTGCTCAGCACATTTTTATCACTGATGTAACTTCCTCTCTCTCTCTTTCTTACTTTTTCTTTGCTCATATAAAACATCACATCTTTCCTTAAGATGAGAAACTCACAGACTAAGAATGTAATGCTTTCTACGTGTCTGGAGGAAATTTTGTCATTTAAAATAAAAGAGCTCTTACCAAGCAAAACAACCTTCCTGAGTATTTGATTCCTGGGACTGTTTGCATTCTTTCCCAGTGAGCTGGAGTGATAGGCCCCAGAACCTATTTATAACAGGCAAGAAGAGCTATTAAACTATTTGGGCTGGGTTAAGAATAAAAGCTGCAGGTGATTGGTTGGAATTTTGACATGCCTCTTTCCAGCAAGCATCCGTTGCCCTTTTGGGGAAGATGTGGCTGTATGTCATGTTTGTGAGAACCCAACTCAGGAACAGCATGCAATGTGAAAATGGAAACAGTTGGATTGAAACCATACATGGTGAAGTCAGAAAGATGCTCTTTATTGAGCTGTTACTGAAATATGCTGGGGTTATTTCAGTGTTTGAAGCATAAATAGAACTTGAGGTACTCTGGAGGATAATGTAAAAGTATGTGAGAGGTCTCTGTGAATTTTCCCAGGCAGCATCTCTCAGCCAATTATATTTTAGCTTTCACTCTGACTTTAGAAAACATTATTCCTGTGCAATAACGTCTGAGCCCTTTGTGAGTGGACACAGACTGCCTTGCTTCTTTAAAGACATGAGAGAGTTTTCTACCTCACACTGTGTTCCTCAGGATTAAAGCACAGAAGCAAAACCAAAAGAAACAAAACCACAGCTAAAACCCCAAACGAGCACAAGAAGACATTGTAAATTATCAATACTGGACAACTAGTGAGAAACTACTCAGAATCATAGGATGTTTGACCTGTGCAGGACACTGAAATCCCATAGTCCAAGCTCTTGTTTAGATGAAGAAAACAAGACACAAAAAAATTAAAATAATCTGGTAACCTAACCATTTATAACAGAACTGGAATCACTTCTCATGGCTTCCTGTCTCCCAGTCCAAGGGTACCCTTCATTGGGAAATGCAAATTAAGAGCAAAAATTACAATGCAAAGCATGTCTACAATGTGTTGGAGCATTGCTAGACTTACACTTGTTGAGTCCGTGTTCCCTGGGCTGTGTAGCAGCCATAAATAAGCCACAGCATTTTGGTATTACAAGTACTAAGGCTCATCTGGTTTGGTTACTCCCAGGGAGAATAAAGTAGCTGGGTATTTTTAGGAACATATAGCCATTCAAACTAAAGGGGGGGATGGTGCTGGTACTGTGAAAAATAGACAAAGACAAAGGTTTAGGCAGTTAAGGAAGATGACTGGTCAGAGGAGACAGTCTTCTCTGCATTTTTTTAGCTCTATTTATGAAGCACTGAGATGTTCTCTTTGAATTATGTAAGCATTTAATACTACGAGAATTGGTCTGTTTAATATAACCAGCCTTCCTAGCTAAATCTTGTTTCCTAGCCAAAGTGTATTGATATATGAGAAATATACTTCTTCCTCTCTATGGGAGTGTTTATTTAAATTGATATTTTGAACTCTCCTGCAGACACAGACTTATGTCTGTGAGAATCTCAGCATCCCAGAAGCACATCCATCTGGAGGGTGGTGCTTGTTACTGGTATCTCATTTTTGTACTGCGGTACAATAACAGAGAGGAACTTTTCTTCTAACTCAACAATGCTAAGCCATCAGACTTACACTAGAAAGCAATTATGGAATTTAGATCAGGTTGTGTTATGAATTTGAGACTTAACTCTGAAAGTCTTTCCTAAGCTTTTCTTTTCAGTACCTTAATGGAGGAAACATTTTGAGAACGAAGGAGAAAGGAAAATCTAGATCAACCTTTTGGTTACTATGGGTTTTTATCTTAGCAGATTTTTGAGCAGATCAAGTGAAATAATTCACATAGAAATTAAAAATATTATTATAGACTTTAAACATTAACTTGAGGAAGTTTATTTTAACTGATAATGTTAAAATATATAGAGGGATAAAATATATTAAGAAATTATAATAATGGCACATATGTTACATTAGCCACTGACCCGAGTATGTGCATTGATGATTTCACATCATCTTTTCAACCCTATGAGAGTAACCATTATTTATGTTTTTAAATGTGAAAATTAAGCCCCAGGAAAGTCATGCAGCTAGTAAATGGCACAGTCACAGATCTTTATGACTCCAGAATATATGCTTCTGGCCACTAGGTTCTACTACCTGAAATAAAACTGCTACTTTTCATGGTATCACACACACACAAAAAAACTTAGAAGATAACTTTGTAACTCTACTGGTCATGTACTAATTTTATCTGGTTCCGATTGGTTTTGTTTGGTTAAGTCTTTTTTTATGAAAGATCTTAGAACATTCAAATTATCCTGTTTTTTATGAAGAGAGATCAGAACAAAGCAGGCTGTCAGCAACTGGCAAGAATCAGTGATTCATGTGAGAGACTGTTATCTTTGTTGATAATAGATAGTGCTGTGCTAAGAGCCCAGTGACAGGAATCTGCCATATCCTGGCTGTGAGATTTATGTAAACACTATTACTGAAATACATTGTCTACAATTCCTTTCTACCTCTAAAATTCTATGATTCTCTTATAGAACCTTCCTTTGGAAGATATTGCATTGTTTATTTAAAAGCCATATGTAGTTTAAACCACAGGAAAAAATAGTGGTATCAATATAGAATTAAACTCACACTTAAGAGTTCCATATTCCATTGAAACGTTTCTCAGAAAAGCAATAGCATCAAATTGAGAGTAAAATGACCAAAGTAAAAATATAGTAATGTGTATCATGAGGCAATCTGATAACTACCAGGGTGGTGTAAGAAGCGACTTATTTACCTAAGGAGAAAGAGTGGTGTGATTTTGGGGAATAGTTTTTGAGCATCTCTCCTCCACAGTCATTTCCAATGGCAGCTTTAGTGCCAGGCTGATGCCCTGGAAATTGTTCAGCATATAGTCACTGTGAGGGTGTTCTGCCTTGAGAGTTACATCATTTCAAACTTAAACCCAATTTTTCTGACTCTACAGTCTGCAACTTCTTTTCACTTTTCTATCATTCTCCTTCTCATTTTACAAATATAGATAGAGTAGAAGGGCATACCTTACTTATCCCTGGTCCCCTACCCACTGGCAAAACTGAAATCAGAACGTAGGGGCACACATTTCTATTAAATATGCTATGATAAGAAGACACCTTTTACTTTGAAATGTTTTATTTTAACACAATAAGGACTTGTGTAGACATGACACTTGAAACTTATCCTACATTTCTGGGTTCAATTACTGCATCAGCCAATTGCATATATGTGGGTTTGTGAACATTGAGTTTGCCCAGCCCTCTTTTTGCCCTTATTCATAAGAGAATTTGAGGTTATAAATAGATCATCACTAGAAAATAAGAGGGTCATTAGGATCAGTTTATAAATGAAGAATACCATATTTTAGTCATTTCTTTACACACAGGAACACAAAGTAAAGCACAGAAACGCACATAAAATTTTTTCTCAAAACACCTAGATATTTCATACATCTTTAGAGCTCAGTCTGCTAAGAACATTTTAGGCCCTCTCATGCTAAAGTTAAAAACCAATTGAGTTAGGAAATTCCTGATTCTTTTAGCAAAATGAGAATCTTGTGACTGAGCCAAGAAGGTAGTTTTTCTAGTACTAATGCCATGTGCAGTTTTGCTGTTGGTGTCACATTGCATCTCAGGGGATCTCTCCCCTTCACCCAGCAGCAATATCTTAATGAAGGAAGCTTGTTCTTAACAAAGAAAACTCAGAGTAGGTTTGAAAATAATGATAATGTTATGTGTATGTTGTACTGGATTTAACTCACCAAGAATTCCACACACATTTCATTTTTAGGATGGGAAATTTCTATTTAGTCTATGGCTTTGTATGTGACTGTAATCCAGTTCCTTATTCAGAAGCTGATGATGGCTTATTTTTGTATCTCGATTATTTTCTTGGTATTTTTGGCCATCCTGTTTAGGCTCCTGCTGTTGGCAGGTGGGTCTCATTAGCATCCAAATGATACAGAATTGAGATGCTTCATAAATGACTGCCCAAGGAGGTTTGAAACATCTTTGTAGAATTTTTTTTGTAAGAGATTCCTGCCACATTTCCCTCAAGCCTTTTTAAAAATATGAATTTCTTTTCATCTATGAGACTAATTTTGCCCATAGTGTATGAATATTACATTAGGAAGAATTCTTTTGTGTATGAAAATAATGAAACTGGAAAAAACACAAACACACCTTTATTACAGGAGCCTAATTATACAAAGCCACAGTTGCCTGTACTTCTCTTTTGTTGCACTTATGATAATGGACATTTTTAAATTTTTGGTTGGTTAAGATTTTTTTTCTGCCTAATATTAAAACTCCATGAGGGCAAGCACCAGATCTGTTTTGTTGAATGCCTAGCAGTTGGCCAATGATCAATTTACTGAATGAATGAATTACTGTATAGAAGACGAAACAACTCCTCAGATAGGAACAGATAGTTCTTCAAAAATAGCAGAGTAGAGGCAGAGCTGTTAATCTAACAAGAGAGGGTCTCAGTTATTACTGAAGTCAGTCATCTTGATAAAAGTAGAAAAAGGGTTTTGGACACAGAGTTCTGTAGCTACTGGGATTTCAAAAGGAGGCTTATTCCCTTGAGGACCCCAAATAGCTCCAACAATGCCTCCTTCTGTGTTGCAAGGGTCTGCTCCTGTCTAGGGTTTTGGTTTTTCAAAGTAGACCTAGTGAAAGGGTCATGATCTAGGCAGGCTGAAGCACAAATGATCATGTGGGCTTAAAAACCAATATTCTGATTCGTTGTTCTTTTTAGTTTGGCAGGTAGAGATGCCTCTTGCAGTCATGAAACTTTTCCTCAAGTGACAATGGCTTGAGAAATCATGAGAACACTAATAACTAATGCACTGTACTCAGTGGTATGTAAGCATTTTTTACCTTCCGGATGGATTAAGGAAGACTTTTTAGAGAAAGTGACCATTACTTGGTCTATAGAGGATGAATAGAGCTCACTAGACGTAAGATGAGTACAAAGAATTTCCAGATAAATGAAAGAGAAACACTAATGGCATGAAGATATTGAAATGCATGATAAATTGTAGGAATGATATTAGTTGTCATGCTTAATTAGTATTTAGGGTGCACAGGCATGTAGGGATAGTTATAAAATGCTGATGTTTAGAGATGAAATTGATAAATTTCTTTGGAATAAGATTTTAAGAAATTTTCTCTACCAAAGCAGGCAATTTGTTTATCATTGATGGGGAACCACCAGAGGTTATTAAAGAAGAGAAAAGAATAATGAGAATTGGGACTTTTTAATTTTTCTATTTTTTCCCATGTATTGTGTTTTAGGATAACACTGGTGATTACCATGGGAAAAGACTACATAAGAAGGGCAAGTGTGAGAGTTTCAGCAGTCATGAATGGCTTGATTAGATTAGCCAGAGATGGCTGTTGTTGGAGGGCTCTGAAAGTGTTCTTTTCATTGATGTGAGTCTTGAATATGAATGAAGATAAGAAGTATGTAATATCAGGCCAAATGAATAACACAGTAGGGTTTTGAGTTTGAGAAGGTGGCTGGGAGCAACATTTAGACTTGAAGTCAGTTCAGAGTAGAGTTTGAGAACATAGCCATGGATTAAGGTTCTAATTTCAGATGGATGAAAAAAAAACCCAGCAAGGCCAGAGTCAGGACACAGCCTGAGAATTATGTCTCTCAATCTGGATTGAGAGGGCAGGTTCACACAACAGCTCTACTGGCTTATAACTGTAGCTCCTAGGCTGCCAACATTTCTCCCTTGCTTTTAGTCCAGCTTCTGTGGTGTGGTTATACAGTACAAGAAAGTGTGGGAAGCTCTTTTGAGAAGACCTCACATTAAAACAAGGTGTTTTTACTCCAGCTGGGCCATATTGGGGCACCTTGTCATTGCAGCATTGAGGAAGAATATCAGAAAGATATCACGTTAAACCTGGGAGTTTGCCATAAATGTAGGGAAGAGTCAGAGACAAAGAGACATACAGGAGGAGAAGCTTGGACACAGATGACCAGCAGCCAGACTTGCTATAGAAGTGAAAGTATCAAAGATGACCCAACCAAGACTGCATTGGTGAGATGCTTCCAGTAGCCAGTGAGAATATGGGCAGGAGGAGATTAGGTCTATTTGAAGTTAGAATTATATGTGAAGACACTTACAAATCAAATAAAATGCAGAGCATATTTGGGAAGGGAAATAAAGTAGGAGTCAATGATTTTTAAACTACTTATGATTGAAATTTAAAATGCTGAAATAAACATTCTAAAGGATATTAATACAACAATGTCATTTTAACTCAAAGAATGTTTAGTTTTAAATATTTGTACAGGAATGTCAAATGCTTTCTGAATGCTTATGAAAAGGAAGAAGTTCCTTTCCAGCACACCACATCACATCTACTACCTGATAGTAGCTTAAAAACAAATAAGACAAAAAACAAAACTACCCCCATCACTACTACCGTTTCTTAAAAAACACAGAGCCACCTTTTATGGTGCATTCCAATTTAGTTAGTATCTTTCTTGCCTTTAATACACATACCTCCAACCTAATTCAAACATGTCAGTCAGTTAACTTAGCATCCAAATAAAGATTGGAGCTGGAAAGTGATTATGAAGTAGAAAAAGAAAAAAAATCCTGGGAAAGTCAAGGACTTCTTAAGAATATTAGAGAAGTGAGCTCATTGAATGACAGAATAAGTAATGGTAGAGTGATAAGCTCAGAAAGCTACATAGGACTGAACTTGTTTAGACTCCAAGTTTATCAAAGTATTGAATTGATTTTTTTGTGCAGGTTAAAAGCTGTCTCAAAAAAAAGCCCCAATTATTTCACTACATTGGAATTTTAGTTTATCTGTTATGATTTGCGGGGGGTAGACCACCAGTTTCCTTGTTATAATGCTGTTTACCCCAATCAGGGGAATTGGGGAATTGGGAAGAAGCAGAGATGGGGAGAAGTACGTATTGTCTCATTTCAATAAGAAGTCCAAAGAGCAAGCAACTCTCTTTCCACAAAGGCACAACCTAAAATAGTTCTGAATTTTTGCCATGTCACAGTTGGGACCCTATTGTAGTTCAGCTTAAATTGGGTGTCCCTCCAAATCCTGGGGAAATTCAGATATCATTACCCTTTTGATCATTATCCAATCAATGTCCTGTAATTTTGGCATCTGAAAATAAATATACTATGTGGAGTAGAGAGAATAAAGACAAATTTTGATATAAGGCCAACCATTTTTTCTGTATTATAGGATTGCAGTATAACATTTTCAAACATGGACGGATTGAAAGATCCTATTAACAATTATACCAGGACAACAGAGGTAAGGAGGAACTGTACTGGACAGATGGGATGTATAGTTAGGTTAGCCATCGAGAAGTGCATTTCCGAGTCTAATATATTATTTCTTTAGTTTTTATATATCTTTTTTTTAACATCTTTATTGGAGTATAATTGCTTTACAATGGTGTGTTAGTTTCTGCTTTATAACAAAGTGGATCAGCTATACATATACATATATTCCCATATCTCTTCCCTCTTGTGTCTCCCTCCCTCCCACCCTCCCTAACCCATGCCTATAGGTCGTCACAAAGCACCGAGCTGATCTCCCTGTGCCATGTGGCTGCTTCCCACTAGCTATTGATTTTACATTTTGTAGTGTGTATATGTCCATGCCACTCTCTCACTTTGTCCCAGCTTACCCTTCCCCCTCCCCGTATCCTCAAGTCCATTCTCTGGTAGGTTTGCATCTTTATTCCTGTCCTGCCCCTAGGTTCTTCATAACCTTTTTTTTTTTTTTTTTTTTTTTAGATTCCATATATATGTGTTACCATATGGTATTTGTTTTTCTCTTTCTGACTTACTTCACTCTGTATGACAGACTCTAGGTCCATCCTCCTCACTACAAATAATTCAATTTTGTTTCATTTTATGGCTGAGTAATATTCCATTGTATATATGTGCCACATCTTCTTTATCCATTCATCTGTTGATGGACACTTAGGTTGCTTCCATGTCCTGGCTATTGTAAATAGAGCTGCAATGAACATTGTGGTACATGACTCTTTTTGAATTCTGGGTTTCTCAGGGTATATGCCCAGTAGTGGGATTGCTGGGTCACATGGTAGTTCTATTTTTAGTTTTTTAAGGAACCTCCATACTGTTTTCCATAGTGGCTGTATCAATTTACATTCCCACCAACAGTGCAAGAGGGTTCCCTTTTCTCCAAACCCTCTCCAGCATTTATTGTTTGTAGATTTTTTGATGATGACCATTCTGACTGGTGTGAGGTCATACCTCATTGTAGTTTTGATTTTCATTTCTCTGATGATTAGTGATGTTGAGCATCCTTTCATGTATTTGTGGGCAATCTGTATATCTTCTTTGGAGAAATGTCTTTTTACGTTTTCTGCCCATTTTTGGATTGGGTTGTTTGTTTTTCTGATATTGAGCTGCATGAGCTGCTTGTATATTTTGGAGATTAATCCTTTGTCAGTTGCTTCATTTGCAAATATTTTCTCCCATTCTGAGCATTGTCTTTTCATCTTGTTTATGTTTTCCTTTGCTGTGTGAAAGCTTTTAAGTTTCATTAGGTCCCATTTTTTTATTTTTGTTTTTATTTCTATTTCTCTAGGAGGTGGGTCCAAAAGGATCTAGCTGTGATTTATGTCATAGAGTGTTCTGCCTATGTTTTCCTCTAAGGGTTTTATAGTGTCTGGCCTTACATTTAAGTCTTTAATCCATTTTGAGTTTATTTTTGTGTATGGTGTTAGGGAGTGTTCTAATTTCATTCTTTTCCATGTCGCTGTCCAGTTTTCCCACCACCACTTATTGAAGAGGCTGTCTTTTCTCCATTGTATATTCTCTTGCATTCCTGTACACTAATGATGAAAAATCTGAAAGAGAAATTAAGGAAACACTCCCATTTACCATTTAACAAAAAAGAATAAAATATCTAGGCATAAACCTCCCTAAGGAGAAAAAAGACCTATATGCAGAAAACTATAAGACACTGCTGAAAGAAATTAAAGACGATACAAACAGATGGAGAGATATACCATGTTCTTGGATTGGAAGAATCAACATTGTGGAAATGACTATACTACCCAAAGCAATCTACAGATTCAATGCAATCCCTATCAAACTACCAATGGCATTTTTCACAGAACTAGAACAGAAAATTGCACAATTTGTATGGAAACACAAAAGACCCTGAATAGCCAAAGCAATCTTGAGAAAGAAAAACGGAGCTGGAGGAATCAGGCTCCCTGGCTTCAGACTATACTAGAAAGTTATAGTAATCAAGACAGTATGGTACTGGCACAGAAACAGAAATATAGATCAGTGGAACAAGATAGAAAGCCCAGAGATAAACCCACACGCAAATGGTCAGGTTTTATATATCTTAATAGCTAAATATAACTTAGATGTATCTCATATTTACAAAGTGTAAGCTTTTGTTCTTCAACACTGTATATCTTCGTGAGAATATTTGGTTTCACAAGCCCTGTACCTTTCATCTTATCAGGAATAAAACTCATGATCGGAAAAAAAAAATAAAGAATTAAAGTAAATAATTGTGAAATAAGTAACCTAAAGACGTCTAAGAGATCACACATGGACAGGTTTTAACTGTATAAAGTAAGTTTAATTAGTCATAGGAGAAAGTGGCCTACAAAGAACTAAGTGGTTCATAAAGGATAAAAAGTCTAATCTATTCATAAATAACAGATTAAACTTTAAGTCAATAACTATCAGAGAAAATAGAAATGAATTATGGTGAGTTTTATTCATATCTGCATCCGCCCTTTAAATATATTTTAATTAAACCGACTTAAGCTTTAAATTCTTCAATGATATCTCAAGTATGAGTTCCTCCTTCAAAAACTAAAGAAAGTCATTTAGCATCACAAGAGGAAGAAGGAAAATATATAATTTGGGTTCAGCAACAACTGGAACCAAAAGCCATATTTAAACAAATATAAACATTGTTCCCTGGGCCACTCTTTTCCCCCAATATTAAAACTGTTCTGCAGTGCCAATGTTGTCTTTCTGAATCTTGTCACTGCTGCATCCTTTTCATAATATTCTTGGTATTTGGAAGAGTGTGAACACAGAGCCCATTAATTGTAAGTCTCCTCTTTGGGAAAGGGTAGTACAGACCAGCTCTCTGCTTTCCTAAAGCAGAGACTATTTCCTCTAAATAGTCTCCCCTCTGGGTTTCTCCTACTCCTCTCCCTGTAGGATGACCCCTCCATCTCTTCACCATTCTGACCCCCTCCTATTTCTTTTTATAGATTTCTTTTTATAAATAGAGTCCTATTTTCCTATTTCTTTCCATCTTTTCTTTGAGACTAATCAATCAAGCATTTATTATATGTAGTTTCCCCAAAATGGAGCAGTATTTTGCAATACTGCAAAAAACAATATATTTTGTTTTTTCACTAGATACATTTTTGTTGAGAACTCACCATGTTCCAGGTGCAGAAATTAGCAGTGAATAAAAGAGACAGAAATCCCTGTCCTCCTGACTCTTATAGGATAAAACAAAGCCATTCTTTTAGGTTCATCAAAGGGTGAAATATATACAAAACAACTGTTTCTAGTACTAAGATTAGGTACCTTTAAGTCATTCCCTGGCATTCATTTTATAGGATATATTATATTTATATTGCATATATATGTAAATTCATAGCAAAGTTTGGGAATAACAATAATAAAATAGGTTCATTTTGTGTGTATGCATTTGTATGTGTCTGTATGTTGTATGTATGTGTGTAATCATCATACACAGTAATTTGCTTTTGGCACTTAATAGATCATGGGTTTTTGTGTTTGTTTTCATCATCATACAAAATATATTTCCATATCAGCACATATAAGTTTATCTCATCCTTTTAATGACTCCTTAGGGACCTTGTCTCTATTGGTAGAACAAATTTTCACTGTTTCAAACAATGCTGCACTAATCTTGCACATGTCTTTTGTATAGATGTGAGTATTCCTATGGGATAGATTCCCAATTGCTAAGTCAAAAGAGACGGTTACATTATATACAGAAAAACACCACCTACTATAGGGTGTATGTCAGCATCCTGAGAAAACCCAACTCAGAGGAAAAGTATGGGTTATAGAGAAAATTGTTCTAATTTATTCAGGATATGGCTGTATTGCCATTTATCAGAAGCAGAAGTCTGTGTTATCTCCTTAACAATGCAGAATAAATGTATAGAACACAAGAAATGATTGTGTACATCCGGGGGATGGGATAAGAAAGGATGAAGAGACTGGGACAGGGGAACTTTTACTTTTACTTTTACCTTCTGTACTATTTGAATAGTTTATAACAAGTAGGTATTCATTTCATATAAAATTAAGTAAATTTTCAAAAACCACGTACAAAAAAACCCCAATATTTTCTCTATATTCTCTCAGTGAAAATCGTATGGCTTCATTCATCTAAGAGAAATGACAGGGACCAGTTGTTTTGGGGGTGTTCTGTTTCTTGTTTTAAGTAAAGTTTAATTAAAGAGCTGCTTCTAAAAACTTTAGGGTAATAGAAAAGAGTCTGTCCAAGTAATCAGCTTTTTAAACAGGCGAATATGAAAAATAAATTTAAATTGCCTCTGAACCCCAATCCTAGTTTTCCCAGCTTAGCTTATAGGTCCTGATCTAACAATTAACACCACATAATTTGACATAATTTCCGTGTGTGTGTGTTGCCAGGGTCGGGGGGAAGGGGGAGAGAGAGGGAGATTTCACAAAGTCTTTAAAGAAGCACTTTTACGGAAAATATATTATTTTGGTCTTTCTCATTATATCCATTGACTGTAGATTATATTGCTAAGATATCCACTGCTGTGTTACTGTATTTATTGGGTGGTTAGAAGATACTAAGAAGTGAATCATTTTACTTCAATGAGAAAGATCAGGTGAGGCTATCAAAATCCAGGATTGGTACCAAACTAACTTGCCCCACCCAGTGTATTATATCCCAGACATCAATAACTGTACATCTCAGCCAGACCTGCCCTGCTCAGAACGCAACCTGCCTTCACCTTCACCCCACACCCCTACCACCCCACATTCTCACTAGATATCACCCCTCTGGGAACAGCATCTAACTGATTTTCTAAATTCTCTGAGCAGGGTACACAATGAGGTGTAAATGGCCTATTTACCTCTTCTAAGGAAAAATCAGTCTTTAAAAACGACTTCCCCCCCGAACCCGAGGGTGGGGGCAGGGGTGGTGGTTGGGGGGGAGGGGGCAGAAACTGCTATAAGACAAGACAGTGCCAGAATTAAGAAGAATGGAGGTGAGGATTTCAGTCAGCATTGCTTGTTCTTGGGAGGGGTGACATTATTCTCTCCAAGGCCTACTGTTTTTGTACTTAACACTGCCATTTCTAATTCTCCTATTTTCCCTTGTTTAACTTTCAGCGCCTTTAGGAAAACAGATTGCCATTTTGATCATGTTGATGTTATTCAGGGCTGTTTTCAGGGCCTTGTTATCTTACTTTTGGCTGCCCTGCATGTATAATATATCAAACAAATTAAAATCCACCCGTATCCCACATTAAATGTAATTTATACTGCAGTTATAAGAGTAGAGTTGGAGTTGACTAGTTGATGTAATGTTGTTTTTTTGGTAGACATTTAATTAAGTATTTATTAATTTCCATTTTGCAGCTTTCATTTTGCAGTTTGGAACCAATACTTTTTTTTCCCCAGGTTTCATTTATTTTTGTAGACCTTTAAAAATCTTACAGTACATTGGCACTGGGCTCTAATGAGTAATGGATGAAATGTCCTTGATGTCAATTTAATAGATGAGTGTATTTTAAAACTTTTTTCTATAAATAGACCCATTTAGAATATTTTGCCTTTTTAATAAATATGTGGGTCTTTTTTACAACAAACTACCTTCTTGAATTTTCCTGTATCTTCTAATTATCTAATTTTTGAGAAATTCAAGTACTTTTCTTTACAGATGATTCTCTTCGCTTTCATATTTTGATATTTAATTTCTAAAGTTACTGTCCTTTTATTTTAAGGCGATTCCTGTAATTTGCTATTCAATGCCCATTCTCTGAAACAATGATGTCCAGAGTTGTCCCTTTCAAAAATTAGGGCTCTGCCTTTTTTTTCTAAAAAGATACTGGATGATGTCTGGATGATGACACCTCCAACCCCTTGACTGTAGTAGCTCCTACAGACACTGTGTGTGTGCAAGCTTCCCCTACATATTTCTGCAGACAATAATACTTACTAACATCTAAATCGCAGTGCACCATGCTGCCCCATTTTGGAAAACGATGCATGGAATGTAACTGCAGGTTTCTCTGAAAAGAAATCCAAAATCAGGATGCAAACTTTTCAAAACATTGGGCACCCTCAAGTCAGAGTTTAGAATTTCTCATGTCCTTCAAAGTTGGGGAGCACTTTAGTAGAGTCTGCACACTGTTCTTAGGTTGCTTGAGAAACTTCTTCCCTGTGGGTTCTTGGTAAACCTCCATCTCTCAACTTACAGAGACAAAAATGAAGTGCTTTTCCTTCTCTGATCTGTCTCATATTCCACTTGATGTCATCTGGGTGAAATGCACTTCCATATTGTTTCATTCAGTGGAAAATAAAGGCCTCATACCAGTCTAGTTGTTTTGCAAGGAGAGAACATTTTCTGTGTCAAAGAGGGTGACACTTATTAAAATCAGTAAAGTTTCAGTACTTGCATCAGGAAAACCCATATTTATATCATTAAACCTAAAGCTTGCCTTCTGATACAATGTTTTGTGGCCTCACTAAATTATTGCAGTACATTTCAGGATGGCTCAAAACGGCATGAAAAACATATTAAAGAAAACTTTTTTTCTGTTTCTTAGAGTCCTGAAGGCAAACAAAAATTGTACTTTTATTCTCCTCCACATTGCCTTTTTCAAGATTTCAATTTTATACCTTTGATGTCTTCAGATGTCTGTAGAGTCAGAGTCCTCTTATTTGGAAAACCTGAAAACAGCATTGCAGCACAAAATCTTGCTCATACTGTCCACCCTAAGAGGATGCCGTGGAGTTCACAGTGACAAGAATGTTGTGGAATGCTAGCAAAGGAGCAAAAACAGTGTGTCCTCTACACACATTTAGAAAACTAGAGGTACAGAGGACATGGCGTACTTCTTATTAAAGGCTTTGAAAAACACCACACCTCAGTAAACATTCCTCAGGAGCTGAGGAAACACTCCGGTCAATGACTTACCTCAGATCCCTCAAATCTGGTTCGTGTGAAGCAGACAATAGTACAGACACAATGCCAGACTTGGAAGAGGGAGAGCCAAGGACACGCAAGCACACTCTTTGAGCAAAAGCCCAGTGTCCTGGTTCGGGCACTTTGTGTTGTGCTGGCAACCCAAGAAGCATTTGAGATGTGCTGAGCACACATTGCTACGTAACCAGGTCTTAATGCTTTTTTCTGCTCCTAAATAAGAGACTCAGCAACTTCCTCCTTTTTTGGTCTTCAGAGCTCCCAATGGGGCTCCCTTTGTACATCCACAGAGGCCAATGCAAATCCAGCTGCTCCTGACACTAGTTCATTCTCCTCCCTCTAAGTTTGAAAATGCAAGTACCGCCCTCTGTGACAGTAACCAAAGAGGACCAAGTATTCAGCTTATGGTGGGAATGCATACTGTCATTCCCTTTTGTTTCCTAAATGTTTCACCTGAAGTATCTTTTCCGTTGGGAAGAAAAGAGCTACTAAGAAGATTCCTAGAGTTTTTGAAAAGGCAAGCAATTTTCCCAGTTCATTCCCATGACAGGAGGTTTGCACTAAATTAGCTTCCCTTCTTATTTGTGAAGCAAATACTCTCCCTTGATGACACTTTCCTGAATTACAACCTGTTCACCTCGCTCCAGCCCCTTTAAACAACCCTAGTATCCTTGAGTGAAACTATGCTGGAGTTTTGTAGAAAGCTAAAGAAAGCCCCATTTCTGTCTCTCATAGGAGAGCAGTGGTCTCCTATGCAGCTCCATAGCCATCAGAAATCAGAAATATGTGGGGAGCTACAAAAAAAGACAGATGCTTGGGCCCCATTCTGAAGATGCTCATTTGGTAGGTCTTGATGAGAACTTAGTATCAGTGTTTTCTTAATTCTTCATGATCCTAATTCACAGCATGTTTGTTAACGAACAATTGAGATCACTTTTGGTTTGTCTACTCCCCTCGTCATTTCTGATTTCCCTGTTTCATGATATATCTGCATATCTCAGCTTCCTCTGTCTCGTCACTTGAATCGATGACATTTTTCACATGTGCCACCCCAACTTCAGCCTCTGCCCCCCCTCCTGGACATGACTCATGCTTCCTGCTATTCTGGTCCTGGTCCCTACTTGGGCCCCCCTCTGCCAGGAAAGGATAGTCAGAAACTAGCAACCAGTGGGCAAGGTCTCCAAAGCAGGGCACTGAGCAACTGCTTGATTTGCCCCACTTCAAGGAAGGCTTAAGCTAATGGCTTTATCAAAAGTATTTATGAGTGATACATTAAAAAAATAATTACATAAGGAGACCTCCACTCTCCACCTTGGGCTGCAAAAAGTGCATTGTCCCTGGCTGTGTCTTTGCTCTGACTTCCAAGGTGAAAATATAAGAAGGATGTAAGCTAGTGGTACCTCTAAGTAGCTGTCACGCTCTGAAGGAGGACACACACAAGCAGGCAAAGTGCAGAAGTTATTTGTGATTATATGAAGCATGGTTCCAAAAGATTCAGCCACACTGGGGACTGCTGAAGATCAATAGCAGCATATACTGACCTGAGAAGTCACAATCTATGCTGGAGATGCTTATTTGGAGGCAAGTTACCAGAGCCCCTCAAAGGTTAGGAGCAAACAAATAACGAGAACAAAAACATTAATTTAGGGGAAAAAAAGGATAAAAATTAGCCAAACCAGGATGGAATATATAATACTTTAGAATTCCAGGCTACAGTTGTATGGCAAAATGTCTAGTGTGTATTGGTAACTTTGGTACATATATATTGCTAATTCTGAAGATGGAAGGTCAGCTAGAAAACAAAATCCTTTGGGTACAAATTATGTTTATTCAATGTTTTGAAACAGACTGCAAATAGTTGGAAAAGATCCTATGTGTAAAAGTTTGAGTTTACTCTGCACATTTCCCAAAGAAGGCTCTTTGAAGCTCAGGAATTTCCTCCAGAAGAATGCACTGAGCTGATATTCTACAACTATGAATGGGACTGAATTTTATCACAGTCTAGTTGGTTGAGTGTCAGTAGATGACCTTGGACAGACACAATGTAATGAGCCTAGCAGTATTCTTTTTTAATGGGTCAGATCTTCTGCCTTTATTTTCTGCCAGTTTCCTACTCTTTTTTTCAGTTCTAAATAGTGATATTATATCCTTTAACAACTCTCTTCCAGGATATATTCTATATTTTTGTGTTTTAATATAATTTTATTAACATATACTGAAAAGTGCACAAACCATAAGTGAGTTATCACAAAATAAACACATGTAATCACTACCCAATCAACAGAATATTAACAGCATCCTAAATATTCCCTCCCAAACTGCCTTTTAATACCATAGATTAGGTTTTGCCTGTTTTTGAACTTTATATACATGGAATTATACAGTAATTCTATGTCTGATTTAACATTATGTTAGTTCGATTAGGCAATACTGTTGGGTGTACCAATAGCACATTCAATTTTTTAAAAATAAAGAATATTCTCAGATGTGTAATATGCAAATATGTCTGTCAAAAGAAGACAATCTGAGATGCTATTAAGACCAAAGCATCCTTTATTTACACCAAACCCGATTCTCTCATTTACTTTACCTGTCTGACTCTTCTAGGTGCATTTTAGCCTTTATGTTGAATCAAATATAGAAAATATACAGAATGGTGCCTATAAGTATACAGAAAAGTAATTTTCATCAACTAAATATATCTGTATAACCCCTACTAGGATAAAAAGCAGAATATCATCAGCACCCACAAGAATTCCACTTTTTGACACCTTCTAGTCACTACTTACCCCCAAGGATAATTACTATCCTGATTGCTAGCAACATATATTAGTTTTGTCTACTTTTATATTTTGTGAAAATGACATCATGTGGAATATTCTTTTTGCCTAGCTTTGTTTCTTTATTATGATGTTTGTGAAATTCATCTAATTTTGCATGTAGTTATGGAATACTCATTCTCATCACTATGTGGTATTCCATTATGTGAATGGACCATAGTTTATTTATCCATTTTACTGTTAGTGGGCATTCTGAACAGCTTCTGTCTGTGACTGTTAGAAATAATGATGCTCTGAACATTTATTTTGGGGACGATTTCATGCATTTCTGTTGAGAAAATTGACATCTAGTGGTGAAATTGTTAGGTCACAGAGTATACTCCATTCAGTTTTGGTGGTTACTACCGAAGAGTCCTCCAAAGTGATCTCACCAGTTTATATTCCTGCCATCACTATTGGAGAATCAGTTCTGTAACTTTGCCTACATTTGGTATTGTCAGTCTTTTTAAGTTTACCTAGTCTAGTGGGTGTCCAGTGCTCTCATTTTGCTTTTACTTTGCATTTCACTGATTATTGTTGAGGCAATCAATTATTCATGTGTTTCTTGGGTATTCAGATATCCATTTTATTAATGTGCCAACTTATTTTATAAATTAGGCTCACTGCCTTTTTTTCTGATTTGTAAGAGTTCTTTATAATTCTGATATAAGATCATTTGTGGGATAGACAGATGTTGATGTAAATGCAGATATACATATATTTGCCTTTGCACTCTCTTCATAGTCTTTTGATGAAGAGAAATTTCTAATTTTAATGTAATCCAATTTATCAACTGTTTTCTTTAGGACTAGTGCCTTATGAGTCCTGTTTAAGAAATCTTTGCCTGCCCCAAATCCTGAAGATATTTTTTTATGTTTTCTTCTGGAAGATTTATTGTTTTATCTTTCATATTTAACTCTACCAAATACCTAAAGTTGATCTTTGTATGTAATGTGAGGCAGGAGTCAAATTTTATTTTCTTTTTCCATATGCACACCCAGATGGCCCCACACCATTTACTGAGAGATAGTACATTGCCCTCTGCTTGGCAGTGCCACCTTTATCAAAAGCATAGTGACCATATATGTGTGTTTATTCCTGGACCCTCTGGTTTCTTTCACTGCTCTATTTATCTATCATTACACTTTGTCTTTATTACTGTTGCTTCATAATATGCTATAAAATCTGATAAAGTAAGTCCTCCAACTTTTTTTCCCAAGAATATTCTAGCTATTCTTGGCCCTTTATATTTTCATATAAACTAATGTATTGTCTGGATGCTCTGTGGATCTATTTCTATTGCCTGATTATTTTTTCTTGGTTTTCTGTAAAAATTATTCAGTGTCTTACCATTATATAGAAGATAAAGTCCAAGTTCTTTATTAAAGTTTGTTTGCATTTCCGTGATTACTAATGAGGCAACCAAACAGTCCTAAGTTTCACGAATATTCAGATATCCACTTTTGTAATGTGCCTATTCAAATCTTTTGACCATCTTTAAAATTGGACTATCTACCGTTTCTGATTTGCAAGAGTTCTTTTTTTCAGTAAAGACATATTTGTCTTCACCTAGTTCTCTCTCCGTCATTACCTACCAAACTTTATTTCCCAATTTGTAGTACTACTATACTCAATTTGTAATATTACTTATAGTTTAACTGTACACATGTTATTTTGGATATTCTGCTTTTTACCTGGAATACCCATACCATTCCTTCTTAAACTGGCCAATTCCTACTCACCGTGCAAAACTTAGTTTAGGCCTGATTTCTGTTCAGAATTTCTTCCCAAAGGCATTATTCTTAGGATGGCTTTTATGCCACTCTGTGTTTGTCTTGGAACTTACTATATCAGTTATCTTTTTGTGTGCCTGCCCTGTTTCATGTGTCTTTTTCATATCTGTGCACCATCACTTTACATATTTTCTGCCTCATATTAAGTATGCAATTCACTCTGCATGAATGGCAGTCTCCAATCTAGACAATTCTTGCCCAAGAGCAGCTGCTGAATAGCTTGAAGTTTTATTTGTGTATTTGTTAGAGTTGTTTTCATGTTTGACACTAATTTTTACAGCCCAAACAATTGAGTGATGTTACCCAATAATAATACATGAGACTTTATTGTGCTGAAGTCTCCTGATTTTCTAAAGTGGCTTTGGCTACTTTTCCACGGGGAAACGCTCACTTAAAGCACTTAGCAACTTCCTCTTTCTGGCCTTCCGGGTTTCTGTTTGGACTCCCTTCTTGATCTGCATAGGCTAATCTAATTCTAGCAGTCCCTCTAAAGAAGCTTGGGCTATAAGTTTATAGAGACTCCTCACTTGGGGAGAATTAGAGTTCTGCTGCCTTGGAACATTAAAGCTCTTTCAGGGATTGCCAAACAGGAGAAATGCTTCAACCAACATCTAATTACGAATGCAAATGAAATGAATAACTTAACCTCCCACTTTTACTACATTCAAACGATCCCCAACATGTTTCAGTGCTGTTCTAAAGGCTCCTTTATGCAAATGATTTGTATCTTTCATCAGCCCCAGTGGATGGGATTGAAATCCTAGGTAAGAACAAACTGTTTCTGATGACTTTGACGTCTACGAGATGTAATGTCATCTTTTCTGTGCAGGTACAGTTCTTAGCATAAGTGATATTTAGCTTGTGTGTCCGCATTGGGGTGGGGAAGGGGATCCAGTAGGAATAGACTGTGCTGCCAACCAGAATCAGTTGTTTCTTGTAGTTGAACTGGTTTCTCCCAAAGAAGTGTTTCATTGAAACGTTTGCTTCAAAATGACTCTGTTCTGATGCAGTGAGGAGAGGCTTCCAGTTAAAACATTTAATTAGCTCCCAATTTAGACAGTCAGAATGATCAGTCAGCCAGTGTTTTGGAACCTGAGTTTGTACATTCCTTGGGATTGGTGAGTCTTGCCCAGCGGATGTGGTCAATTGTGAATAGTTTGTATGCAATTCACATCACAGAACTGATTTTTCTCCAGTCAGTCCCTTGAAGGACAGCTAGAAAGGGATTAGGAAAAACTTGGGTGATATAAAGATAATATTTCTCTGTCTTCTCCTTAATGTCCCCACAGAAGCATCTAGTAAGAATATCTCCAGTCTTAGAAGTTGTAGAAGCTAGGAAGTGTATATGGAACTAAAGCGAGCAGAAATCTGGTTTAAACTGGTTAGATTGTTTTCACTCAATTTCAGGGTAATCATGACCTGGGTAGTGGTTTTAGATACACTGCTTTTTGAGTACGTTTTTTTTTTTTAGCTAATACAAATATATCGCTATGCTAGTGTGTGTGTGTGTGTGTGTGTGTGTGTGTGTGAATATACATGCCGTATATCTGTGAAAAATTCAGTTCTTCAGTCAAGCTAAACTTCCTGTTTATTTCCATGGTATAAATCTACTTCCTTTTTCTGTCTATACCACAAGATAGGAAGCTCTTACCCAGATTCTATACAGGAGTTATAAGTTTGCCTAAAGAGTTTGTAATTCTTTGCTGAGAGAATGCCTTCAGTCTTTCCTCCCTTCTAGTCAAGGGGCCCTTGAGAAGATGGGTCTTTTTTGATCATTTCCAACCTAACTCTTCTTCACAGAACTCCAATCTCATTAGTCATTTCTCTAATCCTAGCATTTAATGTTCTAGAAAGAGCAAATAGCATAGATTTCTGCATGATATTTCACTACTATTTTTTGACTATGCCCTTTACTTACCCAGAATGCCCTTGCCCCGTCTTCATCTGTGTAACATCAAAAATGTTTTTTCTTCCAGGAAGTCATCTCTAAACCCTCTTGAGGCAAGGGCCTTTCCTCTGAGTTCCCTTCTGCTATCATGATCATCACAGTGCCTGGCTTGGCAGGGTCTCAGTGCGTGTGAGTGAATGCATCATGTTCACAACCTATGTTGAATTATATCTTCAGTGTGTCTCTGTTTACTAGATGATGAGCATCTTGAGATCAGGGACTGTATTTTATTCATATAATTCATATTTGTATTCCTAGAGTCCAACTGAAAATCCAGATAGAATATGGGAGGTGCTAAATAATTGATAACAGAACTGATAGGAAACGTTTTAATACCTTGAAAACAACTGGAACTGGGCCCCCTCCAGAGAGCAACATAATTTCTTTGAAACATTTCCCCATGTCAGAATTTCCCAAGACGCTGAAGCCAAAAGCTCACAGATAAACGTGCGGCCATGTATCACACAGTCATGTCCTCCTGTCTCTGGTTATTCAGCTGGGGAAAGGGAAAACAGCAGTGATTTGCAAAGCATTTTTGCTAGTAGAGACAACAATGTCTTAGAGCTTCAGGAGAATGGCATGATCTGATAAAACATGAGTGTAAAGAAGGTTTTTATGAAGAATAATTTATAGGAGGAAGTCTTGCTAATGTCCAGTATTAGTAGGGGAGAATCAAAGCAGAAATAGAAGGTAAGTGAAGGGTACTTATCAGTGAATCATTTGAACAGTATTATAACAGTCGGCCAATTCAAACTCTATGTTTTCTTTTCACATTTCATTGTTTTTGATCCAGGCTAGTGAGTTAAAACAAGAGAGCTAAAAACACATATGTGGGCTAAATAACACATAATTGTTTTGCTATATATGTCTCATTCATTCAGAGCCTATTTTTATACAGTAAGCTTTGTGAGCTTTGTCATTGGCAATGAATGCCTAAGTGGAGTGTAAAAGATAACATTCTTGGAAAGCTTTTTGAGATATTTTAGTCTCTATTTCAGAAATTAATATGAATAAAAATGAGAATGCTTTATCTAA
The DNA here is from genome assembly GCF_964341445.2 of Mesoplodon mirus. Taxonomy (NCBI): domain Eukaryota; kingdom Metazoa; phylum Chordata; class Mammalia; order Artiodactyla; family Ziphiidae; genus Mesoplodon; species Mesoplodon mirus. The sequence goes on along the minus strand of NC_138986.1, from coordinate 30,833,089 downwards.
GGGAACCGAATACCTTTGAAGTATATATATTTAAATGATTTGGAAATTTGTTTCTTTGTTCTTAATCATGCTGTAAAATAGTAAGAATTATGTTTCCTCAGATTCTAAAATGTAATATTCTACTTACTGTCAGATACCCAAAATAGTGTTGGAACCTAGGACCTACAGAAAATAAGCATGGAAGGGGATGGTTAAAACCAAAAACAAAATAGTCTAAAACAAAACATTAATTACCCTCGAAGAATAAGGTCTATGGGAAAGCTAACAGCTAGGTAAGAATAAGCTGCTAAGGCTATCCTTACAGTGATGTGGACACAAAACAGGATTTGACCATATAAATGATCTCATCATATTTTTTCTATCTTGTGTTTCTGGGTTATTACAATGGGCTACCTACCATTATTCTGAAAAAAACAATCCTACTTTTCACTTACTTGCATGGGAAGCACAATTATTCATAGGCTGGGAATATCTTTGCAGAAGCTTGAAAGTAAATACATCAAAATACCCAGGACTACTTGATATGCTTAGAAAGAAAGAGTTGTTAGTTTCCGTCCATACAAGTTTTGGCAAGTCTATTACAACACAAACCCAGGTTTTGACTTGTGTTTCAGTAAATTCAGTAAATGAGTGAATTTACTCATACTTCATACCTATTAATATGCATTAGCTGAAAAACAAGATAGCTAAATAGAATATACTTTGGCCTGATCTTCAATAAACTTGAATTATTTTCTTAAGTTTATGACAGATTCACTCTAATATTGTGGGTAGTATTTAAATATACAAAACTGAAGTGGTCATTAAGTTGAGAGATTGCTATAGTTTTTGAAAATTTCTCCAAGAAATAGTACTTCTAAACACAATTTAAGTAGACTAAAAATAAAGGGATCGCCTTTGCTCATTTTGGTAACTGTTATAAGTGGCACATTTAAAAATTTACTCCAGATGGTTATAATCTAATGACACAGAACACTACATAGTATCACTGAATTTAGAGAGTATATTTTATATCTCTGTGCTCTGAAATATTACCCCCTTGGACTGCTGCCTCCATTTGTCCTTTTCCCATTTTCCCACTCCACTGTTGGTCCTGCAGCTTTGGAAAAGAAACCTTCTGATATTATTTCACATGCAGTTTCCACTCCCCCACCTTCCAGGCAGCACTGGCAAAATCACAATTCTTTTACCAGCAAGAGAGAGTGAGACTTCTCCCCATGTAAAGACAGCTGAGAGCTCTGGCACATCCTTTGATTGCCTGAAAGAGGTGGAAGGTTATTTATATATCTGTGGTCTCTGTGCTTGGAAGTGATGCCGTACTGATGCTGTTCGTCACCTGAGGGGGTTGAAGCGGTAGTACCAGCAGGATGAGAGGATGAGGCATTTTCTACTGACTTTGCAGAATGGTGAGGACTGGCCTTGGTTTTTGAATGTACTCTTCAGGCTTCTACCTTCATTTTGTTCAAATTGGTTCCGATTGTTCAGATTGAGCCACTCCACTGCTTGTTGCCAGCTATGTTGGTCAGCTGTCATGAGGTTACTGTCTAAAGATAGTGGTTCTTAAATGTTTGGCCTCAATATCCCTCTATAATCTTAAAAGTTACTGAGAGTCCTAAAGAGCTTTTGTTTATGTGGGTTCTATCTATTGCTATTATTTCTGTTAATATTAGATATCAAAACTAAGCAATGAAAAAAATGCTTAATGATTGATTCATTTAAAATAACAATCATAAGTTCATTACATACTAATAACTTACCTTTATAGAAAATAACCATATTTTCCAAACTAAAAAATTAGTAAGAACAGTGACATTTTTACATTTTTGCAAGACTCCTTCGTGTCTAGATCAATAAAAGAAGGCTGGGTACTCATATCTGTATCTCCATCTGTTGTGATTCGTTGCTTTGATTCAAGTTTATGCGGAAAATCTGTCCTCACACAAATAGGTAGTAGTTGGAAAAGGGAGGGGTATTTTAATAGCCCTTTCAGATAATTGTCGCTATTCTTCTCTGACAGAAATCAAAAAAGTTAGTTACAGTGTGGAATCTTAAAACATATCAATGAACTTTCATACTCTTACTTTAAAATCCACTGAGCTGTCCTATATTTTGACTGTATCTTTATTCTGCAGAATCACACATATATCCTTTGGAACATATTATTAGTTCACTAAGTTTTGCCGATCATACAAATGTTGATCTGTTTTATTATTTTATTTGTATACAGATGACATGTATATTAAAACATTTAATATCACATACCATCTCACCATCTGTCTCATCAGAAGTCTTAACATGTTGGAAAGCTGTCAAACTCAAAGTGACAGATTTAAGTTTACCAAAATCCTAATTTTCACTTTCACTCAAATTTTATCATGGGTATCAAAAACTGTCAGTTGTTTTCTCTAAGGTAATAGGATAACTTCAATTCATTTTTGAGAAAATGTCTGACAAACCAAGTTTAAATAACTATAGTTTGTCTGTCAATCATTTTTCAAAAGAAAATCATGTTCCGTGAAGAAAAGCGGTTAGTGCAGCTCTAACTCGAAAAGATCACAAAGTGCTTTTCCTCGAGACAACCATCATATTTTAGCAGAAGAGCAATGCGCTTAAAGGTTGAACTTTAATAACACTAATACTTTTTACTGTTTCACCAAAAGCATCTTAAGTAAAACTGAACTTTTTAAAAACTGCAAGTGCACGGTAGTGAGGAGATGATCACTACTAGTATAGTTTGAGGCCACTGCCCTGGAGTCATGCTACAGCACAAGAAGTTTTAACCCTGTTGCTTTTGCACTGAGTAGGTCAACACAATGTAAAAAGCAAATAATATTAATATTATAATGAAAGTAATTTTTACATTGCAGACTACTACAAGGTTTTCTGGAAGCTTAGGGGTCTGGGAACCACATTTTGAGAAGTGATGCTTAAAGGTATCTTTTGGTGTGACTTTGTATTTTTTACATTCCCTTTCACTTGCTTTTGAGCAATACAGCAGCTTTTCAGAGGACATTTTCACTCAATCTATTGCCAGCCATTTTTCTAGATGCCACTGATTACTACTGCCATGTTACCTGAAATCAATTTTGCCCATCCACATGGTTGATGCAGAACTTCAGAAAGTCATGGAAGTAAAGGTTATGTTTAAGGTTGTAAGAATTTAATGAGAAGATATCTGTAAAGTACTTGCCCCAGGGCCTGGCACTTGTTAAGACGCCAGAGTCTGTTTTGTGCAGTAGGCCTTCAAGAAATATTTCCTGTACTTAGTCAGGCTTTCGGGGGAAAATTATGGGGTCTAGGCATCTGTGGGATATCCAAGAGTAGATAGATATTTGGGGATGTGTACTTTATGCTCTACATACAGGACTGGAAATATATAGTTGGAGCCATCAGCATATAGATCATAACTGAACCATGTGAAAGGATAAGATTGTCCAGAAAGAAAATATAATGGGTAAGATAAGGGAGCCTAGACTTAAGTACAGAAGAACACCAAATTTAATAAACATTCAGAAACATTAGGCCCACAGTGAGACAGAGGTAGCCTGGCCAATATTCTTTTGATAAATTTTATTGATAAATCACTAAGCATTACTCACCCTGTATCAAACCTTGTGATAGATCCTCTAGGGGAAAAAAACCCCACACAAACTCTGATTATTAAAATGAGGTAAGAGCAGTAATTACAGGATCCTTGTGACCCAAACTGAAGCATATCCTGAAGCCATTTCAGTATTTTCAGGTTTTTATCAGGAAAAAAAATCTCATTTAAAACTGAGATTAAATAGGGAAAAGATAAAGAGAGGACTATGGAGTTAGTAATACAAAGGGTCCAAAAGAGGAAATAATAATTAGCCTGAAAAGATGACAAATTATTTCATATTCTTTGGAAAGAGACAGCTAGATGACAATGGTTAATGAGCTGTCAAGTTACAGCTGGCTTCCTCTGGCACTTTCTGGGAACCCTCTTAATCCAGAAGGGGATGGGATGGGCACAATGGCTTGGCAGAGGTGAGGCTGAGCAGATGGAGAATCCCTTCACAAGAGTAATCGTAACAGCTTAAAAGAACACTCCAATACAACAAAAAGAATAAAATACCTAGGAATAAATCTACCTAAGGAGACAAAAGACTTGTATGCAGAAAACTATAAGACACTGATGAAAGAAATTAAAGATGATACAAACAGATGGAGAGATATACCATGTTCTTGGATTGGAAGAATCAACATTGTGAAAATGACTATACTAGCCAAAGCAATGTACAGATTCGGTGCAATCCCTATCAAACTAGCAATGGCATTTTTCACAGAACTAGAACAAAAAATTGCACAATTTGTATGGAGACAAAAAAGACCCCAAATAGCCAAAGCAATCTTGAGAAAGAAAAACGAAGCTGGAGGAATCAGGCTCCCTGACTTCATATTATACTACAAAGCTACAGTAATCAAGACAGTATGGTACTGGCACAAAAACAGAAATATAGATCAATGGAACAGGATAGAAAGCCCAGAGGTAAACCCACTCACATATGGTCACCTTATCTTTGATAAAGGAGGCAAGAGTATACAATGGAGAAAAGACAGCCTCTTCAATAAGTGGTGCTGGAGGACCTTCAAGATGGCAGAGGAGTAAGATGTGGAGATCACCTTCCTCCCCACAAATACATCAGAAATACACCTACATGTGGAACAACTCTGACAGATCACCTACTGAATGCTGGCAGAAGACCTCAGACTTCCCAAAAGGCAAGAAACTCCCCGCATACTTGGATAGGGAAAAAGAAAAAAGAAGAAACAGAGACAAAAGAATAGGGACGGGACCTACACCTCTGGGAGGGAGCAGTGAAGGAGAAAAAGTTTCCACACACTAGGAAGCCCCTTCACTGGTGGAAACAGGGTGGGGGCAGGGGGAAGCTTCGGAGCCATGGAGGATAGCACAGCAACAGGGGTGCAGAGGGCAAAGCAGAGAGATTCCCTCACAGAGGATCGATGCTGACCTGCATTCACAGCCTGAGGCTTGTCTGCTCACCCACCAGGGCAGGTGAGGGCTGGGAGCTGAGTCTTAGGCTTCGGAGTTCAGATCCCAGGGAGAGGACTGGGGTTGGCTGCGTGAACACAGCCTGAAGGGGGCTAGTGCACCACAACTAGCTGGGAGAGAGTCTGGGAAAAAGTCTGGAACTGCCTAAGAGTCAAGAGACCATTGTTTCAGGGTGCACAAGGAGAGGAGATTCAGAGCACTGCCTAAACGAGCTTCAGAGACGGATGTGAACCACTGCTATCAGCGTGGACACCAGAGAAGGGCATGAAACACTAAGCCTGCTGCTGCAGCCACGAAGAATCCATACCTCCCCTCCCGGCAGACTGTACAGCCCACCACAGTCAGGGTCCTGTGGTCCAGGGACAACTTCTGTGGGAAAACACATGGTGCACCTCACACCATTGCAGAGTCACGCTGGTCTATGCCGCCACAGCCTTGCCCCACATTTCATACCCCTCCCTCCCCCAGGCCTGAGTGAGCCAGAGCCCCCTATTCAGCCACTGCTTTAACCCCCTCCTGTCTGGGCAAAGAACAAACGCCAGAGGGCAACCTACATGCAGAGATGGGACCAAATCCAAAGCTGAACCCCAGGAGCTGTGCGAACAAAGAAAAGAAAGGAAAATTTCTCCATGCAGCCTCAGGAGCAGTGGATTAAATCTCCCCAATCAACTTGATGTACCCTGCATCTGTGGAATTCCTGAATAGACAGCGAATCATCCCAAAAGTGAGGTGGTGGAATTTGGGAGCAACTGTAGACTTAGGGTTTACTGTATGCGACTGACTAGTCTCTGATTTTTCTGTTTATCTTAGTATAGTTTTTAGTGCTTGTTATCATTGGTGGATTTGGTTATTGGTTTTGTTGCTCTCTTCTTTTTTTAAAATATTTTTATTTTAATAATATTTTTATTTTTATAACTTTTTTTTTCTTTTTTTCTCCCTTTTCCTCTGAGCCGTGTGGCTGACAGGGTCTTGGTGCTCTGGACGGGTGACAGGCCTGAGCCTCTGAGGTGGGAGAGCCAAGTTTAGGACATTGGACCACCAGAGACCTCCCGGCCCCACATAATATCAATCAGCAAGAGCTCTCCCAGAAATCTCCATCTCAACGCTAAGACCCAGCTCCACTCAACGACCAGCAAGCTCCAGTTCTGGGCACCCCATGCCAAACAACTAGCAAGACAGGAACACAACCCCACCCATTAGCAGAGAAGCTGCCTAAAATCATAATAAGTTCACAGACATGCCAAAACACAGCACTGGACTCAGTCCTGCCCACCAGAAAGACAAGATCCAGCCTCATCCACCAGAACACAGGCACCAGTCCCCTCCACCAGGAAGCCTACACAACCCACTGAACCAACCTTACCCACTGGGGGCAGACACCAAAAACAAAGGGAACTATGAACCTGCAGCCTGCGAATAGGAGACCCCAAACACAGTAAGTTAAGGGAAAAGAGAAGACAGAGAAACATGCAGCAGATGAAGGAGCAGAGTAAAAACCCATCAGACCAAACAAATGAAGAGGAAATAGGCAGTCTACCTGCAAAAGAATTCTACGATCTAAAATCTTGGAAATAGAATGGAGAAAATACAAAAAAACGTTTAACAAGGACCTAGAAGAACTAGGGAGCAAACAAACAATGATGAACAACACAATAAATGAAATTTAAAATTCTCTAGAAGGAATCAATAACAGAATAACTGAGGCAGAAAATGGAGAAGTGACCTGGAAGATAAAATAGTGGAAACAACTGCCACAGAGCACAATAAAGAAAAAAGAATGAAAATAATTGAGGACAGGCTCAGAGATCTCTGGTACAACATTAAACGCACCAACATTCTAATTATAGGGGTTCCAGAAGAAGAAGAGAAAAAGAAACGGACTGAGATAATATTTGAAGAGATTATAGTTGAAAACTTCCCTAACATGGGAAAGGAAATATCCATCAAGTCCAGGAAGCACAGAGAGTCCCGTACAGGATAAATCCAAGGAGAAACCTGCCAAGACAAATATTAATCAAACTATCAAAAATTAAATACAAAGAAAACATATTAAAAGCAGCAAGGGAAAAGCAACAAATAACATAAAAGGGAATCCCCATAAGGTTAACAGGTGATCTTTCAGCAGAAATTCTGCAAGCCAGAAGGGAGTGGCAGGACATATTTAAAGTGATGAAAGGGAAAAACCTACAAACAAGATTACTCTACTCAGCAAGGATCTCATTCAGATTTAGTGGGGAAACTAAAACCTTTACAGACAAGCAAAAGCTAAGAGAATTCAGCACCACCAAACCAGCTTTACAACAAATGCTAAAGGAACTTCTCTAGGCAGGAAACACAAGAGAAGAAAAAGACCTCCAATAACAAACCCAAAACAATTAAAAAAATGGTACTAGGAACATACATATTGATAATTACCTTAAATGTAAATGGATTAAATGCTCCAACCAAAAGATATAGACTGGCTGAAAGGATACAAAAACAAGACCCATATATATGCTGTCTACAAGAGACCCACTTCAGACCTAGGGACAAATACAGACTGAAAGTGAGGGCATGGAAAAAGATCTTCCTTGCAAATGGAAATCAAAAGAAAGCTAGAGTAGCAATTCTCATATCAGAAAAAATAGACTTTAAAATAAAGACTATTACAACAGACAAAGAAGGACACCACATAATGATCAGGGGATCCATCCAAGAAGAAGATATAACAGTTGTACATACTTATGCACCCAACATAGGAGCACCTCAATACATAAGGTAAATGCTAACAGCCATAAAAGTGGAAATCAATAGTAACACAATAATAGTAGGAGACTTTAACACCCCACTTCCACAAATGGACAGATCATCAAAAATGAAAATATATAAGGAAACAAAAGTGTTAAATGACACATTAAACAAGACGGACTTAACTGGTATTTATAGGACATTCCATCCAAAAACAACAGAATACACTTTCTTCTCAAGTGCTCATGGAACATTCTCCAGGATAGATCATATCTTGGGTCACAAATCTAGCCTTGTAAATTTAAGAAAATTGAAATTGTATCAAATATCTTTTCTGACCACAGTGCTGTGAGACTAGATATTAATTACAGGAAAAAAAACTGTAAAAAATACAAACACATGGAGGCTAAGCAATACACTACTAAATAACCAAGAGATCACTGAATAAATCAAAGAGGAAATCATAAAATACCTAGAAACAAATGACAATGAAAACACGATGACCCAAAACCTACGGGATGCAGCAAAAGCAGTTCTAAGAGGGAAGTTTATAACAATACAATCCTACCTCAAAAACAAGAAAAATCTCAAATAAACAACCTAACTTTTCACCTAAAGCAATTAGAGAAAGAGGAACAAAAAAAAGTCCAAAGTTAACAGAAAGAAAGAAATCATAAAGATCAGATCAGAAATAAAGAAAACAATAGCAGAGATCAATATAATTAAAAGCTGGTTCTTTGAGAAGATAAACAAAATTGATAAACCATTAGCCAGACTCATCAAGAAGAAAAGGGAAAAGATTCAAATCAACAGACTTCAAAATGAAAAAGAAGTAACAACACTGCAGAATACAAAGTATCATGAGAGACTACTACAAGCAACTATATGCCAATAAAATGGACAACCTGGAAGAAATGGACAAATTCTTAAAAAAGCACAACCTTCCGAGACTGAACCAGGAAGAAACAGAAAATATAAGCAGACGAATCACAAGCACTGAAATTGAAACTGTAATTAAAAATCTTCCAACAAACAAAAGCCCAGGACCAGATGGCTTCATAGGCGAATTCTATCAAACATTTAGAGAAGAGCTAACATCGATCCTTCTCAAACTTCCAAACTATAGCAAAGGGAGGAACACTCCCAAACTCATTCTATGAGGCCACCATCACTGTGATATCAAAACCAGACGAAGATGTCACAAGAAAAGAAAACTACAGGACAATATCACTGATGAACATAGATGCAAAAATCCTCAACAAAATACTAGCAAACAGAATCCAACAGCACATTAAAAGGATCATACACCATGATCAAGTGGGGTTTATCCCAGGAATGTAAGGGTTCTTCAATATATGCAAATCAATCAATGTGATACACCATATTAACAAACGGAAGGATAAAATCCATATGATCATCTCAATAGATGCAGAAAAAGCTTTGGACAAAATTCAACACCGATTTATGATAAAAACCCTCCAGAAAGTAGGCATAGAGGAAACTTACCTCAACATAATAAAGGCCGTATATGACAAACCCACAGCCAGCATCATTCTCAATGGTGAAAAACTGAAACCATTTCCACTAAGATCAGGAACAAGACAAGGTTGCCCACTCTCACCACTATTATTCAACATAGTTTTGGAAGTTTTAGCCACAGCAATCAGAAAGAAAAGGAAGTAAAAGGGATCCAGATCAGAAAAGAAGAAGTAAAACTGTCACTGTTTGCAGATGACATGATACTATACACAGAGAATCCTAAAGATGCTACCAGAAAACTACTAGAGCTAATCAATGAATTTGGTAAAGTTGCAGGATACAAAATTAATGCACAGAAATCTCTTGCATTACTATACATTAATGATGAAAAATCTGCAAGAGAAATTAAGGAAACACTCCCATTTACCTTTGCAACAAAAAAGAATAAAATACCTAGGCATAAACCTACCTAAGGAGCCAAAAGACCTGTATGCAGAAAACTATAAGACACTGATGAAAGAAATTAAAGATGATACAAACAGATGGAGAGATATACCATGTTCTTGAATTGGAAGAATCAACATTGTGAAAATGACTATACTATCCAAAGCAATCTACAGATTCAATGCAATCCCTATCAAACTACCAATTGCATTTTTCACAGAACTAGAACAAAAAAATTGCACAATTTGTATGGAAACACAAAAGACCCCAAAGAACCAAAGCAATTATGAGAAAGAAAAGCAGAGCTGGTGCAATCAGGCTCCCTGACTGCAGACTATACTAGAAAGCTACAGTAATCAAGACAGTATAGTACTGGCACAAGAACAGAAATATAGATCAATGGAACAGGATAGAAAGCCCAGAGATAAACCCATGCACATATGGTCACCTTATCTTTGATAAAGGAGGCAAGAGTATACAATGGAGAAAAGACAGCCTCTTCAATAAGTGGTGCTGGGAAAACTGGACAGCTACATGTAACAGAATGTAATTAGAACACTCCCTAACACCATACACAAAAATAAACTCAAAATGGATTAGAGACCTAAATGTAAGGCCAGACACTATAAAAATCTTAGAGGAAAACATAGGCAGAACACTCTATGACATAAATCACAGCTAGATCCTTTTGGACCCACCTCCTAGAGGAATAGAAATAAAAACAAAAATAAACAAATGGGACCTAATGAAACTTAAAAGCTTTTGCACAGCAAAGGAAAACATAAACAAGATGAAAAGACGACACTCAGAATGGGAGAAAATATTTGCAAATGAAGCAACTGACAAAGGATTAATCTCCAATATATACAAGCAGCTCTTGCAGCTCAATATCAAAAAAACAAACAACCCAATCCAAAAATGGGCAGAAGACCGAAATAGACATTTCTCCAAAGAAGATATACAGATTGCCAACAAACACATGAAAGGGTGCTCAACATCATTAATCATTAGAGAAATGCAAATCAAAACTGCAGTGAGGTATCACTTCACACCAGTCAGAATGGCCATCATCAAAAAATCTACAAACAATAAATGCTGGAGAGTGTCAGTTCTCAATACATTTATTTCCAATGTTATTTTTCCTTACATGTGTGATTAATAAATATTAAATTTTTCTAGACTTTAAAATGATCAGTTGTGTCTATCTACAATTGCTAACTTATATGTTAAAGCTTAAGACTTTAGTTTTTGATTGACAGTCAAAGGATATAAATTTCCCTTTAGTTTAGTTTAGGGAAATAGTATTCCTCTAAACCTATTTGAACCCAGCCCCAAACTTTTAAAAGTCTTGTGCTATGACATTAAGGTGTTCGGAGCCTTGCAGTTTTTACAATACTCATGATTCCATAAAGAAAAGTCATTAAGGAATCACCAAATCAATACTATTATAATAGTAATTTCAGGTTACATTTCTTTAGTAATAGAGAGTTTTGCAGTCTACTAACTAGGGGATTAGTTTCTAGGAGAAAAATGCAGGCTCTTTCAATTTATTGTATAAACTTGTCAAACTTAGAAAAGTACATCTAAGAATTATGAGTACTATTGGTTAACTACATAGATTTCAATTTACAATTTTTTTTTAAATTATAAAAGGCTGTAACCTTTATGGCTTTGTTTTGGCTACTTATACATACCACTTTGAAAAAAATAGATAAACAACATGTTGCATAACCAAAATTAACAAGAGTGAACCTGACCTGGTTGCATTAAATCTTTGAGATTCATCTCTGTTTCCATTAGTTACTCCATTTTCATCTACTCTGTAATTCTGACTTTTACCCCAGTCCAGACCTCATGATTCATCTCTGATCCTATTCCAACCTTCTTCAGATGTCTGCGAGGAAAGGACAAGATAAAATTAGGTTACCTCTACAATGAGAGCAGTACACTCTCCTTAAGATCAGAGTTGATGGATATCTCCAACGAACAAAGTGACATCTGTGAGACCAGTTTCTTATTGATCTCCTGCTCTTCTCTTACTATGTCATCTTTGGCTCTGTTGTTGGCTCTTTTTCACTACTCACCCCAATAATATTGGTGCTTTCCATCCTCACCTATTCTCCTGAGCAGTATTCCCCATACTCATAGCTTCAAAGACTGTACACTAATGACCTCCAAATCTCTGATTTCTCCTCTTCAGGTCACATGTTCAGGTTGCCTATTGGACATCCCATTGGATAATCTTTAAGTAACTCAAACCCAACACGTGCTGAAGTGAACTCCTCACTTTCTCTCCATATCCTCATAATTATCCTTTCCCTCTCAATTCTGTTAAAGACTCTCAAAGTCACCTACTCATAAGAAGGATTGTATCTGTTACAATGAATTTGTTTGTAAGTAATAGAAAACATTGATTCGACTGGTTCTAATGGAAAAGAGTTTATTATCTCACTAAATAAGAAGTCTAAAGTTAGAGTACCTCATGGCTGGTTAGTTCACTGTCACAATATCATCATCAAAGACCCAGGTACTTTCATCTCTCTGTGTGGCCGTTCTTGGCATATGTACCTCTTCTGTAGGCTAGTTATGAGTTGACGTCAGCAATTCCAGATTTCGCATCCTCAAGACAATATCCAGGGGCAGAAAAAGGCTGTGCTTCTTCACTGTGACTCTTCTTGAGATTAAGACACTTTTTTTCCAGAACTGATTGCCTACTCCTTGCTTCCAGTGTGGAAAAGAGAAAATGGATTTGGTAAATACATAAGTAGTTTTTATCTCAGTTATGTTATTAAACCATAATCATGATTGGAGACTCCTGCTTCCCTCCATAATGGAGTACCTGATAGCAGACTTACCCTCCTGCCATAAACAACTAGAAAACTGGTTAAAACATGTAACATTAGCAACTGGAACTGGATAATAAGTAGCCAGAACTGTGGTGTCCCACAGAAGGAAAACAAATAACACAAGCCCAGGAAATGTCCTTGTTTTCTACCTAAAGGCACTTATCGAACCATGCTCCATGAAGCAGGAGCCCAAACAGAGCCCCTCAGTTTCACTGAGTTGGCGAGGTAGAGACTGGAGCTGAGGGAGGGAGAGACAAGTGGAATTTGCAGGTAGACCCCCAGTGCGTGAGCAGAATACTATGCTGAGAAGGACCTTCACCTTTCTGCATTGGGGTCCCTTGAGTCTGTTGCTGAATATTAATACTAATGAATAACGAGGATGTGGTACATATATGCAATGCAATACTGCTCAGCCATAAAGAAAGAATAAAACAATGCCATTTGCAGCAGCATGGATAGACCTAGAGATTTTCATACTAAGTGAAGTAAGTAAGACAGAGAGAGACAAATATCAAAGGATATCGCTTACATGTGGCAAAATTCATTTTTGTGTCTAAAATATGACACAAATGAACTTATTTACAAAACAGAAACAGACTCACAGACATAGAACACATACTTATCGTTACCAAAGGGGAAATGTCAGGGGGAGGGATAAATTAGGAATTTGGGAGCAACATATACACCCTACTATATATAAAATAGATAAACAACAAGGACCTACTCTATAGCACAGGGAAGTATAGTCAATATTTTGTAATATCCTATATGGGAAAAGAATCTGAAAAAGAATGTATATATATTCTTTAATTTCAGGTACACTTTGCTGTACACCTGAACGTAACACAACCTTGTAAATCAACTATACTTCAAATTTTTAAAAAACTCCACAAAACTGGGCAGAAAACATCCAGATGACAGGGAAGCTGTAAGCTGAACAATTTCTAGAGCTTACATGTAACTCATGATTGGGGTAAAAATTCATCTGTCTTTACTTCTCTGAAGCAGATATAGCAAGTTCTTTTACTCAGGCTATCAAGAGTCATGTGCTCTATATCCACAGAGTGTCAGTTCTCAAGACTGAATATTGTGTTGTAAGCTCTTGAAAATGACAAGCCCCAACTGTTTTTTATGTTTTTCTGGTCTCCATCCTTAATCCTTGCTTACCCATTTGAGCATAAATGAGGACAGGCAAAGACGACAAGCTGGGTTGAGTTTCATGGTTAACTCTGAACTTCCTTAAAGGATCTAAGCAAATCACAAGTTGATGCAGTTGATGTACTTAAATAAATGTGACGCACCTCTCCAAGGGTCTCTAATTCTGGCCCATGCTGAGAGCCACGTGCAAGGTCATCCAGCTGGTGAGAATAAACAACCATTCAGGGCTTTTGGCTTTCTGTGTGTGTGAGTCACGGAGGGGTCCTTGTTGGAGTGTTAAGAAAGATCAACACATGGCAGCTTTCTAAAGCCTGTTTCTGGAAACCTAGCAGGAGGGAACAAGGAGCCATTGTTCTGAGCCTGTAAAATGTTAAGAGACTGGAGTGTGAAACGCATGCATAGGGAAGACCAACCTTTTGATGGATCAGAAATTGAAAATGATTGTAATTAAACTGAAATTAAACCAGTGATGACAGAGGGATTTTGGGGTGAGAAGATACAGTGGCATGAAAGCAAGAACACAGGGGTTAAGATCAAGGAGATGCCAGGTTCAATTAGATCAGGAATTCTCATAAGAAAACAAGACACTGGAGGAAACCTGGTTTCTTCTGCAGTAGACTTGACCATGGCCATGAGAAGAAAAAATAATGTTGAAGCTCTTTTGCTAGAAGTGAATCTACAACTCTGTTCCTACATGGTAATGGCCACCTTGATAATACAACATAATACACAGAATTACCAAATTCTTATCTGAAAATGAGCCTTATAATAACATCCTTTTGGGGAAGTTTGTTCATGCTTTAAACCTTTTTGGATTCTACACATCCATGAAAACACTTGAGAAATCACCTTTGAATAGTAGTGCCTTTACATGCAAGTAAAAGGGCCAATGCCCTTGGCTCTTCATCTCACAGATACGTGATAAACAAGATTGGTAAAGAAACATGGTGCCCTTACCATTGACCCAGTGCTGACATAGCACACCTGGAACCCTAAATGTCTGCACCTGTGACTGACATTGTTCAGGCTCCAGGGAAATGCTTCTGCCTGTCTTGCGCCCTCTGTCCTAGATAAAGTGATTGTATCTGGGTCACTATTACCATTGAAGAGAGACACTGCTTTGGAGTGGATTTGAACAGCAGAAACCCTTAGGTAAGAGAAAATATATTAAATAATTTATCAAATCCCTCCTCTCAAATAATATAAACATATCCATTCTTTCATCAAAGTGTTGTTTCCCATGGTATGAGCAACCAGTTTTCATGCTGTGCTTTTTTCCAATTCATGATTCTGGAGATACTCACAAACTAGTGTGGTATTCATAACAGTTGCATATGGTTACTGTGGAACACTTCAAAATGTTAAAAACTTCATACTATTTTAAAATTTCTATACTTATTTTATCAGTCATCCAGGTATCACTGGTCACCCAGACATGTGCAATAAAAATTAATATGCTTATCTTTGATAATTTGCTAACTTCCAGTCATATAAATCATATATTTATACTTTGTCATTAGGACAGTTACATATAGCAATGTAAGAGAATAAAACATATTTTTTACAGTGTGTTAGCTTATTTATAACTTAAATATTAAGACATATGGTAGGATGACCTCCAATTTCACTCCTAACTTGAGCCCTGCACTCCCCAGCCTGACCACACTTGACCCAGTACTATCCAAGCTAGCAGAGTTAGGTAACCTGGCTTACTGACATCTCAACAAGGAAAGGAAGTGTTGTCCTTTTAATCTGGCAATAACTTTCTGTGTACTCAGGAAATATTGTTAGTTGCCTTGGACTCTGGTGATATCGTTTCCTTTCTAAACATTTTCTTTTCTGGAAAAATCAGTCATTTTTATGTTCTGTCTCTGACAAAGTTTTGTCACTGAAATTTCCATGCTTTGAGTTGCAATACACAACATATGCAGAATAAATTCTTGTCCTGCGTAGAGAAAGGCTTAGGGAAATGCTCACTTTTCAAAGGTCACTCCTTACCATCCACAACACCTCTCATTTAGCGGGACTTTAGAAATATTGTTTTATGAGTTGTGTGCAGGAATAATAAAATCAGATGATAAATTACAAATATATGCTTATAAAGAGTTTACCTGGGTAAATAAACCAAGATAATGAGAAAAGAGAGAAGTGATGAAATGTTAAATCTACCTTGGGAGCAGATGTAGTGCCCAGGAAAAATTTTTCCACAATACTAAAAGCCTCTTAGAAGTCCTGTGTTTTATGCTGAAGATATGTTTTAATATAAAATTGTTTTTAAAGACACCATTAAGTAAAGTGGGTGCTCCAGAAAAGTGCTCCCTACTGACGCTATAACTTGAGTAAGCTCTGTCATTGACTCTCACCCAAAACCCCCTGGCCACAGTGTGAAAAAGCACAAGCTTAGGGGATCCTTAGCAGATCCTAATTATATGCTGTTCATCGTATATATTCGGTGTGAAGAGTGGCTTTTGAAGAATAAATTCTTCTTCAATTCAAAAAAAAAATACTAAAAGCCATCTATTAGGGTGAGTTTCCCAAAGTAAAAAGAATATAGTGATTGTCTTCAAGGGCAAATGACAACGATGGGCCCCCATCTTGAGGGAGAGTCCAACAGCTAAGATGGAAAGTTCAAGCCTCCTGCTACTGCTTTTTATTTTACTAATGAGATGATCAAACCTTTGAATGAACCATCCAACAAGATGCATCTCAGCTAACAAGATAATTCCCTGAGATTCCAGGTTCCAGGATGAGTGCCTCTTCTCTCTCCTCCTGCAAGTCCAGAACTACTTGGACCTATCCTGCTGCTTGATTTTTACTCTCAGTTATTTCTTAACTAGTCTTGGGATAAAGACTTATGCCTTTTCTTCCGAGAAGCTAAAGAATCTTTAGCAGCACTTTGAAACCAAACTCAATAAGCCTTGCCCTTAAAACCATAACTTTGAGAATATCACTGCTAAAGACTCTGTATTCATTCCCAACAAGCCTTGTAAATTTAGGATAAACCACTTAGATAATGATATCTAAACTTTAAGAGAAAATACCATACATACTTTAAAAATATATATCGTTCTTCCTAAAGTGTTGCTTGAAACACAGTATGTCAATGAAGTAATGAAGACTGGTTTCTGGTGGACTTAGTAGCATTAGATGTACTCATATACCCAAGATTTTTCAAAAGTGGTTTAAAATTAATTTCATTTTAAGAAATATTTGGCAGAAGTTCACGTCATCAGGCCATAATTACAGACATGCTCCCTTAAGTGTCTATATACCAGACTCTTGATTTCCATGATGCCATCTTCTGTGTAATAGAGAATGCCATCAGCTTTGCTTTGTTATTGTTTTCCTATTTTTAATTTTTTTTCATAAAGCCCTTTAGACTGAAGACCCCATTATACAATTGTCAAAGTGAAAGTGATCTTTAAATAAGATATGTGTTGCTGTTTGATAGTTTCTCCATAAAATTGGAATCATACATAATAATGAAAATCAATTATCTATTCACATTACTTCCTCCTCTTCTGGGTTTCAATACTAAACCTCTTATTTTCTCTTACTGTCTTGTCTCCCTTTCTCTTAAGCTATTTTATACATTCATTAGTTTTCTGATTCTCCAGTATATATCTCTTTCTTGAGCATTAATTTATCTGTTCCAAGCTATTTCATAGGCATTTCTATTTATTTTATTTTTTTCCATCTTGACTTGGTTCTCATTTCCAGAGCTTTTCTCCAAGGGTTCTCTGCTTTCTAATTTCTTTATGTTGATGAAAATCCATGTGGCTGCTTTTAGTGTGGTTGTCACCAGCACTGAGCCCTTTCTGCCAATTCCATCCCTTCCATTTCTTGCCCCTTCACTGTTCTGATCGATGTGTTTTTACCCATAACTTCAATGGGGCTATCAAAACTAATTAATCTGCTTGACCATTTGACTACCAAAAGCCTCTAGATTGGTTCTTTCTCCATTATCCACCCAAAACCATATAAGATTTAACAAACTAGGTCCCCCAGCTAAATGAAAGTATGCTTCTATATTTTCCTAACTCAAATATCTTATGAGCAAAAAATACTTAAAAAATATTTTTGATAACTAGGTTATCATGTCTAGGCTGACTTCACCAATCTTCACATTTTGTCTTCTCTTCCTTCCAAAGAGTTACCTTCACTAAACAAATCATACTCTTCTCCAGATATTCCCTCTGGTAACTCCATTTGGAAATGAACTGGTGAACCTCTCATTCCTCTTTAATCCTCTCATACACAGTTCCAGTCAACAAATCCTTGATCAATTTTTATGCAGATTCTCCTCCTTCACCCTGGGAATGGAACTGGGAGGAAAGAAACTGTCTTGTGTTGCTTTTTTACTTGGAAAATTTATTTATTTTTGTATTTATTTTCCTGTCCCACTTCACACATTTATCCCCCCTGCCACCCACCCCTTTCAGGCAGATTTTCCATGTGTCAGGGCTCCAGCCCAAACCAATACCACCGCTCATCTGTGATTTCAAAACTGCAACTACCACCAGTGAAGAAGCCCAAGTGCCACCAATGCTACAACTTGTCTCTTGTCAGACTTTTCTATAGACTTTGGTGTATGCAAGTCTTATCTCTCCAATTAGATTGTAAGCCCTTTAGGACAAGCACTGAGTCTGTTTCTTTGATTTTCAAACCAAATGCCCTACCTGGTGGGTAATAAAATCAATTGAGAGAGCCATCACCAGCACTAAAAATAGATAAAATATAAGCAGAGAGAAAACATTCCAGTGAATTTCTCATAATAAGAGAGAATTGTTATGGGGAAATGTTTCAGTGTGTGTGCACTGCACTACAGTGTAAGGAAACAATAGATACTTGGTATTTGGTCATTTAAGTTATTGAAAGAGTTGAGGAAAGATTTGGGAGAAGCCCGTCTGTGAAATTATAAGGATCTTCTTGTGGCTTTTGGTCTTCGGCCCATCAGTCTAAGAGTGGGGTCTAAACATTCCCTAAGGTCACTTGCTTCAGGAGCCTGGTTGAGCACCCCCTTCCCTTGTTTGGAACATTTGGATGAACCACAGACCCCCTGAGGGAATTTATATACTGATGTAAGCCTCAGAGTGAACACACCCATAACCCCTAATATGGATTTTCAGTCACCCAAATGGGAAGTTAATTATTATTGACATAAATATAAGTTCCACAACCTTCCATTTATTTTAGCAAATGTTCATGGAGTGCCTCTTCTGTGTCAGGGTTGTATGGACTGAAGATACAGAGTTGAATCAGACACAGAATACCCCTTTGAAGAAGACCTTATGATTTATTGCAGGAGTTGGCAAACTAGAGCCCATGGGCCAAATATGGCCTAGAGCCTGGTTGTGTCAATAAAGTTTTATTGGAACTCAGCTAGGTTCATTCATCTGTTTTGCCTACAGCTGCTTCTGTGTAGCCACACAGCGTTGAGGAGTTGTACCAGAGAACATACAGCCCACAATGCCTAAATAGTTAGTGGAAAATATCTATCAAAAGCTTGCCAATCTCTGATCTAGTAAAACATCAAAATTTGTATACAAGAATATATCTTTCTGTGAGATTTCCATATACAAAAGTGACAGATATATCAAAGGGAATATAATATTTTCCATATTTTAATGATGAAATAACATAGATGGTACAGTCTTAAGAGGATTCAAGTGGCTCTTTTTGAAAACTTAGTGAGAGAAAAACATTATGATCTCAATGAAATGACATTTCATGTTTTTCAGTCTTACACATCCATAATCACCCTGCCCAGAACTTGGGTTTCTGATTGTGAAGTCCCGATACTTTCACAAAAAATTACAAAGCTATATCAGCTGAGTATAAGATCAAGGATTGCCAATGGCCTGCCCATTAGCTGGGGGTGGCCCATCATCATCATATGCTTGGCTCTAAAATTTTGAGAAACATTCATTTGAGAAATTCACTTAATTTCACATTAACATCTAGGTCTCCCGAGTCTCTTGAGAAATCACATTTGGCAGCACGCAGCCTTCAGTCCTGCATGACGACAGCCCACTGGAGCCGAAAGGCAGCTTCCGCCCTTGGACAAGGCATTCATGCTGCAGACTTCCCCAACCTCTGCTGCTCCGAAACATTTCCCTGACTCAAGATGAAAAGTCAGTTGCTGTTTATAACTAGCTTCCACTGTTATTTTCCACAGTAAAGAAATTTCTCTCTAACTATTCTGTTTTAAAATTGTTATAACAGGACTAACCAAGAAGATGGTATGTTTAAAAAAAAAGTTGTCTCACGTGTTTAATATGCAATCAAAAGGTATGCAACCTGCAGGTACTTGACAGATTTATGCTCTTCCCTAGCCAGTGTGGAAATGGCGATTTAGGACTAATATCTTACACCCATCACAAAAACAGAGCTGAAATGTGCCTTAATGCACATTTCCAAAGAGGTATGAGCTTGCCCCAGCTGTATTTAAGATAAACTATTACAGTTCGGAGAGAAAATGTTAGAATTTACATATATCTCCTTTTTAATTTGTATTTTATATATTTTGTAAGTTTATAATATAGTTATAAAGCATTACATGGATACACACACACACACACACATCTGGACAGATATTCAAATTTGTTTTAGTGACAGAGGCATGTGATCAAACTAGCTTGTTGCCTTTAGGAATCCAAGACATCACATCCAGACCTTCATTATACAAATAAAGCACGTGAAGCCCCCAGAGGTGGGATGTTCTGGTCGGAGGCAGGGGTATGTAAGCAAGCAACAGAGGCCAGATCTCTCCTAACTCTCATTCCTGCACCATTTCCACTACTCCACACAGCCTGCTTTCTTAACGGACACGTCCTTGAGAAAATGAGACCAACGTGGTGATAAATAAGTCCCCCGAAATAGCTGGGCAACTTGTAGGAAACTGTCAGACTTCTTCCTCCAGCGTAGCACAAATTTCAACGGGTGGTACCTAGAATAGTTTCTTTTTGTGTGTGAAAAATGGCATCTGATCAATTTCTCCACTGCCAGTAGAGGCCGCCTGCCGTTGCGACGTTCTCATTGGCCAGGTCTCATTGGCCAGCATCTGCCTTCTTTTCCTGTGGAAATAAAATATAAGGGCAGGAGAAAGGACATATTTGGTAATGTTACGCTCCTCAGCTTCCTGTTCGGGGCTGTCTCAGCTGCAAAATGTCAAGGGAAAAAATATCCCTCCAACTTGGAATGAATTCCAGACAGACCCTGATGCCTGCAAATTTGTCAGAGGGAGCCAAGTCCAGAAAGGCAGAACATGAAGAAGGTTCATTATTCGGCTTCAAGAGACTCAAATAATCAGACACTCTGGTATTTATGATTTTCCCCATTTCAGATGGTCTGTAGTTCACATCATTCCCCTCCCTTTACCACTGATTCTGAGCTTCCTTTTAAATTAAACTTCAGCAGTTATAAAAAGACTCTCACATTACTTGTAAGCCACAGCACTACTGGGAGACACTGTTCGTACAGGGCTGTTTAGGGCTGGGGGAGGGCAGCTCTTTTTGAATATTAGTCTGGGAAGGGCAGGAAGTCAGACTCACTTCACCTTGACCGTGCCACAGTCCTCATCTACTTCTGACATCTGTGCCAGAACTTCCTGGCACTCACAGCATTTGATATGATTGTCTTTACTAAAAAGCAGTATTTCATTCCATTGGCTTTCTTTTTCACGTTAGCTTTTATTTTCATCAGGGGGCGTGGAACAACCAGAAAGTTTATCCTGACACTCCCAGTTTGTGAATATACCATCAGGGTTATTTGTAAGGTTGAGTTTTAGGGGGTCTTAGTCTTTTCTTGGCATTCAGCGCACTTTCTTTCTCTTGTAAAACCATTGCCACATGCGGGCAAAAAGGTAAGGAAAGAGAATTTGTAATCCAAATCTCATTAAATTGCTACATACACATTTTCCCTTCGACATTTTTGCCTTTCATTTCTAAATGCCTTGGGCTTTGTTTATACTTGGTTACCCTAAATCCTTATTTGGGTTCTCCAATAGGCACAAAGGCATCCAAATATCAGTTTTAGCAACTGGTGGAAGTGCCCACACGAGGCATGGGGTGTTCAGTCTTGACATGTGGTCTCCATGAATAAGGGTCTTCTTTTTTTCTTTTCCTAAACTGTCCAGCATCTCAACTCTGGTTTTGCTTCTCAACAGTTTAAGTTTTGTGCTACTTCCATGGTGATCAACTGTTAGGTCATAAACATCAGATTGTGGCATCACCGAATGAGTCAGTGGGAGGAAGCTGGTCTGGAAATGCAGATGAAAGTCTCTGTTGACAGATGGAGGCCTTCTTAATCATGGCCTGTGTGGGTAAAGGGAAAGCCTTGCCAGGTCCACCCCCGGCATTGATTCACAAAACTGGGACGCTCTGGAGGAGGCTGGGAAAGCCCATCCTCAGGGAATTCCAGTTTTTCCTCTTCCAGGCCTCTCACAGGACACCCACACAACTAAGGGGAGGTGGGAAGTGAAAAACGGAGCTCTTTCTGGTTACTTTTTGAGAGTCAGCAAAGTAAACCAGCTTGCTTTTTCTTTTAAAAATCCTGTACGGTTCCTTCTTAAACAGCTTATAGTGTGAGCATTGCCTATTACTTGGTGCATTCATTTTTGATAAGGTTATTATTCCGTGTTATCTACCTGGTCTATAAAATGTGCATCATAAGAGCTCACCTTTATAGAAAGCAGGAAGTAGAACTAGACAATATCATTAGGCTCCTGTCCATCAATTCTCCATACCTCTTTGAAGCACTGGTCACTACTAAAAAGATACCCCTTTGCCATATTTTTTAACATAATTCCTTGAGCCCATATTTCATTTTAGAAGAATTCCTCCAATATTTCAAAATTTGGGGTTTCTGAGAACACAGGTCAGGAGCCGTTGTGCGCTAGGCTGCTAGGAGACCTGTCAGTAAGAGAAACAATGCCCTTCCCTGTGTCCACTATCAAGAACTGCTCAGTATTCCTGCCAGCCTGTGAGCCTTTATCGCCCAGTCATTTTAGACCTGAAAGAGAACATTCCATCAGGGAATCAGGTTCTATCATTTCACTGGAATGCAATGTAAGACCACAGAAACTCTAGTACAAACAAATTTACCGTGGCTCAGATTAATATCAGATAGCACTTGAATGGTCTGCCCCAGTTGTATTCCCTCTCTGCTAAGGATAAAATAAACAAAAATAAGTTGAAAATTTTGCTAGGAGGCTCAGACCAGACATAAGGAAGAACTTCTGCATTAAGGATACAGAAGAAGTTGTGAAGTCTGCCTCTTGGGGAAAATCTTTAACATTGGCCTGGAAGAGCATATTGGAATGATTAAGATGTGGTTCTGACTGGAGATGGGGACAAGGTTCTATGATTTCCAAGGTTTTCTTCAAGACACAAGATTTTCAAAGTTGTTGAAAAGTGACTCTGTGGGTGACTCATGGCTACTAAGGTTGTTATTCTTGATCAGGCTACTTTTACATAACAAAGTCAGATTCTCCTCCTTGGAAGATAACTGAGGAGTTGTTAATTCCATCCCTCTTGTTTCACTGATGAGAAAACCTGGGCACCGGGAGTTCATTGTCAGATAGCCAACAGGATAGCTGGGCAGACCCCCTTGGCTCCCTGTGTCAGTGTCCTTTCCTATACTTTGTTTTTACGAATCACATAAATCTATTTAAGATGTAGTTCCATTTTATAAGAATTTTGTTTATTTCATAAGCAGTACTGAGACAGAAATATGAGAATCCCTGGGAATTGGCATGGCTAAATATTACAATTTAGAAGAGTAGCTTAGGCAAAGTACAAGAGAGGAAATGCTATTTAGATGAGCTCATTTCTACTCACTAAAAAAATTTAAAAATTAAACTCAAGATCCAACAACTTCTTCCTTCACTTAGCCCAACATCAGAGGCTTACACAGCAACTCCCCAAACAAATCTGTTTCATATATTTCTTCTCCCCAAACTCAGGAATTTCTTTGATGTCTAATCTCACGTTTATTAACTTCCCTTGGAAAAAGTTCTATTTCATCTCTACAAATGCAACGTTTCACCTCTCTTTTGTTGTATAATCCTTTAAATGGATAATGCTGCCTGATATTAGAAAACATTCAACAGTTTTAATTGCTAAGTTATAAATTATTCCTTTCCTTTCTTTCCTTCCTTTCTTCCCTCCTTCCTTCCTCCCCTCCTTCCTTCCTTCCTTTCTTTTGTATCTTGGAGGGTAATTTGTCCATGTCACATAGGAATCTAGTTGAATTATTCCTCTTGTTTTTTCCATGGAAGCTGTATTTGGAGGACTTCCTCGATCCCACTATCAATCAGAAGTCACACTTCACAGATTCATTTTCTTATGAATGACTTTAGGAGCCAGCATTTTTAATACATGGGAGGTAAAATTAAAGTAAAATTAAAATTAAAACATTAAATGATAAAATTCTCACCTAAAGCTGATATTAATATTACAATATCTCTTCTCTTTCCTATTTTGGACTTTTTAGAGTCTTTGTTCAGTATCTTAAGAAATCATACCTTCAGTGGACTCCCCCTATAGGCAATTTCTTAGCTGGTTTGATTTAAAGGCTTCAAAAATCATTCTTTTCTTTTATTTTTTTTAAGGTTTTTTGATGTGCACGATATTTAAAGTCTTTATTGAATTTGTTACAATATTGCTTCTGTTTTATGTTTTGGTTTTTTGGCCCCAAGGCATGTGGGATCTTAGGTCCCCGACCAGGGAGTGAACCTGCACCCCTGCACTGGAAGGCAAAGTCTTAACTACTGGACCACCAGGGAAGTCCCCCAAAAGCCATTCTTATTCCAAATAGTTCTTCTGTTGACCAGTAAGCAACTGAAATCCCAATCATTGGATTCCATTGTTCAGGTTAAGACATCATTGCCAGAAAACTATGCCAATTGGCATCTGGCAGTGTCAAAATATTAACCCATTATTACCCACAATACGTTAGCTTTATATCCTGGATCTCACCATGAGACAAAGGAGAGTGACCTTTTGATAGTAAATGTAAATGGCCTAGATTGATTATGCTGAGGAAAAGAAGCCCAAGTTGGGCAGTAGCCGTGGAAGATTAGGTGAGAATCTTTGCAAGTTGCAAATTAAAATGAGAGGGTGCCAAAGAAACCATCACCGGTCTCTTTACCCAGTTGTGGGGGTGGCTCTATTTATATTACTTTTATCTTAAACATCTTTAATACGTTTATTTACTTCTGTTGAAAATGTCTTCATTGCCATTAATCTATTTGAATCTTCATATTGAGTCAGAAGTATAAGTTTCATGTCATTGAGAGTTTGCTAGATCTAGAAGGTTTTGCAGTACATGTGCCTTAGAGTAATTAAAAATTTTAAAGGGCAAAACAAGAGGACTAGTAGTCAAATTTTATGGTGGTTTACATGGGTTGGGGGAGGCAAGCAAGGAGTAGAATGTAAAAAACAAGGGAATTTAGGTCATTCTTTAGGTTAAGGATAAACAAGTTGGGAGAATGAGAGGTCTGGCAAGACTAGTACAAACTAGAAATACACTTTCATCCCAGAGATGGTCTCCTAGAAATAAGTCACAACTCAGCCCAATCAAGAGACCACTGTGGCCTTGCTTTCATTGCTGTTCTTTTCAGGTGAAGCAACAAAACGCATTTTTATATATCAGCACTTTCATCCTTTTGTGTGTGTGTGCACATTGATTTTGGAAGACACAGATAAACCCTAAGCTATGTATTATATTTCTAACATTCACTTGATGAAAAATGATCATTGCCAGCTAGGATTGGCTCTTTATGCCCAGCAGACCAAAGGAATTCTAGTGATAGGCAACCACTAGTTTCCAGAAAATGGAATTTTTTTGTGGGGGTGGAAGGCTTCTTTCTGGGCACAGAAATTCTTCTAAAGGTTTGATTTTGGAAGTTGGTTAAACTCTGGCAATCTCACTGTGGAGTGGAGACAAAACCAGAGTGGTGGGTTGGTGGGATTGAAAATAAAACTATTGCTGCTTGCCTTTCTCCATAGGAGGCTGGATACCACCTAGATAGGTCATCAGGAAAAATAGTAGCAAGAGTCTGAACAGTTAAATTTTACTTCTGAATTATGGAGTTTGTACAATAATGCTTTAATGACTGTTTTGAAATCAAAATTTGAACACATGTAAAACACATCCACTGAAGAAATATATTTACATTGCTCATGTATTAGTAGTTCATTCTACTATATAGATAGTGTATATATATATATATATATATATATATATACTGTGTATATATATGTATATATATACATACTGTGTATATATATATACATATATATATTCTGTATCTATACTATCTATGTCTATATATATATATATATATCTATATCTCTATCTATGAGAGATTGATTTTAAGGAATTGGCTCACACATGGTTGTGGAAGCTCAGCAAGTCTAAAATCTGCAGAGTAGGCCAGCAAGCTGGAGACCCAGGGAAGAGTCATAGTTCAAGTCCAAAGGTAGTCTGCTGACAGCATTACTTCTTGCTTGGGAAGGTCAGTCTTTTTCTACTAAGACCTTCAATTGATTGGATGGGGTCCATTCACATTATGGAGACAAATTTGGTTTACTCAAAGTCTGCTTTTTTAAAAGTTAATCTCATTTTTAAAAATAATTTCACAGAAACATCTGGAATAATATTTGCTCATTTATCTGGGTACCGTGGCCTAGCCAAGCTGACACATAAAATTAACCATCTCATAGTGCTAAGGCACAGTTCTAATTATTATAAAAATAGCCATTATCTTATGGAGCTTACTTTCTCATGGCATTCAGAGTTTGAGACATGTTGCCACAGATTAAAAAAAAATTTTTTTTCCAAAGTTAAATCAGTTGGAGGCATTCTTATTCTCACCCTCTTGTTGTGGTTGTGATGATGATGATGGTGATTTTACATCTTCCTGGGATAGCCTTATGCAAACTAGTCATTGCAGAGGTAGGTTGTTGAGTGATGGCAGTGCTAGAGTCATAAGAATCTTTCTGAAGGATAAAGCTTCCTTTTCTTTATCCTATAGATTGGAGGAGTACAGACTATGATTAAATAACACTTTTCCTGATACTATTAGAAAATTATGCAGGACATCTCTTTGAGCAGAATCAGACTGTGAGGCCCATGACAAAATAGTGGACCAGCTGTGATATCAAAGACATATAGGAGCTTTTATGACTCACTGTATATTTACCTGCAAGGGAAATGCCTGAAAGCCTGAAGTATATATTACACATAGTTTGGCTGCACTTAGAGGAAAATCTTGGATTGCCTGAACCTTCTAACTTTTATCAAACAGAGAACATATTGTCCCCTTCCTTCCCATATCCATTGGTGCAGCACAGAAACTTTCCATTTATTTTTCACTTTATTATTATTTTATTTATTTACTCTTTGCCCACAGTTTGATTTTTCACTTCATTACACCTGCTTTCAAGTGTTAAATGAAATCACTCCTTATCCTTGGGAGAAAATGACAGACAAGAAATGACAGTCATGGAATCTTCCTCTGGATATGGGAGCAGAAATAACTCTCAAAATAAATAGTGACCACCCCCAGGTAGCTTCTTCATGAGGCAAGTTGGTGACTTCACAAGATACGCCCTTTCCCACCCATCTGGGATGAGCCAGACCAGAGCTGCCATCTTCTTTGGGGACCTATAATTATAGTACAAAGATGAAGGTGCATCTATGAAAGCAAACTCTGTCCCGATTTTTTCAAAGACACACTCTACTTTTCCAGATTATCTCAATGGAGGGATCATATTAGAAAAAGTCATAGAATGTCTCTGGAAAGATCCATGGAAGACCTGGTAACATTGTTTCCCCTGGGGTGGGGAGCCAGGAACTCTGGGTAAGGGCAGGGCAGAGGCTTGCTTCTCAATGTACACTTTTTACTATCGAAAATCTGAAATTTTACCACATGCAAAAATTACCTCCTTAAAATTAGCTACTTCCTAACTAATTAGTTAACTAAATTAATAAGATATAATAAAAAAGAAAGGTTAAATAACTGGAAACAGGTGGACCTTCCTCTGTTACTATTTAGCTAACTGCTCTGTTTAACTCTTAAATCACTTATTTCTTCTTCTTTTTTTTTTTTTTTTTTGTCAGAGAGACTCTGTACCTAAGTAACACTGACCTCCTTGTTCTTTCTCGAACATACCAGGCACATTCCTGCCTCTGATCCTTAGCAAAAACAATTCCAGTGCCTGGAAATATCTCATCTGTATCAGTATGGCTCACTCGTTACCTACTTTGTCTTGACTCAAATATCTCATTTTCAGTAGGGCTTGCTTTGACCACCTTATTTAAAATTGTAATCTCAAGACCCAGAATTCCCCCATCCACTTTATTTTTCATAGTAACTATGTTCTTTTAAAGTATTGTATAATATAGTTAACATCTTTATTGTATATATCCCAACTGTAGAACTAAATTCCATGAGGCTTGGGATTTGTCTGATTTGTTCACTGCTTTTCCCCAGCATCTAAGTACTGCCTGGCAATCATAGGTTGTTCAAGAAATAACTGCTGAATAAATGGGAGAGAGAATGAATGAGTTTTGCTTTTCAATTTGTTACTCTTGATTGAATATTATTAAATGATTTGAGACTAACACATCTAGTTTTAAATTCTATTAATGGTTACTGTTAAATTTTTTGAGAACATTCTTTGATGTATGTTTTGAAAATCAAGAATAACCTTCTCTCATTATTGCGAGGGAAAGTGTACGTTTCCTTCTGTTACTTCACAACTCTTCTGCCTAGCCACTATCCTCATCTTTGTGAACAATACTTTACAATCTAGATTATTAAGATACTATACTTTTATTTATAGATTTTGAACTTCTGAGAATATTTTGGACATAATCATTCTGTTCTGAGCAAATTTGCCATAATTGTTTAGACTTACCTATGATTACAAGCTTTCAATGCTCATCACCTCAAACAGTCAGGTTTAATCAACTAGAGTAGTTAACTAGTTACTTCAACCAGAAGACTTAAAATAGGGAATTAAGCACTGAAAAAATTCATTGGAAAAGCGAGGGCCAGAGCAAGTCTCTGTGACCTTTGGGAACTGAGGAAGTTGCAATTTACAAGAAACCATCCCATTGCTCCCAGTCTCAGCAACAGCTGGCAGCACTGAGGCAAGCCATTTGCAGATTTCCCAGAAGCTACTGGGAAACCCCACATCCGCTGTCTGCTCCAGTCCCTGCATTGCCCACTTCTGCTAGAGAAACAGTAATGGCTCTGCTTCTCCCCTTTCTCTGGAATTAATATTTCCTAATGTTCTCTGTGATATAAATGGACAAAGGTTTACCCTTATCCATCTCCAGAGGTCCCTTGATATACAGATTTCTATAAACCTTACACCTAAAAGAAATAGAAAGAAAGGGAAAGAATACTGAATTCTTCATCAGAATGTCATCCTTATATTTCTTAATCCCATTCTAATTTTTTTAACTTTTGAGCTGACAGTGTTTGCTAGTTTATGAAAGTCATTGCTGCTAAGTTTTACTCATGGGCATATTTGGTAGGTAAACCCCAGTATTGAGCAAACATATTCTTTCTCAGGTTCTTTGATAACTGTGACATGAAGGACCAGACCATCTATATCTTCTCCCAAGACAGGAAATATAAAGGTGGGAAATCACAAAGGGACTGTACATAATCCACATAATATACCTATACAACTATTTATGAAAACTAGCAACTATTATTATTATTATTTTAAATTGATAATTGCCCATTATTTGCTTATAAAGACTTTCCCTATCAGTGTTACCTTGTCTGCAAGATAAGAATATAGTAGTACTCATTTCATAGGATTGCTGTAAGGACTTCATGAGATTAGACAGAGAGAGAGAGAGAGAGAGAGAGAGAGAGAGAGAGAGAGAGAGAGAGAGAAAGAAAGAGGGACAGAGACAGAGAGAGAAGGAGATAGTGTTTGGTAGTAAATGGATAATAAAAAATAGCTGCTATCATCATCATCATTATCATTATCTTTACTCTTTTCCAGAAAAACTGACAGGTTTATGTGGTAGATTGATATGCTGGGCTGAATTCTTCATTCCTCTCTGCATCTTTTTCCATGATCTCTTCATGAGCAGAGTGTGAGTCTTCCCTACTTGAATATGGACTTGGCCATATGACTTGTTTTGGTCAAAAGCATACGAGCAGAAGTAACAATTTGCCAGCTCTAAGCCTAGGCATTAAGAGCCCTGCGTTTCCACTTGCACCCTTGAATTTCTGCCATTGCCATGAGAAGAGTTCCCTTCCAGGTTGTTCCTGCCCTTTCAACCTGAGCCCCAGAATGAATACATAGGGGCCAAAGCTGCATTGGCCAATCCACAGAATTGCAGTAATAAATAAAGCCATCCAGCCAAGCCTAACCTACATTATCTGAACCCCATCCCACCTACAGAGGGGGAAGCAATAATAAATGATTGGGGTGGTTAGTTACGTAGCAATAGTGAACTAATATGCTTCATTTCAGACGTACCTACACAGATGACCTACCAGTGACAGAGTCAAGTGATGACACCTGCTCCCTGACTGAATTATATTACATGTTTTGCCCAAATGTTGGCCTGGTTCTCTGTGAACATTGCCCACAGGAGTGCTGTAGGGACTGAGTGAGTGTGGGGAGCAGTAAGAATCGGTGCCAGTTTCTGCCTTCTGTGTTTTTGCCACCTTCAATGGTCTGCTAGCTGGTGCAGCTGCACCCTTTGGGCAAACGATATGATATCCTGGGCATTAGCCTAAATGGTACCACACATGCAAAGAACCACAGCTGCTGTTTTTGTATTTCTTGCTGTTCTTGGCTCTGCTGCAATGACTGGGGTGGCATAGATTTCTACACACACCGTGCAGCTTTCCAAGATTCATAGATAGAGGTTTGATCAATGCAGCCGCTAATGATGATGACTGTGTATTTGGAAAATAGGCAATGATCATTTTTGAATAGTCTAATATTCTTTTCTCAGAGTGAAACTTGTTCAAATCAATTAATTACATAAAATGATGGTATAACATCAAATAGATTGTCCTTCCAAGAAAAAAATTAAAACCTCGCCTATGTTGTTAATATGTTTTTATATTTTTTAAAGGAGAAAATATCTATTCTTTGCTTTGCAGAATATTCATAGCATATATGTAGATAAATCCCATAAGTTAGTCATTTAATAAATCAAATTTATAATTAGTTTCCATATAGTAAAATGGTGATTTGTTTTGCATGTGTTGCCTTGAATAATTGGAAACCATTACTGATTAGTACATGTGGCTGGTGAATGTATGTAATCCATCTCAAAAATTTCTGAGCTTATTTTGAAATCTAAAAATAAGAGAATATGAATAAATGTTCATCAAATTTATAATCCATAGAATATATCTATTTCTAGCCCATTGAAAACTTACTCAAAAGTGGTTTTTTTTATTATGACATAATTTTGCTAGTACTATGGAGATGAGAGAAGGCACAGAGAAAAAAAGAAATGTTATATATATCCAAAGTTCATAATTTAAGAGGATAAAACATAGCCATACTTCAGAGCACTCTCAATGAAAATCTAGACAAATAAATATATAATGTAGTTGTTTTCAACACTGGTTGCAAATTAAACACTTGGGGAGATTTTCAAAATTATCAATGCCAAGCCCCACACAAAGATTTCTAATGTAGTTTGTGCTGCTTGGGACCAAGGAATTAGTACTTTATGGAAGCTCCCCACACGATTCTAATGTGTAGGGTTAGACTCACTATTATACGGTATTTTGAAATTGTCTTAATTCTAAGGGGATGCTAAAATGGGTAAAGTGACTAATTTCAGACTTCTTTAGAGTAGGTTCATAGAGCATTTGCGCTTGTAAGAAGTGTTTTAAAGGAAAGAAGCATGGATTGACATAGACAGGTGTTTTTCTTTTAACATCAGTTCTGTGATTTGGGATTTCTCAAGTTTTATCATTTCACCCAGCAAAACTTAGATGAATTAATCTGTGAGATGATGATCTTTTCTTTTTTTGCAGTACGTGGGCCTCTCACTGTTGTGGCCTCTCCCGTTGTGGAGCACAGGCTCCAGACGCGCAGGCTCAGCAGCCATGGCTCACGGGCCCAGCCGCTCCGCGGCATGTGGGATCCTCCCGGACCGGGACATGAACCTGTGTCCCCTGCATCGGCAGTCAGACTCTCAACCACTGCGCCACCAGGGAAGCCCAGATGATGATCTTTGACTACACATTTCCTCTATCCATATTTTTACTTGATGTCAATATCGATAGCATTTTCCTATCTGTCTCCTTTGGTAGAATTATGGCTTTGGTCAGTGATGTGCTGGAGCAGCTCATAGTGGCCTGCAAAAGTTGATTGTGCATGTGTCTTCCTAACTCTATGTTCAGAAACGTCAGGCTGGTAGATTGAAATTAGCCACAGTGAAAGTGTTTACACCACAGACATTGGCAAATGCTAAAAATCAGATACTCTCTCATCCCAAAGATGATTATTAAACATTTGATAGCATTCAACTAACTCCACTGGAAAAGAATTATGGCACATAAATTAATTTTTTAGTTCTTCATCCAAGCTACCTTAAAATTACAAATCTTAATTTTGAAGTACCTATTAATCTGGGGGAAATTGAACTTGCATTTTACAAGAATGCTTTTCTGTATTTTTATTTCCTCTTGAGTCTTGCTTCTCATTTTACCCTTACCATCCAAAACAGAAATTCCCACATATTCAATACTGAGAGGAGATTGATTTGTGTTAGCTTAAGAATCATTTTATGTTTTCTCATGCCTGTTTTCATACCATCCCATACCACAGATTTTAGTTTTTCATTTAAGCTTCACAGCAGTTCTTTTTTTGTTTGATGAGAAAAGATAACCAAGAAAATAAATTAGGAGCCTTATGATTGACCTTATTTTTCTGTTATTCAAGGAAACCCAAAATGAAGCAAAATAACCAAATTTTGCCAAGGAAAACATTTTCAACCATTTCAATTACTGTTTTAATTGGCTGGTCCAGCTACCAGATTATCCTCTAATCTCTACAAGAATGCTATTTGGGAAAAGCTGAAATATGCCCTGCATAGAAGCCACATTCATCCCCTCAGCATATTCTAGTTGGAATATCTTTCTCTCAGCATACTGGAATCAATATTAGAGCAAAATTGGCAGTTCCTGGAAGAACATAATCCATAGATCATATAAAAGCCTAATTCACTATCAGCATATTATTGAAAAGTCTGAAAAATGTTGTGTGCCTGAATCCAAGATAAATAAAAGTGATGATATTGAGATGTTTGTATAACAAATACCTTTAGGCACTGTGCAGGTGTATGTGTATGCATATGTATGTGTGTGTGCATGGTGGTGCATGTGTTCATGACTCTGTATTTCTCTGTATATATTAAGTAACACAACAATAGAAGGAGGATAATGGTTTCAATTATTTGGATGGCTTCATGAAAGCATCTTGGGATGTGGGTTTTATGAAGATTACACCCAGAAATAGCCCTGGCTGCTTATCAGACTTGTGGGTTTAGAGACAGGAAAAGGCTTTTCTCATTTGTTTGTTTGTTTGTTTGAACTGAGTCTTGAAAAGTTTGCTATTAAGATGAGGTTATG
The DNA here is from genome assembly GCF_964341445.2 of Mesoplodon mirus. Taxonomy (NCBI): domain Eukaryota; kingdom Metazoa; phylum Chordata; class Mammalia; order Artiodactyla; family Ziphiidae; genus Mesoplodon; species Mesoplodon mirus. The sequence goes on along the minus strand of NC_138986.1, from coordinate 30,799,755 downwards.
ACATCTTCAGATTGCCAGTTCCAGTGTGTTCTCAATCAAGTGGGATAAGAGCTACTGTGCACATTGTTTTTAAAAGGTTATGTGTAGTTAGGTGCCTCAAATAGACTCCAGAACATGTACAAAATAATATGTATGGCTATGATAACCAGTTGGGTTTGCACCCTTGACTAGTCTTTTCAATAAATTTGGGTTGTCTGGCACTATATTGAATTTATAAAATTCAAACCAAATAAAAGACTGTTAACATCTGTTTCATATGTTAGGACAAGGCCCCCATGAAGGAGCATGCCATTAAAATCCATGTGAATGTGTTCCGGGGGTGACCTCTGCAGCATACATTAGCCATCCTCTAGAGCCTCATTGCTTAAAGTATGGGCCCCAGAGCAACAGCAACACCTTCGGAGAGCTTGCTACAAATGCATAATCTCAGGCCGCTGGACAACTGGATCAAAATCTGTATTTGAACAAGATTGCTTGATGACTTCTATGGGCATTAAGATTTGAGGAGCACAGGTTTAAATTATCTTATTTATCTAAGAATGGAAGCAAGTGGGTGCATCTATTCAGTGTCTATATCAGGAATATGATGGATACCACAGTATTTACTGGAGTATTTATCAGTAGCTAAGAATGGGATAAAAGTGGACTTTATATGTGATGTTTCAGCAATTAGTTAAAATACCATCTATTCATTCCTTCAAAGGTTCCATTGCTAAGATTATTAAACCCATTGTATGTACTTCAAGATCTCAAGGATTGTACCATGGTAGCCGGAAGTTTTGCTGTGGCTGCTCAGAGTAATGTTTTCTTTGAGAATCTACTCTGTGGTGTCATGAAGGTGTGGAAAGATGTCTTCATACTTAACGTGATTAAATGACTGGAAGTGAGGTCCAGTTCATTTATATTCTTCAATCAGACTTTTTTAACAGGAGTCCGAAACAGAGTAAAACGTATAGTTGACCCTTGAATAACACAGGTTTGAACTTCATGAGTACACCTATATGCAGATTTTTTTGAATAGTAAATATTACTACAGTACTTCACGATCTGCTGTTGGTTGAATTCCTGGATAAGAGAGTCACATGTATGTAGGGCTGGTTGTAAGTCACATGGAGATTTTCAACTGCACAGAGGGTGGGGCCTCTAACCCCTGATTTGTTCAAGGGTGAACTGTAGCTTGCAAGGTCCAACCTGCATCATTTAATTCCACAATGGTACTGATTTACTCAAGAGACACACAGGTAATGAATTTTTAGAGCTGAAATTATTGAGAGAGAGTAAGAGGAGTGAGAGAGAGAGAGAGAATGAGAAAGAAAGGAGGATACAGAGTTCTCATACTTTGAAAAGAAAGAGGGAGAACGAGAGAGGGAGAGACAGAGAGAGAGGGCTTGATGGGGAGAAGAGACGGAGAGAGAAGGAGAAAGAGAGAGAAGTAAAATTTGCTACTTAAGATGTCTTCAAAGAGTTGCCCCTACTTGGGCTCCACAAGTTTTGCTGTTACTACAAGCCAACTTTAGTCTGAATGCAAATGAACACATTTATGTTGACCAAACCATTCAAAGTGCCTGAAAAATGAGACTGATCAGTTAAATCAACAATTCCCAAACCATGAGAACTCTGTATCCTTGCGTTCCCACATTAAAACACTTTGATTCCAAAGAGTCATGACAAAAGGCAAACTACAGCCAAAAGCAATTTTTTTCCTACATAGTGTTCTCCTGAATCCCTGTCTTGTTACTGATCTTAGTGAACTTTCAGGAGGACCTGGAAGGAAATGAAAAAGACTATGAAACACCATCATCTCTCCCCTTCCTTCCCAAAGCAGCCTGTAGTCAGTTCCCAGCTTTCTTGTTATGGGGTCTCACCCCTGAACTCTCCAGAGCCAAAGGGTCTCCCTCACTCACCAACACCCACTCCATCCTCAAACAGAGGAAGATTCTCCCAAAGGCCCCGGAACCTGAACACCTGGGGACCTACTTGTTAAGAACCCAGGGCTCTGGCAGCAGAGAAACCAGGGTTTGTGTTCCAGCTTAGAAGCTTGGTGGCTTTGGGCAAGATGGTTCTTCCATCTGAGTTTCCTCATCTATAACAAAACATCTATTTCAGAAGATGTCATGAATACTATATATAAGACTGTAATTCAATAACTTAGAAAATGTTTATTATGTATGGTAAATCTTCATCCTCCTACCCTACCTCCAAGTTCCTTTTCCCTCTGTTTCCTCTCTTTCAGTCTGTTTCTCCCTCTCTCTTTTTGCTCATAGTCCTTTCCCTCTTCTTCCAACCTTCACCATTCTTCATGTTCAAGACAAAAAGCTCACAAGCAAACTATTACAAGCCAAAATTATGTTTAGCCAAAAGAATCTCAGGAGCCCCAAAGCCTGTAAGTCTGCAGGGACCATCAATCATTTCTTACCTTCCTGGTTAATGACCCATTTATTTCTGCAACCAACAGGTCCTTCTCAACTTCCCACCAGCATTTTTGATGCTCAGGCTTAAGAGGAACTGGCTTAGAAGCCATATGTGGTACTTTTCACTTTAAGCTGAATCACTGTTCCAATTGCCCTCAGTCTTTGTGGTTGTAGTTGTTTTACGCCATTATCAGATCTGAGTGGACCTCTATTATCTCCTGTATCTCCTGACTTCTCCTTCTCCATCCCACACAGAGATTTTTCTGTAAAGATTAAGTGGAGGTGGCAGTGAGACCGATATTTTCACAACAGTGCCTGAAATTTTAGCAACTAGAATTCCAACTGCAAGCCCAACACGACCATCCTTAGAGTCCACATGCTGCCCGAGAATAGGTTGATGTCCTCTTTCAGTGCAGCACTTTCCAAATTCCTGTTCTGGCTCTGAGTTGAATGGATCAATTGTCATAAAATAGTTTGGTGTGAATAAGTCTTAGAGTACTGAGTGTGTGACTGAGTTAATCTTTATAATATCAGTTAGAATGCTTTATAGTCTAGTCTTGTGGTAGTGTCTCTCTCATTTGCTTGCACTCTGATGTGCTTTGCAGGAGAGAATAGAGTTGCAGGAAGCTGCTCCAAAATTACGCATCACCAGCAGCCTCTGACCACCAAGTAAGAGAGACTGCTACTGAGAGACCATTAACAATTGTGGAGATTCTAAATCATTGAAGCACTTGACAAAAGAGAGTTTGTGGATCATATGAAAATCCACATATGCCCAGGAGAGTATACTGAGCACATAAATGTTCTTGCATAAATGTGTCACTGAGAAGAGAAGTGTGTGAGCCACTGTTTTGGAGTAAGAGACAGCAGAGAAGAATTCAGCTTCAGCCTGAAGTGGCTTATTTCGCCACTGGCCATCAGAAATGTAGACAGCATCACATTCCCCTTTGACCTAGATTTGTAATGACGGGATGCACCAAATTCCTTCCCTCAAGTGAAATTTGAATGGTTTTTTTTGGTAGAACTCTAAAGTGTCAAAAGGTGTTTTACCGGGCTTCCCTGGTGGCGCAGTGGTTGAGAGTCCGCCTGCTGTTGCAGGGGACACGGGTTCGTGCCCCAGTCCGGGAAGATCCCACATGCCGCGGAGTGGCTGGGCCCGTGAGCCATGGCCGCTGAGCCTGCACATCTGGAGCCTGTGCTCCACAGTGGGAGAGGCCACAACAGAGAGAGGCCCGCGTACCGCAAAAAAAAAAAAAAAAAGTGTTTTACCATAGTTAAATTTCTTGACGGGATAAAAAAATTTATTGTTGAGCCATCAAAACTGCTGAAGAGGAAACCCATGTGTGTTATACACCCTCATACCACTTGATTGTTGAGTAAGGAAGAAGTGTAGAGGTCTTCAAATAGGATGGGAAAACTTTAAACGTGAGTACTGTGTGCTTAGTGTTGCTTAGAGTGGACCCTTTTTGCCCCTTCATTTATGTGCAAAATGAAGTTGGATGTGGTTGGTCATGTGGTTTTTAGCTAAATTAGATTGCCCATGGGAGTCAGCTTCTTTGGTCTATAACTGAGACCTTAAATGCCATTTTATAAACACTGAAAAAGAAGTCTCTCTCTAGGTAAATGATAGTAGAGCCGGAATTTGGGGGTGCTAATTAGTAGGTCTTATAGATTTTATACTTTGAAAAATACTATTTCATAACCTAGCATGGTACCCAATACAGGAAAATTAAAGAAAAATTCACATGCAGTAAGAGTAGTATTCCTACAGCAGGAAATAATTATGGTCAGCAATGTGACAGTAAAGTCATCCCAAAGTTAGCTTACTATGGTGGATTAAGTTCACATCTGGCTAGTAGAGACTATCCCCAAAATGATTCTGGGAATGCAGGGAAGCCTTTGACAGGGCTGTGGCTTTGCTCTGTCTTTGTGAGCATCAGCTGACAGGGCTTCATCAATATATTCATTATGACATCATTACGTGGATGAACAATTTGTGCGCCAAGAAGTCTGAGAATCCCTGGGGCGAAGGGAAATTCCACAGACATCCATGGTCTTGGATGCTCAGTGAGTAAACTCTGGTTTTTAAGCAGTTCCTAGAGCCTGAGAAATAGTTGGTCATGACCCAAGCCTACACCCTTCAGCCTGAACTTTCTCAGGGAGGGTTGGATATGTCTGCAAACCCCACACTGCCCCACATGTCCCTAATACCTTACAGCAAATGAAATTAATATGGCAGGAGATGTTCTTTAATTAAACTCTTTAATGGAGAATGTTCATGTAAGGAGCCAGAAGGCTAGGATACCGATGCCCTGTTTCATTGATGCCAGTTAACACCCTGTCATAGCACTGGCATGCGTGAGGCATGAGTCCAACCTTGCTCTGGAAAAAAAATAATAAATTTCAAAAATTCTTATGCCTGAATGCATAAACCTTCATATTATAGTATTTTAAGCATTATATGGAAAGATGCACTTTCATCTCGGTAGCAGATAGATAGATAGATAGGTAGATGGTCATCTACCCTGGACACACTGTCTACCTTTCCTATATTAACTAACTCTCATAACTCTGTCAGAATTCTGGATGCTACCTAAACTAAGCTTATTTCCTTTCATCATACCTTTATTCTGCATCATTTCCACTACTGCCCCAGCCCAGTCTCTGTACTTCTCCTTTAAGACAACTAAAAAGATATGATTAAATTTCTCTGAAGGATCTGACTAGACAATGACTCTCTTCCTTTGGCTTCCAGGATTTTGTTTTCACCTCTATCACTTCACATTCCATTCCATTTTGTGACATGATCATTGTGTACATGCTCAAAATATGGTCTGTGCACTTATATGTATATTAAATTTTGGAAGTGATCTGTTAGCTTTTATTGCAGGCAAACTTTGCTTGTAAAAGACAGAACTAATCTGTGTGTTTCACTTAGTTAACTTGGCTTCTGTTTTTCTGACTGAACACAATCAATCAAAATAGTATGTGCAAAGCCAGGTAAAGTAAGGACCATACGCAGAATGATTATATTTGTAAAGTGATACCTAGAGCCATAATCCCTCTCTTTGACAATAATATCTATGGACCTCAAAATCAGAAAGATCTGTATCTCCTGTATAGAGGGCTCATGAAGATAATGCTTTTTGGCTTATTGAAATTATTCTAATTTAATTTTATTTTTTTGAGCTATGTGATGTCAAGTTAGATATATGAAGAACATAAAGAAATGAATGGTATTCTCTTGACTAGACATACCCTTAGTTCTAAATGGACCATTTCAACATCAAACATGTTTAATTTATCAAACGTAAGTGGAATATAGGGGTTCTTTTGGCAGCTACTAATTTGTATGTCTGCCTGTACCCAAGGTGTATATTACTCTGTTATGACCCCATCTTATGTGAATAATGTGTACATTATTGACTCCTAATGAAAATTACTAAATATTAAAGTGCTACTTTACCTGACTCTGCACATACTATTTTGATTGATTGTGTTCAGTCAGAAAAAGAGAAGCCAAGTTAACTAAGTGAAACATACAGAGCAGTTTTGTCTTTTACAAGCAAATGTCGCCTGTATTATCTCACTGTATATGTTTGTGAAAGCATGAATAAACCTACAATGATGTTATGAAAAAGATGGGTATTTAAAGAAGGGCACCAAGAAATGAAAGTTTTAGCAAGGCAACTCGTTCTTGTATTGAACCTACAATTTCCATTACAAATTATGGTGTTATTTAATGTCTGCTTTAAGAAAAAAACATTGTACCAAGCTAAGTTTGCTTTAAACGAATACATATAGAAGCTTTAGTGTTTCGTGTAATAAGAATTCAGAGCAATGTTTAATTTCAAGTGAAAATGAGACAAAAAGCAGTTAATACTTACATTGCCAGTCACAGCTGTTCTATACTATTATGAAACACAAGACTTATTTTAATATATATTTACCCAAAATAGTAAACATATTTCAGTGACAATGTAGCATCTTATAAAGAACATGGGCTTTGACATTCGACAGACCCAGATTCAAATTATGCTTTTGCCGCTTAATAGCCGTGTACCGTTGGGTGACAAACTTAAACCAAGCCTCAGATTCCTCCTCTGTGAAAAGAGAATAATGATACTTTTTAAAAATCTATAGTGACTTGTGCAATGAAGCACTATTCATACTAACAAAACTGGAAAACAACCTCAATGTTCAATTCTAGTTGTATTCATCAGCTCACAATAATGCATGTAAAAAACATCTCCAAACTCAGTGATCTTCAACAGCAGGCATTTATTTAATGCTCATGTATCTGCAGATAAGTTGAGATTGGCTGATTTAGTCTAGCCTCGAATGGGCAACTCTGCATTTGTGGTACTTGGATCCACGGTCCAATTTGGGTTCTGATTTGTTCCCATATGTGCTTACTTGGGGTCCAAGCTGGAAGGACAGCAGCTGCCTGTAGTGAGTCACCAAAGCATTAGAGCCAAACTAATTTGGTCAAGCACAATTAACAACTCCGTTTGCATAAGATACATTAACTTCCATTGGCCAAAATAAGTTCCATGGCCAAGCTCCATATCAACAAAGTTAAAAATTTATTTACAGTAGGAGAGGAGGAAAGTAAATATTTACTGTACAATAATCCAAGTTATCACAGTAGCTAAGTAGTAAGTGATTTAATGATTAAACAACATTCATATGATGAAAAGCTATCTATCCATTTAAAAAATTGTAATAGAAAAAAAGCATAGTAATATGCTTAGGATCTATTTTCAGGGGGAAAATTACACTATAAAAACACATGTGCATGGAAGATTTTGGAACAAAATATTAACAGTGGTTATCTTTGAGGAATGCTCTGTTAGATGATTTTTATTTCTTCCCCTGTACATACTCTTCAATGTTTTCCAAGTCAGCTGGATTGATTACATATTATTTTTGTCATTTTGTCAATTCAAACAGTTAATTCGTAAAACTTGTTTTTCCAACTTTGAAAAAACATAACTTCTTATTTGGGACAACAGAAAACAACCACATTAATATGTTTTAAATGAGAAAATAAATGTGAGTATGTTGTAAATTACAAAGCAGAAAAAGTAAGAGATTATTTTGATAATTTGGACCATGTCTCAAATTCCAGTATTCAATATTTTAAGTGGTTTTTCCTGAGAATACAAAAAATGTCTTTATCTTATTCTCATTCTTAAAGGATAGTTTTACTGTGCATAAAGTTCTAGGTTGACATTTCTTTTCTTTCAAGCTTAGAAGATATTATTCTGGTTTACAGTGTTGCTATAAGAAGTCTGCTTCAGTTTATTTTTATGAAGTTATTTTATCTTGTCTGTATTTTAAGATGTTTTTGTCTTTGATGTTATTCTGTTTCATTGCAATGTGTCTAGGTGTGCTATTTTTTTTAAGTTGCTTGATATTTATTGGATTTCCTGGAGCTAAAGATTGTTATATATCAATAATACTAGAAAATCCTAAATAATTAAATCTGTGAATATTTCCTTGTTCCCATTCTCTCTCTCTCTCTCTCTCTCCATCTGAACCTTCAGTTACATTCGCTGTCTTCTGTTTTGCTTAATTATCTTTCAGATGTTTAATCTCTTTGGCCCCATCCTGTATTCTCAGTGACACCTTTATTTTCAGATTCTTTAACTTCCTGGTGCCTTTTAAAAATATCTCTTGTCTTTCTTCATAAGCTTGATATTTTCTTACTTCTTAAAACATGTGGCTGTTATTCATTTCATAGTCTGTATGTGTCTTTCCAAAATCTACATTTTGAGTCGGATTTTTCTGGTGACGTTCACTCATAGTTGTATTCTTTCCTAGTTCATCTATTCATGTGGCACGTTTTGGAAGCTTTTGGTTTTAAACTACCTCTTTGCTCTTATATCTCCCCTTGCACAGACTCCAGGTTTTGTATCTGCTCTACCCATGCAGCTGTGAGCCACCAGGTATGGCAGGTGCCCTCATGGTAAACAATGATTTTGGAACTTGTCTACTTTTCTGTATTCACACCTTTTTGACATCTGCCTATCAAGATCTTGACTTTCTCATGAGCTCAGACAAGTAATACAAAAATATACCATTAAAAAAGTTATTCAGTATTTATGGGTATTATTTTCTAGAAGAGTTTTTCTGGACAACTAACCTACCATATTTTCAAAAATAAAAGTGCCTAATCATCTTTTAAATTATTTGCTTCCTCTAGACAAATGAAAGCCCTTCACGGATATGTGCTATGGTATGCATGTAGAAATCCCTGAAACCAAACCCAGTACCTGACACATATAAGGCAATGAAGGAATAAGAAAGAAATGAATGGCGCCAATCATATAATCTTATTGCACAAGGTCTTTGAAACTACAAATAATTCAAGATATACGACATTACTATTTCCCCAAGGGATTTGGAATTCATATTGAGTTTCTCATTTTACGATAAAGGTATCTAAAAGAAATTGCATGGGGCTTCCCTGGTGGCGCAATGGTTGAGAATCTGCCTGCCAATGCAGGGGACACAGGTTCGAGCCCTGGTCTGGGAGGATCCCACATGCCGTGGAGCAACTGGGCCCGTGAGTCACAACTGCTGAGCCTGCGCATCTGGAGCCTGTGCTCCACAGATAGTGAGAGGCCCGTGCACCGCGATGAAGAGTGGCCGCGCTTGCCGCAACTAGAGAAAGCCCTCGCACAGAAACGAAGACCCAACACAGCCAAAAATAAATTAATTAATTTAAAAAAATAAAAAGAAATTGCATAGCCCAGTGAAAATGTAAATTATCTGAGAAAATCGAAAAGTCAAAATATTGTTAAAAATCTATAAGTTTTGCATAACTAGATATTTTTTTAAATTTATGGCGACTGACAGAGAGAGTGCAATTTGATATTAGGCTACTATGCTTTAATTGCCTATCTTTGACTTAATTGTTTGCACTCAAGAAAAGGACAATCTGATAGGTATCTTTATCCCTATCTTTGCTTAATTTGGTAGAAATTTTCTGTCGTCTACACAAATGAACCCATGTGATAGAGGGGAAAAAGGCAATTTATGCTAGAAACTCCTATATTTTAAGGAAAGTTTAGGGGACTGGATCCTAGAGGAAGATTTGAGGCATATTAATTTATTTTCAACTTTAATTGACTATGTATGGCCTGATCATTAAAAAAAACTTACTTCCAAGTTTTTTATTTTTTATATTTTTAGGATTTATGTTTTAGAATAGTCACAATATTTGTAAAGCTAAGCGTTTAAATATGGAAAGAGACATGAAATTTTTATATACTTTTACTGGGATGTTAATAATCTTCTCTAAAAAAAAAACTACATTGATGAAGATTCCTGGGAAAAGGGCAGACCTGTGTCAGAGTGTGTGTACGTGTGTGTGTGCATGCATGTGTGTGTTGTGTCTACCTGTGTGTTTATACTTGTTTGCGGTTCACATATTTTGTGGTTGTATTATCCAAAGGTTGTTCCCTCCCTTCTGATGAAGACTTGCATTCCAACTTCATTGCAGTGTGCAGTTCTTCTGTGTGGTTTGCTTTTTCTTGCATCTGAAAATAATTTGGGAGAAACAGAAACATAAAATTTGATTTGGCCTGAAAAATCTTCTCTCCATTTGTCTTTAAAATGTGACCAGTCCAGCCATTTCTATATAAGGATAAAGAGTCAAAGACAGGCTAATCCAGGAAAAATGTGAACCTGAAGATTTTCTCAAATCTGATATTTGGACAAACCAATCCCAAAATGTCCAAGATTTATTCCTTGGCTCTGAGAATTGCAACATCATACGAATAGTTCTTTTCCCATTATTGGCTGTTCTTTTGCTTGTTCACACTTTGCCATCGAGGTTTTCTTCTTAAGATTCTTGAGAAAGCCTTAGTTTAACTAGAATGAGCACTGCTCTCCCAAAGTCCCAAGAGGTGCAAGTCAAAATGATTTTGTGTTCAGGCATCAGTGCAAAATATTTAAGTCTGGAAGACTTCACTCCAAAATTAGACCAAAAATAGAAACCATTTTCTAAACTATGGACCATTCAATTGAAGGCAACATCACCCAGGCATATTTACAAAAGTTTTGAAACTATGGTGTGTGATTATCATAATGTTCAATGGGAAAGTAGGATCTAAAATTACATGATGCTACATTAGTACAACTATGATTTTTTAAAAGCTAAGATAGAAAAATAAATCAGGTAAAAATATACCATAAAACTGTTAATAGTCATTATCTTTTTGTTTGCAGAATATGGGATTTTTTTAAAAACCTTTGTTAATTTAAAAAATTTAGTAGTTAAGTATTTTTCTGATTTTATTTCTGTATTGATTTATATATTATTTTGAAGGGGCAGTGTGTCAAGGCAGAACAAGTTTCCAGGGACCTGAGTTCAGATTCTGTTCCTTACCATCTACTAATGAGGGTTGGAATCTTTCAAAAAATACTATTTTCCTGAAACTGTATCTCATTTTATACCTTATGCTGATGATCTATAGAAAATGTATTTTTTTCTATTCCTCTTATATAGGAAAGTGTATAGTTGTTTAGAAATATATTTGTATTGAGAGATGTCACAAATCACGTGTTTTACTCTGAAGTGACATTTCAGATGAAAATGTTTGCCTTGATGACCCAAAAGAGGCTGGGTCTGACAGAGGGTAAGGTGATTACTCTGCTTGATGTGGAGAATAATTGCCAATATGTGGTACAGAACAATGAAAGCACAGGTGGGTTATGAACCATCATTTTTATGGGTTTCTGTGTGTTAGGTTTTTCCACTTAAAGGCACATTTCTCTAAATGTTGCATATTGCTTTAAATCCCCAGGCTGTAGTGGCATTAATTCATCATAGCAAATACCTCATGTGGAATTATTTACCCAATAACTGAGTATATTTTCTCTCAACCCAACATTTTACATCTCCATATCCAGTCAACATAGTTCTAAAATAAAATAAAACCATGAAAATTTCCAGAATTTTCAACTCTAATGTACACTCTGGTTCTGATTTTCAACTGTGGTAATCTAGTTTTTAATATAAACTGTAGAATGTGCCTTTAATCCATTAGAAGTTGCATATTTTTCTATTCCTTGCTCTCTTTCAACAGAAATATTTCCCTCTAACCAAAGGCTGATGCCTTCTGGTACCTTCAAGTAATACTTACAGTGAATATGATTTCTTAGAAGTTTTTTTTTTGAGAAACGTTATAAAATAGTCTACACAGACCACAAACATTCCCCTGCAACATAGTGCAAATTCTACACAAGTCTCATTAACAGCCTACCTGTTTAGATTATCCAGTGGAGAGTTATGACAGTGGTTTGTCTGTGGAATTCCAGCCTGTGCCATTTAAGGCAGAGCAGTTACCTTAATTTTTTTCAGAGGACATTTGTCTTCAGCACTCTGGTTGAATTTTTTCAAGGAGAAAGACATTTCTCAAGCAGTGAACATCCTTATGGATATTGGAATCAATATGAAGTTGGAATCATAGTCACCTATGGAAACCTGGGCATTTTTAGGTAAATACTGGTAAATATTCTGAAAGGCCATTGGGCATCACTCAGTCTAGAGGTTCAGATGGGCTTTATTCAAGATGATTTTAGACTTTATATTTTAGTTGACTGAGGCTAATGGATAAAATTTTAGGTGAAAACAAATATTGTTGCTCTGTTGTATCTTATTAAAGTTTTTAACATTCTGCATTATAAGTAACTTATTGACCCAGTTTGGGTAATGGGCTCACCACTTGACCCATGAGGGAGCATCCACCTCCAAAGTAAAACTGGGCTGCTATTACCAGATGAATGGAAATGAAAGCTGAGAAGGCAAAAATAATTGTACAGTCTTTTAAATTTATTTCACCTGTTTCATAAGTCAGGTGTATGAATGAAAATTAGTGACCTTTTCCCACAACTGCTGATTTATTTGAAATATTTTAATCTTCTTTTTCTCCCTCCCTTCCTCCCTTCCTTCCTTCCTTCTCTCCTTTCTTCATTCTTTCCTTTTCTCCTTCCTTCCTCTCTTCCTTCTATTAGGGACACACTGGCATTTCAAAGCACAAGATTGAATGTACAGACGCAGTTCAAGTTAACAGTTGAGACTCAGAATCAAATCAAACAACAATTCATTTATCAGAGCTTTTTCAGTTTTGTGCCTTGCTACAAAGTCATTAGATATCTGTGAAGAATCAAGCTATCTTTTCTTGTAAGAAAGTAGTACATGCTCTTTCAAATTTTAAAAACAGATTTTTTTCAGTTTCAAGTATTTTCCCAAATGTGTTTCTTAAAACTTTGTACTCTGCTACTATAAAAACAATTATAGAGTTAGAAAAGTATTTTTAAAAGAAAAAAAATTATGGAAATGGTCTAGGACTTTTAATTTGTGTCTTGTGCTCAGGGTTGCTTTTAATTATTGAATAAAGACATTTTTCTGTGATTAAAATTAGTCCAAATTTATATAATGACATTAAATATATGTATTTTTAAATGGTATCCTAAAAACTACTAGAACTTTTATGTTGCCCAGATGAATAAGCTAGAGAATTTTGTTACGTGGCACCATAACTTTCCTGGCGGCTGTTGTTGTCAGTATTAGAAGTTTCACGAATAAAATATTTTTTGTCTTTCTTTTATTTCCTCCTGAAACTCATTGCCTGAAAAACCCATTTATATTGTGCATCTCTTACATATTGGCTGAATTTGTTATATTATCATTAGGTCAGAAGATGTTATATAAGCATGGGGTGGGGGCACTTGTCTATGACTATGCATCACTGACCCAGTAGAATCTTTCCAAAGAAACCAGGTTAAACTTGATTGCAATTAAGATGATTCACATCTTTTACATCCAATCACATGTGTAAAGAGGTCATTTTCTACTCAAGTAATAAAGTTAATGGAGCTCATTTCAAACTCTGTCTTTAAAATGAGAATGCTTATACAGTATAGAGAGGTAGGAGTTCAGTCAAAATTGTCAGTAAGAGACTTCTACTTCTTAGAATATAGAGTAGACATACTTTTCCTTATTTTTCTCACTATGAACAATGAAAAGTTCTGGTCACTATGTACAAAACAAACATAGGAAGACTCTGAAAGGTGAGAAAAGAAGGTAGACTGACTAGGGACCTCAGGACCTAAGAAACAACACAGTAGTGAGTTCTCTATATTTTCCTTTTGCCTTATACATCCCAGACTTGTAGCTAAAGAAACTGGCAACTAAGAAACACAAATGGATACAAATTTTAAAATCCCTAGCAGCCAAATAAATAAGTTTAAAAAAATTCATTAAAAAAAAAAAAACCCTAGCAAAAGCCTACTCTCTTTAGCTAAAGGATCATGAACAGGGCAGTCTAGCAAGACAAATTTTTAGACAAAAGCTGCTCTACTTCAACTAAATACCACAGGGAAAAAACTGTGATTCCACTCCCCACTCATGCCAGCAAAGGCTAACAAGGGAGTCTAGACTTCCACCATCACCAGGATGTAAGGAGTGCCCTCCAACACTAAGGTGTTGTCACAGGAAGCCTAGTGGAACATCAGGACTTTCACCATTGTCCAGCAATAATGAGACCCCACCCTCTGGTATCACATGGGAGAGCAATAGGAAGCCCTCCAATCTCTACCAGCCAGGTGGTATCAGATGATGCTAGTGGGGAGGCTGAATTCTCATCCATGCCTAGCAGTGATAAGGAGCTCCTTCTCTTTTTGGAAGTCAACAGAGGCTGAGCAGAAAACAAGAAACACTTCTAGCAGTAATGAGGTGACACATGCATTTCACCTGCCAGAGTAGTGTCAGAAGAAGCTAACTGAAGCAAATGAAATTACCAGGGACATAGAGGGACATTACATAATTTTAAAAGATCAATTCTCCAAGAAGACATAGCAATCCTAAATTCATATGTACCAAAAACAGAGCAACAAAATATGTGAAACAAAAACTGGTAGAACTATAAAAAGAAATAAGTCCACAGTTATAGTTGAAGATTTCAATACCCTTCTCTCAGTAATTGATAGAACAACTAAACAGGAAATCAGCAAGGATATAAAAGAACTCAAAAACACCATAAACCCACAAGCTCAAATTGACATTTATAGAATACTCCACAACCAACAGCAGAATATGCACTTTTCTCAAGGACCCATAGAACATATACTGAGATAGACCACATCCTGGGCAATAAAACAAACTACAGCAAATAAAAAAATTAAAACTATACAAAGTGTGGTCTCTAGCCACATTGGAGTCAAACTAGATATCAATAACAAAAAGATAACAGGAAAACCTCCAACCACTTGGAAACTAAACAACACATTTGAAAACATGAGTTAAAGAGGAAGTCTCAAGGAAAATAAAAAATACTCGAATTGAATGAAAATTAAAAGACAACATATCAAAATCTGTGGGACATACAAATACAGTTTTGAGGGGAAATTTTATAACACTAAATGTTTATATTAGAAAGGAACAAATATCTCAAATCAATAATCTACACAAATAAATTTAATAGCTTAGAATAAATGGACCAGATTCTCAAAAAGCACAAACTACTACAATTCACTCAATATGAAATATAGAATTAGAATAGTCCAAAATCTATTAAGGAAATGAATTCATAATTTTAAAACAAATTATACAGATATTGAAAGAATAATTCATTAAACCCAATATTTTTCAGAAAATAGAAAAAGAAAAAACATTTACCATTTAGTTTTATGAAGCTGATATTATTCTGATACCAAAACAATGCTAAGATAGTAAAAATAATAATAAAGACTAATAACCCTTATGAATATAGATGCAAAAATTCTTAACAAAATATTAGCAAATAGAATACAGCAAAATATAAAAAGAATTATACATCATGACAAAGCAGGGTTTATTTCAGGGCTACAAGACTAGTTCACTATTTGAAAATTAATAATGTAATCCACCATGTTAATAGGCTGAAAGACAAAAAATCACATGATAATATCAGTTGATGCAGAACATGCACTTGACAAACATTCAGTATTCATTCATGATAAAAGCTGTCAAAAAATGAGGAATAAAGAGGAGTTTCCTCAACTTTATAAACAGCATATACAAAACCAAAAAACCCTACAGCAAAGATATCCTTAGTGATAAAAAGACTAAATGCTTTCCTCCTAAGATCAGGAGAAAGCTAGGATGTCTGCTCTGACTGCTTTTATTCAAGTAGTGCTGGAAGTTCTACTCAACACAATACAGCAAGAAAAAAGAGATAAAAACCATACAGAACATAATACCCAAAAAAGTGAAACACTTAGGTATAAACCTAACAAAATATGTACAAGATCTGTATGGGGGAAACTGCAAAACTCTGATGAATGAAATTTTTTTTTAAAGAACTAAATAAGTGGAGAGATAGTCCACATTCACCGATAGGAAGACAATACTGCCAAGATGCCAGTTCTTCCCAAATTCATCTATGGATTCATTGCAACCCCAATCAAAATTTCAGCAAGTTATTTTGTGGATATCGACAAAGTGATTCTAAAGAGAGGTAAAAGACCAGGAAGAGCCAACACAGTACTGAAGGAAAAGAATAAGTCAGAGGACTGACACTACTCAACTTCAAGATTTACTATAAGCTAAAGTAATCAGGAGAGTGTGGTAAATAGGTAAATATAGGCATACCTCAGAGATATTGAGGGTTCAGTTTTAGACCACTGTAATAAAGTGAATATCACAATAAAGTGAATCACATGAATTTTTTCATTTCTCAGTGCATACAAAAGTTGTGTTTACACTATACTGTAGTCAATTAAGTGTATAATAACATTATGCATTAAAATGTATATACCTTAATTTAAAAATACTTTATTGCTAAAAAATGCTAACCATCATCTGAGCCTTCAGTGAGTCATAGCAGTAACATCAAATATCACTAATCACAGATCACCATAACAAATACAATAACGATAAAAAAGTTTGACATATTGTGAGAATAAACAAAATGAAACATAGAGACATGAGGTGAACAAATGCTGTTGGGAAAATTGTGCGAATAGACTTTCTCAACACAGGGGTGCCACAAACCTTCAATTTGTAAAAAATTCAATATCTGGGAAGCACAGTAAAGCTAAGTGCAATAAATCTACAGGTATGCCTGTAGATCATTGGAACAGAATAGAGAGCCCAGAAAGATACCCACACAAATATAGTCAAACGATCTTTGACAAAGGAATAAAGGCAATATAATGGGGCAAAAAATGTGCTGGAACAACTGGGCATCCACATGCAAAAAAATGAATTCTAGACACAGGCCTTACGCCCTTCACAAAAGTTAACTCCAAATGGATCATAGACACAAATATAAAACACAGAACTATAAAACTCCTAGAAGATAACATAGGAGAAAATCTAGATGACCATGGGTATGGTGATGACTTTTTAGATACAATATCAAAGGCACAATCCATGGAAAAAATAATTGATAAGCTGGACTTCATTAAAATTAAAAACTTCTGCACTGTGCAAGACAATGTCAAGGGAATGAAAAGACAAGTCACAGACTAGGAGAAAATATTTTCAAAAGACGCATCTGATAAAGGACTGTTATCCAAAATATACAAAGAACTCTTAAAACTCAACAATAAGAAAACAACTCAATTTCTTTAAATGGGCCAAACAACTGACACCTCACCAAGGAAGATATTCAGTTACCAATTAAACATATGAAAATATGCCCCATATCTTCTGTCATCAGGGTAATGCTAATTAAAACAACAATGAGATACCACTACCTATCTAGCAGAATGGCTAAAATCCAGAACACTAACAACACCAAGAGCTGGTGAGGATGTGGAGCAACAGGAACTCTCACTCACTCTGGTGGGAATGAAAACTAGTACAGCCACTTTGAAAGGCAGTTGTTTCTTACATAACTAAATATACTTTTACCATACAATCCAGCAACTGCACTCTTTGGTATTTACCCAAAGAGTTAAAAATGTATGCTCACACAAAAACCTGCACACAGATGATTATAGCAGCTTTATTCATAATTGCGAAAATTTGGAGGCAACCAAGATGTCCTTCAGTAGGTGAATGAATAAATAATCTGTGGTCCATCCAGACAATGGGCTGTTATTCAACTCTAAAAAGAAATGAGCTATCAAGCCATGAAAAGACATGGAGGAACCTTAAATGCATATTATTAAGTGAAAGAAGCCAATCTGTAAAGGCTACATACTGTGTGATTCCAACTGTACAATATTCTGTAAATAACAAAACTAAGGAAACAGTAAAAAAAAAAAAATTAATAGTTACCAGAGGTTACAGGGTGAAAGGCTGAATAGGCATAGCACAGAGGATTTTTAGGACAGTGAAGATACATAATACTATAATAATGGATATGTATCATTACACACTTGTCCAAACCCATAGAATATATAACACCAAGAGTGAATGCTAAGGTAAACTATGGACTTTTGGGTGATTATGATGCGTCAACGTAGGTTCATCAGTTGTAGCAAATGTATCCTGTGGTGAGGGATGTTGATAATGGGGTAGACTTTGCATGTGTTACGGGCAGTGGGTATATGAGAAATCTCTGCACCTTCCTCAATTTTGCTGTGAATCTAAAACTGCTCTGAAAAAAGTCTTAAACCATACAGATCATAAAGAAAAAAATAAAACTACCCCTATTTGTAGATGACATGATTGTCTGTGTAGAAAATCCCAAGGAATCTATTAAAAACTACTAGACCTGTTAAGTGAGTTCAGCAACATTGCAGGATACAATAAACATGTAAAAGCCAATTGTAATTGTACATACTAACAATGAACACATGGACACTAAAATTAAAAATACAATGGCACTTTTGGTCACTCCAAAAAAAATGAAACGTTTGGGTCTAAGCATGTACAGGACCTATAAGCTGAAAACTATAAAATGCTGATGAAAGAATTCAAAGATATAAATATAGAACCATATTGTGTTCATGAATTGGAAGACTCAACATAGTAAAGATGTTAGTTTTCCACAGATTTCTATACAGGTTTAAGACAATTTCTATCAAATTCCAAGCAAATATGTTATGTAGCTAGGGACATGATTATTCTAAACCTTATATGGAAAGGCAAAGGAACTAGAATAGCTAAGATGATTTTTAAAAAGAGTAAAATGGGAAGAACTCTCTCCCTCATTTCAAGACTTATTATGTAGTGACAGTGATTAAAACAGTGTGATATTGGTGGAGAATATACACACACATCAGTGCAATAGAATAAAGAACCCAGAAACAGATCCACATAATTACATCGAACTGGTTTTTGACAAAAGAGCAAAAGCACTACCATGGAAGGAGGATAGCATTTTCAATAAGTG
Source organism: Mesoplodon mirus (assembly GCF_964341445.2). Classification (NCBI taxonomy): domain Eukaryota; kingdom Metazoa; phylum Chordata; class Mammalia; order Artiodactyla; family Ziphiidae; genus Mesoplodon; species Mesoplodon mirus. The sequence goes on along the minus strand of NC_138986.1, from coordinate 30,781,004 downwards.
GTACGGAAGTGATTGGATGTCCGTAGGCAAAAAAAAAAAAAAGAACTTTGACCTAATCCTCACACCTTATATAAAATATAAATCAAAATGGATCATAGACTTAGTGGTAAAAAATAGATCTCTAAAACTTTTAGAAAGAAACAGAAAAGAGAAAATCTATTTACTTTCAGACATTTGCAGATATTGTAAAAAATCAGGACACTGGAGGTACAGTTCTCTAGTACTTAAGAGAAAGAAAAAAAATTTATTTAAACCCATGGAGGATCCTCAAAATTTTTTATGAATAGATCACCTCCTGAGATTAATGGATACATAAAAAAGGCAATATAAATAATTGAATTGGGATGAATAAAATGGACAGTAATGGGATTAAAACAAAGTTTTCACCACAGCACTACCAAAGGCTGGATGGGTCAAAGTGATCCCCTGTTGGCTCCTCAATATTAAAGGAACCTAAACAAGTCAGGTCTATTTACCCCAGTCTGGAGAAATCTGGAAAGCTAGAAGGCAGAGATTACAATGAGAAACCTGACCAGCAACAGTTAGGCCAGTTAATCAAATTAAAGATGGACAAAAGGGCCAGGATCCCTTGGCTTGACCCCTCACTGGGGACCCAAAGCCTTTTGCACAAGAGTAAGTAAAATGGTCAAGGGGTAGAAAAGAGGGGTTTCCAGGACTCCTTGATATGGGAACCCCACAAAATGTGACATCAAAACCCACTGGTGGAGCTCTGACTCTGGCTACAATTAGGGTGGAAGAATATAGAAATGTAAGTGTTGATAGAATTATGAAAATTGGAATGTTTAAATAGGCTTTATGTTAAGAAGTTATGTCAACTTTATTTGAATGTTTTATGGGAATAGATATTATGTCTGGCTGGAAACACTTTCCCCACCCAATACTATAAAATGAAAACCTATTCATGAAATCCTAATGGAAGCTATAGTTAGGAATGTAAGAGTTGATGGAATTAAGGTAAAAAGTTTATAGGAGAACTGGTATATTTGAACAGGCTTTATATAAAATAATTGCATTTCTTTTACCTGATTATATTATGGACATGGACATTGTATCTCACTGGGAAATTTTTTCTCTACCTAGTATTGTAAAACAGAAGGCGTGTAAATCTGCCCCTCAAGCAATATTAATAGGACATGCTAAAGGGAACCAACAAAATTGCCTGAGCAGAACATAAAAATCATTTGATTTACATCTTAGTTAGAAATCTCCCTGATGTAAAGAAGCAAATCTAAGATATTGGGTGGATGGATCAACTATCCATCATATAATGTCATTTAAGTTACATCTTACAAATCTTTGCAAAATTATAAATGCAGCTCTAGAGGTAGGTCAAATTCCACCCACTCCTTTACATCTATCGCCAATTTATCTCCCTATTTATCTCAACCTCTCCAGGAACTTTTTTTTTTTTTTTTTTTTGCGGTACGCAGGCTTCTCACTGCTGTGGCCTCTCCCGTTGCGGAGCACAGGCTCCGGACGCGCAGTCTCAGCAGCCATGGCTCACGGGCCCAGCCGCTCTGCGGCATGTGGGATCTTGCCGGACCAGGGCACGAACCCGTGTCCCCTGCATCGTCAGGCGGACTCTCAACCACTGCGCCACCAGGAAAGCCCGAAGCCCCTGCAGGAACTTTTATCTAGACCATCTACAATTCCTAAGACTGAAGAAGAAAAAGGGACAGGGGAGGTGGTTTTTTAAAAATACAAACTTCTGTAGAAGCACCCTTGTCCAAAAATCTAGTTGCAGGAAAATTTTAGAACAAAAACTGTAAGGTCTCTGTATCTGTCTGTATGTCATGTGTGTCTTATTTATACATGTATTATAGATGTGTGGGTTTTTTTCTACGTTCAGATGGTATTGCTAAAAGTAATTTGTAAAAGAGTTCTATTTAATTGGCTTAAACAAACAAGCACTTATATATAAATTAAATTCTCAAAAAAATATAATAGACACTAACCCAAATGCTTTTCAAGTTCACATGATCTAGGATTACTCTTTAGTAAATAAAAGCTAGTTTATGTTTTTTGGTTTAATTAATATAGGCATGTCTTTAGTGTTACCAACACTATGTATAATACTTTTATTCAATCTAGGTTACTAAAAGTCAGATAAGCTCATATTATCTCTTACAAAATTTGTCAGTCAGAAAAATAACTTAGGATGATGACTGAAGTTGTATAATGTCTAATGAAGTTTTTCTGTAGGTAACTAAACATGATTGTTAAAAGCAAATAAATTAAATAAATGTAAATGAGTTGAGAGTTTTTATGTGAACGTTTTAGCAATGATTGTTTTATGATATGTCTACTTAAATAGTTTCCCACATCTCGGCGACATACCCTTCAAATTTTGCTAAATTAAGTTGAACAATAAGTTGTTACATTCATTGAATATCTAGATCATTCCCAAATAAGATGAGAAACTGAAATATTAATTACTGAACATAGGCTTCCATTTACAGAGAAGCTAAAGATATTTGGAAGTATTAGTAAACATGTTTGAGCTGTGCTGTGAAATTTTCTATGAGAAAGCACCTATTTCCAGAAATTATAAAAAGTATTTATGTTTGCCAGTATACAGAATGCTAATATAAAAGACAGTTCATAATTGCTTACTTTGCAGTCTTCTCTAGAAATTAAAGGTTTCTAAGGGTAAACAAGGAAGCATCTTCATATGCAAGGAAAATGGGATGTGTGTTCTCGGTAAATGAAGATCTATGAAAAGGAATCTTTGGAAAGAAATTTTATATGTGGTCAGGAATGGATAAAATTGGAATGAATATAATTAAGTAAATGAATTTTAATATCAAAAGTAAACTGGTGCAAAATTGGAATTTGGTTTTCTCTACATTAAACGGACAATTCTTTTTCTATTGGTCTGCTCTTGATAATAACAGATTATAAAAGCTTTCTCTTTACCCTTAAGTAACCTGCCTAGAAAAAAAGAAAGATCTTGTATCTTGTCAAAATAATCACTTAATGTTCTATGTTGTCTTTATCAGGCCTTTGATTACTTAAGTAAACCTAGTCGTCTCGATAATAAAGGAGCTATGTTTTACTCAGAACTATATAACCTCTATATTTGCCTATAAAGTCTTTAATTGTTATTTTGGTTAAATGGGTAAGCATCATTTCAATTGACCTATTATTCTATTTGACTATTTTAAAACATTTTTGATGTTTTAACAAATTTCCAAAATCAAGCTCTAAATGAAGTCTTTTTGATTTAGAACTAACTTTGAGATATGAGACATTTCAGAGGCCTATGAAATATCTCAAAGATTTGTTTTCTCTCCTTACAAAAAAGAGATATATAAGTATGTGTTATAAGTGTTCCAGAAATTGTGTGAAATTCCTGAAAGTCTGATGTATCCTGGCATAAAATGTTGTCTGTCATCAAAATTGGGGCTCACACTGAAAGGACTGACCCTAGCTGACTTTAGCGCAAAAGCAGCAGCAACATACTGTTGCCATCTTGATGTTTTTGTAACATGGCAACAATCTCCTCCTGAATCAGGGATATTAAGATGGGAAACAATTGCTGTAAATTAAACAAACAGTCAGGACTGTGGGAAACAGAGGACAGCCTCTTGGTTCTTCCCAGCTCCCTGGTAAACACCATTTTTTTGTTTTTCCTTTCCTTCACCCACTATAGTGTATTTAAGATGGCACAAATTGGAAATAGATATTGGTGGGGAGAATTCCATAAAATTTAAAAAATAGTCTACCAGCAATGTCTGACCCAGCAGAGGCCTCAGATCTTCTGCCTCTGGACCCTTTGAATACCTGCAGCTGGGCTTCATTCAACCACCACTTAATATGGGTTTTCAATATGTTCTTGTTATTGTATGTGTTTTCTAGATAGGTTGAAGCCTGCTCTTGCCAGAAGGCTGATACCCTCACAGTGGCAAAGAAACTATTAGAAAATGTGTTTCCCACTTGGGGTATATTTTCCACAACCTCCAATGATCAAGCTACCCACTTCACTGGACAAATCATATGAGCCTTAGCAAACACCTTGCAAACTTCTTGGAATTATCACTGTCCCTATCACCCTCAAACATCAGACAAAGTTGACAGAACTAATGGTTGGTAAATTATACCTTTATAAGCAGAATTGAAACATTTATTTTTTTCTCCCTACTTGACCCCTCTAGAATTTAGAAACTTTTAGTGAGTAGTCTTGCTTTTATGACAATATAGTTATTTGCATATGTTCAATAAGAATCTGTTCTCCTTATAACAGGACACAACTGAAAATTGGTTATATTACCAAGACTTTGACTGAAATGTCAGATTTAAGAGAATGCATAAACTCAGATATGACTAGAGAGCTTTAAGGAACTGAGCAGCTACGATTGACTTTATGGAGCCAATAACGCTCCTTGGAAAAACAGCCTGGTACCTTGCAGGGTTCCCAGCAGTCTTACCAGATGAGTAAGGAAGGTCACTTCCTAGCAGATGCAGGCCTCAGGATATTTTAGGGACCTTGAGAAAGGAGGAATTCACTCAAATCTGTAGGTATTGCAAACAAGGTCTGATTGTAAGTTGTTGGCTTGGCTTTTCTGGCCTCAAGAAGCCTAGGTCAAATTATATACTTTATCAGACACACCAAGTCTTAAGATGAAAATAGTACAACCAGAATTAGGCACAAGCAATACCAGAAGGCCGAAGTAAGCAACACAATCTGGCCCAGACTTCCATTTCATCCACCACAGTTGTACCAAGCAAGACCTCTGAACCAATATTTATATATGCTGCATAGGGGATGCCTTAGGACAGCCGACAGAGGAGGAAAAGAGCAAAGCTGATTTATGAACTGTCATCCCAGTATGTGTGAATAAACTAAAAATCGATTGGAACTTCTCTACATGGTGGGGGGTAATCTTTCTGATAGGCAGACTCCAGATGGTCCAACTGATCATCTTCTTTTGGTGAAAAGAGAATGGCCCAAGATTAAAATCTATGCAAATTCATGGGTGACAAATAGCTCGGGAGGAGAAAGGTGGAGAGATCACAGGCAACAAGGTCTGCAGTCATGGTATGTGGATGGATGAATTGGAGAAGGCACAAAGTGTGAAGATCTTTGCATGCATGTTACCAGAAGGCATCTACTCTGGAACAGGCATTAAACAACCAAGTCATCACAGTAGACAAAATGTCAGCTAGGCCACGTCAGCCATCTCTCTGTCATCTGAGATCACAGCATTGGAACACCAGGCACAATGAACAGAGAAACCATGGTGTCCAGAGACGGAGGCTTTACATGGGTCTAACTACATGAGCTCCCATTGACTAAGGCTAGCAAGAGAGACCAAAACTAACTCCCACATACAGTACCATCCCTTCAGGAGGCCAACCAGCCACCTGGTGGCAAGTTGAATACATCAAACTCTTTCCATCCTGGAAGAAGAACCAATTCATTTTGAATGAACACTTCTTGCATCTCTACATATTCTAGATATGGATTTGCCTTTCCTGTCTGAAGAACCTCAGGCAGCACCATTATCCATATGATTACAGAAAGTTTAATCCACCTGCATGGAATCCCATATGATATTGCATCCATCTAAGGCAATAGTCTTAACCAAGAGCAGTATTTCCCTACCCTAGGGCATACTTGGCAATGCCTGCAGACATGGTTGGTTCTCACCACTGGGAGGATGCTACTGACATCTAGTGGCTAGCGGCCAGGGTTGCTGCTAAACATCTTAATGTACAGGACAACTCTCCATGACGAAGAATTATCTCACCCAAAGTGTCAATATGCGACTGTTCAGAAACCCTTGACTAAGATACTCACTTTGTAGCGAAGGAGGTGTAACTGTGGGCCCATGATCATGAGGTTCACTGGTCCTGTCATGTACCACAGCATCCAAAACAGCTGGCATTGAAGAGCAATAGAATAGCTTATAGATGGCGTAGAAAAGGCACAAGTTCAAAAATGATACCATGCAAGGATAGGGACTCATCTTCCAGGATGCCATACATACTCAAATTAACAACCATTATATAGTGCTGTGCCCCATTAGTTAGACAGAATACATAGGGTCAGGAACCAAGGGATGAATGTAGGAATGATCCAGAGGGAATTTCTGCTTCATTTTTCTGAATTCTGGCCTCTGTGTGTTTACTGGTCTTAGTTCTTAATTTGGGAACCATCCACCAGGGAGATATAAGCTATGATTTATGCCTGTGTACTTCATACTTCTCATACCAAGGGGCCAGCAGGCATGGAGAGGAACATGATATTGATAGAAGCAATTGATATGATCTTCAGGAGGAAGGCTGTTATGGCACATCAGGGATGGGGAGGGATATGTTTGGCACGTGGTTATCTCTTAATGTTTCTTTGCTCAATTGTGTTGGTAAATAGACAAATACAGTAGCCAAGGTCTGAGAAGGGCTTGATGACCAGGGACTTGGATAATCAGAGATATGACTTTGGGTCACCCCACCAGCTAAGCCACCAAAAGCAGCACAGGTGCTAACTGTGAGAGAAGAAAATCTAGGATAAGTTGTGGAAGAAGGAAACAATGACAGATCACAGTTGTAGCCTCAATCCCGCCTGCGTCAGTGAAGGTTATCATTTTCCTAAGTTTCCTCTAACAAGTTTACCCTAGGAAAGAGGCCCATCCCTCCGGGAAGAAGACCTTCAGGGTTTAGATGAAGCAAGATCCAAGCTATGCAAGAGTGGGCAGTTGTGGATGCTGCCCAGATTCCCTTTCTAGGAAGGAAAGTGTTAATTCCCACAACCAATGAGTGTGCTGCTGGCTGTTAGGTGTCAGCTGTCAGTTCTCCCTGGGATTTGCCCTCCCATGAAGAGAGCCATATTGCCCATTATCATTCCTCCTCCAGAGGACAAGAATCATCCCAAGACTGGTTGATGTGTGGTATGAAGGGTTGGTCTCCTTTCCCCAACTTGGGATACATCTAAAGAGCCATTCCAGCCTCAGGGCTCCCCTCAGGCTTGCCTTAGTTCTTGTTGCTACTACATTGCAGCCCAACCTCTCCCTTGGCCTATTTCTGCTTCCTTCCCAACCTGCACAGTGTTGATCCTGACAGAAACTCCTCAAAAACTTTCTGTAGACTAAGCTCTATCTCAGAGTCAACTTTCTGGGGAACCTGACCTGCAACATTAATACATGCCCTGCAGTCCATGCACTTAATGATTCAGTGAAAGGATGCTGCTTAAGCTTGCCAGAACTTTCCTTCTTCCCTGAAAGTTTGTTTTTCAGATGTCTGTTCACAGATACACACTTTTCATTCTCTTCCTCACTTTTGCCTATTCTCCTTCACATTTGGGAAAATTTCTGCTAGAAAGGAATTGTTAGAACTAGAAAGAAATGCACGTAAAAGACTGTCTTTTCTTACTTCTTTTTTACCTGCAACAAGTACCCTGTGATAAAAAGATTGAAAGGAATTACAATTAGCTGTAGTCCACAAAATATTTGGCCTGAAGCATGTGTTTATGAAATGCAAAACTCACTGTGATCTAGGCTTAAATTTACCAGAGTTCCTTTTCTTTCTTCCTTCCAACATATTGACTTTGTTTATATCAACATTGATGTTAATCATTTTCAAGATGATTATAACTTGGATTTGTCTGCCCAACAACAGTGCCAGGTTTCTATGTTTTTCATTTCTTTTCTTGTACATCAGCCTATAGCAGGGGAGAAGCCGGCTGAAGATAAGTGCCAATGTCAAGTGCTAACTGAACAATAAATGGATAACCTCAAAGATATTATAGCCCAGCTGAAATTATAGTGAAATTCTTTATTGGCCAGACCTGAATCTAAATATCTCCATTCAGCAAATAAACCCAGACTGTTCCCTTCAATGCCAATTCCCCTGGAAAAACAAATCAGAAGAGAATAATTGGTATAATTTCTTCTTTAAATGCTTGATAAAATTCACCAGTGAAGCCATCTGAACCCAGCATTTTCTTTGAAGGAAGGGTCTTTTTTTATTTAGATATGATCAATATATAACACTATTTTAGTTTCAAGTGTAATGATTCAGTATATGTATATATGTGAAATGATCATTACAATAAGTCTAGTTAGCATCAATCACTATACACAGTTACAATTTTTTTTCTTGTGATGAGAACTTTTAAGATCTACTTCAGCAACTTTCAACACAATACAGTATTATTAACTGACACCATGTAGTACTTTACATCCCCAGGACTTATTTACTTTATAACTGGAAGTTTGTACCTTTTGGCTACCTTTTTAATTATGAATTTGATTTACTTAATAGGACTATTCAATTATCTTTCATTTTTGTCAGTTTGGTTTATTGTTTTTCTCAAAAAAATTGTATCTTTTTTCATCTAATTTAATTTATTGTCATAAAATTCATCACAATATTTAATCTTTCATTCTTTCTTGTATTATCAAATTTTGGTATCATTTAGTGTTAGCCAAAAGAACTTCCTCAATTATTTCTTGTAGTGCATATCTGCTGATCAATACTTTTTCTAGATTGACAGGTTTTATATTTTTTTAATAAATTTAAAGATACTGTTCCATTGATTTCTGATTTTCATAGTTTCTGGTGAGAAGCCAGCCTTCTTATTTTATCTCCTGTATTTAATGTGTATCTTTCCTCTTGTTCTTTTTATGTTGTGTTTAACTTTGGCTTTCAGCAGTTTAACATAATATGCCTAGGGTTTTTTCCCTTCTGCTTGGTGTTTGCTTAAATTTTTATAATTATAGGTAGTTTTAAAAATAAAGTTAACAACTTTTCCAAACAATATTTCCTTAAATAATTTTTTGCCCCATACTTTTTCACCTCTCTAGCACCCCAATTATACAAGTGTTAGTTCATTTGCTATTATTCCACAGGTCACTGATGTTCTGCTTTTGATTGTTAAAGTAATTTTTATGGCTAATTTGCTCATAATTGTTAATAATTCTGATAGAAAATCAAAAGAAAAAGATAAGCAGTATCGACAATTTGTATCATACCTCTAGAAATAGCAGTTGTTTTTCTCTTCCAAACCTTATATCTCATTTTTTTTTATGTCTTATTGTCTTGGCCAGGACTTGTAGTTTGTATTGATCAATAGAAATGATAATAAGCATTCTTATCTTTAATCTTAAAGGGGAAATATTTAACATTTCACCATGAGGAAGGTGTTTGCTAATGTTATTGAGAGATATCTTCAATCAACCTTAGGAAATTTCCTAATTTTAAGTATTTGGCTGTTTTTAAGTAAATTTCAAAATGTATTGCTTTTGTTTTTCTCTAACTCTTGGGAAAATATGGGACAGTAGTCATAGTGCCATTTCCAACCATTTCAAAATGTCTCCATTTCTGAACACGTGTAGGATTGCACTTTTTTATCCTCTGGAAGTCAGGTTGGCCATATGACTTCTTTCAGCTTATGAAGTGTAAGCAGAAGAGACATGTGTCACTTTTGGACAGAAATTTTCAAAGTTGGTGTGTGGTAGTTCACCTAGTTCCCTTTTCCTGACTCAGTGATCATGTATACATATGTAGAGAAGAAGGTCCCATCAGCCTGGATCCCTCAGTGATGATGATGAGCAGAATCTCCTTGCCAATGTTCATTGTACAGGTAATGAGCAAAATTTAATTTTTATCATAATAAACTACACAGCTACTGGGTTTATTTATTCATGCAGAATAAACTAACCTATCCTTTATTTCTTTCTTTATGCTAAACCTTCTTTCATTTAAGGCACTTACACTTGATCATAATATATTACTTAATAATATTTTTTATTCCATAGCTTCCTTTTTCTATCATATTTGGTGTACTTAATAGGCAGAACCAGGTGAACAATGCAGCTTAGAGAATATTTTCTTTAAAAAACATTTCTTTCCAAGTGTGAAGTGGGTGAAAGTAAAATAATTGAGTATATAGTTCCTGTCCTCGGGGATAATAGTCAGACGATTTATTAGAAGAAATTAAATAAGTTCCCAAAGACAATTCTAGATGTGCCACGTGAGCTTAAGGAAAAAAAAAGAAGGAAAGAAACGAAATATTTTTCTAGAAGGAGAGTATCACAAAGGCTTCCTGGAAAAGGTGACATTTAAACTGAGCTTGAAGGATGAACAGTGTAATGACAGGAGAATTCTAGGTAGGGTCCCTAACAAGATATACTATTAGGAAAGTATAAAGGTACAATAATGGAATGGCAAACTGTACAGTATAGCTTATTTATAATAGCAGAGTTAAACTGTAGGAGTATAAATTTGATTCATTCATAAGCATCAAAGACTTTTTAATAAGGCAGAAATTTTGTTTTTGTTTTAGGAAAATGACTAATACTGCCACTATATTTAGGATGGATTGCGAGAGGTGGGTTCTGGAGGTCATGAGAGGTTGAGAGAGGCAAGGATTTTTAACTGCTGAGGTGAGATATTGAGGGCCTGGAAAACGGAGTGGAAAAGCTCTGAGTTTTACTGAGCTGTCTATATATCCATCTGTGACTACGCCCTTGAAAACCTAATATTCTTCATTTCTGTATATTGCAAGTCATATAAATAGAGAACATAACTGGATACACCTTACTGGAAAACCACCCTGAACGTCGTATTTTATGTTATTGAGTCAGCACACTGACTCAATGTGCTAACATTCAACAATAAAACCAAAAGTGAAAACCCAGATACCTAGGGGAAGAAAAGTTGGAAACACAAACTTCTGAGAATTAAGTAGGGTGTGTTTTTGATTTTGTTTTTGTTTTGTTTGTTTTTGCCTTTTGCTGCACAATAGGCAATTTTGATTCAGATGTATTTGCTTATTCTGGGAGAAAAAAATCCTCCCCCTAAAACAAAAGGACCATTATAAAGAGTGAGAGGTAATCGACAACACCCAACTTCGCCACGTAGTCCATGACGGTAACAGGGTCACATTCAGGGACTGTGGACCAGCCTTTGTTTCTTTTTTTCTAAAGGGCATTTTGGGAATTGTAATACTTCCCCATGTTCTAAAGCATCATTTGTCCAGGGGAGAGGGGTTGGGTGTCAGCACAGAGAGATGTAGGGGTTTCTAAAGTGGTCACTTTGAGAGTCACTTCATAATATATTTGTCAGCATGTCTTTCTCCCAGTTCTGGTTTTGTTACCTTCGCTGTGTTTTCAATATAAACAGTGGTGCAAAGGGAGCTATCTTCCTGCTGCTCAAAATAACTACTTAGTTGGGTAAAATTTATAATGTTGGATTCTAATTTTAGCCAGGAAATGCAAACAAAGCTTGGAGACTGCTTGTTCCCTGACCCCAAATTCATTTCATGTTGCTATAGTATCACCCCTGAGAAAATGGGCCTGCCTGTTTTCCTCCCCATAGACGCACTCAATGGGCTTTTGTCAGCTCTTGAATTATAGCATTAAAATTTAAACACTGGGGATTTAATGGAGGATTATTATGACACTCCAGTGCATTCTTTCTGTTGCCATTAGCAACAACCCAAGGATGAAATAAATTGTTTTAAGAGGTTCTATTTTCTTAAAAGATGAAGGATCTACCTTACATTCTTGGAGTTTTATAAACTGGTTTATGCAGGTTGGTATTAACATGAGAAGGGTACTCGTGGTATATAATACCAATCCAATAATTGAAGAACTTGGCTCTATTAGTTTACCAATCTACAAAGAAAAGATATTTTCACAGGCCCCCAGAAGATGAACTTCAATCTGCTGCTCCCAAACGCATTCTCCACTGTCTGGAAGACGTGCAAAGGGAACAGCACAGCGTTCTCCAACTCAAATCCTTCAAAGTGCTGTGGGAATAAAAGAATCCCTGCCAAAAGCCCCAGAGAGATCTGTCTGTCTGTATGGTATGGTAATGACCGAGGTTAGTCCAGAGGGCTTCTGGGAGAAACTCAGCTATTGAAACCTAATGAATAGAACTGAGAATTTCTTGTTACAGTACTAGTTATTTCTTTGATTGGTCATAACCTTGTATCTAAGAAGACATCAAAATAAATAATGAAAGCAAGATATTGTTGGATTGGCCTTTGAATTTCCATTTGAGTATATATTCTGAAAAATTTTCGCATAGGTAAATTTGCATCTAGATTTCTTTTCTCTGCCAGACATCTGCATTTCTAGTTGTGTGTCACTTTTACCTCTTCCCTGTTTCAATGTCAGCATCCAGGTTTATATTCAGGTTTGTATTTTTCTTTTCAGCAATAGAGATTACAACAATTTTTGTTGCTCTCTCAGTTACCAAAATATGGATATAGCCTTTCTTCTCCTATATTCTTGCTGGCAAATGCTTTTAAAATATTTCAAAATTTTTTGTCTTTGGAATAAATTTAAGTTCATGGTAGAAATAATACAAGATTAGTAATAGGCTGTAAATAAATAAACAGTCCTTTGGATTTTTTCACCACCCAGAGATAATACCTGTTAACCTAAGTGTGATTCTTTATATATGGCAATGAAAGTAAGTCTTGTTTTCACCAAAGTCTTTCAGGGCTCCCTGTCCTTTTCTCAAAGGCAATCTTATTACCAGTGTCTTGTGTTTCCATTCAGAGGTAGTCCATGCAGACACCTTTATATATTCGACTTTTACATGAAAATGATACTTTCTAAGTTTTGAGCTCCTAGCTTTTCCCCATAACAGTAAATCTTGAAACCAGAATTTGTCTGTGAGAACATATGGGTGATATTCTTATGGCACCAGAAGGTTAGGAGTTTGAAGGAGGAGACTAAGAATCTTGCTTTAAAGATGGCTTTGCTGGGTTTCCCTGGTGGCGCAGTGGTTGAGAGTCCGCCTGCCGATGCAGGGGACACGGGTTCGTGCCCCGGTCCGGGAAGATCCCACATGCCGTGGAGCGGCTGGGCCCGTGAGCTGTGGCTGCTGAGCCTGCACGTCCGGAGACTGTGCTCCGCAACGGGAGAGGCCACAACAGTGAGAGGCCCGCGTACCGCTAAAAAAAAAAAAAAAAAAAAAGTTGGCTTTGCTAAGCAAGCCTACCATTATTTATTAGGTTGTGTGGATCTAGTCAATAAAGAGAAAAGGTAATGAAACATGATTTTTATTCACACTTTACATAACACTGAGAAAATACTGTTCATAAAAACAAAAAAAAATGTTAACATTATTTTTATTTGTCATGTTTTGATACAGTTTGTCTGGAACAACTAATCTCTCTGTCCAGTCCCTAAATGAGAGATTTTTAGTAGTTCTTTGTCATTTGCTAGCAAAAACAATGTTGCAATAAATACCCTTGCAAACATGACTGTAGACACACGTACCAATCTGCTTGTACTCTAAATTACTAGAAATCGAATTACTTAGGTCAAAACAAAACATACAGAAATGTTCACCATAGTGAACCAGACCAGGTGTTTAGAAGCATCTCTCTGAATTGAGGGCCCCATTCACTTCAGGAATCACACTGAAAGATGAAATTTCCCCTTGTGGGCGGCTGCCAATTTTCATGCCAGGCTAACATGTTTCTGGGGCCAAGCTGACTGTGCTCTTGAATATATTATTTTCACCTGACAAGTGAGGTTTATTAGGCCTTTCCCACCTCATTAGTCATTGAGTCCCAGTTGACCCCCCCCCCCAAAAATGGGAATAGTAGGCCATCGAGTCACAAGGTTACTGTGGATCAGGTGTTAAGCTTTGCCAAGAACCTAGTAGCAAGCTATTAAATGGTTTCAAAAAAGCCTTACCTGGGCTTCCCTGGTGGCACAGTGGTTAAGAATCCGCCTACCAATACAGGGGACACGGGTCCGAGCCCTAGTCCGGGAAGATCCCACATGTGGCGGAGCAACTAAGTCCGTGAGCCACAACTACTGAGTCTGCGCTCTAGAGCCCGCACTCCACAACAAGAGAAGCCATCGCAGTGAGAAACCAGTGCACCACAGCAAAGAGTAGCCCCCGCTCGCCTCAACTAGAGAAAAGCCCAGATGCAGCAACAAAGACCCAGTGCAGTCAAAAATAAAAAAGACTTAGCCGGTAGCCATGCCGGAGAAGCAGGGAGTCTGAAACCTCAAAGGGCCCCTCAGGGTAGACGCTGCTTCCCTTTGCCAAGGACCCGAATTGACTGAAACTTGTCAATGAAACTTGAGCTCAAAGGTGTCATTACTGTTGTGAGTTCTATTAGCACTTCTCTACATGCAGCTCTTTTAGGATTGGGAGAAGCCCCTTGGCGCTCGTGGGATGAGGAAGTACATTCAGATGTAGAAGCAGCAATAGTACATTAAATTGGCCCAAATCTCTCAACCTCCAAGATCACATTAGCTTCCTTTTCCCACTGTGAACCTTGCCCAAAATCCATTCACCGAATCTGGGTACCCACTCCCCAGGCAGGAAGAAGTAAGATGACAAATTGGGTAGCTGTAGCCAGCAGAGTTCCCCAGCATAATAAGACTGATGTGTATGATCTTTGATCTCTTTTGGGGACAGGGAGAGCTCTTTGTAAAACAGCTGAGATCAGCAGTAGAGTGGAAGAGAATAATCAGAAGACATCAGTGGAGAGAGAAGCTCCTTGCCAGTAAACAAGGTATTGCATTCAATTTGAGCAGCTTTTGAGTAGGTGCTAGCTCAAAGCTCAACAAAAGGAACTTCTCACTATTTACTATTTTGGTCTGCCCAAAGTTCTGTGTTGAATAGCAAGGTCCTCATTGCTGACAGCAGTTATTTTGGCTTTGAGGACTCTTTCGTTCATCAGTTGCAGCCTCATTACTTTTTGGCTGAAGCTGTAGGCTCGATGCCCCATTGTCATGGTAACATTTGCTCATCCACCCTCCCAGAGGAGAGTGAGCAATAGCCCCGGCACCGTTGGAGCAGCTTACTTTAATCCTACCTCTCACTGCTCTAAACATTTATCAACAGGCAGGACAGCAGGGAATAGTTATGACCACATCCCTCCACCCCCTGCCTAACATTTGCTGTCAGATCCCAGAGTATTGTCGTAGTCCCAAAACTGGCCTGCAGGACCCTTGTCCTTTCTCTTCCAGAAAGGCACATCTCAATCAGCATCCCATCCTTGTCACCAAAACTGCTGAGAATTGTGATGAGTCTTATATGTCTTCTTACTTGCAAGCTAACAAGTTAGTCAGCCACAGGCTTACGGATGCTAAAAGATGACACAAGATTCCTAAATCAAAGACAAAGGAATTTATTACCCAGAACATGGTAAACAGTATGAACATCAGCTTATTTTTGAGAGTTCCTTCTGCTCCCAAGTCCAATAGAGAAGACACAAGAGGGCCCAGATATAGCCTACATGTGCAGTGGTTTGCATTTCAAGAGAGAAACTGTTAGCATAGAGAAGGTCAATATTCTAAAATGAGTAATAAGCATGTCTGCCTTTTGTTCCAGAGAGAGATAATATCTTTATTATAGCAGACCATAAGCATGCCTGTTCTTTGACCCAGGGGGAGACACTATCTCTATCAAGGTTATTCATTATACAAACATCCTTAAAAGGATAGTTCAGAAGGAAAAACAGTCAGTGCCTCTGTTCCCAAGATGTGCTAAACTGTGAAAGACCCATTAGAATTGTTTCCCAATACATTCCATGGTTTGGGTGTACTTAGATGTATTCAACTACCCCCTCTCTACTCCTCCATTGGTGGCACTACTTTCATTAAAAAGCAGTACCAACTGCTGTAATAACCCTTATGTATTGTTTATTTATTCCTTTGGATAATTTCCCAGGGGAGTGATTAGGTAGAAGTGGATACATTTAATTTTAATATATTTTGCAGGTTTTCTCTACCAAAAGGCTGTTAAAATTAACATTTCGTGTGTCCAAGAATGACTTAGTCCTTAAAGTGGAAAAAATAAGTGATAAGCCTCATATTCTTAAATTTAATCTTTCCTAGAAAAGCAACTTAATGCAGAGACCACAGAATTTAATTAGAACTTCTTAGTCCTAATAAAATGGGCTGCTATAACAAAAATAGACTGGCTGGCTTATAAATGATGGAAATTTATTTCTCATGGTTCTGGAGGCTGGGTAGTCCAAGATCAAGGCACTGACAGATTCAGTGTCTGGTGAGAACCCACATCCTAGTTCATAGGCAGCCATCCTTTCACTGTGCCCTCACATGATAGGAGATGCGAGGGAGCTCTCTTATTAGTGTCTGTATTGTAAGGGCACAAACCCCATTCATGTGGGCTCCACCTTCATGACCTAAGCACCTCCCAAAGCCTCACTTTCAAATACCATCACATTGGGGATTAGATTTCAGCATATCAATTTTGGAAGGACACAGCATTCAATCTATAGCAAAGTTGAATAAGAAACCTTAAGCATAATGGTTAGACAACATATATAGCTGCTTTGAAAGGACAAAGCTCTTGTATAGCCATTGTATCTTATCAGAAGGATAAGAAAAGTCTAGGAAATATTTGCATGCTAGGTTTCATAAAATGTAATATAAAGCTACATTTAGCCCATATCTTGTCATCATGAAATTTGAGTTTTTGTCTGTTTATTTTCAAAGAAAAACAAAAGGTTTCTCTGTATTATTAAAAGATTCTAAGGACTTCTCACTGGTAATTCCAATAGTATGTCTTTTTTTAAATAAAAAAGTACATTTGTTAACGTAATATTTCTTATAAAACACTGTATTCACTTGTTTTTAATTATGTTTCTTGAATGAGATTGAGGTTACCCACTAATCTCATGATAATTAACTCATTCTAAGACATCACTGATTTATTCTGTAACTGCCTTTGTAGTGACTTAAACTTACTTGGTAGTGTCAAAAACGCACTGAGAACATTTGTTAAGCTGTCTACTGCTATATAATCCTGCTTATAACAAACCTTGTGATTTAACCTATTCAACTCTGACAGGGAGTAACGATTCAAGTTTTTCTCTTTAGAAAAATCTGTGTCAACAATGGGTATTATCACTTGCAATTTCTACTCAGCCAATAGAGTAAAAACAGGACCTCATTGTTGCATTAATCCACTCCAGATGAAATTCAGGTCCTCAGGATTTTTATTTATTTTTGGCAGTGAAATGTTATCTCTGATCAAAGATCACAGCAAAAGAGAACCACTGTCACTGGTGGAAGTCAATGGAATCAACAAACAATAGATATAGATCTCATGGACTGCAGATATTGAAATGTTTAGATTTAAGACATGTATAAAATACTTTAAAAATGCAAGGTAAGGGCTTTCCTGGTGGTGCAGTGGTTGAGAGTCCGCCTGCCAATGCAGGGTACACGGGTTTGTGCCCCAGTCCGGGAAGATGCCACATGCCGTGGAGCAGCTAGGCCTGTGAGCCATGGCCGCTGAGCCTGCGTGTCCAGAGTCTGTACTCCGCAACAGGAGACGCCGCAACGGGAGAGGCCGCAACAGTGAGAGGCCCGCGTACCGCAAAAAAAAAAAAAAAAAAAAAAGGATGGTAAAATGTTTCTTAAGATAGCAGATGGATTTCAACAAAATACAACTATTAAGGATGAAAATATAATCTTTAAATTAAAAATTTAAGGGGTGATTAGAGTAACACAGGCAAAAAGTCAATAAGTTTCATCATAAAAAAGTACTGAAAAATGCAGCACAAAGACAAAAGAAAATGAAAATTACTAAAGAGTGTTAAGAGATAGGGAAGGTAGATTAAGAGAATTAAACCTTGTCTTAGAGTGAGGAGAATAGAGATTACAGAGCAAGAGCCAATTATTGAAAAGGTCATGACAAAAAATTTTCCAGAAATCATGAAAGACAAGAATTTACAGAGGAAGCACAATGTATACCAAATGGGACAGATAAAAATGAATCTATAACTATGCACCTTCCCCTAAAGTTTTAGAACTTCAGAGACAAAGAAAAACTCGTAAGAGCAGCAGCTCAAGCAAATAAGATCTCTTCATAAACAAAGACTTAAACAAACAATAAATGTCCCAACAGCAATAACAGAAGCCAGGACACAGTGAAATGATAAAATTGCCAACCTAGAATTGTGCAACCAGCCAAACTCTCTTTCAGTAACAAAGGCAAAGTAAAGACATATTTACATAGATAAGAACTGAGAGTTTTCACCATCAGCAGAATTTCAGTGAACTAACTTCTAAGGTATGTTCTTCAGCATAAAAGGAAATGATTCCAAAAGAAAGACCAAAGACGCATAAAATAAAAGAAATGTTTTTAAAATTATGTACAAAATAAGCAAACCAATGGTGAATTGTTTAACAAAAATAAAAGGGAGTAAGAGGCAAATAAATAGTATTAGTAATGGAAGAGAGAACATAACTAAAGATAGAGCAGAGATTAAAAATATCAGAATACTATGAACCTTTAAATTTATATGTTAGAAAAATCTTGATTCCTGGAAAAAAATTTTAATTCCTGGAAAAAAGCAAGACAATAAAAGAATAACCTTATAATAATATTAATTTTATAATAGGATTAAAAAATAATATGATGGGGTTCAGGAAGGCTACCCCAAAATGTGGCACCTTGGCATATTGAATATTTTAAGCTGAAGGATCTTGAGAAAATGGTAGAAGCAGGAAGGTCCCTCTGACCTCTCCCTTGCCTTTCTCTCCTGTGAGGTCATAAAACCCTCATGTGTGAGGTGTCCTCCCTACACTCAGAGGGGTGGTCACTCTTTTTCTCTGAAGACAGAGACACCTAGAAAAATTTCAACTGGCTTTGCTGTTTCCCTAGTTGACTACACTTACCTCATACTCCTTGACCTATCATATTTCTACACGACTGCCCACTCTTCATGAAACCTAGGACAAATACACCAGGTCTAACTATTTCTTCAGATCTTCATTTCTTTATGATGGCTCCCATGTCACATAAAACTTAAATAAATTTGTATGCTTTTCTCCTGTGAATCTGTCTTGGTCAGTTAAATTTTCAGACCTAGCCCAGGACCCTAAGAGGGTCAAAGAAAACTTTTTCCTCCCCTCCAAATCTTATAACAACTTAAAATTGAATATATATATTAGATATAAAATTTTACAAAGCCAGTAGCATGTCTACATAATTTTAAAGGAAACATTTTACTAAACCTTCTTTTATTACATCATTCTAGTCTTATACAGATTCTTCCAGAAAATGGAACTGAGGGAAAAGAACCCGATTTCATCTTAAAAGCCAAATATGATCTTAATAACAAAGCCAGACATATTAATTTGCTTTTATTGCTGTAACAAATTACCAAAAACTTTGTTGCTTGAAACAGCACAGATTTATTTTCTTAGAGGTCTAGAGGTAAGAAGTCTGACACAGATCTCACCAGAGTAAGATCAAGGTGTGGCCTGAGCTATGTTCCTTTCTTGAGCTTAGGGGAGAATTGGTTTTTAGTGGCCGCCTGTATTTCTTAGCTCATGGCTTCCATCCGCCTCTTCAAAGCCAGCAACGATGGGCCAAGTGCTCACACTACATCTCTCTGGTTCTCCACAGCTGAGAAGTGGTCTCTGCTTTTAAGAACTGGTATGATCAGATTGGGTCCACTGGATAATCCAGGAAAACCTTGCCACCTCAAGATCCTTAATGTTAATCACATTGGCAAAGTCCCTTTTCCCAAGTAACAGAATGTTCACAGGTTCCAGATATTAGGACATGGACATCTTTTGAAGGGCCATTATTCTGCCTATCACACCCAACAAGCATATATGAAAAAGGAAAATTAGAGATCATAAACATATGTGCAATATATATGCAAGTATTCTAGACAATATTTTGGCAACAAATACTTTGGGACTCTTAATTCATGATCATATTATGATCAAGAAATTGAACAATGTTAACTAGCTTAGAAAAACCTATGAATGCAATTCACTCTTTTAAGAGAAAAAGGCATTATATAATAATCTCAGTAGGTAGAGAAAATAATTGCTAAAATTCAACAATTATTTATGATCTTAAAAACTCTTAGTAAATTAGGAGAAAAAGATAATTTCCACAATCTGATAAAAGAGTTCAACAGAAAACCTACACTAAACACCAACCTTTGAGGTAAAATATTAGAAGTGTTCCATTTAAAATCAGGAATAAGTAGACCACTCCCATTCAACATGGAAGTCTAAGACTGTCAAGTAAGACAAAAAGAAAGATAAGTTCTAAGGTTTGGGGGGAAAACCTAAAATCTTTATAATTCACAGATAAAAAACTGCAAAGAATCAACATAATTAATAAAACAATATGGTCAGGTGCTTGAAAAACTTAATATATAAAAAGCTGTATATAGTTACAATAAAGCATTAGAAAATGTAATTTTAAAAAAGATACCATTTGTTATATCAACACAAAGTATAAGATGCATAGAAGCATATCTAAGGAAAATGTATAAGGCCTTATGGAGAAAACTTTTAAATACTATTGAGAGACATTAAGGAAAACCTAAATAAATTAAAAACTTTGCCACCTTCAAAAAAGACTTTTCCTATCATAAAAAAGTCAGTATCCCCAGCTATTAGGGATATATCATCTAGAGAAGTATTTTCATATATGTCCTGGATCTTGAGACAGGCATAGTAATCGTCTAACATCTTTATTCATATAACGAAAAATACCTGAAACTTAAATGACAATGAACAGAAGCTATTATAAATAAATAGGAGTATATAGTGACACAGTCGACCAGGATATAGGAGTGAAAAAAAAGAAGCCTTGAAGCACATGTAGGAAACAAGTGATTAAATATTACATATCATATGATTCAATTTTATAAGACTCAAAAACAAGAAAAGTTAAACTATTCACCTGTTAAGAAATATATTTTGGGAAACTTTAAGAAGTGAACAATAAACTCAAAAGTCAGGAGAGTGGTTACCTTTAGGGATAGGAAGATGAGATTTGGAGAAATACACAAGTTTACACAGGTATTTCCAGAGCTATTGATAATATTCTAGCTCATGTATCTGAATATGGATTCACTGTTTTTATTTTATTATGCTTCATAACATATGTTACATACATTTTATATAGATTAAGTACAATAGGATAAAAATTTTAGAAATTGTGTATTATAAATAAGAGGAACAAAATCATTGCAATAAAACACAAAAACAACTACAATGTTCTTGCCATCAATGATAACCTTGGTTAATATTTTAGTGTATTTCCTTCTAGTACACACATGCACACACACATTTCCCATTTTATTTTCTAAATAAGATCATATTATTTAGACAATTAGGTATTTTCTCTTTTTGTTAACATTATTGTGAACATTTCTTTTTTTTCCTTAAATAGTGCTTTAAGACATAACTTCTAAAGACTATGTTATTTCCCATTATCTGAATCATTAAAGCTTATTTATCCAGCACACCAATTTTGACACCGACATTGTGTTCTTTTATTCTTGTATTGTTGTGACTGTTATGAACACTCTTATACTCACTCCTTCATACATACAACCTTGATTATTTCCTTAGTGTAAATTTCTAGAAATAGAATTGCTGAATCAAAGTATACAGATTTAGGAGGTCAAATTGACCTTTACTTTAGGCTGCACCCTTAACTATGAGTCAAAGCTTTCCCTCTCCCACATACTGTGGTATTAAATACCACAATGTAGAATCTGGGATGAATAATAAACCTAGTCAGTGGAGAAATCAACATACCATTTCCTCATCTTTCTCTCTTCTTCCTTTCTGTGTTCCATTCATATGTATAAACAAACCACTCATGTCATCAAGTATTGGGAGAAAACCAACAAGAATAAAGAAGGGAACCAAGAACCAGGGAAAAAAGAGAAGTCTTCTGAAAGGGAAATTGAAAATAATCATCCTCAACAAGTTTCCAGAGAACATTGTATCAATAAAACCAAAATATGCTGCTATGAAAAAAGAAAAGCCAGAGAACCAAAAGTTTTCTTGGAATTTAGAACTATGCTTCTAGAAATAATTGTATTTTAAAACCATGATTGTGGAAATAAAGTTATCATAAAAAGGATGAATAAAAGAATAGTCTTGGTAGAAGACCTAGTCACATCAAGGAAAATTTCTCAGAATGAGAAGCAAAAAGATAGAGATAAAAATTAGATGATTGATGTGAAAATATTTTGGATGTTATTAAAGAATTACACATATAAAAATAGCATTAGTAATGGGTAGTAGAATGAAATATACAATGGAAGAATTCTAAATATCTGGACAGAAATTTGGGACAAATATATTCACCTAATATATAAATATGTGAGTATAACCATGTGTGTATCTGGTTAAACAGTTAAGTTGTGTAATAAGCCCAAATCACTTTTTCTTTCAGAAAAGAGATTTTATTATAGAATTATTTCTCAGCATAGTGGAAATCACATAGATTCCTAGAAATCACAAGATGCAATTTCACACAGGCTGAGAATGTGAGTAGCATGGAGTTTCATGCATATTCTGATACTTCTGTGATTACAGAAAAGCAATGCTTGGGTCATTAGAAAGATGGGCCAGTTTTTTCAACTCCTTCAAGCGTTCAGATTTACAACAAGGATTCTGAATAGTTTTCATTTCATCCCAAACCAATTTTCCTTTTTAGTGGCTTTGAAACCAAATAGCACAGAGAATTTAATATGCATGTCAAGCTCCCTGTAATGCATTTTGGGTTTTGTTATTATGCAATTTGAGTGTCTGCAGAGGATTTTTCACAAAGACTTGTGCTTCCTACAAGATATAAATGCTCAGCTTGATTGCCCCAATCTCCTAAAATAAGATCCCAAACACCACTGAAACCTAACAATAATGCCAAGAAGTCCACTAATACCCATCCTTTTAAACCACAGAGACATGATATTCAGTAAAAAGCACCTTTAGCCTAGTCTAACTCTTAGCAACAAGAACTTAGGTTGGTGGCACACACCATTTCCGACAGAATGAGAATACCTAAAACCACTGACTAAAGTTGTCAACTCCAGAAATGGGGGTTAGTTATGGAGAAAATAAAAATATTAAATAAAGTGACTCTGATAAATATTGACCTTCTGGCAAGTTTGGATCTCCTCATGCTAAATTAAAATATGAGGTTTCTTAGTGACACTTGATCTATGAAGTCATCTCCAATAATGTTATAATACATTGGACAAGAAATGCAAAACAAATGAATCTTCTAACTGAGCCAGATTGTTACAACAGCCTTTGACTAATTCCCCCCATATTATGCTTTCCTTTTGCCAATTACCACCCACTTCCTCAGTATGGTTTTCCTAGGAATTCCTATAGGAATTTCAGGCTGTTGATGTCATAAACATAAAGAATAATAATGACCACAAACAGAAAGTATAAACAAAATGTAATCATAATGTGACATCCTATTTTGGGAAATAAAGGTGAAAAGGGGCACAAAATTACTGAAAAATGTACAAGAAACAAGAGACAAAGTTTCTTGATTGGGTTAAGTTTATTAGCTTCCACTCGGGAATTTCTAATTTCTATCTTCCAACTCATTTCTGACATCGTGTAAACAAAAGTAAAGTCTGGAGCTCCTCAGCATTTTTCTCTTTCTCCTCTCTTAAACTGGGTTTAATTCAATTTATCTTCATATTCTTCTACAAGAAATGACAATTGTTAATACAATAATCCTATACTCTGCCCAGGTACATCTCCAGGTAAATAACAGCATAAATAGTAGAATTTTTGATGATATGTATGCCTGATGAAAAGCACAGTGGTTCAGGGCAGGTTATGGTATACAGAAGAAGGAATAAAAATAGGAAAAGCAAAGCATGGTCCCTGTTCTCAAAGAACCATTTACTAGAGGAAAAAGACACATTCAGAAAAGTTTCAGGCATCTTGGGTTTAAAAACAGGTGGAAGTAGAGAGAGGAGGAGTACTACGTGTATGCTGGGTATAGAACTAGGTTTTGACATTTGAATGCTGATTTTATGGCATGAACTTTTAAAAAGTCCCACTCCAGGGCTTCCCTGGTGGCGCAGTGGTTGAGAGTCCACCTGCCGATGCAGAGGACACGGGTTCGTGTCCCGGTCCGGGAAGAACCCACATGCCGCTTAGCGGCTGGGCCCGTGAGGCACGGCCGCTAAGCCTGCACGTCCGGAGCCTGTGCTCTGCAGCGGGAGAGGCCACAACAGTGAGAGACCCGCGTACCGCAAAAAAAAAAAAAAAAAAAAAAAAAAAAAAAAAGTCTCACTCCACTGCCATGATAGACTGATCTTCCATATCTGAGAGAGCAGGTCAATTTTAAATACTGAGCCATGGTATAATGATGTAAGGTGCTCTTCTGGGTTGGATTTCAGGAAAGCCAGCTGTGCATGAAGCCAAGATGTATATATAATTTCTGACTCTAGCCAATGGGATGTAATACATAATTCAAAAAAAGTCATTTACTTCATTTCCATCAAAAATTCTGACTTTAATATTGACAAAATAATTGTTGGAATTTATCAAAGAAAAACAATCCACTGCATTTTATAGAGATAAAAATGATTGTTCGGTTGACTGATTGAGCTCATTTTTCAGCCAATTGTGGTTTTATAGAAACATGATCCTGGCTTCATATCTCTCCTTCTTTTCCAATTCAATTTATGGTTCATTTTATAACCATGAGAATGTAGTAAACTAGTGCCCTATTTATCAATGGTTTAATAGTCATTTCTTTCTGGATATTGAATAAATCAATTGAATAGATAATTGGTAAGACTGGAGAAAAAGGGCTATAAAAGTGCTAAATAGTCACAAAGTAGATCTGAGTTCCTTCCTGTTCTACCACTTAACAATCTGTGTTTCCCTGAGCAAGTCACTCAACACATCCAGAGGGATCCCTAGTGAATGAAAATGAGTCAACATCTGTTTCCTCTGATTTCTCTACATTAAAAAGAAATTAAATTAACATAGGTTAGTAGAGGTTTATTTTGTTTTGGTTTGGGTTTGGTTTGGTTTGTTTTAATCGGGAAGGCAGAAAAAACTGTGTCCTACTTCCGGGTCTGTGTCCTGCTCACTGTATGACATTACGTACATCTTACTCTTTCTGTGTGCCTCCATCTTCTTATCTGGAAAATAGAAGTTGGACTAGATGATCTCTCTGGTCCTTTCTAGCTCAAAATTCTCTTTTTGGAAAAAAAAAAGTGCCTCTAGGCTTCTAATTTGAATGCCAGGTTTTAGCCTGACGTGAATTAAACTGTCTGGGTTATAAACCAACTACAAAACAAGATTTGTAATGGAAACAACCAGTGACCCTTGGCTGCAGCCAAGTTAGCAGTTCCCGCCTATAATATTCAGTTACCGCTCATATCCCTCGGCAGCAACTGGCTTGTTATGTAACAGTGACTATTGCAGGATTACCCAATCCTTTCAACCAACCCTAATTGTACAGTCTGCCTGTGGCTCCTATAATACCTGGTCCTCCTCAATGACACGCTCCAGGATATATGTGGCTGCCACCACCAAACCCAGCTCTTACTGGCTTAAAATAACACAATTATTGCAACTTGCAAGCACCATCCTTTTTAGAGTACATTATTTTTGCTTTTTCTTCTGCCTCTTTCTAACTGGCAATGACTTCTTGCCCAAAATGACCTAGCACTAGGAAAAATTCTAACAAATAATAAAATGCTCCAGTACAGGTATAGTACATACTGTCCTCTAAGGCACAGACCAAGTAAGGAGCTCCAGCTGGAAAGATCTAGAGGAAAGGCAGAGAGAGATGATTCACATTAACTACGTCAAATCCTCAATCGAATGGAATTGATCTTTTTTTGTCTTTGTATTTAGTCTGTACTCCCTTTATTACATATAAATGTTTTAACTCTCAGGAAAAGAAAAATTAATGGAAAATTTAGAAGAAAAAGAACATCACAAAATGGAACTGGATAGCTAGGTAAATATCAGGTCTGACACTTAAGATGAAACAGATTTATTCCAAGGTGTGAATGTCATCTAAAAGTTTACTTATTTGAAACAATCTAAACACATGTTTCTCAAAACAGAACAATCCAAGAATATATTTCTCAAAGTACAATGTTAATTTTTCTGCTTATAAAACTTCTACATTCCCATTTTAGAAAATACAGGTAAGTAGAAAAAACAAAGTAAGAATCAAAACAGATAACAACTTATCAAATAATCTTGTATACTTCCTCAATGCATGTTTATACTAACATAATAAAAATATTATCTGTGCAATTTTGTATACTGTTTTGTTTATCAATCATTGTCATGTAAGCATTTATCTATATTATTTAAAACCTTTGTGAATAATATTGTAAATGGGTATGTATTTTGTTAGTCATAATATACACATCCACTCTGAGTGTTTGAGTTACAGATTGTATACAATTTTTTGGTATGTATTATTTTATGAAGAATGATTCAGTAAACATCTTTTTGCAAACATTTTTGGCTGAATTTCTGATTATTTTATTTCTTAGGCTAGTAATACAGCTTAAGCTACATTTCTCAAACTATTTATACAGATTGCCAACTAAATCTAAAATCTGGAGCTAAAATTTCAAATTTAAACTTATTTTCCATCCACCAGAGGGAAATCCTTATGCAAAACTAAGAGTACAGTACAAAGGTAGAAATTATGTAAGATAGAAGTAAAAATGAAACTGATTATGTCATACAAAGTGTTGTATACCTGTGTATTTTATATTTCAAATTAATGTTTAAATATACTAAATTCTAAAAACTATCCAGAAAAAGAAAATTCATTTAACTACATGAGTTATGTTAGATACAAATATTAGTGTAAAACAAGGTTTATAAATGACAACCACGTAAAGACTTGGTTATGGGTAGATTTTTAAACATACTAAAACAAATTGCCAGTAAGATGAGAACTTGCCACTATTAAAATTACATATGGGACTTCCCTGGCGGTCCAGTGGTTAAGACTTTGCGCTTTCACTGCAGGGGGCAGGGGTTTGATCCCTGGTCGGGGAACTAAGATCTTGCAAGTTGCGTGGTGAGGGCACACACACAAAAAAAACATTACATATGTATCTACATTTACAAACCATGTTGTTGTCTTTTTTCTTTTCTTTCTCTTCTTTTCTTTACAATGACAAATTTGCTTCTGCTTCTTTCTGAAACTTATTGCTTTTTTTCTTGTCTTGCCCCCAGCCGCCCCCTGCTTTCAGGGATTTTGCTCTACTGTCTACCTCCTTTCTGTATGTAAAGTTCCTCTCTCTCTACTGGATTTTTTCATCAGTGTTTTAAATGTGTACAAGCCTCTTCCATGTTTACGATCTTTCTCAATCTCTAACTTTTCCCCTAGTTATCACCCTGTCTTTCCTCACTGTGACAACCAAATACATTTTTTAAATGTCTGTTCATACTGACCTTCATTGTCTAATCACACCTCAAGTCACTGTAATATGGCTTCTACTTCTATTATTCAACGGCTCTTGTCAAAACCCTTAATTTTCCTATTACGTCTCTTCTCTGGCCAGTCTCTGTGTTTTCCTTCTTCCTTTTCCCCTTGTGTAAGGATGTTCTCTGAGATTTTGCCTTTCCATCTTTTCTTTTCTCATTCTACCCACTGTCTCTGGGTGATCTTATTCACTCCCATGATTTCAAGTATCTTTTATAAGCTGATGAATCCCAGAGCTTCATTTCCAGCATAGATCTCTTTACATTCAGAACTGTATATCCATCTACCTACTGCTCCTCTCCATTTAGAGATTCCTGAAGTACTTCAAACTCAACATGTGCAGAACTAAATGCATGTTTTTCATCCCAATCTTGCTTTTTCTCCTATTTTTTTTTTCCTTTCTAGTGAAAGGCACCGTCAATCATCTGGTCCCTCAAGGAAGGAACTTGGACATTATTCTGCATTTTTTCCTCTCCCATATTCTAATTTTTGTGGTTTGGTCCATGTGTAATTATCTTTAGGTAGCCCTCCCAGATTGTACAGGTTACAGATAAATGCCTGTCCTATGTGACCGAAGAGTATTCTTGTTTCCTCTATCGTAGCCTGCTTAACACACTTAAATTTGTCAATTTGTACCTCTATAACCACCACAAGACCCATAGCTTTATGTCTATATTTTCTCCCTTGTGTTCTCCATATCTAGCAGTGTCTGCCATGTAGTATATACTCAAGAAATATCTGTTAAATAAATGAATAAATAATCATCTATTATGCTCTACTTTCTGAAAGGGCAAGTAGTAAGAATTTTGATTCTGAATAACAAATGCTTATTATATAATCTTTAAATATATTGAAATATAGTAGATTTTATTCAGCAAATATATAATGATGGCATTTATGGGTAGCTATATAATAAAATATTTTTCTTGTACCAGACAGTCCATACCCCTACAGAGTCTTCTCTGTAGGGGTATACTACATTCTTCTAAAAAGTCATAGAAGTCCAGCCGTGCCTGTACACCACCAGTGGTAGTATAGTCTTATACTACCATAGACTCACAGTTTACCAAGATTTGACCCACGTAGCTCTGTCTTCCTGGGACCATTGAGTCAACTCAGAATATGGATCTGACCTGAAAGCAGCTCTCTGTAAGCTTGACCCATTCAGATTCTCTCTCATGGAAAGAGGCATACAGAGTCAGTCAGTTATGGTGCAAGGATTAGTAGAGTCAAGATTATCTTCATTAACAGCCCCAGAGGACTGTTGGATTTTCACTGACCATAGATCATTAGAACATTCATGGTGTTCTTAACGGCAATGAATTGATTCCAGGCAATGAGGCTGCTAAGACAAAGCCCTGATGCCTTTTTTTCCTGTGTATCAGTATGATTGGCCAAAGACTGTCTACCACTAGTTAAGCTAACATTAGTCTAAGACCTGCCTGTTACTCTAAGGTTTCATTTATGAGACAGTTTGCTACCTTCTGTCTTTAAATTTTGAATATTACATTGTTAATTAAATAGTCAACTTTGTAATTTATATTAGTAAACTTTGTCATCATGATTAAGTATTCATTCAGTTTTTGTTCACAATTATGCATTCCCTTATGTGACATAGTTTTTACTTTCTCTTAGTTTTTACTTTCTCTTAAGCCTGCCACTGGAGCTAGAAAATCCCCTATTGAAACCATTTCCCAAAATCCTAGAATTTTATAAATAGAAAGGCAAGTTTAAAAAGTGAAATTTAACATTATTTTAAAAAACATGTCTATCTATTTTCTAGAAAAAAGTCCTTAAAAGCATAAACTTATCCTAAACAGGGATCAAAATTTATTTCCAACACAAGTAGAAGGGGAGGGGTAGACCTGAGAAGTTTGGATGCCCAACAGACTGCTCTGTTTTTGTCAGATGTGCCTAGCACTGGCACTGGAGAAGATATCCTTCTTTGTATGCCTCACACTCGACTCAGCAACTGACATACGCAGGTCTTGCACTTGCATAATAAAGTGTTCATGGAAAAGAAGATTCCAGGATGACAGTCTGTAGTTAGAATTCCCTCTCTCATGGCAGCTCCTGAGAAGATTGGATGGTGTTTAGTCAGATGCATATGAGGTCCTGCTTATTCTTTTTCTTTCTTTTTTTTTTTTTTTTTTTTGCGGTGCGTGGGCCTCTCACTGTTGTGGCCTCTCCCATTGCGGAGCACAGGCTTCGGACGTGCAGGCTCAGCGGCGATGGCTCACGGGCCCACCCGCTCCGCGGCATGTGAGATCTTCCCGGACCGGGACACGAACCCGTGTCCCCTGAATCAGCAGGCAGACTCTCAACAACTGCGCCACCGGGGAAGCCCCCTGCCTATTCTTTACATACCCTAAGATATTGTACTTTAGTTCTTTCAAAGGAATTTGTATTTCTAGGAATTTTAAAATAGACATGGAAAGGTAGTGCCTATTTTCTAGTAATAAACTTCATCAATGCACTTGTCAATTTGATAACACATTTAGGCTTTCTAATTGAATTTTTGTCCTGATGTGGCTTTAAAAGAGGGTTTATTTTGTGTGTGTATGTTTAGGACTCTCTGATTTGGGCAAGTTACATGGGAATTCGAAGTAGAAAAACTGACATCGGCTGGTGAATTCTTAAGTAGGTGAGCTACTCAGTGATAGACACAATCAGATCATCTCTGCTTAGCTCTGAACATCTAGATGCTTATTGTTTTATTGTGGTTTTTTTTTTTCTTTTTTTTTGCGGTACGCGGGCCTCTCACTGTTGTGGCCTCTCCCGTCGCGGAGCACAGGCTCTGGACTTGCAGGCCCAGCGGCCACGGCTCACGGGCCCAGCCGCTCCGCGGCACGCAGGACCCTCATGGACCGGGGCACAAACCCATGTCCCCTGCATCGGCAGGTGGACTCTCAACCACTGCACCACCAGGGAAGCCCTATATTTTATTTTTAACATAACTTTTTGTGGGTCCATTAAAAGTTGCCCAAAAGGAACACTGCTAAAACCACCAAAAGTATGTAAAAGAAAAAAAAAAACTGTTCTGTAGACTAGAATAAAATTGTTACTTGGACTTGTAAAATAAAAAAATAGACACACCACATGTAAGGAAAAAATTATCAGTGGGAGACAGAGCCCAAACACCAAACACCCTGCTAAAGGACATACAGTTGGTAAACTTCTGCCCTTGTTTGGCAATGATCAATCATTCCACAAAGTCGTACAGCCACACAGTGGAAGTTGGACATAAAACAGCTTAGCCATTGGGTGACTTTTATTACTTATCCAAGTAAAAAAAAGCACATTTTTAGAGCATGACAGGCTGAAATATAAGAGCATACAGTACAAACTGTACACTAATAAAATTTTGTCTTGTGTGTAGATTGGAGGTGTGAATTCTCATGGTTAGACCAAGTTATAACCACATTCTTGGGTTTGGGATTTTTTTCCCTCTTTAATAGTTCAAGGATAACCTCTGATTTTGTAAAAGTAATCTTAAAATCTGGATAATAGAGTAAAAAGTGGAAAGGATAATAATATTGAAATAAAAATCTGAATTAACCTTTGGAAAACAGAAGCCATTTCCAAATGGCTAGTCAGAACTCTATCTTAATTTAGAATAGATTTCTACCTAAGCCAGTGGCAAAAAAACCAACAACAATCACACACACCAAAAACAAATGATGATAATGTATATCTAGCACCATTTCAGCCTATCTTTGAATAGGATAAGCCATTTAATATAGGAACTAACTATGCTTATCAAGCTAGGTGAGATATTAAGGAAAACACCACAGCCAAAGCCTGGATGCCATCAATAATAAAACCTTTTCTTCATATATATCAGGTAATATAGTTTGGGATAATGTGATCGGGACACAGTAGCTGATTCAGGTAACAAATAATTCCACTATAGTTTCAGCTGCAATAACTGTTTTAAGGCTGTAAGATGAGATGGAAAAAAATCAAGTCCCCAATACCTCATGAGCACAGGACCCCTAAAATGTTTGGGTAGTTTTCTGAACAGAGAGTAATATTCTCATCTATATCATTGAGCTTAACTTGTTGAAGAGCAAAGATTTATTTGTTTTACCACCAGCACAGAGCATAACATCTTTGATATTGAATTTCTGAACAAAAGTTTATTCAATTAACTTACTAAGAATTTTGGAAGTTTAAATAAAGTAGATCTCAGAATAGCTAGAAGAGTTTTTAGGAGACTTCTTTAATAGTCAGTATATTATTCACAGCCTCAGATTGAAAAGATCATTTAAATCAAGGCGTGATCAGGACATAAAAGAAATTAACACATTAAGTAGACTGAATTTATTTTTAGAGCCCTTTTCTGCCATGCCTTGTTAAGATATAGTGAACACCTCTCAGAGGCCTTATGAAGGCATTTTCCTGCATATAAGACCTCAGATTCATGCATAAATTATCAAATATTATGAATTATGCAAGTAATTATTGAGACACGTTCTAGGGATGCAAGGTTAATTAAGATAAGACATAATTCTGGTCTTCATGGCAATTCTAGTTTAGTTAGTGTTCAATGAATTTT
This sequence comes from Mesoplodon mirus, assembly GCF_964341445.2. NCBI lineage: Eukaryota > Metazoa > Chordata > Mammalia > Artiodactyla > Ziphiidae > Mesoplodon > Mesoplodon mirus. The sequence goes on along the minus strand of NC_138986.1, from coordinate 30,749,197 downwards.
TCTATTTTTGTTATGTAAATTTTCAAATGTACACATATGTGGAGAGAATAGTTTATGGAACTCAGTGAACCTATTACTTACTCTCAACGGTTGTCACCATATGTACTCTCTACCCCACACTAGCCTGATTGTTTTGAAGTAAATCTCAGACATCTATCATTTTATCTAAAAGTATTTTAGTTTGTATTTCTTAAAGACAGTAACTGTCTAAAAAAGCCATAATACCATTATTACACCTAAAATATGTTAAGAATAGTTAATTGCCATAAAGAATCAGTGTTCTCATTTCTTTGTTTATTTCACATCCAAACACAAAACTTTTTATAAATAAGTTCCATGTTAGAGTGATATGTCTGTTAAATTTCTTTTAATTTAAGGTTTCCCTCATAACATTGGTGTGTGTGTTAAAGAAACAAGATCTTTTACCCAGTAGAGTTTCTCTCCCTGGAATTTTCTAATACATGCCCATGATGTCATCTAACATATTCTGTTTTCCCTTAAATTTCTTATAAATTATTAGTAAGACCTAGAGTCTTGGTCAGATTCAAGTTTGATTTTTTTCATTCTTTTTGTCAAGACTGATTCATAAATGGGTGTTTGCTAAATATACGTTTTAAAACAATATGTTCAAATTTTTATTAAAATTAAGCATCTTTAGAACTCAAAAATTAAGCTAAACTAAACATGTGATTAAGTATTTTTTCAAATGTTATCTAAACTCCAGGAACTAATACGTGATTATAGCAAGGCTGCAGGATCCAAGATTAATATACAAAAGTAAATTGTGTTCCTACATAACAGTCATGAACAAGTAGAATTTGAAATTAAAAACACAGTAACATTAACACTAGCACCCCTAAAATTAAATACCTAGGTATAAATCTAACAAAATATGTGCAAAATCCATATGAGAAAAACTACAAATCTCTGATGAACAAAATCAAAGAAGAACTAAATGAATGGAGAGATAGTCCATGTTCACAGCTAGGAAGACTAAATATTGTCAAATGGTCAGTTCTTCCCAATTTAATCTACAGATTCATTGAAACCCCAATCAAAATTCCAGCAAATTATTCTGTGGATATTGAAAAACTGATTTTAAGTTTATATGGAAAGGCAAAAGACTCAAAATAGTCAACACAGTACTGAAGAAGAAAACAGGTGGAAGATTGACACTACTCAATTACAATGCTTACTATAAAGCTATAGTAAGCAAGACAGTGTATTTTGGAGAAATAATAGGCAAATAGGTCAATGTAATAGAAAAGAGAACTCAGAAATAGACCCACGTAAATATAGTTAACTGATCTTTGACAAAGGAACAGAGGCAATGCAATAGAGCAAAGATAGTTTTTTCAACAAGTGGTGCTGGAACAACTGGACATCCACATGCAAAAGAAAAAACAAGAATCTAGAAGAGATCTTACACCCTTCACAAAAATTAACTCCAAATGGATCACAGACATAAATATAAAACATAAAACTAACCCCCTAGAAAATAACACACGAGAAAACCTAGATGACCCCGGGTATGGTAATGATTCATTTTAGATTCAACACCAAAGGCATGATCCATGAAAGAAATAATTGATAAACTGGACTTTATTAAAATTAAAAATTTCTTCTCTGCACAAGACAATGTAAAGAGAATGAAATGATAAGCCACAGACTGGGAGAAAATATTTGCAAAAGACACATCTGGTAAAGGACTGTTATCCAAAATGTACAAAGAACACTTGAAACTCAACAATAAGAACCAACCTGATTCTAAAATGAGCCAAAGACTTTAACAGTCACCTCACCAAGGAAAATATACAGATGGCAAATAGGCATAGGAAAAAATGCTCCACATCCTATGTCATCAGGGAAATGCAAATTAAAACATCAAGACACCATTTCACATCCAGTACAATGGCCAAAATCAGAACACTAACACCACATACTGGAGAGGATATGGAGCAACAGAAACTCATTTATTGCTGGTAGGAATGCAAAATGGTACAGATGCTTTGGAAGACAGGTTGGCAGTTTTTTACAAAACTAAACATACTCTTACTGTATGATCCAACAATTGCACTCTTTGGCATTTCCCAGAGTTTAAAATTTACATCCACACTAAAAACTACACATGGATGTTTATAGTAGCTTTATTCATAATTTCCAAAACATGGAAGCAACCAAGATGTCCTTCAGTAGGTAAGTGGTTAAATAAACTGTGGTAGCTCCGGCAATGGAATATTTAACTCTTTATGCTATCAAGCCATGGAAAGACTAAGTGAAAGAAGCCAATCTGAAAAGGCTACGTAGTATATGATTCCAACTATATGGTATTCTGGAAAGGGCAAAATTATAGAGACAAATAAAAGATGAGTAGTTGCCTGAGGTTGGGGGAAGGGAAGGATGAAGGGAGCACAGAGGATTTGGGGAGCACTAAAAACTATGATTAGTTTAAACCCATAGAATGTACAACACCAAGAATGAACCCTAAGATAAACTATGATCTTTGGGTGATTATGAAGTGTCAGTGTAGGTTGATCAATTTTAATGAATGTACCACTCTGGTGGGAGATGTTGATAATGGAGGAGGCTATGGATGTGCGGGGGCAGAGAGTGAAGGGGAAGTCTCTATACCTTCCTCTCAGTTTTGCTACGAATCTAACACTGCTCTAAAAAAAAGTCTTTTTTAAAAAAGAGATATCTAGACCATTGTGATGTGTGGCATCATCCAAGTTCATTAACCTGCCTGAACCAGAGTTCCATACTGATAATGAAAAACTCTTCCAACTCTGAAAGTCCAAGACTCTGAGATCTCAGTTTGAGATCACCATATTCCAAAGCCATTTACCAACATCCTTTTATTATCCAAAGGCAGTTAGAAGGAGCCTGATTTATTACTTTTATACACAGTCAAGTTCATTTTCAGCAAGCTGGAACCATCTCAGATACATTGAACTACCCACACTCATTCCCTTTGTCTTTGAAGGAGATAGTTAACATTATAGAAAGTTATATTACCCCTTCCTCATCCCATTTCCCAGAATCTCACCTGCTCAATTCTGCAAATAAATCTTGTTAAGTAAATTCTTTTCTGATAAGGTGAGGTTGTCTAGCAAACAAAATGATTTAAATATTTGAAGTCAAACTTGTTACTTTAGTGCATTATAGGAAACCAGTAACAGCTTCATCATCATATTGTTAACTTTGAAAAATCTTTACAAAATTCTCATTTCATGGATGGATCTTCAGTGAAAGCATGCCCATTTTAGCTACTTAAGAATTCAGAACTTTAGGGCTTCCCTGGTGGCGCAGTGGTTGAGAGTCCACCTGTCAATGCAGGAGACGCGGGTTCGTGCCCCGGTCCGGGAAGATCCCACATGCCGCGGAGCGGCTGAGCCTGCGCGTCCAGAGCCTGTGCTCTGCAATGGGAGAGGCCACAGCAAAGAATTCAGAACTTTAAAATAAGCATTTTTTCCCCTACTGGAAAATACTGGCTTGCTAAAGGGCCTTAGTTTTAGAGTTTCTCATTGTCAAGAAAATGATACAAGTTAACAAATATCTATAAGCTTAAAATATAGTCTATTTGAACAATCATTTGTTACTCCTGGATGTTGTAACCATGACCTCTTAAGGATCACATAAAGAAGCAAATTCATTGAATTTATTTCAGACCTGTCTTTGCATCCAGTATCTTCAGTGCAACATTACTTCATAGGTCAGGGGTCTGCTATCAGGGAATGCACACTGGTCAGCCGGCAGGACAGAGTAGCCAGCAGGAATGATCACAGACATCTGCTCAGTCCTCGGGGAGTTTGCAAGCTTGTTTATGTTAAGAGCTCTTGCTGCTAGACAGCAGAATGAACTTCTTTAGAATTTGTTCCCATAATAGTCCCTAAGGCAATGACACACAGCTGTGGAGAGGAAATAAGCTCTTTAATTTGTTAACCATGCCCAGAAAAGAAGAAAACAAAATGCTCAAAAGAGACTATAAAGAGGTCTTTTAAAAGCCTTCTCCAGAAACAGCTATAAAAAGAAATACAACTATTCCCCCCAATCACATAGAAGGTATATTTATGTCTTGTTTCTTCCTTAATATGTATCCAAACTTCTATTTGAATCCCATGAAATCTTTTTCTTCTGACTTTTCAGTTTTACCTCTTAGTGATCACATTGTTTAAAGACTCTGCTACCATAAGACCTCTAAATCATCACTGTTGAAAGATCCCATTTGGAAAAATTCAGAATGTCAGGGAAACAGGCCTAAACTTCTGGCCAGAAGATTGAGGTTACGATAAGGACATGCTTTCCTTCAAATGAGGGTCCCGGATTTTTAGAGTAGAAAGTTAAATATTTTAATCCAACACCAATTTACAGCCCTTACCCAAACCCATTTTTTTAAAAAACGGTTTCCAGTTTCTATGTTTTAAATGCATTTACCTTGGTTATCATGAAATATTTCAAATACAACAAAGTAAGACTTTACCATAACAAGTGTCTGGAACCAAAACCCAGCTACCAAGCTCTACCAAGTTCTAAAAGTTTGCTATATTTGCTTCAACTTCTAATTTTTTTAAAAGAAATAGCTCATTACAAATACAATTGATGTTTTTTGACTGCCTCTCTTACATTTCATGGCAGTTTTTTCCTCCTTCTTTGCCTCTCCAGAGATAATCATCAACCTAAATTTGGTTATCATTCTCATGTATTTTTACACTATTACAACACAATAATCCAGAGTTGCTTGGCATATTTCCAGATTTTTCATAAATGGTATCATACTGTATGCATCCTTCAGTAATGTCCTTTCTTCACTTCATGTTGTATTCAAGATTTAATCAAGTTGATATGTACAGCTGTAGTTCATTCATTTTCCCTGGTGTACCACATCTACTGCAAGATTTTTCACAATTTATCCATCCAATGTTTTCATTTTTTTGCTATTACTCATGATGCTATGAACATTTTCATACATGTTTCTTTGAGCACATATGCAACAGTCTCTAGATTTTCAACTTATTTAATATTGTCAAAATACTCTTCCAAATGATATAGCATTTACACTTCCACTAGGCTCCCAATCCTAGCCAACACTTGATATTGCCAACAACAGATGTAAATTTTGTTGATCTGAAGTGTGTTTTTCAAATTTGAATATCCTTTTTTACTAGCATTCTTTCCACAATGTTTATTAGATTTCAGCTTCTATTCCAATACATTGCATGGGTTTGCTATATTTATAGGAGTTATTATTTTTGCATAATTATCCTTTATTAGATATCACAGTTATAAATATCTATTCCAACTTGTAGATTTTTAAAAACATCTTTCATGGATGTTCTTTTACTGACTGAAGAAGATTTTAAAATTAACATATCTCAATTAATCCATAGTGAAATTTTTCCTTGTCTTAAGGTCATAAAGATATTCTCTTAAATTTTATTTTTACAATATTAAGTTGATCATATAACTTTGCTCTTTCAACCTACTAGGATATTCCTTAATAAATGTTAGATTTAATTTCTTAGTACTTCATTTAAATTTTCACCTCGAAGTTCACAATGAAGTTTGTTTATATAATTGACCTTTCTTTTACTGTATTTGTTTGGCTCTTGTATCAATATATATTAATCTAACAGAATCAGTTGGCAATTTTCATTCCTTTTACAGGCTACACATAGTACAGGTTATCTGTTCCTTGAAGGTTATATGAAACTCACATAAAATTTCCCAGCCCCTATTTGGAGAGAGAGTTTGGAACCCTCTGGAATACTAAAATAATTGCTTTAATTGTGTCAAGGTTTAGTTGTTATTGTCTTTCTTTTTTTCTATTTCAACAAAATTATTGGCAATTCTTCTATAAATTATGCATTTTATCTAATTATTTAAATGTATGGGATGAAAATTGTTAATAACATTCATGAATTATTTTTAAGTTGCATTGGAACTATAATTACTTCCTATTTATGCTATTTATTTATGTCTTTTTTTTCACTTTATCAATCATGTAAAATATTCACCATATTATTAGCCATTTTAAAAACCAGATTTTAATTGTTGGTCCTTTCTACAGTTTCTTTGTTTTCATTTTCTGAGTTTCTGCTTTTCCATAGTAACATCATTTCTTCTTTCTTTATGTTTTTCCCTGCTCTTTTTCTAGGCTTCTTGAATAAATCTATATTTATCTATTTTCTAAGCATTCATTTTATGATAAATGCATTCAAAAGTCTAACTTTCCCTTTAAATATCTCTCACTAATAACTTTACTTTCAGACTCATTCTAAGGGAGGATTTTAATTTTATTTTTGTTCCCTCTTCCTTGCTCCATCACCTTCTCTTCTTATGTGATAGTTTTGCCACAACAGGTGACACATTGCTTTTTATTTCTTTAGATTCTTTTTCCAGGGGTAAGGATAGTTCCATTCTAGGAGCGATCAACACTATAGTAAGATTTTAAACTTACATATATTTACCTTTCTGACAAATCATTAACAATAGTACTCAAAATGTTAAGAAAATTACTATTTATTCCCTGTCCTATGAAAACCTGATATACAAAAACCTTTACATATAAGAGAAAGAATTTGAGAGGGAATGACCACTATGAAATGATAAGATGTCTTAATGATTCCTGTTATGCTTCTCCAATATTTTGTATATATCTGTTGATAATTAACCCCTTGGCCTGGATGGCAAGACAGAGAAGAGAAAGCCTAGAGCTAGAATCTATTGCAATCAAAAATAATCAGGCACTATCTTTGGACACTTGCCATTGAAAAATGGAAAACAAACAAACAAACAAACAAAATACCCATGGTCTCTAACAGTCAATGCATCATCTAGTTAAGCTAAAGCAATGTTTCAATCATAATGTATGTGAATGAGGAAATAAAACTCATTTTAGAAAATAATATATTTGAACAGAGTTCTTTGGATTATATCTATGTGAAAGAGACCCACAGAAATATAGAAAATAAAACTATGCATAACTGAGAAAAGAATATGCATAACGAGTAAAACAGGTGTGAAGAAGATATTTGTGTTAAAAATGCCAGAAATAGTATATGTTTTACTTCAAAAACTCAGAATCATCACAAAAAACGTAATACAAAGAACTTAAATCTGGGCAATTTTTTGCTTTTCATAGACATTTTAGTATTTCACATTCTTGAACTTCAAATTACTTTAATCTTTTTTACTTCCAGATTTTTGTGGTACTTTCCCCAAGTTGTGGACCAACGTTTTAGAATAAATTCATACAATAGCCTTATAATGAGGAAATACAAACACAAACCTAGCTTTTCCTGTAGTGCAGTGGGAAGAATACTTTTTAAATTTGACCTACCTTTGAATTCTGCCTCTGCCATTTGACTCAGGTAGTCAGAAATTTCACTCTGTGATGTCCACATAAGGTATTTTTGGTGTTGCTGGTAGTTTATCTATCTATCTATCATCATCTAAGTTGGTATCTCCTTCAACCTACAGTTCATGTTTATTACATCTTTGCATTTGTGACCTAACACTCTTCTGTAATTTCTATAAAATGGTGTCACAACTTCTAGATCTACCTTTCATGTCATTTAATTTTGCTTGCATATTTTCAATTTCTTTATCTTTTGCAATATGTCCTGTAAGAATCATTTGGCTTGATCTTTCATCATATTGATTCTTTTATTTAGCTTTTTTAAGATATGATTTTTAGTCTCTTACCATGGAAAATTTCAAACATATATTGAAATAGAAAAAAAAATACAATGAAGCCCACATATCTATCATTAAATTATCTTTAACAGTTACTGACACACAACCAGTTTTGTTTCATCTACCAGCACTGACTCTCTTGAATTTTAATTTCTGTGGTCAGATTTTTAATTTCATGATATGTTTAATTGTTTTTTAATAGATTAAGTGTTTACTTGTATCATTCTGAGTTTTCAGGTGTAGTTTATTTGGTCACTCAAATTCGTGGGCTCCCTTTCTTTGTATTCTTAAATTTTTGGTGATTCTTGATTGTGCACTCAATTTTGTGGCTGAAATTTCTGATTATATTGTCTGTTGTATGTATTTTGCACAACCCAAAGAGGGTTAAGTGTTGTGATGAGGTGCTGGAATTTGTGTAGCAGCCTGTTTGAAGAGATGTCCTAGAAGCAGAATGTGGGAATTCCCTGGCTGTCCAGTGGTTAGGACTCTGTGCATCCACTGCTGAGGGTGCAGGTTCAATCCCTGATCAGGGAACTAAGATCTCACAAGCCATGAGGTGTGGCCAAAAAAGAAAAAAAATTAAAAGATGAAGAAGAAGAACAATGTGTCCCATGGGACAGAGTGCATCAGCAGCTGGTCTTCTGGGTGTGAGGACACATACTTCTAGGTCTTGCCAGCCACTTGGAGTTCTGCCTCATTTCTCAAAGTCAAGCTCCCACATACTGATGCCTCTAGGATGCAGACATCCTGAGCAGCCAAGAAGTAATGTACCAGGAGTTTGACCTCCTAGAATATCTTGCTACTGTACCCAGTTAATTACCCCAAGAGTTACCCCTGCTTCTGTCTCCTCTCTATTCCCCCCACTCCAGCTTCTGACCCCATTATCTGCCTAATGTTCCTCTGCTTCTGTTTACATTTCATAGTTCAGTTATTTCCCATGGTTTCTAGTCAGTAAAATTTTCCTTTCTATTTTTCTAGTATAGTTATGAATTAAAAATTTTTATTTTATAGGTGCTGTATGATGCTGAATAAGAGTATGGACTCTGGATTCAGACTGCTTGGGTTGAATCTTAGCTCTACAATTTCCTGTGTGGCCTCAAGTAAGTTTATTAATCTCTCTGTGCCTCAATTGCCTCAAATGTAAGATGGAGATCAAAATGGTCCATGGGATTATGAGGATTAAATTATTGGCATCTAAAATGCTCAGAACAATGTTTGGTCCAGAGTGTAGTATGATTCTATAATACAATTTTATTAAACTTGTGAAGCAAGGAATATCTTTGTTCAGAAACACAGCCTATCCAAACAAAACCTAAAAAGATCTTATATACCATTCTAGACCAGCACATAAGATTTTGAAGAACCCTATCAAAAATAGGAGACAATTCTGAGTGGCTCCTAGATTCAAGCAGGACTGCTTTAACATACCTGGCATTCTGATATGTTCCAAGTTAAAGCTGGCTTGTTTTTAACCTATAGTTTTGATATGATTTCAAACAGCCAAGTTTCTCAAGGTGTATGATTTTAAGCAAGAGGTTTTCTAGTGTTTTGTCCTTGCTACCAATATGATTCAAAGAACACGGCTTTTTGGTTCTCCATCCTTGATGTTCATAAGCTGGCATGCTGTAGATAGTGCACAATAAAGGTTACTTGCTATTACTATTGTTATTGTTACTATTTGAAATGAACATTGTTACCTGTGCTCTTTATGTGGCCCTTGTGCCATGTGACCTTGGGCAAGTTACTCAACAGCTTTCAACCTCATATTTCTCATTAGCAGATGGAGATACAACAATACCTATCTCATCAGGTTAGATTGCCATGAAAACTAGAAATAATACACTTAATTGCAAAATCATGAAGATTTTTCAATAAATTATAGTTCTCATAATAATTAGATATCTTATTCTGGTTCAAATGACTAAAATATCTTTTGGAAAACACAACTGTCCTCGACTTGGCTTGTGACCAGCCAGGCTCCAGGTGGAAAAATGTGCTGTCAGATAAGTGCATTAATGCTCGGTGTAATGGTTCAATTATTGGCCCAACAGGAAGTACTTACATATTATTATTGTGGGATATTTCAGACTGGTGCAATTTCCATTACAGAAGTCTTCCCTTATCTGTGATTTTGCTTTCTGTCATTTCAGTTACCTGCACATCAACCCATGGGTCAGCCATGGTCTGAAAATACTAAATGGAAAATTCTAGGAATAAACAATTCATAGGTTTTAAATTGTGCACCATTCTGAGTAGCATGATGAAATCTGTGCCATCCTACTGCATCCTGCCCAGGACGTGAATCATCCCTTTGTCCAGCGTATACTGCCCATTAGTTACCTAGTAGCTGTCTCAGTTATCAACTCCACTGTCACGATATTGCAATGCTGTGTTCAAGTCACCCTTAATTTACTTAGTAACAACCCCAAAGCGCAAGAGTGGTAATGCTGGCAATTTGGATATGCCAAAGCGAAGCAGTAAAGTGCTTCCTTTAAGTGAAAAGGTGAAAGTTCTCGACTTAATAAGGAAGGGAAAAAAGTCATATGCTGAGGTTGCTAAGATCTATGGTAAGAATAAATCTTCTACCCATGCTATTGTGAAGAAAGAAAAAGAAATTCATTCTAGTTTTGCTGTCACACCTTAAACTGCAAAAGTTACCACCGTTAGGCATGGTAAGAGCTTAGTTAAGACAGAAAAGGCATTAAATTTATACAAGATATTTTGAGACAGAAAGACCACATTCATATAACTTTTATTACAGCATATTATTATAATTGTTCTAATTTATTATTAGTTGTTGTTAATCTTTTATTGTGCCTAATTTATAAATTAAACTTTATCATAGGTATAGGAAAAATCTAAGTATATATAGGGTTCAATACTATTCAGGGTTTCAGGCATGCCCTGGGGGTCTCGGAACATATCCCCTGAGAATAAGGGGAGACAACTGTATCGTCAGAGAGGACATTATTCTACTTGATCTGTATCAGCTCAGAATAGTGGGAGTCAGGCTGTCACATCACAATTAAATGGTAACCTAGAACAGTGACCCTTAAATTGGGATAACCTAGGTATATGAGAAAAACTTAGTAATAGTAGGAGACAGTTTTAAGACAATACATTTCTAGGCCTCTAGTTCCACTTATACTCTTTCTTCAAATCGATCTGCCTGAGAACCAATTATAGGTCATGATGGAAGTGGGATCCCGCTCTCCTTTCTGTCCTCCCCTTACTACCTCCTTCCTTTTTGTGCTCGCCCACTTTTCCTTTACAAAAGAAAGGCACATCCAGGGGGGTACATACTTCAAGGATATCAAATAAAAGGACACTTTGAAACGGTGGTGTCTTTGGGTGACGTCATATTCCAGTCAGGTAGTTTTATACTCAACTTTCAACAAAAATGAAGAATAACTTAATCTATTAACTGATGAATCAATAAAATTCTTTCAGTAACAGATAACTCTGTGATATTTGGCACAAAATCAAGAGTAGTTCAAAGAACTGAGTGTTAGTGCTATAAAAATAGTCACCTTCACATTTTTATGTATGTGATTAAGTTTTTTTAGTGTTTACATCTATGAATATTTTTAAATGAAATAGGATTGATGCTGAACTCTCTCTCACTCTAGCACTAAGTAATATTCCCCCGAGGATATGTGATAATGAGAATAAGGAAAGCCCATTATCTCATTGAGAACTACATTCCTAACATTTTACTTTTTATCTTAATAATTACCATTTTAATATACTCTATATTGTTTTTAAAAACTGTGTGTTAATAATAATTGTCATGATAATCTAAAGTAAAACATTTAAAACATAGAGCCTCATGGACATAGAAAAGTTGAAAACTTTTAAGTTTCACTTTCATTCATTCAAAAAATATTTAGCCAGCATCTACTTTGTGTTAGGCCCTGTCTCAAGTGCTAGGAATTTAGCAGTGACCAAACAGAAAAGAAATTTCTATCCATATGGAGTTTGCATTCTAGTAGGTAGAGTTCAGATAAAACCAAATAACAAATACACATAAAATATAATGGCAGAAATACATATTTTTCTGCCAGAAGACTGTGGTAGGGTGTTTTGGGCCTCCCTGGTGGCGCAGTGGTTGAGAGTCCGCCTGCCGATGCAGGGGATACGGGTTCGTGCCCCGGTCTGGGAGGATCCCATATGCCGCGGAGCGGCTGGGCCCGTGAGCCATGGCCGCTGGGCCTGCGCGTCCGGAGCCTGTGCTCCGCAACGGGAGAGGCCACAACAGTGAGAGGCCCGCATACCGCAAAAAAAAAGAAAAAAAAAAATGTAGATGTCTTCTTTAAGATATATGAGAGAACATATAATTTTGCAAAACCATGTGAGCAAATTTAAGGACACTGGATAGAAGACACAAATTTTGATTCTTAGTACCTAGACTATGGATGGTATTAAACCTACTTAAGTTATGTGATGAAATATCACTTAAGGACCTGAGTGTAAATTCATGTTATTTTTTCTTAAATATTTGTTTTATATTTATGTCAAAACAAGCAGTTTGCTTGACATTTGAACACTAAATATCCTCTTAATAATACAATGATAGACCAACCCTTTCTGATGTTTCACTGAAAACAATTTTATAAAACTTCAAAAAACAAACAAAACCTATGTATTTTGAAGATATTGCTAAATTTCTTAGGAAAAAAAAAAAAGAGGCTTCCTTTTTAAAGTCATCATTATTTAATTTGGAAACTACCCTCAATGATAATAGAAGATTTTTTGTGTAAACACATGCCACATTCCTCAGATTAAAAAGATTCTAAGACCTGTGATGCTGAGGATAAATGAAACCTTCTAGTACACATATTTGTTATGATCCTGAACATCCAGTACTGTATTAACCTAAGTCTTTTGTTGCAGGTTTCTACTCACAATAAGAAAACTATCATGGGTGAAGCTCGGAGGTCTTGTCTCCATCTAGTGGTCAGTGTATTATACTAATATTACGATTTTAAAATCAAAATATTGTGGGCATTTTATTTTCTTAATTGTCATGGAAAATGACCTAACCAAGATACTACAGTAAGTCCCCTACATAGGAACTTCCAAGTTGTGAACTTTCAAAGATGCGAACGTGCGTTCACATGTCCAGTCACATAAGTTAGTTCACATGTCTGGTGTACATTGTCACATGCATGCGTCCTCTACAAGTGGTTGTGCTTTTGTGTACTTTACTGTGTAGTACTGTTGCTGTGCAACACGAGGAGCTTAGTATTGAAGACCTGATGGAATTGGAGGCCAAGAGAAAGGACGACGAGAGACAAGAGGAAGAAGAAGTAACTGAAGAAACAAAGAGATTCACAACATAGGAAATGGAAAGGGGATTTTCTTTATTTGAGGAGACACTGTTAGTTTTTGAGGCACAGGACCCGAACATAGAATGGTCCACGAAGGTTGCAGCAGCCATTCAGAATGCAATCCAGTGCTACCATGTCATCTGTGATGAGAAAAAAAGAGACTACCCGGACATCACTGGATTGGTTTTCCAAAGGGTAGATAAAATTGAATCCAGCAAGGAACCAGAACCTGTGCCATCACCGTCAGGCATGAGTGAAATTGCAGCTTGCCCTCTGTCTCCTATTGCTGACGATCCTTCAGCTCTACCATCTCCCACCCCCTCTCCCTCCTCCAGTCAGTAACTCTTCTTGCCTGTTCACTCCATGCCAGCCCCTGTATTCCAGCTGTTATACTGTACTACTGTACTTTTCAAAGTAGTATACTGTACCTTGATTAAAAAGTCTATTTTTTTGCGTATTATTTATGTGAAAAGTATGATAAACCTATTACAATACAGCACTATATAGCCGATTGTGTTAGTTGGGTACCTAGGCTAACTTTGTTGGACTTACAAACAAATTCGACTTATGAATGCACTCTGGGAATGGAACTCGTTTGTATATGGGGGACTTACTGTACTGTTACTTTCTAATCATGGCTATCAAACTTGACAAGTAAATAATCAGATAGAAGTTATATAATCTTAAAAAAGATATGTTGAAATATATGACCTGACTATATCGTCCAAAATTCCATGAAGCTATTTCTCTGCTACTAAAAAAAAAAAAAAAAAAGAATTTTTTCCTATAAAATATAATCTCATAGTTTGGTCAGTTACCTTAGTCGCATTGTTACAGAGAGATACAGTAAAAGTTTTGATTTTATTCTCACATTAGGCATTTAATTTTGATACCTACATGTAAAATAATATTCATTAATATATACTAAAGGTTGATGACACAGTTTGGGGTTGTTCTTAACAAACAGAAAGAATATTATATCTAATTAATTTTAAAATATCGCTTACCAAATAAAGAGATTAATTCCTAATAGGTCTCTTTATCACACCTAGTATTTTCTTTGTAAAAGTGTGCTATTCTTCGTAAAGACTTAATTTTTTTTCTTTCTTTTGCTTTTCCATTTTGTAAACCCATTAGAGATAAGAGATTAGAGATAAGAATAAAAATCACATATTTATTGAAATTGTATTATAAAAATAACACAACCTTTCTTTTTTGAAGATGTCACAATTTACAAAAGTCTCCTATAATTTGTATTATTACCCTCATTTTCATTTAACAAAGGTGTTAGGTGAATCTCCCACCCCATTAAGACCTTAGTAAGATTGGCTTTTGTACACCTATTTATGTTTTTAGAAGTTCAAAGTCTTTCCCCAAGACTTCTGCAAATGTCCAGAGGACTCATGTTCTCAAAGCCATCTCCATCTCTGGGCTCCTACGTTCATGAAATACATCTCTGGTCTGTAGTATGGCCACCCAGACATGAAACCCAGATCCATTCATAATTCCAAAACATTACCCATTCACCCTTGGCCTGTGTGAGTGTAGTAATGTTGCTGAAGACTAGGAGGAATGGAAGGAAGAAGGAGAAATTTAAAGTCCATTCAAACTTCAACTTGAACATTAGGTAGCTGGGTTCCAAAGATGTTCTTCTGTCTCTCCTCTACTGGGAAATTTACAGTGGCTCTTCTCTCCACCTGCTCCCTAAGTCTTATGACAAATAAGATGCCCTCCTTAGGAAGGAACTGTAAACATTTTTTTATATAGACAAAAAAAAATTTATGTTCAGATGCACAGTTTCACAAGAATACTGTGCTGAGTACTTGATACACAGGAAAGTAAAGATGGCTTCTAGAGCTCAAAACCATACATTCTGTTTAAACTTTTAAAGATTCCCCAACAGAAAAATGCTTGGCCTATCAGGTGAGAAGTTATTTCTTATATAAACTGTGGATTTAATGTGCAAACAACTCAGAACAGAGATCTATACAGAGCAGGAAGAGAAAAAAAATTGTCTTTGTTTTTGATTAGGCCATTTATGGCACAAATCAAAACTGGATATAGTTTTATTTTGTAACCTCAAAATTGCTTGCCTAAAGGCCCTAAAATCTGTGGCAAAGGGGATTTTTATACCTAAATTAAAAATTCAATATATTAGAAATGAAGGCAACATCCTGCCTTCACTTTCTTTAGCAATAAAAATAGGTGATCTCAGATGAATTATTCCAGGTTAGGTTTGACTTATTATTTTAAATTGTGGTGTTTGGAATATCTCCCCCTCAGCCTCCTCAGATCTTTGGCCAGTTTTCCCTGGGCTCTGATTAACAGGAGGAGTAGACAGGCGATGAATCAGGAGAATAAAGGGATAAGATTAGAGGCTTGCCTTCATTTAAGAAAGGACTTCATATTGTACAAAGAAGTGACATAGTATGGAATGATAACAGAGACCAGTTCATATTAGCTCATTACGTTGGCAAGAGTGTCATATACAGACAGTACAGTCCTTTCATGTCATAAGAGGAAATGTTTGTTCTATAGGTTAAACTTGGCTTGATATACTGGGTTTAAATATTTAAAGATTTCTGAGCCACTAGGACAAGAGTCAAATGGCAACAGATTATGACTAATGACTTCCATGGTTTCTTCCTCCCTCTGGGAAAGCTGTGCAGGATTCTTAGGAGAAAAATGGCTAAGTGTATTCAGAAAAATCTTACAAATAATAACTCCCAAAGGACAAGTATAATTCATATTAGAAAAAGAGAAAAGGAGGTAAATGTAATGTATTTCACTGCCACAGAATGTAGAACAGCTAAGCTCTCTAATTCCTCAAAAAAGCCATGTTCTCCTTGCTTGAAAGTGAGTTTCCCTCCTTTTCCCCATCACCTGCTGAAACAGCTAGTCTCCACAGACAACACTGCCTCCTTTTGTTCACAACCTGTGTATCTCTTTCCCTTGGATCTGGGCTTTTCCTGTGATTCATCTGGAAACAACAGAATGCTGAAGAAATGACGCTGTGTGATGTCTGAGCCTTGATCAGAGATGGTCTTTTTTTTTTTCAATTTTTATTAGAGTATAGTTGATTTACAATGTTCTGTTATTTTCAGGTATACAGCAAAGTGAATCAGTTATACATATACATATATCCACTCTTTTTTAGATTCTATTCCCATATAGGCCATTAAAGAGTATTGAGTAGAGTTCCCTGTGCTATAGAGGATGTCCTTATTAGTTATCTACTTTATATATTGTAGTGTGTATATGTCAATCCCAATCTTCCAATTTATCCCTCCCCCCAGTTACCCCCTGGTAACCATAAGTTTGTTTTCTACATTTGTAATTCTACCTCTGTTTCATAGATAAGTTCATTTGTATCATTTTTTTAGATTCCACATATAAGCAATATTATATGATATTTGTCTTTCTCTGACTGACTTATTTCACTCAGTATGGCAATCTCTAGGTCCATCCATGTTGCTGTAAATGACATTATTTTGTTCTTTTTTATGGCTGAATAATATTCCATTGTATATATGTACCACATCTTCTTTATCCATTCCTCTGCTGCTGGACATTTAGGTTGCTTCCATGTCCTGGCTATTGTAAATAGTGCTGCAATGAACATTGGGGTGCATGCATCTTTTAGAATTATGGTTTTCTCTGTATATATGCCCAGGAGTGGGATTGCAGGATCATAAGGTAGCTCTATTTTTAGTTTTTTAAGGAACCTCCATACTGTTCTCCATAGTGCCTGTACCATTTTACATTCCCACCAACAGTGTAGGAGGGTTCTCTTTTCTTCACACCCTTTCCAGAATTTATTGTTTGTAGATTTTTGATCAGAGGAGGTATTACCGATTTTATCTGAATCTCTTGGAGCACTCTCTATGAGCCTTGAGCAACTATAAAAATAAGAGTGCTCCAGTTGACAGGGTTTGGAACATAACACATGGAGCACAAGAATCTCCCAGTCAAGCCCTGTTCAAATTCCTAACCCATAAAGTTATAACATATAATAAAAAGGTTGCTTTATGCTATTAAGTTTTGGGGTTGTTTGTTACACAGCAGTGGATAACCAGAATGAATGGTTTCCATCTATTCACTTTCCAGATCTCAATAAGGATTACATACCTTTTGGGAAGGCTTTTCTGACCCCATAGTATGGGTTAAGCATCCCTTCTAGGTACTGTCCCATATTTCAGTTTTCATATTATATTATATTTATCTGTTTATTCTTGTGTGAGGTTAGGGAGAGCAAGAATCATGTCTGAATTGATTATCATTATACTTTCAGAACCAACAGTGCCTGATAAATATAGGAGGCTATAAACAAGCATGACCCACTGAATCAATAAATACATTTATTATGCAGCTAAATACTGATCTATTGCTCCATTGAGAAGAAGCCTCTTGCATGTTATACTATGTGATAATCAGCTTCCAGTAAAGGAAGTCATGTAAATATATCTCAGCAAAGTATAAGGGCAACAAGCATTGCACAAGCCACGTAGCTACCTAAGTTATTAAAATATATGGAGGATTTAGAAATAGACCTGGGCAGTGAGAATTTCTTTTCTAAATATTCACTGAATTCCTCTGTTCTGGATTTTGACCAATAAGAGGTTGATTAATCTTGCATTAATGCTATTCTCATAGTTTTTATGGATAAGGAGAATTTTAAGACCATGAAGGTTCATTATCTATGTATTCTAAATGAAGAAAAATGCCCTCTTGTATCCTATAAATAAGACATCTGTGAACTGGCAAATGCTAGTACAAACAAGTTCATTTTGTGACAGTAAAACTGTCATGAGCATATTTAAACTGAAAATATACAGCTAGGAAATTTTTACAAGAGGCAGATGTCATGTGAGGCAGTGAATTGAGCCAAATGACCCAAAAGATGTCATGGGGAGGGATTTTTATGAAATGAGTAAGAAATCAGAGAAGGTGAAACACACATAAACACACACAATAGGATGACCTCCCTATTATGTCACTTGGCGGGTACCTAGAGCCATCTGAAAAGTGGAATATATTTCCCTAAGCATCTGACCTTGACCAAAGAATTACCAAGAAAAAGGCCAAAGGTAGTCCCAAGTGCTCAATCCTGGCTGTCTCAGATAGGAGCTTTGATAAGTCTTCTCAACCCTTTGGCAGTGGTTTACAATTTCCTGTAAGACCTACCTAGTGTTCTGCTATCATTTTGAGAGTTTGAGAAGGCACTCAGTGATAAATGGTGTCACAGTCTGCCTCACACAGCAGCCCCCAACAATTGTTTTCTCTGGGACATTCTTTAGGAAATGAAATTCCAATTCACTGACATCTCAGTTAGAGCTCAATTTCTCCTACAACATATTCCTTACCAAGCATTTCCTATTAAAGAAAAGTACAGTTTAAGAACTGGACCAATGTGACAATACATTTTTTTCTGATATACTGTAAAATGTAACATGTTATTTTTTATATCATAATTTACTTTTATATTTGCCTTTAAAGTCTTGATTGTCAATTGCATGTTATATTATTTAAACATTATCTAAGAGTACATACAGGAGGTAAAACCCCTCTGAAATCAATATTATTATTCTAGGTTTTCCCAAGGTGAAAAATTGAGATACAGTTGAGAGGTTACATGTCATAAATTAGAAAAAATACAGTACAAAGTTACGACATAGTAAATTGAAGCCCATTTCTTTCATAATTTTGTCTCTCCATATTCAAAATTATATACATTAGAACTCAGCATGACTTTAAACATGTATTCAAAAGTCCTTATTTTAAAGGCAAGGCCTAGAAAGTTTAACTAAATTGCTTGGATTCACATAGCTGGTGACAGAGCTGGGATTACCTGCCAATGTTCTTATGCGTTCATTTGACATTTAACTTATTTCTCAATGAGATCTGGATACTCAAACTTCTGAACACATAGAAAGTAAAATTCCCTTGAAGGACAGGTAGAATGCTTTATAAATCCTGTGTCCCAAATAACTAAGTACAGTGAACAGAGATATACCACTTCCCAAAAGATTTGATTTGCCCTTTAAGTGACACAGGAAAAAATAAGGCGTTTTCCCCAATAACAGAAGCCAAGAATGGTCAGATTTTTCCCAATATGTATCTCTCTTGATCAAATACAGTATTCTGACTTCTTGCAAGGGAAAAATAATAGAACATGGAACAAAATGATTCAAGAGAACTGATTTAGGAGAAGGTTGTTCATTTTCTTCTTTCAGTAAAAAAAAAAAAAAAAAAGGTAGGGGAACAACAAAATAATCTTTTGGATAGCAAGAGAAATATAGAGGGAAAAGGTCAAAGTGGGAAGAGACCTGGGAATTACAGGAAAAGAGATCTTTAAAGGAATTAGATGCATAGTTGTTTGAGTGTCATTATATCAAAGAAAAATTCTGGCACAATTTCACTCAGCATATCTCCCTTCTCTTGCCTTTGCTCTACTGATCATGTCTATCTCTCCCCCATTCAGTCAATCCTTGAGCATTAGGGAATATTCTTATAGTGCCAACAGATAACTTGCATAAGGTGTAAAGTTGATTTTAAAAATAAAGTTTTAATTGGTTTCTCATGCCAAAGATTAACAGTAATCCTTTCTTAAGGTTTTCATTATGTCTTTACTATATAACATTATTAATGGCTTTTTGAACTCAAGAATCACACAAACAAAATGGGAGCCAGTAGGCCCTACACAAAGGAGTTAGGATGAGTCCGTGGACAAGCCAGATGTTCCATGTGCTTGAGAACAACATTGGTTTTCCTCACCTGCACTGTCAAGCCACTCAAGATGTTGTTACTGAGCTCGAGGAAGCTGATTAAAGAACATATCTTTGGAAAAAAATTTAAAAAGATGATTACATTAAGCGGTTTCCTCCTCAGAGGTGAACTAAGAGGGAAAGACTCAAATACTTCTGTAATCTTGGTATAGGGCTTTTAATGGGTCTGAAATGCTAAAATCTGCTTTAAAGTTCATGACAATGAACCTCTGATATTCCACAGAAATGATAATTCTGTTAAAATCTCTTCCCAGGACCAAACCCGGAATGTGGAATTGAAAATATCAGGGTTCAGAGGACCCTGAAAGATGAAAAATATTTCCATACATAGAAATAGAACACAAATCTTACAAATCAAGGATTAATTCATTTAGGCTGGGTGTTAAGAATCACTTCACCCATGCCTTGTTGACATCAGAGTATGACTCTATGGACATATTAGGATAGTTAACATAATATTTACATTTTCTTCCTGCAATTCTTTTCCACTTTCCAAAGTAATCAGAAACTTCACAAAATCTTGGGTAACCATGTTACCAATTTGTCTTTCATATTTAAGAAATCCAGCAACTTATTTTCGGATGAGCATCTCTAATGCATAACTGGAAATAGCTACGTATGTGGAGATAAGTTTAGAAATGGATTGCAAACATCTACTTATAAGTTATATACATGTAAATAATTTTATAAATTATCTTTTTAGAATTTGGATAAGATCAGCTGATTTCTCAAAATTAGAATCAAAACAAACAAGCAAAAAATCTTTGAAAACCACAAAGGAAGCCTTAGACTTTGTTTTTATTAATGACTGTGTTTGTTTGGTTGGTGGGTGGGTGGGTTAGGCGGGCTGTTTTTCCCCATAAGGAGGAGAGTAATACTGTCCCATGTGCGTTTCTTGAGATAATTTGAGGAATTCCTTAGATGATGGTAAGTAAAAGCGGTATGGGGAACAATATATGTTGAAGACACCCTTCTCCATGTGAAGACATGACAAGAACTGTATTTTGGTGCTTCGTTCTCTTTTAGCTTATTTAGTCTTCACAACATACCTGTGACACATGTATTTTATGATTCTTAATTTATGGATAGGGAATTTGAGGTTCATAAAACTAGAGACTGAACTGATTTTTTAAAGAGTATTAGGGGAGAAATAGATTTTAAAAACTTTTCCCGCAGCAGAAGTTTCTATTGAATCACTCACAAATCTGTTCTTAAATTTTCCTCTCCCCATGAAACAGTTATACTATCTCTTAATTTGTTGATGTAGTTAACAAATATTTATGGATTATCTATTATATGCCAAGTACTATTCAGAAGATTGCAAAGGATATAGGAGTAAAGTAAGCAAAGAGCATAATTCTAGTAAAGCAAGACAGAAAGTAAAGAAACAAATAAGTAAAATATATAATATTTGTATCAGATGGTATTAAATGCTAGGTAATAAAAAAAGCAGGAAAGGGGTATATGGAGTGCCAGGATGCAAGAGGAACACAATAGGTTGGTGAGGGAAGACTTCACTGAGAAGGTGAATTTAAGAAAATATGACAATGAGGAAGTCATTTCTTCTGCGGGAAGAAAATTTCAGTCAGAAGGAACAGTTAGAATAAAGGCTGTAAGGCACAAGTATGCCTAGTGTGTTTGAGGAACAGCAAATAAACCCAGTCACTTGAATGGTGGGAAGGATGGAGAGAGCTTCAGAGAGGTGATAACAGTCACATTGTAGAGGACCTTGTAAGCTTTGGTAAGGCTTTGAGTTTTGAATGGAATTATCACCATCTGATTTAAGTTTTCAAAGGATCCCTCTGGATGCTACCCTGAGATTAGTTTATGGAGGAACATAGATGGAAGTTGGGTGAGAGTCAGACTAAAAGATCATTCTGCTTGCTAGACTAAGATTAGTTTATGGGGGACCAATTTGGAAACAGCCAATGTGGCTTGTTTATGTTATTTCCCATTCGTCTCAGCCTTCCCACCTCTTAAGACTTAGTTTCAAATGGGGTCCATGGAAATCCCTTCTAGCAGTCCATGCAACCAATTCTCATAGTTGGAAGTAGGAGGTGTTTACCTGAAAACTTACTTATGTTCTACTTGTGGAAAAGCATGCTCCACGAGCTTTGATATTTCCTTGAATATAATCTATCAAAATCACTTTACCATTAGCATTCATCTGTTTGACTATGGTGCATTTAGTTTTGGTTTTATACTATATTTATCTTGCTTGAGGTTCACTAAACTTGAATCTCTTAAGTATCACAGATATTCAGACACTGATTAATTTTTGCTGTTTTCCTTTTCTTTCTTTCTTTCTTTCTTTCTTTGTGTTTCTGTGTGGATAAATTTTATTGATCAGTCTTTAAATTCAAGTGACTAATCCTTTTTCAGCTGTGCCCAGTCTACTGATAAGTCCACAGATAAATTTATTTCTGACATTATATTTTCAGTTCTATAATTTCCATCTTACCGTTTCCATTTTTCTGATGAAATGTATCATTTATTCATGCATGTTGTTCACTTTTCCATAAGGCTCTTTAAAATATTTGTCATGGTTATCTTTTAAAATCTTTGTCTGGTAATTCCAATATCTATGATAACTGTGAGTCTTCTTTTATTGACTAATTCTTTTGATTTTGTATTACATTACTTCCAGTTTCTTTGCCTGTCTCATAATTTTTTGTTTGCTTCACATGCTGTTTGTCTGTCTCTTTTAAGCTGTACTTTCACTTGATCTACAGGTTTAGTTTCTTTATTCGCTGCCAACACTCTTCTGCTCCTTGTCTTTTCCTTTGTTTAATTGTCTCTCCTTGCATTTTTATTACATTAGCCTTTTGTGAATGCCTTGGAAGTAGTGAGCTATTTTATTGTGAGATAACCAAGACACTGGTTCACAAGATACTTGCATCTATTGAAGTCTTAAGACCAACAAATACTTCGATTCTTCTATTTTGGAGAATTCTGGCTCATAGCAGAAAAAGATTGAGGAAAGGTATTACGAAGGATGAGGACTTGAAGAGTGGGTTAGATATTGACCAACAGAGAGGAAAAGGGAAGCATTTTTGACAGAGAGAACAAAAAACACAGGGATAAAGAAAAATAAATAGGACATCTATAGGTCTGTGAGGAGATGAATATGATGAGAGCCGTTATGTGAGGTCAGAGAAAATGCTGATGAAAGAAAATTTTTAATTCTCCTTTCCCTCCTTGCCATTTTCCCCTTAGGATTAAATGATATGAGTAATATAATATCCTCTAAACTATCTTCTAAACAGAGAGCTATCAATGATATTTCCTGCCCTAATATCTTTATATTTTAGCCTCTATGTTTAATAACCTAATCAAAATACAATTAGGTTGTTTTCCACTTAGACTTGACTTTTCCTTGACACTCTAGATTCTTACCTCTAAATGTCAAAACAAATGATATAAAATTGATGAAAGAATTTCAACCAAATGACTCTTTCGTCTCCGAGGGATTAAATCACCAGTATGAATAATTTTTCGATGAATTGATTAATTTTTTACCCAATTTGCCAATCAATAGAGTTAAAATAATTGAAGTATCTGTGTAACTAGCAATGAATCATGAGACCAAAACTCATAATTTTCATTTTGTCAACTGCCAAGCTAGAAACTGTTTTCTCTTCCATATAAACCTTTACATTCTCTTCTGTGACCTTTAAATTCTCGGCTCTGTTGGACTTCTAACACATCAAGAACTCCATCACTATTCTACAAAGCACAAAGAGTAATCACAAAAAAGTGTCTACTCTGTGGTAAAAGAAATTCCTGACAGGTTCCTCCCTAAATAAAAATAAATGGAGCGACTCCCATAAAATTCATGTGGTCCACACAGAAATAGTTGGACTACATCAAGACCTCAAAAATGTCTGGTTAAAAACATAAGAAGCACACTGGGATAAACTTCCTATTGATGCAATCTTTCAGATCATGGAATCCCCATTAAGAGAAGCTTATCACTGTCACCTTTGAGAAACACACTGGGCGAAACACCAAACAGTAAAAATAGAAATCACGTATTATGTGGAGGCACAGCAAAACTCCATTTTATCTCTGAATACTAAGATTCTCAGAGATCATGTGATACATGCATTTTTGCCTGCTATTGAAAAGCTTTTCTTGAGTTACAAATTATGTAGGCATATTTTGTCCATGTGTTTTTGGTTCAGTATTTCTGACTTATTCGATTGTTGATAATCAGTGAAACAAAATGTAAATGTTCTTATTTAGACCCCTCTGTCTCCAAATCCTAGGATTTCAGCAGTGTGCTCTGCACTGATGATGGAACTCTATCTTGACTCCCTATCTAATCTACGGTGGGGTGAAGGACCTACATTTATGAGAGGACTGGCTAGTACAAGGCTGCTCTCTGTGGCCTTGGAAAAGAAAAATTATTAGGTTGCCAAGGATTGAACTCATAACCTATTCTTCATTAGCTTCATTTTATTCCTGCCTTGAAATGTAGAACTAAATTGCCTTTTAAGAAACTAGTACGAGTGTAAGTAGTAGTATTTAAGACATCTGGGTGTTACTTAAATTTGAATAATTGTTATGGCAAAGTTTAGTCACAAAATGATTAAAATCACAGGATATGTGCAAGTAAAAATATGATGGTGAAGATACAGATAAAATGTCCAATAACTATGCTGTACTTGAATAGTGACCCCACACTTCAAAATAGCAGATAATATTTTATACTCTTGGAGTTATTTAACACAGAAACTTCTACTTTGCCCGTATGCTTCTTTTAACTAGGCTATAGAAGCATCCATAAGAAATATATGAATTAGGCGTACCCCTTATATAAGCACCTTAAAATATTACTTATGTCATCTTTCAATCTGTCTTCCTCCCTAAATTTTGGAGAGGGTCCATTTCTTTTTACATTTGCATCCCAGATTCTAACTCAGTTCTGTCATATCCTTTAATGAGCGTTTATACATGCAATATCTAGGCAACTGAGAATTCAGTATCCAGTTTATTTGCTTCTTTTTGCCATATGTAAAAACAATGCATGGAAATGGAGCAGAAGTAAACAGGATGAAAGAAACATATTAGCATACAAATACACTAATAAATTAGTTATTCCATGTAGAACTATTTAAGGCTGCTAAGTACCTTCACCAAGCCACTAACAGTTTATAGGCCACAGTTTGCATAATCGGAAATCTCTACATACATAAATCTTATAAAAGATTTCTGTAAAAGAGTATGGTACATCTAATTTAATTGTTATGGCTTCATTTCTACGAATGGGATGATTGGCAGAATTTTACTCCTTATCAGTTACCAAATACAGCCTAGCTCATGTAGTTCTGGTGTTTATATACATTTTATGTGACAGACATGTGATTCTCTCAACAGCCTGTAACACCATAGTTATGGGTCATGGATGTGGTTCTTGTGTTGTTCACAAGGTATTTCTGCAACTTGGATATGGTTCTAGGTATCACTGATGTGGTTTACACGTCTTAAAGAATTCTTTTTCATTTGTTGTTGTTGTTTTTTCTTCAAGAAAGGACTCATTTAGAATTCCTTACTCTGCAGGATTTGAGGTTGTCATATTGAAGAGAACAACCTTGTCGTGTTAGAAGAGGAGCAACTAGTGTCTTTGATGGAAGGTTACAAAGGTGTTTTGTCCCTGGAGTTATTTTTATTATATGACTACTGTGTTCTGCCAGGAGGACTGAGACCACCTACTCGTACATTGAAAAACACGGCTGAGATCTGTCTTTGTGACCCAGACACATGCCCTCTCAACTTTTCTCTGTCCTGAAGGAAAACATCACAGTCCAGGCCAGATGAAAACAAGCACATTTTCCCCCGCTTTTTCTGTGGGAAAGATGAGCTGAAACCAAAGCTAATATATTTGAAAAATCTGGGAAAAAACAGAACAGATTTTTTTAAAGTCATTCCTTTAGCCCCATTGGTATGTTACTTGCAGGAGTCTTACAAAGAAAACTTCTGTTGAAGTGGAAAACACTGGAGGAAACCCATGTTATGTGAGACTTTAATTCCCTGGAGCTGGGAAAGGTGAAAGAATCAGGTCCCTATACTCTTGGACTGTTTTCATTCATTACCAAGAATGTGTATGCAATTGATTTTAACCACTTCATCAGGAATCCCTTTCATCTGCTTGATATAGTTAACACAAATTGTTTGAAGCTAATTTTTAGAAGCTACACTATTATATTATATAAAACCCATTCATGAGGAAAGACAAAGATGTAGAAGAGGAAGAAGAATTGACTTGTTCATTTTTTTATTCTCTGTATATTGGCACCCTTATTTCAACAATACAGCCTTGCTACAACTTCATGGAATCTGTGATTTATGTCTTAATGCTTTCTTCTTGGATGGGATACATTTGGCACAAAATACCCAATTTTACACAATTAAATGACAGACCCTGAGCCAATCTTGTCAAACCATTGGCTCTTGTAAAGTTAAATCACATAATATAATTCCTACACAACAACCACTTCTATTTTGTTTAGTCACTCTATTCCTGGCAAATATAATTCAACAACACCAAAATGAAAATGGCTGGGCCACTTGGTATTTTGCATGTTGGACTCCCCCAACTTTCCACCAAAACAGAGGTTCATTTCTATCAGACTAAAAAAATTAATTTAACAAAGTGAACTTTAGATCAGTATTTTTCTAGCTTTTTGGAGTTTGACTCACAGTAAGAAGTATATCTTACCCCAGGTCCCATATATAACCTGACACAAATTTTCATAATAGAATACTCATGCTTATTTTTTTCCCCTAGGAACTAAATTTTTTTATTTTATCATATTCATTTTTCTTTCTTTTTATTATAGGAAGAATATTTAACATGAGATCTACCCTTTTAACACATTTTTAAGATGTACAATACAGTATTGTTAAGTATAGGCACCATGTTGTATGGTATACTCATGCTTATTTTATATGGTGCTCTTCAATATGGTCTGTTCTACTTTATTCATGTGAATTATTTGTTTGTTTTCACTACCCACGAATGTGTCATGAATAGTAATTTGAAGTACATAGCTTTAGGTAACATTATTTTTGAAAGCCTGGCACAGAATAAAATTGCACCTAAGACCATTAGTAATAGCCAACCCTTATTGAGAACTGAGCCTAACACTTCTTTTATTTATTCATTATCTCACAAGTCTCCATCACAAGCATACATTTTATAGATGAAGGGTGTAGAGGGGCAAATATCTTACCAAAATTTACACAGCTAGTTAGTGACAGAGCTTTGATATGAACCCCGGACTACCCAGGTTCTTAGCCACTAAATTAACACCTAAACAGAAGGCTGAGTCTTGGGTCATGTCCTAGATCTAGAAATATTCTGTTGACCCCAGACTCTCGAAATTAGAGAAGATATTTATGGGGCCTTACATGGTTCTGAGAGGATCTCTATAACTCTAAAGTATTTACAGCCTTCACACTGTTATGTCCACCTTGTTATGTCCTTCAATGGGCAGAAGAACAACTAGACACTTGTTTCATGGTTTTTTAAAAAAATAAAAATCCTAAATATGATGTCACAAAAATGTAAAGTTAGTTCACCACTTTATCTATGCTTATATATAAATATATCTCATCTCCAAAATGTATTCCCTTTGTGATGGGGCAAGTTATTTAAACTTTGTCTCATTTAAAGTGAGGATGCTCATAGTGCTTATTCTGTAGGTTTGTAGTGCAGTTTAAATGAGTTAATGCACATAAAGTAGTATAGTGCTTGACATAATAGTCAGTGTGCTGATAAAAGCCTAGCTATTAGGATTTTTACATCTATACCCTTCCGTGAAGAAAAACTTTTTCGTATGACTAGTATAGCTCTTTGTAAATGGAAAAATCTCTTCTCAAAGACACACACCCACTTACTAATTTGAAACTAACAGAAGTCTGAACAGAGTTTGAAAGAGATTTCTCTTTAACAAAATGCCAGAAATTTCCATCAACTATTTAAGTTAAACAGTGAATACATAGGTATTGTGCATTCTAAATCAAGCAGTAATGGTAACATAAAAGAAAAATCAGGGCTTCCCTGGTGGTGCAGTGGTTAAGAATCTGCCTGCCAATGCAGGGGACATGGGTTCAAGCCCTAGTCCAGGAAGATCCCACATGCCTTGGAGTAACTAAGCCCATGTGCCACAACTACTGAGCCTGCACCCTAGAGCCTGAGAGCCACAACTACTGAGCCCGCATGCCACAACTACTGAAGCCTGCGTGCCTAGAGCCCGTGCTCCGCAACAAGAGAAGCCACTGCAATGAGGAGTCCACACACGGCAACGAAGAGTAGCCCCCACTCTCTGCAATTAGAGAAAGCCCGCACGCAGCAATGAAGACCCAACACAGTCAAAAATAAATAAATAAAATAAATAAATTTATTTTTAAAAAAAGAAAGAAAAATCAGAGTATGCTATGAAAAAAGAAATAAAGAGGATTAAACAATACACAGGATTGATAACACATTATTCCAGAATAGTTTTTCTATTCTTAAGGTATGGTGCTCATGGTTTGTAGGCAGCTGTACATTCTGTATGAAAGACTTTTATACAATTTAATATAGAAGTCCTTAAACTCTTTTCTTCATGTGCCTTCTGGATGTAAACTATTGTGATACCTTATATTCCTAGAATCTGGTGTTTGAAAAGGTGATCTGTGAAGAATTCTAAACCATGAGATTTATGTCAGCAACATAATACTACTCATTTCTGGGTAGAGAACTAATTTTGAGATCCATTTGGATCTAGGCTCTCAGAACAATAAGCTCATGAGGGTCAAGGACAGTGATAAATTGATATTCTAAGGATTGCAAAGAATCTAATGAAGAGACATAAGTTTTCTGGGTGTCTAGTGGCCATTTGCTGCCTCTGCTCTTGTGAATGTTGTTGATAATAATGATGAAGAAAGTCTTTATCTCCTGGATAACTTTGACCACAGGGATAAAAATAAATCTCTTCAAATTTTCTTTCCTTAATTTTTTTTTTTTGGAGGGGTCTCTCACTGCCTCGGCCTCTCCCGTTGCGGAGCACAGGCTCCGGACGCGCAGGCTCAGCGGCCATGGCTCACGGGCCCAGCCACTCCGCGGCATGTGGGATCTTCCTGGACCGGGGCATGAACCCGTGTCCCCTGCATCGGCAGGCAGACTCTCAACCACTGCGCCACCAGGGAAGCCCTCTTTCCTTAATTTTTAAAATGAATTTTTGTTGGATGAAAGGTGCTTTAGGGATGGTATCTCTGGAAGCAGAGAGCTGTTCTCACAGGTTGGGGACAGGCCTGTGTGGCTTGCCTTTGCAGCTCCCCACAGTGTTATGGCAAAGACAAGTTAGGCTTGGCCTGGAAAAATAGCTCTCTGCCACTCTCTGGCTGTGTGCATCTTCAGGGCACAGGCTGCCAAGACAAACAGGCACTGTCAGATTCCTTTCTACCTCCCACAGAAGAATGGCCTTATTGAGGATGACCTCTAGAATGGGGAGAAAGGATTCACTCACCCATCACTGCCTTAACCCTCCCAAATTCTTAGACCCCTCACTTGAACCCTGCAGGGGACGCAGACAATCAGCAAAAGAATGTTTTGGTAAACACCATTTTTCAGACAGTCCTTCATCAGTGAAAAATGAAGACATACCGGAGACTTCCTCTGCCTGTGCTGCTGTGGACAGGTTCAGGAAAGTCGGGAAAGCTGGCTTTTCAAATGCCACCTTGCTGCTGAGCATGGCATTTATAGGCCTACATATCCAAGCAGATATATTTAATCTAAAGGTACTCACTAGCAGGATGTGAGATTTGCCCTTGCTGTTCGATAAGAAGTGTCAGAATGTTAAGAGCTGGAAAAGATCTCAGAAATTAATTAATCCAACCCTCTTTCCCCATAAAACATGCCTTGCTTGTGGCCCAATACTTCATAATCACTCAAGAAAATGCTTACTGTATGAAATTTCTCAAATAGTTTCATAAATTTGTCTACCATTCCCCAACAGTTTTTGAAAACATTTATTTTAAAAGGCAATGGGCCTAAGTAAACTGTTAATTCTGATGCATGCAAACTGTGAGATCAATGAGAAAATACTTTGAATTTGGGGAAAGAAAAATCTATTATTAAATATATGCACTACAGGTATCATTATTATAATTATTTGATTCTAAAAGCATTTTTATTTGGTCACGTTTTCAAACTAATAAGCCAAAAGCAATTATTCTTCTCACTGGCTGATATGTTCTAAGCTCTAAACTTGGTACCTTGAAGAACAGGAAAGAAGTGAGAGGCACTTCTTGCTCACAGAGATGTGGCAGAAGTGAAGGTATTACAATGCATTCAGGAATCAGAGAAGAGAATGGTGGATGAGACGGAGCCAGATCGCACAGCGCCTATCAACAGGGCTCTCCATTCCATGACGCTGGAGGCCTCAGCTGGAAGATTGAAGTCTGGAAGTGGAATTATTTGAAGCTTCTTTCGCTGACGTTTAAGGCTTGCTGCTGGCATCTGCCAGTAGCTTAGCTGAAGCTTCAACCAGAACATCTACATATGGCCTCTCTCGTACGAAGAATGAAGACTAGGCTCCCAGGCAAGCATCCTGAGGGGAAAAGCCAGCTAGAAACTTCATCCTTTTCATGACCTAGCCTCAGTAGTCACGTAGCATCATTTTTACATACTACATTGATTGGAGCTTTCACAAGCCCCTGCCCAGATTCAAGTAACAGCATACATAAATACAGGTCAGTAGTTACTTCTCATTGAGAAGAAAGGTGAGCTAGTTCTCTGGAATGGCTCTCGAGGTCTTCTGAGGAATGGGTAATGTTCTACTTTTGAACCGGGAGAGAAAGACTGTGTGAGTGTTCTTGCTGCATCTCTTCTCAAAACGCTCAAAACACGCCTGAACTTATTCAGCCTAAGGGATCACCATTTTTCTAAAATTACAGTTTAATCTTCTTAGTTTGTCATAACAGCCTATGTCTCCTCCAGCCCCTGCCTACCTCACCAGTCTTATCTTTCACCTTCTATCCTACACCTGATTTTTATTACATGTCACCTTTTTTTTTTTTTTTTTTGCGGTACACGAGCCTCTCACTGTTGTGGCCTCTCCCATTGCGGAGCACAGGCTCCGGACACGCAGGCTCAGCGGCCATGGCTCATGGGCCCAGCTGCTCCATGGCATGTGGGATCATGCCGGACTGGGGCACGAACCCGTGTCCCCTGCATCGGCAGGCGGACTCTCAACCACTGCGCCACCAGGGAAGCCCTACATGTCAACTTTTTATTCAAAATAAAAGGGCCAAACAGACTAAGATTAGAGGTTGGTGGCTCAAAACTATTCCATTTTGGACTGGTTTACATAAAATCTTGGTCTTTTGTATCTGAACCTCTATTTGTGTATTTGGCTTTCTGTTGTTGTTGTAATCGTTGTGCTTCTCAGCACTGCTTTGTCTGTTCCTTGAGAGTAAAGCCATGAATACAATCCCTGAGATGATGATGATTCTTCAGGTCTTTCCTGGAAGCTAGAGAGGAAAAATGTGTTTTACACATTTGAAAAGTTGGAAATAGCTATTCAGGTTCTGGATTTATTCAAACCACCAATGTCTAATTTGTAAAATTTTTCACATGGCGTTGGGCATAGAAAGCTGTACTAAAAATTTTGAAGGTGTTTATTTCTCTGAATTTTGTATGTGTTTCTGGTCGTTTCCTTGAAGGGCACTTCTAGTTAGCACGGCTTGTGCTTGATGGTCCTTTTGGCTAAAAGTACAACCTTGTACTGACTTTTTGGTCAGAACATATTTCTTATGTTCCAACCTGTCAACAAGTCTTTGTTTAGCAACTTTTGCATGCCAGGCACTGTGCTAGGTCCTTGGTATTTTGTGGTAAACAAGATTTCCGTTATCCCTGCCACTATGAAGTTATAGACTTGTAATTATACAGAAAACCTTGGTTTTGTTATATTTAAATCCAAAACAAGATTGTTTTATGATTGTCTCGTAAACGTATTAAAAGAATGAATTCCTTTACAACTTTCTACTTACACTTTCTTTATGATAGTTTGACTATCTGATCCATTTACAAATATAGGACAGACTTCAACTGAAAAGAAAAGACAGAAAAGAAAAATCGCATGAAAAAAATAACACTAGGAACTTATTACTAAATAGGTCTAAGTGATTATGGGTAATCTGTTAGCCAGCCATTTCTTCCTCGTAATAAAAAACTGTGGTTCATGAAATGAAAAAGGTCCAATGGCAGAGTCATAGACCTCATGTTTCTTGTATAAAGTACACTTTAAACTGGATGTTTTGGCTTCCTGTACGTTTGAGAACATCTTGTTTCTTACCAACATAAAGTAAACATGACATTTAATAAGAATTTGTCACAGTTGATAGAGTACTGATGCCTTTTGATGCAAAAGGCACCAGTGACCTGGTTCTAAGATGGCTATAGATACTCAAAGCTGCAAAGATGATAAAATCAATTCTGCAACATTTTTTATGTTTATAGGAGGTACATAACTTCTGTGCATCAGTTGTATAAGCCAGTAAAATAGTTTTAAATGAATTTTACTTACACATGAATCTTCTTTTCTCAGCCACAAACAACACTGCTTCTCTTAATTCCAACTGTTCATCCAAACCATGGAGGGAAACAATAGTATTTGATAAAACTGAATTGTTGTATCAATCCTAAATACATCCACTCTTTATTTCTTTTTTGGAATTGCTGCAAAATAAGTGTCTTCTATTAAGTTTTGGAAATTTAAGTGGTTCTCAAGAAATAGTCCCTCAGGTAAAAACAACAGTAAAAGAGCCTAAAAATCTTCTTATAAATCACTACCTGACTGGTTTTTCTCTCCTGTAAAAACAAAACTCATAGAAAATTGACCTGAATTCAGTATTTAAGCCATTTTTCATATAGAGATAAACTTTCCAAGTAACTTTGAAGTAATTTGGAAGACGTTTCTATCTTAATTAGTTTTCCTAAGAGTTCTGTGGAAATGTTAACTTTCTTAGACTGAGACACATACCACAGTTTTTTCTAATTATCTATTATATACACTGTATGTGTATGTGTGTGTATATATATGTATATATATGAAATATTTATTTATAAAAGAACAAGACAGATCTGAGAGAGAAAAATGGACACTTTATTTTGCTGTCTGTGCTCCTAAATACTATCAAAACATCCTCTTTTGCTGCCTATGCAAACATTGGTAAATTACTTAGCAACAACAGCATATATTTGGGGCATATTTTTTAGTTACCACATCAGTGTCAGGGATAAGAAATATTATCAGGTATGTACCTTCCAATAATACCACATTATCAAAAAAAATAATATTGCACCAAGTAGGTCAACCATTCATTAAAGTCTAGGGTAACAGCAGTCACAGACTCATGTCAAGAGAAAGTAGGGCTAGCACAATGTAGAGAAAAGTACTTTGTCTGCAGTAGACCGAATAGTAAAGTTTGGATATGGAAGAGGAAATTGCTCCCTCGTCAACGTTTTTTTTTTGTTTGTTTTGTTTTGTTTTGTATCTTTAAGCATTCATTCACCTGCCAAATATTTATTAAATGTGTACTACATTAAAGACACCAGGCCTGGGAGTTGGGGGAATTGGGGGATTGTTGTTCAAAGGATATAACATTTCAGTTATGTTAGATGAATAACTTCTAGAGACCTGCTGTACAGCACAGTGCCTTAACGATGTGATATTGTGCTCTTCAAAGTTTGTTAAGAAGGCAGATCTCATGTTAAGTGTTCTCACCACAAAATAAATAAATAAAAAATAAAAAGACACAAGTAAACTTTGGGAGGAATTGGTTATGGCTATTGATTGTGGTGATGGTATCATGGTTTGCCTGTGTCCAAACTCATCAAGTTATACACATTAAAATGTGCAGTTCTTTGTATATTAATTATAGCTCAATAAATCTGTTTAAAAATTTACAAAAGAAAAAAGACACTGTTCTGGGCATTTGGGTCATAGCCGTAACAAACCTTCCTGGATCTTACTTTTTATCAGGGGAGAGAGAAAATCAACATCATAGAGTATCAGTTAGTGATATGCTAACATCGCCAGTGACACATCTTAAGGTTTGAGTTTATTAACATCATCATCACACACATCAGCTTAGCATCACTACCTTAACATGACTTTTATTCAACACTCATATGAAGAACCACTAGGTCAAATACTACCCAAAGCAAGTTAAAGATGCTAGCTCTGTACCCTGGAGGCATTTGATACAGAAGAAATTGCCACAAGTCAACAGAAGAACATCAAAGTTGTGCAAAAGTTACACAGTTAATTTGTAATCAACAATTGGTACTATTGAATGTGAGGTATTATAGAATGTACAAACACAGAAGTGATATGGAGATTGCCTATCTTGTTCCATGGGTCAGAAACTGACCTCTTCAAAATTTTCACCAACAAAGGAACAGACTTTCATTTAACTCAGTGAGTTGCCACAATATTTTCCCCTGACTCAATTATTCGAAGAACTCTTACATAATCTTTTGACACTTTCTGTGGCAGCAGAACCAAAGGTTGGCATGAACAAGGAAGACTCCTTCCTGGGATGAAGGCTCAGCACAGGAGATGTTCATTGTTCTCATCAATTCTGTCTTGCTTACAAAGAAAGCTCCAGTATGGGGACAGGGTATCAGGAAAATGAAAACCAGAAAACAAAGTGTAGCTTATCTCGTTCGAACTGAACTTGCATCCTGGATCTTCCTACCTGAGCCATTAACCATGTTCCACATTATGACTTTGCAAATTCAGGTGATAACAATTGGTGGACTTCTTATTTTAAATTGCTGAGCAATAATAAAATTGGCATAATACATCTCTAATTGGGCAGAGTCTTGTATCAGGTGATGTCATAGGGCAGTGCTGGTCAAATAATGGATTACCATTTCTTAGGTACCAGGTCAGTGCATGATACAATCAAGGACAGTGGTGTGTCCTGTAGTTCATAGGTTGCAGCTAAATGCTCTGAGTTGGAGTTTCTCGGGATGAAGTAGTGAGCAGGAGAGGAAATGAAAATGTTAGTGTTCATATTAAATGGAACTATGTTACCTGGAATCAACCACAGAATAACTCATTGTATTAGCAGGTAAATTAGCTATCCCACAGTGCATCTCAGGGTCTCAAGGTGATGGGAAAGAGAGCAGGTAAATTTAGCTAGAGGGAAGGAGAATAAAAGAGAGAAGGGGAAAATTATGTAAGCTATCCAATCCAGAGAGGTCCTCTTTGGGTGGTATGTAAATGAGTGATTCTCTGGGCACATACAGATACCATTAGCAGACTGCGTCTCCCACAGGAAGAGAGGGAGAGTAGCTGTCAAAGTGGGATGGGTAGAAAAGCCACTCTTCCTCTTTCTTCATTTTGCTAGAGGCCAGATTTCTCTGTGTGACATGAGAGGAAAATTTTCAGTTTTCATCTGGATTCTTAACAACATACATACACTGTTGATGGTCATGAATAATCTAACAAAGACAAAGATGAAAGCATAAAATGCAGAAGCCAGCAAAATCCTTCTGAGACTGAAGGGGGAGTAAACTAATACTAATAGGAATGAGCCAAACACAGCTCCCCAAGCCACATAGTCCTTTCTGGACACACTCAAAGACTCAGTTCCTTGTCTTCTACAGGAAAGGCATATAATGCCTGCCAGTAAAACTACTTACCATGCACTCTGCAAGACCCCTATTCCTTTCCAGAGGGTCCAGCTCTGTGCTAAAAAGCATAAGGAAAAGCAAATGGTTTGGAAAGAAAAGTTGTTGATGTCTCTTCTCCCCAAAGGTACTTCAAGCCATAAATGAACACACACACAATCTGTGTTTATTTTCTTTTAAATATATTTTTGAAAATATTCTGTGATCCAAAATATGTGTTTTCAATTTTGCCTGCCATTCCATGACCATGAGTGATGTATTTTATCCATATTCATAACCAGGCACAAACTTTCTTTTCATAGCTCACTCTGCAGTATAAATTCTGGCGGCCGGGAGGAATTTCCTCGTGTAGCCCGCATCTGGTAATCCTTTACCGGAGGCCTGGCTCCAAATCAGTGTTTGCATTCCTCCAATGGCTCAGGTTAAATGTAAAGGATTGCGGTATTTGGGTCTTCCTTCAAAAAATTAACTGCATTTACTTGTCTCAGGTAGGATAGGACAGTATGTTCATAAGCTCTTGCTAGCTTCAGGAATGTCTAACCTGATTTCCTGTTATAACTATTTCATTAAAAAAAAAAAAGGCTTTAGAAATATGCCAGTTCAAACTCAGTGCAGACCCTTCCAACACCAGTGCTCTGTGGCAGTGGGAAACCAACACCAGAAGGTCATGGGCATCCCCACTGTCCTCCTCTTCATCCCCAGTGTGAGGGAAAGCCATTCCCCCTTGGGGTTTCTTCTGGGTGGTAGAGGTAGAATTGTGGGTGGTAGCCCAGTGTGTGTGCAAAGCTTGGAGAGGAGGAATGTTTACTAAGGGATGACTTCAAAACTGTCTTACAGAGGAAGTATCTGTCCCCATGTCCACCCCTGCTCCAGAGAATAGGGTTTTACTTTCAGGTAGGAATTTTGGTTGGTTCTCTCTCCTTGGAGTGACTCCTAACAGCCCCTTTCCTCTCACTTTGATGAGGTGACACTGACCCATCACAGGTTCATCCTGGTGCCCAAGCTTGGAAGGTACCATCAAATCCGTGCCTGTGGGCTGACACCTGAGATGAGCTGGCCTTTGGGAGTGGAGTTGCCTCCTAGGTTAAACAGTGAGCCCAGGGTGTTTTGCTTTTCAGAGTTCTTCACCCAGTCTCATCTTCCCACTTGGCTTTCCTTCCTGGGGCTGCCAGTGAACTGAAACTGAGAGGCTATGAAAACATACACAGGACAGAGAGGTAAAGGAAGGGCACAGGATGTTCCGCTGGTTTCTTGTTCTCGCCTTTCCTTACATGGCCGTCCTACCCCAAATAAGATATCCTCCTGCTTCCTTTGATTTGCCTTAACTGGGAACGAAAGGTCAACTTTGGGAAGGAAGAAAACAGATGTATTTAAATCCACTAGGAAGAAGCCACAGAATGTTCCTTCTTTCCGAGGGTAAACAGGAGCAGAATCAGGGTGTTTTTATCATACATTTCCCAGATGCAGTTCTCAGGTTTCCCTCAATGCAACTCAGGAAAATCCTGTTTTTACTATTAAACTTGGGTTCATTCATGTAGAGTTGTTTCAATCGCTGTTCTGAGTGTTTTCAAACTGACTGGCATAAAGTTAATAACACAGACCAAGGGCAGCTGTGTCAACAGAGGCCAAGAAATTATTGAATGGCCAATTCATTGATGATATTTATAACTCTTGTCCATGGATAATGTGCAGTATTATCAGAAACAACAAGTAGTGGAAGGTTGATCTACATATACAAAAGATAACTTCATCAATCACCTTCATATTAGTAACTTGGGTATGTGCCTCTTTCCAGAACAAATCTATATTCTGCTTCACTCATCAATTGTATACTCAGTTGTGTATCTGAAAAGGATTAACGAGCACCTATATTTTCTGAGAACTGTGTGCCACTCAAGGGATACAAGATATGGCTTTCTTCCTTAGTAGATAATACAGGTGAGCAAATGAACAATTACAATACAATGCTATAAATATAAATTTGGAGATGTGCTTAAGGTGCTATAGAAATAAGAGGTATATATCTATGTTGTATTGGGAAGTAGGGTCTGCGAAAAAGTTTCTCTGTAGAAGAAAACTTTGGTTTACTCCCAACTGATGGATAAGATTTCCCAGGCCAGCATGGGGTAAGGAGTGTGGTGGGTTGTTCTAGCATGTGCCAAGGCATGCATACATATAAAAGAGTATTAGGAATTTGCAGAACCCATAGTGTGCTAAGATTGGAGTATAGTATTACTTTGGGGACACCCAGAGTTAAGGTGGAAAAGTGTATTCATTTTTCATGATTCATGAAAACTCTTTGATGCCATTCTATGGGATATGCAAATATCCTGACATCATCACCTTCCTTGGGAAGCCAATGCAAGATTTTATCAGAAAAATGATCTACAGTTATCATTTTAGAAAGATCATTCTGGCTGTAATATTGAGGACTGATTAAGAAGAGAGGGGCAAGAGAAGACTCAGGGAGGATATTAAGTAGCTACAAAATTGGGTTTCAAATAAAAGGAAGAACTCTACAGCCTTGAAGGGGAATATGCTATAAAGTTCAGTGCCCAATTTGGGGAAAGAATAGGTACCTGAGTGAGGGAAATGTCAAGAATTGTAAAAGGTCAAAAATTTTACACTACTCCCAAGCTAACAATTTAACCTGCCATAGTTTCATGGATGCTGAGAGCAGACACAGTCTCCTGTGTCAGAGACAAAGGAGAGTTTAATCCTCATAGCAATAGCAGTAGTCAGAGTATCTGCATTTTTGTGCCAGTACCCTGAGCCTCCATGTCCATAGGGTGACATAAAGAAGGACCAGATGTCACTTGCACACACAACAGGTTACATTACTGGAAAAGAACCCTGCGTTTAGAGAGCCTAAAACTTTTATCATGAGCATTAAGCATGCGTGTCTTTTTCTCTAGAGAAAGATACTATCTATATCTTCTAAGACTATGAGCAAATCTGCATGTTGTGCCAGAGAGAAACACTACTTCTGTCTTTCAAGACTCTTCCTTCTACAAACGTTCTTGTAAAGACAATCTTGAAGAGTGGGGACTCAATGCCTGGCTTGCAAGATTTGCAGAAATGCAAGACACCCATGGAGAACTGTTTTGCAACAGAAACACCCAAGGAAAAGAAGAAATTAGAATGACTTCCAGTTCTGTGGCAGGAACAACGGGTGAAGAAATTGTAGGAACAGGAAGAGAAGTTTGGTTTCATGTATGTATCAAAGCTGAAATGGTAAAGAGCATGACACAAAAGAGTCTTCAATATCACAATCATATGTGACAACAGTTAACCTCTAAGTTCATACAGAGTTTAGATTTCTCTTCTCAATACTGTAGTAAAGAATCTCCTTAACCAGTATAGTCCTTTCTGGAAGAAACTCAGAACTTTTGCCAAGTTTGAACCAATCACCAGCTTGAATATCTTGACCTACCTGTCCTTCTGGCCTTCTAAGAAGAATCAGTGAGACTAAGAGAAACCATTGCAAGAGCAGAATTAGAAGGAAACACATAATTCAGTCTTTGACACACTGTATGAGAACTGTAGATCCTACTAAAATTTCCTCAGACTAGGGACACGGACAGTTTTCTACAGGCTGTTATCATTCACAGGGCATCCTCCAAGCTAAAAGAAAGACTACTGAGTTTGTCATGAACTGAACAATGATTTCGGAGACCCTCACACATCTATTTGCAGCCCCACTGTAGCACTGATTTCTGAGTTGTAATTCTGGTCACGGTTGTTCATCTCTTCCAATAAACCACAAGTTTCTAAAACTAGGGAGTGTCTTATTCATCTTTATATTTTTCTTGCACCTACCTTCAGTCTGATTATGTTACATAAATCAGAAATGAAAAATCTATTTTAAGTTTAACCTTTGCATTTTAGAGCTCCTTTGTCCTCCATACCATATATCTTGGATACCATCCAAAAAGTCAAATTATCTTCAGAAATTAAGTAGAATGGCACAAACAGT
Source organism: Mesoplodon mirus (assembly GCF_964341445.2). Lineage (NCBI taxonomy): Eukaryota > Metazoa > Chordata > Mammalia > Artiodactyla > Ziphiidae > Mesoplodon > Mesoplodon mirus. The sequence goes on along the minus strand of NC_138986.1, from coordinate 30,709,720 downwards.
TTCTACAAGCAAGATTTAGAAAATCTTATTTATATACCATTAATAGTTTATTCATGGATGAACAGAATCCTCTCATACCAAAAAAAATGAATTGCTCTAATCCACATTTCCTTTCTTAAGGTCATAAGGCTTTGGCTACTTCAATGGAACAATAAATTGCTTTGTAAAGGAAATAGTGGCATCATTATATTAATCTACGAATTAAGTATAAAATTTTAGTTGCTCTGAATTTTAACAGCCCAATTACCATTTGTCTTGCTGGTAGTCTTTTTAAAGATTCAATCTATTTACATGTGTTAATGTTTTTCAGTTGCTATAGATTGCCTAAGCCCCAAGGATTATATCACCAACACCATTACAGCATTATAAAGTGATTTTGGTATTACACAGAGAACAATCAGTGGCTTTGTATACCACCATTGACTTACATCAGAAAATCCAAGGTCTAGAGTTTTGCCAGTGAGTGGGATGGTAATAATAAAAAATAAAATTGACAGAAAAGGAGGAGAGAGTTTTTAGATATCTGAATAAAATGATTTGGAGCTGGGTTGTGGAGATTTATTGTGATTTTGTTAAATCAAATACTTCTTCCTTTAAAAGTTCAGCTATTGGGCTTCCCTGGTGGCGCAGTGGTTGAGAGTCCGCCTGCCGATGCAGGGGACGCGGGTTTGTGCCCCGGTCTGGGAAGATCCCACATGCCGTGGAGCGGCTGGGCCCGTGAGCCATGGCCGCTGAGCCTGCGCGTCAGGAGCCTGTGCTCCGCAACGCGAGAGGCCACAACAGTGAGAGGCCCGCGTACCACACACACACACACACACACACACACACACACACACAAAAGTTCAGCTATTATATTAGTTTCTGAGGGTTGCTGTTAACAAAGTACCACAGACTGAATGCCCTAAACAACAGAAATTTAGTGTGTCACAGTTCTGGAGCTAGAAGTCCAAGATCAAGGTGACAGATGGGTTGGTTCCTTCTGAGGGCTGTAAGAATCTGTTCCTTGTCTCCCTCCTCTTCTGGTGGTTTGTCAGGAATCTTTGGCATTCCTTTCTTGTAAACACATCACTTCAATCTCTCTGCCTTGATATTCACGTAGAATTCTGTGTGTGTGTGTGTCTGTCTGTCTCCAAACTTCCTCTTCTTATAAGTAAATCAGTTATATTGGATTAGGACTCACCCTAATGACCTTGCGTACTTCTGTAAAGGACCCTATTTCCAAATAAGGGTCACATTCTGAGGTACTGGGGGTTGAGTTCATTTTGAGGGGGACATAATTCAACCCATAACAGCTGTTAATACCCAAACCCCAACTTTAACAAACCTCTTCTAACGTATTTGGCTCTGTTTCCCAGAACGTACAATCTCTTTCAATGACACATATTAGCTAATGAGAAATAAATAACACTCCAATGAACTTGGTTCATTGGAAAATAATTTTTCTCAATTGTATATTTCAGACCTTCAGACACAATTTTTTTTAACATAAGCAAGAAGTAAAATTCCAACTGAAGTGAGATCAGAGTTGGGTGCATTACGACTCTCAACTTCTAGCTAGAATTTCAAACATCAAGTAAAAGAAACTGAATTATGAGCTTAATTATATCAAAATGCCTAGGACTGTTCTGAGCACATATAAGATCCTTAATAAATATTGGTTAACTTTCTTTAAATATAGCAGTTATAAATCCCAGGCTCAAGAAATAATTTATTTCTCTATTGTCTACAAAGCAAACTAATTCCCTTACAAAGTCCCCACCCACTGGGTCAGGAGGAAATTCCATCGTAATGAGATTCTAATTGTTTTGCACAGACACATCTTGCTGAACTATCCCCATCTCATCTCTCCAGGTATAACTTTTTCCAGTTCAAAAGAAAACTTCTCCTTATCTCCTTCTTTTCCGAATCACTACCTCTGACCTCAAATATTATTTGAAAAATAGATTTTATGCCACAGTATAATCAGAAACTGACTCATCAGCAATTAGAAACCTGTTCTTTCCTTCAGGACAAAAAATTTTAATATTCAAATCTCACAAGGAAGTAAAAAAAATTGTTTTAATCTTCTAACAAATTTTTAAAAAGGGACAAAGAAAAGAGAATTATGTTTCTGTAATAAAATTCACATTCAGGCTAGACTATCTTTATCGATATGGACATAGGAAAAGCCCTAAGGTATCCTGAGGGAAAAAGCTGGGGGGAAAGGCAGTGTATTTTAGTTCAAAGGCTTACATTTTGTATTGAGAAAATCCATGTTCAAATTCCAGTTCTTGATGTTTCACCCATTTGGAGCCTTGTTTTCCACAATTGTAGGTAAAATGGAAATAAAATCTTTCAGAATTCTTGTGAAATTTAGAGATAATTTATCTCAACTTCTTGATACATAAAAGTACTTCATATATGGGTAGTTGTGATATTTGTTATTATTACTGTTTTGCTGTTGCTATTGTTTTTCATTCCCAACAGATCCTGTAGAGCTTGGAACATAGTTGCTGCTCAGGAAAATATTAACTATGGAAAGCTGAAGCTTCCTCATGGTTTCAGGGTCAGATAGTCTGGGTCTACTGAACATTAAAGTTTAGTGTCTCACACTAAGACACTGTGGTAGATAGAATAACTCCCCCTAAAAAGGATATCCATGTTCCAATCCCCAGAATTTGGATATGTTACGTTATATGACAAAAAAAAGGACTTCGTGAGTATGACTAAGTTAAAGATCTTGGGATGGGGAGATTATCCTGGTGGACCCAATGTAATCATGAGACTCATAAAAGGGAGAAAGAGGGTCAAAGTTAGAGAGAGAGAAGGGAGGCAGATGCAGAGATTGGAGTGACCTTGGAAGGTGGAATTCCAGGTTGCTATTGCAGAATACCACAGACTTAAAAAACATAGATTTATAAATCTTCTGATATTCCAGGAACTGACTTCATGAGGGGAGAGAAAGACCAGCCAGAATTGTGGCAGATTGCTGAGATTAGGTCCCTGCTATGGACATGTACTAGTTTCCCAAGTACATTGACCGAGCATGAGAAGCCAACACCATGGGAAGTCATTCTGCACCTACACTCCATGGGACATCTTCATCCTGTAATCCTTTTGATTTTATTAAATTACATCTTATACGGCTTGTTTTGGTATCACAGAAGACTGCAAGAAAGAAGAGACACGATGGTCCAGAGTACATGGGATAAGAGGCAAGAAAGTCAGTCAATGAGTGGATGGAGTAGGGCAAGTAGAGTAGCCAGCAGGACAGAAGAGAGCTGTGTGTAGGTGGTTCATTAGAGAGGTTCTGCAGAGAAGAGGAGAAAGTGTCTAAATTCCATGGTGATTTGTATGGTAGATTCTTCCCAAAGGGAGAGATGCCAGTATTTCTTTGTCACTAGCTTGTTGAATATAATGAGAATCAGACACAGGTAACTGTGCAATAATAAGAAAATCAAGAATGTGCAATATCCTGGAACCCAACTGAAGAAAGTCTAAAGGGATGATCATTCATGTCAAATGCTGGTGATAGGTCTGATAGGATGCAGCCTGAGTGGTAGCCTGAGATTTATAGCTGCTATATTTAAATAAAGCCAATTCATAATTAATATAAACATCTATTTTATGCCCAGAGAGTGCTAGGCACTCAGGCACCTAATGAAGACCATAACTTTTATTTGATATTTTCCCCCTCTTAATTGTGACTGGGGGTGACAAGGAACCAAACTTTCACTTCCACCTGTATTATTCACTCACTCCCACCCTATTACTCCTCACCTCATGGAGGATCTACTCCGATCACTATATACTCTTTGCTTTTTTCCAAACAATTCCCTCCCGTGTAATTTTCTACTTTTTGCTCCTCTGTCGTCATCCTGTCCACCTAGCCATTCTTCAACCAAACTCAAGTGTCTCTTCCTCGACTGGAATAACCCTCTTCTTTCTTTATTTTTGACTGACATTTATTAGAGGCAACTCTATGCTGGTACTGAGCTCTCATTTTCTATTCATGGTCTCATTTAATGCTCAAAACAACCCAAGGAGGAAGGTCCTGTTATTATTCCCATGTTACAGAAAAGGCACATTGAAGATAAACAATTTGCCTAAGGTTCCCTTACTAGGAAGTCGTAGGGCTAGGTTTACAATCCAGGTCTGTTGGCTGAATTCAGAACTGGGGATCTTAACTTCTATATTACCCTCCCCTCCCATTGTCCCCTTGTTCCCCTCCCTCTCCATTTCCTGCCCAGAGAGCCACTTGCTTCCTCTCCATGTACCTGAGCTCCTTCTTTCCTGGCAGTAGGGTACCTGTAGGATACTTCCTGTGCTGTTAGGCAGTTGAACACGTATCTGACTCACTGGACTCTGAACCTACACCTTTTCTCTTTTCCTCACTAGTGTATTCTCTGTGCATGGTGTAGGGGTGTATATATAGTAGGATCTACAGTAGGACCTTAGTGCTTGTTGACATCTTTCCCTTCTCCAGAGAAGAAAAACCTTCTATGTATTCTAGACTTAATACTCAGCTTAACAGCAAAGTTTTCTGGTTGTCACATAAAAACAAATATATTAATAAGAAGTTTCTTCCTAGGGCTTCCCTGGTGGTGCAGTGGCTGAGAGTCCGCCTGCTGATGCAGGGGACATGGGTTCGTGCCTGGTCTGGGGGGATCCCACATGCCGCGGAGCAGCTGGGCCCATGAGCCATGGCCGCTGAGCCTGTGCGTCCGGAGCCTGTGCTCCGCAACGGGAGCGGCCACATCAGTGAGAGGACCGCATACCACAAAAAAAGAAGTTTCTTCCTAATTCTAATTTTACCACATAAGCTCCCCAGGGTGACATCATTTAACTGTTGTGTTTCTTTTTTTAACTGGAGAGTTATGATAGAAAAAAGCAGAAGAAAACCTTTTTGATGGGTATTTTGATGCAATTGATGCTGTTTGTAAAGAAGTGCTCATTTTCCAAAACCTGAGTGTTCAGAGTATGTGAAATAAAGCTGAATATTAAGGGAATGTTTTTCACATGTTTGCTTCCTATGTAACAGTAGATACACTATTAAAATCATCAGTTCTATACTAGGATAGCAGTTTTTAAAGTAACAGAGAGAAAGGTGCTTGTATATTTTTCTTCTCAGGCTGAGACCTCTAGTCCATTATTAAGACAGTCAGCATTTTAATGAAAACTTTATCAGGTGTTATCAAGACAGGTCTGAACTCTGAGCCCTAAACCAAAGAATAAGTTATGCACATTTGTTTGCTAATATGTGAATCATGTTCTTTTTTTTTTTTTTTTTTTTTTTTACATCTATCATGGTAAATAAACTACTTTGAAGTCCTGAAGACAGAAATGCCACCTCCCATCAGACCCGCCTCCTGACCGGATCTTCAAAGCTGGTCTTACCCTAAAAGGTCTCTTCCTGCTGGCAGCCCCACGCTGTGAGATGGCCCTCCGTGCCCAGCAGGCACCAACTCTACCGGTGCAAGGTCATGATGCTCAGGACCTTTGTTTCGGGAGGTTTGCTATCTTACAGAAGTGAAAAATGCAATCAACCTTAACCACATGGACCCTGCAGGGAACGTTGCTGTGGATAGATGTGCTTTGGTTCTAGTAGGGTATTTACTCCCTCAAGTATTATATGTCAGTTTCAAAAGTAACTAATTTGAATAGAAGTCTTTCTCAACAGCTTTTTATGTTTTCTTCTTCTTGAACCGGTAATCAAATGTCACTTGAGATTTTCTTCATCACTTAGTATCACCCACACGGACATTTCTTAATGAGCTCTGTTGCAAGGATATAATGGTTCTGGGGTTTATTAAAATTGATAAGAATTTGGACCCTTGCACTAAACTTATAAACATGTTTTTTTTTTCCATGTATCTCTTTTCTTATCATTTCCTGTGGACTCACTCTCTTCTGTGAATATAGAAGTCAACAACCACAGATCTGAATTGCCTTGGATTTGGAAACAATTTACATCTATAGTAACCATAAATAAGTTGTGTGATATGGTAATAATTGTGATGTATGTGTGATAACAGTAAATACAGTTGAAGTGAGGGCCAGCTATGCCCACCCAAGGATACTGTAACTGTGCCTTAGTGCCTTGATTGAGTGTGTTTTTAGCAGCTCGCAGCTGCTGTATTTTTTTTATTCCTGGTTTGCAATTATACTCCAAATATATAAGGTTGCCAAGTAGATGGGTTCCTTAACAGACCAGGTACTAAAGCAGTGAGCTCATTTATCTCATTCCTGTACTATTATGTTCATCTGTAGAGTTCAAAACAGAGCTTGTACCGTGTGGTGGGTAAGAGACTGGGCTCTGTAACCTGGCCTGGCAGTTTTCATATCCTTTCTCAACCACTTATCAGCTGTGTGACTTTAGGCAGGTTGTTTAACTTTTCTGTGCCACGATTGTCTTCTTATAAAATAAAGGTAATGAAAGTGCCTAACTAAGGGGCTATTGTGAAGAGTAAATATGTGGCATCCATAGCGCCATGCTTAGCACATACTAAGCATTCAGTGAATGTTGGCTTTTATTAATATTGTTATGGCAAACCAGAACTGTAGATATTTGATGTTTAATTGAGTCACTACAGGTGCTCCATATCCATGATCCATCTTTAATTCCACTTCCTGCAAAGACATTTTCCAAATGTAACAGACCCTGTCTTTAAAATACCAGAGGAACTTTGATCTGCTTTTCTTCTGGTGTTTATCTTGCTGTACCTGCCATTGCAGTTATGGAAAAAAACTCAGAAGAGAGCAAGAACCACTGTATTGATCACCAGGACCTAAAGCACCCAAGACTGATCAAATACTAGTTTTGAACTGAGAATAGACATATATTTATATATCAGGCAGCTCTTTCACTCAAAAGTCATATATCAGTTACTTCTTGAGGAATATCCCCAATTAATAATATTCTCACAGAGGAACACTTGCCTTGAGGGTGAGTAATATTTAACAGAAAAATAAAATTTTCCAAGTGCTTTTTTGGGCTGCTAAATCTCAGCTATGCACATCAGTGGAAAAACCAACCACCTCAAAGAATGTGACTCAGTAATAGCAACAGGACTTTCCTCTCATGCCCAGACCTTTTGCTGGGAAAAGGAAAACCAATACCCCACAGGGTATCCTCCAGTTTGACTTCCTCCGGGGTTGCCCTGCTCTGCCAATGTGAGTGGACAGCCCAGATGGAACATATTGAAACACTTGGATGCTCTTCCAACAGCATCAAGCTGAAGTCTGTGGAACATCTCTCTGATATAACTACCCTTTCACATACTCTCCCAGTTCCCTCAAGTGAAGAGGGAGGAATGTGGATTAAAGGCATAACATCTGATCAGTGGTAATTAGTCTCTTTGGATCATTGGTTATAGTTTACAGTACCAGGCAGTTCATAGTCTATGAAAATATTCATGGACTCCACTCAAAAATGTGCTATGACTAAAGAAGAAAAGTTGCGCTCCATAGGGTATATATATTGTGTGGTCACTTCTAAAGACAAAAATCGTCTTTGAGGGAGGATTAGAAAGAAAAAGAGAGATTCATGTTAGTTAGGAGGTGACCTGAAGAGAAGCATGACTGTCCTGAGGAGAGGGGGGATCTTGGCCTCGGGCGAAAGTACTACAGGCAGGACCCAAGTTTCCTGATTTGCAAATAAACTTACCACCACTTCCCCCCACCCACTCCAACACCAGCACCCCCAGTTCCAGCTGCTCCACTGCCCTGCTTTACCTCCTCTGAGGGGGACTCTTTCCCCCTCTAACCTCCCTTAGCCTCTCCTTGCTGCAAGATAACCAGGCTACACTGGACTCTTTACACCACCTTCTGGCAACACCTAAAAACGTTTTAAAAGGGTGTGTTTTTATTTCTTTTACTCAGAAGTATTCCCAAAGGTTTCACTTAGCTCTTCCTTTTCTAATTAAATAAGCCTTAAAAAAGAAAAAAACATTTAAGATAACTAGAAATTGGTTTCATATTGTTAAATAGTGTAACATATACTACTTTGTACTCTAGTAACATAAGTTGTTGTTAAGGATCCTTTATCACCATTCTTATCTGTGTATTCTTAGTTTTGTGCTACTGATTAGCAATGAACTTCTATGATGTAAGCTTCTTTTTTCAGTTGAAAAAAAGCAGAACTACCACTAAAACAATGAAGCAATAGTAATATGAAATATATGAAATAAAAATAATAAATAAAATTTTAATGTCAGGAAGGATGTAGAGACAGAATCATATTCTGGTCTTGGTGAGCTCTGTTTAGGGTTTCAGAACTTCATTCTCAGATGTCACTGAGAAGCACAAGTTAATTGGCTGCACTTCTGCTTTCCTAAGCAAAGCCCTCCTCAAATAGTCTACAACAATCATAGACTGCAATTATTCCCCTCCCTTCCAATAAAATCTCTACAAATTATTGATATCTCTCAGACCCTCCTTTGTTCCCAAAGTTCAGTAGCTTGGAAAATATATGGTGTGTCCTACTTAAAGACTAAAGCTTCCATACAAGAGAATGGTTGAATTTGAAGAAGCCTCATTAGAGTGTTTGTATTGTTCAAGATAGAAGGGATGTGAACAAATAGCTAAAGTCATGGAGGTGTCCATGGATGAAAAGAAGTGTCGACTTAAAAGAAAATAACAAAGAAAGGGTTTTAGATTTAAAAAGAAATTTCCAAACTCTCATTCATTGGCTGGAGAAATGAAGAGACATAACCAAGGTCATACATGGCTTATTGGTAGACGTGTGAGACAAGAGCCAAGAATCTCTGATCTCCAGCTCATTGGACCTTCCTACAACAGAGAAGGAGATTCGGGCCATGTTGAAATAATGCCAGTGAAGCTAAACAGGACAGTGACAGTAGTGGTCCCCCTCTAAATCTAGACTTATCTGGATGCTTTGTTCTAGGCTGCGGCAATATATAGAATTCTATGTAGAAGAAGGGGAAGATCTAATCATAATTGGATGTACATCAAACCTCCTTGCCCACAGTGTTAGATAAACTCCATGAATAAAGAGACAAGGCCTTTTATATCTTCTCCTTAAAGTTTGATATATATACGCAATGGAATATTACTCAGCCACAAAAAAGAATGAAACATTGCCATTTGCAGCAACAGGATGGACCTAGAGATTATCCTACTAAGTGAAGTAAGTCAGATAAAGACAAATATCGTATGATATTACTTATATGTGGAATCTAAAAAATAATACAGATGAATCTATTTACAAAACAGAAACAGACTCACAGACATAGAAAACAAACTTATGGTGACCAAAAGGGAAAGGGGGAGGATAAATTAGGAGTATAGGATTAATGGATACACACTACTGTATATAAGATAGACAAGCAACAAGGATTTACTGTATAATACAGGGAATAATATTCAATATTGTATAATAACCTATAATAGAAAATAATCTGAAAATAATATATATATATACAACCGAATCACTTTGCTGTACATCTGAAACTAACACAATACTGTAAATCAACTGTACTTCAACTAAAAAAAAAGAAACAAGGGCTACTTTTGGATTTCTTGCCAATCACAGAAACAGATTTCAGCAGATTGTTACACTAAACGTTAATTAGGTGAATTCTGAAGCTGTTTTACTCTTGGACGTGTAGCAGCTTCAGACATGGTCCTCCAGTTTGCACAAGGAACCTCTGGTGCAGGCTTCAAATGAGGCAGCTGATAACAAGAGGGTAACATCCCTCTTGCATATCTCAGTTCCAGCAAAGCCAAACTCCTGTGTAACCGTTGTCTGTTCTAATCTCTCTCAGGCAAGGATTTCAATGAAAGTTCTACTTCTGTAAATAGAAAAACATCACATCTGATTTTTATCATATTGAGCTAAGGAGAATTTCCTTCTTGTAATGGTTCTTTCATTAAAACTAGGACACTCTTACTATTTTTCAAATGACTTTTACAACTGCACTTGAGGAGTAAGTGAGGAGGAAGACCCATGGCTGTCTGGAATCCAGCATGCTTCCCCAACATAGAAGGTACTGTGCTCAATGTCACTCTTGTTGAACACATTAGAGGCAGACATGCTGGGACATCCTCAGTCGTGTGAAGTCAAAGAAGCGTTTGCTGCAGGCTTTGGCTTGACAAGCTTTGAAACATTCCCCAGCTTTTCCGAGGTATTATTATATTTTCCACACATAATGGATCCACATTTTTATGCTGCCAAAATGTGGTATATGGGAAAGACAAGATGGAAAGTTGCCTATGTTTACAGAATTCTAGTTACTGTATGTTTTTGTGATCTACACACACAAGTTAGGACCTGGGCTCAATCAGGAGAGCAATTACCACTGACACATCACATTACTGAGCCACTAATTGGTAAATGAAATGAGGTATCTAGGCATTCAGAGAACAAAGCATAAGTAATACAAAATAGTGGCTAAGTATGTGGCCTCAGACACATTTTTGCCAACATATGAAATGAGAACATTTATCCTTTGGATTTGTTGCAAGTATTAAATGGTATAATACAAGTACAGCAGTACAGGGTGTGGTATTCTAAAACTGTTACCTACCATCAGCATTACATGATGCTAGAATCCTGGGTTGAAAGTGGGAACAAGACAATAATACAGACTTTATTTAAATGATTAGGAATATGAAAGTATTTGAAATCATTTGATCAGCTGATCTTTTAAAGATTTGGAATAACACTGGCTTCTCCTTAAATTGCCTTCCTTAAAGAGTTCATTTCACATCAGGTGCCTAGCATAGTGTTTTGCGTGTAGTATTGGTACAATAATTGTTTGTCAAATAAATGAATTTTAAAATGAATGAACAAATGTACTGTTATCCATCACATAGTATATGATTTGTTCTTTCATGAAAAAATTGTGTAGAAATTTATCTTTACCCTCCATTTGTCTGAGCATATATGAGAGCTGTAGAAAGATTTGAATACAAGTCCATGAATTTCTGGCCCTCATTTATGTGAATATGTTCATTCTAGTGATAATATGTTAGTCATAATAATAATATCTTACTATTTTAGGGTAACTCAACAGTTTTCAAAGCACTTTCACATAGACTTCATGGGAGAAGTAGATGGGGATCATTGTCATTATTTTACAGAAAATAAAAAAATGTTCAACCAGATTGTAAATTAAATAAGTAAATGAAAGAAAGGGAAGAGTATCCGCACATGACTAGTTCTCAGTACATGTTTCTTGGATGGATGGAATACATCTTTCACCATAGCAAAACCAGTTATACATATTGTAAACCTACTGCTTTTTCTACTACATCAAAACAAAGAGATTAAAGAACTATATCTTAGTGCTTGTATCTATTTCTAATTTTAACATCTTTTTATATGTTTATGGCAAAATTATTTACCATATTTGAAAAGCAAGTTAATCCATGCACAAATAATTATCAGTACCTACTAAGTATTAGATATTGGTGATATAAATGTGGAAAGGAAGAACTTCTTCAAGGAGTTCGTATTCTATTTGGGAGTTGGAGAGCACTGACAGGAAACACTACAACAGAAGCATAAATGTAACCTTTTCCATTATTGCTAATTTATGGAGAAGATAAAATGGAATAATATGATAGAGTCTAGCATACAGGACATGGGGTTGGGGAACGTTAATGTTTTGCACAGTTAATTGAGATGTCTTTTCTGAAGAGGCGAATGGGAAGAAGGCTGTTGTGAAGATGTTGAGAAAGAGTCTTAGTTTTTCTTTCAATAAACCTTTGTTTTGTAAATGGCTTTAAGATATCTATATTTATATACTTCTTCATATATTATTCAACATGATTACAGAAGCCTATTAATTTATAAAATCTTCGTAATTTTTTATTATTACTTATAAGCATTCTATATTAATTTTTAAAGCACTGCTAATTCTCAGTATTTTAAAGCTACTTAATAATTATATTTTACAGTGAGATTGTTTGTGCATATATTTTAAAATCTCTTTTGTCTCTTTCTATTTCTTGCTCTAATTGGATTAAGTCAAATTTTAGGAACTAAAATTTCCCTTTATCCTTTTTAAAAAATTATATTCAGATCAAAACAGTCTGATAAAAATATTGGTACCAAACGATTTAAGACCAGCTGGAGTAAGATAGGTAGGTAGGTAGGTAGGTAGGAAGGTAGGAACAAATGACTGTGTCTTTTTTCCAAGATTTTGATTGGATACTCGTTATTAGTCTTGATGTAAATAATGGTTAGTGAAATTCATGATTCAAGCAAAGCTCAAGAGATCTGGCACCTTTCACCATAACAAGACTAAATTTATAGTAAATCTGAAATAGAACCCCAAGGAAAGTCTTACAAAGAGCCTGTAACTTTACAGTTGTTGAAGATTTTTGCAATGAAAATACACAAAACAAAACAAATTGTAGCATGCATGGGATCCTCTCCTGACCAGCTTGATGCACCTCGGTGGATGCATCATGATGGCAAGTTAAGGGACAGAATCCATGGCCTGCTATCTGCTGTGTATTTCAGGCAGAGGAACAACCTGCAGACGAGAGAACCCAGTCTGTCCAGTCCACTGATTCAATGGCAAATTTCAAGAATTCTGTTTGCAATTTTCAAACATACATACAATATAATGCCTAAATTGAGAGTAAAAAATTAAACTCTGGTGTTTCTGTGTTCAGGAATAAACAAGGTAAAAAATATACAACAGGGCTTCCCTGGTGGCACAGTGGTTGAGAGTCCGCCTGCCGATGCAGGGGACGCGGGTTCATGCCCTGGTCTGGGAAGATCCCGCATGCCGCGGAGCGGCTGGGCCTGTGAGCCATGGCCACTGAGCCTGCGCGTCCGGAGCCTGTGCTCCGCAACGGGAGAGGCCACAACAGTGAGAGGCCCGCGTACCGAAAAAAAAAAAAAATATATATATATATATACAACAAGGATAATAAGAAGTGATAAAAGCAGCATGGTGGGAGTGGGGGGTAGGGGCTGTGAAGATACAGACATTTATTCACTATATAACTTAAGAATTTTAAGCCACCAAACTTAGTCTTCTCAAAGGCATTTAATGCAATTCAACTCAATTCAATATAATATTGAGTGCTTAGTATGTGCCAGAACTTGGATGCAGGTCAATTTTAGCAATATCTTCAAAACCAAGCCTAATGCCTAGTATATGCACCATAAATACGTCTGAATGAATAAAAGAATGAGTGAATAAAACTGCATGGCCCATTCAAGGATCTGATTCCAAAACTAAAATCAACCATGCTTTTTTTTTTTTAAATCTGATTCTGTCTCTTATGTTCACTATCTCAAAGATAGTCATATGTTTCTAGTCACCCAAGTTGACTTTAGCTATTTCCTTACCTGGATTGGTTTTTCCATTACTGTTACAACACTTGACCACAAACTTATTGTCTTATAACAAAACCCATCTATCATCCCACTGTTCTGTAGGTCAAAAGTCCCAGTGAGCTCATCTGAATTCTCAGCTCAGGGTCTTACAAGGCTGAAATCAAGGTACTTGCTGGGCTGGCTCTTTTTGGAGGTTCTGGGTGAAGAATCGCCATCCAAACTCATTCAAGTTGTTGGCTGAATTTAGTTGCTTACAGTTGCAGGATAGAGGTCATCATTCTCTTGCTGGCTGATAGCTGGGGGTCACTTGCAGCTTCTAGAGGCAGTCTCAGCTCTGCCATTCCATCTTCAACCAACAGTGGCCAGTCATCCAGTCCTTCTCATGGGTGAGTAGAGTGCTTCTCATTCTTTAAATCTTTCTGACTTTCTCCTCTGCTCCCAGGCAGAGAAAACTGTTTTTCAAGGGCTTATGTGATTAGACTAGCCCTATCTGGACAATCTCCCCTTTGTCATACAACAAGACATAATCACAGGAACAGTATCAGGGGGTGAGGGTTGTGGAGGCCATCCTGAAATTCTGCTTACTCCCTGTAACTTCTCACTTTGAATTGTCAAGCGTTACAGATTCTCACATTCACTCCCTTGCATTACTACTACATACAAATTAAGGAAGTGGGCTCGTGTATTTGCCAGGAAGTGGTAGGAACTAAAGAACAGATGTCTCCCCTAGGCAGTAGCCCAATGTTAGGTTTTAAATAGAAGCCTAAAAATCCAGATTTGGAGAGAAAAGTATCTATTTTAGCTATATCAATATATTTTTTTAAATCTATACAGATCAAAACAAACATTTTTGCTGGCTCTGTCTAACCCTGGTTTATCATGTTATAATTTCCACACTAGACTCTGCACAGATTTTTAGCTCTTCTCAAAACAGGGGCTGTAAATGCATATCTCCAACATCTGGAATTTCTCTGACACCTGTTACGTACTCAATTAATGTGTATTCAATGAATTAATGGTAACGTTAATCTTTTAGTTAAAATAGGGTAAAGGTGTATGTCATCTGCCTCTTTCACAGGAATGTAATGAGAATCAGATATTTTTTTAATCTCCTTAGATGATAGACACTGCACCTGATTTACGATCACAAGAGTTATTTTAATAAATGTGGAGTATGGTGTGTTTCAATGTACAACTCTACCACTGAAATTGAGATTGCTCAAGAAAATTAATTAGGCCTTTGACAATATTTATATCCACATTATTTAGAGATTGCCCAAAAGCATTTATTCTGTGTCTGAAGCCATACTTTAAATACCCACAACCCCCAAGCTAGTTTATTGGATACTTTACAAATGGACTTTTTACTCTACCTGAGGCCCAGCATTTTGAGTACGTTATCAATCCCTGATACACCAGAATTTCTCACATGGCTCTTTACCAGTGTAATGGTCTTACCTAATATTACATTTAGCAGCAACTTTGACATCTCTTCCAAAATTGAAATGTTATGTTTTCAAAAAATAAAACGGCCCAAATGATTGAGTGGGTGCTGGGTAAGAAAAGATTAAGGGCATGAATGAGGACTTTACTGAATTATCTCAGTCAATGACATAGATAAAAGGTCCATCAACAAAGCAACATGCAATACATTTTGAACTCCTGGGACAATTATCATGCTTCACTTCCTCGGACCCTCATGCTATTTGTTTCCATAGTAAAGAAAATGCATCATTGAGCTCAGAAGCTATCAACAAGGAAAGGTTGAAGAACTGCCAATGTTATTGCTACTGTACAAAGATTAATGGCATCCACTGGATTAGCCTGAAAATAAATTTGGAGCTAGAATGTTGTCACAGTGTCACTTACTGTCAAAATTAACGTATATGGGCTTAGATCAAAGATTAAAAACAAAAGCTTGCTCTGGGTTCATCAATAAATATATGGTTTCACAGATGTTGTCTCCCAGCAGATACATAAAAGTGTTATTATTCTCTCTTTAATACCCAAATAGTAAGTTCCAAAGGGGCAAGGCACTGGATTCAGATAAATCATTAGTCATTTTCAGTAGGCAAGTCTTAATTTTTCATTTAAAGTTTTATGTGCTTTATGAAAAGAATGACATCTATAAACTGAAAGGAAATGTGTCATTCTTAAAACTTGTGGAGAAAGTTAATCTATACTTTGAGGTAGAACATTCTGATTTTTATTTTATGATTACCTGTACAAAACTAAATTTAGTTATCCAACCAATAATGTCTAGTATGCTATGCCAATTGAATTAATACAGAGTTCTCAGAAAAATAAATGAAACAAAATGTGTTATTTTAAGGGAAATAAATCTCAATCGTATAAGATAGCTGCTTTTCAAATAATATCAGTTGGAATTTTAATAAAACTTATGAGAATTTTGTTTTCTTCCTTTTGGAGTGGGTGTTTTAAGTCAAATATAGTAACCAAAATCTACAGTTTGGCTTTCTTTCCTCCAGGCATTCTTACGTTCAATTCCCACTATTTTTAGCTTTCGGCAGTTGTTCCAAGAACATACCTTTTCTCAGAAAGCAGTATTTTCTCCATTCAAAGAGAAAAATTCAGGAGAAGTTCAGAAAATGCAGACGCCCTAAAAATGTACTTGGCCTGCTTCTTCTTAGAAATGAAAAAACAATTGGGTCTCTTCAGTTCAGCCTCTCTAAAGAACAAAGGCAACAGCAGAATTTGTTGTAACTAACTTGACCAACGATAAACTATTAAACTTAGACTTCAACACCTTCAAACCACTTATGTCCCCTACTGTTAGCTGACTTACCTTATTGTCACTGATTCTGACAGTCAAGACTGGTCTTGATAGTCTACAACATATTAGCTCAAAAGACTCCACTGCCTTTTTAGGTTTTCTGTTTAAGAAAATGGGGAGCTTGGCAGTATAATCATATCTGACTAGCATGTGATGATCAGGCAGGTTACGCAGTAATTGCATTTAAGTCTTATTGTAGGGATGTGATATAATGATATATTATAGAGATGTGATATAATGTGGTATGTGATATAATGAGTTACAAATACACAAGAACAGGTGATACTAGTATAAAAATACCTAGAAAAGTATGAGGTCAGGTGTCAAGTATAATTCACAGGAATGAAAATGATTAAAAATGAAAACTGACTGTGGTGATTTCTACTTTCTAGGGGGTAGAGTAGTTGTTTGGATAATTAATAGTGAAAAAATAAATTTCTGTTCCCTTCCACGTACAGAAGCTGTTGCAGGGGCATGGGGGTGGGGGGGACGTTTTAAAGCCTCCACTGTATGATGAGGTGGTTAGGTGGATCTTTGTTGATTGCTGTGTATCAGTGAGTCCTTTGGAGATAAGAGGAGGCTCAGAGGTGAGTGGATCATGGAGGGTTAACTTGAAAGACACTATAAGGTGTTGGGCCAAAAAATAAAGGAGTAGAGTGAGGTAGGAGAGGCCTTAAGAAAGGGATGGATCTGAGTACCATGACTAGAGTAGTAAAGGCAACCAGAAGACTTAAGAACAGGGATGGGCAGTAATTAATTTTGAGTTATATGCATTCCACAGCTGTAAAACAGTCACTGTGTCATACATAAACTTGGGTACAATCTGAAATAAACACAGTGCCACCAGTCTGGTGAACACAATCATTTTCAAGCATTAGCTCAAGTGTCATCCTCTCTTTGTGACTTCACCTGACCCACGCATCTCCTGGGAAGTCCATCAGAGAAAATTAACTGTTTCTCTTTTTTTTTTTTATCAATGTTCATTGAAATATAGTTCATTTACAATGTTGTGTTTAGTTTCAGGTGTACAGCAAAGTGATTCAGTTATATATATTCTTAGATTCTTTTCCATTATAGGTTATTACAAGATATTGAGTATAGTTCCCTGTGCTATACAGTAGGTCCTTGTTGCTTATCTGTTTTATATATAGCAGTGTTTATATTTTAGTCCCAAATTCCTAATTTATCCCTCCCCCACCCCCTTTCCCCTTTGGTAGCCACAAGTTTGTTTCTATATTTGTGAGTCTATTTCTATTTTGTAAATAATTTCTTTGGTATCATTTTTTAGATTCCACAAATAAGAGATATCATATGATATTTGTCTTTCTCTGGATGACTTACTTCACTTAGTATGATAAATCTCTATGTCCATCCATGTTGCTGCAAATGGCATTATTTCTTTCCTTTTTATGGCTGAGTGATATTCCATTGTGTATATGTGCCACATCTTCGTTATCCATTCCTCTGTTGCTGGACATTTAGGTTGATTCTATGTCCTGGTTACTGTAAATAGTGCTGCTGTGAACATTGGAGTTCATGTAACTCTTTTTTTTTTTTTTTTTTGCAGTACACCGTCCTCTCACTGTTGTGGCCTCTCCCGTTGCGGAGCACAGGCTCCGGAGGCACAGGCTCAGCGGCCATGGCTCACGGGCACAGCCGCTCCGCGGCATGTGGGATCTTCCCGGACCGGGGCACGAACCCGCGTCCCCTGAATCAGCAGGCGGACTCTCAACCACTGTGCCACCAGGGAAGCCCTGCATGTATCTTTTTGAATTAGAGTTTTCTCTGAAAAGTAACCTTTTCTTGCTCTGTGTTCTCATAGTACCTCATCCATAACTTCTAGAATTTACCTACCTGAATTATATGGTATTGTTTGAAAATCCGTCTCATCCATAATAACATGAACTATTTTATGTCAGGGGCCTTTTCTAGTCATCTGTGTAACCCTGAAATCCTAGCAATATGCCTGGCTGTCACATAATAACCATTCAACACATCGTGGCAATCTTCTACAAGTGAACTTTTTAAAAAGAAAGAAAAGGTAAAAATAAAAATCTTCAAGGCTTCCCTGGTGGCACAGTGGTTGAGAGTCCACCTGCCAGTGCAGGGGACATGGGTTCGTGCTCCGGTCCGGAAAGATCCCACATGCCGCGGAGCAGCTGGGCCCGTGAGCCATGGCCACTGAGCCTACGCGTCCGGAGCCTGTGCTCCACAATGGGAGAGGCCACAACAGTGAGAGGCCCATGTACCACAAAAAAAATAAAAATAAAAATAAAAAGTTTTTTAATAAATAAATAAAAATCTTCAAAAACCACTTATTGATCAGATAGATAAATTAGCTTAAAGAGAGAGAGAGAGAGAGAGAGAGACCAAAATTGTATTGTATTGTATTGGTACTTTAATTGTATTAAAGTACCAATTAGTGTGGACCTCTAATGTTTGGCAGGTCATTGTCTAGGACACATGTCACTTTGTACATGAGTCCCTTGTAGTATTTAGAAGGTTGTATTGCTGCTAATTGTTTTCAAATCTTTCACTAGACTGTAAACCCTGTGGATGCCAAGACTGTTTTATATACCTGTATACATCCTCAGCAGCACAGTACCTGACATATATAATAAGGGTCTAGAAAAGTTTGAGAAAGGAAGAAGGAAAGGGAAGAAAGAAAAGGGAAAATTTTAAAGGGTGGGAAAAAAATGACAAAGGGTAAACCCTTAAAACTGTAGTACAAAAATATTACAAAAGAATTTTTTGCCAGGTTGGGGGTGTCTAGGCCAAATAAGGCTCTCAGACATGTAAGGGTTTCCAAGTTGACAGTGCCTGAGCCAAAAGAAAATCTGATGCTTTCCCGTCTCCTCTTTGTTTCTCAGGTGCCACATGTGTATCTGACTAACGTCAAAACAGAAAGCTGGACTCCTTGTACAAAAATGTGCTGGCGAGCCATCCAGTGACCTTTAAGAATCAATCATTGCAAACGGGCATCGGAGCAAGAGGAAATGATCTTCAGCTGGGCCATTTCTCTTCTGCACACACTGGCTGGCGAAGAGGCAAACATACAGTTACAAGGAGCACAAATTTTGTTTTCAAACTGCCTGCCCAAACCTTCCAGTATTTTCCATAGCTTTACTGCACAAAATAACACAGGTCTAACAGGATGTGAAAACTCCCTCCACATCCTGAGACAATTCCCCTCCCCTCAGCTCAGCCTACTGGCCTCTTCTTACTCAGCCAGTGTGATCTGCGTCAATTGTTTTAGCAGCCAGATACTGAGAACAAATATTGGCCTTTCTCCTTCCTGTGTCCCTGAGTTCT
Source organism: Mesoplodon mirus (assembly GCF_964341445.2). Taxonomy (NCBI): domain Eukaryota; kingdom Metazoa; phylum Chordata; class Mammalia; order Artiodactyla; family Ziphiidae; genus Mesoplodon; species Mesoplodon mirus. Next base: position 30,690,317 of record NC_138986.1, on the reverse strand, counting down.
CCCTTTATCCACGTGCACCTGGCAATTCCCCAAAGTCAGGAGGTATTGCCTAGCTCGTATTTGCTAGCTCAGTGTGGATAAACACAGCTCATCAGTAGCTACCGGCCCTCCTTCCTTCCTCAAACCTCTTCTTTCTTTCCCAGTGTAGGGTCCAGCTGCCTACCTGAAGCTCTTACCTGGGCCTTTTTTAAAAACACCTTGTAGAGTGGGATGGTAGGCTCATACCTTTCCAGACCTCTAAAAACAGGTAGAAAATATTGTTTGTAGAATAATATTACTCCTTTGACATTTGTCAAAGTTCTGGCTCACAAGCCTATACATTGTTTGCCATTGAATAGTTAATGGGAATCATCAGTTCCTGTTATTCTTCAAATGAAGACACAAGTGCGTGCAGGAAATGTGTTTTGTTTATTTCTTTGTTTCTCTGTTGTTTGCTTTTGAAGCAGAAGGAGGAGGTCAGGAAAGGAAGTTTTGTTTTTTAGAATACATTCTTTTAAGGTTTAAAAAAATCTGGTACATCAGCGTTCAAAAATCATACTGTATCAGTCAGAACTTTGGATATAGGTCATTTTTTCCTAAAAGATAAATTTCTAGTTTAAGGAGGTCAATCAGAAATGAAGGTAAGCTGCTTCTGCTACTGCTAACATTTAAGAAGCAATGTTATATTAGAATAATTCGACTTTGGATATAAGATTTTGTCAACAGCTGATGATAAGTAACTGCCTGGCTGAAGAAGTTTACTTAATGTTCAGAAGTGAATCTAATATTGTAGACACAATACTGTTGATTAAAAATATTTTTCCATTTTGAACAAATCTGTAAACTATAGTACCTGTAATAGTCATTGTATATCTGGCTGTGAATAAAATGTGAAGATGTAAATGCTTGTGAAAAGAATTCATATTATATCCCCTGCTAAAAACTTTATTAGCTTTGTCTTTTCTTTTTCAGATATCATATGGGAATACATTTCAAAATCTCTTCATCTTTGTCCTCCGCCGTTCTTATTTCTTCTTAGAAATTTTCTGTGAATGCGTATTTTGAGCTTTAAGAATGCATTCCTATGAGCTTAAAGCCTACCCAAGCAGAGGGAGAGGCTTCTTTTCAATAAGTATAAAACTAGGTTTGTCATACAATACAGTTGACATCACTCCACTGGTAGGAGACATCATTAATTAAGGAAGCTACTTCCTCCTGCAGAGTACAGATGACACTCAACCCTGCCAAAGGCAGAGCTCAGACAGCTAAGGAAACCTAGCTCTGGGACTGGTTATAGAGCTGGAGGAGGTCAGTTCGATTCTCTAAATTCCTTCTTAATGCCTTATACAAGCATATTTTGTTTTATTCCACTTCACAGATACTGCATTTCTTACAAATTGAAGGTTTGTGGCAACACTGCAAAGCTATTCAGCACCATTTTCCCAACAGCGTTATTTATTTATTTATTTATTTCCATTGAGAGAAGACAACCTCTTTATTATGACTCATGTGTATGTACAAGATCATATATTTATATTTCCACACTGTGAGCAGATCTGAATACTTCAGAAAATCAAAGAGGGAATAATAAACCCAAGATTAAAGTATTGAAATCTAATAAAATTAATCTTTTCACAGTTTGTACACACACAGAAGATTTTGAATACTTAAAGTCTAGGTACATTAAGCTAAGCAGGATGGGTTTCCATATCAATTTATATTTTTGAATGTTGATGTTGAATTCAGTGGCACTGTATTACTAAAATACAATATCATATATCCCACATAAAAGAGATTGAGAATCACATGGCAATATATGCTTGTGATCTTTATGACCCCATTACATGATGTTGCTAGATGGCAAATGGCATATGTCTATAGTCTCATTTCTTTTCTTTTTTTTAAAATTTATTTATTTATTTATTTATTTTTAACACCTTTATTGGAGTATAATTGCTTTATAATGGTGTGTTAGTTTCTGCTTTATAACAAAGTGTATCAGCTATACATATACATATATCCCCATATCTCCTCCCTCTTGCATCTCCCTCCCATCCTCCTTATCCCACCCTAGGTGGACACAAAGCACCGAGTTGATCTCCCTGTGCGATGCAGCTGCTTCCCACTAGCTATCTATTTTACATTTGGTAGTGTATATATGTCCATGCCACTCTCTCACTTCGTCCCAGCTAACCCATCCCCCTCCCCGTGTCCTAAGTCCATTCTCTAGTAGGTCTGCGTCTTTATTCCTGTCCTGTGCCTAGGTTCTTCAGAACCATTTTTTTTCTAGAGTCCATATATATGTGTTAGCACACGGTATTTGTTTTTCTCTTTCTGACTTACTTCATTCTGTAGGACAGACTCTAGGTCCATCCACCTCACTACAAATAACTAAATTTCATTTCTTTTTATGGCTGAGTAATATACCATTGTATATATGTGCCACATCTTCTTTATCCATTCATCTGTCAATGGACACTTAGGTTGCTTCCATGTCCTGGCTATTGTAAATAGAGTTGCAATGAACATTGTGGTACATGACTCTTTTTGAATTATGGTTTTCTCAGGGTATATGCCCAGTAGTGGGATTGCTGGGTCATATGATAATTCTATTTTTAGTTTTTTAAGGAACCTCCATACTGTTCTCCATAGTGACTGTATCAATTTACATTCCCACCAACAGTTTAAGAGGCTTCCCTTTTCTCCACACCCTCTCCAGCATTTATTGTTTGTAGATTTTTTGATGATGGCCATTCTGACCAGTGTGAGGTGATACCTCATTGTAGTTTTGATTTGCATTTCTCTAATGATTAGTGATGTTGAGCATCCTTTCAGGTGTTTGTTGGCAATCTGTATATCTTCTTTGGAGAAATGTCTATTTAGGTCTTCTGCCCATTTTTGGATTGGGTTGTTTGTTTTATTTATATTGACCTGCATGAGCTGCTTGTAAATTTTGGAGATTAATTCTTTGCCAGTTGCTTCATTTGCAAATATTTTCTCCCATCCTTAGGGTTGTGTTTTTGTCATGTTTATGGTTTCCTTTGCTGTGCAAAAGATTTAAGTTTCATTAGGTCCTATTTGTTTATTTTTATTTTTATTTCTATTTCTCTAGGAGGTGGGTCAAAAAGGATCTTTCTGTGATTTATGTCATAGAGTGTTCTGCCTATGTTTTCCTCTAAGAGTTTTATAGTGTCTGGCCTTACATTTAGGTCTTTAATCCATTTTGAGTTTAGTTTTGTGTATAGTGTTAGAGAGTGTTCTAATTTCATTCTCTTACATGTATCTGTCCAGTTTACCCAGCACCACTTATTGAAGAGGCTGTCTTTTCTCCACTGTATATTCTTACCTCCTTTATCCAAAATAAGGTGACCATGTGTGCGTGGGTTTATCTTTGGGCTTTCTATCCTGTTCCATTGATCTATATTTCTGTTTTTGTGGCGGTACCATACTGTCTTGATTACTGTAGCTTTGTAGTATAGCCTGAATTCCGGGAGCCAGATCCCTCCAGCTCCATTTTTCTTTCTCAAGATTGCTTTGGCTGTTCTGGGTCTTTTATGTTTCCATATAAATTGTGCAATTTTTTGTTCTAGTTCTGTGAAAAATGCCAGTGGTAGTTTGATAGGGATTACATTGAATCTGTAGATCACTTTGGGTAGTAGAGTCATTTTCACAATGTTGATTCTTCCAATCCCAGAATATGGTATATCTCTCCATCTGTTTGTATCATCTTTAATTTCTTTCATCAGTGTCTTATAGTTTTCTGCATACAGGTCTTTTGTCTCCTTAGGTAGGTTTATTCCAAGTGTTATATTCTTTTTGTTGCAGTGGTAAATGAGAGTGTTTCTTTAATTTGTCTTTCAGATTTTTCATCAATAGTGTATAGGAATGCAAGAGATTTCCCAACAGCATTATTTTTTAATTAAAGTATATGCATCATTTTGTTAGACATAATACTATCACACACTTAATAGACTACAGTATAGTGTCAACAGAGCTTTTATATACATTGGGAAGCCAAGAACTTGGTGTGACTCCTACTGTATTTAAAATATGTAACCAACAAGGACCTACTCTATAACTTAGGGAACTCTGCTTAATATTCTGTAATAACCTAAATGGGTAAAGAATTTTAAAAAGAATAAATACTTGTATATGTATAACTGAATCACTTTGCTGTACACCTGAAACTAACCCAATATTGCTAATCAGCTATACTCTAACAAAATTAAAATTTTTAAATAAAATAAAAAGCAAAAAATATAAATAAACCACAAAAAATTGATGTGACTCACTTTACTGTGATATCTGCTTTATTGCGGTGATCTGGAACCAAACACATGATATCTCCAAGGTCTGCCTGTCATTGTGGTTTCTTATCTATCACGATCACTATGGGTATTCCTCATGGCCAATTTGAGAAATATGGTCATATTATGATTACCTATAGCTTTTCTACAGTACTGTAATGGATAGAAAAGGGTTTCTGACCTCTCCAGTGTTATGAGTCAGAGAACTTTCCAGAATATTAATAATGCTAGACAAGACCTTCTTCTGGAGCAGCCAGTGCCACGACAGGAGGGTCTTGCAGGTGTGGAAGGAGCACATTCCGTTCCTTTCCTTGATCAGCCAGATTAAACTAGAGCAGGGCTCCCCTCATCTCTGCAACTGCATTCCAGCATGGACTGGAGAGGTGCCCCTGACACACGGTGTTTCCTAATAAGAAATGTGCTAAAATTACCCAGAAGTTCCTCAAGTCCTGGCTCAGAGGATGCCACACAATCAGCATCACTCCCTTCTCCTCTTCAGTACTGTTTTCCTTGCTATTTCTGGAGCAAGTTACCTTTGGCATTTTGGAGGATTTATCATTGTTGGTCTTAAGCTTAGAACTCTCCAGTAATGACCAAATAGTGGAAATTTCAGTGAACACAATTTTTGACTATATGAATTCCAGGCATGAGCTGCAAGATTCTATTTGTGGATTTTTCCTCCACAGGCCCTACCTGGCATTTGCAGCCTGAGTCCAAGGAAACCTCATGAAATAAAAGCTCCTGATGGTCACGTGTGTTATCTATTGGGCCACCCCTTTAGTATTGTCTCTTTGGGACAAAGGTGCCATTCTTTCCAATAAACCATCTGGGGGCGAGGGGTGAGGGGGCCTAATCCTCTGAGACCAAGTCAGAGGCACCACACACAACATGGCTTCATGCAGCTGAGGCAGGGAGCCTGCTTCCTGTGAGAGCAGCCATGCTTGTGCCAGCCCCCAAGCCCTCCAAGTGAATGTCACCTTGTCTCCTTGTTACTGAGTCTAAGCCCTTACCCCACAACAGGCCAACCAATGGAGAGACAAGGTGTGGAGGCAAGGAATGGCAACTTTATTCAGAAAGCCAGCAAACCTAGAAGATGGCAGACTAATGTCCTAAAGAACCATCTTGCCCGGGTTTGGATACTACTTTCTTTTATGATACAGAAAGGCGGAAGTAAGGAGGTAAAGTAAAAAAGGCCATAAGTTGCTGCAGCTATTTCCTGGTTCTGGCCAAACTCCAGAGGGAATGTGTTAAAATTCTTCTTTCCTGCAGCTCTTCACAGGTGGACCTGGTCAGGATGTTTCCTGTGAGCTAAACAAAGGCATTTTAGCTTAACATTCAGGCATGGTGGGCAGGGTTCCCGGAGATGAATCATTATGGATGTTTTAAGCTATAGGTAACCTTTCTTCAGGGATTCACTTGCAGCAAAGGCAATAGAAAACAAAAGCTGAAGTCAAAGCAACAGATCCAATATGGAGTCAGATTTGCTGTTTCTTATTATAGCCTCACGGATGTGGTCCAGGCCAAGGGAGACAGCTGAGGGCTTCCCCTACCTATCCCAGGCTGACTCCACACCCCAATACAAACACTTGTTGGATTGCTCACCCCACCCCCTCTAACTCTCACTTCGGCCTGACGTGACTTCCCACCCTCTGCTCCAGCCTGCTTGGTGCCCTCACCTCGCCATGACTAGCTTCTCTTCTGTGTCCCTCACAAACCTACAATCCTGCCTTCCTGCTAACAAGATAGACCTGTGTTCCAGGGCCCTTTCTCTCCAGGTCTCTAGTGTCTCTCTGGAACCTTCAAATCAAGATTCTGCTTCCCAGAAAGCAGGAAGTTGGGACAGAGCCCAGAAGAATGGCTGCTGGTGGGGTGAGGGGCCAGAGAGGAGTATGGTGCTGGGTGATGAGCACGGCCTGGAGAGCATGAACTCCTTGGCTCCCAACCGTATACAGGTCTCTTACCTGCTCTGCGGCTTGGTTTTACATCCTAAAAATGTGACCCTACTAACAGGCAAGGATGAATTAAACAATCTCTTCAAAGCCTTGAGTCCTGGCTTGGTACATGGTGCCTCTCCATATTAGTTTTTATTATTACAGGGGTAATTACCAATGCATCTCCTGAAGAAAGGAGTCTTGTGATTGGCCACACCAAAACATGTTCCGAGTTCAAATATGCCTTGGAAATGGTATGAACTGAAATGTACCCAAGGTCAAGGGAGATTTGTAAAGTTCAGAGTCAGTTCTTCCACAGAGGAACCTGGGATAAGTTTCTTAACTGCTCTGCTTCCATAAAATGGGGCCAGTAATAGTCTCTTCCTCCTATTATTTTGTTAGCATGAAATTAGGGGCCATGTATTAAACATTTAGCAAAATACTTGACAAATCATACGTGCTCAATATATGTTAACAGGGAATATTTAAGTTATTACTATTACTACAACTATTTAATGATACTGAGAATTCCTCAAGTTAAAAAAACAAAACAAAACTTGTATATGTTGTTGAACCAAGTGTTTCCCAAACTTACTTGACCACATGGATCTTCTTTCTGGTGACAAGTAGAAAACACAGGCTAAAGAATTGAACCCTTTAGAGATGTGTGGTTTTCAACAAGAACCTCTGGACCCAAAGAACCTTTCAGGCTACAGTAATATTCACTGAACTCTTCTTGGCATGGATGGTTCATGCTGCAGAAGGAGAAATGTTGAAGAAGGCACAGTAGTGGCAAAATTATGAGCTTCAGAGCCCAGATGTGAGAGCATCCCAGCAGAGTGCCAGGAGCATGAGCCTACAACTCAGCTGGAACTGACTCTAAATCCTCAGTGAGCCATTTTTTATTCTTTTGAGGGTAATAAAGGGAAATTACTTAATCTCCCTAAACTTCAGTTTTCTCATCTGCAAAATAAGAATGATTGTGCCTACTTCACAGACCTGTTATCTAGTATAATAAATGATATATAACTGAAACTCAAAAAAACTATATCTTCAGCTTCCCTTGTGGTGCAGTGGTTAAGAATCCACCTGCCAATGCAGGGGACACACGTTCGAGTCCTGGTCCGGGAAGATCCCACATGCTGCAGAGCAACTAAGCCCACGAGCCACAACTACTGAGCCCATGTGCCCCAACTACTGAAGCTTGTGTGTCTAGAGCCCGTGCTCTGCAACAAGAGAAGCCACCACAATGAGAAGCCTGCACACCACAATGAAGAGTAGCCCCGCTCGCCACAACTAGAGAAAGCCTGGGTGCAGCAACAAAGACCCAACGCAGCCAAAAATAAATAAAATAAAATAAATAAATTTATAAAACACACACACACACACACAAAAACAACTATATCTTCTTGTTATAAAAATTGTATTATTTTTATCTTTGTTATTTGTATCCCAGTTTCTCTACAGAGCTAGTGTATGACCTTTGGCATGATATATTTTTGTTAGGGAACCATTGACCGAAACTGCCTGCCTTGGCCAGGCATGATGATAACTACTTGCCTTAGTTGTCTCACAGCAGGAGGTCCTGAGAAAGAACATCGTGCTGCCGAAAACTAATCAGGAGATTTCAGGAGGGGCCAAAAGGAGAGAGGAGACGCCAGCCCATAATATGTCCTACCAACCTCCCAGAACCATTCACACTGGAATCCATCTTGACTGAGAGATGCATGTGCCACTGGGAAGGACCTTAAGTCAGACCAAATATGGGCCAAGCAGGATGACTGGCCAGAGACAACCCAGAAACTAACCTCATCACCATAAAACCTGAGACTGCAAGCCACATGGCAGAGCAGTTCTCCTGGATTCCCTTACTTTGCTGCTCTCTGCCATGGGCACCCCTTCCCAATAAAGTCTTCTGCTTTGTCAGTGTGTGTGTCTCCTCAGACATTTCGTCTCCAAGTATTAGACAAGAGCCCACTCTGTTGGTCCCCCTTTCTATAACACTTTTATGTGTTGACTTTTGAGGGTTAAGTGAGAAAATGTGCATGAAGAGGGTGGCACTGGGAAAGTACTTACTATAACTCTGATCCTTCCCCCTGCCTGTACCTTCCTATGACCCTGATTTTCATTTTCTGCTGGTCTCCATTGTTTCTTAGATTGAGACTTTTTTTTTTTTGGTCCAGACTATAGATCCTGAAAAGCAAATTGTAAATTCTCTCCCCTCACTCTACTCTTTTCTAAGTGCTTAGAATGTGCTAAGCATATAGGAAAGTGTCTGTGATTCTCTGTGTGAAAGAAATAATGGAATGTCAGGCATTAAACCAGACCAGTGTGGAAGAATTTTTCAAAGTAGCATCTTTTTAGAACACTGCAAATCAAAACCAAGGAGAAAATACCTTTTCTAGTTTTGTGTTCCAATGTGAACAGGCATCACCTCTCCTGTGGAAAAGAGCAAACATAACTCTTGGTGTACTTTATTCTTCCTGAATTAAAGTATTATTATGTTGGATATGCCTTAAGTTCAATCGCAGAATCCCCAGGTTGAGAGAAAAGAATCTGATAAGCATTTCATTCTGCAGAATCCGATCTTCCCAGAACTAGTCTGCTAATTTCCAGGCCCTCTGCAGCCTCCAGAAAGCTGCAGAATGGTTACCCCTAGGGCAGAGTCAGTGGCCCCTACTTTGTTCTGAGGGGTTTGTGCTAAGGTAATTGTACGGAAAAAGGAAACTCTTCTATCTGAATGTCTTGTGATCTCAAGTTTCTGTGTTCTATAACTATTCAAAAGGCAAGAATGGGCCTTGTTCATTTTCCGTGTCAACGTGACTGGGCTAAGGGATATCCAGACAGCTGGTAAAACATTTAGTATTTCTGGGCGTGTCTGTGAGGGTGTGTAGGGAGGAGATTAGCATTTGAATCGGTGAACTGAGTAAAGCAAGCTTTCTTCACCAGTGCTGCAGGTCATCCAATCCCCTGAGGGCCTGAATAGAACAAAAAGGCAAAGGAGGGGTGAACTTGACCTCTCTCTATGTCTCTGTCTCTCTTTATGTCTGTCTCTGTTCCTCTCTCTCTCTCTCTCTCTCTACCTCTCTCTCAGCTAAGATCTCTATCTTCTTCTGCCCTTGGGCCATCGATGTTCCTGGTTCTTGGGTCTTGGATTCAGATAGGGACTTACAACATCAACCTTCAATTCTCAGGCCTTCAGACTCAGACTGAATTACACCAGCAGCTTTCCAGCTTCTCTAGCCTGCAGACAGTCCTCTCCTCTCCACTCCCATAACCCTGTGAGCCAATTCCTATAATAAATTTCCTCTTATAAATATCTATATATATCCTATTCATTCTGTTACTCTGGAGAACCTTGACTTATACAGGCCTCACAGGATGGCCATATTGTGCAAACAGTTTCATATTAAAATTTTATTTACACTCTATTTTGGAAGTTTAAAAAATAGAAAAATCAGCCATAAAAGTATACTTTTGGGGGGGAGAAACTAAATGAATATATAGCTTATTTTTAAATAAATCTATGACCTAAACATTCATTTTTTAAAAAGTAAAACATAGTGGGTAGTTATTTGCTTCATCGGTCAGTGCACTCCTTAAAAAGTAAGGACTTTATCTTTTCTCTCTATACAACTTGTTTGCAGTACAATACTGACACGTAGCAGGCACTAAATACATTTTTAACACAATAAACTCCTTTCAAATGCATTTAAAATATAAAAGTTAATTTACACAGCTTTCATTGCCTAACCCATCTATTTCATGAGAAAGATGATATCTGAATTCTAGCAGACAGGTAATATAATGTGAAGCTTTCTATTTATTCATTAAACAAAATTCAATGAAACCAGTATGTTTTTATTATGCCAGACCCCTGCTAAACATTCAGGTTCTTGAGATAGAAAATTTTAATTTAGTAGCATTTCTCACAAATAAACATTGACAATAAATTTGGGGAAGTTTTATTGTTTGTTTCTATTTGAAGTAGCTAGAAACACTTAGCCATGTCACTATTTTTAATGAACACCAGATGAGAAAAGACAAGGAAAGGAAACGTTGAGTTCAAAACCAATACTTTATAACAAATGTTTTTTAACAGGCTGTATTAAGATGAACTTTCTTGTTCTTCTTACGTAAGCTAATAGGAAATGTGAAATTCTATTAGGATTGCATTCAAGGTATCTATGCATTTCCTCAAATGCCCACCCGCCCTTTTGGCAATATTTAAATTCTTACGTTGGGAGTCCGGCCAGAGAAATTTATCTCTCTTTGCAAAGCGACATATCTACCACAAGAGGGCAGTGTCCTTCTAATTCAATCTAAAAGAAGCTAAAATTCGAAACAGCACTCTGTCCTAGCTTACCGAAGGTTTCAGCTGTTGCAAAAGAAACACTTGCATGTGTCTATTGTATTTGAATGGAGATAAAAGAGAGACGTCATTATTAGCTCAATAGTTCCAAAGGCAAGAAAACAAGTGGAATGAGAACTGTTGGTTTGTCAGCACTTCTGGTCATTTTTATTCATGCTACAAGAGAGCACCTCTTCCCCCATCACTGCTGTGCTGCCAGCCCTGAGACAGTCAGTTTCTTTTTCAAAACTTTGGGTTGGCAATCAGCACTGTCATTTTGAAGAAAGAATATTTCTTGTAAGTAGAAGCTTAATTAAGAAACTTTAGAATTTTTTTCATCTACTTATGAAATTTTGCTATTTTTCAAGGATGGGTTTCTGTCAAAGATGATTAAATGTTAGAACAATGAAATGAAGAGATATTTTCACTCTACTTGAGGGATTTTCTCCAGCCCCGGAGCACAGGCTCATTTAATACAGGTAATGCTGGGTTTCACATGGTCCTTAGCTTCCAGTACAAGGTTAAAACTCTCTCACCAAAACCAACAGAAATACTTTGTTTAAACAATAGCAATTCATCCATGAAAAAGATAAATTATTTTTTGAGGAAAATGATTTCATTATCTAGTGTTACAATTAGGTTTTCAATTCTTCTGAGTTTAGCTGGATAATTTTCTAGCTGGAATGTGCCTTCATTGTGCCTTTTTTTTTTTTTTTTTTTTTTTTGTGGTACGCGAGCCTCTCACCATTGTGGCCTCTCACGTTGTGGAGCACAGGCTCCGGACGCGCAGGCTCAGCGGCCATGGCTCACGGGCCTAGCTGCTCTGCGGCATGTGGGATACTCCCGGACTGGGGCACGAACCTGCGTCGCCTGCATCGGCAGGCGGACTCTCAACCACTGCGCCACCAGGGAAGCCGTCATTGTGCCTTTTGACTTGCAGGGTCTCTTATTAAAGTCCTCAAGCCTGAGGCACTTCTGGGCTCTACAGCAGCACCTGGGACTATGGTTTCTCTTTGTTGCATTAGGGTGCTGTCTGCTCTTTAGGAAGAGGAATAAAGAGAGCAGCATGGGTGCCAATGGTTTAAGTAAGAAGTGTAGACTGATATGATATAACAGTAAGAATATTGATGAGCATTTTTAAGTCACGACATTTCTTTAATGAACCAACTGTGAATGTTCTAGGCCCATCCCTGAGATTATGCTTCAGTAGGTATGACGTGGCAACTGAGACTAGGGATCTTTATTTTTACAAAATTCCGCAGGTGATTCTGACACACATCCAGGTTTTGGAATCACTGACAAGGAAACTATGGCAAAAAGATCAAATGAGAGATAATAAGGACTTGAGTTAAACTCATAACAGTGAGAATGGCAGAAAGCATTCAAGGGTCTACAAGACATAGGGACAGACAGACCGTGAAGATTGAAGAAATGGGTGAAATTGATGATGAGTTCAAATTCCAGTTCAGGTGAATGAGAGGACTGTGTGGCCAATTCACAAAAAAGGAAATAGATAAGAACATAGATGTTTTGGGGCAAGAGGAGTTCTATTTGGGGTAGAATACATTTGAGATTTGAAATTAAAAATATATAATTACATATACCATAATATATATTATATATAATTATCATATAGATAATATGTAGATATTATATATAATTATAATTGTATAATATAATTGTGTATATATATTTCTGTTGCTATGTCTAGTCCAATATGTTTGAGGTCAGGAATTACCATAATACAAACACTCGTGAACACCAGGGAAGACAAAACCCTAAAGAGCAGGAAGGTGTTAAATCGCATAAATACATTTTGTAAGGTCAGCTCAACACTTTTTTAATTAAAAAAAAAAATCAAAACCTTTAGTTGAGTTTTGTGTTCTCCGATTTGGACACAGACCTCTTCATTCCACATTTTCTTACGATCATCAAGTAAAATGCTTATTTAAATTACCCACTTCGTCACCATAGTTATGGCATTTCCCTCCTCAATTCAAGGACTGTGTAGGGTTTAAGAAAAGATAAAAGTCCAGGAAAGAACAAAGAGAGAATTGTAATGCACAGCCAAGGGGGTAAATATGAAGAAGACAGAAGGAGATCACTGTGTTAAATGCAGCAGAGACATTAGATGAGATTGATCTCAGAAGCAACCTGACTTTTCATCTGATAATTTATGATAGAATGCATTTATTCAACAAATGTTTATTGACCATTTTCTCTGTATCTGGTAGTATGTTAGGAACAAGTGAGACAACAAAGTTATAATTCTTGTCTTCATGGAATTCATAGGCCAGAGGACATAGAAAAATATATAAAGAACAATAAATCCCCCAATGATGATATCTTATATAATCATAGTATATTGTCAAAAGTGGTAAATCAATATTGTTACAATACAATTAACTCAACTATAGACAATGTTTATATTTCACCAGTATTTGCATGTACTTTTTTTTTTTTTTAAGGAGAGGGGTGCATAGTTCTATGAAATCTTATTACCGGTACGTATTTGTGTAACTATCACAATCAAGGGACAGAACTGTTCCATCACCACAAAGAAAGTTCCTCGTTTTACCCCTTTACAGTCAAATCCTACACCCAGCCCTAATTTCCAGCAACCACTGGTCTGTCCTCCATCGCTATAATTGTGTCATTTTGATAATATTATATAAATGGAACCATACATTATGTAACCTTTTGAGATTTTCTTTTTCACTTGGCATATGACATTGAGAAGTATCCAAGTCCTTGTATCAATAGTTCATTCCTTTTTACTGCTGAGTGGTAATTCGTAAGTTGCCTGTACCCAGTTTATTTTTCCATTCGCCCATTTAAGAACATTTGGTTTGTTTCCAGTTTTTAGTTATTATAAATAAAGCTGCTACAAACATTCATGTAGGGCTTTATGTGAACATGAGGTTTCCCTTCTCTAGTGTAAACACCCAGGAATGTGATGGCTAAATGAATGAGTTGTAGGCTAAATGAATGCTTTTCTTTATAAGAAACTGCAACCTTTGATCAAAGTGGCTGTACCACTTTACATTCCCACCAGCAATGTGTAAGTTTATATATTTTTGTTTCAGATCCTCATCACCATTTTTTTCTGTGTTTTTGATTTTAGCCATTCTAATATATGAACAGTGGTATTTGCGTGATGGTTGTTCATGGTCCTGCTTTCCCTTGAGGCTGTCAATTCTACAAAATCAGGAAATTTGTCTTGTTGATGACCCAGCCAAGTTTGGTGCTCAGTAAATGTGTGCTGTCTAGCTGAGAGTTTGCAAGAGAGAATGAAGACAGGAGGGGAGAAATGGAAGGTGGAAGGGAGGGTGGGGAGAGAACACGGAAGAAAGGAAGAAGAAAGATGAGAAATCTGTGGGACCACAGTGTCTACTCAAACCCCAGACTATTGTTCTGTCTGCAAGAGCTGACTGCTGGACCCGCCAGGGTTGAGAATGTTTCTGTAGCTGCCTGGGCATCTGTCCCCACAGTGGCACCCATGTCCTTTAAAACGAAATGGGGACTTCAATGACGTGTTATTCCTTCTATTCTTTGGGAAGATCACACCTACCACAAAAAGGGGAGAAGAAACACTGTTATCCTTTGACATTTCACCCCATAACCTTTTTCTTCATTAATTAAGGCCATTACTACTCACAGAAGACTGAAAGAAAATGTAGCTGTTGTATATGGGGACCCATTTTAAACTTTGCATTAGACCTTTCCTCATGTTAAACCACAGGCTCATATTTTACACTGAAGTAAATATCTTGCTGCTTTTACGGATGACAGGAGAGAATGCATTAAATGCAAATTACCTTGACAAATCCTGGTTGTGTGCCTTAGGCACACATATAGTGCTAACTACAGAAATTGGAGAGAAGGTTGTCTTAGACTCTGTTTAGTGTCCATTACTTTTTTTGCAGGTGGTCTTGTTCATTCTTTCATCTGAATACTCGACCCACTTCATCTCCTCCAAACTTCTTACCTCCACCACATTCCATTAAATTCCTTCTTTCTTAGGAAGGAATAATATTTAATGTATTAGCTTTCCAATGACCAAATAATAATGTTCTATTTTTGAAATTTTAGGCAGCAGCCAGCTAGGCAGAGTTTTTCTATTCATCCTCTAAGTATCTGAATTCATAAAGCTAGATCACATGATGGTTATCCTTTTGCCTATTTACAAAGCAAGCCCTGCGTACCGGACATGGCCTTAAGCTAGTCTCATAGTTCTGGTTACTGTGTTTTTCTACCAACAGTAAGATATCACATAAAATAACTTTATATGAAAAAGTTCGATTTACTTAGTCTGACATTACGTGCTTGATGTCACTTTTGGTACAAAACAAATTCAAAAATTTTTAAGTTTTAAATACGAAACATATTTAGCCTACTGGAAATTAACAACCTACTTTTATTAATTTTTTAATTTTTATTTATTTATTTATTCGTTTCTGTGCGAGGGCTTTCTCTAGTTGCGGCGAGTGGGGCCACTCTTCATTGCGGTGCGAGGGCCTCTCACTGTCGCGGCCTCTCTTGTTGCGGAGAACAGGCTCCAGACGCACAGGCTCAGCAGTTGTGGCTCACGGGCCCAGTTGCTCCGCGGCATGTGGGATCTTCCCAGACCAGGGCTCAAACCCGTGTCCCCTGCATTGGCAGGCAGATTCTCAACCACTGCGCCACCAGGGAAGCCCAACCTACTTTTATAAAAACTTTAAAAGCATAATTGGAGATACTCTAAAACTAAATATTTCAGAATTCTTTAACTAATACTTATAATGAAATTACTATAGGCAAGTTCACTGTGCTAAACTGTATCGGGGTTACAAAGGAAAATGAAAATTTTTCAGTTAAATCACATTAGACAGTCTAACGGACATGAATTTTAAAACGACGATTTGAAGAGGATTTTAGAAAATTTAATATCTTATTCTAGCTTCTTCATTGTACTTGGGTCAACTTTAAATCAATCTTATGTTCATTGTAATGAAGTAAGGCAGAGATTTAATGTCAAGTCATCACATCAGAATAAGTACTAAAAGCTGCTATGACCCGGAGACTAAGCATTGTGTAACAGTTCCAAGCAAAAGTGTTTTTCTGTAGATATGGAATATGAGCCACAGAACACAACCCAAGCTCTCCTCCTCTGAGAGCTCTCTGCTCGCTCATCCTACCCTTCTTATTCTTGTAAGCAGAGTGCTCACAAGTATAATTTATAAATTAAAGCTGAATGGATCCAAATCACGTGAAAAATAATATTCTTATTAGAGATGCAGGCATATCTTACTTAAAGGAAGCCCTTTTAACTGTTAAATAAACTCATCTGTAAATAATATAGAAAATAAGTTAACAGTCCTAAAAATATCACTAACATTGAGGGTAAATACAACACTTAATTGTAAGCAATATATAGGTCAAACATTACGATAAGTAAAGCTGTAAACTATATGTAAAAAAAAAAAAACTATGTCCCATGGCTATCAGAATTGATGCTATATTAGCTATGCAAAGAAAAATTAAAAATAAGAGATTTGTTTAAAGCCGTACCTACAATCTGTTTTTCTCCTGAGATTTGAACTTGACCTTTCTTGTTCACCAGTGTATTTCAAATCTGTAGCAGCATGTCTGGCTGAAGGGTAAATGATGGATGAAAAGTTAAAATTGTTTAAAGGCTGCACACGGACTTCCTGCAGAGCCCATATGTACAACCACATCTCAAATATGCAAAGGACAGACTGCAGGAAATCTTTGTTAATTGTAAAAATGGACGATTTTAATAAAGAAAAAAAGAAAATTTCTCCAGCTCATTAGCAATCACAAAAAGTGACAGAAAAAAACAGGCAACCCCAGGAGTAGGCCTAGGTACCATATTTGCTCACTTCTCCAAGTGCACTGCCCATATACGGCTCCTGGCTAGGGGAATGAAAGTGTCATAGTTTACTCCAAACCCTGTGCTTTTATAATTTGGAGACTATGGAGTTGTAAAGAACAGAGTACTTCATACGAGCACTAAATGGTCTGTGAAAAGTAACATTATCCTTGCAAATCCAGTGTGCCAGCTGAGCGATAGGGTTTATGACTCTAGAAAGATTAACCAATGACTTCAAGCACTGAAGACTTAGCCTCATCTGCCCTGGGAAACCCTGTACAGGGAGCCAGTGATGTAGATGCAGAGAGTTCCGGGGCAAAATTTCCTCCACTTTTCCTTGTTTACAGAGTGCGTTCTCGCTACTGCTCACAATCCCACTTAAGGGCGTCAAGCTATTATTAAAGAAGTGTATATATATATATTTTTTTTTTTTGATGGAGAACTAATGGACTTAATAATAAAGAGATTGGGAAGAAATGATTAAGATGGTTAGATCAGAATTGAAACTGGGAATTAAATTTAAAAAATGAAAACAGTGAGAGATAAGAGAACAGAAAGTTAAAGATCTAAATAATCCCAAAATTGAAGGTGAAAGTATAAAACACAAGCTACAGTAAAATGAAAATTTGGAAATTTTAGAAAGAGTCTTAGAATCATCACAGTAAAAGGTTAAGAAACTTAAGATTGACCTTCGAGCTAAACGCTCAAAAAGAAAGCTTAAACTTTAGGTAACTGAATTTAGAATTAGCAAGAATAAAGGTAATATGGAAGGAAGTAGGAAGAGTCCAACATGTGAAGCCTCAGAGCAGCTGGACGAATCCAGCATGTTTAAATCCTGCTCCAGAGCTGACAGGATTGACAAGAGATACACAAAGCGCCCTCTAGTGGCGAATAGAAACACGTTCCTTGTTTAATATGGATCTCTCTCTCACCCCACTCTTTTATTTCCCCCATCTTTCCTTATTTTTGGTTAACAGAGTATCATTATATTTAGTAGGATTATTTAGAAGAGTCCATTTTTCCAGAAATATCTTAATAAGAGAAGACAACTTATCAAATAATTTCTCAAGGTGAGGTGAAGGTACTGTAATCAAATGTGGAAGAAAAAGTCTCATGAAGCAATAAAAAATAGAGAACTTTAAAGCTATTCACACAAAAACTAATCAAATAAAAGACAAGAAACATAGTTAATTTGAACTCTGAATATCATTAGTTTCAATGAGAACAGATTATTTTCAAGAGGAACTAAAAGAGCAAAACAGTATTTTACCTCTTTGGAAACATAGCCAGTCATTAAATATGTTTTTTTTTTTTTTGAGGGAGTGATTGCCAAATTCACTCAGACCTAATGTTCATTTGATTATGTATCATTCACTCAGCAAAAGTGGTTTGGTTAAAGTCAAATTTCAGTTGATTATGTCTGTAAGGTAGGAGAGAAAATCTGCATTTGTTATCAGATACTGTGCACCTGAAATGTGAGATCTTGCAAAGGGAGGAAAAAACTAATAGACAACTCATTGTGCCAGGTGCTATACCTTCATTATCACATTTAATCCACAAGCAATTTTATTAGGTTAGAAATTATTATCCCTACTTTACCAATGGGAAACAGAAGCTTAGTAAATCCAAGTAATTTGGATCTAATTTATACACGTGTAGTTTGTAAAGTGATTGAAACTTAGGTCTGCTATGATTACTGCAGTACAACACGCTGTCTGCTTAGCTTTTCTGAATACAAATACTCACTTGTAAAAGCAGTTTTAAACACTGAGAAATGTGAAAGCACTTTGCAAATTCCAAAGCATTGTAGAAATATATGGAATTATTTTGGTTATCAAGATTTAATGGCCTTATTTAAAAATATTAAGGGAGAAATTGGTTCAATTCAGGATTGCATTCTACATTTGTAGATGGTTATTCCCAATTTTCATTTTTTTCATTACATCAATTCCACACCATTAGTCTGTGTCTATAGGTCTGAAACTTCCCAAAAATACAGTCTTATTTGTCAGCACTTCTCAGATACCTTATTCATGCCATGTAATTCATTTTAGTGTATTGTTTTAATTTAAAAAAGTAAATTCCCTTTTCTTTGTTCTCCGTAAATTGTACTAACTCTAGATTAATAAAAAATAGTGTGTTAGCAAAAAGAACAGCAAATAAGGAATAGACCAATGAACACACGTGGAAGGCCCGTGTCTGTTGGGTTATACTTTGCAGCTAGCCATGGACACGTTGCAATCTTCAGAAAAATTGTTACATAAATCTGGACATGCTCTGTGGGGAAAAGTGTGTGCCCCAAAGCTTGTTCCTTAGGGAACATTGCTCCACTACAACGTGGTAGAGTGGTCAATGAGTTCGGGAAATGTTTCATACTATATAGCTTGGACTTTCAAATGCACATTCATATATTCAAAACTCTGAAAAGTGCAACAGTAACCCTCTTTAACTTTGTATCAATTTTCCACCACTATTCATATTTTCCATGGAACACACCTCTCGCCAAGGGGGTAGGGGATGCTGCCATAAGTCTATTCAATTGACCATTTTCTTCTCATAAACTACCAGTTTGACTATGCTGGATTTGGATACAACTGTCAATCAAGATCTTGTAAGACTAAGATGACCAAAAATAGATAAAACTATATAAACTATGGTTGTGGTCCAAATAATCTATGGAAAAGGGATGATTCAGGATGGTGAATAAGCATTTCATAAAGCTAAATTTATTCAGTTTGAAGGACTGACATTTATTCTGAATCCTTCCATTTTAAAAATAAATAAATAAAGAGAGAAGATTTTATTTGGCTCAGCTATGAGCTTTACCACGAGGCTATAATCTCCATCATGGCAGAGACAATATCTGTTTTTACTCACAATTATAAACTCAACATTCTAGTAAGAACCTGGCTCCAAGTAGGCTTTCAAAAAAAATGTTAAATAAATACTAATTATCCTGTTTAGTGACCTACTTGACAAATATATATAATTGACAACACTATACTGGTCTGATAATTGTCTCTAAAACTCAAAACTCTTGGAATTTACTGGATTAGATGGAAGTCAATTTTGCTAAAAATATCTATTGCATCAGAGATTCTCTTCTGTAGTGCTATCTTTAGGAGGCAGCTATCCAAACAGACATTACGTTCCCAGCCCCTTTCACATTCCAGTGAAGCCATGTGACTAATTTTAATCAGCAGAGTGAAAGTGGTCACTTATGTCACTCTAGTTCAGGTCTTTCTCTGTTAGCCGGCTGAACGCATAGGACCCCCAGGCTCTAGGAATGATGGAACTGTAGGATCTTGGGTCCCTGAATCACCACAAAAAGAAAGCCCAGGGAGATCTGCTCAGTGCTTTGTGACCACCTAGAGGAGTGGGATAGGGAGGGTGGGAGGGAGATGCAAGAGGGAGGAGATATGGGGATATATGTATATGTATAGCTGATTCACTTTGTTATAAAGCAGAAACTAACAAGCCATTGTAAAGCAATTATACTCCAATAAAGATGTTTTTAAAAAAAAAGTTAAGCCAATTAGCAAATGAACCACACACATCAAACTAGTAAATGAATATGAAATAAACTTTATTATGTTAAGCCATTGATATTTTGGAATTTGTTTCGGAAGCTAGTGTTATCTAATATCAAATATGGATTCACATAAATATATACTTTCACAGACATATACTAGAAGCTTATGAACCAAAAAGTTAGAGTTGGTAGTCTCTAGGTAATAGGATTAACAGATTTGGGTTTTGTCTATTTTTTAAGTTACCATATTTTCTAAATTTTCTTCAGTGAATAGGCATTACTACACATTAGATTTATAATCAGGGGGAAAACATGAAATAAATGATACATATTTTTAATGATTTCTAGCTCCAAAACCTCTTCCTTTTTTGTTTTGGGATCCTTTCCAAATCCCTAAAATTTTCAAGCCCTTTGTTCTGGACCTCTAAACTGGGAATATATTCCATCCTTAGTCAGAACTGGCAAATTGCCAGTCATCCCTGCCCTTACCCATGGGTATCTGAGGCATAATCACATTCCAACTTCTCTCTTTGCCACTGTCTAGGGAAGATCACCTGCCTGGATCACTTTACTATAGGTGGATCTTTCATTATAGTATTTGTAACTTTTTATTCTGAAATAATTTCAAATTTTAAAAAGTTGCAAGAATAGTATTAAAAAACTTCTATATCTTTCACCCACAGTCCTCACTTGGTATCATTTTACCATACTGAATTATTATTCTCTCTCTGTGGACAGATGATAGATAGATAGATGATAGATGATAGATAGATAGATAGATAGGATTCTTTTCTGAACCATTTGAGAATAATTTGAACAATAAGTTGAAGGCATCTGGCAGTATTCATCAAAATTCTCAAACATATGCAATTATTAATATGTAATTCCACTTATAGTAACTTATAAGGCAATACTTATAGAAATGAGAGTTTTAATTATAAGAACGTTAATCACAGCAGTGTTTATCATACTGAAAAACTGGAAATGGCCTGTACGTCCAACATAAGAGTTTAGTTGAGCAAATTGTACAATGCAGTTATATCCTGCTTCCAAATGTCCTGCTATTTGTTATTCATCATTGGCCTCCGTAGCCATTAAGATAAAGTCCAGAGCTCTTAATTCATCTGCCTCTGTTGACTGCATCACTCTAATCACTCTTATCACCCTTGACCCTGCCTGAGACTACTCCAGAGAAAATGATCACCCAAGATACTTTCAACCTCACATGGCCTTGATGAATTTTGGTTTTATCATGGATGCTTCTCTGACCCTCCCCACACGGAGGCTCAAACCAGGGACCATTGTACATGGAGACTCTGTCCTCCCTTGAGTCTCAGGCACTCCTCCCTGATAGCCTAGGAAACAGGTACTGTGACTTGATCCAGGGCAGCAGTAAAAAGCCTGGGCTGTTCAGGAAGGTCTGCGCAACTACAGAGCAAACTAACTTAGAATATAATCAGAATCCAACCAAATATTCAACAGATAACCTATCCCAATTTCAAAGAAAGAGTCAATGCCTCAAAATTATATATATTCATGAGAATTCCTACGAGTAGAATGTCAGCTTTATTCTTAGCAACATCAAGTAGAAAAATAGATTCCCCTGGCTCCAAAAATTTGAGTTTCCAAAAGCTGTGTATCCTTTTCTAGCCAGCATGCGCACCTTCCTTACTAAGAACAATGAAAACAAATATAATATTACACAATTTCCAAAGGAAATCGTTTTACTTTGATATCTCAGGTTCAGAAATTCTGAAGTAAAAATAAACATGAAATTTCAAATAGGGAGTGTTTGAGATGATCATATTTCTTACATAAATATTTAGAAGGAAAATCATAGAATCTGATATAACACTTATGAAATAAAAAGAATTAAAGTTAACAATAAAATATTCCTCAAAAACATGACAAGTATTTCATTAGATGGACAAATTCTGAGAATCAAGAAGGAAAAACTCTGAAACACAATATTTATTTAAAAGACAATACAGTTTGTGTTGAAGACATTGTTTGCTAGGGAGAAATGGCTTAAAAATGGAATGCAAAAATGCAACATTCTTAATTGATTGGACTGTCAAATCAAGCGGTATTGAACCACTTGCTTCTCTCAAGGAGTATGCAAGATACCACACAAAAATTTAATTTTATTTAGTTTATTAATATTATCCAAACAGACTTAGTTTAAGAAATGAGCAAAAGACACAAAACAAGATTTGGCTAATCTATACTATACCAAGAGAACCAAAAAAGGTGACAAGATTTTCAGTTGGTGACAATTTTACGATGGAAAGTTAGTTTACTAACTAATATAAAAATACATCTACAATAGCAACTGTGACTCGGATTGAGCCAGTATGCAACACGTGTGACACCCACCATGGTCAGGGAGGTACTACAGGGGCCTCACACCCTCCTCAGCTGGTTCACACTATCTGGCCTTTGCCCTGGAGCCCCACAAAACACCCCTCACAGCACAGAGTTTGCAGCCAATTACATTTTCTCCTCAGCCTACAATCAGTTATGTACCATTTCTATGTTTCCCATAGCCTCTTTCTTTTTACATAGTGACAGAGCTCAAGGAAAAAACTCACCTGGCCAGTGCTGAGCAAGGAAGGGGGAGGTGGGGAAAAGTACTCTGAGATGGATTCAGGGTAGTTTGGGACTCAGACTCAGATAAATGAGGAGACTAGAATGGGCAACATCAGAAAGCACTGAGGTGCGTGGGTAATTCACAAAAAAGAACAGAACCAGATAACGTGGAAAGGTAGGAAGGACCGCTGTTAAATCTGGGAAGCCACACCAAAGGGCAATAAAGAGGAAGACAACTGCAATGGGGAGTACTTCCTTTTACACCTTTAAGATGAAAACATTTTAAAAAAAAAAGGAATATAGAAACCAAATCAACAATGTTAAAAAGTAAAATAACAAGGAGTATTTCAATAAAATGAAATACAGAAGGAGATAAAGAACTCTTTTACTTCCACTTGACTTTATCCATAGTTTTTAAGAGGTTATATGAAGTCAGGCCCGCTTTGCTCTATTTGGGGGTCAATACATTTTATCAGATGTTTCTGAGGAAAAGATGAGAACCCGACTGACATCTCTCAGGCAGCCTGGGAAGAGGGGGAGGGGAGGAAGGGAACATGTGAAAGGCAAGTCTCCAAGAGCTTCACCCTCACCCTTCATGCCCAAAGTGTCTTTAACCTGCACGTTAAATGTCAGGTTCGGATCTCGGAAAACCATGGTTACGGAGCACAACAGGATTACTGGCACAAGCCTGTGGAGCTTAGTGCGCCGCCCAGAACCATGAAGCACAGGAGCAGCTCGAGAGACACATTTCCACGCAGGGAAGTGGAAGAAGCTCCACACACCAAAGGCTCTGCTTTATAGGGTCTTTCTATATCTGGAGGTAATGCTGTCATCCCTTGAATCTGAAAAGGAAAAAGCAGACATTACCACTGAGTGCGTGATTTAAGAGCAGGACTGCGTGCTCAGCCCTTGCGCCTCTGCAGGGCTTAAAGGGGTGTTGGTGTGGATGCGGAATTTGTGCACCGTCCGGGTGTCAGAACCTTAAGGATTCCCAGCGAGGGGGCAAAGAGGGCCGGACACGCCTTTGGGAAAGAAGAGATAGAAAGCACGCTCTGTCTTTTTTTTTGAAGCTCTCATCCCATTTTATTCCTTCTTCACCCCAATTTTAGTTTTAGAATAGACTGCCTTCTTCAAAGGAAGTGGAATCAGGAGTTTTGGGCCAATCTAAGTAATCACTGCATAAATACGCAGACATATCAAAAGACAGCTGGACCACTGGGTTTACGGATATCTGTCTGTTCCTTTGATGGTATCTGTTGTGGAGTCAGGTAAGATGTAACATCTGGTTTCCCCGAAGACTGAAACAAAGTGGGGCTTACCGACCACTCTGCGTTGTCTGTCTTGGAACACCTCACGTTCACCGGCAGGCTAAGGACAATCTTATTGAAGGCAAGACCTTCCTTTTTAGTCCATTTAAACTTATTCATTGCATCCATGAAAGAAAGGTTTTTATACTGCTTGGGGCTTTTAATAATGAAAGGCCAGGTCCTGAATTTAAAATAAATAACCATAATTAGTCATATTCAGAACAAAAGCATTACATGTTTCCATCACTTTTCAACATTCTAAAATAGACTTCATACTTGTTCATTTTTACACACACAGATAACCTAATGCAAAGCACTAATGAACTCTTAAGCAGTTGCTAGAAGAAATACATATAAAATAAGGAGTCTTTTTTTAAAATCCTCGGTTTAGTAACAGATGGGTATTACTTTTTTTTTTTTTTTTTTTCATTACGCGGGCCTCTCACTGTTGTGTCCTCTCCCGTTGCGGAGCACAGGCTCCGGACGCGCAGGCTCAGCGGCCATGGCTCACGGGCCCAGCCACTCCACGGCATGTGGGATCTCCCCGGACCGGGGCACAAACCCGTGTCCCCTGCATTGGCAGGTGGACTCTCAACCACTGCGCCACCAGGGAAGCCCTAGGTATTACTTTTAAACAAATCGTTTTGGCTTAGAAAGCTTCCCCAGAGCCTCATAATTCCTCACGTACTTGTTTTGGTTCTAGTTAACAATATAACTGGTAAGCATTCAGTTCTGACGAGTATAATGTTAATGGTGTAATGAAGAAACGTACAGAATCTCAAAAGGTACTGAACAACGTTGGAAATTTCAATTCCATGCTGTTGAAAAGCCTGACCCCTGCTGGCTGCCCTGTTTTAGCTTGCCTAAGTGACAAAAAGTTTTGAAAAATTTGAAATTGAACCAGTGTTTTTAATACTCCACTGAGAAAAAAATACTCTACAGAGGATACACTCTGCTTCTACTTGCTGCTCTAAAAAAATATATGTTAAGTGTCCAAGAAAGAAGAACGAAATCACAGAAGAATGACATGACCAGCTTCAAGAGGTACTCTTCAGGTGATGTCTTTCATTAAATATAAGTTTGATATTATTGATTCTTGAAAAAAGGAAAAGTGAAAAAAAAAAGGAAAAGTGTAAGTGTTGGCATAGCTCAGAAATTTACATAAACTACTCCACGGACCTTCCAGGAGATTATCATGGGTAACCAGTAGGTATTTGGCTCCCTTGACACCCCAAGAGGAAGTTCCAGTGATTTTCAGTAACTAACAATGAATTAACCTCCAGCTAAGGAATCTACATTTTTAATATTTGATTTTCACAATTTCTTCATTTAATTATGTCACTACCGCCTCTCTCTCTTACACACATAACCTACTCAGGCACATTGAATATTATCTTTTTAATTAAATTAAACATCCTTTATTAATCTTTTACAGTTAGGAAGATAAATTTTTAATGTTTAAAACAAAGTCATTTCCTCTGTACTCTAATTAAGACAATGAATAATACAATAGGTCATATATGAGAATCTTTATATACTTTATTCCTAACCTTCTTTTTCCTTTAATTAAAGTCCATATATCTTTGTTGAGTTTTAAATGTACTATTTTGCGCAGAGACCTTAAAGTACCATAGAGAGCAATCACCATCACACTACATTAAACATATCTAGCAATGACCTTAGATCTATAACATTGTAAATTAAATACACTGTGAAGACTTGCAGAGATACAATCCAGAATTAGTATAAAATAAAACTTGTACATGTAAAAACTTGCATAAAGTAAAAATTTGACTTGAAAGGGGCCCATTATATTTACATACAATGTCCTTTTAAATACACTAAAAGCTTTATATTTCATTAACTATAAAATAACTTTAAATCAAATATTAAAAATCAAATTTACTTTTCAAAGAGATAAGGTATTTGTCTTTAAAAAAGGAAAATCAACTTAATCACCAGGGAAATGCTGGGGGTTGGGGGGTGGGAGTGGGGGGGTGTGTGGAGATCATCAGCCTGTAATCACATAAAACACCACAAGGTGGCAATGGAATCTCTACTAAAGTACTAAGGAGGACTAAGTGCCCTAAATTTTCTGCAGCTTTGCTGGTAAGAGTGAATAGTGTATTACATACGTAGATGAAATCTTAAAAAGTTTTACTGCTAAAACAAATTAGTAAACTAGTACCTGTTTGAGATTTCACAGTATAAAATGACAGAAGAGGTATAAACACATTTATTTACTTACTATAAATATATGGAAAAGGATGTAGGAAAGGGCAAACCCAATGAATCCTATGTTGGAGCCAGCATGACAGGCTGGGTGAGGAGAAGCACGTCACAACCTCCCTGACCTGGCATCTTGTCTCATTGTTATTGTCTCCTTTCCCTTCCTACTAAATTTGTCCAGGCTCCTACTCTGTAACATCACACCAACTAATTTCCTAACCTTTCCAGCTGTCCTACACCACACTTCCAGATTACCATTGGAGAAAAGAGAAGGAAAAGACAGAATGAGTAGAAATCCTGAAAAAGTAAATATTTATCCTGAGTATTTTTCCTTAAAAGACTAAGCTGTAAACCAGAAACAGGTAATGTTGAAGTAGCAAGTTCTTCTGCTCTCACTGGGACTGGGACTTAGTTATTAGAAACACTAGGAATGTTCTAGAAATTAAAAGTTATATTTCTGAACATCTGGGCAGTGTCCAAATGACTACCCAGATATACATATAAATAGAAGGGTATTATTTATATATCACTATAGTTGATAAAAAGGAAGGGTTTAATATTGATGAGTAACTTTCCTTTGTAAGCTTAATTTAATTGACTAGTTGATTTAAAAATACACGAATATGGAATAAACTTAGATTATCCAAGATAATTTTGGAAAAAGAAAAAAAATGACAAGTTTGGAGACTTACACATTACACACTCTTATTTCAAGATTTACTATAAAACTATAATAATAATCGAGTGTGGTATTATAGTACAGCTAAACATGTACCACAATGAAACAGAACTCAGAGTCCAGAAATTGTCAGTATATGGTGAAATGATTTTCAGCAAACCTTCCAGAGTAATTATATAGGAAAGGGGTAGTTTTTTTCATCAAATGGTTCTTGTACAACTTGATATCTGTATGAAATACAATGAACCTCAGCATATACAACACACAAAAAATTATTCAAAATGAATCATCAACCTAAAGCTAAAACTGTAAAGTTTTTAGGAAAAAAAACAGGAGAAAATCTTCACAACCTTGGGCAGGCAGCAATTTCTTACGTGGGATATCAAAAGCACAAAACAAACCAAAAATGATAAAACAGACTTCAAAAAATACAGTTGAAAAAGTAAAATCAAGCCAGACTGGGAAAAATTATTTGCAAACATATACCTGACAAAGATTTATATCCAAAGTATAAAGAACTTTTTAAAATTATGAAGGACTCTTACAACTCAATAAATTTTAAAAAAGTAACCCAATTAAATGGACAAGAATTTGAACCATTATGAAGGAACATATATAAATGACTAATAACCATGTGAAAAGACACTCTATATCATGCATCATGGGGAAATGGAAAATAAAACTACAATAAGATACCACTGCATACACATTAAAATAGATAAAATTTAAAATATGGAAAACACAAAATACATTGGGAAGATTGTTAAGCAGTAGGAGATCTTATTAATCTGGTGAGAATGTAAAAAGGTACGCTATTCTGGAGAACATTTTGAGAGTCTTATGCAGTAAACATAAACTTAGTGTACAATCCAGGGATTCCACCACTAGGTGTTAACCCAGAAATTGAAAACATATGTCCATACAAGGATGAACACAATCACGTTCATAGCAACTTTCTTCATAATAGTCACAAACTGGAAAGAATCCAAATGTCTTTCAACTGGTGAATCGATAAATGAATCTGGGTATATACACACTGAGGAATACTACTCAGCAATAAAATGGAAAGGACTGCTGATACATACATACATATATATTTATGTATATATATGAATCTCAGTATATATTCATCAGTTTAGATGAATCTCAGAAACATTGTAAGTTAAAGAAGTCAGGCACAAAATAGTATATACCATCTTATCCTATTTTCATAAAATCTAGAAAAGATCAAAGCCATGGTTTCCTGGAGTTTTGTGTGGAGGGGCGATTGTCTCCAGAGGTGTGAGAGAAGTTTTGGCGGTGATGAAAATGCTCTATATCTCATTTGTGATGTGGTTAAACAGGGGTACACATCTGAGAAAACTTTAGAACAGTATACTTAACCATAGGGGCATTTTATTGTAGGTATGTTCTACCTCAAGCAATTTGACTGAAAAAAAAAAACATAACAAACCAACAAAAAAGACACAGTGTATACTTTACCAATCAAATTGTTAAAGAAGGAAACCAGGAAATCTGACTTAACGAGGCACAACTCCCAATCCTCTCGACACTCCCTGAGCCAGTGAATGTTGCGAAGCACCCAGTAAAGCTGAATCTCCCTGATAGAAGCAAAAGCTTGAGAGCTGCAACAGATTTGACAGCATGATATAAGGCCTGGGACATTCCCTTATGGAAAGGCATTCAGCCTAACCACTTAGTAAACATCCTCTAATAGATTTTTAATAAAATCTGAGGAAGGAATAACCCATGCATTGTGATATAGAGTCCCACCTCTACACACACAGCCCTTTACCCTCAAAATATAGAAAAGGAAGTACATAAAAATACATCACCCAAACTTCAAACTGTGGTGTGGAGAGAAAGAAAGCTACTCTCAGATTTGCTTAGAAGGTAGTAAAAATTCACCTATATTTTACCAGAGCAAAGAGAAGTTCTAAACAGAGCTGGCTCAGCATAAGCAAGAAATGACAAACAACCATGCAAACTTAGGGTGAAAGGAAATTATATCACATTTCATATAAGGAGACAGAAAAAATCAACTCTAGAAGAAGATATAAATCAATTATACTGGAGAGAATTCCCACAAGTGTTTCACGCTGTAAGTTTATTTAATAAGAACATGAATTCAATTAAACAAGAGCTCAAATACAAGATGATAAAACAACACAATGAAATGAAAAGAGGGATAGCAGACTAAAGTTAATATATTTAAGACAAAAAAAATTAGTACTAAATAAGTTAGAAAAAACAGGAAGCAGAAGAGCATTTCTGAAAAATTATGGGAAAATGCTTGAGAAAAATCCCAAATAGATTAGAAAAAAGTTTGTAGACATAAGATAAAATGTCCTTGAAATGAAAAAAAAGAAGTGAATATATGTACTGAAAGAACACTTGGTGTTTCAGGAGAATTTGATTCATATGCTCAACACTGAAATATGTTCAATTTAACTTATGAATTCTCCAGGTAGAGGAAGAATGAGCCCATTCATCCAAAGACATCTCCAAAGGGGAAAAAAACCCTATGACCCCAAAATATTATATCCAGCCAAATGCTGCCCAAATATAAATGCAGAAATTTTCAAACATAAAAAGAACTCAGGGCATAAAGCACATGGAAGCCCTTCTTGATTAAGCAACTTGAGGACAAAACCCTGAGGAATCAAATTAAAGAACTCAGAAATGCAGAAATCATATAAAGATTAGGGATTATCACTGAATCTATAAAAGTTGCATTAAATATTGTGGAAATTATGTTTTAGAATTAAATGTGAAAACTAAAAATCTTGAGAATACAAAAATTCTAATATAAATAATAAATATTTGGAGGTACAAAAGGGAGTTTGGGAGAAAATGTGAAAGTGTGAATGTCCTCAATCTTTATGATCTAAAACTGAAACATGTTTTCAAAAAAATGTGTTAATATCTTTTATGATCTATTTTCTCAACATTTGAGAGCTCCTTTATACAATATTATCTCTTGTAGTTAAAAACAATAGCAGTGCTGGGCTTCCCTGGTGGCGCAGTGGTTGAGAGTCCGCCTGCCGATGCAGAGGACACAGGTTCGTGTCCCGGTGCGGGAAGATCCCACGTGCCATGGAGCGGCTGGGCCCGTGAGCCATGGCCGCTGAGCCTGCACGTCCGGAGCCTGTGCTCCGCAACGGGAGAGGCCACAACAGTGAGAGGCCCTTGTACTGCAAAAAAAAAAAAAAAAAAAAAATAGAAATGCTTATTTGTTCAACAATTATTCAATTTTGATTTAGTTTCTTTTTCTTCTGATAAATTAAAACAAAATTAAATTTTAATATTTTTGCTTAAAGCAGTGCACAAATTATAATCTTTCTAATGCTACTCTATTCATCTTCATATCAATACCTACATAGAAAAATGTCTGTAATGACATTCCATTAATGTTAGTGTTGCTTATTTCTAGCAGAATTTGGGGTGATTGCTTTCGTCCTCTTTTTTTTAAAATTTATTTATTTTTGGCTGCGTTGGGTCTTTGCTGTGCGTGGGCTTTCTCTAGTTGCGGCGAGTGAGGGCTACTCTTCATTGAGGTGCACGGGCTTCTCACTGCGGTGGCTTCTGTTGTTGTGGAGCACGGGCTCTAGGAGCACGGGCTTCAGTAGTTGTGGCATGCAGGCTCACTAGTTGTGGCTCGCGGGCTCTAGAGCACTGGCTCAGTAGTTGTGGTGCACGGGCTTAGTTGCTCCGCGGCATGTGGGATCTTCCTGGACCAGGGCTCGAACCCATGTCCCCTGCCCTGGCAGGGGGATCCTCAATCGCTGTGCCACCAGGGAAGCCCTGTCCTCTTTTTTAAAACCTTTTTCTGCATTACCTAAGCTCTTTATCATAAAGCCTGCGTGACTTTTACACCTTATCAACATAAAGTAATTTTTTTCCTGCAAAGAAAAATACAAACACCTCTCTTGATTTTGTTTTTAAGAAATAGAACAAATAAGGCAGGAACTTTCCATCACATAAACCTCACTGAAACCACACAGACAGTGGTGATATATGGTGCAGCAGAGAATACAAATTTATCTGACCTCATTGTCTACTCTGTTATCTGATCTTTGGGAGTTTTTTGTTTTTCCTTAAGCCTTGCCAGATCTGTAGGAGGCAGAGAAAAACTGCATCCCCCAAAACAGACAAATCCTGAGACAGGATGTACTTGTCTCTATCTTTCCACCAATGCATCCTTTAATCCTAGAATTGCTACAGAATGTTTAAAAAAAAACTGGACACCTAAATAGTCCTTACATTAAAAGCAAAAATAAGAGATTCTAGGTTATATGTTATATATATTCCTGTTTAGTATTGTGTCCTAAAACCAAATTCGTGGTATTCTTATAAGCAAAACAGAAAAAAAGCACTCAAACCATTTCTCTCTTTCTGATCTTTTCACCAGAACCTTGTTGGTTTGGCCTTTAATGATTATTATGTCATTGTGATGATGAACTAGACTTGAAAGTTTGATTTAAAGTCCAAACATGTATTTTATAACAGAGGCTCTTTTTCACTCATATTTTTGAAGAATAACTATATTTAACCATGTAGTTAAATGGTTTTATGTGGGCAATGACATCTCAAAACTGGCCTTGTTCTTTGAAGCAACCCTCCCTGTCTTTCGAAGTGATGAAAACCCCAACTTCAATATTTCCTGAAGGAGACCAAACGTGCGGACACTGACAGAGCTCGTTGGGACACAGGAGCTGAGTGTTTCAGAGGCTTCATGCAAGTTGAACACAAAAGAAAATAACTGGACCACAGAACATGTTTCATTCGTCTTGTAAATACACAGTTTTGAATGTTCATCCAACATTCACTCCAACATTCTCTTGATTAGGAAAAGTTTCTAGTCAATATGTTAAAAATATTCTAAAGGGAAAAAAAAACTATTAAGTCTTAGTAAGAAACAATATAATCTCAATATTTTAAAGACAAGACTACACCTTATTGTTTTTAGAATGATTTTTATGTGTTGTTTTGATTATTGATATTTTTATTTACTTATTTGCAATGTAGTTATTGATTGTGAACAGAAAGGCACATATATCATCAACCACAATACAAACCCTAGCTCCCCCATTTAGTATGTACTCTATGAGGTTGAACAGATTTTTAATCTCTTAGCTTCCATTTCCTTCTCTAAACTGGGATTGCAAATACTGCTCTACCTATTGGAATTGTGTGAAAATAAATTAAATGAAATCATGTATGTGAAAATACTTTATAACCTACAACCTAATTTACACCAGCATTTTGTTATTTGTATTTTAGTAGATACAGACTTATTGTCTAGTGGTCATTGGGTTGTCTGGATAAGAACTCAGCAGAACATATCTATGAATAGCAGGTTTAATTTAAAAAGAAGAGTGTTTTTAGTTCCTAATTTATAATCCCCATAAAATTTTGGAACAAAAAGGAGACCGGGGCCTCCCTGGTGGCGCAGTGGTTGAGAGTCCGCCTGCCGATGCAGGGGATACGGGTTCGTGCCCTGGTCTGGGAGGATCCCATATGCCGCGGAGCGGCTGGGCCCGTGAGCCATGGCCGCTGAGCCTGTGCGTCCGGAGCCTGTGCTCCGCAACGGGAGAGGCCACAACAGTGAGAGGCCCGCGTACAGCAAAAAAAAAAAAAAAAAAAAGGAGACCGTAAGTATATCCTCCTTCAGATCTGCATTTTACCACATCCTCATTAAGAGTTTATTTAACCTCTGCTTAAATACACCCCCTCAAAAATCTATGTGTATCTTTTGCCTAATTACACCAGTCCTTTTCATTTTGAAAAATCCTAATCATTAGAAAATTCGTCCTTACATTAAGATAAAATCTACACTTCAAAATTTCTACCAGCCACCCTAATTCTCCTTTGTGGCACTAAGAATGGATAAAATCCTTTTATTTTGCATCAACCTTAATATTAATAATATTAATTAATTAATAATAATTCTCAATTTCTTCTTCAAACATGTTTCCCTGCACCATTCACATATCATTACTTTCCCTTTACTCTTCTCTTTCCCTCACCATCTCCCAGAGATGCAATCAATCAACAAGTCCAGAGAGTGCTACCTTCAAAAGCTAACCTGATTGGAACCATTTCTCATAAACACTATTGGCACCATCCTGGTCCAAGGCACCCTCAGCTCTCAACTGGACAATCACAAGTCTCCAGGTAGATATTATTCTTTCCAATCTTGCCCTCCTAGAGTCCTTTCTCAACACAGTAGCTAAATTAACATTCTTAATACCCTATACCCTATAATAGCTTCTCTTCGCACTTAAAACCCAAAGTCCTTATGTTGCCTAAAAAGTTCTACACTATATGGTCCCACTTGCTCTTAGACCTCCTCACCTACTCTGCCAAATTTCACTCTGCTTCAGCCATACTCACCTTCTTGCTGTTCTTTGAACATGCTAGCCTCATACCCACCATCCATTATACTGGCTTTTCTCCCTGAAGAGTATACTTCCATATCTTTCCTTGGCTGGCTCCTGATCACTGAGGTCTCTGCTCAAACATCACCTCCTGCTATGATCTGAATATTTGTGTTCCGCCACCCCCTGAAATTCACATGTTGAAATCTTAATGTCCAGGGTGACATTATTAGGAGGTGGGGCCTTTGGGAGGTTCTGTCCTCATAAATGGGATTAGTGCCCTTATAGAAGCAGCTTGAGAAAGCTCCCTTGACCCTCTGCCACATGAGGTCACTGTGAGAAGATGGCTGTCTGTGAGGAAATGGGTCCTCACCAGATGTTGAATCTGCCAGAATCTTGATCTTGGACTTCTCAGGCTCCAGAACAGTGACAGGTAAATTTTCTGTTGTTTATAAGCTACCCTATCTATGGCAGTAATAAGAGTCCAAATGGACTAAGACACCTCCCGAGAAAAGCTCTCACCACCCTACTGAGAACAACTATACACTTCCTTCACTGTCTTGATTATTTTCATAGCATCTTTTAATATCTGAAATTTTATATTATGTTGTTTATTTGCTTATTACCTCCTCCCCACTCTAGCACACAATCTCAAGGGAGCAGGAATAATATTTCTCTTGTTTATAATTTTATCCTAAGTCATTTCTATTATATGCAATTGTGCAGAAAGAGTTAACATAGAAGGTCTGAGACGGCCATCCTTAGGAACACCTGCTTGGAAGGCTGACCTTTGGCTGGCATCAGGGAACTTAAATAGCAAACAATTTCCTATAGGACATAAAACTTTCTCCAAATGATAAGAGTAATTTACTGTACCTAGACTGTCTGTACAAATGATGCTGTTTATGTTGAACACTTGCTTTCCTTCTGAGAATCTGGAATTTTGGTATTTTCTAAGCAGAGGGCACCTATGTGACCAGCCCCAAGTAGAAACTCTCAGCACTGAGTCTCTAATGAGCTTCTCCAGTTGACAACACTTCATATACGTTGTCATAATTTGACGTGAGTGGAATTAAGCACACTCTGTGTGACTCCACTAGGAGAGGTCTCTTGGAAGCTTGCACTTGGTTTACTGTGTGGACTTTACCTCATGTGCCTTTTCCTTTTGTTCATTTTTCTTTATATTCTTTCACTGTAATAAATATTAGTCATGAGTACAACTATAAGCTGAATCCTTTAGGTCTTCCTAGAAAACTACTGAAGCTAAGAGTAGTCTCAAGGACCCTGGACATAACAAGCAAGAAGGTCCCTTGGACTCCCCAATTGAAAATAATCAAATAGAACAGCACATTAAGGAATCCCATAACATGGTGATGAATCTAGTATGAAAATAAAGCCCATCCTTACCCCTACCATGAAATCCATTTACTACTTACGTGACTGGCCTGTAGATCTCCTTAACACCAATGAACTGAAGTTGTTCCATAATGTCTGGGATACTTGCACATCGAGTAAGATTAATTCGTGGGTAATAAAGAAGGTATGAGAGACACATTTCATTCCTGGTGCTTAATCCTCCCTGAAAATGGAGATACTTTATTTAGAAAAGTATATGTTCCACCAACTCTGATACTTATAGCACACAAGCTGCAAACGTTATGCAGTTTCTTTCCATATTGAAATGACCTTAAAGCTGAAAAATAATCACTTAAAGGCCAATTTGGTTTTTCAAAAGATAGTGGCACATTTAAAAATTAATAAAGTTATTTCCATCTCTTTAAAAGCTGCCTTTCTTAAATAACTTAATAATCTCCTCAAAGTTCAGTGTATGTGATGTAAACTTCTCACCACAGTGAACATTTCAGAGGATGTTCAGTAACAAGATACCAATCGGTCAGTTTGATGGAATCTTTGCCTGATTGCACTGAGTTTTCCATAATCTTGCTGTCATGTATATAAACATCAGCAGCTGCATACCACAGGGGAGGCACAGTTCACAGTTTGAATCTAAGTAGTAAATTATGTACTAATTAAAAAAGAACAGCATCTGGAGTTGCTACAACAATGTCCAATTTTCAACCAAAAGTTATTAAACATGAAAAGAAACAGGAAACTATGATCTGTATTCAGGACAAAAAGTTAGTAGAAATAAATTGTGAGAGGACATGGATGTTGGATTTAGCAAAGACTTAAAAACAGACATAAATATATTTAAAGAGCTAAAGAAAGATGTTCAAATAATTAATGGTAAATATGTTAAAAATGAGTGAACAGGGCTTCCCTAGTGGCACAGTGGTTGAGAGTCCGCCTGCCGATGCAGGGGACCTGGGTTCGTGCCCCGGTCCAGGAAGATCCCACATGCCACAGAGCAGCTAGGCCCATGAGCCATGGCCGCTGAGCCTGCACGTCTGGAGCCTGTGCTCCGCAACGGGAGAGGCCATAACAGTGAGAGGCCCGCATACCGCAAAAAAAAAAAAAAAAAAAAAAAAAGAGTGAACAAATAAGGAATAACATCAGACAAAGGAAAACATTAGAAAAAAGAACTGCATAGAAATTCTAGAGTTGAAAGGTACTATATCTAAATTAAAAATTCACAGGATGAGCTTGAGAGCAACTTGACATGGCAGAGGAAGGAAGCCGTGAACTTGAAGATCAATCCATAGCAATTTCCCAACCCAAAGAACAGAGAAAAAAAGACTAAAGAAAGTGAAAACACCTCAGAGATCTGTAGGATAATGTTAAATGTTCCATGTATGTAATTTGAATTCCAGAATGAGAGGGAAGAGAAAAAAAGAATAGAAAAACATATTTGAAAAAAATGGTGGAAATCCTCCCAAATTTAGTGAAAAACATTAACTTACAGACCCAAGAAGCTCAATAAATGCCAAAGATAATTATGAAGACAACCATACCTAGACACATCATAGTCATATTGCTAAAAGCCAAAGACAAAGAGAAAATCTTGAAAGCGGCAAAGAAAAACAATACATTGCATACAGGGGAACAGTAATACAGTGAACAACCAACATTTCATCATAAATGATGGAAGTAACAAAACGATATTGGAATCACATTTTCAAGTGCTCCAGGGAAAAAGAAATTAACCAAGAATTCTGTATCCAGCAAATCATCTATCTTTCAAAAGTGAAGGTGAAAAACATAGTAGTGTTGTTCATAGTTATACATTAACATAGTGGTTAATATGCAATGATTTTACAAATTGCAAAACAGAATGCTTTGCACTTGATGCAGGATTGGGCAAAAGGAGAAGCTGATCTGCAAATGAGGTGCAGCTGACACCTCAGTAAATATATTTAATCTGTCCTTGAGCTGGGATGGCTATTCAGAGTTATACCAAATTGTAGGAAGGGAATTGGGCTTTTGTATTCTCACATCAACCAGTCATTGGCTGCTGGCTGCCCCACTGAAGAGAGTATAACTTTAAGTGGGTCATTCCTTGACACCAATGGCAATGTCCAGTGAGGGACACACTTCTGCTATTTTTCTATTGTATGTTTGTCTTATGTTATGGATTTATAGAATTTATTTTATATGCTGGATACTAATGCTTTATGTATTGCAATTTTTTTCAGTTTAGAACTTATCTTTTCACTTAATAGTGTTTTTTGGGTAACCAAAAGTGTTAAGGTAATCAAATTCATCAATATTCTAATTTATAGTTTGCACTTTTTATGTTCTGTTTAATAAGTTCTTACCCCAAAGTACTAAAGTTATATTTATATATATTTTTCCTAATGGTTTTAATATTTTGTTTTTCACATTTTAATGTTTAATCTACCTGGAAATGATTTTTTTGTGTATTGCGGGAGATAAAGATGTAATTTTATTTTTGTCATCTGGATACCCAACTGTGCCAGTAATTCTTTAATGGAAAAGTCCATCCTTTGCCATTTATCTGAATGCCATTTCTATCTTAAACCAAGTTTCCATATAGGGGGTTTGTAGGTCTGTTTCCAAGATCCCTATTCTGCTCCACTCTTCCAACTCTGGACCCAAACCACACTATTAATCACCATAGCTTTAAAATAAGTCATCAAATCTAGTAGCTTGTTTCCCATCTTGTTCTTTTTAGTGGTGTCTTGCCAATTCTTAACCCTTTGCTCTTTTATGTAGATTTTACAATCAATTTGCTCCGTGTAAAAGCTAAAACTGTAACATTTTTAGAAAAAAATTTTTTTAAAAATAGGAGAAAACCTTTGGCTAGGTGAAGATTTCTTCGTTAGACACCAAAACCCCAAATCATAAAATCTCTCTGATCTTTCTTTACTGGAATTATATCAAATTTATAAACCAATTTAAAAAGAAAGAGTATCTTTGTTTCACTGAGCTTTTCTATCCATGAACACAGTATCTCTTAATTTCTTTAGGTGATCTTTAATGTCTTGCATAATGACTAATAATTTTCTCCATAGAGATCAAACACATCTAATGTTATTTTATTTCTATAGGATTTATAGCCTTAAATTGAATTTTCTTGAGATAATTTATTGTACACTAAAATACAATTAACTTTAGATTTATCAGTTTGGGGGAGGTTCTGATGTGGAAAATTACAATATCTGTAAATAATGTGTTTTACTTCTTCGCTTCTTCCTTTCTGATCTTTATATCTCATTTTTTTCTTTTCTACTACGATATTGAATAAAACCAGTGATAATAAACATCCTTGTCTTCTTCCTGACTTTAAAGAATTACTTCTAGTATTTCACTTAGTTTGATATTTGCTATAGATTTTTCACAGCTAATCTTTATCTGGTTAAGGCAATTCTCTCCTATTCCTAGTTTGCTAAATGTCCTTTATTCCCCCCATGACTGACAAATTTTATGAATGCTTTTTCTGCCCCTATTGAAGTGATCATAAGTCTTTTTCCTTCGATCTCTTAATGTATAATGGCATTAGTGTATTTTCTAATTTGAACCAATTTTACATTCCTTAGTTAAGCCCAAATCAGTCCTAATGTTACATTTTTATATAACGCTGGATTTGGTTTGTCAATACTTTGTCAAAGTTACTTCCCTCTGGTGCATGTTGTGGACCTTTCTCATATTGCTCATATCAAGTTTCAGTATTAAGCTTATGCTAACTTCATAAAATGAGTTGGTAGAAGGTGTTCCCCCTTTTTTTGTGCTCCCTGGAAGAGACCGAGGAAGGCATGAGTGATTTATTTCTTGAATGTTTGGCAGAACTCCCCAGTAAATCTGTTGGGACCAGATTTCTCTTTGGGTCAGAAGCACTAAGGTCATGGAATTTATTCTTCCTTTTGAAGTCTTGATTCATCTAAGTCCAGATTCACACGCGTGGTCATTAAAGACCACAGGTCTTTATTAATAATATTTGGTGAGGAAAAACTGAAAGACTAAGGATAGCTTTTCATGAAAGGGTCACTAAATTATACTGCAAATATTACCAAAGTATCATTAGTTAATCTTATAAAATGCTAAAACAGCTCTGATTTTACTTTTATGATGATTCACGTTCAAGATATTCAGGAATTTTGCTTCCAAATGTGAATGCTTTTCACTTTTTTCTCTTCTAAAATCAAAGTTTATTCCTCCTCCTCCACAAATAAATTTTAATAATAATAAAATTCTTCTTACCCAAGTCATCCGGGCTCTATCTTTTGTGTTGTAGCGACACTCAGTAATTAGATTATCTCCCTAAAACATAAAAGTAGAAGCTTTCATATTGGAGTTTCATGTTGTTCTATTTATCTAATACATTTGTAGACCAACAGTTTAATTTGCTATATGAATGTATGCATTAAGTAATTTGATTCATAAGAAGACCTTTGATCTATTAAATTCT
Source organism: Mesoplodon mirus (assembly GCF_964341445.2). Classification (NCBI taxonomy): domain Eukaryota; kingdom Metazoa; phylum Chordata; class Mammalia; order Artiodactyla; family Ziphiidae; genus Mesoplodon; species Mesoplodon mirus. The sequence continues at coordinate 30,651,334 of NC_138986.1, read as the reverse complement.
AGGTTTGCTAGTATCATAAGCAAGCAAACAAACAAATAAGGCTCTCTTTGTTCAGGCCAGACTCCACCATGTTCTAGCTGCATGACCTTAGGTAAGGAAATGACTCAACTGGGCACAATTTGTTCACCTAAAAAATAATGATAAAAATGGCACTTATCTTGCACAGCTGTTGGGAGGAGATTACATGACAGAGCACACACTTAGCTCTTAGTACAGACTAAACACTTCATAAATGTTAGCCACAGATACTAGTTATTGTGATTATCTCCTCATTTACATTATTTTCTTTAAAGGTCTTTAGGTATTCATTTTCTTAAAACAGGTTTATGAGGCAAATTACTAGTAATTTATTTTTCCCATACTTTCCAACCTTTTGAACAGTTCTGCACATAATGAAAATAATTTTTTATGGCTCCCCAGTCAAGTAAGTGGACAGGCTATTCATCAGAGGGAGTGAGCTCTGGGTAATGGCCCCCAGATTTGTCCTCCCTGCCTAGATATTCAGAGAGCCCAGAGATCAGTATCTCAACATATTTATACCCTACTTATGGCACACCAGTTTTGTGTCACAGGGAGTTCTGAGATAACCCAGTGAAACTGGTTGACGAGTCCCAAGACAAGACAACACCATACAATGGAGGGTAGTCCTTAAGGATCTTGAGATCACTGTTTCTCAAATTTCATCTTCCTACTCTCAGGGTGTATCAGGGAATTTCTGCATGTAGAAAAGATACTGCTATTACTCTCACTTCATAACTTGTATAAGTATCTGACTTTTAAGAAGAGAATAAGGGTAGGAATTTATATAACTATTGAGCTTGATGGCCATTAAATAAAAATTTTGACAAAATGAAGCATCATAAAATTTTTTAAATTCTTCATTATTATAAAACATAAAATTCTCTTCTGTGTCCTTCCACTAGAACCCCAAGTACTGTTGCAAGCTGGATTACACACAATAGAATAATTAGCTATGTCTAAATATCTTTGTCAAATGAAAGAATTACCTTATATTCACGTTTACTGAAATAAAACTTCCAAAAACTATCTTATGGTGAAAGCAAACTTCTGATCTTACCATTACCTGAACTGCAAGCCAAAGGATTGTTAACTGGGGAGTCAAGTAAAAAAAAAAAAATTAAAAAAATTAAAAAAAAATAAAGATGCTTACAGCACAAAACCCAAGTTTTTATTTTCTTTTTAAATCAACAACTTGAGTTGCCCCTGGGAATAGTAAGAAAAATGAGTTTCAGTTTGGGAAAACAGATCAAACACATTCCATGTGGCTTGTGCAACAGCCATGGTGGGTGGCTTTGAGGATATGGATGAGCGATTTATTTCACCAATAGAAACCTGGCTAATTCTCAGCAGACCTATGTCTCAGGACTTTGATGACATTCAGTGAAAAAGAACAAAACAATCATACTGGTAAAATTGTTCGTTCTTCCTTTAGGTACTGAAACTCCTGGAAATTGAAGTCAAAATCATCATCATAAGCGAGTAATCCCATTTCCTCCCCTTTGCGAAAATGACGCAGCCTGATGCCTCTGCCTGCCAGGTGAGCGTGGAGCAGAACAGCAAACACGTGGATGCCACTTGGCTTTTCAACTTCCAAAGCCTACAGGGGACACAGGGGAGGCCTGATTAGCCCAAATAAGCTCAGACAGTTTACCTTAAAACAGACTTGTAGAGACAACTGAGAAGAACAACTTACACAATTTAAGTGAATGCATGAGCTGCCAGACATTTTGAATTTGGATTTTTCCTTACTTATACCTAGCAGTGTTATCTTTGTGAAGCAATACTGGCTGGGGGAAAAGAAAAGGAACTAATGCTTGCTGAGGACCAACTGGACCACTTCTAAATATTATCTTTCTTTTTTCTTCTTTTAGTAGGTAAGAAAGCAGTCAGAGCTCCTGGCAAAAAGATTCCAGTATGTTGGTAGCTTGCACATTGAAACTCTTAAAAGGAGAATCTATTCCCACTTTTCCAGATAAGAAAACTGAACTGGGAGAGTGAAATTAAATGCAATGCTCATGGTCCTACAGCTAGTGGTTGATGTCATGGTAATTTAATTCATGGTGTAAATGGCTTAAATAACTCAGAAGAGCACAATCTTTCCACTCCACCAGTCTGCCATACTGTTCACAACCACAATATCCTATAATTCATAAAGAATACTATCCATGTTGAAATACTTTAATTCAAGAAAAAAGAACTATAAGTGGAAGCAGACATTATGAAATACTTATATATGGTTTTCTCTTATCCAATATGTATTTTTATATTAGTTATTCTTGCTCTTTGGTTAAAGAAGGGAAGGCAACTATAAATCAGAGAAAATGAGAAAAAAATGAAAATGAATCATGGAAAACAAATATGGATAAAAGATAAAGTTGAGAAAGGAAAAGGGGACTATACAAACAAAGGTCGAAACTGTAAAAGAGAAAGTGAAGTATCCACTATGAAACAATCAAAGGAGGGGAAAGGAAGGAAAACACCCTGAAAATTATTCCTGTCTTTAGAATTCTACACCTGTAGTCTTCAAGATTTAAAAAAGCAATAAAGGTCTTGCTAAAATTGTAAATAATTGTTTTACAGCATGACAACAAGAAAAAGATTAATAATAAACTAACTTGGAATTTTCCAAACATAGTTTCTAAGAGCATAGATTAATCTGGAAACAGCAGCTCATAGACTCAGACATAGCATACCTCTTCCAGGCATTCCAGGGTGCAGTGACCCTCAGACCGGAAATCAGGCAGGCCTGGAGGGATTGTGTGGAAGAGGCTTACCCAGAGGCCAGCCTCAATCACCCCAGCGTCGTATTTCCTTATATCTGTCGTGTGAAATAACCTCAATCCAGAATTATCTATCAAGCCTGGAACGAGCATTTAAACAAGAAAAATTAAAAGTGAGTTTAAGTTCTTAAAAAAGAAAAAGTTTTCCAGATTCAGTTGAAATGGGTTCATTGGCTTTTCTTAAAAATCTCACAAGGCGGGGCTTCACTGGTGGCACAGTGGTTGGGAGTCCGCCTGCCGATGCAGGGGACGCGGGTTCGTGTCCCGGTCTGGGAGGATCCCACGTGCCGCGGAGCAGCTGGGCCCGTGAGCCATGGCCGCTGGGCCTGCGCGTCCGGAGCCTGTGCTCCGCAACGGGAGAGGCCACAGCGGTGAGAGGCCCGCGTACCGGAAAAAAAAAAAAAAAAAAAAAAAAAGAATCTCACAAGGGAAAGGAGTACAAGCAAAGATTAACGGACGGCATCATTCAGCTTCACAAAGAGGAATTATAAGATGAGTCGCCATATGGTCTGCAACCACTCTTGACTTACACAGCATACCATAGGAGACACGTTTGTGTTGACTAGCTGATATATTCCACAATTACCTAACATGAAGACAGAACGAAAATTCTAAAGTCATTCATTAGAATATAGAATAACTCAACAGGAGTTTCATTTTATATTGTTTTGAGGTGAAGTTCAGTAACATTTACATAGAGGTGAAAACCCCTTGGTCTAGAAACCACCTGGTGATGGAGAAAAGTATTAATGGTCAACTTTCTTTATAGTTTATTACCAGTCTTTTAATAATTCATCAGTCGTTTGATCAACAAACAGTTATTAAGAATCTATCATGTGAACAGCACAACAACAGGAACAGTGGGGAGGAAAGATGAATAAGACACATCTCTTGCTGTGACATAAGTTATCAAAAGGATGGACAGTATGAGCCCCAACACTTCATAAATCTGTTCCACTATAAAATTAATTGCTTCTTCTCTGCAGTGGTGACTTACCTACCTGTGACTACCGAACTGACCTTTGGATCAAGTAACATATATATAATTTTGTATTAATTGTTGTGATTATTTTATTGTTTCTCTCTTCCCCTATACTATAATGTCCATGAGGGTGGGGACATTATGTTGTTAAACACAGATCCAGCACATCATTGGTGATCACTATTTGCTGAAAAATTGCACGAATCAGTGTAAAATAATAACTTTAAGTTTCTTCTGTTGATAATTTCATATTAAATCCTTCCATTTGTTGGCTTTGGAATATTACATAGTAAATGCAGGTGTAAATACTTACCTCTCTTCATTTCAACATCATATTACACAGTGTCACTGCATAAATATTTTTGAGTATATTTATGGTTTGCCTATCACACAGCAAAGTGCTTAATATTTTCTAGTGTGATGAATGATAGTTTTTTATATATGCTTTTAGAAAGAAAATATTTTGTAAGCATCATGTATTTGGGACTAATATACATCATAAAGGAAAAAGGCTATTATTCTACTTCCTGGTAAGTAATATGCAAATTGCTTTTTAAAATTAGTGATCACATGCGCCCATTTGCCTGGTTCATCGCTGGTTAATGACTGTTGTCCCAGAGTAACTATTAATAGTGCCCTTTTTCATTCTAATAAAAGTATCCTAATTGGATGACAAATGTATAGGTTAATTCTTTCTACCACTGGATGCTATTTTATTTTAAGTATGTTTAACTCTGTTAAAATAAAAAGTTACAAAACTTTTAAAATCATAGGTAGAATGTATAAAGAATACACTCACCTTCCTTATATGTTGGATTGTCGTAATGGACTTCCAGGAGCACATAATGAGGGTCTAACGGAGTGCCGAGGGATAATCCAACATGAGGTGGGTAGGAAAAACCCTAAACAAGCAAAATTCTGTAACATACTGTCCTGTGAAAGTCCCTCAGAGCTCTGTTCCACCCAAAAGCCAGCCATTCTCAACGATATTTCAACGTTTTTCAACTCCATTAATCTATAGTTGATCAAATAAAATGGCTTAAGGAAAGAATTACTTCCTATGGAAAGAAAAATAAACCACCCTCATATCAAAAATACTATATAGGGCCTCCCTGGTGGCACAGTGGTTAGGAATCCGCCTGCTAATGCAGTGGACATGGGTTCGAGCCCTGGTCCGGGAAGATCCCACATGCCACGGAGCAACTAAGCCCGTGCACCACAACTACTGAGCCTGCGCTCTAGAGCCTGTAAGCCACAACTACTGAGCCCACATGCCACAACTAATGAAGCCCGTGCACCTAGAGCCCATGCTCCATGACAAGAGAAGCTACCACGGTGAGAAAGCCCGTGCACCGCGATGAAGAGTAGCCCCCTGCTCGCAGCAACCAGAGAAAGCCCACGCACAGCAATGAAGACCCAACGCAGCCAAAAATAAATAAATACATTAAAAAAAATAGTATATAGAGTTTTACAAGTAAGTGTTAGACTCGTAGGGGGAAAAATGATCAATTAACTTCGTTACATCTCAGTAATCATTGGCCCACCTCTCCACCAATGGCCCACGCAAAAATGACAGTCTCGCACATGAGGAAGGCATCAGGCATGTTAGGGTGGTAGCACTCGTGGCCGTGGTCCAGGACGCTGTCGCTGAAGTTGCTGCTGCACTGATAGAGCAGGATGTGATGGACCAGACTCTCGTGGCCTCTCTGTATCACGGGCTTAACCTAAGGAAGCACAGGTGAGAGGGAGGATGCAATGAGTAAAAACACCCTACAACACCCTACGATAAGCATGAAACTAGCATAAATGATTATTAGTTTTTCAAAGGAATAGTTTTCTCAACTATGGTAACAGCTATGTGGCTGAAGCACAATTTGTTCTGGAGATGATGACAGTGATGATGATGATGGTGCTGATAGTGATGACAGTGGCAAAGACAATGGCAACAGCAAAGATTCGATAACCGTTTACTCCTCCAAGAATCCTAGGACTTTACTAATCTGTTGTTTGCTTTTTTAACTCACTGTTGTTTCCCTTAACATTCTGCATAGCAGCTGTTTCAAAACTTGCTTGCTCTCTTCCAGGTTTTACTTTGCCCTGGCACTCTCTGTCTCTCTCTGTCTCTCTCTCCATCTCTCTGTCTCTGTCTCTCTGTCTCTCTCTTTTTCACATAGAAAAAAAAAATCACATAGGCATAAACGCCTACAGTCTCCCTCTCTACCACCTCAAAATGTTATCTTTACCCATCCCTACTGGCAGTAATAGATCATGTATCACCTATCTATCTATCTTTCTATCATCTATCATCTATCTATATGGTACAGAGCATAGTGCTAGGCACAAAGGAGGGCTCAATAAAGGATATTTTTATTTTAGTGATTAAAATCAAACTCTAACAAGAATCTTACCATTAGAACTTAGGAGAGAAAAAGTCATTGTAGCGATGCACTCCCGTGACACTGCTCAAATTAGAAGAAGGAAACTGGTAAAAATAGAATGAGTGGTAAAGTTGGTCCTGAAAGCGTGATTTAGGTGACTATGCTCCTTCCATTGTCCCTTCTGTAAGTTCCCTTCAGAACATTGTCCAGGAACCCAGAATGAGCTAAGCACATCCTAACAACCCAAGGAGCCTTATATCCAGAGGAAGTGGATGAGCCCTGTACTTAGCTTAGCTGGGCTACAGGTGTTGCCATTAGTTACAGGGTTCTTTGAACCTTTTGCTCAACTGCCAAAGAAGGCCTGGTGTGTTCCTAAATTTCCAAGAGTTTAGCTGTCTTAGAGCTCATCCACATTTGTGCTTTTAGCCCTAACTACTCAAATGCAAACAATTCATTTTAAAATCCTTGCTTTAGACAGTCATAAAGATGAAGTGTTTTCAGCTATTTTCTCCTAAGTCTCTCCATTTTGATTTTCTAGTTTTCTTTATATATATATATGTTTATATATATATATGTATATATATATATAAACATATATATATATATATATATATATATATATATATATATATATATATGAAAATCTAAGCAGCCAAAGAGAGAAGCAGTAGGCAGTGAGCAGAGCTCTGAGTGGGCAGCCAGAGTTTCAAGTTTTTAAATCCAGCTTTTCTTTTGTGTTGCATAGAGTCCTGCCACACCTAACCCACACGTACATTTTTAACATCACATTCACAGAAAATGACATGGTTGCACATGGTTGTGTTTGCACTTGCCTCATCTCTAGAAGATCGTGTGCCCTGAAGACAGAAACTATTTTCTATTTTGCTTGAAAATGACAGTTATTGTTCAAGCATGATTGCATAATATATAACAAGTACACAGGACAGCCCAGGATTTCTACGAGATTGTAGTTTCCACATTTAGTTTGAGCTTTTTTGCAAGTACTTATTTGGGCACCTCAGTACTCCAAGGGGGACAGGAAACTGCTAATATGTCCATAGTAAAATATTCAGGCACACGTGAGATTTTTGCTATGTGCCTTCTAAGTTCAGGCAGAACCTGTAGGTTGTACCGAGCTCTACAAGGTAGGTCCTGGATAGGAGCCCTTAGGGCAAATGAGGGTTGGCTGTTGCCAAGGCAGCTACATAAACTAGAGGCCTTCATAATGGCACAGCAAGAGGGCGCTAAGAGAGGGTGGGGGCAGAGTATGTGAGGCTGGGTGGTGCCTGTCTTAGAGGAGCTTCCAATAAACTTCTTTAAAAAATCTCTTTAAGAACAAGTGCCTTTTGTATGTATAAAGGAAGTGCTGAAGCCAACACCAAGTTGTCAAGCTAACAATGCATTCTAGGAACAATAATAGTAACATCTGTCTTTTATTTAGCACCTACTAACTACCAGCCACTATTGAGTCATTTCACATATTTCATTTGCTATTTATAACAAATCTATAAGGTAAATGTTATTGTCTCCATTGTAGAGATGAGAAAACTAAGACTCAGAGGTTTAGGCAGCAAGTTCAAAGTACCATGGCTAGGAAGTGGTGGATGGGGATTTGAAACTAGGCTGGTCTGACCCCAAGGTCAGTATTCTTCTGCTGCAACTCGTTGTTGAAGGAAGATATGTTGGAGACGCACCAATGACCTTGGAGGTTGCTCCCAGTGAGCGGGCAGATGAAGGGTTTCACATAAGGCAACTTGCCGACAACTGTCAGGCAGATGTCAATGCCAGGAGGTGCTTTCAGAGCCACTGTGAAAATCCCCATGCAATACTGCCCTCAGGGGAGCAGTGCCAGACTGGGAGGGAGCGCCATGCCTGGGGAGTCTCCTGCCCTCCTTGAGACCCAGTCCAAGTACCCTTAGCCTCTAGGGAGAGGAGACAGACTGTGACCTTTAACTGTGCTCTCTCCTAAGGAGAGCAAATAACAAGGTCTCTCCTCGAAGCTCAGTGAAGGCTTTAAGGAGAATTAAATTGCAACCCAAGCCCCAGGTTACAAATGGATAGTACAGCCTAGAAAAGGAGGATTTCCTAAGAAAAATACACTCATAAAACAAGAAGGAAACTTACTGCAGGCAAACCTAGGTACTGATCATAAGAAAATATAGGAAGCCTTGGAAGAAGTGAAGCCCTTGGAAAAAAATAATTTTTTTCTACTGTGAGATGAAAGAGACAAAGAAAGAGAAGTGCCTGAGAATGATACGTAAGGCTAACTACTGAGTGAAGAGGCCACAGACGTGGGAGGAAAAATACGAGTTATCAAACTCCTGAAAAGAGGAGAATTTCTTGATAGAGAATTTTAAGTTGACCATGGGGGATAATTAAGTGAGACCCCATGGATGGGAATAACCCGACAGTGCAGGGTCCAAGTTCCAGGGAATGAGAGCTCCTTGATGAGAGCGGGACAGGGCCATTGGCTTATGGCGCCCAGCACAGGAGAGAATTTCCCACAAAGCTTCCTGTCATGCTTAAGAGCCTAGTGACACCAGTGCATGGCTACCGATCACCAAATGATGGCTGCACATTATCTTCTGCTGCCACAACCAGTTCCACAAACATCTGAAGCAGTCATAGCACTTGAGTTTTATCCCCTGCTGTGATATCCTTCTTTTCTCCCAAGTAAGGCTGAGGCAGAGACCAGTGAGTACATCTGAGGAAGGAGAGTGAGGCGCACAAGGGGTCCATGACTCACACTGCTTGCTGGCTGAATGCAAACACTCAACACTACTCTTTCTTGTGCTCTTGGTAACAGTCCACAGGAAAGAATTTTCCTTTTGCATCACTGCCTTGTTTGAAACAATGGTGGAGTGCTATACTTTTGTATTTAAATATTTCAGAGACAAATAAGGCTGTAAGGCTTATTTGTCTATCAGTGCTTGTCTATAAGGGGCAGCACTTACAAAGGATTTCCTATTTTGGTTACTACTTCATAGGTGTCACATTATTATCACAGTCAAAATGGTAATGCCAAAAATTTGCCTCTATTCAAAAAAATATTACAATGATAGAAATTGTCAAAGAAGGTCATGGCAAGATAAAGTACACAAATATAAATAAATTGGTATTCCTGAGACTGTAATGAACATTTAATTGAATTTTGTTTTTAGTTGGCTATATGCCAGCAGAAGAAATAAATAAAGAGAAATATTTTTTAGAAGTGCCTATGGAAGTGGGTGGCAATGACACCCACCTCATGACATATTAAACTGTGTGATTGATCACTGTGTTCTTGCACATAGATGGAATTTACAGACCTAGAACAGATGGTAGGCCTGTACGCCCACCTTCGTATGCAACAGAAGCCAGGCAAGGGTGGCCTGGCAGCTGCGGGTTATCTGTTAGCGTGGGTGCATACTAAAAAACAGCCGGAGAACAAAAACGCAGATGAAAAAGAGAGGGAAGTCTTCAACCTGAAGGATTTTAGCAGGTAAAACAATCCCTTCAGTTAGTTCAAGAAACTGGAACTTTGGGATACTATTGAGAGGACTTAGCAGTAAAAAAGAAGAAGAAGAAAAAACAAGAGCTACTAAGCATAGCCAACACAAAGATGAAAATTAACATTGACGATAAAATAACCTAGACATTGAAAACCCCCAGATATTTATACTGTTTCTCATGACCCCATCTTTTCTTGACCTCTTTAGTCAGGTCAAAGCAAAGTCCCTGCAACACCCAGACTACTTAATAACTACTTATTGAATGGAAATCAAGTGACTACTACCTTTTTCATGCAGCCAACATTAAGGAAGCTGAGTCATCAAATGCAATGCCTCCTAACTTCCTGATCATCTCAACTCCAGTGACTTATGCTGCATCCCGCTTCCCTCACCATCTCCCAGAGATGCAGTCAATCAACAAGTCCAGTGAGCACTACCTTTAAAAGGTAGCCTGATGCCAAGGAGCAACAAAGCCTGTGTGCCACAACTACTGAGCCTGCGCCGTAGAGCCCGCGAGCTACAACTACTGAGCCCATGTGCCACAACTACTGGAGCCCACGTGCCACAACTTCTGAAGCCCACATGCCTAGGGCCCATGCTCCGCAACCAGAGAAACCACTGCAATGAGAAGCCCTCACACCACAACAAAGAGTAGCCCCTGCTCGCCACAACTAGAGAAAGCCCGCACACAGCAATGAAGACCCAACACAGCCAAAATAAATAAATAAAATAAATATATTTATTTTAAAAAAAAGGTAGCCTGAATGTAACCATGTTTTCTCAACTTTCAAATATCAATTACCTTAGGACTAACACTTGCAGAAAGAAACTTATTTTTTGCTTAATTCCCCTACATTGTGTTGAGCAATGTTCCTCCAAAATTCATGTCCACCTGGAACCTCAGAATGTAACCTTATTTGGAAATAGGGTCTTTGCAGATGTAATTAGTTAAGATGAGTTTCCACTGGCTTAGGATGGGTCCTAAATCCAATGACTAGTGTCTTAATAGAAGAGAGAGGAGAAGGAGATTCAGACTCAGACACACACACACACACACACACACACACACACACACACACACACGGAGATGGCCATGTGAAGACAGAGGCAGAGACTGAAGTCAAGTTGCCACAAGCCAAGTAACCCCAGAAAGCAGCAGAAGCTGGAAGGGCAAAGGAAGGTTTCTCCCTTAGAGCCTTCTGAGAAAGCATGGCCCGGTCAACACCTTGATTTTGGACTTCTGGCTGCCAGAGCTCTGAGAGAATAAAGTTCTGCTGTTTCACGTTACCCAGCTTGTGGTCATTTATTATGGAAGCTCTAGGAATCTAATACAGCCCCCCACCTCAATATTTTTAAATAAAAAACTAACAATTCTCAGATTTTTACACCTGTACCTAGGCCATGGTTGTCTCTGCATTTGTTTGTGATGTGAAATTATCACAAATATACATTGTTTCCTCTTATTTGAATAGATCTGTAGATTAGTTAATAATATTGTATCAAGGGTAATCTCCTGGTTTTGATAATCAAACTAAATAAATGTAAGATGCTAGCATTTAGGGAACTCTACTATTTTTACAACTCTTTTTGTAAATCTGATATTATTTCAAAATAAAAAGTGTAAAAAGTAAAAAAAAATAAGATTCATTATCTATAGCTAAATATATGTGTTATCTTGCTTTTGTTTTCATTTTTGGCGGGTAAAAAAGAGGGGGATAAAATGCCCCTCTTGACTGGTCTAAGTATACTGAGCTCAGTGAGAAAAACAGGAGGTGATTAGAGCTCTTATGAGCAATTTTCCTATACTTATTCTTCCAAGTCTACCCATTTAAGATGTGACTTGTTGGAACATGAGTGGAACATAGCTCTCCAAAACCAACTTGCAGTCTAATAAATTAAAAATTAAAACAAAAGGAAAGAGGTGATGGGTGGAATCTGTAATGAGCTGGCAATTTTGTAAATCCCCATCACCACTTTTCTTCCTGCCCATTCTTGTTCCTGGCATCCCTCTTTACATACGCACCTGAAGCACAGGTTGCTGTCCATATAATAGCAGGTAAACCAGCTCTGACAAAGGTTATCCAAAGGGCACCTGGCTCGTAAAGTGAGGCAGCCTATGAGAACATTTTAGCCAGAACTAGTTGTATAGATAGATGATTATAAGGTCATGTGACTATTTGCTTCCCTCTCTCCCTTTCTCCCTCTTTATCTTCATCCCTGATGGGGAGAACTCTTTGAGAATGACAATATATCTGACTTTTAAGAGGCAACCAAATTGAGCAAGAGAATGATATCACTGTCCGACAGGTAATCCACTCTGAAAAAGTTCAGGGTTCAAAGTAAAACCCGACTTATTGATATGGCATCAAGGGGTCACAGCTTGAATGGACTTGGCAGCTAAAGCCCAGGAAATCATGTTCAAACCAGATGGAGATGACTAAAAGAAATGAAGAAAAGGGAAAAACTGAGGGAAAGGAGATCTCTGGGAAATAATTCACTCCGTACTGCAATCCTGAATTCTCCTAGGAACTACCATCTTCATGCATGACCATGCCCGTGCAACCACAATTGACCAGTTCAGGGATGGGTGCTCAATGCATCAATCCTTTTTGGGGATTTTCAAACTATGAAAAAGAACCCACTGCCTTCTAGAAGGTGGAGATTGTGGAAGAAGCCAGCATGTAGTGAGATACAATAAAGTCAGCACACAGAAAAGTGCCAAAGACAAGACAGTCTTTGAATACCTAACTTAAGCTGTTCCTGAAACCAGCTGCCTCTCTGCCATTCTGTGGCTTATTTATTCAACCTTTCCTCTTATTTCATGGATCAGTACATTCCTTTCTATTTCCTAAGCTAGCTCAAGTTGGGTTTCTGTTACTTGCAACCAAGAGCCCTGATTAATAATCACACAACTATATACCATCAACTTATCAATATGTGTGTGCATTTATGTATGTGCTATCTGAAAATAGCTTTTTTTCTCTTAGGAAACTTGCCATATAAAACTGCTTTGCTTTTGTTTTACTATTTTATTTTAATTATTATTCTTAATTGGATCTGGGTAAGTTAATAACAAAGTTACTTCAATAAAATGCCCTTAATAGGCAATATGGGGAAAAAAATCACCCCCTCTAACACACATAAATGTCTCTCTCCCTTGCTTATTGATTTCTGAAATTGCACATAGGCACTTAGTACTAAGGCTGTTTTACTTGGTGAACATGCCAATACCCTTGAGAAAGGTAAAACATTATGATTTACAGTCATTAATTTCTGCATGTGAATTAATGAGGTACTTTTGCCAAACACTTCAAGCATATTTAAAAAAATACAAAATAAAACAGAAAATTACCTTTAAGAAAGTTCATAACACAGCACGCTCAGTGTATGTATTGTTTTTTGAATTTTTAATAGACTATTCATGAACTCTAAGATAGCTTCTGGCCCTATATTTATATATTAATTTTTGGTTAACTGAGATATTTAATAAGCTAGAAATCACCTACCTACTCTAAGAAAATTTAAATTAACACCTATATGGCCAGCAAGGAGTAGTGGAATGACCTGGAGGTTTTGAGACCAAGTTGACTTCCTGCTGTGCCACTAACCACCTGTGCGACATGACCTTGTGCAAGTCACATCACGCTAGTTCTTACTTTCCATCAGGCTCTCAGGCTCTAGTTTATATACAGACTAGATATATAAACATAAATATTACATTCCTTAATCCTCAAAACAACCTAATGAGCTTAGGTAATAGAATTTTCACACATTTTATAGAAATGGAAAGTAAAACACATATAAGTTAAGAAACTTGCCCAAGTGTCAGAGCCCTGGTTTGACCTCTGGTGGCCTGGACTGGGAGTCGGTGTTCCTAACCACCACACTGATGTACTGGCCTCTTTATTGGCAGGGTAGTAGATGGGGCAGTGTCTACTCCACCAAGATCACTTCAGATCCCTGTAGCCTTTACTGTGTACCCATCACCCAGGTTCTGGTGCCTAATTTCTAGGCACCAGAGGCATGATTTTGGATTCACTTTGCAAACAGCAAGAAATACCAGAAAATGTACATTCCTCTAGGGAAGGTAAAAGGTAAGAGAATATGAATGTCTGGTAATCTTGTGTTAAATAGGACAACTCTAAACATACTTTATATTCTTCATGGGTGCTATGGACTGAATATTGGTGTCCCTGCCCCCCAAATTGATATATTAAAATCCTAACCCCCAAGCTGATGGTATTACATGTGAGACCTTTGGGAGGTGATCAGGTCATGAGAACAGATCCTCATGAATGGGATTAGTGCCCTTATAAGAGACCCCAGAGAGCTCCCTTGCCCCTTCTTCCATGTGAGGTCACAGTGAAAAAACGGCTATCTCTGAGTAAAAGGTTCTCACCAGATAGCTATGCTGCCAGCACCTTGGTCTTGGCCTTCCCAGCCTCCAGAACTGTGAGAAATAAATTTCTGTTGTTTAGAAGCCACCTAGTCTATGATATTCTGTTAGAGGAGACCAAAGGGGCTAAGACAGTGGGATTAAGTTAAACCTGGAACTACAAGGCAGTCACACACTTGCTTGGCTGCTTCCCCTTCCCTAGCCTTACTCTGCCCCCTACTGTTTTCTCCTGGAACTTCCTTAATCAATCCTTGAACATAAAACCTTGTCTTAAAGGACTGAATCTGGGAACCCAACCTAAAGCAAGTAGCATAATGGAAGAGCATTGTTGGACCACATTTTCCTGGGTTTGAATCTTGCTCCCTTATTTTCATATTTATTTATTTTCCTTGAAATATATTTGACATATAACATTGTGTAAATTTAAGGTGTACAGCATGCTGACTTGATACATTTATACACTGTAATATAATTGCATCAAACTTGTTAAAGACTAGATTTTAATTATTCCCACCACAAAAAATGGAATTGATAATTACGTGATTTTCTATCTCTGTTTCCTAGTTGCTTAACGTCTCTATCTCAGTTTCTTTATCAGAAAATCAGTAATAATGAGAGTTACTCATAAGATTACTTGAGAATCAAATGGCTGGTACATATAAAGCAACAGACACCTTGTAGGTGCTCAAAAAGTGATGTATTATTATAAATTGGGTTCTGGGTTTTTAAATACATTTTTAACATTGTGCCCACATAGATAACAAGCAAAACTATGCAAATAATTTATTCACAAATGCCAGTATTTCAAAATCAAATTTTAAGGCTTTATGTTATAAATATTCAGGCAAAAAAATATCACCATGGTCAAATGTTTTATTGCAAAATATGTCATCATATGAAATACAAATTTACGTGTGCCTTGTCAATTTATTTAGGATTTGAGTTTCAAATTTGTAGATATAAGACTGAGCTGTATTTTCTCGACAGAGATCTTTTTCTGAATTACGACCACCTTCCTTTCTCCAAAAGAAACTTAGCTACATTGACACTTATGTGTGTTGATGTATAATTTTGAATATAAACGTTCCTTATCATTTTGCTCTGAAAATCTTTTCTCTCAAAGAGATGCCCTCCATCCATTCATTCATGCACTCAACTAATCAACTAAAAAACAAAAAAAAAAAACCCACACACTTATATCTACTCTACTGTTTGCTCTTTGTTAGGTGCCAAGGGGGAAAACAAAGATGCATCATACGTGAATCTGACAGTCATATGGTTCATATTCTAGAACGGTAGAGAAGCAAAGGCCAGAGAATGATCATTTTTGGTTGCCCTCTAGCACTGATTTTCCTACCAGAATCCTGAACTGCTTAACTACACCATTGGGCTAAGAATGATTCCTACTTCCCCTGAGTGACCTAAACCCATTTATGTGATCCCATCCTTGACATGAACTTAAATTGGTCAAACCACAGGGACTTTTCCATGGTGGCTGACAGAAGAGCTGTCCTCTCCCTTCCCCAAGACATGAAAGAGAAAGTGTTACATCAGAAATTGAGGCTGCCATTTCCCTACCATGAGGGAAAACAGCCTAAGCATGAAGACAACACAATGGTAAGGGCCAAACTCAAAATGAAGCTGCAGCTCTTGAAACATCACAAACCTCTGGACTAACAGATTTGCCTGAAATAAACACAAGCAATGCTCAGTTGAAATAAAAATGGGTTTGATGCTGACAGTAATTATCAATGACAATTATTTTCTTCTGTCACCCTTCATTTGTTTCTTCCCTCTCTTTAGACAAACAATGCAAACTGAGATGAGCACCCAAATCTGGATAAAGTTAGAAGCTTTGTTAATTAAGACTTCTGAAAAAAAAAAAAGAGTTCCCCAAATATTAGCTAATGGCTGAGTCTCTGGTTCTATAACATATTTGAAAGTCGAATTTTTTTCATGAGAACACTGAATATTTAGAATATGCCAAAGCAATACGGCTCATCCTATTTCATATTTCTCATCTTCAAAATATCCTTCAAGCTACTTTCCAGTCACAGCAATCATCCTAGTCTACACCTCCTACACATCCTACCTAAATTATACCAATAGTCACATACTTCTTAAATGTTTAGGAGCTTGCTTTCTGGACCATACTCCATATCCCAGCCAAACCATCTTCACAGATTACCACTTTTCACATTGTAAATCTTGTCCAACAGTGCTATTAGTCAGTGCATGCTATTCAGTGCAGCAATACATATATCAAAGGTATGAGTATAACTGGATTTCTGCCAATCCTATGCAGGGTAGAGAGACACACGTGGACCAACATGTTTTATGAAGGATAAAAACTTCAGAAATGGGGGATATCTGATAGGAACATAGCTCAGCATCACAGAATGACAGGGGAGACAAAACAGTGCAATAAAAATGCATGGACACTCCAACTTTATCTAAAGTGACCCATCCTCCTACTGTGGAGAAGTGGACTATAGGTTAATAGAGGAAAGAACTGGAAGCAACACTCAGCTGAGCAAAGATAAGTAAACATTAAATTACCAAAATAATGAGGAAAATATTCACAACACTTATGTCAAGCAAAGGGACAATTCCCTTGATATAAAAAAGCTCTAAGAAACGAAATTGAGCTATTTGTAATGAGGTGGATGCACCTAGAGTCTGTCATACAGAGTGAAGTAAGTCAGAAAGAGAAAGACAAATACTGTATGCTGACACATATATATGGAATTTAAGAAAAAAAATGTCATGAAGAATACAGGGGTAAGACAGGAATAAAGACACAGACCTACTAGAGAATGGACTTGAGGATACGGGGAGGAGGAAGGGTAAGCTGTGACAAAGCGAAAGAGTGGCATGGACATATATACGCTACCAAACGTAAGGTAGATAGCTAGTGGGAAGCAGCCGCATAGCACAGGGAGATCAGCTCGGTGCTTTGTGACCGCCTGGAGGGGTGGGATAGGGAGGGTGGGAGGGAGACGCAAAAGGGAGGGGATATGGGAACATATGTATATGTATAACTGATTAAATTTGTTATAAAGCAGAAAAAAAAAGAAAAAAAAAAGCTCTGATAAACAAACAAAAAGACAATAGTAGAAACAGGCAGAGTTGCATGAGTGAAGAGTATATAGCAAAGAGATACAAGTCGTTACAAATAGAGAAAAAGATGTCAAAAGTCATTCATAACTAAATAAATGGAAATGAAAACAACGCACTCTTTCACCTATCAGATTGGCAACATGTTAGAAGTTTGTTAAAAGGCAATGTCGGAGAGTGGACTGAATGCTGTATCCCCCAAAACTTCATCCATTGAAGTCCCCATCCCCAAAATGACTATATTTGGAGAGAGAGCCTTTATGGAGGTAATTAAGGTTAAATGAGGTCATAAGTGTAGGGCCCTAATCCAATAGGATTAGTGTCTTTATAAGAAGAGACAGGAGAGTGCTCTCTTTCTCTTTCTCTCTCTGCCATGGGAGGACACAATGAGAAAAGAGCCATCTACAACCCAAAAGAAGAGGCCTCAGAGTGTAACTTACCTTGTTAACATCTTGATCTTGGACCTTGTAGCCTCTAGAACTGTGGGAAATAAATATCTGCTGTTTAAGCCACCCTAGTCTATGATATTTTGTTATGGCAGCCTGAGAAAACTAATACAGACAGGAAGTATGTAATAGCAGAAAACTGAAAATATTTAATGTTATCAATTAAATTATATTAAATTCAGACAATGGACTACTACACAGTCATAAAAGAATTAAATAGATCTGTACATACTGAAGTGAAATATTTTCCAAGAGATAGTTAAATGTAAAAAGCAAGTGTCAAAATATATAGTTTAATTCCTTTGAAGTCTAAAAATAAAAACAAGAAAAAATATATATGTAAAGAGAGAGGTCTCAAAATGTAAACAGAAATAGACATAAAGGTGTATGATTGCATATGTATAGGAAATTTCAGAAAAATATAAGAAAACATTAATGATGGCTTATGAGAAGCAGAACTTGAATGGTAGAAATTAGAACTTTTTGCTTTTCACTGTATGGCCTTCTGTGTTTGAGTTGTTTACACTGAAGAAATATTAATTTTATAATATATTTTTAGAATTCTGGGTTCATCACTTATTAGCTGAATTGCCCCTGACAAGGTAATTAATTGAGTCTTTTTTTCCTACATGATAAGGTGATTGTGAGAATCACATGAAATATTAGAAACTCCTACAACAGTGCATGGTATATACAAACATCATCAAATATTAGTTCTCATATTTCCTATCCATAATCTATCTAGGATACTTCCTTGAATGTTACATATATATCGCATTTGTGTTATGCTATTACACTTGAATATATAATACAGAGTCCCCCAAAATGTAAAAAATGTTTATTTCCCTAATCTTGAGTCAGTGCAACAATAGTCTGTTTCCTCTCATGATTTTTTAATTTAATATTAGTTATTTACAGTAATAATTGACCAGGATGGAGCAACATTCTGTTCCTCTGAAAACCCAATTATAGCGTCCAAATTTTTAAGCCCTTAGAATAAAAGAGTTTTCTTCCCCAAACCTGCTGTCAAGACTTTCCAGCCCACTGGCAGATGTCACTGAGTTGGCTTCACCTCTGAACAGACACAGCTCCTGCTGGGAGGGTCCCGGCAAAGACACCGAGACCTTTCCTTGGTTCTGCATCAAACAATTTCTGTCTCCCTGGATTGTTTTTGCTTCTTGGTCTCCTTTGAAGCTACAGTTGCTGGTCTGCTTTTTGGTTTTGTTGTTGTTGTGTGTGCTTTTTTTTTTTTTTAATGGTTTAAAGGCCTAATAATTCCATCCATGAAAGGACGGAACTCAATTACTACCAGATGATCCACATGATAAAATGCCATAGCCCCAAATTAGGGGGAAGAAAAAATTTAGTTTTTCATTCAGCCCAATACAACTTACATGTAAAAATAACTGATTTAATTCTGCATATTTTAAAACTAACTCTCCAAGACTTGTTTGCACATCCTGAAACTTCTAGTACCTGTGTTTATATATAATTTATCATAATAATTTTGGCAGATTTAAGTAAAGTGTATTATTTTAGCATTGATTCATCATAATTTAAGGATTGTTTTTTCTAGAGAAATTTAATAGATGGGCCAACTTTTTTGTTTCCTCTAGGAGTACGGAAATAATCATTACATGGCATTTTTTATTCCTTCACGCATAGTTTAAAGATTAGATGTAATTGTAAGCAATACAGATGAATAACACTGCCTCATGCAGAATTCTATGTTGGCTTTTATCCAGAGGTGTAGAATTCACTGCTCTTTAAATTTAAATTAAATTTAAGTTTAAGGCATAGTCTATTTTTTTATCTTGTAATGAAAGTAGGAGAAACTGATGTTAAGTATTTTTCTCTAAGATACAAAATAATGTCGCTTTAGAGCTGGTAGTAAATGCAGGTTTCCAAATCATAATTCACTTCATTGAATTTTGACCCTTTCTATGAAGTGTCTACAAGTAGCACAGCAGAACTGTGGCTTATGTATCTGTTCAGTTCAGCCCAGAAATTAGATACATAAGCCACAGTGCCACACATTCAAAGTTCATTTGTTTCAGGGATAAGAAATACCTTACTGAACATTGTTTATAATTCACCATCACTGACTTGAATTTAGATTTGAGTCATTCATCCAACAAGCATTCATTAAGCACCACTGTCAGGAACTGTACCCAGAACTGAAGGTCTAAGGATGAGCATGGCACAACTGTCCTGGGACTTAACTTCTAAGGTCAGGTAAAAAGATACATCCCATAGGAAAAATATAGGTGCTATAGCATCAGTAATAGCTATCAATTGTATTTATGTGTACCAAACACATTACACATACTATCACATTTAATTTCATTTTATCTTCACACCATCCAGAGACAGGCATTATTGTCTCATTTTATAGACAAGGAAATTGAGGCACAGTTAAGTCAATGGAACAAACTCATACAGCTGCTGAGTAGTAGGCTTGAATTTGCACCCAGGGCTGACTAGCTTAAGTCCCATTCTCTGGGGGACAGTTCTTATCTCCCTTTCTTATCCACACAGACTGCAGTGGGGATCTGAAGTGGAGCTATGGTTAGAAAAAGAATTGGAATAAGGCTCAAAAATAATTTTGTACTTTAACACTACAGTACTGGTTCAAAGAGTCATTTGATTTTATTTATGGAACTTTGCCCTCTGGTTGGAAAAGGGATGATAAAAATAATTTTTAAAAAAGGTGATCTCACAGAATTTGTGATTAGCCATTACTACAATTAAGAAATACATATGGGGGGCTTCCCTGGTGGCGCAGTGGTTGAGAGTCCGCCTGCCGATGCAGGGGACGCGGGTTCGTGCCCTGGTCTGGGAAGATCCCACATGCCGCGGAGCGGCTGGGCCCGTGAGCCATGGCTGCTGAGCCTGCGCATCCGGAGCCTGTGCTCCGCAATGGGAGAGGCCACAACAGTGAGAGGTCCGCGTACCGCAAAAAAAAAAAAAAAAAAAAAAAAAAAGAAATACATATGGGGACTTCCCTGGCAGTCCAGTGGTTGAGACTCCATGCTTCTATTGCAGGGGGCACGGGTTCCATCCCTGGTCGGGGAACTAAGATCCCGCATGCCATGCGGTCAAAAAAATTTTTTTTTAATTTTTAAATAAAAAAAAAATTTAAAGAGTAAAAGAAATACGTACGTATGGTCTTTACATTTCAGGAAAATTAAACAAATACCAGTGAATGGCTTTTATAATTCTGGCTCCCCTCTTTCTTTCTTATTCTCTATATGTTTAAACATGAGGCCTCCATAAAAAGAAGTCCTCATTTATAGGGCAATTCCATAAAAAGGGGAAAACAACAAAATGAAGAGTGTCTCACTCAGGCTATGGCTGAGTTAACACTGCTCTTCTGTGGGTGAACCTCCACTCTAGATAGATAACCCCTCCTCCACGAAGCCTTTGCTTAGCTTAGTAAACAGGATCACACTGAATTCACCTTTTCAAAGCCCTTCAGTCTCCTGCTGCCTTCTAGCTATTTGAATAAATAAGTCTTCTCCTCTAGATGTAGGTTTCTGGAAAGCAAAGCAAGTATCTCATTAATCTTTTAAGTTATTTGCTTACTTCTGATTTTAAAAAGTTTATACCTATAGAAAATAACATCATTTACAATAACAACCACCCAGAATTAATTAGCATATTGTCATTTTTACTTTGTTGTTCCTCTTTGCCCCCACTAAATCCAACACATTTCTCTCTTCTCACTAGGCACTCAATGGTGACCTGAATGACAAACTCAGGCATTCAGAGTCTCAACGAATAACTCACGGGTCTTAACAGGTCTGATCTTCTTTTTCCTAAACATGTTCTCCATCTTCTTTAAATAAAACTTCAAATAACTTTTGCAATCAATACTTTTTATCAGAGCTTAAATATTCTTAGGTCTGCTGTTATAGTAATTACACAAAAAATGGATCTATTTATGAGAGAAACATAAAAAGCATGGGTGATTTATTCCATATTCTTCTCAATCAGATAAAAGCCACACCCAGTCTAAACTTCATTATTCACAACCTTCATAGGTATTCATATTACGAGAGAAATGTGCAGTTTCAGAAATGTGGCCAATCTCCTTTCTTGGCAGTTGAAAGAAGAAACCTAAAAATGATCTGATAAATCAAGTTATGATAATGGTTCCAAGAAAGAACTCGTCATCTTCTCTCCCCCATGAACCATCTCTTCCTTTGGAGTTTTATTAAAGTCTTAACCCCTAACATCAAGTGAGCTGCCAAGTGTTTCAACTTCCACCTCTACAACAACACTTGTGTGTATTCTCTCCTTATTTCCCAAGCCACTCTACCAGTGGAGGCTGTCTTTTCCTCTCACGTATACTTGTCCTAGATTAGAGGCTAAACTTCTATCTCTAATCTTCTGCATTCTAAAATCTCAACAACAAATCATGCCATTCCTCTAGTCAGAATGCAACAGTTCGCTTTGCCTCAAGAGAAACTCACTTTTCAACCTCCTACCCATGCTCCATAGGATCGTGTCACAAGACCCTCAAACATTACTGGGAAGATCTGTTCTCTGCGCCTGTGGTCATGGCATTCCAGCCTCCTCAATCCTGAATCTGGCAGAACTGAAATGTATCCATCACAGCTTGAGCTTTCAGTAGGATAGCTAGCTGTTTTAAACACCCCTCAGTTGGAAACCATCTGGATTCTCAAAACTTAAACATACCTTCAAATGTACTGATCAGCTCGGTAAGATATTAAGGGAAATTTCCTAAAGGTAAATTTATATGTATATATGTTGGAAATCAAAGTGATAAACAAAAACAGAAACTGAGGCTCCTATGAGAATGTATGTCTATACTATGATCCTAGAGTCTCAGGGAATAATGGTGACAGGATAGGCTAATTGAATGATAGGAGAGGGGAGCCTGAACTTGACACATATCTCTTCCCCCTCCCCCATTTAGACATAGAACCTGGACCCCTCAATTTGATACAACTCTAGTGAAATGCAGGCTAGAAAAATCTAAATGCTACCAAAGGCAGCCAATGAAAAAACCTGCTTCTGCCACAAATCTGGGTTAATATGTACTCCCCAAATTCATATGTTGAAGTCCTAACCTCCAATGTGATGGTATTTGAAGATGGGGCTTTGGGGAGGTAATTAGGGTTAAATAAAGTCACAGGGGTAGGACCCTCATGTTGGAATTAAAGGCTTATAAGAAGAAACACCAGAGGGTTTGCTTTCTCTCTTTCTTTCTTCCTGTGCTTGCACAAAGAAGAGGTCATATGGGCACACAGTGAGATGGCAGCTCCCTACAAGCGAAAAGCAGAGGTCTGGGAATGAAACCCACATTACTGGCACCTTGATCTTGGATTTCCTAGCCTCCAGAACTGTGTGAAATAAATTTCTGTTGTTTATCAGTTTTCTATCACACATCTATATGAATAGCTTAAAATTAAAGGGTTGGCAAGATGTGAAGTAACTGGAATTCTAATACACTGCTGATGGGAATATAAAATGGTACCACTACCTTGAAAAACTATTTGGCAACTTCCTAAATAATTAAACATACACACCATGTAGTCCAGCTATTCCACTACTAGATATGTATCCAAGAGTAATAAAAACATATGTCCAGGACTTCCCTGATGGCGCAGTGGTTGAGAGTCCGCCTGCCGATGCAGGGGACACGGGTTCGTGCCCTGGTCCTGGAAGATCCCACATGCCGCGGAGCGGCTGGGCCCGTGAGCCATGGCCGCTGAGCCTGCGCGTCTGGAGCCTGTGCTCCGCAACGGGAGAGACCACAACAGTGAGAGGTCCGCATACCGCAAAAAAAAAAAAAAAAAAAAAAAGTCCATACGAAGACTTGTAAAAGAGTGTTCATAGTAGCTTTATATGTGATAGCTAATCCCAGTGTGGTTTTAATTTGCATTTCCTTAATGAGTAACGATGTTGAGCAGTGTCTCAAGACATTGGACATCAATTATATCTCAGCAAACCTGTTAAAAATCGCACCATGCAACATCACTATACTCCCTCTAGAATGGCTAAAGATGGAAAGCACTGGTAATATCAGGTATTTACAAGGATACAGAGCAACTAGAACCATTACACACTTTGAAAAACTGTTCTGTATCTAGGTTGAAACTGTATTCTTGGGGCAAGAGTTAACGGTATGCCAATCCCAAGGGCAGACATCAAATGGCCTTATAGTTTCTACCTTCTTGTTTGGAACACTGCCACCATCTTTGAACAAGCTCAATCTAGACTTCTGGAGAACATGCTATTATAAAGGAGAGCCCACTTCCCAGCTGAGGACTCCTAGACCAGCCTACAAAGAGCTGACTCCCAACCACATGCAACAGCCAGCCACCATTAAAGAACCGCCTACACAACCCAAGCTGGTTACAGACCTATGAGTAAGCAAAGCAATAAACAGAAGAACACCTGCCAGCTGATCTGTAAACTATAATAAATGTGTATTTATTTAAAGCCTTTGAATTTCGGGGTGGTTTGGGACACAGCAATAGCTAACTGAGACAAACAAATAAAAAATCTGGAATATACAGACAAACACTATATCACACAAAGATGAAAATGAACACATGATTTTCTACACACAAAAGCATGGCTACTCACACAGCATATTGAGGAAAAGAAGGCAGACACAAAAGAGTCTGAATATCTGATTCTCTCTGCATGAAGTTCAAAACAGGCAAAGTTAATAAACAATGATTGAAGTCGGAATAGTGGTTATGTCTGGAGAGAAACAGTACCTGGAAGGGATCTCAAGGGCCACTTCCAGGGGAGTGGTCATGTTCTAATTTCTTGATCTTGACTCTGATTCCATGAGTCAGTTCACCTTCTGAAAATCCAGTGAGTCATATACTAGTGTTTGTACACTTTTATATATGTAATTCAGTAAAAGGATTTTTTAAAAAGGAATCGGTAAGGAATTGAACAGCAAATTCACCAAAGAGGTAAAATAAATAAAAAGAGCATCAGCCTCTCACTGAAAAAAGCAAGTTAGAGCACTCATAAATACTAGCTTTCATCCATTAGTAGGCAATGAACTTAAAAGACTGAAATATTCAGTACTTGAGAGGGAATGAGGAAATATTGGCACATTGCTAGTGTGTAAACTTTAGAAAGTAATCTAATTAATAAATTAAAATTTGTAATGCAGATAACCTTTACTCAAGGTTAAAGTTTATGAATCTATAAACTCATTTATGTAATCTATAATCTATAAAGTAGTTAAAATCTATAAAATCTATAACTATTTAATCTATCTATAAACTAGTTAATATACAAACTCATTCATTTATGAATCTATCCTACAGAAATGAAATCACTAACACATAAGCATATACTTACAAGAATATTTATTGAAGCACTGTTCATAGCAGCAAAAAAAATTTAAGTCACCTTGAATGCACATCAATTGTGGATCGCTGCAAGAATTGTGGTTTATATGTAATAGGGAACTTAATTATATAAATATTAAAGTGTATGTATTATTATAGTTTGACCTGCAGTGATAAGGGTGGTAATTTGAAAAAGCAAATTTCAAAGTAATATATATATATATATATATATATATATATATATATATATAGTGATCCTACTTTTGTTTCAAAAAAGAAGGGATATTAACTCAATAAAATCCTATATAATTCTGTAATTTTTTCCTTGAGTATAAAGTTATAGAAATTAACAAATAAGTCTGTTAACATTGGTTACCCCAGAGAAGTGGAATTTGGAAGAGGAGGGACACTGCTATTGTTTCTTTTATACAGTTCACTTTTTTCTTGTTGTAACAAGTTTTCATTACATTGAAAATGAAATATGTACACACATTAGAAAATACTTTTTTCAAAAACTCCCAGCATGGGCTTCCCTGGTGGCGCAGTGGTTGAGAGTCCGCCTGCCGATGCAGGGGACATGGGTTCGTGCCCCGGTCCGGGAGGATCCCACATGCCGTGGAGCGGCTGGGCCCGTGAGCCATGGTCGCTGAGCCTGCGCGTCCGGAGCCTGTGCTCCGCAATGGGAGAGGCCACGACAGTGAGAGGCCCGCGTACCAAAAAAAAAAAAAAAAAAAAAAAAAAACTCCCAGCATTTAAATTAAAAATAAGAACATCTAGTCACTTCATTAAATGCAGTTTTCAAATTTTATATCCAATCAGCACAGGTAGACACAAACATTATACAAAATAGACCCCAAAAAAGAAGAAAAAAATAAGCATTCTGTTGAGAAACAGTGCACAGAACAAACTCCTTAATCTTTCAACTAATGAGGGATAAAATTTTAACAGTTGTGATCTCTTTTCAAGATTGTTAAAGGTCAGTCCAGGAGGACATCATATCATATACAAATTTCATATGATTATTAATTCAAGCTGAAGAAGAAATAAAGTAGACTTTAAAATATCTTTTAGCACTTGGAACAAATACACTTTGAAATAAAGTGATCAACCCGAAAATCCGTTGGAATTATTTGCTATATGAGTGGAAAATATTACTCAGAGTACTGACATTTCCTTTTTATCATTTAAAAAAAGAACTTAGTTCTCTAACCTTGTAAATCTAATTCAGTTGTGAATCCTACAACTTCTTGCAATGAGAGCTTGCCTTACATAACAAATAAGATACGTTTGGCACCCTAGTTCTTAGAGGAACCAAGCTTTATCTTAAAAGTGAATATAGAAACAAAAAGCAAACATAGTAGAAAGAATGAACGGCAAATTATAAAGAGCTAATATACCATATGAAATCCAGTTGGATATAAATATATTTCAATGTTTCCCTCTTTTTAATGTCTCAGAAAAGTCAATGAGATCAAAGTGAGTTTCACAACTGCTCTAAATTACTGGATAATTACATTTAAGTAATTTAGAGCTTTTCCAAAAGCTCTAAAAATTCTTTCATTAGAGATTATTATTATTATTATTATCAATTTTTTTTTTTTTTTTGCGGTACGCGGGCCTCTCACTGTTGTGGCTTCTCCCGTTGCGGAGCACAGGCCCCAGACGTGCAGGCTCAGTGGCCATGGCTCACGGGCCCATCCACTCCGCGGCATGTGGGATCTTCCCGGACCGGGGCACGAACCTGTGTCCCCTGCATCGGCAGGCGGACTCTCAACCACTGCACCACCAGGGAAGCCCCAGGAATATGTTTTATAATATTAAATCCTCTGTGACATTAGGAAAGTCATCGAATTTTTCTGAGCCTCAGTTTCCTCATCTGCAAAATGATGTAAGTAGTAAGTAAAGCACAGTGCCTGGTACCTAAAGAACAATCAACAAATATTTGTTTTCGAAAATTCAATATTCTTAAAGCACTTTCAGAGTAATCTTGAGAAGACAGGAATTATTACTTCCATTTTGCATATGGGTATATACTGATACCAAGATCATAAAAGGTAAGAGGGGCATATTCAATAACAGGCCACGGTATTTACTGCTGTGATGAAACTGTGTTCAGTTTCCTTTCAAAAGGACTAATTTGCCTTGAAGTCATGAAGTTAAAATCAGCTATTATGGAGAAAATATCCAATTTCATTAATAAAGATAAATTTGGAAAGTCTATGGAATATTTTAATAATTATGAGAAACATTCATCTTTGGAGGGTAGTTTTAAAGAAATATTTTTTCAAAGCTCAGGCAATAAATAAACTATCTCTTGAGATATTCTAGGTCCATGATTCAACAAAATGAGCAGCTAAGTGATACAAACCTCTTGTATAAAGAGGCTCACACGCACTACATACTTGTAAACTACTGAGAAAACTCGACTGATGTTGACAATGCAAATGGATGTCCAACAAACTCAATAGTGAAGTCACGCTACAGTGACTGGAGCTCTAGGGAAGACCTCTCACTTCCGTAAGAACTGAAAGGCCATCACTCTCTTCTGAGGAACTGTCTGCAGCTTTTCTTTAAAGAACGAAATGGTTATATACATATGTGTGCAGTTAAGAGGTAGCCTTGGTTTCTACTTTGGAGTGTATGATGCAACTTGCCAGAGTTCTAACATTAAGTAAAACTATAAGTTCATGACTGGGGATAAAGCTACACAATGGTATCATTCAAGATAAAATCAGTGACCCCATTTAGGTAGTGAAGGCCACAGTCTACAGTCCCTTTCAATATTTGACACTAGGGGCTTTGGCGTAGTATGCCTAAGGCATTCTCTGATCAAAAAATGCAGTTACCCTGACAACAAGTAACTGTAGGGATTCTGCATTCTAATCTGACATGACTATGAATTTAAAGTTCAGCCAGCCGCTGCTGGTTAGCTCTAGCACAGGCAGATGTTGGCCAGAGCATCAAGGATTCTTTGAGACATTTCTTCCTCAGGGAAAAGTATACAAACAGGAGAATTATCAGCAATGAGTAAGTTATGTAACTTCTCTGGGCTTCATTTTCCTAAAATGAGGATAATACTACTACCTACTTTCCTAGGGGTTTTTTAATGAGGATTGATGACTCACAGAATGTACAGTGTTCTCAGTAAATGTTGTCTTTCATCTCATTTTATGTTGGTGCTGAAGCACATAAAGAGGGAGGTTGCCTCCTGGTCATCCTGACCACACCTGGATCCTTACCTAAGATCCATCTGGTTGTACTTTCCCCAAATGATTCTTTCCATACAGCATGGGACTGTGCCCAAAACTTTACTGCTCTCTCCCTTCTTTTTGCCTCAGCTGCCTATACTTTCTAGTTTGACACCATGTTCGCTTGCCGGCTCTGGGGTTTCTCTGTTATGCATGTGTGCATCTCTTCTCCCCACCTAGATTGGAAGGTCATTGGGGGTGAAAGGTTATGTCTTATATTGCCTTGTATCTGACAAAAGACATAGATTTTCTGAAGTGGACACTCACTAGACACTCATTGATTCTTCTTTTCGATTTAGAGGATAGTATGAAGGTATACTTCTAGCTGATTAAGCATATTGTGTATTAAGTACACATCTGATTTCTGAAACATATCACAAACAAAGTGCCTCTCCTATATTCTCAGGACTTCTCACGCCAAGCTAAAAGGCTGAAAGGCTCTAGCATTTATGTATTTAATAACAGTTATTTACATGGTCTGGCCATTAGTCAATATTTAAGATTCCACATAGAGCAATTCAGTGGGATTTCAGTAATGAAAAATGTCTCTTTGTTGGTAATGGAATGCATTCAAAAGTCAGGAAGGTGGTCTTCCGTATACAGTTTCTAAAATGGATCCATTACATTATAAGCATTAATGTATAGAGTTAACTTCGAGGTGTATATTTCCCTAGAACATAAGTTTTTTTTCCTTCATAGAAGAAAGTATCCCATATATCTGAATTAGTTCATGTTGAAATTTTATAATGAATGTCAGCTGTGGCTCCAGGAAACAGCTGGTGTTTTCGCCTCTCCACTTCCACAAAAAATGTCCAATGCCTCAGGAATAAACTATCTCAAAACCATAAATTGTTTAAATCTTCACGTGCAGACAACGAACAGTGCATTTCAATAGTAGATGTTTGATGTGTGTTCAATTTTTACAACATTTGTTGAATAAAACAATGTATTACTATGAAAATATGCACCGATGCAATGTAATATGAAGAGCATTTTACTAGGTGCTATAAAATATAATGTAAGTATGGTCTCCTGGGAAATTTTAATACATATAAAACAGTGATTCTCAACCACAGAGTTCATATCAAGATCATTTAAGGAATTTTTCCAAATGACAGCAACAACTGCCACTAACATAAGGGCCTGGACTGCATCCCTAAAGATTCCATGCACATGGTTCTAATGTGTACCCTAGGTTAGGAATCAAGAAAAATATAACTATTCAATGAAGCAAGACTCAACCATAACTTTTTTGATATGTGAGTGTAATATTCTTCTTCATAAAATAGATATATTATTAAACTCTTAGGTATAATCTGAATTTTTGATGTAGAAATACATTCATTTTAAATGCACTGAGAGGCTTGATATTTTAAAGAACACAACTGTTCAGCCTTATAAACTTGAATAGTAAATAACTGATTTATTTAAACTGTTTCTACCACATATATACTTTTCTCTACTAATTACTAAAAGCTCCATTCATAAAAACTATAAGACACAGTGTTGCATTAAAAAGGAAATAATGGATGTCATCCTGTTTTGAAAAGTATAGAATTTTTTACATTGAAAATAGACATCAAAATAAAATTGGCATGTTATATCCATGAGAATACACACACACACACATTATCTTCATTCCTTTTATAATTTTTAGTATAACTTTTTATTACAGTTTATTTTATAAATTGTATGAATGTGTCGATTTATTTTATACATTTCCAGTTTTATCAATTTCAATATTTCACTAAAGTCATAGAATTTTAAGGGTTAAAGATCACTTAGAACAACCTCTTGGTTATACAGATTTACAGTCTTTGAACTGTGTTTTTAACATGAATTCAATCTCTTGAGAAGCACTGAGGTTCAGCCACATGAATGATCAGCTGACCAATGTTACTGCAGGATTAGAACCCACACTCAGTCTGGTTCTTAGGCCACTCGGAGATATCAACACTTCAAGACCTCTCTCCAACAACATGGCTCTTCTCGTTTTTAGGGTACTTTTCTCTAGGCACTTTGCCATACATTTAACTTCCAAATGGAAATGTTAGTATTTTTTCTCACATTGCCAGTGAAGGGCAATAAAATAGGTCATTGCCATTATTTTCACTTAACTCCAAAGAGGACTGTAACTCAGCTTATAGAGAAGGCTATGGGCTTGTTTCCAATGATCCTTATGCTACAAGACATGACCAATCAGATTAGCAAGCTACCTCTTTCCACTGAAGTTCCTGTCTCCCTAACATCATCTCTGAGATCTAACGTTCCGTGCCCTTTTGTATCCATATGCATAATCTTTCACCTAATCAGCCTAAATCGAGTCGTATTTAAATGACTTCCTAAATCACAAATGAAACTTTATAGGTGTCATCTCTTGTTCGTGAGCATTTCCAGTCCCCAAGAGTGAAAACAGTAGGCCTCTTTGTACTCAAATGCCATCCAACCAGGTCTAAGTCAGTTCCCAGGATCTTTATACTGATATTTCTGGAAGGTTCCAGTGGGATCTGCTCATGTAGCCCTCTGTCTATGCACTGATTCTATAGGACATAAAAGTAGCCTGGGTACTGAGGAACTTATTCAAATTGTTTCCTTGATATATATCACCTAGAAAAATCATAAGTCCTGGGCTAGTAGTATTGCAGAGAGAAAGATCCACTAGTTTTGCTATGAAGATCTGTGTTCAATCTTGGCTCTGCTTCACAGAATTTGTGCAGTGTTAAGCAAGTTACTTATGCCTGCCATGCCTCACTGCGTTCATCTGGAAAGTGGTGGTAATTCAACTTACCTCAAGGGAGGCTGTGAAAAATCCAACAAGATAATGTATTTAAAGTAGCAAAAAAATAGGTAAGTACTTTGCTTACATACTTACCTTTATGTAAGTAAAAGTCATTCATATCTTAATATTACCATACTTCTTAATCCTATAGTGCCATCAACATTTAGAATCCAACCTAAACATCTTAGTACTCTTTCAATAGAAGTGCTGTTAATTATTTACCAATTTTGAGAAGAGAACAAAGAAGAATAACTATCTTTTAATGTCTGCTGAAAATTATTTAAGGCCATAGAGTGGAAGGCTAATGGGTGATCTAAGAATGTGAAAGAATATTTCCCAGAGGTTAGTCACCAGCTGGTTTTTATCCTTACTTAGCCAGAACAGGAGGAAATTAGCTTAAATTTCCTTTGGTTTAGAATAATGGAAACAAGCTATGAAATCTAATTCCCAGAGAATCTTTTCGTCAAAATAAAATAGAGACTTACTGCCTACCGTGGTTTCAGTGCGGTCCTGACTTTAAGGATGAGAAAATACTAGATGAATTTATAGTCATCCATCTCTATAATCCCCATCAAGAGAAGAAAACAAGCAATTATGAGCCGATTATGCAACAGGTGTCTTCACTTGTAACCATTTCATCTTCACTGGAAATTGTTTTTCCTAACTCACAGGGGAAGATGCACACTGAGAGTTCAGTTTGCCCAGGGTCATTGAGCTAATGAAAAGCAGAGTTAGAACACAACCCCTACCTGCCTCTAGAGTCCATCCTGTGCACTGTGCCAACCTATAAGTCTTCTCACCCTGGCACTCTTCATTCTATCCTTATTTTAAAAGGACATTATTCCCAAGATTTAGAGTTATTTAGTTGTTGTCTGTTTATTTAGAGTTATTTTACTTGGATTATATCCAAGATTTAGAGGTACCTGAAAACCAGTGTAAATTGGGAATATAGCTAGTACTTATTGAGCTATCTAATATATGCCAAACATATAAGAACTCTACAGATATTATCTCATTTGATAATGACAGTTACCATTTGAGACGAGTACTATTATTATCCCCATTTACAGATGGAAACCGAAGCCTCAGAATGTATGCTAAGAGAGCCTATGACCAAGGGACTAAAGAAGGAGACCTTTAACTTCAAGAAGGAGGACTTTTAACTTTAAGGGAGGCAGTGGGGTCCTAAGCATTGTCACCCTGGCATGCCCAGAGACAGTGAGAATGAAGCGTTATCAGGAAGTCACACCACAGGGCATCCAAACCCCAGCACAGATTTCACTTTTAGTTTTCAGTAAGTCATAGATATTTAGAAATAAAAAAGAGCCAATTGAAATCATCTGGTCCAATCCCTTTATCTTACAGACAAGGAATTTGAGGATCAGGGTGAGGTTAAGTACTTTCTCTGGGGTCAGAAAGCTAATTAGTGACAGAGTTAGCAATAAATCACTTCCATGAAAAGACATGCTTTCAAAGTGAATTCAATTACCTCCACTCTCAAGTGGCTATTAAGAACACCCATGTTGCTAGACAATCTCCAATGTTTCCGTGAAGTCAGTATAACCCAAGAGGGTCTAGAAAGAACTTGGCAGCACTGAACAATCTAAGTCAGCAATTTTTTAAATGCGCTAATTTGAGTCAACTCATTATTGTTAGGGGCGGTGCTCTTACCAACTTCTCTTCTGTTCAAAGTTATAGTTTTAGCCACAGTAAATGCCCAAGTAATTTCGTCTCTTCTCTGGTAGATAAAAGCTGTACAACATTTCAGATATTCTTAGATATACTTGTACATAAGGGTAAAATTATTTTGGTATTTTGGTATTTATAAATATTGGATGAAAAATTCCCAAAGAAGAAGATTCTTATATTTTTACAGCACGATTTTTTTCTAGAAGGTCAAAAATCATCTGTTTTGCCAATCAGTGATAAAATCCACAGGTGCCAGTGGTCATGCATTGGTATTAAGAATTTAATAACCACATATAGTGTTGCAAAGTATTTAAAAGGAATGGAAAGTATTTTTACATGAAGCATACTTTGAAAGCTAATTTCTTTCAACATACTAAATAGATCTATCTGAAGAGCTAAAGTTTGCCTTTAGGAAATATGGTTGAATTAGTAAAAGATAAAAGGGAAACATCAGGAAACCCAAAAAAGTACTATAGAGTTGGAATGAAAACGGGTGAAAATACAAACAACTGTTCAGTCAACAGTCAATAACAAACTCCTACTAGTCTGCCACAGAGTAAAGTGAAACACACAATGAAAGAATGAGAACTAAAGCATGGAGTCTGTGAAAATGCATCCTGATGACAAACCAAAATGCTATTTCCATCAGGGGGCAAAAGATCACATCAACTAAAATATAGTTTGAAATATCATTTCAGGGAAAAAAGGAAGAAGATACACTGACTGAGAAGAGATCATTCTAATAGTTGTCAAATCATGTAGTTTGACACTGAGAATTTCCAAGTTTTACTAAATTTAATCCTGAAGTCTTGCACATTTTCAGAAATAGAAACCCACTATCACACTTGACGTTTCAGAATGTGTTAATGCTAAATTTCTCCATTTGATGGCGTCCTTCTATTTCAAAAAGAAGAAGGAATGAACATAATAGGGAAACTAGACAGCAGTGTTCATTTAATTTAGTATATAAAGTCAAAGGTTCATGCCGTGTGTCTAGCATAGGAAAATCAATTTTTGAGTGACTATTTCATGGCTATACAGTACTCTGGCTTCAAGGACATTTCATGGTTATTCAGTGTCAATTGTGCTTAGATTTTCTTATCCTAGGAAACATTCCCCAAATTAAATCACTCAGATTTATGAATGCCAGCAATGGAAAAGAACAGCGGCATCTAATTTCATGGCAAGAAAGATGTTCTGTCCAGTAACAAGTATAAAGCACAGCATTTCACTTCTTGTGTAGATTGCTGAAGAGGAGAATGATGAGTGTTTTTTTCACTCAACTTCACGTTTCTCCTGAGCAGAGAGTTCTCAAGATGGCCTCCCTAAATGAAATGAGCAGCAATCTCTGTTTTATTTGAAACTCTGACTGTCTAGAAAGGGTTGGCTGCTTTGGAATCCTTCAGAAACCCAGAAACCTAACAAGATGTTTAACAGATTAGCAACTGTGTATCACTAGTGATCAACATAATTTTATTTAGTTACTTTATTTAACAAACACTATGTGCCAGGCCCTGTTCTAAATTACAAATATTAATTGCCTTTTATTCATTTAATGGTCATAACAACCCTATTAGGTGAGAACTATTATACCAATTTTTCCAGATGAGGAAACTGAAGTACAGGACAGTAAATACTTTGCCCATGATCACACAACTAGTAAAAGTAATCCTCTCTTAAAACTCAGCAATAGTCAACCTTCTAGCATGATGTTTGTCCTTTTCTGGGCCTTCACACAAAATAGTCGTTTTCAATGAAAAGTCATTCAGAGAGCAAAACTGAAAATAAATGGACGGATAACAGTAGTTGAATTTATTAAGACTCTTCTGTGTTAGATACTGTACTAAGTGCTAATAAAATTTTTTTAAACCTGCTATTTAATCTTTAGTCTAAACAATCCCATCAGGAAAGTATCATTCCCATGTAAAACTGAGTTGTACATGATTAATAACTTTCCCGCCGTTCTGTGACTAATAGAAAGAAGGGATTCAACCCTGGCCCATCAAAGTCTAGAACGCACCTACTGCCTCCCTATTAGGGAGTCATCTCTTTTAAGGGGAGATGACTAAGGATGGTGATTCAACCTGGCTGTTTTTCTTTTTCCTCCTCTTTAACAAAATAAGCCATCAACAACTATTTATTAAATTCATTAAGACACATCAGATTTAAACAGATGAATTAGAAGTTTAGTTCATCTATGGGGAAAATCCCTTGACACTAAAAGCTCCTCAAGAAAAATAAAAAGTGTGTTAAAACAACTGACAGCCCCAGCTTCTAGCAGAGTATATCCAAGCGTTACTCTAAGTTGGGATAATGATATTATATTGACTACAGAGAGTGGAAAGAATCACTTTCTCTAAAAATTTTAAATTTGGGGTAATATCACATATTTGGCAAAGCTCAAATAGGGTCATGCTTAAATATGAGGAGATGGGCTGGAGGGTGGGTCTCAAGAGGGACTCACAGAGATGATCTCATATGAGAAGTGTGGTTTTAATATAATTTACTAAGAATTTTCTTTTTCACAATCTCCATATCTGTCATGTGACAACATCAACATTTTCAAGTCATAATTTTAGACATTTTTTGCAAGCATCAAAATACAAATCAATAAACTGGAGTCAAGTAAATTGGAACGGCCAATAATTTATATCATAATCCCATCTTTCCTACAGATAAAATTATTTATCTTTGTTATAATTTTAGAAATTATTTACCTTATTATTTTGTACTTTAGTAGTAAATCATTTTTATCATTATATGATTAAAATTTAACCTGTAATTAGTATTTTGAATTTTAGTCATTTCTATTAAATGTATTCATTGATCAAACCACCGATAGATTTTATTTACTTGCTTAGTTTTATAGTTATTACAACTACTAAATGTATACTAGGCAACACTATCAAAGTTTAAACTTCAATTATAAACATTTGCTTTGAAATAGAGTCCAGAGAATACAACTGATTTCTCATAGTACTAGTGTAATCAATATGTTCTTAAAACTCATTGCAAATGACACACAACATAATACAATATAAAAGCAATGCTCTTTTTTCTGAGAAAGCACTTTTTGTTTGTATCAGAGAAGGACTGAGGCTTTTTCATGCAGCCAATGTGTGGGATATAAAATAAGGAATAAGGAGA
This sequence comes from Mesoplodon mirus, assembly GCF_964341445.2. Lineage (NCBI taxonomy): Eukaryota > Metazoa > Chordata > Mammalia > Artiodactyla > Ziphiidae > Mesoplodon > Mesoplodon mirus. Next base: position 30,615,514 of record NC_138986.1, on the reverse strand, counting down.
AACACTTAGCCAATGGATTTTTGAAATATAGGAGTCTTTGGTTCTATGAAAAGAAGATACACTTTTCTTAAATTATTAGAAATCATCTCTGCTAAGGCAAAGAGAATGGAAATTAGATAATTTCTTAAGGTAAATTAGAAATCTATGAATTCTACTTCAAACATTTATTAAAATTTTATTGTAAACTGGCAGAGGCTGCAAATTAAAACCGTTTTTGAAAGACTATCTCAAAATTTATACAACCTAGGGGCTTCCCTGGTGGCGCAGTGGTTGAGAGTCTGCCTGCCGATGCAGGAGACGCGGGTTCGTGCCCTGGTCCGGGAGGATCCCACATGCCGCTCAGCGGCTAGACCCGTGAGCCATGGCCGCTGGGCCTGCACGTCCGGAGCCTGTGCTCCGCAGCGGGAGAGGCCACGACAGTGGGAGGCCCGTATACCGCAAAAAAAAAAAAAAAAAAAAAAATTATACAATCTAAATATTTTCAATTTATTTTCCCCATAGAGCTTTCCCTTGTTTTCGTGTTTGTTGTTTTTTGTATATTATCCTATTTGAGTTCATTTGAGAGTTAAATGTTTCATAATACTTAATGACTTAAAATATTTTAGGGATTACCAACAAGCTCAGGAATCTAGTCTATAAGTGGTATTCATGAGTAATAACAGAGTTTAAAATTTTAGCCACCAACCCTCTGCCCTGCAGCAACGAAAGTCTGTATAAGCCTTGCTCTCCAACCTGCCACCCTTCCCTCAAATCCCCTCTTGTTCAGGGTAAAGAATTTTTGTCATCTTACAGATCTCCAACCACTGCAAAAAAAAACCAAAGCAACACCAAACAAACAAAAAACTGCTCCAAAGCCTTTCCAGTCACTGAGATCCCTCTTGATACCTATGAAGACAGCAATGTGAACCTGAAAGTACTTAATTCCAAGCACACCCTTAGATAATAGATGCACACATATCTGAGTCTTACTATGACATACCTGTGACGGGAAAGCTAGCTAAGACTTCTTGGATGAGGTACTAAGCAAATACCCTACATAGAGAGTCAGAACATATACTGCCATCCCTTAAGTGTAGACAACTGTTTTTATTTCATTCAACTTAATTATTAGCATTAATAAAAACAAGAATAAAAATGCATTCATGTAAGTGGTTAAGGACTTTACATCCTATCAATTAACATTTGCTGAAAAATGAATCAAAGACCTGGTTTGTGAAACATTTGCTTAACCTATAGTTTTACATTTGACCCTTAAGCCAGGTTCCAGTTAAATTTACTGCAAATGATGCATAGTAATGTATGACACACAGTATGTATAAATATACCATTCTCTTTTCTGAGAAAGACTTCATTGGTTTAAGGGAAGGACTCAGGCACTGTATTAAGTATGTAAGAATAGAATTTGCATTCCCCTTTCACATGCAAGAAATAGAAACTAACATTGCATGGAGGTGAATTGACTCATCCACAGTCACACTGTTGGTAAGTCTTCTGATTGTAAAAATATCCTACAAATATTTAGGACTACTTATTAATTCAATGAACATTCCCTCAACCTACCCCTCTTGCTTCTCTAAGTAGTTATGAATTATTCTGTAAACAAAAGGCAGATCTGTGCCACTGGAGAAATACATTAGAAATTAACAAATTTAAATCACTTTATAGAATGTGCTCAGTGTTTCCATCTTTGCCAGAATGCTTTGAGGTTGGTAGGAAAAGTGGGACGAATAGCCCTCTTTTACAGATGAGGAAACGGGGCCTGCAGCGCTACCCCAGAGTGACTTATCTGAGACCACATAGTTAAAGAGCCAACTTGCTATATGAACCCTCATATTTCCCTCTAGATTTCAGAATCTAGAAGTTTCTCCCTTTCTCACATCCACACTACTTCATTACGTAGTCTGGGGGAGGACAAAAAGTCGGCAATGTCTGGCCTTCTGAATGTCTGCAGTATTTTGTGTGCACTATTTAATTCTATCTTATTCTTTCTTGTGTCTTGGTCACGTCTCCTACAATCTCACTGTAGTTTCTTTGAGAGCATGAAACATATATTCAGCCTCCGTGGAACTGCCCAAACAATTCCTAGCACAGAGCCAAGGACCTGTAAATTTTTTTAAATACTTGTTCAGTCACTAACTAGATGCAAAAGTTTTGGGAGACCTATCCCTAGAGGAGGTGGGAGAGAATTAGATGCCACAGGCAAATTAGGCTTTATTTATTACCCCATTCTGTGTTTTTCAACTCTGTAGAAATTCACTACAACTTTCTTGTTTTCCTGTTTTCAAAAATATACTGTAACAGTTATTTTTATGACTATATTCAGTATTTTCAATGAAGCAGATATTCTCAAACAATATTGGGGAATGTGAACTTCCTGGATAGAATTTATTGATACATAAATATATTATTTTATTTTTTCTTTTTTTTTTTTTTTTTTTTTTTGCGGTATGCGGGCCTCTCACTGTTGTGGCCTCTCCCGTTGCAGAGCACAGGCTCCGGATGCGCAGGCCCAGCGGCCATGGCTCACGGGCCCAGCCGCTCCGCGGCATATGGGATCCTCCCAGACCGGGGCACGAACCCGTATCCCCTGCATCGGCAGGCGGACTCTCAACCACTGCGCCACCAGGGAGGCCCAATATATTATTTTAAATTGCAATTCCAACCATTCCAAATGTTGAATTGTTGCCTACGAAATAACCAGAGGTGTACAAATGCATCCCAAAACTTTAACCTTTAAACATATAAAATTAGGAGACAAAACACAAAATATTAGCTACAATCCGAGTTTCTCACTAAATTCAGTGACTTTTAGGACAGTGTGTGGGTCAGATAAGCCAGTTCCTTGTTCTCTAGGTAACTTTTAAATAACTGAAAATCATTTCTATAAATTTTATATTATTTTCGTTTTAAGAACAACAATTTCTCCTCTGTTCATACAAACTAAGTTTAGCCTGTGAGTGGGTCACATACCTTTACTACATGATGCTTTTCCTGGAGCATAGGAATCTTAAACATTTGGCACCAATATGTTGTACCTTTGTTTGGGATGGGGACCTGTCTTAAAAAAAAAGGAGAGGGGAACAAAAGTCACATTCTCTTGACATTCTGTTAAAAACAATAATTTAAAAACCATTATGCACTTTCAATAAACCCACCCCTAGAACCATAAAAACCTGAAAAAAAACTTACGTCCTGATTTACCAGGTCAAAGTATGGTACGGCGGTAGACAACACATTGGTTTTCTCAGGATTCAATAACCGCAGACTCTTGGTACCACGACTGGATTCGTGGTACTTGGGACCCGCTTCTCCCACATCTTCGTGGTGGTAGGCCCAGATCACCCTCACCGTGCTCTCCTGGTGGTCAGACAGGGGCATGATTATGTCTCGTGAGAGCACTTTCCTTACCATTGAATTGAGTTTAAAGAACTCTATTCAAAGCAGGATATAGAAGCTCAAAACAGAGAATAATGACATTTGGAGTTATCAATATGGTCTCTCACATGAACTGTGTAAATCTGATTAAGTCATTAAAAATCCAAATAGATGAGTTCCTTTTTGGAAGAAATCATCTCCCCCGTGCAAGATTATGTGTTCCAAAATAGAATGAAGGCCAACTGATTTAGTAGTTATGCTTTCATGCTTACAGCAACGGTAAATCATTGTCATGCTAAACCTCCAAACTAGCAAACTAGTAGTTACCAAGCAAATACTCTTGTTAAGCAGCAGGGGTTTGGGAAAATTAAAACCTATTTTTATGCCATGGAACATTTTACGGAAAACAAATAAATACAATGAAAATTAAAATGACTTCCCAGGTCAGGATTTTTATTTTCACAATAGATTTTTCCCAGACACTAGCCCACTCACATGTATGAATTTACAGAAAGTGGAAATACAGCAGGAACTTCTGATTCTAGGTTTGTTTATTATCCTAGAATCTATCTATGGTCATTTTATGAATCCTGGGAATTTCCTAGGGACTGGGGTATCCCAACTAGGGAAAGCACTGTCAAGTGAAATCGGTTTCCATTAAGTAAATGAGAGATTGCCCAAAGGGCAGTGGGGCAGTGGGGAGGGTTTGCTGGGGTATAAACAGTTCAGTCCCCCCACAGATAAAGATGACTTTGCCAGATCTTTGTAATAAGAACTTTGAAAATAAATAATAAGACAAAAGCTATTTATTTTAAAAGTTATATTCTTTCTTAAGTCAAACAACTATAATTATTACTCCAATTAAAGTATAATTGCACTGTATATTACATAAAAAATGGTCCATATCTTTGCATGTGTTTTTTTCTTCCTATTTTACCCTTTATGCTGAATGTTAATCAAATTTGCTTCAGATTTTTACATTCCCATTTTTAAAGCTTTGACTTACCAAATAAAAACAATAATTTTGTTGGTCTATACAAAATGAAATTGATTCAAGAAATTCATGGAAACCTTCAAAGAACCACATCAATTTTAGATCCTCTAAATACCTAATTTGCATATGCACAAAGATGTTAATTTTTGCATGATGTCTGACAGTAAGAAATCTTGTATAATATGTTAACAGGCAATTTTCAACAGTCTATATTCATCTTGACTTTAGAAATTTACAAAAATGAATCAGTTACAATTCAGATGAATTACAGCCTAATATTCAGTATCATAATTCTCTCTTGTGTAATACAATTTTTCCAACCTTTATCTATTACCTATTTTAAAACTTTATAAAGAAGCTAAAACCTTTTATAGGTAAAATCTCACACACTTTAAACAGCCCTTCAAAATTTTAGATTCACACAAAAATTGCCTTCATTGAAATTTATAGTCTTAGAGTTTTTTGTGGCTTCTAAAGAGAATTCAAAAATATTCCAAAGAAGACTATGTGACTTTGTTGTTAATGGTTATTTTAAAATATTTGTTTCTTTTTATTCTGTAAAGTGTTTCCCAGTTGTAAATGTACACTCTATTCATGCTTGAATTCACTGATAGACTCCTTACCGTTATACTCTTGTCATTTATGTCACATGTATGCAGTTCTCTGGTAAATTCAATTATTGTGTGTGTACTATTTTCCATGGCATATTCTAGGTGGTAATCTTGCTGAACATCTTTCTTCAATTCTCTATTTGCATTTGTAAAATAATCCTGTGGAAAATATGAAAAAGAAAAATTAGGATGTCCTAAATTCAGGGTGAAAATAAATTAGATTAAGAGTATACACATATCACCTTAAAAATTTAATTCTCAGTTTGCTTATTACAAAACCCTGTATTTATAGTCATTTTTTAAGTCCTGGGAATTTCCAAGGGGCTGGAGTATGGGATACTCCATAGTTGGGACTAGGGACAGTTCCCTAGGAAACTGGTCCATATTTTGAACATCTGGCCCTTCAGGAAAAGGCAGTAATGGATTTATAGTATCCCAGAGCATTGAAAGAGATGGAATGAATGTTCACAATCACTGAGTACTTTTTCCTCATTCTGCAAATGAAAAGAACTTCAACACTGTGAAATGTCTTGCTCCAAATGAAATAACCAGTTCATGGCAACACCAGAACCAGGGCCAGGGTCAGCACTTTTCCACTATTATACCTTGTGGTGCTTCCCTTCTGCACTTCTAAAGCAAGGAGACCCATCCTGAGATTATAGGTTGTTTTAGTAAGACCTTTAATGGCATATGTTTTTTAAAATGAAATGCAATGGGAAAATATGGAAAGAAATGACACTAGTTGAATTATAAGATATTGAAATACTAGGGACATTTTGCTTTGGTGGTTCAGCTATAATTTTCATAATAAGCTTGTTCAATGGTGTAAGATCACTTCTGGGAGGCAGACAGATGCAATGGAGAGGGCATGGGCTTTGAGATCAAACGACTAGGATCTGACCCACAGCTCTACTCTGAAATGTCTTGACGAATTTTTGAAGTCAAACTCTGAACTTCTGTTCTAACATTAATAAAATTGAGATGATACATACTTATTTTGTGGATTTTGAAAGATAAATAAGTGAAATAGTATATGAGGGAAAAACTGCCAACCATGGTTAGAGCTCATTCAATGCCAGTCTCTTTCCCCCTTCTGCAATTTGAGTTTGGTTTTTCCCGAAAATATTCTTCATGCTTTTTACCATTAGCTTTCTATATTGAGAGTTATAAAAATCACATTGTTAATTTTTATCACTAACAGAAGACACAAAATTTGCCGTAATTATACTGTTTTTTCAGTACATAGGATATTTTATTTTTGATAATCACAAAGACTTGATTTAGAATATACATGTTGAAACATAATTATAATTAGTTTTTCTAACACTAAAATTACATTTGAAGAAACGATTGCATGCTTGACAGAGAAAATACAGTGTACAAGAGAAGAACTTTAAATTGTCTATAACTGTCATACTCAAATGGATGGTATTTGGCATTTCTATTCCTAGCATCTATTTTCTTTTTTTTGGCCGTGCGGCATGTGGGATCTTAGTTCCCCAACCAGGGATCATACCCGTGCCCCCTGCAGTGGAAGCGCAGAGTCCTAACCGCTGGACCACCAGAGAATTCCCTCCTAGCACCTTTTTAAATTAGTTATCAAGTGTGTGTAAATTTGATATCCAGGGTACCAGATCTAGATACTGTTCAGACCCCACATTATCGGTAATGCACAGAGCCTAACTAACCTCTTTCACTATGGTAACAACTACAACTTACTGTGTACATTCTATAGTTTAATCATGTTACACATATTAACTCATTTAATCTTCAGATCAAGTGTATGAGATAAAATGAAGCCCAAAGAAGTTAGCATCTTGCCCAGGGTCACATAGCTGGTAAGTGGTAAAGCCAGTACTGAAACCTAGGCAGTCAGATCCAAGCCTGTATCCTTCTTTACTGTTCTACATCATAGTGGCCACCACTGGAAAAGGACGGGTTAGTTTATATCTTTCTGGCTACAAAATCATCTTATCAAGTATTTTTCACATAAAATGTTACTTTTTCTACTGCTGAAGTCAGGGTTTGTCCAAAATTTTTTTTCTGAGAACCAGCTGTAATTGTGAAAGCAATTCAAATGAAATATTCCTATGATACTATGGTTTTCCCACTTTTGATCACATAGATTTCAGTATGTAAATGAGATAACAATGCCTGTGGACAACAAGGGATTTAGATAAACTAACTGTGCCTTTACACCAAGCTCACATTTCATTATGTGATTCAAGTAGTCACAGTTTTTGCAAACAAAAGGAATACAGTACAAAATGTAATCAGTTCAAAGAGTAGAATAATTATCCTAGTCTTGCAAATATGTTTCCAAAACCTTAGACCCACAAAATATCCAGCTGGCTTGCCAATTTTCCATTTGTTTTATTTCCACTCACCAAAACCAATTCCTTTCAGCTATTCCACCTTTTTCTGGCTTTTCAGATAACTTAGCTATAAGAAAGCAGGAGAAACTTCATTCAGGACTTACTGAAAATCCCTTGAGCTCATCTGCCTCATGTAAACCACTGTGTGTTCAATATTCAGAAAAGACAGATGCCAATTATGTCAAAGTTCTGGACTCCTGGAAAAATGTGGTTGTCTTAAAACAAGCTGATATCTTCAACTTCATTGAGGGAAAATATGAATGGGTTTGAATAAAACTAAAATTGAAATGTGAAATAGCCTAATCACCACTGTAATTCCATAAGTGTTTCTTTGCATTCTCCAATTTTTAGGGTCTATTTGGAGACATCTTCAGATTTGACCATTGTACACCTTAGCTATCCAAATAGCCTTATCAGTTACCTGTTTAATTAGCTGTGCCCTTACTAATGCTTGGAAATCCACATGTTAATCTCTTGCTTTTCCTGGAAGACGTCCCAAGACAAATATTCTAAACCTTCTCTATATAAGATGCCAACATTTCCCCACCCTCAGCTTCTGATCATACTTCTCCCTTCATTGAGAGAATTTCAGTTATGATACATGAGAGCTCACATCTTGCCTTCTTTCTAGTCTAAATAATATTACTTAATGGAATCATAAAAAAATCAACCTAAAATAAGGCAAGAAAATAGAAATATAAAACAAAGAGTAAATGGGACCAGCAGAAAACAAATAGATGTAATTGAAATGAACAAGAAATATTACAATAGATCCTACAAACATTAAGAGGTTAATACTTTTATGCACACCTTGATGTAAAAAGCTTGAATAAATTAGATGAGAAGGAGGCAAAATACTTGAAGGACACAAACCAGCAAAACTTTGTGAAACAGATACTTTGAATAGCCCTATAGTCTACCTATGGGTAAAAATCTTCCTACAAAGAAAATTTTCAGCCAAAGTGTTTTCACTTGGAATTTCACCAAATATTTAAGGAAGAGGTAATATCAATTCTTCACAAACTCTTCCAGAAGATAAAAGAGGAGGGAATACTTCCTAACTCATTTTTTGATGCCAGCATTAATCTGATACCAAAATCAAAGACACTACAAAAAAGATCAATATCTCTCATGGGCCTAGCTGCAAATTTTCTTTAAAATACATAGTAGCGGGCTTCCCTGGTGGCGCAGTGGTTGCGAGTCTGCCTACCGATGCAGGGGACACAGGTTCGTGCCCCAGTCCGGGAAGATCCCACATGCCGCAGAGCGGCTGGGCCCATAAGCCATGGCCGCTGAGCCTGCGCGTCCGGAGCCTGTGCTCCGCAATGGGAGAGGCCGCAACACTGAGCAGCCTGCGTAGAGCAAAAACAAACAAACAAACAAACAAAAAAACGTAGTACCAAATAGAACCCAATGATGTTTAAAAAAAAAAGAAAAAAAGATATTATGACCATGCAGAGTTGATTTAACGTTAGAAAATCAGTCAATGCAATTCATTATACCAAAGTCTAAAAAGGAAAAATATCACACAATCATCTCAATAATGTAGAAAATCCATTTAAAACTTTTATTCATGGCAAAATCTGTCAGTAAACTAGCAACAGAAGGTACTTCCTTAACCTTATAAAAGGAATCTATAAAAACCTATAGCTCATATCACACTTAACGATGAAACGCTGAATTCTTCCCCACTAAGTTTGGGAACAAGTAAGTCCTGGGAATAAGGCAAGGATGTCCATACTCCCCACTTCCAGAAGGTGCCACTGTTGGTTGTCCGCCTCTGACAGTTTGTCTGTGTTATTCTCATTCCCAAACTATGGTCATGGAACTTCTGTCCTTGACATTATACTACACTGTCTTCATCTTTCATCCTTTGGGAATCTCATCTGCTCCAGGAGTTTCCAATCATCACCTTTATTCAGGATTACATACCCAAAAGTCCACTGGATACCTTCACTTAGAAGTCTTACGTGCAATGTATCCAAAATTGTATTCACCCTTTATCTATAAGGATTTTTATTTCCTGGTACTGCCATTCTCCCAACCATCCAAATTCAAAACCACAGTTTTATTAACTTCTTCCTTTACTACTCACACCTCCACAGATAATCTCTCCTCCTATCAGTTCCTCCTTTAAAAAAATAACCCAGCTTTTACTTCTGCTCCATTCAGCTTCTTCTATCTCACTTCAGATTCTATCACCTCATACTTTTGTCAAGGTCTTCCTTGAAAATCACTCTCAATGCGTCTACATTTTATTCAACAGTATAGACTGCAAAGTTCTATAATTTAGATTCAAGTTTCTCTAGAATTTAGCCTAACCTGGTTTTCCAGAGTGTCTACCATTAATCTCACCACATGGGACTTCCCTGGCAGTCCAGTGGTTAAGACCTCACCTTCCAATACAGGGGATGCAGGTTCGATCCCTGGTTGGGGAGCTAAGATCTCATATGCCTCATGGCCAAAAAACCAAAAACATAAAACAGAAGATATATTGTAACAAATTCAATAAAGACTTTAAAAAAATATCTCACCACATGATCTCTATTATCTATTTATTATTCCCGTCAAATAATCTACCTTTTTCAAGCCCTTTGCTTTTGTTCATTCTTCCTCTTTATCTCCCCACTCTCTTCACCCCACTGAGATAACCACTCCACTACCTCCACCCACTGAAACAACTCCACTGAAATGCTTCCTTCTCTCCAAGACTCATGATTCTATCTCCTCTACGAAGTTTTCTTTGAGCATTCCAACTGGAAGTGATCATTCCCTCTCTGAATTTTTATTCCTCTATTTCCATTCCCGTGTTGCATATAATATATTCTAGACAAAGCATTATCTTCTCAACCAGTGGTAGTTGCCTAGAAATAGACAGCTAGTCCTGTTAATCCAGTTATAAATGTATACCTTTAGAAAAGTTGTTTACATTGTAACTGGAACAAAAAAAGGGAACAGTAGATTATTTTCCCATTTGCTCTCAATTATATTTACATATGGTTAAGACCTGGTGTGGAAGGTGTTTAACCAGATGCTAGAATGAGTTTGGGTCTGCATGACGTGTGATGCAGACACATCTGGCACTGAAATTTGGGAGCGCTGTTATGACCTTTTAGCCCCTAAATGGACATGAATCTTACGAAACTGACATCAACATTTAGAAAAAGAGTTTATACATGCAACAGCTCTTTGAAATCCTTTTACACTAGGATGGTATTCCCTACCTATTTTAAAGAAATTTTTTTAAAAAACATATCTGAGAAAGAGAAACCCTATTTTAGAACGTTTTCTGATGTTAATTTATATCCTCAGTGCCTAATGGAGAGACTTGCATATTGCAGAGCCTCATTAAGTATGTGCAGTTTTGAAAGAAGAATCCTGCCTTTCCTTTTGCTAAATCTAAATGAGGGGATAATCTTGAAACTAAAAGATAAGGACCCATAACCTATCCTCCGATATTCACATCTTTGTGGTAAAGGAACAGTTTAACTTGGTGGGAGCAAAATATCCCACAGTAGCACCTACTTTCTTCCTTCAGCCTGTATTAAGAAGATACATGAACTACAATCAAACACAGGATTGATGGTGTCAATATTATACCGTAAGAAATGGCATATTGGCAAACCTTAAAAGCAAAATTAAATGAGGCAAGAGGAGAGACAAAGGCAAAAAAAAATCTGGGTCTCAAATTTCTTATCATTCAATTATTCTCCCTGGGAGGAAGGGGAGACGGGAGGGACAAAAAAAGGAAGAAGGAAGGAGGAAAAGAAAGCGAGTCACTCAGAGAACAATCTTAAGAATTTATCCTGAGGATTGGCCAAACCAAAAAAAAGTATATTTAGTGAGTTTAAGGGTTTCCTGACAGTCTGACAAAGAGATAAATGTTATACAAGGGGATAATTAAATGGAATACTTATTTTGTACTATCATCTTCTAGGGGAAAAAAAATGGAGAATGAAATTAACAGCAAAACATTGACCAATTAATAATTTGAATACTGATAACATCACCTAGAAATTTATATTCACAAAACCATACAGTATGGTACTTATGGGCTATTTAAGGAAATTTTCCAGATCAGTTTTACTATCAGATTTTCACCTTTAGAATTCGAACAAAATGGTGCCCCTCTCTCCCACTCCCCATCCCATTTAGCAAATGGGGCCAGATGCAGCTTCGCTGTACATCCATGGTGAAGGCCATTCCTCAGCCACGTTGCTGTAGTGTTTGATATTCCAGGACTTATAAAATAAAAATAGAAATATTGATCACAGTGTACTCTCACTGTCATGGTCTGATTATAAAAATAACAGCCATTATAAAAATCTCATTGTATATGTATTAAATATATTTATAAATTATAAATGTAACATAAAATGCTGATAAATAAAAGTAAGTTTCGATTAAGTATCATTAAAAATTGACTTTATGAGGGCAAGAGGGCTGAGGAGGATTCAGAGAATCATGATCCTATAGAGATTTTGTAAGCATTTAAGAATAAAAATATGTAGATGTTTTAATTGTGTAAATATAAAAGCTGGCATGCAGAAGTCATTCTTCTTTGTACTTATTCCTCTTTAACGTTCTATAAAGTGAAATGTGAAGTAATATTTCCCTAGATAAATGGTCTTATGTGGATTTCAATCATATTCTAACTCAAATATCTGCATAAATATCAGCTTCAATATGAATTGTCATTGAGGTATTTTTTGTTTTTATTGCGGATTAACCTTGTTTATACTTTTTAAGGATAATATCATGTATTAACCTTGTTTATACTTTTTAAATATAAAATATTAGCTGTTACCTTTGAAAATTGAGTTGATAATTAGACTCTGGTAATAAAATTAACCTGCAGTTGTGTCATAAAAATATTACCTCTAGATGAACCGGTTTGCAAAGCAGAAATAGAGACACAGATGTAGAGAACAAACGTATGGACACCACAGGGGAAAGTTGGCGTGGTGGTGGTGGTGGGATGAACTGGGAGATTGGGATTGACATGTATACACTGATGTGTATAAAATGGATAAGAACCTGCGGTATAAATAAATAAATAAATAAGTAAGTAAATAAAATTCAAAATAAATAAAATATTACTTCTGAAGCATATTCTCACAGGATATTTTTCCTTTTGAACATGTTATGCTTTGAAATAAATGATCAAGTGTATTACTGAGGTTTCAAAATGCTGTGGCGATAGTAAAGACAGCATCAGCAGAAGTTGGCATTAGCATTTCGCATGGTAGCCAGAGTACTGACTGCCACCTTCAAACTAAGATAACAAACCAAAAACACTAGCTTTGATAATCCACAAGATTGCTACGACCTCTCGTTAAAAAACATGATTACACAGATGTGAAATTGGTTCTCACTCATTGTCAGTCTTTTTTTTCTCTCTTGAATAAAATCTCTGTTAAGAGAAAAGAGCTTTGACCGGTGTTGTGTTAAACAGGATGAAGTGAAAACTCTTATGGGTGTAATAAAAGATATGAATAAACCCCAGTTCAGCCTGGGGAAGTGAATGTAAGCACAGCTGCAGAGGGAACCTTGAGAAAAATGTTACCATCTGTCATCATTTTCTTCAACAGGTGCTTGTAGTTTTTCTTCTTTTTCTAAATCACAAAAGCCTTGTTACTTCAAACATTCCTGTTTGTAATATCCATTTCTATAATAAGTGTTATGGTAGTTTAATAATATTGATAGTATAATAATAGATATTTTTGTGTTCAAGAGAATCTTTGATCCTATAAAAACCGTAAAAACAAACTAAACAAAAAAAAACCGTATAAACAAACTATATAAGCATAATCTTCAGACTTCAGTATAATATAGCTGATTTTAATAAGTTATTTCTTCGCTAATCTTGGAAATTTGAGAGGAATGTCAAAACAGAAGGGGCATGCCTTCCAGAAACCACTTCAGATAAAACTGAAACTCTCTAGCTCTAAGAAGGGATCTGTTAAATGGCTGCCGGAACGCCTAAATGTGAGCCCTATTGGCTTGTGTTCCATGAGGGGCCCACCTGAGCAATCTGTTTGTCCTTTAAGTGCCACCTTCTGGAAATACACATCCTGAATTTTCTCCCACAGCCAATCATCTCATTTTAGTTTTCATATAGGTCATTTAAGACTTTGCTATAATTATAGAATTATCAGATAAAGTGTAAAATGAAAACTTTGACTCCATCCCTAACAATAGGCTTCAATGGAAAAAACAATTCCAAATCTTACCATTGACATAAGACGTTCCTTTACTTTCACCGTATTCCATCATTCTAATTTTTAAAAAAATTTAGATGACTTCTCTTAATTTTCCATGACCAGTTTATGAAAGGAACCAATTTTGAAGAGAAGGCCCCTGCCTTCCTGGCTTCCCTCCTCCATCCCTTCCTCCCTTCCTTCTTCTTCTCCTTTTTTCCAACACATATTTTATTGCATGGCTACTATTCCTTATCCCTGTTGTAGGGCTGAGAGCACACGATTGTACAGTATAGACAGTATAAGACCAAGTCCTTATTATAATCAAACTGAGAGTGGAGTTGCAGGATAAGCAGACAATTTTTTTAAATTTAAATAACAATATAACCAAAAATATTTTGATAAGTGCTTATAGGAAAATAAGACAGAGATTCTAGACACAGATTGGAAAGCCTTTGGGTTGAGGGATCAGAAAAGTCACCACTGAGACACTGAGACTTACTTTGAGAAATAAACTACAGTTAGGAGCCAGCCATGGAAAGTGACGAGGAAGTAGGTCCAGGAAGAGAGAGCAGCTATTGGAAAGGACCTAGAAGGGGGCGAGGCGAGGTTTATCCAGTTTAGTGAAGCAAATAAAAGCCAGGGTGACTGGGCTTCCCTGGTGGCGCAGTGGTTGAGAGTCCGCCTGCAGATACAGGGGACGCGGGTTCATGCCCCGGTCCGGGAAGATCCCACGTGCTACGGAGCGGCTGGGCCCGTGAGCCCTGGCCGCTGAGCCTGCGCGTCCGGAGCCTGTGCTCTGCAACGGGAGAGGCCACAACAGTGAGAGGCCTGAGTACCGCAAAAAAAAAAAAAAAAAAAAACACCAGGGTGACTGAACTGTAGTGCCCGGAACAGAAAAATGAGGTCAACAGGGATCCCATGAGGCCCCAGATGCTGTGAACGCCTTATGGGTCAGTATAGGAAGTTCAGATTTAATACTAAACTTATACAGAAGTTATTTGAGCTTGAAGCAGAAAGTGACATATTCTGATTGACATGAAAATATATATATACGTGTGTGTGTGTGTGTGTGTGTCTGTGTGTGTGTGTGTATTACTGTGGCTACCGTGTGGAGAATGAAGAGAAGAAAAAAGAAGAGCCATGGTCAGAAGACAGGAGTCACACAGTGGTTCCAGGGGTTCAAGCTTGAGTGGTAGTAGTAAAACTGAAGGGACGTGGGCAGGTTTTAGATTTGGTTTGGAGGAAGAGTCAATAGAATCTGAAGAGGTGGGTTTTATATGTGGGAAGAAGAAAGGAGAAGAAACAAGGATGACCCCTAATTTTTGACTGGAGGTACCCAGAGGTGCCGTTTACTGAGATGGGGAAGGCTGGGGAAGAAGCAGATTTAAGATGCTACCTAGACATCCAGGTGAGAAGGTCAGGAGGCAGAGAATATATAGACTGTTCTTAGATCAAAAAAATGCATCAACCAAGCTTCTGAAACTTACCGACTTTATATTCAGCCTTGAATATAAAGGCTCCTGAAGCCCTCCAAATTCTTTTGAGTATATACAAGTCATAAGACATTCTTTTTTTCATTTTTTCGGTTTCAAAACTAATACATATTCACTATATAGGATTAACATATATTCACTAATATAATTCAAATATACTGAAATATATAGTAGGTAAAGAAATGAAATACTCTCACAACTAATGTAAAGATTCAATGAACACCTATCCACAGAGACAGCAGGACTTCTTGAGGCAGGTTAAAAAACATCGGGCTTCCCTGGTGGCGCAGCGGTTGAGAGTCTGCCTGCTAATGCAGGCGACACGGGTTCGTGCCCCGGTCCGGGAAGATCCCACATGCCGCGGAGCGGCTGGTCCCGTGAGCCATGGCCGCTGAGCCTGTGCGTCCAGAGCCTGTGCTCCACAACGGGAGAGGCCACAACAGTGAGAGGCCCGCGTACCAAAAAAAAAAAAATAGACAGTTTCATAGTTGCTAATGTCTCCCCTTCTGTTAATTTCTAGAATAACCTAAAAGCAAGATTGTGGAGTAAATTTCCTTTCAGAATCACACTCAAGTTGGAAGACAGCCTGAAGGATACCTAATCCTAGCTCCCATCAAGAGGATTTCTCTCAAAAATGTTTTTAAGAGAGGATCACACAGTATTCAATACCTCCAAGTGACAAAGCTCATGAGTTTACAATCTTACAAGGCAACTCATCCAATTTTAATACCTCTGATGGTCAGAAATGTATTTCTTATACTAACCTAAAATAGAGTATACTAATTGGGTCTTTCTTCTTCCTTCTGGAACCTAATAGGTAGCATCCAATCCATATTTCTTGAGGAAGACTGTCCACTATTTCAAAGGCAATGATCATGTCTTTTCTAATTGTTCTTTTTCCAAGCAAACATTGCCAGTGGTCTCCCATTACTCAAGTACCCCAATTTCCAGAGATTTCAATCATCCTTGTAATTCTCCTTTAGAATGATCCAGTTCACCCACACATCCTTTAAAGAAGTTATTCAAGAAGGTATCTTCTGTTATGGTTAGCCTAGTACAGATTACAA
Source organism: Mesoplodon mirus (assembly GCF_964341445.2). NCBI lineage: Eukaryota > Metazoa > Chordata > Mammalia > Artiodactyla > Ziphiidae > Mesoplodon > Mesoplodon mirus. Next base: position 30,599,396 of record NC_138986.1, on the reverse strand, counting down.
TGTCAGTATTACTTCACTTGATGTAAACATAGAATTTATAGGCTAATATTGCATATTTGTGCTCAACAAGCACATCTTTTGAGCTTAAGAAGAACAAATATTTAGACCTTTTTCATATGAATTCCATTTAAGTCCAATTTTACACATTTTGTACATACACAACTAATCTTTAAACCAAGTGTTTAACCTTATTTGTATTCTCAGTGAATTTTTAACTTTTAGTTTCCTTCCGTTATTTTAATATATCACTATCTTTTGAGTCCTTATTCTGTGGACTAATGTAGGCAGTCTGTTATAAACATGTTGTGACATCCTAAGAGACCTGCCAATTACTTTAGAATCATTCAGACACACCATTGATTTATTACCACAACTACAGGTTGGTTCAGCAAATCAAATGCAAAAGCAAATGCAGTCTTGTGAGTATAACCTGTGTTTACTGAAACCATGCTGACCTCTAGTCACAAACCAATTGCTTAGGGCCAAGCATTCACAAATCAGTTGCTTAAAGTTTGTCTTTGAATTTCCTCAAAAATTACTATGAATCTCCCCCATCTATTCCTTCAGTAGATATTTTTCCCCAAGTTGAAAATCTGGGACATTTCTCTCCATGTAATCATCTGACATTTCTGATATTTCACTAAACGACTCATTATAATAATACCTTGTCTTTATTGAGTACTTTTAATGTGCCACATACTCTGCTAAGAGCTTTACATGCCTATTTCATTTAATCCTCACAAAAACCCCATGCATTAGATATAATTCCCTTCTTCATAAAGGGAACTGTCACTTTAGAGACGTTAAGGAGTTTGCCAAGGGCCACACAAGGAGTAAGTAGCAAGCAGTGCTGGGATTCAGAGCAGAGCTTCCTGCTTTTTGCTGCTCAGCAGGTATTTCTTGAGGACCCGCCAGGCACATGGACTCTTTCCTGGTCCCTCAGGAAGACTGTGGCAGCACTGACATACTCATCGACCTGTGAATGTTGCATCCACACCCTAATAAAACACTAATTATCCACTACTCCTGCTTCTTTTCCTCCTTCTCCCTACTGCAACTATAGCTTTAGGGCATTTCACTTCTTATTAGTAACTTTGGAAAATGAAGGAGGGAGGGAAAGGAACATCTATTTACGTAACTAGAAAGACACTTCCGAATTTTTCCAAATACAAAGGGAGTCCATTTTGTCACTGGTAATTCTAAAAAAAGATTTTAGAGCAGAACACGCCTCTTGAACAGGCTGAGAAATTATCTAAGACTTTCATTTATTAATATTCCTTTAATGCCCTGTGGCCATATATAACTTATGAATTTTAGACTCTGTGTGGGCAGATATTCCTGTTGCTTGGAAATACAGCAGCTAGTACCGACTGACAAAAGGTGTGTAGGAATGGTAGAGGGCTATGAGGAGGAGGGAGATTTCTGGCTCAGCATGTTTTAAAATACACCACTACCCACAGTTCTTCCATTGCTGCTCTCGTTTCAACGTGTACTTTTGAGAAAATACTTAGAAGTATCACCAAATTTGTTGAACATTTCAGAAGTGTTTCAATTCTAGAAAAACCCACTTTATTTTTCTACTTTACAAAATAATCTTAAATATCTAAGCATATGTTTGCCCTTGGCTTCAAACATCAAGCGGTCAGTCTTAATTGCTTTGTCCAGAATCCTGCTATGCGTCCCCATGCCCAGCGCCTGGAATCTTCCAAGCTTCTATAGGTGGACCACACAGGAGTCACCTGATTCTGATCAAAGAGCCTAACCACATAAGGTCTGTAGTTTCCGAACTTGTCTGCACATTTCAGAATTGTCTTCACAGAGTCAATTAAGAAACTTTAAAATATATTAATGCCTGTGTCCAGCCCCCCCGCCAGAGATTGTGATTTAATGGGTATTAAGGAGGGATGGGGGTTGCCTGGACAGTGAAAGTTTTAAAAGATGCCCAAGTGATTCTAATGTACAAATTTGGGAATTTCTGACGTAGGAAGTATCTTTCCCAGTTCTCAGTCTTCCATTAGCTCTGCCTGCTCACCACTGGATTCCAATCCACCGTAGCACAGATCCATCTTGGCCCTGCCCAAAGGGATCTGGATGTCCAAAGTACCAGAGGCCTTGCTTCTACATGGTTTCATCTACCAAGAGCTTCCTTGTATGAGTGGGTTTCCGTGCATGAAGTTTGCAGGGGGAAAAATGGTAGCAATTTAGTTGCATCTAAGAAACTGAGACTTCCAAGTTTTAGTCTAAAAATTGCCTGAAAGATGGAAATCTTCCCCAGACGCATGTGGTTTTGTTGCTCTAGTTCTCAAAGTCCTTTAGCTCTCTCATATTATTGAAGACGAGAAAGAACACAGAGTACAAGAGAAGAACATTCATACCTAGTATTAAGAGAGAAACTCCTATAAAATCACCAAGTCTGGGCTTCTCTGGTGGAGCAGTGGTTGAGAGTCCGCCTGCCGATGCAGGGGACGCGGGTTCGTGCCCCGGTCCGGGAAGATCCCACATGCCGCGGAGCGGCTGGGCCTGTGAGCCGTGGCCGCTGAGCCTGCGCATCTGGAGCCTGTGCTCCGCAACAGGAGAGGCCACAACAGTGAGAGGCCCGCGTACCGCAAAATAAAATAAAATAAAATAAAATAAAATAAAATAAAATCACCGAGTCTCTAGATCAAAGCCTGAAAGACTCTAGTTGAGCTTGCTAAACATCTGTGTAACAATGCCACAGAAATAGAAAAGAGAGCTCATGTGGTTCAGACACATTAATTATATTTCCTCCAGGTAGGCAGTCTCCTATATTCAAGGTCTACTGAGTCCTTTGATGCCCATGCCAGATAATCTTCTTCATAGTATATGATATTTTGAATTGTAAACACTATGGTTAATCTTGAAAGACAACTTTTAAAACTTGAGATATTTGTTTTCCTTCGTGTTTTGATTATAAGCATTCCAATCTAAAACAGCCACACTGGTGCTCCTTATCACATCACCCTATTTTAATTCTCTGCACAGCAGTTACCACTTTCTGAAATTTTTGTTGCTTGTTTGTTTATCCCCCACCAAAATGTGAGCCCCCCGATACCACTGATTTCCTCTCACTAAATGCTATATCCCCAGCATCTAAAACTGCTCAATAAACCTTCAATAAATATTGGTCAAGTGAATGAATGAACATTCTAACATTCTCTGCCTATCGGTGAGTACTTTACTAAAACAGTCATATGCGAGTCCCAAATGATTCTCATGCTGTGTGGTCTGGAGCCTCAGGTTTATACATCTACAAAATGGGAGAAATAAGATATTGACCTTATAGGGCTATTGTGAGAATTACATGAGATAACACACTTTAAGGACTTATCATAGTGTATGGCATATATTAAGAACTCCATGAGGGACTTCCCTGGTGGTCCAGTGGTAGAGAATCCGCCTTCCAGTGCAGGGGACGAGGGTTCGATCCCTGGTCAGGGAACTAATATCCCACACGCTGTGGGCCAACTAAGCCCGTGCACCACAACTACTTAGCTTACGCGCCTCAACTAGAGCCCACGTGCCACCAACTACAGAGCCCACGCGCCTGGAGCCTGTGCGCCACAACTAGAGAAGAGAAAACCCGCATGTCACAACTAGAGAGAAGCCCGCTACCACAATGAAAGATCCCACACACCTCAACGAGGACCCCGCATGCCGCAACTAAGACCCTACACAGCCAAAAAAAAAACCCCAAGAACTCCATGAATGAAAAATCACATCATAGATATGTATATCTATGACATTCATAGTACAACAAAAGTAGTCAGAGAGATACTATGATTTCATCACTTTTTAAAAATGCATTTTATTAACATGTTTTTTCACTGTTGAGGAAGAAAACTGTTAACATGTTTTTATGTAAGCTACCAGTTGCTTGTAGGAGAAGAAAGACCACCAAACCAGGACTGAGAGAAAATGAATCCAGGCTACTGATCTGTATGGCCTCCAACAAGTCGTTTAATAGGTACCTAAGGCCTAGTTTCTTAACCGTAAAATTGGGGCGGGGGTGGTTTAGGAAATTTAAGGGGAATCAACTGAACTCTGAGCTCTTACCAGCAGCAAGTAAATGTCCAAAACATCGACATTTAACTTGTAAAAGCAAACATTGTTTAAAGATTTTCTCATAATTTTTGGCTACATTAGATGACTACAAAAGACCTCAGTAGTAAATTAAATTTGGTCTATACATTATGTGCACAGCACTCATATATAATCCCATTTTTACAGTTAACAAAAAGTGATATATTTGAAGTTATTTTTATTTTTGTAGAATTCTCTGCTTATGTGTGTGCTGTATGTTGTCCTAATGTGAAGCTTTTTCCCCAGTCTATTTTAAAATTTAACAGGTTAAAAAGACATAGATTGGGAAGAGGTTTCCTGGAGAAATATTCTCTCTTTAAAAGTTCTGTACTAATTATTTTTTAAAAGTTACAATAAACATCATTGTGAGGCATCCATAGGCAGAGGATTTTTTTGTTTGTTTTTGTTTTTACGTATGGATCAAACATTGCCAGAAACATGATATATAATGAATTCATTCCTTTTGCCAGCACCTTTATTTTAATAGGGCTCTATTACAAATGATGAATCGATAAACCACCGTTCACTTTCTTTGACGTGGACTCTTGCCTCTCCTTCCAAGAATCCAGAAATAGGCTGTTGGTTGCCTGAAGTCTTAAACCTTGATGGTCAATTCAGGTGCACTCTTCTCTTGGCCCTTACTCTGCCCTTTCCTCAGGCTGGCGCTATGAAATCATCTGCTCTTCCAAGGAGAACCACACAGCTGAAGACTATCCTGGTGTGTTTCTGTTCCAGCTTACATTGGTGCATGTGGACTTATTACTAATGCACAAAGCATGAAGCTTTGGAAATTTCATCATCTGGAAATTGATGGGGGGGGGAGAGGACATAATCTGAAGATTTATAAATATCTCTTAACAAAGCCCCGGCTGAGCTGTGTCAGGGTTGCACACTCTCTTCGCCTTTCCCTTACAGCTTTTCAATTTGCTTTCCAAACATTTCTTTGTTGCCCTTGGCCCCGGTGCACTTAAAAGAAGCACATCGTTAACCACAAAGAATGCTCACTGTTTTCTGTGATTTCAAATCACAGCATAATTTCCAAGCATTTCCTCAGGGAGCAGCCCTGCAGCAATTACCCCGCTGCTGAAGACTTCCTTCTCATCACAGAAAAGTTTCAGTCCTAGCGATGGCCAACCAGCAAGGCTGTAACAAATGATGACTTAGGTTTCAGCCTCCATTCCCCAGCGATTTATACCCCCAAAGGAAGAGTGAATCCATTTTTGTGCAAATTCAACAGGCACATCTGACAATGCTGCCCTCTTCTCCAACTCACACAAACTAGGCATTCATCAACCCGGATTACTTCCCCCAATGGGGACTCACAGTTACTAAGTGGCTTGGGTCGGGGTGGGATCGCTCTGTGTCAAAAAGGGGCAAAGTACAAGGAAAGGACACGAATCTGAGTGCATCAGGGAAGTGAGAACTGAGTTAATTCATTGAGACAAAATAGTGAGGCTTTCCAAAGCCGAAGAAAGAGGAAAGACCGCTTCCCACCCCCACCCCGGCCGTTCTGTGAAACACACTGTCTCAAAACTAACCTCAGCAGCATCCCAGGGGTAACGTGTCCCCAAGTGTAACCCGATCCAGAACAACTTACCCGACAGGGTACACTGGGACAGGCTTTACTTCACAATCGCGTTTCTCTCTTTTCTTTCCCATTTTGATGGTACCTGGTTATACACCATCTGAAGAAATATCTCCAGACAGGGTCAGAGGGTTACAAAACGGGCAGGGCAAATTTCCACAATACCTCATCTCTGGGTGTGGTTTTAAGGATGTCCAAGCCAGTATACTGCCTTGAGGCAAGGAAATCAAAATCTGATTTTTCACTCCACAACTCTACAAGCAAATGTCGCGCTGCCCTCCGGAGACAGTCTCATTGGGTCCAGCCCTGAATTAGTGATCGGCAACCACTGAAAAATGTGGGTTTGTGGAGGTTTAGAAATCTTTTACTGGGGGGAGGGGTGGAAGGAATGGGGACTAGGAGGACTAACCATTCACTAACTTCTTGTGAGCAATGCACACGCGCGCGCGCGCGCGTGTGTGTGTGTGTGTGTGTGAGAAGGGGGGGGAAGGAAAGAGGTGAAAAAGTAAGCACTTGCCTCCCAAACCGAGCAGTGTCTTGAGAGAGTGACTACATGGTGACAGGTACTCAGAAGGGGTGGTGGAAGGGAACGGGCACGTTGGTGATGATGGGTGCGGTTGCATGGATTTTCCGAAGATGGCCACACTAATATCTTCCCCTCCCACGTGACCTCCTCACAGCATGATGTTGAGGTGGCATCTACATTCTCTCTTCAATCCAGTGGGACTCTGACTACAGCAGAAGACACAGTCCATGATTCCATGGCTAAATTATAAAGGGCCATCCACTTTCCACCTGGGCCTCTCAAGATGTCCACTCTTGGGACCCAGCCACTCTGCTGGGAGGAAGCCAGGCAGCTACACGGAGAGGCCACGTTCCTGCCACAGTACCAGCGGAGGTCCAGCCAATAGCCGGCATCAATTGCCAGTCAGACAAACCAGTGAGAGAGCCTCCAGATGACTCAAGCACTCACCTTGGAGCTGACACCACGTGGAGCAAAAAAGACCTGTCACCACTAAGTCCTGCTCAAATTGCAGCTTTGTGAGCAAAATAAGCCACTGTGTTATGGGGTGCTTTGTTACACAATGACAGACAACCAAAAGAAGGGGCAAGGTCTCCTCTGACACTGGATGTTTCTTCACACAGAATAAATCTGGCCTGAAGAGAAATGGGACCTGCTTCTCTGTCTTTTCTGGATTTTCATAATTTGGGTTGATTCTTTATTAACTTTAGCTTTTTTTCCTCTTGGTCCCAGATGAAGATGTCCATGGGATATACCTCAACTGAAATTGTGTATGTATATGTGCACTACAGGGTGCTTTGTACAACTTTGAATTGTGGCTGCTATTTACTAATCAGAAGGTTTTACTTACACACACACACAAACTAAAAATCTTTCTTCTCTTGGAACTTCCCTGGTGGTGCAGGGGTTAAGAATCTGCCTGCCAATGCAGGGGACACAGGTTCGAGCTGTGGTCCGGGAAGATCCCACATGCCACGGAGCAGCTAAGCCTGTGCGCCACAACTACTGAGGCTGCGCTCTAGAGCCCGTGAGCCACAACTACTGAGCCTGCATGCTACAACTACTGAAGCCCGCGCGCCTAGAGCCCGTGTTCCGCAACAAGAGAAGCCACCGCAATAAGAAGCCTGCGCACCTCAAGGAAGAGCAGCCCCCGCTCACCACAACTAGAGAAAGTCCACACGCAGCAGTGAAGACCCAACACAGCCAAGAATAAATAAGTTAAATAAATAAATTTAAAAAAACTTTCTTCTCTCAAAAAAACAAAAACAAATGGAAGATCCGGCAATACTCGATTTGCATTTCTACATAACAGTAATTCACATGCAAAATCTCGGGTTTCTTCTCTCCCCTCTACTCTGCTGCATTACAATCCTGCCTGTTCCACTCAAGACTTGTCACTCTTTTACATTTGCTGCTTGACCTCTACATGAATTTGGGTTTATGGCATCTGTTTCAACGACAGTTCTCTGCCTGGTTGGTTAGGATTTATTCTTATATAGTTATCCAGGAGTTAACATTCTATTGAAAAGAAGAGTTTAAGATCATCAGTTTAATAATAAACTGAATTTAATAATCATCATTATTAAAAGTCATAATAATAAAAGAATAAAAATATGTAAAGGTCAAGTTTTTTTAAATTAAATAAGAAAGGATGAAATAAAATATATGGAAAATAGCCACAAGGGGAGGTGACTAGGATGTCAACTTAGGTTGTTATCATACACTCTGATGCCATCCTACATCATGCCCCAGAAGCCAATGTTTTTTGCTATATTGTTTCATGCAAAATTTGTTCTTTTGGGGAGTAAAATTACACAAAATTCAGTCTACTAGTGGAATCACATACACAATGTTTAACAACCCTATTTACCTTTTGGTATAGTTGCTGAGGATACCCTTATCACACCACTGCATGAAGAATCTCAAATCAATAGTTTCTAGGGGGAAGATACAATTTCAAGAGTTGGAAAATGGAATCACCCAGCCTGGATGATCCAGCTGGAACTGATACATTTCTTTTTATTTTTAGTGGCTGGGGTCTTTCATTTTTATTAAAGAGGTTTTTAATAAATTTTCTTTCTCCTTAACTGATAAGCATAATTTTTATTGTATATTATATGTCCTAAAATGAATGGGATGCTTAAAAACATGGAATAGTAAAGGATGTCAGTCAGCTAAGAAAATGGTGATCCTTTATACATGAAAATAAAGATTTCATCTCCTTAGGAATAAAAACAGAGGGGAAAGTCCTACTTCGTGCTCATTAAATATATTGGGAAAGGATCCATTTCCAAGGCTTATTTCATAGTGATATGTGTTCAGTAATCACTTTAAGAAAAGTTCTCTGTTTCAAAACCCATCTAAAGAGCACTTATGTGATCTTTATGAAGATCCACCAGGAGTGTGAAAATACTGTAGTTTAACAAACCCTATGTTTGTGGTGTGCCCATTATGGCATGTTGAAACAGAATTCTACTCTTAGTCTTTCATTCGATATCAGATTGGATGGGCTTTCTAGAACTGCCACTCTTCTGGGGAAAACAATATCAAGTTATCTTTTAAAGTACACATGCTCTGTTTTATGATATCACTATAGTAAGACTTGTCCCCTTCAAGAAAACATGCAAGGATAGTTAAGGGGCATTTGACTCTCCCCACCCTAAAAAAGCAAACAGACAAACAAACAAAAAGATGTGGCTCAACAGGTGTTTAAATAAGGTATTGTCTACTTCATATCGGAAGAGAGCTAAGTTATTCAGCTAGTGAGGCCTGTGTTTGGGGTCAAATTCTTGGTTTACAAATTTAATGTCTGAGATGCTCCAGAAGGAGAAAATTTATACATCAATGACTTCAGCAGAGTGTAATCCCCGTATAACTTTACTTTCTTGGAGTTGTCCTTATTTTGGGGAGGAAAGGACTAATTTATGAAAATACAGACAACAGAATGGTTTTAAAGTTTTTATTGCTGTCATTTTTTAAAATTTCTAGCCGGAGTTAAAAGTCCAATGCCAAAATTAGCGTTAAAAATCAATTGCAGAACGTTGTGGAAATCAAACTTAGAAGTCAGAAATAAAATTACTGAGAAATGCTCTTTGAAATCCATCGTGCACATCGATTTTAACATCATCAAAGCCTTAACACAATGCCAGAACAACTAGTTTTCATCCGGATCAAGAGACTTTTGGCAATGGTCAGCATTTTTGGATGAACTTTGATAAGCAACCCTATGTTTACCACGATGTCATGTCGTCGTGGAGAAGTGTCCAAATGTCGGTCAAGATCGAACAGACAAAGATGTCCAGAAAAACCTACCTACCTCATCATTCTGGTCATCTCATAATTAAAAAAAAAAAATTCCTATTCATAAAAACATCTGTGAACAGGCAACGACTCTACTCGGGCTCTTTCAAAGCAAAACGGTAGCTGTCAAATTGATTCTGTTAGCTATTAAAGTAAGTGAAAAGTTTTGCCACTTAATAGGGGGTTTTGCCTGGGGACTCCAGGCTTTGTAGGTTTCGCGGCTTCCTAAACGGCTCTCAGAATAGCAAGCTCCTAGCGATTCTTGGGGACCTTTCATTCATCTCTCGGGTAAGGTAGCTGACCCGGCCCGCGAGCCAGGAGGCTTCAGAATAGCCGAGATGTGGGAAGTTCTGAGATCCCCGACCCTCGATAGCAAGACAGCAAATGATACAGCTCTCTGGTCTCTTCAACCCTGAGAGCTGTCCCGTTAGGCCCCCAAAGCCGGGGTCCCTCTCCTTTCCTGTGAGGGATGAAGCGGGGTGCGTGTACCTGGGGGATGTATTAAGTGGGGCGCTGGGGACAGGAAAGTGCTCAGAGACGACAAGCTGCCTGGGGTCACCGTGCTCAGCGGCGAAACCTGGGCGCCAGAGGCTACAGGAGCGCACGGCGAAGGCAAACGGGTGCCGGGCAGGGGCGGCGGGGCGGCGGGGCGCGACGGCGTCCACTCTCGGCCGGAGGGAAAGCCGGGTGGCCCGGGGTCGGGAGCGGCCGGGGCGCGGCGGGGCGGCTCCGGGAGGGGACGCGCTTACCTGGAGGTAGGGCCGCCCGCGGAGCACCCCGCCCACGACGATGTCGGCCGCGGCCATGGTCCCGGTGGGCGAGAAGCCGAAGCCCACGTAGCCGGCGGTGCGCACCTCGAGGCGGAAGGCTAGCCGGCCGCCCCAAGGGCCCCAGCTCAGCCAGTACTTGCCCTCCGAGTCGAGGAGGGTGCGGTGCGGGAAGGGCCGGCCCGAGCCCCCCGCCGCCGCGCCGGGGAGCAGGCCGCACAGCAGGAGCAGCGGCCAGCGGCACATCCTCGGGCGCGTCCCTCCTGGCGGCACCTGGGCTCCCGCCGCCTGGAACGCGGTGGGCGCACGCCGAGCGGCGGTCGAGAGCCGGCGGCTGGGCACCGCCCCCCGTCCCGCCCGCCGGGAGGGGCCGGACCGTCCCGCTCTCCCTCCCAGGCCCGGGCGGCCCGCCAGCCCGTCGGCCCGGGTCCCGCGGATTCCAGCTGCGTCCCGCCCTTGCCGCCCATCCATCTGCCAGCCCGCGCCCCTGCTTTGGTCCCCGAGGTGGGATTCAGTGAGGAGCGGAGCGACGGACGTCCTGGAAGGAGAGAGGAGGAGGTGGAAGCCTAGGCAAGGGGGTCGGGGGCAGAGGGAAAAGGAGCGGGAGAGTGAGCACGTCTTGGGGACCAGGGGGTGGGGATCCCAGGGGAGAGAATAAGGAATTGCCGAGAGAGGGTAAGTCTAGCTTAGCCGAGGAGGGGAGGACCTGAGTAATCAAAGGGACTATCCTGGGTTTGCTGGAGGGCAAGTAAGAGAAAGTCCCGTCCAGGGTTAACCGCTTAATATTTCCGTGTTCGCTGCCGTCGATTTTCCGAAACCACTGTACACAGCGATGCCTCTACCCCACCGGGAACACGGTTCACCTCGTCCAGCGCAACTCTCTCACCCTTTCATCGAGTCTTGGGAGACCTGGTTCCTGACGGCAGGAGTCAGCACCTTAAGGCTTGCCTCCTTCTAACTGGTTTTTGTTTGATTTGGTTTGGTCTTGAGGGGACAAATTCTGCCAAACCACTCTGCCATCAGCAAATCGGTCAGGGTTGAAACATCATTTGGGAGTTAGATTTTAAGTTGATATCCTCGTTTCCTGCTATTTCAAGTTCTGGCCGTAGTCATGTTTATCAAAAAGTGTTTTTGTCTCTACCTTTGACCACATCACTCCTGTCTTCAGAATGCTAATTACTCCGTGTGGCAACTGCAAATTACCGTCTTTATTTATTCATTTATTTATATTCTGCCATGTTTCATACAAGTTCTAAGGTGGCTTATAAAATACAAGTAATACAAAATATAAAAATAAGAGAGGATATCAGATTTAAAAAATATGGGTAAGGAGAATACTACAAATATGTACTATTTACTTTGGATTTGGAGGCTCCACACAAGCTGCTTATATTAATTCTCTCTGCGAGTCATGTTTCAGCCTGTTTTTTCCTGCTCCTATTTTCTCTTGCCATTGCTTTTCCCATAACTTTTCCAGAGTTGCCACCATGCATCAAAACTGTGCTCTCCCAAAGATTCGGGCATATTTGACTAATTCTGGAAAGCAACCTTCCAGCGGATCTGTTTACTAGGGAGTTCAGGGAGTTGCTTGAGAAGAGACTCATCCCAAGGAGAGAGGGGACTGAAGTCTACAGGTTTAGTCAATGACAACAGACCACCATCAGAGTAGGGCAATGTTGAAACCTTGGGATAAGGCAAGAAATAAAAGAGCCTGTGAAGCCTTTAAAGAACTGAGGCATTGAGAGTATGAACTACCAGCCGCTACAGGACTCCCTGGGCAGACATCAAGAGCAGCAGCATCAACTTCGGCAAACTAAGAATCGCATCCTTAGAACTACATTTTTACAAGCACAGGGGCATGGCTACTACTGTTGCTCTGGCCAGGAAGAGAAAGGGAATGTGGAGAGAGAGGACCAAAATGGTGGACATGGAGGCCAAGAAGAGTGGGTCTTGGTACCATGTGAGGCACAGGCATTTCAGGGGAGTTATATTACTCCAGAGTGATCAAAGGCAAACTTCCTGTTTTGTGACCCCACTTTTATCCCTAGCATAGAGGAGCCTGGAATACATGGTTACATCTGCTTCCTGGGGTTTGTTATATAAATCCCAAATTCACATCTGGAATCTGACCCCTGTTTACTGTTCTAGCTTTACCCTCCATCACTGCCATGTCACTCACCCACTTCCAACCGGACACATAAAAGCTGTCTCTAGAATCCTCAAAAGAGAGCCCTGCTGTTTCCCATCACTGTGCCTTTTCAGATTGCTCACACTCTGCCACACTTGCCTTTTCTTCCCTCCATTCTTCGAAGTATTTTCTGATCCTTCTTCCCACATGTCCGTCAGATTGCATTGACCCCTCCACAGTAGTACCCATGCCATGGAATGTTCTGTGCAGACCTCATGATGGCACCCCTAACATTTCAGTGTCTGTCCATATGCTTGTTTTCCTCCAGGAGCCTTTTAAGTCAGGAACAGATTCTGGTTCCTTGTTCTAGCACATTGCCTAGAATATGTATGAACATGCAATAGTGCTTAATAAATACTTGTAGGAAGAATAAATAGATGCATTTTCAGATCCTCCCGGAAGCATCCTCTTAACAAAGATGGGCTGTGGAGGGAAAGCTTGGCCCCCAGATACGATTGAATGTTTTGCTCTGCCCTGGTATTGAGGCAAAAATATAAAAGGAGACCATACATGAATACACAAAAGAGAAAGTCTTAAATGGTCTTTATTCTTTCATAAAGTCGGGATGTTGAAAGTGAAGTTATTGCCCTTTGCTTGTCTGTAACTGGCATTGCATCCAAAACACCCTGAGTGCTTAAGAACTACTAAAACTAATATAATCATGTTGAGATTAGGTCAACAAACAGAACATCATTAGCATAATTCATCCTCAAGAGACCCATTCTGCCTTGGCTTGAATTACCCCAGTAAATGAAAATAAAAGAGACAATTTTATCTAAGTGTGCTTTATAAGCTGCCTGAGTTCCCTAGATCAATACCATCTCCCCGCTCAGTTGCATAAAGTCGCAGTTTCCCAACTGGGAAATTAATTACTGTACAACTGCTTGTCTTAAATCTGTAAGGAAAGCAGGAAGAAAGCACAGGTCCATTAAAAACTCAGGGTATAGAGCCGGGAAGAGAATGAAATCAGTGGCAAGAGGTTTCAAATTTACTTTTTTAACTATTGTTTTTGTAAAAATGATACTTGCTCCTTATTTAAAGCAAAAGATCAGGAAATGCAAAAAGTATGAATAAGAGGGGCTTCCCTGGTGGCGCTAGTGGTTGAGAGTCCGCCTGCCGATGCAGGGGACGCGGGTTCGTGCCCCGGTCCGGGAAGATCCCACATGCCGCGGAGCGGCTGGTCCCGTGAGCCATGGATGCTGAGCCTGCGCGTCCAGAGCCTGTGCTCCACAACGGGAGAGGCCACAACAGTGAGAGGCCTGGGTACCGCAAAAAAAAAAAACAAAAAAGAATAAGAAAGGAAACTAAAAAATCACCTGAAATTCCACCATCCAAAACTAACACTTGTATGAATTCCAAGAACATCATTCCAGAACCTAGTGCCATTAAAACCTTGAAGGAAGAGCCTGTTGAATAAGAATTTGCAAAGAAACAGGTGAATTACTTTTGTAAAACTCCTCTTGAAATAAACAGAGTGACTCTAAACCTGCTGGTTACAATCACATTTTTTTAGGTTTCTTCTCTACACATGTATCTAAAAAAGAAAGAAAAGACAAAACTAGAGATCCAGTGAGGTCCTTCTTGAGTTCAGAACATTCAACCAAATTACTCATTCTTAAAAAATGAATCATTTTTTCACACTTTTCAATCAGGAATTCTAAATGTGATGTGTATTTTGAATCCTCACCCATTCTGATACACAGCTTGCCATCAGTCAGCGTGTCTGCATCCATGCTGGGCTTCCTTACCTTGGAACCCTCGCTGCTATGGAAGGTTTATTTATATTTCCACGTTTGTCAACTGCAAGGGTGGAGGAGGATGGAAAAAAGAAAGCTCAAGAGACCCTAGCAAGCCAATGCCAAGTCCTTGGTATGAACCAGGATTATCTGAAATAGGTTATTTCTTACTTAAATATGGAAGTATAATAATTTCCCATCTACTTGTACCTAAGGTGCAACAATAAAACTAAATATTTATAAAGTTCCTGTCTTCTAGGGAGCTCAAAGAAAAATATTTATATAAGTGATCTCAGCAGTTCTCCAGCATTCAAATAGGGAAGCTGAAGCATTTCTCATTTCATCTGTTAACTAAGCCTCTTGTGTGGATAGGCTTAGTTAGTAGACGAAAGTTGGCCACTGGTTCAAGTTAATACTGTGAGTCAGTGGCAGAAAAGCCAAAAATAGAACTTTGGTTTCTCTCTTTTTTTTTTTTTTTTTTTTGACTACATACTTTCCTTAGCTCTCACCTCATATCCACTAAAAAAAAAGTAATTTTTAAAGCTACCAGGTCATCATCATGAAACTTTCAGCTGGGCTGATATTTTTCACATGAGCAAGATGCCGTGATCCGCTATTAGCCCACTATTATACTCCTTATTTTAATAATGGATGATACCAATGATGATGGTGGCACGGATGAAGAAGTGCATTTATTTTTATTACTAAAAAACTGAAATGGTCTTAACTGAGTTCTTGAGGCTACTTTGAAAATAAGTGCCAGTTGGCATTGAAAATCCCTCCGTATGAAGATAACAACAAACAAACCACTTTCTCTGTGCAAAACCGGCACTTTGGTATTATCTATAAACCGTGCTCTGAAATCAAACTGTTTCAACTAGAAAAAGTAATAAAATTTTCTTAGAGGAAAAAAGTAATAATACTGTTTTTTTTTTATCACTAGTGACCATCTGTTAGAATTTCCGTTTACAATTAACTACAATGTGTATCAATACTGTGGTAGGGAAGAAATTGATTTATACCAGCACTCAGCCTATAGTATTGTAAAGCCTTTTTAAAAAGTTGTTTGGGCGTTGATGAGAGCAATAGAATTGTGCTCTTTATCAGAGTGATCTTTAGATGAAGAAAAATAACCATGTCCTCTAAATTTAGTTTCTATGGCAATGAAGCAACTGAAGTTGTCAGTGATTATGGGAGGAGAAATGAGGGGTGATAAAGTGTGCTGAGTTAGTCCTAGGAATATCCTAGGATTTGCCTTAAAAGGAACCTCAAGGACCCTGCAGTCCATACTCTCATCTTGCAGCTGAAGCTAGCAAGTCCTAGAGAGAAGTGACTTGTTATTCAGTTACAATTTTTTAATAGAAACAAGCAGGAAGGGTGGTTGCCTGACAAAATTAACAATGTTTGCCTCTTCCCACATCCTTCTCTTAACAGTTATTCTTTTGGATGTCTCATGTTCACCACTGGTATTGGTTTACCAAATTTTAACTCCTGTAAACATGTTGGGAGAAAGAAGTCATTGTGAGTACAGTAATATTCTCCCTAGATATTACCCTTCTGGTTATACAGTAGATTTGGTATTTTAAATGCTTGTGCTTCTATGGGCTTATGCTTCTATAACCATCAATTTCAAGAAAAGTCTACGTACTTAGTCAAAATAAGCAACCAGCATCAAGTTCAAAAACTGAATATGAATGAGATGATTCAGTACTACTTGATTCCAAAATTCCATATGAGGTTTTGGAAAAATTTAAAGAAATCTATATACTATAATTAAAGACTAGAAATATAAAAATGTAATTATTAAAAAACATAATGGGGGACTTCCCTGGTAGTCCAGTGGTAAAGAATCCACCTTCCAATGCAGGGGACTCGGGTTCCATCCCTGGTAGGGGAACTAAGATCCCAAGCCCGCACACCACAACTACTGAGCTCATGCGCCCTGGAGCCCGCGAGCCACAGCTAAAGAGAAGCCTGGGTGCCACCACAACGAAAGATCCTGCATGCCTCAACGAAGACCCGCGTGCTGCAAATAAGACCCAAAGCAGCCTAAAACATAAAAAATATTGAAAGTCATTACAATCATTACTAAGCATAATAAATAATGAAAAGAGTTTCCCTTAAATGCAAAACTGGAATAATTAGCAATTATTTTTCCATGTGGAAACTGGCAAATATAAGACATAGTCTGGGAATGAGTGTTAAACTAGGTTTTGAAGCTCTCTAATCAATTCTTGAATAAAAAAGGAAAAATGGAGCTTCCCTAGTGGCGCAGTGGTTGAGAGTCCGCCTGCCGATGCAGGGGACACGGGTTCGTGCCCCAGTCCGGGAAGATCCCACATGCCGTGGAGCAGCTGGGCCCGTGAGCCACGGCCTCTGAGCCTGTGCGTCCGGAGTCTGTGCTCCGCAACGGGAGAGGCCACAACAGTGAGAGATCCGCATACCAAAAAGAAAAAGAAAAAAAGGGAAAAATGTGTGTGTTTATTTCCTATGCTGCAAGATTTTATTTCTTTTCATTTTTAAATCTAAGCTCTAGTCTCAGTTCTTTGGAAATTTCCACATTTAAATATCCAAATTAGAAGTTAAAGAAATTAAAGATTAATTAACTTAGAAATTAAAGATTAATCGACTTAGCCTTACATAAACACAATTTGGTCTTCAAAAGCCATCTTTTTTTTCTTTAGGTAATTAAACAAATAAAACAAATAATTAGGTTGACTGTCACTGTTAATTGACCAGATAATTGCTGGTCAATCACCTCACTTACAGCAGAGTTTGCCCAAAAAGAGCCTATCAAAAGCCCAGGCCATTACAAAATTAGCCTTAGGAGTAAAACGATTAATAATAATGAGAACACAGGAGCATGACCAGAGGGTAATTTCTAGGGAGCCCTACACTTGAGGAGAATTTCCCTGTATTCACGCCCTCTTCATCTCTACTCTTCACCTTCCAATGTGTTTATGGAAGTTAATATTTGGTAAAACTAATTCCAACAGTGAGCTTGAGACACCAAAAGAATAAAGAATAACTGTTAAAATGAGGATATGGGGAGAGCCAAGTATTGATAGCCTTAGAAGTAAAATCATAATAATGATAATGATCATCACAATAATACCAATACATTTATTAAAGTGATGCAGGCATGTTATGTGAATTGTCACATTTAATCTTTAGAGTAACTTTATGAAGTCAGTGTTTTTTTTCTCCCTATTTGAAGGAAATTGGGGGAGAAAACGTTTTTCAACTTCCATAAAAGCAAAGACAACAGGATCTTCTCTCAACTGTAAAGGAAGGAATTTCTTATAATATTAAATATTTATTAATAACCATAAACTGTTACACGTCTTAGAAACTTCTTTACACCCTTTGTTTTTCTGGGGAAACCATAAACACAGTCCCCCAACTGCTACAAATTATGCAGTCAAGTTTCCCACACTTTGGGAAATCGCATGGGTCAGCACATGCAAAGGGCAATGGATAAACCTCCCCCTGGGAAAACTATCTTCGAGATCATGGTACCTCCTCTGCCAGGTATGTATTTTTTTGACATCTCTTATCAAACAACTCTATTGGTAGTATTTTTATTGACTATAAATAAAATAAACAAAAACCCACAGGAAATCGATTTGCTACAAATATTTGGAGCTTTTCTTGACACAAGTTTCTAAAACTGTATGTGGTTGCTGAGTTCCTTGAGGAGTGTCTATATACTAAAATTGGTTCAATGGCAATGGAACATATAAAAATTTAATGTTAAAAAGTCATGGTGAGGGTGAAGAGGGGAAGTGAACTTTTGAATGAAATTGAAGAAAGTAAGTCATCTTTTTAAAATAGTATTTCTCTTTTATACTCTCTCCTCTCTCTCCACACATACACTCAGACACAACTTAAAGTCACTCAGTTAATCTTGTTAGGCAGAATGGTAATTGTCAATCCATTTTTTGCTCCACTTTTCAGATGTTAGGAGAGGAAAACTAAACATGTTGAAAATTTAAACTTCATGTGATATAAAATGAGAGTTGGTGTCTTGTAAGGAATAACTTAGAAAAAAATGAGTAATCTGCTCTCTTCCTCAAGTATATAATCAGTGTTTAGAATTCACAGCAGCAAAAAGTTATAGAGAAAATTGCCATGATCACATTTTGTTTTTCAAATTGTAGGTTAATTCTATGACCCCTAGTGACATTAGGGAGTGAAGGCTTTTAGGTAATTTAGACCATGATACAAACATTAACCAGCTAGTGGGTGTAAAATAGTTTGAAAACCTAATTTTAAAAAGAAAATTTATTTTCTTTTTAAGGAAGAACTGACAAATTATGTTTTATTATTGCTACTTATACTGCAGGACTGTTAAGTCAGGGAAAATAAAACCTAAGGGAGTTTTTAAAAAATCATGATTTGGGATATAAACCAGAGAAATCAAGGTGTCATTCCTATATCTCCAATATTGTTAAAAATCTTTTTTGACTAGCATAACCAATGTTTTGATTTGAAAATATTTTTTAAAATATACCTTTTTAAGGTAGGTTTATTTGTGTGAAGAATATTTACGAGGCCTAAATATTCCCGGAAAGGGGTTTAACCTGACCTGTGGGATCAATTTGATCCGCCTCCTACAGAGAAGAGGCCAAATATCAGCCAGAACAGACCATCTCCTGCTCCATTCTTCCTTCCTCTTTTTTTCTAAGATTTTTTTTTGATGTGGACCATTTTTAAAGTTTTTATTGAATTTGTCACAATACTGCTTCTGTTTTATGTTTTGGTTTTTTGGCCGTGAGGCATGTGGGATCTTAACTCCCCGACCAGAGATTGAACCCGCACCCCCTGCACTGGAAGGCAAAGTCTTAACCACTGGACCACCAGGGAAGTCCCCATTCCTCTTTAAAAAGGATGTTTTAATTCAGTCTTGCAGATATTCCTGTAACAATATATTCCCCCAAGGAAATAATAAGTACTCCCAGTAAAGAACATTAATTTTAATCCTTTTTTTTTTTTTTTTTTTTTGCGGTACGCGGGCCTCTCACCGCTGTGGCCTCTCCTGTTGCGGAGCACAGGCTCCGGACGCGCAGGCTCAGTGGCCATGGTTCACGGGCCCAGCTGCTCCGCGGCATGTGGGATTTTCCCAGACCAGGGCACGAACCCGTGTCCCCTGCATCGGCAGGCGGATTCTCAACCACTGTGCCACCAGGGAAGCCCTAATTTTAATTCTTTGATTCACTGTGAACAACAGCAAACACCATGTGATAAAATGCATGTTATCTGAGGGGGGCAAAGTTAGGCAAACTGTTAAACTATACAGTAGCCACTTCTTAAAGCATATTTATTGTCAATTCTCAATTACCTTTTATATGAAGGAATTACCTGAAAAGTGTCTAAGGTGGTGTGAATGCTGTATGTTTCTTTGGTGGCCAAGAATGCAAAAAGAGAGATTAGAAAAAGCAACAGACCGGATCCCACTGAGTCAGAAGAGTGAGAAATGTGTAAAAATAAAAAGGACAAGGGTGACAAGGGGCATACCAGAGTCCTGCCAATATCAGTCTCATGGCTTCAGCCCACATTATCACCACCTCTGTTGGATCACCCATTTTAAGGTGACTCTCCATCAATTAGAGCCATTTCCCCGACTTGGCTAGTTGGCAGTATTTCACAACAGAGCTTCTAAAGCAGGAGAGCCGAAGCTTGGAATGTTCCAACAGAAAACAGAAACTTAACTAGATGATCCAAGACAGCTCTGCCCAGCTAACATGAGCTGGTGCAAAGAGATGATTGTAGGAGTTGAGTTTATTTAAAGACCCAGCCTGAAAAGGAAAGTTAAAGATTAACACAAAATTTAAGGTATATATGATATATGACATCAGACTTGTGAGGAGTCTTCTATGAAGTTTTGGTTAGAAGAAAGATTTCCATCTATAGGAGAAATTTTAGGTTGGGGAACACCAGAAAAATCAGAAAGTTTAGGAATATTGTGATTTTTACGGAAGGAACATTTTAAAATTAAGAAATGTTACTCAAATATTTAATAGAAAGAAATGTTCACAGTATGCATTCTCTAATGGAGAAGTTTGGTTTTTTTTACTGTCTTTTGTCAATAGCCACTAGAATTTACAAGTTTCTGGATTTTTACCAAGGATTAAAAATTATCAGAGCAGCTGGTGTTCATGAGAACTTCTAAACAAGCACACATAAAGTTTTCACGTGTATTGTGAAACAAAACCTTTCTAAGAAATCATCATGGTTACACAACCCTATGAAAGAATATGTCCTTAGTTTGTTGGGATTAATCCCTTTAAATATTTTTTATTTGAAATTTGTGAATTTTTTATTTAGATTGCATTCCAGGATGTTATTTTATTCATTTATTCATTATACTTTTGAGAACCTATTGTGTGCCTATACTTCTAGATTCTGGAGATATTGCTGGATTCTGGAGATATTGCCCCATTTAAAAAAAAAAATCCATTCCCTCATGGAGCTTGCATTTTAGTGATTTAAGTAACTCAGGGAGCATTAGAAGAAGAATCAAATTACAGTTAGTCAAAAACCTGACAAGATTTCCTCTTTTGAGGTGGATACAGCACACATTTTTCTTTAATATAAAACCATTTTTGAAATATTGTTACTTTCTTATTTTGAGCTCCATCAAAAGAAAGAACAAAATGAGGGCCTCCATTCTGAATAAATAGTGTTGAAATGTTTTGCTCCATGTGGTAAGAATTGTCGGAACATGGAGAGTAACTAAAACAAAGCAAAAATTGGGGGGAAGAGTATTTATATAAGAGAGAACTGCATCAAGATACTCTTAGTGGAGCCAAGACACAAAGTTTAAACCACCATAAAGAGATAATGCATCCAGGCTCTAAAGAAACAAATGGAGATGTGCCATTCTGAGCAGGACTAGAGCAGAGAGAGGATGAAATGCCAATGCATTTCATTATGTGATGCTCCGAAGCAGAGCTGTTCCAATTTATCAAATTAATTTATTAGGAAGCAAATTCAGTCAACCAAATGAATGTTTAGGTATGACATTTTGAATCATTAACTGTGTAATGTAAATATTTTTATCTCCTCCTCTCTTATATTTCCTCAAATTGCTTGACACACAATTACTCTTTGGATCCCACTCTTCCACCTCACTTCTGAAGTCTTATTTCCTCTATGTCCTGACATCACCCTCTAGACTTCTGCCCCTGCAACACACACGCACACACACACGCATACACACACGCACACGCACACACACACGCGCGATTAAAATACATCTCCAGGGGCTTCCCTAGTGGCGCAGTGGTTGAGAGTCCGCCTGCCAATGCAGGGGACGCCGGTTCGTGCCCCAGTCCGGGAAGATCCCACATGCCGCGGAGTGGCTGGGCCCGTGAGCCATGGCCGCTGAGCCTGCGCGTCCGGAGCTTGTGCTCTGCAACGGGAGAGGCCACAACAGTGAGAGGCCTGCGTACCGCAAAAAAAAAAAAAAAAAAAAAAAAAAAAATCTCCAATTTCATCAAATAGTTCATAACCACATGTTTAAGAATATCTGTATGTTGTGGAAGAGCTGTATTTGCCCAGAAAACATACATCTTTCTATCTATCTAATCAATTTATGCAAAAGTTAAAACTCAGTTATTGAGTCTACATTAGAAAACAGAATACAATTTTTAGGAACACAGTAGAAATTGAAATCTTTCTTTTGATACCCATATTCTCCCTAGCCAGTTATTGTGAATCTTCTGAATACTCTGAAAAGTATGATGAAATAATCTCTTTATTCCCCTACAATCTGTGTCTACTTAGAAAATTGAAACATTTGATTTAAAGCAGATTCAGATTTGAATGCACTATTTCAGTGTTTTCAAGTACAGGTACACTTGGCTTCGCAGCATATAGAAGATTACCTTGGAAGCATTTTCAAATGGCATGTACTTTAAATGTATGGTACTGAATTAAATAAGCCCAGCTTGTGATGTAGTGATGAAAGTGACTAATCATTGTCATTGATGATTCTTTCTCACTCTGGCCTTCCTCCTTCTCCACACCTTTTGTCTCCCCCTCTCTCTCTCCCGTCCTTTCTTCCTTCCTTGTTTAATTTCTGCAAGCAGAACACACCTGTAGGTAACAAGGTATGGTTTCAGTATTTTAGAAAAAGAAGAGCATGGACTTTGGAACAGAGGACCACCTGGAGCTGAATCTCAGCCTTGCCACTTGCCAGCTGAGCAACCTTAAGGAAGTTAGTTAACTTCTCTGTGCCTCATTTTTTATCCCTTATAAAATATGGATAAAATTAAAGTTATCTCATAAGATTGTTAGGATTAAATGAGCTCATACTTATAAATTCCTTAAAGCCTGGCACTAGGGGGTCTTATTTAAGGACATGTTAAATTAAATAAATAAATAAGCCTAAAGACAAAACTGCTCTTCACTTAGAAATAATTTCTCTAGAAGAAAACTATGGAAAGTTAGTCAAGCCACCCAGTTTTTGTTTACCTCCTCCATTGCACCAACCTTGCCCAACAAATATATTCTATTTCAAGAAACTGAAATTGATTCCTTCTTGTCCACTTAATTCACATTTGTAAATAAAAATTCCAGAAGTTATTGTTTTCACTCCATTGGTCATTAATACAAGGCAGGATTCCTTCTGAAATTAAATGACGTTAGAGCAGCAGAGGGGAAAGGGAGAAAAGTATAGCAGAAGTGACTAAAAGTGAAATATAGGAGTGCAGAAGAAAACATTAAAAACAGCCTATAATTAAAAGCATGCAAAGAGTCCTGTTGCCCTTGGCTGACTCCAAAAACACGGTTCCAAGAGAAGTGGTCTGCTCTTAACCATAAATACAGAGGTGAAGAGCTCCAGGGCAAATCACATCAAAGGCAAAGGGAATGAGTTGGTGCGAAGGGGCTCCACCCAACCTCCCAGGACGGGCTGGGTTTAACGTCGGCCAGCAGACTAACCAAACCAGCAGCTTTGACCGTAAGTGCAAATTTTCACCACCTCTGGCAGATGAGCCTGTAAGTGGAGTTACCAACAGTTACTCTTGAAGATCAAGGAGCACACTGAAATTAGACCTTTCATTCCCTTGTCTCTTGAGTGGTGACTGCTTGGGACCCTTGAGTTTGACTGGGATGAATAAAGCCCCTCTCAGACTTGCAGACTCCCCCTGAGGCTTTTGACATCACCCCACAAGCACTCGCTTTCTATGAGCTGCATCATGTTGCCCTCTGACCTGATGGAAAGATCTAGTGCCTGAAAGTGTTCTGAGATAGCTATTCATTTGTAGGAAAGTTAAAATACAAATCTGTGGGCCTAGGAAATCGTTTTGAACCAGTCATTAATTCTGGAAATTTAAAATGTGAGTTTTGGGTTTTTTTTAATTGTTCCTTAATTCCCAATTTACTAAATCACTATTCAAATCTATGCTAAAAAAAAGTACAATATGTAGCAAGAAACAAGCCAGAAGTATTTTTTAATTTACATTTACCAAGAAAGGGACAGCAATTTCCTTTGAGGTCAGGAGAAATGTAATTTCTCTGTGGAGTAGAGAAAGCTGGTTCCATAGGGTTATGCTGACAATACAGTGCCTGTCATTCTTGGGATCAATCCCCTTAGCTATAATCAACCACCAGCTTTGTTCTGAATGTACCTATTTCAGAGCACAAAATCCTTCTAATTAATTTAAATTATGAAAACTTTCTGGCACAAAAAGACATAAAGAATAATATAACACACATTTAAGTAAAGATGGTTAACTGAACACTTGATTTGCCTGGCTTCTCTCTCCTGAAATGCACTAACATGGTTTTTCAAAGCTTTAAACACACATAGAAAAAGAGAATGTTAGGGGAGAAAAGAACAGCATACTTTTGGAAACCGTAAAGCATATGGATCGATGGTATCCAACTTAGCAAATCTGAGAAAACTAAATCCTAACCTGGCAATAGAGAAGGTCTATTTCTCTATTGAAAGGAGAAAAGTGACTTAAATCCCAGCATCTCCAAATGACCAAGAACAGTGAATTCCACATACCTCTGCAAGTGAAGGTGATGGGCTGGGGAGTACAGTGAAAATAGCAAGATTCTGAAAATTTAGGAAGTAGTTGGATAAAATAATCCCCTCTCTTCTACTCACCTGCGTCAATGACCCTCATCTGTTCCAGCCCCAAACTGAAGGTTTATTCTCCAGAAAGGGTAACAGAGCAACTCGAATTGGGGAAGGAGGTGAGGGGACCAGGCAGCACTGAGGGCAACAGCCCTGGAAGGGAAGAGGGAGAATACATAAAGTACAGGCTGTCAGATTACAGTTTTGTCTCCACTAGCTTTTAGAGCCCTGAGAGCTGACTTAAACTCACCAGATGGAAGATCATTTACTGGAGAATCTACTCAGCCTAAGGATGTGGATGTTGATGTTGGGCGCTTCCCAATAAAACTGCCGAGTCAGGTCACCCCACAGTATACATGTCCCACTAGACCCTAGAACTTCCCATTCACTCCTCAACTTTCAGTATGAATGAACTGCAAAAGATCACAAGGTATTTGAGGAAATTCTCTACTGTTCTAAAATGAAAGAGAGGGAGGAAAAAAAAAGAAAACAAATCATCAAAAAAAATGCAACTTGAGGAAATGGAAACTATCCTCAGAAAACAAAATAAAATAAAAATTTGTCTTTAATATCCTCAGAGAGCTAAGAAATAATATAGCATCTGTGAAAACTGGCAAGATGCCATAAGAAAGAAACAATCAGATAATAAAAGGAATCTGAGAGATTAAGAATAAAATACATGAAAATGAAAAGCTCAAAAGAAGGCATAGAGAATAATGTCAAAAAAAAACCCCAGGGGTTCCCTGGTGGCGCAGTGGTTGAGAGTCCTCCTGCCGATATAGGGGACATGGGTTCGTGCCCCTGTCGGGGAAGATCCCACATGCCGTGGAGCGTCTGGGCCCGTGAGCCATGGCCGCTGAGCCTGCGCGTCCGGAGCCTGTGCTCCGCAATGGGAGAGGCCACAACAATGAGAGGCCTGCGTATCGAAAAAAACACACACACACACACACACACACACACAATAAAGCAAAGCAAAAAAAAAGAGAGATGAAAATAAGATGCAAAATAGCTATGTTTAATAAACCAAATTAGCAAAGAAGCTTCTATCCAAATAACAGAAGTTTCAGAAAAAGAAAGCAGAGTAACTTGACTGTAGAGGAGGGGAGAGTTATCACATAATCCAATAAAATCTCCCAGAACTGTAGAAATGGGTCCACTGGGTCCAGGATGAAAATAAAATTATACCAAAGAACATCATCATGAAATCACTAAAACATGGGATGAAAACAATCTGAAAATTGCCTGAGAAGGGAAAAAAACTGTGTAAAAAAAGTGAGAATTGGATTGAGTCAAATTTCCCAGTAGCTCACTGGCATGAAGTCATTAGAGCAAAGCCATCAAATTTCTTAAGGAAAATTATTTCCAACCAAAAAATTTACACCCAGCCAAATGACCAATTAAGGATAAGGTGACCAATAAAGAATTTTCAGATTTGCAAAATCTCGAAAACTTATCTCCTATGCATCTTTTCTCAGAAATATTCTGGAGGAAATAAAGCAAGAGCCATGAATCAAGGTCTCAGATATGGGAGAGACAAAGGGAGAGCCCTCTAAGAGTTGGATGGGGAGAGATCCAGAGATGATGACTCTGTCATAGAAAGGAATCAGTCCACATGGGTGTGGAACAGAAGACTCCAGGAGAACTTCCAAAACTCTGAAACTGATGGGGTACCTGTTGTGTTGGAGGTTTTGAGAGAAAATTTAGACTTCTGAGAGTTTAAAGATAGATATGTGCCACATACATAGAAAACTAAACGAATAACACACATAAAACAAAAGTTAAGCATTTTAGCTTTTACAGTTAGGTCTGTGATCGATCTGAATTAATTTTTGTGTATGGTGTGAGATAAGGATCTAAATTCTTTTTTAAAATTATTTATTTTTAGTTTTTTGGCTATGTTGGGTCTTAGTTGCAGCACACGGGATCATCTGTGAGGCATGTGGGATCTTTTTTTTTATGTTGTTGCGGCGCACACAGGCTCTCTAGTTGAGGCGCTCAGGCTTAGTAGTTGTGGTGCGCGGGCTTAGTTGCCCTGAGGCATGTGGGATCTTATTTCCCCAACCAGGGATGGAAACTGTGTCCCCTGCACTGGAAGGCAGATTCTTTACCACTGGATCACCAGGGAAGTCCTAAAATTCCTCTTCTTGCATGCAGATATTCAATTGTCCCAGTATTGTTTATTGAAAGGCCTAACCTTTCTCCCCAAGGAATTGCCTTGGCACCTTTGTTGAAAATCAATTCACCATAAGTGTAAAGGATACTATATTATCTTGATTACTGCAGGCTGATACTATCTTTTGAAATCAAGAATTCTAAATTCTCCAACTTTCTTTTCTTTTTCAAAATTGTTCTAGCTATTCTGGTCTTTTGCATTTCCATATATATTTTAGGATTGGTTCATCAATTTTTGCAAATATTCTGCTAGGGAGAATTGGGAGAGAATTGCCATCTTAATATTAAGTCTTTCAATCCATAAACATGAAATGTCTTTCCATTTATTTAGATCTTTTGTAAATTTTCTCAGCCAAGTTTTATATATTTTCTTCTACCTATCTTGCTCTTCTTTCATTAAGTTTATTCCTAAGTATTTAATTCTTTTTAATGAAATTAGGAATGAAATTGTGTTCTTAATATTATTTGCAAATTGTTGGTAGTATATAAAAATAAAATCAATTTTTATGTATTGATGTTGTATCCAACATTGCTGAACATGCTTATTAGTTCTAATGGAATCCTTGGGTTTTCTGAAAACAGAGTCATGTCACCTGAATAAATAAAATTTTACTTCTTTCTTTTCAAACTGGATGCCTTTCATTTTCTTGCTAGAACCTCCAATGCAATGTTGAATAGAAGTAATAAGAGTGGATATCCTTGCCTTGTTCCTGATCACAGGGAAGGAACATTCAGTCTTTCATCATTAAGTACAATGTTAGCTATAGGTTTTTCATAGATGCCCTTTATCAAGTTGAGGAAGTTTCCTTCTATTTCTAATTTGTTGAGATATTTTTATCATAAATGGTATTGATTTTGCCAAATATTTTTTCTGTAACTATTGAAATGAACATATGGTGTTTTGTCCAGCTTTATGGTTGCTTTTAGGGAGAGGATTTTTTTTTTTAAGATTGATTTATTTATTTATGTTTTGGCTGTGTCGAGTCTTAGTTGTGGCACATGGGATCTTTGCTGAGGCATGCAGGATCTTTCGTTGTGGCGTGAGGGCTTCTCTCTAGTTGTGGCGTGCAGGCTCCACGGCACGTGGGCTCTGTAGTTTGCAGCACTTGGGCTCTAGTCGAGGCACGCAAGATCAGTAGTTGTGGCGCACAGGCTTAGTTGTCCCAGGGCATGTGGGATCTTAGTTCCCTGACCAGGGATCGAACCCGCATCCTCTGCATTGAAAGGCAGATTCTTTACCACTGGACCACCAGGGAAGTCTCTAGGGAGAGGATTTATTTATCTACTCATTCTGACATGCTACAAGTAGGAGATCCCAATGAGATTCTAATTTTGATTATTATATTATTTATTTGTAGTTTATGGTTGCTATTGTTCTTATTTATTTTCAAATCTGATTGTTTTTATGTGTTTAGTTTGTTTTATTTATTTTACTATTTTAAAAATATGTTTTTAATGTATTTCAATGTATTTAAAATATATTTTTAATATATTAGACTTTTATTTTCATAATCCTTTAATCCAAACTTCTGTGTGTTCAATTCTGTAGCTTATTGTTTCTTTTGAATCTCACTTGTAATGCTTTTTTCCCTTGTGTGCTTTAAAATTTTGTAATGTATGCTCATATTCATTAAGCATATATTACATGGGAATCATGGATTGAAGACGTCTTTCTCCAGAGAGGGTTTATAATTCCGCCAGACACCTCAAGGCTACCAACTCAGGACCACTTTCTGTGAATTTTCTTAGTTTGGGATCCTTGGTTCCAAGAAGTATAAATCCAAACCTGAAGCCATGTGAGGGTCAAATAGTGGTTACAAATTCTTAGTAAACAGTTTTTTTTCCACCAGAACTCAGGCCAATTCAGATGGCTCTTGTCATTTTCCTTTCTTGGTGGGTAGATTTTTCCAGTCCCCCTTTTGCTAAGGGTGTAACTCTTACAGGGATCCAGTTATACTGTTAGGTTTTCATTCCAAATTCTTCTCCCGGAGTCTAAGCCTTAGTTATTAAAAACTGCTGTGCTTAGAAGATTTTGCCTCAGATCCAAGAAGATGGAGACTGGCAAATCCCTTGAGGATAACTGTTGATTCAGTGCTGCTTAGCACAAAGGTTTTTAGCTTCTACCTGCTTTTCCTTATTTCTTGAGTGTACACTTGTGTACATGCAGTGGTATTGTATCTAGTTTCCAAGATGGCCTTCAATGATCTTTACTTCCTGATATTCAGATCCTTGTATAGTTCCCTCCCACACTGAATCATGGTTGACCCATGTGCACATTTAGGATAATGTGGAAATGACAATGTGTGTCTTAAGTATGTCATAAAAACATTGCAGCTTCCATCTTAGCTTCTCTCATGGATTGCTTGCTCTAGGGGAAACCGGCATCATATTGCAGGTACGTTCAAGCACACTGTAGAGAGGGCCCCATGGGGATGAACTGAGGCTTCCCACCAACAATAAGCATCCACTTTCCAACTATGTGAGGGAGCCATCTTGGAAGCAGATCCCAGCTAGACTGCTCCCGAATTCTTGATCTAAAAAAAACTGTGAGAGATAATGAACATTTACTGTTGTGTTAAGCCCGTAAGTAATTTGTTGTACGACTATAGAAATCTAATATTATACCATATCCAGCATTTAAAGATGCTTTCTAAAGGGAGTGTTCACATTTTTTAGGCCATCATATTCCCAGAAACAGAGTATTGGCCATGAAATAAACCCAAAGATACACTCTTGTCTCAAGGTTTCTTCACTTGCTCATTCCTTCCCTGGTCATCTGATCTAAAATTTCACCCCTGCATACTCTCTATGCTTTTTCCCTGCTTTTTCCCCCTCTCCTTAGCACTTATCACTATTGAACATACTACTAATTTTATTTATTTTTTAAAAATTATCTATATTCCAAGTAGCCAAAATGATGGAGATTACTGTGAACAATTATATGCCAATAAAATGGAAAACCTAGATGAAATGGATAAATTCCAAGAAACATACAATTTCCTGAGACTAAATCATAAAGTAATAGAAAATATGAACAAACTGATCACCAGTAATGAAATTTAATCAGTAATAAAAAAAACTCCCCCAAAACAAAAGTCCAAGACCAGACAGCTTCACAGGTGAATTATACCAAACATTTTTAAAAGAGTTAACATCTCTTCTCAAACTATTCCAAATACTTGAAGAGGAAGGAATGCTTTTGAGCTCATTCTATAAGGCCAGCATCACCCTGATACCAAAACCAGAAAGACACCACAGAAAAATAAAATTACAGGCTAATATCACTGATGAACATAGACACAAAAATCCTCAACAAAAAATTAGCAAACCAAATTCAACAATACATTAAAAGGATCATACACCATAATTAAGTGGGATTTATCCCATGGATGCAGGGGTGGTTCAATATCTACAATTCAATTAATGTGATATACCACATTAACAAATTGAAGAATAAAAAATCATACGATCATCTCAATAAATGCAGAAAAGGCTTTTGGCAAAATTCAACATCCTTTTAAAACTAGCCACAAAGTGGGTATAGAGGGAACTTACCTCAACATAATAAAGGTGGTATATGACAAGCCCACAGCTAACATCATACTCAACAGTGAAAAGTTAAAAGTATTTTTTTAATATCAGGAACAAGACAAGGATGCCCAAGAACAAGGATGCCCACTCTTGCCACTTTTGTTCTACATAGTACTGGAAATTCTACCCACATCCATCAGACAAGAAAATT
Source organism: Mesoplodon mirus (assembly GCF_964341445.2). Taxonomy (NCBI): domain Eukaryota; kingdom Metazoa; phylum Chordata; class Mammalia; order Artiodactyla; family Ziphiidae; genus Mesoplodon; species Mesoplodon mirus. The sequence goes on along the minus strand of NC_138986.1, from coordinate 30,569,192 downwards.
AAATAAGTCCAGGTTGGAAAGGATGAAGTACAACTGTCACTGTTGGTAGATGACAAGGTACTATATATAGAATATACTAAAGACAACACCAAAATACTATTAGAACTCATCAATGAATTCAGTAAAGTGACAGGACAAAATTAATATACAGAAATCTTTTGCTTTCTATATTCTAACAATGGACTATCAGAAAGGGAAATTAAGAAAACAATCCCATTTACAACTATATCAAAAAGAATTAAAAGTCTAAGAATAAACTTAACCAAGGAGATAAGACGTGTAAAACGATATGACATTGTTGAAAGAAACTGAAGGTGACACAGACAAATGGAAAGACATACTGTGTCATGGATAGGAAGAATTAATATTGTTAAAATGACCATACTACCCAAGGAAATCTATAGATTCAATGTAATTTCTATCAAAATACCAATGGCACTTTTCACAGAATTACAACAAATAATTCTAAAATTTGTATGGAAACACAAAAGATCTCAAAGAGCTAAAACCATTTTGAGAAAGAAGAATAAAGCTGCAGGTTTTATACTCCCTGATTTCAAACTATACTACAAAGCTACCATAATTAAAACAGCATGATACTGGCACAAAAATAGACACATAGATCAGAATAGAGTCCAGAAATAAATCCATGCTTATATGATCCATTAATCTATGACAAAGGAGGCAAGAATATACAATGGGGGAAAAGACAGCCTCTTCAATAAATGGTGTTGGGAAAACTGAGTAGCTACGTACAAAAGAATCAACCTGGACTACCTTTTCACGCCATACACAAAAATAAACTAAAAATGGATTAAAGACTTAAATGTAAGACCTGAAATCATAAACCTCCTAGAAAAAAACATGGGCAGTATGCTTTTTACATTGGTCTTAGCAGTATTTTTTTGGATATGTCTCCTCAGGCAAAGGAAACAAAATAAAAAATAAAAAATAAAATGGGACTACATCAAAATAAAAAGATTTTGCACAGTGAAGAAAACTATCAACAGAACAAAAAGGCCACCTACTGAATGGGAGAAGATATGTGCAAATGATATATCCAATAAGTTAATATCCAAAATATACAAAAAAACTTATACAACTCAATATCAAAAAACCAAACAACCCGATTACAAAATGGGCAGAGAATTTGAACAAACGTTTTTCCAAAGAAGACATATAGATGCCCAACAGACACATGAAAAGATGCTTAATATCACTAATCATCAGCAAAATGCAAATCAAAACCACAATGAGATATCATCTCACACTTGTCAGAATGGCTATTACCAAAAGAACAAAAAATAACATGTTGGAAAGGATGTGGAGAAAAGGGAATCTTCGTGCACTTTTGGCAGGAATGTAATTTGATATAGCCACTATGGAAAACAATATGGAGCTTCCTCAAAAAAATTAAAAATAGAACTACCATACAATCCAGCAATTTCACTCCTGGATATTTTTCCAAGGAAAACAAAAACACTAATTCAAAAAGAAGTATGCTCCTCTATGTTCATTGCATCATTGTTTAGAATAGCCAAGATATGGAAACAACCTAACTGCCTATTGATAGATGAATGGATAAAGAAGAAATGGTATATATATACAGTGGAATATTACTTGGCCATAAAAAAGAATGGAAACTTGCCATTCACAACAACATGGATGGACATAGAGGGTATAATGCTAAGTAAAATAAGTCAGACATAGTGTATAATTTCACTTATATATGGAATCTAAAAAGTAAAACAAGTGAACAAACATAACAAAATAGAAACAGACTCATAGATACAGAGAACAAACAGGTGGTTGCCAGAGATGAGGTGGTTGGGGGAAATGAGTGAAATAGGTGAGAGAGATTAAGAGGTACAAACTTCCAGTTACAAAATAAATGAATCACGGGGATGAAATGTACAGCATGGGGAATATAGTCAATAATATTGTAGTAAATTTGTATGGTGACAGTAACTAGACCTATTGGGGTGATAATTTTCTAATGTATATAAATATTGAATCACTATGTCGTACACCTTGAACTAACATAGTGTTGTAGGTCAATTATACTTCAGTTTAAAAAACTGTCTATATAGACAGTAGAACATATATTCTACTAAGAGCTAGGATTTTGTTCTGACTAGCTCACTGCTGTGACCCAAGGACAGCAGGTCATGTCCTGGCAAACACTTAATGTCCAAGAAATATTTGTAGAATTCATAACGGAGTAGATGAAATTTTAGCTTGAGTTTCAGTCACATTATCTTGATAAGATCTTCCTCTATTATACTCTATCTCCCCAAAGCTTTTGTAATTCCCAGTAGTACGAAGCCTCAGTTCTCCGTATTTGGAGGTGAAGTGTGCCATGCTCTCCCTCCAGTTCATTTCTATTCCTCCTAACGTCTATAGCACTATTCTAGCTCTTTATCATTAAAATTTTTGGCTAGTGAAATTCCCTGAGTTTCCCATTTTTCTAGAAATAGTTTGTTTTGGCCCAAGTTTGATCTCTTATTTACTTCTTAAATCTTATTTTGATAGAAAAAATCCTCCATATTGGAACTAACACTTTTCAGGTCTCTGAAACCAGAAAAGGGGTATAAATTTCACAACTTCACCCATTTATTTGGGCTCAGCATTTCCTCCATCACCTCACCTAATTTTTAAACTTAGGCATTGTAAACCCTGTACCTTATAAAGTTAAATTTGAAAATACAGACTCCTACACCTAGTAACATTAGAAAACTCCAAAAAGAAAACTAAATACAAGGCTTTAAAATTTTTTATTCCTCCTTGCATATTTAGCCAAAATGGTCTTTTAATGTTAAAGTTCCACAAAAAGATTATGTTTATTTGGTTACTCTTCATTTAAAAAAGTTATGTTTTTTATTATAAGTATTAAAGTGGAGAAGAATGCTCATTTCCAAAAAGCAAGAATGTGACCTAATTAGACTTATTCCTTGCTTTCGTCTTACAGATTTTTGTTGTGCCAGAGAACACCAATTAAAGCATGTCCATTTATTGTATTAAAAAGAATACAAGGAACAGTTGGTTTTTCACTTAAACAATATTGCCCTGAGAAATGCTACCAGGAAATATTTACTTGAACAGAGTATGGAAAAGAAGGTTATTTCTATCCCTGGAGCATATGGATGTTTTAAATATGTCATGAGACTGTTATTTGGCTGACTAAAGTCAGATCTCCACATGGCAAATGCACCAAGCCAACTGCACTAGAAAATGTTTGCTGGTTTTAGATTAATTCAGCTGTCAGTGTGGTGGAGAGATACAACAGAGAATCAAAAATCACTTAGAATCAACAGTATGCCTACCAAACTAGAATAAATTTTTAGTTCTCCAGGGTTTTTTTTCATAATACAGAAAATATAGAAAGAAAATATGAACACATTGCCCACAGTATATTCTATGATAAGGATACTATTATTGTTATTGTCACTTTCAGTGGAACAGTTAATATAATTCATAATTACATATAAAATATCCAAAATTGTCCTTTCCTTGAGATAGTCATACATTGTTTTATTAAAACCAACTCACCTCTTCTGAAATGAGTTTAAACTGCTTTCAGTTCACTAGAGAGGTTTTTCAGGTGAACACAGGGGCAAATGGAAACAGATATGTAAACATACACGGAGGGAAGGGGGAGGAAGGGAGAGTAGATCAGCGCACCTTTCATTCCTCCATCTACCTGCAGCCCGCAGACCAAGCTGTCATGTGTGTATCTTTTCAGCACGTGGAAGAGCTTTCACTAAGTTGGTACAAAACCTAAGTGCATGTAATTTTCCTGGAGGAAAGTTCCCCAGTGTACCTGTGCCTGCAGATGCCATTCCAGTAGGTTTTCAGGCTACTGTCCTCCAGGAAATATGAACTAAATTAATTTTAGATGAGCTAATGTAAGACTTATACAGAAACTAGAGCAATCAGCAATGTTTTGGGGGCCAGTAGTGAGCACAGCCACTGAGAAGACAGAGACTTCCAGGTCTCAGTGGAAGTTGAGGAGGGAAAGTCTGTGTTGATCTTTAGAGAATCCCTAAACTTGAAGGAGGAAGATGAACTTGGGTTGGTTTTCTTTACTTATTCATTTTATATATACTATACATATGTATGTGTAGTATATAATGAGAGATAGCAAGGTTATTGAAGGAATGGATTATTGCAGCTGAAAAGGGAAAAAGGTCATAAGACAAGGCCAGGGACACAATAGGACCGTAAACCCTTTTACTGAGATATCCGAACACTTAGGTCCCTGGGCTCCTGCCTCCACCAAGCATAAGCCTGAGGGCATCGCAAGATGTTTTCTTCTTAGGGTATCTTTTGACACACAAGAGAAAGGGGTTAATTTCCTGATCCAAGGGGTATAGTCCCTTACTCCTACTCATATTTGTGTCCAACAAATCCTTCTCCTATCTCTGTCTCCCCTTTTAAACTGGGAGTCCTAGAACATGAGTGCCCGTTGAAAACCCTTCTTCACTAATTATACTCACTCAGCTGCTATCTTCAACCTGAAAATGATAAATATGTATCAACTGACTACATACTGGTCACTCAATAAATGTTTTGGGGATGAAGAGTAAAGGGTGAAGGATAAAAATACAAACATGAAACTCAATCCCTAACTGAACAAACTCATTCTGTTTGGAATTTTTAAAATTCCAAATGTTTTTGACTGGTAAAACATCTATATCCATAATGTATGCTGTTGTGTACAGGATTTAATACCATATTCTCTATCAGAAAACCAACAGATAACTGGGTAAAATTTATTGTGTTTCTTTTGTTTCTTATTTTTTGTATGTTCTGGATACAAATTCACAATCATTAGTTTCTCTATTCATAACTTGTTTTCCAATTATGAACCTACCAACTCTTTCACCTTTTGTTAGCTTTTAAATTTATTTATTTATTTATTTATTTTTGGCTGCGTTGGGTCTTCGTTGCTGTGTGAGGGCTTTCTCCAGTTACGGCGAGTGGGGTCCACTCTTAATCGCGGTGCGCAGGCCTCTCACTATCGCGGCCTCTCTTGTTGCGGGAGCACAGGCTCCAGACACGCAGGCTCAGTAGTTGTGGTGCACGGGCCTAGTTGCTCCGCGGCATGTGGGATCTTCCCATACCAGGGCACGAACCCGTGTCCCCTGCATTGGCAGGCAGATTCTTAACCACTGCACCACCAGGGAAGCCCTGTTAGCTTTTAAATCATTTGTAACTGGGCAAATGTCTTGAACTCAAGTATAATATAAAAGAATTATAATCAGTGCCTGCTCTGGACATATGGCTTCATTTAGAGTGTTTACAACTATTAAGCTTTAGGAAAAATATAATTGAAGTAATATGAACATAGAATAAAGTTTATATGAGTGTTTGTAAATCTCTTTAAATTTATGAAAAACAACCTATAGTGATTTTCTCAAATGTAAACAATGTTGATTTTCAAATGTCAAAAGTTGCTCTTACAATCATGTTCTTTCTTCAAATGGAGCCAAATGGTGTAGTAATCAACACTGTGCAGTATTATTTTAAACAAAATCTAAGGCTGCAAACAGAAAATATCTATTATTCCTATTCTTCTTTAAAGGTTAAACGTCTCTTAACTCTGTCATTTATTGGTTTAAAGTACGCATTTCAATATTTAGATATATTATTTCTTGGACTAGTTAACTGATTTTTTTCCTGTCGAATCTCTTCTTTACACATCATCAACTGAGTCAAATTAGATATCAAATAATGTGGCCTACAAAATTAAAAAAAGATATAATTCTGAGGGTTTTTTTACTAGGAATAAATAAGCACATCATTTTATGTTTGGGGTTCTGCTTTAGAGAAAAAGCATGTTATTACATTTGAAACTAAAATATGTATTAATTCTGTGTCAAGCTTATTCCATTTATCCTATATAAGTTTGATTTTTAAACATAAATATATTTAAGAACAATAATACCAACAAATATCCTCAAAATTATAAACCACTTAAAACAAGTTTTCTAATCTACCAATGCTAAGATTTAAATGAATCTCTGTAAGCATGGCCAAACGTACCCATAGGCACATACTTCTACAGGAGCCAAAAAGCATAGCTCAAAGGGATTTAAAATGAAGGCGGGCATCATGGCACATAGGCTGTTGAACTGATGTCATCAGGCAGGTCTTAGGACTGAAAGATGAGTCATTCTACTCACTGAAGCTTTCCACTGAAACAATCACCTGTTTTCCTGAAAGATCCTTTACTGAACTTAAGAGAAAACAATCCCTTTCTCTGCTGAACACATTGGGGAAATCATGGTCCACAGAAGAAATTCCTGTTTTGAAGTTTTGGAGCCAAGAAAACCAGAGAAAAGCTGGAGCAGTCAGCAGGTGTAAACAGGAGGCAACACAAAGCAATAAGCAATTGAATTCAGAATAGGATCCAGAGCAAGAGGAATATGCAACCACTATATTAGCATCTTCCTCAGGAATCATTGAAACAACTGAAGAAAATGCTAGATTTCCCAAACGACCTAGGATGGGTACTCAAACTATTTTATTTAGAAAACATTCTGGAAGGGTGTAAACCAAACTGTTGAACACTTTTTATTGGGAAGGGGGATATTGTTTTTTACCTTCTATATTGTTACATCGTTTAAAAATAAGCATGAATTATCTTTATAAACATGAAAATCAGTAAAGATATTTTCATGATCATTATTTTTATGTATTGGTTTAAAATCATAACACAGTGAAAGTTTAGCTGATGGTGTTGTTTTTATTTTTTAACTATTTACTTGGTTGTACTGGGTCTTAGTTGCAGCAGGGGAGCTCCATAGTTGCAGCTCACCAGCATCTTAGTTGCAGCATGCATGTGAGATCTAGTGCCCTGAACAGGGATCAAACCCAGGCCCCCTGCATTGGGAGTGCAGAGTCTTATCCACTGCGCCACCAGGGAAGTCCTGATGGTGTTGTTTAGAAGGTATAAACTTTGTCATTCTGACTCCCTCTGCTGGCTGGCCAACAGGACCAATGAAGCAACCTTCATCCCTGCCACATATTCTAGGAGACTCTGGTGGGGAGCAGAACAACAGCATCTCTTCACTAGAGACTGTCAGTTGCAGAGGAAGGACCATATTGCTGGTCATTTCTTGGTCTGGAGGGAATCAGATGACTCTTGGTAAAGACGGTTCTTCCTGGAGAATTCTTAGTGTGAAGGCACTCAATATGTCACCCAATGTTCTCCTGAGGCCCATCAATGGTATCTCATGCATGGTTGTTTTTAACCTTAAATTTGATAAATGGATTAAGAGCCTCAGTTTACCAAGTGACAAAGCCTCAGGTCTTCCCTTCTTGTGTCTGTCTGGAATTTTCCAGGAAACAGAAGGAGTGTGTTATGTGCAGTCAGAGCTAGCTCATTGGTCACTTAATACCAGCAAATGCTTTGCCTTCAGGAAAGGCATCTGCCCCACAGCCATGCTAGGAGACACACGGGGTGATACTGACTCCAGTGTGATCTTCTCGGGGCCCACTTTCCCCTGCAGATGCCAGAGCTCTTCTTTCCTGCCTCTTGATCCATGGAGTTTCAGTGGTGCTGGCTGCCTCAGCTAAGGGATGCCCACAGCTGTGTGAATCAGCTAAGGGATGCCCACAGCTGTGTGAATCAGAACCTGGCTTCTGCTAACCTGGGACAGATTTCATGCTCTCATTTCTGCCATCTCCTGTCTGAGCTCTTCACTCCCTGCAATATGCCTCCTGATACCCAGTGTTGACTGCTTTCTCTGCCATTTGGAAAGCACTGTCCTCTCCCTGTGTCCAGCTCTTTCAAAGAGAAGTTCTCACAGTCGAGAAATAGCCCCAGTGGCAATTTATCCTGTTCTTCTCTTTTGTCCCTATGGCAGCCTCACGCTGTAAAATAGACCAGTCAAGCACTGTTACTGAGTCTAACTGCCACACAGTTTACTACTGGATATTTTCCCCCAAAGGCTCCTCTTGTGCTTTCCTGCCATCTGTCTCCACTTCTACACTCACCATCCCCCTCACCGTACTCCGTCTGTCGATTGGCATATCTCCACTCGACTAAACCCAAACTCTGAACTAATTTTAAGGTCTTTGGTAGGGGTGTTATGTAAATGAAAGCATGTGGCTAATTGCCTTCTAACATTCCGTGACAGAGAAGCTTTGAGGATCTGTTTGGCGATGTACAAACACACCCTCCAGAGAGATGTCAGCTGTGGTCAGAGGTAGATTTACCATGTTGTTAATGAATCTTAATCTTTAGAGCCTCTCACTGTACCCGTTCTAAGGCTTGCTGTGTTCTCTGGATGACTAGAGAAGGAGTGGCCCTAGCCATGAGCAGGAAGCAGGAAGTAGTGCCCAGCCTGGTGGTCACCCTCTACAACCTGATGGTGGTACTGGGACTGCAGTGGTACTAGCGGCTGCCAGGAATACTACTGTATCATCCTGGGACTCCAGATATAACCTCAGGCCTCCGGACCCTATCTTTGATCCCAAGGAGATGTCTCCCTGCTTATGGGAAACTATGACCGAGAATTCAGGGATATTTTCTGTCCATCATTTCAGGTACTGCCCACTGGGAAGAGGGAGCAGCAAAGACCTAATAAAAGTGAACCATCTGCTGTGGCAGGGGTTATCAGGGTCCATATCCAGTGATATTGGAGTTTTCTTATAATTTTCTTGACCAATGCGTGAGAAAGAAACTCAGATGTGGCATTACTGGTAACGAATGAAGAAATTGCAAGAAAGCTTTCTGATCACTCAATTTCCATCAATCATGATAGAGGAAAGAATAAATTATATTTCTAGTCTTTCTAGAAAAAGTATTACAAAAAATTTTCATATGAAGAGATAATCAAAGTGTATGCAGTCTGAAAATGCAGGAAAAAAAGTTATAAAAGTGTTAGGCAGATTACTGTCATCATAATCATCAACATCATTTATTTTGTTGTGCTATTTTCTTTTCAAAATATAGTAATTTTTGTGATTTATTTTCTCATTCTAAATACTCACATTCACAGCTTATTTTTGTATTCATAATTTTGTGTTCTTGTTCTTAAAGAAGGCCTAACCACCGGGCACTAGTTTGTTCAACACAAGCTGTTGTCTGGTTCCCATTCAGGCTGTGACTTAGCAAGGACTGACCCTGCAGGGACAGATGCAGAAGACAGAAGTGTTTTTAATTTTGACGAAGTTTAAATTAATTAAGTCAATTGACCACAAATGTAATAATTTATATCAGGACTCTCAAGTCTCTTCCACTGATCTATATGTCCATTCTTGAGCCAATATCACATTGTCTTGATTACTGTGCCTTTGTAGTAAGCTTTGAAATCAGGTAGAAGTCCACCAACGTTATTTTTCTTTTTCAAAATGTTTTGGCTACTCCATGTCTTCTGCATTTTCATATAAATTTCAGGATCAGCTTGTCAATTTCTACAAAAATTCCAGTTGGTATTTTGACTGAGATTATGTTGAGTTTATGGATACATTTGGAGATAACAGCCATCTTGCAATACTGAGCTTTCAACCAATCAACAAAAACTATATCTCCATTTATTTAGATATCTTTAATTTCTCTCAGCAATATTTTATAGTTTTCAGTGTACAAGTCTTGTATATCGTTTGTTAAATTAATTCCTAAGCATTTTACTCTTTTTGATGCTAATGTGAATGAAATTATTTTCTTAATTTGTAGAATGTTCACTGGTAGTATATAGAAATACAATTGATTTTGTACATTGACCTTGTATCCTCCAACTTTGCAAAGCTCACTTAGTAGTTCTAGTAGCTTTTTTAAGATTCCATTTAACTTGCTACATAAACGGTCACATCATCTGAAAGTAATGAGTTTCACTGCTTCATTTCCCATCCAGATGCCTTAAAAAAATTTTTTTTTCCTGATTGCAATGGCTATAAACACCAGTACAATATTAAATAAAAGTGATGAGTATAGGCATCTTTGTCTTATTCTCAATCTCAGGGGCAAAGCATTTAATCTTTTACCATTTTAGATGGTGTTAGCTTTTTCTGAAGATGTCTTTAGCAGGTTGAAGAAGTTTCTTTCTCTTCCTAGTTTGTTGAGAGTTTTACCATGAATGAGTATTGAATTTTGTCAAATGAATTTTCTGACTCTACTAAGATGATCATGTCGATTTTTTGCTTTATTCAATTAATATGGTATGTAACATTAATTGTTTTTAGATGTAAACCAACCTTGCCTTCCAATGTTATATTTTTAATACCAAGAATGTCTTTCTCAAGGACCTGGGAGCCATCCCATTAAAACATAATCATCTAGGGGCTTCCCTGGTGGCGCAGTGGTTGAGAGTCCGCCTGCCGATGCAGGGGACACGGGTTCGTGCCCTGGTCTGGGAAGATCCCACATGCCGCGGAGCGGCTGGGCCCATGAGCCATGGCCGCTGAGCCTGCGCGTCCGGAGCCTGTGCTCAGCAACGGGAGAGGCCACAACAGTGAGAGGCCCGCGTACCGCAAAAAAAAAAAAAAAAAAAAAGACTGGCTAACCTCACCCTAGTTCTGAGGCACATTACTACCAAGTCTTAGAAAAGCAAATCAGCAAAAGGCCTGACCCATGAATCTCAGTGATCTTTACACACCTAAGTGTCCCCTCCAACCATGTTTAATCTAAACCAAACATTGCATAATACCAAAATAAGACCTACTTTGTTTTTCTAAAACCCATATTACTTTGTCAGTGTGTAATATATTTGGGATTAAAGGTTTTTCCTTATTAGAACTATTCAGGAAAAAAGTCTAGACTACCTCCAAATCAAAGAATACTGTTTGCTGTGAGTGATCAAATCCCTCTCTGAAATAATACTCTTCCCCTCTGTCTGTATTCTGAAAATTACAGAAATATTAATAATGTAAAATGCAATTGATGCTGAATTATTACCCAACAGACTAAGTGCTTAAGATACCAGCAAAGGAGATGAACCAGAAATTACTAAGAAATTTTAACTGTGATGAATTTATGCATTTCAAAATAAGAAAATTTAGAAAAAGTCATTTTACTTTCAGTATTTAGGTGTTTTATGACCTTCTGAAAAAATAAATTTTCTTTTGAATTACATATGGGGTTGTCATCACAATCATTTTAGTATTTGGAGCTTCTAAAATTCTCAATCCAGCCCTGGATACAAAAACTCTAAACACAGAGGGTTAAGGCATCAAAGATGAAAGCTAGTACACTCACAACTATTTATATTGCAAAAGCTTTGCTCTTCTGCAAGAACATGCAGTTTCCCAAACACTAACCTCTCTTTACAAGGTTATGCTTATTAGCTAGGATTTGAAGCTCAATAGCAGCACTGTTCATCCATGGTTCAATTCAGATTGTAATTTCTTTTTAAACTACCTGACCCTTATAATCATATGGTGAGTAGGTCTGATCATTTATCTTCCTGAGGCCAAGTACTTGGTCTGAACACAGAGTCACTTGTGTTTCTGAAGCCTCTCAGCATCATGATGATTGGGGTAGCAACTGTTGATTGAGAAAAGGTTGAAAGAAACCTTTCATACAATGTTTTCATTGTCTTGTTCTTTTTCTGGAACTAAAATTCCTGACTGGAAAAGCAAAAGTCTTCCTAGATACAAGGATGAAGTTTTAAGAGATGTTTCTAATTTTTGTGGAAGCTCTAAACAATTTCATTGTCCCCAATGTCAGAATTTGCTAAATAAGATTTTGCTTTTCCTAGGGCCCAGTATTTATTAAGCACTCAGCAAATTCTTATTGAATAAATGAACGACTCTACCCAACTTCACATCCTTGTCTTGAAGCTGTATCATCCCTCATAGTATTAAAATGTTGCACTAGTGTCCAGCTTCATATCCAGTGCACCACAACCCACATGCTGTCCAGATTGGATTATAGTTTGGAGGAAAGGAATCCTTGAGCTGATTATTAGACTGGGTTTCTGCCCTTCCCTGAACCAATCACTAAGGCAAAAGGAATGGGATGGGCTGATTTATCTAAAGTAGTACCCACCACCTCTGGAGTTAGGTTGGAGTCAATTCCACCCAAAGCATGTGGCTGCTACCCAAGAGAGGAGAAAAAATGTTCCAAAGGAAAGTCTGAGACCATTAAGAATTGGCAAGAGTTGCATGGCTTCTGGGTAGGCAACTAACACGTACTGACAATGTAATTTCTATTTTCAGTATGACTCAATGAAAAACTGATGAATATAACATATGTTAGAAATCATCCTTCTCTCTTAAGATTTAAAGAAAAGCTCCTTTAAATTGGTTTGGAAAAAAAAAATTAGTTACATTTGATGCCATGCTCTTGTTTTTAGGAAGGGACCCTAAGATAGGCCACCATCTATTGTATAGTGGAGTTTTAGACTTTAACTAGACATTGATTAGGTGACTGGCCTTGAGGGTTTTTTAAACAGTTAACAGTGCTATTTCCAAAGAGGTTTTAAATAAAAAGTTGTTTCTAAGAAAATTTTCCCTAATTAGAGGTTATAAAAACATTCTTTAACATTTTCCTTCTTAGCACATCATTCCTTCTTGCATCTCAGACCTTCCTTCTAGTCGTTTTTCTCTACTCTAAATTCATCCTTATTCTTTAAATGAAAGTTTATTGGTCACAAATTCTCTTTAAAAAAAAAAAACGAAATATGTCTTTATTTTGCCCTTGTTCTTGAAAGATAATTTCACTGGGCACTCATTCTAGATTGACAGCTATTGTCACTTAGCACCTTGAAGATGCTATTCTACTATCTTTTGGCTTCAATTTTTGGCACTGAAAATTCGACTGTCAAAATTTGTCATTCCTTTGCATGTGGATATTTTGTTATTCTGGCTGCTTTTAAGATCTCTTTGTCTTTGTTGTTCTTCAGTTTCCTTTCACTTATCTTGCTTGATATACATTTTATTTCTTGTATATGTGGATTCATGTTTCTGATTAGTTCTGGAAATTTCTCAGCAATCATCTGTCTCTTCCATTTTTTTCTATTCTCCATCTTTGGGACTCTGATTAGACACATATTAGATCTTCTCATTCAATCCTTCAGGTCTCATCACCTGCCATTCATATTTTCTATCTCCTTATCTGTCCTTACTACAGTATGTCTTATTTTCTCAGTTAATTAACTACTCATGAAAGCTTTTCATGATTAGGTCTTCAGCTATGCAAGCTACTAAAAGCTTGTATCTTACTCCTGGGCTAAATCTCTAGTTTCTAGAGATGTAAACTTGGTTTCTTTGATACTGGTCTGACTTTAGCATTTCAGATGTACCATTTAACAGTTGATATGAAACTTCCAGAAGGCACTCACTAGAAACTGAAATCAGTAAATCTTTGTTGAGGGTAAATAACTGCATTTCTAAGTTTCCACCAATGCTAAGAGATTTTGGAGTTAGTAACTACTGTCTAACGGTACTTACAGTAAACACTTAAAAATTTGTACTTTGGGTTTGCCAAAGTGGGAATTAATGCCCTTTCAAGTTTATTTAAAGACTCAGTTCAGTTCTAGCAGACTCCCTCTAAAACAAGTAAGGGTGTTATGCATGTAACGACTGCACAGGAAATCTGGTTTTGCCTTCCACCACTTACATTTTAAGCAGGAATGCCATCACTACACAAAACCTACAAGAATCCCACTCTGAGTAATTAAATGACCAACCTCTTAAAAACCTGCCAGAAGCAACAGGGTCTATAAAAATCTATTTAGTGTGTCATTTAGTTCTACTTCTGCTTTTAAAATTAGAATTATTTGGAGAAAAATAAGGTTTCCTAATATTCATGATTTTCACGTTAACCAAAGGATTGTGAAAACAAAGGATTAAAATTGACAAATTGAAACAGTATTTAAATTATGAGAAAATGGGTTAATGTGAGCCATTGAGGGTGTTCTTTATTCCATTTTGATACCAAAGAAAAAAAATAATAAAAATTGCCAAGGGATAGGGCAGGGTTAAATTAAAAATGTTTTAAGGGACATTTTACTAGGAGCATGCATAATGCATTGGCTTTGAGTGCATTCTGAAGAATCATGGATTCCAAAATTCCCTTAGCTCTTTCCTCTCTTTCCAGTGCTCTTCCCTCTATTGGGAGTAATAATTTTGCAAAAGTCCTATAAATGTCAGTCCTGATTATCAGGACGCCCTAGCTCTGAATCCAGATGCTGCCACCAAAAGATGGAAGGTTCTTTCTTGGAGACAATACATACAGATCAACTTTCAAATTAGTAGCTACTTTTTAGAAAACTATCACTTTTCTAGTAGTCTGTTAACTGAGAAAAGAGGATGAAATTCAGTTACTTGGTAATGAGGTAATAGGATAAACAGGAAGCCAGTCCTTAAGAATGAGCAGTCCCACAGACCTACTAGAGAATTGAGGATATGGGGAGGGGGAAGGGGAAGCTGTGACAAAGCGAAAGAGCGGCATGCACATATATACACTACCAAACGTAAGGTAGATAGCTAGTGGGAAGCAGCCGCATAGCACAGGGAGATCAGCTCGGTACTTTGTGACCGCCTGGAGGGGTGGGATAGGGAGGGTGGGAGGGAGACGCAAAAGGGAGGGGATATGGGAACATATGTATAACTGATTAAATTTGTAAAAAAAAAAAAAAAAAAAAAAAAAAAGAATGAGCAGTCCCCAGGTGTAGGTGGTCCAAAGAATGATGAATCCGTCCTCATTCATTCTGTTTTTCCCTTACCTCCTTCCACTCCCACCCACCATTTTCTTCCTAACATCAAGTGTTTTTTACATGCTTAAATACCAAAATGTAAGCTCCTTGAGGGCAAGGACCACATTCTTTTGGTTCACTCTTATACCCTCTGTGCCCAGGCATGTGGCAGCCTGGCACAAAATAAATGCCAAATTAAGTACACAAATATTTATTGGGCAACTAGGGAGGGAGAGAGGGAGGGAACAGCTAGGTGCTGGGGTCCCAGAGTATATATAATACAGAGACTTTGTTCTGGTTGGGAAAAAATGGGACTTGTTTACCATTTAAAATCAGTGTTTCTTTTCCCACCAAAGAACCCGTAATGGAAGAGAATTCTGTGAGGCTTTCTGCTTCACATTGTTTGTGCTCTTTCCATCTATCAGCATTTCACCATTGTGATGGGCTGTCTGCTGTCACCTCAACATCACTGTCCCCTCCTTCTGTAGTGTTCTTTGCACTGCAGGGAAGCCAGAAACTACATTTTCCAGAACCTCCTTTGCTTTCTGGTTCTAAGTCAGCGTGGCCCAATGAGAAGCATTTCCAGGGGATGGAGGAGGCAGAGAAGGGAGAGGCCACCCTCCCTTGGAGGCCATCCAGGCAGAAGTGTGCACAGGCCCACGGACACGGGCGTCGCAGCAGCTTCAAGATCTCTCACAGGTCACCTGCTTTGGTGCTGTCAACAGCCTAGAGAGCTGGTGACAGTTTCTTGAGACTCACTGCGTCGGTGCTGCAGGCTGAGGTGTCAGGAGCTTCCTGGACACTTCCAGATTCTCACAGGCTCCTGGGCCAGCTCCTGAGATCCGCCCAGGGAGGTACTGCAGATGCACCTTCCCTCGCCTGCCCTTCTGATGCTTGGTGGAAGCTTCTGACTCCCCACGTTGAAATCCTTTATGCTTACATCATCAGGTGGTTGTTTTCCTGACTGAACCCAGATAGGAAGGCTAAAATACTTGAATTTAGCATTAAGAGAAAAACAGGTTTCCTACGTGTCTTAACCTAGTGAAAGAGATAATGCTTCACTGAGTCTACTTTGTTAAACCCAGCAGAAATGAAGAAAGATGAACCTGCAGGTTTACATCAGGCAATTTCTTTATTTCCTGTGTGACAGTATTTTGAGGACACAGATCCCTAAAAAAGTGGGGGAAATGGTTTTCTCTTCACTGATTGATGAACTATGTCTGGACAGTCGTTAAGCAGAAATGTGATGCGTTCTGTCAAGGAAGTGGTCCAGCGTAACACTTTCAGGCTCCTGTGGGTGCCAATCTTGCTAACCGTATTTTCTTGCTGAGAAATACAAGGTCAAGCTGCTCAAATCTTACGGTGTACCGAAGAGGTCTGGGAGCCAGAGGTCAGTTTTTTGTTTTCCTAAGTGAATTATGAAAATACGCAAACATCTTTTTTTTCCCGGAAAGAAGGATGCCTAATGATGCTCTTTCCCACTAATGAGAAATTTTCATCATATTTAAATGAACTAAAAAGGTCATTTAACTCATAACTTACCCAAACAACTCTCATCTTCTTCTGAAACTTAATTTTTTATTGTAGTAACCTGATCATGTGTCAAAAATAGTCAGTTTTGCTTTTCAAAAAGAATAAGTTACCCTTGTGAATTGCTCTTCACTATAAAGGCAGACAATGACCTTTTTCTCCTTTATATAGCTTTTATCTTTTATTGTGACATTCCTTTTTCTACACAAAGAAACAAATGAAAATCACACCAAGTAGAGAAACTACTCTGCATTTTCCTTGCTTAAACCACAGATTAATTTTTGTGGAACAAATTTTCAAAAGTCATTTCTTTTTTCATTATAAATGTGTCTAGATCGGTATTCAAAACATGATTTTTTGTGTGCAAGATTTTACTTTTTTTTTTTTTTGCGGTACGCGGGCCTCTCACTGTTGTGGCCTCTCCCGTTGCAGAGCACAGGCTCCGGACGCGCAGGCCCAGCGGCCATGGCTCACGGGCCCAGCCGCTCCGCGGCACGTGGGATCCCCCCGGACCAGGGCACGAACCCGTGTCCCCTGCATCAGCAGGCGGACTCCCAACCACTGTGCCACCAGGGAAGCCCGATTTTACTATTTTTTAACAAAAGCAGTGAAGACCCTGAAGAAGGACCCAGTGGCAACGTCTTCCAGGTGCAGTGTTCTCAGTGATCGACACAGATACAGCTGCCGGGCACCCAGCATACTCAGTGGGCCTGACTCCAGAAGCTGCCTCCATGGTTTGCTGTCTCAGATCAAGCTCCATCTGTGTCCATATCTGTATTTTTTTAGGGTTGATCCCATGCCTAGTAAAACAAGCTGCATTATGTTGAAACGGCACCAGTTATTTTTCTACCACTAATCATTGTGCAAAACCAAAACATTTTCATAATATTTAACGACCAGTACAACAGCCAAACCCTTCATGCCACACTGTTATTCAGTTTAAGCAAAGAGGCTGGTTAATCTCAGCCTGCGTCGTTCAAGTATGTCTTCAGAACACACTAAAATGAACAATACGTGTTACTTGATAAGAAAAGTTCTTCAGTTTGAGACTCAGTTCAACTCAGATTCAGATATGTTGACAGTCATGAAAGTAAGCATCACCCTTTCAAAGAGAGTCTAAAACTCACCAAAAGAAAAACTCTAAGAACTTAAAAAATTTGGCTACTGTAGTGTTTTTCATTTTATGTTTTCTCATCAAGACTACTCTTTTGTGGAAAAAATTGAGTTTTGATGACAAGCAAAGCAGCTTCTACCTATTAGTGGCAAAACCTTTTAAGATTGCCAAAATAAAAACTTTCAGTACGCCAGTACTCCAGCAAGATGCAGAATGGTGGCCATGTGGTTACATCTCCTCTGTTGAGATTGCAGTGGCAAAAGTGTGAGGTAAGTATCAAGTCCCACGGAAGCAGAGTTCTCCTGAAATAAAACTATCCAGACACTTTTTAAAATCATCTTTATTTTGGTTGCAAAGATACAATTTACTTAGTTACTTAATATTTTATTTGTTCCTGTTTGAAGTCTCATAGCTTGCCATGTAAAACATTGCCTTCACTATCAAACTGCTATATAAGAACGTTATAAAATACAAACTATAAACTAAGATAATCTTCTTTACAGTATTCAGATTAGTGCATTAAAACAACATTGATTAAAAAAGGCAAGTGAGTTAAGTGGCGAACATCCAATTCCCTTTCTAATGACGGATGGTACAAAATGGTATGAAAGGAAACAGAATTTTAATTGTTCGGTGCTCAAAAACGGTAACTGTGGGAAAGTTACTTCCCAAAAGTAATCTTTATTATTCTATAGGACATAAGAGAAGGTAATTAATTTTCCATCATAACAGCTGTGGAAATACACAGCCGAATTCAAGTTGGGATCTTTAGAATTCTAACACAATAGGTATTGATCTGTCATACTCTTCCTCCAAATCACATTAAACATTCATAGTGACCACACAATCCCCTGCAAACAAACGTCAGACTTAAACAGAACCTATATAAAAACAATCTATCCTTAGTATTTTACTAGCCAATCTACAGCAAATGCTTACTATATACACATCAGGAGTAAGAGATATACTAGGAAGTTATTCACTGATTTCATTCAGAATAAACAAGGGTCTTAAGAGAAAAATAACAGTAAAAGTTAAATAGACAATTTGTGTTGCTGTGAACTAGATAAAAACAAAACTCCAAACACAAACATATATGTTAATTTTTAAAGTTATTGACAATACTTCCTCTGCTGGCCCAAATCAAAATTAAATTTAAGATTTGTAATTGAAGTAACACATACGTGGGTGCATGTTACACCGTGACCGAAAGGTGCACACAGAACACACACATACCTTTGAATTTACTAATTCCAAAAACTAAGTCAACAGGATAAATAAATTATAAATGAAAGGCATATACAATGTGGGCAAAAACCTAACAGTTACTAGGTCGAAAAGCATGAAGCTATGCCAGCAGTGATATTTAAAAAAACTTTCAGTATTAGAAAATATCAGATTTAATCCAAAGAAAACTTCCCCCCAAATAAAAATAACA
The DNA here is from genome assembly GCF_964341445.2 of Mesoplodon mirus. Taxonomy (NCBI): domain Eukaryota; kingdom Metazoa; phylum Chordata; class Mammalia; order Artiodactyla; family Ziphiidae; genus Mesoplodon; species Mesoplodon mirus. Next base: position 30,550,465 of record NC_138986.1, on the reverse strand, counting down.
AAGTATGGGAACCATCCTTTAAGCAACAGCTTTAAAATAATAACAATAAAAAAAACCTACCATGGTTAAAGGAATCTTCCTACATAATTTACATAATGTAGTGTAATAGTGTGCTCCTTTATAATCTTAACCTTTCACTCCCCATATGATGAGACCGATAATTACAACTCCGATAACAAGGATAAAAATGATGATGCACAGGGTTTTCCTGGATTTGCGCTGCAGATGCAAACAAAACAAAAAACACGTTTACAGATGTAGTGGAGCACCTCTATAGCAAGTGAAGATCATTTGGTTCATTTCTAGAGTAAAATCAATAGTAATTTATTGCCCTCATTTGGAGCTATATTTTTTTGCTTTTCAATACATATAGCACTATGCTTTCAAAAAATATTCTTCTTGAATTAATGGTATAATTCAGGGGGTAATTATTCAACTTCTGTTGGTACTTTTTCTAGATGTGTGGCTGGGCTTAATTTAAAAAAAGATACAGAGAAATAAAAATTAATAACTTGAGCAACAGAGTTTACCTATGTGTGAAAACAAAAAACAGCTTAAAACCATCAATTTTTAAACTTTTATCAAAAATTGCTCTTCAAAATGAGTTCTCTGACAATATCAGCAAATGCAAATATTTGGCAATGCTTTTTAAAGTAGACTTATTAATTTCCCAAATCATTCCCATCCTTGAATACGAATGCAAACTGCATTCAAAATCTCTCAACATTCAAGTAAACTATAAAACACAAAGAGCTAAAAAAAATTCTAATACTGTCATTTAAAATACAAAGGTTAAGAGTTTTGCTCCATTATTCATTCCTGGCCCAGCTGTAGCTTTCTATATTTCTCCAGTGGCTTGTATATCTCACAGCTACATGCAGGAATCCTTTTTCTTACAAAGTAGAAAAATTTGTAAATTTACTTTGTGTCAACTAGAAGTAGCATAAAATTTACAAAAAGAATATGTTCCTGACTCTGAAATTATCCTGAAAACTACTTATACTTTTCAGTATTCCAAATGTCCATCTAATTTTTCAACAGAATATACTCTTCACATACTAAACACAGTTCAAGTTTCAATCTCATCATGCCCATGTATTTTCCCCAGATTCCACCTGGTTACCGCAGACCCATATGTAACGTGCCTTCATCAACAATGACGGCTGTTCCCCTAGAGCATCTTTTGTCCTGGGGCACCCTCTCCAGTGTGTGGTGGTGAGGTTTTAGGGTGCCATGGTGATGAGAGCATTTTCCACCTTCCTTTATGTTCATGGTTTATCCAAACTAAATAGGGAACTAATAGTTCCCTAAGTGCTTCTAAATAAAGCACTGCACCGTATTTTGCAGAGGCATAAGTTTAATATCAAGGCTGCCAAGTGGGACTATTGGGAAGCTGCTCTCTTTCCAGCCCTTGTGTTGCATGGCTCTTTCCTCATCCCTCCAGGGCCTGTGGGATTAAGGATGGGGGTAGCTCTTGCTCTGGAGGTACAACTTGGGAAGATGTGTTCCTTTTCCCCAGGGTGGCTATAGGCCTTCCCTTCCACAAGGAAGAGTAAAAGTAAAACTTGGGGATATATCTATATCCCCCTTAAGTCCAAAAGGAAAATGAAATTACATGGAATCCCAGTCACTGATGAATCCTGCTAAACACTCTGAGCAGCTATAAGTGTTGGTATTTACAGATTACTCTGTGTGTGTGTGTGTGTGTGTGTGTGTGTGTTCAACTATTCATGAATGACACCTACATTCTAGGACATGGTGACATTAGCTATCCTGAGCTGCATATTTGAATCTCATGCACAAAGACAGTCAACATGAGTTACTCTGTTGGTGAGCACAATTGGTTGTATAACTCAGCATCCTCTATATGCACTGATTTGTCCAGTGAAAAAAATGGCATTGAAACTAAAGGGAACTTCTAAGATCAGTGAGAAAAGTGAAAAGCAATTAAAACATACCTAGGATGGTGATAATATCTTAGAAATTTTATAAAAAGGTAATAAGTTTCTGAGAAAATAATTATGAACTACATCAACAAAAAAATGAAGTTTTAAAAGGGAAATCAAGGGGCTTCCCTGGTGGCGCAGTGGTTGGGAGTCCGCCTGCCGATGCAGGGGACACGGGTTCGTGCCCGGGTCTGGGAGGATCCCACATGCCGCAGAGCGGCTGGGCCTGTGAGCCATGGCTGCTGAGCCTGCGCATCCGGAGCCTGTGCTCCGCAGCGGGAGAGGCCACGGCAGTGAGAGGCCCACGTACCGCAAAAAAAAAAAAAAAAAAAAAAGGGAAATCAACTGCTAGGGTGGTATTCAGGGGTTCCCAAAGAGCCTGGGCTTACTTTTGTTAAACGTCAAAGATCTACATATTAAGTGATGTATTAACAGTTCATGGTGCTAATATTTGTAGTCCTTTATATATATTTATATTTGACTCATACCTATGGATTCCCTATACTAACCTGATTCACTTAAGAAATCAGTTCATTCCAGTTCATTCAGTTCATTCAGTCTGCTGAATGCTGACAGAATACCCACTGGTCAAGGACACCCACTCTAAGCTAATATAATTTCCACAGGACCTGAAGAGATCTTTCTGGGACAAGGATCTTTGCCTCTTTAGTCCATAGTATCATTGACAAAAAAGAAAGGTAAAAGGGAACAGCAAGAAACAGAGGGAAATCGCTATCAAAGAGGTCTCTGGGTTGAAATGTCAAAATGACATCGGAGACCGAAAGTTGTCAGAAAAGACTGGAGTTGTGTACTGCTCCCCTCAAGACTCTAAACCTCCCATCCCTGTGGGCACAAAACTGGTTCAAACCTGAGAACAGACAGGCTACACACAGTTTGAACTGACTGGCATATTTCTAGCCTGTCTTCCATGGCATTTTGAATTTTAACATCTCCAGCCACTTTAAACCTGATTTTACACACACACACACACACACACACACACACACACACACGTTTAAAAGTCTGTGTTATAAGACAATCTAGCACAGTTAATATTACCTGATAGTCTGCCGCCCTTGACAGCTGTTGGTTTGCTTGCTGGACGTGCACCTCAGCATTTTCCACATTGGCTTCTATGCTATCTTTAAAATAAAACATACACACAAAATGGGTGCTGATGCTCTAGTAACAGAGCTGTACCAATCACCAGATTTTACTCAAGTTAAGATTAAACATATTCACTATTCAAAGGTTAATATTAATAGTATATGGGTAAGGCTGAATTTTTTTTTTTTTAGTGATACTACTTCTCAGGTGATCCAAACAATACTGAAGAATTTGAAGGAAAGAAACTTGATTATCTTCATTATAGTGCACTCCAGTTCTACCTGGTAACCCCCAAAAGTACCGTCACCAGTACCTGCATTCTGTGATGGCCAACTCAGCAGCAAGCAAGCATCTGAACTTTGGTTTAGGGTAAATATAGAGAACTGAAAACCGTCATCTGCTGGGCAGCCCTCATCAACCTCCTTCTGTGCTGAAACCTAGGCTCCCTGAGGGTCCCCAGAGCCTTCTCAAGTGGTGACATTTTCCTCCCCACCTCCTCTGACCTGGGGGTGGAACAGGTGTCGGTCTGTAGGACGGGTGACCACTGTTTCCTCCTCCTCCCTGCCAACTTTCAGTTTTAGAGCTAATGCTGTCCAACTCATTCAACCCTCCTTGCTGCAGACATCCACAGATATCTTTTCTTCTCATTCCTTGAATATTTTAGCCCCTGAATCACTGATGTTCTTTTCAAAGCTTCTATTATCCTACACATCGGTGATTTCAATATCCAATTGCTGACCCTCTAATACCCAGGCCTCTCAATTCTTTGAACACATGGTTTTTCAAAGACTTTGCCTGTGGCACTTTCCGAGCCACCCATATCCATGGTCACACCCCAAACCTGTCATTACCAATAACTGCAGCTTCTCTATCATCTCCGTTCCAGGTCTCACTCTCTGATTACCATCTGCTACCTTTAGAGTTCTCGCCTTCTAAGACCCCAGCTTTAGTGATCCTACCACTTTTTCACTGCCCCTCACATACTTCATGTCCTCACTTTCCTCTTCCCTAGCCTAGACTCCATACACAATCATCTGTCACTGGTTTTTTGCATTTATCCTCAGCCCTCTTCCCTCCTACTGTGGTCACAGTTAGGTGACAAAACCCCAACCTGTCCCATGCAGCTGAACATGGGTGCAAAAAAGAATCACCGTGATGACTTATTTCACTTTAAATTCTTGACTGCACAGCACGCCTGCCTCATGTCCCCAATTCCTGGAACACTAAGTCATACTTCCTCCTCTCTCCCCTGACTTCTCATGCCTCATCACGCTTTGTCATTCTCCACCAGTGACCTTATTTCTAGATCACTGAGACAACAGGAACAATCAGAAGACGTTTCCACCATCTCCTTTGACCCTACCCACCACCACAGGCAACAGTCTCCGTGCTCGGACTTCTCTCCCGTGGTTAGGGAGGACCTGTCCACGCGCAGCAAGAGCCAACACCCCCATGCGTGTACTTTATCCCATTCCTTGTTGCCTAGCTCGAAGGCTTCAGGCCAGCAATTTCCTCCCTCTCACTACCAACACTTCTTTCCCATCAATCCTATTGCTGCCATCTTAAAAACAAACAAGCCCTCAAACCTCTCATTTATGGCACATCCACTGGCAGCTATGACCTCACTTGACTCCTAGAAAGAGTTGTCTCCACTTGCTATCTCCAGTCGCTCTCCTCCCAGTGTCTTCTGAGCCCACTTTATCATGCTTTCACCTGCACTATTTCAGCAGCACAGCTCTCATCTGAGATCACCTACGCCCTACACATTGTTAAATTCAGCAATCAATTCTAAAGCCTCAGTTTACCTAACCGAATGGCAGCATTTGAGAGAGCTGACCTGCCCTCGCTCTTGAAACGCTTTCTCCCCTCCATTCTAAAACTATGCATTCACGTGGTTTTCTTCTGTATCGCTAGCTATTCTTTCTTGGTCATTTTTGTTCATTCCTCCTTGACTCTCTAGGCTGTAAATCAGGGATCAACAAACTTTTTCTTTGTCTCAGATAATAAATACTTTAAGCTTTGCAGTTCATTCATATGGTTTCTGTCATAAATACTCAACTATGTCTCTGTTGTACAAAACCTGTTGTAGATAACGCATAAACGAATGGATGTAGTTTGCTGACCGCGCTCTAAATATTTACAAGTCCTCAGACACCCCTCTTCTCTATCTGTACTTATCTCCTAGGTGATCTCACCTAATCTCAAGGCTTTAAATATCATCTATGTACAGATAACGCCCAGATTTATACCCCCAGGCCAGACGTCTCCCCTTTACCCCATCTTCTCTGTACCAATGCCTACCAAACCTTAACCCGGGTGACACCTGGCCCCTGAATCGTAACAGATCCAAAAATCACTGATTTATAACCATCCAAACCAGCTCCAGTGAGAGATTTCCACATCTCAGAAAACGGCACCACCATGATTTTTGTGAGCCAAGCCAAAACCTTACAGTCATCCATGAATTTACTCTCTCAAATCCATATCCAGATAGTCAGTAGATCTTTTTGGCTCTACATTTAAAAAATATCCAGAATCCCACTGCTTCTCACCACTTCACTGCTTCCGTACTGATCCAAGACAACGTAACTGCTCACGTGGATTCCTGCAATAGGCTTTTAGGTGTTTTGTTTTTGGTCTTGTCCCTTTGCAGTCTGCTCACCTAAGTCAAATGATAACGCTCCTCTGCTCAAATTCTCCTGTGGCTTCCCCTCCAATAATACAAAAACAGTCCTCACAGTGGCTCAGGGGCCTATGTGATCTGGTCTCCTGTGACTTCTGACATCGTCTCCATCCTCCTCTTGCTCACTCCATTGGCCCAAGATGTCAGGCGTGCTTCTGTCTGAAGGCCTTTGCACCTGCTGTTCCCTCTGCCTGGAACACGTTCTCTTGCCTGCTCCCTTATTTCCGTGAAGTCTTCACTAAAATGTCTTCTGTCAGTGAGGCCTTACCTGACTCCCCCAGAAAAGCAGCACATTCCCCACCTCCTGCAGTCCTACCCCCGACCTGGCCTTATTTTCCCCGTAACACTTATCACCATCTACTTACTTTTCTTTCTGTTTTAATTGTCTCTCTCCTCCAATTAGATTATAAGATCTTTTATCTGTTGTTTAATTTCAGCTGAATCCTCAAGGCCTAGATTTATGCCTGGATATAGTAGGCATTCAATAAATATTTATTGGATGAATGAATGTTTTTTGAATTTTTACCCTGTGATCTACTGGGGCTACAGAGGAGGGTAAGAATGGACAAATAATAATGATATTAAACTATAGGTCCAAGCATTTCAACTGAACCAAATTCAGAAAATGTATTAAATATATCTTTAGCATACCCACAGATAGCTTCATATATCAAAATGATAAAGATGATCAGAATCCTGATCAACGTTGACAACTACACCTTAAATGAATTACAATTACATTTAAAACTTGAAGTCTTAGTCACTGATTTTTTTAAAGAATTTTTCAAAAAGAATTCTCAATATCTAAGTAATACAACTAAATTAATGTACTAAAAAGCTATAAGAATTAATGTTCAAGCAAATGGCTACTTATTCCCTCTATTTTAAAAGACAAGATAGTGTGCACAATTATGAACAGATGTTTTCCCCAAAGTCCTTGGTGTGATAAGAATTAAATTGGGATAAGACAGAAACCAGAGGTCCTGGAAATAAGCTAGAATGATGTTAAATGTTACCTTCCATTATCTCAGCAGCAGGAGACCCTGATTAAATTTGGAACTTCTTAAATAAATGAAGCTGGTCATTTCCACCAGTAGGAGCCAAAAACGAGATCTGTTTTAGATAATGCCAAGGGTGATGATTTGTCTATTACAGACACTGTACTTTTGATCTCAGGAGGACCGAAAGAGAGAGAGGAAGGAGCTACCCTGGCTTGAGAAGTTACCACAGGTAAACTGCATGTAGCTTCCTTCTGCCTCATGAAATCTAATGAGTAGGGCTTACCTATTACATCTCCTTGCTCATGAATCATCATTCCCAAATCTTTAAATATTTCATTAATATCCATAATATCAGCCTAAGAGAAAAAAAAGTGCATATTATTGTAATCAGAAATTCAGTCCCCAATCCACAAAAGGAGAAAAATTTAAAAAACACAAACCACTGCTCATACCTAGATGAGCATGCATCTGGACCTAATAACATATATTTGGGGAATATCAGAAAACTACTTTACTATAGGCAATCCCAAATAAGTAGACTCTGAATCTCAGTTTTCTAAAATAAGTTTGTGATGTTAAAAATATCAAGTGATTCAGAGTGGAAATGAAGGACTATACAATAGAGAAGGGTTGTGGGTTACTGAATTTATGTCATGCAATCTGATTAGTTTTGTTATCATGAATAGTATTTCCTCAAAAAAGTAAAAAAATATTCTTATTGTATTTCTAGTAAAGCTGTATATGTTGATTTGACACTTTAAAAGAATAAAACATTAGGTGTAAATTCAAAGCCTCACATTAATAAATCTGAATATGCAATGGAAGAGTGATGGATAAATAAGTTATAAATTTAATTTTCTTCAATATATAACTATTATTTTGCTTGATTAAAAAGTAAAGTTTAAATACTTTATTCAGGAAAGGTGGGGCAATTTACATATTCATCCTGTGCCTTAGCTTCCCCATCTGTAGAAGGGCAATGATAATGACACAGTTAATTACTTCAGAGAGCTTTTATGAGAACTAAATAAGACAATTAACATAAAGAATTTATCACATAGTGCTTGGTGCATGAAGCCCTCAATAAATGGTAGCTATTGTTAGCTATTATTAGCCCGCTTTCTAGGGAACAGATAGGTTACCTAAGAACTAAGGCTACTAAACCTTTTAGACCTCTTTGATATCTACACACACTAAAGAGAAATAAAACGCTTTTAAAGCCCTTGGAAAAAGTCTTATTCAGCAGGTGTGATGTGTATCATGTGCCATGGAAGCTATCTAGACTCTCTGAACAGACCTTTATCTCTAGACTGATAATTTTCTCAATGCTCAGGTGGCTTGAGATGTCTTAACAGAATTAAAAAAAAAAAAAAAGTTGGAGTAGAGGGAAGTATATTTTCTCATCCTTGCACAAATTCTAAAGAAATTACTTTTTTTTAAACAGGATGACTCTAATTTATATGAAATATGCCATCAAATTGATATATTTATTTAGTTTTCTTTCTTGACCTCTCTCCCAGCATCATCTAAGCATCTTGAGGACAAACTCACTAAGAACAGAGCAGCAGTCCAATTCTACAATGTAAAGCTTACTTCGAGTTGCCTAATAGAAGACTCTCTCTCCTGAATAAGGCGGAGGTCATCCTCTGTAATTTCTTCATCCTGCACCTGCACCTGAGGCTGAGTTTGGCTATTAAAAAGAAAAGAATATGTAAAAAAGAAAAACCGGTATGAAAACAATGAGGCTTCCATTTTATTTAAGAAATACTTATTGAATAGAATATTTTTTCTTCAAAGTCATAGAATTGCTCACTGAAATTCTAAAAATATAACAGAAATGTTAACCAAATTTTATTCATGTTTCATTTCAATGATGTTATGTTTAGAGTTATTATTTAATTATTGGAAACTATTATATTTGGCAAGTGAGTACTTCTTGGTTGACTTAAACTTCACATATGGGAATAATCTATATCAAATAATAATTAAGTCAATAATATTTATTTGGATAATTGAAGAGTATTATTGCTATAATGGAATATTTTTATATATTTTATAATAAACAATAACTTAAAAAAATTTTCAAACTTATTGTTTTCTATTTATAAATAACTTAGGATAGTCATGATATAATATACTGAAAGCTTTAATTCTGCCCAGGGACTGTGATGTAAAAAACGTATTTGAAAAATTATCTTTTGATCTGTATAATGTTTTATACTTCTTACCTTTCCCAGGACACAAGATTCCTTTCTTTTGAGCTCTCCTCAGGAAAACCACCCTGAATAATTTAGTAACAGAATGGATTGAGAAGATGCAAAGGAAAAACACACAACACTCACATTTTACTTTATAATAATCTAAACTGATTTATGTACACACTGGAGTGCAGGTGTAAGAAAAGAGAGAGAAAAGTTCTTGTTCTAGTATTTTAGGTCAATTACTTCAAGTAATAAAAAAAATTATATCCTAAGCTGACAAAGAAGGAATTCATTAAATATTCTCAAGGGCCAAATAACAAATATTATTTGATTAAAACATAATGTAGTCTTGGAACCTCTATATTAAGGAACAATGAAACAACCTGTGATAGTTTCTAGGGAGATTTAAAATTAGATTAAGTCAAGATTCCACTCTAACTTATCCTTTATTTTCTCCAGGTGTACATTCGTTTTAAATATTCATATAATATATTCACTGTTCATTTACATCATCTTCATATAATGCAGAATTAAAGTGCTCTCTACACCAGCACGAATACAAAGTAACAGCCTCAGGCTCAAATTAGGATTTGACTCTAACCTTTTCTGACAAAACGTTTCTATATTTTTACATAATCTTTTGTTCCACAACATTGACAGAATATCCACAATAATACATAATGATCATCCTTCTTAAAAACTGATTAGAAACACCTGAAAATAAGTATTCAAATACCGATTTCCAAGATATTCACAGGTCTTTAGGACTCAAGAAACATGCCGTATAGCTCTTCACGGGGCTCTTGGAGGGTACCACGTTCTTTTTACAGTGCTGCTTTAAATACTTACAGACACTCTGGAACTGGCTCTTACTCGAGCGACAAACTCTTTCTCTCTCTCAGCAGCCTGTCTCTGCGCCTTCTGGAAGTTTGTCAGTGATGTGGTGAATTCCGCCACTAAGCGATCCTTCTGTATTTTCCTTTGACGCTAGAGGAAAGTGGGGGGGAAAGAAACCTACCAGAATCAAGTTGTGAAGCTCTAAAGAATTTGCAAAAGTTGTTTTGCCAGTAGCTGGCTCTTTATTTAATTCTGAAAACTTCACTCACTCTCCTATTACAGGGCCTTACTGATTAATTCAATAACATTTTGGACAATTTGACAAGTATGTTCAAATACTGTGCTTATTTTACCTTGAGGCAAAAGGCCCATAATGTTGGATTTCTCACCTCAAGTTCTCATCCTAAAAACTGGGCCATGATTTTATGTTAAAGTATTTTTTTTAAATTAAAATAAAACTTTTGACTCACCTAAGTAATAACTTCCACTAAGTAATAAGCAGGGTAATAAATACGTGTGCCCCTAGGAAACCTCACATCTTGAATGAGCGTGCATGTTATATGAAGTCAGTCCTGGAAGGCCAGGAAACAATTACTCAGGAAGCATTTTCTGAGCACTTACTTAATTATGGGTCAGGGCAAGTGTATGGAAATAATTTTTACTTTATTGAACCAAAGGATACTACCTGGGCAATTAAATATAGTTTTGTGTTCTGTGAACTAATCTCAAATTGATTTTTCCCCCTAATTTCCTTTCTAGCACAACAGTTCAAAGATCCCACAATACGTTTGATTTCTTTCACATTCAATACATCAACAGTGTGTCTTAAAGCTTCATACCTGGTCACTGGGGGTGGTGGGCAGAGATCCAAACTCTTTAATGTACTTATCTGTTTCTTTGGCAAGTTGGTTCGTATATTGCTGCTTCTGTTGCCTAAAATGAGAAAACACACATTATAGCGAAAGAACTAACACATTTCTTTAAGCTACAACTCTGCCACTTGATTCAACCCTGATGAATAGTTTTAGAAAAATCACTTTTTTATAGACTGGCTCCACATTTTCTCTATGAAAACAAAATTTTCAGGTTCTACTCTTTGATAAATATTGAACAAATACTATGTGGAAGGTTCTTTACTCACACATGGAGTAACCAAGCTCTGAGAAATAAATCAGCAGCCATTTGGAAAGGAAGATGAAAAAAGCCAACACGAGATTGTAAGGCGTCTGATGTTTGAGATTTGGTGGCTGTGGGAGCCTTTTATGTGCATCTCACAATTGGGAGGTCAGTTGAATAAGTAAAGAAGATTTGTTGTCTTAAACTCTGCCCAGTTCCCAGGTCTCAGGGTACAGCCAGCCTCTCATATTTCTCTACCTGAACATTTATATCCTATAGATACTTAAAAAAAAAAAAAAAGCAGAGACATGAGTAATAATACGAATTTACTATTATTTAAGTTTGCTGTGGAAAAAACAATAGCACTTCTCTGTAAAAAGAACAGAACACAGTAAAAGAGGTAAATTATATAGCTATTTAAATCTATCTTGCTAGCTAGCTTATAAAGTAAAAACTAAGATCTCTAACTAAAATTAACACTAAAAAAAAAGCCTGTATTAATGTGATGCTTTACAAGTCACAACATCAGTACTTCTCATATATATTATCTCTCATTTTAAACATGTATTGGTCACACTTAGGATCCTTTAAAATAATGAGATACTATGTAAAAATATGTTTTAGTATAGATATCTGTATTTGACTGATAAGGAAGAATTATACCCTACTTATATATATTTACCAAGTGCCCTATCTTTAATATGCCTTTAAAAAAATCTTTAGAAAAAGTAAGATAATTAAAATTCTAAAAGAAGACTTTAATGATGTCTACATATTCAGAATCTCCACTATTAACCTTAGCAAAATATTATTAACTATTAAGAATTATGGTTTCTATTCCATTTTACTTTATTTTAATAAATGATGGTTTATTATTTAGATTTGGAGCATGTTTAGCACCTTGATATCTATCCACTGCAGAAAAATGCAATACAAATTAGAGACAACTGCAAATTCCTCAAATTGTACTTCATAAAAATATGAATTACTATTACCTCTTAATTTCTTCTTTGCAATTTTTCCTTCTGTAGCTAATGTTTGGCATATCACTTATTACATATATATTACTTGAAATTTGTAGCTGTTAACAGTGCTAAACTAAGATTTAAGATTCAGGTTCAGAATTATGTTGGGCAAATCATCAAACCCCAAACAGACATGTTTTCCTTATAAGCAAACTGGAAATAGTTCTTTTAATCTATCTAGTTCACTCCAATTTTGTAAGGTTCAGATGAGAAAATGCATAAAAACACTCTTAAAATCTGTAACACCACAAAGTATTATTGCTGTTTTTCTAACAGCATGTTAATTTATTCAAATATGTACTAAATAACTTCATTACAACTTTTTTTGGTTTGTTTTTAAACAGAGGCTAATGCTTTCTGAAATTCAAAGATGTAAATATAAACTTTTAGGGGCATAGTTCATATTGGATATGCATTGAATCTAAGTGAAATAAAAATCATCATATGGATTGTTAGCTACGGGAAGTGAATCGCACAAATAGAGAAGCTCAGAGTACCGTTTTTCAAAGCCATCAAAAACAACCTATTAAAAGGTATAAAAAAGCTAACCAAAGAAGTTCTGCTTTGATAGAGTAAGCCAGATCTTTAAAATAAAGAAAAACATCTGCCCACTCTGGACAGGAAAAAACCTACACAAAACCTTAGTACAAATGAGGCAGCAGAAAAACCTTATTAATTTTCCATTGTTTTCTCCAATAAACGTAACACTACACACTATCAAAGGAACATAATAGATGGTTTTTCCCATTTCCTTTTTGTTGCTTAATTAATACTTACAGCTGCTGCCTCAATTCAGGTGAATCTTGAGGTGTTCCAAGTTGATTCAGAGTCCTCTGTATTTCCGCAGCTATTATGATAGAAAATAAATGTGTAATTGTTACTAATGTTAGGGAAATAGAAATTAATACAAACAATAGGACAGTTAGAAAAAAAAAGAAAAACAGAGATAAATATAGGAAGTATTAGTTGAGAAAAAAAGAGAAATGGTTTATTCAAACCTAATTAGTGGCAATGGACTAATTTTCAAGATTAATTAAATTAATTAAATTAAAACTCAAGATTAGAGACAATGGATTTATTTTCAAGAGTATTGTGTGGGGACCTTACCATGTGAAACGGCAATTATGAGCCAAAAATATTATCATCTTCCCTATTCCATCAGAACATTTAGTACAATGGCACATGGACTTTCACGTAACTCTACTGGCATAAAAATTGTAAGGAAAATAATTGTTACAATTACATAATTCACTGGTATATAAAGTGAATGAAATATAGTTAATAAATGAAGGGGGAATAACAAAATTAGAAAAATTATTTTTCAACTATGTAATAAGTGATTCAAGCAAAGATCAAAGGATGCTAAAACCATGGGGATACTCACATGACCTCAAATTATCATCACACAGATGTCACTACTTTGAGTTAACTTTATCAAAGATAAATCTGTTGCTTATAAAACAAATGATTAAATTTAGGACCACCAATGGTACAAACTAGCATTATGAGCCTCCTGACATAATGCAACAAGAAAGTCACAATATGACCTATGTATTTTTCTTGCCAAAATATTTAACCCAAATCTAATCATGAGAAAGAAATCAGACCAATCTAAATTATGGGATAATCTACAAAACAACTGGCCTGTACTTTTTAAAATGTCAGTGTCAACAAAAGAAAAAAAGTATGAAAGCAGGAAAGCTTTCTAAATTAAAGAACTAAAAAACAAAATACTAAAACACCCATTGTATGATTTTTGACTGGATTCTGAATCAGGAAAGAAAAAAAAGAAGAAGACAAACCCACAAAAACTATAAAAAAGTTGTGGAGACAACTGGAGAAACTTGAATTTGAATCTGGAGAGAGAGAGACTAAACAAAAGTTGAAAAATGTTAGCAACTGGTGAACCCAGGTAAAGGGTATATAAAAAGTTCACTGTACTATACTTTTACTCTTCTGTAGGTTTTAAATATTTTATGCTAAGTTCACCACTCAGAAGCCTATGACCACTGTAATCAAAAAAAGGGGCTCTTTACAAAAGGGGAGGTCCTAGTTTTACACATTTATAAACACAAATAAAATGTCAAGTAGAAACAAGTTGAAAATCCATCTCAAAGTAAGGAACTTTCACACTTCCAAGAGCTAGAGAAAAATGATTCAACCCACCCATTCTTTTCATTTAAAATAATCGTTTATTTATATAGCTTATATGCTTTTAAATAGTCATTATGTATTGATATTTATGGGATCAAAGGAATGATTGTATTCTGAAACACAGGATAACTTTTGTTCACTGAGGATGATGTAATAAGTATTGGTTTCAAGTCAAAGATGAAAAATATAAATACTGGAGAGGAATCATATAGCAACTGTTAACCATTCAGCTACTTACAAAGGAATTTCTTTTTGCCGTTCTTTTCGGTAACAGATTTTTCTTTTGTGAGGTGGAGGAATTTTGTTTGCTGTTTTATAACTTATGGCGGCTTCCAATTAGTTACATACTTCCTTCTTAACATCAACAGATTTTCCTGGGCTACCTTATAGGGGTTTAAAGCTTTTATTTTCAAAAAAAGTATGCTGATAAGACAAACTGATGCAGGCATTTATCACATATCTAGAGGGCTCTTGTCTTTTAAAAAAGGTCACAATAAGTGAAAAAATAAAATAGACTGCTCAATAAATGACACCAGGAAAACTGACTAACCACTTAGGGGTTAAAACAGAACTCTAGCTTACCTCATGAAGTAAAATAAATCTGTAATAAATTATTAATATAAGAAACTATTAAACTGCTACATAAAACTATAAAAGGGTATTTATTACACAATCTTATTTATGATCTTGGCATGAGGTATAAAATATTATCCAAGTATGATACAAAACTAAAAACCATGAAGGAAAATATATCAAACTGGCAAAACATACACAAAATTTTAAAATACTATATGAAAAATATGTATCTACATTACAAATATATATAAGTAACGTGTGTGTGTGTGTGTTTGTGTGTGTGTGTATACGGGAGAAAATACCTGCGGCATATAATGAGTAAAGGGGTTAATATCCCTAATATAGAAAAGAATCCTATAAACTGGAAATCTAAAAACAGCTCAACGAAAAATGGGTAAAAGGTATCATCTTAAAATTATAACAAGCAAAAAAAATATGAGAAATTAAACTTCATTGATAATCAACACATATCAGATTGGTAAAACTCAAGAAAAATAAGCAGATGATAATATAATTACAATCAAAAGCCTTGAAAAAGGCAAAGACATAGGAAGGAGCAATGTCCATCATGTAGAAAGAATCAGAAATAACTGAGAAAAGGTGAGACAAGCCAGTACAAAAATCGGCCAGGAACAGGAACTTTAAAAATTGATAATATTCACTGAAAACATGAATAGCAAAAGAAAGACTGAAAAGAATATCAATCCTGGAAAGGATAAATAACTTTAATGTATGAACGCTATATAAAACTGTTCCGCCCTTAAAAAATTTAAGTAGACATGCTTCTGATAGGCCCAGTGGGAAGGAGCCTAAATCTACCAAGTGGTTAGTTCCCTAGTTTTTATAAACAGATACACTCAGCAACCCCGTTTCACCCTTTCTCCCTGAGTAAGGGCTTATATGCAAAGGAAGAGATAACCTGGAGCCCCTGAGGGCGCAATACTCCAACAAAACAGAAAACCAGGAGCAACACTTATTCTCGTGTACTGCTCAGAAATGCCTCTGAAGACCTGACAAGCTGAGCAGGGTAAAGCCTCCCCTATTCCCATTTAACTGGCCTGTCTGGAGGATGCAGAAGGCAGACAGTTATGATGGCTAGCAGAAGCTTATTCAAATGGTGACTCTAACTGCACTGCTCCTCTAAATGTGATCTATTTACTAGAACAGATCATCACAATCTCTGGCACCTTGTATAAACCTGCTGATACGGTAAATATTTTTTGCTCTATTCTAAAAAATAGAAAACAGGAGAAGGAGTTTGTTTTCAATTGGATGGGATGGCGTAGAGCCTTCACAGTCTTATCTTAGGGTTATATATACTCTTTATCTCTGTACTACAAGTTAGTTGTCAAGGTTGTTGATCCTCTCCTCCAATGGGACACTACACTAGTCCAACACATTGCTTACATGTGCTTTTAGTATCAGAAAGGCAAGAAGCAACATGCATTCTTAGATGCCCTGGAAGGATGGAAGTATGCCAGTAGATAGAAGATAAATTCCATGAAAATACAGGACCCTGTTTCTTTGGTGAAGAATCTTGGTCCATTAATCTGTATGGATCACTGACATACTCCTGCAAAGTACATGACAAATTGCTTTTCTTTGCAGTCTCAAATACAAATAGGGAAACAGTGCTTAGTGAGACTTTTTATGTGGCTCCAACCCATTTTACTGAATGCCCCCAAACGTTGCCAGCTCTGGCTTCAGCTCCACAAAAGAAAAGGCTATCCAGCTAGTTCAAGTGTTGGTACAAGCAGCTCTACAACTTGGCTTTAATGACCTGGTTGATCCAATGGTAACTCAAGCGCCTGTGAAATTTCAGAGTTCTGTATAACACCAGTGGCAAGTCCCACTAGGAAGAAAAAAAATCACAGGAGTCCCTTAGAATCTTGGAGCAAAATCATGCTCTCTTTGGCAAACCAATGTTATCTTTTGAGGAACAGTCCTAGTCTTGCTACTAAGCCCTGGATAAAAAGTAAATAGTGGTATATTAGGTGACCCAGTGACCTGAGCTGCCTGCTATGTATTAGGTGTTATGTTACCTTGTTTATCTCTTTCTAGATTTTGTTCTATGTATGTTAACCAGCCTGCCCCTCACCCCAACTTCTACAGCACTTGTTCACTGGACTAATAAACCAGCAATGGTTTAAGAATAAAAACCACATGTAGGCTCACCAACTGGACTTCCCCTTTCTCAGATTAACATGATTACTGGAAATGCCATGTACCAATCTGCAGCAATAGCAATCAAAAGTAAATATGTGATGTGGCGCCACCTATGGGGGTATGAGCCAGTCACCCAGTGGCAAGATGATGATACTCCTTCCATCGTGGTGGAGGCAGAATTTTATACTCACTGAAACAGCAGTACTATGGATTTTGTTATGCTTCTTCTACCGCCCTCCCCCCATGATCCTACCAGCTTCCTAATCCATATATTAGTCACAATCATGGTATTCTACACACCAGTGCTTTTGATCAAGATGTTCAATTTACAGAGAAAAAAAAATTAACAGAACTTCCAAGGACAATGGGATTCCTTGGTCTCCCAGTACTCCATTATCTGGAAGCTGCTGGACTTCTCGAATTTTTAATGGCCTTTTGAAGACCCAATTACAGTGTCATCTGAGAGACAGCATCTTGGGAAGGTGAACTGCAGCCCCATGGGATCTTTACGCTCTCCAAGAACCACCACTCCATGGTGCTGCTTCACCCACAGCCAGAAAGAACACTCAGATTTAGGAACTAAGGGGCAAAAGCGAAGAGAAATAGTTCACATTTACACCTAATTACTCACTTGCAAATTTTCTTTCATCCCTTGAGGTGATTTACAGACAATATCCAAATAAGGAATATAATCACACCTCCATCTGGTAGAAGCAGAGGAGGAATGGACTGGAAATCACCCACTAGACCTGGCACTGGATGCAGGAAGTAAACAGGCCTTGGTCCTACCCATCTGTAGAGATGGGAGAGGAGTTCAGGTTGTATGAGTGAAAGCGGCACCATGTTAGACAGGGGCTTTTTAATTTTTTCAAGCTTAAGTATGCAAAAAGGGAAATATGTTCATTATCGGAAACAAAAAGTATTAACTATAATGGACATTTATTTTTGGTCATCTGATACCCCAAATTCTTATTACATTGGCTCTTTTTGGTTTATAATACCATGACCAC
The DNA here is from genome assembly GCF_964341445.2 of Mesoplodon mirus. Lineage (NCBI taxonomy): Eukaryota > Metazoa > Chordata > Mammalia > Artiodactyla > Ziphiidae > Mesoplodon > Mesoplodon mirus. The sequence continues at coordinate 30,532,643 of NC_138986.1, read as the reverse complement.
TGGAACGCATCATTACAGAACCAGTCTTAGGGGAAAAAACTGGTTGTTAAACTAGTCTAAGAGTCTCTGAGCTTTGCTTACCTCCATTATGAGTAATGCAGGTGATTAATGGTCAGAGTCCTAGCAACAATCACAAAAAGAAAGGCCAGACTCATAAAACAAGCTACTTGTAATCAAAAGCTAGATTTACTTAGTGCTATTTAGGTTTCATAAATATTGAAGTTCTTTACAAGTCAAATGCTTTAGCTGACAACCTTCTTCTCACTCTGAAACAATAATTTTAATAACACAGTATCTCATAAATTGAACTTTCTCAGAAACGCAACCATTATGTTTTGCCTAACAGAGTGCATTAAATTAATGAGTGCTAGATGTTTTTCATGAATACAAATGTAAGACACGGCCCCTTACACTCAGGCAGCATGTAATCTAGAAAAGGAGAAAAAAAAGTACATTATAAAAATGTTATAATAATGTTTCAAACAAGGACCTATAATATAGGCATTCAATTGAAGGACAATCCAAAAAGCTTTAACAGAGGTGGCATTTGTATTGTTTTTGAAGTAAGACACTAGACACTTTGTTTTGGAGATTCAAACCTCTAATACCATACTTAGACATAACTTGAAATGGTCAGATTACCGACTGGTTCCCCCAACCACAAGGGTAAACTCCTTAAAGGCAAGAACTAGGTATCTCTAGAACCCACCATATTGTTCACACTCAACGAGTATTTTTTAAACTGAACAACAAAAGAGCATTAGAAAGACTGAATCCTATATAAGAAGTCATATGTACTTCTAAAACACAAGGCATATATAAGAAGAAAGCTAAGAAAGGTAGGTATGCTCCTTTATTATTCATTCAACATGGTCTAGTCATCCACTATCCACCGGGCACAGTGAAGGGTTTCTGGACATCAACACTCATTTACTTGTATTTCTTTACTTTGTATAGCTCTAAACTTGAGGATCAAGTAAACGTATCATCTGATCAGGTGATAAAGGGCCTATGGAAACCTAAATTTGAAATTACTGAATCAAATTTAGGAGAAATATTATATGTTCAATTCTATTATATACATGAAGTTGAGAACCAAACAGAACAACTAATTTGTCCAAGAAACTATGGTTATTTAAGTAGAAGAGCTGGGATTAGAATATAGATTTCTTTGTTTCTAAAACAGTATTTTTCAGTGTGTTAAAAGGGCTAAAAGTAAAAGGCTTTTTAAAATATTACTTCATAATCCAGGTGTACGATAGTTGCCAAAGCAAACAAAGGAAAAAATAAGTCCGTGCTAACTTGCAGTAACTTAATAGGAGTTGAGATGAGATGCTTAGGTGTTGCAAGTAGTGTTCAAAGTACATTTCAAGGCCTACCAGTGGACCACAAGGATTCTTCCGCCCTACTGAAGCTGATCAGGAAATAAACACCTGTCCTTTCTTCAGGTCTTATGAACTGGCAAGATTCCAGAGACATCAATTTACATATGACCAGTATTACCCTCTTACACCAGGGTCAGCCACTTATGGCCTGTCGGGGCTTCCAGCCTAGTTTTATACAGCCCTCCAGCTAAGAATGGTTGTTACATTTTGAAAGGGTTAACAAAAAACAAAACAACAACAATGAATACGCAAGAGACCATACGTGGATAGCAAAGCCTAAAATGTTTGCTATTTGGCTCTTTATAGTAAAAATTGGCCAATCCTTGTCCTAAATTAGTAAAAATTCCTAAAACTTTGTATTCACAAACTCAATTCAGTATGGTACTTGAGTGTACTAAGTACTCACTATGTTGTCTGTTTCACACAAAACTGAACAACGCTGCAAATCTTCCACTGAACATGCATGTATACTAGGTTGGATTTCTGCAATTTTCAGAAAGAATATGTTACCAGTACATCATAGGTGATGGCTTGTATGGGTTATTATTTTCAATTGCTGCTCTTCTCACATTAATTTAGAAACAATTATGGTTACTTTTTCATTGTATTGGATGAACATTTTTGTAGAGTAACTATGTCGTTTCCAATCTATTATTTTATTACTCTCCAGTTTTTGACTATCTCCTAGTTTTAGGATAGTGGTTCACAGGATCTCTTGCCTTACTCAAGTTGACCATGTTCAAAAACGTTTAAGCAAAATTAGTTTAAAGAAAGAGACAGAGAGATAAAAAGGAGGTTTCTAGGTAGATGACAAACAGGATGGTGATCTGGAAAAACTGATAATCATTCCTAGCTTCTTCCAGGTCATATCTACTGGGTTTCATTTCATTACCTCGCCTGGGATACTGTGAATTTATGAAGCAGTCATATTCATTTTTATTGGCATATGTGTAATTTGAAAGAAAGAAAAACCTGTGAAACATAAAAATTAAGGAACAAATTTTGTACATAACCATAAACAGTTACTTGAAGAAAAATTCACCTGATACTGATACACTGAGATAGGATTAAATCAAGATGCACCTCTACAACAATACAATGAACAAATTATTTTTGCATTATCCACAATCTGCAACTATTTGCACCATTACTTCTAGAGAGGTGACTTTAGAGTATATATTACATTTTTCATGACGTAAAGATAATACTATTTCCTACACATCCAGAAAAGGTGCATTATTATTTCCACAAAACCCAACCCATCCCCTTTCTGGCTCTGCATTATTTTCAGTAACAAACACCCATTCTGTTCCATGTGAGTCTGCTGCCATCTAGTGGATGACCTAAGGAAAAAAACGCTTCATAGCAAAGGGTATTTTTTTCTGCTGTACATCTGTAGGCAACAGTTGGCATCAGGGGCTGTGTAATGTCCCCTCCTGTCAGAGTGCCCTGGGGACCAGGGAGGATGCTGTCTGACCACTGAGAGTGGCTGGGTTGCCTGGGCCAGCCCTAACAGGCATGTGTGCCTTCAAAGTAATGTCTCCAAACAACAGAGAACAGAATACAACTACCTGCTCTTTTAGCACAAAATATCTCTGTTGCTCAACCCAAAATAATTCACAGTTGAAACTGTCAATCGTAGAAAAAAAATAATGGTTATTAAAACCCTTGGACACGTGGTTTTGAGATTCTGACTCGGTCTCACCCACATCACACTGAGGAAGAAGAAGTAGAGTGTAACACCGACCAGCAAGCAGCCTGGGAGCCAGACAGTCTGATTTGGAAACCTGACCTCACTCCTTGCTGGCTATTGACCTTGGGCAACTGACCTCATCTTTCCAAGCTATAACTGCCTCACCAGTCAAGCAGAGGGAGAATCACCTCTTCCTCAGTTATGATGAACTTCAACTGAGGACAATGTATGTAAGCACCTTGTACTGGAAACAGAAAGAGTTCAATAAATGAGAGCAAACAGGATGAGATGGCTTAATGTTTTTCTCCTGAAAGTCAGAAATGAACAGTAAGAATACTCTTATTAATATATATTAATGTGAACCATGCTGTAGGAGGGTGTTGAAACTTAATAAACTCTGATATAGTTATGAGAATTGTAGAGATAATAATAAATATCAATTGACACAAGACAGTTACAACCCCTAATTAGGAGCGAAGTCAGCTACCACCTAACAGTGACACGTATACACACAAGTAAGAAACTGAACTAGAAAAAAAAACCAACTAAGTATTAATAAAAACAAATCCTGTTTTAGACAACTCTTTCCTCATCGATATATCAAACACTCTACCTATTTTAAAGGGTGGTTTGAAATATAGAAGATGATATATATAAAAACATTTTCAAAATGGCATAGATTTCTGTAAGAACACGAGATGCTATTACTGGTAAGTTTACTATAATCAGAGTTAGAATCATTAGGTTAGGCTCATTACACAGTACAAGGTGCATAGGATAATGTATCATGAGAAAATATATCAGCTAGTTGAAAATAAGTTTCAACACAAAAAGGTTCTGAGAAAAAAATCAAGTGAACTAGGTCCAAGAAAAGTATATTATAATTCTAAAAAGCACATGGTAAGTAGAAAAACTCCTTAGAGAATCTGACACAAAGCAACTAAAATAATTATGGGCTTTTTTCCAATAGGCTCTCTATCTCATGCTCTGTCTTGTGACCTGAATAGGGAGCTTATCTTCTCTGTGGGTAAAAGAACTGATGTGAACGGTGGGGAGGAAACTGAAGCATCTTCTAAAGGATGAGTCTTGAGCTGAGAAGCTCAAGGTGAAGCCTGCGCCTCAGGGCCAAGCCTGCTGGTTTACTGTGCCCTCCCTTCCTGGCACTCCAACACTTGCAGGCAAGTCCTGCTTCCATGAAGTAATCTCCCATTTAGAACACATTTAATTTTAAATTTCTCATTGGCTTTCTTTCCAAATATTTAGAGGGAGAAGGGCACACACAGGCTAACAAAGTAGAAATTTAGGACATTTTAAAGCTACTGTAGACTAATAAAAAGTTAAATCTAAAGTCATGATTCTTAAAAATGAACAAAGTGCAAAAATAAGCCATTTGAAAACTGTATGTAAACAGTACTTCGGATTTCTAAGATGGCCAGAACACTGCAAGCTCTGTCTTAGCAAAGATGTTCAGTCCTAACATTTATCATGTGGCCCTGCTCAGCTGACCTGCTCAGAGAGAGTCTAGAATAGGGAGTAACAGAGGCCAAGAGGAGGATGTGGCCCCTTGAGTAGGTGATCTGTGTACTCAGCTAACACATGGGGATTTGCCAGCGGGGCAGCCTTACTCCTTGCGGTTCTCCAGCTTTCCTGAGCCCTCCTTGGCCCTCCTCATCTCCTGGATGAACTTCCTTCCTGTCATCCACCGGATGGCCCGACAGTCCTCCTTCTGCTCCAAAAGCAGCCTGAGTATTAGCCATGTGAGGAAGTTCACCTCCAGCTCATATGGCAGTGATCCCTCAACTGTTTATCTCAGTTTGAATTTCTAATCAGTTTTATTTGCAAGACCCTGCTGCTCACATGTTTTTGCTAAAACACTGCCAATGGATTTCTGCTTCCTATAGGAACATGATACAAGTTTTTTCCTGAATCTTCCCTCTTCTTCCCTCCTCAAGCCATACAGAACAGAGAGGCAGGAAAAAAGAAAACCCACGTAAGTTACATTTTCAGAGAAATTAAGACCACAAAAGAATTCTCAAAAAAATGTACATGTGGCCAGGAGCAACAGAAAAGAGCAGATCGTGAGTGGGAAGCCATGGGGATGGGATAGGAAACAGGGGTGTTGCAGAGGAGAATAGGGGAGGCAGAGTGCCAAAATGTCACCAGCAAGTGTGCGCCACCAGGAGATGATGGTGGCTCCCATGGGGGACCGGGGCAGGGCTGACAGGAAGCAGGCACTCTGCTAAGCGAGGTGGAGAGCGGAGGCTTGGACCATGCTCGGGGCCCCAGGCTGGTCATCTCTGAAAGTGTCACCTTTCCCTAAGAGGAAGGGGATGCCTTAGAAAGAAGTGGCTATACACTGGGGAACCAATGGAATGACGGGGGTACGTCTGGACTGGAGGGGGAACTCTCCTACGCCAGGCTAGGTTCTGAGAGGCAGAGGGGGAAAGAAACAGTGCCTCAGGGCAGTGCAGAGAGGAAGGAGCCCGAGAGCACAGCCTGGGCACCCTCTCCTTTCACAGCTGTCTCCTGCCAGGAAAAGCAAGCTCATTCCACTGAACAACAACCAAGAGAACAGACAGAGCAGCCATGCAAAAGATTATACAAAACTGTGGAAAAGAACAGCAAAACTTGCTACAAAGAAAACGCAGCAGGAAAGAATGTTGCCACAGAAGTGGATAAGGTGAAAATTATAACCCAAAATAGCACCACATTTTTTTTTTTAAACTCAGTGAGGCAATTGCAATTTTAAAGGAAAATCACAAAACAGCTCATAGACAAGATGGCCAGATAATAGGCAGCAGCGAAGCAGAAACTAGAGGAACTCAGGGAAGAAAAGAGAAAGACAAATTCAGAAATGAAGACTAAATGACAGGAAAGATTAGACACACAGAAAGCATGAGCCCCGTTAACAGCTGTTGCCATTTTGGGTTGCTCAGGCCACAGCCCTTGAATTGCTGATGGCTTTAGCTCCTAGCTCACTGTCACTGTCAAATCCTCTCTCAACTCCTAGGGATTTCAATACCCATGCTGATAACCCTGCCACCACCCTGGCCTCATTTCTTTGCACGCTTTTCTCCAAATGATCTTGTCCTCCACCCTCCCGTAATCACACACTCCAAGATCTTACCAAATGCCTTCTCATTACCAGCAACCGTAAGTCCTCCATAACCTTAGTTTCATACACACCATTGATAAATCACCACCTCCTGTATGTCTAGCTCTCTCCCACTGGCACCCTGACCCCAATGAGCCTCTGACCCCCCCCAGGACCTAGCATCCTTTGGTCCTGCCACTTTGCCACTTTCCCTCGCATGACCTCCCCTTCCCCCCATGCCTTCGCTTGCCTCCTGACCCAATTTAAACGCCACAGTCAGCTTAAATGTCATCATTTTCACTCTCTTGCTTGTATCCTCAAGCCCCTCTCTCCACTTACCTTAACCACTTGACAAATCCAAAACTCTAGTTAAGCCCAACACTGTGCTTCCTCTATTATATGACTGTGCCATACGTCATTTAACCAAACCTCTGATAATGGAGATTTTATCCTAAGCTTATAGGTTTAAAAGTTGGGGAACTTAACCATTTATGCTGTCTCTACAAATGAATCCTTCTGAGTTCTATTACACAGAGAGAAAATAAAGTGTAATGCTGGCTAGATGAGAACATTCTCCTATCTATGTATCCACTTTCCATTTATTTACATGCTCAAAAGGCTGGTTCTGACCAGAGAAGAAGCCCGAGTTCTTACGATAGCCTGTAAGGCCCCCCCCAGCCCCTACTCTCCCCTCTCCGTGCTCTGCACACACCGACCCCTCCTCCACTCCTCCAACACCCAGGCAGGCTCCCACCTCAGGGCCCCTGTACCTGCTATCCCCCCACCTAGAACATTCTTTCCCCAGATACTGAAGGGTGCATTCCCTTACTCCCTTTAAATACAAGTACAACTATCATCTCCTCAGTAAGGCCTATCCTGGCTCCCTGTGTATGTATCCCATTTAGAAATGCAGTCCCCTCTCCAGGATACCAGATCCCCACTGTTATGTTTTTGTCAGGTTGCTTCTCATAACACTTAACACCTCCTTCCAATACACTAATTACTTATTTATTTTCTGTCTGTCTTCTCTCACTAAAGGTTAGCTCCATAAAGGTAGGTATTTTGCTTGTTTTATTCACTGAAATATCTCTGCCATCCAGACTGTGCCTAGCACATCACAGATGCTTAATACTCATGGTATGAATGAATGCACATAAATGCACAATGACCTGGTACAATATAAAACAGGATCCAAATGCATAGTGTTATGTGAATCAGACTGTCCTGGGTTCAAGTGCCAGCCTCTCCATAATAGTTATATGAACTTGAGCAAGTGACTTAACCACTTCAAACCTAAATTTTCTCATCTGACAGAGTTGGCTAGAAGATCAAATAACAATGTACAAAAAACAGATTCAAAATACCAAATATGAGGCACAGAGTAAAGAGTTAGCAAAGAGAGCTAAAAGATACTAACTTACATATCTTCCAGAATGAGACTTTTTTTTTTTTCAGAATGAGATTTCTGAGTAAAGCAGGGTGTACAGGCAATACTCTACAACTAAAGTCACTGGATGCATTTGGGCCACCCTGCCCAGCTCTCCTCCCCCACCTCAGCAGAAAGGCAGTGCTCTGAGCACTGCCAAGTAAACAGGCCTTAGCTGGATTTTTAGCTAAAGGCTTCCACATTCCCCAGTAGAAAAATAATAATCCACAGGCTAAGAGGGGATCTTGGTGATGTCTGCAGGCATTCTCTTGGAACGTTAAATGGGATGAAGAACAAACTATTCCAGAGAAGTTGGTGGCCATACTCAATATGAGTAATATGCTACGGCAACAATGGTTTCTTCAAATAATGATCATGATAATGACACTATAACAAGAAAGATGACTCGAAAAGGAAATGTCCCAAGACATACAGAACACCATTTTGTATGACCGTTGGGTTCTTCCAAATCAATTAATATGCAAACCAATTAATAACTGCTTTAAGAAAACACCCAGACTGGAGTAAGTATAAAAGGCAATATACTCTTTAATGAAAAATATTGCTTATTAATTGGTGAAAAACAACAAAAAAGTGTCAAAGAGATGAGGACAAGAATTGTCAAAACCATTCCAGGAAACCAAAACTAAACAGCCCAGCCTGAGTTTTGCTGTCCCGCTCTCACACCAGCATTGAGCCAACTAAACTGTACGTACAGGCAGCATCACAGGGCAGCTGAGCAGCAGTTACACAACTGACCACGAACTTTATTTAATAAGAGAAGCCACTCTGTAATACAATTACTGAGCATACTGAATATATTTATAGTGGAAAAATCTAATAATAGTTAAATTAATTTTTAAATAAGAGTCTGGAAACATATATATGAAAAATTTTATGGTATAATCAGCACCACATTTTATTTATACAGAACTCAGAGGAAGGATTCATTTGGGAGGCAGCATAAACAGTAAGCTCCTCAACTTTTTTTTTTTTTTTTTTTTTTGCGGTACGTGGGCCTCTCACTGTTGTGGCCTCTCCCGTTGCAGAGCACAGGCTCCGGACACGCAGGCTCAGCGGCCATGGCTCACGGGCCCAGCCGCTCCGCGGCATATGGGATCCTCCCAGACCGGGGCACGAACCCGTGTCCCCTGCATCGGCAGGCGGACTCTCAACCCCTGTGCCACCAGGGAAGCCCGCTCCGCAACTTTTAAACATATAATTTTAGGATAAAATGTCCATTAACAGAGGTTTGACTTCTGAGCAGTTTCTCAGAGCTATCTGAAATGCTGCCTCCCAGGCTACAGTCCTCATTTTGCCCCAAATAAAACTTAACTCACAACTAAAAAACAAATGAAAAAAAACAACCAAAAACAAAAAAAACACAGAGGTTTGAGATGTATGGCAAATTCACGTAAGAACAAATTATGCAAGCAACATAGAAGAGAAAAAGCAAGCAGCAAAAAAAAAAAAAAAGTATAGTATTATCTTATTTTCATTAAAAAAGAAAGGTAATTATGTATAAATATTTCTGGAATCATTTAGATTTACTGCTAACTAAAAGAGTACGCAAGTTGACTTTCATGGTGTTTTCCTCAGGTTGCCATTGAGGAGAAGCACTCTGACAGGTAAGTGATTTTGGTAGATAAGTGCTGAAAAAACAACTGGTGTCACACTGTCAGTCTTGACTTATCTTTATGATTATTATCAGTAGTCGCTTCAAATAGAAGCAAATCTTATAATTAATGCATGTTTAATAAAGGTATTTCTATATTATTATCCATTAACTATTCTTCTTAATGTGCTATTTAGTAAATGAAAACATCTTTCGGAATCTTGAGTTTTTCATAAAAGTCAAAAGAAGTTAAAATAAATACCTCTTCTCCCATTCTGTATCACGTGAACAATAATATCTTCCTAAGCACAGTAGTGCACATTACTTTTCAAATACAATTAGTTACAACAAACTGTAGAATCTCGGGATTCAAAAGCAAACTTCACCATTATCTGGGTTTCCCATAACTTTAAATCCTAGTGCATCATGCCAAGGAATGCAGGGCTGTGTTTAGTTTGTGAGGTCTGCCATAACAAAATACCACAGACTAGTAGCTTAAACAACAGAATTCTATTTTCTCACAGTTCTGGATGGAGGCTGGAAGTCTAAGGTCAAGGTGCCAGTGGGGCTGGCTTCTCCTGAGGCTTCTCCTTGGCTTACAGATGGCCTCCTTCCCACTGTGTCCTCATGTGGCCTTTTCTCTGTGCCTGGGCATCCCTGGTGTCTCTCCTCTTCTTATAAGGACACCAGTCATACTAGATTAGGGTCCCACCCTTATGACCTCACTTAACCTTAATTTCCTCTATAAAGGCCTTATCTGCAAATTCAGTCACAGTGGGGGTTGGGATTTCAACATACGAATTTTGGGGGGATGAAATTCAGTCCATAACAAGGACCCTGACAGTGCTTATGTGAGAGGAAGGTTAAAAAACAGTACTAATGAGTAAAAAGATACCTGTTAAGTATGTCTGACCTAAGCTCAAACACCTGTATGAATGAGTAACTTGTACCAGTCCACAGCATCCTTGAAAAGCCCTGCTGGAAGGACCACTCACATTTGCTGCAACTTCTTTCTACTCATCTCTTAACTGCCCTCCTTAATATCATACAGAAGGAAGGGTGACCCTCTTCCACCTGACATCCCTTCAATTATTTGGAGCAGCAATCCCAGCCCCCCTAGAAGTGTTCCTAGTACTTCCAAATGCTGCGTGTATCAATGTGTCATAGTGTGATTTTTGTACCCTTCTCATTCCCCTCTCTCTTTCCATTATTCACATTCAACAACTGCTTCTTTTTCAGGACTGGGCTCACAGAAAGGTAGAAAGGTAACGTGCCTTTCCTTTAAGATTTTTCTTCTTTTTTTTCCCCCATGTCATCCTTGTGCAGGGGCTATGCTAATCGTCTGTGTATTGTTCCATTTTTAGTATATGTGCTGCTGAAGCGAGCACTAAAATTTCTTTACATAACTTGTTTCTTCCTCATTCAGGTGATTTTACATTGCAGTCAGGATTTCTGAGAGCTTCCCATCTTATCAAACCATGTTCCTTCCCTCCAGTGTCACATCTTGGAATCACAACATTCTCTTTTTTGAAATTTTCTATTCTATCCTTTCTGTTCTATCCTTCATCATCCAATAAATCCTTATTAGCACCTGTATGCAAAACTCTTGAGGGATATAATTCTTCATAAAGGTATGATCCCCAGCCACAGAAGAGATTACAGACCCTGGTAGTTAAGGAAAAAAAAAAAATGCTGGCACTTACAAAAAATTATAAAGATGAAATACAAAAGAATTCACAAGCCAGCATCTCATTACCAAATGAGTGAGGGGAGATTGCTGCCATAAGGTCAAAGGAAAGAAAAGAAATAAACATTTATAATGGTTACTACATGCGAGGCACACTTATCCCTACTTGTTGAAAATAGATAAATGTAGTTTAGATACATTGGGTAACCTACTTGAGGTCATTCATTCCAATTTTATTGAGGGCTGACTCATGGCCAGGCACTGTTCTTACAATACAAACAGAGCTGTGAACAAGGTATATTAAGCCCTTTCTCTTCAGGAGCCGCCATTCTAGTAGGGAATGCAGAAAATAAGTAGACAAATGTGGTAGTTTAATTTACTGATCAAAGGCATTACAAAAACAAACTGGTTGGGCTTCCCTGGTGGCGCAGTGGTTGAGAGTCCGCCTGCCGGTGCAGGGGACACAAGTTCGTGCCCCAGTCCGGGAAGATCCCACATGCCGCGGAGCGGCTGGGCCCGTGAGCCATGGCCGCTGAGCCTGCACGTCCGGAGCCTGTGCTCCACAATGGGAGAGGCCACATTAGTGAGAGGCCCGCGTACCGCAAAGCAAACAAACAAACAAACAAACAAAAACCTGGTTAATGAGAAAAAGAATGAGTGGAGGAACAAAAATGATAGGTCAGGGAAAACATCTCTAAGGATGTGACCTCTGGGCTAAGACCTAAAAGCCAAGGAGGAGCTAACTGTGTGAAGATTCGGGAAGATGGCTGAAGCAGAGGAAAAGTAAGCACAAAGGCCCTGAGGTAAGAAGGAGCTCAACTGTTCAAGCAGCAGAGAGGCAGCCAACGTGGCTGAAATCTGAAATCTTGCAGCTGCAAAGGGGAGAGTGGTAGGAGTTGGCAAATGGGGGCAGGATCAGATCTGGAGGGTGCTGTGAGGCACGGTGGGGATTTACATCAGATTGTGAGTGCCACGGGAATCACTGCAGAGTTTCCAGCTGTGAGACGGCATGGTCTGACTGATTGTTCACCTGGGCTATAGTATGGAGAATAGACTGCAGACAGGCAGGAAAGGAAGCAGGGAGAACATTTCAGAGACTGCAGTCATGCCGAGAAGAAAGAGTAGCAGCTGGGACCTGGGTGGTGACAGCAGAGATGGAGAGAAATGGACAAATTTTGCAGGGAGAACCAATAGGATGTACGCTTAGGTTGCAAATGGGGAGCAAAGACACACAGTACTAGGGATTGGGGTTGGAACCAACGGTAAGAAAATTCATGTTCAGGACAGAAGCATGTAGATGGTTCACACATAGGAGCAGTGAGGGACGGAGCTCCCTGGAGCATATTTTAAAGTTTTAGTTCATAAAACAAACAGAAAATGTTCACTCACATTCAGTCATAAACAGCACTCGTGTTCTGTCATGTAGGAAAAATCACCAGAGAGAAGGATGGTTGTTCTCTGTTCAAATTCCCTTGGATAAGACATTAATTTCCACTCCTAGCTCTGTTCTATGTCAACACCTTAGGCATGAAGAGAATCACAACAATGAAATCAAAGCTATTGAAGCTTTTCTCCTCAAGGGGAAAAAATTCAACCAGGTATTTTCAGACGTGTGACGTCAGAAGTAGATATAACAAAGGGCATTTTAGGGGAGGGAGGAGAGGAGGGCAAGAGAGAGAGAAGAACATGTTTTCAACTCCTTTCCCTCTGTAAACTGCCTTCCTGTCCACCAGACCACCCCAGGAAACAAAAGGTAACACCTCCAATTCCTGGGTAAATATACAGTTCCAGTCAATTCATTAACTTCTCAGGACTGGAGTTCTTTTTTTAAAGAAAATTTGCCCTGGCAACCAAAAAGGAGAACTCAATGATACTAGCTTCCCTTTTCTGCAGTCATGTGTTAAGGTGCAAAACTAGTGTCCCTTTCACCAGACTGTAGTTAAAAGAACTGCATTCATTCTCAAAAGTATAACAACAAAAGGGCTCAAGCTTTTGTAGAGATTTTATGTTTCATCTCAAAGTTGTAAGGACTTTACAGGGACAAGAGCCAAACACTGATCCTGCCTAATAAACAAGAAAAGGACGCACACAGAATGAGAAGCTAATTGCAACACAGAGAAACCAATATTTACTTCAAATCTAAACAAGTCTGTGTTGGACCAACAGCTTTAATCTATAGGAGATAAATGATAAAAAATAAAACAATTAAGGTTCAACACAGACCTTTTTCAGTCACCTTCTCTTAACCTTTATAACATGGGCTTAAGTTCACACATTTTATGTCCCCCTAAAAAGTTCTGACTTCTCAAATCTTCCGGAACACACACATAAGCACATATGACATATCATGCATATTTCTGCCAAAAAGCAGAAAACTTCTGCACTTACATATTCCGCTGAGTATATTTTATAAAGTTACCAATGGATCTATTGGGTTCATTTTCCAAAGGCTAGCTTTTAGCCACTCTCTATCTTCCTTTTTTATTCTTTTTTAAAAATAAATTTTATTTATTTATTTATTTTGGCTGCATTGGGTCTTCGCTGCTGCACACGGGCTTCCTCTAGTTGCTGTGAGCAGAGGCTACTCTTTGTTGCAGTCCGCGGGCTTCTCATTGAGGTGACTTCTCTTGCTGTGGAGCACGGGCTCTAGGCGCACGGGCTTCAGTAGTTATGGCATGCGAGCTCAGTAGATGTGGCTCGTGGGCTCTAGAGCACAGGCTCAGTAGTTGTGACGCACGGGCTTAGTTGCTCCGCGGCACATGGGATCTTCCTAGATCAGGGCTAGAACCCGTGTCCCCTGCATTGGCAGGCAGATTCTTAACCACTGTGCCACCAAAGAAGCCCTCTTTTACATTATTCTTTAAACCAATACTCAAATGCCAGAGTTCTCATTAGCACTGGTAAGATTTACTATAATATGTACGTATGGGAAAGTTTTATCTCAACGACTATGTTTCATGGTCAGCTGTGGTTACTTCTATCTATCAATTTCCTGCAACTCATAACTTAGTTACTTCTGACATGATTCACTCCAGAATCCCTTGTGACCGCAACTCTCCCACCTCCTAATACTGAGATATGTAACTCTTAGTGGAACTCCACTTGTGGCTAACTTGTGAATGACTGTTTCCATTACGGGAGTTTAAAAGCATGCATGATGGCTCCAGATATGACAACTGGTTTCTTAATAACAAAGAGAATAATCCTGCATATGTCAGAAGAGCTTTCAGGATTTTTTTACAACTTTAACTTGGTTAAAATTATAGCCTGTTAAAGTTGGAACAGACCATAATCCGGCCCACAGAAAAAATACATAAGAAAATCATGTCTTGGAAGGTAAAACAGCTTACTCAGGCCACACTGCTGTTGGATGTGATTTCGGGAAACGAGCAAGCATGCACATACAGCTTGCCTAATTAGAAACTTTTCCTATTGTCCCATTGATTTTCTTAGCTCAGCTACATTCTGAAAGTCTGATTCCAATCAGGGAATTGCAATATACAACACAGTGGGACACACTGAAATTTAAGACTATAAATGCCAAATGTTGGCAAGGATTTGGAGCAACACAAACTCTGATACCCTGGCTGGTGGGAGTACAATCTGGAACGACTACTTTAGGTAACTGTTTACCTGTATCTACTACAACTGAACATACACATATCCTATGACCCAGCAACCCAATTCCTAGGCACACATATGAAATAAAGGAACGTACAAGAATGTTCAGCATTGTCCATAAAAGCAAAAAACAAAACCAAACAAAGCAAAAATACAGAAACACTCCAAATGTCCACCAACAGTAGAAAGAATAACTAGATGTGGTATACTTGAATACAGCAATGAAAACAAATGACTGACAGCTACCTGTAACAACACAGATGAACTGCACAAACCTAATGGGAGAAAGAACTTCAATATAAAACATATTTCTTGATTCCATTATATAAAGTTAAAAACTAGGGACATTAATCAATGACATTAGAAGTCGGGACACTGGACACTGGAGAGTATGGAGGGGGCTCTAAGCATGAGAAGGGCTTCAGGGGGCTGGTAATATTCTATTTCCTGATGTGTGGTGTTGTAACATAACTCATTGAGCTATATACTAATAATTGGTATACAACTCGATATATATAATATACTTCTTTTTTTTTAAAGTTAAAAAAAACCCAATGTTTACTTATGTGATGGATTTCAATATATTTATCTGCTTCTTTCAAAAACACGAGTTCTTTCTGTGTGTTCCATGTGTCCCAAATCCATTTTTCTGTATTGTGTGTGTTTGTTCCAGGGTGAAGGGCCCCTGTGAAATACCCTACTCTGGTTCACCTCATATAATAGGCTCAGCATTTTCAATCCACAGAGGCTTGCTTATCCTTGTTCTATATGTCACAGGTAGGAGCCTGTCTCAAAAAAAATACAGGTGGATGTTAAAGGGTAAATTAAGGGGATATGGGGATATATGTATACATATAGCTGATTCACTCTGTTATACAGCAGAAACCAACACAACGTTCTAAAGCAATTATACTCCAGTAAAGATGTTAAAAAAATTTAAAAAAAGGTAAATGAGTGTATATCTCCTTTCTACATACTGCTAATGAAAATGGTACTTTTTAAAAAAAAAACCTTGAGAACTAAATCTGAAGTTTGAGAACTAAATCTAAGCATGTCTTTGATGCACTATGATCTTCTAGACCTTGGATAACAATCAGTTTTATTTAGATGGCGACTCCAGTCTACTGGGAATGGCTACCTGGAGCACTGGGTTGAGAAAGATTTAATGCTGTGTTAGGGCCAGTGACAGAGAATACTGTCAACGCCAGGGCAAAGGATGGAGCACAGACACCTTGCTGACTCAGAGTCAACAGAACACTTTCTCCCCTAGTATAAAAATAGTTTCTTAGCCATTTTAAATGCTCCACAGAGAAATCTCTAATGAAGTTCTAATTTATAACATCTGTTTACTACTTATACTTAGAAAGTGATATTATTTAATACAATTTTATTTCTGTCTAATATATTCTACTTTTACATATTTATAGTATTTAAATATTTTATGTTTAATATAAATTACATTATTGTAATGTGGTTTAAATACTTCACAAGTAAAGCAAATCAATAAGACTATAGGTTACTTTTTTAACAAAAAGTAGTTTAACAGTAAAAAAAAAAAACTACTTAAGTTTAAAAACATTTTGTTTCATCTTTCCTACTCTTTGCAAAACAGAACTGCCAGAATACTATTTTAAAAACTCACAAAATTCCAGTCTTACTAAATGTTACTCTTGGGTTCCTCCAAGAATCAAAAGTCTTTTGATTGCTATTTTTGGTATAAATTAAACCATACAACTCAATATATTTTTGGTATAAATTAAACCATACAACTCAATATTTTGCAAGTTTTTGTTGATCTTAATCAAAGCTAAAATGAAAATAAACTTTTCCCACTGCAGTACTCAGGAAGACTTTAGCTTTAGTTGAACAGATGCACATATTCTAAGTACAAGGGGATTACCTTACTTACAGCACCTTCTCTTTAGATTTCTTTTGTAAAATTAATTTGTACTGACACAAATTCAAAAGATGCAAATGCAGTGTGAAGAGAAGCACCTAATGTGGTGTAAAGTACCATCTTATTCAATCACATCCAGTATTATTAGCATTACCAGATGTAGAAAAAAGTGAACTGAAATTTCACACTTCTCCCTTTCACTTCCACGTGATTTCTGCATAGCCCTTATCAGTAATGCACACTGGATGGTAGGTTAGATTTTTAGCAATAACTTGCTCTATCGAAATCTAAACTTCCCATTATTTAAACATTGAATTTTAGAAATAAAAACATACACCGTGATGACTGGTTTCACTAAATTCATGAACCCAAACCTCAAAGGAATACTCCAACTGCCACACGACGCTTCTCTGCTTCTCTGGTACATCCATTCTCTCAACTGTCAAAACTACAAGTAATGCACCTTCTCTTCTTTCCATAAACTTCTAACAACTTTCCCTCCCATTCTCTATCTGATGCCTTTGCCTTCTATTTTATTTAGAAACACTCAGACAGAAACTTTCCATCTTTACCCATCACACTCTGCACCAAATCTGTACCGTAAATAAAAGGCAAACCACTCGTTAGTGGTCTATTCCCCATCGCCTCTCGCCTTCAAAGACAATTCTTTTGCAAGTATACTCTCACTAGAATCTCTCTTTTGTAGTGGAAAAAATACACCTTTTCTTTGACCCTCTTTCTATTTCCATGGTAGAATCTACTAGTTGCCTCCTAAATACTGATTTCTCCTTTCTCTCTCAAGTGGAGCAGTCCCCATTTTTAGTGAGCACATTGCAATCCAGCTAAAAGACGCTTTCAGCTTTCTTAGCAGTGGGTGTAGTCATGTGACTGTCTAAATTCTGGTCAATAATATATGCAGAGGTGAGTAGGATGCTAGGAAGTCTCTTTATATATATATATTTTTTTGCGGTACGCAGGCCTCTCACTGTTGTGGCCTCTCCCGTTGCGGAGCACAGGCTCCAGATGCGCAGGCTCAGCGGCCATGGCTCACAGGCCCAGCCGCTCCGTGGCATGTGGGATCTTCCCAGACCGGCACGAACCCGTGTCCCCTGCATCAGCAGGCGGACTCTCAACCACGGTGCCACCAGGGAAGCCCTGGGAAGTCTCTTTAAATGGAAGAGGTCAGTCCTTCTGCCTCCTCTCCATCTACACCTGGAACGTGGATAGGAAACCACCTTTCTTTTTTTGAATTATCAAACTTTGTGAACCATCTTTTTTTTTTTAATTAAAAAAAAATATATTTTTACCTTTTGACCCCCCCCCTTCACCCACTTCTCCCACCCCCTACCCCTGACAACCACCAATCTGTTCTCCATACCTATGAACTTAGTTTTTCTGGTTTGGGTTTTTTTTTTTAGATTCCATGTATACGAAAGATTATATGGTATTTGCCTTTCTCTGACTTATTTCACGTAACACAATGCCCTTGAGGTCTAATCATGTTATCGCAAATGGCAAGATTTCATTCTTTTTCTTTTAATGGCTGAATAATATTCCACTGTGTATATCTATCCATCCATCCATCCATCCATCCACCCACCCACCCACCACATCTTCTTTACCCATTCATCTATCCATGGACTCTTAGGTTGCTTCCATATCTTGGCTATTGTAAATAATGCTGTAATGAACATGGGAGTGCAGATACATTTTCAATCTAGTATTTTTGTTTGCTTTGGATAAAAACTCAGAGAGAGTACTGCTGGATTGTATGGTAATTCTACTTTTAATTTTCTGAGGAATCTCTAACACTGTTTTCCATAGTGGCTGAACCAATTTACATTCCCAACGACAGTGCACAAGGGTTCCCTTTTCTCCACATCCTCACCAAACCTGTTATTTCTTGTCTTTTTGCTTTCCTTTGCTGTGCAGAAACTTTTTAGTTTGATGTAGTCCTACTTGTTTATTTTTGCTTTTGTTGCCTTACTTTTGTTATCAGATTCAGAAAATCATTGCCAAGACCTATGTCAAGGAGCTTACCACCTATGTTTTCTTCTAGGAGTTGGATGGTTTCAGGTCTTATGTTCAAGTCTAATCCATTTTGAGTTAACTTTGTGTATAGTGTAAGACAGTGGTCCCATTTCATTCTTTTCCATGTGGCTGTCCAGTTTTCCCAACATGATTTATTGAAGAGACTGTCCTTTTTCTATTGTATATTCTTGGCTTTGCTGTAAATTAACTGATGATATATACATGGGTTTATTTCTGGGCTCTCTATTCTGTTTCATTGATCTATGTGTCTGTCTTTAATGCCAATACCATACTGTTTTAATTGCTATAGCTTTGTAATAGAGTTTAAAAACAGAGAGGGTGATGACTTTGTTCTTTTTCGTCAAGATTGCTTTGGCTATTCAGGGTCTTTTGCAGTTCCATACAAATTTTAAGACTGTTTATTCTGTGAAAAATACCATTGTAATTTTGATAGGGATTGCACTGAATTTGTAAATTGCTATAGGTAGTATGGACATAATATTAATTCTTCTGATCCATGAGCATGGAATATCTTTTCATTTATTTGTGTCTTCTTCAATTACTTTCCTTAATGTCTGACAGTTTTCAGTATACAACCTTGGTTAAATTTATTCCTTTCTGATACAATTATAAATGGGATTTTCTTAATTTCTCTTTCTGATAGTTTGTTTTTAGTGTACAGAAACACAACGGATTTTGAGTACTGATTTTGTAACCTGCAACATTACTAAATTTGTTTATTAGTTCTACCAGTTTTTTGATGGAGTCTTCAGGGTTTTCCATATAATACCATGTCCTCTACAAATAGTGATAGTTTTACTTCTTCCTTTCCAGTTTGGATGCCTTTTATTTATTTTTCTTGCCTAAATGCTCTTTCTAGGACTTCCAATATTTCTGAATGAAAGTGGCAATAATGGGCGTCCTTATCTTGTGCCTGATCTTAGAGGAAAAGCTTTTAGCTTTTCTCCACTGAATATGATATTAGTTGCAGGCCCATCACATATGGCTGTTATTATGTTGAAGTATGTTCCCTCTATACCCATTTTGTTGAGAATTTTTATCATAAATGAATGTTAAATTTTGTCAAATGTTTTTTCTGTATCTATTGAAATGATCATATGATTTTTTTCCTTCATTTTGTTAATGTGGTGTATGTATATCACATTGCCTGATTTGTGGTCGTTGAACCAGCTTTGCATCCCTGGAATATATCCAGGGATTTATTTTTTCAAAGACACCAGTTTGCCAGATCCCATTCTCTGCTTTCATCTCATTCAGTCTGTTGGCAGCATTAGACACATGATGCCTCACTCATTCTTGAAACACTCTTTGAATTTCTGGAAACCCAGCAGAGCCTGATTTTCTTCTTACCTCACTGGTCACTCCTTCCCTGACTATGTTGTTTTCTCCCTGCTTTCCTGACTTCTACATTTTTTTAAATGCTCCAACACTCTTCTCTGAACTCTACTCACTCCTTTGTGATTATTTTAGACCTATGGTTTTAAACACCATTTATATTATGATGACACTCTGATCTCCAAATTCATATACCCAAACTAGATGTTTGACATCTCCACTTAGATGTTTAAAAGACACCTCAAAATTTACTTGGCCAAAACAAAACTCTCCCTACATCTCCTGAACTATAGTTCTTCCCATCTTAGTACATACTCACCACCATCCACTTGGTTGCTCAAAGCAAAAACCATGAAGTCATCCTGGTCTCCCCTCTCCCTCTCACCCCACCCCCCATGCATCAGCAAGTCCTGCTGTCTGTGCCTCCACAGTACATCCATCACTTCTCTCCATCTCCCTTGCTACCACCCTGGTGCAAGCCAACGTCTCTCTCATCAGAGCCCTGCCATGGCCTGTGTGTTCTCCTTCTATTTCTTCAAAGTCTATTTTCTAAGCAGCAGCCAAAGTAATCTTTTCAAAGTGCAGATCTGATTGTGCCTCTTCCCTGCCTCTTAGAACGAAATTTAAGCTCCACATGGCCTCCAAGGTTTTAGGTGACCTGATTGGCCTCCTCTCTGATTTCATCTCCTGCCACTCTTGCCTCAAGTGCTGTGCTTCAGCCACACTGGATTTTTCCTTTTTTCCTATTTTCTGAACACCCTAAGCTCTGGACTGCTTTTTAAAAATACCAGCTGTGGCCTCTATCTAAATGCTCTTTCCCAGTATTTTCTCACTACCAGCCCCTTCTCTTCCACATTCAGAGAACCACCTAAGCTAAGGCAGCTGCTCCCTCATCACTTGCTCTCATCACATCACTCTCATTTTTTTTCTTCATAGGGAATTATGTTGTTCATTAAATTTTTAAACCATTAGTTTTCCTCACACTGGAAACTACGGGAGAACAGGACCTTGTGGATCTTGCTTACTGCTCGATTCCCAGGGTCTGAAACAGTGACTAGCACACAGTCGGTGCTCTATAAATTATTTGCTGAATGAATAAAGACAACATAAAAATGAAGTCATTTGTTTAACCATTATTCCAGTGTCTTAATTACAAACCTGAGAAATATCTCACCACCATATGCTGTTCACTTAGTAACAGGGACTGCACTGCTCCTGAGGTAGACAACTCTATCCCTCAACAACTAGGATTATTCAGAACCCCTTATTCCTTTCTCAAGCTGTTGCTTCCGTTCATCTGTGGAGGCCTCTATGATCAAGTAGAGTACATTTCTTGTGTTTTAGACAGGACAGTTCTTCAAATATCCGAAGGTGGTGATTGTACCTTCTCAGAGTTAACAGTCCCAGTCTCCTTAACGGCTCTTCACAAGGCTGTTAAAAACAAGAGTTTTGGGTCTTATCATCACCCTCCCATGTACTCCAAGACTGCCCCAAACCACGATGTAGTCACACACTTGGGTATCGAGTATGCCATGAATATGCAACTGTGGTCCAACCTACCTCATATCATCTGGCTGGTCTCATGAACTGATCCCTTTCTGAGAGTGTGACCTGACTGAAGTTAACGCTTCCTTCCTTCCAGTTCAAGCTCACACACCATCTCCAATCCGTGTATCTTTCACACCATTAAGTGCACAAGGCTTCTGTAATCTCCATGCACTACAGTCATTCCTCATCTTCTTCCCAGAATTCCTGACACCGTTTAGCTTCCCCAACACAGGATATCTGCCCTATCCTACAGAAAAAGACCTCCTGGCCTCCTTTCTTGGATAAAGGTCCTGATTTTCCATATGTGTAAATTAAAATTATAATTTTCACACAAGTAGCCTGAGGCAGACTAGCACTATTTCTAATCAGCAGCAAGGGAGCCACAAAAAGGAGAGGCCCTTTTGGCTACCATGGGAACGATCTGAAGCAGGAAGAGCAAGGTGGAGCCAGCCAACGCTGGTGCCCCAGGACAAACTGGAACAATCCTTGACGTACCAATCCTATAGACCCTACTGGGGACAAAGTGATACCTCTACGCTACCCGCCTCCTTGCTCCTCCAAGGACAGCCAAAGAAAACAGGAGCTGCCCCAAATCAGGATAAGGGTTATCCTACACTGCTGTGCAGGTCAGCACTTTCTTAGAACTATCTATAATCTAGTTTTACTCCCTCTGCCTCCAAAACACACTGATATCTCATTTCAGTCATTCAGGCAGAGTAATAATTGTTGGGAAGTTAATGATTAAAGAAACACAGTTGGTCATCTGAAAACATTTCAGATGTTCCACAGTGTGTTTAGCATTCTGGTAAAGAGAGTAGCCTTAATGAAGTAGGCTGAAGAATAAAACTATACATATTAACACACTCTGAAAGAGTTCAGGCATGCCCAGAGGGCCAAAATACTGATCTCAAAATGACCAGAATAATCTAGGTATATGATTAGCTGTGATTCAGAAAGAAAAACTAAAACACTCTATACGTTCAAATCTGCTACAGGGATTTTTTTTTAATTTCTTATATATATTCTGAGGAGTACTGATAGTGCTTGACAGTGCTTCCCAGTGCCAAACCTATGAGATTTCATCAAATCTCATTTATCTCATCTAGAACCTGATAGTTGTAATGCAAACCTAAGTATCTATCCTTTTAAATCTTTCTTTCATTAATGAACGTTTATCAGGTGCCTGACACTCTACACAAAAATGCAGTTACGTGTTACCTCTCCTACTCCTTATCTTTACTCTAAAGAGGTCTAGCCTTTTAAAATCTGCTCTTGGAGGAACACTAATTGTCCTTTTTTGAATCTCCACCAAGTTTCAGTGAAGAATTGAAAACAAACAATGAAAATTTAAAAACTCAACTCACAACATTGTGTGATCTTCTGGATGTTGGAAGAGATAAGCTGGGCCAGCTGGGCGGGGTCACCACCAATTCCTGGAGTGTAAGACATAGTTGATTTGCTTGTTCGCTAATTTCATCAGCTGTTGGTGGGCTGTGCAGTTTTCTAAGCAGTCACCTAAATAACATAAAAGAAAAGTCACATAATTGCATTTTTAAGGTTACTGGCTTACACTTCCAAATTGTCGATCTGGGAGGTTACAAGTACAAATTTGACGATCCTACTAGGGTTGAAATTTAGCTCACACAAACACACTGTATGAGGATGTGTTCCTCTTTCTTATTATGTACTCTCTTAGGGGTGCTCTTCCATCTACATACACAAATACACCTACACACAAATGAGTCTCACATCCATGTCTCCGAGTCACACTCTTAACTCTCTTTAGTGTCTATATGCCTTTGAAGCTATAGGAACTTGCCAACTGCCTTTTCAGCTGCCAGTGGAACTGGCAACAGGAAACCTCTATTTTGGGGAAGACACTTAGCATTTGAGCCTGCTGCCAGGATCCAAATAAGATACTGCACATCCAGGGACCAAGAACTTTCCCACTCTATACAGAAGAAAGGTAAAGATCCACTCTTGCATCTACAGGACTAGCATCAACAGATCAGATCCCTTGCATCAGGACCACACAACCACATGATTAGCTGAGGCCTGCTCTCTCCCCCAAAGAGGGACTATAATCAATCCTGTTGTTTGCCACTTAGTATTGTAGCATTTCCCTCAACCCTCAAAACTCAAACAAGTCTGGTCTAAGCCTTCTCCTGTTTTCTTTTATGGTTTCCTTTTCCACCCTTTAGAGAATCAACCAATCAGCTACAAACTACCAGTTTTCCTCATCCCTTTACCCAAGTGCCTAAACTTGAGAAAGTTCCTGCTGGTGAGATAACTAAGCTTCATTCATCCAAAGAGCTGCCACTGTTGGGCTGGTTGGCATTTCCTTAGAGAAGGGGTGCAATGGTGATTCCCTCAGCTCAGTGCTGAGCGAAGAATGAAAAAGAAATTGTGAATGACGGAAGAGAAAGAAAAATTCAACAAGATTAACTATAGCTAACTTATTATTTCCTAAGCATTGTGTTTAGGACTTTCACATGTATTTTCTTAGTTGATTCTTCCACCAAGCTTATGAAGTAGGTACAACAATAATTATGATTTTTCAAATGAAGACACTGAGGCATAATGAGAATAAGCAACATGTTTAATGTAAGAAAAGAGCTAAAATTTGAAATTAAATCTTAGAGTCTATGTTTTGAAAACACAAAACAATATTGTTGCTTCCCTGTATAACAAAATTAAGGACAGGTGAGCCCACTCAATTTAGAAAAACCAAATTTATCACCTTTCTGCACACCCTGTATGAAGTTTTGCTAAACCCACAAGGAAAATGAGGAATTAGGCTTGGGATAACTTCATGCATGGATCAAGGTAACACTGCCAAATAGCTTACACCTCCTCCTCTCTTATTCTGCTAAGTGATATCTAGAAGACAACGGTGGTTGGCTCTCCTGATGATGAGATATGAGAAATAAAGGATCCAAATAACTGACTGTACTTTAAAATATATGTATATAAACAGATAGATAGACAGCTAACTATAAACTGACTTAACAGTGTACGATCTTTGCACACAGGCTACATCAACCAAGTTATTCTGATGTCTGCTTTCCACATCAGTCTCCAGCACCTAGCCCAGAGCTAAGATGCACTAAAGTACTTTTGCTGTATACTTTTGAAAGCCCATTCAGAATTCCTAGTTTTATTGCTCAGAATAACAGTAACTCATTATCTATACCTGCACTATCAAGTGTTCAGATATCACATGTGTGGCCATTGGCTGGGATAGCTCACGTATGGAACATTTCCATCACAGCAGAAAGTTCTATCGAACAGTGCTCACCAAAAATCTCAATAATTAGCTTGCTATGAGGATATATAAACACTATAAAGAGAAAAACGGGAAGAGAGGATCAAGGTGCAATACTCATACTGAGAATCTTCTCAAGCTGTTTCTAAAGAGCACAGATAAAAGAACAAAGGGAATTTTAAAAAGAAATCGTGAGTGTCAAACATTACTCCTAGTTACTACTGGACACAGTATAGAATCCTTAAGATTCCCATTAACATAAATCTCATGCTCTATAAATCCTGTGTGGATAAAGCAACAGAAATAGTCAGTTTCACTTTCTTAATGGTGAGCACCAGCAAAAAGCACAGGACTTCCCTCCACCCTGTGCTCCAAAATGATAAGTTCCCAGAAGGGCAAGTTTTTTGTTTTGTTTTGATTTTTTTTTTTTTTTGGTCTATTTTGTGGACTGCTCTACTCTCAGTATCTGGATATACAATAGGTGCTTAATAAATATTTGTAGAATGAATAAATGTACCTATTTCCTAAGAACACACACCCAGTCTGAGGGTAAATATTACCATTTCTAAGACAGTGAACTCCAGGGCCTTCTTTCAGAACCAGGTGTCCCAGGCTTATCGCTGCCTTGGACTAGTGCTTGGTGCCATTTCCTCTCCCTGAAGGGCTCTTCCCATGATCTCCATGTGACTTGCTCCTCTTCCCCAGCAAAGTCTCATCATGTGCTAGAGAAGCATTCCATTTTCACTTTGATTTGAAGTGAGAAGTCACCACTCTGTCACTCTGCTGATCTAACCTACAGCATCATAGCACTAATCACCACTTAAAATGATCTAGTTAATATATCATTTATTATCTATCCCTACCTCTGGAACATAAACATGAGAGCGACAAGGCTATCTTCTTTTTTTTTTAATTTTATCTTTTTTTTATACAGCAGGTTCTTATTAGTTATCTATTTTATACATATTAGTGTATATATGTCAATCCCAATCTCCCAATTCATCCCACCACCACCCTCACCACCCCTGCTTTCCCCCTTGGTGTCCATACATTTGTTCTCTACATCTGTGTCTCGATTTCTGCCTTGCAAACCAGTTCATCTGTACCATTTTTCTAGATTCCACATATATGTGTTAATATACGATATGTTTATCTCTTTCTGACTTCACTCTGTATGACAGTCTCTAGGTCCATCCACGTCTCTACAAATAACCCAATTTCATTCCTTTTTATGACTGAGTAATATTCCACTGTATATATGCACCACATCTTCTTTATCCATTCGTCTGTCGATGGGCATTTAGGTTGCTTCCATGACCTGGCTATTGTAAATAGTGCTGCAGTGAACATTGGGGTGCATGTGTCTTTTGAATTATGGTTTCCTCAGGGTATATGCCCAGTAGTGGGATTGCTGGGTCATATGATAATTCTATTTTTAGTTTTTTAAGGAACCTCCATACTGTTCTCCATAGTGACTGTATCAATTTACATTCCCACCAACAGTGCAAGAGGGTTCCCTTTTCTCTACACCCTCTCCAGCATTTGTTGTTTGTAGATTTTCTGATGATGCCCATTCTAACTGGTGTGAGGTGATACCTCACTGTAGTTTTGATTTGCATTTCTCTAATAACTAGTGATGTTGAGCAGCTTTCCATGTGCCTCTTGGCCATCTGTATGACTTCTTTGGAGAAAGGTCTATTTAGGTCTTCTGCCCATTTTTTGATTGGGTTTTTTTTTTAATATTGAGCTTCAAAAGCTGTTTATATACTTTGGAGATTAATCTAAGGCTATCTTCTTGTAGAATCCACAGTGCCAGGGACATAGAAGATGTTCCACGAATGTGAGGATGATCACTCTCCTAACAGACATGAGCATTCTCTATATAAACTACATTAACTGCATTCATTAACTCAGCTCCTCCATCCATTAAACTATTATACTACTTGGGTTTAGTCCACAATACCGAGAATTATTTTTCACTCTGTCACACACACTAAACTTTCAAATTAAATAGAATTATGGCAAATCTTATTCAGACTTACTGCAGGTGTTTTATACAATTTCTCACCCAGCAGCACCTGGCTAAAGTTTGAGATCATAACCAAAATTAAGATTGGCTTTGAGATCGGGAGCAGCAGAAGTAAAATATCTTGAGAAAAATGTAGATGTTAATGAGTTCACATGGTATCATATTAACTCTGAAACTAGAGCATAATTCTTCACGAGTCACAAGTCTGAGACAACCTTCTCAAAGTGGCCTGCAAAGCAGAGGCCTGTCCACATCACAAGACACAGCTGAACACTGCTATCAGTCTCTGACCTGGGGGGATGATCAGGCCAACCCCAGAAGAAACGTCCACCTCCAATATTACTAAACAACACAGCATTTCATAATCATTTCCTTTTCTTCCAGATCCCGAGCAAGCTTTAAATTATATATAATTATGATCAGAATATGTTGATCTGAATTAAACAAAAATTAATGTATGTCTATAAGAACCAAGCAAATGTAAGAAACTTGAGAGTAAAAACATATATAGCATTTGACGGGAAAGGCATTTTTGTTTTCTTTTTGTCTGAATTTAAAGAAAGTAACAACCTAAAAAACAAGAGGGGTGGGCTGAGGTGGGGTGGAGAGGCATCTTGGAATATTTTATGTAGCTGTAAAGGGCTTAATGCAAACCAACTAAGGACAGGTACTTTAAAGATCAAAGAAAGGTAGTGTGTCAAAGTCTCCAGGCCAAATAGAAAACCAACTACGATGAGCCTCTGAATAAACGTATACGGTTCCTCTACTATAGAAATATGTATCTTCAGTTCTTCTATATTCGGGAGGAGAACTTTAAAGCGCGTTTTCTAAGTCCGGGCATTAAAAAGAGGAAGAGGTCAATTCGTGTCCAGCCTGAGGCAGAAACTGTTCTCCTGAGCTGGGCCGGAGTGCCTCGGGCTCCAGCCCCGCCCCGGAGCGCTCAGCCCGCTGGTGCGCCTGAGCGAGCGCGGCCGGGGCGGCCGGGGGACGCGGCGAGGCTGCGGCGCAGCCGGCGCAGGGCGGGCCGGGCTGACTGGGCCGGCGGCACCAGCCGGACCGCACCGCGCACCCGCGCCGGCCTGGGGGGCGTGGGGAGGAGCGCGCTCCCGGCGCTGGGGCAGCACCGGCCCTCCGACTCCTGAAAGCCTGCCGCGAAGCGCAGGGCGGGGGCCACCTGACAACGCGCGCAAACAAGGTGGCGCGGCAGCCACGGGGACACGCGCTCTCGGGGCGCCCAGCCAGGGACACCCCCTCCAGAGGCTCCTCTTACCCCGACCTCCTCGGCTTCCTTCTCCTTCTTTGGCCCCGGCCACCCAAGGGCCCCAGAGCCGCCAGCTACGAGCCTCAGCTGATGGGTGGAGGCGCTGGAACGCCCACTGCGCATGCTCTCAATCCCTCCCTGGGAAGGAGGCGGGGATAACCCCCCTCTTATTGGCCAGCGGGGTTGACTGACAGCGGCCCTTCCCCGCCTCCTCTGGTTCTAAGCTAAGGAATAGGGGTTCCAGCAAAACTGCAAGGGAGGTATTTTTTGAGGCCTGACGTGTAGATGGTGAACGCCTTATCCTGCGTGTAAAAAACAAGAGGAGGGAATGGAGAGCAGCTGTTTTCTTCATCAGGTGATGCCGGCCTCCCTAGACTCATGTCTTCAGCCCGCCCCATTAACTCACGCCTGTCTTTGTTTCCTAACCCTTAACCTCAGTAGAACATATTCGCAAGTCCATTAAAAAATGTGAACGCAGATACGCAGTTCTAGCAGGAACAATGCGTGGAGTCATTTCCGTGTGCTCACTTCGTAACCAAGTTTTCGTAGCACATTCAAGTCATTCTAAGCATCCTTGAAGGACAGGAAGTAGTTTCAACAGGATTTGAAAAGAGCAAAGAATGTTCTCATGATAAATATTCAAACATAAAGTAATTGTTAGATAAAAAGCATCAGTTGCTTCAGGTGAGAGAAATACCAAATTAATTAATTAGGCCTTTGTCTGTATTAAGGCAATAATATTTTCTGAAAGGATCATCAGGACATCAAAAGTCCAGATGGACTAAGGTGGAAAAAAAACCTAAAACCAGAATTTTTTGAATTGGTACCACATGAGCAAATTCTAGTTTGTTTGGAATTATACATACATATGTGCATAAGTGAGTGCGGTCAACCAACGATAAGAAACATAAGAGGATCTCCGTTTATTTTTCATTTTTCTACTTTTAAGAGAGAAATGGGAACAAGAAAAATTTTCTGTTTCTCATTTTTTCCAGAAGAAAACTGTGGTATAAGTGTGTTGATATAAGTGTTGTAATAAGCAGCAACTTATACTCTGCCTCTGTGAAGAGGGGGCAAGAGAGAGATGGGCAGGCTGGCCAAACAGAAGGCACACACCCCATCGAAAGGGGCAGCATGATTCAGCTAGAGCCGATTGTAGACTTTTAGGAATATTGGCCAGTGGGATCAAGTTATCTGTTTTGTCAAGATACAGTGTAAATTCTAACTTTTATGTGAAAAATCTTTTTTTCAGTATTCATAAGTTTTTATAAAACATTCTGTGATCAAATAAAATATGTATATCAGCCTTTGTAATAGACGATAGTTTCATCCATAGAGTATTAAAGCTGGAGAAAGCCTACCAGAAAAGCTACCTCTAATTCCTCATTTCACAGATGAAAAAATCTGAAACCCAAAGAAATGTCATCAAAATCACACAAATAATTATGAGAAGCACAGATCCAGATGACCTAATTCAGAATCTTGATTTCTTTCTACCATATAATTCACTCAGCATGTGTTCATTGGGAATCTGCCATGTTCCAGGGACTGCGACAGGCACTGCAGATATCAAGATGAGTAGGATACAGTATTTTCCCTCAGGTTGCTCAAAGAGTGAGATCCGTCCCAGAACACTGCAAGAGATGCTGTGATAAAGATTTGTACACAGCACAGAGGGAGCCCAGAGATGAGGACGACTTACTGTGGGGTCAGGGATCGTTCCAAAAGGGAAGTGTTAATAGAATCCTGAAAAATGTGTGAGACTTCACTGGGAAGACAAGATGGGAAAGGACATTCCAGCCAAAAGGAAGAACACATAAAACTTCATAAAATCACAGGCAAGTTCAGACTCTCAGGGATTTCTTCTAATTTTCATTAGACTAAAGCAGAGTGGGTGGAATGGAGGGGCATGAGACTAGAAAGTCAAGTGGAGTTTATATAATGAAAAGCCTGTATATCATGTTAAATGAATATCTAATAGGAGTTAAACTATGAAAGCAAAAGTGTGATGTCCTCATAATTCCATGCTCTGAAGAAACCTTTGGAGAATGGGCAAAAATAAAGGGAAATAAAAGTGAGAGAGAGTTTTGACCACTTAGGAGGCTGTTGCAATGGTAGCATCCCCCAATTAAGAATTTCTCCAATATCAGAGATATTGAAGGACTGTAGTAAGGCAAATACATTGGAGAAGAGGAGGTGAGGACTGCTTTGAGAAATATTTAAGAAGACTTGGAAATCAATTAGATATAGAGAATGAAAGAGATGACTCCTCTTTTTAAGACACAAAACTGAGCATGACGTAGCTGAGATCTAAGATTGCTGATAAAGCAATTGCAGTTTGAGGATGGAGGTGGTGAAATGAGGGAGCAAAGTGACAGTAAGTTTAGCTTGGGACGTGTTGTTGTGTTGAAGATTCTGGGGAAGAGAGACTCAGAGATGTCCAGTGTCCTATAGGTACTTGAGAATGTGAGCTGGAGTTCCGGATAGAGTTCTGGTTGGAGCTACGGGAAGAGATGAGCTCACTAACCCTAAGGATGGGATGTTGTGGACTTTCTATGTTTAAGGGAGGGCAGAGGAAGAAAAACCATGAAGAGGAGTAATCAGAGAGATAGGAAGTAAACCAGGAAAAGGTGTAGTAGAGAATGAAGGAAAACATTTCAAAAAAGAGGGAATGGTCTATGATAGCACATGTCACAGAAAGTTCAAGTAAATTAAGAACTGAAAGTTGTGCATTGGAGTTAGAAATTAGGAAGTGGTTGGTAAATTTAGGAAGAGGCATGTCAGTCATTCAAGGAACTATCATGCAAAGAATTTACATTTACGTAGTGTCTGCTGCGCTTTCCAAACATCCTATCATGTTTGATAGAACCCTGGACTGTGAGAGGGGACATCACGAAGCACTGTTGAAGAACTGGAGGCTTGGTGGTCTCTTCAGGTCACCCTGCTAGTTACTGACTGAATGAGGACCAAAGCTCAGTTGTGTGAATCCTCCTCCTGGGCTCCTTCCCATTTCTCATGTTTCAAAATATGAGTGGATTTCTTCCAGGTCTTTTGAAAACTAGGAATAAGATTTCACTCCTTTGTATCCTTTGTATTCAAGTGAAAAAAAATAGGTATAGTTTAGGTAGCCCTGCAAAATTTAGAGATACAGAGGATAAATGAATTTCAGAAGAGTTCCTGATATTTATGGTATCCCACCTGAGCATCAGCCTGCTTCTTAGTGAAACTTAGCCAGGTGCCTTGAACACAGCAGGGATCAAAAATTCTGCCAATGTAACAGGTGATCATTTCACTTCTCCCCAAACAAATCCTTTATACTTGCAAGAATTCCCTATGTCTGAAGACTTGTGATTTGGATTTTTCAGAGCTAGTAATTTTGGGGATTTGGGTCTTCTTGGAAAGAATTCGAAAGGCAATCAGAAGTAAGTCTTTGACCGGGAATTGTTATCTGCATACTTGTATCCTTATTAATATAAATACAACCTAAATAACCTCTGCCATGTAGGCTAGGGAACTCTTCACTGCTGTATCTCCAGTGTTTGGAATAGCAATTCTAGCAAATAGGAGACAATTGCTTGTTCACATTATAGCCCCTGAACTAAAATATTTTTTAAAAGGCCCACCATGTGATCTTGTGGGACAGCCAGAGAAGTAAAAGACACAAAAAAGGAAAATACAAAAAGACAAGGAATTTAATGATAAATGAGAGGTACAAGTGTACCTGTGAAAGTTTGTTTTTGATTATAATGTAGGGGAAAACCAAAGCTGTTTTAAGAAATCTGTGCTAGATTAAAAGGCACTTTAGGAACTTCCCTGGTGGTCCAGTGGTTAAGACTCCACGCTTCCACTGCAGGGGGCCACAGGTTTGATCCCTGGTCAGGGAACTAAGATCCCACGTGCTAAGATTCCACATATTGAGCAGCATGACACCACCCCTCCAAAAAAAGTCAGCTTAAATTAATGTCTAATAAACTAGAGTTTGTTCCATTGTGCTTTGTTTTTAAGCTCCTCTCATCTCCCTCTGCAGTCTGCTTGTTTTCTAAGACCACTCTGCCCCTAGTTATATGCCAAGCACAGAGCAGATTTTGCTCTCACATTTAAACATAGAGCTAATAGGAATCCCACAGAAATCTTACCTGGACCATCATAGCATGACGATTGGTATGTTCATCTCTAATTTTACCTCCTACATATTATCATGTGTGCCCTCTTCTCTCTGTGTCCCAGTCCACTACAATACCTTCCTCATTGGCATCTGTACCTCCAGTTCTACTCAACGTCATTATCCTCAAAGCCACCACTGGGTATTTGAAGCGCAAATCTGAAAACATCACTCCAGGCTTCATGCCATCACCGTGATTGCCACATGCCCCCAAATGTACTTCTTAGAAATAAAAGTGCTGGGGCTGGTCAGGGGTGAAAGGTTGTGTAGATTAGGGGGAGGAATCATAGAAGGGCATCTATGGAGAAATGTCTGGAAATCTTATTATGATGCCTTCCTGAAGATTTGAGGTGCATGTTTATAAATTAAATGCTCTGAGAAGTGGTTCGGTAAAGAAACAAGTATAACTTTCTTTAAACCAGTATTTTCTGAATGTATTTGACCATAGAACTTTTTTTATACTTAATGGCTGTAGAGATCTACATG
This sequence comes from Mesoplodon mirus, assembly GCF_964341445.2. NCBI lineage: Eukaryota > Metazoa > Chordata > Mammalia > Artiodactyla > Ziphiidae > Mesoplodon > Mesoplodon mirus. Next base: position 30,500,087 of record NC_138986.1, on the reverse strand, counting down.
GTATCTATTATGGAAAACATTGCTCTCAAAATCAAATCCAAGCCCCTTATCATGGCATATAAATAAGGTGATCATACATCCAGTTTGCCCAGGACAGCCCCAGTTTAGGCTGGTTTTTCCAGCCTTCTGTCTCTGAGCACTCCCTTTCCTTCTCAAAAGTGTCCCAATTCAGATGATATATTATATGGTCACCTTATATAAAAGGACCTATGTGATCTGAATTCTGCCTTTCCCTGCACCAAAATTTATGCTTTGGAATATGCTAGCTTAAAGAACTTCTCCATCTCTTTCTGCTCCCACTTCCTTCCCACCAGCTCTCCAAACCCACACCAGGGGTTCCCTTATTTCTGCGCTTTGCTCTATCAGTTGCCTTTAACTAGAATGTGCTTTCTTCCTCCTCGTTTTTAAAGTAAATTCCATTTTAGAATAATTGTAGACTTACAGAAGAGTTGCAAAAATAGTACAGAGTTCCCATATACACCTCACGCAGATTCTCCCAGTGTTAACGTCTTACATAACCATGATGCATTTGTCAAAGCTAAAAAATTAACATTGGCATAGTACTTTCAATTAAACTAATGATTTGGATTTCCCTAGTTTTCCACTGATGTCCATTTTCTATTCCAAGATCCAATCCCACATTGTATTTACATAGCATGTTTCCTTTGTCTCCTCCAATCTGTGACAGTTTTCTGTCTTTCCTTTTTTGTCATGAACTTGACACTTTAAGAGTACTGGTTAGGCATTTTGTTAGAAAGTCCCTCAATTCAGGTTTGTCTGATGTTTTCACGATTAGACTGAGTTACAGATTTTTGAAAAGAATACCAGGGAGGTGAAGTGTTCTCAACATATCATTTCAGAGGATACATGATATCAGAATGATATGTCTTTTGGTGATATTAATCTTCACACCTTGGTTAAGGTGATGTCTTTGAGTTACTATTTTTCCATTTCTATGCTATACCCATTAGAAGAGAATCACAAAGTCCAGTCCACAATCAAGAGGAGGAAAATTGAGTTCTACCTCCAGAAAGGAGGAATATTAAAAATTTATGAACATATGTTGAAACTACCACAAGAACTAATAAATATTTGGACAGAGATCCTTTGAGGCTAAACCATCAGAGGCCACAGTTATTATTATGTAAAGAAAAAATTTTCAAGTGGATAGTTATGGAAAGTACCTCTCACATCAGATGCTTGATAATAAGAAAAATTCTCAGGCTCCACCCTACCTAGTTTCTTAGGTAGAAACTAAGAAACTGCTGTGATTGCTTTTCTCAACTTCATGTACATAACTAATTTTTTTTTGTAATTTTGCCTTCTTTTTCTAAAGAAAGATCCTGACCGTGAATGTTTCATCTAGCTCTTTACACATTTTTTTGTTTGTTTATTTGGGTTTTTTTTTTTTTGCGGTACACGGGCCTCTCACTGTTGTGGCCTCTCCCATTGTGGAGCACAGGCTCCAGAACCGCAGGCTCAGCGACCACGGCTCACAGGCCCAGCTGCTCCGCGGCATGTGGGATCTTCCTGGACCGGGGCATGAACCCGTGTCCCCTGCATCGGCAGGTGGACTCTCAACCACTGCGCAACCAGGGAAGCCCCTCGGAGTCTCTTTGACTGGAGAACTTTCTACAATAAATACCATCAACCTGGCTCTCCCAGGGTCCTTCCGTCACTCCCTCCTTGTCCCCCTGAATACTCCTCCTCTCTCTTTCCAGAGTTCTTATCTCAGAGTGCTGTAATTGTTTACTTGGCCTCTTCCAAACTAGACTATGAACAGGCTAGGGGTTGTGGCTTTTATCTGCACTCTTAGCACCTGGCATGGACGCCTGGTTCTAGAAGGATCTTAGCAAGTATGACTGGAATGGATGGGCTTGATTTTTCTGACCGAGTTTAGAGCACTTTCCTTTCTAACAGTGCTACTTCTCCTGTGGCAGTGTTTCTCAAAAAGTGTTCTGTGGAATGGCAGAATCATTTGGGGTGCTTGATTTGAAAAGCACATTTCACCTCAGTCCTAGAGATTGGAACTTCTGGGTGCAGGGCCTGGAAATCTTAAGCTCCTCATGGGATTCTAACGAAGACAAGTTCAAAAACCTTTCTTTGACTTGTTTGTATGGAGGGGTAGCTTGGAAGGGAGAAAGTGGATAGTCCCTAACTGGCGTGCTTTCAAAGGGTTCGGCCTGGGCCTCATTTTGGGGAGGTGGTAGAGTGGTGACTCATTTTTGAACAGACAATTCCCTTCTGGGCTTTGACTTAATTATCTTTTGTTTGGTCAGCCCAATATTGCTCAGAGTGACCGCTAAGGGGCAGCAAGGTACAGGGGAAAAATGAGAGGGTCATTAAAACAATGGAGACCTTTGAAATAGGTCAGTAAGAAAGACCTGCCTAGAAATAATGAGTTAAGATGCCCCAATCCCCTTCATACTTTTACTTACTATTTTAGGAATTTAATTTTCAAACGTCATAATTTATATTGTGTTAAGTAAATGATTACTCGATTTTGGATAAAATTCCCTCAAAACCAGGAAAATAGTGTTTAGAAACACAGTTTTTCTTAAAACCAAAGAGACTATCCCAAATGAAGATATGTTCTAACACTGATAAGAAGTGGAAATTTTTTAAATAGTTGTAAAAAAAGTATTATATCATTTGAACTATGTGATGGAGCATATTGTATCCTAAGATTTTGATCAAGAAAGAATACTGGAAATTTCAGAACCATTATTATACCTAAGTTGTTCCATGCATTATAAAACAAATCTAGCACCTTGGACAATTTTATTCATAGTCTGGAATTGTAAAGTCATTAATAACTCACATGTGATCTGAGAAAAGCAATTTTATCGTGTTATAGTGGCACTTACTAGATGCCTGACACACAGTGGATCTGTAATGAAGAATCGTTCCCTCAACATTGTTAGTTCCCTGGGTGACTGATTATGATATATGATGATGGCCCCAAATAACTCCCTCTAGTCTTTTGAGTTCTACACAGATTTATCCATTAGTCTACTGGAAGTTCCCAACTTAATTGCCCTTAAACATCTCAGCTTCATCATGTCCCAACTGGAAATCCTCTCCCCTCTCCACACCCTACCCACACTTTCTCCTCCACCTGGTGTCTCAGCCTGAAAGCAAGGAATCATCCTGGAATCCTCATTGTTCCTCATTCACAACATTGAATCCATTTGTAGGTTGTTCTATGCAGAAATTTAACTCACTAGAAAGATTTAGGGTAGATCCCCAAACCTACAGAAAGGCAGAAGAACAATAATTTGGACATGCTTGAAGGACATGGGTTGGCAGGGAACTTGTGGGAAAACACAGTCTTTCTGGCCTGGAGATCCAAGGTAACTGTGGTGATTGGGAAGAGTATGGGACTCTCAGAAAGAAAAGAGCCAGATTGGAGGATCCCTAAATTCTGTCCACCTACAGCTCTGGTTGACGCCTGAATGACACATGTGCCAAGCAGATTAAAACAGGTTAGATAAAGACAACGGGTCTGAAATAAGAGGAGATACCCCCCAGGAAACAGAGTCTACTAAAACCAAAGAGGTAATACTCACCAGAGAAAATAACTCAGAGGGTTAAAACCAAAAATAAATGGAGACCAGCCTTGAAAATTCCCCGAGCAGACAAAACCAGTTTAATCATACAAACAAAGCTTAATTTAGCTTAATTTGCAGCACTAACTTGACCTGGGTCTTTCTTCCTTATGCCTCTAAGAAATCACAAGCAAGCAAAACTTGAACTATTTCCAAAATTCATATGAAGTAACCACTAACCAATTCCCCATCATTTAAGAAAATTCTAATACTATAACCAATCACTGTGAAGAATTAAGTCACTGCCTTCTGGATAGATAAGCTTTGAAACCATATACTCCTGAGCCTTATTCCAAGTTTTGGTTTGAGTGCTCCTGGCTCACAAACTGTCTTTTGATGTGGGCACAATAAACTTTTATTAATCACTACTTTCGTGATTTGTTGTTGCTTTTATTGATACTCCTGCTATTTCTGAACGTTTGAGAAGAGGCTCCAAAAGTTAATATTCACAATGTCTGGAATACAACCCAAAATTATCCAACATACAAAAAACTAGGAAAATGGGACACATTCTTAAGAAAGAAGAAAATCAGTTGAGACCAACCCTGAGATGACAAACATGAACTAGGAGATAAGGAGGTCAAGGCAGTTGTTATAACTACCCTCAATGAAGTAAAACAAAATATGCTACCCATGAATGAAACATGGGAAATCTCAGCAGAGAACTGAAAGCAATAAAACACCAAATGAAAATTCTAGAAATGACAAAAATATAGTATTTGAAATAAAAGATTGCTGGAGGGGTTTAGCCAAAGGGAAGTTACAGGGAAAATAGTAGTGAAGTTGGAGATAGTTCATGAGATATTATCCAATATTAAGAAGAGAGAGGGAAAAAAAGATTGGAAAAAAGAATGTGGCCTCAGAGAATTGTTAGATAATATCCAGTGGTTTAACATAGTGTAACTGCAGCCCTAGAAAGACAGGAGTAAGATTGCTGTCAGGAGCAAAAACAAGTATGTGAAAAAATAACAGCCAAATATTTCTCCCCATGCCACTTTAGGATTTCTGAATTTCTAAAAATTGAGGTTCTGAATAATTAAGTACTACTCTTTGAGTATGAGTTTTTCTAAACCTGAGGTCTGTGTTTTCCCCCCGCAGCCCCACCGAGGACTGTGTCCTTAATTACCCCACTATTCTGCCTTAATCATAGGTGCTCACTAAATTAAAAAATAAACTTTGAAAAGCAAAACAAAATAATCAATACTATTTTCAGGGCAAGAAGTCCAGTTTTGCTAGACAAAATAACCTAAATAAAGCTTGTATGGTGAAAAAGCTCTCAAAATTAAAGTGCCGTGATAGGTCTTTTTTGTTTTGTCCCTTTAGCATAGGCCTAATCTGCCCAATACAGTTGCAACTAGCCACATGTGGCTATTTTAACTTAAATTTGTTAAAATTAAACTGAATTAAAAATCAGTGAGAAACCCCATTTCAAGTGTTCAATAACCACATGTGAACAGTGGCTGTCATATTGGACAGTGCAGATTATAGACTGTTTCTTTCATCACAGAAAGTTTTATTGGATAGCTAGCTCTGGGCTAGACTATATGTGATTCAACTCAATTAACTAACAAGAGCATTGAATCAACAAGGACATGAAACCTTGTTTCCTCTGATCTAAAGCTTCAAAACTTGTCCAAGAATATTTTAGGGAATCATTAAGACTCTTAAGCAAATGTTAAAAATCTAAGGTAACAATATGGACCTGATACTTGGCATATATTTTCTTCGACATCCCTCCTCTTACGGACTCACTGTGTTCCTGTGTTGTCCTCTGACTGCTTTATGTTTCAGGGCCACCCAACAAACACTTCTTTTCTGAACCTTCTGTTGTACAATGAACATGTCCAGTTTCTCAGTCTCTATGCTAGGCAAGAATGGATTGTCTATGGATATAATGTGATACTAGATATGAAAAATATTCTACTACATTGCCCCTCACAGTAAAATACACTTTCCAGAGAGCTCTTAAAGATGATGCTTTGCTAAGAATTTCCAGCGTCATGGAAAGACAAAAAGAGTTTAAAGGAGCTATTTATCACATCTTGCCAAGGAGGACTGGTGGTATTACTGTGTCTGTGCTCTTCCTAATTAATCATTTATATCTGTAGAAAATAGTTCTGTTGCATTGGTTAAACTCTATTTCAAAATGCTTTATCTAGACTCTCATCAAAATTCCCCTCCCCTCCCACCAGATTTAGCATCCATTGACGATTCACTCTGAATCAATATTATTGTGATGGTTCCAAAATTATGATGCTCCAACTCCAGTACCCCCTCCATATGTATCAGTTGCACTTGGTATTCTACTATAATAAAGAGCCCTTCTTTATCTACCTACTGATCTATCTATCTATCTACAATCATCTCTCTCTCTTTCTTTTTCTCTTTAATTAATATGGTGTCACAGTTTCTCATTTTTTTCTAATAGTTTATAATTTGTTTTTACTCTCCCTAATTATTTTAGCACTCAAATTGTCCCATATTTGGCCAGTGGGAACCCACTCATGCTGTAACAGCGTCCTTATGAAAGTGCTCCAACATTAAAAAAAAAGTGTCTGATATAAAAATATATTCCAGTTTCATCCTGTACTTTCCCCGTCCCATGGCTTGGATGAATCATTTCTTTGAGAAGCTCTAGTTCCTTTTACGGGTGTAAAATATTAAGCACCAAGATGTGGGTCTTAGGAGTGCTCATCTCTCCTCAAGAGTCTGCTTCTAGGGAAGGGTAAGATTTGAGACACTCTGTAAGACTGAAGCCTGCTATTTTAGGGCCCAAGTGGAAAGACCTGAGGAAGGGGTCTCTCTCCTTTTGCACAACAGCAGCATTACCAGTGAAGTGGGGAGCCTAAAGCTTGGGGAGATAAGCTGCCTTTACATAGACACTCAGACTCTAAGGCAGGATACCATCTATGGTGGCAGTGTGAAATTTCTTTAGCCAGCTCTAGAATAAGACAAGAGATGTGGTGGACTTTATCTGGAGAGCTGGGGCAGAAGAAGAAAATATGGGGTGTCAAATGGTCTTTTTATTGGGTAAACTGACTGGTGAGCACATGGATGCACCCACCTTGGGAATCTCAGGAGTAACTGGGAGATGCTCTCTAAGGAGGAGACTTAGATTTATGCCATTAAGCCAGTAAGGGCTTAAATAAGTATAAACTTGAGGAATAAAAATAAAAATGAGGGGCTTCCCTGGTGACGCAGTGGTTGAGAATCTGCCTGCTGACGCAGGGGACACAGGTTCGAGCCCTGGTCTGGGAAGATCCCACATGCTGCGGAGCAACTAGGCCCGTGCGCCACAGCTACTGAGCCTGCGCACATCTGGAGCCCGTGATCCACAACAAGAGAGGCCACGACAATGAGAGGCCCATGCACCGCGATGAAGAGTGGCCCCCCTTCGCCGCAACTAGAGAAAGCCCTTGCACAGAAACGAAGACCCAACACAGCCAAAAAAAAAAAAAAAAAAAAAAAAAGTAAAAATGAGTTGATTTAAAATTCATGGACTAGTAAATCCTGAAAGTACCACAGGCGTATATATACACATACCACACATACACAAACATTTAAAATTCACAGATTAACAAAGCCTATTTACTAGAGAGTATAGATATATAGATAAAAGATACACAGGTGTGTTCACATAGCCTTTTTTTAAGAACCTGCACTTTCAATAGAGGACAGAGCTCTGGTACTGGATAATGGCAATACAAGTAGTCTAGTCTCTAGTTCAATTAAGATATAGATGCAAGGTTGTACATTTTCATGGTTAAATGAAGTAAAAAAATAATTAGTCACTATTGTTTGGTGAGCTCTGTAAAGTGTTTGAAGACTGTATTCCTCACTATAAAAACAAACAAACACCGGGAGAAACCAAGTTGGTCATTACTTGAATTTTGGAGGACTTAGCATGAATCCATTCCCACCAGAGACATGGCTAATCTAGAACCTCCCTCCCCACCCTGCCCCAAGACCATCCCGGGTGTTGCCCACTCCTCTGTGGTAGGTTTAAAAATATACTGTTTTTTAAGGATGGGAAGGTAAGGGGCTAGGTGAGTTATTGCTTATTTTAATCAATCTTACTGATTTTAGACATCTAAAACTGGCTAGTAGCAGGGAAAATACTTACACACTGGTTATATATTAGTATCAATCTGGTAAGAATCATTCTCCAAATCATCTTAAGCTATCCAGACCATGAAGGAATACAAAAAGAAAACCCCATAAACTCTGAAAATATAAGCAATAGAAGAAATCTATTCCCCAAATAAGTTTAACAAGCTATTATGAGTAAATGTTTCCTCAGTCTTTACAGTCTATACTATAGGGATTTTTGAGGCTATAATTTGAAGAAGATGTAATTTATTTCTTCCTTCTTCAAAGAATGAAGTACAGTTTATCATTACTGCTGAAATGACTACTTAGGGGTGATAGCTTAGTAAATAAAACAGCCTTTGGTAGCTTAATTAGTTCTCAACTCAGGTGGTTACAGGCAAGATTTCAAAAAGTAAAGTAAAACAAAAAAAGGATTTTCTAGTGATTAGCTAATTACATTTTATAAAACATATCATTGGACTAAGTATGTTGACTATAATTTTAATGACTTTCTGCAACAAGTTTTCACTCTAAATATATTAAAAACTTGGGAATACTTTTTGGAAAGACCAAGAGGTTATAGTTAATATGCCCCTCAAAATGGGAGAAAAGTTACTAGCTTTCATTTTAACTAGAAATTGTTTTCCTCTTATAGAAGCTTTTGAAATTGCCATCTTCTTCTTGTTTTAAATTGCTGAAATAAGGAATTTGAGAACCTTGAAATCATTCAAACAAGAAGGCAATGGTGAAAAATTTCTCCCAAGCTGAAGCTGTGGAACTCTGCTACAAGAACGTGAATGGGTCCTGTCTTAAGATTCCTTACTCAGCAGGTCCTCAGGCAATTCTGTGTGCAGTCCTCAGATTAGGGGCCCGGCTGGCTGTGTTTGGAAACTTACTGGTCATTACTGCTATTCTTCACTTCAGACAGCTGCACACATCTACAAAGTTTCTGATCGCATCCCTGGCCTGTGCGGACTTCTTGGTGGGAGTGACTGTGATGCCCTTTTAGCACAGTGAGGTCTCTGGAGAGCTGCTGGTACTTTGGGGAGAGTTACTGTAAATTTCATACATGTTTTGATAATTCCTTCTGTTTTGCTTCTTTATTTCACTTATGCTGTATCTCTATCGACCGATATTTTGCTGTTACTTGATCCTCTGACCTACCCAACCAAGTTTACTGACTTGGTTTCAGGAATATGCATTGTTCTCTCTTGGTTCTTTTCTGTCACATATAGTTTTTCTATCTTTCACACAAGGGTCCATGAGGAAGGGGTTGAGGACCTAGTAGTTGCTGTCACCTGTGTAGGAGGCTGTCCGGCTTCAATGAATCAAAATTGGGTTCTAATTTGTTTTCTTCTATTCTTTATACCCACTGTTGCCATGGTGTTTGTTTATGTACAGTAAGGTATTTTTGGTGGCTAAATATCAGGCCAGGAAGATAGAAAGTACAGCCAGCCAAGTTCAGTCCTCCTCAGAGGGTTATAAGGAAAGAGTGGCAAAGAGAGAGAGAAGCTGCTAAAACCTTGGGTATTGCTATGGCAGCTTTTCTGGTCTCTTGGCTTCCATACATTATTGATGCTATAATTGACGCTCATATGAATTTTATAACTCCTCCTTATGTTTATGATATTTTAGTGTGGTGTGTTTATTATAATTCAGCTATGAATCCCTTGATATACGCTTTCCTTTATCCATGGTTTTGGAAGGCAATAAAACTTATTGCAAGTGGCAAAGTCTTAAGAAGTGATTCATCAACAATTAATTTACTCTCTGAGGAAACAGATGTATATCGGTAAGATTACTGCAGGGACTTTAATGTGGGGGCTTCCCTGGTGGCGCAGTGGTTGAGAGTCCACCTGCCGATGCAGGGGACACGGGTTCATGCCCCGGTCCGGGAAGATCCCACATGCCACGGAGCGGCTGGGCCCGTGAGCCATGGCCACTGAGCCTGCGCGTCTGGAGCCTGTGCTCCGCAACGGGAGAGGCCACTACAGTGAGAGACCCGCATACCGCAAAAAAAAAAAAAAAAAAAAAAAAAAACCCTAATGTGGATTAAGGTCAAGTGCAAAATTAAACACTTGGATCTAGAGAGGCAAGTGTAATCATTTGCCAACTAGGAGGATATTAACATTCAGCGGTTAGTTATTCTAAAACATTTGTTTTCTTCATACATTTTGACATTTTTTTAACATTTAGAAATAAATGAATCGGATTTGCTGATTATTTTCCATTTCGTATTCTTTTATGCTTTTCTGATTCTCTACCTTTGCGTCTGAAATTTCTCATTGTTTCTTCAAATAATTTGAATTTTGTAGATCCTTCTATCCTTGTTACCAATGTTTATTTGTCCAAAATATATATAGGGGAAAACAAACCCTTGCCTAACTTGAAGGTGGATTTTGGGGGGACAAAAATCTTCTTCCAAAGTATACTTGGTTTGAGAAGTAAATACAAGGTTATAAATTCCTGAAGATTTTGTTAATCTACAAGGACTTTAGAAAAAGCTGCAATGGAAATTTCCCAGTGAATCAAACATTGAAAAACACTGAAGCTCTTGTGTTTTCCAAACCCTGGTGATGCCTCCTCTCCATTTTACAGACACTGTGTTCAAAGAACATGTACAGTGATTATATGACTACACTGCATTTTACTTTTGGAGGACATAATTTATTATGGTCAAATGAGCATGTGGACAAAGAGATGGTTTCTGTACTGCTTTTCTTTAGCAATCTGAAGTAAAATAAGAATTTTATAAAAAGGCTAATTCAAATTAACATTTTTTTCACTTTTGAGTTCGTTCTTTGTACTAGACACTGTATTTGGCATTGGAAATGTAAAACTGAATGACCCAAATATAACCAAGAATTATTTCAAATTAACAAGTACCCAAACTGGTATTGTAGACTCTAGGAAGAGCTTCAGTTTTCTCATCTGATAATTTCTTAGTCACATGAATTTTAATTCATTTTAATTAAACATATACATTGAGTGTTTAAGATAGAGTAAAAATTTGAAAAAACTAATAATAGGGTGATTTGCCTTTTCAAGTCTTCGAATCACAGCCTTAAATCATTGTTTATGTAGCTAGCTGATTTTCACAGACTATTCTGTAACAAACTTTTTTTTTTTTTTTTTTTTGGCCATGCTGCATGGCTTGTGGGATCTTAGTTCTCTGACCAGGGATCAAACCCAGCCCATGGCAGTGAAAGCGCCAAGTCCTAACCACTGGACCGCCAGGGAATTCCCTGTAACAAACTTGTTTCATGAAATGAGAAGAAGAGATCACTAAGTAAATAGAGTTACATAAACATTATGTGTTATATGTTTTATTAATGAACCAGTTTGGAAGTACTTTACACAAGATTAAGCTGTTTCACATTTGTGCATTAATACCTTTCAAATAGAGCTGACAGTATTTAGGAGAAGAAAAGGTAAAGATAAAAGAGGATGAAAGGTATTTGCAGCAGAATACCTGTGTGGTTCAGACCATGATGTCATGGAACAGGTCTACTGGTCACCTTTCAAAAGAGCACAGTTAAGGTGTCCCACACTCACTCCCCAAGAAGTGTCCCTTTGACGGTGAGTCAGGATTGTTGTCTTCATAGAAATGTGTGTTCCTTCCATAATTGCAAGTGTAAACTGACACTGACACACATAAATAATAAGGAAAACCATTTGGGGGACTTAAAATATATATACACTCTTCTGTTCACTTGCACTATGTAGAGTGTAATCTTTAGATGAACTGATTGCAGAAATAAATACTGTCCAGTGATGTTTTTGAGCTCTTATTCACATCCGTAAGTGAAGAATACACTGCAAATGTACTCTTTATTTTTCTACTTTCCTAGACATTCTTCATAAATGAAGTCTTTTGATTAATAAAACACACTTGGTTATTTTCCCCCCAGACTATCTAGATGATTACTACAGCACCACTCCTTTCTTCTACATCTCATTTATTTATACAAATATATTAACTTCTTGGCTAGCTGAATACCAAATTGCTGCAGAGCCATGAATATATTTGGAACAAGACACACTGAAGATGAAAGTATGCAATTACTACAAAGATATAATTAATCCACTCATGCCCAGGTTGTAGACTTCATAAATACTATGTCTCTCACATATATATACTATATTAAAAATATGTGTTTATTTTTATTAATAAAATACACATTTATTTTAAAATATTACTGAATGCATAATTGCTCTTGTCCATCATGTATTTTTCTCAACTGGTTGCTACTAAAAGTACAGCTGCTACTTTAAAAACATATTGTGTATTTTTAAAAAATACTGAAATGGAGTGTTCAGACATAGAAAATTACAGAACAGTTGCTGTCATTTGCCTCAGTGTTGGTTGGGATTAGAGCAAATTTATTAATTAGCGGCAAGGCTGTGAATAATTCTTCAATAACAAACTACAAAGACAGAATAGACCATCATTAACACCTAGATCCTCTTGGAGAACTACCAGTGTCACTGGGCATTGCTGTTACAGCATTCCTTCATTTGTTACTGATGTCATAATTGATGCTTACCTGAATTTCACAGATTTCCCATGTGTTTACAACCTTTGAAGGTGCTATGTTTATTTTTCTTCAGCTATAATGCCCTTGACTTATGTTTTCACTCTTCTTTATTGACACATGACAACCTACTTAAATATCAGTCTTGAAGAATGATTCTTCAGTATTACATTTGCACTTGAAAAAAGCAGGAACAGGTGACTTCTTAAATTTGGAATTATTACATGTGATTATCCATTGCAAGGAAGAAACTCACAGGTGTAAATGACCAGGTATTTAAATTTCTTCAATTATTCAGATAATGTGATTTCTGGAGTGATGAAAAATCATAGAAGATTTGCTTAGAGTTACCTATCTGTGAGATTTAGACATAGTTACAGAAATAATTATGTAAACACAGAAAGAATACATTTCTAAGTTTAAAAAATTCTTTTAATTACTCTTCATAACAAAATGGGAAATGGATGTAACATGAGGTAACTTTTAAAAGTAGTACTCAAGTATGCAGTTTTATTTTATATTTTTAATTTCCAGAATTGAAAACCATTTTTCTGAAGGCAGCAACACAGCAGGCATCAAACTGCAGAACCATGACTAGCAACCTTTCCCAACTGATATTGTGCAGCTCTGCTATGAGAATGTGAATAGACCTTGTATTAAAACCTGCTACTTGTCTGGATCTCGGGTGATTCTGTACACAGTGTTTGGCTTTGGGTCTTTATTGGCTGGATTCGGAAACTTCTTGGTGATGACTTCAGTTCTTTATTTCAAGCAGGTGCATCCTCCAGCCAATTTCTTGATCAACTCTTTGGCCTGCGCTGACTTTCTGGCGGGTGTGACTGTGATGTGCTTCAGCACAGTCAGGTCCGTGGAGAGCTGCTGGTACTTTGGAGCCAGATTTTGTGCCCTTTACAGCTGCTGTGATGTGGCATTTTGTTACTCTTCCCTCTTCCACTTGAGCTTCATCTCCACTGAAAGGCACATTGCTGTTACTGACTCTCTGGTCTATCCCACCAAGTTCACGGTGTCTGTGTCGGGGATATACATCAGCATCTCCTGGATCCTGCCCTTTACTTACAGTGGTGTCGAGTTCTACACAGGTGCCTATGATGATGGGCTAGAAGAATTATCTAGTGCCCTCAACTGTATAGGAGGTTGTCAGACAGTTGTAAATCAAAACTGGGTGTTGATAGATTTTCTATTCTTTATAACCACCCTTGTTGCAATGATTCTCTATGACAATATTTTTCTTGTGGCTAGGCAACAGGCTAAAATGATTGAAAATACTGGTGGCAAGACAGAATCATCATCAGACAGTTATAAATCCAGAGTAGCCAAGAAAGCAGCTAAAGCCCTGGGTATCACGGTCATAACATTTATGATTTCATGGTTACATATAGTACTGGATCATTAATTGATGCCTTTATGGGTTTCCCAACCCCTGCCTATATTTATGACATTTGGTGTAGGTGGGCTTATTATAATTCAGCCATGAACCCCTTGCTTTATGCTTTATTTTACCCATGGCTTAAGAAAGCCATCAAAGTTTTTGTGAGTGGTCGGGTTTTCAAGAACAGTTCTGCAAGCATGAATTTGTTCTCTGAAAAAATATAAGCCATTGGATTGCGGAAGTTGAAGATATCTTTACATTTTCCAAATGAAATGAGTTTTTTAAAAAGCAAGTAAGATTGTTAATGAAGAGTAAACAAATTGCTTTTCAGATTTAATCGAGTAAGTCAATGATTTTCAGTCTTGTTACTTCTCTAAAAATATTTGAGTAATAAATGTTAAATACTTGTTAAACCGTTGCAGAGCTTAGCATACCCCACTCCCTACAGACACTCCCTGTCCTTTTCTTTTTTATTCCACTGACTCTTCCCTTTGTAACCTGAAAACCTCTTTGCTGTCTTTGATTTCCATTCCTCTCTTCCTTACAATTTGTTCTACTCACTTCCAAGTTGTCAAAAATTTCTGTGATTCGCTTTCACCGGGCTGTTGCTTTTTTTTTTTTTTTTGTAATGAAACTTATCAAACTGACCAATATTAAAGGAGAGTTCATCGACCATAAAAATTAATTTCTAAATAAGGCTAAATTTCATATTGATGATTTGAAAATTTTGAAATTGACCTGGTGATATTTTTGTAATTTCCCAATAATTATGACATGAAATACAGTGCTTGAGAATGACCCACTAAATTGGGGAGGAGAAATGGTACCTCAATTTCAGGAGCATCACCTTTATACTTTACCTTCTTGGTGATGTGAACATCCTTGAGCATTTGATAGAAATATCTTTACTAACTAATGGTTGACACAATGGTAATATTTTCTAGTTTCCTCAAATCTGTGCACTTTCCTGCTCTGTCAGTTACTTCTCTCTTTCAGGCCTCCCGTACCTGTCTTACATTTTCTACCAAACTTAACCTTTTTTTTTCACTTTCAAAAGTTTCTTTGTTCCATGTTCCCTGGTAATGTCATGTATTCCTTGTCTTTCTTTGGACTCGATTTACTTTCATTTTCTGTGCGTTGTTTCTTGGCTTCTGGTATTTCTGGAAATCCTAAAGGTCTCTAGCCCTACACATCAGCCATTTCAGACTCAATGCGAGACTCATACTTTACATTTTGAGGGATATTTTGTAAATGTGGGAAAAGTCATGAGCAAATGGTACAATTCCTCCAATAGTAATTATCCTTTTATGTAATAGTCTTCTCAGTCCATGAGGTTTTTTGTTTTACCTTCCAGTCTTGATAGTGGGCAATTTTCTGTTATGTTTTTCCTATAAACTATTGTGAGTTTATACATTGTCTGTGATAAAAATGACACTGTTACTCAAGTTATTAGAAAAAAGTGGATAATGTAGAAATGTTGATGTTGTATAAAACTTTCTGAAAAATTCTTAAGCATCTTGCTTCATGCAGTTCACAAAATCAAAACTGATTTCTTCCAGATGTTAAAAAGCTAAAAGATAACATAGCTTTCATAGTTTTTATTGGTGGAATCATAACAGAAAATCCATATAGATTCATGCACTAAATTTAAATTTTTAAACTTTAAAAGAAAACAAACCCATGTGAAGGAAGAAAAGGCAAACTTGGAAACTATTGGCAGCATATATGATGAAGAAAGGATTAGTAGATTTAAAAATGTAAAAGCATTTTACAGAACAGTAAGATAGAGACAAACATTCTGCTAAACAAATAAATATTCAATTTTACAGAAGTATGGCTAATAAATACATGAAAATGTCAAATGTTCAAATAATCAAAAATACTAATAAAAGTGTAATAGCGCTTCATATCTCAAATTGGCAAACTTTAGAGGGATCAATAATATCTGATATTAATTAGAGTGTGGGAAATTGAGCACTCTCGTGAGAGTTGAGCATGCTCATATACATCTAGGGAAAATATAATTTAGTATCTTCTTTCTGAGGGGGATTAAGATATTTATGTAAAATTTTAAATCATGCATGTCATTTGACACTCTAATTCTATTTCTGGCAATTAATCCTAAGAAAAGAGTCAGGCAAAGAAGCAAAGATGACAGGGACATGCATTTAATATCTCTTAATTATTAACTGGAAAAAACCTAAACCAATATGGGATAAATTAAGGAAATATGATCCACCTGTGCAATAAAATGTTACAAAGCCGAGAAAAAAAGCTAAGAAGTTCTGTATCAATTGACATGAAAAGACAACCACAATGTATTTTTTGACTAAAATCAAAACAAAACCAGAAAACTCTGACCCAGCTTATAAAACAGCATATGTAATATGGCCCCCATATATGCATATACTTCTATGTGCTTTTACGAAGTCTAACTTTATGTAGAATGGACAGTATGCGTATACAGCAGGAGGGGGGCATTTAATTTGTAATTCAGCTCTATAATTTTAATGTTTGTGGAGAAATAAGTATAATTAAAATTGATATTACCAATATACTTCTCTCTTCTCATCTGTACATTGAGGTTAGGTTTATGTGTTTATTTCTTTTATTTCAGCAGACTATCTTTTCAGTATGTGTCTCTAGTATATTTTTTTCTTACTGAATGAAACTAAATAATACCTGCATGGGAAGAGTTCAGAGACTACATCTTAAAGAGATTTAAATATCTTAGGAATTACATCTTAGTGTTGTTAAAGTGCTTAAAAATATTTTTTTGTAGCAGTACTTTAAGATCCTCCAACTCTTCCTCTCTAATATTAATCAGGAGCTGTATTCAGGGGCTATGGACGCTACCAAGCGTCATTCCTCCAACTTCTATTTGTGCTTTATTTCTGCTCTTTATGTCATTTCTTGAAAAGTGATAAACTGCAATGGTAGACGTGTTGGGTAAACGATGTAGGGAGATGCCATCTTCTAATATAGGAAGGCAGTGTCCCTAGAGAAACTTTGCATGGGGGTTTGAATCAGAAAGTGCTGAGGACAGGACTTCCCTGGTGGCACATTTGTTAAGAATCCGCCTGCCATTGCAGGGGACACTGATTAGATCGCTGGTCTGGGGAGATCCCACATGCCACGGAGCAACTAAGCCCGTAGTTCAGTCACAACTACTGAAGCCCGCGTGCCTAGAGCCCGTGCTCCACAACAAGAGAAGCCACCGCAGTGAGAAGCCCGCACATGGCAATGAAGAGTAGCCTCCGCTCGCTGCAACTAGAGAAAGCCTGCGCACAGCAACGAAGACCCAACGCAGCCAAAAATAAATAAATAAATAAATAAAAATTTAAGTATGATTATTAAAAAAAAAATCAAAAAACCTCTCAGTGGTGGCCATGGAGAGGATCAGGAAGTTGGTTGGGGAGTGGAGCTGCTTGAAATGGGCAATGGAAGGTTGCCCAGCATGGTCATCACTGTGGCACCGATCATGAAAATGTACATGGCACAGGCACTCAGCCCAGACTTCACATTTCTAGGGCATGAATTGTTCATCAGAGCAAAGCAAAATTGTATTTCTGGGGGGTTCCAAAGGTCCGGTGAATTCATTGACTTTGTCTTGTGGGTATTATGAGTCTTTTGCAGAAATACTGTGTTCCTCTCTTTCCTGTGAAAGAAAGAGGAAAAAGCAGTAAAAATCGTTGGCTGTGCAAATTTTCAGAGCGGCCCAGCTAGCGCATTTTCCATCTAAGGATGAACTCGCTACTGACCAGGAGCACTGCTTCCCAACTTTAATGTGCATATGAATCACCTAGACGTCTTCTCAAAGCACAGATCCTAATTCTGGGGTGGGGGCTGAGAATTTGCATTTCTCAGCGGCTCTTGGGAGATGCCAATGCTTTTAGTCTAAGGAGCATCCCTTGACTAAAGAGGGACTAAAGACAACTGAATGAATATTGTCACCCAACCTCTAAATAACCCAATTAAAACCATCTAAGTAGTCTGGGTAAATGCATGTTCTTATTGTACCAATGTGTAGCCCTTACTCAGGATTCCGAATCTGTAGGCAGATCAAGAATTTTCCCTGTCCCACTTGTGTGAATCAATTAGTTGGATATATCCCCTCCTGGGGAACTATTATTTAACGTTGGGCCTAAAACAATAATTGTGATCTAAAGATTGTGCTTTTTTTTTCAATTTTTCATGTAGATATTTGGAAATGTTTGGATCCTGCCACTTAATACATACTCTTCAATTAAGGAAACATTTTTCTCTCCAATGTGAACAATATAGATTTTAGAATTTAGAGCAATATACATAAACTAAAAATATGCTAAAGCCTACAAGATTATACAGGAATCACCTCACAAAAGGGGAAAATGTCTCAGATGATAGACTGTGTAATTCTCATGGGTTATCTCCTTTCATTTGGCAGCCGCATTCATTCATGAACTCAAATTCAGGTTGAGGTCATTTTGTTCACAGATTTTAAGTCTCACGTTGGCAACAAATTTGACGCATAGGGTGCTCATTGTTTAAGCAGTCGCCATATATAATGTATGCTATTGTCCTTAAAATGTGAAAATAATGGGGCTGACTCACCCAGAGTATGACATAGATTTGGTTTGTTTTTCCAGCGTTGGGACTGGATGTGTAACTCTGATGACCAATGGTAAGCATTAGTGAGATCTAAGGACAGGTCGGAGAATAGACTTTGGCCAGAGAAGAGATTAAATCTCACTGGTTCATTGGGAAAATAAACCCACAAGCCTGTCCTTGCCAGATTTACTTGGAAAAGATATTAATGAGAATGCATGTACCTTTGAAAATTATATTTACAGTATTTGCTACCATAGCTCAGCAATTTTTTCCAATGTGTATTATTTGAAATCTTAACATTATGGCACATTTTATTTGCTCTGGGTATAGTGATTTAATTTCTTAGATTAGTATTTTTCTTAAGATATATTTTGATTGTACAATCAAATATTATGCAATTGAGTTGAACTTGAGAAACCAAAACATAGAGAGTAAAATGTAAGAGGGACAAAGACCTATTCAACTGCTTTATAAACTGCAGAGTATCCATTTGGGAACACACAACACAAATTATTTGATTACTTATCACTTTGGTTCCTAAGCTCTCAGATACTGAATATAATGAAATCTTAAACACCTAATCACCTTCTTTAATTAATTAACTTTATTCTGCTTTTTATCTTCTTTACTTTCATGAATTAAATTTTTTAATTCTTTTAAAAATTATCTTGAAAGATAACTAAAACTTACCACAAAATAACTTGTGCATTTGTCACTGTATATCTATAGACATAGCATTCCTAATACAATATAGTATACTGTTCAATAATTCATGGTATAATTTTTGGAGTTTTAAGCTTCATTTTTGAAAATTTAATCCGTGAAAGGATATAATTTAACCTCTTAGGTTTGTAAAGTGAACTTTATTTATTTTATTTTATTTTTTTGGAAGACATGTGATGAAACAGCTGCTAGAAATTAATAGTATTATATCATGTTTGCGATGAATGGTTATGTATATTAAAGAACTGTTTAAAATTTAAGTATTAGATAAAGACAAAAGGATAGAATAAGACACACATTTATTTAAAAAGTTATTACATGGAAGATTTTTTAAGGTAATGTGGAAGATAATGAGCCTTTATCTTAAGCTTTTAGCCAAAAATTACAAAGTAAGTAAGCAAATGCAAATATGACTGCTGGTCTACTGCTTTGTTAAAAAAAGAAATTGTCATGACATTAAATGCACTTGGGATTTTGTTTGTTATGTAAAAACTTAGCAAAATAGAGATTCCTTTCCTTTGAAGATTCACCTCCAGAAAAGACACAGTTATTTTTTAATAATATAAAGTTAAACCCTCTATGACATCTCTCTTTTATCATGGGACATTGTTGTTATGCCTTTTTTTAATTTTTATCAATAACATTTCAACAAAGGATCAAATTAATGTCAACACTGCAAACAATGACCTAATGAAAGCATAGAAAATTGTTTATTTATTAGGAGGCAAAAAGAAATATTTGCTAGCAATTCTGGAGAGGAGCAAAAATTGCATTATTTTTTAGTTCAAATTTCATTCTTTCAGAGAAGAAAATTACAGACAGGTAACAGACACAGAGACTCTGAAATAATGACTTTGGAAGTATAAAAATTTCTCAGAATTTCAAGGAAAAAACAAAAAAGAAATTACATAATAATTTTTCCTCTAGTATCTAAAATTCTATGAATGCATATGTATTTTACTCAAATAAGAAGGAAAATATCCAACAAGCTCAATAATATATTGCAAATAAAGTGGAAAAAATTAGGAGAGAACTCATTATACTTGCTTTATCACAAATGATTTTTCTCCTCTTACTGGTTACGTAGCTCTAACACTCCACCTCTGAGACCATTTCTCTGAAAACAGTGATTTTATCTTGCTTTGCTATATCTCACTCAAACAATAATTTCCTAGGTAAGAGAGGTAACTTGTGAGTTAGATGTAAGAAAGATTTGATGCGGGTCTTTCTATCATTGCCTCTTTAGAATTTTAGTGATTTTTAGAAATGATCCAGATTTGTTTTTACAGATCAGTATTTTAAGTTTGGTTCCTTTCAACATGAAATATACACATACATACATACATACATACATACGTCTGATTTTTTCCCTCTCTTAATATAGTCTCCTTTAGTTTATCAGAATTTGTTTGGCTAATTTGGTAATTTGGAGCTAAAATCACTGGAAGGTTATTATTTGTTGTGCTAAGTTTTCTTACCATGCAAATGAGCATTATGCTTCACCACTCTCTTCCCTGCTGATTTTCCCCCCAGGAAAGGCACTTAGGCCTGAGATCTTATTGGTAGGCTCATGGCAGGCTGTGTTGTCATCAGTATTTACACACAGAGTACACCACCTGGGGCTGCTTTACCTATGTCCTGCTTTTGACAGGTGTGTTCTTTAACAACTTCAGTGTGCTGTCAGCAGCAACTGGTATCTGACCAGCCTCACTATCTTATCACTATCTTATCTGGCCTGCCTTCAGCAAGAATTCAGATGGGTCAGCCTAGCAAGAATCCTCCTTAACCCTGATATTTACTCTTAGTCATTTTCTATCCACTACCCACAACCCAGTTCATTGGGTATAAATCCTCACTTGACCTTGTTGGAGCTGAGGGCAATCTCTCTCCCTTACTACAAAAACCCTATTGCAGAAGTTTCCCTTGAATAAAGACTGTCTTACAGGCTTTAACATGCATCATGAATAATTTTTTTTCTCTCTAACACACACACACACACACACCCACCATGAAGTTTTCAGAGTAAAGAATAGTTCAGAAGTAGAGCAACAAGTAAGACTTTTAAAAGCAGGAATAGGGCTTCCCTGGTGGCGCAGTGGTTGGGAGTCCGCCTGCCAATGCAGGGGACACGGGTTCGTGCCCCGGTCAGGGAAGATCCTACATGCTGCGGGGCGGCTGGGTCCGTGAGCCATGGCCGCTGAGCCTGCGCATCCGGAGCCTGTGCTCCGTAACGGGAGAGACCACAACAGTGAGAGGCCCGCGTACTGCAAAAATAAAATAAAATAAAATAAAATAAAATAAAATAAAAGCAGGATTGGAGGGAAAGCCAAACATAGCAGAAGAATCACTGGACATGAAGCATCTGTCACCACTGAAGGGGGGCAATTCAAGTTTAATGTCTTTATCTGTGAAGGGAGAGGCATGATAGGGTTATGTTCATGGGCTTGTGAGACTCTTAAGAAGAAGGATCCCAGCAGTGTTTCTCACAACCTAATGTCTCTTCCTGGACACAGCCTAAAATGTTCACTTCAAGACTACCAGTCCGATGGGGTTAGTAAATATTCTTTGGTAAACATAAAAATACTCATGGGCTACCAATCATACGTTCATATTATGAACATTTGCTTTTCTACCAACAAGTACAGGGAATAAAAACTGTAATGAGGGGAGTAGTCCTTATTGAATATTATGCTTCAAGACACAAGTTGACCCTATATATTTAAATTATATTATTAAATTATAGCTGGATCTAGGATTACTGTAATTTAATAGAATAATACTTGCAGTGATCTGAGGATGTGAGGTACATGCTTCAGGTCAAAATAATAACAGTGTCATTTTCAATACTTTATTCACTTTTGTAATGGCTTTTTTATGAATGTGTTTCAGGTAACACATTTGCAATTTCTGAATGGGAGCTAAATATTTTTCCTGACAGTATGTATTTAAGAGCTTTCAGAAACCATGGATTTAAAAAAGCCAGGAATGGGCTTCCCTGGTGGCACAGTGGTTGAGGGTCCGCCTGCCGATGCAGGGGACATGGGTTCGTGCCCCGGTCTGGGAGGATCCCATATGCCGTGGAGCGGCTGGGCCCGTGAGCCATGGCCGCTGAGCCTGTGCGTCCGGAGCCTGTGCTCCACAACGGGAGAGGCCACAACAGTGAGAGGCCCGCATACCGCAAAAAAAAAAGCCAGGAATGAGGGGATTGCAAGTAGAGTTGAAGTACCCAAGCCACACTAAAAATCAAGTACTATTATGGGAGTACAATAGTCTAGATATGGGTCGATCAAAACAACCAAAAAACAAGGCAACCAGCTAGCTAGAAACACACCCATTACTATGCCCAGGGTCTTAGCTGCTTTCCGATCCTTTTTCTTAGATAAGTTGTTTTTTTTGATTTTTTTTTTTTTTTTTTTTTTTTTTGTGTGGTACGCGGGCCTCTCACTGTTGTGGCCTCTCCCATTGCGGAGCACATGCTCCGGACGCGCAGGCTCAGCGGCCGTGGCTCACGGGTCCAGCCTCTCCACGGCATGTGGGATCTTTCCAGACCAAGGCACGAACCCGTGTCTCCTGCATCAGCAGACGGACTCTCAACCACTGCGCCACCAGGGAAGCCCCAGAAAACTCTTAGTTAATACTAGTTTTGTTTGTCCCTTAATGATTAATTTCAAATTTTAGAGTTATGAGTAAATTACATACATAGAATAAATTAAGATTCTGTGTCAACAGAGGGTATAATACTGGACGAAACCAACTTTTTTCTTAGCAGCAAGAATTCTTTTACTTGTGTTTGTTTTTGGCCTTTGTCATCTATTGTCACTGAATTGTGAGCATACATTATAAACAGTCTTTATGACTTTAATTTCTTCAATGATTGGAGCTGACCTGATGCCTCCCTGGTATGTTGCAGGCTCACCGTAAAACCTTACTGCCAAAAACACCTTTCTTGCTATAGGTGTTACTAACAGCGTAGGTAACAGGAATTAATTTCTATTGTTTGAAAAAAAGGAATCAAAATGAACTAAGTGGTCAACAATGGGAAAACGGTTAAAAAAAAAGTTTTGTGCATCCATACAATGTAATATTATACAGTCACTAAAAAGTGAAGTTTTTAAGAATTTTGAATGATATGGTTCTTTCAGGAAGTGAGCTCTGAGTGATATTTTAATTTCATTTTGTTTCTAGGTGATATATTATTCTTATTTTTTACTTTATTTTCTAAATTTCCTACAAGTATGAAAATCAGAAAAAAACATTTTTAAAATATAAAAATCGAATTTAAGAATTAGAATATATAAATAAGAATTAATGATAAATAGCAAATTGTGTAAACAATTACTTAATAGTAACATTTAATGTATACTTTTAGTTGATTTTACAAAAAGACACATATATTCAAGCAAATGAATGATGAATCCCTTCTAATTTGCATCCCCAAATGTAGCCTCTTAGTTTCCACCACTGAACAACTGAGTAAGGTACCACTGTCAATTTCATGGCAGTTCATGTAAGGGTGGGAGAAGTTCTTTAAAATATAAGTCCCTAAATTCTGGGCTTGTAAAGCTTCAATATGTATAATAAGAATGGAAAATAGGAAGTAAGGTATAAGCATCATATCTAACTACACAATCTTTGACCCTAATACTTGATAAAAGCCCCTGTAGCTGGTGCATGTGGGTGATATTATGTTGTGTTCATAAATATGATCACCAACTGTTTGGCAAAACAGTAAGGTCTAATAATTCTATGGATTTAATTCTAAAAATAATTTACATCTAGATGAATCTTTTTGGAAAATTTTACCAAATAGAATCATCTTCAGTGCTCTTCTGAACCAGGGATAGAAAAATGCATAAACCATTGGATTTAAAGTGGAATTCAAGTAGCCAAACCAAATCAATGCATCGTTCAGGATGGGTGGAATAGTATAGTCCAGGAAAGGATCCATGACTGCGCAGACAAAGAAAGGACACCAGCATGTTAAGAAAACCCCCATCACAATCCCTAAAGTCTTTGTAGCTTTCCTTTCTTTGCTTCGTGAAATTCCATTTTTCTCTTCCAACCCAATTCGAAACTTCTGATTTGCATCATTAATTGATCTTGCCTGCCCTTTCGCTATGAAATATATTCTACAATAGATGCATATCATAATAGAGCCAGGTATATAGAAAGAAGTCATAAAGGCCAGAACCCCAGATGTTTTGCTGAAGAAGACAGAGCAACACCCTATGCAGTGAATGTGTTTGTAATACGTCTCTTCAGCTCCTTTGAAGTTTAGCTCCAGAAAGATCATTCCAAATGCAAAAAGAGCAGGAATACTCCAACTAATGAAGATCATCACAAAAATAACCAAGATGTTGATCTTAGTTTTGTATCTCAGTGGGTCACACACAGCATAGTAACGGTCAATGGAAATGAAAGACAAATGAAAAATTGATGCTGAGCTCAGCATAATATCAGTGCTGGTGTGAATTTTACAGAAGATTTCTCCAAAATACCAGCAGTGCTCAATGGATCTCACCATACTATAAGGCATGACCAGACACCCCAGCAGAAAGTCCACAGTAGCCATGGAATGAATGAGCCAATTAGTTGGGGTATGAAGTTCCTTGAAGTGTGATATAGAAATAATAACTATTAGATTGCCAATCACTGTAGTCAGAATTATGAGCACCATTAAACTGTACAGGGAAGCACGGACGTCATTTGACCAGCTGCTTTTCACACAGGAGATATTAATTATATTGTGGCAAAAGGACATCATTTCTGAGGGCTATGCACTAGTTATCTTTTCCTTTGTGTGTTGAGGAGTCTTTCTTCGAAATCCATGATCAGGTTAGAGTTCCTTCTTTTATTTCCATATATGTATCCCAGAAACCTGGGAGGAAAAAAGAAAGGAAATCATCAGCAATTTGATTCTTCTCACTTTTAATGCATTTACCTATTACTTCTTGCTGAAAAATGATTATTTTGGAAAGAGCTTTTATTTCCAAGTTTAGTTCAGTAATTCAGTTCTACAATTATTTTTAACATCTACTTGATGCTGCTCACTGTGCTGGAAATGCAAAGTTGAATTATTCGTTTGAAATATATGATTCTGTAATACTCAGCTAAATTCTCGAATTTGCAATACCTTTTTCAATACATGTACAATACATATTATGTGTAATATATAATACATTGTATAATTATGTATTATAAATATAAAAAGAGAGGGAGAGAGAGAGTTTGGAGGAAGAATGTAAATTCTGGCTATCTATGAACAACCTGTCACCATATTGTGAAAATGCTGGAAAATAACAACAAGTCTTAGAATTCTAGGAGTTTACCCTCCTCTTTGGTTCTTATTCCCTCTGGGCTGACAGTTTAGGTCAAGACCACATAGAAATCAAAACGTATCCAAAACTAGAATTGGAGGAATAAGATATTTAGGAACTAAAATTCATATTTTAGTAAATTTGAATTATCTCTCCCCCTAATCCCTTTCTGCCTTCTCTTCTCAGGAGGAAACATATTCATATCAAGTACATCTGTAAGATTTATCTCAATAAACACCCAGGCCCACTTTATGACAGAACAAATTGCAGACTAAATCTATTTATATTATCTGAACTCTGCAATATTTGAATTATAATTAAAATTTTGCTAAAAGAATGATGGAGTTTTTACTATGAAATTTGTGTTCACTCAACTAAACTATCATTTAGAGTTATAAATCTTCTACTCGGACTTTTTTTCTTGCTATTTCCCCCCTTTTCTTCTTTCTCTTACTTTTGCTGTTGACATTAAAGGAACCAAGCAACACACCTGTAATCAGTGTTTAGAACTGTTTGCTAATAATTACTGCCAGTCAAGAAAACATTCCTACCTGATATCACATTGAGTAGCTTTACTCAGCGGGAACAGGGTCCAAAAATAAGTAAGGGAAGATGGGGGAAAAACTGGTTGTTCAGTTTTAGAAGACTACCTTCATAGATGATGAAAAAGTCATCTGACAACATTGTATGCCATGTTCTTCATTCCCAGATAAAAACCAAATGGCTTCCTCCTCATAATGGTAACTACCTGGTTTTAGAGAAATAGAGCCTGAAGCATGGTATCTGGGAAATTATTGATAATACCAATGACATTTCAGAAGAGTTAAGTTGTCTGACCAACTTTAAGAACATTACACATAATTTTTGTGCAAGTATTTTTTGTTATAATTTATTTTTAAATAGATTGACTGTTTAAATAAATGCCCTATGATGATATTGAGTTGAGTGCTTACCTAAAAACATGACATAATAGTGTTTTTGTTCCTTTTCTTCCAGCTCTAGAAATTTAGCTAGCTAGAAATGATTACTCTCTGTATGTAAAATTACCAAGTTGGTGCTTCCCTGGTGGCGCAGTGGTTGAGAGTCCCCCTGCCGATGCAGGGGACACGGGTTCGTGCCCTGGTCCTGGAAGATCCCACATGCTGTGGAACGGCTGGGCCTGTGAGCCATGGCCACTGAGCCTGCATGTCCGGAGCCTGTGCTCCACAACGGGAGAGGCCACAACAGTGAGAGGCCCGCGTACCGCAAAAAAAAAAAAGTTGAACATACAATAGTAATAAAGAAAGTTAATAAATTTCTCTTTAATTATCTAGCTAAGCAAACGGTTCTGTGCAAATGATCTTATCACCTAATGTTTGAAAATGACATACAATTTAAAAATATATTGGTAAGCATTATAGTTTAAAGGACAGGAACTGTCTAGCAGGACAGGAACTCACTGGTTGAGTGGCCCCAACTTCCCAATAATGGGCCATCAGCGCTAATTTCACCATGCCCTTTGTCTCTAGCTCCTTCAACCACCCATCTCTAATGGTTCAGACTCTCAATCCCAAACTTTTCTATACAATTCCTAATGTGAGCCCATCTCCCAATCTACCTACCCATTACCCGCCCTCCCCAAAGCCCTTCCAAGTGTGCCCTCCGGAACTCATGGTCATCACCCTACTTCCTCAAGCTCTTTATTAAATGCTTCCCTCTCTTTGTTCTAACTAAAACCATCTTTCCCCTGAGGATATCTCATCCCCTACAGACTTGTCAAAGGCAGCTGTTTTCTCACCTGTATCCCTAGCTACCCTTCATATTACAGGACTTGGAGGAAAACTAAGCATCCTCTTGTACTCATTGACATTGCGGATAATTTTCCGTCTTTCCTTCCTAACCTCCACCCCTTGCAAACTCTGAAGTTCTGTGTACAAACTATACCTCTTCTTGCTGCAGACCTCAGACTTCCAAGACACGTCTCTCTGTCTTGAAGATGTTAACTCCTAGTCCACCTTCACTTTCTCCAAGGCTACTCCTGCCAAAATTCTTGATAATTTTCTTGTCCACATAAATGATCCAATACTGGACTTTCAGCTCTTTATCCCTCTGTCTTCCAACAAGCATGTCCTCCACTCCATATCATCTCACACTTTCATAGCCATCCCCAGAATCTGCCATTATCGATAATGAAGCCATTCCATATGATTAATTTCAAGTTCCACCCTTTGTCTTCCCAGCCCATGCCACTAGTGCTCTACTTCAACCTGCTTGAAGCCTATAATTCATTTATTTTATCACCTTTTCACTGTTCCTCATTTACTTACACTCACCTCTTTACCTAGTGTAGATTCCAAAATTTTTTAGCATTATTTTAAACTCTCTCCCATTAATACACTTTTCTGGCTAAACTTGACCCCTTGTTAAATCGAGTTTGCCTCTTACTGTACTCCTACACATGTGCAACTGAACATGATGGAGAAAAACACACAATCGGCCTCAGATTAAATTCATGACAGGTATGAACAATTCAAACTGCTCAAGAATCCTACCCAGTTCCCTACTACATTCATTCTCCCACTCTTCGAGATGACTATTTCATACCACCTCCCTCCTTCAATCTCAAATACTTTCCTCATCCTCATTCTCAGTTAATGACCTTGTATCTTGTTTCACTGAGAAAATAGATGCAATCAGAAAAGAATGTCCATATTCCCACCTCTACCCCTACACCAGCTTACATCTGTTCATATACTCAACCTTCCCTCTTATTACTACAAATGAACTAACCATCTCCCATCAGAGCCGCCCCTTCATATGTGTCCTATGGGCACCCTTTCATGCCTGTTCAAGAATATACCCTCCAATTCTCTATCCCCTGAATCTTCAGGAGTTCTCTTCTAAATAATTACCTCTAGTATTCAAAAAATGTAGTAATATTCCATCTTAAAAAGAATTATTTTAAACCCACATCTTTCAATTATCACCTTATTTCTCCCCTTTATGAAAAAAGAAAACATCTTTAAAAGAGTCATGTAGACTCCTTGTCTTCAGTTATTCTCTTCCTAACATTTTGAATCCACTCTAGTGAGACTTTTGTCATTAACACTTCACCAAAACAATCTTAACCATATTGTTCTATATTACTAAACCCGATGGTAAACTCTCAGTCTTCATCTTTATGACCCCTCAGTTACTTCTTGAAACAATTTCTTCCTTGGCTCCAACTCACCTCCCTCTTGGAGCTCTGTTAACTCACTAGCTCTTCTTTATAGTCTCATTACTGGTTCTTCCTCAACTCACCGGCCCTAAGGCTAGTCCTTGGTTCTCTTCTCTATTTACAGCTTCTCCCTAGGTTATTTCTTATAGTCTCATGACTTTAAAAAAAAGTCTCAAATGAATATCTCCAGCCTTGGCTTCCCCCCTGAACTCTGAACTAAAATTTCCTGCTGCCTGGAGAATATCACCACTTATCATGTCTAAAGCCAAGTCTTTAATCTCCCCCTTAATATGTGTTCAACTCCTCTTCCTCTCTAACGTCTAGAAATGGCAACTCCATTCTTGAAAATCTTCAGTCCCAAACACTGAAGTAATTCTTTACTTCTCTCTCTCACAGTCAACAATATAGCCAATCCTTCAGTAAATACCTTGACTCTTCATTGAAAGTATGTCCAGAATCAGACCATTTCTCATCACTTGTACCATAGCCATAAACTTATCACTAACCACTGTCAGATTAGTAGCCTCCTAACTGGTTTCCTGGCTTCTCCTCCTTTTTTCCCCTTCCTTTTTGATTTACTTTTAGTGTCTTGACTTAACATATAGCTTCTAAGCCAAGAAGGGGTGAATTGTTTCCCTCCTCACTACTCTTTCATAAAACGTAAAGAACATGAATGAATTCTGTGGAAGGTGTGGAGAGTATGTTCAATAGAAGATGTTGACAGAGGAGAAGATTATTCTGTTTACAACCAGGTGTGAGAATTCATTATAAAGCAAAAGGAAAGGAGGCCCACAGCGTCCTTTGAAAAAGGCAATCATGGAGTCAGGAGAAGAAAGTCATAGCCTTTTAAAAACCAAGCTGCAATCACTGGGGTCCAGGGGAATAGAGCCTGGGAGAGGCAGAAGCTGTACAGGCTTAGATGAGGAATTCTGCATCATGCCCAACCCTTACAGGAGAATGTCACCTGAGTTCCAAAGCGGTTTTACGGAGAAGTCAAGATCTCCTGCCCCTTACCATGAGGAAACAGGGAGCCCTTCAAGGAAATGACAGCAGAATGGCCTGGAGTTGCAATAGTGTAGAACCTTCCACCAGGTATAGGTACTTGTATGTCCTTACCCGAATGCAGAAGCTAAATAGACATACAAAAGTAGTCCCCAAGCAGAAAATGTGGAGCAGTTAATTTCCTGGGGAGTTCAAGGCAGAGGCCACTTGATACCTTAAAGGAAACTAAGAATAAACAACTGTTTATCTGGGAGAAGATGAATCCAGGTAGAGGGGTCAGCAAGTGCAAAGGCCCTGAGGTGGGAGCATGCCTAGTATGTTTGCAAAATAGCAGATGTCAATGTGGTTGGAGCAGAACAATGAAAGCAGAGAAAAATCGATGGAGAGGCCAGAGAAGTGGCACGGGGCTACACTGAATAAGGCCCATAGTAAGAATTTCAGCTTTGCCTTTGAGTGAGAAAGGAAAACTTTGGAGGGTTTTGAATCCAGTAACATGCTCTGACAGATCCTAACAGATTCACTCTGGCTGCTGTGTCGAGAACAGGGGCAGAGGGCAAGGACAAAGTGAGATGATTAGGAAGCCTCTAAAATAACCTGGTGAAAGAAGATGGTGGGTTAGACCAGGGCAGTGGTCAAGTTTGGATATGTTCTGAAAGTACAGCAGGCAGGATTTACAGATAGACTGAATATGTGTTGGGAGAAAGTTATCAAGGGAAATAGCAAGGCTTCTGGTCTGGGCAGCTTGAAGGGTGGAGGTCTCATTTACTGAGATGGGAAGATAGTGGTTAGAGGAGGGTAAGAAGCAGGAAGATGTCAAGAGTTCAGTTTTGAACTTGGAGGCTGGGGCTGTGTGCTGAATAGCATGGCCTTTAGTACCCAGCTGCCTTTGTTTAAGTCTGGAGTGGGCCATTCACTAGTTCTGTAGCCTTGGACATTCTACCCAACCTCTTGGGGCCGCAGTTTGATAATGTGGAAAAAAAAATCTATTTCCTGGACTTCTGTGAGGCTGAAATAAGTTAATATTTGTAAAGTGCTTATAATAGTATCTTGTACATAGTGTTTATCAAATAAATAAACATCCAAGGAGAACGTTAAGGGTGTGTTGAGGGAAGGTATAAGAACCATCGCAAGGCTTTTTGAAGACTACATGTATATTTAAATCAATATAAAAAAGATATACTCTAGACTGTCACTATGGGCAGAGGGAAGAGGGGGGTGAACGGTGAACAAAAAATAAGATGAAATGGAACAAACAGAAATAGTGTGTCATAAGGGAATAGACGGCTTTATTCACTGCTATGGCCCCAGGGCCTGGAAAATGTGTACTGAGCACGAAAATGAATAAAGGATTGAATGAATGAACAAATAAACTGAGGGGTTCATTAGCTCAATTCTGTGCTCCCTGGAGCCAATAAAAATTAAGACACATACGCATAGCATGGATTTGATTCCATAGATAAAGGAAAAATCTTATAGGCATTCAGATAGAAATTCCTTGATTGCGGTGATGGTATCACAGGTGTTTTGATAAGTCCAAACTCATCAAATTGTACACATAAATTATGTGCAGTTCTTTGAATATCAATTATAACTCAATAATGCTGTTTTTAAAAACTAAAAAAAGGAGGATCAGCCTAACATAGGGATTCTCATCTGTAATTTTGGAAGCCAGAGGGCAGTGGAATGAGCTTAGAAACTATTAAGGAAATAGGATGGCAACTCAACAATCCTATATTTGGCCAAAATAGTAATCATATGAAGGCAGAAAAAGGACAGCAAATATATGTCTATGACCACCTTCTGAAAGTCTCTAGAACATATTCTAACAATATAAAAATTAAATCAAAACAAAAATTTCTACATAGCAAAAGATTAAGAGTAAAAGCAACAATAGTGAGTAATATTATCTAAATTGGGATTTAGTTTATATCAAAAAGAATTATGATAATATGACACAGTACAATGCTGTTAAAAAAGGATTTTTGAAATGGAAAAAACAAATTTCAAGAAAACACATAATATTAACCTGGAATTTAAATTTTCAACTGTATATAAAATAGATAACTAGTAAGAACCTGCTGTACAAAAAAAATTAAATTAAATTAAAAAAATTTTCAACTATGTCAATAATCCCTAGTTGTTAACAGCATTGGTGAATAGCTGGCAAGTTAATCTTCTTGACTGGATTATAAGATGCATAACTAATAATTTAATTTTGGAAAATTTCCCCAGCTGTATTTTTTGAGGTTTAAAATGCCAAATTGTTTGATCAAGCAAATGTTTGATGCAATGATTTTCACGACAGCAACAAAAGTAAAAGTAAAATTGTCTGAACTTATATCAGACACATAAACCTCAGTAGATATATGTTCAACAAGATGTCAAATTGGAAGAGGTGGTTCTTTTTATAATAAGACATAGAAAGATGTCAATGAGATCCTGTCAAGTAAAGAAAAAAAAATGCAGTGTTTTAAAATACCATGTACAGGGACACACACACCTACACACACACAGAGGCACACACATTAAAGCAGGAAGTCATTCAGAAATGTGCCAGGATTTTCCCCACCAAATAATATTTGGGTAAGTAAGATTTTAGTTCTGTAGTTTAGTATATAGGAACAATACGATACAATTTAATTTTAAAACCTGAAAAATCTCCATGAAGACTCGTTTATTATATTAAAACCAGCCAACAAACACAACATGGAATTTTCTTCTTCATTTACAAGGAAAGGAGATTTTTAAAAATCATGTTTCAACTTTTCAAATTTTCTAGCTTCACACAGGTGAATTTTTAATAAAAGTGAAATATTTTAAAAAGCACATGTAAAGCAATCTATTTAAAAATATGTAACTATTTTTATCCTCTCCTACTAATATGACGGAAGCCTTGTGAATCTTCCCAATAAATAATCCTAAATTTTAATGTATGAATAAGTATGAAACCATTGATAGGTCTTATTCTCTCAAGCACTCTCCCTGTAAAAAGATTACCTGGGCCTCCAGGCTAGTCTGTGTGATTTGGCGAGGCCGTTCATCGCCTTCAGACCTACCTTTTCAGGAAAGGGTTACAGAGCGAGTGGATGAGCAGAAACACAACCTTTGGGAGGAAGCCGTCTGCACGTGTCTCCCGTACACCTGCTGCAGGTGGAGCCACTGCGGCTCTATGATAGACCGCAGTTAACGCAGACAGAATGACGCAGATATTAAAATCTGAAAAAGATAAGCTGATAATAAATCTTTCTGAAACAAGATAACAGTATACTATTGAGAAAGATAAGTGGAAGGTGCTTTTACTCTAAACCAGCATCAGGAAGCTAGCAGTGAGCAAACTAGAGAAGGTAAATATTACCATTACTTTAAAAATAGTCTCAAGCGTGAGCCACCAGGAACCACAGTCATGGGTGTTAACAGCCTATAAATGAAACCACATGTCCATTAAAACTGCCTTAATTGTTGATTGATTTGAAAAAAAGTACTCCTGTATTAGACATCTGTACAATGCAGATAATAGCACTAAAAATAAATAAATAAATAAATAAATCAAACCTCACTTCCAAAATAGATGATTTGTACCTGACAAAGGAATATTTTAAAAAATCAGACTGTATTTAAACCCAATAACATCTTATAGTTAGAAAATAATTTAAGGCAGTGGCTTTCAAAATTTTTTAACCACGATAGGGAAAAAATGCATTGTAGATAATGAGTCAATACACATATAAGTACACATTTGTAACAGAAGCAAATGTTTTCATTTAAAATATCCTTACCTCATTCAATTCACTCTAATACTCTCTATTTTATTCAATTTCATTTTTTTCAAATGAGTAGGGTTCCCACCTCAATAATGTTACTAATCACAATTAGAAAAACATGACTTTAGAGATTATATGATCACACATATTTAGCCCACCAATTTTTAAATTCCTATATATAAAACTTCCAAAATGACCCTCTTTTTAGACAAGTGCCTTCAGTATAGCAAACTAAATAGCTGAACAAGTGTAGTTTCTCATCTATTTCTATCTCTCTGTTATTCTGCCAAAGGAAATCATAATAGGATCATTATGACAGATTGATTATCGGTTCCAATTTTTACTCTCTGAGCATCTACACCTTTGTCTTTGCTTCACTGGGAGTGGAAGGTACTCCCCTGTCCTTTGAGCTCGAGCTTTGCCATTTGGCTTGTTTGGGCCAAAAGAATGTAGACAGAAATAAAAGTGTGCCAGTTCCAGCCTAGTTGTCAGGAGGGCTCAAGTGTTTGTGAATGTCCTCTGTGCCATCCCCATGAGGAGAACATGCCCTGGAGAAGCCCACTTGTCCAGGGAGGCTGAGAGGCGTGCAGAGCAGACTAAGGCATGGAGATATGCAGTATATGGCAGAGCCACCCTAGCTGACCCTACAGATTCATGAACTTAAGTGGCTATTATTTTAAGCCACTGAGTTTTGGGCTGGTTTGTTACACAGCATTTTTATGGGAATAACTAACTGAGTTAATTGTATTTCTGAAAGAAGCCACTGAAACCTATTACCCATTCTCTTGCCTTGGAGAAATGCTGACACCAGAGAAGTACTGACACCACACAATGGGCTACCTGTGATCTAAACAGCCATTGACAAAAGCTGCAACAGCACAAACAAAGAAAGCATAAAATAAAAATTACCCCATACTAAGTGAAATTGACCTTTTATTAAGTAAATGTAACTCCATCTTCAGAAATTCCTAGATATTAAAGGTCAGTTCAAGAAATAACTCCAAGTTCACTTCTTATTAACAGTACATAGAAAATATCATTCATCTTCCCAAAAATTAGTTCAATGACTCGTGTATACCTGTCATTTTGTGAATGACTGAGAAAGCATAATGCCTCACATATTGGAGTTTATTAAGCTCCAGGAAATCAAATATCTTATCTGCTTTGTTCACTACTGTCTCTCCATCACCTAACATAGTGCCTGCAAACCATAAACACTCAATACACATTTGCTCATTGAACAATATTGATTTACTGATTAAACTTATTATTTTTTTAAATCAAAGTATTACATTGATATGGAACTCTTATAGCTCCACTTGTGTAAATTACTAAACTTCATCAGCAGTCAATCCTCTTTTCATTTTAGGTCTAGTTATTTTTTTCACCTGAAAATTTCTTTAACCAGCAATGACTGGGTGCTAGGCTTGTGAGATGAAAGATAATTATGATTCTTTCTGCCAGGAATAGATAGCAATGGTGAGACAGACATGCAAACTGTTGGTCACATTACAATAGAGAAAATGTTAAATGGAAATATAAAGGCCGTGTATGGGAGCACATAAGAGAGATCTTGAAAGCACATGTGGTACCCAGGAAAGGCTTCACATAGAAGCTGGATCTAGAAAGAAGGCCTCAGAAAATTTCGCAAAAAGACTAAATTTAAAATGGCAAATACGCACAAAATCTTTTTATTTAGTCTTAATAAACTAATTTCATAGTGGAAAATTAAAGTCCTTTAATCAGGAACAATCATGTTTTACATTTTTATTATCTTATTCCAGCATCCTTTTTATCAACAGAATTGTATTGAGTGTGTACTTCAAGCATTCAAAGTAAAGTTTCTCCATTTTGTCAAACACACACACTTAAAAAATATTTAAGCTAGCAAATGACTTTTTTGCCATTCTGTAATGCATTTATTTTTAT
Organism: Mesoplodon mirus; assembly: GCF_964341445.2. Taxonomy (NCBI): domain Eukaryota; kingdom Metazoa; phylum Chordata; class Mammalia; order Artiodactyla; family Ziphiidae; genus Mesoplodon; species Mesoplodon mirus. Next base: position 30,464,944 of record NC_138986.1, on the reverse strand, counting down.
TTTTTTATTGAAATATATCTGATATATAACATTGTATAAATTTAAGGTGTAGAACATGTTGATTTGATACTCATATACAGCAATATGATTGCCATTATAGAAATAATTGTCTTAATTCCCACAGTCCAAACAGAAAGCTAATTTTTCCTTTATCCCTTTTGTTGCCTTGGCAAGGAACAAAACTGAGCATCTCAATTTGTATTTGGAATAGCTTAATATCATTTTTATGACTGGCATATTTCTATGGGTATGTTGAGATTTTCAAAATATGTCTCTAAAATTATTTCTATTATATGTGAATAGTACTAATTGAGCACTTATAATGAATGGAGTTATGCTAAATGCTTAAGTAATATTTTTACTTAATCCTCACAATAACCAAATGAAGTAGGTGTCATTATTCCCACTTTACAGGTTATGATGAATTTGAGAGAGATCCAGTGACTTTTCCAATATCATATTACCAAGAATGGCAAAACCAGAAATCAAACCAAAGCCATGCTCTTAAATAGGATTGTACACTGCCTCCAGAGACAAGTTTTATGATCTCAGTAGTAGTTCATTACTGAAGATATCACAATCTCACATAACCACTTAAAGAAGAGAACAAAAATGTAATGAAATGAACTGAATAAAGGGAAAAAGGAGTAAGTAGAGAGAATTATTCTCAGTAACATGACTGCTTTCTCTCTATCCACATATTCTTAGAAATGAAAAAAAAGATCTTTAAGAGAGATGAGAGTGTCTCCATTGAGATAGGCTTCAGCAGTGGGTCCTGATGACGGTGGAGGGGAAGATCTGCCCCCAGGGGACATTAGGCAATATCTGGAGACATTATTTATTACAACTGGGGGAGAGGGGCGGGAAGAGTGCCATGAACATCTTGTGGGTAGAGGCCAGGGATGCTGCTAAACATCCTACTGTCCCCACAACAGTTATCTAACCAAAAATGGTAATGGTGCCAAGGTTAAGAAATCCCGGGTTAAAATGATACCCTCAGTTTTTATGAGTTTTAAGACTGTCTTAACTAATATTTGCAGAAAAAATAACTTCAAATTGCCTTCTTCCAGAAAAAGTGGTACTTCAAGGAAAAGAGAGACTGCTTGAAATAATGGGCATGGGATAGGACTAGAAATAAAAGATAATAGAAGGCCTGAGATTGGTTCAAGATGGCAGAGTAGGACGTGCTCTCACACCCTCTGGCAAGAATACCGGAATCTCAACGAACTGATGAACAATCATCGAGAGGAAGACACTGGAACTCACCAAAAAAGATATCCCACATCCAAAGACAAAGGAGAAGCCACAGTGAGATGATAGGAGGGGCATAATCACAATAAAATCAAATCCCATAACTGCTGGGTGGGTGACTCAGAAACTGAGAACACTTATACCACAGAAGTCCACCCACTGGAGTGAAGGTTCTGAGTCCCACATCAGGTTTCCCAACCTGGGGGTCTGGGAATGGGAGGAGGAATTCTTAGAGAATCAGACTTTGAAGTCTAGCAGGATTTCATTGCAGGACTTTGACAAGACTGGGAGAAACAGAGACTTCACTATTGGAGGACACACACAAAGTTGTGTGAGCATCAGGACCCAGGGGAACGAGCAGTGAGACCATAGGAGACTGAACCAGACCTACCTGCTAGTGTTGGCGGGTCTCCTGCAGAGGCAGGGGGTGGCTGTGTCTCACCGAGAGGACAAGGACACTGGCAGAAGAAGTTCTGGGAAGTACTACTTGGCGTGAGACTCCCAGAGTCCGCCATTAGCCCCAAAAAAGAGCCCAGGTAGGTTCCAGTGTTGGGTCGCCTCAGGCCAAACAACCAACAGGGAGGGAACCCAGCCCCACCCATCAGCAGACAATCAGATTAAAGTTTTACTGAGCTCTGCCCACCAGAGCAACACCTAGATCTACACACCACCAGTCCCTCCCATCAGGAAACTTGCACGAGCCTCTTAGATAGCCTCATCCACCAGAGGGCAGACAGCAGAAGCAAGAAGAACTACAATCCTGCAGCCTGTGGAACAAAAACCACATACACAGAAAGGTAGACAAGATGAAAAGGCAGAGGGCTATGTACCAGATGAAGGAAAAAGATAAAACCCCAGAAAAACAACTACATGCAGTGGAAATAGGCAAGCTTCCAGAAAAAGAATTCAGAATAATGATAGTGAAGATGATCCAGGACCTCAGAAAAAGAATGGAGGCAAAGATTGAGAAGATATAAGAAATGTTTAACAAAGACCTAGATGAATTAAAGAACAAACAAAGATGAACAATAAAATAACTGAAATGAAAACTACACTAGAAGGAATCAATAGCAGAATAACTGAGGCAGAAGAACGGATAAGTGACCTGGAAGACAGAATGGTGGAATTCACTGCTGAGGAACAGAATAAAGAAAAAAGAATGAAAAGAAATGAAGACAGCCTAAGAGACCTCTGGGACAACATTAAATGCAACAACATTCACATTATAGGGGTCCCAGAAGGAGAAGAGAGAGAGAAAGGACCCGAGGAAATATTTGAAGAGATTATAGTCAGAAACTTCCCTAACATGGGAAAGGAAATAGCCACCCAAGTCCAGGAAGCACAGTGAGTCCCATACAGGACAAACCCAAGGAGAAACACGCCAAGACACATAGTAATCAAATTGGCAAAAATTAAAGACAAAGGAAAATTATTGAAAGCAGCAAGGGAAAAATGACAAATAACATACAAGGGAACTCCCATAAGGTTAACAGCTGATTTCTCAGCAGAAAATCTACAAGCCAGAAGGAAGCGGCATGATATACTTAAAGTGATGAAAGGGAAGAATCTACAACCAAGATTACTGTACCCAGCAAGGGTCTCATTCAGATTCAATGGAGAAATCAAAAGTTTTACAGACAAGCAAAAGCTAAGAGAATTCAGCACCACCAAACCAGCTGTACAATAAATGCTAAAGGAACTTCTCTAAGTGGGGAAAACAAGAGCAGAAAACGACCTACAAAAATGAACCCAAAACAATTAAGAAAATGGTCTTAGGAACATACATATCGATGATTACCTTAAATGAGAATGGATTAAATGCTCCAACCAAAAGACACAGGCTTGCTGAATGGATACAAAAACAAAACCCATATATATGCTGTCTACAAGAGACCCACTTCAGACCTACAGACACATACATACTAAAAGTGAGGGGATGGAAAAAGATATTCCATGCAAATGGAAATGAAAAGAAAGCTGGAGTAGCAATACTCATATCAGATAAAATAGACTTTAAAATAAAGAATGTTATAAGAGACAAGGAAGGAAACTACATAATGATCAAGGGATCAATCCAAGAAGAAGATACAACAAGTATAAATATATATGTAGGGCTTCCCTCATGGCACAGTGGTTGAGAATCTGCCTGCCAATGCAGGGGACACGGGTTCAGCCCTAGTCTGGGAAGATCCCACATGCCACGGAGCAACTAGGCCTGTGAGCCACAACTACTGAGCCTGTGCATCTGAAGCTTGTGCTCTGCAACAAGAGAGGCCACAACAGCGAGAGACCCACGCACCGCAATGAAGAGTAGCCCCCGCTCGCCGCAACTAGAGAAAGCCCTTGCACAGAAATGAAGATCCAACACAGCCAAAAAAATAAATAAATAAATAAATAGCGTTCCCTTTAAAAAGAAAGAAAGAAAGAAATATTTGTTGAATTCATGAATTAATCTCTTTTAAATATATATATATGTGCAAACAACATAGGAGCACCTCAATACATAAGGCAACCACTAACAGCTATAAAAGAGGAAATCGACAGTAACACAATAATAGTGGGGGACTTTAACACCTCACTCACACCAATGGACAGATCATCCAAACAGAAAATTAATAAGGAAACACAAGCTTTAAATGACACAATAGACCACATAGATTTAATTGATATTTATAGGACATTCCATCCAGAAACAACAGATTACACTTTCTTCTCAAGTGTGCATGAAACATTCTCCAGGATAGATCACATGCCGCAGAGCGGCTGGGCCCGTGATCCATGGCCACTGAGCCTGCGCATCTGGAGCCTGTGCTTTGCAATGGGAGAGGCCACAACAGTGAGAGGCCTGCGTACCACAGAAAAAAAAAAAAAAAAAAAGACACATGCACCCCAATGGTCTTTGCAGCACTATTTATGATAGCCAGGACATGGAAGCAACCTAATTGCCCATCAACAGATGAATGGATAAAGAAGATGTGTTACATATATACAATGGAATATTACTTAGCCATATAAAGGAATGAAATTTGGTCATTTGTAGAGCTGTGGATAGATCCAGAGACTGTCATACAGAGTGAAGTAAGTCAGAAAGAGAAAAACAAATATCATATATTAATGCATATCTGTGGAACCTAGAAAAATGGTACAGATGAACCTGTTTGCAGAGAAGAAATTGAGACACAGATGCAGAAAACAAACATATGGACACCAAGGGGGGACAGTGGCAGGGGGGCAGTATGATGAACTGGGAAATTGGGATTGACATATATACACTAATATGTATGAAATGGGTAACTAATAAGAACCTGTTGTATAAAAAAATAAATAAAATTAAATTTAAAAATGATAATAAAAATAAAAGGATAAACACTCACTTCCCAGTTCTATTGACAACTTTATACATGGGCACATGGCCAAACTTCTGTGAACATCAGCTTCCTAACTATAAAATGAAAGATTGATTATTTTCAGTTCCACCATCCAATGGCTGTTAGTGAAGACACGATCCATGTCTCTGGATGTGCAGGTTCTCTGCTGATCTCTTCGAGAGGGACACTCCTGTAGAATTCGTGAGCTCCTGGAAGACAGGGATCTCTATTCACTGCTATATCCTTAGGACCTCGAACATAGTAGGTGCTCAAAAACTACTGATCAGTTGACTGTCTGAGATTTCTAGCAGATTAGATGAATATTCACGCCTATAGCACAAGAGCAGTCAGAGCTGTGGTATAGATTTGGAAGGCATCAACTTGGTGGTAATAGTTGAAGCTGTCTGTTGTGGAGGATAAAGAGAGAGAGAGAGAGAAAGAAAGAGTGAGGAAATGGACTGAAAATAAGGTCATAAGTTAAAGAAGGCATCATTAGTGATTTTGAAGCAATGTCAATGGATTATTGTAGACTAGGGGGAGGAGGTCAGAGGAAAGCTAGATTCACAACACTAGAAAGATAGTGCATAGTGAAAAAATAGAAGTAGCTGGGTTAAATTAATTTTTTGAGACATGTGACAGTGAAAGGAAGGTGAAAATGGAATATTAGTGCAGAGATGAAAAGTTCAGGGAATTATAAGGGCGAATACAAATTCAAAATAAAAGGCTTAATTCTCCTTTTTGAAAATAAGGGAAGAGACTCCTTCTCTCCCTTTTCTTAGAGCATTTATTTAAAAGAAAAAAAGTGTAAGTTCTTTCTCTGTCTCTGAAATATAGGTAAATTTTTTTTAAAAGCTAAGTAAGCTGGCTCTTGCTAGCTTTACGACCCAGGAATGCCTTGCTCAAGGACCTGGGAACTATCTCTGAAATATAATTATTAAGGAAGATGATGCCCCTAGTTCCCAGTTTCTGTGGGTTGGTAGGAGCTTGACCTCAGCAGACACTTCACTCCCAGGACGCAAAGCTATCTTTTGTCATAAAGAGGAGTTTATATTTCCTTTGGATAAAGCCAATTAGTTAACGCAGATGGTCAGCCCAACTACCAAGTGAATTTAGGATAAACTACATGTGACAAATGATGCTGTAGGCCCTTTTTCTTTTTTCTTTTTTTTTTTTTGGCAGTACGCGGGCCTCTCACTGTTGTGGCCTTTCCCATTGTGGAGCACAGGCTACAGATGCTCAGGCTCAGCAGCCATGGCTTACGGGCCCAGCAGCTCCGCGGCACGTGGGATCTTCCTGGACCGGGGCACGAACCCGTGTCCCCTGCAACGGCAGGCGGAATCTCAACCACTGCGCCACCAGGGAAGCCCTCAGCCCTTTTTCTTGAGGAGTAGGTATTGTTTACCTTGAAAACATGTATGTATTAGTCAGCGTTCTCCAGAAAAACAGAACCAGTAGGTTGTATATGCATATATGGAGAGATTTATTATAGGGAATTGGCTCGCGTGATTATGGGCACTGACAAGTCTCAGGATCTGCAGGGTGAGCTGGCAATTTGGAGATGGAGGAGAACCAATGGTGTAGTTCCAGTCCAAAGGCCAATAGGCTCGGGACCCAAGAAGAGTCAATGCTGCAGTTTGAATCCAAAGGCAGAAAAAACTCAATGTCCTCGTTCAAAAACAATCAGGCAGAAGGAATTCTCTTTTACTTGGCAAAGGTTAGCTTTTTGGTTCTGTTCAGTCCCTCGACAGATTTGTGTTTACCAGAGTGGGGCGACGGGGAATTGGATGAAGGTAGTCAAAAGGTAAAAACTTACAGTTATAAGAAAAATAAGTACTTGGGATATAATGTACAACAGGATAAATATAATTAACATTGCTGTATGTTATATATGAAAATGAAGAGAGAAAATCCTGAGTTCTTATCACAAGAAAAAGTTTTTCTATTTCTTTAATTTTTTTTGTTTCTTTAATTTTGTATCTATATGAGGTGATGGATATTCACTAAACTTGCGAAAATCACTTCATAATGTAAGTCAAATCATTACGTTGTACACCTTAAATTTGTACAGTGCTGTATGTCAATTGTATCTCAATAAAACTGGACTTAAAAAATAAAGTCAGTTCATCACACACACACACACACACACACACACACACAAATAGTGTGGAGGCTGAAAAGCAAAGTGGTACTTCAAAAATTGTGATCAGTTCAGAGCCCTGAGGATAGACCAAATGTTAGCAGGTCTCATAAACCTCTTAAAATTCCATTCAGAAAATAGACTGACTCATAAATAAAATCATCCTGATGCCACTAACTCTGAATATTTTCATGAACGTTATAGGGAGGATCTTTGGAGGATTGTTTGTATATCTATTCTTTGGCTACTACAAATAGAGGAATGGAAATGTAATGAGGCATTCAGCTTACACACTTTAGGAAGGATATTTTCTCTTTCTTAACTGACCATAAGACACTACAACTTGAGTCTTAATTTCTTATTGAACTTGAATCTCTGACCCAGATATTATATTCACATGGACCTATAGAGGACAGCCTTCTGCAAATTTTTGTAGGATGTAGGTTTTCATACTGGATCCTTCCTCCTACCTCCCAAGGACCCTAGAATGGAGTGACCCAGTATGAAGTAAATTCATCCTTCTCACTTATTTCCCCCCACGCCAGGGGAGAGGGGAGGAGGAATAAACTAGGACAATGATTTATGATAGTGGATTTCCCACAGTGTGCAGCTCTGGACCTTCCCTTGCATCTTAGGAATTCTTGAAGACAATCCCAAAACATACTGCTCATGTGGGCATAGCCTAAGCTTGGTTACTCTCAATAATAATTTAAAAAAAGGGGGGGGGGAATAAGAAGGAAGAAGAGGAGGGGCAAGAGGAGAGGTGAAGAAGAAAGAGGAGGAAGAGGAGGAAACCTGGGAGGAAGAGGGGGGAAAAGGAGGAGTAAGAGGGAGAGAAGGAAGAAAAGGGACGAGAAACAACTTTTACTGAACCTCTATCAGTCACTGGACTAAGGGCATTATGTGAAATCTTTAGTTTATTTCCATAACAACTCCAAAGTAATAGATACTATCATCATTGTTTTACAAAGGAAGGGACTGAGAATTAGATATTTTAAGTTAATTTAATACGGAGGGGCAGCAGTGAAGTTTGATTCCAGATTTGTCTGATTCCAGAGTTCCAACTACTGACCACTACCAAGAATTTGAAAGAAAAAAAGTTTGAGTGAAGGGTTTTCTTCTCTAGAGGTGATTTTTCCCGCAGACCCTCCAAAGAGCTAGATAGCGAAAACTGAGATAAGTACACTATTGTGAACTTGGCTTAACATCCATGGATGGATAGGTGGGCAGGGGAATCTCATTAATTACAAGTTAGCCAGGTGAGATCATAACATACTAACAGTAATTTCAAAACATTTTCAAAATAGTATTTGTAATTGTTTTTGTCTCTAAAATTATTATAGTATATTTTTATCAGCAGTCTCTAAAACTAACTTTCACATATTTATTTCAGTTAAAATTGAATTATAAATATGTTCAGGCTAACAGATTTTATTTTCTTGCTATAATGCTTTTATAATCGATCTTTACAACAACTAGATTTTTGTACTAAGTACACACAAAGTCAATTAATTTTCACTCATGTTGCTATAGCAAGTAAACCCTCGGGTAGTTGTCTTTGATAAAGCAAGATGAAATTTTATCATAGACAGGAAGAAAAGAAATCAGCAAGTTCACAATTTCAGTTAAATCAACATCATAATCTGTTAAAACAGTATTTTGTGATATTAATATTTTCATAACTCAATTCAAAATTTATCCATTCATCCTGTCTACAAAGCATATTGCCCAAATATTAACTATTTATCAGATAATCTACCACTGTGCTGACAGGTGGCCTTTATTTTCTTTGGCAGTAGTTCAAAGTTTCTAGAATGTATTGATGGCTAAATAGCTATTAACACTGATAAGAGTTCTTGCTGTATTTCTGTGACTGGACCACCATATGGAGCTGATTTCAAAACAGAAAGATTAAAAGAGCTCACTCTTAACACATATAAGGGAACACAATGAGCACATTGTCATCGATCCTTCTAAACTTACCTCCCAAGTCTGAAAAACTCCTACTCTTTCTGTTGACAGTCTTCTCTCAGTGTCTCAAGGAAAATTTATATTCTCCATGCCACGTCTACAGATATGATTAACCAAGTTCAATCTTTCTTCAGGGTGTGTATATATATTTAATATTAATTTTGTTCTCTCACCTAAGCCTTCACCCTGCATTCTATCAAAGTCTGTGGCTATTAAAGCTACAAGATTGGCTATGAGGAATGTGGTGTATTTAAGGTAAGGATGCAATTAAAACCTAACTTTAATAATCACTAAGCAAAATTTCAGTGTCCAGCCCTTCAATCAAACAAGATTAACAGTGAGTCCCTCAGGAAGCCACAGTCTAGCATGGCCATGTAAGAAAACACTAGTAACCTAGACTGCTAAAGAACGCGTTGGACATGAAGTTCAAAGATTCTGGTTTGAGGATCTGATAACCTAAATTAAGAGATTTGAGCACAACACTTTGCTCTCTAAGATAAAATAGAGAAAAATATACCTACTTTGTGAAATAAAAGAAAATACATGTTAAAATATTTTGTAAACTATAAAATACTATATATAAAACATCAGTGATACCTTTACATACTCCTGGCAAGAAGATACAGGTAAAATTGCCCTCAGATCAATGAAAAGAGCAGGGAAAGTTTGAGCAAATGTTGGTATTGGCTTGCAATTAGCAGGTACATGGTACTGACAACAAACAGCTTATGCCCTCTAGTGGTTAGGGAGAGACTGGGTAGTCAGGGATGACAGCCACCCCTTTATGCCTTGGTTTCCCAGCAAAAGGGGATCTCACACTGTCCCCACCCCAAGATTTGTTATTCCTTCATTGAATACTCAGCAACTACTATGTGCCAGGCTCTGCTCTAGGCGCTGGAGATACAGCTGTAAACAAAAGTGGCAAAAGTTTCTGCCCTCAGGGACCTCTTTTCTTGCCCATTGGGCAAGAGGCAAGGAGTATAACATAACTATTGGTTAGAGAATAAAGGAAGGATAACTGGCAACCTTGGTGACTCATGGCAGACATTAATCATTTATTGAGTGATTTCTATATGCTAAAGTTAAAGAAGAATGTAAGATACACAGTTTTGAGGACCTTACATTCAGTGATAGACATTACTGTGCTAGCCAATATTTGTGAATCGTTTCCCTTTCCTGGACATGCAGGAGAATTACACTTCCTACGTATTTAAATTTGGCATAGCCACATGACTTTCTATGGCCAATAAAGTATGAGTGGAAATGGCAGGTATCACTCTGGGTGAAAGCATTTAAAAGGCAGTGTGCAATTTCTCCATATTCTTTTCTCATGCTCTGGAAATTATGGGAGCAGTGTTGATAAGGAGATGATACAAGATGAAAAAGCCTGGAGTTCTGAGATTTGACATATAGTCTAGCTACCCTAGAATAGATTCTGAATGAACAAGAAATAAACTTTTATTTTAATAAACCATGAGATTTTTTTATATCATTTATTACTGCACTGTTACTTAGCCTATCCTGACTAAAACACATTCTACAGAGAAATTATAGCATGGCGAAAGAGTACACTCATCCTTCAGTAGCCAAAGGGGATTGATTTCAGGACCTCCTGTGGATATCAAAATTCTCAGATATTCAAGTCCCTTATACAAAATGGTATAGTATTTGTATATAACCTATGCACATCCTCTGGTACACTTTACATCATCTCTAGATTACTTATAATACCTAATAAAATGTAAATGCTATGTAAATAGTTGACAGCACACAGAAAATTCAAATTTTGCCTTTTGGACCTTTCTGGAATTATTTTTTCAAATATTTTCAATCTGCAGTTGGTTGAATCTGTGGAGGTACTAACCACAGATATGGAGGGCCGCTCGTACATACATCTGAGGCAAAAGGAGCTGGATGTTTTACCTCATCCTAACTATTTATTATTGGTTGACTTTGAATATATTACTTAGTCCCTCTGAGCCTCAATGTTATCCTTGTAAAATGAAGATAATAATGCTTGCTTAAATTAAACCTTAATTAAAAAAATATGTGCAGGATGAATAAATGAATAAATAATTATTTGTCAAAAAAAAAAAAGAGTCAAAGCTGTCTAATGAAGGAAGAGGCTGCCTGAGTAGACTGCAAGGTTCCCATCAGTAATAGTATACTTAAAGAGGAGACTGCTGAAATAAGACAGGCACTGAACTGGGCCATTTTTAATGTTCTTCACCTTCTACACTGATTCTTTCTGTACTTCCTCAGGAAATGGACTCACCAGATTCACCCAACTTGTGTACTACAACATCACAGGTTTCCCACAGTTGTGACTTCCAACTTTGTACCCTGTCCCCCACTGAAGCAATGCCATATAATTAGGTATGGATCTGAGAGCAACAGGAATAACGCAATATAGGAAGAAACTGACCCATCAGCACAGAGAATGCAAAAAAAAAAATCAGTACTGTTCAATGTGCCTTATATTTGTAAAGAAAATGTAAGAATTCTCTATCCTCAAAGTCATAAATTCAATTTAAAATATTATGGAAGAAAACTTTTTAACAAGTCTATACAGTAAAGCAAATGTGGCAAAATGTTAACAGTTGTTAATCTAGGTGTATAACACTACAGTGATCCTCTTTCAGTGTTGTGTATGTTTGAAATTTTTCAAAATAAAAAGTCTGAAAAAAAAATTGTTTCATGTGAGAAAGTGTCTATTTTTAATAGTAAGTTAATTAAACAAGGAAGCCATTAGACTAGGTGGTTCTAATACCTTAGCAACCTATGTAAGAAAACCAAAACCTAAGCCTGTAAATGCCTAGAAGTTAAGAAATCAAAACCTAAGGACAACTAATCACAAACAGCCAACTAGGCTTTCCCAAATAAGGCAGCCACTTGAATTATCGCAAATAAAATTATTTCTTGCTTTGCTTTTTCATCTTCTCTATAAAAGTCTTGCCCCTAACTCTTTTCTTTAATAAATTTATTTATTTATTCATTTATTTAATTTTTGGCTGCATTGGGTCTTTGCTGCTGCACGTGGGCTTTCTCTAGTTGCAGTGAGCGGGGGCTACTCTGTTGCGGGGCGCAGGCTTCTCATTGTGGTGGCTTCTCTTGTTGCAGAGCACAGGCTCTAGGTGCATGGGCTTCAGTAGTTGTGGCACAAGGGCTTCAGTAGTTGTGGCTTGCGGGCTCTAGAGCGCAGGCTCAGTAGTTGTGGTGCACGGGCTTAGTTGTTCCGCGGCATGTGGGATCTTCCCGGACCAGGGCTCGAACCTGTGTCCCCTGCATTGGCAGGCGGATTCTTAACCACTGCACCACCAGGGAAGCCCTTGCCCCTAACTCTTGTCAGTGGAGCTCTCCTAACCACTTCTGGTTTGTTGCTGCCCCATTCAAATTGATTTTTGTTCAAATAAACTCTTAGAGCATTTAATATGCCTCATTTTATCTTTTAATAGTTAATCCTTGAAATGCTCATTATTATTATACCTCAGCAATAATAAAATACAGTTGAAATATCTTAAAAATAAACACAACTCTTGTTGGTGCCACTACACATGGATGTCCCAATGCAATGGGTGCTAAAGAACTATCAAGGGCTGGAAAACAGGAACCATCCTTTGAGGTTGTGAGAGGTGGGATATTCCCTCGTTCCGGGAAATAAGGGTGAGGGGGCCATGCGTTCCTCTGGGACATTTTTTGCATTTCACAGTTGTCTAATTTTTTCTTTCTTTTTTATAATTTTGAATTTTTTGTGAGACCCGGGTCTCAAGACAAGTGGAAACATCCTTACCACAGTGAGCAGACCACAGGTACTTTGAACCCTTTCCAAGGATTGATGATTCTTGGAATCTGGAAGTTCTGTTTTGTTTATGTTTTTATTTCTTTTAATTTTTATACAGATATATTCAGAGATCTAAGGAACTTTTTCCTTTCCCTGTCTTCTCCACCAACTTGAAAGTGAATACTTTTAGCAAAGGAAGCAGGAAAATACTATAGCAACATTTTGAGAGGTTTGGGATTTTTTATGAAAAAAAAAAAAAGGACTGAATTGAGATGGAGAAAATGTCCCCACCGTAAGCCCACATGAGTCCCTCTCTCCCACCTCTACTGTCTTCCTAAGTTTCTATTAAAGAAGTTATTGAAGCAGCTCTCCTATCACAAAGATGCATCACAAAGATGCATTGAGTGAGGAATAAAGAAAAAGACAAAGAGCTGGATAAAGAGTCACAGTCCATTGGTTCCCCAGTCGGTGTTCTACAGCACTCAGAATGTGAGAACTTGTCATCATGGCCATAGCCTCCACATTCTGGAGTTGTGGCCGGCTGCTCAGCTGGTCCTTTTATCCTGGTCCTGGCATCTGGGATCTCTTCACCCATCATCCTGTCTCAAAACTGCATGAAGAATCCCATCAGTCCAAGTCAGCTGTTGTCAAAAAAACACCAGACGTGGAGTCCCATTGATTCTGACACCATTCATGTCCCTGTGGGGTATGAACAAGATCGTTGAGATCTTGGCTTCTCCAGCATCCATGCCCAGGAAGTGTTTGACTGTAGGAAACCCAGGTTCTCTAAGGTTGTACTGAAACCACAGTCCACAACTAGGGAAGCTCACAAAGTCTTTATCCTTGGCCGTTGAAATTTACCAAGTCCTGAGCTATGAGTAGAAAGAACAATAGGCAGCCAAGTGCTCCTGCCATGCCTGGAGGCTGAAAGAAAATGAGACTGTGCACAGGAGACCTCAGCCCTCCGAGTGCAAGCCAAGGACATTTCCCATAGGGTGCATTTTTTTTTTTTACATCTTTATTGGAGTATAATTGCTTTACAATGGTGTGTTAGTTTCTGCTTTATAACACTGATTGTTCTCTTTTGAAGAGACTCGTTTGTCTCCTGTCTGAGAGCATCATACCTGAACAAACCTTTCTGTCATAAACACTTTTCTAGTAGTACAGACACACTGACTCACATTTTAATCTACACCTGTGTCCAGCTATGTGCTCCCACACGTGCTATGGCCTGTGTGTGTGGTCACCAAGGTGTGTCTCTGTGTGTGTGCACCCACATACGTAGGAGTGAACACGTGTTCTTTTGCATTACTCTCCATTTTAAAAACCTTCATCTTTAGTTCAAAAAAAAAAGTACCATATTTTTATTAGATTATGGAGAACTCTGATGGTTTTCCTCCCCTGCTATTCTCTTTCCTCTCTCCCATTCAGTGTTGTTTCACGTTAGACCTTATTTACTTTTCCATGTTGCTGTCTTTGGATTCACTAAGAACAACTTTGGTGAAATAGCAGATCTCAGTTTTCAAAAGTACAAGCTCTTATTTGTTTAATCTTTAAATTACATGATAAAATGCTATACAAAATAATAGCACAACACTGCAGCACTGTGAACGTATAGGTGGTTTTCCTCACATTTTAAGTTTTGGTGATAATTGTCTTCATATTTAAAGTGCTATTTAGATTTCTTAAATCCCATATTTACTTACTATTTTATCTACTACGTTTCACTTTAATATTGCCAACCACGACCAGGTAAGAATAGAATTATTAGAACACAGATTTGGTTTTGCATCATCTGTACCTAAATCACTAATCCCATTGTACACAAAATTTTTAGATGGGGAAAATACCTCACATCCACTAGTAATACTTAGGCAGCATGCTTTTATGTTCTTTTCAGAAACAGAAATTAAACTGATGCATTTGGAACATGCCCAGAACATCCACAAGACAGAGGATCAAAGGAAATGTGAGGAATGAACAGTTATTTTCCGTGTAGGAGTCAAATGCTGTATTTCAGAACGGCTTTTGATATTGATATGATTTCCTATTGGACCTTTTCCATGTTCCTCTTGATATTCAAAACACTTCAATTATTTAAGTGGATTTTTCCATTTTTAATACATATTTTTATAAATTATTAGGAGAAAAACCCCTTGATGATTAAAATAACATTGGCTCATTAAGTAAACATGTAGCTTTTTAAAGACCCTTTTTCCTAGTAGTGTCAATTCTTGAAGTAATCCTCACTCTAAGAAATTGTATAAGATAGTGTTTATTGTTTTAAGGTGTTAAGTTTGGTGTAACTTGTTATGTCACAATCGATAACATGTCACAATGGATAACTAATACATTTGTTAGGATTGAAGAGAAAAAGAAACATTTAGGGTTTTTTGAAGCCTTCAATATTTTAAACCTATTACTGATATGCATCAGCATGTTTTCTGTTTTAAACTAAAATTGTAGAACGGTACTGAGGCTTATCATGCTGATTCCTATTCCTAAATACATAAGGAGCTTCCTTATTTTCAAATAGGTTTTTTTTTAGTCAGTTAATGTTGTCCAAAAGCACAAGATGAATTTTACTTATATATTTATTGGATTATATAGTATTTTTTAGGAAAAGCATCTGCCACAAAAATGTCTATTTCAAACGGGTGTATTGCTGGCATGGATCACTGCTGCCAGTGCCCTGCTTTTCCTTGTAGAAGGTCATATTTTGTACATTGTGAGGTTTGTATCAGGGCTATGTGGATATTCTGTCAGTTGAGAGATGATTTGACTTCAAAGATGTTCTTTGTTTCACTAAGTTGTATAATGTCAAGAGATTCTGCTGTTACTAAAAGAGAACGTGTTTGATGCCAGATTGACTGCATAATTTCATCAATATGACTTTCTGGTTTCCTAACTCCAGAAGATCTCCAATAAGATGGGGGCTTCACTATCATTTCATCAGCAATGCTTCTCTAAGAATATCTAGTGGAGTCTTGGGGAGGCAGGCTACCTGGATATTCTTACTAGGTAAACATTTTGTTCAAGGTTCAATTAATGGTGGAAAATCAAGGTGGAGGGAGGGTGTTGGAATATGTATAAGTTTGCTAGGGCTGCCATAATAAAGTACCACAGACAGGCTTAAACAACAGAAATTTATTTTCTCATTCTGGAGGCTAGAAGTGTCAGCATGATTGATTTCTTCTGAGGGCCTCTCTCCTTGGCTTGTAGATAGCCATCTTCCTCTGTGTCTTCACATGGTCTCCCCTCTGTGCATGTCTGTGTCCTAATCTGCTTTCTTATAAGAACACCAGTCATATTGGATTAGGGCCCACCCTAATGACCTCATTTTACTTCTTTAAAACCCTATCTCCAAATGCACTCACATTCTCAGGTATGGAGTTACGACTTCAGTGTATGAATTTCAGGGACACATAATTCAGCTCATAAGAGAACTGAAATGTATTGTTTAGGAAAATAACTAACATATTACATAAATAAAATTGTTGGGAGTCTTAAGCAGAACAGAGTAAAAGATACGTGTTATAATAAAAGTGGTAATGAATTCAGACTTATTGTAGGTGATAAGGCTCAGAAATTGTATAAAAAATAAGAGCAGAAGAGTTAATCATGGAGAATCTCTCCATGGAGACTGGAGGTGAGGACCACTGGGGGCATCTTGAAATGGGCTGCCACAGTGAGAGAGAGAGTGTGTGTGTGTGTGTGTGTGTGTGTGTGTGTGTTACATCATCATGAAGTTGATAACGTAAATTATATCATTAAATGAGGAAGGGTCAAAAGTTTCTCTCTGGACCGTTTACATTCGTCAAGGTATAAATAAATAGATATTTTTTTAAGTATATTTGAGCATTGGTCTTTCTTAGAATTGGGTTGTTTGCATCAAATGAGCATCACAAATATTTTATGCAGAAGAAAGAAAAATTACAGTTAAAAAGTACATCAAAACTATGATATAAAACGTATATGCATTAAAGAAATCCAGAGTGAAAAAGTAATCAGAGCTGGGTATGGATGTAGTAAATGACACTTTTTAAAGTGAATTCACTGCTGCAATGTTAAATTTTAAGAAAAATCATTCTAAGACAAGTAAGCAAAGTTGTCACAGAGAAAAATATCAGCTAGTATATTAATATACGTAGTTTTTAGTTGATATCCAGGAAAAATTTGAAAATAAAAACTAACAATTTCTTTCAAAAATTTTAGAACATACCAATGCAACAAAAGACTATGATGTGGTATCTTACAATGATTAGATATTAATCATGTTTATAAAAATTATATTCACTTGTTTGGGGTATTAGCCTAATAGGTATATTTGGTCATAAATTATTAAAGATAATCCTTTTGTGGTGTTAATATAACAGAAGCAAATTGAAATATTTTATTTTTCCTTGTGTGGAAGAATTACAAGAAAGACACTCAAGGACTATTTGCCTATTGATTTGTATTAAAGGTTTTCAATACTATAGTCCATTGTTATTTAATACTTTAGAGCAGGGGACAGCAATGTTTTTCTGTAAAAGTAATAAATATTTTCACCCTTTTTAGCCATGTGGTCTCTATCACATCTACTCCATTCCACAATCGTAGCATGAAAACAACCATTAAAAATACTAAACAAACAAACATGACTGTGTTCAATAAAACTTCAGGTATGGGATATGGGGAGGGGGAAGGGTAAGCTGTGGTAAAGTGAAAGAGCGGCATGGACATATATACACTACCAAACGTAAGGTAGAGAGCTAGTGGGAAGCAGCCGCATAGCACAGGGAGATCAGCTCGGTGCTTTGTGACCGCCTGGAGGGGTGGGATAGGGAGGGTGGGAGGGAGACACAAAAGGGAGGGGATATGGGAAGATATGTATATGTATAACTGATTAAATTTGTTATAAAGCAAAAAAAAAATAAAAATTAAAAAAAAAACTTCAGGTATGGAGACTGAATTTTGAATTTCAAATAATTTTCATGTGTCACAAAAATGTCTTCTTTTTATTTTCTTTTTCAAACCTTTATAAACATAAAATCCTTTCTTAGCTCATGCAAAAACAGAATAACAAGCCAGGTTTGATAAATGTCTATTTTAAATCCACCCTATTAGCTTGCTTACAGGTTGACAAGATAGGCAAAGCACAAAATAGGCAGGAAATCACCACTGAAAAGCACATAAAAAACATTAAGGCTCTTGAGCAGATTCCTAGATGTAAGCCCAGCTGCCTTCTGGGATACCTTAGTGCTAGATATCAAGCCACACCCAACTGGCTGAGGTTGAGTTCATTGATTTTCTAACTGAAATATGCAGAGTGGCTGAACTGTTGGAAAATATATGCACTTTGTACAATCAGAGGTGATATAATTTCAGCAATAAATACATCACAGTTGGTTTTTCTCTGATAGTCCTATATCGTTGTAATAGCTAACATATATAGAGGGCTTTCCATGAGCTGGGAACTTGTCTAAGCACTTTAACTGCAGTAACTTATTTAATTCTCACCAAAAAAACCTAACAGGTGGGTATAATTGTTGTTCTCATTTTACAGATTTTACCTTTCAAAATTCTTTCACTATTTATCTGGCTTATACTGTTGTGTGTGTGTGTGTGTGTATTTGTCTAAACAAAAGAAAAAGTGTATTAGTAATTCACTGATATGAAAGACCATGACCACTATTATCAAAATCCCAGACCCATTCTTCTTTTCACATCCACTTAAATGATCTGAAGTAAAAGAGAGAAAATGTAAATATTCTACCAGCCTAATGAGTACACAATAGGTATGACAACTATGAGCATTACTCTCAGTGCCTGTGCCGTGAGGTCTGAGAAAGCATTTGGGGCACTGTCCTTCTCATATAACCTTCCAAACAGAGTTACTGTCAAGATAGGTCCAGATAGTGGCTTCTGGCTGCACAAGCGTCCGTCACTTGACACCTATTTAAAACACAGGGAAGTTGACTGAGAAAAACTTTCAGTTATACAACCTCACAACATACTCTTAAAATTCAGTACAACTGGATGAAGGAACAGTAAAAATAATGGCCAGATTCCATTCCATCTGAAATATATGAAATGGTACAGAGTATAAGAAAAATTGGAGCTATGGAATTGACACTGATTCATTTATTATTGAAATGCCCATAATCTATATCTTATCATTTACTCTGAGAGAGCATCTGATGAGTTAATAAACATAAAACAATGGATTTGAGAATAAATAAGAGAGAAATCTTGTTCTCTCCAACAAGAAAAAGACTCCTCCAAAGGGTCAGGCGGGCTTGACTAATGGGGTTATGGGCTGAGCCTCTATCATCCCTGACACTCACTCACCACAGCCTCCCTACCTGCCCATTGTCCCCAACTCCCCACAGCAACTGTTTGGACGAGGAGAGGGGAGTGAGAGTGGGACCTGCAGGAAAAGTCAGTAGGAGAACGTGGCTGGACAGAACACTTGCGCAGTAATAAATTATTTCTTGCATATTAACAACAACAACAAAAAGGTTTTGCTTTCTTGCCAATTCAGCGACTGTCCAATTCTCTCTCAGCTTTTCCTTTTCTCTGATGGTCACACAGTGTCCTAGGCCATCCCTTCCCAGTGATACAAGAGGTGGGACTGGTCCTGAAACTCTTCTTGAGTCTTCTTTCTACTTGACAGACCTTAAACACCCCAGCCCACTCCCTGAAGTCCCCACAATAAGATATATTTCTTTATTCTCAAGGACAAGCTCATTTTTCTCTAAGGGAATTTTAGACAAGAGATCCCATGTCCTCAGTGTCCTTGGTGAGCCCTAAGGACAATTTTACCCTTTCCAAATGAAGATTTTCATGATATGTGTAAGCACCTGGGCAGGTTTTCTATTCAAAAGATGCTTCCTCTTACATAAAATGAGTTGGCAATATTAAACAAAAAATCGTACCTGAAATTCTCCAGGTGCAAGCTTAATTTCACTCAGCAGCACCTCAGGGAAGACATACTGGGTTTCAAAAGTGCCACTGAGGGAGAACATGTCAAACCTGGTGGAAGCAGTTTCAACTGGATCACCACAAGTGTGTAAGTCCGTTGTTTTACACTTCAACAGAGTACAAATCTAGGAACATAAAAACAAAACAATAAGTCTTAAGAAAGCCAGTTGAAACATTCTCTTGACCTAGAAAAAAGTGCCTATGCCCCTTTGTTTATAATGTTTGTTAGAGTATTACTTCCTCATTAGATTTAATCTGGTTCGTTGCTGAATACTATTGCAACTAGTAATAAAAATAAAGGACTTCAGACCCTAGTGCTTTCTGCAGTTCACTGTAAACAGATTAAACCACGTAAAGAAATAATCAGATCCTTGGTCTACAGTCATGAACAATTATACCCTAATTGTTTTCAAGTTAGCCGTGTTTTTAATAATCAAAACTGTCTGATTATTTTTAAAAAGTTTAGACACTAGTTTAATTTCTACCTTAGTACCTATTTCTAACAATGAAGGAACTTTAAATCTGTACTGAGCCCTAGAGTTGATAGAGACAACTCTTGTGATCTGGAAAAGTCACATACCTTATACCTGAGCAGGATAATGATAACAGCTCTCGTTATTCTATGTAGTTATACTATACTACACTACACTACATAGCTATTTGCATGTAAATTTAAGTGTATGAATCACCTCACCATGCAGATGCAAAGTCCCCAAAAGGAAGATCCATCTTCATTTAACTCCATCTGTACTGTATCTTCAAAGCTTTACTCCAAGCCACCTTTATTTCTTGCTTGACTAAAGCAATAGCCCCTAAATGGTCTCCCTGCTTCCACTTTTGAAGTTGGAGAGCAAGCGTTTTAGGGCAAGTGTGTCAAGACGGGATACAAATAACTTTCAGACAAAGGTAAAATGAAGGCATGCTTCAATTTTGTTCCCTTGCAATCCTACTAAAACCAACTTTATTATTTTTTTTTGGAAGATCTAAACCCACAAGATTAGGAGAACAGGAGGATAGATTATGGCACAAGTTTAGAAGTTGGGGTGTTGATGCAAAAATGATAACTGAGGAAGCAACCCAAGTGCCCACCAACAGACTATTGGATTAAGAAGACGAGGTACAGGGCTTCCCTGGTGGTGCAGTGGTTGAGAATCTGTCTGCCAATGCAGGGGGCAGGGGTTTGAGCCCTGGTCTGGGAAGATCCCACATGCCACGGAACAACTAGGCCCATGAGCCACAACTACTGAGCCTGCGTGTCTGGAGCCTGTGCTCTGCAACAAGAGATTCTGCAATAGTGAGAGGCCCGTGCACCGCAATGAAGAGTGGCCCTCACTTGCCGCAATTAGAGAAAGCCCTCACACAGAAATGAAGACCCAACATAGCCAAAAATAAATAAATAAATAAATAAATAAATAAAGATGAGGTACATATATACAATGGAATATTACTAAGCCATAAAAAAGAATGAAATATTACCATTTGCAGCAATGTGGATGGACCTAGAGAATATTATACTTAGTGAAATAAGTCAGACAGAGAATGTGGAATCTAAAAAATGATACAGGGCTTCCCTGGTGGTGCAGTGGTTGAGAGTCCGCCTGCCGATGCAAGGGACACGGGAGGATCCCACATGCTGTGGAGCAGCTGGGCCCGTGAGCCATGGCCACTGAGCCTGTGCGTCCGGAGCCTGTGCTCCACAACGGGAGAGGCCACAACAGTGAGAGGCCTGCGTACCGCAAAAAAAAAAAAAAAAGTTACAAATGAATGTGTAAAAAAAAAACAAAACTGAAACAGGCTCATAGATATAGAAAACAAACTTGTGGTTACCAAAGGGAAGAAGGAAGGTGTGAGGAACAAATTAAGGGTATGAGATTAACAGATACACATTACTATACATAAAGTAGATAAGCAACAAAGGTATACTGTATAGCACAGGGAATTATATCTATTATCTTGTAACAACCTATAATGGAATATAATCTGCAAAAATACTGAATCACTACGTCGTACACCTGAAACTATCACTATATTATAAATCAACTAAAGTTCAATTTTAAAAAAGGTAACTGATTTAACAGACCTAAGAAAGCCAAGTTCTGAACTAGCTGTGGGGAAAGCTAAGAATCAACCTATCTAAACTTTTGAGAATACTCAAAAGTTTCCATCCCTGGAAGCACTAGTTACCTCAGGAGCTGGGAGTAAATCGGGGTGCTTGAAGAAAGGAAAATTTGTGGGAAGTTGTTAAGAATGCCTCAATACTGAGTCCCCACCCATGGATGGGCAACTACCCTTTCCTTGTTCCAGTAAAAGGTGGAATACTTATTTTCAGAGAGGGTAAAGCAGACGATGTTTAGATGGAGGTTTTGAAAGACGTATTTGAAGGGGATTCCTTGAATGAATCAAACTGAATGGTAAAACCATCTCCTTCCACCCTGAAAGGTCATTTCCCTCACTTGACTCTCTAAATGCTGCCAAAAAAGGCATTTATCCTTCAGGAATAAGGTTGCCAGATAAATTACAGGACAGGAGTCCCAGTTAAATCTGAAGTTCAGATAAACTAAAAAAACTAAAACCAGTTTTTAGTATAAATATGTCCCAACTATTGCATGGACATACTTATTTTTTTTAATTTGCTGTTTATCTGAACTTTGAATTTACCTGGGCATCCTGTGTTTTTATTTGTTTAATTATTCAGGAAGGGAAATAGAAGAATTTTGAAACCTGGAAAACCTAATCATCCCAAAGGGAAGTCTCTAAAGGCACTTATCTCAGGGATTCCCCTAATCAAAAGCCCAGCTAGACCATCCCTCTGTGAAGCTTAAAATTGGCATGCTCAGAACTTTTAGTCAGTTTTGGTAACCCTAAAAAGTCACCATATCCATGAAGAAAGCTTCTAAACTTAGAATTTCGAATTCGAAAACCTGTCTGGCACCAGTGGCTTAGCTAGGGGATCACTGTCCAGCAATAATAACAGAGGACTTCGTTTCACTTGACAGCACTAACCAACCTCCCAACACCAAGAAGAGACCTACTGCCAATCCCCTCAAGTGGAACCAAGACTCTGGGACAGGCAGAGAAGCAGACAAGACTGAGAGGGAAGGATGGAAAAGAGGGAGGAAGAGCTGAGAGACTGTATCTTGTGTTTTAACCAGCTTTTTAAACTTAAAACTAGATCACAAAATAATAAAAAAAAATCACAGTTTTTTAATTTTAAAAATATGGCAATATAATACCATATGTATACCACATATATAATGCAATATATGTCAATATGCTGCATAATATATGATATTTATATGGCAATAAATAGTCTTCTACAACATAATTTTTTAAACTTATTTCCAATCATTGGACATTTTCTACCTGTGGTTTTATACCATTTTTTTCCCCTTTCTTCTAGCACCTCAGAGCACTGATAAAGAATATTGATTCTGCCGATATTTTCATCCTTTCCTTTCTTGTTGCTCTTTCCCTTAGGCCTATATTTCTCTCATCTATTGGGAGAACAAAAAACAAAAAAAGCATGGGCCTCTCTGTCTAGCTTCTACCTTGTTTCCTTTCTTCCTGTATCAGACAAGATTTTTGCAAAAGAAATATTCACTCGCTCTTTCAATATCTCACTTCCCTTTGACTTTTCAACCCACTGTAATCTGTCTTTCACTCTATCATTATGAGCCCAAGAGATTCCACCAAAATTATACTCATTCATTCAATAATGGTAAACATTGCACAAATACACTTCACAATTTCCTCCTTCTGAGAGTCTCTGCTTCCTTTCCTTCCATGAGAGTTCTCTTTAAGTTCTCCTTTATTTCTCAAACATATTTGCATGTTTCTATTCTTCTGTTTATTTCCTGCCCAAACACAGGAGTTTCAAAAGCTTCCACCTTTAACTCACTGTTCTTCACTGTTTTAGTCAGCTTTTGCAATTCACTCTTGTGGGTTTACCACCACCTTTTTCCTGCTGGTTCTCAAAACAATATTTCTAAATCTCGTATCTCCCTAAAGTATCAGACCCATATATTCAACAGCCTATTGGATGGCTCCAACTGAATGTCCCCAAAGTAATTAAAAACCAGCACGTCCAAAGCTGAATTGAACATCTTCCCCACTCCCATCCAATTTGCTCCTCCTCTTGAATCCTGATCTGTCAAAGCATCACATTTCATCCAGCCACTCTTGCCAGACACCTGGTATTCTAGACCCTTCATTCTGCTTTCCTGTTCCATGTCAAATTAGCTACTAAGTTTAGTTTTCTAAATATTTCTTGACTCCATACCCTGCTTTTATTCCTACGAACATAATCTTGGTTCAGGTCTCAATAGGACTATTTTAATAATCTAACTAGTCATTTTGTCCTATGTTCCATGATCCGTAGTGCAACCAAAACAATCTACTCAAAAACAGATGTGATCACATCATTCCCCTGCTGAACACCTTCCAACAGAAACCTATCACTGATGGAATGAAGTCCACATCTTAGGAATGAGAGGTAAGATCCTGCAGGATGTGGTCCTGCCTCTACGCTTATCTTCCAACCATCCTTGCTTCTTATGCTACATTTTAGTGACAGTCAGCTGCTTGCTTGTCTCTGCATACCCTGCTTTTTGACATATCCACCCCCCTGCTCAGGCTCTTAACCCCACCTAGAATTCCCTTCCACTTTTTTTCACCTGGATAGAATAGCATAAGTTCAAGCAGCATGTCTTCAGAAACTTCCCTGGATCCCCAAATTAGGCTAAGTGCAGCTCCTTAGTATTTCTATAGCAAAATATGCCTTTGTTCTATCACATGCCAACCTGTACTGAAATTATGTTCATCTGTCTTTCTCCCCTACTAAATTCCTCAGGAGGAGGGTCCATACTTATTCATCTTCACCACATTAGCACCAAATATATGCCTGATATGTATTTTGCACTCGATAAATATTTGTCAAAATGAACAAGCTGTGGTAGAGGTGCTTATCATACAGCAAACAAAATGCTACACAGTGGACATGGTTCCAGCACTCAAAAGGCTTCCACTCTCAAACAAGTATGCACATAATTTGACATGATATGTCTTTGGAAAAGTTAAGCATAGGATATATGGGAGTATATAAAGGAGTTACCTAACCCAGCTAGGGAGTGGGAGTGTCAGAGAAGCCACCTTGGTGAAGATGACACCTGTAAAGCACTATGAGTGCTGAGTAGCTGGGGGTCATCAAAGATTAAAACAAACAAACAAACAAAAAAAAAAAAACTGTTCAAACATCCTGAGGTTCTACAGATGCTGACACACTGTAGATGGGAAAAATCTCAATACGATAGAAGCCCAGGGTTCATGGGGGTAGAAGTGAGACATGAGGACAGAGAGTAGGAAAAAGCACGTGTTAAGACTTCCTGAGTCCTTTATGTTAAGGAATTTGATTTGCCAATTAGAAAACAGTGAGGAATTTTAAGCAAGTGAGGGAAATAATCAAAAATGGTGTGCCATGATTTTTGTAATTATAGTGTAAAGAATGAACTGGATAGAACTGAAACTATTAATGGGAAGCCCTCTTAGGAGGAGACTGCAATAATCTGGGTGAGATAGGATGGGGACCAGATCAAGGAAAAGAAAAGCAGAATGAGAGAAACATGGAAGCAGCTTGTTCTTAAGGGTTCCATCTCAACTGGCTATAATAGCTCCCCCTTTATGTTGAGGGCTGTGAGATGTCTCAATCTTTGCAGCTATTCTACTGTACATCACAGAGGTCAGCTCTATATGTCTCCGGGACATACTCAGTCTGAAGCTTCTTATAAAACAAGATAGGCATTAGTGACCGTAAATGGGAAATGCCTTAATAAGTTCAGGCAGAAAATATTAGATGTTAATTATTCATTAAAATTATCTGTAATTTGATTAATATATCATTTTAAACACTGGGACTGCAAGTAAATGTTCTGCCTTTTCCCAACCAGTTTAAAATTGGACTGACATCTAAGATTGCAAGTTTTAGCAAGTAAAAATTCAGGATACCCAATAAATTGGAATTTCAAATAAACAACCAATTTTCAGTATACACATGTCCCCCAAAGTGGGACATACTTATAATGAAAGTAATTCATTGTTTATCTGAAATTCAAATTTAACTGGGTGTCCTGTTTTATCCAGTAATTCCCCTGCCACCAAAACAATCATTACCTGTAAATAATAGCTCCCTTCCACAGTATGTAGTCCATCAAATGCCCCTAGTACATAAACTTCATCTGATCTCTTCTCAGACATCTTGTAACTTAGATGACAGCAGAGATCTTTCTGACAAACTGTGTAATTTCCTGTGATGTCTTTGAGCTCCAAGAAGGTGAATTCATCAAAAAAGATGATGCCCTTAAATTCCTGGTTTCCCATTGAGGGGGTTTCTATACCACTCGCATAAGAAGTCCAATTCACTACTGCTGTGGGGTGTGGGTGGGAGGCCAGTTGTGAGAGGAGGAGTTTTCCCTCCTCTGTCTTCATATCATAATGAAATATTCTTGGAGAATCAGGTGCGTAGATGCCACTTCCTGGAAATTGGAAATGACATTTAAAACACTAAAGCAAAAAGGGGTTGCCTAGTTGTTATTGTTATTCTAAACTCATATTAACATTTTAGTTTCTCTAAGCTATATATTTCATTAATTTCAGTAAAATATGTTGATAAGGACAGATAGGTGAGATGAAATCCAATAGAGTATGTCACCAAGAAGCCAAGAAGAGAGAGTTTCATGTAAGAAGTAGTAAATTTTGAAAAAAACAATAAGAGTGTACATTCAAGTTGAATAAAGCTAAATCAATTTATGAAACAATTTAGGTTGAGATTGATTCTACAGCGTGTCACCAGCTAGATGTATAACCATTAAGAGTTGGAAAACATTGTATTAGGAGTACATGTTAGCTAGAAAGAACATGATTTTTTTTCCTTTTTTGATTACATCAAAGTCTTAAAGATGACACGTTACCTGTCATGTTCTTTGAGGGGTAATGTAGATTGGATGCAAGGAAGTTGACTCCCATGCCCATAGCCCAAGCTGAGTGGAATTCAATAGCTGACAAATGTGGCAAAACATTCATCCAAGCTGTCGGGAAGAGTATGGTGTCCACATGGAAATCTTTCACCAGAGTCACAGCAGGATCATGAAAGAGAATATCAAAGCACGTGAAAATGCCAAACTTTCCAAAGGTGGTGTTGAAAGTCGCGACCTCAGGTTCCTTGGGGGCATTGAACTGATCTTCACCCAAGAATAGATTTTGCTGCAATAAACAGAAGATGATGGGGGGGAAATCTCTTTTAAGAAGTTGGCCCAGATATCACTGCATCTAAAAAAGTGCAAGCTCACATCTATTAAACAGTGCCAATCTCATCTACCACCACTGTCTCTGCAGGGAAAGAGTGTTAGAAAATCAAAGATCACTATGCTGATAGGATTACTATGCCTTTGGTTTAATTTCCACATTTGATAGATCTGTAGAAGGGAATCCTTATCTATTAAGACCTTCTCGAATATTAGAGACATAGGAGTGAAACAGATAACTTCTATTTGCCAAGAACACATAATTTTCTGTGGACAAAGAACTTTCTTTCCTCCTTTCTCTTTAAAACCAAGTCTATCTGGTAAGGAGTTTTTCATTTTATCCTTGACCCTTTGCCAGGGCATGTCATTAAAAGGACAAAGTCCAAAAGGCAACATTTTATTTCAAAACAGGTAGCTTCTACTGATTATCACATACTCCTAATGACACATTCCTGTGTTCTTAAATGTACAGGAAACCTCCCTTTTCTAGGAACTTACCACAAATAATCATTACTTTCTATGCTTCGTCTCTCCTCTGCTTTCAAAGTAAGCTTTTTATTATCAACAATGGTGATTTTTTTCCCTTCTTGTTCACTTTATTTTGGTAAACAATTCAGTAGTTGAATTATCTGCAAATGACTTTTACCTTATGGTAGCGGGCCACCAGTTTCCCCTCAGAATCAAACACCACATCAGTGTTGTATTGGTAATGACCATCAGGGGGACACTGAGGGTCACTTGTATTGCATGGCTTCTTGTCCCCAATGTTTGCCACGATGTAGATGGAGTTGTCCTTGGCCAGACAGCTGAGCCTTTTTTGCACTGGGGTGCGGCCAAATCTGGTATGTGTTCATTGGAAGAGGAAAAAAAATCAAACTTAGCGTTTAATTAAATTCAGAATGATAGTTGCCTGAACTTATGTGATATACACAAAAATAAATTCTAAATAGCATAGATAGAAGGGAAGGATTAAAACAAGAAAAGACTTCAGAGGAAGTCCATGCTTGTGGGAATTTGGTTCTAGGAAACTATTCTAGGATAAGACTCCAGGTCATGTATATTCTTATGGCATTTATCATCATCTATAATCATAGATTCATTTATGTGCTCATCTTGTATGTCACATCTTATAGATATTTGGGGGCAAAGACACACATCTCCTGTTCACCGAACACATGCCTGAAAGAAAAGAGGTATTAAAAAATATTTTGAATGAAAGAACAACATTTCAGAAGTAGGATGATTGTGGAAAGATGGCAGAGTAGGAAGTGCCAGGAATCCATCTCTCTACCTAGATAAAACTTGCCTACAAGAAGCTAGCTGACATAATTATTTTGGAAATCTGGAGTCTACTCAAAGACATGAAACTTCCAGGGAAATGCTTGGAAGGTAAATTGCAGTCTCTAATTATAGAGAAAGAAAGTCGAATGATGGTTGCCAAGGGCTGAAGGGAGGGTGAAGTCGGGAGTTATTGTGTTTTTTCCCCAGTTGCATTGAGATAGAAGTGGTATATAACACTGTATAAGTTTAAGATGTAAAATGTGATGATTTGATACATGTATATATTGAGAAGTGCTTACCACAATGTGATTATCCTTCACCTCACAGAATTACAATTTTATTGTTGTTATGGTGAGAACATTTAAAATCTACTCCCAAAGCAACTTTCAAATATACAATACAGTATTGTTAACTATAGTCACCATGCTGTACATTAGATCTGAGAACTTACTATAAGAAAATTTGGTGTCATCTGCTGGCAATATAAGCAAAACCATAGCAATCATCCACAAAACATATCATTGAAAAAGACCAACAAGGATAGGAAACTGCATCTTAAAAAATTATTATCTCAGTGCATTTATATAAAAAATGACTATTTGATAATTTTCCCCCCTTGTGTGCTTCAAGTCATATCTGAAATGCAGATATAAATACAATACATTGGACCACTTGAAGCATATTTATCCCATGTCTTTTCAAATCACCTGAAGTGGTAGAATAGATACATGAAATAGAAGCTTACTGTTCTGGATTTCTAAAACAGTCCCGATTACATATTTTCCTCCTGTCTGTATTAATCTTGAAAGTGCGTCATATATTTTAATACATTTCCATTTAAACTACATTTTTCAGACTGTTTGCTATACCCAGAAAAGCTCCAAAATTCTTTGTTAGATTTGGAGTTTAAAAAATGCATTTTGCTTATGTGAGCCTGAAATCTGCTTCTCACTTAATCCTTAATATTTGCTGAGCCCTGAAGGCATGCAGACCTCTGTCCTAGGGCTACTGGGAACAGAAAAAGGAGGTGAAACAGAAGAATTAAAGTGTATTTTCTAAGACTGCTTTCAAAGTGTTCAATCTCAAAATATAATACAAGTCATCAATTATTGAAGAAGACATTTACTAACCTTAAAAATGTTATGAAATATTCAAAAAATCTTTGTTGGGTCCTAGCACTACACAAAGCACCATGTTAGATATGCAGGCATCTGGGGAAAGGACATTCTAGGTAGAGCTGTCCAAGTGCACAGTGTGGGAGATACAGTGTAAAATATGACTGGTGCACTTCAAAATCCTCTAATCTTACTGGAGAAAATGTGTATGCACACAAAACCCTGAAACAACAGTACAAAATAATATGCAATCAAGTATCAAAATGCTTTTCATTCAAGCTAGCTAATTAGGCAAGTATTTTTTTTTTAACTTATTGAACTAATGACCGACTCTTTAATCTGCAGGCCACATCACCTTTATCAGAGGTGCAGACATTTGCTGCATTAAAGGATGTCCCTTATAGAAGAATTCCTACTCATTCCCATAGTGGAGTACCCAGTACATAGGAAATAGTCAAGGAAAAATAGCTGAATAAGTAAATTCATCTTTGAGTTAGGTTCCTAGACACAGTTTGTCTCTCAAGAAATCTACAAGGTTTCTTCTGTGAGGCAATGAAAGCTTGTAAGTCATATTGTTCCTCTCAGCCTCCCAGGAACTCTCAGAACTGTATTGTATGTCCAATTGTAATTGTCAGCCCACTACCATGTTGCCTTGTAACAACTACTTCCTGTAATTTATTCAGGTAGCTTCTACTTTGTTTTTACATCTAAACTGTTGTGTTTTTTAATTATATAAGATTTTGTAAGAAGCCTCAGATCTTTCTGGAAGCATGTGAAGTATAAATGCTAAATAAATAAATAAAATTAAAAAGAGAAATAACGAGGGTCTGTTCCCATAACACCCAGGCTAAGTGGTGATGCAGACCCCCCCTCCAAAAGGTTGGTGACTTTGAGAAAAGAAAGCAATCAACTCTGGATAGGTCAAACATACTCAACAAGGCATGGTATCTGGTTGTATGTGAGGGGTAAAGGAGCTGGACTCCTCTCTTCCTTTCTCATCCTACATTCAATCTTTGAGCAAACCCTGTCAGAGCTACCTTCAGACTTTATTCGGAATCTGGTCATTTCTTAATATCCAAACTTCTACCATCTTTATCCAAACACCATAATCCCTCTGCCTAGATTATCGCCATAGCTTTTTAACTGTCCCCTGCGTCTTTACTGACCTACTTTCTGGAGACTATTCTCCATGAGGCTGCTAGAGTGATCCTTATAAAACTGAAGTAAGAGCACATCATTTCTCTGTCCAAAACTCTCCAATGGCTGCTTTCTCACTCAAGTACCAAAGTAATTATTATGGTCCACGAAGCCTTATGTGATCAGGGCTTTCCTACCTGTCTGCCTTTCTGCCTCCATCTCCTACTTTTCTCCCTCTCCCTCACATCATTTCAACCACACTAAACTTACTATTAGTTGACTATAGGTGCATGGGTTTATCTCTGGGCTTTCTATCCTCTGCCATTGATCTATATTTCTGGTTTTGTGCTAGTACCATATTGTCTTGTTACTGTAGCTTTGTAGTATAGTCTGAAGTCCAGGAGCCCGATTCCTCCAGCTCCGTTTTTTTCCCTCAAGACCACTTTGGCTATTTGGGGTCTTTTGTGTCTCCATACAAATTTTAAGATTTTTTGTTCTAGTTCTGTAAAAAATGCCATTGTTAATTTGTTAGGGATTGCATTGAACCTGTAGATTGCTTTGGGTAGTATAGTCATTTTCACAATATTGATGCTTCCAATCCAAGAACATGGTATATCTCTCCATCTGTTGGTATCATCTTTAATTTCTTTCATCGGTGTCTTATAGTTTTCTGCATAAGGTCTTTTGTCTCCTTAGGTAGGTTTATTCCTAGGTATTTTATTCTTTTTGTTGCAATGGTAAATGGGAGTGTTTCCCTAAGTTCTCTTTCAGATTTCTCATCATTAGTGTATAGGAATGCAAGAGATTTCTGTGCATTAATTTTGTGTCCTGTAACATTACCAAATTCATTGATTAGCTCTAGTAGTTTTTCGGTAGCATCTTTAGGATTCTCTATGTAGAATATCATGTCATCTGCAAACAGTGACAGTTTTACTTCTTTTTTTCGAATTTGGATTCCTTTTATTTCTTTTTCTTCTCTGATTGCCATGGCTAGGACTTCCAAAACTATGTTGAATAATAGTGGTGAGAGTGGACATCCTTGTCTTCTTCCTGATCTTAGAGGAAATGCTTTCAATTTTTCACCATTGAGAATGATGTTTGCTGTGGGTTTGTCATATATGGCCTTTATTATGTTGAGGTAGGTTCCCTCTATGCCCACTTTCTGGAGAGTTTTTTTATCATAAATTGGTGTTGAATTTTGTCAAAAGCTTTTTCTGCATCGATGGAGATGATCATATGATTTTTATTCTTCAATTTGTTAATATGGTGTATCACACTGATTGATTTGCGTATATTGAAGAATCCTTGCATCCCTGGGATAAACCCCACTTGATCATGGTGTATGATCCTTTTAATGTGTTATTGGATTCTGTTTGCTAGTATTTTGTTGAGGATTTTTGCATCTATATTCATGAGTGATATTGGTCTGTAGTTTTCTTTTTTTCTAGTATCTTTGTCTGGTTTTGGTATCAGAGTGATGGTGGCCTCATAAAATGAGTTTGGGTGTGTTCCTTCCTCTGCAGTTTTTTGGAAGAGTTTGAGAAGGATGGGTGTCAGCTCTTCTCTAAATGTTTGATAGAATTCACCTGTGAAGGCATCTGGTCCTAGACTTTTGTTTGTTGGAAGATTTTTAATCACAGTTTCAATTTCATTACTTGTGACTGGTCTGTTCATATTTACTATTTCTTCTTGGTTCAATCTTGGAAGGTTATACCTTTCTAAGAATTTGTCCATTTCTTCCAGGTTGTCCATTTTATTGGCATAGAGTTGCTTGTAGCAGTCTCTTAGTATGCTTTGTATTTCTGCGGTGTCTGTTGTAACTTCTCCTTTTTCATTTCTAATTTTATTGAATTGAGTCTTCTCTCTCTCTTTTTCTTTTCTTTTCTTTTTTTTTTTTTTTTGTGGTACACGGGCCTCTCACTGTTGTGGCCTATCCCGTTACAGAGCACAGGCTCTGGACATGCAGGCTCAGCGGCCATGGCTCACGGGCCCAGCCATTCTGCGGCATGCTGGATCTTCCTGGACCGGGGCACGAACCCATGTCCCCTGCATTGGCAGGCGGACTCTCAACCACTGCACCAACAGGGAAGCCCCTCTCTCTCTTTTTCTTGATGAGTCTGACTAATGGTTTATCAATTTTGCTTATCTTCCCAAAGAACCAGCTTTTAGTTTTATTGAAATTTGCTATTGTTTTCTTTGTTTCTATTTCATTTATTTCTGCTCTGATCTTTATGATTTCTTTCCCTCTGCTAACTTTGGGTTTTGTTTGTTCTTCTTTCTCTAGTTTCTTTAGGTGTAAGGTTAGATTGTTTGAGATTTTTCTTGTTTCTTGAGGTAGGCATGTATTGCTATAAACTTCCCTCTTAGAACTGCTTTTGCCGCATCCCATAGGTTTTGGATCATCGTGTTTTCATTGTCATTTGTCTCTAGGTATTTTTTGATTTCCTCTTTGATTTCTTCAGTGACCTCTTGGTTATTTAGTAGCGTATTGTTTAGCCTCCATGTTTTTGTGTTTTTTACGTTTTTTTCGCTGGAATTGATTCCTAATCTCATAGCACTGTGGTAAGAAAAGATGCTTGATATGATTTCAATTTTCTTAAGTTTACTGAGGCTTGATTTGTGAACCAAGATGTGATCTATTCTGGAGAATGTTCCATGCGCACTTGAAACAAAGTGTAATCTGGATGGATCGTCCTATAAATATCAATTAAATCTATGTGGTCTATTGTGTCATTTAAAGCTTCTGTTTCCTTATTTATTTTCATTTTGGATGATCTGTCCATTGGTGTAAGTGAGGTGTTAAAGTCCTCCACTATTATTGTGTTACTGTCAATTTCCTCTTTTATAGCTGTTAGCAGTTGCCTTATGTATTGAAGTGCTCCTATATTGGGTGCATATCTATTTATAATTGTTATATCTTCTTCTTGGATTGATCCCTTGATGATTATGTAGTGTCCTTCCTTGTCTCTTATAACCTTCTTTATTTTAAAGTCTATTTTATCTGATATGAGTATTGCTACTCCAGCTTCCTTTTGATTTCCATTTGCATGGAATATCTTTTTCCATCCTCTCACTTTTACCCTGTATGTGTCCCTAGGTCTGATGTGGGTCTTTTGTAGACAGCATATATATGGGTCTTGTTATTTTATCCATTCAGCAGCCTGTGTCTTTTGATTGAAGCATTTAATCCATTCACGTTTAAGGTAATTATCGATATGCATGTTCCTATGATCATTTTCTTAATTGTTTTGGGGTTTTTTTGTAGGTCCTTTTCTTCTCTTGTGCTTCCCACTTAGAGAAGTTCCTTTAGAATTTGTTGTCGAGCTGGTTTGGTGGTGCTGAATTCTCTTAGCGTTTGCTTGTCTGTAAAGCTTTTGATTTCTCCATCGAATCTGAATGAGATCCTTGCTGAGTAGAGTAATCTTGGTTGTAGATTCTTCCCTTTCATCACTTTAAGTATATCATGCCACTCCCTTCTGGCTTGTAGAGTTTCTGCTGAGAAATCAGCTGTTAATCTTATGGGAGTTCCCTTGAATGTTATTTGTCATTTTTCCCTTGCTGCTTTGAATAATTTTTCTTTGTCTTTAATTTTTGCCAATTTGATTATTCTGTGTCTCGGCATGTTTCTCCTTGGGTTTGTCCTGTATGGGACTCACTGTGCTTCCTGGACTTGGGTGGCTATTTCCTTTCCCATGTTAGGGAAGTTTCTGACTATAATCTCTTCAAATATTTTCTCGGGTCCTTTCTCTCTCTCTTCTCCTTCTGGGACCCCTATAATGCGAATGTTGTTGTGTTTAATGTTGTCCCAGAGGTCTCTTAGGCTGTCTTCATTTCTTTTTTTTTTTTTTTTTTTTTTTTTTTTTTGCCGTACCCGGGCCTCTCACTGTTATGGCCTCTCCCGTTGCGGAGCACAGGCTCCGGATGCACAGGCTCAGCGGCCATGGCTCACGGGCCCAGCCGCTCCGCGGCATGTGGGATCTTCCCAGACCGGGGCACGAACCCGTGTCCCTGCATCGGTAGGCAGACTCTCAACCACTGCACCACCAGGGAGGCCCCTGTCTTCATTTCTTTTCATTCTTTTTTCTTTATTCTGTTCCTCAGCAGTGAATTCCACCATTCTGTCTTTCAGGTTACTTATCCGTTCCTCTGCCTCAGTTATTCTGCTATTGATTCCTTCTAGTGTAGTTTTCATTTCAGTTATTGTATTGTTCATCTCTGTTTGTTTGTTCTTTAATTCTTCTAGGTCTTTGTTAAACATTTCTTGCATCTTCCTGATCTTTGCCTCCATTCTTTTTCCGAGGTCCTGGATCATCTTCACTATCATTATTCTGAATTCTTTTTCTGGAAGCTTGCCCATCTCCACTTCATTTAGCTGTTTTTCTGGGGTTTTATCTTGTTCCTTCACCTGGTACATAGCCCTCTGCCTTTTCATCTTGTCTATCTTTCTGTGTATGTGGTTTTTGTTCCACAGGCTGCAGGATTGTAGTTCTTCTTGCTTCTGCTGTCTGCCCTCTGGTGGATGAGGCTATCTAAGAGTCTTGTGCAAGTTTCCTGATGGGAGGGACTGGTGGTGGGTAGAGCTGACTGTTCCTCTGGTGGGCAGAGCTCAGTAAAACTTTAATCCGTTTGACTGCTGATGGGTGGGGCTGGGTTCCCTCCCTGTTGGTTGTTTGGCCTGAGGCAACCCAACACTGGAGCCTACCTGGGCTCTTTGGTGGGGCTAATGGTGGACTCTGGGAGAGCTCATGCCAAGGAGTATTCCCAGAACTTCTTCTGCCAGTGTCCTTGTCCTCACAGTGAGCCACAGCCAACCCCTGCCTGTGCAGGAGATCCTCCAACACTAGCAGGTAGGTCTGGTTCAGTCTCCCCTGTGGTCACTGCTCTTTCCCCTGGGTCCTGATGCGCACACTACTTTGTGTGTGCCCTCCAAGAGTGGAGTCTCTGTTTCCCCCAGTCCTGTCAAAGTCCTGCAATCAAATCCCACCAACCTTCAAAGACTGATTCTCTAGGAATTCCTCCTCCTGTTGCTGGACCTCCAGGTTGGGAAGCCTGACGTGGAGCCCAGAACCTTCACTCCAGTGCGTGGACTTCTGTGATATAAGTGTCCTCCACCCAGCAGTTATGGGATTTGATTTTACTGTTATTGTGCCCTTCCTACCATCTCATTGTGGCTTCTCCTTTGTCTCTGGATGTGGGGTATCTTTTTACATGAGTTCCAGCGTCTTCCTATTGATAATTGTCCATCAGCTAGTAGTGATTCTGGTGTTCTCACAAGAGGGAGTGAGAGCATGTCTTTCTACTCTGCCATCTTGGTTCCTCTTTCTCCTACCAGACTTCTTGAAATGGAAAAATGGAACACCCTGGTGGGTATTTTCAGAAGGCCCTAGGAAATTTGGTTCTAGGGAAAGGTCATTCAGAAACAAATGAAATCAATTCAAAATGGAAGTCATAATGGTGCTTGCCCTTTAGAATCTGAAGCTCTGGTATAAGACATGGTTAAATAAGAAAAATTTATGATGTAATGAAATATAAGGTAGTTCATTAAGATAAATAATATTGAACTTTGTCAAAATCAAGGTGTCTCTATAAGCAGATATAGTTGTTTGTGTGGTTTTGAGAGCAGTTCCAAAAGAGGAACTCCTACAATTTTAGCAATAATACATTTGGAAAGAAGTGAGCTAACTGATGTGATTCTCTAAAGTGTTGTACCCAGTTTGTATTGTTTTGCTTATATTAAAAATAATAGTGCTACTTTTATCAGACTCCATATTTCTTATTCTAGACTTGATGTCAAACACTTACACAGTTCTGCTATATCACCTCCTAGGTTATCAGCTTAAGCTTGAAGAATTTCATATATATTAACCTCATCCAGCTATCTTATTAATGTGAAAGGAAAAATTTTAATCTTATACTGACATGTGACTCTGTCTCACTATTTTCTCACTTAGTTTTAAAAGTACAGACCTACATAGGGAAACAATTTTCTGTTTACTGGCAAGGAGTCAGAAGAGGTGAGTTTGGATATGGTTCTTCCTCTAGCCAACCACCCTGTGGCCCTAAGTTATGCTGTCATCTCCAGATCATTCCCCCAGTGGAAATTCACATTGAATTTGATCATTTCTATGTTACGTTACAGCACTGACTTTTGTGATATCATAATTCATATTCATTTTCCTAATACACATATCTGTAGGAGATGAAAAATTATAAAACTATCTTGAAACTTAGAGTCAATAGTAAATCTTATACAGTGATCTTCTACAAAGTTTTCCCAGGTAAAGTAAGTTCATGTTCATGGTTAAATTTTCCACAATATGTTTCTTTACCTGTCGGGATTATTACAAGGGATCCAGTTCACTTGAGGGTCTGGGATATCCTCCAAGTATGGGTAGATAGATTCCCTGTTGAAGTTAAAGCCGTAAATACCATCTTCTGGAGTCACAATAATATGTGCACCCTGTTAAAAATGGAGCTGAATCAAAATATTTCTCAAATAAGCAAACAGTCAAAAAGGGGGCCTGCAAGAAGACCTGAGTGGCTGAAGAACAAACATTCAGGGTTTTTTTTCCACCTTATTCTTTTGCTTTCTATATTTTTATAATTTATTCTCTTTGCCCAACCACTTTCATTTTCTAATCCCACAGTAATCATTTCTATGTAACTTTTTCATCCTTTCACGGCTGTTAATGTTTTTCCAGGCTATTCTCAGGCTCAACCACTCACTGTGGTTGTTACCTATAAACCTAACTCTTTCCTGGACAAGCCCTCTCCCTGACCTTTGGCCAATTATTTTGCCTGAGTGTGTCAGGATTGATTTATCACTCTCTCCTCCGCCCAGCCTTTCCTGCCTCGTACCCTGCAAATGTGATTCCTGCTTCTCAGAAGGGAGCTCTGACACAGTTACCTGAAGGGTGCCAGGCCTACAGGTACAACGTGAGCTCACCTGGGCGCCTTCAGTAGGAGGGCCATCCTGGAAGCTGCTGTGTGGCCTTTAAGGAAATAGTTGGACTAAGGTGAAAAAGAACCTCAGAATTCTTAATAACCTTCTAATTAATTAATTAATTAATTTGATTGTGCTGGGTCTTAGTTGCAGCAGGCAGGCTCCTTAGTTGCAGCTCACCGGCTCCTTAGTTGTGGCATTTGAACTCTTAGTTGCGGCATGCATGTGGGATCTAGTTCCCTGACCAGGGATCGAACCCAGGCCCCCTGCATTGGGAGCTTGGAGTCTTAACCACTGCACTACCAAGGAAGTCCCCTTAATAACCTTTTTAAATCTTTGCATGTAGAAGAATGTATGTTGATAGATATATGTCATATGTATATATCCATGACTTTCATCAGACTTTATATATCCCTTGTTTACCTGATCTACAAATAGCTTATTTCAATTATATTCGTCCAAACCACACACTTAAACTTAACCCTTCATTCAACTCAAGGACTTACTATGCATTAACATATGTACTTTTGTCTTGTAATTAGAATGAAGTATGAAGTATATAAGACACACTGTATATAATACACAATGCAATTTACGTTTAATTGTCTTGGTGTTATGAACTAACCTAAAAACCTACAAACTCTTAAGAGCGCAAAAGCACACCAAGGCCACAAACACTCTAAGAATAGCAACTGATCCCTCACCCATCTGTCCTTCACCCTCCATCTGTAGCAGAAAAGAGCAACAAAACTGTTGAATTTATAGCAAGTTCCTCAAAAGTTTGTTGCCACTTAATAACCAGCCATTCTTTTCAAAACGTTGCTCTCACTACAAGGGAAGCATGTAATAGTGTCTTTGCTCTCATAACTAGGAGCAGGGAGGACTCTGTAAAAGAAGGTCTTGGCTACCCTGACACATATGTCATTCAAAAGTGTAATTGACCCTGACAGTGATTCTGTCTCCTAAGACCCCACCCTTTTCTCTACGTAGAAGCCAGCACACTTGAGAAATGGTACCTGCTTTGATGCTGATGCGATTGCTCCTTCCAAAAGATCCAGATTTTGGTTCATTAATAGCAAGGCCTCTTCATGGGACACCGGTATCAGGGTGGCATTAGGCAATATCACTGCATGCTCATAAACAGCTGCAGTAAACGTATCCAGAGAGCTGGCTTTTAAGACACAGAAAAAGAAAATTGCCACATAATCCAGCAACTGAGACATAGTCATGCTGAAGTCCAACGATTGCTGAAAAGCAGAGCAAGCCCTGATATCTACAGGGAGGAAACACAAGAAATCACGTGGTTCCCAGAACTTAGCACTTGAAAAATAAATTACAGGCAGCAGCGATTTGCAGCAGTTGCTGCCGCTGCGCCGCGCCGCGCGGGCCGAGGGCTCCTGCAGCTGCTCGCGCCGAGCCGGAGGCGGAGAAGAACGACGAGGACCGAGACTGACGCTTCTGCTTCCCGGCGCCTGCCACTTACGCGGGGCCCCCCAACCCAGCCTCAGAGCAGCGCGTTAAAAAAAAAAAAAGAAAGAAAGAAAGAAAGAAAAGCAGCCCTTAGCCCCCTCCTCCCCTTTCCTGCTTCTGCGAGAACATCCCCCCCTCCCTCCAGCTCCGCCAGCCAAGGTGCCCCTTCCTTGGAAGCCGAGCGGCTTCGCTCGAATTTCGCCGCCGTCGCCTCTCGCAATATTGCAATATAGGGGGAAAGCAGACCATGGTGAATCCGGGCAGCAGCTCACAGCCGCCCCCGGTGACGGCCGACTCCCTCTCCTGGAAGCGGTGTGCAGGCTGCGGAGGCAAGATTGCGGTCCGCTTTCTGCTCTATGCCATGGACAGCTAGCTACTGGCACAGCCGGTGCCTCAAGTGTTCCTGCTGCCAGGCGCAGCTGGGCGACATCGGCACGTCCTGTTACACCAAGAGCGGCATGATCCTTTGCAGAAATGACTACATTTGGTTATTTGGGAATAGCGGTGCTTGCAGCGCTTGTGGACAGTCTATTCCTGCGAGCGAACTCGTCATGAGGGCCCAAGGCAATGTGTATCATCTGAAGTGTTTTACATGCTCTACCTGCCGGAATCGCCTGGTCCCAGGAGATCGGTTTCACTACATCAATGGCAGTTTATTTTGTGAACATGATAGACCTACAGCTCTCATCAATGGCCATTTGAATTCACTTCAGAGCAATCCACTACTGCCAGACCAGAAGGTCTGCTAAAAGGTCAGAGTAATGCAGAATGCGTGCCTTCATCTCAGATCTTGTTCATCACAGGTGGATCCCATGTGTCTTCAGTAGACAAGTCACCTTTGTAGCTAGCACCAGTGCCAGCTCCATGCCATTGCACCTTCTTTAGTCTTGATTGCCCTTCTTGCATTTATTGGTGTATTAAAATGACTGAATATGAACATTAAGGACTCCATGAACCTGGGCTAATGGGAGACTGTAGAGAAAATGAAAAATGATCCACCGGAGGACATCTTTGGGGGGGAGGGAGCTTGGGAGGAGGGAAATGACTAATGAAGCTAATTAAAAGAAGCATTCAAATCTGCTTTCTACCCTCATTAACAATTAGCAGGGCACTGGCCAGAGTTTGTACCCTGTGTTTTTACCTTAACAACATTCTATTTGCTCTTTGTATATTTAAGTGTTGTAAGGAAGTGTGTTTCAATCAAAACTGAACATGAGATAAAGGAAAGAGATGTGGCTTTTGTGATATTCTATCACAAACACTTTTATTGTATCTCTGTAAAATACAATGTATGTATGCATGTAAGTGTTTTCATCTTAATGTTGCTACTCCCATGGCAAAGGAAAAAAAAAAAGAATGAAAAAAAGAAAAAAATTGGAAAAAAAGTCAGGCTCATAGAAGGTACTGTGTAGAAATTCCCCCCTACTTCTAATTTGCTGAATGAAGAAAAAAATCTTTTATTTGTGATATTTTCAGAGACATTTGCTCTAGTATGGTGTATTTAAATAATAAAAACTTAAAAGAAAATAAATAAATAAATAAATAAATAAATAAATAAATTACAAAAGCTAAGTTTAAGAAAGCCTTGTGGTTTTACATCATAGATGTAGATGTAATCAGATTTTATGTAACAAATGACCATCTTTTTGCAAGAGTTTTTGAGGATCAAATAAGAAAATGCATATGTGTTTTCCTTCGCTAGGGTTGTCATAACAAAGTACCACACACTGGGTGGCTTAAACAACAGAAATGTATTCTCTGTCATTTCTGGAGTCTAGAAGTTTCAAAGGCAGGGGGTCAGCAGAATTGGTTCCTCCTGAGGGCTGTGAGGGAAAGATCTGTTCACGCCTCTTTCCCGGTGTTTTGCTGTCTTCTCTCTGTGTGTCTTCACCTGGTATTCTCCCTGTGTGCATACCTGAGTCCCAATTTCCTCTCTTTACAAGGACACGTGTTAATGGATTTAGTGCCCACCCTACTCCAGTAAGACGTCATCTTAATGAATTACATCTGATATGATATTATTTCCAAATAAGGTCACTTTCTGGGGTACAGGGGCTTAAGACTTAAACACGTGGATTTTTGGAATTCATACATTTGAGAACTTTAGCACCTAGTAGTCTATGTAAATAATTTGAAAAATAACTTTTCAATTTTGAAATTATTATTAATATCATCATGTGAATATTTGAGCTTCATACTTTGTTCACTTTAGTTTGCACAAAATGGCAAAGAGTCAGAACAAAGGGGAATATAAAAGGGCTATTCATTGTCCATTCTTATGTAACAGATCACCCTCCAAAAGTAGTGGCTTCTAACAGCAAGCATGTATGATCTCACATTTTCTGTAGGTCAGGAATCATGGGACAGCTTGGCTGGGTTCCTCTGGCCCAGGGTCTCTTTCACAAGTCTGCAAAGGCTGCAGTTACCTCAAAACTTGATTGGGAAAGGTTCACTTCTCAGCTCCAGGCTCACACAGCTGATGGCAGGCGTTGGGTCCTCACTGGTTATGGCCCAATAAGTTCTTTGCCACATAGACCTCAGGCCACACTAAAAGAACACTCACATTATGGCATGTAGGTTCCCTCAAAGCCAGAGAGCAAGAGACCCCACCACCCAAGACAGAAGTCACAGTCTTTAGTATTGTCATCTGGGAAGTGATAGCCCATCATTTTTGTTGTATTGTATTCATTAAAAGCAAGTCAGCACACTTGTTGGGAGGGGACTGCACAAGGGCATGAATGAGGCAGGGATCATTGGGGACCATCTTAGAGGCTGCATACCATACGAGTCATAGAGAGGGGAATATAAAGAATGAGAAGGAGAATAAGAGGGAGATAGAGGGAGAGAGAAGAGAGGAAAATAATAGAAAATAGAAAAAGAGCTTATAGATTTTGGTATGGAATAAGTAGGCAAATTTTTTTTTTTTTTTTTTTTTTTGCGCAGTACATGGGCCTCTTACTGTTGTGGCCTCTCCCGTTGTGGAGCACAGGCTCCGGACATGCAGGCTCAGCGGCCATGGCTCACGGGCCCAGCTGTTCCGCGGCATGTGGGATCTTCCCGGACTGGGGCATGAACCCGTGTCCCCTGCATTGGCAGGCGGACTCTCAACCACTGCGCCACCAGGGAAGCCCTAGAATACTGTGTTTTATATTTGAATCAGAGAGCTTCTTGTTTTGAATAACAGGTTCTAAATTGTTGGAACTGAGGACAAGAATAGCGTATAATTGTTATATGTGATAACACTGTTTTCCAAACACGTGATAAGAACGTAGTGAATTCTCTTAATTATTTATTAATACTATGAAAGATAGATATTGCCATCAGAATAGTAGGTCATGTCTGGGATTTTACAAATGAAATTTGGATAAAATAGTAAGTGCAGTTTATTCTGCCGATTTTCTATATGGTAGGTGCTGTGTAGTGTGGAAAAAAACCTTGGATTCAAACACCAGTTCTCACATCTACCAGCTATATAGGCTTAGATGAGTCATTACACTTTAATAAGCTTCATTTCCTTCTTCTGGTTCAAAAAACAGGTTAGCCGTCTTCCTAAGAATAGTTTTTAGAATTAGAAATCATGATCGTAAAGCACCTAGCACAGTGCTTGGCAGTGCTGAATAGATGGTAAGAATTATTTTTGTAATGTTTATACTGAGTATTTCTGTTACTAAGAGTAGGATCTTATGAATATACTTTGATTATACTATCTTGGCTTTTGCAAGCGGTTTTCTTGTTATTTTTCTTGAATGGTATGATCCCAGGCTGAATGTTATTTCTATCACCTTGATTTCTAAAACAATTTCTCTTATAAATCTTTTGTTTTTTTAATTAAAAATTTTTTTATTGAAGTATAGTTGATGTACAGTATTGTGTTAGTTTCAGGTGTACAGCAAAGTGATTCATTTATACATATATTCTTATAAATCTTAAATTACCTGACTGGACTGGACAAAAAGCACTAATCAGAGACCCTGAAATAATAATTTAGCTCCTCCATCCTTCTCCCATGTCTTCCAAAATTATTTTTAGAATTATTAAAATATTTTTTAGTGAAAAACATATCACAGACAAAAAAAAATTTAGTACCTGTATTGTAAAGCAATTTCTTTAGTGCATATACTGCTTAATTTAAATTCCAAAGGTGACATCTCTAAAAATAAAGCATTTTTCAATTACAAAAATATATATATATATATTTAATGGCTAGAACGCTGTGTTAATTTCCTATTGACATTAATCTGATTGATAAAGTTGTTTACATTGTAAGAATGTATGTTTGCCATAAGACTTAATAAAACTTTTATTTTTTTTATAGCCTCAAATCATTATTATGTAGCTTGAACTGTCTCTCATGAAAAAAATTTTTTTTTTTTTTGCCTACCAGTGAATTATACTCTGCTGCCTCAGAAACACTAGTTGAAACCAGAAAAGTGGCTTCACTCTCCAAAGAAAGAATCTCAATGAGGAAGACACAGCTGTGAGGGCTGAGTCTAGCAAGGTCCTCATTTATAAGTCATAGTAAATAAAATGAGAATTAGGGGGAGAAGTGTGAGAGACCAAAAAAAGGGGTCAAAGAAATAAAAGACGTGTGATATTAAAAGATAAGGGGCATGGGCTTCCCTGGTGGCGCAGTGGTTAAGAGTCTGCCTGCTGATGCAGGGGTCATGGGTTTGTGCCCCGGTCCGGGAAGGTCCCACATGCCGCGGGGTGGCTGGGCCCGTGAGCCATGGCCGCTGAGCCTGCGCGTCCGGAGGCTGTGCTCCGCAAGGGGAGAGGCCACAACAGTGAGATGCCCGCGTACCACAAAAATAATAATAATAATAAAATAATAATAATAATAATAATAATAATAATAATAATAATAAATAAAAGATAAGCGGCAAAACGACTTTCAGAGGACACTGGGTTGTTTAGTCCCAGTGACTAAGAGCTGAGAACACCCCAGTACTAGAGAAGGGCGAAGGTCAGCTTTTATAAGATGGGTGGGGTGAGGGGTGGTGAGGAAGCTAGAGCCACCAGGTACTAATGCAAGCTCCAGACAACTGTCTAGAAGGGAGAGAGAAGCCTAGAAAGAACCAACATGAGGACATTGTGGGGAAGAAGGTCACATCCTGCACAAGTGGAGGAGTCTAGGGCATAGGTAGCATCCTATCATCGAGTGTTGTAGCCCCTGGAGAGAGATTCCAGGTAAAATGGGAACAGAGAGACAAAGGGCATTTTCTGCTGCCCAGAATGTCTCTAGCTTCCTGGAACTGGATTGAATTAAACCGAGTAGAAATGAACACCTGGGAAAAGATTAGGAAAGCAGTTGTCATATCTTTTAAGGGAAGGGAAAGGTGTCCCCAAACTCAGAGTCATCCTCAACCTCTCCCACACATCCTAGAGAGCCCTCCTGCTCTCATGTGTGTCTCTTTCCAGAGTTA
The DNA here is from genome assembly GCF_964341445.2 of Mesoplodon mirus. Taxonomy (NCBI): domain Eukaryota; kingdom Metazoa; phylum Chordata; class Mammalia; order Artiodactyla; family Ziphiidae; genus Mesoplodon; species Mesoplodon mirus. Next base: position 30,420,806 of record NC_138986.1, on the reverse strand, counting down.
ATAAATGACAAACCAGGGAAAGGACTCAGGGCGCCAGGGTCAAGGGACCAAAGGTAACTGGGAGAAAGTTAACAAGGTAGCCTTTTCTGAGGAAGCTCCTGTCTGGCACAGGCTGCAACAAATCCATGAGTATGAGGGGCTTTAACCAGGATTGGGTAAATTTTAGGAAAGAATAATTTCAGAAGGAAACAGCATGTGGTCTGAAGGAGATCATTTATTCATTTATCTCTCTTTTTTTTTTTTTTTTTTTTTTTTGCGGTACGCGGGCCTCTCACTGTTGTGGCTTCTCCTGTTGCGGAGCACAGGCTCCGGACATGCAGGCTTACTGGCCATGGCTCACGGGCCCAGCCGCTCCGCAGCATGTGGGACCTTCCCGGACCGGGGCACGAACCCGTGTCCCCTGCATCGGCAGGCAGACTCTCAACCACTGTGCCACCAGGGAAGCCCCATTTATCTCTTTTTAAATTTCCCTTCACACGTATCTAATTTCCATACAAATATTCCATAAAGGTAGAATAAAGAGATAATTGAACAATTTTAATTTGTTATAAAAGTCATTCATAATTACTTCAAAAGATACCCTTGTTTTTTAACTTCCTATATCCTAAAGACTAGGACCAAATACTCTCCGCATTTTAAACACTTACCCTGTGCATTTACAAATGAGAGACACAATATTTGCATACCTTAGAGAAGTTACCACAAAAGAACTCTTCTAGGCTCCCCTCCCATAAATACATGTTGCACTATACATAGACATACTGACACATACTTAAGTGCACCCACACAGAAGATGCATGCAGCTCTCGGAAATGAATATGTAAAATGTGCACACACATCTTTTTAAATGCTTTTTAAATCTTCTTAAGTTTGTTGTTTCAGCAAAGTGATGACATCTCTTCTAAACAGACACTAAAGACTCTCTCTTTTCCCTCTCTCTTTGCCAGGCTAATCCTGAAAGGATGGCGGTGAAGGGGATCATGGTAGTTGCCCAGTTCCCTGCCCTAAGCGTGGAGGGTCCCTCTCAAACACTCTTCCATACAGGGACAGAACCAAGAAAGGCAAAGGGGCTCCGCCTCGGCTCTGCAGACGTCCATCTCCTGAAACCCGATCAAAGAAAGCAAAGGATTAACTTCAATGTAGAGTTGGTTCCAGCCCAGAAGCCTTCTCTGACAACATCACTCTAAAAGCAACATGAAATAGTCAAAAGCGCACAAAATTTGGAGTCAGTGGACCCCTGTTTCAGCTCTACATGTCTAATAGTATCAGAGGGACTTTGGATGAACGTGTAGCAAATAAATCTATTGCCCTGAGGATTAAGTAAGATAATGTATAAAAACGAGTTGTTGTTTTTTTAATTCATGAAACACTATACAAAGTATCAATTATTACTATCATTATTATAACTATGCAGAATAATGCACCCATGAAATAAGTTATAGATGCATTATTAAATGTATTCAACTTGGACCTTCTCCACTATGCAAAAAAAGAAAACATTAGTTGCTGGCTATCATTGACAATCAATATTTTTATTTTAATTCTTCCATAATCTCCTTGTTCCTTTGGATCTCAAAATCACATTTATGTAGAAAAATAAACCCCAAATTCTCCACCACAGCCTAAGGACAGTCTAGAACCACAACTTGTCTTCCATATCATAGTTTCTTTGTATAAGTTGCTTGAATAAGGTGAACGACAATGTTGCCATGTTGTCTCATTATTTCAACGATTTTCATTATGCCAGTCTACTGCATCTGTTCAAAGGAATTTATCCTCCTGAAAATCTCCTACCTCATAATGTCTTTCAGGGGCAAGCTGACCCTCACTAAGAATGATCTGTGGGAAAACATAACTCGTTCCAAATGTGCCACTGAGGGAGAATTCTTCAAACTTGGTAAAAGCTGACCCCACAGGCTCTCCACAAGTTCTGAGGTCAGTGGTTTGACACTTCAGTAATGTGCAAACCTGTGTAGAAAAAGAAAAGTGATTGGAAATCTTGGAAATATTTTCTCAGCTAAAAATCCAGTTTCAAAGAATAGAAGAATATTTGTCAGGTTGCCTCTTAAGTGTTTTTTTTTTCAATTGCAGCTCATAATCTATTAATAAATCCTAAAATTAATTTAGTGAGTCAAGATTAGCCCTTTTTTCAATGAAGCAAAATGGAGTAGACTAGAATTTCAAAATTAGAGTATGTTGGTTATAATTATAGCTATTTCTAATTCTGATTTGAATTATTTTATAAAATGTTTGTTTCAATTAAGTACCTCTTTTAACTCAGTCATACATCTTGACTGCGCTTGTTTATGATGTGAAATGGACTTCTTGCTCTGGACTCTAGTTGAAGACAGCTTGCAAAACACAGCTCTAAAGTAACCTGACAGAAAAAGAGAGTATATGGGGGTTGTAGCTTTTTAAACTTGAACCCAGCTTGCTGAGAACTAATCAATCTGCTTCATGTTTTTACCTTGCAGTTCTAATTCTGTTCTCACTAAGACTGAACAAATAATGTGCTCTAGGGAGAAAAGTTCAGAGACAAATGTAACACCATTCCAATTAACTGAGTCCAGCACAATTCTTAAAGAAATGCAATGATGACCTAGAAGACAAATCAGTAAAAGAGCCATTCTAACATATTGGAGTGTTTCTACCTGTAAGTAATACTGTCCTTCTACCATGTGCAGTCTGTCAAAGGCACCTAGTGCATATACCTCATTGGTTCGTTTCTTGGACATCTTGTAAGTTAAGTGACAACACAGGTCTTTCTGACAAACTGTGTAATTTCCTGTGTTTCTCTTAAGCTTGGTGAAGGTGAACGCATCAAAATAAGTCATCCCTGGAAAATTCAACCGTTCACATGAGAATGGCTTGACACCTCTGGCATAAGCACTCCAGTGAACAGCTGCAGAGTAACTGGGTTCTCTTCAAGGCCGGGACTTCAATTCTGAGAGCATCAGCTGGCCATTCTCTGTTTCCATGTCATAGTAATACACCTTGACAACATCTGGTGAGTAGATTCTACTGCCTACGGGTGACATAAAGAAACACAAATATTGGTTTCAAATTTTGCATGGTGACAACCTAATAGAATCACTTCCATAAGAACTTAAATATAAAGTTATGAAAGTGTAAGCATTTTCAAGATAAGGAGGGAGAGAGCTTTACATTGACCTAAATTCCAATTTGACTCTGAGTCCTCCGTATGGGACTGCTTACACTGAAACTATATGACTTAGATAGCTTTTTTTTTTTTAAACTTAAACTCCCCTTTCTTTAGCCAACTTAACAGTAAACCAGAAAATTTCTCAAACATGAAGAACAATTTTAGCTCTCCACTGACCTATCTAATTTATTTGTGTTTGAGATTCTTCACCTGGATCAATGAACAACAAAGCAGTCAAGAGGGGAGGCTGCTTTACCTTGAAAGTGGATACTATAAAGGATAAACTCTAAAAACCTGATTAAGTCTAAAGTCATTTTATCACCTCAACAGCAAGATTTATTTCAATATTACTCATGGATGTTAGCTGCAGCGTTCTTTAGCTCTGGCTTTGCTTTTTTTTTTAATGTAACTTGAATTCTCTCTAACTCCAATTTCCCCTCACGTGAAATTGAGAATATAATGTTTGCCTCCTTCTTTACTCCCAGGAATAATGTTCCTTAAATAATGTTGGTATAGAAGCCCATGCTCTTATTAATTTTGTGACATTGAAGTTAACAGAAGAATCTTTAAAGAAAAGCGTGGATTGAAAATGAATGAAGGCTTCCCAAGACTGTGGCTGCCTGTTGGGGCAGAACCAGAGTGAGGTACCTGTCATGTGCATTGCTCGTGTTGTGGGTATTGGCAGCAAGCAGGTTGACTCCCAGGGCTCGGGCTCATTCCAAGTGGAAGGGGACCGCCGAGAGGAGGGGCAGTGTGTTGTACCAGGCCGTGGGGTAGAGAATGCTGTCAACCTGAAACTCTTCCACCACCATCACAGCTGGGTCATGAGAAAAAATGTCAAAGCAAGTGAAAATGCCAAACTTCCCAAAGGGAGAGTCAAAAGTCACAAGTTCTGAATCCTTGGGGAAATCAAATTGAATTTCAGGTGCAAAAAGATTGTACTGTTAAGCGAAATGCAAAGAAGGGGAATATTAGTAAGAAAACTGTCAAATAGAAGTGATCAATATCTTCAAAATATTTTCTCGCGCGCATGTTGGTGTGCATATTTAAAACTGTTACACATAAATTAGTGTATATTATACCCACTATACCACCGTCTGTGAGTTTTCTCACTGTGACATTCATCAGAACACTTCATTTTCCCACAACTTATGAATCAACCAATGAGTTCATATCTACAAATGATATTTATTTATTTTTAATTAATTAATTTATTTATGGCCACGTTGGGTCTTTGTTGCTGTGCACGGGCTTTCTCTACTTGCGGCGAGCGGGGGCTACTCTCTGTTGCGGTGCGCGGGCTTCTCATTGAGGTGGCTTCTCTTGGTGCAGAGCACGGGCTCTAGGCGTGCGGACTTCAGTAGTTGTGGCACGTGGGCTCAGTAGTTGTGGCTTGTGGGCTCAGTAGTTGTGGCTTGCGGGCTCTAGAGCACAGGCTCAGTAGTTGTGGTGCATGGGCTTAGCTGCTCCGCAGCATGTGGGATCTTCCCGGACCAGGGATTGAACACATGTCCCCTACATTGGCAGGCGGATTCTTAACCACTGTGGCACCAGGGAAGCCCCTACAAATGATATTTAAAAGGTGAATATTTGTCTTAAAATCACTTGAAATTTTGAACCTCACAAATTTCTGATGGTTTTCCACTCTATTCTTTAAATACCAACAGCACTGTCTGTGTGAAGTCTAACACGGTAATAAAATAAACTTTGTCATGTCTCCCCATGGTACTGCTAGGTTTATATAAGTGAGGTGACGTAGATTGGAACTTAATTTAGACAATGTAATAGCTAATAGCTTGTTAATTAGTAAGCCATTAGAATTTTTTTTCCAGCCTGATTATTGCTCCCAAACTCTAACTACCCTGGGCTCAGGAGAACAGCCTTATGTTCTGCTCACATTTCTATTTGGCCTGATGTGAGCATATGTGCTCAGGCAACACCCCACCCCCACCCGAACAGTGAGCATCCTAAGCTCCTCGGCCCACAGCTCAGGGGGTAGCCCATCCTTCATCCCCAGGTGATCGACTTGAGGGTGGCATGTGGTTGATTTGGAGTCAAGGAAGGCTAAGGTTTTTGCAGGGTTTCTAGGAAAGAGAAATGCAGTCTTCCTCTGGATTTTGTTGCTGTTAGGATATGTGCTTTGTGATGAGCAGCCGTGTGGCTTCTGAAAGGACAGTCATCCTGGGAAAAAGTTGTAACAAAGGAATAAGAGAGCTAGAGGGACGGCTGACATCTTCTGGGCCTCTTAGGGACAGACTGCATCGGAAACTAGACCTACCCTTTCTATGATATATATTTTCTCAGGTGCCTAAGCAAGGAAATTCTGTGTTGTTGTTTTCTTTTTAAGTCAATTTCAGTTGGGGGGTTTTGCTATCATTGCAATCAAAAAAGTCCTAATGAAATGAATGACTATAGCTTAATACCAAATATTAACAAATTGGTCAAAAAACTAACTCTAGTACTAAATCTTGTGATGAAACTGAGCATTTCTCCTTTCTCAGTGAATATTAAAATCCTCGTGCAGCTATTAGCACATCTGCTTTAATAGTCTGGTAGATTTGGGCTTCCCTGGTGGTGCAGTGGTTGAGAATCTGCCTGCTAATGCAGGGGACATGGGTTCGAGCCCTGGTCTGAGAAGATTCTCACATGCCGCAGAGCAACTAGGCCTGTGCGCCACAGCTACTGAGCCTGCGCATCTGGAGCCCGTGCTCCGCAACAAGAGAGGCCGCGATAGTGAAGAGGCCCGCGCACCGTGATGAAGAGTGGCCCCCGCTCACCACAACTGGAGAAAGCCCTCGCACAGAAACGAAGACCCAACACAGCCAAAAATAAAATATATAAAAATAAATAAATAAATAGTCTGGTAGATTCTATTTTATGACTAATTCAAATTCAGAACGCTTATACGAAATCAAAGTAAGTTAAATCCCTTTTTCAACTAAATGTAATAATTCAGAAACGCATTCACAACAGCTCCCTCACCAGCATTCACAGACAAGTATACCTAGATATCACAAACAAAAGAAGTAAATTGAGCTTAGCTAAGGCACAAGTAATTCTCACCTTGTGGTAGCGGGCCACCAGCCTACCCTCAGAATCAAATACCACATCAATGTTGTATTGGTAACGACCATCAGGGGGACACTGAGGGGCACTGGCATTGCATGGCTTCTTGTCCCCAATATTTGCCACAATGTAGATAGAGTTGTCCTTGGCCAGACAGCTGAGCCTTTCTTGCACTGGGCTGCGGCCAAACCTAATTCAATAGATACTGCCTTAAACTCACTGTGTGTTAGTGATTTTGGAACTTCCAAAGTCATACTTTATTTGCCCGTTACCTATAACACACAACAGCTCTAGGTTAAGAATCAACAGTAAAGATTTAAGAACTCACATGTAATACAATCTTCTTCTTTATGAAAACTAACCTATTTTTTAATTGACAGATTCAAGATGGCAGTGCAAGACTGAAGCATAGAGCAAATTGAGGGGGAAGAGGAGGAAGAAGAGAAGCAACACATTTTCTTATGATGTTCTCCTAGGAACACAAATGAAGGGCTTGAAATTTAACACTTTTCTAATGGGGATGACCTTTTTCCATAATCCAAGCCACAGTCCTACTAGGAGGCAGTATAGAGTTGGGCCCAGGCAGATCATCTTCTACAGAGAACAAATGCAGCATTAGGTACCAGAAATATTTTTAAAAAGGAAAGAAAAGAAAAGGAAAAAAGAATTTCACTATGCAGTCTCAGTGTCCCCATTTGCCAATGCAACACAATAGCTTCCCTTCTATCTTAGAGGGCCCTTGAGTGAAACCCTGGGATAAATACAGACTATGAAATTGCTTTTCAGAGTAATGCCCAAACCACCCACCTTGGGGATATTTACCCTAGAAATAAGAAGGGATTGAGGTGAGGAAATAGGTGGGATTATAGCTGGCTTCAAATAATTGAAAGACTCTAATTTGAAGAAGATGAGTCACATATCTTAATATACGATAGGAGCAGTATGAACCCCAAAGGAAGTTATAGATAGATGATTTCAGTGGAAAATAAGATTAAAATTCCTAGCAACCAGAACACGCTAAGAAGTGGATTCACTAGTCACTGGAAATTTCAAGTATAAGATGGTGCTTCCAGGCACTCAAAAGTCCATTCTGTTAGCGTGGCTCAGTGGAAATGGCTGTGTTTGAATTCCAACCAGGCTAATTACCAATTGTGAAACCTTAAGCTCCCTTCTTTTCTTTTCTTTTTTTTTTTTTTTTTTTGCAGTACGCGGGCCTCTCACTGTTGTGGCCTCCCCCATTGCGGAGCACATGCTCCGGACGCGCAGGCTCAGTGGCCATGGCTCACGGGCCCAGCCGCTCTGCAGCATGTGGGATCTTCCCAGACCGGGGCATGAACCCGTGTCCCCTGCATCGGCAGGCAGACTCTCAACCACTGTGCCACCAGGTTAGCCCTCCCTTCTTTTCTTCATATTTAAAATGGGAATAGGGACTTCCCTGGTGGCGCAGTGGTTGAGAGTCCGCCTGCCGATGCAGGGCACACAGGTTCGAGCCCTGATCCAGGAAGATCCCACATGCCGCAGAACAACTAAGCCCGTGCGCCACAACTACTGAGCCTGCACTCCAGAGCCTGTGTGCCACAACTACTGAGCCTGCGTGCTACAACTACTGAAGCCCATGCACCTAGAGCCCATGCTCTGCAACAAGAGAAGCCACTGCAGTGAGAAGCCCACGCACTGCAACAAAGAGTAGGCCCCACTTGCTGCAACTAGAGGAAGCCCATGCACAGCAATGAAGACCCAACACATCCAAAAATAAATAAATAAAAAGAAAGAAACAAACAAAAAATAATAAAATAAAGTGGGAATAGTTATACCTGCTACATAAATTGAATGAGATAATGTGCATAGTGTACCAGGTACAGATTCTGGAACCAAGCAGGTGCTCAATAAATAAATAATGGCCATTATGGATTTTGTAGCTAGAAGAAGACAGCCCAGAACACTGATGACCTGATTGCTTGTAGAGACCATTCAGCCTCTCCATGGTTTCCCAGTCCCTTTGCAATTGATGTTGAACTAGTCTTTGAATAGCAGGAAGAGACTGTGACCATTTCTTTTATTTTGCCTTCAGGAAAAACAGGGTAATATTGTGAACATTCATATTCATTAAGGCCTTAATAAAACTATTATATATTTTATTTTGGTTTTCTTTCTCTTTTTTGGGGGGGCTAAATAATTAGGGTACTTTAATGGTTCCTATTAGTTCCTCATGGGGAGAGCCCAAGGAAGAATGACATGTGTCAGTATTCTAAATGATAGTACTTAAATACACAAGGATGACTATGTGGACTTTTATTACCCCTTTTATTTTATTTTATTTATTTTTATTTTTATTTTTTTGCAGTATGTGGGCCTCTCACTGTTGTGGCCTCTCCCGTTGCGGAGCACAGGCTCCGGACGCACAGGCTCAAAGGCCATGGCTCACGGGCCCAAACCGCTCTACGGCATGTGGGATCTTCCCAGACCGGGGCACAAACCTGTGTCCCCTGCATCGGCAGGCGGACTCTCAACCACTGCGCCACCAGGGAAGCCCTATTACCCCTTTTAGGGGTAAATGATACTAGGGAAGAAACGGGGGCTCTCTTTACCAATATTAGCATTATATTAAATACTGGATTTTTCTTTTCTACAACACAGAGTTGAAAGCTTGCCATTTGAGTAAGTGTCTGCATGACTCAGTAGTATTAAAGTTTCATCAGTCACCTACCTTCCCTACTTACAATAATTCATCAGAGACTAATTATCAGGCTTCAGGACACCTTCCCCCTAAGAAAGTCAGTTTTATCAGCCAAGGCAAATAGAGTGTATTTCAGTATAAGCCTCTTGAATTACTGCAAATAATGAGTCCTTCCTGCTCTGGGAAAATCCCCATAATCAAGTAGAAACTGAGTCATAATTACGTGATTGCTATAAACACAGACTGTGCAACGTTCAGAGAAAATTTTTCCAAAGGTGAAAATTCCAGGGTGAGACCTGACTCACATAATAGAGCTCTTATATTGCAACATTGGACTTGACTTTCCAACTGATTTCAAGTGGTCAAAATTATATAAGAAGTTTCTTTTTTGTGTGTGCTAGATAATAATTCTGAACAGAGGCATGTAAATTTAAAATTAGCAAATTAAATTACTTTTTAATGCATTGATTTTGCCATTTAAAGGGATTACACATGAACTATTTTAAAAAGTAAATACACCTAAAATAATTTATTTTCAAAAATCTTTCTTATATTTTATACAGATTTTCTTTAAGAAACTTATGCCTAAACTACAGCTATAAACAATTATTAAATTTCTTGAAGGACAAGAGAGCAAAAGTTCAGATCCAGCTCCTTCTGTTAAAAAAAAGTCATAGTGAGAGCTAACACCGAAGAGGGCACCATAATGTATAGATTCTATGTATTACTTCACTTTGCTCTCATTTTGGGGGTGTTTTATTTTTTTGGCCACGCTGCTCGACTTGTGGGATCTTAGTTCCCCAACCAGGGATTGAACCCAGACCCTTAGCAGTGAAAGCATGGAGTCCTAACCACTGGACGAGCAAGGAATTCCCTATACTGCGTGTCTACTCTGTAAAGTGAAGTAGGAGAGGAAATTTTATTATCCCTGGTTTACAGATAAAGAAACCGAGATGTCAGTAGTTTAGGTTGTCTGTCCCACGGCACTCAGTCAGGAGGTGGTAGAATGTGGTCTCAGAAAAAGCACCTCCTTTTTCAAGTCCTATGCAATTTCCACTCTTCTTCATTTAGCACAGGAGGTTCTGTTCTGTTTGGTAACATAACAGCACGCTCATACACTGCAGCGATAAAAGTGTCAGGTGCACCAACACTCAGGACAAAGAGGGCTAAAACGGCACCACATTTTGGAAAATATGATATAATCATAGCTAAAACTTAGTGCGCTTTGATAAACTCAGATTCTTGTATTTTGTATCACTGGAAAAACTTTTATGTTAAAGACCTTCCTGTCTGCTACCACCTATCTGTACTTTCTCATGAATAGGTTACACAGCACAGGGTTGAGAAAGAACATTGTGAAAGAAGTACATAATCAGATTGACTCAAGTGTGCGATGCTGTTGTTGGCATCGTTCAGAGGTTGACCCAACTCTAAAAGTGAAGTTAATGAGCCAACCAGATTAGTCCACCCCATTCCAAAACACACTGGCTGTTAAACTCTTTTCTTTTAATAAAATATATTTTCCTGGTAGTTCAATATCTCCATTCATAGGGCCAATATGGAATCACTGTAGTAAGAGCTATCATAGCAACAATTTGTGAAAATTTACATATTTAGCTGTAAGAGACAGAACAGAGTGTTAGGCAAGCCCTGGTTTTAACAGAGCTCACAAAATGGCTCACAAAATATACATGCAAATGACTGAACTCAATGTTCATGACCAGTGACCATAAATGTCTGCATTCATAAGAGGCTATCAGCAGAAAACACAGGAAAGACTGCCTAATAATCTGAGATATTAGAACTTTACCTGAACACTGTGCAAAACATAGATAGATGATAACGTGGTCAATGCTGGCAAGTGTCCAACAGGTTAAAACTCCGGACCTCTGGGGAACCCAGCTAATGCTGTGGAGTTTATGTGCAGAAAACATAAACTCCAGGGAGCTAGGCTTTGGGGTCACACAATTTCTTCTTCTTTATAGAATGTGCTCATTTTTCAAGTGAACCCCTTTTCCCTAAATACTTATACTAGCACATCGCTCAAAATCTAATTTTCAACAGGTTGTTTCCTTATGCCTCATCTGATGTAGGGAAACTGGTAGGTTTGGGATATTTGTGTCTTTTGTTTCTTTGATTGCTTCAGGAAAACCAGGAAATTGTGGGTGAAGAAATTGCCTCAAAAATGAGGTAGTGGCAGCTGTGTCAAATGCTGCCAGCATGTCAACTAACTTCGTTTTAAGCCCTTTAGTTTTAAGCCCTTAATTTTAAGCCCTTTAATTCTAATAACTTTTTTTCATTATCTGAATATGCCTTTATCCTCCCAGACCCCCTGGTGGGTTTCCATGTGTCCTTATGAAATAATATCCATCAGACACAAATTCTTTTCAGAAAAAAATATTCGTGGACAAGATGAGACCTGTGTAAGACAAATAAATTGCTTTATAATGAGAAGGAACTTATTTTCATAGGTCAAGTTGAAATTCTACCTGTTGCTTCAGTTGACCTGACTTTCTGAATAGAAGCAAAAAGAAACAAGGGAATTCCCCTTTGCTCTCCCTAATATCAGGAAGTATACCAACTTTTTATTATGTTGAAATCAATAGAAACTTGCATTAAATATTTCGTTACCAAGTATCATTAGTAATGTCTTTGCCTCATTTGTACATAAGGAATAAGGATTGTGGATGCAAATTATTTAAACGAGGTTTGAACGTAAACATTCAAGTACATAATTTGAATGACAGTTCAAAATTATTGTGGGATTAGGAAGTTTAGAGTCTAAAGTTTTGTATTAAAATAAATATAATTCTGCCTTTAAATATGTAAGGTACAAATTTTAAATGAGAGAAGGGCCCGTAGAATAAAATCTCTAAGTTTGTTGACTCTCCCCAGGTCGTTAGTTCCAATATCCATTATAAAACCTGCTTTCTATTTTTATCATCAGGGTCCTGACTCTGTGGCCAAGAGTTACTCTTACAGGCCCTCCATCAGCCCTTCTGATCTCACTCCTCCCAACCTAATCTTCAATCAATACTGCAAACTATTGAGTTCCCTTAACCCTTGCTCTCATTAAGTGAAATGCTTCCCATGTGTATGTCGAATCAAGGAAGACAATCAGAGCCTTCTCCCACTCAGTCCCATTTTATCTTTCCTGTTCTTAGCTAAGACCACCTTTCTTATTATATTTTAATACACTTACTACCGCTCTGATCCTGGGTTGATTCCTCGTTAAATCCTGACCTTCCAACTCAAGTTTCTCACCTCTCACCTCTGTTGCTGTTCACTTCTCTGAACTCTGAATGCACTTATGGTCAGTAGCCACATTATTAATTACTTTTCATTCTGTATTCTACCGTCATCTTGCCCCCATAGCAGATCCTTTTCTACTTCATACCTTTAACTACCCTCTATGAACTGAAAACTACTGTCGCTATCTTTAGCTCAAACTTCTCTCCTGAACTCCAGGATTGTTTATCCAACTAAATAGACTTCCACGAGCTCCTTACAAAGCATCAATCCACTTGCCAGCATCCATGCCTATCAAGTCCACCTCCCCTCCTCTCACTATCAATGACTGCTCATGCCCCTCTCTACATCCTTTCCCTATCTTTGTCCACCGGATCCCAAAGACATTGCTTTAGAAATTCTCTCTCTTCCTCCTTATCATCAATTTTTCTTTGTCTTTTGGGTTAATTCCATCAGCATACAAATATCCTGTTGTATTTCTTACCTTAAATAAAAACAAAACAAAGCCATCTCTTGATCTGACAACCCCTTCCAGTTCCTGTCTCATTTCTCTGTTCTATTGTACAAAAGAACTCTTCTACATGGTTGTGTATACTCTCTGTCTTAATTCCTTCCTTCCCATCAGGATTTTGTCCCCATGACTTCACCGCCTTGTCAAGGTCACCACTGATCTCTGCGTTACTAAGTTAGTTGACATGCTGGCAGCATTTGACACAGCTGCCACTACCTCATTTTTGAGGCACTTTCTTCACCCACAATATCCTGGTTTTCCTCATTCTTTCTTCTTGGTTTTTGTACTTATTTACTTCAGAGTTTTTTTGTGGGCTTTTTTCTTCCTGCTTCCTTCTCATCATCCCTAACCTCTCAACGATGTTTGCCTTGGAGTCCAATTCTTAGAAATCTTCTGTTCCTATCTACACTTATCCATTTTGTGGCTTTAAATACCATTTATATGTTAGTGATTCAAAGATCTCTATCTCAGACTTCTCCTTGAACTCCAGACTTCTGTGTCCTAAAAATTTTGTCTGCTCAGAATCTCCAGTTGGATATATAAAGGCATTTCAAATCAACATAAACAAAACTGAGCTTCTGACCTTCCATTTCCGACACTCCTGAAGTTAGTCTCAGATCTCAGTTAATGGCTTCTGTAAACTACCAGTTGTTGAGGCCAAAGCCCTTGGATTTATCCTTCCTTCTATCTTTGTCTCTCACTCTATACATGTTCAATCAGGAGGTCTTTCACTACTGCAACTCTGGTCCAAGCCCACCATCATCTCTGTCCTGGATTATTCCAATACCCTGCTACCTGTTTCTGGTACCACTTCTTATACTTTTGCACAACAGCAGTTAGAGTGATCCTATTAAAATGTAAAACTAATTGTGTCAATCTGCTCAAAAACTTCCAAAGGCCTCCTACTTCACTTTTAAGAGTAAAAAGCCAAGTTCTTGCAATGCCTACAAGATCCAGCCTTCTGTTACTTCTAACATCAACTCCTAGTGATTTCCTCCATGTTCATTTGGCTCCAGTTGTATTGACCTTGGCGTCCTTGATGTTTCTCGATGTGCTATTCTGCCACCACTACCCTGAGGGAACTATTAGAATTGTCTCCTATATGGCTACCCTACATTTAGAATTTTCCCTTCTTATCTATCCTCCAAACTACTAGCAAAGTAATTTTTAATGGAAATTTAGTTGATTTACAAATTGTGTTAATTTCTGCTGTACAGCAAAGTGATTCAGTTATGCATATATATATACATTCATTTTTGTTTTCCATTCCATTATGGTTTGTCACAGGATATTGAACATAGTTCTCTGTGCTATACAGTAGGACCTTGTTGTCTATCCATTCTGTATATATAGGTGTATATAAAGGTGCAAAGTAATTTTTAAAACTATTTAGTTCATCATGACACTTGACTCTAAAATCCCTCAATGGTTCTTTTAGCTTCAGGATAAAGTCCAGACTTCATTTGTGCTTCAACGATCTGGTCCTCACCTATCTTTCTGGCCTCATATTTTTTCATTGTCTCTCCTTACCCTTCTCCTTTTACCCTCCCCCAGCCTCAATATATTGGTCTCTACTTGCAGCATGCCATTCTTCCATGTCTTTGTATGCATGACTGTCTCTACCTAGGATGTTCTGATTGACTTACCCAACTGGTCTCTGACAACTCTCTTGTCTTCCAAGGCAAAATTGACCCATTATAATAGTCTGTGATGTTCGTTACATGTATTAAATGAGATACTTGAAAATGCATAAGACAGTGTAAGGCATATTCTACTTGCTCTTTTTTTTTTTTTTTTTTTTTTTTTTTTTTTTTTTTTTAGGTACGTGGGCCTCTCACTGTTGTGGCCTCTCCCGTTGTGGAGCACAGGCTCCAGACGTGCAGGCTCAGTGGCCATGGCTCACAGGCCTAGCCACTCCACGGCATGTGGGATCTTCCCAGACTGGGACACGAACCCGTGTCCCTGGCATCGGCAGGCAGACTCCCAACCACTGCGCCACCAGGGAAGACCTCAATATTTGATTATTATGATAATGAGTGACAATGATGATGGTGATGCTCTGTCTCCCAGACTGAGATTCTTAGAAAAGAAACGTTTGTTTTATTCATCATTACCATCCTGCACAAGACCTTCCTGACCAGTTGTAGGAATCCAAAATAAGTGGTTGGACTTCTTAAGATGCACAGGGAGATATGTACAAGAATGCTCAGAGAAGCTTTATTTATAATAGGAAATAATATTAATAATAAGTATAATAGGTAAAAAACCCAAAAGTAAAAAACCTAAGCATCCATTGAGCTGGACTAAACCACAGAAACAAACACAGGGACAAAGAATGTTGAAACTGGTGATTCAGAGTCAGCTGATGTTACCTTTTGATTCAGTTTGTCATTGAGAATTCACATAAGTTCCACAAAGTATATATTTGAGATCAACGATATATGTGTCCACAAAGCCTCTTCTCCCAGAGGTGCACCCAAAATTTATGGTTTCAGCAGCCCTCCTGTAGTGAAGAGCATAGCAGCTCAGAGGAAGCCAGAGAATGGGCCTGCTGCTTTTTTACTGATGTCTGTGTGAGAGGCCCTGACAACATGCCTGGGACCACCACTGCATCACAGTTGACTGCTTCCACGTTTTGTCCTTTACTATATTATCAAGCTTACCCAAGATTTCAGTGCAGTGGGTTTGGCCATGCCCACCATATTCGTCAGTAGGAGAGAAGACAAATGAATATTGTCTTATCCATTGTGTCAGATGATGTGCAGCCAGGAAAACAGAATCCACACCAGTTATTTTAAGAGAATTTAACATAGGGATTTGGTTAAACAGGTATTTGATGAATGAAGGACAAAAAAGGAACACTGAGGTAACACAGACAGGATAACTGAGGAAAGCAGCTACCACTCCATACGTGAACAAAGGGAAGAGGAGAGTGTAGGAGCTGGACGCTTTCCAGGGAGCGCTGTGGAGCTGAGGCTCAGAGCCCTAGGGAGAGGGTACTCTCCAACTGCTGCTGATAAGCCAGCACCTCAGAGGAGGGCTTCCACAGCACTGGCACTCATCCCTTGAGGAGACACTTGTTGGTGCCGGTATTTTTGATAGAGGGTAATGACACTGGTTCTGAAAGTATGGAAAAAACTGAAAACTAGAACCAAGTGCTTCTGGAACAAACTACTCCTGTTAGGTACAGTATTGTTGATGGGACAACACTGACAGGTGAGCAAACGGAAGTCTCTCCACTCCTCGTCCAATCTTCTGTTTCCCTCTAGCTTCCTCTATTGGCAGAACCTAACAGGGAGCCAGGTGACAAAGGAGGAATATGTTTGCCTAGTCCCCGCCTCATCATCACAAAGAAGAATACAGAAAGGTGGGTTTGGAGCTGAGAGATAATAGCTGAATAACTGGCACACTAAGGCAACTGTACAACATACACTGTGAAAATGCATGAGGTAGATTGATGCTTGTTTACATAGATAAAGCTCAAAATTTCTTATGTAAAAATAAGAAATATGCACAAGGATATGTATAATTTGATGCCACGTATACAAAATTTTAAAAAATGCAAAATAGTACTAAGATATTTATGTACATATTAACAAACTACCAAGAAGTCATGGGAATGATCTAAAATAACCTTAGGATAATGACTTCCTCTAATAAAAGCAAACAGGGAAAGGAGAAGAATGCAATTGGAAGGAAAAACAAAAGGAGGCCATTCTATTCATAACATCTTATTCCATAAACGGGGCAGAGGGTACATATTCTTTCACTTAATTTCTTGTACTATCACTTTATCATCTTTTCTAGTATATTTGGATTCCTTTCAAATTAGTGAGATGTTTAACTGATGAATAGGTTCCTAACCATGAGGCATGAGTTAGGACTTAATAGTAAGGCACATATCTGCCCTCCAACTACATACCTCCTACTTCTATTTTCATATAGTCAAGAGCATATTTATACAGATGTCTCCCAGCAGGAGTAAATTATAAGCAATTGCTTTTCCGTCATGTCCAAATGACAAAGCTCTCACAATTCACTGATATGTTCTATGAATTGCTAAGATACTTAAATCTAAATTCATATATGGTCATATTGGAAGCGTGATCTGGTCAGTGAAAGATTTATATCTTGTACAGTAGGATCTACAGAACTATCATGTCCCAAATACAAACAGACACCTATTCTGGGCACCCATTCTCTCTGTTCTTAGTAATTTTTTTTAGTTCATTCAGCAGCTTTGTTTCAGGCACTGTGCCATAAATTAGAAATACATCATGGTGAGTAAGCATGATTTCTGTCCCTGAGAAGTTCATTTCAGTGGTAAATATATCAAATGTGATACTTTTTATAACATGAAGCATTATTAGTACTTACCAATGCCATGAGGGTTGTAAGAATTAATAATAGATGTAAAGTCTTGTAGGAATAATTTATTTTAGGCCTCACATTCTTTGCTTTAAAATCTACCATTTCTTATATTTTTAATTAAGTCTTAGATTTCTTTAGCTCTGGCTTTTCAATTCTAACACATGGAACCTTACCTGTAATCTTGAAGTTGCTATGGTGGACCTCCTAATTACAGATAAGAGAAAGGCAGGCTAAATGCAGGTGGGTGGGGAATGAAAGTCAAACAAAAAAGAAACCTGAAGGGTTACTCTATGTAAGGTCTGATGTCCAAAACATTAAATTCCTGTCCTATCACTGGTAACCACGTGAGTGTCCTTGTAAAGTTGTCTATGAAAACCCCCATTTTAGCCTTCTGGAATTCAAATATGTTATATGTCTGTTATACCCGCCCTTCAATTATAAAGCCCTTCTGGCTCGTTAGTCATCCTGGGTAACTGCATTTAAGTTTGCACTTCTGATTCTAGAAGATATATAAGCTGCCACTTTATCATAAGAAATGAGTATTGGCCTTCTTTGCCTCTTTTCTCTTTGTTCATAAAAATCAGACTCTCTTAGGAAACTCATCTTCAAACAGTATAATGAAAAACTCAATATTAGCAATCTCCTAAAATGTTTTCATTCTTTATTATTTATTTTATTAAAAAGATTGAAATTATAGTGTAAAATGACCTTAGCATAAGAATTCCTGAGTCTCCAGCTGAATTTCGAGAGTTCAACAGGAATAAGTAAAGGGTAGCATATCTTTCTAAAAATTAACATCTGGGATAAAAAAAAAAAAGAAAAGTACATGAGAGGAGCAGGGAAACAAGGGCTCACAACTCTTATAGCTGAGCAAAGCTATCGTCAGTGTTGTTCGATCCATATTTATATGAGGTGTCACAAGATATTTGAGGACAGGTAAATTAATATCATGCAGTTCATCCCTATTATTTTTCTCCTTTGACTTATCATCAAGTGGCCTGGAAATTCTTTAGGAGATTGTTAAAATATCTTCTTTCCTCCTCCAAGTACTACTTCATGCCTCCAGGTCCAGTAACTCAAGAAATCCTCTTCCCAGTTGTTAGTATTTTTATTCAATACATCCAAATATCTTTTTAAGAATGCCTTTGTTAGAGGTGTCTGTGTGTGGCTAAGTGTTTGAGTGTGTGTGTGTGTGTGTGTGTGTGTGTGTTATGACCATATTTACTTAAGCAGGCATCAGCCCTAAGATTTTTTTAGAACATTATCATCTATGAGATACCTAAGAGAGGTGGTCAGAATGGAGTTAAAGAATGTGAATGGAATTTAAGAGAGGTGAAAACAGAGAAAAAATGTCACTGGAAATCACTTATGTAGATGAATATGCTAACACCATGAGGATGGGTCAAAATGCAAAGAAGGAATAAAAAAGTAGAAAGTAGAGGTAGTGATCCTTGCAGAGTAGGCTGCAAATATATCACAGAAATTACTGGACTAGATTATATGACAGGGGCAGTGTCACAGAATGAATGGTGAAAAGATCAAAGAGAATGCATAGACCATGTCCCAGTACCTAGTGCCTGGAACATAGTATGAAATCAACAAATGCTATGTGAATGAAAGAACAAAAGACAGAGAGTGAGCGCTGAGGGAAGGAATCTGAAGGAGCAGCTTTGCAGTACAGGTGCCCGCAACTGGGAAGCTGTGACAGCGCATTTTAGGAAGAAGCCTGGTGAAATCCAGGCTAGGTGGAAACCAGCACCTTGTTTATTCCCTCCAGAACCACAGGAGACTCAAGAACTAACATGAAATTTTAAGGTGAGACAGAAAGACGCTTATCACAGAAACTGGACACTGACATCAGATTCGTTAGAAACTAAAGAGCTACTCCCCAACGTGTATTTCCCTAAATCAATGCCAAATGAAACTACTTGAATTGTTTGATAAAACACAGTGGTTGTGTGAAAACCACTGATAAGATATGGGTTAAAACATTGTGATGCAATTTTGCAATTAAGTACTCTTTATTTTCCTTGGGACTGGTGTTATTTGTTTTTCATTTTTGTTTTTATTTTTAATGAGTTGAAGTATAGCTGGCAGCTCTAAGTGTGAATGAAGGGAAGAACTGTCCCTTAGAATCTGTGAGGATATTCTTGCTTGCATCTTTCTCAAACCAGTGGGTTTAGTTTCAGCAGTCGACTAGAAGTGAAATATCGTTACCCAAGAGTCACAGAACACATTGCAAAACCATTGCATAATGTCTAACTTCCTCAAGCGAAACCTGGCAAATCTGAAATGTTCTATATTTTATGAAGCGATAAAAGAACACAGAATTTTGATGACTATGTGATTTTGGACTATTTACATACATGTACATTCACCACCACTAAAAAAGCAGATACTCAGTGTTGAAAATAGTGTTACCATTAACAGTCATGGTGGGGCTTCCCTGGTGGCGCAGCGGTTAAGAATCCGCCTGCCAAGGCAGTGGACATGGGTTCGAGCCCGGATCCGTGATCCCACATGCTACGGAGCAACTAAACCCGTAGGTCACAACTACTGAGCCTGTGCTCTAGAGCCCGCGAACCACAACTACTGAGCCCATGTGCTGCAACTACTGAGCCCATGCTACACAGCTACTGAAGCCCGTGCACCTAGAGCCCGTGCTCCGCAACTAGAGAAGCCACCGCAGTGAGAAGCCCACACACTGCAGCAAAGAGTAGCCCCCGCTCGCCACAGCTAGAGAAAGGCCGTGCACAGCAACAAAGACTCAACACAGCCAAAAATAAATAAATAGAATAAATTAAAAAACAGTCATGATCTTTGTGTTATGGGATTTGTGACTGTTAGATTACACCACAGCCTTTAGGCAGGACTGTTTGGAGCTATGAATACCCATTAACCTGGACTAGCTGTTATTTCTTCTACAACATCTCAAAACAACTTTCATTGTTAAGATAAACTTCAACGTTGGACTTTATGTTTCCAGTGAAACTCCAATGAGTTTATGTTTCCATCTGATTAGAAAGCAAATCCTCCCCAATCATTAGCACAGAAAACTAGATGAGTTCAAACTGTCTTTAATGTCAAATGGAATTCAGTCATAAACGTCTCAATTCCCATCATTACTGTTCTCTCCCAAGGCTACCACTATATTTACAATGTCCCTGAAGCTCTTCACTCTGTTCATGCTCACACGCACAAGCACACACAAGCACACACAGCAAATAAGGCTGGAGACAGGATTAATCCTCATTTACATGACCCAAACCTCAATTATACCGTTATACCATACTGTATTATTTCAGCGTAGCCAAAAAAGAGGCAAAATTACCATAACACTTAAATATAATCCTTGATGAGAAAAATATATATATTTGGAAATCATTGGTTTATACTGGGGAGCGAGCCATTCAGAGTTTCTTAGTAAACTTGGGATGCAACAATGAATATGATAAAGTGATGTCCTACACCGTCACAGTATTTTGCAAAGCTATGATCATTAATAATGTGGATATTATCAGGTAAGTTGTTGCTGAGTTGCTGGTCCCACCTGAGATGGAACGTACGTCTTTAGTGTACCATCTGCCAAACAGTGCCACTGTTAGAATAGGCTCAGATGATCCATTCTTGTTTACCAAACGCCCATCTTTTAGTACCTAAAGAAAAAGTGGGGAAAGTATAGTCAACTTGATTAGAATATACATTATAAGCAGACTCATGATTTTGAAACCATCCTAGATATCATGGTAGGTAAGGGGGCTAGGGCTGGGGTTGGGGCTTGGGGATCATGTGGGAAAGATAAGAAACAGCTATTTTATATGTAAGGAAGACTAGAGCCATTCTAGAGGGTTCAATAATTGAGTTTAAACAATCAGATGTAACCCTTAATGAAAAGTCAGAAATCATCAGTAGCAAAAATTTATTGAGTCCAATTATAAGCAAGATAACCAGGAACCAGAGGAACACAAATAACATCCTTCCCTCAAGAAGCTTAAAAGTTAATGGTGAAACTGAGAAGATGCCACATATAAAGGGAGAAATCAGTATATTAGTATATTGCAGAGAGAAACAGGTATGTGCCTAGGAGGTCTGAGAAGGAATAGCTGAACTGCTCTGCTTCCCAAGGTGGGATACAGTCTGCTACAAGGAGCAGTTAGGAATTTCTCCCTGGGGCTGTATGATGGAAGACTTTGTGCCAAGTGGAAATCAAGCAGCAAAGGCTCATTCTGAGACAGCAATGTATGTGACAGATCTAGGCAATGTGCTTTCTCACTCCAATTTGGTTAGAACAAGTTGTGTGCTGGAGCCAGTGGTGTGTAAGCTCACAACAACAGACTGTTAAATCTTCAGGAACTTTGACAGCTGGTTGTTAAACATGGTTGTTCTTGAAATTGATGGTGGTGAGAATATTTACATCATGATAACTGGCAAATGCCACAAATCGGAGCTTTTCTTTTTCTTCCTCAGAGAGTGGCTTGTTACAATTTACAGCACATCACTAGCTGGAGTTGAAGATTATTGAAGAGGAGACTAAGCCATATGGTCAAAGAGAACTGTAGGGATCGGATTTGTGAAAGCCATGAATGATCAGATCTATCCTGAAGGCAAGAGGCTTCTCTGTAAGGGAGTAATGTATGCAAAGTAATGGAACAAAAATAGAAAAAAACACAAATAGACAACAGATAGAACAAGAATTAAAGAAAATGAGTTCATCATCAGTTGTGAGAAGGACAGTTTGGGTGGGGAAGAACTTAGAAGGTGAGAAATTAGATACTTTATAACTAGAAGTAGAAAATACCTAAATATCCTCGAAGGTGATTATTGTGGTGACACACGCACACAAATACATAGCTCACTGACAAGTCGTCAAACACACAACCTGTTGGTAATTAAATGAACAAATATAAAATGTTAAATGTTCATTGTTTATTAAGTGTTCCTTGTTTCTAAAGAGTCCCTTGTTTATTAAATTGTTCGTTAAAGAACAAAAATGAAATAACAGAGGTATATTTCAAATTGCATTTGAGTGAAAGTTTGAAACAAGTTAAACACAAATATTTAGTTTTCTTGTGACTTTTCATCAATATAGTAAAATTGTGTCTATTTTGACCTCTTTGGAATTAATTGTTCCACATCGGTGATTGTCCCTTGGGTTCTAGTTAGAACTTAGCATTTTTACTGTTTTATTCTTACAAATTTTCCTAAAATATACTATATAATTAACTGGCCTTCTAAGTTACACTCAAGATAATTTGACCTTTTTGACTATTCCCTTAAACTGGTAGTTTTTACCCACCAAAATCACCTGTAGGACTATGAAAAATATAGGTCTCATCCCCAGAGATTCTGATTTACTGTATCTACAGTGGAACCTGGCCTCCTACTCCTCCAGTCTGTCTGCACATTGATGTATACTTACATGATGCTCAGTACATGTGGCCTAATTCTGGCAAGCTTTTCCTCCAGTTGTTGATGAACTTGGTTAACTAGGTAACCTTTTGAGGTAAGTACCTAAAAATATATCCTGATACTTGTATAATGCTCCACTGTTCACAAAGTGCTTTCACATGCATTACCAAATCAGTGAGGAAGATATTCTCCCCATTTTACAGGTAGGAAATTCAGAGGTTAACTGATTTGCACAAACTTACATAACTACATAGTTGTAGAGGCCACACTTCTGATAATATACCAGAGTTAACCTAAAATGTTAAAGCAAGATGTTTCCCACAGTTGTGGTGATGGTCAGTGACACTTCATGCTCTTAGCGTAGAACTAAGGATGGGGAAAAGATAGGCAATGAATATGTTGGAATCTCTGCAGAAGTGATCCTCAAAGATAATGTGGAAATATGTGTTGATGGAGAGTCCATCAGTCAAGGAAACTGGGGAAATACTCAGGAAGACATGGTCAGTGTGACTCATGTAAAAAACTTGTCATCTATGGTAGGGGTCCCCAACCCCCAGGCCACGGACTGGTAATGGTACCAGTCCATGGCCTGTTAGGAACTGGGCAACACAGCAGGAGGTGAGTGGCGGGCAAGTGAGCGAAGCTTCATCTGTATTTACAGCCATTCCCCATCAGTCGTGTTACCGCCTGAGCTCCACCTCCTGTGAGAATCTAATGCCGCCGCTGATCTATTTTTTAAAATCGTACTCAGAAAATTAGATTGTGTGCTAAATTTAAACGGCAGGGCTTACAAGATATAGTGCACCCATACCTAAGCTTACCTGGGTGAACCCTACTCTCCCATCTCTGACTTCCTTGAATTGGCCCCTGAAACTTTCAGTTCATTTACACATATTTGTGCCACTCTAACCAACTTTCAACTACGGGATTTGAGCTCCAGACCCCTTACTTCAGATCTGATCAAGATTTTCTGTAGTTGGCATTTAAGCTTTTATTCCAGCCTCAATTTGCTCATGAGATTCTGCCTAACTGGGTTCTATGGCAGCCAAGGATTCCCATTCTCTGGGTTTCCCAGCCTTAAGGCTGCATTGTATGTTGAACTATTGGTATTACAGAATTAAATATTTTTATAAATATGACCAATTCCAATCTGATTAAACAGGCAGACACAGATATACGACCATAAGCAATCTGCAATTTTAAAGATTTCCTTGCTTGATGTTTTGGATTACTTAACTTAGATCCTATTTTTCTTTTATAAAAAAAATGCAGTGATTTCACTTTAGGTTCTGAAACTCTGCCACTGTTTGTCACAGTTCAGTGAAGACATTAAGGGCCAAACTTGTAGAGTATGTGTATGTACATGTGTATATGTGCCATGTACTGACTAGAAGATACAAACCTACAGAATCTTAATTTTAATTTGAGACTAGCTTAATTTGTGGATTAATTGGCTATGGCCACTATGGTTTATGAAACAAATATTTGATTTTCTGTTTGTCTCCACATGTGACAAAAAGAAACTAAAAATCTGTAAGTAAATATTCTGCAATGAATGTTGCCTCAGGCTCATAGGGTCTAGGTATCTTATGGTGTTATTCCAACAAAGTGTCATCACTTTAGAATTAGTTGCTGTATGTTGCAAAAATGGTCACAAAAATTTCCCCTCCTTTATCCATACCCTTTGCAGTATGATTTTACAGCTCTTCCCATTGAGAGTTCTGCAGCATTTATTTCTCCACCCTTTGAATCTACCTTGGTCATGTGACTTGCTTTGATAGATGAGATATTTGCAAACATGTTGCAAGAAGAGACTTGAAAAGAACTGGCCTATTGTGTCTTTCCCTATTTATGCTCTTGGACTCCTTAATCTAACATGTGAACAAGACAAGGCTTTCTGGAAGATGAGGGACCACAGAGGGAGAGTGGCCCCAATCATCCCACCTTGCCAAGACTATGCCATCGCAAACCAGCCAGCCCCAACTAACCCACCTGCTAGCGGCAGATGCATGAATGAGCTCAGCCAAGATCAACTGAGCCTCTTCTAGTCCAGAAGAACAGCCAAGCTACACCCAGTTCACATCACCAACCACAAAATCAGGGCTAAAGAAATGGTTATTGTGTAAAACCATGAAATTTTGAGGAGTCTGTTACACAGCAAAAGTTAACAGATACAGTTGTCATAGCCTGTTTTATTTGACTTCAGAAAACAGATAAAATGAAGACACTCTTAAATTTATCCTACCTCAAATTTTCCAGGTGCCAGATTAATTTTAGTAAGTAGCACTTCAGGGAAAACATACTCCGTTCTAAATGTGCCACTTAGGGAGAACATTTCAAATCTTGTCAGAGCAGTGTCTACTGGCTGTCCACAAGTTGTCAGATTAGTAGATTTACATTTCACCATTGTGCATACCTGTGTAGAAGAGACGCACATGAAATGCAATGTCTTGCATCTAAGTTACTTGTACTAGAACTGTTGACTCAGTTTATAAACGTAGCAAAGTAAATATTTTCCCCATCTGATAAAGGGATTTGGATCATATAATTACCTGCTTTACTGAAAATGGCAAATGATTAAGAACCAACCCCCACTTCCTGGGTAACTAGCGGGATTGAAAGAAAGAAGCCAGTTTAAAACTAGATTTGTAATGGGAAAGAACAAATCCACCCCATACTGGATCTGTTTCTTTTTATTTAAACCTTTGTAGTCTACTGCTTTTGCTACAAGTTAATCACTAAAGGCATGCTGCCTATAAGCTTTAAATTATACATAATGAACCATCTCTGAGAATCCTGCCTTTCATGTAATGAGCTAAAATACCTTTGTTTAGCTCACAGGAAACTTCCAGACCAGGCACACCTATGAATGGCTGCAGGAAGGAAAAAATAAACACATCCCCTCCAGAGTCTGACTGGAATTAGGATTTTACCCCCTCCCCATTTAGTGTAAAAGAAGCCTGAATTCTACCTCAGGGAAGATGGTTCTTTGGGACACTAGTCTACCATCTTCTCAGTCTGCTGGCTTTCCAAATAAAGTCACTATTCCTTGTCCCAACAACTCATCTCTCAATGTACTGGTCTGTCATACAGCAAGCAGTACAAGCTTGGACTTGGTAACAGATATAAACCATTAGTCTGGCATGTCAGATGATGGCATTTGGCCCAAGAAAGTAGAGGTATTTGGGCAACAGGAGTACAAAAGCCAAAAGGATGATTAAAATTTTGACCATCTCTCTTTTTTTTTTTAATATCTGTTTCCTTAGGAGAAGGCAGTGAGGCACAGAGTAAAATAAGAAAAAACAAATGCATAGCCAACATTATACAAAAAGTTTAAAAAATTTGTCACTGGAAGGGCATGAAATGATCAGGGCATTTGGTTACGAGAGAAGTTAAAATAAAAGTTATATCCCTACTTATTGTTGGTTTTAAAAGTTAAAACAAGACTTTATATTCAGATGTGTCAGCAAAGCTACTTAAAGAAGCCTTCTTGAAGTTCACTTCAATATGTAAACTAGTTTCATTAGTCAAATAGAAAATCAGCATCGTCAGGTTAATGTATTCTTTTAATGTGCTCAAAGCAAGCAATCAATGATACTTAGCCCCCCTGCAAATATCACGATTAATCCCAAAGTGTGTGTGTGTGTGTATGTGTGTGTGTGTTTGTGTGTGTGTGTGAGACACTGGCAATGCATGCAGTCATGCCAAGGAAAAGCATTTGGCTCCCTGGGACAAATATGAAAACTTAACCCCGGAATTTACTGACATCCAAACACTCCCTTTCTCTCGAGCTGAGATTACCTGCCAATACTCTCTTCTCCTTCGGCCATGAAGTCCAGCAAAAGCGCCTAGAACATACACTTCATTCTCTTTTCCTAACATTCTGTAGCTTAAATGACAGCACAGCTCTTTTCGACAGACTGTAAGGTTTCCTGCATTTTCAAAGAGTTCTGTGAAGTTGAACTCATCCCGGGAAATAAAGCCCCTAAAGGAGTTTTTCTGTCCTGGGAATGGTTTGACGGTGGTGGCGTAGGCACTCCAATTCACAGCTGGTGGGTAGGTCGGAGAGTTTCGGGGATACGAATCCACCTCTGCAAAGAGGATCTTTCCCAACTCTGTTTCCATATCATAATGGTATGCTTTGGGAGAGTGTGGCGCATAGATACCACTGCCTGTGAATGGAAGACAAGTCTTTTAAAAACAAAAAGCAAACCCAACACCACCAGTTTCCCCATCAGAATTGAGCATGTGGTCATGTCACAAGATTAGTCACAATGAGAAAGCACAAGGTACTGAACACCTAAGTATAATACTTCTCCTATTCTCTACTGGAGGAGATTAAACTACATGATCAGTGGTCTCATTTCAAATAAACTTTGAATATAATTTACTAGCATTATAGAAAATTAAGCCAAATATTAAAATCGTTGTACTCAGGCATTCCTGAGAGGTAGGGAAGTTAATACAAAACTCCCTCCCATTCTCCATTGTGGTGGTTTTCAAATATGTTCCAAAATTCTTCAACACTCCTTTCTCCAATGGGTGGATCTAATTCCCTTCACTTTGAGTGTGGGCTTGACTTAGTGACATACTCCTAATCAATAGAACATGGTAGAAATAATGGTTTGTGACTAGTCATTAATGGCAATGCAGCTTTCCTCTTTCTCTCTCTCTCTCCATCTCCCTCTCTCTCTCCCTCTTTCTCTCATTACTTGTTCTGGAAGAAGCCAGCTGCCATGTCATAAGGATACATCACACAGCCCTATGGACAGACCCATGTGCAAGAAATGAAGGTCTCCTCTCAACACCCACTGAGAAAGAGAGGAACCCTACCGATAGCCGTATGAGTGAGCCATCCTGGAAGCAGGTCTGCCAGCCCCAATCAAGCCTTCAGATGACATTTAGCCCAGCCAACAGTTTAATGTAACCTGAAGAGATGGCCTGAGCCAGGACCACCCAGCTAAGCTACTCCCAGATTCCTGACCAACACAAATTGTAAGATAATAAATGTTTATTGTTTTTAAGCTGCTTTCACATTTTACTTTTAAAGCAATTTGTTATACAGCAACATCTCAATAATACACTACTCTGCCTTGCCAGTCATAGAGCATATCTTATTTATTTCCCTGCTTTGCCCCGTACTATCTCGTGGCCTTTGGCAAGTTACTTGCATTTTTGTGTGTCTCAGTTTTCTAATATGCAAAATTGGAATGATAGTACTCAGCACGTACGTAGAGTTGTTGTGAGGATAGATGAAATAATACACATAAAAGTCTTAACACAGCCATAGCTGTTATAATCAAGCAGTAGCTTTTCTTTTCTTCTTCCTCTTTTTTTTTTTTTTTTAATGAAAGGATACAAACATAGTGAGAAGTCCCAACAAAGAACCAAAAAATTACAACAGGTCATATCTGAGGCATAAGTTTCTCTGCATTTAGAAATATAATCAGCAAACCACATCTGGTCATGAATTACCTGTCATTTTTAGGCTGACATTATGTGTGTTGGCCACAAGAAGATTAACTCTCATTCCCATTGCCCAAGCTGAATGAAATTCAATAGCTGTCAAAAAGGGCAAAACATTCATCCAAGCTGTGGGAAACAATATGGTGTCCACGTGGAAATCTTTCACCAGGGTCACAGCAGGATCATGGAAGAGAATATCAAAGCATGTGAAAATGCCAAGCTTTCCAAAGGAGGTGTTGAAAGTCACCAACTCCGGCTTTTCGGGGACATTAAACTGAAGCTCAGAGTAGAGGTGGTACTATAACAAACACACAGGATAAAACCAGGAAAGGCTTGTTTATTGAAGAGGTGACACATGAAAACTCTCCAAGTTAGTAATTTTGAGATTTGACAATGCTCAATAGCAGGAAATCTATAGAAGGTGAATGCCTCTGGTGACTGGAAGTTAATTTCCAAAGAAAAATACGAAGAAATATAGTCTCTCTCACTCCCTCTCTCCCTCTCTCTCTCTCTCTCTAACTTTCCCTCTCTTTCTCTCTCTCTCCCTCCCTCTCTCTCCTTATCTTCCTCCCTCTCTCAATCAGGAGCCAAATACCTCCCCATAAATCCTAAACACTATGTGCTTCTTGAAAGCTGAAGACATACATCATTTTTCTTTGAGTCCCTGATACCTATAAACATAATAGATGCACAATAAATATCTATTAATCAGATGAGGGAGGCCCTCTCCCTCTTTACAGTATTCCATCCAAAGTAATTTCAGGGACTCTTACCCAGCTTTCAAAATTGTTGTTAAAAATAAATATTTTGTTTCATTCTCTCTGATTTCTTCCAAGTAAACTTGAGAAATGAACCTAGTCTAACTTAATAATCAGGGTCAACAGCTTAATAAAATGATTTGCAAAGTAGGAAAGACTGAGGGTTGGGAGCCAGACTATTAAAACTTCTCTCTAAATTTATTTTCTACCTAAAAAAAATTTTAATTGAAATTTACTAGCATTTTAAGAATTGATTGACAAAAGTACTCTTATCAGATCCATATGTCAGAGAGCATGGGTCACGAACTGTTCTGAGGTACCCTGATGGAAGAGTGAGAGCTTCTCACTTTAGGATGACCCAGGTCCTCATTAGCTGTCCACATCCAGTGCACTGTGTCATCCTGCCATTTACTGAGCCTGGATAAATGGATTGACCGACTATGCTACCAGTTTAACTAGGTCAACACTTACAGAATGGAAGAGTAGCTGCAAAGAAAGAGCCTTTAAAAATGATACTCACAAAGCAAACACAGTCTCAGAAACAAGGAAAATGGAAGTACTGACATTTCTATTTCCAGTCTGAGACACATTTTTGAGAACACAGAAGTTTAATTACATATAAAAACAAGTTGTGGGGCTTCCCTGGTGGTGCAGTGGTTGAGAGTCTGCCTGCCAATGCAGGGAACACGGGTTCGTGCCCCAGTCCAGGAAGATCCCACATGCCGCGGAGCAGCTGGGCCTGTGAGCCATGGCCGCTGAGCCTGTGCATCTGGAGCCTGTGCTCTGCAACGGGAGCGGCCACAACAGTGAGAGGCCCGTGTACCACCACAACAACAAAAAACCAAGTTGTGAAATCCGCAAGTTTATGAAGAAAACTTTTTGAAAGTTTTGAGTTTTATTTATAAATACACAAATAAACACACAAATAAATATAAATATATTTTATTTTGAGGACTCATGTTAAAATTTTTTTTCCATATAGAGGTATATGATCAAAAACATTTGAAAGTCATTGGCTCAATGTCACTCCTCTTGAGTAATATTTATTTTTCCCTAGGACTTCCAGGAGATAATTTCTCCAGTCAGAAGATTTTGAAGCCACAATTAAGATGCTTAGAAAAAAATATGGGAGAGGAAAAGGGACATTCACACTGACCTGCACATCCCATAACCATATAAAAGGTCAGCCTCTCTCCCGGTCCAATTCAGTATAAAATTATGACTTCAGGTTATTTTACTCTTTCAATTCAGATTTTAAAGTAAAAAATTTATGATTTGACCTTAAATCAATAAGAGGATAATTAACTGGTGTAGAAGCTAAAAGAGAAAGATCATTTTTGTGACTTGATAGAAAGCAGGGAAATTAACTTCCATGCAACTGATTCATATGATGTGAAAACATCTTTTATCATTTCAAAATTAAATGGTATCCAGACTACAGTCATCTCAGTATCTTTTATATCAATATGAAAATTACTTGTTTTATATATGCAAAAACTTTATCTCAATCCTGGACTATTACCAAACCTTTCTTACAGGTCTCTGCCTACAATTTTTTCCACATTTCTAAAGTGTCATTTTCTTTATTGCTCGCTTTAAAAAAAATCTTGGTAACATTGTGTTATAAGAGAATGAAGCTTTAACTCTTAAACACAGCATCCACCCCCTCATAGCAGGCTCCATATTACACACCCACCCCCTCTTACCTTATGGTAACGTGCCACCAGCTTTCCCTTTGCATCATACACCACGTTGGTGTTGTATTGATAATGGCCATTTGGAGGACACGCAGAGTCATAGGAATTACATGGCTTTTTGTCCCCAATATTTGCCAAGACATAGATAGAGTTGTTCTTGGCCAGGCAGCTGAGTCTTCTTTGTACTGGTGTATGACCAAATCTAAATCCAATTTTAATTAAGACTTTTCAGTAAGTCAGACAGAGAAAGACCAATAATGTATGATATAACTTATATGTGGAATTTTAAAAAGTCAAACTTGTAGAAACAGAAGATAGAATGGTGGTTACTAGCGGCTTGATTGTGGGGAACTGAGGAGATGCAGTTTAAGGGTACAAACTTGCAACTAATAGATAAATAAGTCCTGGAGACTGAATGCATAACATAGCGCTTATAGTCAACAATCCTGAATGATAAACTTCAAAGTTGCTGTGAAACTGGATCTTAATTGTTCTCATACAAAAAAGAAATGATAATTATGTGACATGATAGAGATTATATGTAGAAGTCACAAATTGTGCCTAACCTTGATGAATTATTTTCCACATTGTATCTATTTCTCCAGCAATTTATTATTCACACTCCTGCATCAACAGTTGTCATCTCTCTACTAGATCATTCCATCAGCATGCAAATATGCTCTAGTACCTCTCATCTTTAAACAAAATAAAATAAAAACCTCTCTTGACCCCCATGCCCCTCTACTTTATGCCCCATTCCTTAGGTCCATCTTACAACAAAACTCCCTGGAAGAGCTGGACAGTTTGCTATCCTCAGCCCATCTTCTCCCGTTCTCTTTAGAAGTGCTCAGATCAGCTTTCATTGCTATCATCTCACCCGACAACTCTCTCTAATGCTGATGATGACATCCACATGATATCATCATCACGTGACATCTTGTGATCTTGTGCTACTTACCTGCAGCAGTTGACACAGTTACTTACACCCTCCTCCCAGAAGCACTTCACCTTGCTTATTGGACCCCACGCTCTCATTCTCCTACTCACTGGGTGCTTTTCTCCATCTCCTTTTCTGGTTCCTCTTCATGTGCACTGAGTCTAAACACTGCAGTTTCTTATAGCTCAAGCATTAGATCTCTTCTCTAACTCACTCCATGGGTGAACTCATCACGGTGTTAAAAAATTTTTTCTCGGGACTTCCGGGGAAGATGGCGGAAGAGTAACACGCGGAGATCACCTTCCTCCCCACAGATACACCAGAAATACAGCTACACGTGGGACAACTCCTACAGAACACCTACTGAACGCTGGCAGAAGACCTCAGACCTCCCAAAAGGCAAGAAACCCCCCACATACCTGGGTAGGGCAAAGCGGAGAGATTCCCGCACAGAGGATTGGTGCCGACCGGCACAAACCAGCCCGAGAGGCTTGTCTGCTCGCCCGCCAGGGCGGGCGGCGCTGGAAGCTGAGGCTCGGGCTTCGGTCAGAGCGCAGGGAGAGGACTGGGGCTGGCGGAGAGAACTCAGCCTGAAGGGGGCTAATGTGCCACAGCTAGCCGGGAGGGAGTCCGGGAAAACTCTGGAGCTGCCGAAGAGGCAAGAGACTTTTTCTTCCCTCTTGGTTTCCTGGTGTGCGAGGAGAGGGGATTAAGAGCGCTGCGTAAAGGAGCTCTACAGACGGGCGCGAGCCACGGCTAACAGCGCGGAGCCCAGTGACGGGCGTGGGACGCTGGGGCTGCTGCTGCTGCTGCCAAGAGGCCTGTGTGCGAGCGCAGGTCACTGTCCACGCCGCCCTTACGGGAGCCTGTGCAGCCCGTCACTGCCGGGGTCCCGGGATCCAGAGACGGCTTCCCTGGGAGAACGCACGGCGCGCCTCGGGCTGGTGCAACGTCACGCCGGCCTCTGCCGCTGCAGGCTTGCCCCACACTCCGTGCCCCTCCCTCCCCCACGGCCTGAGTGAACCAGAGTCCCCAAAGCGGCTGCTCCTTTAACCCTGTCCTGTCTGAGCGAAGAACAGACGCCCTCCGGCGACCTACACGCAGAGGCGGGGCCAAATCCAAAGCTGAGACCCGGGAGCTGTGAGAACAAAGAAGAGAAAGGGAAATCTCTCCCAGCAGCCTCAGAAGCAGCGGATTAAAGCTCCACAATCAACTTGATGTACCCTGCATCTGTGGAATACATGAATAGACAACAAATCATCCCAAATTGAGGAGCCAGGAGTCAGTGCTGTGCCTCTGAGGTGGGAGAGCCAACTTCAGGACACTGGTCCACAAGAGACCTCCCAGCTCCACATAATATCAAATGGCGAAAATCTTCCAGAGATCTCCATCTCAACACCAACACCCAGCTTCACTCAACGACCAGCAAGCTACAGTGCTGGACACCCTATGCCAAACAACTAGCAAGACAGGAACACAATGCCACCCATTAGCAGAGAGGTGGCCTAAAATCATAAAAAGTCCGCAGACACCCCAAAACACACCACCAGACGTGGACCTGCCCACCAGAAAGACAAGATCCAGCCTCATCCACCAGAACACAGGCACTACTCCCCTCTACCAGGAAGCCTACACAACCCACTAAACCAACCTTAGCCACTGGGGACACACACCACAAACAACGGGAACTACAAACCTGCAGCCTGCAAAAAGGAGACCCCAAACACAGTAACATAAGCAAAATGAGAAGACAGAAAAACACACAGCAGGAGAAGGAGCAAGATAAAAACCCACCAGACCTAACAAATGAAGAGGTAATAGGCAGTCTATCTGAAAAACGATTCAGAATAATGATAGTAAAGATGATCCAAGATTCTATTTCCAAGATCCAAAATCTTGGAAATAGAATAGACAAAATGCAAGAAACAGTTAACAAGGACCTAGAAGAACTAAAGATGAATCAAGCATCGATTAAAAACACAATGAATGAAATGAAAAATACTCTAGATGGGATCAATAGCAGAATAACTTGAGGCAGAAGAACAGATAAGTGAGGTGGAAGATAAAATAGTGGAAATAACTGATGCAGAGCAAAATAAAGAAAAAAGAATGAAAAGAGCAGAGGACAGTCTCAGAGACCTCTGGGACAACATTAAATGCACCAACATTCGAATTATAGGGGTTCCAGAAGAAGAAGAGAAAAAGAAAGGGACAGAAAATATTTGAAGAGATTATAGTTGAAAACTTCCCTAATATGGGAAAGGAAATAGTTAATCAAGTCCAGGAGGCACAGAGAGTCCCATACAGAATAAATCCAAGGAGAAATACGCCAAGACACATATAAATCAAACTGTCAAAAATTAAACACAAATCATATTAAAAGCAGCAAGGGAAAAACAACAAATAACACACAAGGGAATCCCCATCAGGTTAACAGCTGATCTCTCAGCAGAAACTCTACAAGCCAGAAGGGAGTGGTAGGACATAATTAAAGTGATGAAGGAGAAAAACCTGCAACCAAGATTACTCTACCCAGCAAGGATCTCATTCAGATTTGATGGAGAAATTAAAACGTTTACAGACAAGCAAAAGCTGAGAGAGTTCAGCACCACCAAACCAGCTTTACAACAAATGCTAAAGGAACTTCTCTAGGCAAGAAACACAACAGAAGGAAAAGACCTACAATAACGAACCCAAAACAATTAAGAAAATGGGAATAGGAACATACATATCGATAATTACCTTAAATGTAAATGGACTAAATGCTCCCACCAAAAGACACAGATTGGCTGAATGGATACAAAAACAAGACCCATATATATGCTGTCTACAAGAGACCCACTTCAGACCTAGAGACACATACAGACTGAAAGTAAGGGGATGGAAAAAGATATTCCATGCAAATGGAAACCAAAAGAAAGCTGGAGTAGCAATTCTCATATCAGACAAAATAGACTTTAAAATAAAGACTACTAGAAGAGACAAAGAAGGACACTACATAATGATCAAGGGATCAATCCAAGAAGAAGATATAACAATTGTAAATATTTATGCACCCAACATAGGAGCACCTCAATACATAAGGCAAATACTAACAGCCATAAAAGGAGAAATCGACAGTAACACAATCATAGTAGGGGACTTTAACACCCCACTTTCACCAATGGACAGATCATCCAAAATGAAAATAAATAAGGAAACACAAGCTTTAAATGATACATTAAACAAGATGGACTTAATTGATACTTATAGGACATTCCATCCCAAAACAACAGAATACACATTTTTCTCAAGTGCTCATGGAACATTCTCCAGGATAGATCATACCTTGGGTCACAAATCAAGCCTTGGTAAATTTAAGAAAATTGAAATTGTATCAAGTATCTTTTCCAACCACAATGCTATGAGGCTAGACATCAATTACAGGAAAAGATCTGTAAAAAATACAAACACATGGAGGCTAAACAATACACTACTTAATAATGAAGTGATCACTGAAGAAATCAAAAAGGAAATTTAAAAATACCTAGAAACAAATGACAATGGAGACATGATGACCCAAAACCTATGGGATGCAGCAAAAGCAGTTCTAAGAGGGAAGTTTATAGCAATACAATCCTACCTTAAGAAACAGGAAGCATCTCGAATAAACAACCTAACCTTGCACCTAAAGCAATTAGAGAAAGAAGAACAAAAACATCCCAAAGTTAGCAGAAGGAAGGAAATCATAAAAATCAGATCAGAAATAAATGAAAAAGAAAGGAAGGAAACGATAGCAAAGATCAATAAAACTTAAAGCTTGTTCTTTGAGAAGATAAACAAAATTGATAAACCATTAGCCAGATTCATCAAGAAAAAAAGGGAGATGACTCAAATCAATAGAATTAGAAATGAAAAAGGAGAAGTAACAACTGACACTGCAGAAATACAAAAGATCTTGAGAGATTACTACAAGCAACTCTATGCCAATAAAATGGACAACCTGGAAGAAATGGACAAATTCTTAGAAATGCACAACCTGCCAAGACTGAATCAGGAAGAAATAGAAAATATGAACAGACCAATCACAAGCACTGAAATTGAAACTGTGATAAAAAATCTTCCAACAAACAAAAGCCCAGGACCAGATGGCTTCACAGGTGAATTCTATCAAGCATTTAGAGAAGAGTTAACACCTATCCTTCTGAAACTCTTCCAAAATATAGCAGAGGGAGGAACACTCCCAAACTCATTCCACGAGGCCACCATCACCTTGATACCAAAACCAGACAAGGCTGTCACAAAGAAAGAAAACTACAGGCCAATATCACTGATGGACATAGATGCAAAAATCCTCAACAAAATACTAGCAAACAGAATCCAACAGCACATTAAAAGGATCATACACCATGATCAAGTGGGGTTTATTCCAGTAATGCAAGGATTCTTCAATATATGCAAATCAATCAACGTGATACACCATATTAACAAATTGAAGAAGAAAAACCATATGATTATCTCAATGGATGCAGAGAAAGGTTTCGACAAAATTCAACATCCATTTATTATAAAAACCCTGCAGAAAGTAGGCATAGAGGGAACTTTCCTCAACATAATAAAGGCCATATATGACAGACCCACAGCCAGCATCGTCCTCAATGGTGAAAAACTGAAACCATTTCCACTAAGATCAGGAACAAGACAAGGTTGCCCACTCTCACCACTCTTATTCAACCTAGTTTTGGAAGTTTTAGCCACAGCAATCAGAGAAGAAAAGGAAATAAAAGGAATCCAAATCGGAAAAGAAGAAGTAAAGCTGTCACTGTTTGCAGATGACATGATACTATACATAGAGAATCCTAAAGATGCTACCAGAAAACTACTAGAGCTAATCAATGAATTTGGTAAAGTAGCAGGATACAAAATTAATGCACAGAAATCTCTGACATTCCTATATACTAATGATGAAAAATCTGAAAGTGAAATCAAGGAAACACTCCCATTTACCATTGCAACGAAAAGAATAAAATATCTAGGAATAAACCTACCTAAGGAGACAAAAGACCTGTATGCAGAAAATTATAAGACACTGATGAAAGAAATTAAAGATGATACAAATAGATGGAGAGATGTACCATGTTCTTGGATTGGAAGAATCAACATTGTGAAAATGACTCTACTACCCAAAGCAATCTACAGATTCAATGCAATCCCTATCAAACTACCACTGGCATTTTTCAGAGAACTAGAACAAAAAATTTCACAATTTGTATGGAAACACAAAAGACCCCGAATAGCCAAAGCAATCTTGAGAACGAAAAGTGGAGCTGGAGGAATCAGGCTCCCTGACTTCAGACTATACTACAAAGCTACAGTAATCACGACAGTATGGTACTGGCACAAAAACAGAAAGAGAGATCAATGGAACAGGATAGAAAGCCCAGAGATAAACCCATGCACATATGGTCACCTTATCTTTGATAAAGGAGGCCGGAATGTACAGTGGAGAAAGGACAGTCTCTTCAATAAGTGGTGCTGGGAAAACTGGACAGGGACATGTAAAAGTATGAGATTAGATCACTCCCTAACACCATACACAAAAATAAGCTCAAAATGGATTAAAGACCTAAATGTAAGGCCAGACACTATCAAACTCTTAGAGGAAAACATAGGCAGAACACTCTATGACATAAATCACAGCAAGATCCTTTTTGACCCACCTCCTAGAGAAATGGAAATAAAGACAAAAATAAACACATGGGACCTAATGAAACTTAAAAGCTTTTGCACAGCAAAGGAAACCATAAACAAGACCAAAAGACAACCCTCAGAATGGGAGAAAATATTTGCAAATGAAGCAAGTGACAAAGGATTAATCTCCAAAATTTACAAGCAGCTCATGCAGCTCAATAACAAAAAAACAAACAACCCAATCCAAAAATGGGCAGAAGACCTAAATAGACATTTCTCCACAGAAGATATACAGACTGCCAACAAACACATGAAAGGATGCTCAACATCTTTACTCATTAGAGAAATGCAAATCAAAACTACAATGAGATATCATCTCACACCAGTCAGAATGGCCATCATCAAGAAATCTAGAAACAATAAATGCTGGAGAGGGTGTGGAAAAAAGGGAACACTCTTGCACTGCTGGTGGGAATGTGAATTGGTACAGCCACTATGGAGAACGGTATGGAGGTTCCTTAAAAAACTACAAATAGAACTACCATATGACCCAGCAATCCCTCTACTGGGCATATACCCTGAGAAAACCATAATTCAAAAAGAGTCATGTACCAAAATGTTCATAGCAGCCCTATTTACAATAGCTCGGAGATGGAAACAACCTAAGTGTCCATCATCGGATGAATGGATAAAGAAGATGTGGCACATATATACAATGGAATATTACTCAGCGATAAAAAGAAACGAAATTGAGCTATTTGTAATGAGGTGGATGGACCTAGAGTCTGTCATACAGAGTGAAGTACATCAGAAAGAGAAAGACAAATACTGTATGCTAACACATATATATGGAATTTAAGAAAAAAAATGTCATGAAGAACATAGGGGTAAGACAGGAATAAAGACACAGACCTACTAGAGAATGGACTTGAGGATATGGGGAGGGGGAAGGGTAAGCTGTGACAAAGCGAAAGAGCGGCATGGACATATATACACTACCAAACGTAAGGTAGATAGCTAGTGGGAAGCAGCCGCATAGCACAGGGAGATCAGCTCGGTGCTTTGTGACCGCCTGGAGGGGTGGGATAGGGAGGGTGGGAGGGAGACGCAAAAGGGAGGGGATATGGGAACATATGTATATGTATAACTGATTAAATTTGTTATAAAGCAGAAAAAAAATTTTTTTCTCCCTCTTAGTGGTAAGTTTCTTTTCTTTTCATAAAGGAAGTTTATTCTTTTATTATTTCCAAAAATAATCCAGCTCCTAAAGTCTTGAAGTTTAAGATGTATTTGGGAATTTGTTTCTTGGTAGTTGGGGAATAGCCAAATGAGCTTTCTTTCTGATGTGAGGGCGGAGGTAGGGGTCTCAGTGTGTTAGTGGTGGTAATCCGAAATACAGACATATTATCTGGGTGGTGCAGGAATGGAACACCACTGGAACTCCCCTGGAAATGGTAGTGCTGTGAGCCATTAGACCAAGGCCAGCTCTGAGTGCCCTGACGTTTGGAAGCCCATACTCTGAAGATACCAAGGTAACTGACAAATAAATAGCAGACTACAACAGAAGGGACATCATTCTTACCTTTGTGACTCTCTTTTTAGCTGTAACTCTGTGGCCTTATGTTATGCAAAGCGGTCTATAATTCTTATCTTTGGAGATGAAAGGAGTATGAACAGAAATGTTTGCAGGGCTTATAGAAAATTTGACTACTGTGCCTTTACAATGAATTTAATAACTTTATTGTTGGAAGCCATCCTGGAGCCATTGCACCATGACAAAGTCATGAAGCAACGGAAGGCGAAACTGCAAGGCAGCGCCGTGCCAGGAAGGTGGACTACAGCTCTGTTGTTATGTTTTATGATAATAAATTTACATATAGGGGCAATTTTGGGGGGATGTTGCTCCACGTGAAGGAAAAATTCCTCTAGGACTCCCCCTCCTGAAACTACCACAGAATGGGAAGTACCCACTAAAGCCCCGGGGAAATAGGTAAAGAATTAAGAGCTTGGAAATAAAGGGATGTTTTTATGAAAAACACCCTCTATTATGGAGTTATGGCCATGGGCCGGAGTTCCTGATGACATAGGAAATTTATGGTTCTATTATAAAGGAAGATTAATTATAAAAAAGCAAATGACTAGAGCAGAATCGGTTGCTAGGATAGGGAGAAAAACACTGTCTCAGTTGAAGGAAACAACGAGAAAGAGCATGCAGGATATATTGTAAATATTTTCGTGGAACCATTGTAAAAGTTTGCCCATGCAAGAAGAGAAACAGGAACAAGTAGCTCCAACTTTTACAATTAAAATAATCATATAACTGCTTGGCTTGGTTACTAAGAAATAACCTGTGATTAATGGGAACTTAGGGAAATATTTTAATAGGACATCTGGAAACTAGGGGATATTTTTTTAAAAAATCTTTATAGAATATTTTGAGATTTGATTGTGCTAAGATTGTTTGGCCACGTACCTGGTAATGTAATCAACTATAATATATAAACCTGTGATTGTAAACAATAAAGGAGAGGATGAGAGAGAGAAACATGCAATGCTGATACTTTAAGAAGTGTAATAGATTTATTTCCTTTGCCGACTCTATCCATCCCTCAGGTATCCCTGGACTGGCTGGAGCTGGACTCCGGCACTTTATATGATGAAGCTAACTTTCCTACTATAGAAATACCTTTAAAAAGTTTATGTTTAAGGACATAAAAATGTGCTTGACAGTGAGTGCCTAGAACAGTGCCACTAAAGGGAAATCCTAACTAAGAAGGTACATTTCTGTACCAGAGCTGTGTTGTAACCACCCTTTGGGCCTTCTGCTGGAAAAGTAGAATCAAGTCTCAAATAATGTCTTTTTAATTATATCCTATAATATTACAGATGTAGGACAGTACTGTATCATACCTCTGTGAATGTAAAATATCTTGTACCTGCTTTATGATACACAGTAGTGACCATGCTTTATCATATCTATTTATAATGATGTTATTCTAGAATGTTTTCTTTCCAGATGATGATTGAGAAGCTAATAAAGAAAATGGTGTCAGGTACCACAACAGTAACAGAACTTTGCTGTTTTCTGAGGTTTTGATTTTTACCTTTTTTTTTTTAATGGATTGTGTTATATGTCTCTATAATTTTGTTCAGATGACTGCAGAACCTAGAAAAGCTGTTGCTGCTATTGATGCATAAAATACTGCTCTTGGTCTTTTTATATAAATAAATACATCTATATATATATATATACATATATATGTATATACATAAAATTGGAATTTTTGGAAACTTTAGCTGTGCTGTCAACTTTGGAAAAAGTATCCCAGTTGTACTGTGTTGGGTTGGCACTGTACAGAAATTAACATCTATATTGGTCTAGAAATGTTAAAACATAATTTTTTCCATTTGTACAGGGGTAACACACTGTATTAAATATGTAAGGTCTTATCTACATGGGTTTTATTACAGAAACTAACAAAGTATTCTCTAAATAAAAATAAAAATACAAAAATTAAAATGTGCTTGAAAGGTCTCTACTTTTACCCCAAATAAAGAATATGGAGAGTGTTTTTTAATTTTTGTGGTTTCATCTGTAAATAGGTAACTCTTTGAGACATTTCTGCTTCCACTGAGGACCAAGATTCTTTGCTCTTTGACATTTACTGACCAATGTGGAGTTGGCAATATACTTATTGATAAGTTATTAACCTTACTTGAGAATAGTCATACTAAATGTGAAAGGAACAGAGTGAGAGCCATGTCAGGGTATCTTTTTAAAACTAAATATGATTATCAATATTTAAAAATGCAGCTTTACTATTCTTGCATAGATGATAGATATTGTGTCTTATTTCCTAAAGCTTAATAGGTTTCAACATGTAGTTTATTTATAGAAGGCAAATAAAAGGAAATTTATAAAAGTGAATGTCTGAATAGAATGATGATAAACTTATCCATCCTATAAACTACATTATTACATTAGTTTCATTAAGAGCAATGTGATTTGAAAAAAAGGCCTGTCTTAGGCTTCCCTGGTGGCACAGTGGTTAGGAATCTGCCTGCCAATGAAAGGGCATGGGTTTGAGCCCTGGTCTGGGAAGATCCCACATGCCGCGGAGCAACTAAGCCCGTGTGCCACAACTACTGAGCCCGGGTGCCACAACTACTGAAGCCTGTGCACCTAGAGCCCATGCTCCACAACAAGAGAAGCCACTGCAGTGAGAAGCCTGCGTACCGCAACGAAGAGTAGCCCCCGCTCACTGCAACCAGAGAAAGCCCACGTGCAGCAACAAAGACCCAACACAGCCAAAAATAAATAAATTAAATAGATAAATTTATATTTAAAAAAAAAGGCCTGTATGTGAGAAGATTACTGTGGACCTATATTTACTTAGGAGATATTTATAGATGGTTCCTCATTTGAGCTGCCACTGCTAAAGCACATCCCCAACCTCACCAATGAGAATCTAGTAAGATTCACCTTTGATTTTTACAGCACAATTATGTGTTTTGGAGCTTGCGTTTAACAGGCAGTCTGAATTCAAACCTCAGATGCTTCTTTATCATGACTGCACTTCCTGCTTCCTTACTGTAGCTCTTTATACATTTGCTGGTTTCATGGGTGAATGAGTGAATGCATGAATGAAAAGGGATGGATTGATAGTTACTCTTATCCAGGTTAGTAAATCTGATTTAAAAATTTTTTCTCCCTGACCTTGTCTTTCATGCCAGACTCGAATATGCAACTGCCAAGGTTATATCTCCAGTTGGATATCTATTAAATCACAGCTCAAACTTCAGATGCACAAAGCTGATTTCCTGAGTTCTATCCCAGACTTTCTATTCCTTCAGTGCTCCTGTAACTGAGAGGACCCTATGGGACCTTCCCAAGACAGACTCCCCCCATCCTCCATGTGTCCTCTACCTGCCTCTTTTTTTTGTGGAAAAGCTTTAGTCTCCCAGGCCTCCCCTGAGTCACAAAAAAATGGCTCAAGAATTAATGATTGGAAGAATGTAAACACATAGTAACAAAAAAATAGCAGTGGGGCGGGGAGAACTGGTAACGATTTAAATAATAGATTAGCTATACAGCAGAGTCACAGAATCTTTAGTTCCTCCCCAAAGAACATAAATAACAGAGTCTGACACACATTCCTCAATTGTTTTGCAGATACTAAAATCCCCACCAGATGGAAGACGCTAACTGCATGATGACCATGAGCACATAACCCCCAGACTGGCTGGAGCCTGAGGATAGATGATGTTAACCCCTGTGACATCACCCTGTTACCTCACCATCAACCAATCAGAGAACTGTGCAAGAGCTGATCACACACCCTGCCACTCTCTCCCTCACCTTGCCTTTAAAAACCCTTGTCTAGGGCTTCCCTGGTGGCGCAGTGGTTGGGGCTCCGCCTGCCGGTTCAGGGGACACGGGTTCGCACCCCAGTCTGGGAGGATCCCACGTGCCACGGGGCGGCTGGACCCGTGGGCCACGGCCGCTGGGCCTGCGTGTCCGGAGCCTGTGCTCTGCAATGGGAGAGGCCGCAGCAGTGAGAGGCCCACGTACCGCAAAAAAACAAAACAAACAACAAAAAACCCTTCTCTAAAATCCATCGGGGAGTTTCGGTCTTTTGAGCATTAGCTGCTTGTATGTCTTGCTTGGCCCTGCACTTTCCTTCACCACAGCCCGGTGCCAGTACATAGGCTTTACTGTGCCTGGGCAAGTGGACACAAGTTTGGT
This sequence comes from Mesoplodon mirus, assembly GCF_964341445.2. Classification (NCBI taxonomy): domain Eukaryota; kingdom Metazoa; phylum Chordata; class Mammalia; order Artiodactyla; family Ziphiidae; genus Mesoplodon; species Mesoplodon mirus. The sequence goes on along the minus strand of NC_138986.1, from coordinate 30,378,086 downwards.
TCAGTAACACTCTCTATGTCTGTAAATGGCAATTCCACGCCTACAACTGCTCAAGCCAAACATTTGGGAGTCCCTCTTTGTTTGTTTGTTTGTTTTCTTTTGTTTTCTGGTCGTGCCGAGTGGCCTATGGGATCTTGGTTCCCTGACCAGGGATTGAACCTGTGGCCCCTTCAGTGGAAGCACGGAGTCCTAACCACTGGACTGCCGGGGAAGTCCCATTAGCAGTAATCTTTTGATGTTGGGCTACCTTGCTTGTTTTTTCCTTTGGGGGGATTGCAAAAACTCCTATATATCTTGGCTCCTACCTTACCTCTTTGGAACTGTCCAAAGAGGTATCTGAGGGGCTGTATCCCAGGCTAAAGTCCTTTGTAAAGCCCCAAAGAAAACATAATTGTCAACTATTAGGTTGTGCTTTTTTTTTTCAGTCAGCATCCCTATTCTTACCTCCAAATGACATTCTATATAATAAATGAGTTTGTTTACATCTATCTTCTCCCACTAGAATATTCATAAGCCACAGGGAGGGCAAAGACTTTGTTTTAATAAGTGTTATATCTCCTAGTCTTAAAATAGTATCTGGCACACAGTAGATGCTCAATAAGTAATAGTTAAATGAATTAAATGTAACTGTATTGGGTGACAACGCAAGCCCATTTTCTGTCAAAATTTCTTTTTTCTAGTGTAGAGCTATGAAAGAAGTATTTACTAACCATATGGAATAGATCTCTCCCCCAACCTTCACCAGTTTCCACAGCTACTGTGATATTTGACTAGTCCATAAATTTGCAACATATGTTGTTTTTAACAGGAAGTCCATCTTCCAATCCTACTGTGAGAAGAAAACAAATGGGTTGTCCCCCTTCTCAAAACTTCTAGGCAGAAAGACTGTCCAGGGCTTCCTTGGTGGTGCAGTGGTTGAGAATCTGCCTGCCAATGCAGGGGACACGGGTTCGAGCCCTGGTCTGGGAACAGCCCACCTGCCGCAGAGCAACTAGGCCCGTGAGCCACAACTACTGAGCCTGCACGTCTGGAGCCCGTGCTCCGCAACAAGAGAGAAAGAGACAGTGGAAGGCCCACGCACCGCGATGAAGAGTGGCCCCCGCTCGCCGCAACTAGAGAAAGCCCTCACACGGGAACGAAGACCCAACACATCCAAAAATAAATAACTAAATGTATTAAAAAAAAAAAAAAAAAAGAAAGACTGTCCAGCTATTGCCCCTTTTCTTCCACAAAAGTGTTTCTTACAAACATCATAGGAAGCATCAGCTCAGAACAGGAACTATTGGCAAGTGGAGCGGGTGACTGTCATGTAACCCGATATTCTCCTCGTTGCGCGGTTAGTCTCTTTAGAGCTGAGAAAAGCCATTTTCTGATAACCCTTATATAAAATTTACACTAACCAGGAGTGCCTCAAAAAGCGTGGTATCCATAATCCTCCAGCAAGAGCATGGCAAAGGGACATTTAACAAACTTAATTTGAGGTACAAGAGTGAGAGAAAGTGCAAGAGGGTAAGAGATGGTGAGAGGATTTGAGAGTTGAGAAAGAACGAGTGTGAAAGAGTGAGGGACTTTTTACTGCCATTATGGAAGTGTGCAATCCATGCCTCAGTAATTCAAGCCTTAGTAGATAGTAGGAGTTATATGTTAAATATACACACATATATTAAATATTTTACATTAGAAAGTTTATGGATTACCTTTTCCCAGGAAAATTAGCTTTATGAGTCTAGGAAAATGCAAAGTTTCAAAACATAAAGTCTCACTAGAAAGTAGATAGTGAGGTCTTTCTGCCTGGGAAACAGATTCTAGAGCAGAGAGACTGTGAATTGAAATATACTACCTTCAATAGAGACCTTGGAATATTTTCCAAACACAACCCCGTGTCCACTTCAGAAATTAATTTTCATGAGAAATTAATATTCATGAGATCGTGTTCCCCTTAGTTTCTAGTCCCAGTAATAAATATTTTTATATTTCTCCAAATTTAATAAAGATACTAGATTATAAATAATTGTTAAATGGCATCTAGGTACAATTTTAAAAAATCTAATGAATGCCAAGATATATATATATATATATATATATATATATATATATATATATATATAAATATAAAACAAAAACATACACCACATACATGATCATTCAGGATTTATCATTTTGCTGAAGCGAACGTGTACATTTTAGAGAACCACAGCACTTTTGTACAAACAACTAGGATAACTCAAATACCTGTGTGGGTCTTGACATGGAATCCAGTTCACCAGAGGATCTGGAATATCCTCCAGATAAGGGAAAATGGTTTCCCTGGTAAATTTCCATCCATAAATTGCATCTTCTGGTGTCACAATGATCTGAGCACCCTGTTGAAAACAAGTTAAATCAAAATTATTTCTCTATGTATGTAGACTATTCAACACTCCAATCTTCACCAGCTCTCACGCCCCTCATAAATTATGATTAGCAGAAATAAAAGCATACCTGTTCAGCAGCCTGCTTAATTGCTCTCTCCAGAATATCTATATTCTTGTTCATGAGGTGCAAGGCATCATCCTGAGAAACATGTGTTTCTGTGTGATTTGGCAATATGACAGCATGTTCATATACTGCAGCTTTGAAAGTATCCAAAGCACTGACATGCAGAATAATTAGGGCAAAAACTGCCACGGAGGTTTGAAAAGAGGAAATGATCATGGTCAAAGTCTAGCGAGTTCTGCAAGTGAAAGAACATTCATGTAGTATTTATAAAGGAAGGAACATTTAGGTAACATGACTGCCAGCTCTTATTTTACAATCTCATGAATATTATGCCTTATCATTTTGCAGGAAAAAAATTCAGTTACCTGAATACAATCAAAAAGTATTACAAGGATTGTACATGTACTATGGATGAGATTTAATGTCAAATTTCAAAAAGACAAAATTCAAATATAGTACAGTTGTACCCTTTTATTAATAGAAAGAAAATAGTAACTAAATTAACTCTCATGTGAAGAACCATAATACAACAAATCTCATTTATTAAATTACAAAAACTAGATAATATTTTTTTTCTGTTCTGTTGACAGATCTACATCATGTTTATTTTTAGAAGAGAAGAAAAAATTTTAAAGTATTTACTACTAGGAAAATGCAATACACGGCAATATTGGGAACAAAATTCACCCAAGTCAACACTCTGACTTACCTATTAAAGACTCTGAACTTGCACCCCATAAAAACAAGATTTTGTGTCCAGTTTGCTCACTGCTGCATCCTTAGTACCCAAAGCACTGATCATCCGGGTGCTGGTCCCTGGTGTTTGGCCGGAGGAGAAATCAAGAACTTCTGCTAAGGGGGCCCCAGCCCTCCGGGGACCAAGCCTCCTTCCTCCCCCACGCCTTTCCTCACCAGCCCTCTCTCCTTCCTCCCTTCCTTCTTTCCTTTCTTCCCTCCTTCCCCCTTTCCTTCCTTTCTTTGGAGATAGATGGAAGGGGAGGGAAGCATCTCACTCCGGCTGGTGATTATAAAGATCATCTCTATTATAACCCAGATAAGATGTAATTTTCATTTTTGTTAGAGGCAAATAACCACATAAATGAGCTTTAAAAAAAAACGCGTATGTTATGTGATCTCTGATAACCTCCTAGGACATCCATATTCTCCCTTCCCCAGTCCCAATCCTATCACACAAGAGTTTAGTGGGGTTTTTCGGTTTTCGATTTTGTTTTTTAATCTGAGTCTCTTCATTCAAATACTTTTAGAAGGCATAGAAGAGTAGAAACAAATGAATAAAATTCTTTTATGTTTTCTCTCATACTGAGATAAAAGTCTTGATATAGGTGAGATCTAAGGGCTATAAACGAAGTCTGCTCATATCTTCTGCTTTGAATAGAAATTTTTAGCAAAGAAATAACTTCTTACCTCTATAGAATAACAAACTGAAAATAATTTTTAGAAAAATGGTCAAGGCTTTTAGTGGATAATGTGAAGGGAAAGAGATTTTTATAATCTATTTTTATATAGTAGATTATGAGTGCCTTTAGAGTCTACAGAGCATGTAATGCAAATGCCCACACTTTACAGGACAGGAACCTGAAGCATAGAGAGTCAGAGTGACTTAGAGCAGGGCATAGGACTTTTCAGTCCTGATTCCAGAATCTTCCCCAATACCCAAGACATCATGCACAAGTCTGTACTCTGGTTTAATGTCTGCATCCAAGTGTCTGGACACTCACTTGCATTTTTTTTTGAATTTATTTTTTGCTGCATTGGGTCTTCGTTGCTGCACACTGGCTTTCTCTAGCTGTGGAGAAGGGGAGCTACTCTTCATTGCGGTGTGCGGGCTTCTCATGGCGGTGTCTTCTCTTGTGGCTCGCGGACTCTCGGGCGCAGGCTCAGTAGTTGTGGTGCACGGGCTTAGTTGCTCCGCGGCATGTGGGATCTTCCCGGACCAGGGCTCGAACCTGCGTTCCCTGCACTGGCAGCAGGATTCTTAACCACTGCGCCACCAAGGAAGTCCCTCACTTGTATCTTTTAAGAAACCCCATTCAAAATGACCACGTTAGGAAGACCACAGATAGATCTAAATACTGAGTGGGTACTTGATGTAATTGAGAACTGTAAGCTCTTTCATTTCTACAAGTATCAATATAATTTGGATCATGATCTACTTCTTTGTGATTTAATCTCACCAATTAATACTTCATTATCTCTTTTGCTTGTAAGTAGTTAGGTAAGCTGGTGAAAATAAGCTAACATCTTTACTTTTGCAGGGTAAGAACAGAAACAATCGTATGTCTTTCATATCTCAGTGTCCCCAAATTTCCTGGACATTTTTCTCTCTTTGTGGCTATAAACAAGAGAAATAGTGTCTTGTTTATTCGGGTTTTTTGGCTGGAGGGCGAAAGGGGAAATGGTTTCTGATGCAAAGTCAAGGTGATTAAGCTCCTTTTTTTTCTCTGCAGCATTTCAAAATTGTCTCATAAAAACTGAGAATCTGAGTAACAAAGACAATGGCATGGAAGAGTCAGAATCTAGTAAATGAAACAATTTAAATATGGAAAAATCCATAAGACATAAAGAAAAAAGTGAATATTTTTTACATACATTTGTCATAGAAGCAGCTGATATTGTTTCAAATCTTCAGAGGTAAAAGACTAAATTCAGGACATAGAACTTTTAAGAGTTTACATTTTCATGCTCATAAAGGTGATTGATTAAGTAAGCCTTAATTAACTTCTTTAACTCTGTTGTAAAATAATGTTACCTGGCCACAGGGTACACTGATTAAGTATTAGTCACTGCTAATATGACCTATTTATTAATTTACCAATTTGTGATTAATGGAATTGATTACAAGGGTGAAAAGTTCCAATCAATTCAAAATTATATGGTCAAAGGGCCACTATAAAAAAAATAGACGTCGTTCAAATATTTGTTTCTAACTGGGAATCTGATCATCTCTTAAAATAGTATTCAACTGGACTTGGTTTTCTGGCTGTAATAAGTAAGAAGAGTAGAAGTGTAGTTTCTGCTTTGCACTCCACTTCTCTGAAACTCTATTTCTCACCTAAAAGTTCAGGTAATCATACCTGCTCTATCACCTTCACAAGGTTATTCTGAGAGTCAAAGACATATGAAAGTTCTCTGCAAGATTATGATGGGATGACGATAATTAACAAAAAGGGGAGACAATTTAGTAACGGAATGATCCTGACTCCATAATTCATCGTTAGAGCTATTATTGTTATAATAGCTACAGAGCTATTATTGTTCGGCTGGACAAATCTGGTCTATCTGGGGCACTGTGCTGAGGATGGGATGGGGAACACAGCACCTGGGCACTTACTCCTGGATCATGCCCAGCTGGGCCTGGCAGACGTACATCCTCTGCATGGCGAAGGCATCTTAAGAGCACCAAGGCCCCAGAAAGACAAGGGGTGGCTCCTGGCTCTGATTCAGGCCTCAGGCCTCAGGTCTGGCCCCTCTCCCAGGTGTGAAATGACATTAACAAATAGTTGGAAATAGCATGTACAGTCACTGATGGTGTTTCCTCATAAGCAGCAAAGATGACATCAAAAAATAAGTAAGCAAAAGAGAAAAACCAGGCCCTACTTTTAAAACTATTTTCTCTTGATACTGTATACCAAAAATAGGATGATACTGTACCCCTCCCCCTCCAAAAAAAAGAGTACTTGGTGGTAAAGAACTATGTTTCTGTCCCTGTCCCCATCAGAGACTTGCATTGGTCTTTAGCAAGCCTGTCTGAGTCAGCGTTTGAGAAAGGAAATGGCTGCTTGAGCAGAACCAGCCTGAACTTTAACCATCTTTTGGGGCCACATCCCAGCCCAGGTGAGGTGCTCCTCCAGCTCTGGACTTGGATTGGTGTTCAGCTCTTCAGACAGTTCATACAACTCAAACCAAGAGAGAATCTGAGAGAGTAATGATTCATCACAGCCTGCTGCTCCCAAAATGGATGGAAAGGGTGGTGCCACAGGAAGTTGCTAATCGCCACCTGTTTTGGACCTGCGGCAACAGTGATTTCATGTGGTTCAAACTACCCTTTTGCTTTCTGATGTTAGAAGTTTAGGATCGTGGTTTGCCGGGCAGCAGAAGCCCATTTGAACTAGCAGTATGCTCCCACATTGTCTGAAGGTCCCCACTTCCTCAAAAGAAAAATAGGAACAAGCTCTCTTCTTGATGATTTCACGTGCAAATCCTTTATTTTATTCTGATCCAACTCTGCCAAAGTTCATTGACTTCAGCAACAGGAGCTTCTGAAATGTCTGTTAGTTGGTGTCATAAACTGACCGTTTGCGTCCACCCCCCCAACAAATTCATATATTGAAATCACATCCCCCGTGTGATGGTGTTAGCAGGTGAAGCCCTTGAGAGGTGGTTAGATCCTCAGGGTGAAGCCCTCTTGAATGTGATTCCTGCCCTTATAAAGGAGACCCCAGAGAGCCACCTGCCCCTTCCGCCATGTGAGGACACAGGACCACCATCTATGAACCAGGAACTGGGTCCTACCAGACCTGAATCTGCCAACACCTTGTTCTTGGACTTCTCAACCTCCAGAACTGTGAGAAAGAAATTTCTGTGGTTTCTAAGCCACCCAGTTGATGGTATTCGGTTGTAGCAGCCTGAACTAAGACGATATTGGGTGATGGTTAGGGATATGGACCCTGTAGCCAGAATGCCTGGGTTTGAAACACTTCCTATCTGTGTGGCCATGAGCAAGTTGTATGTCCTCTCAGGGCTGCAGTTTCCCTCACCTGCAAAATGGTGATAAAATGTGAATAGTTTTGGCTGTTATCATTATCTCACGCTCACAAGATGGAGGCCCTATTGTGAGGGCAATGCCCAGTGCAGTGTTGACCCACATCTTTAAATCTCTCTGGTCAGATGCTCACCGTTTTTGGCCACTAACTCACTAAAAGAATGTCAATTAGGGGCTTCCCTGGTGCCGCAGTGGTTGAGAGTCCGCCTGCCGATGCAGGGGACGCAGGTTCGTGCCCCGGTCCGGGAGGATCCCACATGCCGCGGAGCGGCTGGGCCCGTGAGCCATGGCCGCTGAGCCTGCGCATCCAGGCCTGTGCTCTGCAACAGGAGAGGCCACAACGGTGAGAGGCCCGGGTACCGCAAAAAAAAAAAAAAAAAGAAAGAAAAAGAAAAAGAATGTCGATTAGTTCACATTCTTTATTTTCTCATTGTTCTGTCGCTTTCCGCAAAGTCGTTCATGTTTCCTGTCTTCTATGTCAATCTGAACTGAATGGCTTCTCCAGGGATTATTAACTTAAAGTCCATTTCTACGAGCTCATCTGGATGGCTTTTCCTCCAGCAGTCCCACAGATTCGCCCTCTCCCTATTTCACACATCATTCTATTTTTTTAAACCACACACACACACACACAAAACTTACCAAGAAACTGGGTTACTTCTGCATTGCTGTTGGGAGGATTGTGAAATGATACAGCCACTCTGGAAACCAGCTTGGGAATTTCTATATGAGCTGCTTCTTCAGTTTCTTATAAGCTGGGCCATTAACCAAAGTGACTATATTCAAAGACAGAAAAGAAAAGCCAAAGTCTGCGTTTGTCTGCTTTGACCACCCAGAATCCAAACCTTATGCTTTGCTAAATGGAATTTGTTCATATGGAAGATCAATTAATGTGCAGCATCTGTTTGGGACTTCTTGCTCTTCTGAATCAACTAATCAAAGTCCTGAGAGCTGCATTAAGACACATTCACCAGGTACAGGAATGGAAAAGTGTGGGCAGATCTTCCTTTCTTATACAGTTTTTTTTTCCAATTAATAATGCTGTTTTACCCCAAGAATACTTTTACTTTCAGAGAGTTTTCAGTGACATGCATGAAATTAAATCCCGCAGCTTCCTTACTACCAGATGGCAGTGCCACTTAATGCACATCCCTGTCCTCACACTATTCGTGTTCCAGATCTAGAGGTTGGACCCAGCTCTTAGGAATGGACACATCGACAACAGGGTAACTCTGATCTTTATCAGATAAGTAAATAAAAGAGGCAAAAGCAAACCAGTAACAGCAAGAGAAAACAACAGAGGAAATGAATATAGCCACTCATTTCACTTAAGTTCTGAAAGTGAAAAGTATTAGTGTGATGTTTGCAAAAACTTAATAAACAGAAATCTCAATAAAGTTGGGAGACCTGAGAGGAAGCTCTCACACCCTGCAAGGATAGCAGAGCCCAACAGGGAAAAGAAAAACTCATCTTCTTTCCTGGCAAGAACTCAACCAACGAAACACCACGGGCTGTTTGTTTACCAGAGCCCTCCCAACTTCCTTTTTCCATCTATAAAAGTGTCCTCCTTCCCTTGCTGTGTGGGCACTTGTACAAACCCTGAATTGCAATTCTCTATTGATTCTAAATAAACCCATCTTTGTTGAAGAAATATCTGACTATTTGTTTCAGGTCAATATGTTCAAATGAAATATATACCTACACTGGTTTTAATTCTCAAAAGAAGAAAACCCTATTCATATTCATCCAACAACTGATTTCATGGTTGTCTTTTTTTTTTTTTTTTTTTTTTTTTTTTAGCCTCAATGGGTGGCATGTGGGATCTTAGTTCCCCGACCAGGGATCGAACTGGTGCCCCTGCGGTGGAAGCACAGAGTCTTAACCACTGGACAGCAAGGAAAGTCCCTCATGGCTGTCATTTCTGAAACATATAATAATGTGACTTAACTGATTTTGTATTCAAATTTATCTTAAATGACAAAAACTTAAAAATGATAATAATGTACTGCTTTTTGTAACTGTGCTACTGTTGACCATTTTGGCTTATTTTAGTACTGCTGATGCAATTGCACTAAACTGTAAACCAGAAGTTATTACTGAACATCATGCTTTATCAGACTGTCACCTATAAATAAACTGGGATTCGAAGTGGAGCTGCGGATTTTCTGAAAGAAACTAGTGCAAATATTTTAAGAGTTGCAAGTTGTTCCTAATGAAAAACTGAATAAGTAGGCTTTTGTTTCATTTGTTAATACTTTGGATAACATTTTATTTTTGTCTTAAGTATGTTGTTTCTTACTCTCCTGCGTGTTTATTTCACAAATTGAGGACATATGACAGTGAGACCAAAGGAAAGCTAACTATCATAGTCTTTGGATCATTCCCTTTTGCTATGATCATATATAAATAAAAGATATCGGTTTTACTTCTCATTTATTAATTGTACTTAATGAAAATTAGTTGGCTATGTCAGTATTTATTACCCAACTCTTTTGCCAGCTAGGTATGAGAAGGTATGTTTAATATATTTAAAGCTTGATAACTTAATAAACAATAGAATATTGCATTGATGTATGATACTTAATATTTATTGTCCAAATCAAATTTCCTCTGTAAAATATATGGGTTATTTGGGGAAAAAACTAATCATGCAATTACCATACAACTCAGCAGTTGTATTCCTGGGCATTTATCCCAGAGAAATGAAGACACCTTCACACAAAAACCTGTACATGAATGTTCATAGCACCTTTATTTGTTTTACCCACAAACTGAAAACAATCCAGATGCACTTCAATGGATGAATAACCAAGCTGTATGTCCATACCGTGGAATACTACTCAGTAAGAAATGAACTATGGACACATGCAACAATGTGGATGAATTTCAAGAGCATTCTGCTGAATGAAAAAGGCAATCCCCCAAAATAACATACAATAGGATTCCATTTATGCAGGATTCTTGAAATGACAAAATTACAGAAATGGAGAACAGATTAGTGATTGCCAGAGATTAAGGAGGGAGTGAGGGTGAGAGAAAAGTAGCAGCATGGGCAACTGAAGACTGGGAATCTTTCTTTATCTGGACTCTACCAATATATCCTAGTTATAATATTGTACTGTTAAGTGTTGCAAGATGTTACCATTGGGGGAACCTGGGTAAAGAGTACAGATGATCTCTGGGTATTATTTCTTACAACTGCATGCGAGTCAACAATTACCTCAAACATTTTTAAAAAGTTTAATTGAAAAAACAATTTGTGATTTAAAAAAATTTGTCCTTTTTATTTTTCCTTGAGATTAGTCTGTATGTCATATATGTACAGGTTGCAACGTGACCTTAACATAAAAGATACTTTTTAACTTATTATATTCTACATTCAGTCTCATTTTTAAAAAAGTGCTTTTAAACTGGGCACTTTGTTACATATAGATGAATATAAATATATATAAATATAAACACATAGATTTCCTTTGACAATTTTGACCTACCTTTTGGTTTCAAAAGGTTCAAAGTTCTGCTATTGTTTCTCATATTTTTAACATTTTTTTTGTCATTTATCTTAATACTTCAAAATCATAAAATGAGGAAGGGGCAAAGTTGTTTTTGTACAAAGCGGCTTTAAATACACTGGTATCCACAGTAGCTACTGACAGCGGCGTGTTGGGAGGGGGAACAAAAAGTTCTCTAGCCAGTAAGCCTGGAATCTTTGCGTTGACCTTGAACTAGTCTCAACAGTCAACAGCGCTGGTAACGGTAATAGGCTGACAGCCCTGAGTGGGCTGGGACGGCGGGTGGGAGCGGTGCGAGCTCGGGCGCCGAGGCCCGGCTTTGAGCTGCTGGATCCCCGCGGTGCTTTTATAGCGGCCCCACGTGGTACAAATGGGAACTACAGGCATTCGGCGGCGTCCTCGACCACTGGGCGGACAAGGGGCGGCCTCGCATTAGTCTGCATCCTGCGCCCAAGGAAGGAAAGCCCTGGAGAGGGGCCAGGACGATTTAACCCGGGAGATCGAGGCCTGGCCCTTTCCGCAGTGCACACGAGTGCAGGGGGCTGGGGTCACACTCGTCCTGGTGCCGCTCCAGTAAGCGTGTGACAGGCCACTTGTGCTTGGCAGGCAAGGGACCAGCCTCTGGAGTTCTCAGGGCGAAGGGACTTGGGGGAGGAGGAGAGTGAAGAGTTCATGGGAACTTTGAATATTCAGTTTTGGGAATTAATGCCAAACAGTCTTCCGAAACAGTCCGTGGTCCAGTTGCTGTCCATCTTCTCCAACCTGGGTATTGTGTTCCTTTAAATTTTATTTATTTTTTTCCTCATGGTGGTGTGAAAGGGCATGGTTTAATGTGCCTCCTCCAGATCTGTTTCTCTCCCATTCTTCCCCATTTCACTAAGAGGCACCAGCTGACCACCCATGCCCTCAAGCCAAATCCTAGGAGTCTTCCTGAATTTCTCTCCCCTTCTCTGTCCATTATTAGCAAACCCTGTTGGTTCTACTTCCAAACACATCCTTTTCTCTACTTCAGCACCACCTTCCTGATCCAAACCATTAATGTCTCTCTCAAAGCTTCCAAAGATTTCCCTCCACCCCTGGTAATCCGCATCCCCACTCACCTTGGCCATGCAAACACAATGACCTTCCTGAAATATGAATCAAATTATAGAATCCTCCATTCAAAAGCCAGCTCCTCTCCCCCGCCCAAATTCCTCTGTTTACTAGACTCCAGCCACGTGGGCCACGGCCTTCTCTTTGACCATGTCAAACCGTTTTGCACATGCTAGGGAGGGCTCTCCCCTCAGAATGGCTGCCTCATTCTCATCCTTCAGAGCTCAGTTCAAGGCCTTATCTAAATGAGGATCCTCACACCTAATCAGCTCCAGCCAATTACTCTTTCATATCACCAGGTTTTTGTTTCTGTTTTTGTTTTTGTTTTCCATCATAGCATCTCTGCAAGATAACTAGAGATTCTGGTATTTATTTCTTGCTTGTCCCTTCCACTGGAATATTAGTTCCATAAAGACTAGACTGTTTATCTTGATCACAGCTAAATCTGTAAGATCAAGCACAATGTCAATTCAGAGAAGGCATTCAATAAATATTTTTGAATTAATAAAGAGATAAAAAACATTTCTTCTACTAAAAAGGGGTGGGTGGGTAAATGGGGCTACTACACCATGAAAATGGATCAGGAGGTATGAGAGCTGCACAGCAGAGATTCACTCACTTCAAACAACTGCATGGATTTTACCTGAAGTCAGAGGAACCCCTTCCCTAACATAGAACAAGCATTCCTGTGGGCTCACTTGCTCTGGAAATAGGATACATCTATTGGGAGTATGTTTTTTTTTAAAAAATGATAGAACTAAAACAGAGACATTAAGGGAAATGAATAATATTATACCAAGCATTATTTATAAATCCAGAGCCTAATTCACAGCATATTACAAAATTGGAAGTGTTAAGTAATATTATTCTTGTATCTTTCACACAAACAAAAGTTTTAGAAGAGCTGATGGCCAGGGTATGCAATAGAGTTTTTCCATGGTAGGCTGGAATTTTGCCTTTTGAACAAAACCAAAAAAACCTTAGGACACAGAGAAAGCAAATATTTTAAAAACTGATTTCACAGTAATTATTCTGTATGTTTTGAGTTATCTTTATATTATTTTTAAGCATATCAAATCAATTCATTTCTTTCCCTGTTAATAAAAAGGGTACAGTCACAGAATCAGTGCCCTCAGAATAAAAAGAAAACAGAGGAAACAGGACACCTAGAGTCAGTAACATCCTCAGGGCCAAGTCTGGTCACTCAAAACCAAAAACTTTTGTTGATTTTCAACAACTCTTCGCATACTTAAGGTTTCAAATATGGCTGCTTCAGCAGGCCAGCTCTTCAGGACGACAGTATGTGCAGCCCAACACAGGATCATCCAAAACTATGTTAACAATTTCAGGATGCTGGTGTGGAGTCCATGGAGTTTTGTGTGTAAAAATTAGGAAAATCCTTCCAGCGATGAAGTTCAAGGCCAGGAGCATCCATCTCCCAGCCCCGTATCAGTAGGGATCCCTAAGGTAAGGCTACGTTTCATCAGGCAAGAGAGCAGTCTGTTCCTCCTCTGTGCCGAGGATATTTTGAAGTTTAGATCTACGTTGAAGGAAAGAAGAGGCCAACCTCAATATTTCTCACCTTAAAGAAAAACTCAGTACCTACATCTCTATCCAACTATTTCCGTAAATGTGTCTATCAAGTGATGAGGCTCAGAGTGCCCAGAAATCTCCGGAGTGGAAGAATGGATGTAAAATGGTGTCTTTTTTCCACTCCCACAAGCCAACTTTTAAAGAGAGAAAAAAAACTCAAGAGTTGACCATACCTCCTTCTTCTCCTTGAATGCTCCAATAGATAGAATAGGCCCATCACTAGTCCCTTTAACACAATGAAAGGTACTGCTTAATATCAATTATCCAAGTCACATTTCTCCATAAACATAAGGAAAATGAAAGTAAAAGACTAATTACTCACACTTGTCAGAGCCCAGAGACCCTGCAGAGCAGCTGCCCATTCAAAACCAATTTTCTCATATAGAAATCCCCCCAGCATTGGTCCTACAAAAGCACTAACAATGAAAAGAAGAAAGAGGATTATAGTGCAAAAAAAAAGTTACTCCTTATAGGCTGCATGACTGCTTCAATTCATTATATTGAAACTATAAAACACTAACGAAAAAAGCCAATTCCTGGACAGAGCATTAGGTCTAAGAAAATAATTCTACCTGATAATGATGATGTTTAAAATTTTTAAACAATCCTAAAATTATAACTGCTTCTAAAAAGTTGGTGCTTTATATGAAAATTTTTAAAAGATGATATGCATTCAAAAAAACCTTTATATTATTCTCTCTACTCTTCTAGGTATTTGTATTTAAAACAATTCAGTACGTACTTATTGATGATAGCTACATGGCCAGCATACAGTTATCCCTCTGGTAGTGTAGAGAGTTAAAAATAAATACACAAATGAATGAGTAAATGAATACATTTTCAAAACTGAGACAGGCTCCTGTTAAAGGAACTTTAAAATATCACTTAAATAAGACAAAGTATATGAGACCATTTTGATTATGTATTAAAACTGCTGGTATAACCATTGATCTTGAAGTCAGACAGCTGGATTAGAACTGCAGCTCTGCCCTAAGAGAATTATGTGCCTCCTGGCAACTCATCTGACCTCTCGGTGTCTGAATTTCTTCATCTGTAAAATGGGGATAGCATTTTCCAACTTACAGGTGTGAATGAAATTCAATAGCTACTCACCCAACTGACCACAATGCACCAAAGAGACCTGAAACAAGTCCCAAGGTACTTAATCCTTCTTCAAATCCATTTTCACTGCAAAGAGAAACAAGAGTGTGTCTGTGGTTAAAAGGGAAACCTGCATGAAACAAAAGAATAGGGTATGGTATAAAAATAAACCAGGGATAATCTGGATAAACCCAACAGCCAGAACACTCCATTTCTAAAATAAAAAGCTAATCTCATTTGAAGATATTACTATAGTAATATTTCCTCCAGGGTTTTCTAAAAATACTTCTACTGCATATATAGGATACAATATTAAGAATCGTGACCCACTTGCCTTAAATGTTTATTAAAGTATATAATTAACTAAGAAATTCTTCAAATGAGATAAACATGTAGAGAGAACGATGGGCAATCTTTAGAAAATACAGAGGCAGCTCCTCATTCCTTTGAGACCTGTTGAACTGACAACAGCAGAGCCATCAGTGTTCTCCCTGCTCAAGTTCACTTTGTGTTCTTCATCATTATGCCTACTAAACAAAAGACTGATGGCCAAGTGACAAAGATACATTTGGTCTTCTTCCCCATTTCTGGCACACAGCTCCTAAAACCCCGTGGAATTTCTTAAGTGATGAAAGCCATAAAAAAAAGTGTCTTTTGTTATGTTAATGAGATGACTTTGGGACTAGCACCCACATTGCCTGGAGAACCAACACGTGATTAGAGGGTTGAAACTTCCAGCCCCACACATCCCTCCCCCATAGAGAGAGGGGGTGGAGGTTGAATCAACTGCCAATGGCCAGTGATTTAATCAGCCATGCATATGTAGTGATGCTTCCATAAAAACCCAAAAGGACTGAGTTCACAAAGCTTCCAGCTTGGGAAGCCAGAATGCTTCCATGTGCCACTGCGCTGGGCCCCAAACTCCACAAGGACAGAGGCTCTGCTGCTTGGGACCTTATCGCCCTATATATCTTGTCATCTGGCTGCTGATCTGTATCCTTTAATATCCTTTGCAGTAAGCCAGTAGCTAGTGAGTCAACTGGTTTCCTGAGATCTCTGAGCTGCTCTAGCAAATGAAGAGAACTCACGGAGGGGGTCGTTGGAACCTCTAATTTACAGCCAGTCGGTCAGAAACATAGGTAACAACCTGCATTTGAAATGGGCATCTGAAGCAGAGGGCACTCTTGTGGGACTGAGCCCTTAACCTGTGGGATATGATGTTATCTCCTGGTAAATAGTGTCAGAATTAGTTGAATTGCAGGACACCCAGCTTGGTGGTGTGAGGGAGGAAAAACCCACACATTGGAATTGATACTAGAATCCATTTAGCTGGTCACTCTGTGCCCTTGTGTGGACCTCCTCTATGACAGGGAAATGATGCTGAGGCCTTCCCACTGTGCTTTGGCTTTTTTTTTTTTTTTAATTTATTGAAGTATAGTTGATTTACAATGTTGTACTAATTTCTACTGTATGGCAAAGTGCTTCAGTTATACATATATATGCTTTGGCTTTTTAGAAGTATACCTATACCGAGGTGTAAACTAAGCCAAGCCTCTATCCACAACCCATTTTACCTATCATTGTACTAATATTACTATATATTATCATTTATACTATTGTATTTTTGCTTATACTATTTATATCACAATATTGCATGACATGAAATCATGAAGATTTAGTATTTTAAAAAAATATCCAACATCCTACAAAACTGAGAAATTCAAGAAAGCTTGTGATGTTTATTGCTAATCACAATACAGTTCTTCAAGCCATGGAAGTAACTTACTGTGCGCAACTGAGAATCTCCGGGAAAGCTGAAATTAAACTCATTCCAGCAGAGATACCATTTATGACTAATATCAACACCAACAACCAGAGCTGACTGCAAGAGAGTTTTGGAGAAAAATTAACATTTAAAGAGACAACAAAGCTTCACGCCAAGGAGGGCAGGCAGGATCTCAGAGAAGTTTGTTTTACAGATAACATGACTAGTCTGGTCCTTATCCCCATCTGATCCCATTTTGTTCAATGAAAGCACCTTTAACTCCTTACATTTTTGAGGGGGGAAAACGATCAACTTATCCTGCTATCCCAATATCTTTGGTCACACATGTCACATGCCTAGAGTCAACCTGCCTTCTTATCACCATGTAAAAGCCTTTCAAAGTTGGTTAAAATGTCAATGTTAATGTTGCTCCTTCAAGCACTTGGCTTTGAAATTCCACTGACTGAAAAATGGCACAGAAGGAAAATGGTAAAGGAAGTGACAGGAGCCTGCTATGTGTTCCATGTCGGGCCCTATGTCAGTTACTTCATATCCATTATTCTACTGAATCCTTGCAGCAACCCTGCCATGTAAGTCTGTTAAAAAATGATTAAGGAAGACAATCTAGGTGATACAAACAAACTTTATTTAACCCTTCATGAAGTGGATGGTCTCATTTTGGAGAACCGAAAAATGGGATGGAAGGCAGGAAGCTTTTATAGGATAAGGGGAAAAAAAACAAGGAAGAGAAAAACAGGTAATATCTGATTGTCTGGGGCTACGCAGTCCATCTTGTTTGGGGTGAGAGGCCCACAGATGGTGGCTTGGCGTTTGGGGGTGACTGGGTGACTGGATAGACTGCTCTTCTGGTCAAGAGGAGCATTTACAGGGACATGAAAGTTTTCTAAGTTTTGGTTTGCTGACATGGCACCCTGGGCTGGAGTCACTCTATCTTGAGCCTAGAAAATTATTTCAACAGTACTATTATTGGCTTTTTTGGTGGATAAGAAAACTGAGACTCTTGGAAGTTAAATGATTTGCTCAAGTTCACATACCAAGGAAGGGGCAAAGCCCACATACAAACCCAAATCTGAAAGACTCTGAAATCTTCCTTTTTCCATATCATGTTTTGTCCCAGAGGTACCTAAAAAGCTCTAAGTAGCTCACTTTATTTTAGCAAATAAATTATAATAAACAAGCTTTATTAAGCAGCTACAATATGCTAAGGATGATAGAGAAACAAAAAAGATTTAGATCCCTCCTCAAGGGGCAAGAAGGAATAGAAAAAACAAAAGTATATTCTAAGAACTATCAGCTAAAGGTAGATAACAAATGCTACTTTTAAAATAAAGTACAGGGCCTCCCTGGTGGCGCAGTGGTTGAGAGTCCGCCTGCCGATGCAGGGGATACGGGTTCGTGCCCCGGTCTGGGAGGATCCCATATGCCGCGGAGCGGCTGGGCCCGTGAGCCATGGCCGCTGGGCCTGCGCGTCCGGAGCCTGTGCTCCGCAACGGGAGAGGCCACAGCAGTGAGAAGCCCGCATACCGCAAAAAAGAAAAAAAAAAAAAAAAAAAAAATAAAGTACAGGACTTCCCTGGTGGAGCAGTGGGTAAGAATCCGCCTGCCAATGCAGGGGACACGGGTTCGAGCCCTGGTCCGGGAAGGTCCCACATGACGCGGAGCAACTAAGCCCGTGCACCACAACTACTGAGCCTGAGCTCTAGAGCCCACGAGCCACAACTACTGAGCCCGTGTGCCACAACTACTGAAGCCCGCGCGTCTAGAGCCTGTGCTCCGCAACAAGAGAAGCCACTGCAAGGAGAAGCCCATACACCGCAACAGAGAGTAGCCCATGCTCGCCACAACTACAGAAAGCCCACGCACAGCAACAAAGACCCAACACAGCCAAAAATAAATAATAAATTAAAAAAAATAAAATAAAATAAAGTACAAATGTGCAATTGAAATACAAAGGGAGGATAAGCATTTTTATCATTTGATTCAGATTTTATGCATTCCTGTTTGCCTAGACCACTGCTAGCATCCAGTAATACTGTCAGCAAAACAAACAATTCAATATAGTCCTAAATCTGGTAATTATTTAAATAAGATTCAAAGATACTAAGCATATCAGTGTTATACCAAAAAATTTTTAAATAATTCCTAATGTTATTTTGCCACAAATTCAAAAGAAGAAAAAAAAAATTACCTCTTAATGTGCAAGAATGGGGCAGGTCCTAAGAGCATGTAGCACCCTGCTGTGATTAAGTTTCCAAAAAACGAGAAGCCATTTCCTTAGATGCTGGTAAAGAAAGTCCACAGAAACTCTTAGAGGTAAAGATCTTCCATAATTCAGGAAAATAAAGAAATCACTGAAGAACACAAGTCATGATATTAAAAAATCCAAATACATTGGGGAAAACAAAATTTTACATGTAAGAGAAAACAGGTAGATGGTAAACACAAAAGCAAATGCAATATACCCCAAGACAGGGGTTGAGCAAATGACAAGTATTCCTTGGAAAGGGAGTGTATTGTAGATTTTGCACATGATAAACTGTTCCAAATATAACAATTTAAAAAGTAGTCACCACAAGGAATGACCAAGTAGATGCACTATCTAGAAAATTCACATTATTAAAAAGTACCAAATAAAATGTTTCCTTATAAACTACTCAAACACAGGCTAAAAATTATAGGGGTACGATATCTGTTCAGTTATATAAGGCTATGCCTTAAAACTAAGTTACAAACACTGTTTAAGACACTTGCTTTTTTCCACCTGGATTACCAAGTAATCTCCATGTAATAAGTCTTCATAAATATATACCCACATCTAATTAAGAGGGGAAACACAAAAATGAGCACTAAAGTCATAGAAGCTTGAGACCTGGCTAACAGTACTAGCTCTGTATACTAGTCATCTGGACTGAACGGTTTAGACCTAGTTAAAGGAGAATAGAAAGGATTTTCTGTCAGGATGGCTATGGGATAACTGATGCATATTTACGCGACCAATCCTTTCACTCCCACAGAAAAACTTAATTCTATCCTCTCAACTTGGTCAAGTCCTAACTACTTTTGGAGCTCTGCCCTAATTATTGAGGTTAAACCACGTTTTGGATCAAGGGAACTTTTTTCCTTTAGAAAGTCTAATCCAAGAGTTTTTCAACAGTTTTAGCACAAGACTCCTCTTTTCCCAGATGAAGCAATTAAAAAGTGAATCTGTTCAGAGGGATGGCAGGTTGGCACATACTGAGACTTCACACTGGAACCTCTCCATCAGCTTAAAAAATTGAATATATTAAAATTTAAATGTTCTCACTGCTCTCCACCCCCTCAAAAAGCTAACTGTGGTGATGGATACGTTAATTAACCAGGTAGAGGGAATCCTTTCTCAGGGTGTATGTATACCAAATCACCATGATGTATACTTTAAATATCTTACAATTTTATTTGTCAACTATACCTCAATAAAGATAAAATTTTTAAAAAACTGAACATGTTAATTCTAATCAATGGACCTCTAGAGTTCAGGAAGTACAGTTGGACAACCACCAGTCTAGACATACAAAAGTAACTCTTAAATATCGATGATGCATACATACTGGCATTTTATCACTGAGTAGGCCCACCAGTGGTGAAGAAATGGCGTAGGATAGTGCCAAACCCAGGAATACCAGTCCCACATATCCAGCTGGTAAATTAAACTGTAAAGGAAATCCTGTGTTAAAGTTACATGCTTAAGTCATTTTTTCAATAAATATCTATCTTTTCCTTCTACCATTTCTTCAGCTCTTACTATCTGCCATGAGGCTACTACTAACAGTCAGCATCCTTCCTAAGTTTTGTCTTACTCTTATAAACGGATTACTTTTTCTCTATAGGGGAAAAAACCTAACCACAGGTCAGGAGTCCTGGATGTTTTTGATTTGTAGCATTTGACATTATAGTATAATTATCCTTCTATGAATCATAGCATTTTTACATGTCAATCAGTGCTTTGCAAACGTTAGTATGCACAAAAAATTACCTAGAGAACTTGTGGGTTTTTTAAAAAATAAATTTATTTATTTATTTTTGGCTGCATTGGGTCTTCGTTGCTGTGCACGAGCTTTCTCTAGTTGCTATGAGCGGGGGCTACTCTTCCTTGAGGTGCGTGGGCTTCTCATTGTGGTGGCTTCTCTTGTTGTGGAGCACAGGCTCTAGGTGTGTGGGCTTCAGTAGTTGCGGCACACGGGCTCAATAGTTGTGGCTCGTAGGCTCTAGAGCACAGGCTCAGTAGTTGTGGCGCATGGGCATAGTTGCTCCGAGACATGTGGGATCTTCCCGGACCAGGGCTCAAACCCGTGTCCCCTGCATTGGCAGGCGGATTCTTAACCACTGCACCACCAGAGAAGTCCGGAGAACTTGTTATAAGAGGTTCTTGGATGCCAGCCCTAGAATTTCTGATTCAAAAAGTCTGGGATGAGGCCTGAGAATGTGCATTTCTAACAAAAATCCCAGGTGATGCTCACTGCCCACAGACTGAAGTGCACTGGTGTAAAAAACACTGACAATAATATCTATTCTATCCATCTCAAAGAGATATAAATTTCTAATTAAAGAATTAGATGGTATGACACATTTTAAAAGGCTTCTAAAGTAGTAAGCTACCTCATAACTCTGCTACTCTTACTGTTACCAACATGATATAAATGCCTTTCTTGGTTATCTGAGTTGTTCTCATTTTCCTTAATTTCCTTAACTAATCCTTAATTAAGCCCATGAGCTCTATTTATACATCAGTATATGTTTGAATAATTTTAGTGACATAACTCAAGCTAAAAATCAGCCGTTTAGAGACAGTAGCAAGATAAAAAAGTCAGAAATGTCCTCTTCTGATTTTACAACAGTGGGGAGACAGGGTGGAACCCTCCTTCCCTAAAAGGCTGAGCGACTGGACAGCAAACAGCCAATACAAAAAACTGTTAAGAAGGCAGAAGAAGGGCAAAGAAAAACTAGAAAGTACATTTCTAAAGATTTTTTTATAAGTTAGACACGAGCAACTTGGGTTTATGAGCCATTGGTTACAAATTTTTTTTTTCATTGTTTGGACACACTTCTTAAAAGGACAGAAAAATGACTTAAGGAGACACGTTGTTGGGCTTCCCTGGTTGTTCAGTGGTTAAGAATCCGCCTGCCAGTGCAGGGGACACGGGTTCGAGCCCTGGTCCAGGAAGATCCCACATATCACAGAGCAACTAAGCCTGTGTGCCACAACTACTGAGCCTGCGCTCTAGAGCCCACGAGCCACAACTACTGAGCCCATGTGCCACAGCTACTGAAGCCCACACAGCTAGAGCCTGAGCTCCGCAACAAGAGAAGCCACTGCAATGAGAAGCCAGCGCGCCGCAACGAAGAGTAGCCCCTGCTCTCCACAACTAGAGAAAGCCACGTGCAGCAATGAAGACCCAATGCAGCCAAAAATGATAAATAAATAAATAAATAAATTTATAAAAAAAGAGAGAGACACGTTGTTGATAATGTGAATGGAATGTGTCACCATAAACACAAAGTATTTTTCTTATGCATTACCTCATAGATACTCACTTCTTAAGTGTGATATATTATTTTCCAAAACTTGGGTCTGGCACTAAAATAACTGTCCCCAAGTTTACCTGTGAAATACCCAAAACTGTCTTTACTGACTTGAAGGGGTTGTGTTTCTGGTAACAGTGCTTTTTTCATTCTAGGGCCTCAAATAAAGTGAGTATGGACTGCAGCTAGTAGATTTCTGTCTTTATAAACACAGATTAATTCTCCAGTATAATTAACTATCAGACTTAGTAATTTATTGCATTATTTATTAATAATCTTTTTTCAAAAATATCTAAGAACAAATTGCTATAACATCAAAATTTAAAATTCAGTATATAATTTTCAGCATTAAAAAGATGGAGAGAAATTCTTGGTTCCTTTCTCCCATCTCAGATTAATATAGCCCACAGTCTTTTGAGTATGTATGCAATAGACTAAAAAGTAAATGGACCCAGAGGGGATCTGTTAGAAAAGAAGGGACACCTCACATTAAATGAGGCACTAAGTACTCCAAATGTCTCACTGGAATCAAAGCAGAGGAAAATATCCTTATTAAGCAGCCAGGATGTTGCCCAAGCCAGACCTATGATGACTCGAGCAAGGCCTTGAAAAAGGAGACCAGATGAAAGCCTTCTTTCATTTACACCAAATCAGACCCCTAGTTATAGGGACATCACAGAGGGAAGGTACAGGCTGTCTTGGTGAGTAGCTCTCATTCTGCCTCCTTCTTGAAGCCACTCTCAGGATTTTCCATCAAGCAGGGCCCGAGAGCAAGCAATTATGTCCGCCCGCTACAATGCGGAGGTCTGCATCACCAGGCTACTCACCTTCTCCAAAACAAAGAGGGACAGCGTAGGATCAAGGAAGCCAAAACCTGAGCTGAGTGAGGTAATGACGAAGGATATAAAGGCAACCTTGGGTAAAATGATGAGTTTCCAGAATGAGTGTTTCCCTGGATCAGACTCTGTGGGGTAAAAATAAAAAAAGAAATTAGAGTAATGAAAATTGCTTAACTTTATCTTTCAATCTATTTTGAAAAGTCAAATTGGTAAGGTCATCTTTATCCAGTAATCAAAATAACCACACTTTTGAGTTTGCCTAAAATTTGCACATAAGTTATTCAAACCTAGAGGCCATTTCAGTGTTCTTAAAAATAATTTCTGTAATTCAAAAAGAATCAACTGGAATCAGAGTGTGAGGAGAAGAAGCAGTCTTGGTTACGGGTCATAACCTAGAAGTCAGTGAGGCCTTCCCAGATGGGATAGAGAATATGTAAAGTTTGATTTGGTGCATAGGAAAAGCCAGACGCTTTATCGGGGAAAAATGTGTGTGTGCTGAGGAGGAATCTGAGTTAATCAAAGAACAACTTTTTTTCTGCTCGTGAAAAAAAAAACACTGAATTGAAAGGGATGCTCAGGACTTCCCTGGCAGTCTAGTGGTTAGGACTCCCTGCTTCCACTGCAGGGGGCATGGGTTCGATCCCTGGTCAGGGAACTAAGATCCCGCATGCCGTGTGGTAAGGTAAAAAAAAAAAAAAGAATGAGATGCTAGTGAATCATGTGTACATTCCATTTGGCAGTAAAGGTCAGTTGAACAGCAACCTCATGTCCCACCATTCCAACAGCAACACAACTTCTGCACCGTCCCAAGCACCAGGCATGGTTGTTTCCAAGCCGCCAATCATATCCTACAACTCCCTTCTTTTTCCCTGCTAATTTTTGAAGTTCTATTCACTCTGTAAAGTCTGGCTGTGACCCTAATTACCCCACAAATTTTACCTCTGTTTTCTACTGCACTTCTAATCTATACCATGTAATTTAGCACTTAAACTTAAATTTCATTTTACGTGGTTTACTACTGTTTGATGACTTTCCTATCTTCCAACTAACTTACTGAACAAAATCTATGCTGAGTCAGATACCATGCAAAATGCTGGGCAGACAAAGGCAAAGGAGACAAACCCAGATCCTGACCTCACAGAGAAGACACAGTAAGGCGTGGAGAGAGCTAGGATGGAGCTAGGAGGGTATGGATTGGAGCATATGAGAGGGTTGCCTTAAAAAAACAGGGAAAGCTGTTTAGGAAAGAATTTCCAAAAGTAATCATATCTAAGTTGCTGCCTAAAAGATGAGCTTGAGATGAACAAGCAAAGAAGGAGGAAAGAATAATCCAGGTATATTATCCAGGAATGGCTCATTCCAAGACTCAGAAGTGAGGGAAAACTATTCTGTTTGAGGAAATGAAAGAGCAGAAGCAAAGGTGGAGGATGGAAATTGGAGGGTAGGGAAGAGAGATCCCATTGTAGAAGGATGTAGTGATCAGATTATGCAGCACTTGTAAAATAGGCTAAGAAGCCCGGGAAATCACTAGACACTTCAAACAAAGACTGAGAATCAGATCTGTGGTTTAAAGAGACCCCTCTGTGGTCTCCTGGGAAATGGAGACAGGGGGACGAGTTAGGAGACTGTGCACTGAGCCAGGCCCGGAAGCTCTCTGAGGGCCAAATCAGCAGTGACATCCTCATTTCTCCAAAAGCACCCACCATAGTTCATTACTCAATAAATTCCTGGTGAATAATGATCCAGTAGGGAGCAAAGTACCAAAAAAGCATCAAGTATGGTTCAACTATTTTAAGTACTACCCTTGGACTTTGTCAGGATATGAGGGATAAAGTTAAACTGTGGTATTAGTTTCTTAATTATTAGCCGAATATTCAATGATGAACCAATTGTGAGCCCAGCCTAGGATGTTTAACTACAGATTTGACTTAGAACGGGGACAGGCACCACCATGTGGCTCAGTGTGGCAGTGCCAGCAGGGAGACTCCATTGGGTGTGGATTTTGGACTGTATTTTACAGATGTTTATTAGTCACCTTTAAAATATAAATGATAGAAGATCAACTGTAATCAATTACATTTATTATGCATATAGAAGGTATTATGGATGTATGGTATAAGACAAATTATTATGGCATAAATGGTCCCTTTCTCTAAATCCAAAGTGAGAAAGGGGATTATCGCAATAAGAACATACAGAAACGTACATGAAAATGAACACATAATGAGTTTAACTAAGCTGCTGATGAAGCCCAAACAATGAAAACTTATGGTGATACCTACTTCCAGAGGCACGTGACAAAATCACCTGGGGAGCTATTCAGGTATTTCAGCTACTCAGGTATTCTCTCTGCTTCCTCCAATTCTGATACATTCTTCTTGGAGGGACAGGACTCCATGGTTGACAAGGTCTGCCACAGGAAACTGCTCTTAGAGATGAGGAAGTGGTGTGGCCCTCAGGTGTGAAGGGGCAGGAAAAATGCAGAGTACTGTGGCACTAGTGACTTAGCATCTAGATCATTGATTGAGAAGGTTCAGAAAAACTTCCCAGAAGAGGTCATACAAATTAGGTTTTGAAGGATGAGTAGGAGTTAGGTAGAGTAGAAGTGGGAGATAGTCCAGCTCATGTGACTCCCCTGCTGACACCTGACAACAGCTCCTAGTGGCTTTCAGGATAAAGCTCTCATTTCATGGATTTAGGGATTTTTATTAAGAGGATTGTCATGTACTTGACTGTGTTTTAAAAATATTTCTTTAGTGCAGTATGAAGAGGTGACTTGGCGAGCAGATATAAAGGATGAGAGAGAGGGAGGGACCGAAGTTGACTCTTAGACACCCAAACCTAAAGCTACCTTGTTCATGGGTCTAGAAGCAGTTAAGTGAGTGGGGTGGAACTTATAGAACAAAATTCTGCCAATATCATCAAAATAAAAGAAAATTTAATTTTCTAGCTTCTATCTATAAGCTTTCCTAAAACATTAATTTTTAAAGGTACTCAATGGGAACCCCTAAATCAATATTTATACCCTCAACATTATCAATTTTTGAGATTTAAAAAAAATACCAGGTTTTTCCATTCAATCTAAATAGAAGATCCCTCTTTAGATAAATAGAAAGTTTGCCAAACCATTTTAAATGGGCAAAAGGCCTAAACAGACATTTCTCCAAAGAAGATATACAGATTGCCAACAAACATATGAAAGAATGCTCAACATCACTAATCATTAGAGAAATGCAAATCAAAACCACAATGAGGAATTACCTCACACCGGTCAGAATGGGCATCACCAGAAAATCTACAAACAACAAATGCTGGAGAGGGTGTGGAGAAAAGGGAACCCTCTTGCACTCTTGGTGGGAATGTAAATTGATACAGCCAATAAGGAGAACAGTATGGAGGTTCCTTAAAAAACTAAAAACAGAATTACCATATGACCCAGCAATCCCACTCCTGGGCATATACCCAGAGAAAACCATAATTCAAAAAGAGTCATGTACCGCAATGTTCATTACAGCTCTATTTACAATAGCCAGGACATGGAAGCAACCTAAGTGTCCATCGACAGATGAATGGATGAAGAAGATGTGGCACATATATACAATGGAATATTACTCAGCCATAAAAAGGAACGAAATTGGGTCGCTTGTAGTGAGGTGGATGAACCTAGAGTCTGTCATACAGAGTGAAGTAAGTCAGAAAGAGAAAAACAAATACTGTATGCTAACACATATATATGGAATCTAAAAATAAAAATGGTTCTGATGAACCTAGGGGCAGGACCGGAATAAAGACACAGATGTAGAGAATGGACTTGAGGACACAGGGCAGGGGGAAGGGGAAGCTGGAACGAAGTGAGAGAGTGGCATGGACATATATACACTACCAAATGTAAAATAGACAGCTAGTGGGAAGCAGCCGCAGAGCACAGGGAGATCAGCTCGGTGCTTTGTGACCACCTAGAGGGGTGGGATAGGGAGGGTGGGAAGGAGAGGCAAGAGGGAGAGGATATGGGGATATATGTGTACGTATAGCTGATTCACTTTGTTATACAGCAGAAACTAACACACCATTGTAAAGCAGTTATACTCCAATAAAGATATATATATATATATATATATATATATATATAAAGGAAAATTAAATAATCAAAGAAACAAAAAAAACATAGCTAACTGTAACTTTAAGTTCATTGAAGATGCAGGGAAATTTTAATTGAGGAATAAGGGAAATGAAGAGGAAGAAGTAACCAGGCTGGCAGGGATTAAAGGGGCTTCAAAAGATACCAGGTAGTGGGGGTGATGGGCAGAGATGAGGAGGGCAGGCCAGGACGCAGGGAATTACTGATGTTGAGGCCAGTCCAGCACCCGACCACAGAAGCTCTAAATACACGTCCCACGATTAACTAGTAAAGTCTTTTTTCCTTATACGGTGTTACTGATAAAGAGTTAACACAACTCCTCTTACTGCATGAGAATCTGACCTGGTATCAGTTTCTTAGTCAATAGCCAAGTGTTCACCTGTGAACCCAGTCTGAGCACGGTCCAGGATGCCCTACTACAGAAATAACCATCACGACGCACAGAAAGAGGACAGGCTCTCCTCCAGCTCTGTTCCACTAGTAATGTGACAATGGTAAAATGCCTACTCCATTGCTAGGCAATCTTACGTATAATGAAAATAACCCCTGACTGGTAAATTTCAGCTGTAGAGAAGGAACTATAAACAAACCATCAATATGCGATGCTTTGTGCCTCCCTGACTATGGTGACTACTGTACCTGGCGCGTGCCTCATGGAGACCCCGGCAGCTGTGCCCATAGTGTTGTTAAGGATAGGATGACTCCTATGGGGCATGAAGCTTTGGAGCCAAGATGACTCCCGTTACTGCCTGATGTGGCCCTGTGTCCTCGCACTTGAGCTGTGCTGTACACAGCTGCAAGCACCACAGGGAAGGAAGGTCTGACTTTGTCCTACTGTCACAGAGCCTTGTAAGCAGATGGTGAATCTTTAATTTTAAATCCAAAAAGACATCTGATGGGCACTGCATATGTTTTATGATAAGAAATTTAATGTTTGCTAGTTCTATAGGTCAGAAAGAATTTATGACAGACAGAAATTCACATAAACTGATTGCTTACAGCAACATTTCTGAAAAGAGGATCGATTCAGCATGCTCTACAAAGCTATTATTGATTATGTAAAATAGAACTGTGTATATGTTAAATTGGTCTCCTACAAAGGCATAAAAATACTTAAATTTAAGGTTTTTAAAGTGAGTAATATATGAAATCTTACCATAATTAGGTAAAATACACATGTTGAGGGGAACCATCAGCAGAACTATGCATCCCAGAAGAATGAAAGGCACCTCATAGCCAAAGGATTGATACAAGAAGCCACCCAAAGGAGGCCCTAGTACTAGACCCAGTCCAGAGAAAGTCTCAAGACTTCCCTACAAATGGGAAAACAAAAGAAAATTGAGTTAATATATTTTGTTTGAAAAATGAACAAAGATTTAATGGGCATGATCTGAAAAAAATTCTATCCACTTTACAATTTATACACATACCACACACACACCCAAGATGGACCAAAAATTTAAACATACATATTAAAATCATATAAGTACTAGAAAAATTAAAAATGAGAGTTTTTTGTTTTCTAATCCTTATGGTGAGGTAAATTTTCTAATTATGACATAAAAACTTAGAAGACACAAAAGAAAAGACTGATCAATCTGATTACATGAAAATACGAAAAACTATGAATGGCAAAAAAAATCAAAAGACAGAAGAATGGGGAAAAAACATGGACAAAGGACTAATTTCCCAAATGCATCACAAGAGCAACTACTCATCAATGAGAAAAATCAACAGTCCTATGGGAGGAACTTCCCTGGTGGTGCAGTGGTTAAGAATCTGCCTGCCAATGCTGGGGACACAGATTCGATCCCTGGTCTGGGAAGATCCCACATGCCGTGGAGCAACTAATCCCATATGCCACAACTACTGAGCCCACGAGCCACAACTACTGAGACAGCATGACACAACTACTGAAGCCCACGCACCTAGAGCCCATGCTCCACAACAAGAGAAGCCACCGCAATAAGAAGCCCGTCTACCACAACAAGCAGTAGCCCTTGCTCGCCGCAACTAGAGGAAGCCTGTGTGCAGCAATGAAGACCCAATGCAGCCAAATAAATAAATAAATAAATAAATAAATAAACTTATAAAAAATATTTAGAAAAAAAGAAA
Organism: Mesoplodon mirus; assembly: GCF_964341445.2. NCBI lineage: Eukaryota > Metazoa > Chordata > Mammalia > Artiodactyla > Ziphiidae > Mesoplodon > Mesoplodon mirus. The sequence continues at coordinate 30,349,090 of NC_138986.1, read as the reverse complement.
AAACACAATCTTATGGGAAAATGGGCAAATGTTGTAAATGGACTGTTGACACATAAAATGAAATACAACTAGCTCTAATGTGAACTGGCCATCTCTAAGTTGCAGGACAGCAAAGCCACACTCCAAACATGTTTAGCCACAGAACCCTGTCTACAGAGCATGTCAATGGACTAGCATCCTTCTGAACCCTTCTCGAGAAATGTAAACAGTACACCTGTTACGGTGGCCACCACCGCATGGCAAATGACTATAGAACCTAAAGTGAATCTATACAGATATATATACATACATATATATATATATATACTTATATGGGTGTATAAATATATGTGTACATATATTTAATAAAAGTGTGAAGATTTATATTTATACAGCAAATAGTTTACCTGAGGGTCAAAACTTTCAAACTGTAGTATTAATATGGGTAAATGAGAGAATCCCTGGTACTGAGCTGATTAGACCCTGAGGTCTCTGAGGGTGGTGCCTGTTCTGCGATGCAAACCAGGAGTCCTTCGGGGATGTCTGGGTCCAGAGGAGTGAGCTATGGGAAAGGCTAGTTGGGATCAGGGAGACAGCAGCCAAGAGCTAGGACAGGCATCTGGTATGTCACTAATACCTGGTATCACGGTGCGTAGGCAATATATGAGAATGTACGCCAATAGGATGCTACCAGGCTCTGGATTTTTTGGTAAAATAAGAGGGTGCTCCTCAGACTGACGGCACAGCACTTATGGACTTCAGAATGATCTCTAAGGTCCTTTCCGTGAATCTGGGAAAAGTGGAGGAAGGACTCTAGTATAAATCTGCTTCAGGTGGCCTAGCTACAATCTAGGCTATAGAGAGACAGCAAAATACTATTAGAGAGGGTTTTTTATTTTTTAAGGGGTAAAAAGAACATTTGATTTTGCCCATTCAGGGGCTTCTAAGCCCAGGAAGAGCACTTAAGTAGACTAAGGGTATATTTATTGACAGCCTGCTGCTACAGGCAGAAATTGGGGTAAAAGGTAACAAAAACAGAAAGTAGAAAAAAGGCAGGTCTAGAAGAATGGGCCCCAGGTTTAACTTGAAAGGTCAAATAAATATTTTAGCCTACACTAAAAGGAAAATAGGAAAAGTGTATAAAATACCTACCATTACTGTAGCCACGTTATTTGGAAAAGCCTTTGCGAGGATAGAAGAAGATGCGGTTATTGCTGCAGCAAAACTGATTGCGTCAGTTATTCTCACTAGAAAACACATAGCAATAAACACGGGTCCTTCTGGAACTTGGTCCAATACACTAAAAAAAGAATAAGATGACTCTCAAATGCCAAATTGATTTTGATTTTTTTTTAACTGTACTCACTGAAAACAGTAGTACCTCAACCACAGTTATTAAAATAAATCTCTTTAGAATACAAATTTTTTAAGAGTTTCTTTGTTATATTTTTAGTAGGAGGAATCTGAGTCATAATGACAGCCTCATTGCGCATTTTTACTGATATATTTGATGCCCTAAATAATAATACTAAATAGGCCTTTTGAAAAATGTAGAGTCACTCTGATAAGAACATATGTAGAAAGCCTTCTTAGTTTTAGGTCTTCCCCCAAACAAACAAACAAACAAAAAGCCACAAGAAGAGGAAAGCAAAACCAGGAACCTGAGAAAGATTTCTGATGACATTATCTTAACATTTGTATCCTTATGTTCTTCAGCTGATTCTTTAGGTAAGAAATTCACCTTTCTGCTTAAGCCAAAAAGTTTTTGTGACTCAGAAAAGGGAGTTAAGTTTCTGTCTCTCAGGATCACAGGAGTCCTAAAGAACAGATTCAGCAGCCAGCTTAATGGTGATCCCCTAGAGGACTCTTTTCTTAAGATCAATGTCATTCATTCCATTCACTGTGTCATTCAACTCCCTTCAACATTAGTCACATGATATTGACTGATTTACATAAACCATTAACATTTTAAACTGAAGATAAATTATTAAATCTGTTCAAGCTCCCAAACATATCAGAACATGACTTACCCAAAGAGAACTGTAACTCCTCCTGAGACAAACATTCCTGCTACAAACATAAATTTTGCTCCAATATGTAAAAGCTATAATAAATGTCAAAGAAAAGTGTAAACTGATGACTGCTACAAGTCTATAGTGACATAAACAAATCCACTGTATCAGGAAACAAAAGATTTGGGGAAGATATGTACAGTTAACAAAACATTATAAGTCTTTAATGGATGACAACATGCGTTGCTTACAAACACGGAAGAAGTTAAAAATCAATCAACTTTAAGAATGGAACTGTCAACTGAAGCACGATTCATAAAATATAATGGTGGTTATTTCTGTATCAGTGGAAATTCTAGACTAGTAAATTAGAATAACTCATTACACAATTTTAAAAAATTAATACTTACATATTTTCCAAATACCAAAGATGCCAGCAAGTTAAACAAAGCATAACATCCAAAGATCATACCAATAACTGTATTGCTGGCTCCTTTCTTTTCAGCCTTTAAAGAAACAGAAAAGAAAACAAAGTTTGAAAGGCAAGTTAGCACCAATATAGAAAAATGGAGCTATTAGATCAGAGCATCATCTTCTTGTAACCTTTATCTGTAGAGTAATTTCAAAGATTATTATTTTAAAATAAACATGGTGAGGAAGGAAAGGAAACTATTAAACCTAGTCTCTGACATGAAAGTAATTCACTCACCAAGCCTATAACAAATTGTTAGCTTTACGATCTTGAGGAAAAAAAAGAACAAAGCTGGAGGAATCACACTTCTTGATTTCAAAAATAAGTTACAAAGGTACAGTAATTAAAACAGTATGTTGCTGGCATAAAGACAGACATATAGACCAATGGAACAAAATAGAAAGCTCAGAAATAAACCCACATAAATATGGTCAATTGATCTTCCACAAGGGTGCCAAGGACACACAATGGGGAAGAGATATTCTCTTCGACAAATGGTGTTGGGAAAACTGGATATCCACATGCAAAAGAATGAAATTGGACCCCTATCTTACACCACTCACAAAATAATCTCAAAGCAAATTAGACTTAAACATATAATCTGAAACTGTTACACTTCTGGAAGAAAACAGGGGGTGAGGGCTTCTTGACATTGATCTTGGCAATGATTTCTCAGATTTGACACCAAAATCTTAGGCAACAAAACAAATCAGACAAATGGAACTATATCAAACTAAAAATCTTCACAGCAAAGAAAACAATCAACAGACTGAAAAGGCAACCTACAGAATGGAAGAAAGTATTTGTAAACCACCTCTATATACGGGGTTAATATCCAAAATATGTAAGAATCTCCTGCAACTCAATAGTCAAAAAAACCACCACAAAGAACCTGATTTAAAAATGAGCAAAGAACGTGAACAGACATTTCTATAAAAGAGATACAAATGGCCACCAGATATATGAAAGGCTGCTCAAGATCGCTAATCGTCAGGGAAATGCAGATTAAAATCATAATGAGATATCATCTCGCACCAGTTAGGATGGCAATTATTGAAAAAAACAAAAGATAACAAGTGTTGATGAGGATGTGGAGAAACTGGAACCTTATACACTGTTGGTGGGAATGCAGAATAGTGCAGCCACTATGGAAAACAATATGGAGGATCCTGAAAACATTAAAAATAGAACTACCATATAATTCAGCAATCCCTCTTCTGAGTATATATCCTGAAGAATTTAAAGCAGGGTCTCAGATATATTTGCACCCCCCCATGTTCATTGCAGTATTATTCGAAATAGCCAAGATGATATAGAAACAACACAAATGTCCATTGATCAATGAATGGATAAAGAAAATGTGGTATACACATAAAATGGAATATTATTCAGCCTCAAAAAGAAGGAAATTTTGGCATTTGCAACAACATGGATGAACCTTGAGGAAATTATGTTAAGCAAAGTAAGCCAGTCATAGAAGAACAAACGCTACATGATTCCATTTATATGAAGTATCTAAAATAGTCAAACTCATAGATGCAGAGTCTAGAATGGTGGTTGTCAGGGGCTTTGGTAAGGGGGAAGTGGGGAATTATTGCTCTTTGGGTATAAAGTTTCTGTTATGTAAGATGAGCTTGTTAGGTTCTCACCACAATAAAAGAAAAAGAAAAAAAAAACCCACAAAAGAACACAAGGGAATTTTTGGAAGTGCTGAATATATTTAATATTTTGATTACAGTGATGACATCACAGGTGTGTGCATATGTCCAAACTCATCAAGATGGATATATTAAATGTGTGCAATGTTTTGTATATCAATTATACTTCAAAAAGTCCCCCACCAAAAAAAAAAAAAAAAGAAGAAGAAGAAAAAAAGAATTGTTAGCTTTAGCTGGCAAAAATCAGAATTAGAGTATAAACAAAACAAAAAACCTTGGTTAAGGAAATTTGGGCTTTGCTTCAGCCATGGATCTATGCAAACAGCTGATCTTGACACACTTTCTTTTTGGTATCCATGATACCACACTTTCTTTTTGGTATCCATAGAAAATATGTATATTGCTCTCTGCCCCTGGTTCTTGGTACAAAGCTCCTAATACTCCTGTAATTTCCTCAGTGATAAGAGATCTAGGAGCAATATTGTTCTAATATTCAGTCTCTGACCCTGGTTCCTGACACCGAGCTCCTAAATCCCTTGCCATCTCCTGGGTGACAGGAGTTCTAATAAGATAACTCTTGGTGGACTCCTACATGGGGGCTGGTCACCAGAAAAACCAAGCTATGATTAGAAGCTTAGAACTTTCAGTCCCATACCCCATCCTCCAGAGAAGGGCTGGAAATTGAGTTAATGATTGATCATGCCTACGTGATTAAGCCTCCATAAAAATCCCTAAGGTATGGGGCTTGGGGAGCTTTTGGGTTGGTGAATACATGGAGGTGCTGGGAAAGTGGCTCACCCAGAGGGGACATGGAAGCTCCAGGCCCCCTCCCACATACCTCACCCTCTGTATCACTTCCATCGCATGCCCATCTGTATACTTCATCACATCTTTTTATAATAAAGTGGTAAGCATTAAGCAAGTGTTTCCCTGAGTTCTGTAAGCCATTCTAGCAAATAAATGAATCCAAGGTGGGGTGGGGGGTGGTCATGGGAACCTCTGATTTGTAGCCAAGTTGGACAGAAGCTGGGGGTAACCTAGACACCTACTACTCGCGATTGGCATCTGAAGTGGGGGGGGCAGTCTCGTGGGATGGAGCTTTTAACCTGTGGCATCTGGGCTAATTCAGGTTACTGACAATTACTGTCAGAATTGAATTGAATGGTAGGACACCCACCTGGTGTCCAAGAGAACTGCTTGGTGTAGGAAAAAGAACCCCACGTATCTGGTGTCAAAAGTGTTGTGAGTGTGGTAGTAGTATAAGAATAAAGGAGAAACACACAAAACTGGACAGCTACATGCAAAAGAATGAAATTAGAACACTCCCTAACACCATACACAAAAATAAACTCAAAATGGATTCGAGACCTAAATGTAAGACTGGACACTATAAAACTCTTAGAGGAAAACATAGGCAGAACACTCTTTGACATAAATCACAGCAAGATCTTTTCTGACCCACATCCTAGAGTAATGGAAATAAAAACAAAAATAAACAAACGGGACCTAATGAAACTTAAAAGCTTTTGCACAGCAAAGGAAACTATAAACAAGACAAAAAGACAACCCTCAGGATGGGAGAAAATATTTGTAAATGAATCAACGGACAAAGGATTAATCTCCAAATTATATAAACATCTTATGCAGCTCAATATTAAAAACACAAATAACCCAATCAAAAAACGGGCAGAAGACCTAAAAAGACATTTTTCCAAAGAAGACATACAGATGGCCAAGAAGCACATGAAAAGCTGCTCAACATCACTAATCATTAGAGAAATGCAAATCAAAACTACAATGAGGTATCACCTCACACCAGTTAGAATGGGCATTATCAGAAAATCTACAAACAACAAATGCTGGAGAGGGTGTGGAGAAAAGGGAACCCTCTTGCACTGTTGGTGGGAATGAAAATTGATTCAGCCACTGTGGAGAACAGTATGGAGGTTCCTTAAAAACTAAAAATAGAATTACCATATGATCCAGCAATACCACTACTGGGCATATACCCAGAAAAAACGATAGTTCAAAAACACACATGCACCCCATGTTCATTGCAGCACTATTTACAATAGCCAGGTCATGAAAGCAACCTAAATGCCCACTGACAGATGAAAAAAACAAAACAAAACAAAAAACTTTAAGAGAAAGAAAAAACAAAAAAGCACACACCAACAGCCTTCTCTTCCTTTGTCTGTATTCCACTAAGAGGAATCTAACACTAGCTGCCCTTGCTGAGTTCCAGCTGAACCGGGAAATACTCTTCTAACTTGATGGCGCACTCACTCCCGGTCTTCTCCAGCGTAATTCCACAGGCTCCATCCATCACTAGTTTTTTCCAAAACTGGTATCTACTCAGTCTACTTACTCTGTGTTGCCCAAGCCCCTCTGATGACTTCCTACTGACTACATCTTCGGCCTGCGTGGAAGGACCCTTCCATCCGAGCACCAACCTGCCTTCTCAGATCCTCTGCTCACATCGGACCTCACTGAACCCCAGGCCCAAGCCCCACCTTCGTCCGTGGTTCCCTAAGAACACGCTATTTACTTTGCTAATCTCGTGACAATCCCCTGCGGGTTTCTAACCTAGAACACCTCTTTGACTTACCTTAGGGTTATTCGGCCAAGCCCCTTTCAGTATTACTCCTCTCTTTCCCTTCCACACCAGCCAGCCTCTCCCGTGGAAAAATGAACCATTCCCTTCCCTAGAGTCTCCTAACATTTTAGACATCCTCTTCAAGAATATCCAAATACTCTGCAACTTTTTGTTGTCATATTTTTTCACTCCCCATGGACAGACGAGAGAAGGACATTTTCCTCATCTTGTTTTCCAGCCCTAAAACATCCAACGCCTAGCACACTCTAGGGTGGGAAGTCGTTAAACCTCCCATTCCCGTTCCGTAAACGGAATTGAACTGGGCCAGTCACTTAACTTCGTAATCTGTTTCTTCACTTGCAACATTATGAGATTCTCGCTATTCTGCCTATATTATGGAGTTGCTACAGAAATCAAATGGGATAATGTGTGGGAAACTACACTGAAAACTAAAAAGCACTTATGGCTACAGAGCTGTACTGCTTCTTTAGCAGAGAAGCCATGCTTCTCGTCTTTCGTAGCACACAGAAGGAAGGACCACATGTTATCAAAGAAGTTAGAGGACTGGGAGGGGCCCGTGCACCATGAGGCTTTGGCAAAGAGCATGAAGCAAAACACATGGGCAAATTATCTCCACTCAGCCAAGTCAGTATCATTCCTTCCATACTATACCTCACCAACCTCTAGATTCCAGGTGGATTCTCTAGGGGTTATTCCTTCCAGTCTGTGCCATTATCCATAGACCCTAACACCACATAGAACACTATGATTAGAAAGACCTAATCAATATTAATCAGAATTCCTCCTTGGCACAAACATTGCCACTAGATTCCATATGAAATTCAAGTCAGAAAAGGGCATTTAGTGGACCATGCCTACCTAAATCCAAAATATTAATAAACCCAAACTCCAGGAAACACTGTCTTAACGTAGATCTTTTGCAATAACGTTAAAATCTCAGTTATTCAGTGCACTTCCTTTTTTTTTTTTATCAGTTGCAGAAACCAAACAGATGAATCAAACTACATGGTAAGCAAAGTAATCCTCAGAAGGTCAATTATACTTAGGTGAATTACTTCCCAAGATGATGTTATTTTTACTGAATTTTTTTTTCTGGTATCAAATATTCTCTAAGAAGTCTTCTGTTGGCTGAAGTTCTATACATCATCTTTGCCATATGCAGATTTTTACATCCCCCAAATGAAATATTTCAAAGCTTTTTAAAAACACTAATAGTTCATAAGGATATAAAAATGTCTTACCTCCTTGGGGAAAAAAGGTCCAAGGATAGAATAGCACATCATGGAACCTAAGTTAATGGAAGCTGCTGCTATCAGTACAAAAATCTGTTCTCTTGAAAGCCGCCTGGATGTCTCCCTTGCATCTCCTGGAGGGCCATCACCTTGAAGGCAAACATGCTGCAATTACAGACATGTAATTGGGGCTACTGATCAAAGTACAGAAATGTCACTTCTGTGCACAGAAATGCACTCAGAATAACATTTGCTGAGCTAAGGGCTATTTTGAATACAGCACATTTGATCAAATGTAACACAATCCCTGTATATCACTGCAATTTTCAAAATATATCACTTTCATTTACATACTATTCCCTATTAGGATTTCAGTGCACAATTTATCAAACCATCTGCTTTGTTTTGCCTTCACCATAAGGTCTATTTCTTTCACCTTTACTAGATTCCTTCAGGAAGGATGAGGCCACAGGGTACTCTCCAGAGTATTGTTCTCTGAAGTATAGTGTGCTTTCTCAAGTTACTAGCTTCATATGCTACGTGGACTCAATAACATTTTAAGCATGTCATGTTAGCGGTTTATTAAAAGGGTACTATTGAAGTCAAGTGAAGTGTAAGTAGGAGAAAATAAGCTAAATCATTCAACTGGAGAATTAATACTTACAATGGCAGCTCCTGGAAAGACAAGTGCCATAAATCTGTAAATCAGTGTTTTACAATAATTACTGGTCTTCTGCATCAATTAATTTAATACTTATTCCCAGGGCTAAATTTCCATTTAATTTAAAGACACGAGGTCAACTACTCAGTTCCAAACATCCAGTAAATCTATTTGCTATTTTTAAATTAAATGGTTTTGAGAAAAAAGAAATTTAAGTAAGAAAAGTATATTTGAATTGCTCTATTTTTTCAGAGGTTGCCATTGTTGTCTAGAAAAAGAAATCTGTGCAACAGGAGGAAGTCTTAAGAGCCTGTGTAAGAAATTTGGTAGTGGATGAGGAAGGGAACTGAGAGAAAGTTAAAGGGGCGACAGGGACAACAGTGGGGCTGGGCTCGAAATGTAATGATTTTCGTTTGTCTAACGGGCACACTTATTTGAATGCATTCTTAAACACATAGTACTTAAAAGTAGAGCTACAGAGAGAAAGTCATTAGAGGCCACATCCGCACCACCCCAGTGCGCAAACTTTAACCCTTTCCAGAGAGAAAAAAAACGCTGACCCGAACCCCACTGCCCGGCCCCTCCTTTTCCAATCTCTCGCAAACAAACCACGCTAAAGCTAATTCAATCGCTGTTAAAGAGACACGACTCAAGCCACAGAGATACATCCGGCATCACTGCTCTCTGTAACCTCCTGGGGGGCGTGGGCTTTCGGGGTCCCCCGGCGAGTCCATGGGCAGTGCGCGGACTCCTGCGCCGCGGCTCCAGGGTCCAAGCCCGCGCTCTCAGACTCGACCTTGAACGAGCGGAAAGGCGGGCGGCGATTGCTCAGCCGGGCCCATGCATCCCGTATTCCCTACGGGAAGGGCGCCTAGGAGTTCCACGCGGCCCTAGAGGATAGGGAGGGGCTCCGGGAGGGGGGGCGAGGGCGGGTCTGGGGCGGGCGGAGGGCGGAGCAAGGACTTTCTTTTTTTTTTTTTTTAAGGCGTAGGCTGTTTACGTCCACCACCTAGGATGTGCTGTGCTTTTTCTCTCTGTATGAGAGAGAGAGAGAGAGAGAAAAGATGAGTCTATATTTCATATAGTTGAACCCCCTACCTTAAAATGAGTAAAATTTAGGAATACTAAGAGTAAGAAAGGAAGCTAGGTAGACACAGAAAAGATAGGGAACACCTAAACTTAAAAACACAAATGTGAATTAGAAAATTAGGTTCATAACGACGCTTTTTTTTTTTAAGTGAAAGCAAGTTTATTTAGAGAGATACACATTCCATAGGCAGAATGCAGTCCGTTTCAGAAGGCGAGAGCAGCCCAGATTTTTTATTTAAAGTGCGTTATTCTTCGTAGTGGGTAAACGATATGGTGTTTGTAATCACTGAAGCCAGACATTAGTAACCTGGCAATGAATTAACTGATGTGAAGTATCCGAATTAGAAAAAATATTTGCAGGAATTATAGTGAATGCTGAAGACGCATGGCGGAGTGGCTGGGAGTATACCCTGGAGGCAGAGGCTTGAGGTTCAATTCAAGGCACTAGCCGGCCCTCTGTACCCTGCTTCTGCATTTCTCGAATTCAACCAAGGAGGGAGGGGCCCGAAAATATATTTTTAAATTTTTTTGGAAATTTCCAAAAACCAAAACTTGAATTTGCCAAGCAGTAGCAACGATTTACATATCATTTAACTTCTGTTTACAACTATTTACATTGTATTGGGTATTATAAGTAATCTAGAAATGATTTAAAGCAAATGGAAGGGGGTGCTGTAAGTTATATGCAAATACTATGCCATTTTGTATAAGGGACTTGAGCTTATGCACTGGGGAACCTATACCCTCTGATACCAAGGGATGACTGTACTAGCTGTATGTGACTTTGGACCACAGGTCAGTTTCTCCATCTGTGTGACTGGGATTATAACGCCTATCTTGTAAGATGGCTGTGAGCACTGGTGACAAACTATGTGAATGGCTTGGCACTCGAACATGACGGCTGCTATGTTACTCTCACCCTCACAATTCTCTGGCACAAAAAAATAAGAGGCTTCACTTATCTACAACTTATTTACTATTTGGGAAGGGCTAATGTTTGAAGACTGGGAAATTCTTAATTTGGGGCCAAGGTAAAATAAAGTAACTCAAGACCATTGAGTTACCACCTAGTGCCAGGCATTGCAAATTCAAAGATAAGTGAGCCCCATCCAGCCTCTGCCCTTAAGTAGCATACATACCTCCTTCTAGCAGATAAAACAGACACTGATTAACAATTTATTATAATGCAATGAGTTCTATAAGAGAAACATATTGGAAGAACTGTTTACTTTGGCTAAATGAGTCCAGGGTGGCTTCCTGAGGAAGTGATGTTACAGTGGGTCTTGAAGATTATGTAAAAATTCCTGGGTGAGCAGGTAGGTTAGGAGAGCATTTAGAGCCATTCTAAACAGGATTAGCTCTAGCAAAGTTTCCTTGAAGTGGCCTCCAGAATCTTTATGATCTAATCCCTGCCTGTTTCTCCAATCTTATTTTATTCTGCATTCTCGCTCCAGTCTAACATCAAGTCATAGAGGAGAATTTTTTTGAATTACTTCTTTGATGACTACATCCCCTTTTTTGTTCTCTCTTTCTGGATTGCTCTTTATGTAGCTATTGGGTCGCTAGACTATTGGGTCTTCTTATTACTCTTTTTCTCTTCTACTTTTTACCTCTTTCTCTTTTTGCTCCATCTTATTCGAAGTTTCCTTAACTTTATGTTCCAATCCTTCAACTGAATTTTTCATTTCTGTTGTCATGTATTTCCCTCTATCCCCATTCCCATTCCCTCCCCATCAGCAATCCTTCTTGCATGTTTAATACAAATTTTTTGTTTTTATATATTTTAATAAAATGCATGCTCTTGTTTTGCATCCATTTACTTTTAATTTACAATAAGATTTTGTGGTACACATATTCATACTCCTATCTTCCTCTCACATCTAACCTCTCTTTCCCATCCTCCTTCCAGATCCTTAGTGTTACGGTCGAAAATATTATCTCATTCGTCTTCTGTGGCTGCTATAACAAATAACCAAAAATTTGGAGCTTAAAATAAGCTGCAGTTCTGCAGGCCAGCAGTTCAACATCAATTTCACTGAGCCAAAATCCAAAATGATCTCTTCATCTCAAGATCTTTAACTTAATCACAACTGCAGGGACCCTTTTTTTCAAATAAGGTAACATTTATAACTTGCAGGGATTAGGATGTGGACATATCTTTGGGATCAATTATCAGCCTACCACAATTATCTATTCATATTTTTATATGTTCATGTAGACATATATACACATGTGAAACATTTTTTCTTTACAAACTAAAATGGAATAATATGGTCTCTGTTTAAATGTCACCTCCTCAGAGTTCATTCTTACCCCTATATCAAAACACAGACCCATAACCCCTTTTTTTTTAACATCTTTATTGGAGTATAATTGCTTTACAATGTGTGTTAGTTTCTGCTGTATAACAAAGTGAATCAGCTATTCGTATACATACATATATCCCCATATCCCCTCCCCCTTGTGTCTCCCTCCCACCCTCCCTATCCCACCCTTCATTTTCTGCTTAAATGAGCAAAAGTTGTTTCTTTTAATAGCAACAGGGAACCCTGATTGCTAGGAATCAATGCTAGGAAGAAGGATTAAGGGACAAAGGGTTATGGGAATGTAAACGAAGACCCAACACAGCCAAAAATAAATAAATTAATTAATTAAAAAAAATTATTGTTTCAAAGTGATGACACAGAATATCCAAACCAAAAGAGTGTTTAAAAGCATCTCATTCAATTCTCACTTCATTTTACAGATGAAGCACTTGAGAGGCAGAGACTAGAAGTGTTTTGACCAGAACTACAGAGTCAGAAAACGGTAGAGAAGTGATTATGGAACTAGGACTTTTTTTTTTTTCTTTAATATAGCTCTAGTTTTAAGCACAGCAGTGGTCCTGGCTTCATTTCAATGATTCTGCAATAAGAACTGCAATTGTCAAACACATGTTAGAGCATAAGGACCCATTTTTCAAAAAAAAGTTACACAGATAACAGCAGAGCTGGTCTATAGGAAGTAGCATTGGGATCTGGAATCCTGCACACCCACGTCCTCCTCGCACTCCAAGTGAATAAATTTAATGTTAATTTAGGGTTTGCTCTATTAGCCACTATTTACTTCATTTATAAATTGCCTGTGTTGTTGGTTTATAATTATTCATAAACTTTAAGTATTGCCTCTAATTATCTTCCTGGGTACGTTTCGTTCCTACACATCCTGAATCAGCCCTGTAGTGAGCAGCCATGGTGCCCAGAGAGCTCTGCGTAGCATCTGGTAGCAAGAAAAACAAGCGCTGAGGAAACAATCTTAGTAATACTTAAGAACATTTAGGTGAGAATTACACAAAAACCTCAAAATATATAGGCTTCATACTTAGCAATACAGTAAATTAGCCACACTGTCCCGCACAGCCTTTTTTTCTTTCTTTCTTTAATAAACTGGGTTTTCAATGGAAGGCTTTAAATATTAATTTTCCGAACTACTACTTACAGCCTTTATTCATCTATTCCACTCTTATTCGTCTACTTTATTTTTTATTCTCTTCCCTCTCACCAGCTTTCTCCTTCTCCTTTGATTCATCCCTTGATATAATAGGATTCTATTTTCTTTGGCCCAAACCTTTTTTCAGCTACAACTATTTTTCTTCACTATGTTTAAAACCATATGCTACATAAGCCAAGGCTAGACCTATATGTTCTGGAGCTGCAGCAGGATAATATTTTTGAGTTTTCTCATGTTTCTTAACTTCCATTTCCATCCATTATTTCATTTCTACCCCCAAAGGTAGGAACATTTTAAAAGTTTTCAAATTAAAAGTGGTTTCCTGGGATGCCCAAAGCTTCCAACTAACTCACAAAAGGCATTCATTTATGACAATAGTTGCCAACATGGCTTCATTGTTGGTGTGCCGACTACCCAGATGCTTAATCTTATTTCATTCCATGAATTCATTCAGTACATGTTGGTTTAATGACTCCACTATGTAAGTCACTGTACTAAATGCTAGATGCTTTAGGACAGGAGGAAGGTAATATTAAGAACCTTTCCATATATTCTCATGTGAAGTTCTTTATAAGGTTAGTAACTACTTAACAGGCACAGTGGCAGACACTTTCAACAACTATCTATTTTTACTCCTCACGATATTCTAGTATTACCACCACTTTACTGACTCGGAAAAATAAGTCATTTGCCAAAGGCCACAGAGAGAGCTGGAATTGGAACTCAGCTCAGCTGGACCCCACCACTCCATGATATAAAATCTTTTGTGTGTACTGGTTTAGCTTCTGTTCCCAGTGCTGGTCTTTTTTTTTTTTTTTAAGTTAGTTTTTATTGGAGTATAATTGCTTTACAATGTTGTGTTAGTTTCTACTGTACAGCAAAATGAATCAGCTGTACATATACATCTATCCCCTCTTTTTTGGATTTCCTTCCCATTTAGGTCACCACAGTGCATTAAGTAGAGTTCCCTGTGTTATACAGTATGTTCTCATTAGTTATCTATTTTATACATAGTATCAATGGTGTATATATGTCAATCCCAATCTCCCAATTCCTCCCACCCTCCTCTTCACCCTTGGTATCCATACGTTTGTCCTCTATGTCTATGTCTCTATTTCTGCTTTACAAATAAGTTCATCTATAACATTTTTCTAGATTCCACATATATGCATTAATATACGGTATTTGTTTTTCTCTTTCTGACTTACTTCACTCTGTTTGACACTAAGTCCATCCACATCTCTACAAATGACCCAATCTCATTCCTTTTTATGGCTGAGTAATATTCCGTTGTGTATATGTACCACATCTTCTTTATCCATTCCTCTGTTGATGGACATTTAGGTGGCTTCCATGTCCTGGCTATTGTGAATAGTGCCGCAGTGAACATTGGGGTGCATGTGTCTTTTTGAATTATGGTTTTCTCAGGGTATACGCCCAATAGTGGGATTGCTGGGTCATATGGTAGTTCTGTTTTAGTCTTTTAAGGAACTTCCATACTGTTTTCCATAGTGCCAGCTCTGGTCTTTCAAGTAAGCTTTTTGCAGTTCAACTCAAAGATCTTTCCTATCATTTAATCTGTTCTACATCCCCTTCTTTTTTCACATCTGTCGTGGGTTGAATTGTGTCCTCCCAAAATACAAAGCTTAAAGTCCTAACCTCAGCACCCCATATCAATACCTTATTTGGAAATAGAATTGTTCTAGATGTAATTAATTAAGATGAGGTCATACTGGCATAGGGTGAGCCCCTAATCTAGTATAACGGTATCCTTATAAAAAGGAAAAAATTTGGACACAGAGACAGATATGTACACAGGGAGAACATCATGTGAAGATTGGAGTTATACTGCCACAAGCCAAGAACACCAAGTTTGCTGGCAAACCTCAGAAAAAAAGAGGAAGGCATGGAACAGATTCCCCCTCACTGCCTTATAAGTAACCAACGCTGCAGATACCTTAATTTCAAACTTCCTGCCTTCAAAACTGTGAGAGGATAACTTTGTTGTTTATGCTACCAGTTTGTGATACTCTGTTAAGGCAGCCCTAGCTAACTAATACTTCTACACTTAGATGATTCAGAAACCCAAATTCCTACTGCTCTCTCCCTTTTTTTTCTAACACTCCAATATTCCCTTTCTCCAATTACGTGACTTTCTAGCACAATAAGGTAGAACCAGTCATACCTTTGCCAAATGTGAGGTGCAGAGTTATCTTTGAAATCTATGATCTCCCTCCCATATTTGGGCAATCATCCAAATGGCTGAAGGGTTAGAAGCATGAGCTTTGAAGTCAATTGGGCTCAAATATCAGTTTCCACATTTACTAGCTGTGTGGGCAACTCTCTAAGTCTGAGTTTCTTTCCCTGTTAAAGGGGGTTAACACCACCACTACCATATGGATTTTCAATGATTAAGGGAGAAAATATGTGATAATAATTTAGCACATAAACTGGCATGTAGAAAGCACTAAATAAAATTACTTATTATTATCATTGTTTCTAAAATAAACTTTTATTTTTATTAGTTTATTATAGTTTATTAGCTTTTATTATTTTTTGTTTTTATTAGTTTTATTAATAAACTTTTATTTTTATTTTATTAGAATTTATTTTTCATATGTATTTCAGACACACATTTGTGTACATTATGTAAGTATTATGATCTGCTGGTATGAGAGTGACTCTGCCTATTACGTTCTATTTGGTTTGTCTTTCACCTTTGGCAATATCTAAAATTGAGAGGGCGAGACCTTAAAATAGTGAAGTAGGAGAATCTATATTAGAGAATCCTTGAATCACTAGTGTGCCCTTTAACTTTATCCCTGAGATTAGAACCAGTTATATAACTAGGGCATCAAAACAAAAATGCAGCTCCAGTTCTAAGAAGGGAGGTTTCAAACGGATAGAAAAAGCATTTATTAAGGTGAAATATTAAGGCCCATGATACCTGAGTCTAAAAGGTATTTAATCATTTTCCCCCTACATAAATATGTTGTTTGGCAATGATTATTTTCCCATGTCTTTACCAAATTCCGTGCCTCCTCCCTAAGATTTTTTTTGGGGGGTGGGGGGGTTAGAAATCTACTAATATGCTTAGCATATTAACTTTTATTAATTTTAGATGAAAAATTTGCTGAAACACTATCACATTTCCTTTCAAAAATACAAACGTGTTAAGGTAAAAAAGACAAGGGGGCATCCATGCCTTTGGTCTTATTCTTTCCTTCACTTACAATAATTTCTTTCCTTCTACCCTTCCTGTTCGAAATCCTTTCTTTCTCTTTTTTCTGTTTCTTTCTTTTTTTTTAGACAGTTTCAAACGCTGCCACAGCCTAAAGGCCTTCTCTTACCTTCCCACTTTGTACATCCCCTGAGGCCTTTAGGTATTCTCATCTTTGGCTCAAATCTTAATCCCACCACAAACACGAGAGCAGCAGAAATAAACATTCTCATCTTTATAAACTCTGCAGTATTTTTTAAAAATTTATTTATTTATTATCTTTGGCTGCGTTGGGTCTTTGTTGCCGCACACGGGCTTTCTCTAGTTGCGGCAAGCGGGGACTACTCTTCGTTGCGGTGCGCGGGCTGTTCATTGTGGTGGCTTCTCTTGTTGTGGAGCACGGGCTCTAGGTGCCTGGGCTTCATTAGTTGTGGCACGCGGGCTCAGTAGTTGTGGCTCATGGGCTGTAGAGCACAGGCTCAGTAGTTGTGGCGCAGGGGCTTAGTTGCTCCGCGACATGTGGGATCTTCCCGGACCAGGGCTCGAACCCGTGTCTCCTGCATTGGCAGAGGGATTCTTAACCACTCCGCCACCAGGGAAGCCCCTGCAGTATTTTTTTTTTTTTTAAAGCAAAAGTTCAATAGTTAATAAGTGAACAACTTTTTAGGATGAGTCATGAATGGAAAGAAGCAGTTTCAACACTTTTAAAATGAAAACTTAAAAGTTAAAAATGAACGATATTAATTTATGAAAATTCCAGTATATCACTATTCTGGCTAACTCTACCTCACAGTCTTACCACGTTACTCATTTTTGCTTTCTTCACAGCACTCAAGAATCTACCGTTATCTGTTTCCTCTTGGCGAACGTTCACTGTATGCACAGTGCTGGCACCTATGAACTGCTTAATTGCTGTCTTGGCGACTTGTCAGAAAAGGAAGTCAAAACACTAGAAAAAAGACGGTACTGATCACATTCGGCTGTTTCATGTATTTGCGTTGCAAGTGCTGGTAGGGGAATGGCCAATCAATGCAAAATGTTGCTTCCCGGGAAAATCAGAGTTAAAACTGACTTCTCGGACTGCACTCCTAACTCCGTCAGTCCTGGAAGGCGAAATTAATGCCGGATTTCTCAAAGACTACGTTTTCATCTCTGTATTTCCAGACCCTGTCCCTACGTATGGTACATTGCAGGTGTTTCAAGGCACCTGTTAAATCCCGATTTGGACGGGGTTACGAAT
Source organism: Mesoplodon mirus (assembly GCF_964341445.2). NCBI lineage: Eukaryota > Metazoa > Chordata > Mammalia > Artiodactyla > Ziphiidae > Mesoplodon > Mesoplodon mirus. Next base: position 30,331,421 of record NC_138986.1, on the reverse strand, counting down.
CCAGGGGAGAATTTAGTGTTAAAAAGAAAAAGAAAACAAACAAACCTTCTTTTAGAACGAACTATATTAGGAAACCGTAACCAACCACCGGGCTGGCCAGAGGTTCCACTTAACTAACAGTCGCCGGGAAAGTGGAATTTGCAACGCGCTCAGAAGTAGCGAGCTTCAGTTTCATGAAAACAGAGAGACGTGCGCGCGGGCGAAGATCACCCACAGAATGAAAAATTCTTGAACATTCAGAATGACTTAAAAGTGAAGGGAGAGAGTGTGCAGCTCAGGGAGGCCCAGTTAGTGGGGTCGACAGGAAATTACAATAAGGGGTTAAAACTGGTGTTCCGACAGAGCCTGGGCTCCGCGGGCCTTACCAGATCGCGCAGACAGGAAAGCTTGGCCCTTCTCGCGCTCCGTAGGAAGAGTTCTCTGGGCCTCCGCGGGCCCCGGCCCCGGCTGGGAATGACGTAGGGAGGCTGCCCGCGTTAGTGCCTGTTGTGCGGTCCAATGACCGCCGAACAGAGTCATGGCTGGTCCTGCTAGAGGCTAGCAGGACCCCTGTCTCAGAGCCGCCTCAATCCGGAAACAGAAATTCTCGAGACCCGGCACTGCCAGAGCCAGCTCTCGCACAGAAGGGAGTGCACATGCGCCTAGGGGTCCTGGGAAACGCTTAAATACCGTCTTGAGAGTAAGTTCGTCCTCTTTCCCTGCCGCCGCGGAGCCGCGCGGAGGCGGAGGCACGGGGTGAGTGGAGGAAAGTGAGGGTGGTGGTTACGGAGCGTGGCTCGCTGTTTTTTGCCAGGGATTGGCGATGAATATCTGCACCTTAATTGAGTCTTTTTATTAACCACTTTTTTGCTTTTTGTCTTGTAGTGCACTCAAGATTCGGCTCCACCCGTAACCCACCGCCATGGCCGAGGAAGGGTGAGCCTAGGGCCCGGGGTGGTGGTGCGGCCCAGGCGTGGGCTTCGAGCCGGCAGTGCGGGCTCTGGGTCGGCCGTGGCGCCTTAAGCGCGTCTGACCTACTTGCTGATGACTGCCAGGTGCAAGGCGTTAGATGGTGTGCGGGAACTTACTAATAGCTTATTTTTTGTGTGTTTCAGCATTGCTGCTGGAGGTGTAATGGACGTTAATACTGCTCTGCAAGAGGTGCTGAAGACCGCCCTCATCCACGATGGCCTAGCACGTGGAATTCGCGAAGCTGCCAAAGCCTTAGACAAGTACGTGTATCAGTCTCAATACGGTGGGGTGTTGGAACCGGAACAAAACTGCAGCCGAGGGAAGAAAGCGTGAAGTTCATGGTGTTAGCACAAAGGTTCTGAATGGCATCCGTTCTACAGGAAACCTAGGAAAAGGTATCAGAACTCAGATCTCTAATGGCCCACTTCAAGTGTGTGGGTTTGGAATGGGGTTGACCACTTGATTGCTAAAGTGAAACTACAGGGTTTGAATGATGACTTAAATTGTCGGATACCCCTTCACTCCTTTTATGAGTGAAAACTAACAGTCTGACAAGCCTGTAGCTTTTGGGGCTGATTTCACTGTTATTTAGGGGATAGGTGGGAACCTTTATTTAGCACTTTGCAAATTAAAGCCATTATATTAAAGTGGCAGAAACATCTGGTTTTGGTATGAACTTTGTACAGTAGCTGTGGAGATCAATGTGGATGTGGGATAATTGTAAATTTACTCAGTGAGGTCTCTGGGTGGGTAACATTGGCAAAATAACTGTTAACTATTAGAGCTGAACTTAAATGTCGTGAAAGGGTTACTAAGCTAGGTAAATTTAAGTCTGTTCAATTTGGTGTAGGTTGGCCAGTTGAATCCAGTGAAAACAGCACTTGTTGGAAAGTTCCTGATACGAGTCTACTATCTGTACCTTGAAAATACTCTGCAACATTAAGGGTCTGGGCTAGTAACAGGTAACAACTTAGTAAACTAGTTCCTGTACATAACATTTGAAGTTTTAAGAGTTACTGAAGACAGGGTGATTCTGTAGATGAAGTTAAGGAATATATGCCCGGTGGTAGCTACTTCAAACTAAAGTTGTGTTCTTCAGTGGCTGCTTATGTTTTGCCAGTGTAGCCAGTGCAAAAATAACTCTTCTAAAGCACAGTAGTGGATTTAGATCTGAATTTTAACGTCTACTGTTGGATTTGCATTTCAGGCGCCAAGCCCATCTCTGTGTGCTTGCATCCAACTGTGATGAACCTATGTATGTCAAGTTGGTGGAGGCCCTTTGTGCTGAGCACCAAATCAACCTGATTAAGGTAAGTTTCTCTTTGAATTTGGTTTTTCTGAAAGCCAAAGTAGCTTAATGGAAATTGGGCCAGTTAGGGACATGTGTCCACATAAATGCTATCCATAATGATTTTTGTCATACCAGAGCAAATTTTGTAACGAGCTCTTTGTTTTCTGCAGCTGTGAAAAGCGTCACAAACTTGGCATTGTTGGCTATGATAAAACTAGTCCTGGAAACATTTTTATTCCTGCAGAATTAAATGCTAATTTTATGTTGATACAGAACAAAAGATAGGTAGGGTGTTGATAGGGGGTCTTGGTGCTGTGCATGATGACAACTGGCTCCCTCTACTGAACTGATATGAGGAAACTGCCATGTCACCCTCTCTGACTACAGCTGCCTTTCATATAATGTACTGTGTTATCAACAGCCTTAAAACCTTGGAGTGTGGTGATCTTTGTTTTTGTTCCCCCCCTGATAGGTTGATGACAACAAGAAACTAGGGGAATGGGTAGGCCTCTGTAAAATTGACAGAGAGGGAAAACCCCGTAAAGTGGTTGGCTGCAGCTGTGTGGTGGTTAAGGTAAGTCGGAACCGGTGTGCGGGGTGAAGGCTGCGCTGGGTAGACGCACTTCACTGTGAGTTAAGTCAAGAATCTCTTCGAAGCAAAAAATGCGTAATCTTCAGCAGACTTAGAAAAAGCCTTCTGCCTTGCAGAAAAGGGAAATAAGCCATAATTAAGCCAGCCAATGGATCTGCTTACCTGAATGTGTTTCTGCAGAAATTTAGAAAATGCTGGCAATAGGAAAGCCATGTTACGAGCCTTAAAGACATTGACATCTTTAAGGTCCCTGAAAATGGCTATAAGACATTTTAATGGTGGGAAGCCTTTTCACGAGACGTGCTGATGTTTTTTACAAGCTTCATTATAACTAGTGCTAACAATTTAGTTGAGTTTCTAAATTTTAGTAAAATCACATATGTTTTTTTTAGGACTATGGCAAAGAGTCTCAGGCCAAGGATGTCATCGAGGAGTACTTCAAATGCAAGAAATGATCAAATAAAAAAAACTAGGCTCTTGTTCCTCATCTCTGGTTTTTTATTTGGGGCAGTAAAGTAAGGTCCCTGTTAACGAAGAACAAAAGATATTCATTGCAAAATAACTGGAAGCATGCTATCTGTCGCCTGGTTCTAAGTGAAAGCCTATTCTCCCAACCAGTAAGTAACTTCAGTGTTGGCAAGTAGAAGAGCCCAAGTAAAGATAGGCTTACAGTGAGGTATTGGTGACAGGGCTTCTTGGGTGTGGATGGACATCTATCACGACTATGACGAGGCCATCCTAGAACCAAGAGAAATGGGTTGAGGCTAGTCCAGTGTGGGTGTCAATAATTTAAAATCCTAAAGCTGGATTGGATTTAGGCTGTGGGACACTAGAAGGTACATGAAGTCCAGGTGCGCTTATGTACATGCCCATTAGGGAAGGTCAGAGTGTCTTATTTACCTGAATATTAGCCACAGAAACAAGATGTGTTTCCATGTATTTCTAGCCCCTCTAGAAACTCAGTAGGGAGAAGTAATGTTGACCCATGTTCAAGCCTGGATCAAGTTGGGTTTGTTTGTGTGAGTAGGAAATGTTGAGCCAGGTACGACTAACGGAACTCTTAAAATTGGAATGCCTCATAAATTGCCAACTGGGCTACTTTGAGTTTCTCTCCCCTGGTTTGCCTGTCTTCCTATACAGTTACAGGGCACGTGTGGAGGGAAAATGAACTCAGTCTGCTTTTAATTGTGATTTCTTTACATCACTGTCTACTTAACATTTTGAGTCCCTATGCTATATTTGGCGCTGTTTGAGTCTGTTGATGCAGTGGAAAAGCCATATTTTTGTTTGATCCTTTATGGGAAATTGTGTAATTCAGGCTAGGGAAAACTGTTGGATTACAGCAAAGTGCATTTTCATATTCACCCCTTTTTGAAATTAGTGCAGGGAAGACTTTGTGAAGCTAATCTGTTTGCTGAATGTTCACTCTGATTTGGGATTACATCAGCATCGGATTTTCGATATTTCCATATCCGCTGTCAGCTGAGCTACAGAACACACTTGAAGGAGTATTCTACCCTTGACCCTACCTTACTGTAAATACTACCTGGCTGAGTCCATTGTTGAAAATTCACTTTGAGTGTGTTTTCTGGCGTCTGTCTGCTAGAATGTTATGGTCACCAAGATACCTATGGTCAAACTAGCTTCTTAATGACCTTTTTCTTTTGACCTCTTCCTGATGTTTTAGAAAAATTGATTTGTGGTCTCCTTTGGCCTTCGCCATGCTGTCCCTCAGTCCCTTGCTTCTCCGTCTGCCCACCCCTTCTATTTGTAATAGTTCCAGGGTTCGGGCTGGTCCTGTTTACTTCTCTAAGGCCAGCCTGGGCCAGTTTCCACCTTTTTGTCTTTGATCAGCGCTACACCAATGGTGAGCACTAGACAGCACCCCGTGAAAACCTTCAAATTTTGTGTGCCTCAAAGTGAATTTTATCTTCCCCTTAAGGTCAGTGCTTTTTGTGAGAGGAAGGGGAAGAGCTGTTGACCTGCTAATGTATGCCAAGCTCTGCACCAAGTGTTAACGTTTTTTTGTGTTACTTCCTGTCGATTTCCCAAGCCAGAGCCCTTGGGCGTCCTCTGCTCCTACCTCTGCCTTTTATAGCCTGTAGACTCCAGGTGGCAATGGCCCCAGTTCTTCATCCGCACTGCTCAGTTGCAGTGAAGTGATTATCCTTTTTCTCATGACTACATCTATAAGCTCTTTCTGCCTTTGCCTGAAGTACCTTTCTTTTTTGTCTACCTGGCAGTCTTCAAAACCCAGCTCAAAGGAACATAGCTTTAGCCTTGAAGTTGTGACTTGTCTGTAGCTTCTATGGGATTCATGAGGGAGCCCATCCATGCCAAGGTGCCAGGGCAGAAGCAGATGTCTTCATTCTCTTACTGGGGAAAATAATAGTTTGAGGGCATCCCTCGTGAGACTCCCCTTTCACTGGGTTGCAAGAAAACCTCCAAGCCAAATCCATTTTCTTTGTTCTTAACTCTTATACTTTAAAAATGTTTGCCTGGTCCTGATTTTATTAAAATTTCTATTATATGTATTTTTGGTAAACCACTTTAAATTATTTTTAAAATAATCAGGACAGAAAAATTGTAAAAAGGCTGTATTAGGTAGGTATCCATTAAAAACAAGAATTTGTCTATCTTAAACTGGATTGTTGAAGCAATGAAAACAGGCAGAGGTGTTAAAAACCCTAGAAATGTGGAAACATCTCTCTTACTGAAGACTAATGTAGCCCTTTAAATGGAGCTTGAACTTCTTTTTTCTTTATAGATGAGAGTACAAAAAGTTGGGCTTAAGGAATATGTTAAGCATGGGCAAGCGTTGCGGCTTCCTGCCATCTTCATAGATGGAGGAGGAAGGAGAGGGTATTTAACCAAGGAGGGGAAGTAAGGTCACAGCCTTCATTCCAGGCTGAGGGTGGGGCAGGGTGATGGCTCAGTGGGGTGGGGCATTGTCCTCCCAACTGGGGTCCTCATAAAGCCCAATCCACAAGGCAATATGGAATTTGCAGGAGTAATTTCTAGCAAGAGCAATGGAGGCATCATGGCTGGGCTATGCAGGTGCCCAAGAGATGCCACCAGCCTCCCGGAGAGAAACTGTTGGATGAAGTCTGACTCATTGCTGGTGGCCAGGTGCTGGGGGCAGAGGGGTGGTCACAGTCAAAATTGAAGAATAATTGTACAGAGGGCGATCAGGTATTTAGGGCTTGGGCTACATAAATATTAACACATCAGTGTTCAGAAGGGTTGGTGGTACTGGTGCTCCCCAGGCAAAAATCAGTCCTTTTTGAAAAACAGTGGCTACACTTCAAATGGCATAAGCACACCTAAATTAAAACTTTATCATATCACAAGTGAGATGTTTCAGCCAGTTTTTTTACCCAAAACATACAGGGCCGAGTCTGCTGATTAAAGTTGCATTACAACCTGGCTTTTGCTTGGTGACCCTAGGAATTACTAAGACCTGCACTAAAGGGGCAATCTTTTAAGCTTTCTTAGTTCGTATGAAACATGCCTTAAGAGCGTCTTGACATTTCTTTTGCCCCTTGTTCACTGACCACTTTCATCACCGCATTCCTAATTTGTTTTCAGTGGCAAATTGGCTTTGGGAGGGGATGAACAAGAAGTAGAGACAAGTGCTTTTATAGGTAGAAGCTGAGTCTCGGGTTTCCTCTTTAGGAACTAAGCTGAGTTGTGAAACGTGAGGGTGGAGACTGATGGTTATTCTGTGGCCCTACCAACCCGGGAGGTTTTGTTAACCTTGCATTTTCTGATAAAGGATGAGAAAAATTGTAAAGCATCAATTTAGTTAACCCATTCATTGACCAATTACAAATGAAAGAATGGTTATAGCTATAAGTGTGCTTACTACAGAACTCTTAATAGGACTTGTTGGTTGAAGGAGGGGAACAATTAGGTAAAATGTGATACATCTACATAATGGGGTATTATGGTGCTATAAAAATGGACAGAATGGAAGGGTATTTATCAATTTTTTTTGTGTGTGTGTGGTATGCGGGCCTCACTGCTGTGGCCTCTCCCGCTGCGGAGCACAGGCTCCGGACGCACACCGGGGCACGAATCCACGTCCTGTGCATCGGCAGGCGGACCCTCAACCACTGCGCCACCTGGGAAACCCTTGTCAATGTGTTTTTAAAGCAATAGTTAAAGCATGTACAGTAAGACCACATTTTGTAAAAAAAAAAAAAAAAAAAAAAAAAGGCACATCCCTTCAGAAGAGAATAAAGGTTGGAAGGATATACATTAAGGTTTTAATGGTTACTTCTGGAAAGGTGGGTATTTTGGTTTTCCTTTTGCTTTTCTTTTTTCTTTAATCAATATGTATTGCTTTTGTAGTAAGAAAACATAATTAAAGAAATGAAAGAATGGTACAAGATAGTCTTAGGGTTAATTTTAAGTAGCATTAATATAAAACTAAAATTTTTTGTATGTTTTGTGAACATGTGAATTTATTTACTTGTCTAGTAAAATAGCACTTGGGTATGACAGGGCAGCTTTGAGAGACTGAGTTCGGGCCTAACCAGCAGAGGGCAGTAAGAAGCTAGTGTCAGAGGGACCTATCAGTAAAAGAAGTGGAGATAAGCACAGAGTATACAGCAGGCTCCCCTTAGGAAAAGATTCTTCTCCCACTCCTTGAAAATTGTTGGGCTTTAGTTTACTATTTCTGGTTGCTCTTGTTCTCTGTCTTGATATTGTAGAATCCACACTCCCCAACTGGTGAGGTCAATTCAACTTGTGCTTTGGGAGGTCAGTAGAGGTGACTAGTTATTTTATATACAGTTAAGAAATAGAGACTCCAACCTATTCCTAGAGGAAAAGGTTTTGCTCTGTGATAGTGGGTTGTATGTTCTTGTTAGGAGGCCCCTTTCTCTTCCACTAAATGAGAATTTGAAGCTACCTGAAGACTAAAAGGTTTCAGAGCAGGCCTGTTCTGGGAAAATGGGCATAATTTGGAGAGCATCAAGGCAACAGCCATACTCTGGAGATTATAATCCACAGTATAACTCGATGGAAGCACTGACTTTGCTCTGGGCTGTTATCTCTGGTGCCTAGAGTAGTGCTTGTTGTAATAGGCACTCATAATCTGTTGGGTGAATAGATTTGACCTGCCTATTTGTTTAGTCATTTAATTTGTGGGTTTCCTTCTCAGGCTTAAACTCCCCAGCCTCTTTTGACACTTCAATTTCTCATGTTCCTTTTTTTCTGGCAACAAAAGTGAATCTCAAGCTGGGCCTCTTCTAAACTAGAATGGTGCCAAGTTATCTCAACTTCCCGTCCCTCCAGCTCTACTGTAGGGAGCAGGGTAGAGAAACGTATCCTATCACAATGTGGGGTACACAGCTCTAAGAGTCTGAAACAATTCTAAAAGCCATTATGAGACTGGGAACAGTAAAAAGCATGTGAATTCAGGGAAACTTTTTACACTGCAGTAATTTCTTTTTGAAGCTTGTTTATTGAGACACATGCCAAGAGCACAGTACTGTATGCGTGATGTGAACTAAACCTTACACCAATGTAGTATTTGGCTTTTTATTTTTCCTTCTTTCAACTCAACTGCTCCCAACTAAAATTTACAAACGGATATAAAAATCCTGTTTGTACCTGGTTGGCTTGTTAGAGAAATATGGGGTAAAAGACCTGTGATATTCCACAGTGCTGCCACCAGGTGAAAAGGAGCAAAATGCACATAAATACGAGATCCGTAAGGGGAAAGTAAAGTATTAACATACAAAATGCTGCAAATTAAAAATTCTTCTCTTTTAGATTTGATGCTTGCATATACTTGGTGAGTTCCAGGGGTCAGCAGGTGTTTTGTTAAATGGGTGCATGTTGTGTCTTGCTGGGAGGTATTTACCCACGCATACGTCATAAAGTGTTGCAGTTACACCAGTGTTTCAGGAGGGAGTACATGTATAATTTTTAAGCAGAAAAAACCTTTTCTATCCCCACCCACAAGCTAGGGTTTTGAAATTAAATTATCCAGTTCAAAATTTTATATTCCAATTTTCTGTCATGTAAAGAGTCTAGAAATTTTATTTTCAAATAAACATGAAAATGATGATGTGAATGATATTAACATGCAGAAGCAAAGTTCAGAGCCCTGCTTGGAGAGGAAACAGTTTATGTGAAATTTTTTAGAATGTAAAATAACTTATCAAGGCATAAAAATTATACTTATTACCTTTATTGTTGCCTAGTGTCCTGTGAAGTGAGGCTCATTCAAAGTGTTGCAGGTTGCATTGCTGCCATGTGGAGTCTTGGGTAATAGACTGCAGGGCAGATGGAGGTTTAGCTAACATTCAGTTACAGTTTGAAACTTTCCTTTTGGGTGGTAGTAAAAATAAAACCGGTAAGAAATGAGCTGCTCTTCAAAGAAACTTCTGTGTTTTGGTAAAACTGCTGAGGGTGTTTCTCCTGTCAGAGCCGTATAACAGTGCGCAGCAAGTTTCTTCAATTGAAGCAGAGACCTGCCTGCCTGATAAATCCCAGGACCGTCCAGGGCGTAATGACCATTTGCAAGTAAGAGTACAGATTATTTGTGGCAAGTGAAGGCAACATTTAAAAAGCAAGCTGTATTTCTGAGGGGTGGGGGGGAGGAGAGGGAGACAGAGAGATGGAAGGAGGGAGATGCGGGGGGAGGAGGGGAGGGAGAGAGATGACGTGTTCAGTTGCCTATAAACTAGTACAAAGGATTGATGCTAAACATTTCCTTCAGTTAAAAAAAAGTGAACATTCACCTTTGATTTTGGAAGGTGAGCATTCATTGAACATTATAAATCAGTCGAAAATTAAGTATAATTGAGTTGAATATTAGCTGACCAGTTATCTTTTATTGCATTGGGTAGAACCCCAGTAGTTATTTTCTTTGGTGAGTCTCAACTGAAATGGTATATTAATCAAGTGAAAGTGCTCGTAATCATTGCCAGTCCCCAGACTTGTACTTGTGTGTTGAAATTTTTTCTCAGCAGCAAAATAAAATATTTTACCCTACCTATACAGTTTAACTCTTGTCTTCCTAGTAAGGCATTCACATTTAGAAATTAACAGCCAGTTTGGATAAGAGATGCAAACTCTTATTTAAGGGAGAAGATACATTTAGTAAGATTTATATTGCTTTATGTACACTAGAAAATAAACAACTGAAGCAAAATCTCCCCAACATATAAAAAATATGTAACACAAACAAAACCCCTATGTAGAGTTGAGTGGAAGAGCATGTAAACTGTTCCTTTAACCCTATAATTCTGATTCCTTGATCTCTGCTTTGATACTTTGATAATGAAAGGTAAACAGTTGTGCAAAGAAATACAGCTATTTCTTTTATCTTAACATTTTGCTCTCCTATGCTATTCCCAAACTGCTTCATTTTTTTTTTTTTGCCCGCACCACAGGGCATGGAGAACTTCCCTGACCAGGGATCGAACCCACGCCCCTGTCCCTCAACCTGCTTCATGTTTTTTGTCTGCGTTGGGTCTTTGTTGCTGTACACGGGCTCTCTCGTTGCAGTGAGCACGGGCTTATTGCGGTGGCTTCTGTTGCAGAGCACGGGCTCTAGGCGCGTGGGCTTCAGTAGTTGTGGCTTGCAGACTCTAGGGTACAGGTTCAGTAATTGTGGGCTTAGTTGCTCTGTGGCATGTGGGATCTTCCTGGACCAGAGCTTGAACCTGTGTCCCCTGCATTGGCAGGTGGATTCTTAATCACTGCGCTGCCAGGGAAGCCCAACCTGCTTCATGTTTGATTTTAGTCCTTTGAAGAGGCCCTACCAGGAAGGGGCTCTTATGTAATTCTGGGCTCTATTTAAGACTAATTATTTAGTGTAAAAAAAAAAAAAGTATTTCTATAATATCTACATGATTACCTTTCAAAGTTAGTTCATTGCTAAATGATACAAAATTTAGGGAATTAAAACATGTTACAGTCTTAATAACGCAAGTGATATTCTTTAATACTGTCATCTAAAGTAATCATTAATGGTGATTGTGGTAAATTACTTCTAGAGTTAGTAGTATCATTACTGGTTGTGTTATTTTCTAGAAGTAACTGTGGCCTGACCAAAATGTGGCCTTGCTACTTCCTTGCTGTATTTCTGGAGAAGATGCTCTCTCTTGCCCAGAGAGAATTGGGCTGGGAGTTTAGGCCTGAATTGACGAGTCTCCCATTGCAGACTCTACTTGCAGTTAGAATCTGAATTTTTCAGTTGGAAGGACCTGAAAAATGATCTCATTTGGTTCCCTCATTTTCCGGCTGAGAAGACAGAGCCTCCGCACCCCAGGATATGCTCCAAGCAGACTTGGACATGTGGGTAAACTGATTATAGGATTTGTCATTTTGTTGAAGATTAAAATATTCTATATTTAATATATGTGGAAGGAATATACTTTGTAAATTGATACGGGTGTATTGGTGAAGAATATCAGGGATGAGGACTTAAACATACTATGAGTCCAGAAACACTTTTTAGTGCATGAAAAATAAGCTAACGAGGGCAATTTATTGGCTTCCACAAGAGGTGTGTACAGATGTGGAAGAATGTTTATACAAAGCCAAAATACACAAGCATCATCTCCCACAGGCCGTCATTTGCACTGTGCACTTTGAGTTTGTGCAGTGTTTTCCTGATCTGTACTTGTTCCATTAGTTTAGGCCACCAACAGTGATGTAGAACGATGAAGTCTCCAGAACTAGGGATCTACCACAGAGCCCTTGTTGGGCCCCTAATACACAGGTGAACTAACAGATCTGAGGATGTGTCTTTAAAGAGAAGGGAAGACAAGGGGAGGCATTTGTCCATAAGAGCGTGATTTGAAGAAAACCTGTCTCAAAGTGAATAATGGGTGTATTTTACAAAAGATTGCAGCTAGTTCTTTGCCTTGCCATTAAAGTTAATAATGTTAATTTTCAGAAGCAGTTGTAAGTAACTTTAAAGAAGGAGTATTATCTATAGTTGGTTGGTAGGGGAATTGGACTTCTTAAAAATCATCCTGGATTAGGTATCCATTCTATAGTGTTGGCAGAGAAGAACCTGCTTCTTAAAGGTCTCTTTAAGATGAATGAGCATAAGATGCAGATTCTCATCCTAGACTACAGTGCAGTTCCTATCCACAAAAATCTGGGGAGACGATTGCATTAACACGCCAGTGTTACTGATTTATAGTTGATTCCAAGAGCAGAAGAAAAACTACTTTTTGGAGATACGGAATTCTGGTGGATATGTTCAGATTCTGAAATTTAGAGATGAAAAGAACCTTTTGAAAATTTCCTTTATTTTCTTGTATGTGTGCTTCGGTAAAATTCCAAAGGAAGACTAACTTCTGTTGTTAGCTTTTGTCTTCCACTTGCTTTTTTTTTAAAAAAAATTATATTTATTTTTGGCTGTGCTGGGTCTTCGTTGGTGTGTGTGGGCTTTCTCTAGTTGCGGTGAGCGGGGGCTACTCTTCATTGTGGTGCACAGGCTTCTCATTGCGGTGGCTTCTCATTGCAATTTTATTGCAGAGCACGGACTCTAGGGCTCGCGGGCTTCAGTAGTTATGGCGCGTGGGCTCAGTAGTCCTGGCTCGCGGGCTCTAGAGCGCAGGCTCCGTAGTTGTGCACGGGCTTAGTTGCTCTGCGGCATGTGGGATCTTCCCGGACCAGGGCTCGAATCCGTGTCCCCTGCATTGGCAGGTGGATTCTTAACCACTGCGCCACCAGGGAAGCCCTTACTTGCTCCTGTTTGAGTGTTTCTAAATTTGGATTCATTGGAGAGAGATCAATTTCCTGAGAATGCTTTAGCTAATATTAAAATTTAGCATATATGATTGTTATTTTTAATGTTTTAAAATGTTTTATTATATGTTTAAAATGTTTTATTCTAATGTTTTAAAATATTTTATTGTACAAAATAGATCATTACAATTTAGGTAATATGAAAACAATATTCAGAAAAGTCAGCTACCAGTTTAATGTTTAAATAAAGACTTCAGAACTTCTCCGGAATAGCTTCTATCTAAAACAAACCAAATTTAAAATTACTATGGCATTGCCATCTTGATTAAAATTGGTTTTAATTTACTGGCTTAAAAAACCTTTATAATAAAGAGTGAACCATCTCTAGTTGTTAGTTTTATCCAACACCACTTTGCGTTCCTTTTGAGGGTCATTTCAGTACATCCTGTGCAGTGAACAGGAGAGGGCAGCATAACATCAGCTGTTGGAAAAGCAGTGCAAACCAGTCTTTCTGAACAGAGAAGGCTGGGAGCTGATGAAGAGCAGAGATATAGCAGCAGGTGCTGCAGTGTGTCTATCAAGCAGGATACACAGGAAACAAATGTGAAGTAAAACTGTTTAATGCCTCTGAATACTGCAGATTTTTACGCGTATTTTCCAGAGTAATAGCCCCTTCCCTTGTAAAAATGAAATGGGTCAGATGTTGAGATTTTTATGGGATTTAGAAAGCTGTACATGCCTAACAAAGAACTTGGCTCTACAGCTGTGGGTTTTCTAATCTCTATTTTTTTTATGGAGTAGTAATTTTCTAATAATACTAGACACTCATCTTCCTTATTTCTTCTCAAATTTCTGAACCAATTTTAATAATAAGTAACCAGATCTCAGGTCAGTAAAAGTACATATATGCACCTGAACTGCTACTGTCTGTTTTGTTGTAGTATTAGTGCAGGAGAGAAAAGGTTAGATTGGTAAATCCATGGATCTCAAGGTCTTAAGACCTCAGCTTCTGTTTAGCATCCAGTTTGCTACCTCTCCTTGAGGAGGCAGCTTCCAGGGAATACAAACCTGCAGTGGGCAACCTGGATATATTTTGCTGGAATATGTGTATATATATGTGTGTGTGTGTTTGTGTATGTAAATAAATTTACGTATGTATATAAAGAACTTGTATTCTTTCTTAGCTTCCTTCAGGAAATTTAACCAGCTATTGGAAAAGTTCCTGGAGAATCAACATATATTGACTTTAAGAAAAAAGAGGAGAAAATGAAGGCCTAAATATGGAAGTTTTCTTGCTGCTTATGTTAGGTCTTTACCCTGGTTAGGAAAGAAAAGATTCAGAGGATTATTTTAAATTGACGAGTTGCATTCCAGCCTCAACTTTCACTTAAAAATTCTATATTCTTAGAAGTCTCGTTTAGGAGATAATTCCCAAAAATCTTACCTCGAAAATATGGATTTCTGTTGCTCATTTTCATTAACTTTTGAGCTTTTATTTCCTCATGTCTGCATATAATCTGCTTTGGGCAATGCTTGCTGTTCCCTCCCACACCCCACCAATTTGAGAAAGCAACCCTTTTGTAATGGCATAAATTTGACTTTTGTGCACTGAACAGAACATTTTTAATATGCTCACTCTTTTTCCATTAAAATCCTGGGTTAACAAATGCATAATACAGCATTTATGGATTCAGCAGAGATCCAAAGGTGAACCTGAAATTTCATCTACCGCTTGGTGGCTTATATCCCTGGCAGGGTTACTACATCAGAAATAATGACTTGAGTGTGAATTTGAATGAATGAAAACCATAGATGTTGAATCACAATGCAGTCAGAGGTTTATCCTGGCCTCCATACATAGTAGGGAGGGAATATCTAATTTTAAAACCCATTTCACCTTTTTTCAGTATGCTAGGTCTCATTAAATAATTGTGAACAAAGACACTGGTACTAATTTTCATCCCTTTTGACATACTAAGGACTTTAAAATGGGATTTGACAGGTTTTTGGTGTGTCTGTAGGGCTGACCGCTGGGCATCAGATTGGTTAGTATAGGTTGTTATAGTGTCTATACCAATCCCATTGAAAAGGGGATGGCAATGGTGCACACACACACAGACACACACACGATGTAGTGGTTGTTCAGCCCACACTGGCTTTATAGTCAGGTGAGTGGGTGGGGTCCTTGGGTGTAAATCCTGGCTTTGCCAGCTAGTGATTGTGAGACCCTAGAAAAATCATTTAGCTTATTTATTTATTTATTTATTTTAAAATTTATTTATTTATTTTTGGCTGCATTGGGTCTTCGTTGCTGTGTGCAGTCTTTCTCTAGTTGCGGCGAGTGGGGGCTACTCTTTGTTGAGGTGCACAGGCTTCTCATTGCGGTGGCTTCTCCTGTTGCGGAGCACAGGCTCTAGGTGCACAGGCTTCAGTAGCTGTGGCACGTGGGTTCAGTAGTTTTGGCTTGTGGGCTCTAGAGCACAGGCTCAGTAGTTGTGGCACACGGGCTTAGTTGCTCTGTGGCATATGGGATCTTCCTGGACCAGGGCTTGAACCTGTGCCCCCTGCATTGGCAGGTGGATTCTTAACCACTGCGCCACCAGGGAAGCCCCATTTAGCTTATTTAAATCCCAATTCTTTTTCTCTAAAATAGGAATACTAATACCGTCTTAGAGTTTTCTTGTTTTTGTGAAGATTACTGAGATAATGTGTAAAGTGCTTAGTCCACTGTCCAGAACATAAATGATGGTGGTTATTATGGTGATAATAGAATTAGCACAGCAGATTTAAATACATATAGAAAGTATAATCAGACTACTTTTTTCTTCCAAATCCCTAACCTACATAAAGATAGCTTTAAGATCTGTTAAAAACTCAGGTATCCCCTAAGGAATAGTTTATAACTTTCTGTTACACAGTGCTTGAGACAATATATTTGTGTAACCTTCTCAGAAAAGTTTTATAAATAGCTTTCATAGGCCATGGACTTTATTAGGGTCCCAATCCTACGGGATTCATCGAAGCTGGTCTAAATATTGTTTAGAAAGATTATAGAAAACTGTTCTGCCCAGTGGGAGTTTATGTCTGTTCAGACTCCTGTTCTTGGCTTCAGCTCTCAACTGTGGCTTTGAGCCTCCATAGAGAGCATGTTCATTTAAGAGCATTGGTTGTGGCCATTTGGAGCTTTTATCCTGAACAGTATTCCCCAAACAGGAAACTTTGCACTAAGCTAACATACTCTGTGTTTAACACAATGTGTTCATTTTAATTCTGTAGAATCTGTTTATTGTTGTTTTTACCTAAGAAACAAAATGAGTTTAAGTATTTTGAAAATTTAGTTCTTCTTACTTGAAAGCTCTTTGATTTTGGGTCCTTTGTGCTTTCTTTCAACTACAGTTTAGGTCTTTGAGGAATGAGGTCAGAGATAATCATTCTTTCCCTGCCCTGCATTCTGGTTGCCCATTGGCACTGCCCATGTTAGTTTATAGATTGCATACTTGAGTTTCTTGAAGGTAGGAAACACTCTTCTTATGTGCTTTCCCTAATGCCTAATAAGATGTTTTGTTCAAATGGTGCTTAAAAAATGAGGATGTGAATATGAACTGTATATTTTGTGTATTAGGGATGTAAGCACTGCCAAGCATCCTGGAAAGATGACAACTGAATACTATGATAGGGAACATGTGTGGTACAGATTAACAAACACAGCCTTTTTCCCATTATAATTTTGGCTAATTTAGAAAAGAAATTAAACAGCTACTTTACATATTGAGTAGATAACATGTTACTCCAAGAGGTGATATGGGCTGAAAAGAGTAAGTTTGGTTAAGTGTAGAGGCAAGATGTAGAAGGAATAGTTAGGGAAGCTGTGGGTTTTAAGAAATCTGAACTTTAAAGCTAATGTGAGCTGCTGCCATCTTATGGCATTTCTGCCAAGATTGAGTCATTCTATTAAACTGACAGGGCTCTGACTTTGACAG
Source organism: Mesoplodon mirus (assembly GCF_964341445.2). Classification (NCBI taxonomy): domain Eukaryota; kingdom Metazoa; phylum Chordata; class Mammalia; order Artiodactyla; family Ziphiidae; genus Mesoplodon; species Mesoplodon mirus. Next base: position 30,314,884 of record NC_138986.1, on the reverse strand, counting down.
TAGGACAGTTCTTACATTTTTAGGAATCAAAAAGAATTGAATGTATAAGTTATAATTGTTTTGTCCTTGTCCCCAGCACCCTTCATTCTCACCTAGCAAAACCCCAACCCTGGATAATACAATACTTCTCCTGGTCCATCCCTGCACCCACATAGCTAAACAGCATCACAGAACAGCACACAACCAAACCAGCTAGTTTCATGTTGAATATGGATGCAGGTAGGAGGTTAGAAATTGTGGTGGCAACTGATTGTTTCTGTTTTCTCTCATTGAAATAAGAAAGCAAGGTTACCAGCTAGAATCAGCATGAGGGGAGGAGGTGATGAAGATTTGAGGTGAGAGAAGAGTGACAGAGTGAATGGGCAAAGCATGTGATCCCACATCCCCTTCAGATACTGTCCCCATTTCTCAATTCCCATTTACAGCAAAACTACCCAGAAGAGTTGTCTATACTCTCTGTCTTCAGTACTGCTTCCAGTTCATCTTAAAACCACTCCAATCAGGTAATCACTCGAAATTCCCCTGAAATGTCTCTTGTCAAGGTCACTGGTGAATTACATGCTGTTAAACTTAATGGTCAATTCTCAGTCCTTAACTTTTTTTCAGTAACATTTGACAGTTGACCACTCCCTCCTCTGAAGTACTTTCTGGTCTTCTGTTTTTTACTACTTCATTGGCTCTTCCTTCTTGGTCTGCATTACTAATTCTTCATCCTGTCTCTGACCCAGTCTTGGAGAACTCAGCTTTCATTCCCTGGATCTCTTCTTATCCACCCACTATCTTGGTGGTCTCATCCATATAGATGTGGAGGGCTTCCAATTTATATCTCGGTCACAGACCTTTCCCTTGAACTCCAAAAGCATTTACCCAACTGCTCACTTGACATCTCTACTTGGATATGTAACAGGCTTCTTTAACCAAACTTCTGATATTTCCTCAAAAAGCTTACTCTGCTCCTGATTCCTCCCCATTGCAGGAAATCACAACTTTATCCTCTTAATTGCTCAGGACAAGAACTTGGGAGTCAAGCTTGCCTCCTCTCTCTGCTGTATACTCCACATTCAGTTCTGTCAGAATATCCTGTTGTTTTTACCTTCAAGATACAGTCAACATGTGGTCATCTCTTACCCCTTCACAAAAAAATAGAGCAGCCAGATGTCACATGGTCGAAATCCATGCTGATCATCACAAAGGTAGGAACATGAATTAGGATACATTTTGGAGAAGTTGATAGACCGATGTTGCCTTTTCCTCAATATCAAGCTCCAGCCAGTCAAATGTTAACAGAAAGGTGATGATAATAACTCACTTTTTCTATTTCTTTGGCATCTACACTCTCCAACCTTAATATCTCCTTCATTGTTACATTTATTTAGCATGTCCTATGGTTGCATGATATTGATTTGTAAATAGGATTAACAAACAGGCCACCACCAGTTCACCTGTGTCAAAATAGCTCTAAAGGAGAAGCCATCTGCGGAGGATAAATGAGAGGCACTTACATGGCCAGAGGAACCTAAAATAAACAGAAGGAAAAAAAAAAAACACCTGAGATGCTGCACAACTTGGGAAGCAATTTTATATCAGTTCTACAAAGTTAGAGGGAAATTCAGGAGAAAATTTCATATTCACCTGTGATGGGGACAGCAGCAGGCTGGGCACTTAGGGGATCGGTAGGTATAGTTTTTCAAATATGTGTGTATTGGTCTTGTGTTTGTATTTGCGAGTATGCACAGTGCTCATAGACTGGGACATAAAGAACAAGTGGTTCTTTATTATGGGACTTTCCTGGTGGTCCAGTGACTTAAGACTCTTGGCTTCCACTGCAGGGGGCACGGGTTCAACCCCTGGTTGGGGAACTGAGATCTCGCATACCATAAATGAGTACAAAAATTTTTTAAAAATTAAAAAGAACAGGTTCTTTATTATAATTTTAACTTAGTACAGCACCTAACAAAGGGCTTTGCATATTAAAAATGCAAGCACTAGTTGAATGAGTAAAAATACTGAAAAATGAGCATAAACTACAGCGTATTAATTAACACTTGTTCTCAGTGTAATGTTTTGCTTATTTAACTGATGTCTTGATTGAATCTGTTCATTGAAAATAGTCAATTAATAGTCAATAATTTAACCTATCCAAGAGATACATTGAGATATCTATCTGTTTTCTTAGCTAAAAGTTAATTTCCGTCATTTCAAACACCTTTTGGATCTATCCCTAAAGAAGTTACAGAAAAATCTATTCATTTGTTAATCATTAATAATGCAGCCATTATGACTTAGGTGTATAAATATACAAACTAGATGCTCATGCTTTCAAGTTACTGCTTATTTATAATTTGGATCCTGAGTTTCCTTGGCCACTTCTAACCTGAGCAAAAGTATAGATGACAGAGCAGTGAAAATCCAATGCCTCTATTGGATGAACAAGTAAAAGATGTGTCTCCAAATGGAGGATCAATAACATCATTTTATGTATTTATGAATTGGCATGTTAAAGAATTCAGTTTTAAATTGAATTGTTAGAACTTTATCATTGCCTCTGTGGTTGCTCCAAAAGCTGATTTTGTGCCATCTGAAGTCACTGGGTAAGAGGAAAATGAAAAAATGTATTTCATATGTAAATTGAGTGCAGTTGTAGGCTTCAGATGAAACACTTGGCTCCTATAAAATTTTTTACATACTGTATAATAAAAGTCTGTAATATGATACCTCACACATCCCCATTAACCTGTGACACGGAATTTGTTCTATTCTGATTGTTTTTTCATTGATACAAGTGTTTGGTGAGGAATTAAGGAGCTTTCCTTCACAAATGTTTTGTTTGATTTACAGCATTTTTGGCTGTGATAGTCCTGGTTAGAATACTGTTGAAATCTTAAAAAAAAAAAAAAAATTAAATTCCCAAAGGATAATGTGCATCAGTTCTATGTTAAGCTCTTTGTTCAGATTTATGATTTCAGCCTCCAAAATGTGTTTTCACTAACATTATAGCGTGATAGATGAAAAAGTGTGTGCACAGCTTAAAACATTTGGAAATGCTTCTATAAGTTACTTTTATGCTGGGCAGTTTACTTTTTCCATAAAGGTATTTCTATTCCATACTCTACTGTCGCACAGGTTTCTGAAAGGTGAACATGAATTCTGTAGGAATTCTGTTTTTGGACTTAAAAACTGGAGTTGTGTGGTAGGTAGTTTTTACTCTTGTCTAATTGAATTCTCCAACTTTTCCCCTTCTTGCTTACACAGACATCAGTTTTATTTGTTTTCTCTTGAATATTTATGTGTGCTACCTTCACTTACAGTACCAAAACCTCCCAGTTAAAGAGTCAAGTCATATTCATCCTTCATTTTTCATGCTGTTTCATTCTCCTTTTTGACTTTTCTAATCACCACCTTTCCTCAATCACTTAGTAGTTGTGAACCATCAAAATATAGTACCATCACCAAGACAGTGTACATCACTAAGATGATTTACCGCTTTACACCCCGGATCTGTTCTTCCCAGTGTGGTTGCCGGTAGCCCTAGGTGGCTGTTGAGCACTTGCAGTGGGGCTGGTCCAAATTGAGATGGCTGAGTGTAAGATACACACTGGATTTCAAAGACTTAGTACAAATAAAAAGGACGTAAAGTATCTTATTAATAATTTTTATGTTGATTACATGTTGAAATATTTTGAGCTTATTGATTTAAATAAAATGTCTTATTTAAGAAGTTTTCTTTTTTAAATGAGGCTACTAGAAAATCCTTTTGAAAATGTAGCTACCAGAAAATGTGGCTTGCATTATATTTAGATTAGACAGTACTGCTCAACATCAATTTTTCTCAAACCTGGTTACCCATCAGAAGCATCTAGGAAACTTAAAAAACCCCCACAGTTTCCTGGGTCCTACCCCAGACCTACAATTTCCAAATACTAGACATGGGTCTTAGGAATCTGTACTTTTAGGAAGCTCTCCTGACAGTTTTGAGGATGCCAGTTAGTAGAGCAACGCTTGTAAACTTCTATTCCAAATGCCGCTCATTTGCTACCTCAGGGCAACACTTTTTGGCCTGGATCTCATGTATTACAGGAAATGCTATTTTATGTGACTGAATATGGTGTGGGTAAATCACAAAAACAAGTCCCTACCTACTTGCTGAAGTAGTTCCCTTTCCCTAATGTATTTAAATTTAGAACTCTGAAAAGCGGCTTAGTGACTTAAGGGTATTTGAATAATGCTATATCTAAGTCGGTTGGGACCAGCAATGGTCATTTACTTTTCTTTTTTCTTTTTTGTTTTTAAGACTTTATTTTTTTAAGTAGTTTTAGGTACACAGCAAAACTGAGCGGAAGGGACATAAATATCCCATATACTCCCTGCCTGCACACATGCATTGCGTCCCCCGCTTTCAGCATCCCTCACCAGAGTGATACATTTGTTACAATTAATTGAACTTATAATGACACATCATCATCACCCAAAGTCCATAGTTTACCTTAGAGTTCACTCTTGGTGTTATATTGTTTGCTTTCAAAAATAGCAACTGGGTGGGGGGGGGGGATGATATATTCATACACCAAACATTTTATTTTAACTTAAAAAATATGTACAGACATTCCATTGTCATCTTTTGATGTAGGGCCAGAGTGTTTTCTTGACATACTGGTCTGCTGATTAGAGCTCTCCAATATCTTTCTTTCATAAGCAACATCCAAAATGCCTTCTTTACAATTTCCAGTTCAATTTCTTTAAAATGTAGAATGATCTTAAATATACATATGAGGCAATCTACGTGCAGTACTTTCTAGATTATTGTGATCTTTTCCCCTAACCTTCTGTAGTTTTGTCACTTAATTTGGCAGAAATCGTTTTTCTACTTATCTTTCCAAAGCATTTCACTTAGCTTCCACAGAGATAACAACTCTTGTTTTTGCTCTTAGGCTTTATAAGTTTACATAATATTTATTAAATTACAAAATTCCAATAACTATTACAGTGGTCACAGTCAAGTTTGGCAATAAGTTTATGTGGCTTTTGTTAAGCATAAAACTCAGTGTACAGGTTTCCGAGATGTAGGTTGCTGTCGAGAGCATTCAGAGTGCTGTGGGCATCAGTCTATATGCTTAACAGAAGGAATGGATAGTATGGTGAATTAATCTGGCAAATCAGTTAATGGAAGGTCATTGAGAGAAGTTCTACTATAAAAACAATGGTATTAATAGTAATAGTAACTGATATTTATTGAACACTTACTATGTGCCAGACATAAACACATATATATATTATCATACCTCACTTTCACTCACAAACGTCCTTTGAGGCATGATTTATAATTAGCCTCCTTTTACGCTGGAGGGAATTGAGACTTCCAGAGGTTAAGTCACTTAAGGTCATACAACTTTAAGTTTGGAGATAAAATTCAAACCCAAGTCAGCCTGATCCCAGAGTCAGGGACCAACTTTTAGCTTCAAAAGCCTAACCTTGGCGAGAGGGTTCATGCTGTCCCTTTCTGGAGATCTCACTTGGCCTGACATTGATCTATAGGACTGGATCAAGGGCAGAAACTCTGCAAAGCAAGCAGTCACCATGACAAATAACTTGCATGTGTGTCTTAGATCAGAGGACAACTCTATAAACCTTTTTTAGAATATGATGAAGCATCATGTAATTAATGTGTCTAATGTCTTAAACTAATGAGTAGATTTGGGTATTTTGAAGCAAATTTTGCTGAGAATATTTGAGCTAGAGCCCAGGCTTCAAGGAGATAAATTCTTATCCTCATTTCTGGACACTCTATCCTGGGATCCCAAAACCAGGTATTTATCATGTTGTCTCCTTTGTGGTGCTTTTCTTTGGTGTGATAAATGTGGCTTCCTGGAAAGGCTGCTCTATGCCAGCCTTGAGGCAGAACACTTTTAGCTCAAAGAAAAATAAACTGGCTTCAGGAAAAAAAAAAAAATCATTGTCAACCTTTTAATCCTTACTTTTCCATCTTCTTTCTCCTGACTGTGGTACCATGCGTAGTTCAGTCTTCAGAGATCCATTGTTCATTTCTGGAAGAGCATCAGGTGACCCACACGTGCACTTTGAGTGCCTTTTACATGCTTTGTCACACCCATATTTGTACGTGATAATTAATCACGCATGGATCAGTCAGCTACAACACTGCCCTAGGTTATCTCTGCCCCCACCACCATTTTCCTCCCCCAGGACAGCAGGGTGGATAGCTTTGCCAAGGTGTCATTTGGTAATAAAAGATTTTTCCAAGATGTTTTCTAGTGAGCTGTGGAGCACTTACAGTGGTCTGCACCTATTTTCTTGTCTTTGCAAACGAGTAATAACATTTACTTTCTTTGAAGTATAATTATGCCCAAAGAAGTCACTCTATTAATTTGGTGGCTCTAGGTTTTCTGAAACTTTACTTTTGAACCTACCACACTGGAAATCCTTTTTTCTAATGATAATTTTGATCTGACAAAAACAACAAACAAATAAAAAAAAAAAAACCAAGCTGTAAGCTTCTTTTTTGCACTGGTAAGAGTAATCAGAATTATTCTGTAAAGTTTTCAGTTCATAAAAACTTGCCAGGGAAGTGAGGAACTTTGTTTGTGCCTTAAACTCAGTTGGATATAGATTGGCCGTGCCATGTCATTTGAAGTTAAAAATTTCTGAATGCCAGAAAATAAGCAGCTGCCACAAGTAGGTCCAAAGGGAATAAAAATACTGAAATTTCTCTTCTTTCAAGCCAGTCTCTGGGTGTCTGTGAGACAGTATTAAACATCAGTTTCATTTAATTTCAAAAACGTTAGCTTTATGGTTAAATAGCCGTCACGATGAAAAGAAATTGCCATTGTTTTTCGCATTTCAGGGCTGGAAATCAAATTGAATATCAAGAGTGGATGGGAAGCTTGCACATAGCTTTATAGATGGACAAACTCAAACAATTTGCAGAGGGCACCAGAATTTGGATAATGGCTCACATGTGTTTTGTAAAATAAATGCTGCTTGTGTAGTAGACCAGCAGCCCTCAAAACTGTGTTCCCTGAACCAGCGTATTAGCATCACCTTCATCTGAGGAAGGCAAATTCTCAAGCACCACCCAAATCTTCTTATAGCAAAAACCCTGGGGAATTCCCTGGCAGTCCAGTGGTTAGGACTCGGCGCTTTCGCTGTCGGGGCCTGGTTCGATCCCTGGTGGGGGAACTAAGATCCCACAAGCTGTGCAGCACAGCCAAAAGAAAAAAAAAAAAACAACAACCAAAAACCAAAACCAAAAAACCTCCGGGGGTGGAGTCAAGTGATCTGAGTTTAAACAATCCCTCCAGGTGATTCTGTATACTAATGTTTGAGAACCACCGCTGTACAGAATTATTTATTTGGAAGGAAATTTTGGCATCCTCTCCAAACTCGTCATTTAATAGGTAAAGATTTGAGGCTCAGAGAAGTTATATAGTTCATCTAAGGTGGTGTTTCAAGTTGCAAGAAACAAAGTCAAACACCGATTTAGTTAATGGACATTTTGTGTGGTGTCACTGATACGAAGTCTTAGAATCTATTGTGTGGACTCTGGCATCTTTTCCACTGTCTCTGTTATTTCTAATACTTCTGACTAAAGAAGGACCTTCTCTTCTCTCTCTCTACCTCATGGCTTCTCCTTACATCTTTTATTGCCTAACTGCTTTTGCTTAATGCCTTTCCTTTCCATTGGTAGTTTTGTTTTGTTTTGTCTTGTTTTTCAGGTTCTGCATAGTTCACGGCCTGTATCCCACTCTGTATATTACTATTTAAAGTCCCTAAGAGAGATGATCTGGTAGACATTATAGAGTTCTTCCATTAGGCAGAGCTCTAGTGCCAGACCATCTCATTCATTCATTCATTCATTCACTCAACAACTGTTTACTGGGATTTCGTGTCTTTCATTATTCTGGACTTTGGAGACACAACAAAGAAGATAAACAAAATATTCAGGTCTCCACAGCTCTTAAATCTTAGTTGGGAGCCTGGACAGAAAATAGACAAAGAATAAATATTTACAAGTCCACAGTCTTTTATCTGCAATTCTGAAATTCAAAAAGCTCTTCAAACTGAAAGGTATTTCCTAACTCAGTTGGCAGCAAAACCTGACCTGACTTGAACTTCTCTGGCAGCAGAACGTGACCTGGGGAAAGATGAAGCTATTTGTAGTCTTTGTTTATCCCTCTTGGTATGAATTCCCATGAACTGCATTGAAGAAATTTTAATGTTTGCTTATGAGGAGCTGTCACAAAACTTGATGGGAGTATGCCATAAAGCCTTCCTAAAAATTCTGAAACAATTAAATTTGGAAGCACAGATGGTCCCAAAGGTTTTGGGTAAGGGATACAGATCTGTAATCAGGGTTGCTAAGCGCTATGAAGAAAAATTATCAAGGAAAAAGGATGAGAGACAAACACGGAATGCTATGTAGATCATAAACATTAATGATTGTTGTTGTCCTCAGCATGCATCCAGCTCTGGGAGCGCTCACTAACGTGCAGGGAATGTAATCACCAGTACAAGACAGAGGGGCTTTTGCAAATAAGTTATGCAAACAGAACATGCTAATTTCAAAACTTCTAATCCATTCCCACCAAGTGATTCCTTAAATACAGTGGAAAATATTATTAAAATTACGGCCTGATGTAGTAGGACTTTAATGCTTTTAAAGCATGTAGAGTCCAAGGAGATGGATTTAAATGATGCCCTTCGATAGTGAGGGCATACATCTGTTTAGATAAATGATGACTAAGTGGATTAATTAGTGACATGGAGAAGAGATTATAAAGAGCAAGGGAATTTGAATTATCCCTCTGTGTGTGTGGTCCAATCTAAGGAAATTTGTGACCTTTTTTTACATGCAGAAATAGCATGTGGAAATCTCCTATGCAATGTTAGTGGTAGCATCAGTCTTGCCAACTTCAAATTCTGTGCCACTGTTTAAATTTTTTTCTCATCTTATACTGCATGCAATACAGTCTCCACCTGCTAGGAAGTATTGTTACTAACCTGTTATCAACATGTTTCAAAATATAAGTGCTGTTGACTCTTGCCTTTCCTTATTATTTTATCTTAAGTGTATAATTTGTAACAGTATCTAATGTGCACTGAACTGTGTCATAAGCCCAGAATAAACTTAATGAATATTAAAGGATGGATATGCATCTTGTCATAGGCTGGGTTTAAACTTTTAAGTGATTTCTGGCCTTTTAATCTCTAAAAATTTTAAATAAAAGTTATGTTTGGCAAAGGATCATGCATTGAGATCTACAAAATCACAGTGCTGGGTGAAAAGTTAAGAATTTCTTCATCAGCCCCCTTGGCACGTGATCACACGATCTCTGCTTGGACGCTCGAAGTAGTAATACTCAGCCACCTCTATTTCTTTTTTACCACTTCATTTTTGCTCTATGTGGAGTAAAATATATTAGCAGAACTGCTCGGTTGTGTTTTCTGAAGTTGCAGAGACTGGTCTACTTTTCCAGTTTTTGATATATATCACCATAGTCTATCATCATCTTTTCTTTGCCAAGTTGTCACAAAAATTAGTTCGTGTAACTTTTCTTCATAGCTCATGGTTTCTAAACTGATTGGTCTCCAGTAGACCCTTATTTTGTATTGTCTATTTATAGATGTAACACCCAGATCCAGGCATTTAGTGTTGTTCTGATCCACATAGAGTAGAATGACACTAAAAGTTTCCTAACTCTGGAACCATACTGTTATTTCACAGTCCTGTTATATATTTTCTTATTTATGTTCTTACTCAGAGCTGTTGTCTTTGGCACTTGCCTGGCACCTCGCTTGGGCTGCTCTGTATCTTAGATTTTTTTACATCCTATCCTACAGATTCATGCTTGTTGGTATAAGTGGTAGGCAGAAATCAGCCAATTTACTAGTACGTTGGTAGGTTGATGTGATGCTATACCCAGGAATAGTTCCAGATTAACTGGAAAAACTCTTGATTACATTAATTGGAATTTTAAAAGCAGGATTTTCATTCTGTTTTAGATTTTGAGGAGTAATCCAATAGTTAACTGTGCTGTTCACAATATTCTCATGACTGTATACCCTACATTTATTGATTTCAGAAAGTGTTGTTGGGGATCCATGTTCAAGATATTAAGCCCTGAACTAACAAGAAATAGCTTCAAGTAGTGTTGACGCATAAAAAGTTTTCCGAGAAAAAAACAAAACAAAACAAAACAGAACACCTACCTTATCTCTGTATTTGTTTTCTAGAATTGACCATAAGGATGTTAGAGGGTCTTTTTTTTTTTTAACGTATGTGGTTAGAAGAATGAGTTACAATGTTGATTACAGATCTTCATTGCAGACCCTCAGTTTATGAGGTTAGAGAGTGATTTATAATGTTGACTCTAGGTCAGATTGTCTTTGAGAAAGCTGTGCTTTCAACACCACAGGATTAAAAGGAAGAACCGAAAGGAAAAACAGTATATTAAAGGCGACTCTCCTCCCAGCTCCGATTCTCAACCCCCACTCTCCCCAATATCCTCGTTTATAAACCAGTGGAAAATTGATGCTGGTGATGGATGGTCGTTGCCTCCATGTGCTGACTTCCTTCCCTACCGTTTTACTTTTCCCAAGCTTCTCAGTCTGTGCTCATAACTTTCACTCACGCTGGTTCTATCAGGATTATTAAACTGGCTGGGTCCTGCTTTGTGGTCTCTTCGAAAGGAAACTCACAGCTACAGCCAAAGACAATGGAGGAAATGTCACTTTCCTGGTTTTAGCACCACATTGCTAAGGGAGTTACACTGTGTCATGAAAAATTGGTTGGTTACCCAATTTCCAAGACCTCACTCATGGATGTAACCCTCAGGAAATATCAATAAAGGCAAGAGTCCAAGAAAGCCATATTCAACTCCCCGAAGGGAGTTACATTTTTAAGATAGTAAACTTTGAAGCGTATTATGTATGATCCTTTTAAACATTATAACTGATTTCCTGATTACAGAGAGTGAAGTGGCCAAAAACAAATAAAAATACAGAAGATAATAGTGCAGAAAAACTGCCATTTAAGTATTCATACTGACTGGATGTGGCACTAATGTATACTGCATACTTTTTCATAAATTAATTAGACATTTATTTTAGATTTTAAATGGTCCTACTTTTATTCCAACCTCTTCCCTCATCCCAGAGTTTTCAAATTGACAAAAACTTTCTTAATTGTATCTCTACCTAACATGCATAATTTAGAAATTAGAAATTCTAATTCATCTGGTATAGAACCAAGTTACCAACATAAATATGTGATATTATTTTTCAGAAAAATTATTCTCCTGGGAAAAACCTATTGACAATGATAAACTGCCCAGATTTTATTCTTATAGTAGGTAATATAATCAGAAGATTTGGGGGATTCAAGTCCTTAATAAATGTAAAATATTTCTTTGAAGGAGTCTAATTATTGACAAATTATAAGGATCTTCAAATGTGCCCCACTGTACAAATAGGCTGTATTTCCACTGAACTTGCCTAATGACCTTGTAAACTAAAAAATCCCCAAAGTCGAGTGGTTTTTCAGTGTCAGCAACACTAAGTAGATAAAACTTGAGTCACATAAGAACTCGTTAAGTGTATATATGTTTTTCATTATAATAATTTGCTTTTTAAAAGGCATATCTATATTAAATGTATATGTGAAACAGAATTGCCTTCTGGAAAGAGCTAACCAAATACTGAAGTGTAGGCCAGAGATGATCTTGAGGTGTGAACTCTGGATGGTAGAGGACATTACAGGCAAGGCCAATCACCAGAGAGCTAGAGTGGCATTTGGAATTATTGTTGATTGTCCCTCCTACCAGTTTTTAGTTTCTCTGATTCATTAGGTAACAGAGTGAAAATTTTTATTTAGATCAGGGATAAAAGATCTGTGGCAACTCAAACATGGGCTAGATTTCAGTTAATCTTTGCTCTATGAAAAAGTAACTCATTAAAAGCAGTGAACAGGATTATAATAGAAATGTGTGCTTTAGCATCCGACTAAAAATCTTGCAGCTGTCGAAATGAATCTTTCCAGATAGTCACCGTGTTACTTACAAGTCTTCCCTAGTCTTTTCATCCAACTGGAATTTTCCACTTAGAACTCAACACTTTCTCTCTTCCTAGTTCTGAAAGCAATGCAACCTATTCTTAAAACCAAAACCAAAACCCAAAAAAAACCCCCAAACTTCTATAGTTTTGATACTTGCTTATGCCAGTGTAATGTACGAATTTTTTTATTCCTAACATTCAAGTTCTCTATTTAGATCAGCTGTGCTCCTTTCCATCATTGCCTTAGATCCCAGTTCTGGGTGGCACAGGCACCAAAGCTTGGTGCAAGCAACAGTGGGGATTAGGGGTGGGTGGCGGTGGCGGGTAAGGGAGGCTCAGAAATGGGCCATTAGCCAGGAGCTAATAGACTCTCAGGTCAAAGTGACATTAAGGAATCCTTTAACTCTTATGTCCCCAAATCTCCTCTCTTCCTAGTTGTTTCCCCCCCCCCCACCCCGGGAGAGGGCCAGTTATGAGACCAAATCCAAACAGGGACAAGAAATATAGTAGTCCAGGTCCCCTCCAGCCATGGAAAACAATGGAAACTCAGAAGACTAAGATGGGAGCTGTCCAGGATTAAGGTGAGGAGTAGTCAGTGTTAGAGGCAGAGCTGGATCCTTCAAGCATTTCTTTTGGAAACTGAGCTTGGAAAAAAAAAAAAGAGAACAGGACCTAATCCCAAAGATTTGCAACTTGGATAACAATGTGGGAACCATGAGGTATTTGGATGGGTAGGAAGGAATGTGGCTTCCCTGGTAGCTGGAAGAACATACAATAACTTCTGAACTTTGTCAAAACTCCTCATTCTGGTCCATGGTTAGTTCCTCTCCTTCCATGTCTCACTGCAACCCCAGAAGTCTACCAGATAATTCTTCTGTACACTGATTTCTGGATTTCTCCCTTGACATGGATGCCAAGATGCTGATTTTTATTAAAAGAATTACAGTCAAGAAATACTGCCATATTTTCCTCAAATACCTGAATAATTTTAAGGTAGCAAGAGGCCACTAAGAGAACAGTTTTAGTCTCATTACATGTTGAATTAGGAAAAATAAGGGTATGTATGCCCCCCTCCCCAATTATTCTTAACTGAGGTCCTGTGTTGAACCTTTCTTTCAAAACTGCTGCAACACAAAAAAAGTGCTACCTCGCTTCATCCTCTTACCCTTCTTACCTTCCCTAGGCCTTTGTCAGCCCCACCTGGATTTCTCCTCAATGGCTTCCCTGACTCCCGTTTTGCTACTCTCCCAGCCAAACTACATTTCTGCTAGACAGGTAAATTTCCTAAACCTCTGTGATGACCTATATGGGAAAAGAATCTAAAAAGGAGTGGATATATGTATATGTGTAACGGATTCACTTTTCTCTATAGCAGAAACTAACATGACATTGTAAATCAGCTATACTCCAATAAAAATTTAAAAAAAAAAAGAATAATCTGGGTTTTGGGGAGTGACAATCACGGTGCTCCACCCTGGGAGAAGAAACCGACTTTATACATTTGGAGAAAGCAACTCAGTGTCTTGATTTTGTGTGATGAATCTGCATGACACAGCTAGTTTCATTACTGAGGCTTTGGGCTCTAGTTGGCTCCACTAACAGGCATTCTGAGAAGGTTTTTCTAAGAAATTAACTCCATGGAATATTGAGGCCCGTCACCTCTCTGTTGGTTCTAATCTTTCTGACATGATTTTACTTGCCAAGAGTATGCATGTCAGTTTTATATTCATCACTTTGGTTGAAAATGTTTGGAGCAGGAAAACCAATTCTTTGGCTGGGGCTTTCTAGGTGCATGGATTTCAGCGGCCTCAGATGGTTGCCGCACCATAATTCCTGCAAGCTCCCAAGCTTCTTGTCCTTGAAGTTCTTTAAAAACAAGCCTCAAAACCCTAGGAGATAACGTGAGCAATTGGTCAGCTTTCTACTGTCCCCTCTTCTTGATCCTAAACTAAATTAGCATGATCTCATTTATTCTCCAACTTTTTATTGACAGCCTATTATGTATCAGGTTTACCCCCATGGAGAACACAGGGTAGTGAGAAAGTCAAATAACCAGACTGGCAATAAAATAAAGCCTCATACATACCATGACAGGTGCAGTGTAGGTTAGGGCTCTGGAGCCAGACTGCATTTGAACTCTAGCTCTGCCACTTACTGGCTGTGTAATGTTGGCCAAGTAACTTAACGTCTCTGTGTCTCAGTTTTGCTATCTGTAAATGAAAATAATAATAGCACCGCCTTTGCACACTACCCAGACAGGGGTCCATATGGCTTGTTCTGAATTCTCATCGTAACTTAAAGGGAAGCTCTCACAATGTCCAGAGCCCTTGATGTCCTGAAAATGAAGGAGGAGGATGTCCTCATTCCTTGCAGCAGGAACCTACTTAGGTGGCACAACCTTGACTCCCAAATGGAGCAGTACATCTACAAAAGGAAGAGTGATGGCGTCTACATCATAAATCTGAAGACGACCTGGGAGAAGCTTCTGTTGGCAGCTCATGCCACTGCTGCCATTGAAAACCCAGCTGATGTCAGTGTCGTATCCTCCAGGAATACTGGCCAACGAGCTGTGCTGAAGTTTGCTGCTGTCACTGGAGCCACTCCTATTGCTGGCTGCTTCACTCCTGGAACCTTCACTAACCAGATCTAGGCTGCCTTCCGGGAGCCAAGCCTTCTGGTGGTTACTGATCCCAGGGCTGACCACTAGCCTCTCACAAAGGCCTCTTACGTTAACCCGCCTACCATTGGTCTGTGTAACACAGACTCTCCTCTGTGTTATGTGGACATTGCCATCCCGTGCAACAACAAGGGAGCTCACTCAGTGGGTCTGATGTGGTGGATGCTTGCCCGGGAAGTTCTGCACATGCGTGGCACCATCTCCCGTGAACACCCATGGGAGATCATGCCTGATCTCTACTTCTACAGAGATCCTGAAGAGATTGAAAGGAAGAGCAGGCAGCAGCTGAGAAGGCTGTGACCAAGGAGGAGTTTCAGGGTAAATGGACCGCCCCACCTCCTGAGTTCACTGCTCCTCAGCCTGAGGCGGTGGACTGGTCCGAAGGTGTGCAGGTGCCCTCTGTGCCTATTCTGCAGTTCCCCACTGGAGACTGGAGTGCTCAGCCCACCACTGCTCAGGCCACTGAGTGGGTAGGAACAACCACTGAGTGGTCTTAAGCTGCTCTTCCACAAACTCGCAATAGTTTGATGGAAAATAAACAATTTCTAAAGAAAGAAAATAATAATAACACCTAATTTATAGGATTATCTTGAAAGTTAATTGAAATGGTAAGAAAAGTGTTTAGAACAATACCTGGCACAAAGGAAGTACTCAGTAAATATCAGCTAATATATTCCAGCCCAGAGGAAAGATAGGGTGCAATGAAACAGAGCGTGGGCCAGCTGATTATTGTTGGTACAGACTAGTACACGTGAGAGTTTGATAGCCAGAGTTCACTTCGAATGGTCATGGCATCTGTCCTGATTGGTCAGCATATCCATTTTGACTGGTGGGGAATTAATTGTGCTGTGTGGGTTGTTTATTATTATTTATATCATCCCAGAGTCTAAATCATTGGTCCTGAAACATTAATATACACTAGAATAAGTGGAATTCTTGCTAAAAATGTGGTTTCTTGGACCTCAGCACAGAGAGTTTGGTTCAGTTAACATGGAGTGGACCCAGAAATATTGTATACAAACACTGCAGGTCTGCTGTCTGAGAAACTCTGATTTGGAGGGTCAGGGAAGGTCATCTAGAAGAAGTAACATTTAAACCAAGATCTGAAATTCTAGTTCCTGTAGGCAAGGAGATGGAGAGAGCAGAATGGAGTAGGAGATTATTCTTCTCAGAGGGAACATTGTGGGCAAAGGCACAGAAGTTAAGGGAGAGAAGTTCAGAATGGCTGCAGTACTGAGTACAAGGGTGGAAGCAATGGGAAAGGCTCTGGTCATAAAGGCATTGTAAGCCATGGATTTTTATTTTATCTTTGGGACAACGAATAGGAAATCACTTCACATATTTTAAGGAAGGGTGACAGGATTGTATTCACACACCAGCAGAGCTCTGGTTTTGTGCAAAGGGGAGAAGTCCAGCAAGTCAGAGGCAGGAGGCCAGCCAGTGGGTTCGCTAGTGAAAACTGTTGCCTTGACAGATGGCCTGTCTTCTGTCCTCATTCTCGCACTTGGCCCTCTCCCTGACTCCTTCCTCTCTCCTTGACCCCCTGGACCTCTCTTGACTCACTTAGCCACTCGGGTCTTATTGGCTTTCTTCACATCAGGTGTGGCCTCCCTGCTCCTGTCTCTGGCAAGAAAGATGCACTGCTCTCAGTGCCTGGTCACATGGGTGCCTGAGGAAGAAGAGAAAGAGGAGGGAGAGGGTGGAGGTGACTCTAATGTAAGATGTGAGAGGGCAGGTCATGCCCATCTCTTTGTGGCTACAGAAGTGGCAACGTGTAGCAATAGCGTCTAGGGGAGTAGTATAAAGTAGGTGCTCAGCAAATACTTGCTGAAAGAAGGAGAGCTCTGTCTGGAACAGTGGACCCATCCGTAAATACCTGAGGGTAATTCTAACCGCTACAACCTTGTCATTGTCAATTTGGAGTCATTTTAATTCATCCGTTTGATCATACTTTCTTCTCTTTTTTTCTCCTTATTCTTTGCATATTTCCTAACAGGGAAAGGTGGTTGGACACCATTTTTTCATTAGTTAGTCAACCTCAAAATGTTGTTATTTTAGTGATGCATGTTATCCTGCTATTGTATCTTTGGCTTTTTGGAATTACTTTGCCAAAGCAGAGAAAGTACAAATCCTAGAAACCTGTTACTCTCTAAACTCGCTTCATAAACCAATCCAGAGTCATTTTCCACAATGGGATTGAGAAAGAAAGAACAGTCAGTAAAGAAGCGTAGCACTTACTAGGTTACCCTTCAGATCCCATCCTTCAGTTAGCACTTTGGTGCAGGATCCCAGGAGGGCAAGAAGTAGAGAATGAGGGTTAAATAAACTTCTAAAATGCTATAATTTTACAAGGGCCATACATTAAAACCCTGGGATTAGTCCCTGGAAAATCATTTATTCAATTATTAAGACAAAGTTATGGATAATGCTTTTTCCTCCACCTGACTGGATATTTGCTGAAGCTGAGTTGTACCCATTGACAATAGGGATTAGGAAGCTTTTGCTATTAAGTGCCAACTGTGTGTTTAATTATTACTGCAAGAAAAATAGGATTTACTGGTAAACTGTGCAGAATTTGAAACAAAGTACCCTTTTTACTTTTGTAGGAATGTGGATGCTAAACAAATGTGTCCGCATGGTTTCAATTAAGCGGAAGAATGTTAAATGTAAAGCTAAATTGATGAAAATAACCAAACTTTCTGACAAACCAATAAATTGGAGTCTAGAACTCATTGCCCATACTGTATGGCAGCCAGAGAAACATTGCTAGATCATCAATTTTTACTTAATTTTTTGAGTTAGTTTATACTTGAAAAGAAAAAAGGAGTGCTAGGCAAGTTATTTAAATTCTTCCCAGCTATAAACAGAATATGCACATTGGATGTGGACTTTATCCTTCACTGTATGCAATTGAACTGATTGTTTATTCTTTTAGCAATTTCCTCAGAGAAATTTTCAGAAACCCAAGACAAAGTTTTCAGGGAACTTTCATGTCAACATTTTGGCAAATGATCTGGCAAAATGCTAGTCACTGGACTATTTTTCTAAACTCCTCCGACTGCTCCATAGCAATCCTTAGTCTTTTAAAATAATGTTTTAATTTTCCTTCCCTCAAGTTTTTTTACTCCTTCAGGTTGCTGTCATGGTGAGATGACAATGTTCTCAAAAAATTATATGAGTTTGGAGAAAATTCTAAATTTCTTGCTGAAGACAGGATAAAATTACACAGTCAGAATGTAACTCTGTGTACATTTCTCCATATGTCAGAAATTTCTAGTATAAAAATTTACCTCTGAATAGGTCTTTTTATTTTGTGAGAAATGGCAGGAAAGAAACTGTTTAAACAACAACAACAAAAAAATGTGGAAGCTAGGGCCATCATCTTTACTGTTGTGATCTTTGTGTGATGTGAAATGGGCACTCCTTGCTGAATCATGGCCCAGGAACCCTGTCCCCACATCTTGGTCCCCATTGCCCTACAGGTTCAGAGGCCTCCTGAGATCCTCTTGCTTAGAAAGTAGAACTGCTGCCAAATGTAGGGTGGAGTCTCTTGGTTTTCATGGCCCTGGCTCAGGTTCAGAGATTGCCAGATGGACCCTGTGTTCTAATTTGGTGCATTCCCAGCCAACGGCCTATTCACAACCTATTTTATGCTGTAATTTTAACAACAATTTTTTTTTTTAATTAGATGGTCATTCAGCACATGTTTTTGGTGACCACTCAATAAGTGTTATTTTTGCCAAATTACTTTCTGGGCATTGTCATGAAATTGCTCCTTTAAATGCTTTCAGATCAAGTTTTCAAACCTTTTTTTCAAACTCACCCAAAATTTTAAATCAGACATAATTAAATATATTACATATTTACATTAGACTCTATTTCAAATTTTTACTACCTATTTAAATGGCATCCAGAGGGGGAAAATAAAGTAATCTTGTTTGAGAGTAGGTAATACAGTTTTCCATAAATTTACCTTTGGATCTAGTTGTTTCTAATGGTTCTGACTTTGCTCAATTAATATTGCTGCTACCACCCCATTAACTGCTATATTAAATATGTATTAAGATGCTCTATTGATAATAAAGTATTTGAGCATTTTATGTAATGATAACCATCCAAAAGTTGTATCATCTGCACATTTGACTAGTTTAAACCTCTAAGGTATTCATTCACATCACAGATAAAAATGTTGAGCATTTGAGTTCTGTGATGAGCCACTGAACATCTCCCTCCAAGTTCAGCTGATCTGAAAATACTTATTGTGCATTCTCTGCTCAGCCTTGGGATGCAAAGATAAAGAATATTACATGGTCTCTGCCCTATTTAGAGTTCAATAGGGATGATAGTAATGCACTGATTGATAAATATATTCCAGCCAGCTATGAATCCACTTAATGTTGTATTCCTTAGGTCACATTCCTGATTCTTTCAATTTATCAAGTGCCTTCTATATATCAGGCAATATGATAGGTCTTGGGAAAGAATAAAACATGGTCTGTGGTCATTATTTCATCTACAAATTTACCCTGAAAGACTGTATCAAGGGTTTTGCTATAATCAATATCCACTATGCCAGTTGATTTAGGATAGTTTCCACCATGTGGCTTTACTGAATTCGGATAGCCATAGCTTGTAGAGAGCAAGCCTAACTCTCAAGTTTAGGATGGTACCTGAAGCTTTCTGATACTCTGTCTCCTTAGACATCCCTTTGACTTTATCAAACTCTTTTGTAGGTTTTATATTTTTCTTATTACTTTATTTTTAGAAAACTCCATCGTATATTTGTATTTCTTTTTTAATATATAAATTTATTTATTTTATTTATTTATTTTGGCTGTGTTGTGTTCGTTGCTGTGCACAGGCTTTCTCTAGTTGCGGCGAGTGGGTCTACTCTTCGTTGTGGTGAGTGGGCTTCTTATTGTGGTGGCTTCTCTTGTTGCAGAGCACAGGCTCTAGGTATGCAGGCTTCAGTAGTCATGGCACGCAGGCTCAGTAGTTGTGGCTTGAGGGCTCTAGAGCACAGGCTCAGCAGTTGTGGCACATGGGCTTAGTTGCTCCGCGGCATGTGGGATCTTCCCGGACCAGGGCTCAAACCTGTGTCCCCTGCATTAGCAGGCGTATTCTTAACCACTGTGCCACCATGGAAGTGCTGTATATTTGTATTTCTCATTCATCCTTTCTTCTCTAGTCTTTCAAATCTCCCTGCTCTCCAATTCTATCCAGGACTTCTCAATTTTCACACTGGTGGTCAACCTTAAGTCAATTTATCACCCATTCCAACATTAGTACTTTCAAGAGATATGTAAGGACATCTAATAAATGTGTTGGGCATGATATTTATCAGTTGTTGTACATTATCACTCTCATACATTTGCTTTAAATATACCTGAGATCACTTTTGTCTCTAGCCAAAAGAAGTTGTCATGTGTAATATGGGGTAAGAAACGTAACTCTTTACACCACAGAATCAAGGCCTGATAAATGCAAGGTTATTATGAGGTTGGTGGGGCAGTGTATTTCAAAGAGGGGTTTTCAGGAAGGTCTTAATGTAACATTCTGCACTAAAGAAATACCATTAAGCCCACTTCATCCAATTTGCCCTTCAAGGCCCATTGAGAGTACTTATGAACCTTCCTATCACAGCATAAAAGTTAATACAGTTTAGAAGGTTTTCCACTTGAGGGATGGTCAACCTTTTTATAATCCTTTAATTACAATTCTGTGCTGTCATTTTGGTGCAGAAATGATAACATTCGGATCCAACAATCATTTATTATTGAGGGCCTATTGAGTATAGGCGCTCTGATAGGCACTTTCATAATAATTTGTTATTCTCTATTTCAACAAGTATATTTTCTTGAGAACTTACGTGTCAAGTTTGTGTACTATATGGAAGATTTGATATTTTGTCTGAAATCTTGGGAGAATCCTATTGAATGTAAAATATGAAGTTAAAACCTCTAAGAAAGTTCTTTGTGTTTATTTTACCAAAATAATTGTGTGAAAGTTTCCCATATTCCAGAATCTTAGATACAGAACAACAACAAAATGAGAAACTTTTATTATAGGAATATTGTTAATATTTTTATTTGATTTTCTCAACAGAATACAGAATAAAGCAAAGATCATGTATGAGAGAAAATATATACATTTTTCCTTTTTACATATTTTCTTTTATTTTTGTCTTTTTTCTGCTTGAAAGTCATAATAATGTACAATGAATATAAATTTACAACATATTTAATAATTTTGTATTTTATATGAATTTTAATGTCAATATCCAAATTCAAACAATGGTTTGGATGAATCCAATTTATATATGAATGACTCAATTTTGGTCACCAGGAAACTTGTGTAACTCACTTTTTGGTGGATTCCCTTATATTCGCCTTTCAAAAGTGCTGACTTGTCAGTGTTGGTTAAATTCTGAAAAGAGATCAGCATGGAACTCAGAATAGGCTCAGAACTCAGATAAAAAACCTTGTTCCTAGTTCTAATTTAGGCTGAAACATTAGCCGTATTCTTTGCTTCTCCATATTTAGCATTGATAAGTTTCTATTGAATAACAATCTATAGGGATTCACTAAAAATAATTTTAATTTTAAGAAGTTTAAAATAATAATGATAATAAAAAACAACAGCAACATCAGTAATATTAGCTAATATTTATAAGGCTAATTGTTTTAAATATACCCTCTTTTTATCCTTAAAGCACTTTATGATTGTAGGTTATCAATATTATCTCCATTTTACAGCTGAAGAAACTGAGGTTTCAAGAGGTTAAATATCTGCCATGTTCTTAATGCATATTTTATTGAACGTCCTTTGGATTTTTTTCTCTCCATTTTATTTGTCTTGTATGAATATTACAGTGATAATAGATAAACCTAAAAATCTAAAATCAGTTCTCAACAGGTTTGAAAGGTTTTGTGTAAATATGTGTGTGTGTGTATTCATACAAATGCTTACCTAAATAGTGTATAAAATCTGATGTAACATATAAAAATACTAAAGAAATGCTAGATTTGAAATTTGAGACTAAAAATAATATTGTTCAATTGTTAGTAGCATCAAAGAAACATTTGAAAATTATATTATAGAGGGTTAAACAAATGGGAGAGGGGTTATAATCTCAGGCAGTTTTTGAGATTTAGCGAGAAACCAATAAGGGTCCTTGGGACAACCTTTAGAAAATGCTTTTGCACAGGATGACCTCTTTTTTTCCCTTCGGGCTGTAACAAAGGTCATTTTGTTCATAGAGCAATTTATGTCAAATCCTTTTTTGAGCCCAGGAAGACCAGATTTTTGCTCCCAGGTTGTATTTCTCTCATCCTTCTAAGGTCAAGGTTTGAAAAAAATCTCTAAAAGCAAGATTCAATAAATACATGGGCTTGCTAGAAATATTTAGTCACTTGGTCTTGTGATTGCGGCAAATCATTCACTTGAGCAGAACCCAAAGGGCTTGTATTTCCCGTTATGGGAAATACAATCTGGGTAAGATGGAGAAGGTTTTTTAAGGAGAGAGGTTTGTGGGTCACTTCAAAGTTACGCATGTTTACCTAGGGTTCTCTCCTTGAGGAAACTCTGTTAGCATCAGCATCCATATTTCTGTTTTTAGTTTAGGATGCTCATTTCTCCTCCCCACTCAGCCCTCCCTTCCTCGTTTTTTTTTTTTTTTTTTTTTTTTTTTTCCTGATGGTTTTGCAGACTCAAAATGCCTCTCTCGGGACACAGTGCAGAGGTCTGGGATGTGATGCTGAACCACCAGTGGTGATTTAGAACAATCAAGACCCCCTGGATGTATTTTTATACTTTACCAGCAGTTTGATAACTAAGGACTATAAACTTTGAATGGTGATTCCAAGTCCCTGTAGACTGTCAGGCTTACAATTCACCTTTCACACTATTTTATAGAGAATGACACTAGCTCCTGCCTTTTTTAAAAAAGTAACTGCTGGTTCATTAGAAATATTGAAACATGATATGTTATAAATGTAGAAAAACTATGATGGTTGACAGTATTCTTATGTATAAATTCCTTTTTAGGATGGCCTTTCCTTATTTGTTACTTATAGTAGCAAATAATCAACCAAATAAGTTATTTGAATGTACATATCCATCACATAAAACCCATTAAAAAACTCATCATAGCTCTTGCCCTGCCGCCGCGGAGTCGTGCGGAGGCAGAGGAGCGGGTGCACTCAAGATTCAGCTCCACCTGTAACCCACCGCCATGGCCGAGGAAGGCATTGCTGCTGGGGGTGTAATGGACGTTAATACTGCTCTGGAAGAGGTGCTGAGGCCCGCTTTCATCCACGATGGCCTAGCACATGGAATTCGTGAAGCTTGGCAAGTGCCAAGCCCATCTCTGTGTGCTTGCATCCAACTGTGATGAGCCTATGTATGTCAAGTTGGTGGAGGACCTTTGTGCTGAGCACCAAATCAACCTGATTAAGGTTGATGACAAGAAACTAGGGGAATGGGTAGGCCTCTGTAAAACTGACAGAGAGGGAAAGCCCTGTAAAGTGGTTGGTTGCAGTTGTGTGGTGGTTTAGGACTACGGCAAAGAGGCCCAGGCCAAGGATGTCATCGAGGAGTACGTCAAATGCAAGAAATGATCAAATAAACAAACTGGGCTCTTGTTCCTCAAAAAACAAACAAACAGACACACATAAAAACTCATCATATCCTTTTGGTACAGAGTGAGAATATCTTATGCAAAAAAAAAAAAGGATTCTATTTTGATTTTTAAAATTTAACAAACATTCACTGAGAATTGACTAAATGCCTTGTACTCTGCTAAGTGCTGGAGAGTAAAAAACAACAGCTCCTGTAGTCAAGAAGTTTCCAGGCAAGAATATTTCTTTTCCACAAAAGTAGTGCTATGCTATTAAGATTACATTAAATATTATAACCAAAAAAAGACAGTGATTTTCAAGATACGTTCTTAGTGGAACTACTGTTTAAACTGCAGTGTATTAATAGGCAATACTGCAAGGAAGTGTTCTGCAGTCAAGTACGTTTGGAAAATGCTGATTAGGCAAATTTAAATCGGATTCTTTTTGTACCCCTCCTCCAGGAGGTGGGATGGTGATCAGCATCCCCAATTTACCTGAGCTCAGAATTCTTAAACACCTCCAGGAGCAGGGTCTTGTGGAAAACAATTTTTAACAATGAAATATTCATTTTTAATAACTTTAAAACTTTTGTTAAAGGACACTTGCTGAACTAGAAAGTTCCAAGTGACAGTTGTCAGGGGACTGAAAGATCTGCTGCGTGACAGTTTGCTTTCATGGTTGGAGAGCGCCCTGAGCCTGTCAACTTTTTACCTGACATGCTACTCCTCAGAAAATCCCAGCTCCTGCCTTTCCTTGTTTCCTCAGCCATCCCATAGTCCTCCGATGATAAGAGATGGGAAAAATAGAAAAGGAGTAACCAGGAGCGTCACAGAGCGATGGCAGGTGCACTGACACAAGGGCAAATTCCTTGGCTTGATTTGGAGAGCAGCTGGGTCAGGCATCACCCTATGAATCTCCTGGGGTAACTCAGCTCCACGACACTTTCATAAACCTGAGTATTTATTTTACCAAGTGAGATGTTCCTCTGAGGCTGTGTTTATATACAAGGATACTGGAGGCAGCTGTGAGGGACGTGGCCAAGACATTCCAGGCACCAGCCCTGGCCCCTTGGATTTTCCTTGAACACAGACGCCTGTTTTAGGGGAGATTTCTAGTGGTGCTTTATAGTACCAAAGTGCTATAAAGTGCTTTTACATGGTTCATTGCATTTGATCCTTTTATCAAGCCCCTGAATTAGCGTGGCAAGGATCTTTTCCACTTTAGAGATGAGCAATTTAGGTTTAGAGATGAAAGCACTTGCCTAGAGTTACATGCTAAGGAAATAACCAAATCAGCATTAGGATACAGATGCACTGCTTCCCAAGAATCACCTTGAAATTTAGTAGGTCGATGATGTGGCCAGAGTTTCTGCCTTCCTAACAGTCTACTAGGTGATTCTGATATGGTTGGTTCCTGCTAGACCGTACTTTGAATAGCAAGGTTCTAACTCAATTGCCTTACATAAATAAAAATTAATTGAAAATGTATGGACAATTTAATTCCAAAAAGCCATCTTACCAAGATGTCACTTGAGTAACTGACTCATGATGGCACTAGATGTGTCTCTGCGGTCACTTAGCTATGCTGCTCATTCTCTTTCAGCCATATATGTCATTTCTTTGGCCAGGGATGCTCCTGCCCTATGCTTTGCATTGAACACTCTCTTTTCTATTTCATATTCTTTTTTTTTTTTTTTTGCTTTATAACAAATTTAATCAGTTATATATATACATATGTTTCCATATCCCCTCCCTTTTGCGTCTCCCTCCCACCCTCCCTATCCCACCCCTCCAGGCGGTCACAAAGCACCGAGCTGATCTCCCTGTGCTATGCGGCTGCTTCCCACTAGCTATCTACCTTACGTTTGGTAGTGTATATATGTCCATGCCGCTCTTTCACTTTGTCACAGCTTACCCTTCCCCCTCCCCATATCCTCAAGTCCATTCTCTAGTAGGTCTGTGTCTTTATTCCTGTCTTACCCCTATGTTCTTCATGACATTTTTTTTCTTAAATTCCATATATATGTGTTAGCATACAGTATTTGTCTTTCTCTTTCTGACTTACTTCACTCTGTATGACAGACTCTAGGTCTATCCACCTCATTACAAATAGCTCAATTTCATTTCTTTTTATGGCTGAGTAATATTCCATTGTATATATGTGCCACATCTTCTTTATCCATTCATCCGATGATGGACACTTAGGTTGTTTCCATCTCCGGGCTATTGTAAATAGGGCTGCTATGAACATTTTGGTACATGTCTCTTTTTGAATTATGGTTTTCTCAGGGTATATGCCCAGTAGTGGGATTGCTGGGTCATATGGTAGTTCTATTTGTAGTTTTTTAAGGAACCTGCATACCGTTCTCCATAGTGGCTGTACCAATTCACATTCCCACCAGCAGTGCAAGAGTGTTCCCTTTTTTCCACACCCTCTCCAGCATTTATTGTTTCTAGATTTTTTGATGATGGCCATTCTGACTGGTGTGAGATGATATCTCATTGTAGTTTTGATTTGCATTTCTCTAATGAGTAAAGATGTTGAGCATCCTTTCATGTGTTTGTTGGCAGTCTGTATATCTTCTGTGGAGAAATGTCTATTTAGGTCTTCTGCCCATTTTTGGATTGGGTTGTTTGTTTTTTTGTTATTGAGCTGCATGAGCTGCTTATAAATTTTGGAGATTAATCCTTTGTCACTTGCTTCATTTGCAAATATTTTCTCCCATTCTGAGGGTTGTCTTTTGGTCTTGTTTATGGTTTCCTTTGCTGTGCAAAAGCTTTTAAGTTTCATTAGGTCCCATGTGTTTATTTTTGTCTTTATTTCCATTTCTCTAGGAGGTGGGTCAAAAAGGATCTTGCTGTGATTTATATCATAGAGTGTTCTGCCTATGTGTTCCTCTAAGAGTTTGATAGTGTCTGGCCTTACATTTAGGTCTTTAATCCATTTTGAGCTTATTTTTGTGTATGGTGTTAGGGAGTGATCTAATCTCATACTTTTACATGTCCCTATCCAGTTTTCCCAGCACCACTTATTGAAGAGACTGTCCTTTCTCCACTGTACATTCCTGCCTCCTTTATCAAAGATAAGGTGACCATATGTCCGTGCGTTTAACTCTGGGCTTTCTATCCTGTTCCATTGATCTATATTTCTGTTTTTGTGCCAGTACCATACTGTCTTGATTACTGTAGCTTTGTAGTATAGTCTGAAGTCAGGGAGCCTGATTCCTCCAGCTCCATTTTTCGTTCTCAAGATTGCTTTGGCTATTCGGGGTCTTTTGTGTTTCCATACAAATTGTGAAATTTTTTGTTCTAGTTCTGTGAAAAATGCCAGTGGTAGTTTGATAGGGATTGCATTGAATCTGTAGATTGCTTTGGGTAGTAGAGTCATTTTCACAATGTTGATTCTTCCAATCCAAGAACATGGTACATCTCTCCATCTATTTGTATCATCTTTAATTTCTTTCATCAGTGTCTTATAATTTTCTGCATACAGGTCTTTTGTCTCCTTAGGTAGGTTTATTCCTAGATATTTTATTCTTTTTGTTGCAATGGTAAATGGGAGTGTTTCCTTGATTTCACTTTCAGATTTTTCATCATTAGTATATATGAATGCCAGAGATTTCTGTGCATTAATTTTGTATCCTGCAACTTTACCAAATTCATTGATTAGCTCTAGTAGTTTTCTGGTAGCATCTTTAGGATTCTCTATGTATAGTATCATGTCATCTGCAAACAGTGACAGCTTTACTTCTTCTTTTCCGATTTGGATTCCTTTTATTTCCTTTTCTTCTCTGATTGCTGTGGCTAAAACTTCCAAAACTAGGTTGAATAAGAGTGGTGAGAGTGGGCAACCTTGTCTTGTTCCTGATCTTAGTGGAAATGGTTTCAGTTTTTCACCATTGAGGACGATGCTGGCTGTGGGTTTGTCATATATGGCCTTTATTATGTTGAGGAAAGTTCCCTCTATGCCTACTTTCTGCAGGGTTTTTATCATAAATGGGTGTTGAATTTTGTCGAAAGCTTTCTCTGCATCTATTGAGATGATCATATGGTTTTTCTCCTTCAATTTGTTAATATGGTGTATCACGTTGATTGATTTGCGTATATTGAAGAATCCTTGCATTCCTGGAATAAACCCCACTTGATCATGGTGTATGATCCTTTTAATGTGCTGTTGGATTCTGTTTGCTAGTATTTGGTTGAGGATTTTTGCATCTATGTTCATCAGTGATATTGGCCTGTAGTTTTCTTTCTTTGTGACATCCTTGTCTGGTTTTGGTATCAAGGTGATGGTGGCCTCGTAGAATGAGTTTGGGAGTGTTCCTCCCTCTGCTATATTTTGGAAGAGTTTCAGAAGGATAGGTGTTAGCTCTTCTCTAAATGCTTGATAGAATTCGCCTGTGAAGCCATCTGGTCCTGGGCTTTTGTTTGTTGGAAGATTTTTTATCACAGTTTCAATTTCAGTGCTTGTGATTGGTCTGTTCATATTTTCTATTTCTTCCTGGTTCAGTCTCGGCAGGTTGTGCATTTCTAAGAATTTGTCCATTTCTTCCAGGTTGTCCATTTTATTGGCATAGAGTTGCTTATAGTAATCTCTCATGATCTTATGTATTTCTGCAGTGTCAGTTGTTACTTCTCCTTTTTCATTTCTAATTCTATTGATTTGAGTCTTCTCCCTTTTTTTCTTGATGAGTCTGGCTAATGGTTTATCAATTTTGTTTATCTTCTCAAAGAACCAGCTTTTAGTTTTATTGATGTTTGCTATCGTTTCCTTCATTTCTTTTTCATTTATTTCTGATCTGATTTTTATGATTTCTTTCCTTCTGCTAACTTTGGGATGTTTTTGTTCTTCTTTCTCTAATTGCTTTAGGTGTAAGGTTAGGTTGTTTATTCGAGATGTTTCCTGTTTCTTAAGGTGGGATTGTATTGCTATAAACTTCCCTCTTAGAACTGCTTTTGCTGCATCCCATATGTTTTGGGTCATCGTGTCTCCATTGTCATTTGTTTCTAGGTATTTTTTAATTTCCCCTTTGATTTCTTCAGTGATCACTTTGTTATTAAGTAGTGTATTGTTTAGCCTCCATGTGTTTGTATTTTTTTTTTTTTTTTTTTTTTTTGCGGTACGCGGGCCTCTCACTGCTGTGGCCTCTCCCGTTGTGGAGCACAGGCTCCGGACGCGCAGGTTCAGCGGCCATGGCTCACGGGCCCAGCCGCTCCGCGGCATGTGGGATCTTCCCGGACCGGGGCACGAACCCGTGTCCCCTGCATCGGCAGGCGGACTCTCAACCACTGCGCCACCAGGGAAGCCCCATGTGTTTGTATTTT
The DNA here is from genome assembly GCF_964341445.2 of Mesoplodon mirus. Taxonomy (NCBI): domain Eukaryota; kingdom Metazoa; phylum Chordata; class Mammalia; order Artiodactyla; family Ziphiidae; genus Mesoplodon; species Mesoplodon mirus. The sequence continues at coordinate 30,286,202 of NC_138986.1, read as the reverse complement.
TTACAGCTCTTTTCCTGTAATTGATATCTAGTCTCATAGCATTGTGGTCGGAAAAGATACTTGATACAATTTCAATTTTCTTAAATTTACCAAGGCTTGATTTGTGACCCAAGATATGATCTATCCTGGAGAATGTTCCATGAGCACTTGAGAAAAATGTGTATTCTGTTGTTTTTGGATGGAATGTCCTATAAATATCAATTAAGTCCATCTTGTTTAATGTATCATTTAAAGCTTGTGTTTCCTTATTTATTTTCATTTTGGATGACCTGTCCATTGGTGAAAGTGGGGTGTTAAAGTCCCCTAGTATGAGTGTGTTACTGTCGATTACTCCTTTTATGGCTGTTAGTATTTGCCTTATGTATTGAGGTGCTCCTATGTTGGGTGCATAAATATTTACAATTGTTATATCTTCTTCTTGGATCGATCCCTTGATCATTAGGTAGTGTCCTTCTTTGTCTCTTCTAGTAGTCTTTATTTTAAAGTCTATTTTGTCTGATATGAGAATTGCTACTCCAGCTTTCTTTTGATTTCCATTTGCATGGAATATCTTTTTCCATCCCCTTACTTTCAGTCTGTATGTGTCTCTAGGTCTGAAGTGGGTCTCTTGTAGACAGCATATATATGGGTCTTGTTCTTGTATCCATTCAGCCAATCTGTATCTTTTGGTGGGAGCATTTAGTCCATTTACATTTAAGGTAATTATCGATATGTATGTTCCTATTCCCATTTTCTTAATTGTTTTGGGTTCGTTATTGTAGGTCTTTTCCTTCTGTTGTGTTTCTTGCCTAGAGAAGTTCCTTTAGCATTTGTTGTAAAGCTGGTTTGGTGGTGCTGAACTCTCTCAGCTTTTGCTTGTCTGTAAATGTTTTAATTTCTCCATCAAATCTGAATGAGATCCTTGCTGGGTAGAGTAATCTTGGTTGCAGGTTTTTCTCCTTCATCACTTTAATTATGTCCTGCCACTCCCTTCTGGCTTGTAGAGTTTCTGCTGAGAGATCAGCTGTTATCCTGATGGGGATTCCCTTGTGTGTTATTTGTTGTTTTTGCCTTGCTGCTTTTAATATGATTTCTTTGTGTTTAATTTTTGACAGTTTGATTAATATGTGTCTTGGCGTATTTCTCCTTGGATTTATTCTGTATGGGACTCTCTGTGCCTCCTGGACTTGATTAACTATTTCCTTTCCCATATTAGGGAAGTTTTCAACTATAATCTCTTCAAATATTTTCTGTCCCTTTCTTTTTCTCTTCTTCTTCTGGAACCCCTATAATTCGAATGTTGGTGCGTTTAATGTTGTCCCAGAGGTCTCTGAGACTGTCCTCTGTTCTTTTCATTCTTTTCTCTTTATTTTGCTCTGCATCAGTTATTTCCACTATTTTATCTTCCACCTCACTTATCCGTTCTTCTGCCTCAGTTATTCTGCTATTGATCCCATCTAGAGTATTTTTTATTTCATGTATTGTGTTTTTAATCGATGCTTGATTCATCTTTAGTTCTTCTAGGTCCTTGTTAACTGTTTCTTGCATTTTGTCTATTCTATTTCCAAGATTTTGGATCTGGGAAATAGAATCTTGGATCATCTTTACCATCATTATTCTGAATTCTTTTTCAGGTAGACTGCCTATTACCTCTTCATTTGTTAGATCTGTTGGTTTTTTATTTGCTCCTTCTCCTGCTGTGTGTTTTTCTGTCTTCTCATTTTGCTTATGTTACTGTGTTTGGGGTCTCCTTTTTGCAGGCTGCAGGTTCGTAGTTCCCGTTGTTTTTGGTGTCTGTCCCCAGTGGCTAAGGTTGGTTTAGTGGGTTGTGTAGGCTTCCTGGTGGAGGGGACTAGTGCCTGTGTTCTGGTGGATGAGGCTGGATCTTGTCTTTCTGGTGGGCAGGTCCACGTCTGGTGGTGTGTTTTGGGGTGTCTGTGGACGTTTTATGATTTTAGGCCACCTCTCTGCTAATGGGTGGCGTTGTGTTCCTGTCTTGCTAGTTGTTTGGCATAGGGTGTCCAGCACTGTAGCTTGCTGGTCGTTGAGTGAAGCTGGGTGCTGGTGTTGAGATGGAGATCTCTGGAAGATTTTTGCCGTTTGATATTATGTGGAGCTGGGAGGTCTCTTGTGGACCAGTGTCCTGAAGTTGGCTCTCCCACCTCAGAGGCACAGCACTGACTCTCGGCTCCTCAATTTGGGATGATGTGTTGTCCATTCATGTATTCCACAGATGCAGGGTACATCAAGTTGTTTGTGGAGCTTTAATCCGCTGCTTCTGAGGCTGCTGGGAGAGGTTTCCCTTTCTCTTCTTTGTTCTCACAGCTCCTGGGTCTCAGCTTTGGATTTGGCCCCGCCTCTGCGTGTAGGTCGCCGGAGGGCGTCTGTTCTTCGCTCAGACAGGACAGGGTTAAAGGAGCAGCCGCTTTGGGGACTCTGGTTCACTCAGGCCGTGGGGGAGGGAGGGGCACGGAGTGTGGGGCAAGCCTGCAGTGGCAGAGGCCGGCGTGACGTTGCACCAGCCCGAGGCGCGCCGTGCGTTCTCCCAGGGAAGCCGCCCCTGGATCCCGGGACCCTGGCAGTGGCGGGCTGCACAGGCTCCCGGAAGTGCGGTGTGGGCAGTGACCTGCGCTCGCACACAGGCTTCTTGGCGGCAGCAGCAGCAGCCCCAGCGTCCCACGCCCGTCACTGGGCTCCGCGCTTTCAGTCGCGACTCGCGCCCGTCTGTGGAGCCCCTTTAAGCAGCGCTCTTAATCCCCTCTCCTCGCGCACCAGTAAACCAAGAGGGAAGAAAAAGTCTCTTGCCTCTTCGGCAGCTCCAGAGTTTTCCCAGACTCCCTCCCGGCTAGCTGTGTCACATTAGCCCCCTTCACGCTGAGTTCTCGCCGCCAGCCCCAGTCCTCTCCCTGCGCTCTGACCGAAGCCCGAGCCTCAGCTTCCAGCGCTGTGCGCCCCGGTGGGTGAGCAGACAAACCTCTCGGGCTGGTGAGTGCCGCTCGGCACCGATCCTCTGTGTGAGGATCTCTCCGCTTTGCCCTACCCAGGTATGTGGGGAGTTTCTTGCCTTTTGGGAGGTCTGGGGTCTTCTGCCAGCGTTCAGTAGGTGTTCTGTAGGAGTTGTTCCATGTGTAGCTGTATTTCTGGTGTATCCGTGGGGAGGAAGGTGATCTCTGCGTCTTACTCTTCCGCCATCTTACCCGGAAGTCCTCTATTTCATATTCTTTATTCACATCTGTCCATCTATTTCCCATGTTTAAATAGTTCATCTCATCTTTCTACTAATTTGGATCCATCTAATTTGTCAAAATTCAAAATATATCTTTACCAAGAATTTCCCCCAATTGAATTAAACCATCCAATCCATATCTCAGGGACTCAATTAATGAATCTCTACAAATATGATACGTATTAAATTTTTTGGTAGCCTATAGTATATTCTATGTAATACACACATTTGTACAGAGTAATATTTACTATAAGGAAAGAATAGATTTTAAAAAATATCGTTATTGGAGTATAATGGCTTTACAATGTTGTGTTAGTTTCTGCTGTTTAACAAAGTGAATCAGCTGTATGTATACATATATCTCCATATCCCCTCCCTCTTGCAACTCCCTCCTACCCTACCTATCCCACCCCTCTAGAGGGGTCACAAAGCACTGAGCTGATCTCCCTGTGCTATGTGGTTGCTTCCCACTAGCTATCTCTTTTACATTTGGTAGTGTATATATGTCAATGCTACTCTCTCACTGCGTCCCAGCTTACAATTCCCCCTCCCTGTGTCCTCAAGTCCATTCTGTACATCTGCTTCTTTATTCCTGTCCTACCCCTAGGTTCATCAGAACCATTTTTTCTTTTTTTTAGATTCTGTATATATGTGTTAGCATATGGTATTTGTTTTTCTCTTTCTGACTTACTTCACTCTGTATTACAGACTCTATGTCCATCCACCTCACTACAAATAACTCAATTTCGTTTCTTTTTATGGCTAAGTAATTTTCCATTGTATATATGTGCCACATCTTCTTTATCCATTCATCTGTCGATGGACACTTAGTTTGGTTTCATGTCCTGGTTGCTGTAAATAGTGCTGCAATGAACACTGTGGTCATGACTCTTTGAATTATGGTTTTCTCAGGGTATATGCCCGGTAGTGGGATTGCTGGGTCATATGATTGTTCTACTTTTAGTTTCTTAAGAAACCTCCATACTGTTCTCCATAGTGGCTGTATCAATTTACATTCCTACCAAGAGTGCAAGAGAGTTCCCTTTTCTCCACACCCTCTCCAGCATTTGTTGTTTGTAGGTTTTCTGATGATGCCCATTCTAACTGGTGTGAGGTGATACCTCTTTGTAGTTTTGATTTGCATTGCTCTAATAATTAGTGATGTTGAGCAGCTTTTCATGTGCTTCTTTGTCATCTGTATGTCTTCTTTGGAGAAATGTCTATTTAGGTCTTCTGCCCATTTTTGGATTGGGTTATTTGTTTCTTTAATATTGAGCTGCATGAGCTGTTTATATATTTTGGAGATTAATCCTTTGTCCATTAATTCGTTTGCAAATATTTTCTCCCATTCTGAGGGTTGTCTTCTTGTCTTTTTTATGGTTTCCTTTGCTGTGCAAAAACTTTTAGGTTTCATTAGGTCCCATTTGTTTATTTTTGTTTTTATTTGTATTTCTCTAGGAGGTGGGTCAAAAAGGAGCTTGCTGTGGTTTATGTCATAGTGTTCTTCTTATGTTTTCCTCTAAGAGTTTTATAGTGTCTGGCTTTACATTTAGGTCTTTAATCCATTTTGAGTTTATTTTTTGTGTATGGTATTAGGAAGTGTTCTAATTTCATTCTTTTAATGTAGCTGTCCAGCTTTCCCAGCCTCACCTCTTAAAGAGGATGTCTTTTCTCCATTGTATATTCTTGCCTCCTTTATCAAAGATAAGGTGACCATATGTGCATGGGTTTATCTCTGGGCTTTCTATCCTGTTCCATTGATCTATATTTCTGTTTTTGTGCCAGTATCATATTGTCTTGATTACTGTAGCTTTGTAGTATAGTCTGAAGTCAGGGAGCCTGATTCCTCCAGCTCCGTTTTTCTTTCTCAAGATTGTGCTGGCTATTTGGGGTCTTTGGTGTTTCCATACAAACTAAAATTTTTTGTTCTAGTTCTGTGAAAAATGCCCTTGGTGGTTTGATAGGAATTAAATTGAATCTGTAGATTTCTTTGGGTAGTATAGTCATTTTCACAGTATTGATTCTTCCAATCCAAAAACATGGTGTATCTCTCCATCTGTTTGTATCATCTTTAATTTCTTTCATCAGGGTCTTATAGTTTTCTGCATATAGGTCTTTTGTCTCCTTAGGTAGGTTTATTCCTAGGTATTTTATTGTTTTTGTTTCAGTGGTAAATGGGAGTATTTCCTTAATTTCTCTTTCACATTTTTCATCGTTAGTGTATAGGAATGCAAGAGATTTCTGTGCATTAATTTTGTATCCTGCTACTCTACCAAATTCATTGATTAGCTCTAGTAGTTTTCTGGTATCATGTTTAGGATTCTCTATGTATACTATCATGTCATCTGCAAACAGTGACAGTTTTACTTCTTTTCCCATTTGGATTCCTTTTATTTTTTTTCTTCTCTGATTGCTGTGGCTAAAACTTCCAAAACTATGTTGAATAATAGTAGTGAGAGTGAGCAACCTTGTCTTGTTCTTGATGTTAGAGAAAATGGTTTCAGTTTTTCACCATTGAAAGCAATGTTGGCTCTGGGTTTGTCATATATGGCCTTTATTATGTTAAGGTAGGTTCCCTCTATGCCTACTTTCTGGAGGGTTTTTATCATAAATGGTGTTGAATTTTGTCAAAAGCTTTTTTTGCATTGATTGAGATTATCATATGGTTTTTATCCTTCAATTTGTTAATATGGTGTGTCGTATTGATTGATTTTCATATATGGGAGAATCCTTGAATTCCTGAGATAAACCCCACTTGATCATGGTGCTTAATGTGCTGTTGGATTCTGTTTTCTAGTATTTTTTTGAGGATTTTTGCATCTATGTTCATCAGTGATATTGGCCTATAGTTTCTTTTATTTGTGACATCTTTGTCTGGCTTTGGTATCAGGGTGATGGTGGCTTCATAGAATGAGTTTGGGAGTTTTCCTCCCTCTGTAATATTTTGGAAGAGTTTGAGAAGGATAGGTGTTAGCTCTTTTCTAAATGTTTGATAGAATTCACCTGTAAAGCCATCTGGTCCTGGGCTTTTGTTTGTCGGAATATTTTTAATCACAGTTTCAGGTTCAGTGCTTGTGATTGGTCTGTTCATATTTTCTATTTCTTCCTGGTTCAGTCTTGGAAGGTTGTACTTTTCTCAGAATTTGTCCATTTCTTCGAGGTTGTCCTTTTTATTGGCATATAGTTGCTTGTAGTAATCTCTCATGGTCCTTTGTATTTCTGCAGTGACAGTTTTTACTTCTCCTATTTCATTTCTAATTCTGTTGATTTGAATCTTCTCCCTTTTTTTCTTGATGAATCTGGCTAGTGGTTTATCAATTTTGTTAATTTTGTCAAAGAACCAGATTTAGTTTTATTGATCTTTACGATTATTTCCTTCATTTCTTTTTCATTTATTTCTGATCTGATCTTTATGATTTCTTCTGCTAACTTTATTTTGTTGTTCTTCTTCTTTCTCTAATTGCTTGAGGTGTAAGGTTAGTTTGTTTATTTGATATTTTTCTTGTTTCTTGAGGTAAGATTGTATTGCTATAAACTTCCCTCTTAGAGCTGCTTTTGCTGTATCCCATAGGTTTTGGGTTGTCATGTTTTCATTGTCATTTGTTTCTAGGTATTTTTTTGATTTCCTCTTTGATTTTTTCAGTGATCTCTTGGTTATTTAGTAGCCTCCATGTTTTTGTATTTTTTACAGTTTTTTTTCTCCTGTAATTGATATCTAGTCTCATAGCATTGTGGTCAGAAAAGATGCTTGATATGATTTCAAATTTCTTAAACTTACTGAGGCTTGTTTTATGTCCCAAGATATGATTTATCTTGGAGAAAGTTCCATGAGCACTTGAGGAGAAGGTGTACTCTATTGTTTTTGGGTGGAATGTCCTATAAATATTAACTAAGTCCATCTTTTTTAATGTGTCATTTAAAGCTTATGTTCCCTTATTTATTTTCATTTTGGATGATCTGTCCATTGGTGAAAGTAGGGTGTTAAAGTCCCCTACTATTATTGTGTTATTGTCAATTTCCCCTTTTGTGGCTGTTAGCATTTGCCTTATGTTTTGAGGTGCTCCTATATTGGGTGCATAAATATTTACAATTGTTATATCCTTTTCTTGGATTGATCCCTTGATCACTATTTTTTTATGTATTTAATAGTCTTTATTTTAAAGTCTATTTTGTCTGATATGAGAATTGCTACTCTAGCTTTCTTTTGATTTCCATTTGAATGGAATATCTTTTTCCATCCCCTCACTTCTAGTCTGTATGTGTCCCTAGGTCTGAAGTGGGTCTCTTGCAGACAGCATATATATGGGTCTTGTTTTTGTATACATTTGGCCAGTCTGTGTCTTTTGGTTGGATTTAATCCATTCACATTTGAGGTAATTATTGATATGTATGTTCCTGTTACCATTTTCTTAATTATTTGGGTTTTTTTTTGGTAGGTCCTTTTCATGTCTTGTGTTTCCCACTAAAAGAAGGTCCTTTAGCATTTGTTGTAAAGCTGGTTTGGTGGTGCTGAAATCTCATAGCTTTTGCTTGTCTGTAAAGCTTTTGATTTCTCCATCAAATCTGAATGAGATCCTTGCTGGGTAGAGTGATCTTGGTTGTAGGTTTTTCCCCTTTCATCACATTAAATATGTCCTGCCACTCCCTTCTGGCTTTCAGAGTTTCTGCTGAAAGATCAGCTGTTAACCTTATGGATATTCCCTTGTATGTTATTTGCTGCTTTTCCCTTGCTGCTTTTAATATTTTTTCTTTGATTCAAATTTTTGATAGTTTGATTAATATGTGTCTTGGCGTGTCTTTCCTTGGTCTTATCCTGTATGGGACCCTCTGTGCTTCCTGTACTTGACAGACTCTTTCCTTTCCTTAAAAACTTAGGGAAGTTTTTAACTATAATCTCTTCAAATATATTCTCAGATGCTTTCTTTTTCTCTTCTTCTTCTGGGACCTCCATTATTTGAATGTTGGTGCATGTAGTGTTGTTCCAGAGGTCTCTGAGTCTGTCCTCAATTCTTTTCATTCTTTTTTCTTTATTGTGCTCTGTGGCAGTTGTTTCCACTATTTTATCTTCCAGGTCAATTATCCTTTCTTCTGCCTCTTCTATCCTTTATTCTGCTATTGCTTCCTTCTAGAGAATTTTAATTTCATTTGTTGTGTTGTTCATCATTGTTTGTTTGCTGTTCAGTTCCTCTAGGTCCTTGTTAAACATTTCTTGTATATTCTGCATTCTATTTCCAAGATTTTGGATCATATTTACTCTGAATTCTTTTTCAGGTAGCCTGCCTATTTTCCTCTTCATTTGTTTGGTCTGGTGGGTTTTTACCTTGCTCCTTCATCTGCTGCATATTTCTCTGTCTTCTCATTTTGTTTAACTTACTGTGTTTGGGGTCTCCTATTCGCAGGCTTCAAGTTCATAGTTCCCGTTGTTTTTGGTGTCTGCTCTCAGTGGGTGAGGTTGGTTCAGTGGCTTGTGTAAGCTTCCTGGTTGAAGGGACTGGTGCCTGTGTTCTGTTGGGTGTGGCTGGATCTTGTCTTTCTGGTGGGCAGGGCCACATTCTGTGGTGTGTTTTGGGGTGTCTGTGTACTTAGTATGACTTTAGCCAGCCTCTCTGCTAGTGGGTGTGGTTGTTTTTGTGTCTTGCTAGTTGTTTGTCATGGGGCATCCAGTACAGTAGTGGAGCTTGCTGGCCGTTGGGTGGAGCTGGATCTTAGGTTTGAGAGCAAGATCTCTGGTAGAGCTCTCGCCGATTGATATTATGTGGGGCTGGGAGGTCTCTGGTGGTCCAATGTACTGAACTTGGCTCTCCCACCTCGGAGGCTCAGGCCTGACACCCAGTTGGAGCACCAAGACCCTGCCAGCCACACAGCTTGAAAGAAAAGGAAGAAAAAAAAACTGAAACAGATAGAACCTGAAACCAAATGGTAAAAGCATAACTAAACAGACAAAAGCACACAAATAAACTTATGCACACACACTCATAAAAAGAAAACAAACAAACAAACAGCAACAACAAAAAATGAACCATCAGAACCCTAGGAAAAATGGTAAAAGCAAACCTAAACAGACGAAATCACACAAAGAAAGATACACATACACACTCAGAAAAAAAGAAAAAAGAAAAAGAAAGAAAGAAAGAAAGAAGAGAGCAACCAAACCAATAAACAAAGCTGCCAATGATAACAAACACTAAAAACCAAACTAAGATAAACATAAAAACCAGAAAAAAGTCAGATGCAAATCCCAAGTCTCCAGTTGCTCCCAAAGTCCATTTCCTCAATTTTGTGAACAGTTGTTATCTACTCAGGTATTCCACAGAGGTGGGGTTCATCAAGTTGACTGTGTGGATTTAATCTGCTGCTCCTGAGGCTGCACAGAGAAGTTTCTCTTTCTCTTCTTTATTCGCACAGGTCCTGGAGTTCAGCTTTGGTTTTGGTCCCACCTCTGCTTGGAGGCCACCCTCAGGCATCTGTTCCCTGCCCAGACAGGAGGGGGTTAAAGCAGCTGCTGATTAGGTTTCTCTTGCTCACTCAGGACTTCCCTCAGGGAGAGGGAAGTGTATGGTAGACATAATTGGAGTGTGGGGCAAACTTTTGGCAGCCGAGGCTGGCATGACACTGCAACAGCCTGAGTTGCTCCATGTGTTCTCCTGGGGAAGTTGTCCGTGGATCATGGGACCCTGGCAGTGGCGGGCTGCACTGGCTCCCAGAGGGTTGGGGATAGTGACCTGAGCTTGCACACAGGATTCTTAGTGGCAGCGGCGGCAGTGTTAGCGTTTCATGCCTGTCTCTGGGGTCTGAGCTGGTAGCCGTGGCTCTCACCTCTCTCTGGAGCTCACTTAGGCAGTGCTCTGCCTTCTGTGGGTGCACAGAGCAGGAATCCCCTCTCCTCGGGCACCCAGAATCAATAGTCTCTTCCCTCTTCAGCAGGTCCAGACTTTTTTCCGGACTCCCTCCCAGCTAGCTGTGGCACACTAGCCCCCTTCAGGCTGTGTTCACGCAGCCAACCCCAGTCCTCTCCCTGGGACCTGACTTCCAAAGCCCGAGCCTCAGCTCCCAGCCCCCGCCCATCCTGGTGGTGAGCAGACAAGTCTCTCAGGCTGGTGAGTGCTGGTTGGCACCAATCCTCTGTGCGGGAATTTCTCTGCTTTGCCCTCCACACCCCTGTTGCTGCGCTCTCCTCCGTGGCTCTGAAGCTTCCCCCCACACTGCCTACACCCCGTCTCCACCAGTGAAGGGCCTTCCTAGTGTGTGGAAACTTTTCCTCCTTCACAGCTCCCTCCCAGAGGTGCAGGTCCTGTCCCTATTCTTTTGTCTCTGTTTTTTCTTTTTTCTTTTGCCCTACCCAGGTATGTGGGGATTTTCTTGCCTTTTGGGAAGTCTGAGGTCTTCTGCCAGCATTCAGTAGGTGTTCCATAGGAATTGTTCCACATGTAGATGTATTTTTGATGTATTTGTGGGAGTAAGGTGATCTCCACATCTTACTCCTCTGCCATCTTGAAGGTCTCTTGGAAAGAATAGATTTTTAACTGTAGTTCTCTTGTGGATACATTTTTTTCTAGGTAGGTGAAGTGTCTCGGAATTGTATCTTGATTTAGTAGATGTGTAAGGGGTACCATTGTACAGATAACAGTGTGAGGTAATGGTTTCTATCTGGCTTCTGGAATCACACAGGCTTGATTTGAATCCCAGAACTTCTATCTATGTGACCTGGGCAGTTTATCTAACTTCTTCTATACAACGAGAGTAAATGATAGTACTTATCTCTTCACATTAGATGTTTAATAAATGTTAGAACAACATTTTCTGTTTTACAGAGAATAATTGATGTATGCATGTTATTGTCAAAATATAATATGTTGAATTTCACTTTAATATCAATTTCATAAAATTGTACATGAGGGTAAGGTGCTGAGTAAATAGATAAATGATTAATTGACAATTATATACCTTTGAGAGCTACAGTGTATGATCCTGGAGTCTTTGCTTTCTAAAGCTGTAAGATTTATTTTCTAATTAAAATAATTTAAGATTATTATGTATATTTACAAAGCCCCAAATAGAATTCTTGAGCTTTCAAAATAAATGTTTATTATTTTTTTAAATTTGGAAGTTCTTGTTAAAAAATTCCAAACAAAAATAACCTGTGACCTTTGTAATTATCAAGTTTGTTTTCAGTAAGGTATGAAATATCAAAAGAGGTAACTCATTGTCATAGTAAATATATATAAAGCCTTTCAAAATACTTCTGAAACTTTTTTAGGGGTCAGAAATCTAGAGAGAGTTTGAATGTACACCATATAACAGAGAAGGGGGGACAGGTTCTAGGGAGAAACCATGTCCTTTTTAACTCACAACATGCCTCTTAACATTCATGCATACATTACTACTTCATGAAACCATAGTGTAAACATGACAATATTTATTATTGAATACATTTCAAAAAATAGTGATGAAAAGTTGAGCAAGATTACTTATTCTTGATAAATTAAATTTATTTTGTGTGAGAAAATTGCCAGTCTTCTTAACAAATAAACTTGTAAATTTCAGTAAGAGCAGTGTAGGAATAATTATAAAAATCATGTAATATATTGAGAGATTATAATCATAAAAGCATGTATACGGATGTGGATGAACTTTCCACTCTTCTAAGACCACCTTCTTCACTATATTGCCCTCTTTTTTTTGCAAGAAAAAACTTCATCAATTCTTTGCTTTCTAATGAGTCATTCCTATCAACAGACAAACATGTTATTCCATCAGTCTTAACCTGTTATGAAGAAAATCTTCTTCAACCCCACTTTCTCTTTCAGGTTTTGCCCATTTCCTCTGCTTATAGAATAATTTCTCAAAAGAGTTGACTTGTTACCTTTCATTCCTCTTTCCCCATACCTCTTGAATCCACACTAATCAGCCTTTTACTCTTATCCTTTTACTCCACCAAAACAGCTCTGTTAAGGTCCCCGATGACCTCTACATTGTTGAATCCAATAGTAAATTCTCAGTCTTTATGTCATTCAGCCTCTCAGTAGCATTTGATGCACATGATCACTCCTGTGAAAAATGCTTTCTCCATGCCCCACACTGAACTCTTGATCTTTCAAACATGCTCCTCCCATAGTAAATGGAAACTCCATCTTTCCCATTACTTGGACCAAAATCCTTGGTGTCATCCTTGACTTCTTTCTTTCTCTTAAACCCCAAATCTGATCTGTTATCAAGTCCTATTGGCTCTATGATCAAAGTATATCCAGAAATCTGGCCACTTCGACTCTTAGTGGAAGATACCATCATCTCCCACCTGGATTATTAAAAATCTCCCAAATTGTCTCCCTTTTTCCACCCTGTCCTTTCCTATGGTCCCTTCTCCATACAACAGCCAGGGATACTTTCAAGAAGTTAAGACATATAATATCATTTCTTTATTCAAAATTCTCCAATGACTTCCCACATCACTCAGGGTAAAAGCTGATCTCCTCATGATTCCTGTGAGTCCTGTATCATCTGGTGCCTGCTACTTCTGTAATCCTGACACCCCGATAGCTTTGACACACACGTGTCAGGGATATTGAACTTGTTGTGTCCTTTGCTTGGATCTCCTTGTGGCTCACTCTCTCAATTTCTTTAAGAGTTTGTTCAAATTTCACCTTTTCAATGAAGCTTTCCTTGACCTGCTTATTTAAAATTGTAAGTCCTAGCCCTTTATACTCCCAGCCCTCTTCTATGCTTTATTTTTCTTTACTGCACTTGCTACCATATAACGAAATATATATTTTATGTAAATGCCACCAGAGTAGGGATTTTTTTCCATTGCTGTATCCCAGCACCTAGAACTTGTTCTGGCACATTATATGTATAATTTGGTCCATTCATATATATGAATGGATCAAATTAAAAATAAATTCTGCCTAATTTGGTTTAATAAAATTACTTGCATTCACCTTATATTGAACATCAGGAATTTTGTTCATATTGACTGTAGAGTGTTTTAGATTCCAATCCAGTGATAATCCAATGATAAATTTCAAAGGTTGTTTAAGTATTCAATGAGAACATTACTTTATGGGAAGTAATCTACATTTGTAGTAAATGCATCAAGGAACTAGTGTATGTGAGAAGGCCCTGGCATGGATTATCAGTGATTATCAGCTTCTCAACAGTGTTCACCTGGCTATAAATATGGTTCTTTATAGTCAATGATTTAATGAGAACACTGTAGTCAAATGGAAAGAGCCTGAGATTTTAAGAAGCCTAAGCTACCCCTCATCTGTTGTGTGACCCTGGGTGAATTATTTAACCTCATTGGGTCTAAAAAAATGGTAACAACAGCAGGTTAATTGTGATGATTAAATGAAGTCTAAAAAATTCTTTGAGAGCAGGGACTTTGTTTTGTTCACTGTTATATTCTCAGTAAGTATGACATGTGAAGAGTATGTATCCAGTATTTATTCAATAAAATAAGTACTTGTTGAATGAATGAATAATGTGTGTAAAATACATAGACCAGTCCATGGCACAGTGTAGGCACTCAATAAATGGTATCTATTTGATAGTTATTAGCAAATTAACTACATATCTTTAGTTATACAGAACACTTGGAGATTTAAGGGCATATAGTAGATTCTAGCTGACTTTAATTGTTTTTTTATTGGATAGAATTGAAGATGTTTGATTGAGTTTATAGGTCAGAATTTTAAATGTAGAGTTAGAAAGTATTTTTATTTGTTTTTCCCTTGATGACAAGAACCATTCAACACTAAAACTATAGCTATGGTTAAAATAGAAGCTGCAATACATTTTTGTTAACAGTAATGTCAAAATACAATTTCCTTTGGTTTTTCTATGAATTTGATGGTAGAACTACAAGTTAATGGTCCTGATGCTTTTAACTGAGTTGATAACCCACGGTCTCCTCACATAGTGCTACCACAGCAGAATCCAGATGTAGCAGTTATCCAGTTACACCACCTTGTAGACAGATCTTTGCTGATGTGTTCATTGGTTACCAGCACAGTGTTGGCCATATTTATCTCTAGACACAGAAGAGTTAACAGCAGAGGAACTGGAATTGAAATATATAAATTCTAGTCACAGGGCTACAGTAAGTAAACATATGATGTTAAATTATTTGACTCAGTTCCTGATCTATTAAAGGTGGATAAAAAGTGCATGCTTTATCCATATTTTAATGTAATTTAGAAAGGACAAGTACTTATTTACCCAGGGATGCTTTGGTTTCAAGCAACAAAATAACATCTAAAGTTTGTTTAAATAAAGGGAGAGTTTTAATAAGATAACAGGCGTATCTCTTAAAACCAAAGATGAGATGTGTCACTAAGGTATGAATGAGGTTTTGGAACAGAGAACTAGAAGGCCCTCAGAAACCATAGCTCCTTAATCAACTGCCTCTTCTCTGCACCACTTGTGTTCTTTATGTTGCTTTGTGTTTCTAATTCATTTTCTTGGTTTTCCCCATAGATTGGCTCTCTTGTTTGGCTCTTTATCACACCAAGTCTTCAGTTGGTAGTCTTAGCCACTAATCTAGCAACTTGACAAGTAGAGTGCCCTCAGAAAATCAATTCAATCTCTCTGTGTTTTACAGCAAATTCCCAGAAAAGAGAATCTCAGAGACCTTGCTTGGATTAGGTGTCCCCTCTGGTCCAATCAGCCATGGCTCAGGTTTGGGTTACATTTCTTGCTGCTCATTCAGTGGGTTCTGAGGGAACTATGGGTAGACTGTTTAAAAGAGTGTCAATGTGCAAACAAGATGATTAGCTTTTCCAGTTCATGTCTAAACTTATTTGGAGATTAAAATTAAATATATGAAAATTTTAAATTGATCATCTGTGTGTTTTTCCCAATATATTGATACTTGATGTAAAACATTTCTATTGCCAAAAAAATTGACTTGATTATCTATGACCTGAAAAGGTTAATTTACTCAGAGAAGTGTCTAATTTACAAGTATGGAGTGATAAAGTGAGGGGGGGGGCAGTGTTCACAGTGCTTCATTTGAGGTTTTAACACCACAACTTCCTTCTCCCAACACCTCAGTGACACCCACTCACTTAACTTTCAACTCCTTTTATCTGAAGAGAACATGAAACAGAGCAAACTAGCAAACAAAAAACTCTGGGAAATATTTAGATCCTTATAAAAACACAGGAAGAAAGAGCTTGCTAGAAAAGTTTTCAAAAAGTTATATCTCTGGGGTATATGATCTATCTCAAATAATTTGTTTTTATTTCATTTTATGTAAACATATATATACACACTCACACTACCAAATTAATATTGACTAGACTCCAGTGTGTTTTTGGTTACCTGAGTACTCTGGAAAGTCTCTTTTCAAAGATTTCTAAATGAACTTTACTCATACCTCACTGCATATGTGGCTATAGAGAAAAGTTTGGGGCATATGGAATAGTATAAAAAATAGAAAAAAGCCAGAGATAATCACACTACTTATAGACACTAATTATTCATATTTTATCATACTTCAGTATTTTTTTCAACATTTTTTATGAATATTTTTTCAGACTGCTATATGCCTTGGTACCCTGTTTTTTCCACTTACTATTTTATTATATGATGCTTCTGTGTCATTAAATGCTTCATAAACATCTTTAATAGTGTCATAATGTTCTGCCAAATGGATGTGCCCTGTGGTAAAAAATTTTGTTTACCTTTACCCTAACAGTGGACATTGAGGTTGTTTTCTATTTTACTTTATTAGAACTGCCATATGTGACAATTTTTTAGCATAGTTTCCCAAGTTTTGTTTGTACCATAAGGAAAATTGCCAGAAAAGAATTGCTTGATCAAAGTTTATACACTTTTTTCATGCTTCTGAAACCATTTCCGAATTTCTTTCCAGACTCTCTGTACCATTTTACAAATTCATCAACAATGAAAAGATGTCTTTCCTTGTACCCTTGTAGTATAAAGTATAATCATTAGAAACAAAACAAATAAAAAAACAAAACAACCCTCTGCTACTTTTATAGGGAAAAATAGTATTTTGTTTTCTTTGACAACTAGCAAGGTTAACTTTTCTTTTTTTCACATTTAGTCACTTGGATTTCTTCTGAGGAGCATCTGTGTGTATCTTTTGCTCAGTTTTTCTTTTGAGGTCCTAATGTTTTCCTTAACAACTTTTATGAACCTTCTATTTATTAAGTGTATAACCATTTGTCATATAATTTAGTAGTATCATGTTGTTTTACATACAGATGATTTACATTTTTAGTTCATTAAATCTATTGTTCTTACTAGAAAATTTTCCTTCTGACTTTTTATTAAAAAAAATTCAAACTTACAGAAAAAAACAAAAGAATAATCCACTGAGCCCTGTATACTCTTCAGTTAGATTCACTAGCTGACAATGTTTTGTCAATTTTTCTCCCCCACTCTTTCTCTCTCATATATATGACACATACATATATATGTATGTGTGGGAATATATATTTGTGTGTGTGTGTGTGTGTGTATTTATTTATTATTGTTGAACTATTTGAAAGTAAGCTTCAGACACTTGGCTGCTAAGTTCTTCATTGTATCTCAAGAATAAGGATATTTTTCAGCATAACTAGAATACTATTAATAATACAATTAAGACAATTAACAATTCTGTAATATCTAATGTCCATTTCATATTTGAATTTTCCCTCTTATCTCGCCAATAAACCTTTTATATTCTTTTATTTTTTATCCAAAATCCAATCAAATTTCATATATTGTTTCTATCATATGTCTCTTTAGTTTATTAAATACTTTAAAAAAATTTAAGAAAGTCTTTTCCTAAAAAGAGATTAAGCAGGTTTCACTTATATATTCTACTAGTTTTTTAATTCTTTTTTTTTTTTTTTTTTGGCGGTACGCGGGCCTCTCACTGTTGTGGCCTCTCCCGTTGCGGAGCACAGGCTCCAGACGTGCAGGCTCAGTGGCCATGGCTCACAGGCCCAGCCACTCCGTGGCATGTGGGATCTTCCCAGACCGGTGCACGAACCCGTGTACCCTGCATAGGCAGGCGGACTCTCAACCACTGCGCCACCAGGGAAGCCCTAATTCTTTTTTTTTAACAACAAATTTTCATATCCGATTGGAATTTATTTGGCTTATGGTGACTGCTGAATATCTCAGATTATTTTTTCTTTCTAAATAGCTTATTTTCTCCCAGCAAACTTTATAAATACCTCTTGAACTTCTCACTTATTTCTAAAATCTTATTTCTAAGATCTTAGTCAGCATTTATTAAGTTCATATACATATAAATAGAATCTGTTTCATATAAGTTCTCTGATCCATTGATCTTGTACCAGATCCATATGAATTTAACAATTGTAGATTTGTAATGGATTTTAATATATGATGACTCTAATCATCAGTGTTCTCATTTTCCACTGGCTTTAAAATGTTATTACATAAGTTTTGTTTCTTAAATAAGTGTTAGGATCTTTTTCATTTCTTCCTCCATTGTATAAAGAATATCACATTGAAATTTTCATTGAGATTCTAGTAATTCTTTAGAATTATCTTTTATTAAAGTTATATATTTCTCTTACTTGATAACTCTTGGTACTTATAGGAATGTTCATCTCTATATTAACATCACTCAATAGCCCCAGAAGCTTAGGTAAATATGTATGGAATATTGCTTGAAATACATGTTGTTTACCCAGTCATAGATGTTCTAAATTCTAAACCAAGATTAAGCCACAGAGGGCCACAATTCTGTACAATATTTATTATTACCTCTCTCTTCCGCACAAATCCACCCTCACTGTGCTTATGAAATTGTACTTTACATGAGGCCATTAGCTTTGATTATTAAAACGATGCCTCTATTAAATTTGTTGCTGTTTCAACATTAAGGATTGCTGTTTGTGACATTATGTAGGGTCTTACTTGTGAGAATCTGTGGGAAACTTTTTTCTCTAGCCTCACTATAAGGAATGCTTTTCCCAAATAGATGCTGTGTTTTAATCTTATGGATACTGAATCTTATAGTTTACTGTATTTGAATTTGTACTTTTGTTGTTTGAAATCATAGAGCCAAATTTGTGAACCCCATTCCTTCATTTATTCCTTCAGGTCCCCAATCGTTAATGTATGATTTAAAAAAATTCCTAATTTCTTGACTTTTCTTCTATGAGTACGTACTTGGATCCAAAGGGAGCTTCTGCTACCTTTGCTGCTTTAATTGCTGCTTTAATTGGTTTATTTGTGATTTTTTGCCTTTCTTTTTAAAATATTGCACACTTACCTATAAACTGAAGGAATGGTTTCAGGGAGCAGTAAAAGAATGGAGAGAATACCCACTATGATAATAATGAGCTTGAGTCTCATGTTTTAAAGAGACTGTAAGTTTCAGCTTTGCTCTGTCATTGGAGCAGGAGCGTTGTAAACACTTGAAAACCACTACATCCAGACCTAAGCTGCCTTTGCTCCATTCATTCTATAAACCTTCACTCACACCCTTCAAAATATGAGAGAATTGACCTCATTACTATGTATAGAGATTTTACTTCCACAAAAGCTCAAGGCTCTTCGGGGGCTCTTAGTATTACAGCACAGATTGCAAAGATTTAAATTAGTGCATTGTTATATATTCCAAAATGTTCTTTTAAAGAATGAGTGTACCACAGTCCCTCTTCCCCAATTCAAGGAGGAGAAAGAGTTCTGATCCCATATTTAAGCAGCTACCTGAAAGGAAAAGATATTCTAGTCACACTGGGCAAAGTCTCCAGGCATGTCACAGACCATTCTGCCTTCAGACAGAATAAGGTGATGACAAACTATTTACACACGTGTATCAGGAGAAAGGGCTGTATGCTCCTTTCCCCTTCCTGCAAATTTCTCTTTTGATGAATGGTTTTCTTTAAAAGCTAATATCCTCATTGTAATATAAGGTGCTATAAATATATGTATGTGAACATATGTACATGTACCTCTTTTTCTCTTGGTATTTTGTAATAGTCAAAAGCCATATTTATAGTGACATCCCTTCATGTAGAATAAAGAACCTAGAAAAATTTTTTTAAACCATTGACGTGTGTACTTTATTTATTTATTTATTTATTGGCCATGTGGGTTGTGGGATTTTAGAGATTGAACCTGGGTCCTCAGCAGTGAGAGTGCAGAGTCCTGACCACTGGACTGCCAGGGAATTCCCTAGGGAAAAAAATTAATTTTGTTAATAAGTAGTATTGCTAGAGGAAATAAGATTACCTTTTCACAAGCTGAAGTAATAGGCTGATAAATTCAGGACCAGAGGTCATGGAGACAAATGTTTGGTTTTATTCCTAAAAGGGCAGAATAGGGTTATCAAACCTCACACCATTGCATAAGAGGTTAAGCCAATCCCTCTGAAGAGCTAGCAGACATTTTTCTTTTACACCTGGGTGTTAGGCCTCCGTCTGGATTTTTTGTTCCTTGTGTGCTTTTTAGATTTTGTGTGTATGTAGCTAAGCTTTGAAGAAGTTCACTCAAAGTAATTATATCTCTGAAATTGTAGAGTGTTTTGGATTAAAGTCATAATTATTCAGCTGCCTAGTTTTTCTTCCAATAAAAAATGGTAACCATCAAACTGATAAGACTCAAGAATTTCCAAAAAGCTCTTGGCTAAACTATGTACTATTTGTAACTTTTAAATAAGGAAACCATTCATAGAAACATAAGAAGAAAGGTCTTTTTAGCAGACAAACTTTAGATATAGATGTTATTTTACTGTTTTGCTGTCAGTTTTGGGTTTCATAGCTAGGTCCTTGCTTTATTCTGAATAGGAATCGATATTTATTGGTTTAAGGTGATACTGTGTAGAAATTATGGATTCATTTCCTTGAAGAAACACCAAATATGAAGGGGTCAGGGTAGAATTTTCATTATACTTTATTATCAAAGAACTGTATTTTATACTATTCAATAAAATTAAACTTTAACTTCATCATAGATTTTTCACACTAACAGCCAAGTGTTGTTGCCTTTGGTGATCTCTGTAATGCCTTTTTCTGCTTGTGATTGTTACCACTGTTAGTGGAAATTCTCCTTTAGCCACCTAGGGTACCTTATTGGATGACAACGCCAAATCTGGAAGTGCCTTCTATCCTTCAAAAAAAATATGACGTGCATTTTGTATTTACTGAATGTTCTTGTAGCCCATATTTTTGAAAATGGGTAATATAAAAATAGTATATGAATCACTGATAGATTTCTTTTGATTTTGATTGATTGATTATCATTTGTTTGATTATCATATGTACATTTCCCCAAATCTTCTGGGTAGGCATTTGCTGTAATTTTCTGGGAGTCATTTCCACATATGTGTCCATCCTTGACAAAGCAAAAGAAAGAACAGTGGCCAGATTTTTCTGAGCCAGTATCTGACCTGATTTCTTTCTCCCAAAGAATTATCTATCAGTCAGGCTTGATTTGTAAGACATGCTTTGTTGTTTGAAGCATAACTATTCACTACTTTTAATAGAAAAATACAGGAGCTGAAAAATGGTTTTTTAAATAGAGCCAGCCCATGTAGCTTATGAGCATAATCTTTTTATAAAATATTACAAAAATCCTTCCTTCCAACTTTCACATTCCAATTGAGCCTAATCACTTTGCAGGTTTTGATGATCCAGCAGGTATGAAGATATACATTAAATGCAGTGTTGACAAAGGAAATTCACTAGCAAGGGTTTCATTAACTGGGGATTAAGCTAAAACCCTTTCCCAGAATTGCCAATAAATGAGACTCTAATCTAAAATTTCACATTAAGTTTAGTACAACTAAAATGTGTGTGTGCACATATGTGTGTGTGCTTGCTGAATGAATGTGTATATGAGTAAGGGCAAATCCTAAAATGAGTTTTTTTTTTAATTTTTTAGTTGGCTGGAAGAGTACAAATTTTTCTGGTTATTTTGTAAATATAAGGTACTAAGCGAGAAAAAGTTTTACAGCTTAAAGCATACTCTGTAAATCCGTCCAAGCAGATACAGAAATACATAATTGAGAGATTTGAAAGATGAGCTCTTTACTATGTTATATGGGTGGATTAGGTCTGATTTGAAAAAAATAGTTTTAATATTAATTTTATAGAATTCACTTTTTAAGAAGGATGTTTGTAAAGTTGATCCTGAAAATGCCTTTCTGAAAAAGTACTTTGCAATTTTTCTTGTATTTTCTATTATATTTGGACTTGGTTTTAATTATTAAACTACCCTAAAGTTAGAATGAAGATGTCTCAGATCTTATTGATTTTTTTAATACTGATTTAAGTAAAGATTTTTGAGACAAAATTGGTTGTAATTGCACATATCAATGGAAACCTAATTTTATGATTAAATTACAATAGTTGGCTATTTATTAACTGTATTTTTTAGTTAAGAGTATGAGCTTTACCAATTGTGAGTCTGCATAATATGAGCTAATACTGAATCCAATGGATAATGGCTTATTAAATTCCAGTTTGTGGTGTTGTGATCTAATTTCAATCATGAAGGCTGTGATAAATTTGGAGATGTTTATCAAATAATCATCCTGAGAGATTCAAATCAACTCCATGGACAATTTGGTTTAGTTTCCCTACTTTGAGGCTGGTACCTTTTATCCCACCTCTGCAAATGAGTCAAAAAAAAACTTTGAGAAGTTAAGTGACTTGCTTTTGGCCTTGCATCCTGTTTATATATTGTAAGTGGGGGACTAGAATGCAGGTAGGTTTCCCATCATCCTGTTTAGAGTTTCCCTCATTGCATCACACTGCATTTTAATTAATTTATTAACTTACACTTAAAAAGGTGAACTAATTCCAAATATATCCAAAATTACAGAATAGTATAGAAACCTTCATGTACCCAGATTAAATAATTATCAACTCATAACCAGTCTTTTTTACATCTACACCCCAATTTACTTTCCTTCTCCCATATTATTTTGAAGTAAACCCCAGATATTACATACAACACTCACATGCACACATATACAAAAGATGAAATTTAAGTTTATACTGATGTCTCCACAGGACTACAGGAGTTTATTCTCTCTGGTAAATGTGTACCTCTTTTCTCTCAGGCTGAAATTCCTGGTTCTCAAGAGTTTGTTAGAAGTAGAATATGATCTAATTTGCTAATGACTAATTTGCTTTTACATATTACCCAAATAACAGCCTCAGAATAGCAATACCAACAATATCACTGGCAATATTATTGCTGAGAATTGTTTAATTTATTGTGTGTTTGTGTGTGTATGGGTCAGTGTGTGATTCTTTTTATCCTTGGGGTATAAACTATTTAATTTAATTCTTCTTCAGTTACTTGGAGATGACAACAAACCACTACAAAAATAAAATTAGGGCATGTTCAAGCATAGGAGAAAATTCTCTAGAGAGCCTCTGAAGTTTATTTGGTTACAAAGTTAAGCACAATGTGAGGAACTGCATAGGTAATGAAAAGCAATTCCTTTATATTTTGCATTGGTCTGCTGTGGTGAAATCATAACCAGAACACCATGCATACTCCCTAGTTCTTTTCTTTTTTTTAAGTGTAAATTTATTATTATTTTTAATTAATTAATTAATTAATTAATTAATTAATTTTTGGCTGCATTGGGTCTTCGTTGCTGTGCGCAGGCTTTCTCTAGTTGTGGCAAGCGGGAGCTACTCTTTGTTGCGGTGCGTGGGCTTCTCATTGCAGTGGCTTCTCTTGCTGTGGAGCACAGACTCTTGGCACGTGGGCTTCGGTAGTTGTGGAATGTGGGCTCAGTAGTTGTGGCTCGTGGGCTCTAGAGTGCAGGCTCAGTAGTTGTGGCACGCTGGCTTAGGTGCTCCGCAGCATGTGGGATCTTCCCGGACCAGGGATCAAACCCATGTCTCCTGCACTGGCAGGCGGATTCTTAACCACTGCACCACCAGGGAAGTCCCCTTAGTTCTTTTCTGGTGAGACAAATGAAACCATTACCAAAAATTTAAAAAATATTCTTAGAGACTAGGAAAATACAAGTAAGAAGGACACTGGGGGGAAAAAAAAAACACTGGAATTACTCAAAATGGAGAAGTGAATCTTAGGGGAATAATTGTGTCACAATCCTCAAGTATGAAATATTTCCTTCTCCACTAAGAATAGAAAGCTGATGAAAATTAAAATCAACCAACATTTTTGAGTATTTTTATAAACCCCAAACAGGGCTATGTCTTCTAAGGGAGACAGGAATATATGAAACCTAGTTTCTGGTTTTAGAGTTAATGCTGTAATAGACATTCTTGGGTTATCTTCCCACTTCCTCTTCTCTGGCACGTGGTCTCAAAGCAGGTGTCCCTGGACATAGCTCATTTGTTCAGAGGTGGATATATGGACCTAAGCTGGGGTAGTCATATTGTCTCTTTCAGGAAATATCAACTGAGACTAAAAGAGTTAGGTCTCCATCTCCATAAGTCTCTTAAACACAGGAGGTGTATAAGTCTGTTATGTATGGTGTGGTCATTTTTTGTTAGGTGGATAGAATTACAACCAAAAGAAAAGAAGAATATAGAAGAAAGTAGGTGTACTGAGAGAAACAGTGAGAAGAGGTGGAAAGAGCAGTCCTCTGACTCCCAAGAGCCTCCCAGTTTCTACTTTGATTCTTTCTGGAGGCTTAGCTATATTTCTGCTATTCGATTCTGTGAGACATTCCTGCACACTCTATTTGTGGTTACTTGTTTATTTTGTCATTTCTTTACTTACTACAATGTGTGAAGAACATGT
This sequence comes from Mesoplodon mirus, assembly GCF_964341445.2. Lineage (NCBI taxonomy): Eukaryota > Metazoa > Chordata > Mammalia > Artiodactyla > Ziphiidae > Mesoplodon > Mesoplodon mirus. Next base: position 30,262,273 of record NC_138986.1, on the reverse strand, counting down.
TACAGCTAATATTCTAGGATTCACATGGAGTTATGACCAAACTGATTATACTTTGCAATTGTAGAGTAACTGGTGGGACTTCTTGAATTCCCTGTGTCGGTGTTTCACACTTTTCACCCAACAAAGGATAAGAATGGATGCTAAGAAGCAAAAGGCATGTATTGTGCTGGGTATCTTCTGTTTGCTCCTCCAAATCTATTCCCTACTTTTCCTTCTCTCCCATAGTGCTGACCTGTATGGATTCTAAATAGACATCAATGTTCTTATCATTGTACAGTTTTTTTCCTTTCGGATTTCATTACTTTGTTAACTTTTCCTTCCCTCATTCCTTTGGCCCAGGATGGTAAGCTCTGTTTTACTAGACTGTCTTTGTTGGTTCCCCTATAGTGACACACTTGTAAACAGTATCAACTCTCCTTAAATTATGCTATGTCAAGTGTATCAGCAATTTCCTTGGGGACCCTGGCTAATGAAGATGGTGAGTAGTTTGGGATGTGTTGAATTGAGGTCTTGGAGATTTACATTGAGGGAAGTTCCAAAGAGAAGAGATGGGGAAAGGTCTGAACTGGTGACATACTTTTGGAAATCAGTAGCAGAGAAGTAGAAGATGAGATCACCCATGTGGAGCACCAGGTGGAAGATAGAATACTGGGAACACAGACATTGATGAGGCAGGTGTAGAACGGGGATCTCACAAGGGAGGGGGAAGATCCACAGGCGTCACATTATTGAGAGAAGCAGGAATGTGCAGCATAAGGGTAATCAATGGGGTGGATGGTTTTAAAAAGGGCTGTCATTATCAGCGTCTATATGTGGCAAAGAGAGCTAGTAAGATGATAGTTTAAAAAAGAAAACTCTATGTGGCAATTGCAAAGTGAAGATTGTGGAAGAAATGGAAAAGTCAATATAGACCCAGTAATGTTGTAGAGACAGAAGCTAGATTGAAGATGGTTGAGGAAGGGGTGGGAACTACCCCTTCCTCAAAAATAATAAGGGCTAAATATAAATACCGAGTATAGAATTGGCTAATTTGAAAACCCCAATCAGACATTTAAACAATGACCTGTAGGTGGCGGAAGATACAGTCAAACTTGAACCATTTTACCTAGTTACTAAATTGTTAATATGGAATAACTTGGGCTATACCAGATTAAATATATGAGAGCCATTACTGATCAGATGAAAGAAGGTGAAAATACATTTGAAGAACATATTACATGGTGACACTTACATACTACTCTTGTACAAAACTTTTGGAAATAAAATGACATTTAAATAAAGAGGAGGGAAATTTCCAAAATGTTTGAGTAGCAGATCCAGTCTGCTGCTGTATATAATTTGAAAAATCACACACTTTTTCTTTATTGTATCTTCCTAGTTCTCAGTACAAGTTTCTCTTTTTAATGTTTGGTGGGAAAACAGAAGTATCTGAGTTTTTACTTTGACCTTTTTTTGATATAGTCAGTGGAATCAAAACTCCTTGGGACCAAAAATACATAAAACAAGTGTACATGAACAGTACTTTAAAATGAACTCAAGTTCATTAGAGTCGTATCCACCACTCTTATTTGTGTCAAATAGAAAGGTGAGATGGCTTAGAAAATAATAAACATTTTTTCTCTCAACAAAAACTCCATTTTCTACCTCAGATAAGGGTGGTCTCAAGTCATCAATAGCTGATCTGACAGAGTAAATCTCAAATTGCTGCCACGATAATCCTTCTTTGGTATGACAGGCTGATCAGGAAAGAAATCACAAGTGTCTCAGAAATGAGCTTAGTTGGCGAACAATACTTTCATTATCATCTAATGAGGTGAATATAATCTCTTTTATCTTTATACATTAAAATAAAGTATTTTTTAAGGAACAAGTATGTTTATCTGGATAAAATAAATGATCACCTAATTATCTTTAATAATTTTGAACCCGATAGGAATAATTTAAAATGAATACATTTTGTTTGCTCTTTCATTTATTTAAATTGCTTATGATCTCTGTATGAAATGTCATTAAATAAAATAATAGTCATGTGAAAGTCCAATAAGGCTTAATGTATAAGTCTACAAAACAAAGAAGTGTCATTGTTCAAATGTCTCTTGGGGTGAAAATGGAAAACAATTAAGTTTTAATGCCCAAGTTTGGTTCTTATCCCTGATTCTGTACCTAATGATCATCCTACCTGCCCTCTAGAATCGTGTTTTATATGACATTTCAGGGCTCCCTTAATAATACCATGATTATTGACCAAATCACAGGTCTAGTTGTTGAGATAGGTCAAAAGGCTTGATCTGGAGACTTGAACTAAAAGACCTTTTTTTTTTTTTTTTCAATTACAAAAAGTCTTTATTTTAGTTGCTTATATTTGGACTTAATACTTTATTTAGTACACTTCATTTTGGTTGTCTCAACTCCAGACCTTTGACTAGCTCAAGAAATTATTCCAACTAGAGTTACAGAGGGACTGTTTCAGGTGGATTAAAATATGATACTTGTAATATATGTTAAATAGCGTATGAGACAACAGTATTTGATGCAATAAACAATTTTTTAAAAATATATGAGAAATGATTTAAATATGGATCAGATTTGAAAAGTACTATGTTAAAGCCTCAGAAACAAGTTTTTTTTTTTTTAATTCTAGGATTTTAGAAAACTCTTCAATAGCAAGCAATTTACAAAATATCCATTTTTCTGAGCAATTGATACAGGTAAAAATCCAAACGTACCAAGAAATGGTACTTAGATTTCCTTGCAGGCCAATTCATGTTAAGTTTCAAATCTAGCAAGGAAGACCCAAGTGTGTTTTTTATTAAAGCTTAAACAGCCATCTAGTGTAATGTTCCTGAAGTTTCATCCATCATGCTACCAATTTCTTCATCCTAGAGAAACATTATATTCTCTTGTTATGTCTCAAAGACAAGAAATACATTCAAGAAGTTTTGCAAGTGACAAATGAATAATTGAGAGAACAAAAGTCATAGGCAGCATTGTGCTTGCTAGAAGGTGTTCAGAAGGTAGGGCAGAGATTTCCAAAGCATTTTACTGTAGTATGAACCATGTCCAGTTGCTCTTAAGTGGCGAAATCTATGGACTTGCTTTTGCATTTTTACTGGTCCCGCAGAATTCAGAGCTCATTCGACAGTTAGCAGTGGAAATAGCCCCAGAAATCACCATGATTTTAGGTAAGGGAAACATGTCATTATGGAGAAGGTGTAACACAATCATAGACAATTAAGACAAAGTTTCTGTTAGAAATGATAGCATCATGTGAGTTTTGTAAGAGAGCTCAATGCTCTCATATTGTTGGCAGATTAAGAGTATTTGGATGTTCCTTAAAAATGAGGAAATATTTGAAAATTAAAAATCAGACAATTGAGGTGAGTTTTGCTACTGAAGAAATTACTCATTCTTAGTTTAGTGGAAGCAGGCAGCTATTCCAGACACATTCAAGAAAATTCACGTTTCCCACTGTTGCTGGCCCTGCTCTAGATGTCTCATTATGTGAAGCAGAAAGTTTTGATCTCAATATTTTAAGACTGTACTACTCTAATATTTTAACTTAGAAAAATAGTCTCGATAAGTAATTAATAAAAAATAAAATGAAGATCAAATCTGCACACAATTCTTTTCCTAACCCAAATTTAGATGTTCAAACTGGGATCAAAGGACATTTTTCTTAGAGAAATAAAAGTCACAACATAATTTTAAAAAACCAAATACCCACAATGACTTAGGTAAAAATTGATATGCATAAAAATACCATAAATTGGTCTTCCCTGGTGGCGCAGTGGTTGAGAGTCCGCCTGCCGATACAGTGGACACGGGTTTGTGCCCCGATCCGGGAAGATCCCACATGCCATGGAGCGGCTGGGCCCGTGAGCCATGGCCGCTGAGCCTGTGCTCCGCAATGGGAGAGGCCACAACAGTGAGAGGCCCATGTACCAAAAAACAAACAAACAAACAAACAAACAAACAAACAAAACCCATAAATTAGCTAAATCTTCGTTTATAATTATAATTATAATTTATATTGTAAAATTATTTTGAAAATAAGTTCAGTAAACAAAAAGATAACAAAAAATGGAAATGGTTAACTGTGCCACTTTGAAAATTATCAAGGGATTAAACAGACAATAAATTTTGTAAAAAAATCAGTGTATATAAATATTGATCACTAAAGGTAAAATCCTAATTAGAACATTTATTTTCATAAACATGGATTTAGATAGCACTCAGATACAATATGGTAGATCCAAATGACCGTAAATTATAATACTCTATTTAATTTTATGAATTATTATTCACTTACAGATACAATTTAATGCTAGTTTAACAATTACTTGTGAGGATAAGACCAACCAGTTATTTCTGTGTTTCACCCAAAAAAGTTACATTCTGTAAGTCACTCTCATCCAGTTTTGATTTGGTGAAGCATCATGATCGTTTTTCATAGTCATGGCATTCTGCCACTGTTTATTTTTAAAGACAAGAATAATTTATGCCTAATCAATAGTTTATTTTGCTAGAGCTCATAATAAATCCAAAGAGAATTTCTGCATTTATTTGAGTGTTTAATTCAGAAAAAAATGGAACTGTAAAATTTAATTCCAGCAGTCCAGGACAAGTCCCATGTTTAATAACTCAATTCTTACTAATAAGTCTGCTCAATGTATAATATTTTTAGAATGTTTAGGACTAGGATTTATTTCAGTTGGCTTTTCACCATTTTCATGGTTATCCAGGCTTGAAAATTTAGTCATCTTTATTTTCTCTCCCTTATTTTTAATATCCTCTATGTCATCAATCTCTTTATGTATGATTAATATCTATTTTCCTCCCTTTTCTCACAGCCACAATCAGCCTGGATTACTGATTGAAGAACGGCTCATGCCTGGATTACTCTGATTTGCCTGCATTTAGCATTTTCTCACTGCTTACTATCATTTATATTGATTCCTTTCAGCCTGGATTTCCTTTAAGTAACTAAAAATGACTCCTTTTATATCAGACTCAAACTTCTGGTTCTAGTATACAAAATGTCCAAAATCTGGCTCATTTTGCCATCCAATAGTCTCTTCTCCACTTAAGCAATCTTCTTTAATCAGATCACTGCTCTCGGAATTCCCATGCAGGTGTAACATCCTCATTTTGTTCAACTCTCCAACTAGAATTCCTCAATCTTTTAAAATTAATCAATTAAGTTATTTATTTTGGCTGTGTTGGGTCTTCGTTGCTGCATGCAGGATTTCTCTAGTTGCGGCGAGCGAGGGTTACTCTTCACTGTGGTGCCTGGACTTCTCATTGCAGTGGCTTCTCTTGTTGTAGAGCACAGGCTCTAGGCAAACAGGCTTCAGTAGTTTTGATGCATGGGCTTAGTTGCTCCACAGCAAGTGGGATCTTTCCGGACCAGGGTTTGAACCTGTGTCCCCTGCATCGACAGGCAGATTCTTAACCACTGTGCCACCAGGGAAGTCCTAGAATTCCTCAATTCTTGTTATTACCACTCTATTATTTCACATCAATCCAGCTTTGAATACATATTTCAATTTCTACCTCCCCCTTAGAGTATTTTTTTGGACAACCCCAACTTATGCTGAAACAGGATTAACCATGGAATTTTCTTGAATTGCTATTTTAAAATGAAGTCTTTCTCCCCAGATTTTAAATTCCAAAAGGAAAGTTAACAATGTATCAGCCTATGCTGAGCAATGGAAACCATTAAGTCAGTGAGTAATAGATGGAACTGAAATGAAGTAGTGAGACCTAAAGAATCAAAATGGCTTAAAGCATACTCTATCAGTAATACCAAATACATGCTATGGTCAGGTTTTACAGACCTTAAATTAATAAACAAAAGAAAGGACTTAAAATGGAAACTTAAAGTTCAGAGATTCACATTTTCCTTTGTAATTACATAATATACAACACAAATAATTTAAATTTAAGATGGGAAAAAGTTATTCAATAAATATGGCTTTTTCTACAAAGAAATTTATTTTATAAGAAAGTAATTAGAATTTAGATCAAAAAAGGACTTCATAGATTCCATATATATGTGTTAGCATATGGTATTTGTTTTTCTTTCTGACTTACTTCACTCTGTATGACAGGCTCCAGGTCCATCCACCTCACTACAAATAACTCAATTTCATTTCTTTTTACGGCTGAGTAATATTCCATATGTGCCACATCTTCTTTATCCATTCATCTGTCGATGGACACTTAGGTTGCTTCCATGTTCTGGCTACTGTAAATAGAGCTGCAATGAACATTGTGGCACATGACTCTTTTTGAATTATGGTTTTCTCAGGGTATATGCCCAGTAGTGGGATTGCTGGGTCATATGGTAATTATATTTTTAGTTTTTTAAGGAACCTCCATACTGTTCTCCATAGTGGCTGTATCAACTTACATTCCCACCAAAAGTGCAAGAGGGTTCCCTTTTCTCCACACCCTCTCCAGCATTTATTGTTTGTAGATTTTTTGATGATGGCCATTCTGAGAGTGGTGAAGTGATACCTCATTGTGTTTTGATTTGCATTTCTCTAATGATTAGTGATGTTGAGCATCCTTTCCTGTGTTTGTTGGCAATCTGTATATCTTCTTTGGAGAAATGTCTATGTAGGTCTTCCGCCCATTTTTGGATTGAGTTGTATGGTTTTTTGATATTGAGCTGCATGAGCTGCTTGTATATTTTGGAGATTAATCCTTCTTTGTCAGTTGCTTCGTTTGCAAATATTTTCTCCCATTCTGAGGGTTGTCTTTTCATCTTGTTTATGATTTCCTTCTCTGTGAAAAACTTTTAAGTTTCATTAGGTCCCTTTTTTAATTTCTGTTTTTATTTCCATTTCTCTAAGAGGTGGGTCAAAAGGATCTTGCTGTGATTTATGTCATAGAGTGTTCTGCCTGTGTTTTCCTCTAAGAGTTTTATTGCGTCTGGCCTTACATTTAGGTCTTTAATCCATTTTGAGTTTATTTTTGTGTATGGTGTTAGGAAGTGTTCTAATATCATTCTTTTATATGTAGCTGTCCAGTTTCCCCAGCACCACTTATTGAAGAGGTTGTCTTTTCTCCATTGTATATTTTTGCCTCCTTTATCAAAGATAAGGTGACCATATGTGCATGGTTTTATCTCTGGGCTTTCTTTCCTGTTCTACTGATTTATATTTCTGTTTTTGTGCCAGTACCATACTCTTGATTACTGTATCTTTGTAGTATAGTGTGTAGTCAGGGAGCCTGCTTCCTCCAGCTCTGTTTTTCTTTCTCAAGATTGCTTTGGCTATTCGGAGTCTTTGGTGTTTCCATACAAATTGTAAAATTTTTTGTTCTAGTTCTGTGAAAAATGCCATTGGTAGTTTGATAGGGATGGCTTTGGGTAGTATAGCAATCTGTGGATTGCTTTGGGTAGTATAGTCATTTTCACAGTGTTGATTCTTCCAATCTAAGAAATGGTATATCTCTCCAGCTGTTTGTATCATCTTTAATTCTTTCATCAGTGTCTTATAGTTTTCTGAGTATAGGTATTTTGTCTCCTTAGGTAGGTTTATTCCTAGGTATTTATTCTTTTTGTTGCAATGGTAAATGAGTGTTTTCTTAATTTCTCTTTCTGATTTTTCATCATTAGTGTATAGGAATGCAAGAGATTTCTGTGCATGAATCTTGTATCCTGCTACTTTACCAAATTCATTGATTAGCTCTATTAATGAGCTAATCATTAATGAATTTTCTGGTAGCATCTTTAGGATTCTCTATGTATAGTATCATGTCATCTGCAAACAGTGACAGTTTTACTTCATCTTTTCTGATTTGGATTCCTTTTATTTCCTTTTCTTCTCTGATTGCTGTGGCTAAAACTTCCAAAACTATGATGAATAATAGCAGTGAGAGTGGGCAACCTTGTCTTGTTCCTGATTTTAGAGGAAATGATTTTTGTTTTTCACCATTTAGAATGATGTTGGCTGTAGGTTTTTCATATATGGCCTTTATTATGTTGAGGTAGTTTCCCTCTATGCCTACTTCCTGGAGGGTTTTTATCATAAATGGGTGTTGAATTTTGTCAAAAGCTTTTTCTGCATCGATGGAGATTATCATATGGATTTTATCCTTCAATTTGTTAATATGGTGTATCACATTGATTGATTTCCATATATTGAAGAATCCTTGCATTCCTGGGATAAATCCCACTTGATCATGGTGTATGATCCTTTTAGTGTGCTGTTGGATTCTGTTTTCTAGTATTTTGTTGAGGATTTTTGCATCTATGTTCATCAGTGATACTGACCTCTTGTTTTCTTTTTTTTGTGACATCTTTGTCTGGTTTTGGTATCAGGGTGATGGTGGCCTTGTAGAATGAGTTTGGGAGTGTTCCCCCCTCTGCTATATTTTGAAAGAGTTTGAGAAGGATAGGTGTTAGCTCTTCTCTAAATGTTTGATAGAATTCGCCTATGAAGCTATCTGGTCCTGAGCATTTGTTTGTTGGAATATTTTTAATCACAGTTTCAATTTCATTATTTGTGGTTGGTCTGTTCATATTTTCTATTTCTTCCTGGTTCAGTCTTGGAAAGTTGTACTTTTCTCAGAATTTGTCCATTTCTTCCAGGTTGTCCATTTTATTGGCATATAGTTGCTTGTAGTAATCTCTCATGATCCTTGTATTTCTGCAGTGTCAGTTACTTCTCTTTTTTCATTTCTAATCCTGTTGATTTGAGTCTTCTCCCTTTATGTCTTGGTGAGTCTGGCTAATGGTTTATCAATTTTATTTATCTTCTCAAAGAACCAACTTTTAGTTTTATTGATCTTTGCTATTGTTTCTTTCATTTCTTTTTCATTTATTTCTCATCTGATCTTTATGATTTCTTTCCTTCTCCTAATTTTCTTTTTTTGTTGTTCTTCTTCCTCTGATTGCTTGAGGTGTAAGGTTAGCTCCTTTATTTGAGATTTTTCTTGTTTCTTGTGGCAGGATTATCCTGCTATAAACTTCCCTCTTAGAACTGCTTTTGCTGCATCCCATAGGTTTTAGGTTGTAGTGTTTTTATTGTATTTTTTTTCTAGGTATTTTTTGATTTCTTCACTGATCCCTTGGTTATTTAGTAGTATATTGTTTAGCCTCCATGTGTTTGTATTTTTTACAGTTTTTTTCCCTGTAATTGATATCTAGTCTCATAGCATTGTGGTCAGTAAAGATATTTGATACAATTTCAATTTTCTTAAATTTACTGAGGCTTGATTTATGACCCAAGATATGATCTTTCCTGGAGAATATTCCATGAGCACTTGAGGAGAAAGTGTTGTCAGTTGTTTCTGGATGGAATGTCCTATAAATATCAATTAAGTCCCTCTTGTTTAATGTGTCATTTAAAGCTTGTGTTTCCTTATTTATTTTCATTTTGGATGATCTGTCCATTGGTGAAAGTGGGGTGTTATAGTCCCCTATTATTATTTTATTACTGTCAATTTTCCCTTTTATGGCTGTTAGCAATTGTCTTATGTATTGAGGTGCTCTTATTTGGGTGCATGAATATTTACAATTGTTACATCTTCTTCTTGGATTGATTGCTTGATCATTATTTCTTTGTCTCTTCTTAAAGTCTTTATTTTAAAGTCTATTTTGTCTGATATGAGTATTGCTACTCCAGCTTTCTTTTGATTTCCATTTGCATGGAATATCTTTTTCTATCCCCTCACTTGCAGTCTGTATGTGTCCCTAGGTCTGAAGTGGGTCTCTTGTAGACAGCATATATATGGGTCTTGTTTTTGTATTCATTCAGCCAGTCTATGTCTTTTAGTTGGAGCATTTAATCCATTTACATTTAAGGTAATTATTGATATGTATGTTCTTATTACCATTTTCTTAATTGTTTGGGTTTGTTTTTGTAGGTCTTTTCCTTCTCTTGTGTTTCCCGCCTAGAGAAGTTCCTTTAGCATTTTTTGTAAAGCTGGTTTGGAGGTGCTGAATTCTCTTAGGTGTTGCTTGTCTGTAAAGGTTTTAATTTCTCTGTCAAATCTGAATGAGATCCTTGCTGGGTAGAGTAGTCTTTGTTGTAGGATTTTCCATTTCATCACTTTAAATATGTCCTGCCACTCCCTTCTGGCTTGCAGAGTTTCTGCTGAATAATCAGCTGTTAACCTTATGGGGAATCCCTTGTATGTTATTTGTTGCTTTTTCCTTGCTGCTTTTAATATTTGTTCTTTGTATGGAATTTTTGATAGTTTGATTAATATGTGTCTTGACATGTTTCTCCTTGGATTTATACTGTATGGGACTCTCTGTGCTTCCCAGACTTGATTGACTGTTTCCTTTCCCATGTTAGGGAAGTTTTCAAGTATGATCTTCTTCAAATATTTTCTCAGAACCTTTCTTTTTCTCTTCTTCTTCTGGGACACCCATTGTTTGAATGGTGCTGCATTTAATGTTGTCCCTGAGGTCTCTGATACTGTCCTTAATTCTTTGCATTCTTTTTTCCTTTTTTCTGCTCTTTGGTAGTTATTTCCACTATTTTATCTTCAAGGCCACTTATCCGTTCTTCTGTCTCAGTTATTCTGTTATTGATTCCTTCTAGAGAAATTTTAATTTCATTTATTTGTTGTTCATCATTGTTTGTTTGCTATTTAGTTCTTCTAGGTCCTTGTTAAGTGTTTCTTGTATTTTCTGCATTCTATTTCCAAGATTTTGGATCATCTTTACTCTCATTACTCTGAATTCTTTTTCAGGTAGACTGCCTATTTTCTCTTCATTTGTTTGGTTTGGTGGATTTTTACCTTGCTCCTTCATCTGCTGCATATTTCTCTGTCTTCTCATTTTGTTTAACTTACTGTGTTTAGGGTCTCCTTTTTGCAGGCTGCAGGTTAGTAGTTCCCATTGTTTTTGGTGTCTGCCCCCAGTGGGTAATGTTGGTTCAGTTGTTTGTGTAGGCTTCTTGGTGGAGAGGACTGTTTCCTGTGTTCTGGTGGGGGGCTAGATCTTGTCTTTCTGGTGGACAGGGCTGATCTAGTGCTGTGTTTTGGGGTGTCTGAGAACTTAGTATGATTTTAGGCAGCTTCTTTGCTAATAGGTGGTGTTGTGTTCCTGTCTTGCTAGTTGTTTGGCATGGTGCGTCCAGTACTGGAGTTTGCTTGCTGTTGGGTGGAGGTAGATCTTAGGGTTGAGATGGATATCTCTGGTAGAGCTCTCAGCCAATTGATACTATGTGGAGCTGGGATGTCTCTGGTGGTGCAATGTCCTGAACTTGGCTCTCCCACCTCAGAGGCTCAGGCCTGACACCAGGCTGGAGCACCAAGACACTGTCAGCCACATGGCTCAGAAGAAAAGGGAGAAAAAAATAAAGAAAAAAAATAACTATAAATAAAAAGATAAAAAAGTATTAAAATAAAAATAAGAGAGAGAGAGCAACAAAACCAATAAACAAATACACCAATGATCACAAGCACTAAACACTAAACTAAGATAAACATAAAAATCAGAAACAAATCAGTTGCAGACAGCCAACCCCAAGTCTACAGTTGCTCCCAAAGTCCACCAACTCAGTTTTGGGATGATTCGTTGTCTATTCAGGTATTCCACAGATGCAGGGTACAACAAGTTGATTGTGGGGATTTAATCCACTGCTCCTGAGGCTGCACACAGAAATTTCCCTTTCTCTTCTTTGTTCGCACAGCTCCTGGTGTTCAGTTTTCATTTTGGCCTTACCACCTCTGTGGGTAAGTCGCCCTCAGGCATCTGTTCCCTCCCAGACAGGAGGGGGTTAAAGCAGTGGCTGATCTGGGGGCTCTTGCTCATTCAGGCCTGGGGGAGGGAAGGGTACAGTAGTTATGTTTGGAATGTGGAGCAAGCCTGTGGCAACAGAGACCAGTGTGACGTTGCAACAGCCTGAGGCTCGCCGTATGTTTTCCCGGGGAAGTTGTCCCTGGATCACGGGACCCTGGCAGTGGTGGGCTGCACAGGCTCCTGGGGGGCGGGGGGGGGGAGTGCGGATAGTGACCTGTGCTTGCACACAGGATTCTTGGTGGCCGCAGCAGCAGTGTTAGTGTTTCATGCCCATCTGTGGGGTCTGAGCAGATAGTTGTGGCTCTCGCCCATCTCTGAAGCTCATTTAGGTGGTGCTCTGCCTTCTGTGGGCAGAAGGGAAAGGAATCCACTCTCCTCGTGCACCCTGAAACAATAGTCTCTTGCCTCTTAGGCAGGTCCAGACTTTTCCCCTGACTCCTTCCTGGCTAGCTGTGGTGCACTAGCCCCCTTCAGGCTGTGCTCACACAGCCAACACCAGTCCTATTCCTGGGATCTGACCTCCAAAGCCTGAGCCTCAGCTCCCAGCCCCCACCCACCCTGGTGGGTGAGCAGACAAGCCTCTCAGGCTGGTGAGTGCTGATCGGCAGCGATCCTCTGTGTGGGAATCTCTCCACTTTGCCCTCTGCACCCCTGTTGCTGTGCTCTCCTCCATGGCTCTGAAGCTTCCTCCCCACCCACTCCCTGTCTCCAACAGTGAAGGGGCTTCCTAGTGTGTGGAAACTTTTCCTCCTTCACAGCTCCCTCCCAGAGGTGCAGGTCCCATCTGTACTCTTTTGACTCTGTTTTTTCTTTTGCCCTACCCATGTATGTGGGGATTTTCTTGCCTTTTGGGAATTCTGAGATCTGCCAGTGTTCAGTGGGTGTTCTGTAGGAGTTGGTCCACATGTAGATGTATTTTTGATGTATTTGTGGGGAGGAAGGTGATCTCCATGTCTTACTCCTCTGCCATCTTGTAGGTTCCCGCCACTACATACATTTTTGATCTGACCTTCTGCATGTGATGCAGAATGAAGTAAAGGGTCATCTGTGGTCACTAGAGAAAAGAAAAATCAAAAGACAGGAAGCTTGGATGAGTTTACAAACCTTAGCCTGCATGAGATGTCCTTTATCTATCTTTCCAACTTTTTCCATCACTGTTGGCAGCAGTGTGTTTGCACAATTCATTCATTTATTCAACCGTGTTTATTGGGTGCTTACTATTTGTTAACCCTCCATACACCATTAAGACGTTTTCTAATGGTCACATGATAATATTCAGTTATTTCTAAGAAGTGTCAAAATTTTGACCAGTTACTCTCTGATTTAGCACTAATCCATTACCATTAAGTCCACTGAGAACAAATATGAAAAAACATTAGAAACAATAATAGTATTATTGAACACTTGATAGTTTTAAGCAAATATTATCATTATTCTCTTATATAGCAATCATAAGAACAAAATGCAGATTAATCTCTACTTATTATTCTTTCCTCAGTGGCGTATCAAAACCAGGGTGGTGGGAGCAGTCTGCTTTGAGGGAAGGCAGACAGGGCTGTGCTGCCCTTAGAAAATTTAAAAATAATAATACAACCAACTTTTAGTCAACCTGGTTTTTACTGTCACCACTTGCTAGCAATCCTAAATAAAGTTAGCTATAAAGTACTCCTCAAAAAAAATCTTTTGTCTAAATTTAAACAATTGATACAGTTACTGTTCAATTGTACGTACATACATGTGTGAGCTTCAAATTAGCACATTTTAATTACTTATTCTTTGATAAACATCATTTTCTATGTAAAAGTTCATTTGGAAAACTTCCAGTTTTATAGTCCAGTCCCAAGACACAGAGACTCAGCTACACACATTCATTTTTAGAGCAATTTCCTAAGGGTTCCAAATCCTTCTAGCTCAGTTTGGGCACAGTTTGTGTTCACAATTCCTGTGACACTATGTACTCTTGTTTTTAAAGTACTGGATTAGAAATAAATGATGAGAGGATGGTGATGGCTAAGAGGAAGAAATAAAGCTTGAATTGCTTTAATTCTGTCATTCTGTGTATTCACTTAGAGTTTTTATTTATATTTAAACATTTCAACCTGTGGAAATACTTTAAAGCCTCTAAACCTGATTCCAAAGAAACAAAAGCAGAACTGCAGTTTCTGGAATTTATTGTGAATTGGGATTTTTATGATTCTTTGTCACACTTACCCTTATGGTTAAGAATTTTCCCATTTGTGTATTTGTTTTTTTATGTGAAAGACACTTTCCAAAGTTAAAATTAATAAAATTGTTCTTTAATCAACTCCAAGCAAAGATAGATTAAAAAATCTAACTATGTTCCTTATGATTATGGAAAGGTCAATTCTGATAAAATTATTTACAAGTTTACAGAAGTTAAGCTTCCAAAACAGAAAATGTGCTGTTTATTATTCACTATTGTAATTGACTAATATGCAGGTGTAAACTTCTTTCTCTTTTTCAAAAAAATACATTAGTTTATAAATATATACTTAATGTATAAAAATTTTAATTCATTACATTTTCCCGTATTTTGAAATTTAATATTTATTTTATTTTTAATTTTTTAAAATAGCATGAATACATATACAAATTTCAATAAAAGAAAAATTCACTACTTACATTTTTTCTCTGACCATATTTTTGTTTCATTACATGATTACAACTGGGGATAATTTTGTTGATGGGGGAGGTGTTAAAAATGATTTGCTCCAAGCATGTCACTGTCTCTTCATTAATAGTTTAGATACCTAAAAGCAAATGAGAAAAATAAATGATATATTTCAACATCAGTCCAAAGGATGCCAGGGAACTGAGGAAGAAGCCCTACTCTTTTTTAAAAAGAGTTTAAACAAAATACATAGACTATCAAAAGTAGACATTTTTATTTTGAAAATTATTTTCTTGTTGACAGACAAGAAAGAACTAAGCAGAGTTCCATGTGGAGATAACTACCAACATTTGAATGGCTAATTGTCATTAAAATAATTCCAGGAATTGTTAGGTATTATAATTGGTGCCACAAAAAATTTTCCCCGTCTTTAGGAGATGCCAGTAAAATGATTGGCTATGGGAATTTTTAAAGAATGTTTAAAAATTTGTTTAACCCAGGTTAAAAAATCCAAAGCAGACACTAATAACATCTCTTTTTCTTTAGTAGATTTTATGATCTAAAAAACAAAACAATCAGAAAACTTTTTTTATTGAAATATAGTTGATTTACAATGTTGTGTTAATTTCTGCTACATAGCAAAGTGATTCAGTTATACATATATATACATTTTTTGTTTATATATGAAAACTTTTTTTGTCCAAACATGGTTTAGTTCCTTATTTTCAATTCCCCATTCCCTAACCACCTCCCCCAATGAGGGGACAAGACTAAACTAGATTAAATCTTTTTTTGGGGGTGGGGTTCTCTCTAAACCAGATCACTCTTTCTCTTTTACTCTGGTGAAGCTATTTGGTATATGAGGAACCCAAAGCAACAGAGAAACCTGAGAGCTAATTGCAAGCGTTTGTACTGCAGGTAGAAGGCCAAGGGCTACAGCTTCCAAAGGCAGAGAAACCTGTCTTCAGGTTGATCATACTGTTGTTTCTATTTTTTAAGCCTGGATATCTTTCTTAAGTGATTAAATACCCATGTAACATATCCTGTTTCATCAGGACACACAGATTTTTTTTTTTAAGTTTGAATGTCCCAGATAACAGCCCGTGTCACCAAGGGCATGAGGAAGACTTCAAGGTGAAAACAAGCCTAACTCATTCCAAAATCTTGGAACTTCTTTAATGAGAAGTAAAAATTTTCACTCTAGAATTAAAAGAAGGCTTAAAAATCAAGGGATAAGTAGTTTGCATCTACTTTCAGATGCTTTTTCTGAGTATAGTTTTTGCTAAGGAAAAAGTTACTAGCTGTACAAAGGGACATTAGATACATGATGGGACACATATGAAGGGGATGGCATGAAGGGAAGCAAAAGTTGCAGGAAGACTTAGCCTTCATAAACTATGCTGTGAAGAACATCTTCACCTCTCTGAGATACCTCATCTCAATTTGCTCATTGGGTGCTGATTGCCTTTTATTTTATTGCATCACATGGATCTGTTTTTTATTTTCATATAAATTAATTTTATTTATTATTTTTTGGGGGGCTGCGTTGGGTCTTCATTGCTGCATGTGGGCTTTCTCTAGTTGCAGCGAGTGGGGGCTACTCTTCGTTGCTGTGCGTGGGCTTCTCATTGCAGTGTCTTCTCTTGTTGTGGAGCACAGGCTCTAGGCGCACGGGCTTCAGGAGTTGTAGCACATGGGTGCAGTAGTTGTGGCTTGCGAGCTCTAGAGCACAGGCTCAGTAGTTGTGGTGCATGGACTTAGTTGCTCCGCAGCATATGAGAACTTCCTGGACCAGGGCTCAAACCTGTGTCCCCTGCATTGGCAGGTGGATTCTTAACCACTAGGCCACCAGGGAAGTCCCTGGATCTGTTTTTCTGGCACATTTCAAGCCCTAGAACACTCATGACCTCCTCCTAAAATCAAATTGACTTCTGCATCTGATTACTCAAAGAAGGTCTTGAGGAATAAGAAATGACTAATCTGAGCAATGAATCTCTGCCACGGTAATGATTTCAGGGTATTACCCCGTCCCAGCCATATGAGTCTGTGTATCCTGAAATTCTTAATCCAGAGCCATTCCAGTGGGCAACTAGGAAGAGAGTTTGTTTGGAGTAGGGGCAAGTTCCTTAAACAATTCTGAATCAGCAACTTCTTACTCTGCCTATGGATGGGGCTGGCCCTGTGTCTAGATATTCTATAATAGTATGGAGAAATCTACACCAGACTCATGCATTTTGCAGGCAAGATGAAGACTTTCCCAATAAACAGGAGTCTTTGGTATGGATCTAGCAGTCTAGCATCTCAACAGAGACTTAGAACATTTTATTAGATCCACAATTTTTCATGGTAACTTAAATAAAAATAAATATCTAGGTTATCATAGGCATTGATTTAAGTGTTTTACATGCATTAATTTTGCTAATCCTTACAATAATCTATTGTTATTATTCTATTATCCCTATTTCATAGATAAAGAAGCCAGGGCAAGCAGACGTTTGATGACTTGAACTGGAGTTGCTGGAATTTGAAACCAGAGAGTAGCTTGTATCAAAATCCATGGTGTCAGCCACCACTCTATACACCCCTCTGCCCATGACCTAGGGGATGCTTCATTCACTATTAAAGGAGATGAAACCTCAGGCAGGTATCCCCACAACACTGTTTATCTCTGTTATTACAGTTGCCACATCATTTTGTAAATTTTACATTTCTATCCCAATGGTGTAGGATCTTCTTGAAGAGAGCTATTTTACTGTATTTATCCTTGTTTACTGTTCACATCGTTTGTTTTGTGGCAGCTAGCCAGCAGGACAGGTCAGAGTTACCTAAAAGATCTGACCTGTGTCTAAGGAACCTATATCGCTGTCACAGGACCCCGGAGCTGTTTTGTAACTGGTTTCATAACCAAGTCTGAGCTGGGCTTTACTCTCACAGTAATAAGACAAACATATAATGTACATTTCGATGTACCTTTTAAGACCCAAACATTTGAAGTGTCGAAAAAACCTTCAAAGCACCAATCTTTAGCAAAATTAAAAATTAAAAAAATCTAACCAGAGTATACCAAGTTCCTGAATACAACCACCCAAACACAGAGGACAGAGGAACTTAAATCACCATAGAGATACAGTCAGCAATATACAGCATATGAGACACTGGGCAGGACAAGTGACTAGGGCTCTCCAATAAATAAAATAAAGGGAAAAATAAAACTAGAAGGAGAACCTATAGATTTTTATTTTACTTATTTATTTTTTCACTTTTATTTTTTAAATTTTATTTATTTATTTATTTTATACAGCAGGTACTTATTAGTTATCTATTTTATACATATTAGTGTATATGTCAATCCCAATCTCCCAATTCATCTCACCCACCTACCCCCCGCGCTTTCCCCCTTGGTGTCCATACGTTTGTTCTCTACATCTGTGTCTCAATTTCTGCCTTGCAAACCGGTTCATCTGTACCATTTTTCTAGATTCCACATACATGCGTTAATATACGATATTTGTTTTTCTCTTTCTGACTTACTTCACTCTGTATGACAGTCTCTAGGTCCATCCACGTCTCTATAAATGACCCAGTTTTTTTCCTTTATATGACTGATTAATATTCCATTGTATATATATGTACCACATCTTCTTTACCCATTCATCTGTCGATGGGCATTTAGGTTGCTTCCATGACCTGGCTATTGTAAATGGTGCTGCAATGAACATTGGGGTGCATGTATCTTTTTGAATTATGGTTTTCTCTGGGTATATGCCCAATAGTGGGATTGCTGGATCATATGGTAATTCTATTTTTAGTTTTTTAAGGAACCTCCATACTGTTCTCCATAGTGGCTAAATCAATTTACATTCCCACCAACAGTGCAAGAGGGTTCCCTTTTCTCCACATCCTCTCCAGCATTTATCTGTAGATTTTCTGATGATGCCCATTCTGACCCATGTGAGGTGATACTTCATTGTAGTTTTGATTTGCATTTCTCTAATAATTAGTGATGTTGAGCAACTTTTCATGAGCCTCTTGGCCATCTGTATGTCTTCTTTGGAGAAATGTCTATTTAGGTCTTCTGCCCATTTTTGGATTGGGTTGTTTGTTTTTTAATATAGAGCTGCATGAGCTGTTTATATATTCTGGAGTTTAATCCTTTGTCTGCTGATTCATTTGCAAATATTTTCTGCCATTCTGAGAGTTGTCTTCTCATCTTGTTTATAGTTTCCTGAGCTGTGCAAAAGCTTTTAAGTTTCATTATGTCCCATTTGTTTATTTTTGTTTTTATTTCCATTTCTCTAGGAGGTGGGTCAAAAGGATCTTGCACTGATTTATGTCAAAGAGTGTTCTTCCTATGTTTTCCTCTAAGAGTTTTCTAGTGTCTGGTCTTACATTTAGATCTTTAATCCATTTTGAGTTTATTTTTGTGTATGGTGTAAGGGAGTGTTCTAATTTCATTCTTCTACATGTAGCTGTCTAGTTTTCCCCACACTACTTATTGAAGAGACTATCTTTTCTCCATTGTATATCCTTGCCTCCTTTATCATAGATTAGTTGACCATAGGTGCATGCATTTCTCTCTGGGCTTTCTATCCTGTTCCATTGATCTATATTTCTGTTTTTGTGCCAGTACAATATTTTCTTGATTACTGTAGCTTTGTAGTATAATCTGAAGTCAGGGAGTCTGATTCCTCCAGCTCTGTTTTTTTCCCTTCAAGATTGCTTTGGCTGTTCGGGGTCGTTTGTATCTCCAAACAAATTTTTAAGATTTTTTGTTCTAGTTTTGTAAAAAATGCCATTGGTGGCTTCATAGGGATTACATTGAATCTGTAGATTGCTTTGAGTAGAATAGTCATTTTCACAATATTGCTTTTTCCAATGCAAGAATATGTTATATTGCTCCACCTGTTTGTGTCATCTTTGATTTCTTTCATCAGTATCTTATAGTTTTCTGAGTAGAGGTCTTTTACCTCCTGAGGTAGGTTTATTCCTAGGTATGTTATTCTTTTTGTTGCAGTGGTGAAGGGGATTGTTTCCTTAATTTCTCTTTCTGATCTTTTGTTGTTAGTATATAGGAATGCAAGAGATTTCTGTGCATTAATTTTGTATCCGGCAAATTTACCAAAATCATGGATTAGCTCTAGTAGTTTTCTGGTGGCATCTTTAGGATTATCTATGTATAGTATCATGTCATCTGCGAACAGTAGCAGTTTTACTTCTTCTTTTCCAATTTATATTCCTTTTATTTCTTTTCCTTCTCTGATTGTCGTGACTAGGACTTCCAAAACTATGTTGAATAATAGTGGTGAGAGTGCACATCTTTGTCTTGATTCTGATCTCAGAGGGAATGCTTTCAGTTTTTCACCATTCAGAATGATGTTTCCTGTGGGTATGTCATATATGGCCTTTATTATGCTGAGGTAGGTACCTTCTATGCCCATTCTCTGGAAAGTTTTTATCACAAATCATTGTTGAATTTTGTAAAAAGCTTTTTCTGCATCTATTGAATTGATCATATGGTTTTTATCCTTCAAGTTGTTAATATGGTTTATCACATTGATTTGCGTACATGATTTGTGTCCCTGGGATAAATCCCACTTGATCGTGGTGTATGTTTTTTTTTGTTTTTTTTTGTTTTTTTTTGTTTTTTTGTGTGGTTTGAGGGCCTCTCACTGCTGTGGCCTCTCCCGCCGTGGAGCACAGGCTCCGGACGCGCAGGCCCAGCAGCCATAGCTCACGGGCCCAGCCGCTCCGCGGCATGTGGGATCCTCCTGGACCGGGGCACAAACCCATGTCCCCTGCATCGGCAGGAGGACTCCCAATCACTGCACCACCAGGGAAACCCGTATGATCTTTTCAATGAGTTGTTGGATCCTGTTTGCTAGTATTTTGCTGTGGATTTTTGCATCTATATTTATCAGTGATATATGTCTGTAATTTTCTTTTTTTGTAGTATCTTTGTCTGGTTTTGGTATCAGGGTGATGGTTGCTTTGTAGAATGAGTTTGAGAGAGTTCCTTCCTCTGCAACTTTTTGGAAGATTTTGAGAAGGATGGATGTTAGCTCTTCTCTAAATGTTTGATAGAATTCACCTGTGAAGCCATCTGGTCCTGGACCATTGTTTGTTGAAGATTTTTATCACAGTTTCAATTTCGTTACTTGTGATTGGTCTGTTGGTACTTTATTTTTGTTCCTGGTTCAGTCTTGAAAGGTTAAAGCTTTCTAAGAAATTGTCCATTTCTTCCAGGTTGCCCATTTTATTGGCATAAAATTGCTTGTAGTAGTCTCTTATGATGCTTTGTATTTATGTGGTATCCATTGTAACTTCTCCTTTTTCATTTCTAATTTTATTGATTTGAGTCCTCTCCTTTTTCTTGATGAGTCTGTCTAAAAGTTTATCAATTTTGTTTATCTGCTCAAAGAACCAGATTTTAGTTTTATTGATCTTTGCTATTGTTTTCTTTGTTTCTATTTCTTTTATTTCTGCTCTGATCTTTATGATTTCTTTCCTGCTACTAACTTTGGGTTTTGTTTGTTCTTTTTTCTCTAGTTCCTTTAGGTGTAAGGTTAGACTGTTTATTTGAGATTTTTCTTGTTTCTTGAGGTAAGATTATATTGCTAGAAACTTCCCTCTTAGAACTGCTTTTGCTGCATCCCCTAGGTTTTGGATCATCATGTTTTTGTTGTCATTTGTCTCTAGGTATTTTTTGATTTCCTTTTTGATTTCTTCAGTGGTCTCTTGGTTATCTAGTAATGTATTGTTTAGCCTCCATGTGTTTGTGTTTTTTACGTTTTTTTCCCTGTAATTGATTTCTAATCTTCTAATGCTGTGGTGGGAAAATATGCTTGATATGATTTCAGTTTTCTTAAATTTACCGAGGTTTGATTTGTGATCCAAAATGTGATCTATCCTGGAGAATGTTCTGTGCGCACTTGAGAAGAAAGTGTAATCTGCTGTTTTCGGATGGAATGTCCTATAAATATCAATTAAATCTATCTGGTCTATTGTGTCATTTAAAGCTTGTGTTTTCTTATTAATTTTCTATCTGGATGATCTGTCCATTGGTGTAGGTGAGGTGTTAAGGTCCCCCACTATTATTGTGTTACTGCCAATTTCCACTTTTATAGCTGTTAACATTTGCCTTATGTATTGAGGTGCTCCTATGTTGGGTACATATCTATTTATAATTGTTATATCTTCTTCTTGTATTGATCCCTTGATCATCATGTAGTGTCCTGCTTGTCTCTTGTAACATTCTTTATTTTAAAGTCTATTTTATCTGATATGAGTACTCCAACTTTCTTTTGACTTCCATTTGCATGAATATTTTTTTCCATCCCCTCACTTTGAGTCTGTATGTGTCCCTAGGTCTGAAGTGGGTCCCTTGTAGACAACATATATCTGGGTCTTGTTTCTGTATCCATTCAGCAAGTCTGTGTCTTTTGGTTGGAACATTTAATACATTCACATTTAAGGTAATTATCAATATGTATGTTCCTATTACCATTTTCCTAAGTGTTTTGGGTTTGTTTTTGTAGGTCCTTTCATCTCTTGTGTTTCCCACTTAAAAAAGGTCTTTTAGCATTTGCTGTAGAGCTGGTTTGGTAGTGCTGAATTCTCTTTGCTTTTGCTTGTCTGTAAAGCTTTTGATTTCTCTGTCAAATCTGAAAGAGGTCCTTGCTGGGTAGAGTAATCTTGGTTGTAGGTTCTTCCCTTTCATCACCTTAAATATATCGTGCCACTCCCTTCTGGCTTGTAGAGTTTCTGCTGAGAGAGCAGCTGTTAACCTTATGGGAGTTCCCTTGTATGTTATTTGTCATTTTTCCCATGTTGCTTTTAATAATTTTTATTTGTCTTTAATTTTTGTCAATTTGTTTACTATGTGTCTTGGCATGTTTCTCCTTGGTTTTATCCTGTATGGAACTCTCTGTGCTTCCTGGACTTAGGTGGTTATTTCCTTTCCCATGTTAGGGAACTTTTTGACTATAATCTCTTCAAATATTTTCTTGGGTCCTTTCTCTCTCTCTTCTCCTTCTGGGACCCCTATAATGTGAATGCTGTTGTGTTTAATATTGTCCCAGAGGTCTCTTAGGCCATCTTCATTTCTTTTCATTCTTTTTCCTTTATTCTGTTCCATGGCAGTGATTTCCACCATTCTGTCTTCTAGGTCACTTATCTGTTCTTCTGCCTCAGTTATTCTGCTATTGATTCCTTCTAGTGTATTTTTCATTTCAGTTATTGAATTGTTCATCTCTGTTTGTTTGTTCTTTATTTTTTCTAGGTCTTTGTTAAATATTTCCTGCATCTTCTTGTTCTTTACTTCCATTCTTTTTCCAAGGTCTTGAATCATCTTCACTATCATTATTCTGAATTCTTTTTCTGGAAGATTGTGTATCTCCACTTCATTTAGTTGATTTTCTGGGGTTTTATCTTGTTCCTTCATCTGGTTCATTGTCCTCTGCCTTTTCGTTTTGTCTACCTTTCTGTGAATGTGGTTTTCGTTCCACAGGCTGGAAGGTTGTACTTCTTCTTGCTTCTGATGTCTGCCCTCTGGTGGATGAGGCTAAGAGGCATGTGCAAGCTTCCTGATAGGAGGGACTGGGGGTGTGTAGATCTAGGTGTTGCTCTGGTGGGCAGAGCTCAGTAAAACTTTAATCCACTTGTCTGCTGATGGGTGGGGCTGAATTCCCTCCCTGTTGGTTGTTTGGCCTGAGGTGACCCAGCACTTCAGCCTACAGGCTCTTTGGTCAGGCTACTGGTGGACTCAGGGAGGGCTTTCATCAAGGAGTACTTCCCAGAACTTCTGCTCTCAGTGCCCTTGTCCTCACGGTGAGCAACAGCCAAACTCCACCTCTTCAGGAGACCCTCCAACACTAGCAGGGAGGTCTGGCTCAGTCTCATATGGGATCACTGCTCCTCCCCCCTGTGTCCTTATGTGCACAGTATTTTGTGTGTGCCTTCTAAAAGTAGAGTCTCTGTTTCCCCCAGTCCTGTCAAAGTCCTGAAATCAGTTTGATTCTCTGGGAATTCCTCCTCCTGTTGCCAGACATCCAGGTTGGGAAGCCTTATGTGGGGCTCAGAACCTTCACTCCAGTGGGTGGACTTCTGTGCTATATTTGTTCTCCAGTATGTGAGTCACCTACCCAGTGGTTATGGCTTTTGAGTTTATCGTGATTGTGCCCCTCCTACCATCTCATTGTGGCTTCTCATTTGTCTTTGGATGTGGGGTATTTTTTTAGTGAGTTCCAGTGTCTTCCTGTTGATAATAGTTCAGCAGTTAGTTGTGATTCTGGTGCTCTCACAAGAGGGAGTGAGCGCATGTCCTTCTACTCCACCATCTTGAACCAATCTCCAGAATTTATAGATTTTTAAATGACACAAGTGATGAATCAAACTAAATCCTCTGTGTAGATCCTAAGAAACAAACTGAAACAAAAGAAAACACTTAAGTGACAATGGGGGAGGTTTGAATAGTGATAGGATATTTGGTAATATTAAGGAAATGTTAAAGATTATTGTGAATTTTTCTTTTAGATGTGAAAATGTATTGTCATGTTTTAAAAAGAACTGCTGTCTTTTAGAGACACACTCTGAAATATTTTAAAATGAAATGATATGTCTTGGATTTGCTTTAAAATTCATGGTGGATTTTCCATGAGTTGATAATTATTTAAGTCAGGACTTGGGTACATGCATGATAGATAGACTCATTTCACTATTTTTGTATGATTTAGACTTTTCCATAATAAAAAGTAAAAAAAAGTAGCTGTTTTTTTTTTTTTTTTTTTTTTTTTTTTTTTTTTTTTTTTTAGCAAAATACCTAAATAGTCCAGTATGGTTTTCTTATATGAAAACTTGGTCTGGAATTGAGCACTTGTCATTCATTAGTCAATTACTTGCTCTATCAGTTACATATGCTCTTTCCCAAACCACTCTAAAAGTTAGAGGCTTAAAATAACAACAGTCATTTATTTTGGTCCCCAGTCTTCAATGTGGGCAAGGCTAGCAGGGACAGCTCTTCTTTGTTCCATGCAACATCTGATGGGGAAGTTAGCTGGGGTCTGAAGGATTTACTTTCAAGCTGACTCATTCATATTGGCTGTGTTAAAGAAAAAAATATTCAGTGACATTTGTTAATGTTGGTAAGGCATAGTTTATTCAGGACTATCACCATAAGAATGGGAACTATTGCAGTGGCCTTTAACAGTGGGGGAGAAAGTTTGGACTTAACTCTGAATACAGCACAGGCAAGTGGAAATTTGTAGCCAAGGAACAGGGTTGAGGGCAGTGGATGAAATTTACTAAGAGGAAACATCAGTGGTAAGGGGGATACTGGCTAAACTAACCTAACAGGATTCCCACTGAAGACAGGCCAGGGTGATCAGACATCACCTGGGGGATGATGGCAGATGAGAAACCTGATCAGATATCGAGGGTGATCAGATATCAGGGGTAGAGGAGGTTCTGGTTAAACTGACTTAGCAGGGTCCTTCCTAAAACTAGATTTTACAAGGAAGTGCACAGACAGGCCCAGGAAAAAGTTCAGGAGCCTGACTAAAGTTTGTTCCAGCAAAGAATCTTTGTCAGCTGGTAAGATGGTGCTTGGCTGTCAGTTTAGGAGTTTAGCCAGGGCTGTGAGCTGGGGGCCTTTGTTCCTTTCTGTATGAGCTACTTGAGCTTCCTAGGGGCATGGTGGCTATGTTCCAAGAGCAAGAGTCCCAAGAGACAGGAAGTAGAAATTGCCAGTTTCTTAAGGTCTGAGCACAAAAGAACAGCAGCATTTCCTCTGGCTGTGAGTCAGGCAATCACACAGACTAGATTCAAGAGAGAGGAACATAGACCCACCTCTCAACAGGAGAATGTCAAGAATTTTGAGGCCATGTTTTAAAATTGACCTACCAGCCTTCTTTACATTTAACCACAGAACCTCAGGACAGGTGTCAAACTATAGAACTGTCTTATGGAAATGACTAGAATGAATGTTACTGATGTTTGGGGCTGGAAATATAAGTGGCTCTCCTGATGGTAGGCCCGACCTATGTTTACAGATGAGTGTAGTCTTCACATAGACAGCATTCGGATTAAGGTAAGAAAGGGTGAAACAAATCACTGGAATAGTTTGGCATGGCTGGAAGTTAAATATGGGGGCAAGGAAGGTAATCTATTGCTGAAGCCCTGAAAGTAACTGTCCTCCCAATATCCCAGCTGGGTCATAGAAATGGCTGGGCCATCAGGAACTGGCCTCTCATTCCTTTTTTCTACTCTAGTTTTGTGACAGTGCCAAGTAGTCACTGCC
Organism: Mesoplodon mirus; assembly: GCF_964341445.2. Lineage (NCBI taxonomy): Eukaryota > Metazoa > Chordata > Mammalia > Artiodactyla > Ziphiidae > Mesoplodon > Mesoplodon mirus. The sequence continues at coordinate 30,236,584 of NC_138986.1, read as the reverse complement.
ACCCACTTTTGCCCATGAATGTGGATAGAAACAGGGGATTTGGAAGTAGGGTGAAAGTTTGACAATGGACACATTTTTGGACCACATCGAAGACTAAAAAGTGACTGGGGAAAGTGTGGATAAGGTAAGGGGTAGTTGGTGTACTCCTTGGTTTATACCAGACAATGAAAAACTTAGATTTTCCACCACAAGTCTGAATACATTCATCCACCTAAAGTGTTCTCAAGGTTAGAACCACAAGTAAATAATGATTTGAAATATAAATTTTTCTTCTGAGACTTTTTAGGCTAATTTTTAACTATGTTTTGTGCCAACCATATTTTCTGGGAATCTTTTTCCGTTTAACTGATTTCCATCCACCATTAAGGAATTATTTTAATTAATACATTTACTTTGTTACCTGCTTCTGATGGAACTGTCATTTTAGACACCTCTAGATTCAGTTGTCCATTAGACATACATTAAGTATATCCCGTGAATGGTACTTGACCTTAGAGATCCTGGCTACTGAGATTTTAAATGAAAAATATATTTCATGAGAGAGGTCCAACAATGCTGTGGGAACACAGTGAAGAGGAATAAGCTTTGCCTTGAGAAGTTGAGGAAAGCTGCATAGAGCAGGTGACATTTGAGCTGAATCCTGATGGATGGGTGGAAGCCCACTAGTTGGAGAGAGAAGAAATAACATGTTCAAATGTCCAGAGTTGTGAAAAATTCATGGTATGTTGTGTGATAGAGAGAAGTTTGATGAACTAACTCAGTGGGGAGCAATGTGATTGGTGAGGTGCTCTTTCTCTTGTCACTTTTTTTCTGATCTAGACTGAGAAGAAAAAATTCCAGAGGAGTAAAGCACTCTTCATCACGGATGAGCAAAACATCAGCCCCAGTAAGAATCCCCCATGCCTGTCTTGGGTACTGTAAAGAACCACATATGCTGTACCGAGGAGTTTGAACTTCCACTTACAGGCAAAGGAGTGGGTGGCTTTAAGCAGGTGGATGAAATGATCATATGTCTTGGACAAGGCAGTGGCTAGGAGGGGATATATATAGATGTGCTATATAGATGCTATATAGATGTGACAGAAATGGAGGAGGCAGAGTCAACAGAATTTGCCGTTTTATTGTTTAAGGAGGAGACTGAAAGAGAGAAAAGGAGGCATCGAGTTTGGACACTTGGTACTATGGTGATGTCATTTGCAGACAAACAAGGGGGAGATCTTTGGAGGAGTGGGCAGTGAAAGAGACGATGGGCTAGTGATGCCTGAGGAGTCTGAAGTATGTCCAGGTATTGTTATGGGTCAGATGCCCAGGAGAGGTCACAATGAAGTTTGTGTGCATATAGGGCAGTAACTGTTGAAGTCATGGAAACAGATATCTTTTAACATTCTTTTCTTTCAAAAATATTTTGAACTTAACTCCTTCATTCTATTTAAGATAATGCTTGTGTACTTTACATATCTTTCTGAACTTGAAATTGAGTTTTAAATAGATTCTGTACAATTTGGTTGATTTGACAATATATCAGTACTTCTCAGAACCTTGCTTCCCAATAACTCTATTGAAGATGCTTGGGGGAAATCACGTCCTTTTAATGGTTATATACTCTCCTTTTAATCTCTGGGTTCAATGGTGCTTCACCCGTTCTTACCTCGTTCCCTTGACAAACATTTTTTTTCTTTCAATTTTCTCTTTCTTTTCATTCTCTTGACTCTTACAAATGATTATCTTTAGTCTAAGGCTTTTCTCTGTTGTATGTCTCAGAAACCAGTCATTCTTAGTCATCTTAAGATTTCTCTTTAAGAAATGCTTCTTTCCTTTTTCCATATTGGTGAGCTGTCCACAGGCCTCTGGTTACGACTACTTGTTTTGGAATTAAATGGGTTTACATTGTTGAAGAATTCTCTGCAACTTTTCACCATTATACAGCTCCTTATAGAAATGACAGTAGAAGTTATAGGAAAGTTGTAGCTATTATATGCTGTGCTCCACTGGGCACGTTGGTTGCAGTAGCAATAGTAGCAGTAAACAAAGACTGGTATATGTTCCAAGCACAACTTTAAGGGTGTTTTATATATATATATATATATATATATATATATATATATATATATATATATATATATATATATATATATATATATAAAGTCACTTGATACTTACTGCAGTACCATCAGGTAGGTATTATTATTATTCCCACTTTACAGCTGAGGAAAGTAAGACACACTGAATACGATGTCCAAGGTATCCAAACTAGTGAACAGTCAACCAGATTCCTCTCTCTACACCAAACCTGCCTTTTGCTTCATCACATTGGTACCCATAAGTTGTTCTTGTTCAATCATTGTGTCTTGCAAACGTGCAGCACTGTTTTTCAAGTACTGTGGGTGCTTGGCACCTTTTCTAAAATCTAGATAATATCACAATCACATGAATGCAGTAGGTAGTCTCATTTACCTAGGTCAAACTCACAAATACTATGGATGATTTGTCATAGGAAACAAGTCCTTGAATTTGACCTCTGTGAGCTCCACGTATGCTCATCACCTGTGGCTTTTTCTCCTAAAATCCCATGTGGCTGAGGAACTCTTATTGAAACCTCATTCAATGATTTAGAGGAAGTCAGTGAACACTTCCTGTTAACTCTGCCTTCCCAGTGTCAAAAATATGCAAAAACACCAATGAACATCGTGATGTTTGTTGTCTAAGACACTTTTCTGAAAGTATCTACAGAAACTATCCTTCTGAATTATCCTGAGGATTTAATTGGATGGGTAGGCTACTATTGGTCATTCTGATTACAGCATAAATTACTATGCCCACTAAGGCCTGATCAGTATTATGAAGATTATACTTCTTTTTGTTAGGTGGCCACAACCTCTCTTTTAAGCACTGGCTTCATTTATAAGTAATACTTTTTCCCCCTATACCAGTATACATAAAGATGTGCTTCCTGGTATCCCTGCAGTACTGTTGGCCAGCTGTCCCATGTGAAGAGCAGCAGTGAGACAGCCTATTGGATGAACTACATTGATAAGGGCAATCTGTTTAAAATATATTCCCTGATGAATATTTCATATTCTATCACCATGCAGCCAAATGGCACTTCTGTGTGAAAATTTGGAAATAGCAAATTTACTATTTTTTGGAGAGTCATGGTAATTAATAAACATGACTTTTTTTTGCAATGTGTCTATTATGCTTAGCTATTTAAGAAAAATCTTTGCTTTTTAATGTCTTTTTAAAAAAATCTACATACAAAAATAAACTTACTGTGCCAATATATTGCACTTGACCAATTTCAGTTACTGGTTATGAGAGAAACCCTTTCAAGAGCAGTATCAAAATTCTATACATTCTATGAATTGTATTTCTGATGGTGGGAGTTGAAATGTGAATGGTCAGTAAAGATTTCTTCTATTTTCTGATTCTATCAGCTGCGTTAAAGGCAGAAATCATGTGGTCCACTTTCTTATTATTATCGGAAACAAGATCATCTAGAATATTTTTTCTCTCTCTTTTTAAAATCTTATGATTCTCCAAAGTATATCAATCACTGCATTACGTCTTATTTTTCATTAAAAAAAAATTGCCAGGGTTTCTCTTTCAATTTTGGTCAAACAACTCTGTACTTGATTGCTTTAGGTCAAATCCACATAGAGTTTCTGAAGTGGGCTCCACGCTGTCTCCATACCTGAGAGAATACTAGATTTCCTGCTTCCTCATTTACATGATTTCTCAAAGTCAGCATTTTGCTAATGACTTATAATGAAAACGATCCTTTTAAAAGGAATGTCTTGATATTGCTATGGGCAGGAGGCATTTTGGGTGACTGAACAGCTTAAGCCATCTTTCTATTTGAGAATAAATGATGAAGGGAATTTGAATGGGTTACCAAGTTATAAATTAATCTTGAGGTACTCAACTGATTGTAAACCACCTGAGCTTTCCTCTCAGCTTTTAAATCATATGATATCAATCTTTGCTCATTTTCCTCTGGGTGATTTGTTATTATGCTTATGGTAACCAACTCCACGAGACATTAACCGGCAATCCACATTACCAGTGAGTATACATTACAGTGCTAAAATAAAAATAAACTCATTGAAGAAATAGCTGGAGACCTCAACCATGCTTTTCCGTCTGCAAAATGGCATGCCAGTTTGGGGATTTGTAACTGAAAATAAATTTAATTATGTCACTACCTTGCTGCTGCTAATTAGTGCCTGAGATGTGTATCAGGAGGGCAGCACAGACCCAAGGTGGAAAAGAGGGCTCATTACAAAGCAGGATGAAGAAGTGGGCTGCCTCTCTCACTCTTACTATCTGAAGGAACATTTAAATTAGATCCTGGAAATTCCCCTTTCTGTTTATATTAGCGAGATATTTTTCTCTTTTCTTTAGTGGAATAGGGAAACAGCTTTATAACATTTTGCATCGCCTGCATGAAATGTTTTGCATACCTGTAACCTTTCAATTAATGTTATTTATGTTTCAATAAACCGCCATGCTACTTTTCCAGATGTTCTAATCCTTCATGTAAATGAATTTATTAGATCCAGCCACCAGACTCAATGAAATCTGCCAAATTCACTGTCTGGGCCACATACCATGGCGTTTAAGCTATATTTGCATAAGCTTGTTCTGTAAGTGTAATCTTATGTATCATCTGCAGAGTTAAAGTTTCACTAATGTAAATCCCTGACAAATCAAATACAGATGTAGCTTTTTGCCCTCAGGGTTGAGCCTGTCAATTCTCTGCTCTCACATAGACCTCCTCCTCTTGGCTTGGGCACCCCATCCTCAACGTTTGTTTTTTTTTTTTTCAAGAAGACTAATCTTTTAAAATTGTTTATGTAAATACATTGCAGGTACTAAACATGGTAGTGAACAATGGTTACCCTGATCTTGTTTTCATCATTCTTCAGACTGAAATAAGGTTGGCAAGTCATTTGAAGGGAGGTGGCTGTACCACCTGGAAAAATTTGCCCTGCCAATCAGTGGATGGCAGACAGATTGTTTCAGTTTGCCTAGAGATGTTTTAGATAAGGAGGAGTCAAGCTCAATAAATGGATTAATGTCAGCTGGCAAATTCCATAACGTAGCCAAGGTAAATTCAATAATGGGCCAATAGGGAAGGGGGGGGTTGGCTTGAAGAGGCTAGGGTGGGGTTGGGGGAAGGGTCCATCTATTCATGCCCAGTCTTTTTGGTTATTGTCACAACCTCAGTGAAAGGCAGGATTCTACTTTAGTTTCAGTGATTAGCTTCAAAAACTCTTGACAGGTTTAAGCCTTGTATAAAAAGAGGGAAAATATGACTGCTGAATGTGGAAGGTGTTAGTGTTCTTTGAGTTTGTTTTTGATTATTTTAAAGTCTAAATATGTTTCCTCTGCTGGTTCCCAGTTGCTATTTATTTGGCTTTAGCCTTTGATCCCCCTTATGCTGGCACATCATAAAAAACATATTCCTGCTCAAGTCTTATATTATGTAGTTTGTTTCTGCTCAGGGTGTTCACCAGGCAGGGCTGTACCCACTGAATAAACCTCTCTTTGTTTTTGATAGACTCCAGGTGTTTATCACTATAAGTTAGTAATGGAGTTAACTGCAAGAAGCTAACTGGAAAAAGAAGGAATTGAGGAAAATTCTGAGTTTGATAACTTAAGAGTCTGCCTTCTGGCAAAACCCTCAAGGGAATAAATAGTCTAAGAAAAGGGGGCCTTGCTTCTGCTTCCTAATCTAGTTGGATGAAATTGGGGTTTTAGTAGGCATAGATGTTCATTCATTTTATTTCTTCTGTGAGGTTCTCTGAAAGTGGCCCGCAAGCCTTTTTTTTCCCATGCATTTTCATCATGGTACTGAAATGAATAATGATGGTGATTCCAGAAGAGATTACTGATATGCGTATTCTTGATCTCAGCCAGAGGGATTAATGCCAGAAGCAATTTTCTACCTGTGGTAACTTTTCTTTCCTCTTTTGAGGTGGGAGGGCAGGGGACAGCAATAATATTGGCATGAATGTCTAATAACTAGTGAAAGTAATCAGAAGAGTTCCCCTCTTTTCCTTTCACTTTTCAATTGGAATTCTTATTTTTGCATTTCTTTTCTGTTCAAACAGGCATGCTTTTAGGGGGTTAGAGGGCAATTTAAGGGCATTTTGTGACTGTGAACAAGATTATTGAAAATTTTGCCCATTTGGAAATGTCTACTTTCCTTTCTCTGTTTATACAAACATATATGGTTCCTTCTGTGTTCAGGATCAAAACTCTATATTGGACACCTTCAGGACCCAAGAACTAAGGTCAAGTCCTCTGGGAAATACAAATTTGTTACCAGTAAACTCAGACTCCTGATTTTACATAAATTATTTTTTCATCTGGTCTAAGTATTACAGTCTTAGGCATAATAAAAATTTGTGGGCAAATAAGATTGTGGGGTTAAAAAAGCATTCAGACAAAGTGTATTAAAAAAAGATACAGAGTCTAAGGAATATACATTCCATAAAGTACTACTATTATGAAATAAGAAAGTACTACTTTAAGAAAATTTTGAGCATGTGCTAGACATTGTTCTAATATCTTTCCATGAGTTAACACATTTAATTCTCCCACTGATTGATCTATGAGGTAGTCACTAATATTATCTTTACCTATTGAGGAGGAAACTGAGGCATAAAGAACTCAGCTCGTTTGCTCCAACAACAAGAGAATGGCATAAACAGGAATAAATCATAGGCAGTTTGGCTCTAAAGTTTGGGTTTTGTGCCAGGTTTGTGTAAGATGCAAATAAGAATGGGTTAAATTTCCTAACTTCCAGAAATGTATGCTGCTAAAACAGAATTTCTAGTTAACAATATTTTATTTGAAATGTTTAAGAGAAATAAGCTTCATAAAATGGATAATTGAATACTAAATGTTCTATTATCTTGCTTGATGTTTTTACCACACAATATATAGTGGGACTGACATGATACGTTAGCTCAAAAGTTAACATGTTTGACTTTCTCTGCACAGAATTTTATAATATCATTTAAAAACTCAATTTGGTGTCTACTTTCTATGTCTAAATAGTGTGAACAATAAATGTCTATATTTCATCTCAACCAAAAATAGTACTCATAGGAACACAATTTAAAGAGACAAAAATCTATTCTTGCTATGGTCTTTCCAGAGCAATAAGTTTCTGCCCTTTCTTTCTTTCTTTCTTTCTTCCTTTCTTTCTTCCTTTCTTTCTTTTTCTTTCTTTCTCTCTCTCTCTCTCTTTTTCTGGACTACAGTGTTAATCTGATTGAAAGTCGTCAAACTCAAATTAGGTTTTTAAATTCCTCAAATAAAAAATTAAGAATTCCTATTTCTTTATTATCTTAGAAAGAAAAGATAGCTATTAAGTAGAAATTGGAAAGAAAATCAGACCCTAAAGAAACTCTTCAGTTAGCTGTTCCAAAGGAAAAGGAATATTTAAGACACCAGCAATTGGGTTGGGCATTTGAGTCCTCTGTTTACATGCCAATAAAAGGACTAGGTTGGCATTCTTTTAAATGAAGTTTTATTTTATTATTTTTTTTTTCTGACTGCACCGCATGACATCTTAGTTCCTGGACCAGGGATCAAACCCGTGGCCCCTGTAGCGGAAGTGTGGAGTCCTAACCACTGGACCGCCAGGGAATTCCCTTGGTGGGCATTCTTGATAACCCCACACCCCTACTTACTGAAAATACGTTTTCCTGTTTGGAGCCATATGGTTGAGAGGGAAGGATTGAGAAGGTAGCAAAAATTTTGTTTTTAGGATGCACTATTTGGAAGTACTGTGTTCTTGGGCCCTCTTCACAGACATTTCTGGATCCATTTATATTCTATTTACAAAGACACATAGTCCTTTCTGGACATACTCCCAACTCTCTACTCCACAACACACAAATTGTTTAAGAGTGTACGTGAACAATGGCAGAATATGGCATTTCTTTCTTTCCTCTTTATGTTTCTCAGAATATATATGGTGGTATTTACATGTGTGTGGAGCAGGTCTTCAGGCATCTCTGTAAAGGTCGATACAAAAGGGGTTGAAATTGCCCCTGGACAGTCCATGCAAGATGCCCTTTTAGGTACCTTGCCGTTCATGAGTGTTACCTGGCAAAAGCTTTTCCCAGGAGTGGACCTGGGCTTAGCATGTAGGTCAACAGAAAACCCGCCATTTAATCAGCCGGAGCCCTATCCAGCAGGCTTTGAACTTAACAATTCTCCAGTGGAGAGTACACACAGCTGGCGCCAAAAGACCAAAGGTGGCTCCAAACAAGGCCAGGGTTGCCTGCTCATTTGCACCATGATGAAGAGTCGAGGAATAAATCACTTCTTCTCTCACTCCAAGCTGCCGCCTACTGCAACACCTCCCACAACAGTGATAACAACACCCACCACCAGGGCAGCAACACCGGCAGGAAGGTGCACACCCCTAGTCTCTCGCTGCGTTTATCGCTGCCTCCCCTCTTCCTCTCCAGCTGCCCAATTCTTATCATAAATTTTTGTCTCAAGAAATAATATTTGGAGAATAACACCCAAAGGATATGCGTTTTATCCACGTCTTCAATTTTTCTAACATTTACCAGTCTACCAGACAGTTGTATACTTTACCAAACTGTTTTGTCACCCAGCGGAATTTACTGAACTGCATTTGGCATCATGCCCTCAGTAAGCACTGAGGCAGGTGAGGAGAAGCATTCATAAGAAATGATTGTAGTCTTTTTTTTTTTAATTAAAATTTTTTTTTAAATTTTATCTTTGGCTGCGTTGGGTCTTTGTTGGCTTTCTCTGGTTGTGGTGAGTCAGGGCTACTCTTTTTTTTTTTTTTTTAAAAAACATTGCATCCCACTTTATTTTATTTTATTTTTTTGTGGTACGCGGGCCTCTCACTGTTGTGGCCTCTCCCGTTGCGGAGCACAGGCTCCGGACGCGCAGGCTCAGCGGCCATGGCTCATGGGCCCAGCCACCCCGCGGCATGTGGGATCTTCCCAGACCGGGGCACGAACCCATGTCCCCTGCATCGGCAGGCAGACTCTCAACCACTGTGCCACCAGGGAAGCCCCAGGGCTACTCTTTATTGCAGTGCATGGGCTTCTCATTGCGGTGGCTTCTCTTGTCATGGAACACAGGCTCTAGGCATGCAGGCTTCAGTAGCTGTGGCGTGAGGGCTTCAGTAGTTGTGGCACACAGGGTTAATTGCTCCAAGGCATGTGGGATCTTCTCGGACCAGGGCTCGAGCCTGTGTCCCCTGCATTGGCAGGTGGATTCTTATCCATTGTGCCACCAGGGAAGTCCCTGTAGTTTTTATTGAATCAATGTTCTTAGGTGTGTTGTTTATCAGTGTCTTCTTTATGAGTCCCCAAAGAGATATTTCTGTTAAGCCTAGGCCAGGGAAGGCTGTCCTCCTGAGCAACTCGTATATTTCTATCTTACGGACAGGAGGCATCTTATGACTGCTAACTCAACAAATATTCAACTAAACAAAATCTTCTTAAGATCGTGGCAAGAATAGGCAACTTTCATGTTGCTGCCAATTATTTCATCAAGCAAATGAGCTCCAATTCATTTGAAATAAAACTGTTCTATCACTGATCATGAAACATGCCAAAGTCTTTAAATGCTGTGGGGAAAATTGTCTGGGTTTTGGCATTTCCATTCATGAGAGATATCTATGCTTCCAGGTAGATGAGAATGGTGATGATGATGATGATTTTTTTTCTTAGGAGATTTTGTTTTTTGTTTTTTCCTTTTTTAACATACTCATATGATTTCAAGGATTTTTGCTTTTAGTTAATTAGTAAGAAATTGGAGGTACTGAGGAGGTAAATGGTAATTTAGAAATTCTGTTGTGCTAAGGCAGAGAAATTTATCAAAGTAAAGAAAGAAAATAAATCCCAGGGACTACTGGGCTCCAGAGATTCTACTGTAGTATTGAAACTTTAATTGGCTGATTTACTTTATATCAATTTCATTTGAATCAAAAAGGCATAGGCTTTAAATTGGGAAAGACTGGACTTTGAAAAATAAAGAACAAAAGACTTGAAAAATTAGGGACGAAAATTAACCTCAGTACCCATGGAATAGTGGTCCTGGACCAGCAGCCTCAGCATCACCATCACCTATGGACTTGTAAGAAATGCAGATTCATCTATGATGATACAAACTCTGAGGGAGGGGCCAATAATCTTTTTAGATTTTAGATTTTTAGATTTTTAGATGCTGGTGATTCTGATGCTCGATAGAAATGTTGGAGAACCGCTGCCCTAGAACAAATCTAAAATTACCCTATGATGATGGTACTGAGTCAAACATTCTCTCACCCAGAATGATTATTCATAGGTCTGATCTCTCAGAAGGAATTGTTCCAGGCTATGGTATAAAAAAATACCACTTAGGGAAGTTTATAGCAATACAACCCTACCTCAAGAAAGAAGAAAAATATCAAATAAACAACCTAAACTTACACCTACAGCAATTAGAGAAAGAAGAACAAAAAACCCCCAAAGTTAGCAGAAGGAAAGAAATCGTAAAGATGAGATCAGAAATAAATGAAAAAGAAATGAAGGAAACAATAGCAAAGGTCAATAAAACTGAAAGCTGTTTCTTTGAGAAGATAAACAAAATTGATAAACCGCTAGCCAGACTCGTCAAGAAAAAAAGGGAGAAGACTCAAATCAACAGAATTAGAAATGAAAAAGGAGAAGTACCAACTGACTCTGCAGAAATACAAAGAATCATGAGGGATTACTACAAGCAACTCTATGCCAATAAAATGGACAACCTGGAAGAAATGGACAAATTCTTAGAAAAGCACAACCTTCCGAGACTGAACCAGGAAGAAATAGAAAATATGAACAGACCAATCACAAGTAATGAATTTGAAACTGTGATTAAAAATCTTCCAACAAACAAAAGCCCAGGACCAGATGGCTTCACAGGCGAATTCTATCAAACATTTAGAGAAGAGCTAACACCTATCTTTCTCAAACTCTTCCAAAATATAACAGAGGGAGGAACACTCCCAAACTCCTTCTATGAGGTCACCATCACTCTGATACCAAAACCAGACAAAGATGTCACAAGAAAGAGAATGACAGGCTAATATCACTGTTGAACATAGATGCAAAAATCCTCAAAAAATATGAGCAAACAGAATCCTAGAGCATATTAAAAGGATCATACACCATGATCAAGTGGGGTTTATCCCAGGAGCACAAGGATTCTTCAATATACACAAATCAATCAATGTGACACACCATATTAGCAAACTGAAGGATAAAAACCATGGGATAATCTCAATAGATGCAGAAAAAGCTTTCAACAAAATTCAACACCCATTTATGATAAAAGCTCTCCAGAAAGCAGGCATAGAGGGAACTTACCTCAACATAATAAAGGCCATATATGATAAAGCCACAGCCAACATCATTCTTAGTGGTGAAAAATTGAAACCATTTCCTCTAAAATCAGGAACAAAACATGGATGCCCACTCTCACCACCATTATTCAACATAGATTTGGAAGTTTTAGCCACAGCAATCAGAGAAGAAAAAGAAATGAATCCAAATCAGAAAAGAAAAAGTAAAACTGTCACTGTTTGCAGATGACATGATACTATACATAGAGAATCGTAAAGATGCTACCAGAAAACTACTAGAGTTAATAAATGAATTTGGTAAAGTAGCAGGATACAAAATTAATGCACAGAAATCTCTTGCATTCCTAACACTAATGATGAGAAATCTGAAAGAGAAATTAAGGAAACATTCATTTACCACTGCAACAAAAAGGATAAAATACTTAGGAGTAAACCTACCTAAGGAGACAAAAGACCTGTATGCAGAAAACTATAAGACACTGATTAAAAATTAAAGATGGTACAAACAGATGGAGAGATATACCATGTTCTTGGATTGAAAGAATTAACATTGTGAAAATGGCTATACTACCCAAAGCAATCTACAGATTCAATGAAATCCCTATCAAACTACCAATGGCATTTTTCACAGAACTAGAACAAAAAATTTCACAATTTGTATGGAAACATAAAAGACCCTGAATAGCCAAAGCAACCTTGAGAAAGAAAAACGGAGCTGGAGAAATCAGGCTCCCTGGCTTCAGACTATACTACAAAGCTACAGTAATCAAGACAGTACTATACTGGCACAAAACAGAAATATAGATCAATGGAACAGGATAGAAAGCCCAGAGATAAACCCATGCACATATGGTAACCTTATCTTTGATAAAGGAGGCAAAAATATACATTGGAGAAAAGACATCCTCTTCAATAGGTGGTGCTGGGAAAACTGGACAGCTACATGTAAAAGAATGAAATTAGAACACTTCCTAACACCATACACAAAAATAAACTCAAAATGGATTAAAGACCTAAATGTAAGGCCAGACAGTATAAAACTCTTAGAGGAAAACATAGGCAGAATGCTCTATGACATAAATCACAGCAAGATCCTTTTTGACCCATCTCCTAGAGAAATGGAAATAAAAACAAAAATAAACAAATGGGACCTAATGAAACTTAAAAGCTTTTGCACAGCAAAGGAAACCATAAACAAGACAAAAAGACAACCCTCAGAATGGGAGAAAATACTTGCCAACGAAGCAGCTGACAAAGGATTAATCTCCAAAATACACAAGGAGCTCATGCAGCTCAATATCAAAAAACCAAACAACCCAATCCAAAAATGGCAAAAGACCTACACAGACATTTCTCCAAAGAAGATATACAGATTGCCAACAAACACATGAAAGAATGTTCAACATCACTAATCATTAGAGAAATGCAAATCAAAACTACAATGAGGGGCCTCCCTGGTGGCGCAGTGGTTGAGAGTCCGCCTGCCGATGCAGGGGATACGGGTTCGTGCCCCGGTCTGGGAGGATCCCATATGCCGCGGAGCGGCTGGGCCCGTGAGCCGTGGCCGCTGGGCCTGCGCATCCGGAGCCTGTGCTCCGCAACGGGAGAGGCCACAACAGTGAGAGGCCCGCATACAGCAAAAAAAAGAAAAAAAAAAAAAAAAAAAAAAAAACTACAATGAGGTATCACCTCACACCAGTTAGAATGGGCATCATCAAAAAATCTACAAAAAATAAATGCTGGAGAGGGTGTGGAGTAAAGGGAACCCTCTTGCACTCTTGATGGGAATGTAAATTGATACAGTCACTATGGAGAACAGTATGCAGATTCCTTAAAAAACTAAAAATAGAAGTACCATATGACCCAGCAATCCCACTATTGGGTATATATCCTGAGAAAATCATAATTCAAAAAGACACATGTACCACAATGTTCATTGCAGCACTATTTACAATAGCCGGGACATGGAAGCAACCTAGGTGTCCATCAACAGATGAATGGATAAAGAAGATGTGGCACATATATACAATGGAATGTTATTCAGCCATAAAAAGAAATGAAATTGAGTTATTTGTTGTGAGGTGGATGGACCTAGAGTCTGTCAAACAGAATGAAGTAAGTCAGAAAGAGAAAAACAAATACCGTATGCTAACACATATGTATGGAATCTATAAAAAAAATTGTTCTGATGAACCTAGCGCAGGACAGGAATAAAGATGCAGATGTAGAGAATGGACTTGAGGACATGGGGAGGAGGAAGTGTAAGCTGGGATGAAGTGAGAGAGTGGCATAGACATATATACACTACCAAATGTAAAATAGTTAGCTAGTGGGAAGCAGCTGCATAGCACAGGGAGATCAGCTTGGTGCTCTGTGACCCCCTAGAAGGGTGGGATAAGGAGGGTGGGAGGGAGACACCAGAGGGAGGGGGTATTTGGATATATGTATACATAGAGCTGATTCACTATGTTATACAGCAGAAACTAACTCAACATTGTAAAGCAATTATACTCCAATCAGGATGTTAAAAAAAAATTACCACGGACTTCCCTGGTGGCCCAGTGGTTAAGACTTTGCTTTCCAATGCAGGGGGTGAGGCTGTATCCTTGGTCGGGGAGCTAAGATCTCACATGCCCTATGGCCAAAAAACCAGAACATAAAATAGAAGCTGAATTGTAACAAATTCAATAAAGACTTTAAAGAATGGTCCACATCAAAAAAAAAAAAAAATCTAAAAAAATAAAAATAAACAAAAAAAGCATGAAATCATTGTACAAATCTTCCAGCCTCCCCAGCCCCAAGGATAATGTTTCTCAGAGCATCTTCAGGGCAACTGAGCCCCAGTTTTCTACTGGGGTTATTTGACTATTTGCACAAACTTCACTGACTTTTCTCCCATCTCACGTCTCTGATTTTCTCATGTAAGTTTCCTGGCCTCACTTTCCCAAATAAACCAGCTGTACCCAAATCTGAGTCACAAGGTCTGCTTTTCAGGAAGTAAGCTGGGAATCAAAAAGACAATGCTGTAAACAACAAGCATATTTAATGAGACATAAGTTAAAAAGAAATGTAAAAAAAAAAATTACCAGATGAAGGAAGTATCACTGATCAATTTATATATTCCCCTGCATTACAAGGTATTGATTCCAACAAACAGAGAAGTTATACAAATTTTATGAATCATCAGTACATTTATCTTCATATGGTAATTTTCTTCAAAGAGGGAACAGTTTGCTATGATCTGGTGAGCTTTTCAGTGCGTATGTATTAGCTGTAGTTGAACTGGCTGAACTGTCATGCCCAGAGGTCTCCTGGGGGAAAGGTCAGACCTTGTGATTTAGAATTGCTGAGCAGCACCTCTAGAAACATGGAGTATTCATAAAAATGGAAGTTAATCATACAATACCTATTAATTCTGTCCTTTTTTGCTAGTTTTGAAATTATGAAAATAATGTTCATTCTATAAAATAAAAACAAACATTATAATATTTTTTCAAAGGAAAATTAAAGTCTCTTATAGTTCCCATCACTTCTCGCCATCTTGCCAAAATCCTGCTTACTTACTTATTCTTCAGAGGTAGTTACTGTGAAGTTTGGGGGTCAGTATCTTTCTAGAATTTTTCCAGACTATGGAAATGTAAAAATATAACATTTTTTAACACGAATTAAAATATATATCCTATTTTGCTACTTGTTTTTTTTTCCATTAAAGTCTGTTGTGGGACAAGTTTCTGTAGCTAGAATTTTCAGAAAATATTATGAAGAATCAATCAATATACAAGGTACGGTAGATCAAGTTGCTATGTTACGAGAGGATCAAATTATTTGCTCTCTGTAGGTCTATAGTGTGGTTAGGAAAAAAGCACTAATGTTAGTGAATCAGAACAATTAAGAGCTGAATTGCCAGGGATGACTTTATGTGTGGTTTGGTAACGAAGACATGTGAGATATATCAGTTAGGCTTGATTGCCAAAAAGTTGTTTATATAAGAAGAGGCAGTTAAAATGCAAAGAATCAGGACAAGTAAAACAGAAGTGGTGGTGGGATGGTCCTAAATGTTGCAGCTTTTCACAAGCAGGAACAAAGTCATAATAATAAGAATGGCAGAACTGAGTGAGGCATCTGGAAGGATAAATTAAAAAACTGGTCGGGGGGGAAGGCGATTGTTTGGGATTAGTGGGAAACCCATTGGATTAGTGGGAGAGTGATAGTACATTTGACATGAAGGCAGATAAATTTAGACTTGAATTTAAATGTTTAAATAAAATACTTAAATAAAAAGAACAATGAAGACATTATGTAATATGGCCAAGAAGGAATATCTTTCCTTTTCACACTTATCTAATAGATACCTCATCTTTTTGAAAAGCAAACACACATACACACACAGAGCCCTTCCTTTTCAAGCAGTTTCATAAGAAGAGTAATTTTTAACAGTATCTAATTTTGTAGGATGCATATTTCAGTAATTAATATTTAAATTTGAACTAGCATGATTTTATTATGTGATAATCGAGAAACTCAGCTATTGATTTGCATAAGAGTTAAACCCAGGGGACTAGATGTATGGATTTAGAAACTATTTCGGGTATGTGTTGAAGTATAATTTGTATCTATATTTTTTCTAATAAGACGGTTCATTCTGAACCGCAATCAACTCACCACTTGTCACTCATTAACTACCGTTCATGGTAGTAGTTTTATTTTAAAAATATACAAATGGAATAAGGCATATGTTTGGTAATTTTCCAAGAAGAAACTTTTTCTGGCAAAATTATATATGTATATATATTTTTCCTTTGGCCCACAGGATTCCTGAACATTATGGCATCAAAGTATAATCATCGTTGTCTAAGATTCCAGCACTGGATAAGCAGTGTTAGCTGGTTTTGAAACTGACTGAACAGTTAGCGAGATTTGTTTACTTCTGCTTCTCAGATGAAGATCAAATGAACAAATTCCAAGTGAATGGTATAATAGAAGGAGACAAGAGAAAATGAGTAACAATATCCTGCTGCTGACCTTTCCCCCTGTATTAAGATGTGATGTTCAAGGATAAATATGATTTTCCCAAGGAAAGCAGCAGAATGTTATGGTGTTACAAATGTGTATTTTTATGCCCTTAAGCCTTGTATAATGTGGTTGATTATCTTCATAAGAGAAGACAGCACCACACTCTTCATAGGAGAAGACAGAACCTCTCCAGGCTTTATATAATAACAAAAGATGTTGGGTGTGTTTTGTTTGTTCCCTTTCTAAGTACTATACAAATTTAAATACGTGATTTGTTTAAAAAAATTCTGAAAGGATGAATTAAATCATTTTCAATAGGATGGAAACATCTTAAAGGCAGAAATTTTGAAAAAGCCAAAGAAGACCTCTATCTACACATACTGCCCAATCTAACTCAGCCTTGTTTTTCAAAATCCAGCTTGTATTTTAGGATTTAAAAGTATTATACCTAAAACTTTCCTCTCTCCCTCTTTCCCATGTTTCTTCCCCGCTTTTCCCCAAGATTTACACTGTTGAGAATTTGGTCTACAAGTCTGGGGCAGTTTATGGGCAACATTTGTTTTGGTCTACTAATCTTTCCCAGGCTCTCCCTATTTTTAAGACACATTCTAATTTGGAGTCACATGGATCATTTATAAGGAAATGCCTTTTTGTAATCCACTTGCCCCTACATATATTTTTATTCGTAATATTTACACAGCTAATTTGACCAGAGGAGAAACTGCTCTTGGAACATGAGTGATTTCTGCACAGAGAACAAATTTAGTTCCAATCAAGATCTCCATGATTAGGAACGGGTGTGCAGGGTAATTTGGAATTCAGGGCAGCTACCAATGCAGCACACACATAGGTTTTTAGAGGGGGTGGTGAACTGTTGAAAAGAAACTGGCTAAGATTTGAACATCGTTTGAAGTGGAAAAAGAAAAATAGCTTGTTTGGGGGCTTCCTGCCATTTTCTTCCTTTGGTAACTGAAAGGTTTTTTTGTTTGTTTGTTTGTTTGTTTTGTTTATTTTTTCTGGTTTGGGAAAAAAGTGAGGCACTGAGGACTCTAATCATAACAAAAAATGGTTCCTCTATAAGAAGGGGATATCTGTCCAGTACACCTCAGAAAAATCAGATATAGGAAATTATAGATGGACTCATAGCTAGGATTAGAATAAGAGGAATAGAAGATTACAGTGTTCTGTAATCCAAAATGTTTGATACTGGGTTGTTTAGAATTGTTTTGGCTGCAAGTAATACAAACCTGACATAAACTGGTTTCAGATAAAAGAAAATTATAATATTACATCCTAGAAATCCCAGAAGTAAGTGAGACTTCAGGTCTGGCTAGTTTAGTAACTTGTAGATGGCATTGGGACCAGAGTTCTTTGCACTGTCACACTCTGCCTGGGACCATCCAGGCTGTTTCCTCTCCTGGATGTGAGAGAACATCCAGGGGTAGTCAGGACTGTCCCTTCCGGGTCACTTCCAGTGGCAGAGAGACAAAAAGAATCCTCTCTTTCAAGCAGGGTAAGGATCTTTCCCTTCAGTCTGGCTACACTTTTGACTCCACAGGAACAGTCAGGAGAAAGTCACGTGCTCAGGGACTCAGAGTAGTTGAGATCTACCCTAGGAGCTGGGCCGAGTCTCAGCTCCTGTTTTGTTCATTGTACTATTGAAATACTATTTGTTTGCTGCCATTTGTGGAAAATATTTTTGTGTGCCACAACTTAAATTTTATTCTTATTTGAGAGAATGGAGTTAGTACTGGGAAGTTAGTACTTTTGCAGTATAGGACTGGGAACTGGGGACAAAGAATAAAAGTAATAGAACTATATGATATATAAGTTGATTTGTGGGGTTCATCTGGGAAGCTAACCTCCTTTAAAAGTACCGCTTCTATGGAATAATGCATTCTAAATTAAAAAAAACCTCAACTTCCAATTGAGTAGGCTGTGTTTATTCCCTATATTTAACACAGAGTCTGGCATGGGAATAGGTGATCAATAAATATATGTTGAAAACATGTATGACTTTGGAAATACAACTCATTTGTAAATTAAGAATGGCTGTCTGGGGCTTCCCTGGTGGCGCAGTGGTTGAGAGTCTGCCTGCCGATGCAGGGGGCACGGGTTCGTGCCCCGGTCTGAGAGGATCCCACATGCCGCGGAGCGGCTAGGCCTGTGAGCCATGGCCACTGAGCCTGCGCGTCCGGAGCCTGTGCTCCGCAACGGGAGAGGCCACAACAGTGAGAGGCCCGCGTACCGCAAAAAAAAAAAAAAAAAGAATGGCTGTCTGCAACTCAACCCCTCTTTCAAGGAACTTTCATTGGGAGATAATAGCATATATAAGAAAGTATTAGTGATCAATAGAAGGAAGAGTATGATAAAACACTAAATCGAATACTACCAAGAACTCCAAGTATACAGTGTGGCCATTAAGATCTAAGAGCAACAAGGGACAAAGATAGAAATTATTGCCAGAATATGTATTTTTTGGAAGTTAAAGGAATGTTGGACCTGAAAAAAAAATTAAAGGGACAATCAATATTTTACAGTATTTTTAAAACTATAACTTAATAAACTGAAATTTAGAAGAATTCTCACCCTATGTTTGGTAATTAGGTTCTATAGCTACAGGTGTATGCTAAAAGTATCAATAATGATTTCTTAAATCAAACTGGTATTGTTAACATGTGGTCAAATATTTTTTCAGCCATGTGATTGCAACATGTGTTAGAATTTCATCAGCAATAATTTTAAGAAAAATATTTTTCAGTTTGAAGAACTCACATCGTCAAGGACAATGTCCTAGATGTACTTTATTTCTTTAGAGCACAGCAGGACCTGGTCATGTTGGAGTAGGTCATTGCCGTTGAGTAATGAATTGAGGAACCTAGGAAGCCTCTCTTGCCTCAAAATATCTCTTCTATTCTACTGTCTCCCCAGCACAATGTCACCACCAGATAGTCATTCCTTTGAGTCAGCCTATGTGCTCTTTTGAAAAGCTAGTCATTCATCCCTTAATATAAAAAGAGCCCTAATATATTCTTCCCTCTATAATTAAACCTGGTCACTGGGGGAATTCATTAACACATTACTGTTGATTGACACCTGCCATGAACTGGACATTATGTAAATCTCTTGGTTACAAAGATAGATGTAAGCAGTCTCTCTTTGCTTTTTTTTTTTTTAGAAGCCCATCATTTAGTTGAAAGGCAAGCTTAAACCCTGTGATGGGATGGGAGGTGTTGCAGGGACGGCAGCGCTGATACACATACTAGGGAGGAAGCAGTGACTGTTTTGTGAGGATTTGGAAGTCTAGCATAAGGCAGATGGCAAAAAGAAGGCTCTGAGTTTTGGTGGGATGAAATTTCTAGGATAAGGAATAGGGACAGATGTGGCAAGATGAAGTAAAGATAGCCCAGGTCGTATCTTAATTATTTAAAAATAATTTTATACGTGAAACCTTTTATTAAGGCATCTCTTAAATTGAGAGCTTCGTGTAACATTTGTTTTAAATTTAGAATCAAGATTGTAGTCAAACGGCGGCCGGTCCGCGCGGATGGCGGCGGCGGCGGCGGCGGTGATGAGGGCGGCGGCCCGCTCCGTCTACCGCTTCCGGGGGTGCCTGGCGGGCGCGCTGCTCGGGGACTACGGCGTGGGCGCCGTCGACGAGGCGCACGACACCGCCGACCTGACTTCAGTCCTGCATCAGGTCCAGGACCTGGAGCTGGACCCCGGCTCGCCGGGGAGCGCGCGGCCAGAAGCACTTTGCTACACCAACGACACGGCCGGCCGTGGCCGGGGCGCTGGTGCAGTCCCTGCTGGCCAAGGGGGCCTTCGACGAGGTGGACACGGCTCACAGGTTTGCTCAGAAGTAGAAGAAAGACCCTGACGGGGGTTATGGTGCTGGAGTGATCACCGTTTTCAGGAAGCTCCTGTGCCCCAAGTGCCGCGATGGCTTTGAGCCGTCCCAGCCCAGTTTAATGGCAAAGGCTCCAACGGCAATGTGGGCGCCATGCGGGGGCTGGCATCTCCCCGGCCTATAACAGCGTCCAGGATGTGCAGAAGTTTGCCCGGCTCTCGGCCCAGCTGACACACGCCTCCTCCCTGGGTTACAAGTGTGCCATCCTGCAGGCCCTGGCTGCGCACCTGCCTTTGCAGGGTGAGTTGTCCTGTGAGCACTTCCTTGGACAACTCTTGGCCTGTATGGAGGAGCTGGAGAGTGACACCCAGTCCGTGTCAGGTGCCCGGGAGTTGGGCATGGAGGAGCGTCGTACTCCAGCCGACTGAAGAAGATTGGGGAGCTTCTAGAGCAGAACGCAGTGACCAGAGAGGAGGTGGTGTCTAAGCTAGGGAATGGCATCGCTGCCTTTGCACCGCCATCTATTGCTTCCTGCGCTGCATGGAGCCTGACCCCGAGATCCCCCCTGCCTCCAAAGGACTCTCATCTATTCCATCTCACTTGGTGGGGACACAGACACCATTGCCACCATGGCTGGGGCCATTGCTGGCGCCTACTATGGCATAGGACAGGTGCCAGAGAGCTGGCAGCAAAGCTGTGAGGGCTATGAGGAGACGACGTCCTGGCCCAGAGCCTGCACCGGGTCTTCCAGAAGAGTCTGTGAGGGCCACAGTTGCTGGGCCTCCGCCATACCCAGCAGAAGCAACTACAGCTCGGATTGGAAACCCTGGGCTCCTTTAGCCTTGGCTCCTTGCCTTGGTCTTCCTGCGGTGTGGCCAGAGTGCACCCTTGGGGCTGGGGACTCCTTTGGGGAGGTCACTGAACAGTGGGGGAGGGACAGGTGCCTTCTGGTGCTGGGTTCCTGGCTTCTGCAGAGCCTCGGTGCTCCTGGCTCCTCTGTCAGACATAAGGGACCGGGGCTGGTTTTATTTTGGAGCAGTACTTGTGGTGTTTTCCCTTATTATCTAGGACATGGGATTTGGGGAGGTGGAAATGATCTGCAGCATCATTTCTCCTTGTTGGGTTTTAACCAGTTTGCCAGGAAGTCTGCCTTTGACTGCACAGGGCCCCTGAGTGCCAAGTTTATATGGATCAGGAGGTGGACATGTGAATCTAGCTGATCTAAATGCATACCTGGCCCTTGGCTGTCATGGGTCTTGTTAACAGCTTCCAGACGAAGTCACAGAGCAATAAACAGTTTTTTAAATCCCACCCCCCCAAAAAAAGATTGTAGTCAATTAATAACCCTTGCAACAGAATGTGTAAGACAAATATTACAAGATATGTCTGAATATTGTGTTGATGTCACTCTTGTTCTCCTTCATCTCCCAAATACATAACAGATGAAGGTAAAGTGACAGACATGTACACAAATGATGGTAGTAACTGTAGGAGTTGAAGTTACTCATGACTGACAAACCATCACAACATTCCTTGCTTTTTTTCCAAATACTCCTCCTCAAGTCAGCAACAATTTCCTGTGCAAAACACCAGAACAATTTCTCCCAAGACTCAGGTTCACAGTCATCACCCAGACATTATTTCTAAATTATTGTAAACATTAATTTAGACCATAAGTTCTGATGGTAGGATACATGAATGTGTATGTTGATTGGTCAATAAACCTGATTCACAGCACTATCATCAATCATAGATTACATTTATGTGATTGTCAACCCATAAGAAACCACCATCCATGTCTGAAGGCTGAGCTGTAAGACTTACATATCAAAGCACTTGCAAGGTTCCCAATCCTCCCTTTAAGTATGAATCAAGGGATCACAAGGTTTCTCAATCTTGGTACTTATTAAAATTTTGAGCCTGATACTTTTTTGGGGGGGATGAAGGGGACTTCCATTAGCAACATCCCTCGCCACTACCCACTAGAGTCCAGAAGACCACTCTCCCCCTGACCCCACCAAGTTGTGGCAACCAAAAATGTCTTCTGACATTGCCAAATACCCTCTGGGGGGCAGAATTGTTTCTGGCTGAAAACCACTGGGTTACATCCCATACCAATAGTCACTCTTCAGTAATGTAATTGATATTGTCTATAGATATATTTTATAGGGCCATAATGCGTTGAAAGGAAGTCTACATATGACTCATTGAGAAAGAATGGCAGACCAACCAGATCAACACTCATAGCCAATAATACATCAGGACTCACTTGACCACAGATGACGGTATATAACTCAATCAGGAGGCAGTGAAGTGGGAGGTGAACCATGTGGTGTGATACAACAGATTTCTTTCTGTGTGTGACTTATTTTCTGCTTTTAAAAGTAACACATGAGTCTGTTTTTGAAAAAAAAAACATATATAGGAGTATGAAGAAGAAAACAAAAATTAGCCCTATTATCACCACCAGGAGACAATGGTTATTGTGGTAAATTATATATTTTTTCTAACGTTCACTGCTTTCCAATGTGATGTGCAGGGTCTTCTCTGAGAGAGATTATTCCTCTGGCCTCAGTGAAGCCAGTCTTGTCCCTAGGGCTTGCTTTGGCCAATGAAATATGAGCTACTTCCAGGTACAATCTTTAAAATCATCACATGGTTTCTCCTTGACCCTTTTCTCTCTGCCACGAGAAAAACAAAGTACTAAAGAAGGGATGTTCTTTAAGAATAAATAGTAGGACAAAGAGGGCACATGAAAGAGAGCTATACTGACTCTCTGCTGGCATGAAATTTAACCTTTATTGTTTAAAAAAAAACTTTTTTTAATGTGGACTTTTCTTTTAGTCTTTATTGAATTTGTTACAATATTGCTTCTGTTTTATGTTTTGGTTTTTTGGCTGCGAGGTATGTGGGATATTAGCTCCCTGACCAGTCATCGAACCTACACCCCCTGCATTGGAAGGCTAAGTCTTAACCACTGGACCACCAGGGAAGTCCCACCTTTATTGTTATGCCACTAAATTTTAGGATTATTTGTTACTGCAGCATAACCTCATAAAATCTAACTTATAGTATATTTTATTCTAGTTTTTTTATATACATATGTATGAATAATGAATAAAATATAATATATTATTTAAAATATTTACATTTCTATACAAATATATATTTATAATTGGAGTAATTTTCACTTAACATGTTTCTTTGTGATTTTTCTTCTCTTTGATAATTTTCAGGTATAATTATCCCTCTGTAACATGAATTTTGATGAATGCCTGGCATTCCATTGTACTAAGTCAACCCCCCCTGTGTTATTATACTTTTACTTTATTTTCAGTTAACACTCTTATATATAACATCCCCACACAGAAGTCTTTGGTGCATCTCTGATTATTATCTTAGGATAAGTCAAGGAAGTGACATTGCTGGGTAAAGAGGGTGAACATTGGGAAAGCTTTTAGTAGAGATTAGGGTTGCTTACCATAATTATCACTCATGGACTCTGTCCAGGGTGGATCAAGGTGTTATTTCTTCACATCCTCAGCAACACTGAAGATGGACATAAAATTCAAGAAGAAGAAATTTGAAAATGTCCGGGAGTAAAATACTATCTTTTTTTCAGTTTCTTTTCCTGACTTGCTAGTGAAATGATTTTTTTTTTGCATGTCACTTAAAATGCTCTGCCCCTTATTTTCCAGGTCAATAAGAAATAAGTTTATAAAACCTGATTTTCCTACTCAAGTAGGATGACTAACACGGATAGGACCAAGGGTCCAAATCAATAATCCAATAACGAGCTCCAAGTAATTTGGAACAATAAAATACAGTGGAAATGTCAGTATAGAAAAAAATTCATGTAAAGATGATTTTAAGTGAGCTTGAAAGGAATGAAAAGGCTGAGAAGCAATGCTATATGTCACTCATTCATCCATTAATTCATTCAACAAGTAAGTGGCTAAAAAGAGACAGGGATTATACAGATGTTGAGGACATGGTGTTGCGCAAGATAGACAGGCTTCCTGCCCTTACACAGCTTGCGGTCTAATGGCCAAAGACAAACAATTATACCACCAACAGCCATTCAACTTGATAGCACCCTGATAGGATAAAGTCAGAACTAAGAGATTGGGTGGCAGGAGTTCCAAGAATGCCAGACGCCATCTTCAAAACGTTCCTGCAAGAGAACATGCCTTTTAGCAAGTGGCAGATTTAAGATTTGAATCCAAGTCACCTTGATTCTCCAAGTCCGTATTCAGCCAAAGATTTGTACAGTATGTTAGGAGGGCAGTATATAAAATATGTAGAAAGAGCAAATATGTTGACAAAACAATATCACCTTATATTTCAGGTCCATATATGTGTATCTCTAGTCTAAAAAGTAACATGTGTCTTAGTTCTTTACTGATAATGCTTTGTTAACATTTATCTATGATGGTTTTCTGTCATGATCATCAATTCCTCAATGATTTCCCATACGGGACATTGGAAAGTTGAGTTCTTTGACAAAAATTATAATTACCATATGTTTACGTGCACAAATATATTTATTTCGTCTTTAGGATTAAATGTTAGTTACCAAAGCAGAAATGGGTTTTTATAACAGGGATGGCTGTTCAGGTTTGTAAAGCAAGTTAAACCTGACAGTAAGGCATGTGCTTTAAATTTCCTTGGTTTGAGGCACTGTTTACTCTGGTGGCAGCGTTGTACATAAGTCAAGCTTTCTTGCTTTCCCCCATAAACTGTTACATGGTAGAATGATTTCGGCCAACCCCGAAGGAAATATCTGAAAACAGCACATTTATTTTTGATTTAATACTGATGAGTCATGCCTCAAAGTTCCTCATTAGACTGTGTGGAAAAGCTTTCAAAATCTGGGAGAACATCGTAACCTGGATCGCCAAAATTTAAACATTTTCTAGAGGGGAGACCATCATAATTTAAGTGTTATTTTGCAAAGTTGGCTCTTGTTTATCTAGCTCAGGGTCTCAATGTTTTCATTAGCTTACTTTAACTGTATCCTAAAGCAATGGTTCTCCAGATAATAAAAAATACATATTTTTATCATTTGTCACATTTTACATTTTAATTGATGGTGTTGATTAGTCTTGATGTTTGAGTCTTGGCTAAGCAGAAAAGGCATGTTTTATATGTATATATTTGTTTTCTTTATTTGTGTGTGGCTTTATTTGTGTGTGGCTGTGTGAGATAGCTCCTCAGTTAAGCACAAACTTAGACAAGAAGGATCCTTTGAAAGGTCAGATAACTTCTTGAACAAAATGAAGCCTTAATAGTTTTTCAAGCTCTTAGATAATTTTGGTGAAAGATGGGATTCTGCCTGTCATTATGGAAGGAATGATTTTCTTTTTATTGAAGTATACTTGATTTACAATGTTGTGTTCATTTCTGGTGTACAGTAAAGTGATCCATATATATATATATATATATATATATATATATATATATGAACATATATATATATTTTTTTTCCAGGAATGACTTTACTGCTTATATTTTCTAGACCCTGTTCTGTCCTTTAGTACCACTCTAGCTGGGTGCTTCCACTCATTTCCAACCAGAGTCTCCACCAAACCAAGCATTTTCATTTATTCATTTGTTCATGCATTTATTTGTTCAACAAATGACTGTGGGCAATCTACTATTTTCTAGTTCTTTGAGTTTCACTAAGGCTAGATAAAAACTACCAAAAACCATGCCTTTGATTCATAGCCTAGAAAATCATACTTACATGTGTGATGCATTGTAACTTACAGAAATATTCACTTGCGTTATGTCATTTGATTCACAACAACCCTGTGAGGTAGGGAAGACAGATATTGTTTGCATTTCACAAACTAGGTAGCTGATTGTTGTGTTTTTAAGTAGAATTTTGTCTACTTAATATTAATCTAGCATCATGAATTGAAATTGTATCTATATGGTACCTACAAATGTTGACCTAGACAGTAGCTGTCTCAGTGGAGTGGTGGGGAGGAAAGGATGATTGGCTGAGGAGACAGGAAAGTGAGGAAGTGGAGACAAAAACTACTTAGAGACCTCTTTTGAGGAAGTGGGGGAATAGGGAGACAACTGAAGGACGACATGAGGTCCAGGGAGGTTTTTCTTAAGGGTTTTTGAAGCATGTTTCACATGCTGATAAGAATAAGCCAATAACAAGAAGTGTATTCATGGTACAGGATAGAGAAAGGGGAAAATTGCAAGAAAAAAAATCTCTGAAGAAGCTGGAAGAGAAAAAATCCAGGGTGAAAACTAGTCTTACAAGAAAAAAAGGAGGAGTTAATTCAGTTTAACAGGAGGGAAGACAAAGAGGACGGGCATGGGTAAGTAGATTGGTAAATTTGGTGGCTGTAAATGAGATAATTTTCTTGTCATTGGTTCTATTTTCTCTGTGAAATAAGAGAATAGTTAGCTAAGAGTGAGGAGCAAGCAAATGGTATTTGAATTATAAGGAAAAAGGAAAGGTATAAGACAGTCATTATATATTCTGTTTTACATTTTTAATGTAATAGTTTTCCCCTTCAATTTCCTGTATAAAGATAAAAAAAAACACTGACTCCTAGAAATTTATATAATTGTAAAATCTTCACTATTGTCATTATTATTTATTTACTTTATATCCATCCATAGGAATGCTTTACCTTGATGTAAGATCATATAAACTACTTGAACATCTTGTCTTATGGGACAAATTTACATTGCAGCACATGCAAAACAGTGCTTAACATGTCAAACTTTTTATTGCTGATAATGACTATTTGCTGGTTTTGAGGTCAAAATATTTGTTGAATTAATAGTGGTTGTGTTTGTTGCTGAACCCTGCAATATATTTTATAGAGTTGAGTGATAGTCCTTAAATATGTTTATATTTTTAAAGACTACATCAAGGGATGGATATTGTTCAGGTTAACTCTCCATGGCATTTCTACAAGTCTTGTGAAAGCTTTTCTTCCATACTATCTTTTCAAGGCAATTTGCCATGGACAAAGAGAGATCCTTTTGGAATAGAGGGCAGATTTGTTTTCTAACTAGGATAATTACGATAAAAGCTCCCTCTAGAAAAGGTTGGGTAGATTTGTTGGCAACTCCTTATAAGACTGGGGTTTTCCTAAGCTTAGAATTCCCCAGTTGTGATACACGCTCACTATGCATGCAGCACCCACCTAGACCCAACTACATCACTCCCATGGGACTTAGGGCAAAAGGTGAACTAACATGAACATAAGATTCATGCTACCTGCTGTGCTCTGAGTAATGAAGTCTTTTGTCTTTGACCCAGGAGTCTCATGTCTTCTGACAGCATATATGAAACTGTGACCCGCTAACCCATTAACTTACAAGTAAACGTCTCAGACTTTTCACAATTCCTGACACTTCAAAAGGTGACATCAGCACAGCCATTTAATATCGTTTAAGATACAAAGCACTCTTCATTTATTTTTTGGAATTCTACTTTTAACCCTAATCTTTTCCTTTTTCTCTTTTTCTTTTTCTTTCTTTCATCATTTTTAGTTTGCAGGATGGAATTTAAGCACTTAATTATCTCATTCAACATTTAAGACATATAATATGTTTTAAAGTCCTTCAGTAATAATGTTTAAATGTTTGGCTTTTAAAAATAACAACTTTTCTTAAATTTGTTTTTTTTTTTTTAAGGATAGTTATTTCAGAAGAGTTTTCTTTTGGGTGGGAATAGTAATTGCTTCTGAGTCACAGTAAACAATGGATTGAATTTTAAACTCTGAAGATCACATTCCAGCCAAGATATTTCCCAAGGAATAGAAGCCCATGTACCTCCCTAACTATTAAGCCAATGACAGCAATAACAAATAGGGGATTGCTTTGAACTGATGATGGAGAGCAGCTCACTGTGGTTTACCAAATTTTGACTTGGGAAAATGAAACCTAGTAGGTACAGGTACAATGGACACCAGGATCAGTCAACGTGGCTGGTCAGGGAGGGCCCAGATGTATTCTTTCAAAGGATACAACCAAAGAGAGGGTCTTGGAAGCCATCAAAGAGTGAGAGACATGAGCAGAATAAAATGCTCTGAGACGGCAAGAGAAAACTACATCCTGTGTTTTTAGACAGCAGGATGTGGGTTGACAGAGTCAAGCATGGAACTTTCCGACTCAAAATGAGTCAGGAGATAAGAGTGGTGATCAAAGGCAGGAAGTAAATAAAGGTCCCAATGCAGCTTGGGCCCATGATGCACAGTGAAACCCAACTAATTGTTTCCCAACTGGTAAGGAAACGTTGATGAAACAAGTGAGAGCATGCCTAATTCTGGAAAACTTGATGGGTCTTGGTTGAGTCCCCTGAATTGCCCAGGTTAACATTTTACTAAGTAGAATTAACTGATTATTTGAATAGGCAAATATTCATCTGTTTAAAAGAGTTTAATATAAATTTAAGGAATTAAAGGTATAGACCATTAAAACACTCTTATTGTAAGATGTACTAATTTAGTATTCATTGTGTTACATTTCTCCCTGAACTCATTAAAGTAAAAAAATATTCATAGAAAAGATAAGCTTTCATAAGTATTATTTTTGGGCGGTGAGTAAAATGTTGTCAAATAAAGCTATTTTATTGTGCTATTTCTACCTGTTTATAAAAACACTTGGACTTGGACATCTATTTTGCATAATTCTAGATGCTAAGCCTCTTTAATTGAAAAAGAAGTCAGAATGGATCACTAGTGTTTAAGTGGCTTTCCTTCATGCCAAATGAAAGGAAGCACAAGGAGAATCTTTATTAAATTTTTTAATACTCATTTTTATAGGATGTTGGCTACTCCACCAAAAGAGGTTCTTGAAGAAAAGGCAACCAAATAAATGCATGAGTCTGAAAGTGAGAAGTTCTATGAAGTTAGCTCCATCTGCTATTTATTTAATGAATGTTTAAGGCAAGACAGGAACTTATCTATCTGTCCTTATGGAACTTACATTATGGCAGGGGGAGACTGACAACCCACAAATCAAATAACATGTCAGGTTGTGATAAGCGCCATGGAGGACAAAGGAATAGGAATGCTGGGGGTGAGATGGGGATGTTGTCAGTCAGATATTTTGAAAACACATCTGATTGTTTTAAAATTTATTTTTGGCTGCATTGGGTCTTGGTTGCTGCACGCGGGCTTTCTCTAGTTGCGGCGAGCGGGGGCTACTCCTCATTGTGGTGTGCAGGCTTCTCACTGCAGTGGCTTCTCTTGTTGCGGAGCACGGGCTGTAGGTGCACGGGCTTCAGTAATTGTGGCTCGCAGGCTCAGTAGTTGTGGCTCACGGGCTCTAGAGCACAGGCTCAGTAGTTGTGGCGCATGGGCTAGTTGCTTCGCGGCATGTGGGATCTTCCTGGACCAGGGCTCGAACCCATGTCCCCTGCATTGGCAGGTGGATTCTTAACCACTGTGCCACCAGGGAAGCCCCAACACATCTGATTTTGATGTTCCTTTGTTCAAACCCTTCAAAGCCAAGCCATTACCTTCAGCACCAAGATCGCACTTCCAAGCCTCATACACCACACCCTGTAAGGTTTGACCCTTGACAAACTCTCCATTCTCAACTCCTTCAGTGCCACCAGAAACACTCTTCATTTTGGCCATATTTAATTACACAAATTCCCAGATCAGGTCGTGCTATCTCATGCTTCCATGTATCTCCTTTATGCGCCCGAAAATACCTATCCCTTCCTCCCCAATTCTGTCTCCCTACTTAGCTCCTTCTTATCCTTTGACTCAGATCTAGCATCATATCTTCTTAGAAGTGTTTTCTGATCTATTTTGTCTGCTATCACAAGTCAGTTTCAAGACCCTCCTTTTATCAGAGCCCTGTACAAAGGCTCCCCCCAGCTATACAACCTGCTCACAATTCCACAACAGTATACTCTGTGCTTCTCTCTGTTCTAGCACCTTTCACATTGTGTTGTTATATACAGAAGTTTGGAACTAGGGAACTAGGTGGGCATCAACAAATGATGTCCTCACTCACTTTTAATCAGATCTTCTCACCACAGTGTGAATTACTTGAGGAAGGGTGTGCATATGTTTGCATTTATACTCCCTGCGTGATCACAGTCCCTGGTACACGGTATACATCTCACAATGTTTGTTCCATCAATGAGCTTTATACATCAGCTTTCTAACCAAGCTCTAGATCTTGATTGATTTAGTGACAAATATCCTTTATAGTATTTTTCTACACACTAGTATTAAGATATGGTTACATGGATATTTCAACCCCAGTTTCTTTTTTTCCCCTCTTTTGCTATTGTAGATGCCATGTCATATTCTGAGGACATAATAATATCTAACATTCATTGAATTCATACTATGGCCAAACACTGTTCTAAGAAGTTTACATCTAACAACTTATTTATTCCTCGTGACAACCCTAGAGATGGGTATTATCAATTTTCCAATCTTGCATGGGCACACAAATGCTTAAATAATTTGTCCAAGGTCAGTCACATAACTAGGTTTCCACCCCCCAGTAGCCTGACTCCAATTTTTGTGTTTTTAAGCACTATGATACCATATTATCTAATTTTTATTAAGCTTCAGAAAGTTATGTTATTCATTTCCTAAGAGAGGGAAAATGAAGCAGCTGGGAAATACTGGCAGAGAATTTGAACTACTGAAATTTTTAAGGGTTGTTTGGTTTGGTGTGGAGGGTGCAGAGTACCTTAGGAATTGTGCCAAAGCTTTGAATTTAAACCTCTAGGTACAGTAAATTAGACACGTGATATTCCTGTCATCTGCTGTCTTCAATAATAATTCATTTAATCCAGTGAAGGATAGTAAATGCTTTGGAATAAATACAAGATGCTGTGGTTTCCATGGGGTGAGGTAAGAAGATATAAAACAAATAACCAAATCTTTGTAGCCTGCAAGTAGTTTTTCCACTATATACTATATGTCCTGTTGGTCTAGTAACAACAAACAGTTGAAGAGCACACTCACATGCACTATTTCATTTGATTCCTTCCACAACTCTGGAAGGTAAGTAGCGCATAGATGATCCATGTCTTACAGATGCAGATTGAAAATGTACAAAGCATGAATGAAGCAAGTGAATTACATTACTTCTTTTTTTCCTCATCTTGATTTTTATAACTACATCAGATAAGAGTGTTTAACTGCAATGAATGCTATTTATACAATATAAAATGAGATCAAAATTGGTAGAGTTTTTCATCATGATAAGAAAATGATTCATTGAGAAACCACCCCTGAAGTGGTAAAAATTAATATACAGACCATCTCTTAACTTTTAGGAGCTTTTAATTGCTGGTCTTACCTACCAGCGTTCCAGCTCTTCTATGCCCATCCTTGGAGTCTCCTGTCTCCTACATTCCTATCTGGGGAGAGAATGGAAAAACCAAGAATGGTGATTCTCAGAAATCTGTGTGAAGGTCTTAATGATGTTTTAGTGATAGTGATCCACAGTTTTCTGGAGAAAATTAAAACCTTCATATCTTTTAAAATGTTGGATCATTATCACAACCCTCTGAAGTATGTATGTGTGGTAGATGTTAGTGTTCCAGGTTTACAGATGAAGAATTGGAACATAGCTGGATAAGTGATTCAATGTTCTTTTCAAAGATTTCCCATTGGCCTTTCCGTATATGTTCTGTGAATTTAGGTCTGCTCTGAAGCGTGAGAAAAGGTTTTTCTTCGTAAACCTCCTCCTTCTCAATTTCCCCATCTAAATAAACAGCACCATCATCTACCAGTTGCTTGAGGAACAAACCTGGAAGGATTTCTCTCCTTTTCTTTTCCCCACATCAAATTCATTGGCAAGTCCTGATGACTTTATTTCTAAAACAACCAGAATCTGTCAACTTCTTTACAATATAAACGTTTTGGTTATTTCATTTAGGGCTAGCATTCCTAGGGCCGAGGAGATTATCTATTATTTCATAGGTGCTCAACAAATACTTGTAAAATGAGTGTTTCCATTCCTACACAAGCAGTTATATTCAAAATATTTAACAACATATATGGCAGGAGTTTGGACCGTTAGCAGGAATACTGAAGTCTGTTAAGTTCTCTGCTATGCCAGACCTTCATTCTTCCATTACTCCATCATGAGGCAATTTGGAGGTCCTGAGAGAGAGGATAGAGAATTTGTGACAGGAAGGTGGCAGCATTCAGGGGACACAGGACAAAGGCTACTTATCAACCCGTAGGGAAATATTCCATATCTTAACAACCGCACATTGTATCATGACTTTTTCTGTGTGTGACAGCCAAATATCAGTTGCCACTTAGTCTAAGCTACCATCATTGCTCCCAGGGCCCCTTAGTTTCCACTATCTGCCTAATTTCTAGAGTGATGATTTAAATACAATAATCAGATCATGTTATTTCCTTATTTGGAATGCCCCAAAGGACTCCCCATTACCCTTATAATAAAACCCAAAGCTTTTTAGCCTTCCAGATCTTTT
Organism: Mesoplodon mirus; assembly: GCF_964341445.2. NCBI lineage: Eukaryota > Metazoa > Chordata > Mammalia > Artiodactyla > Ziphiidae > Mesoplodon > Mesoplodon mirus. The sequence goes on along the minus strand of NC_138986.1, from coordinate 30,203,869 downwards.
TAGATTCCTCGACTCAAAGTCTTTGAACTAGATATTTCTTCTCGAATCCTCATGTGGCTGCTTTTTTCTAATCTTGGGGAAGAACTGAGCTGTAATCGCACTCCTTTGTAGAGGGCAACTCTTTTGACCGCTCAACATTAAGGAACTTTGCCAGCCATTCTCTCTCACCTCCCTGTTTTAATTCTCTGCCTGGAACTCCTTGCTACAAATTGTGTTTGTATTTTTAGCTTCTGTCTCACTCTTCCCACTTAAATTAAGCAGAACACTGGAGATTTATCTCCCTTATTCATGACAGTATCCCCAGGACCCCCTAGAACACTGTCCAGCACATAGTAGGCTTTTAACAAATATTTATCTTTTGATTGAATGAATAAACCAGATAAGCATCATAAGTCAGAGTGTTATGATTCTTCACTTTGGTATCACCATTTCTCAAGTGTTAGGAGATATTTAATTTCTCTCACTATTTTTTTTGGGGGGGCACGCCACATAGCATGTGGGATCTTTGTTCCCTGACCAGGGATTGAACCCACACCTCTTGCATTGGAAGCACAGAGTCTTAACAACTGGACCACCAGGGAAGTCTAGGAGGTATTTAATTTCTATCATTGTACTTATGAATATCACAACAGAAGTAGTATATGTACCTAGATTTGGGAGATGATCTCTTCAATAATTCACTAAAATTGAAGTATTTACAAAACTATAAAGATATTAGAGAAGAATGTAAAATACTTCTCTTATAACAGAAGCAATTTTTTACCTGAATTATGCAGTTTGGGAAATGCTGCTGAAAATGTATCCTTTCTCCAAGAAAAGGAACTTGAGTACTTATCTCATTTTATAGAAAACATTCTAGCAGCCAATATAATCACCTTGCAGCAATAACAAATGTATTTACCTAAATTATTCAATCATCATGAATACTCCCTAGATTACAAAAAGATATTTAGGGACAAAGATTAGGAATATAAAGTACTTTACTAAAATAAAGCAGAAAGAAGAAATATGGTAAACTTTTTATTCTATTTTAATTTTTATTTTGTTTTGTAAATTCTAAGTAGTATCAGACAAGAGTGCATTATTGCTTCATAATCCAGCAGCTCTGTGATTTGTAGACTATTTATTTACTATGTCAATAAAAGACTGGACAAGCAAAAAACCCTGTGAATCCTGAATTCATATATGAATGTGAAATATTACTACTTTGCTAGACTTAACTTGTCCTCAATTTCTCGGGAATAATCAGTTTGAGAGGGTCCACCGAGAGCTTTTCCTGTTGCGGATTTTCTTTGTCTGTTTCCGTCAGCTGTATCAGATAGGAGTTAGGTTAGAAGTGAAACATGACATTCTGACAGTGAATCCAGCAGACAGATTCTTGGCTGCATTCTCAGCTACACTTGAACTTCTGCTAAGTATGTGATGAAAGAGTGTTTTCAACTGCACCAGCTGTGGAGAGGTTAGTAAAACAAAAGAGGAGAAACAAAAGTGCTCACAGCAGAAAGCTTCTGGCTTTGCTGATTTTTCTGGTTACAAACAATATGTCAGAGAGCTGTAACTGCTGCATTGTTTTAGCCTTAAAATCGTTTGAAATGAGTTGAGCTTCTGAATTAAAATTTGCAGAAAAATAAAGTCCTACATCAGATGCCATTTCCATACTTTGGTTCTAGAAATGGAAAATTCTTACTTTGCTGTAGACAACTGGAAAGTAGAAAAATTGTATTTATTTTACTGGTAAACTTGAGAGTTTCTCCCATCAATAAAAAACAATGCAGACTTTCTGATTCTCAAGATATGCGGAAGTCACGATGGTCTTAATGACCTGGAACCAGTGACTTGAGTTTTCTGTCCCTCTCCCTGTGTCCCACTGCTCCAGGACAGGACCATGGATATGGAGCCTTGCCCAGTCTGTGTCTCAGAAGGTGATTTCTCAATCCTGTTTTGTGTAGAGAAGGTCAGTTGCTGACCCATGAACAATTGAAACTGGGAAGAGGAATTAAGCAATGCCCTACGAGACCAACTGCAAAGGCCTTTCCCTAAAAATTAAAGTGTAGACTATGGGACAGGCGAGCCATTCACTACCTTTCCTGTCTCCTCTCCCAGCCCTCTACTTCCTCACAGCTAACTTCCAGTGGTCAGTGTGCTGAAGTCAGTTCTGCTATCCTTGCATTCCTGGAAGCTGAGGAGGATGGGATAAGGAGTCTTATCACCTCACACAGGCTTGCATCAGGAGCAGAGAAATAAAACCAACTTTCTACTGTCAACTTCACTGCTGGCTGTCAAACTGGAGACCTGTTATATATAAATATTTGGGGGCATCATGAATGTGATTTACATACATCATCTGGGAGACATGGTGTTTATTGAGTTGAATAGGGACAGAAAAAAATTATGGATATCTAAAATTTGCAAAAATTGAAAGAAACTTTATTATTTATTTATTTAGTTTAACATCTTTATTGGAGTATAATTGCTTTACAATGGTGTGTTAGTTTCTGCTTTCTAACAAAGTGAATCAGGTATACATATACATATATCCCCATATCCACTCCCTCTTGCGACTCCCTCCCACCCTCCCTATCCCACCCCTCTAGGTGGTCACAAAGCACCCAGCTGATCTCCCTGTGCTATGCGGCTGCTTCCCACTAGCTATCTATTTTACATTTGGTAGTGTATATATGTCCATGCCACTCTCTCACTTCGTCCCATCTTAGCCTTCCCCCTCCCTGTGTCCTCAAGTCCATTCTCTATGTCTGCATCTTTACTCCTGTCCTGCCCCTAGGTTGAAAGAAACTTTAAAGGTTACTTCTCACCCTAGTTTGTCTACTGTCTATCTTCATTTCATCCACCGGTGACTTAGGAAACTCAGAGATTCAGAAATTTCGACTGAGATAAAATGGATGTGTTGGAGACTGTTTCTGAATAGCAGCAGGACTCTATCCAAGTCCTAACCCTGACTCCTTCCCCTTCTCCTCCTGACCCCCAGGCCTTCATCTGCCCAAACACTCCATCCTCTCTCTCTGCCTGTCTTCTCTTCACTTGGGAAGCTCCTCAAGGAGCCTTCTCAGTGGCTCCTGGTCTTTTCTTAATCTCTCAAGCACTGGAGCACAATGGAAGCAAACACATGTGCTCTGAACCAGAAGACAATCAGTTGTACCAACATCTTGATTTATTAGGTTTGTAAATTAGAGAATGCTTAATCAGAGTGCTGAGGAATCTGTCCTTTTAAGTTGTATTTGCTGCAGGATAATAAATGTGATTTGGTTCATACAAATGTAATCTGCAGGGAGGTCTGTCTCAGACTACTCTAAGTCAGGGGTCCCCAGCTCCTGGGCCGTGGACCAATGAGGTCCACAGCCTGTTAGGAACCTGGCTGCACAGCAGGAGGTGAACAGTGGGCTAGCAAGCGAAGCTTCATCTGATGCCCTGCATTGCTCCCCATCGCTTGCATCTCCGCTTGAACAATCCTCCCCGTGTGTGGAAAAATTGTCTTCCATGAAACCAGTCCCTCGTGCCAAAAATATTGGGGAACGCTGCTCTAAGTCACAGAGTGAGGTATACCTTGCATAAAGATACCTAGAAGAGAATATGGAAATACATTTATATAGTAATAATTTTATAAATAAATTTGTAAATGACATAAAGAGAGGAGTTGAACAAAGGTGGGGAAGATATTGAGTTGGTTGGAACAGTACTTGAGATGCTCAGTTTCCCCTGAATTCTGTACGGTGGAACCATGAAACTATCAAATATTGATCTGCATACCAAGATAATGGTAATTTTCACTTCTCCTTTTTCACTCTGCAGCTAGCCTATGAAGAAGAAAGCAACACAGTAGTTTTCCATTCCCCACCTTTCCCTCAAGAACTCAGTTATCCAAATAGCATGACCTTTACCTGTGTATCACTTATGAGAAGTCACTGGCAATTGAAGAAAAAGAACAAAAAAAGCAGTTTTAGGGTGAGACATCATCAAAGATCACATTTAAAGCATCATTCTTAGCATCCAAGCAAAATTGTATTTTTAACATGAGCAATATTTTTCTGGACTTCCATTTGCACCTCTAAAATAAGACTAAGAGTGTCTGGCTAAATGTAAAGAAGAGAATTCAATATATGTGTAAAACCAAGATACCTAGCAGAGAATATGCAAATAAATTTAAGGTTCTGCATCTGTCCATATAAGAAATATAACACCTACTGAATTTGATAGCAGAGGTGAGTAAAATTAATTCCCATAATACAGTCTTCACAAACACATGTAACATAACAACCCAATAAAATTAACTTTGAGACTCTATGACATAAATCACAACAAGATCCTTTTTGCCCCACCTCCTAGAGAAATGGAAATAAAAACAAAAATAAACAAATGGGACCTAATGAAACTCAAAAGCTTTTGCACAGCAAAGGAAACCATAGCAAGATGAAAAGACAACCCTCAGAATGGGAGAAAATATTTGCAAACAAAGCAACTGACAAAGGATTAATCTCCAAAATATACAAGCAGCTCATGCAGCTCAATATCAAAAAAACAAACAACCCAGTCCAAAAATGGGCAGAAGACCTAAATAGACATTTCTCCAAAGAAGATATACAGATTGCCAACAAACACATGAAAGAATGCTCAACATCACTAATCATTAAAGAAATGCAAATCAAAACCACAATGAGGTATCACCTCACATCTGTCAGAATGGCCATCATCAAAAAATCTACAAACAATAAATGCTGGAAAGGGTGTGGAGAAAAGGGAACCCTCTTGCACTCTTGGTGGGAATGTAAATTGATATAGTCACTATGGAGAACAGTATGGAGGTTCCTTAAAAAACTAAAAATAGAAGTACCATATGACCCAGCAATTCCACTACTGGGCATATACCCTGAGAAAACCATAATTCAAAAAGAGACATGTACTACAATGTTCATGGCAACACTATTTACAATAGCCAGGACATGGAAGCAACCTAAGTGTCCATAGACAGATGAATGGATAAAGAAGATGTGGCACATATATACAATGGAATATTACTCAGCCATAAAAAGAAATGAAATTGAGTTATTTGTAGTGAGGTGGCTAGACCTAGAATCTGTCACACAGACTGAAGTAAGTCAGGAAGAGAAAAACAAATACCGTATGCTAAGACATATATATAGAATCTAAAAAAATGGTTCTGAAGAAACTAGGGGCAGGACAGGAATAAAGATGCAGACGTAGAGAATGGACTTGAGAACACGGGGAGGGGGAAGGGTAAGCTGGGACGAAGTGAGAGAGTGGCATGGACATATAAACACTACCAAATGTAAAATAGATAGCTAGTGGGAAGCAGCCGCATAGCACAGGGAGATCAGCTGGGTGCTTTGTGACCACCTAGAGGGGTGGGATAGGGAGGGTGGGAGGGAGACGCAAGAGGGAGTGGATATGGGGATATATGTATATGTATAGCTGATTCACTTTGTTATACAGCAGAAACTAACACAACATTGTAAAAGCAATTATACTCCAATAAAGATGTTAAACAAAAATTAGCTTTGAGGAAACATTTGGCTTTTAATTAAGAGAAGACTTCATCTTTGCATTTTCTTCAGAATTTCTGGAATGTGTGAATATGTTCAGTGGGCAATAAGCAAATAGAAATTTCACATCATCTTCATCTTGGTTTGGAAGAGGTAGAAATAGCATAACCCTTGGCCACAGAGGCTCTGTGGCTTTCCCAAGAGACGAGATGTGCTGGGCGTGGAGCCTTAGATGTGAAGGAGAAAGATTACAGGGTTTGGAACAAAATATTATTCTACATGGCCCGACAAGTCATGTTATCAGATACTTAGTACTGGCTGCCTACCTGGGCAGTACACCAAGAGAGAGAAGTGCGTGGGGTAGAGGAAATAATTATTTGGAGGCTGTTATTCAACACTTAAGACCCATGTGAAGGAGCTAGAATACAATGTCTCTACTGCAGTTTGTATTAAAATGTCCACTACTTCCGGTTTTAGGGATATGTCGTTTGATTCAAATAATTATTTTAAAATTTTAAAATTAAAAACATAAGATAATAGGAATAACAGCATTAGGTTTAGCAAACAGAAGGGGTCATCTATTGTCCTTTTTAGTGTCAACCTCGGGGAGAGCCATTCTGAGTTGAATCAATGAGGGACACTAAAGGGTTCCTATTTCCCAGGTGTGACTCCCTGGTCCCAGGGCCCTTCTCCCCTGGAAAGCGAGTAAAGCGTTGAACACATAGAGAGACGACTGGCTGCTGGCAAGGTTACCTTTGGCTTAGATCTAAATGAAATAAACAAAACAAGGCACCCATTGCAACAATGGAGAACTTTGCTTGATAACCAAAAATCTAAAAAAGTTTTTCTGGATAGTTTCACCAGTTTGCTCTCCCACAAGAGCTTGCTATCCTGCTTGCCTTGGTCTGATTTTTTGCTTATTCTAAAATTGTCTCTAAGGATAAGCATTTCTATGTATGGACCATAACACATAGAATATGTGCGTGTCTTTTCTTACCAGTGCTCAGATTCTCCCTGGAGTATCTGCTGTTTAAAATCATGAAACAAATACAACATGGTAGAATGAAACTTGACATTTCTGGAAACTACATTGTGCAGTAAATTTCAAATGCTTCAAACTCTCTGCTTTATTCCCATTTACTTCAAATGGTGAACTATTAAAAAAGAGATTTTATGTTTTTTTAATCATGTAGTACAAAATGAAAGACTTTGGGAAAAACCTTTTAACAAACGAATAAATCTCTGTAAAATTCCATAAATTGCTTTTTAAAATTATTTATTATATCAAGGCTGAATATACATATTTATAGATTTATCAGATTAGTGTCTGTGGGTCTTGTTTTTTTTTTTTTTTTTTTTTTTTTTTTTTTTGCAGTACACGGGCCTCTCACTGTTGTGGCCTCTCCCGTTGTGGAGCACAGGCTCCGGACGCACAGGCTCAGCAACCATGGCTCACGGGCCCAGCCGCTCCGCGGCATGTGGGATCTTCCCGGACCGGGGCATGAACCCGTGTCCCCCGCATCGGCAGGCGGACTCTCAACCACTGCGCCACCAGGGAAACCCGGGTCTTGTTTTAAGAGTAAAGTTTTTTTTTCCCTTAGAAAACTTATTTAATGAAACACCAATCTCAGTTCTAAATTGCTGTTACCCTTTACAATTTTCACAAACGTTATTTTGTATTATTATATCTGCTATTAAGATTTACCCCAAAGTTTGGTTTTCTCCTCCTTCTCCTTTAATCAATGAGAGATCTCAGTAACGTCATCATCGTCATTGTCATTGTCATCATCAATCATCGTATCACTTACTGGGAACCCATTATGGGCCAGGCACTTTGTGTACATTATTTTGTCAAAACAACCCTGCAGTGTTTACAGATGAGGCTCAGAAAGTTAAATGAAGCTTGAAGGACACAAGGCTAGTAAGTGATGACTCTAGTAGAATTTGAACTCAGCTTCGTCGTTTTCAAAATTCTTCACTGTCCCTAATTCTAAAATAGGTAAAATTATCAAAATCTAAACCACTGGCTAACTTTGCATGGTAATAGTACATTTATAAGCATAATATATCCAGTGGAGCAAATCCTTTGCCTTTTAAGTGCCCTGTGTTTGTGTCAGAATCTCTGAGGATCTGAGACACCACCACACCAGAAACACTGTTGGTTTTTGTTCTGTTCTCAAAGCACTTAATTTTCTGCCAGAGAATAGTTCAAACATGTTGGAAGAATCAAGCTTCCAGAATTAGGAAACACATAGTTTGGCTTAAAACTGATATAACAATTGGAAATTCTACTTATCCACTGAATCCTATTGATTACACACTGCAGTATTGTTTTTATCCTAACCACACTCATCTCGTTTTTTTTTTTTTTTTTTTTTTGCGGTACACGGACCTCTCACTGTTGTGGCCTCTCCCGTTGCGGAGCACAGGCTCCGGATGTGCAGGCCCAGCGGCCATGGCTCACGGGCCTAGCCCCTCCGAGGCATGTGGGATCTTCCCAGACTGGGGCACGAACCCGCGTACCCTGCATTGGCAGGCAGATTCCCAACCACTGCGCCACCAGGGAAACCCGTTTTTTTAATCTACAGGCTTCTCATAGTCTACAAAGCAAATTTCAAAATAGATATTCAAAAGGATGAAAGGGCTTAGGTAACTTGATAAAAATTATAAAGAGGAAATCAAATTCAAAGATAACTATCTGGAATATATAAGAAGCATCCAAGTTCTTGATAATGAAGTCATGTTACTTTATATTTTCAGAAAATTAAAAGAGAAAAAAAAACTTAGAATAAAACAGAAGTAGAAATAGGTCTAAAAGTGGAAAGCAGTTATGGAGATAGAGTGAAAGACACAGAGGAATGCTTAGAAAAATCAGAAAACAATGATCCAAAAGAGACAACATGTGGGACAGAGAAACATACAAAGATAAGACACTGATGGAAAATAATCAGAGCACAAGTTTATAATTAGTAAATTTCCCAAATTGCATATACTGTTTGAAATGTGTGTCTTGGAGTTTTACATGAGCCTGCTGCAGTGGGAAAGCACACTGGATTTAGAATCAGAAGTCCTCGTTTAGGTCTGGCTCAGACCTTTGTTATCTATGTTTTCTTGGATGAGCCCACTCAAGGCTTTGTTTTCTTACGTACAGATCAAAGAGATGCTCTTAAATGCCTTCTATTGCTAAAGAACTCCATTTAGCAATGAGTAGAATTTAAAATGACACCTTATTACATGGCAAGATATCATTTTCTTACCATTTACTAACACTCTACAGACGACAAGCTGCGTAAGACCCAATAGCATTCAGATAACCTATTCTTTTAAATAGTTGCTTTACCCTGTCACTGTCATAACTATATTTTGCCAACATTATGCCAACATCTTCTCAGATTTTATTGTATACAGTGCATATTTGATCTTCCTTACTATGCAAATAAAAGGTTGATATTTTAAGGTCTGTTGCTGTTCCTGAGGTCTAGATTAAATCAATGTACAACTGGTCACTACTATAATTTGGGTCCTCTGTAGAATATACTTTAGTTTTTTGCTTAAATTCTCCCTATAATTGCCAAAGCAGTAAACCCTTTAATTACAAATACACAATAATGCATAAAAGTATAGTGCTATAGTTAGAATAAATTTTAAGATGGTCTAATGGAATGCATGTTAGAAAAAGGACAGGGTGAGTTTGACATTGTAATGTTCATACAGGCTTTAAGGTAACATGGATGTTTTTTTTTTTTTTTTTCTTCTGGCAATAAAGAAAAAGAGAGCTTTTTTTTCCTCCCCCATCTCTTTTGGTGCTTTTTAAATGCAAATAGCCATCCCTGCCTGTACACTTGAAAAGTATAAAAATAAGTTTCCTTTCCCTCTGTCTCTCTGTCTCTGTCTCTGTCACACACACACACACACCCCCCACACACCCCTGAGCACATCATTGGAAAGTACAGGCATGTTTCCTATGGGGGATGATCACTGAGGGTTGCGACTGTTGAATTGGACTTCTTTATGCACTAAGGAAGGCTGGTGTTAAATATGGGTTCATGCTGGAGTTTGAGAGGCTGGTTTGAGAGAAGGAAACATAGAAGGGAATCAGTATTACTCTAAACAGCACTATACTTTGTCTTCTAGTACCATAAGTTTTAGCTATACAGTCTTAGAAAAGCACAGTATCCTATTCTGTAATGGGAATATAAACATAGTAACTTTGTTACAGGATTGTCAGTAATCAATGAAAATATTCACTTCTGTGCTCTGTAAGCTCTCAAAAAAAGTAACCTGTTTATTCTGTTTTTGGAGGTGGGTGGGTCGACTGTTTTTTATCAAATGAAAATAAGGGAATATTCAAATGAATAAAAGTAAAAAAAGCAAATGGGAAACATTTATAAGGATTATAGGAGAGATTTTTGAATTCTAGATTAACGGATGTTTAGAATACAGGAATTAGTAAAAATCAAGTCATGAACAAATCAGATCCTTTTATCTTCATAAAGAAAAATGTAAATAATTAATTCTCCAGGAAGTATTTACACAGAAGTCAGAAAAAAAATAACTTACCAATGAGGCTGAAGCACATTTATAGAAGTGGGACTAACAAAGGCTGGTCCCTTTGTTCTCTCAAAGAGTTTACAAAATCAAAACTGTCCCCTAGTGCAGTGATATCTATTTACAACTATTCTTTTTTTGTCAGGTATCTTAACTGGGAAGAATTTCTTTCTTATTGGTTTTCTCAGCCATCATTGCATGGGCAGATATTAAAAGTTCTAATGTCAGCTCATGTTAAAAGACTCAATAACCAGAGTCATAAAATATCAGTAGGTGAAGGCAGAAGACAGTGAAGTAGAGGGACCCCATGTGCTTTATCTCCAAGGTGGCCCAGAAGGGAGTCATCACGGAGGGGAAGAACCTAGGTCAATGAAGATTCCTATTTTCCACTCACTGCCATTACTCAAGCCTTAGCAATTTCAGGACCCAGGGTGGGTGAACAAGGCAGTGGTTCAGGATTAACGAACTTCCAGTGACAGCGGGGAGCCTGATCAGTCTCCAACTACAGAGGTACACAGAGAACAGGTACATGGCTTGCTTAAGGTGATTGCAAAAGTGGAGATTCCACCATGACATAGATGACATGAGGCCATGATATAATAAAGAGCCCTTTCTACCATATCTCTCAGCTGTGGGACTCTTGAAAAATATCACGGCCCTGTATTTTTACTAATCTTTAATATTATTCTATTATACCTGAGGGTGTGAATTATGTCCATTTATGTTTCTCATAAGCTAAGAAGCCACTTTGATGAATTCAAATGTTGCATAATGAGAATCTTGTTTTATATAAAAATTATTTTTATATGGAAAATATGGTTATGGGCAGAAAATCAGACAGTCTCTTAGAAATCAGGCTCTTGAGTATCTTACAACAGTGGAAAAATACAAGAAATTGGTAGAAGTGTAAGTTTTATATTTATTTTTGGATACTTAAACATCATCTACCCTTTCAGTTTGCTTCTAGGGTGCTGATTAAATTAGTTTTGCTATATAATTTGAGACTTTTAAAAAGAGGTCTAAAGCTTATAAATATAAAATCTATATTCCTTCTGTATTATGAATTCTAATTTCCACAAAATGAATATTATCTTTGCCTCTCTCTAAAATAGAGAGAGGTAATTAGGGAATACAGACAAGAAAAGATGGTATGTTGGTTTATAAAACCCTCCTTTATTTGGACTTATTTAAATGCATACTCGAAGCACACATTATAAAGTCAATTTATACACATTTTGTATAAATAAAAAATAAAAGCAGACATATTGAAGGAACAAATAATAAAAAAGTTACAGCATTTACCAGATTTCAGAACTGTTGTTTTCATTTGTTTTGATAATATTTTAAAATATTTTCCAAAATGTACAGTATTAAATGTTTGACGTTGTACTGAAGGGAATTTCCTTCAAGTAAATGCTTAAAATGCAAATGCTTAAGCAGCAGGAAACATTCTGTAGTTTGTTGTCACACCACAATAAAAATACTGTTATTTACCTAAAGCATAAATAAATACAGGTTTCCCCACTATTTGAAACTGTATCGCTGATTTGAAACCTTCCCTAAGCCAAAATGGTATAAAGCAGAGAAGCAATTGCTGCTACCAGGAACTTGTCATGGGAACATCGATGTGGCTTTCCCAAGCTAAGTGAATTGGGTGCATCTTTATTTTCATACTATGGTCTCTCTCTTTCTTCTATAATATTTCTGTTTTTCTGTTTTCTCTGTGTGTTTTGTTCTTCCTTTTTTTTTTTTTTTTTTACAAGCCTTCATTAGTTACAGTCATGAGAGAGGGAATTGATACCCACCAGAGGAAGGGCTCTGAAGAGTTTTAACAATAATAACTAACATTTTTTGAATGTTAGGTACCAAGTACTTCATTGAATCCTTCATCTGTAAAGGCACTCGTTCTTTTCTCTATTGTTCAATGCCTTGGACAAAGAAGGAAGTTTTATCAAAATTGACAAGTGACACAAAATTAGAAAGATTAGCTAAAGAGTTGGAAAACAAAAAGAATGCACCAAGCGTATTTTATAAGGTAGAAAGATTGGTTGGAATGAAGAAGTTGAAATGTAACGGTACAAACAAAATAACCCCTTACATTTAGATTCAAATCATCAATTTCTTGTGTGGACAGTGGTGCAAATCATTTGCTAGTAAGTGTAAAAATATTTTAGGTTTTAATGAAAGTTCATGTAACCCAAGAGTGTGGCTTTGTGCTAAACACCTAACTCAGTCGTATCCTCTATTCATTGCAACATAGCATCCACATCAAGGTAATTATTAGTCTAAGCTCCTTTGCTGCCAGTCACACAGGAAGTGCTGTATGGAGTCCTGGACACCACATTATAGGGGAGAAGTTGACAGCAAACTGGACTGTGTTCAAAGGAGGGATGGTGAAGGGTCTGGAAACTATATCACATAAGGACTAACCGGAGGAATGAGTTCATTTAACCCGAGAAAATGACAAGTTGTGTTAAAAATGTCAAAGGCTGTTCTACAGAAGATGAGGTCGATTTTTCTGCAGCATTCCAGAACTAAAAATGAATGGGGGTAGTCACAGGGTGGTAAGTTTGAGCTCACAGAAGAAATTACTTTCCTGACAATTCAAATGATCATCCACAGGATGTGACAATAACAACCAGTTGCTGGCTGCTGGGAGTGTGGGCAGGGTCAGTGTGCCCACCTGTCAGAGCAGTAAAAAAGACAGTCAGCACTGCCAAGGCCTTTGGAGCAGAGGTAGAATCTAGGACAGTACTTTTGTTTACTTCCTCTAAGAAGTGTAGTCAGGGTCTCCGGCACAATTTTCTTCTTTAGTAATGAAGGCCCATTTTCATTACAGTGATAACCCACTCAGGATACTTTTAGTGGTTCCCTAAAGCCGAGGCTCCCTCCAACACACATGGACACACAGACACACATCCACAAACACACTGCCACTCTACACTTATACTTTACATCTTTCCTCCTTTGCTGTCTCTTAGTTTTTACAAAGGGGGACAAAGTTGGTAGATGAGTAACAGTAGGATATGTTTACATCAAAGTCATGCTCAGCAACTGTAGCAGAAATATGTTCCCCAGGTGTATTTCTGGTTCTAACTGCAATGGTTCACGATCCAGCGTGGCGCACATCAGGCAGGCTGTTGCCTCGTACTTTGTGTAGGAAAAGGGGTCCCGGAGACAGAGTAAGGTGTAAACATTAACGTTTGTTCTATAACGAAGTCATGAAGGTGTGACATTAAATTACAAAAAAATAAAGTTGCAGATGTGTATCTTCTTGGGGATTGTAGGGTAGGAACAACATATGAAAAGACTAAAATGTACTTTTGTCAGCATCTCTCTTCACCCAGGTCTCTGAGGCTCTGGGGCCATGTGTATTAGTGACTATTGTATTCTTCAGTGTAAATCCTTCATTGACGCTTAATGTGAAGAGCAGGTCATGTGTTGATGAATTGAGAAATAGACACCGTGGAGGTGAGATTTTCTCTTGGGTCCGCTCTCCCTCCCTCCCTCCCTCCCTCCCTCTCTCTCCTCCTCTTCCTCCAGCTCCTTCTCTTCTTTTTCTTCTTCTAACAAAGGGGCACAATTGTTTTTTGAGCGTCTGTCAGCCCCTTTCCCCCATGGTCTTCAGTCTAGAGATTGAGAACGCTTTTTGAGGGTTTAGGTCTGGCCTTTTAACATTTTCCTGTGCGTGGCTGTTTTCTGACTCCACAACTTTACGGTGTGTATTATTTTTTCTTTTTATAAAGCAAACAGGACAGCGTAAACTATGGAGAAATTATTAATAAAATTTCAAGAAATCGGCTCAGCACGTGTTGAATAATGAATGCGGAATGTTTTTTCTATTGTTGTGTGGTTCCGCTGGGCAGCCCTGGCCAGAGTGGCTCAGCCCAGCTTGCGCTGTGCGGTTTGGGGCCTTTAACCGCGGGGCAAGTCATTTACCGGCAGGTGAACCAGCAGCACGTTGTTCTGTTATTTTCAAACCACAGCAGCCTCTGCGGAATGCAAGAGCCATAAAGACATAGGTCTGATGTTGCCTGACACAGGCGTAATTCATGAACTCTGTAATTTAAAGGGATTTCAAGGCAATTGTAAAACGAATAAAAAATGAAATGCTTTGGGGGAACACTGGTAAGTTTTTTAATCATTTGATGCTACGCATTTAAAAATACCATCAGTCTGGTAGCTCTGTGTGTGTGTGTGTGTGTGTGTGAAGATAAATCAGATTAAATCTGATGCCGGTAGTTTCAAGTAAGTTCATAACATGGCTGTCGGACCCAAGAGGAAAGAAAAAAAGAAGAGAAAGAAAATCCCAGAACAATTTATGGCCTGTAGCCAGTAACAAAGTGTTTCTCCCTGTACCTTTTTATCATTTCCCCCTCAAATGTTGATTATGCCCAAGTTAAAAAAAATTGGAGGGGGGTAACTTTCTGTAAGGTTTAAATTTCAGTCTGGATTGTTAAAAAAAGCCTCAAATGAAAGAGTCTCTTTAATCAGATAATTGACTAGTCAGTAATTTTAGCCCGTCTGTGACACACCAGTTGGCAGGTACAGAGGTATGCAGTCCTGAGCCTTCGCCTCCTTTCCCCCTTCCCTGCCCCCTGGGATGGTCACAGAGCTTCCCTGTCTTACTGCCATGTCCCCAGAGACTGTCCCCAAACATTTTGATGTTCAGAAAAGGAGGGCCAGCTGTCAGAGGTGACCAGGCAGATGGCACAAAAGGGACTCCATTCCTCCATTACCCACCTGGGGAGAATGTAGGGCCCCGCCGGACAGCTGTCTTAGATCCACAGCACCCACATTTCAAATTGATCCCTGGTTTCCTGAAATCCTGGTTCTGAAGTTGTTTGGGAGGCTTTGGTGGGCCTTTAAATACAAGCACATTACCTGCCCTATTTTAACTCCCCGCCATGAGTTATGGCAGCTCAGATATGCCCTCTATAATGTCACGTCACAAAAGGCTCAGAAAATTATCCCTTACCCCTATTGTCTGCCTGTTTTCTTTTATTCCTCCTCTACTCATCACGTTCCCTGGCAACCATGAATGAAATGTAACATGCTAAATGACTGACATCCATTAAACTCCTCGACAAACCCTGGACTGGGTTTTGAAAGGCCCTTGGAAGAAAAAGGATTGTGTGCTCTTTGAATCTTGGTCTGCTGAATGGCTGCCAAGTGAGGTCTGTTCCATTCAAAGGCCCGAGTGAATAAATGAGAATAACATCCTTGGGGACGTGCAGGATCGGCTTACTCTGAAAATGCTCAGCTTCACAAAGGGTCAGAGTCACAAGGTAAATGAAAATGGCTAGGAGGGGGCTTTGATGGCCGAAACATGGTAACAGTAGAGGACTTGAAAGAAAACTTTATTTAAAAAAATAAAA
The DNA here is from genome assembly GCF_964341445.2 of Mesoplodon mirus. Lineage (NCBI taxonomy): Eukaryota > Metazoa > Chordata > Mammalia > Artiodactyla > Ziphiidae > Mesoplodon > Mesoplodon mirus. Next base: position 30,188,427 of record NC_138986.1, on the reverse strand, counting down.
AAAAGATGAAAAAGCAAGAACGGGGTGGGGGTGGGGGTAACTGCAGAACTGTGAAGTCAACTGATAAGAGCAAACACTTTGACAACGACATCCAGGCATATTGGTTTGTAAGTTACGCACAGGAGGTATACAAACAAGTATATATGCTTATAAAATGGTATAAACTCCCCATCTGTCCACATCTGCAAACATCATGAATTAATTTTATTTTATACATGAATAAAAACTGGGTCAAAGTCTGTTAGCTCAATTTCTTGGTGGGCTGTGACCTGAGGACTTGAATTTTCCTCTTGGCTGCAAGTGATAAATTTGTGCCATTTCTTTGGATCCCTCCTTGTTTTTTTTCTCTATACGCGATTTCTCAACTGGAATGATTTCTATTAGAGCATTTTAATGAAGGTGCATTAGAAGCAGTTTTTAGGCAAGGATGTTAGAAGAACCACGGGAATTCTTGACACGTTTCCACAGAGACCCTCCCTTGTACCTGTCATGGGGTTACTCCTAGGAAGGCTCTTTGGCCCCTGACTTTTTCAGATCATTTTTAAACATGTAGGCTGTGGTGGCATAAAGAAATCTTACAGAATGAGTTACATCGGATGGTCTGTAGTGAAGGTGTAAACGGAGTTCTGTTCCCTCCTTTTATTCAGCAAATGACAATTTTTGATGTAGGCTGAAGAGGATGAAGACTTGTGGAAACTGGCTGCCTTTCCAGTAGAGCTGAGATGTTATCCTACAAATTCAAGTTCAGAGGGTGCAGTGGATTGAATGGGCCTCCCACTGCCCAAGAAAGATATATCCACCCAGTATCTGTGAATCTGAGCTTATTTGGGAAAAGGGTCTTTGCAGAAGTAATTAAGTGAAGGAATTCAAGATAAGATCATCATGGATTAGGGCACGCTCTAAAATCCAATGGCAGGTGTCCTTATAAGAGAAGAGGGGAAGAAGGAAATTTAAAGGCAGAGGCAGAGATTGGTGCAATGTGTCTGTAAACCAAGGGATGCTGAGAGTTGCTGGCAGCCACCAGCAGCTAGGACAGAGGCATAGAACAGATTTGCTGCAGAGCCTCAGAAGAACTCAACCCGCTGACACCTTGATTTCAAACTCCTCTAGCCTCCAGAACTGTGAGAAAATGTTTTGTTGTTTTAAGCCACCAAGTTTGTGGTAATTTGTTATGGCAGCTCCAGGAAACTAAGACAGATGGCAATGGCCATGTGCTATCACAATCACAAAGTCGTCCAGCTTGGGCTTGCTGCTCTCCAGTAAGAGGGAAATTACAATAGTGCCTGGTGAGGCAGCCCATTGAGTCATTGGGTCACTCTGCCCACGTTCTCCCATTAACATTTTCCCAGAATGCTTCCTGGTTTTCAATAACAAAATATGCATATCTCCTCGATACAACAGTATTTAGATGACGTTTGTAAAGGAAAAAAAAATGTTCCCCCAAACTCATAAATGTGTGGGAGACGACTCATGTAATATTCCAGATATAGTTGGTGTATAAAAGCTGCTGGGGTTAAGGAAGGCCATGGTACTCCACAAAGCAACTGGGTGTTAACAGCAAAATTAACCATTCAGTAATTGAGAAGTGATGTTTTCAGCATATTATATTCTAACGTACTCGTTTGTTATTTATATATAGGGGTCAATGCATCTTGATAATTTGGCTGGTGTTTGGGGGGTTATTATGTAGCATGTTTAAACTTTTTCCATTTAAAATAATGGGAAATTGGCTTTTAGTTACTATTTTCTTTCAGAATGTCTGATTCTCAAGAATGGACAACGCATGTTATACAAGAGAGATTGGTACTTCCTTTTATTTGTACATGTACACATTTTAAAGGAGCATGTCTGTACCCTTGGAGAAAATCTTTTGTTAAAAGATGCGAGTTACTATTTTTACCTAATTTTTGGATTCACAGCCTTACAGAGTGGCCAATTTAATTTAGATTTAGAATCCTTCAGTATTTTCAAATTCTGGTAAATTATTCTTCAGTTTTCATTTATGATATTGGCTAAAAGAAACTTTTGAATAAAGGTTAATTTATTTAAATAGACAGTTTTTAGGACATAAAAATGTTAGAAGAACACATTAATTAAGCTTGAGTTTTTGGGAATTAGATTGATAGCCCCAAATACTCTCTATTTATTATAAAAATTTCAAGGAATACAATATTTGAGAAAGAGTTTCAAGGATGACTAATTATCAACAAAAAGTTTTTAGGTTTCAGTGGCATGAAAAAGTTAATCTGTTTTCCTACTTTAATAATTCCCAAGGAGTAAGATATTGGAAAAAGTGGCCAAAAGTGTAATTTATAAAGCAGAAGTTATAACCAACAATAAATATGTAAATGCTTGGTTGTTTAAAATTTGTATGTGGAAAGAATCCTAGTTAAAAAAAGAAAAAAAAAAACACATAAATTATCCAGAGTGGATTTATCACAATTATGTGTTCTAAAAATCCTATCTTTTAAAAAAAATGCCAAAGAAGACGGACACATGGAATTCATTACAGTCTAGCTAATGGTTTCAATCAAATTTATAACAGAGCTGAGTAGGCAGCAAGCATTTCTGGAACTGTGTCTGCAATCACAGGGCACCCAGAGACACAGGCATTCACACACAGAGGAAGTTCAGTGCCCAGACTACTGAAGGCCTCTGACACCCACACTTTTTACTCCAGGGATAAAATAAGTTTTTATTTTTAAATTTGGGCTCTATGAAAGGCCAAAATAAAGAGTTGGTAGGATAATTTTTTTTTTTTTAGCATGATAAGTTCATAGTAGAGTTGGTTGGAATGGAGGGATAGTATCGCATTTCTTTTTTTGTGGCATGGCATGGTATGTTTTCAAAACTTGGTAGTTTATACATGGAGGAAATAACAAAGATTTATTGACACTGGCGGTGCAAATATGTGTTCATTCATTTTTTTTTCATGCATTCAAATGTGATTTAACGTTGACATTTATCTAGATAGACTTTGAATTCTAATTTTTATTCCAAGTATTTGGTGAATTCTTCACGTACTATTTAATATACTTTGTTAACTTGGACAAACGAACTATCCCTTTTACTTCCTTTGGGGTGTAAGGGTTGGTGAAGAGGAGAACTCTATGTGAGTGTTTTATTTTGTGTATTAATTTCTTTTCACAAGTTTACTTTGAAAGGAATCAGTATTTGAAACTTACAGTTAGCTATGGATTTTGTTGGTGGGATGGGGGAATTCTTTGCCTGTGTGTACAGTTTTGGCCTTCGGGGGGCAGCCAAGCACAGAGAAGCTAACTGAAGTGGCAGGCACTGCCCCGTTTTCATGCTACCTGAGTAACCCTAGTTCAAAAAAAAAAAAAAAAAAAACCGCAGCAAAAGCCAAAGTAAGCACTCCTTCTCCATCTGTCACTGCGTAGAAGAGAGCTGAGGCAGCCATATTTAATCAACGCTGAAGTCTCCCCCTGGGTGATGTTCGTGCCCTTCTGTAATATTTTATTCTAAGCCATTTCCCAGACAGCATTATTGATTCTTGTCATTATTCTCCCCCAAGCTCCGGGAGCTTGTGCAATGGGATACCAACTGCAGTTCTCCTCGTGAACATAACCTCAGACCAAAAAGTGAGGTGACTGCTTCCAACATTCAGACTCACCCAGATGGCATATTATGCAGTGTATCATAGACATTCTAAACTCTTACACTCTGACATCAACTGCTTATAATGCCTTTGCAAAAATCGAAAATTACCAAAAAAAAAAAAGGAGTTTGGTATTTGTTTCTTATTTCTGCTTTTTTACTTCTTTGACTTATGCTCATCGTGAGAAGATACTGTACTTTAGGTATTTTGCGTGGGTGGTTAGGATGAGAAACTCCCCTCCCCTGGAAGACTCATTAAAAATAATAATACATCTGATATTTATCTTGACTAGAGTTCTGAAATTCTCTCCTCTCTCTTCTGTCAGAGGCAAAGGAGGACGATGAACATTTTCTTTTTTCTTAATGACAGATACTGGGTTGTAAGAGGAGGACCTGCTTGTTAAATGAATAAGTGAGGGAAGGAAAGCAGAAAGCAAGATAGGAAGGGAGGAAACAAGGAAAATCCAGTCACTTTCATTATTCCCCAGATCTCTTCTTGCTCTCAGGAAATGGCTCATTGATCAGTTTTCTCAAAGCCATTTCAATTTTGAGTCCATCATCATCCTTCAAGGTGTGCTTTTTTTATTCTTTTCTTTTTTTTTTTTTTTTGGTGGTACACGGGCCTCTCAATGTTGTGGCCTCTCCCGTTGCGGAGCATAGGCTCCGGATGCACAGGCTCAGTGGCCGTGGCTCACGGGCCCAGCCGCTCTGCTGCATGTGGGATCTTCCCGGACCAGGGCACGAACCCGCGTCCCCTGCATCGGCAGACAGACCCTCAACCACTGCGCCACCAGGGAAGCCCCGGTGTGCATACTTTTATTTGCCTTTTAGATGTGGTATCCTAAAGAGTAACAAACTTCCGCAACATACCTTATCTGTACCCCTACTAATGTATCCTGGTGTACAAGGTCTGTAAAGTACTAGCTAGAGATTTGCAATGCATCACAATTTTGATTTTGTCTTGGGCCCAATGGAGTAATGGAAGTTGAAATGCCCATTCTTTTCCTCCTCCACCAGCAATATTTTTCTAATTATTGTATTAAAAAACAGCTCCTGTAGTACTAGCCTTGAATTTCTGGTTGTATGCACTTCAGGAATCTTTCGGTCTAGTTCAGTTTAAGTTTACTATTGGAATTTATTTCTGTACAATAGTCATTGTCAATCTAGCATTCTGCTTGCCACTTTCTAAAACATAAAGTTCTTATGGTAATAATTTGCCTGAATTCAATGATAGAGAATAAGTCAAGATTACAGTAATCACAATACTACCAATTATGGAAAATTTTCTCTGCTTCAGACACTGTATTAGGTAATTCATTTACATTAACACCCAACCCTCACAAAAACTATAAGAAGTAGGTATTACACCCAATTTGTATATGTTTAAACAAAAGCTCAGAGAGATTAAGTCATTACTATTGTTTTAATTATACCACTCAAGTTACTTCAAGGAAGGTAATTATTTTCTAAAGAATAATTATATAATAAAGGCAGGATGATTCTAAGAAAAAAGTAGAGCAAGACACTTGCCTTAATAGGTATGAAACTATATGATAAAGACATAATCATTAAAAGTAAGTTTTTGGCACAGGAATAAGCAGATTGATAGGACTGAAAAGAAAATTCAGTAGTAAACCCAAGAGCAGCTAGTAACTATTTTTACTGAAACTTCCTTAATGACAGATGCCTGGATAAGTGTTCTGTATACTTTTTAATCACTTAATCTTCATGTGATCCTAGAAGGAATTATTATCTCCACGTTTTAGAAAAGGAAATTGAAGCTTAGACAGATAGATTTAGTAACTTGTCCAGAGTTATACAGTTAGTCAGTGTGAACATAAGTCTTTATAATTCTAGCACCAAACTGCTTTACCCTTATGTGCACAGTTTCTCCAGTGCTTCATGGAATTTAGTACACGAAAAAAAGTAACATTTTAAGTTAGCCAGAGGAAAAACAAAATATTATTCAATAAGTGGTGCTAGGATAACTCTATCAGTTGAGTATTTAGTTTAATCACACCAAAATAAATTCCAGATGGATCAAATATATAAATATAAATAATGAATCCATAAATGTCCTAAATGAAAATTAAAATGAATATTTTTATATTCTTGGGAAGACTATTTTAACTATGACAAGAGAACCGGGAATCACAAAAGAACATGTTGATAACCTTGACTGTAAAATGTTTTAAACTTTTGACTATAAATAATTTAAAAGGCAAACAACTTACTAGGAAAATATTTGCAACATATATGCTAAGTGAAGTATTAATGATCTTAATATGTAAAGGATTGTTCAAATCAATTTTAAAAATCAATAATTTAATAGCAAAGTGGGATAAGTTTAAGAAGAAATATCTCTCAAGAGGAGAAATACAAACAGCCAAAAAATGTCAGTAATAATCAAGGAAAAGCAAATTAAAACAGGAATGAGATAGGAAAAGATCAGTGCTTTCTGTTAACAATGGTTTGGGAAAAATTGGTATCTTATGAAATGTAATTTGTTAATACTACTACTGAATCAAAAATAAAAACATATACCATTGGTTCTAATGATTCCACTTTAAAAATCTTAAGTTAAGAAAATACTTATACAATTAAATAAAAATATGTTACAAGATATTTAGAATGTTCAAGTAGATTTATTGCCACATTACTTATTATAGAGTATAATTGGAAACAATATAAACGTCTATCATGAAGGCATTTCTATTAGAGTGTAGGTTATATGGATACAGTGGAAAATTATGAGCCATTAGAAGTAATATTACAAAGTTATATTTATGAGCATGGAAATGTGTTCATGACATTTAAGTTAAAAAAATGCAAGCTACAAACCAGCCGTGAAAATTCATATGTGAATGCTTTTCATATGTGTAAAGAGAGGTCTAATAGCTATTCAACAAAACATTATTAATATTACACTTTTTTAAAAAATCTTTATCATATTTAAATATTTTGTTTGCTTTACGACATCTTATTTTTACTGCTAGGAAAGCAGCAAAGCTATTTTCCTTTTGGGAAACTGTTGGGAGGACGTACATGGACTGGAGCTGAATGAAGTGGGATGGAAAGAAAGTGATTCTGAGACTCCTCAGGCTTCCCACAGGCTTTACAGCCTCATTGGAGCACCTCTGCTTCTGCTGGGCAACCACTCTGTTTTCCCTTTTAATGCTAATGTGTTGTGCTCTGCCATTACTTTGGTTTGCCCATGGCTTTGGTTAGTCATGACGCATGCCATCATGGTGTCATTTCTGCATTTATGGTAACTGATCTTACTGCTTTCTGGGTATTTTCTTCTTAAGATCATGGAGAAAAGAATCATTGACCCAAGTTATCTGTTCTTCAACCTAAACCCTGTCAAAATATCATTGACAGGCTTGTGGCTTGGTTATCCTTGGATCAGGTGCTCACTCAATACAATTACTGGGGCTGATTAGGGTATTTCAAGACAGCCAGGCCACCCAGGCCAGTCCCTCAAATAGCTTGGAAGCAAGGCCATATCCTTTACAAGGGCATTCTGGTGGGCAGGCAGGGATCAGCCATTTGGCAATTAAAACTATAGTATAGTGACTCTTATTTACTTCCAATGACTATTCATTTAACAATTTGGGGAAGAACATATCAGAATTTCCCTTATATAACTGGGTAACCGTGGAAATCTGGAAAGAAGAGGCAACAGAACCATATTCAGCAGGGAAACTGGTTTTGCTCAGTTTAGGAAAGTTTGGCATTGAAATAATCAGATGTTATTAGCAAATTTGACCTCAGGTGCAAAATACGCAGATTATTTAACACTCTAGTATATATTTTTGAGAACCAGAAATTCTTCACAGTGTACGTAATATGATAAATTTTTGCTTCAAGAAATGTAATAGGTAACTCTTCACAAAATTAAAAATCAAAAAAGATGGAAAAATAGCATTTAAGATGACAATTTAAATAGTGCTGTCTAAATCTCTTTAATAAAAATTTATAGCAACATTAATTTGTCCACGTATCAATTAAAATTTTGAATTTCTTATAAATTCTAAATGACAATGATCTGTGTTGGCCAATTACTATCTATGATTTATTGTTTCTAAATATCTTATTGCAAGTGACAAATCTTACTGATTCATAAACTGAGATAAGAAATTTAAGTAATGACTTTGTTCAATTCATATATTTAATTATTTGCTTGAACAAAACAAAATTGAATCTTGTGCAATTATCCAGGGGGCTAATTTGCATGGCCAATGTCAATAACACTGTGAAAATTCCCAAGCAAATAGAATACATGTTGATATTACCTCATAAGGCCAGTGTTTCAGCCCAAATCTGAGGATTAGATTCCATAATAATACTTTTTCAGATTATATTTATGAAAGGTTTTAATGAAAGTAAACATAATCCTTTTATTTTCTCATTCCATTATTTCAAAACCATGATTAAAATTCCCAATGTGTCTTGGAGTATGCTAGCACTGGGGCTAGAAATTTAAAAAGATACAACCCCTAATATAAAGGAACTTAAAGTTTAGTAGAGGAGAGAGACAAATAAAGAGATTACAGCATGTACTTTCCTAGAAAGTGCTCAGGATGTTACAGGAAGCCTAGACATTATTCCGTTTCTCATTCTGGTTGGGAGTCATTTATATGTTAATATTCTCATGAACATTCAAATGTTGCAATATCCTGGTGTTGAGTGTCTTTTCAGGGTAGAACCATAACACGGTTTTGGAGTTAATACATAGTCTACACGTATGCACACAAGCCCTTAGGCATAATTTCTACTGATATGAAACATGACTTTAGATTTCTTGCCAAACAATACTTCTGTAGTGTTTTTTTACTCGATGAGAACTGTTGTATTGAGTTCTGACAGCAATAAAGGTGTTTCATCAATCCATCTCATGAAGTAGTGGTACCCATCTAATGCAACCAACCAAACACTTTATAAAGTTTAATATTCTCATTTCATTTCCAAACACTCACTAAATATATGGTAGATTTTTTTTTTAACACACGCATTGTTGATTTTCTGTGTAGGGTAAAATGTAGGTGCCTTACTCAGGAATTGGTATTCAGTCTCCTACACTTACCTTGTTTAAAATTCCTTCTTTTTCTTACTCTCTGTTATCAACTTACAAGTCATTTTGTAGTGCCCTAGGTCATCTTATTTTGTAGATAAAAATCATTTAATTCAAAAGGGAGAGAAAAGAAGGAAAAGGTGAATTGGTACATGAGTTAAACATTTCCTTGATGAGTAGTGCAAAAGACCTAAGGAGTTTCCTAGATGATCTATTTCATTTCCTAGTTATACAACTTAGGAAAAGATAACCTTCCAAAAAATCCACTGAGAAAGTGCTCTTTTAACCTAACTGTGGGATTTCAATTTCAATTAAAATAGGACTTTTCTCCACACAGTCTGAAATGAAGAATGAGACTGGGATCTTTCTTTCTCAGATATGGCTGTGAGCCAGCAAGATGGCCATGAAGGGTAAAAAAAATGGATAGACTAAAAATGCTGAATCTTCAGAAAATGTGTTACTACTTCGTTGAGATAAATATCATGTAGGAGAAGAAAGAGATATGTTTTTCAAATATATAAAACTCAATTTACAGCCACTTGCTTCAGCCCAGCTAATAGAAACATAGACTATGGAAAATAAATATATGTTTTTTTCAGAGATCAAAATGCTAAAAGATATGTGAATTGTTAGAGAACTGAAAGCTAAATGGTCATGTTATATCCATAATTTGACTTGTGTAGTACTTAAAATTCTCCTGATTTGAATGGTTTTTCTTTCTCTCTTCCTCTCTCCCTCCCTCCCTTCCTTCTTTTCTCTCTTTTTTCCTCATGTTCCTCTTTCAATCTGTTGAGAGAGAAGAGAGTGGAGGAATGTTTTCACTTGTGCCCCATGTCTGCCTCTATTTATTGCATTTTTAAGCCTGGGACAATACCCACTTACCCACCTGGAGGTTCCTGTCTGAATTAAAATAGTATCATTGCTGAAGCTTCCTTTTAAAGAATTAGAGTAGTCCCTGTTAGGCCATGGCTCACAGGTCTAGCCGCTCCACGGCATGGGGGATCTTCCTGGACCGGGGCCCAAACCCATGTCCCCTGCATTGACAGTTGGACTCTCAACCACTGCGCCACCAGGGAAGCCCTGTTATCTTTAAGTTTAATTAATTCTTATGTATGCTGATTAGAGACCTACTAAGGTAGAATAAAACTATCTTTGACCTATGTGTTCCTTTGAAACATTTTCAATTGAATTGAGAGAAAATGTGATAATAAATGGAATGAGTAAAGAAATTTTCTTAGAAGGAGTTTCAAAAAGTTTACTAAAGCTCCTGAGAGGATCTGTGGCCTCTTCCTAGACCCACAACTCACTTTTGCAGGAGTCTGCTCTTGATCTTGACATTTGCAGGCTACGTTTCCGAGGTGCTGGTGTTGGCCAGCTTCTGGCTGGTCTTGACCAGTGGGAGGCTCTGGTGGGAGACGGGAGGGCAAGAGAAGAGAGAAGCCAGGGTACTTCTCAGCCCATCTCTCTGCCTCTGGTGGCATCTCCAGCAATGACTGCTTCTCCTCCACATTCCAGCTCCCACCAGACATACCTGCCATCGCTGCAGCTTCTTCTGAGTAATTTTGTCCCCTGGCTTTTACAATAAGATCTTCTCCCTTTGTCTAACCAGCCTAGTGGTGGCAATGCATTCCTTTGATTACTAATCTCTGGGTTTCCTTATTGTCACATATGTAACCAATTCCCTGCATTAAAATCACCTGAACTAATTTCTTTCTTCCTGGTTAGACCTTTCTTGATCGAACTTATTTTTGTAAGTCATTGTTGAATAGATTTTCGAAGACTTACAAATTTCAGGGGGAAAAAAGTCTAGGTTATGCTGATAATATTGGCTAAATATTGCAAAAGTTACAAAATAAGTCAATAGCTATTTTTTTTCTACATGAGACCGAAGAGCTAGTTGAATAGATTTATTTTCTTCCATAATTGAGTACTTTTTTGGATTTCTGTTGGTGTAATTTTATCCCATAGTTGCTGTCTCCCCTGTGGTTACTTAGAGAAAAGCTACTCAAAGCATAAAATTTGGAATTGAATGTCCAATTGGCTGTCTACAGCTTCCTGGTGTCATTTTGGTCTCGCTCATTCCAATGGATATGTTGCAGACAAAATGGGCATTGGCTGTTGGAAAAATTTGAAATGGTCATATTTACTGTGAGTTTAGTTAAGAAAAGGAAGGAGAGAAGGGGAGAGGAGAATAAAGGAAGAGAAGAAAGACCTATCCGAAATGCATGGGTGTTGTGAAGCCTGGCTCTGTCACAAACTGCTACTTTGGGCACATGATTTATCTCCTTTGAGCCTCAATTTAACAGAAGGGGCTTTGTATGAGTTCAGATGCCACTCCGTGAACAATAGAACAGTAAACTCATAAGGACTATTTGTTATTGCAAATGACAAAAGTCCCCAGGTGGGGGCTTCCCTGGTGGTGCAGTGGTTGAGAGTCTGCCTGCCGATGCAGGGGACACGGGTTCGTGCCCCGGTCCGGGAAGATCCCACATGCCACGGAGTGGCTGGGCCCGTGAGCCATGGCCACTGAGCCTGTGCGTCCGGAGCCTGTGCTCTGCAATGGGAGAGGCCACAGCAGTGAGAAGCCCACGTGCTGCAAAAAAAAAAAAAAAAAAAAAAGTCCCCAGGTGGAGCTGCTCCAAGTCATCCAGATCTGGTAACTCGGGAGTTCACGGCATCCCCCCAGGGTGGGTTCCTTCCATTCTTCTCTCTGCCATCCTGGACTGCCCTGCGGTCACAAAGTTCAAGGCGGCACCTGCACAGGAGACAAAATCGAGCAGAAGAGATGTCTTCTCTACTTTGAGTCTCTTTTTTAAGAATGAAAGACCCTTTCCCAGAAGGACCCCAGGTGACTTTTGAAGCTGGAACAAATCACTCTGAAATTTGGACATATTTTAGAAATAATTTTAACTGCTGTATTTTCTTATAAGTCTTAGGAAACAAGAATCGTATAAAAGTTTCTGATAAAAATCAGCATTTTTAGATGACGTAGCAAGAAAGACATATCTCTTATTTCTTATTTGCAAACATGTTTTAGGGTTGATACACAGAGAATGGTTTGGAAATTTTCCTCTCTAGGAAAGAGTGATAATTACTAAAGTTTATCTAGCACTTACTATATGCCAGGAGATGGAGTAAGCACTGTAATCTCATTGCTCCTCACATACACTCAGTGAAGTAGGTGCTACTAATATCACCCCATTTTACAGATAAGACATTGAGGTACAGAGAATTTAAATAATTTTCCCACTGTTCCTCTACTGGCAAATCTGGTAGAAAGCTAGGATTTGAACTCAAAGGTTTTAACAGCAGAATTCCTGCCTCCCAAAGCTATAGGGATGCCAACGCACATTTTATCCAGAATTACTCAAACAAAAATCTTGGGGCATTATGGATTTTGCAGCAGTAGTTTGCAGCTGCCTTGAAACATCATAATCATTGGAGGTTTTATCTAAAATGCTTTTGATTTTACCCTTTTAAAAAGTGAGTGTGTATATACATATTTTTCCCCTCCATTACATAATTTAGCATCCTCTCAAGTTATTCATTAGCTCAGTGCTTCTCAAACTTTAATATGCCCAAGAGCCACCTGGGGATCATGTTAAACACAGATTCTGACTCAGGAGGAGGGGTGGGGTGGTGGCTACCTAGCTGATGCAGATGCCACTGGACAGAAGACTACAGTCAGAGTGGAAAAGTATTAAATGGCCATTCACAGGTGCTGGTGGACCGCAGTGTGCTGGAGCCAGCCTCTACCGGATCGTGAGAGCCAATTGTTAAGTTTTCAGAAATATTCAGAGCGGGTCGTTAAGCACAGTCATTATCAACACATTATATAAATGTCCAGTTAAATAAATTATAAACAGAGGCAATACATACTCATAACTCACGTCTCACTAATCATTGTATGACATTTCTCAATTACTGATGCTCTTGACTTTTTTATGTCGATCGTGGAATTATTCTACAATGGTATGACACCACTCATCTCTTCCCATCTCTGCATTCAGTGATGTCATGTGGAAAGCTTGAAATCAATCACAGTGAGGAAATTTACACCACAGAAACTGGAAAATACTACAAGTCAGGGCTTTTCTCCTCCAGAGAGCCTATTGTTAAAACATTTACCAGCATACCAAGTCTGGTAAATCTATGTTGCGTTTACACGTATGTTTACTGATTTTTTTTTTTTTTAAATCTGGTTGTCATTTCAAACCTAAAACTAGTTTACATGGAGCTATATTTGCTTGAGTTTACAGGTTGGGTGAGAGTTTGAGGGAGAGTCTTTTAGGTTCAAGTTGTAACTTAGCTGGACCATCGTTCCTGAGAGCACATATCTGTGTTCTTACTTTGGGGAGGGGTGGGCTCGGAGCTCACGCTGTACCTGCCCTTCAGGTGAGTTATTTATGAGAGGGAAGAGGGTACAAAAGGAGTGACATTGGACGTGTCCCATTTATGATCACACGGAAGCTGCTACATATGTGAAATGTCAGCTCTCTGGATCGTTAGTAATAAGCATCCCGTCTTCACAGTCATTTGCTCTGCATGGTCCGGGCACAGATCCATACTTTTCCTTTGGCAGCTGAGAACTATGATTGGACCCTACAACATCTGTTTCAACAACAGCGGGTTCCTGGTCAGAAAAACTAATTAAAAGAGAAGTCTGAAACAAAACGTCATGACTTATATGTAGTACATCTACAGTAAACATGGTTACCGGTCAAAGAAAGAAGACCCTTTCATATGGCTGGAGTTATTTACAAAACTATGACAAGTGATGAAAGGCCTGAAAAGCTGTTTTTAAGTTGGAGGCTGCAGGAGAGGATGCTAACAAGCAGGCTTTCCTGATCTGGGATACTTTGCAAAGGCTGTGCTAATCGGCAAGATCCTTCTCCAACGTGATCAGCTGTATGAATGACAAAATGTAATGGGTCCCAAAACATTCGCTCAGTCCTCCTGGTTCATTCTTCGATCAAATTTCACTCATCAAGAGTACATCGTGCTGGTGATTTCCTGGAAGGCTAACTAGTTTTTCCTAACCTAGCAGCAGCAAGAGCAGTGATGTTTACAGTGAGCTGATGAAATGCAAGTACTAGACAAAACATAGAGAGATGTGGGACGAGGAACCTGTAAAATTCCATCACTTTTTCTTTGTTTGCTGCCTAAGAAATGAACTCGAAATCTTTCCTTTTTCCTTTCACATCTATAGGAACATGCTTCCTACTCTTTTATTATGAACAGAGCTTCAGTGATGTTGAGAATGCTGTGTGTGTGTGTCCAGTTTTGAGAAGTACAAATTTCTTCTTAAGATTTTGAGCATTTAGAAGCTAACCAATGACTAATGCTAAAGGGAGAGTTTTTAAAAACCAATCAATAAATGTCTCTTCTATAAACATTTTCTTTCCTACAGGGGCTGAGGCAGGGTTGGGTCATGCTTACAATTGTGCTCAGTTGTATTTTAAGCCTCCTTAGACCCACAGAACAGCTGCACGAGTATCGGGACCCCTGGGGAATACAGCCCACCTGGTTCTATTCTTTTCCTCCCACCTAGATGAAATTTTTAGTTTTTTTTTAGTTGCTAACAAGGCAACTACCCATTTCCATGGTTGACTGCCTTTAGCCTAGATAGTTTTGAAACTGGTGATGCTTTAACTTAGTGGTTGCTTCTCGCACTCATTTTGTGTTTAATGGTGTGTATCAGCATGACTCCAAGGCAGTGGTGCGTGCAAGGGTGTCGACTACAGGTACAGCTAACCTAATGGGTTAGAATCCCTGTTCTGCCACTTACTAGCTGTGTGATTTTGGATAAAACATTGATTTTTGTTTGTTTGTTTCTAAACAATCGCTTATATGGAACGTCCTATATGTCAGCACTATTAAAGAAGTTTACAGATGTAAACTCATTTAATTTTTACAACCTGGGTGAGTACTTTCATTATTCTCCATTTTCCAGATGGGAGCACTGAAGTAGGAAAAGCTAGTAGGCTCTGGAGTGACCTTGCCTGAGTTTGGATTCCAGATTTGCTGCTCTTTGGCTGTGTGTGACCTCAGGCAAAAAACCAATACATCTTACCTATCCCATCACCATCATTCTAGAGATTTTTTTTTAATACCAAGAGAATGGGAATGACACACATCAGAATAAATAACAAACTTGTAAGTAGAATAAATTTAGCTTTTTAAACAAAAGACTACACTCTCCTAGCTTTTCTTACTTTGTAATGTACCAGTAACAATTTTAACTTGATCTTGCACCAGTATGGACTGGTATTGGGACACCTATCTCACTAGGATATCTCTAGAGTATCACTGTTACTGTAATTATTACTAGAGTATGTAGAGAGATAATCATTGCATCGTTATCATTATTGGCCCAATCTGCCAAAAAAAGAAAAAAGAAAAGGCAATATCATTCAGACAAAGAAGCACAAAACCCACCTACTCTTACTTGGAAAGTAATAGTACGTATTCCATAACTTCCCTAATATATATGGAAAATTCTAAATTTAGTCATTCCAGAAAGTACATATTCACACCATAAATTCCACCTCCCTTAATTTCTGGATACCACAGAGCACGTCTTTGAGCAAACACAGTGTATTTGGGATTTGACGTGGTTCTGCTCTGTAGGGGTGGGCCAATCTGTAATGATCCATGGCTGCATACACTGCGCAGTAAGAGCCCAGCTGTCAGCCAACCAGAAAGCCCCAGAGACTTCTCTGGACATCTGAAAACACTGCTGTGAGGGGAGGCTCTGCCTGGCTGTTTCACTTTCTTCCTGGGAAATATGGCCAATTTATCGCTGTCTTGTTCTGAGGCCGCAGAAGTGTGGTCATCTATTCTTCTTCTAATGGACGCTCCATAAAGTTTTTCACCAAGAATTACTAAATACTCTTGACCTTCATCAAAGAGTGCTCTTTTCCCTCAGACATCTTTCACCATCTGAAAACGTGTCAAGATAGGATGGAGACTGTAGAGCTTTCGCTTTTCTTTTAGGAATTGACTGGGATGCAGGACTTATCTCCTGGGCAAACATTCTTAGCAAAGGAACTGATTTGATAGATGTTGCATGTTAAGTAAGTGGCATTTTTATTGTCTTGTTTAGAAATTGGGAAAAACAGCAGGTCATTTATTGTTCTCATTCTCCTATGTTTTTCAGTTTTTCTTAATTCACCCTTTTTGGAATTTCTTGGATTGTGCATTTATTCTTAGAGCCCTTTTAACATATACATTGAAAGGAAATATGTGGGCGGACGTGGCTCTTAAATTCCCACTGTGGACATCAACGGACATTAAAAAGAATCTATTCATGCCTTGAGATTAATGGCAAAATCAGTGCTTTTCAAAACGATTTTATTTCCAAGATGTTTGCCTGCCAAAAACTGAATATGATTTAGTGTAGGTAATTTAGAGTTATGTGTAGAGGGAGTTGGGGTGAAAGGCTTATCAGACTCACACTCCTGTAGTCTGAAACCTTTGGTTTGTGTGCTGTGAAAATGGGTCGGCAAGCCTCGTGGTCAGAAACCATTATGGGGTTCTCTATGCACTGGTACAGTCCACAGTTCATATCTTCCGTTTCTGTGATGAGCGTAGATATTTGAGAGTCCAAGAGTCTTTTTAGATTCTTTTTAGTTTTTTAATTTTTACTTTTCCTACTATTCATGAACACTTTTGTTTCATTTCTTTATAAAACTCAATAAAATATATTCAAACAGGAAGACATTCTGGATCTTCCTTTAGGATCTTAGGCCACATTGGTACCAGTGACAGCCCATGTTGTGCTGCTTTATTACTAGGGCTTTAGTTTTCTAAAATTCTAACAATTTAACTTCTATTATTCTCAGTAGAGAAAATTCTAATCAAGGAGCAAATTGGAGAAAGAGAAATAAGTTTGATGGAATAATCTGAACAAAACACAAGGTAGTAAATCGATGTATGTTCATAATTCCCTTCATAATTTTTGGCACCAGGCATGTTTCAAGTTTAGAGTTATATGAGATCATGGGGGAACTTAGAAACCAAACATTTCTGCAGCAGGACACACATTCATAAAAAGTGAGATCAATAAAAACTAATGCATTGATATTTCTGCAGCAAAACATGAATCTATACAAACTGGGATAAAGACCAAAGCACCATGTTAGTTAAGATCCAGTTTGCTGCCTATGCTTATGAAAATTTTTCTCTTCTCAGACTTTTTTTTTTGGTTTTTGGATTTCAGAATTATAGATAAGGGATTATGGGCCCATATTAGAAAAGTAATTGGGCTACAGAGATTGGAGATCAACATTAGTCTTATTTACAGGTTTTTATTGGTATTTTCACCAGGACATAAAATGGGAAATTAGGCATGATATGTATCCACTTGATTTTATAAAACCTCCTAAACCTTCAGATGAATTAAATATGGATGGCGTCCACTGACTGCCTCCCCAAGTAGAATTGAGTACTCTCTCATTTCTTCTCCCATTATGCTAAACAAATTCTTTCATTCAGTAGGTATCTATTGAACTTGAACTGGGTGCCAAGTACCTGAATTAGGTAATTAAGTAAATGGGGATATAAGAGTAAATATGCCACTTACTTATCACTGTCCTTATTGAACTCATCAATGAAGTAAGGAAAAGGGGCGTTATGCAAGTGTTTGCAAATTAGCAGAGAGACTTAACCTAATCTTGTGGGTCAAGGAAGAACTTCCTGAGAATAGATATTTAGACTGAAATCTGAAGGCTGATGTGGTGCCAGCCAAATGAGGAGGGTAGGGGAGAGGCAGTGTTCCAGGATGTGAACATATGTAATGGACACAAATGGGAGAAACCTCCACAGTTGAGCTCCCCAAATCTAGTAAGTTTGGAGCATAGAGAGAAAGATGGACAGTAGCTAGAGAGGTGGGTTAGGGGTCAGAGAGGAGAGGATCATAAGCCATATTAAAGAGTTTGGACTTGTTGGCTACCATGTTGATCTTCTCTACCGATGAGCTGTTCTTTGGACCATAATCTATTCTTTGTATCCCAGAGCTCATCACAAAGACTAGCATGTGGTAAAAGAATATTTATTGAAGGAAGGTAGAAAGGAGAGAAGGAAGGAAGGAAGGAGAGAAAGAAGAAAGGAAGAAAGAAAGGAAAGGAGAAAAGGACAGGAATGAATTTCAGAATGGATGACTAAATATGAACATTGAAAAATACTTGAGTATGAGACATGGTGTTAACCATTTTTAAGAGTAGGGTTGGTGGTCTCTAGGCTAAGCATTCAGAATCTGGATTTTTAAATAAAGCTATGACCTGTTCTGTAGCTTCAGGCAAATATCTTTGCTCTCAGGATCTATTTCCTCTTCTGCAAATTGAGATATTTCATGTATCATCTCTAGCTTGGAAATTCAATAATTCTATAAAAAGAGATTTCAAATGAGTGTGGAGGCAGATTTCTGTCATTCAGGGCACAATTGGTTGCAAATTGCAGTGTGATTCTTGTGGATGCCACATCATGAGGACAGGATCATGGGAAGAGTCTGTTTTCAGGAAGGTATATGCCCACATACATAATCTAAACTTTCTGATTCATCTTTGACTGAATATTCATCCTACTTCTAACAATATAGTAGGAAGAGTTATTTTTCTTCAAATTTATATTCAGTAACGCCCTCAACATTTCTTAAATTACTAGTGTCAGTTGAGACAAGAACAAAACAAGAATGTTAAAAATACATTGTGTCTCTATGCCATTGCCACAAAAACTGAACAGCCAACTTGCCAGCAAAGGCTTTCTTTTCAGGGAAGATAATTTGCATGTGGGACTTCATTCAAGTACTTTGAAAATGTGTCCAAGGAAACGTAGCAATTGAAACGATTATCAGAAACTGGTTGTATTTCATCCTAAATCACTTATTTCCAAGACACTTTTGGGAAGCTAGAGGACAATCAAGGGAGAGTACTTGGAACCTACTCTTGTCCTCAAACATACACAAAACTTTTGATTATTCCGTAGTTTGGTCTATAGCAACTTCATCTATTTCCCCATTTTGCTCCTCCAGTGATTGCAGGTAAAATTCACATTATTAGGCTTAGAACTGAGAAGAACATTTGTGGGTGTCTACATGTAAGGCAATGTTGGTATTCAGTATACATTGTAGCTGATACTTTGGAGAACAAGTTTGGAAGTCTGTGGAGCCAGTGGGCTTGAACATAATTTTTTTGAACTGGTTTTTCCACAAGGGAGATGCAAGAAAAGAGATCAGATCAGTGTCATTATAGGTGCAGACAAATCTCAGTATCTTAGCATTTATGATATGGTTGAAATAGTGAGCTGCTGAGGCAAGAACAGAGAGGTTGAAGTCCAGTGTCATCTGCAAGGTCTTGATTGAAGTTGCATGACCCTGGGGAGTTTACTCCATCTCTCTGGGCCTTATTGTCCTCTTCTGTATGATGAATGAGTCAGACCACAGGAAACCCATGAAGTCTCAGTTCTAAGATTCTCAAGTCTTATTTCCTACAAACTCAGAAAGACAAATTTATTTACATACAAAATTTTTACAGTAGCCTATTCTGCTTCTGAGGTAAAAATCTTAGAGAGTCAAGCTTATTCTAATAAAAAAATATTTACACCTTTTATTTAAGGAAAGACTGTCAGTTTCATTCAAAAGAGGTATAATAGCTTCTAGATCATTAATTATCTTCTTACCTTGGGAGAAGCTTTGTTTACTTTCCCCAGTGAGTGGGCTTTTAGTCCCAAAGCCCAAATGTGATGAATCAAACACTGTCATTACAAACATATTTGACTGTTTCCTTCACACACACACAATATGTATATATATGTATATACATATATGTAATTATATTTACATGTTTATATTTGGTTCACTATTTGAAATATTTTTTTACTATTAAGAGCTTACAGCTAATTCATGGTTTAAGGAATAATGTTTTCAGGCACAAGCATGCACAACAATGTTATTAGTTTGTGAGAAATGAAAGAGAGACACTGGTACAATCTGGAGTTTCTAGGAAACTTTCTCCAGGAGGTCAGCATTCCCTAGAGTAAACTTCCATCTGTCCACGTTAACACTTCACCAGAGACACATCATCCAAGTCTGCTAGACTCAACTCTAGAGGCTTCAACATATCATGACATGATTAGTAGCAATGAATTTTTGTTCTGATTTTGTTTGTTTGCTTGATTCTACGCTGTACTCCTGGTATGACCTCTTGCTTCACATTGTACTACTCCAGAGTAGGTGTCTCGATTCCTCTTCTATAAAATGAGAGGAAAATGAGATTCTGCTCACAAAAGAAAGAGGCTGTAAGGGAAACATTTCCAAATATTCTTAATTCTCAGGGGAAGGCAATACAAAATATAACTTGTAATTAAAAAAACTGAATCTCCACTGATGACCAGAAGAATTGATGTGGCTTATAGTAAAATACATAAGGGCAATAAAATGGAAGAAGTATTAATACAAGAATGAAAAGAACTGATCTGTAGGAGAGAAAAGAGCAGGAGTCTTTTGTTTGTTTTCAAAGTTGTTCTGTTCATTTTTTCCAAAGAACTGAAGATCAAACATTGAATTATTACTCTCAGGAATTTTTACGTACTGACAAAATTTGTCTCCCTGTGAGACAGTGCTGTTCGGTGGCATTACTACAGGATGTGAGAGTCTCTGTCTTGGAGGCTGCCGAGCCTGGCAAGTAGCGACCATCAGCAGTTACCATCTGACAGTTATTCTGTGGCTTAAGAAAAAATGGCTTGTGGTCACGGTCCAATCGCTGCTGGACAGGTATCCACATCATAAGAAACCACCACTAAATGTGGCACCGAGACGAACTATTATTGGCAGCAAAGAGAGAAGGGCCTGAATCAGCGTTCAGACTTGAGAGCCATGACCATCTAACCTGGTCACTCCAGGTCAGGGCTGAGGGAAGCAGGTTTGTGGGGTAAAATGGGAACAGGAAAGGGCTCATTGCCCGAGAGCCTTTGACAGTCTGCGGACAAAATGCTCATTCTGATTTCCAGACTTTCTTATCTGACACATTTCTTGTGCTTAGTTTCATAAAGAAAAGGAAATCCCCTCTTCCTCTATAATGAATATGATTTTTAGCAGCCAATTTAAAGCTACGAGCAGACCCTACAGGCACTGTTACTATAGAACAGTGTATCCAAGCACTCAGGGTTGTTTTCAGCACCGTCACTGCTGAGAGAGCTCACATTTTTACAGAATAGCAAAGTGATAATGCAGAAAAGCAAAGAAATCTATGCCCAAAGTTCCCTCGGCCATGAAAGCGTGCCTCTCAGTGAGCTGGCAAGTTCATGGGCATTTCCTGCTGCACATTTCAAAGGCAACAGAAGACCTATGGTGGGTCTATCCAGAGAGCAGAGTCCTCAGGACCTTCTTTTTTCTTTTTCTTTTAACATCTTTATTGGAGTATAATTGCTTTACAATGGTGTGTTAACAGCACACCATACATAACAAAGTGAATCAGCTATACATATACACATATCCCCATATCTCCACCCTCTTGCATCTCCCTCCCTTCCACCCTCCCTATCCCACCCCTCTAGGTGGTCATAAAGCACCGAGCTGATCTCCCTGTGCTATGTGGCTGCTTCCCACTAGCTATCGATTTTACATTTGGTAGTGTATATATGTCCATGCCACTTTCTTACTTAGGACCTTATTTTTTCTTAAACTTGATGTCCTCGTAGGGCCTGGTATCTACTGCAGAGAAGTATAAGTGACTTATTCTTCCAGTAGGAGCTCCCTTTGCTTCCTCCTCTTCTCTATATCTGGTTATTTTTAATCAACACACAGTTAAATACATCCCTGAATGGAGAGAGCATACTGATGGATCAAAGGTGTTCCAAGGGCATTGCCACCAATATGTCAACAGTGGAATTTACCTGGCCCAAGGGGCCCAACAGTCATTAAACAGGGGAGCAGTCTGGGGCACCAGTGAGTTCCCTGGCATTATAGTTAACATTGACCCCAGTAAGGTGGGTGCACCTCCTGCTGGTCAATAAATGAGGTAAATTTAATGGCAGCCTTTGAGGTGAACCAATGTTTCATTTCTTGGCCAAGGCTGAAAACCGTGGCTGGCCATAGGGAGCAGAGGGTGACATGTAGGGGTGTGGAGAGGCAGGGACAATGCTCGAAAAGAGCTTGGAAAATGCTTAGAAACATGCTTGAGAAGCGAGGAGGCGTTGGAAACCAAAGCAGATATTCCAAACCAAATCTCTGAGATGCAATTATATTTTTCTTTTTTTCTTTTCTTTTTTTTTTCTGGAGATAAGCTCTGGTTGAACTGTGTGGTACAACTGCTAACAGCCTTTTGCCAGAAGGAGTCAAGTAAACATGGCAAAAAATGTTTTTTCTCTTTCCTGTAACTGTTTTTTTTTTTTTTTTAACCCTACCCGGAAACAGTCATAGTTGTTATAATCATATCCAACTAAATGCATGGAAATGAATTAGCCTTGAAAGGACTTAACATTAGTACATGGTGGAGTCAACACAGAATAATTAAAGGTTCGTGAGGTTTCTCCTTTTCCTTCACACTGTATTTGCCTAGTTTCTTTGGATAGTCCTAACTTTTGGCATTTAAATTAAAGATGTATCAGCTTTTACACTAAATCAAAGACAGGTTTTTACTACCTTTCAATATAGTTTCAAAGTGAAAGGAACAGAATACAGTTGTAAACCAAAGAACTAGGACTGACGTGTTGTAGGCAAATATAATCTAATTGCTAGATTAAATGTAAATTATCATGATTGAGGGTAGAATTTAATTCCCAATGGCCCACAATACTTAAAATATATTTAGCTGTCTTTCCACAACAAAAAAATGATTTCCTTTACTTTTTCATCTTACCTGACTTTTAACTCTCAGAGTTTTCCCTGTAAATGATTTTTAAACTGAAGGGAAGATATGGGGAAATCCTCCGTAAACTTCTAGTGCTTTGTTATAACCAAAATCTATATTTAGGAAACATCGGAGCATATATAATCTAATATTTCTGGTAATTTAAATTAGTCATGTGCAAAGGGAGCTCTTGGCCTTTACTAAACGCTTAAATACTTCCAATTATATCTATTTTCTCACAATAATGAAAGTAGAAGTCCTTGCCTTTTTAAATCCTTCAACTTGAAGCAGGCTAGGAGTTGACAGTGTTTATGCCAATAAAGCATCTGATTAATGCTACTTCTTTTAAAAATCAGCATGCCCCCTTAAGCCTCAAAAAATCAGTGTGTTAAAGCTATAATGCAACAACGGTGGGTGGATTGCTTTTCCCCCTGGTGAACAGCGGACAGGGCTCTGCCGGGGAAAGTTCCCACAGTGAGCATTCTTACCTTCCAGGGCCACGTGGGAAAGCAAGTGTAAAAGCTCTAGCCACCACCAGGGGGCGCCAAAGAACAGCAACTGTTTGCATAATGGGCTAAAGGGCACTACAGAAAGAGTAGAAGAGAATTACCCCGAAGGGGAAAAAATGGGTCATTGGATCCACCTTGGGCCGTAGTGGAGAAGCTTCTTATGATTTGTGCAAAGAGTCTTCAATCACTGAAGATAGGTGGGTCATTGAAATCCTATGGCAAACCTTATTTTATAAAGGGGTCTACTGAGATCTAGAGGGATTAAGGAACTTGTCCAAAGCTCCCACTGGGGGGCTGTGGAAGACCTGGGACCAGTACTGGGATCAAAACTGATGTCTCTAGATTCTTCCTTCAGAACTTCTTCTGTCCCCCCAAGCTATCTCCTCACAGGAAAATGCCACAAGGGAAGTCCACACGTTGCATTTGACCTGGTTCCATTGTTTTTGTAACACTTTGGTGGATGGAAAATCATCTCCTTCCTGAACCTCTAGGTTTTAATGAAAAGATATTGAGAATTTTCCCTTCCTACCCCCTCCGTAGAGATTCTTATAGAAGGGAACAGAATTCACTCTGAGGACTTTGTGTGCTGTTTAGGGAAACCACATTCCTATTGGAGTGTATTCTAATTCTTTCCTCACTTTTTTATCTCTACTGTTCCAGTGAGGGCCAGCTGCAGGATCTTTCTTATTTCTGTAGTCAGGACCCTGTTGGCCTCTTGTCAAAACTAACAGAATCACTCATGCCAAAAAATACATTAGGAACTAATATTTAAAAGTATATTAAAATGTCTGTGTTAAAATGCATACTAAAAACCCATTTTCAACTGATACAGATCCAAACTCTCCAGATAAAACCTACGTTCTTGCTTTATGATAGAGCCTCTGCTTTCTCCATAAACAACCGATTTCAGGCCCATATTATGGATCTAGGTGAAAAGCCCATCTCATAACATCATTTAGAACTGGAATCATAACTGAAACCTTTCAGAGGGTCTATCGATTTTAACATGCCTGGTCCATAGGCGACTTCAGTGAGTCCACTTCTTCCTAATTTGACAGCTGCTTTGCTATGGCCAGAGCCTGGACTAATGAGGTTACAGCTGTCAGCGTTAATCAACAGATCCAAATATGAAGTAAGAATTGGGTAGCTGGTTTCAGTTAATTTGTGCAAATGTACAGATTGGGTGGGCAATATTTACACTGGTGACTCAAAACAAACTTTTAGGAATTGAGCCAAGTATGATCTCACCAGTTTTCAGTTCTACTCTGGGGAGATAAGGCACAAATTACAGAAACAGGAGACAGAATACAAAAAAGTTCAGAACTCTGCACTACCCATGAAAAGCCCATTTATCTCCAGCATATTTTCCTCTTAATCGAGGATCTAATTTAATTTCCAATACTTGAGTCTGGTCATTCCTGAACAAGTTCTCAAACCATCCTGATGATTCAGCTTGGGATTTGTGCATCTTTTACCCTTGTCATGGGGCTTTATGTAAGAGCTGCCCCTCCCCCGATCTGCGTACTTACGAGAGCATCCAGAGTGAGTCCCTGATGGCTGCACGTCCATTTTGTTATGAAAACATCACTCTATTAATATAAATACAGGCTGCATTTGCCAGGGCTAACTAGAACAGGTGCAAAGTCTTTAGATGCTTGCTGGTACTGAGAAATGAAAAGGGTGGACAAACAGTTTTCTGTGGTGGAACTGCTAGTGTCAATGTAACATTCATCTCTGTTGCATTCCTTGATGTTCATGGAAGGTAGCCCGGGAAACTCAATCCGACCAGCTTGTAGGGTGGAGAGGGAGGAAGGAGGAAGAGAAAGATAGCGATGACATGGTCTCTAGGATTCTGTTTATGCAAATACTCTCCTCTTGATCTGGGGCTCACATGGGTTACGTATAGAGTGCCTTCTGTCAAATCTCCTGCTGCGAATTACGGGGCGCTGCCAACATAAATATTCTGCTGATGCTGAATTTAGAAAACAGCTTAAAGACTCCTGATGTTTCTCTTCTTCCTCTTTTTTTTTTTTTTTAATGTCATCCATGTGACTGGCACTGTGTTGCTGGTGGTTTCAAATTCACTTTGTAGTTTTCCAGGCAAGAGAAAGTCATCGCTGAAAGGCACATCTGGGTTTCTGTCCCTATCGTTAGACTTATGTCAAGATTTCACTTGGTTTCATGGCGTGAAAGCCTTAAATGCACATGCCATTTGTGGAATAGTCTTAATAAATAAACAATAAATTCTCTATATGATAGTGGTGGATCTGAAGTGTGGGATTTTACACTTTTGGGGATCCTATCCTCAGAAGTGAGTTCTTAAGGGTATGAGTGTGTCATACATATATATATATATAAACACACACGCTCATATATAGTAGTTTGGGATTAATTGTTGACAATTCCATCATGATAGTCTTTCCTACAGTGGTAGGCAGAATTCTAAGATGACTCCCAGGATTCCTGCTGCTCGGGGTACACAACCTATAAAATCTCTTCTCCTTGAGTATGGGTAAGACCTGTGAATGTGATGGGATATCATCCCTGAGATTATCTTGTGTTACATGGAAGAGGGGAAGGCATTTTAAAGATGTAATTAAGGTTCTTAATAAGTTGACTTTTTTTTTTTTTTTTTTTGTGGTACGCGGGCCTCTCACTGTTGTGGCCTCTCCCATTGTGGAGCACAGGCTCTGGACGCGCAGGCTCAGCGGCCATGGCTCACGGACCCAGCCGCTCCGCGGCATGTGGGATCTTCCCAGACCAGGGCACGAACCCGTGTCCCCTGCATCAGCAGGCGGACTCTCAACCACTGCGCCACCAGGGAAGCCCAATCAGTTGATTTTAATTAATTAAAAGGGGGATTATTTCAGTGGTCTGACCTAATTGAGTCCTTTAAAAGATGGACTGGGACCTGCCCTGAGGTCAGAGAGTCTTCTGCTGGCTTTCAAGGGATTAGCTACCATGTTGTGAGAGAGCCCATGTGAGGCCGAATGGCAAGAACCGCTGGGACCTGCAGGAACTGAGACAGACCCTCAACTGCCATCTAGAAAGAAACAGGGACCTCAGTCCTACAGCAGCAAGGAACTGAATTCAGTCACAACCTTGTGAGCTTAGAAGAGGATCCTGAGCCCTAGATGGGATCACAGCCCTGACAGGCACCTTGATTTTGGCCTGGTGAGGCCTTGAGCAGAGAAGCCAGCTGAGCTGTGAAATGCTAAATGAGTGTCATTTTAAGCAGCTAAGTTTATGGTAATGTGTTTCACAGTAATAGAAAACAAATAAACCCAAGTTCAGTACAAATTGCATCTAGACTTTGAACATCAACAGGACTGGCATTCTCAAGAAAGGGAAAAGTGTACCCGCACTGTGCATCCCACAAATTACCTGCTACAAAGAACATCCAGTTATAAATGGTGGCAGTGGTTGTTACATTCTTCTTATCAAACGTCTCATTTTCTTCTCTGCCTTAGGGTTAGTAACTACTCTTTCATTTCTCAAAAGGAAGAGGAGTTTGTCTGAATTCTGATTGAAGGCTTCAAAACACAACATCATAATCAAGATGCATCATAGTTTTGTTATGGTATTAAATAATTATTCATGAGGATTCCCAGCTTTTCCTCTGTGCTGCCTTCCAAGAACAGTCTGGCTTGTCTCTAATCTTTTGGCTTTACAATAAAGAACTAGAAGGAAAGGGAAAGGAAAGGATGGCAGGAGACACACACACCAGGGTTGGATATTTTGCTTGGGGGAATTTGTCATGGCAGGGACCTTCCTGACCATGAAACCAGGAATCCCATACCACTGGTCCAAGGAGCATCGTCTAGGGTGTAGTTGGGATTAATAAACAATTTTTAATTAACTGCATTAAACAAAGACATAGTTGGTAGACGAAAAGGGGGATTTTAAAGAGGCATCTTCTGCTTGGCAAATCCCCTTCATGGTATTAAAAACTGAAATAAATGACTGAAAAATTTTTGACATGACTTTTGTGAACTGTTCTTTGAACTCTGACACCGCTCAAAGTCTGGATCATGGGGATCAGAGATTTGTAAACATAAATGGGGCACAAAATCTTGAGTGCTTATGACATGCCTGGCATTGGGCCCTTATGGTCACCATGATGTATAAGATGCAGGTCCTGCCTTAGTGCTTCTGGTGTCATGGGAGTTCATACCAGGAGATCCACCTTCACCTGTTTTTGCCAAGAGTAGCAGGAGAAGGGCCAACTCGGACAAACCCACAAGCTTCAGCACAGGCTTCTCCAGCCAGCTCCTTCTCCACGTCCAACTGTGGATAGGAGGTGCAGTAGGCCTGCAGCCTAACCATGACCAACTGGTTCTCCTGATCAGAAGTGAAACAGGAGAACCACCCAAATTTTTCTTTACTACAATGAATCGTTGATGTTCTCAGCCCTGATTTCATCCCACGATTTACAAACCCAATTTAATTACTACTATTCTGAGTCACATACAGGAACATAAAGCTTTATGGAGAAAGGAGAAAGCATGGCTTATATCTGTAGTGATTTTTTTTTTTTTTTTTTTTTTTTTTTTTGCGGTACGCGGGCCTCTCACCGCTGTGGCCTCTCCCATTGCGGAGCACAGGCTCTGGACGCACAGGCTCAGCAGCCATGGCTCACGGGCCCAGCTGCTCCGCAGCATGTGGGATCTTCCCGGACCAGGGCACAAACCCGTGTCCCCTGCATCGGCAGGCGGACTCTCAACCACTGCGCCACCAGGGAAGCCCTGTAGTGATTTTTAAATAAATCACCAACATACAAAGCTTGGGTAGTGACATATGAAAATGGAAAGCTGCTTATTCTTTTTAGAATAAGTGTTAGCAAACCACTGCCTGTGGGCCAAACCCAGTCAGTCCCCTGCTTTTTTAAGTAAAGTTTTTGGAACCAAGCCATGTTCATTTGGTAATATAGTGCTTACGGCTGTCTTTTTTTTTTTTTTTAATTGAAGTACAGTTGATTTACAGTGTTGTGTTAGTTTCAGGTGTACAGCACAATGATTCAGTTATACAAATAATATATCTATGTGTCTATATATATCTATATCTATGTATCTATATATCTCTATGTCTATCTACTTTTTCAGCTTCTTTTCCCTTATAGGTTATTACAAAATATTGAGTACAGTTCCCTGTGCTATGCAGTAGGTCACTGTTGGTTACTATGTTATACATAGTAGTATGTATATGTAAATCCCAAACTCCTAATTTATCCCTCCCCTGCTTCCCTTTGGTAACCATAAGTTTGTTTTCTATGTCTGTGAGTCTATTTCTGTTTTGTGAATAAGTTCATTTGTATCTTTTTTTTTTTTTAGATTCCACACATAAGTGATATCAAATGATATTTGTCTTTTTCTGTCTGGCTTACTTCACTTAGTATGATAATCTCTAGGTCCATCCATGTTGCTGCAAATGGCATTAGTTCACTCTTTTTTATGGCTGAGTAATATTCATGCTATAATGGCAGAGGTGAGTAGTTGAGACACAGACCACCCAGCAAAGCCTAAAGTATTTCTACTAGTTCCTTTAGAGGAAAGTTTGCTGAGCCTTTTAGAAAGACTTCCCTTATTTTTGTTGTCATGGAAAGCCATAGGAAAAAATCTTTGTGGAGGAGAGTATGGTCATTTAGGAAGATTTAGGGAAAGAAGACATTTATGTGGATCAGTTTGTAAAATGTCTAGCTTTAAAAAAATATTAGCAGTAACTGTGCTTTCTTATAACCAAGCTAAGTATTTTGCAAGCATTACTCTATTGGTTCCCGTAATAGCTCTATTAGGTCCTGTTATTCCCATTTTACTGATAAAAAAAGTCGAAGCTGAGGTGGGACAAGGAACTGGTAAAAGACTGTTGCATCTGGGATTCAAGCCCATGTATCCATGTCTGTTTGAATCCAAAGCCTGTGATCTAAATACCACGCTACCATAAGGTATCAAGGTGATAACTACTGGTATCTCCTACACAGGCAATGAAAAGAGAAGAAACTCTTCCTAATTTAAGCCAAATGCATATTTTGGGATTAAAAATGAGTAATATAAAAAACAGTGTGGAGTAAAAGATTTATTTCACCTGCTAACATGTCCTTAACAATATAGCAGCTTTTCAGTATGTCTTGCCTGAAACTTCCTATTTTTATTTCCTGTCTTTGAGGAATAAGAGCCATTCATTGACGTAGTAAACATTTACTGAGTAGTTACTGTGTCAAGGCACCCCACAACCATGGAAGATGGTCCTTTTCTCCAGATGGAATTATGTTTACTCACAAAAACTTTTATTTTCACCCTCAGGACAAGGAGAAGATGGTGCTTGCCAAACTGACACATTTGTTAGGCAAAAATTTCCAGCTACAAAAAGGCGGATACCTTTTTGAGGCCACTCTAGTAAGACCCATGTGTCAAGGAGTATCCCCCCTTCATGTGTGTTAGTCTCCTCTGCCTAACCTAGGAGGTCAAGGTGAAGCCCTCAGTAAATGGTCCTAGAATTGAATAGGATTGGCTTGCCTGCGAATAAAACAAGGCTTTTGTTACTAAGGTTTGGAAAGTCTCTGAAGGCCATTGAAAACCAGGGATCACGGGGTATCAATTGAAACTCTTTTTTTTTTTTTTCTTTTTGCATTACAAGATTGCAATTGTTCCCGGAAAATATGTTTAGAGCAGTCATTCTCAACTGGGGGTAAGGTGGGTGGTTTTACCTCTCAGGGGATATTTGAAAATGTCTGCAGACATTGTCACAACCCCGGGGAGAGGGTTCCTGGTATGTAGTGTGTAGAGACCAGGGATGCTGCTAAACGTCCTACAATGCATAGGACGGCCCTCAGCAAAGAATTATCCAACCCATAATGTTAATAGTGCAGAGGCTGCGAAACTGGGGCTTAGAGGTTTTATTAGCTTCTGAGGACACTAGAACACTTCTCTTGCCTAGATAGTCATGTAGGTAGGAGAAATCAAGTCCAGTTTGCTTGGGAAGAAGCTTATGTAACAGCAGCATGTAACCCATAACTGTGTTACTACCACTGACTTATTTGTTGGCATAGAACAAATTTTCAGATCCATTTTATTTTATTTTTTTAATATCCTGGTACTTACTATTAGAATTTATGTCCCTGTCTTAGGCCTGCTATAACAAAGTACTACAAACTGGGTAGTTGAAACAACAGAAATGTGTTGTCTTCGAGCTTCTGGTGGTGTGCTTGTCATCTTTCACTGCTCCCACACCATCCCGATCTCTGCCCTCATCTTCACATGCCATGTTCCCTGTGTGTGTGTGTGTGTGTGTGTGTGTGTGTCTGTGTCTGTGTCCACTTTCCCCTTTTTATAAGGACACTGGTCATACTGGATTAGAGCTCACCCTAATGACCTTATTTTAACTTGATGACCTCTGTAAAGGACTCTATCACCAAATAAGGTCACATTCTGAGGCACTGCGAGTTAGGATGCCAATCTCTCTCTTTTTTGTTTTGGTGGAGGGAGCAATTCAACCTGTATAGAACCATAGGCCAATCCTAATTTAGAAATAGCCAGTTCAGTAGTTATGCATTTCCACAATTTACTGAGTGTCCACTTTCCTTTTGAGACTCGAGAGAGGCAGATATTTCAAAGAGACTGTGTAGGAGAGGTTTAAATGAACGTTCCATGGTCAAATGTTAAAACTGATATGAAAACGAAGTAGCATTCAGTTCATTCATGGCACCTCTCTCTTCCACAATAAGTGATTTTAAAACTCCTTGTAAATATTCAGCAATGTCTAGTATACAAGCAATAATGAAGAGGTTTGCTTGCAGAAAAGCTGCATTTCTCCTGAAACTGAATCTGAGCAATTTCATTTGTGCTTAAAGAGAGACAGAGTTGGGCAGACTTGCTCCTCTTATCGTCTACTTTCCTAAACCGTCTCCCCTCAGCTTGTGGTCCCCTTTGGTGGTCAGTGGGAGGCTTCAACAAAAGAGCCCAATGTGCTGGCCGCAATTCTGCCACCCCGAAGTGACCAGCCCAAATTACCTGTGACCTTTCCCAGGAGTGTGAGCAGAAAAGCCTTCTGGAAAGAGGGAGCGATAAAGAAACTTGGACTTCATTCTTTCATGGGTTTGCTCATAGGAATGTTTATGGGCGAGACACTAAGAATAAACCCAGTTACTGAAGAGGGAGCTGGGAAGTTGACAAGCATGGCTAAACCCAGCAGAGAAATTTGATGAGGAAATTAGATGCTGTGTCGATGGTGTGTAGTGATTAGTCTTCTGAAAGCCAGGATTATTATATAAGTAAGTGGGGGAAGGGCAGGTTATTGTGTCCAACAGACCCTGTTTATACAGGTATTCTTCCAGCTAATTAGACCCATCAGGCTGCATTTGTAGATAAGTTTCTCACGAACCCTTTTCCATGGTGTACTTTAATGAGATGAAACACCAAAGCAGCAGCATGTGCCCCTGAAAAGTAGATCTCAGCAAAAGGAATTAGGATTAATAAAAATGTACAGCTAAAATCTATTCCTGTAATAGGGTAATCCAATGCATTTTAAACTTTATGTATTCATTATTAATTAAGCCAATGCATTTTAAACTTTGTATATTCATTATTAATTAAGGCAATGCATTTTACAATTTTATATATTCATTAATATTTGGATTTGAGTGTACCTATGGCAATGAAGAATCCTGGTCCTGCAAACATATAACACAGAGGAAAAGAGATGCATGAAAACCCTCCCCAAATGAGCATTTAAAAATCTTATTCAGTGACTTCTATCCCCAGCAGCACGAACAGCTCATCTTTGCAACCTCCGATCCTCATATAAATTGTTCATTCTGAAAGGCTTTTCTAATTTTGCTTTTATTCAATTGATCTAATGAGGTAATGTGTAATGGGCTTACCTAATACAGTACCTGGCACATAATAAATGCTCAATAAAGTGGATTATCTTCTCCTCATTTTAATTCCCGTCTTCACCCCAGCTCCCACTCCCGTGGTGACACTTGGTAAGCAAAGGTACCATGTGTTGGCAAGAAATGGTGTAAAAACTCGCCTCTGGGCTGTGCACACCGTGTGACTGTGCCGGTGCTTTGCTCAGCACCCTCTGCACCATCACATGCAGCCAGACCAGCTGCAGATTAAATGGCTTGTTTAAACTGTGGTAAACAAATTTTATTTGTGGATTTCTTTGACAGCCATTATGACCCTTTTGTGGGAAAAGCTCAACCTTAGCAAAGTAAAAATTCAAGTGAGTGCAAGTGTGGTCCATGTTTCCGATTGTACAGACCAAGTTTTCTGTCCCAAGTTGTGAGATGCAGGGAGAAAGCATTTTCCTGCCTAATTTCAAGCATGTAACTAGCAAAACTATTTCTTGGGGTGTCTCCTCAAACCATTTAATCCTTGAGTTTTTAAAATTATGCACTTCATATGGCCTGTAGTCATTGCTTTAAACGAAGTACAGCTGGCCCTCCGTATCTGTGGGTTCCTCAATTTGTGGATTCCACCAATGAATCAAATATTTGAAAACAAATTCCAGAAAGTTCCAAAAAGGAAAACCTAAATTTGCCGCGTTCCAGGCAATTGTTTACATGACATTTACATTGTATTTACAATTATTTACTTAGCATTTACATTGTATTAGGTACTATAAGTAATCTACAGATGATTTAGATTATACTAGAGGAGATGCATAGGTTTATGCAAATACAGTTGCATTTTATACAAGGGATTTGAGCACCTGTGGAGTTTGGTAGATGTGGGTGTCCTGGAAACAGGGGATAACTGTATTTGTTTTTGCACGTTATTGTTTTTTAAAACAATGTACCCACCAGGTTACCCAAAAGAGAAGGAATGTAGACTAGTAAGACTGGAGCTTAATTAGCTAATAAGGACAATTATACACAGAGACTTCCCCAATCTCTGTGTTGAAATTGCGTACAATTGGCTTAGAGACCATCACTGGGTGACAGATGTCATCACCATCACAAATAGATTTTTCTCTTCTTTCCTAAATACAATCCAATATTTTGTATATACAGTGAGAAATGAGGCATCCCCTGCCAAAAAAACCCACAAGGAGTTTCTTACTAATGCTGGTATGTTATTTAAATGAAGTTAGCTTGTTTAATGTGCAGTATACTTGATGCATGCTCTCCAGATCTTATGAATGCACGCCACTTGCAATAATAATAGCACTCAAATTGCACATATTGCAAAGAACTTCTTAGTACTTTACATATCTTTACTCACTTTTTCTTTAACAATCTGACGGGCAGAAAATATTTTTAGTCCCATTTTACAGATTAGGAAACTGAGGACCAGAGAGCTTAAGTAATTTTCCTAAAATCACACAGCTAGCAAGTGGCAGAGCTCAGATTCAAACTCAGGCTCCAGATCTCATGCTCTTCAACACCATACTACCTCTTAATGAAAAAAAAAAGAAAAGAAAAGAAAGAAGGAAAGAAAAAAAGAAAGAAAGAAAGGAAAAGAAAGAAAGTAGAAAAAGAAGTGTATAATAAACCCAAAATGAAGAAAATAATTAAAAGAAAAGATCAGAAATCAATGAAAGTGGAAGGAGAAAACAACAGAGAAAATCAATAGACCAGCTTAGACATGAAACTAGACAAAAGAGTTTGGGTCTATTTATGCATTGCATTCAGATAATTGATTTTCTTTTTTAATTCATAAGGTAGAAAATTCATTTTTAGAATCTTCATATAATATTAGCGCTTGCACATCATATCGAGTCACTGTATTTATAAACTACTTAGAAGTTTACATTATAAGCTTGACTGTTATAATGAGAGTGTTTTTTAGCCCAACAATTTTATATTTAAATAAAAAGCATGTAGTTTGAATATGTATTAAAATTTTGTGCACACCCTTTCTCCATTTCACAGTGGTTTCACATATTGCTGAATTAATTGTTTTAGGCATAAAAATAATCAGCTTTTGCTGAAGTGAACATCTTGCCTCACAAAAGATGCGGAAGAAGTACAGTGCCATTGAATTAGTCACGGATGCTCGCTTTGTTTTTCTTGCAAACTCTGCCAAACCAAAAGTGTTTCAGGGGTTTATTTTACCTTTAAATGGAAGGACCAATTCCTCAGAGGGAAATTATATTTTGCACATTACTGTTAAAAATTATGTTTATTTTATTTTATTTTTGCATCAGAAGTATTGTGACAAAACAGTTTTCTCTTTGCAGTCATTATTTGCCAAGATAGCCTTGAAAATGTTGCTCATTTTCCTTTCTGAGAACTCTGTTATTTCAAGTATGTTTTCTCTCTCTCTCTCTCTTTTTTTGCCAGCTGTGCAAATTTTCGTAAAACAGCTTCAATATGAATCTTTTATGACTGTTCTTCAGTCATCTGAGTTATACTAAGCACGAAAGACATAAGAGATATCCACTTTGGATACTGGCTCAGAGAGATGAGAGCATGCTATCTACACAAAGGAAACTTAATCCTCTAACAGCTAATTAAAAAAGCATTACTTTCCACCAGGGCTGACCTCCAGCCATATAAAGGATAAAGATGGCTGTCTGTCAATCATGTTTACCTAACAAATTCTGGCACGGGATCATGATGAATGGACAGATCTAAAAAGGGATGATATTGCTCAGAACTCCTAGGTACTCTTAATACCACCTTTAAAGAGGCAGAAGACTTCATCAGTAATTTGAAACCCCTGCCTCAGTGCTAGGGATACACCAGGGCTAAATTTGCCGAGGACGGCCGATACCAGATACAAGAAA
This sequence comes from Mesoplodon mirus, assembly GCF_964341445.2. NCBI lineage: Eukaryota > Metazoa > Chordata > Mammalia > Artiodactyla > Ziphiidae > Mesoplodon > Mesoplodon mirus. The sequence goes on along the minus strand of NC_138986.1, from coordinate 30,153,649 downwards.
GTAGGAGAAACATATTTTCACATCTGCAAGGATTTTGATGTAAGGGTACTTAAGATACCATAGTGAGTTCAGGTACCTTAAAGTTTTTATTCAGATATTTAAAAAACTTTTCAATTACTTACTTAAGGGTCAACCAAAGACCTAACAGTAAACCAATTTGTTTTTCCTTGTAGTTATCCCAAAAGCAACCAGCAGGAAGGAGTACTTGAAATCACTTAGTTCATCCCCCTGTTTTCCTGCAGGCCAGCAATATCCTCTTCTCCTTCCATCATAAGAGTACTAGGAGAAGGTGGGTCCTTGATTTACTTTGCTGTACTACTATAGAGACTGTAGGTTTTTACAGCCCAGATATTTCTCCTAAGACTAAACTACCATTTTCTACCATTTTCAAAGCAGCATTTAATTTTGCCCTTCATTAAAAAAAAAAAAGGCAGCAAATCTTTACCACGAGCCATAAAATATCCCTTCACAACATTCCACTCTGGGGACCACTTTGAAGAGAACCCTGGGAAAGCAAAAGTTCACGTGTGGGAACAGTAGGGGACCTGGATTCTCTCTATCGAGTAAAGGTATGGCTGTCTCCGCAGGCTTTCTGACCTGGGTGTTTCAGCACAGTCGTTACTTCATCCAAGCTGTCCTTGTCACTCTTGCTGAGCTTACCTTATCTGCCTTAATACTGACTTTGGCCCTCAACAGGGAAAGTTGATTTTTCATCATTAATCATAATAATGGAAGTAACAATAATACTTCCAGACACAGTGCCTGGAGAATAGGAAATATAAATTTACTAGCTATTTGGATGGTTTTTACCTGCACTTTTGAGCTCCAGGTGCTGTATACCAAGATGGTACAATGGCAAAGAGTAATCTGAACAAGTATGGTGGTAGGACATCTTTATGGTTCTGACTTCTTGGGGTTCTATTTATGCTTTTTTGATTTATTTTATTTGGTTGAGACTGTGATCTATCATATTTCTTTTTCTGTATCATCTTTGTGCAGATTATTATTAATTCATTTCTCTCATTTATATAACTTCTCAGTGCCTCAGTTTATCACAAGTAATACCATTGTAATAACAGTACTTTCTCATAGGATTGTGGTGAAGATGGCAAAGATGGATGCAGTACTTGGATAATTTCTAATACATAATAAGCACTGTAAATATAGTTATCAAGACCTAACCATCCATCTAATGTTGTAATAATATCATTCAAAAGTCCAAACAGTTGATAAAAATACAAAATTCTTTGAAATTAATTTCTATTTTTTTTCTCCATTTCATTTGTCCTATGTGTGCCTCTTTTCCTCCCCTCTGAGTGACAGTCTAGTATAGGTAGTTATTCCTTGGTCAGGAACCCTCTCAGGTGTATGCTCCTTCATAATCTGCAAAACTACATTATCCTAGTTCTTGCAATGCATTTATGGGACACATTCAGATAATTGTTTTTTAGTGTCAGCTTATCATACCTATTTTCTTCTGCTTTGTTAGATTTGCAGTTCTTTGAAAAACATTATCAGGCTAATTTGTTTTATTGATCTCACTCATCACATTAAAATTTTACTTAATTCAGTGATTTTGATCCTCGTAAATAAATTTTAGGTAATGAATTTTAATATATTTCCAACCTTTTGTTTATAATTTTAAAGGCCATGACTTGTTACATGTCCATTCTCCTTTAACTGGAGAATGTATCAGTGGTCTTTTTTCCAATTGCTAATAAAAGATTATGTTGTAATTACCTAAATATTCTGATTGATGAGATTATAGCTCTTTTTAAAAATTCTTGCATGTCCACAAACCCATTATTTTAGTGTGCAAGGAAATGAGGATATCGGGGAATTCTACTTAGTGACATGAATTCAGTGTCATCTTGGGACTGTGTGTGTGAGAGATTTCCTTGATGCTTCTAAGAAGGGAAAGAAATTTTCTATAATTTATGACATATTAATGATGCCTCGTTGAAATACATCTGTAACTTGTAATATTTAACAGTGGTGAGAAAGTTTAATTTGCCCTTTCTTTTACTCATATTATAAAAAAGAAGAATATTTGAGTTGAGAGAAACTGAAATGCTAAGCAGGGAATATTATGTGGCTTCTTCTTTTTATTTGCTTTCCATGAGCTTTACCCTAAAATTCCTCTAAATGCCTGTCTTCGTAACAGCTTTTGGCACTGTTATTTTTGGGTGACCTAATAAAGAATGCAACACAAGAAATAAAGGGTAAGGGCTTTGGGCCCTGTGGACAAATATCTGCAATCAATCATGAAATTTACAACAGATACTAAAAGGAGAAGCGATTTTACAGAGAAATGATCTAGAATGGCATAATGTCATCATAGGAAAAGACTCTAAATGGCATTTAATTCCAGTGTACTCCAGAAGTGCAACTGATGTTTCTTAAATCATCTGCATGTAATTAAAAATGAAGTCACTCCTTTGAGAATGGTGAGAAACAAAGCTGTCTCCTACACAAAACTTCATGATAGAACTTGTTTAACCTCAGAAAGGCCATGGTAGAAGACATTTTGAAGTGTTCAGTCAGTGGCTTGTAGACTTCAAAATCCGAGAGTTTCTTTCCATTACATGCAGCTCTTACATGATATGACCATCAAACACCATATTGGAGGGGTCGGGGAAAGAGTAGGCCAGTTGTCCAGGTTAAACTTCCAAGAAGGGGAAATACAGTATGGCAGAAAGTGGATTGGCTATCAGACAACCCATAAGTTGGCCATATAGACATATGTAATGCATTATATGAAAAATGTTAAGTGAATATTTCAGTTGAGGTCTCAAGACAGTGCCACAATTCAAAGAGAGCTGGGAGAACATGAAGCAGCATTTTCCCTTTTTAGTTCCACGGAAAATTCCCAAATACTGACAGAAGTTGATAGACTAGTATAATGGACCCTTAGTATCTATCACTTGGCTTCAACACAGGAGCAGTCTTGCTTCATCTCTAACTTCATTCTTGAAACAAACTCCAGACATCATAGCACTTCATCTTTTTTTTTTTTGCGGTACGCGGGCCTCTCACCGCTGCGGCTTCTCCCGTCGCGGAGCACAGGCTCCGGACGCGCAGGCCCAGCAGCCAAGGCTCACGGGCCCAGCCGCTCTGTGGCACGTGGGATCCCCCTGGACCGGGGCACGAACCCGCGTCCCCTGCATCGGCAGGCGGACTCTTCAACCACTGCGCCACCAGGGAAGCCCAGCACTTCATCTTTAAATAACTTCTTACTAACATGTAAGGACTATTTGATGTTTGACATTGCCACAATATCACTATCCCTCTGAAAACTTTAACTTTATTTCCTTAATATCATCAAATATCCAGCCGGTGCTTACATTTCCCTGATTGTCTCATAAGTTTTTTTTTTTTTTTTTGTAGATAGCATGTTTGAATTAGGATTCAAAGTCCATGAATCAGAGTTGGTTGATATGACCCCTCAGTCTCTTTTAATTTATAGCACCCCTCCCTCTTATTTTCCCCTTTTGTAAGTATTTGTTGAAAAAACTGAGGTATTTTTCCTGTAGTTTCCCACATTCTGGATTTTGCTGATTTTGTTCCTGTTTAATAATTACTCTGTTCTCCCATAAACTGACAATAAGTTTTAATGGCTTGAGTAACACCACATTTTCAAAAAAGATGGCCTCAAACTAGCCCTCTTAACCCTTCACTCACAAAGAGGGTCGAAAGAGTAAGGGTTAGAAGTGGGAGATGATGGTCGAAAAGAGGAGTTGGTATGCTATGAGTCCTTTTCACCTCAAATCAAGAGAAAAGAGTCTTCAGGAGACCACTCTTCAAGCTTAATAAAAGCCCCCTGCAGGGACTTCCCTGAGTCCAGTAGTTAGGACTCTGTGCATTCGCTGCCGTGGGCCCAGGTTCATCCCTGATCTGGGAACTAAGATCCCATGAGCCAAAAAAGTAAAATAAAATAAAAAAATTAGCATCCTGAATTTAGTGTTGAGCCAAGGAGAGCTGGCTGCATTGAGATTAGCACTCCAGAAGTTTGTCAGACTAGAGGATGTGTGAGGTCATCTTGTGGACTGTAAGTGTGAAAGGGTGGCATAGGATTAATTTAGATTCTAACAAGAAGGCTACCAGAGATAAGGCACTGGATGCCCGTGGACAGGAGGAGCGAGAGACTGAACAGAATGCAGAAGGATTTGCCTTTGGTAACAGAACGTGAAGGAGACATCTGAAGGCTTTGATGTGCTGTGGTTTTTAGGTTTTTAGTTCTCTCAAGAACCAATGAAAGTTCCTAGGAGTACGAGTCAGATCCTGCCTTCTGTCTATTTCACTGTCCAGGGAAGGCGAGCAGCTGAATTGGAGAAGCAGAGTTGATTCTTTGTGGTTGGAGCACATAGGAAGAAAGACAAAAGTTACAAGAAATGGACTCATTGCTTAAATGCCTTCAGTACAACCCCAAATCATGACGATGGTCTACAAGACAGTCAACATTTTCATCTCAGCTTCCTCCAGTCCTCATGGCTATTACAATGGCTTTTGCTCCATTTTCTTTTTAAAAATACTTAGGTTGCTCAAAGCTCAGAACGTTGGCACTTATTGTTGTCTTGTTAATAAACATTTTCTAAAGATCTTTGCATGGCCATTTACTTCTAATCACTTGGGGGAGATCTCTGCTCAAAAGCCATTTTTTTTAGAAAGGCCTTACAGTAGCAATCTACAGCAGCCCCTTCCTCCCTTCCCCAGTCAGCATCTATCACGTTATCGTACATTGCTTTCTTTATAGCACTTATCAATACCTGAACTGAATGCTTTTTCTTTGGTTCACTCCACCCCAGTTGTGACCAGAGGAGGTCCATTATGGACAGGAACTCTTGCCTACATCCCCAGCAGCTATTACAACATACTTGACATGAATAGTTACTCAAGAAATGTTTGTTAACTACTTTACTCATACTTTAATCATGTCTGAATTAAATCTTAATTATTGGTATCACTTCAGAAGTGCTTTGAAAAATTTATATAATGACCATCAAATTGATCTCTTTTGCATTCTTTGGAAGGAAAGAATATACAAATTGCTTAAGTTTTATTTAATTTACTCTAAGACATAGCTCTTAGAATTTCAAAAATTGAAGAGAAAATCAACCTTCTTACTTTACAAATGAACGAACTGAGAGAGGATAAGTGTCTTATCCAAAGCCATAGAAAATCCATTAGAATATAGTTTTTTAAATCAAATGAGCTATCTACCATTTCTTTTATTTGAATTAAATGTGTTTTATTAGATTGTAAGTTTGTTGTTGATTTACTGATTTATACTTCTACCACTGCTTCTATCCTATTGCTGGGCACATATGTTGTCTTCAAAAAATACAAGTTGCTCAGTTGATTTATTGAAATATCAGAATACCTCTTAAAACAATATCAAGATAAATTACATTAAAAATGTGATTTTTATCCAAGTCTCTCCTTCCAACATTTAAATATTATTACAATGATAATTATTTTAAGTAAAATATTTTATATTCAGAACTGTCTTTACATGAGTGTGTAAAGCCAAGGTATTCAAGAAAACATTTACCCAGAGTTCTGTTTTTGCTATTTGAGCCATGGTTTTCCCATTGGGAGAAATAAAGGAAAATAAAGAAAAACTTGTTTGGAAAATTATTTTTATTATAAGACATATAAAACATCATAAGTTCTGAATAATTCTTCACTAATGATGAATTTAATTTAATGGAATTAGCATCAGTCTCAGGGTTGATTCGTAGACCTGATCTATCATGAACTAGTTGTGTAATACTGGGCTTAAGGCAACTCTATGTGCTTTTAATTTCTCATCCCTACTATTTCTATGCAGAGTTGAGTGGGTAAAATAAGATAATAAAAGTAAAAACAAGTTTGAAATGATAAAAGTCTGTTGATACAGAAGGTTCTATGTGGCTACATGAATTTCTCTACTTAACAGCAGAAAAGAAAAAGTCATGCTCCAGCAACTATCAACCATTTAGAATCATACATCTCAAAAGGAAAAGAACATTCAAAGTGTCTCTGTACGTTCAAGTGTTTTTTACAACAAGTTTCCTAAAGTTGAAATGTATACCTGGTGATACTTGAGGTGCCTTTAGATGGTACATGAGTGAATGTTCTTAAGTTATGTGCTTATTTTAAACTATTTTAGAAAAAAATAAAGTACCAAGACATCAAACCTTTAATGGGACAGATATTATTGATTTCAACAAAATTTATTTAATCAAAAACGCTATCATTTTAATGTAAAAAAGTAAAACATGGTACATAAATATAGTGAATTAATGATATAAGATTTTAAATTGACTAAAGCTGGGGAAACGCTTTTCTACAACCATCTGTGAAGAATAGTGGTCACTTGACCTCTGTTTGACAAACCATCTGGAGATAGAAAATTCTCTGCTGGACCAGGAAGCTTACTCTGTCTTTGGAAACCTCTGAACATCTCAATATCTTGCTCTTATCGGTGCAAAATCCACTTCATTGTTGGCACCCAACATTTGATGTCAGATTGCAACATTTGGTGCAAAATGAGGACACCCAGAACAAGTCTAATTGCTTTTCCTCACCTGTCCTTGGTCCTTTACCTCCCTGCCCAACTAAAATATCAGTAACTAAAGAGGGCTTAAATAGTTGGGCTTTAATTATACAGATTGGTGAAGCTGTCATGGTTTAGGTTTCCAGATTCTTTCCAGACCTTTTTATATATTTTGATTTTGGCCAGATTTACATGGACTAATAATTTCCTTTTCAAATATACATTTTTTTAATTGGGAGAAAAGTATTCATATGCTTTATTACCTTAGATAATTGCGAATCTGTTTTAGTTTCTGGGGGAGAAAGGATCATTCCAAATTTCAAAATGATTTTTCTGTGTGATATTTTTACCCCTTTAAAAATATAGTTTGTTATTTACTGAAGGCAACTAAGCTTGAGTATTTCAGCCTCTCATTATCTTCTAAACTTGATTTGCATTGGACCTTTTGTCTTCATGCTTTCATTTTTGGGGGACATGTCACTTATATTAGGAAAAAGAAGAGAGTTGGTTTAATTTGTTAAAAACTACATTAGCATATTTTATTCTCTATCACTTCCTTGGACTGAGACTTCTGAGATTTCATGAACACAGCAGCTTTTGACTTTTTCTCATGTGTGCAAAGGAACTAGGAAAGAAGAATAATGCAAAGGAACAAAGTTAGGACATCACCTCTCTAAGAAATACTGCTTTCTGTCTATTTCTTTGTCCAACTGAGTCCAGGAGCAACTTGACTGGAGAAGCAGAGTTGATACCCTGTGACGAAGGCATATGGAAAGAAAGACACGTTGCAATAAATGAAATTATGTAACTTATTTCTGTCTAAATCACTCAGGCCCACAGCATCATTATAATTCTGCCAATCCCATTGCAGTCCTCATGAAAAATGGGCTGACCAGCTTCCCAAAGCAAGCTCACAGACCATGAGGGACCTTGAATAACCATTGATTTCTTGTGAGTTTTTCCAGTGGAAATGAGTTTCTCCTCTAAAAATAATATTTTAAAAAAGAAACTCTTGCTACTTTGATGGGGGTTGATACTAAACTTATGACCACTAGAGCAAGAAAGTCTACCAGGTGACTCTTATAACTGAGGTGAACTTCTGTTGCATGCCAGAACCCCAGTAACAGAGTCTGGTTGGGATGGAAGAGGCATTGAGGCTAAAAAGGGATTATGGAGGCAAGGAGCTGAGAAACCAACTTGGCTAAAGGAACTGGATCCCCAAAGTGAGTAGCAAGAACTTAAACATACATTGTACAAAAAAGAGGAGTGAACTTGGACTTGATTCTGGCAGATGCGAATGTCATAGGTTAGTTAATTTAATGGATGGGGCAGATCAAGGAAGTGAGTGATATATTAAAGTCAGTGAAGCAATGACACCATAAATCTTGGAGTGACCACTCCATTTGCAGTGCACCCTCACACACACCTGTAATGGTGCATTTTCATGGCTCCCATGATACCTAACTTCTCTTCCTCTTACACCCCCCCCTTGACTCAATCCTTTCCAGACTCACTGTCTTCTTTGATGTGTTCTGAACACACTAAGTGTGTCCCAATTCAAGTCTTTGCACGTATTATTATATTAGTGATACTTTTCTGGACTACCCTATATGAAACTTGTCCTGTCCTCCATTCAGCACACACTGTTTCTCTTCCTTGCTTTATTTTTCTTCACAGAACTTGTCCTCTTTTGAAATGCTATGTATTTTGCTCATTTATTGTATTGGTCTTTTCATGCTAAAATGTAATCTCCCCATGACAGCATGCCTGTTTTATTCACTGCTGTAGTTCCAGAATCCCAAAAGCACTTGAAACATAGTAAGTGCTCAAATATTGGTTGAATTTCCATTGAAATACCCCTTGATACCTGACTTTCTTTGTCTCTAGATTATTTCTTCTTCTTAGTTTTCTTTTACCTTAAAACTGAGGTTAATCCGTAACAACAGTTTGTTCACAGATTCTGTCTTCCTATAAACTTTCTCTGGACTTCCTTTTAAATTTGTTTCTGCTTTCTACACCTGAATCCTTTTGTATTTCATAGCCCTAATTAATGAAACAGACTGTTCAAAATTAATTCCTACTGGGACACTTTTTTTTGTCACCAAGCCACTGGTCAGTCTATAAATTGACTTTCTTGGATCCCACACTGAGACACTTCAGCTGTGGCTCAAGATTCAAACCATGGCTACCCAGGGCTATCTGTCCTCTCTCTCTTGCTTGAGGCAGATAGCTAATTTATCTAGGTGTTAAAAATATTGGTTTAGTTTTATAAGATCTGGAAATGTGATCTAAGTTGGATATCAAAGGTTTTCAAAATGTTTTCATGTGTATTACACTTTCTCAACATTCTTATGGTTAATTCTCTTTCTTTTTAAATGTTCTTGATCTCATGCAGTGGCTGGCCACCCTGGCTAGAGATCTCAGTCCCTATAAAACATGATCATCCCTTGTCAATTCTGTTTTTGAAAAATCTCTTGAATGTGTGTCTTTCTCTGAAGTCCCACATATGCTTCTTTAGTTAGATTTCTCTAGACCTAACTTCCCACTTCGATTCATATTATGCACCTCTACCAGAATATCTTTTAAAAATACTAAGAAACCAAGTCATTTTTCCTTCAAAATCCTTCCATGATCCTAGGTGGTTCAGTAAGACAAGAAAAAGAAATAAAATCTTAAGAAATTTGAAAATAGAAGGAAAATGTAGATTACATGATTGTGCAAACAGAATCCAAATAATCTAATAGAATGAGTAAATTTAAAATAAATGTGCAAAAATCAATTATTTTAATCTATTAGCAACAAACTGAAAAAATTTACAAAACAAAATAATTCCATTAATATTGACATCAAAAATTAAGTACTTAAGAATATATTTAATAAAAGATATGTAATATCTCTACACCAAAAATTATAAAACATATTAGTCAATGTCAAACAAATGTTTATCAAATTAACACCAAATACTTGTGTCTAGAAAATACTCTCCAGTCACTTTTGGAGATGTTATATATACTTAAACCAAAGTAGAAACACAAAAGGTGGTGTCAATTTACTTGGAAATACAAATGTGCTTTGCTCATCTTCAGTAAATAGGTTCTTATACTCTTGTGGGGATTGCAAATAATTTTAAAAATATCTTCGTGACAGTCCACATATTAAATTTTCTTTTCTTTTGTCTCCATGAATAGTAAATGCATAAAGAAATAAAGCTAAGGATGGGGCACATTTCCATACATTTGAGTACATGTGTGGGAAAACAAGCCTCAGATTCAAAGAGTTATTTATATTTCTGGCAACATGCTTGCTTCATCAATAACCCGTGATTCCATAACACAGGTCTGTTATGGAATTTTGTCAAAATTCCAAATTCCAAAATGGCAAAATTATCAAATTAAATAGAATTTTTAAAAGGTGCATGAAGCAAGATTTGTTTGCATTTTCCTTGAATGGGGCCTTGTCAAGCACTTGATTGGGTCCAACTTTGCTGAAAGTTTGCCCTTGTTTGTGACTGCCCTTTACAAATGTAGGAGAGCAGCCATTTTCAACACATAATTCTTGGGGTTCATTTGGGGTTTTGATGGCAGGGTGCAAATAATAATATATATTTGTTGTTGTTGGTTAAATATCTCAGTTGGCGTCTTTCTAGATGTCTGACTATACAAATTATTTCTGGGTATTAAATCATTGGAAGAAGCATTTCCTATTTTGAAGAAACTAATTAGGTTGAAATGACTAATTCCCAGTGGCAGAGTCATGACCACAAAATATGATTCATGGAAGTAGGCATGACTTCACATCCAGGACATGGCAACACTTTATTTGTGTGCATTTAAGGAAGACAGGGGCAGAAAGTTCATTTGCTGCACCTGTTACAAAAAGTTGTGAAGGCAAGTAATAGTCTGGAATCGTCTGTACATCATGCCCAGTGGCACTTCAAGAATGACTGCATCTGCCAGCCACACGCTGGCAAACCTCCTTCATCAGAATTACCATGACACACACAGTTAGTACTGAAGCAGGAAGAAACTGAGGGGAGGGACTCAAAACCTCCCCTAGAATCAGGGTTAAAAGAGGAGGCTGTCGAGGTGAAGGCTGAAAAACATATTTTCCTCTCAGTTCTATAGCCAGTGGTAGGTTTGCACTTGTTGATTTAAGAATATGTATGAAGTGTATACATTATTCTTATTAGTTATGCTTCTGAATTTGAACCAGGGGTTATCTGCATCACACACACACACACACACACACACACACACATATATATATTTTAATCATTGGCATTTTCTAAGAAATTCAAGGTTAGGGTTTTAAACAAAGTCTTGGTTCATAGTATTTTGTAACTTTTATCTGCTCTTCCCCGTAACAAAGAAAATGCAGGGCAGACAAGCATTGCTTACTGAAACTGCTATGTATATGGTAGGGCTTCTCGGCTGAGAATCATATGCTTAGCAAACACTTATGGAAGTGTTAGAGGTTACATATTATATGCCTTTCCAGAATGCAAGTTGCAGTGGACATTGGTTTTGCTTTGCTTTATTTTATTTCACTGCCCAGTATTCATTTTTCTTTATGTTTCATTCCTTTTTATTTATGTTTGTAATTGAGATATAACTGACATATAACATTGTATTAGGTTTGGGTGTACAACACAATGATTTGCCATATGTATATATTGCACAATAATCACCACAATAAGTTTAGCTAACATCTATTGACACACATAATTACACATTTCTTTTTTGTGATGAGAACTTTTAAGATCTTCTCTCTTAGCAACTTTCAAATATACACTACAGTATTGTTAACTATAGTCACCATGCTGTACATTACATCCCCAGGACTTATTTATCTTATTACTGGAATTTTGTATCATTTGACTACCTTCCCTCATTTCCTTTCCTTTTGTTTTCTTTTTTGTAAACAGCTTCCTCACTGCTATCATCTGAAGCCTGAAATCTTCTGGCCAAAGACAAAGTGAAACCAATTAGATGCTCTGTTTTAGAATTTTAATCTTGAAGTGGGAAGCAGCCGCATAGCACAGGGAGATCAGCTCGGTGCTTTGTGACCGCCTGGAGGGGTGGGATAGGGAGGGCGGGAGGGAGACGCAAAAGGGAGGGGTTATGGGAACATATGTATATGTATAACTGATTAAATTTGTTATAAAGCAGAAAAAAAAAAGAATTTTAATCTTGAGTAGAAGAACAAACAAACCAAAACACTTAGGCTTCTTCCCTCTTCTGATGAGGTCCTCATCATCTTTGCTCAGCTATGAAACTCCTGTGGTTGTTCCTGCTTCCTCACTTTGGGAGCTGACTTGCTTCCTGTGTATGCTGAAGCCTTATTCTTTATCCTCTGATACACTTTGAAACCTTCCTCCCTACACCCCAATATCCTTCCAATAAATTCTATATCTTTATGCTTCAATCAAAGAGATTTCACTGATATATGACTTATAATTTCATTTTTACAATTTCACACGGAGTGCAAATAATCATAATGAAATGACTATGAAATAAGAAGCAAATAACTCATAAATATTTTAAACTTATTGTTAATAACAAAGCGTAATTATCTCACAATTATTGAAACAAACATGAGTCAGAACACTGTGGTTGAAAAATTCTGATAGTCTTAGAAGCTACTGCTTAGTGGCAACCTGTTTCTCATTAAGTTTGAGTAGAAATGGTCTCAGATGCTTTATAGGTCTAGGGCTCTGGGAATTTGTTGACAACATAATCACACCATTTGTAGGAACCTACTGAATTTGGGGGAAGTCTACTCAGGGGGAGCCTTTTGTTAAGCTGAAGTGGGAATGGAGTAAGGAGGGTAGGATGTATCTGGGAAAGGCAGGAGCAAGAACCTCAGGGAACCAGATTGGAGTATGTGGAAACAGAATAATCAGCTTTATTATACCGACTTGGGGATTTCTCCCTTGGTGTGTAAGTCATATTACTGGGTTTTCCAAGAATGGGAATGTACATATAGGTAATTCAAAACTATAGCCATTATATAAAAGAACTGCCTCACTGAGAGAGCCTGCTGAGATAGTGTTCATTCTCTATAGGAATGGCTGCACTCCATGTTCACTGATGCCTGGACTGAGGGGAAAGTGATGGGCAACTAACACTGGGGTAGCCAATCCACAGTCTGACTAGTGGTCTATGGAGATTGTCTGGAATGTCTGCCTAAACAAGGAATAATGGTCATCAGCAAGGAGAAGTCCTTTTTTTGCTGTTTTGTTTTCCACATGTGGCATGTGGAATCTTAGTTCCCTGACCAAGATTTGAACCTGTGCCCCCTGCAGTGGAAGTGCAGAGCCCTAACCACTGGACTACCAGGGAATTCCCAAGCCCTCTTTTTTTCCTGTGGATATAAATAGATAAATTTATGAAAAGGTGTAAAGAGAATGGTAAAAAGAATGTATTTTTTAGCAGGGGCCATGAAGAGTCAAAGCTCTGGATAAGCTGAAATTAGAAGTAAGTAGAAACCATAAAGTTAAAAAAAAAAAAGACAGGTGAAGTAGACCAGAAGACTTCCATTTCTGGCAACATGCTGGATTAGACAACCTGAAAAATCTTCTGTATCACCTGGAAGTACAAAACAACAAATACTTACTTGTATATACTTGTATATCAACTTATGTATATACAAGCATACACATATGCATACATAAAAGCAATTTCTGGAAGCTAGAACCCAAGGAGAAAATGAAAACCAGGGGGTTAAGAGAGAATTTTTGTAGGAGTTGTCTGGGATATTTGCCGATTTTAGTAGCCAAGGATTGGTTTTTAAACTTTTTAAAATTAATTAATTTATTTTTGGCTGCGTTGGGCCTTCATTGCTGTGCGTGGGCTTTCTCTAGTTGCAGCGAGCAGGGGCTACTCTTCCTTGCGATGCTAGCCATGCTTCTCATTGCGGTAGCTTCCCTTGGTGTGGAGCACGGGCTCTAGGCATGTGGGCTTCAGTAGTTGTGGCATGCAGGCTCAGTAGTTGTGGCTCACAGGCTCTTGAGTGCAGGCTCAGTAGTTGTGGAGCATGGGCTTAGTTGCTCCGCGGCATGTGGGATCTTCCCGGATGAGGGCTCGAACTTGTGTCCCCTGCATTGGCAGGTGGATCCTTAACCACTGTGTCACCAGGGAAGTCCCATGGATTGGCTTTTATATGCCCTTGGAAATGGGCTATTAAGCTTTGAAGTACCTTGAGATAGAGGTTTTGAGTCCTTTGTCTAAAGCCAGGGCTGCTACTTCAGTGAAACAGTGAACTAGAAACAAACTGCCTGTCCGCACTGGGAAATGACAAGGGCATTTGTCAGAATTGCTCTGGGGTCAGGATGGGAAAAGATTATCCCCGGCTCTGTGATTTTGATATTTGAATTTATCCTTCTTATAGGGTCTGGAAGCCCCAAACTGTGAAACTACTTTTTTAAAGTAGTAATATCCACTTTGTAGAGTAATTTTATGATGATTTTATAGTAATAGAAACAACACAACTCTAAAGGAAAGCATGTTCTTTATTTTTTTTCTGAAGATAAGATCACAATCCAGATTACAAACACTCTCAAAGAAACAATCCATTATGGGGAAAAATGGGCAGATCACAATAAAAATCAAGATTAGACCAATAAGAAGTTCAGATAATAAAATTTTTAAACAAAGAATCTACATGTTTTTTTTTTAAAGCAAAGATAAAAGGAAGATATAAAAAGTGAAACAAGAATCAGAGTTTATCCAAAAAGAGTAGGCATATTGTATGGAAATGTCAGGAACTTCAAAGAGGTTTTGTTGTTAAGCAATGTTCTAGAAGTAGCAACAGAGAAGGAAGGGGAAGAGGAGAATGCAAAAGTTGCTTTTGTTATGTTTTGGTAATCACAGTGTGGGAAAATGAACACCCACCACTAGAAAAGCCTTCAAGTCAAGAGAAAGATTTTAGTGTAAAACAAGATCATCAAGTGAGTGTGTTTTGGAGAAAGCAATGTAGAATTTTTTTAATGGGAAAATGTTTTCCAAAGGTGTATGAAAAGAATTAAGAGGAAGGTTAATAGAAGAAATAATACTTGGAAATGTAAGCCTATGGTCATACAGAAATAATAGTACTTGAGTGAATTTAGTTGGCCAGAGGGATTTGCATTCTATTGGTGCTCAGAATGACGAGTTGTCCTTTGTATTTGAAATGACATGCTTACATCTGAAGTTCCAAGTGATGTACCTAGTTAATTGTTATATTTTCTACTTTCCACATTACCACAGGTGGCTGTGTTACTAAATTCCTTGTCACTACATAGTAAGGATCTTCTTTCCTCCAGTTTCTAATAACATTCTCCTTACTTTTCATTCAACCTTCACTGACAATCACTTCAAAGGCCATTAGGATTCTACTAACAATATCTTCACAGCCTCTTAGACTTTTCCTAATACTCTCCTCAGAGTTCTTTCAGCTTCTACTCACTGCCCAGGTATAAAGCTTCTCCTACCTTTTAGGTTTTTCTTATGTCAGCACAACATGCCCAGTTATGAAATCTGTGGAAGAAGTTGTCTACTGCGTGAAATAAATTACCCTAAACTTAGCAATTTAAAACAACAAGCATTTATCATTCACAGAGTTTCTGTGGGTCAATAAATTGGCAGCATCTTAGCTGAGTGGTTCTGACCTTGGGGCTCTTATGAGTCAAGACTTCAGTGAGATTAAAGGATTTGATTCCAAGATGGCTCACTACTGTGGCTGGAAAGTTGGGGCTAGCTGTTGTCATATGTATGCCTCTGTAAGGCTTCTTCATTTCTCTTACAACATAACACCTGACTCTCCCAGATTGAAAGATCAAAGAGAGCAACATAGAAGTGAAACCAAATGGGGCCCTATGGAGCTCCGAGGCATGGAGGCCTTTTTGTTCCCTATTTCTTGTGGGCAAGACTCCAGCCTCCATGACCTTCCCAGAGTTCCAAAGGGCAGATTCAAACAGTTGCAAATCAAGAGACCCTGTACAAACCTTAATCTTATCAGCAAACCCACCTTTTTGAAACTCTGCAGAAGAAAGAAGAATGCAGGACTTACTGCCTTGATCCTTATGGCATACCCCTGACCATGAGGCCTGCCTATAAGGTCTCTCCCTATTCCTCAGGGAGGGGGGCACAGTTCTTGAGGTGCTAGCCTGCTACATTCCCCTCTTTCCCTGGCAAAGAATAAAGTTACCCATTCTTTCTCCTCCAAAACTCTGTCTCTGTATCTCGTTTCAACATTGGTATGCAAGGAGCCAAGATTTTGGCAGCAGAAGCTGTGGTGTCTTCTATGACGTAGGCTTGGAAGTCATGCTCTGCCATTTACACATTATGCTTCTGGTTACACAGGTCAGCCCTGTTCAATGTGGAAAAACACTACACAGGGACAGAAGTACTTGGAGTGGGGATCACTAGGGTCTACCTTGGAGGCTACTACAATAATTTAAACTCTATCGTGTACTCTCATTTTACTGGTCTTTGTCAATTCAAGGTTTTCACTTCCCTTTCTTTTTGTGAAACTACAAGTATTCTCTATGTTGAAATTACCAATATTTGAATATTTAAGACCAGCTACCCATCTAAGTTCCAGTGTTGTCACATCTATATAGCCTCCCTTTTTGGGAGAGGGAAGGTCTGGTTTTCACCTGTTATCATCTACTGATAAATATATATTTGTCTTACTTATCCTTAACTATTGTGATTTTCTCCATAACGACATAGTCCAAGTGGTTCTCAGTCCCATCAGATGAGGGTCCTTGTTGGCAGTACTGCTGAGCCCTCCTTATTTCGGCTCAGGGCTTCTTTAATCTCGCCTGCTCTCTCTGAGCTCCTTCCATATTCTTGAGAGACACAGAAAGGTGTCTCTCATTATACATATGTTGGATGCAGGGGAAGCTATATGAGGCTGACCACCTATCCTGCTGTATCAGTTGAGGTACTGACAGCAAACAGCTGGTACCCTGAAAATTCTAATTTGAAGAGATTATTAAAGGAGCTATTTATAATGTGGGCAGATTTAAGGAAAGCAATGACGGTTATACAGGAACCCAAGGTTAAAAAGCAGTGGCGGTGGAAGCTATTATCACCCCCAGACCTGAGAGGCAAGGAGAGAGTAACATTATGGGAGCTTGGGGAAGATCTCATGACCACAACACAGAATATGTGCTTTTTGTGTAGGGACGCAGTCAATACACAGAGGGAGAGCCTGGGGAATAAGTCCCCAATGTCACTCTAGTCTTTCCCTCCTGTTAGTGTCCTCTATTAGGTCAAACCAAGCAGGAGCCAATGGACAAGAATACATTGATTCAGTCCATTCTGCTCAGGACCAGTCTCCTGGAACACAGAGCCAGGTAGAGAAGGGCAGAAAGTAGATCTGGAGGGGCAAATGGACAATATTCAGTGCACCAGGTTACACCTAGGAAATGAAAGACAGTCCTCTATACCTATGGTTTCAAAGTGTGTTCCCTGAACAGCAGCAGCAATATCACCAGGGACTTATTAGAAATGCAAATTCTCAGGCTCCACCCTAGACCTATGGGATCAGAATCAATCATTGGGGGTGGACCCAGCAATCTGTGGTGATTCTGATGCAAGCTAAACTATGATACCATCATCCCATATTCTCAAACATACAAAATCTGTCTGAGGTTTTTAGTTTTATCTCCCCCACTAGTTCATCAGCCCTGACTCTTCTGTGGTCCTGGCCCCAGGGCTGGGGACAAGGTGCACTATTCCTGCTGGGGACACTCATCAGTCCTGACTCCCTGGCTTCCTCTTCAACTCTCATACTCCCCTTTTCAGTCCAAAGATCCTCCAGATGGCTTATTTATGCACTCACTTTATTACCTAGGTCATTCAGGGACTTGCCTTTTGATTCTCAAATGTTTTGAGTCTCAAAGCCTTTTTCTTGCACTTTTGTCTGCTAGAAGTTACAAAAATTTAACACTTTTAATAAGGACCAAACTCTGATCTGATTCAGGAAGCTGGAATGAGGGCTCAAGAAAAAGTTTAAGGGGTTAGTGTTAGAAAGAGGGGTCTTTTAGAAGTCTTAATGTATGATCTTTTTCTGGAGGCAAAAATAGCTTTAGCTATTTCTTAAAGAGAGTTGAAAGTCACAAATTAAGAGAAATTGCTGGACCAAAAAGCAAAATATTAAATAATCAAATAGGATGCTACAGTATAATGGCAGAGGTGACCAGTTGTCTCTCGAATGGAGCTTGATACAGATATTTGGTTCCTAATCCAAGAAGTTCCTCTCATCTACTTTGAGGTATATTCACTTTTAAAAGTAAAAGAAATTTTAATATTAATTTTCTTATTTCAAAAGTAATATATATATTGTATCTAGTAAAAGATGAAATAAAAGGCACATTGATTCCATTTGCCTGATTAAAACATACTAATATAAATCAAAGTTAAGCTCTGTACCCTTCCTCCATTTTCAATGAAACCAGAAGAGAGCCACTACCTTAAAATTCAGTCTCCAAAAAATATCTGCTCAAGACAATGATTCTGAAATTAAAAAAAAAAAAAGACATCCAAAATCTTTAACTCATATCTCTCTCCAGGTCTCAAGGAAGGGATAGATTTCTATGAGAGAGGAAACTCTGAGCTGCTGGGATTTAATGAATTTTTCTTTCATTAGAACAGCAAGAGAGGGGTGAGGGAGGATGACAGAAAACCAGCTTGGAAGAAATCTTCCCGTTACTGGGAATGACATCCATTCATTTACTTATAAGATAAAGAAAATAAGAGGGTCCACAAGAGTGCACCCCTCACAGTGGTCTTGTGAGGATTAGATGAGTTAACACACATAAAGTGCTTGGCTTGATGGATGTGGTAGTAGGAACTCAGTTGATATTAGCCGAACCACAGTTCATTGTGATGAAGAGTATGGACTCTGAAACTAGGTTGCGTGGGTTCAAATCCCAGCTCTGCTGCTTGTTAGGTGTATGAATTTAGGCAAATTACTTAATCTCCTTGTATGTGAGTTTCCTCAGTGGGGATCACAATAGTACCTACCCTATAGGGTTATTGGGAAAGTTAAAAGATGTAGGATAGTTTATGTGTTAGGTATTTTTATTTATTAAAATCAAATAATGCATATTTTTGGACTTTTTGATGTTTCTGACATTGACCATTATAATTGTTATGATGGATATCTTTGAAAGTAAATCCTTGGACCTCCATTCCCTGAGTAGAATTACCCAGTTGAAGATATGTGCGGTTTAAGGGCTACCACTTGTTACTAAAATATTCCAATAAGAATTTACTCTCTCATCAACAATGTATACATGTCCATTTCCTTGTATTCTGACTTTTACCAAGTTAAAATTCTTAAAAATATTTGCCAATTCGTAGGTGGAAAATGTGAATCCCGTAGAAAACTCACCCTCCCCTCCACTGGCTAACTGATTTCTAAAGGTCTCAGGGAAGCAAAATCTTAGATAATTCGAGCATTCTATGTTCCTGCATTCTCAGCTCCCTAAACCTTTTGAACCTGAATTATTCCCAAGTCTGCCATTTTTAAAGCAATGCAGTTTTAGCCAAGACATCTTGAAGACTTGGAAAGAGATGTCTGTACTAAGAGGAGCCAATAGATATTTATTTCTCATTATTTTCAGGTAATGAAGAAAAGTTGAATTTTTGGGCCCAAATCTAGAAGCCATAATTCAAAACTATAAACTTCTTTGATTAGTTTTTTTGCAAGAAATGATATAACAACTTCTTTCCCTACAGAAAAAAAAATTTTAACATCTTTATTGGAGTAAGAAAAATTTTTAAAAAGTACAAAAGTCTTCAGTAGTTTGGTTTTATTCCTTTTAGATAAACAGCCAAAAAGTTCAGAAGCCCCATCCAAAATTATTCTTAGTTTTCTTTGCCAAAAGATCAGATTAAATATCGCATAAGAATAGGCTTTCTTGGAAGATTTCTGGTTCAGGGCTTCCTGGCTTTGGCATGAAACGAGGACACCACAATATTACCAGTAGTTGACTTAGATTGGAGTTAAGCGGTACCTAGAAGTCTAGAATCGAAACACGATTTGCATCTTCTATCTGAATAACTCATACGGCTTTATTTTTTTTAAATCTATATCTATACCAGTATCAGATTTAAAAAACAACATCTTGCTACCTAGAGATCTTAATTTAATAGTAATGAAAAACATTTAACGGCTTGAATGTACTTGTTTGTCTAAATGCTGTTTTTCAAGAAACAATCGCTGTGCTTAAGTAGAATACATACCCTTTAACCGCTTGATCATTACATTTCTTTTTTCATGCTTCTGTGTGGTATAATTTTTGCACTTTAAATAGTACACTATTAAGACATGTGGAGGCTATTTTTAACTGTATCATACCTATGGGTATTTGGTTTTTAAACATAATATGGTCTCTTAAAGAGTCTGGTATTGAAAAAACAAATTTAGAATAAAATTACTCTCTTAACCATATCCCTGAAATGGCTTGAATTCTAGCTGTGGATAAATCCTAGTTCCTTTAGAGGTTACCTCTCCCCCTTAGACCAGCTATTCCCAGCAATTAGACTGCCAGTGCACTCTTGCTGAACCTTCCTGCATTGATTTACAGGGTTTAGAATTAAGGAATTTTTCATGAAGGATGATTGCTGAGTGTTTCCTAAAACCTCCAAGTGCTACAAATACTAAGTATTTTAAATTTAGTGTTTATAAATTTTAATCCATACCAGATATTTAGATTTCTTTTTTCTATACTTTATATCAATTGCTTTCTAATTACTTACTTTAGATTTTTTTTTCTCTAGATGAAACACACCAGTCTGAAAAGGTTATGTATTGCACGATTCCAACTATATGACATTCTGGAAAAGGCAAAACTATAGAGACAATAAAATGATTGGTGGTTGCTAGGTGTTTAGGGGAAGGGAAAGGGATGAATACGTGAATCAAAGGGAATTTCTAGGGTAGCAAAACTATTCTGTATGATACTGTAATGGTAGATGCATGATATTAGGCATTTGAAAAAAAACCCATAGACCTTTACAGCTCAAAGAATGAACATTTATGTATGAAAATTAAAAAAAAAATATTTAGGAGTTTGGGGGATCCAGGAAAGAATGCAGACTGGAAAAGAGAATATCTATTACAAACGTATGACACAACCTCACTGAAGGGAAAGGGGGGTAAAAGATGCTGACTTAAATAACTTTGGAAATGAGTAGTCTATAAGACTAAAGGTGAAAGGCACTGCACATAAGTACCATAATCTAGTTGATAAAGTTGCTTTTTATGGAGTTACAGGTAAACTATTCTGATACTGATATATGTATACTGGAATTGAAAAATTAAGTAAATGGATGGCAGATGGTGGGAATGAGATTTTTTCTTGTTGGAGTGGAATCTACAGATAAACTAGGAGAAGAGGCTAAAGTGATCCATGTGGTAATAGCTTAGAATTGGAGACAAACAGTATGAACTGATGTTTAGCTTTATATAGATATAGATGATTACATATAGAAATATTTATAGATATTTGTATATACAGGGGTTAGTATATATACATGTGTTTCTTTGCTCTGTGAGGTGAGAGGGCCTAGAAGCAATATCCCAGTAGCAAAGAGCAGATCCAGTGCCCAGATCTTGGTTTCTAATACCATTCTCCAATAAAAAGAACTAGAGCTCCTTGGAGAAATGGTTGATTCTACAGCTGGGGAAGGAAATATGCAAGATAAGCCTAGGGAATCTTGTGGTGCCAAAAAGTAATGAACTACTCACAGAAAACAAAAACTAAAAATAAACAAAAACAAACACTAACGGAGGTATGTCTAAGAAGTACAGGAGTCAAATAAAAATGCTTCCAATGGCCAAAGTGGTACAATATGAGTAATAAAATTAATAAAATAGTATTGGTTATAACCCAAAGTATACAGTAAATATCCATGAGTCTGTACTTATACAAATAAATGATTGAATAAATTAATAACTGTGGAGAAATGACAAATCTCCTGTGTAGAAGAATTCCAAATAATTTATGTAGATGCTCTGCCTTCAAGGAGGGGAGCATAACCCTCCACTTTTTAAGTGTGGTTTGTGCATAGTGCCTTCCTTCCAAAGAGTACAGTATAAAAGGGGGGAGGGGCAGTGTAACTTTACAGTGGAGGAACCTGACAAATGCTACTTCAGCCAGGTGATGAAGGTCAACATCAACAGTCAGAAATCATGTTGGTAGTATTTACCTTTGACATGATGTGATGAAAATGACACTTAACCTTTGTGATCTTCCTCGCCCAAATCCAAAACCCCAGTCTTTTTAAAAAAATTAATTAATTAATTTATTTTCGCTGTGTTGGGTCTTTGTTGCTGCACGCAGGTTGTTCTCTAGTTGCAGCGAGCAAGGGTTACTCTTCGTTTTGTTGGGCAGGCTTCTCATTGCGGTGGCTTCTCTTGTTGTGGAGCATGGGCTCTAGGTGCATGGGCTTCAGTAGTTGTGGCACGTGGGCTCAGTAGTTGTGGCTCACAGGCTCTAGAGTGCAGGCTCAGTAGTTGTGGCTCACAGGCTTAGTTGCTCCACGGTATGTGGGATCTTCCTGGCCCAAGCCTTGAACCTGTGTCCCCTGCATTGGCAGACAGATTCTTAACCACTGCACTACTAAGGAAGCCCAAAACCCCAGTCTTATCATGAGAAAATATCAAACAAATTCCCAAGAGGGACATCCTGCAAATACCTGACCAGTTCTCAAAACTGTCAAGGTCATCAAACACAAGGAAAGTCTGAGAAACTGTCATAGTTAAAGAGAGGTGGCAATTAAATGTCATGTGACATCCCGGACAGGATCTTGGAACAGAAAAAGAACATTAGATAAAGCTAAAGAAATCTGAATAAATTATGTACTTTATGTAATAATAATGTATCAATATTGGTTCATTAATAGCAACAAATATACCATAATAATATACACAAAGGGAAACTGGGTGTGGGATTATAGGAACTCTGTACTATCTTCCAATTTCTTTGTAAATCTAAAACTATTCTATAAAATAATGTCCATTTAAAGAAAATTGTACAAGTAGCACACGCTTTGATTAAAAAATGTATTGAAGCAATTGAGATGTATGGAAAGTATAAAATGAAAACTCCTTAGCCCCCTTTTCAGTTTTAATCTCTAGTGATAACAATATTAACAATTTGGTTAGTATCTTATCTACTTTTCTAAAAATTTTCTGGTCGTATATAATATAAATATGCGTGTGTGTAGGTATGTGTTTGCTTTTCTTATAGAAGTGGAATTGTATTAGGACATATTTTGTAATTTGCTGATTTTATTTGACAACATAATATGGACATTGTTCTATGAGGTATATGAATATCTATTTCACTCTTTTAATACCAGTATGATATTATATATTATGGATGTACTATGTATATGTACAAAATAAGTCTAATTTTTGGCTGCTAGAACTAATGATGCAGTGCACACCTCAAGGATACATTCTTACCTATATCTGCCACATCAGTCTGTTTCTTAGAAGAAAAGCTTAAAGAATATAAAACTTCTCTCATTTCTTTGCACTATGATTTTAGGTTTAGGTCTTGATTAGGGAGATTACAGAAATAGTTTTAATATATTTTTTTCTATTATTCAATACTTTTCATTTTCATGTTAGGATGTTTAATCCATCTGGAAAGTATTCTTTGCAATTTATTGTTCTCCTAAATGGAGATTTTTTTTTTAATAACATCACTTATTGAATAGCCCATTATCCCCTGAGATTTGCAATGCTACCTTTTAAAATATACCAAACCCTTACATAAGCATGGAATTGCCTACTGTCGTCATTTTATCCTTTTATTTGTCTATTCCTTTATCATCAGAGTTTTAATTAATGTAGCCTTATAGTGTGTTTTGATAGCTGGTAAGGATGATTTTCTCCTTATTATTCCCCCTTTTATAAAATTTCTTCCTTATTACTTTGCAAGAAAAAATTAAGGATTAATTAGCAACGTTATTTTCCATGTTTCATCTCTCTCCTCGTTTCCTTTCCTCTTCTTGTTCCTCTTCCTTCTCTTGCTCCTCCATGTTCACTTTCTTGTCTTCATTTTTGTTTATAAGTTTTGCCTAAAAGTTTTTGTTGGGTTGTTTGCTTTGTTTTAATTTTTGTGGCTGGCATTTTAAACAGGATCATTTTGTAAACACTTTTTTTCAAATTGACTATTGTTATGAAACATTTGCAAAAGCTATTTATTTAATAATTATAATTTAACTGACTACCTTACTGAAAGCTATTTTATTAGTTCTAGTTTTCTCACTGTTGTGGCCTCTCCTGTTGCGGAGCACAGGCTCAGGATGCGCAGGCTCAGCGGCCATGGCTCACAGGCCCAGCCGCTCCGTGGCATGTGGGATCTTCCAGGACCGGGGCACGAACCCATGTCCCCTGCATCGGCAGGCAGACTCTCAACCACTGCGCCACCAGGGAAGCCCTATTAGTTCTAGTTTTGTTGTCTTACTCTTGGTTTTTCTATTTGGAAAATGATACCCAATTCAAATAAAGAAGATAATTAACTCTGCCCACAGAGTGAATCTTATGGCAAGAAACCCATCAATAAGAAGGGCACTATCCCAAATCCACTTAATTTACATATTCCTTTGAAGGTTGTTAGTTTAACCTATTAATTGATTTATTTTAGTGAAACATATTATATTAAAGCAATAGTGTTCATTTGTGTTTGTAATTAAAATTAATTTTTTTCTGAATGTGGCATGATGTCACATTTCTAGACTAATGGGTGACTGTTTCATATGGAACCTACGTTCTGATTAAATTTAAGTATTTACAACTGTTGGGCCAGAATTCTGTAAATGATTTTAAACTCGTACCATTCTGTCCTGAGACAAGAGTCTGATTGTTATGAGAAAGCCTAGTTAAATCAAACTAACAGATTACCTTGATTAGAGCATAAGCACTTTGACAAATAAGATCTCATTTAATCCTCATAATAACCTTGTTAGTTTGATATTATTATTCTCTATTCTTCATAATTCCCAGGTAATCAAGTTAAGAAAGAGACAAAGTCAAACATCTCTTGGTACACATGTAATTCTTTAATTCATACAAATCTGGAATGGTTTTTTGCTTTGGGTAAAGGCAATAGATCTTCATTTGGTTGAGATTTTAAAGCCAGGAATCTACTTACATGTTTCAAAGTCAAATACTTTTGTCCTCCTCTCCCAGCAATGAGGGTTTTCAGTGGGGGCATGGTGGCATAGGGACCTAAGAGAAAGAGAATGGAGAGTTAAAAAGGGATGAAATAAGAAGAGGGCTGTTAGAAATGGGGACTTGGGAGCAGCTGGGGAGGAAAGTCTTGGTAAGACATGACAGGTTGGTCTCAATAAGCAAGTATAGATGGGTAAAAGTATGTATAGCCATTGGTAATGATGTATAGTGATTGGGTAATGATGGGTAACATTTGATTCAGAGAGATTATGAGTCAATTGTAATGTAACATGTCTCAAATTTACTGCTAAATGATGCTGAAAGACAACCACAGTTTCAGAAACTCTATTGCTGCCAATATTAATTACCATATAGAATTTCCTGTGCCTCCTTTACAAATGATACTGCAACATTTCAACAGAAGCATTGCCTTGTACGTACCAATACTCATCTTCTGTCATCTCTCTGTTGCCCTAAAACATTTTTGTTGATTCCTCTGATAATTTAATAAGAGGATTCTTGGTGTTGATATTTATATTAAAACTCATTGTGTCTATTAATATGAAGACAGACACTACTGATATTAGTTGATATGTATTCAAATGTATCTGGGAAGATGCATATTGGAGGAAATGTGGTTGTTCTAGGAATTTTCCATGAACTGTGTTACTGTTCTTAAGGCATTTTTGTCTCAACAGTGAAGTCAAGATGGTGGCAAGATTTGTTATACAACTTTTTCCAGAAATCGTCACTCCTGAGAACTAAGAAGGAAAAACATAATAGAAACAGAAACACTTTATAGTGAAAAACACTTAACTAGAGATCATTAGAAAGTACAGCTGGGATGTGGAAAGCATTCATTTTGTTCATTACCCAAGTACTGCTGGGTGCAAGAAACTGCCTTATTACCATCAAAATCGTGTAATTCTACCCATTTAGGGAATTATAGATTAATTGCCATCTAGTCTTGTGCATGTGTACCTATATATGTGTTTGTGTGTGTGTGTGTGTGTTTGTATGTGTGTGTTTCTCCACGGGAAAATTGACTTACAGATAGGAGTGTTACATTAGCATTCTTTTTTTTAGCATGTGGTTATGGGGACATATCCAAGGGTTAGGAGTTAAGGGTGAGGAGGTAAGATATAAGAAAGGTTTGTTGGGCACTGCTTCATTAAAGTAGTCAAAAGGAGTCAGACTGGGACTTTCCTGGTGGCACAGTGTTAAGAATCCACCTGCCAATTCAGGGGACACGGGTTCGAGCCCTGGTCTGGGAGGATCCCATATGCTGCAGAGCAATTAAGCCCATGCGCCACAACTACTGAACCTGAACTCTAGAGCCTGCGTGCCACAACTACTGAAGCCCGTGTGCCTAGACGCCACACTCTGCAACAAGAGACACCAGCGCAATGAGAAGCCCACGCACCACAATGAAGAGTAGCCCCCGCTCACCACAACTAGAGAAAGCCCGCATGCAGCAACGATGACCTGAGGCAGCCAAAAATAAATAAATAAATTTATGTTAAAAAAAAAAAAGGAGTCAGACTTGGATACCCAGAACCAAAACTGCTGGAAAGATTGTTCAGATGGTGAAGAGACAGATTCAACCTTATGCTCTGAGGGGCTGTCCAGTCCAGCAGAGTGAAGATAGCAGTTCTGACATCAGCCACTTCAGACAAGTCAGCGTCCAGGTGTTTGACCTGGAAGGTGAGTCAGAGGCTGTCAGCCTCGAGATGAGTATACGCAGTATGGGACTTCAGCTATGAAAAGGGGCTCAAGGTCAGAACTCTTTTCCACAGGATGGATGCTGGCCAGAGCTGAGCATATTATCAAGCAAGAGATTCAGGCACAAGAAACAGCCAAAACTCAAATCTCAGAACCAGGATAAAGGCACTGGACTGCACTGGTGACATGATATTGAGTCCTTGAAAAATGGCTTCTTTCTGATTACATACTCAAGGCCAGAACTGGCCTTAGAGATTTGATGTGGTCTAAGCATGCAGGATATAGATTCAGCTGAGGGGAGTGGAGGAAAAGACAGATCCAGACATGGCACAGTTTGAGTTGAAGATTGTTTTATGTTGTTGTTTGTTTGTATTACATATCAATGTATGATGGGTGGTGAAGGCCATTTAGGGATGTGTAATTCAATTATATATTCAATTTTAATTTTAAGGGGATGTATTTTATCAGGTTTGGCAATAACTTTATGCTGTCTTTATAAAATGAATTGAAGAGATTTCCATCTTTTTCTATGGACTGGGATAATTTAGTGATGTTGGAATAATTTTAAAATTTGGCCTTTTGCAGTGGCAGACTACTTTTCTTCGTATTTTGTGTTTATTAAATTTATCCCTCATTTCTTAGCAATTTGAAGAAATACACATAATCCACTTTCTTACACAAGAGGTATAAATTGGAAGGTTGAAAAATGGAAAAACAACGTTGAAGACTCACGAGAAAAGAACAATTGAGTCAAGGCCAGACAGCATCTTGAGGGCTATCCTATAAATACTTTGGGGCTTTTCAAAGAGTCATTGCTTAAAGGACAAAAATTCTGTCTTTTCTTTTGATTTTGACCTAAGCACTCTTTTTCTAAATTACATGATAAATATAATTTATTTATATTTATTTAAATAATATGATTTTTTGGGGGTAAAAAAACATTTTCAATCCTAGAAAAGCAAGGCTCTGGTAACCACAGTAACCTTGGCAATAAATGCAGTTCAGAATCACTAAAACAAGGTAGGAGGTTCCACAGGTTTTAAATGATTTGTGAGTCATGCCTCCTTCTTATAATGGGATGACTTTGGCCAACTATATACATGTAAAAACAGGAAAATGACAATAAGCTTTGCTTTTAGTAAAGTTTTAACAATAGATTCTTTCTATTTCTTAGACACATATACACACAGACATTTTATGATGTTCAGAATCTAAAAAATATATATATATATATACATATTAACACATAATATTTCATTTCTTTTTCAATACAGGAATTTAATACATGAAAAATTCTTCAATGCCAGTTATGTGCTATATTTATCATTGTCCATTAAAAAAAAATCTCTACATAGGCTCCTAGACTGAACATGAAAAGATACAGTTCATGTCTACTCTGGTTGAATTTGGGTAGGAAAATCTAACCCTAACATTACTTAAAGAGAGCTCTGGATTTATTAAACCAAATTTCTTAACACAAACTGTATTAAATTTTGTTTAATTTTTGGGGGTGGCAAATTTAAAGCCTACTTTACTTTTAAAGTGAAGGAAACTATCAACAAACAAAAATGCCACCTACTGAATAAGAGAAGATATACACTTGACAAAGGGTTAATATCCAAAATACATAAAGAACTCACACAACTCAACATCAAGAAGCAAAAAATGCAATTAAAAAACGGGCAGAGGACCTGGATACACATTTTTCCAAAGAAGATATACAGATGGCTAACAGGCACATGAAAAGATGTTCAACATCACTAATCATCAGAGAAATGCAGATCAAAACCACAATGAAATATTTCCTCACAGGTGTCAGAATGGTTATTATAAAAAAGACAACAAATAACAAGAGTTGAGGACTTCCCTAGTGGTGCAGTGGTTAAGAATCCATCTGCCAATGCAGGGGACATGGGTTCGAGCCCTGATCCAGGAAGATCCCACACACCATGGAGCAACTAAGCCCGTGCACCACAGCTACTGAAGCCCGCGTGCCTAGAGCCCACGCTCCGCAACAGGAGAAGCCTGCGAACGGCAACAAAGAGTAGCTCTCGCTCACCGCAACTAGAGAAAGCCTGCGCACAGCAACGACGACACAATGCAGCCAAAAATAAACAAGTAAATAAATAAAATTTAAAAATTAAATAAAATAAAAGAGTTGGTGAGGATCTGAAGAAAAGAGAACCCTCATTGGTGGGAATGTATGTTGGTGGAGCCACTATGGAAAACAGTATGGAGAGCCCTCAAAAAATTAAAAATAGAATTACTCTATGACCCAGCCATTACACTCCTTGGTATTTATCTGAAGAATGAAAACACTAATTCGAACAGATATATGCACACCTATATTCATTGCAACATTATTTACAATAGCCAAGATATGGAAGTTATATATATATATATGATGGAATATTACTTAGCCATAAAAATTTAGAATGAAATCTTGCCATTTGGAACAACATGGATGGACCCAGAGGGTATTATCCTAAGTGAAATAAGTCAGAGCGAGACACATAACTCTATGATTTCACTTATACATGGACCCTAAAAACAAAACAAATGAACAAACATAACCAAACAGAAACAGAGTCACAGATACAGAGAACTAACAGGTAGTTACCAGAGGGGAGTGGGCTGGGGGGAGGAGAGAAATAAGTGAGGGAGATTAAGATGTACAAACTTCCCGTTGCAAAATAAATGAGTCACAGGTATGAAATGTACAGTGTAAGGAATATATTCAATAATTATACAATATCTTTGTATGGTGACAGATGACAACTAGACTTATCATGGTGATCATTTTGAAATGTGTAAAAATATCGAATCACTATGTTGTGTACCAGGAACTAACATAATGTTGTAGGTCAATTATATTTCAAAAACAAACAAAAAAACTCATGGAAAAAGAGATCAGATTTGTGGTTACCAGAGGTGAGGGGTGGGAGAAAGAGGGAACTGGATGAAGATAGTCAAAAGTTAGAAACTTTCAGTTATAAGATAATTACTAGGGATGTAATGCACAACATGATAAATGTAATGAACACTGCTGTGCCTCATATATGACAGTTATTGAGAGAGTAAATCCTGAGCTCTCATTACAAGGAAAAATGTATTTTTTCCTATTTCTTTAATGTTGCATCTACATGAAATGATGGATGTTCACTAAACTTATTGTGGTAACTATTTCATTATGTACGTAAGTCAAATCATTATGCTGTATGCCTTAAGCTTATACAGTGCTATATGTCAACTATATCTCAATAAAACTGGATGAAAAAATATACATATTTGCAAGGATAACAAGATATCACTTCACACCCATTAGAATGGCTATTACCAAACCAAACCAAACAAACAAACAAACAAACAAACAAAAAACAGGAAAGAAGCTGTGTTGAGAGAAATTGGAACTCTGTAATTTTGAACTGTTTCTTAATTCTCCAAATCCTTCATTCCTGCTTTTCCCTCTACCCAGTACTGTGTGCCTTTCTCCCTTCTCTTTGCCAGAATGATTCCTATTAAATCTTTAAGGCTTGACATAGTTGCTATTCTCTCCAGGGAAATATCTGAATATCACCCATACCTGCCCTTGCTACTTTTGTTTTATTTCCCTAACACTCAAACATTACTTACTATCAATGGACTTACCACTTTACACTGTAATAATTATTTTGTCTCCAGAGGCTCCTCAAAGACTAGATTCATATTAGGTATAACTTTTTATACCTAAGTTAAGAATGTTCTCAATAAAGTTTGTTGATATAAAAAAGCATATTTTAATTAAACAAAATGAGAATCTTTTCAATATAAATAATGAGCTGAGGGAGAAAATAAAAATGGCTTTAAATTTTTCTCTGTGTTTTTAACTTGTATGTTACCCATATACTATGAGATTTTCTGTGTGGAAAAGGCATAATGCTGTGGTCTTGGGGGCATGGATCTGTTAGCATAGGTAACTCAGGCACAGAATGAACAAGTCATTTTGTTTTTGTTTTTTTTTGCTTTAAGGCAGTTTCAATTTAGAAAGGAGTTGTATATATTGCTTGCTTTGTCTTTATTGTTCATATTGCCAAATTTGGGTTATGATTTCCTTGAAGAAGACAGAAAAGTGAAATACACAATTCAAATGCATTTTCTAAACAAGACTTATAAACAGATTTTGTATATTATATGTACTTTTTACTTGAGAAACAAAAGGCTGAAGCCACTTGACAATATAGATATTTCTATTTTGATTCTTTGTCTGTAAATTCCACAATTTAGGAATTGCACACATATTTTTTTTAATAATACTCTCAAGCAAACCATTTTTAACCAGTCAGAAAACACTTTTAAAGGGACATACTTCTTTTGGATTTGAACAATGTTTTGCACGTGGACATTGTCTCTAGTGTTGAGTCTCTGAATGTGTTATTCAGGTTAATATAAACTTTGTGTTAAATGCGAGTTATGTTTAGGAGCTAGGCATAAGCTCAATTTGAATTCCTCTAAAAATCTATACAGTATAAAGTATATACTCTTTATATATCTTCTGTATATAGCACAATTAAAAATAATTTTAAAAAGAATTGAAAGACAACTGTGCTATTCTTCAGCAGAGTGGATATTGTTGGTTATTTTCTCAGTATCCATTGTCCTTCCTAAGAATCCTTCCTCAGAAAGCCCTGATATTCATGTATGTGTCCACCGTTCTCCTGGGAAGCCCCAGAGCTTCAAAGAAAGCTCATGTCTGGTCCAAGGTAATCCCATTATACTTGTCACAAGTATACTTGTCCCACAAGGAATGGGTTGAAACCCAGGGCAAAACCAATGAGGCCACAGCAATTATTTCACTTATGACATGTGATCTAATTTGGGCCCATGAGCTATGAGGAAAGATTGCTGAGCTCTCCTGAGAAAGAAGTCTCTTCTCTTCTAAATATGTGTAATGGACTAATGTGAGTCCTAGAGCTTCTGTAGAGACATTCAGCTACCAATTTGTGGATGCAGCTCACACACAGGGGCACAGCTAAGACACAGAAAAGAAATGGAGACTCAGTTGCTAGATTAAGCCAATTCTCTCATTTGCTCCGCCTCTGAAATTCATTATGTAAATGTCCACATGGCCTAAGCCAGTTTGCATTTTCTTATCGAAAACGTCCTAAACTGATACACTTATAGATGCAGAAACCAGCCATCTCTCAGATTTTCACCTTAGTTCTATTCCGTCCAAATTAATTATTATTATTATTATTATTATTATTATTTTTTTTTTTTTGCTGTACGCGGGCCTCTCACTGCTGTGGCCTCTCCCGTTGCGGAGCACAGGCTCCGGACACACAGGCTCCGCGGCCATGGCTCGCGGGCCCAGCCGCTCCGCGGCATGTGGGATCTTCTGGGATCGGGGCACGAACCCGTGTCCTCTGCATCGGCAGGCGGACTCTCAACCACTGCGCCACCAGGGAAGCCCCAAATTAATTATTTTTAAGAAAGATAATTCTGTAAGTGCCAAATTAAATATGATTTATTTTTAAACATTTTAAATGCTGATATATCTATAAATCATAAGAATCATTTGTCAGACCATCTATTTTGATTTGGGGTTTGAAAAGTATGACCTCCAATTTTGGAGCTCACTTATTGGTATGATACTTTCCAATTTTGGTAAGATATTTCTGAAGCACAGCTTCAGAAAATCATTAAAACATTTTCCCATATATTAATGGTTTATGGTATCCTTGCTTCAGTCCATCATGAAACATCTACTTTTATATTGTAGCTCCCTTACTATTCTTCCATTCAGAGTTTCATTAACAGTAGCTACTGTTGAGTAGTGAACAATAGTACAATTTTTTGTACACGTTTAGCTGAACTTTTTCATTCATTCAACATTAGATTATTATTATTTTTTAGTAGAGTATCCAGTCTGGGCCAGCACTATGCTAGCCATTGGTATTAGCCATGTTGCAGATACAGACCCTGATGTCTAGGGGCTTATTCATTTGTGATTTAGACAGAAAAAGAAGTGAGCAATTATTCAAAGTGATAAGAACACTATGGGGATAAGTATATGGTCTTATGAAAACACCTGGTGGGTGACATGTAATCCAGACTTGGGTATTCAGAGAAGGAGACTCAGAAAAAGTGCTATGTAAGCTGAGACTGAAAGGTCAAGTAGGAAATAGGCATTTTAACCATGTGAAGTTCTCAGAGGAAAAAGTAAGGTATAGAAGTGGGGTTCTAGGTGGAGGAACAGCACAGAGGCACAGAAAGAGGAGATAACATAGCACAGCTGCGAGTAATCCAAGATGTTGGGACGTACGTAGAACATCCTCATGTCATCAGAGGCCTGATGATGAAGGGTCTTGGAGACCTGTTAATAAATTTCGACTTTATTCAGAGAACAATGCGAAACTTAAAGAAGAAGAAACTTTAAAACAGGATGTGTGAGAGGATATCTTTACCCTTTAGCACAATCACCCAAGAGGCGTCTAGATTAGAGGCAGGGAGACCAGTAAGAAAGTGTTTGCAGTGATTTGAACAAGAAATAATGGTGGCTTGAGTTCTTTCAGGAAGAACAATTAACAGGATTTAGTGATTAATTGGCTATTGTGGAAGGTTAGGGTTCTAACTTATATTGATAGGTGTCAGATCCCACAAGATGTAATTCCATGGAATGCTTTTGATTTGAACAGAAGTTTTATTCATAAAGTTATTGAGATATCTATACCCCAGGAGAGGGAGCATGCAGAGAACTGCCATATCAATATAATAAGCTGACTCCATCTTCAGAGTAATTGAAAAAAGAGTCTTGGGTCTGATCACAGGTGGATTGGGCAGAAGACACACAAGAAAGAATGAGTCTCATCCTCAGGGACTTCTAATTATCACAATCTTATCAGTGCTCTGAGGGCTGAGAAAGAAGTGACACTTGGCACAAACCCACAATGGATTAGTAGCTATGCATGTGGTTTTGAACTTCAGAATAGCAGTGAGGTAATCACTGTTAGGACATTTTAAAGTAATAGAAAATGGGAAAACGTGAATTTCAATTTATAATTAAAGGCATTTGAATTAAAGCTGTGTGGGAGTACTTGTAATCTGAGGACATTTTAAGAGAAAAGGGGAAAACTAAAGACAGAAGCTATAAACTCAAAAGCAATTTGCTCAAATGAGCTAAGACTCAACAAAGGAAAAGGGAGAGGTTAATACGTTCTTATGCTGAGTTTCTGTTGCTTTTGTATGGCAGTGCATCCTTGTAGTAGGTTGGTTTTTCTTCAGCTTTTTTCTTCAGTATGTATTCTCTAAGTATAAAAGGAAAGAAAGAGAAAATAAATAGCCTCCTCCCCCCGCCAAAAAAATCAACATTTCTGGTGACAATATTTTGCTACTCAATCTCTTAACAAACTGCTAACAAAATAAACCCACCCAAACCAAACCAAAACAAAACAAAACAATAAGCATGTGAATTCTGTTATAGCTACACATATAAACCTTTTTTTTTCAAGATGAAATAGTCTACACTTTACATATTATTTTCTACTACTTACAGTCTGAAAAGGAAAATAACAAAAGGTGATCCCTACAAAAATTTGATCTTCAAGCTAAAATTTTATTTTAGATTAGTTGAGATTTTAACTTTTGATTATAAAATATAAACACATACAGAAAAGAAACATGGAAGAAAATTGTTAAATTCAATGATTTATTACAAAGTGAGCATCCTGTAATCATGATCTAGGAAGAAATAGAAAATTGCCAGGACCCTGAAACATTCTTTGTGTCACTATCCCTTACTTCCTTCTCCCCAAAATCTCCATATAATTTTATGAAAATCCATTTATGCATATCCTTATAGTTATACCACATACAGATGCACCTTTTAATGTTATAGTTTATTGCCAGGTTTTTGACATTTATGTAAATGGAATCATCGAGTATGTGTTCTTTTAGTTTGGAGTGTTTCATTCCACATTATGTTTGCAAGGTTCATCCACAATATTGTTTGCAGTTGTATATTCATACAGTTAATAATAATTGAATGGATATACCTGAATTTGATGGGCTTTTGGGTTGTTTCCAGTTTGGGGTTATTAGAAACAATGCTACTGTAACACCCTTGTGCAAGTCTCTTGGGGTGCATGCACTCATTTCCATTGCATGTATACATAGGAGTGGAATTGCTGAGTCAACAGATTATGTGTAAGTTCAGCTTTAGTGATTAGTGCCAAACAGTTTTCCAAGGGGTTATACCAATTTACACTCCTATCATCAGACTATGAGGATTCCATTTACCCTACCTCCTCACCAACACTTGTGACTGCTGGTCATTTTCTTTTTAGCAGTTCTTGTTGGTATGTAGTGGTTCCTCATTTTTTTTTGTTTATTTGTTTGTTTTTGTTATTTTTATTTATTTATTTTGGCCACACCGTGCAGCTTGTGGAATCTTATTTCCCCGACCAGGGATTGAACCCTGGGCTGCAGCAGTGAAAGCACCGAATTCTAACCACTAGGCCACCAGGGAACTCCCCCTCATTTTGGTTTTATTTACATTTTCCTGATTACTAATGTAATTGAGCACTTCTTCGTGTTTATTAACCACTTTGGATTTTTTCCTCTTGGCAGTGCCTATTCAAATCTCTTGCCCATTTTTCTATTGAGATATCTTTTTCTTATTGATCTGTTGGCGGCTTCTTATACGATAGATTTGATATGTGAGCCCTTTGTCATGTACATGTATTACATATGCTGTCTCCCAGTGTGTGTCTCATCTCTTTACTCTTAAGAGTAATTTTTGATAAAGAGAGGTTGTTGATCTTAATATACTCCATTTTATCTATCTTTTCCTTTATGATTAGTGCATTTTTTGCCATTTGAAAAGTTTTTCCTTACTTTAAGGTTAGGAAAATATTCTTTTAAAGTATCTTTTAGAATGTTTGTTATTATTTACTTTTCACATGTAGATATAAAATCTACATGGAGTTTATTTCTGTGTATGTATGAGGTAAAGGGTAACTTCCATTTTTAATATTGGTATTAATTGTCCCAGCACATTTCACTCTCCCCTACTCTACAGAGCTAACCTTCTCATAAATCAGCAGTGTGTTTATGCAGAAGTCTGTTTATGTGATTCCCATTTTAATTCATTGCCTTAATGTATCCTTGCTCCAATAACTATTTTAATTACACATTATTATCATTGTTACATACAGTCAATATTCATTTAAACTTACCCATATGTTTGCCCTTTCAATTGCTCTCTGTTCCGCTCTGCATCCCAAACTTCCATCTGAACTTATTTTCCTTCTGCCTGCTAACTATCTTTTTTGTACAAGTCCTCAGGAGAGGAATTCTCTCAGTTTCTGTCTATCTGAAAAATATTTGTTTCTCCTTCATCCTTGATGTATATTTTTGTTGGATATAAAATTACACATTAGCAGTTATTATTCTTTTTTTAATATAAATTTATTTTATTTATTTATTTTTGGCTCCGTTGGGTCTTCATTGCCATGCACGGGCTTTCTCTAGTTGTGAGCGTGGGTACTCTTTGTTGCGGTGCGTCGGCTTCTCATTGCGGTGGCTTCTCTTGTTGCGGAGCACAGGCTCTAGGTGCTTGGGCTTCAGTAGTTGTGGCATGCAGGTTTCAGTAGTTGTGGCTTGTGGGCTCTAGAGCGCAGGCTCAGTAGTTGTGGCATATGGGCTTGTTGCTCCACAGCATGTGGGATCTTCCCAGACCAGGGCTCGAACTAGTATCCCCTACATTGACAGGCGGATTCTTAACCACTGCACCACCAGGAAAGTCCCAGGAGTTGTTATTCTCAACCCCATAGTTATTCCACTCTCTTGTTTTTCTTTTTTTTCCCATTGAGAAGATGGCTTTCTGTCTAATTATTTCTCCATTGAAGAGAGTCTGTCTTCTTTCTTTCTTTTTTTCTTGAAGGGGAAAGTTTCAGTGGGTTTGCTATAATACACCTAGGTATAAATTTCTTTTATCCTGCTTAGGGTTTGTAGGGATTCTAGAAAATTCTCATCAATTATTTCTTCAATTATTTCCTCTTTCCATATTTCCTCTCTCCTCTATGCCTGACGTTTCAAATACGTATTAGAATTCTCACTGTTATCTTGAAATTTTGTATCTACTATTCTATATATTTTTTCTCTCTCTCTTTTTCTAATCTATTCTAGATATTTTCCTCTTATTTTATAACCACTAATTCTGTTTTAGCCTGGTCCAATCTGCTGTTATACCTGTGCATTAATTTTCTAATCTTGGTAAATGTCATTTAAATTCCAAAATTTCCATTTGCTTGTTTCTTTTATCTTCTAGCTCCAATTCTCAATCTTGTCTGTTATTTGTTTGAATACAGAAAACATATTTATTTTACAGTCTGTGTCTTATATCTCCATATAACATCAATATCTGGAAACTTTCTGGATCTGTTTCTTGCTTTCATTTCTGATTTCCTTGAATGTGTTATTTTCTCCTAGTATGACGAGTTACTTTTCATTGTGTGCTAGAAATTGATTTTGCAATATTTATACAGAAATAATTTGAGGCTGAATATGTTGTTATTTTTCTCCAGAGAGAATTTACATTTGCTTTTGCCACGTGCCTGGACAGTACTGACAATGTGAAATTCACCCAGTCCTATTTCAAGAATTTCATAATTTAAAGCTATATTTCAGCCACAGTGGAGGTCTCCTTCCTTTTAGTTCACCTTAAGGTATAGCCAAGCCAAATCAAGGAGAATCACCAGGACCCCATCATTCTGACAGGCTCTAACTCCAATTCCTGATCCTAGTTTACTAAAAGTATAGCAAAGCCTCACAACTGCACCATCCAGAATCAGGAAATGTTTCTAGGGATAAAAAATGGCCTCGAATGTCAGACTCACTTTTCCAGGCTCCTATACTCTCCCATATTCTGTCCTAATAATTCTTCGTTATGTTGGTAGACTTCCCTTTCCTTTAAGCATATCTCTAAAATCATGTTTTCCTGTTTTCCAGTTTTCTTTATGTTGGAGGGTTGGTTGAAATTACCTGTGTTTGGAGCAGAGTGATTTTTCTAAGTATGTACTAATTGCCTCATCTTTTTAAGAAAAACAAATTTATTAAGAAGTAAAATTATGAATACTTCATAACTTAACTCAAAGCTGGGGAAGTGGTGTAGATAATTTGGGGGAGATTATGAAATATGAAGTTTTTTGATTCTGACCTACTCATTTTATTCACTGTATTCTTTTCTTTGTTTTATTAAAGCTACTAACAACATATAACTGGAAACTCTATAAGGGAAGTCACTGCTAGCTGAATGAATAAAAGCTTGGAAAGTATGCTTTCAACTGGCAACAGAGGGAAAGAAAATGTCGGATTGTAGCTAAAATGCCTTTAGGATTCTAGACGGAGCCAGGATTTTAAACGCACAATTTGGTTAACATGCGAAGGGAAAAAAAAGGTATTATGGTAAATTATGTTTTCCTGACTACAAATTCTGAGGCTTTATTAGTTGTGGGTTAGACGTAAGACAAGAGAGGTGGAGAGAATATTTTATATTTGCTCTAGAAATCGAGCAAAGCAAGAAAATCTTAGTAGTCAAATGGAATCGTTCAATATGGGATTTAAAGTTGATATGAGCTATACAGTACTTAAATACCAAAATGGCTTTCATTTTTTCTGTCTGGCTATAGTCCAGAATTGCAAAGTGAAAACAGAATGGTAAACTATTTTAGAATTTGCTAACTAAATTCTCAATTGTTTCACATTAGCACTGTAGTCGGCTTTCTCTTTATTCTTACCTTGTGATAAAATTTAATTAGATCAAGGCACAAGTTATGATGACTAGGCTCATTTGCTTTTTGCTTTTAGAATAAAAGCGTCAGAGAAAGAGCTGTAGTTTCAGGAAAAGAGTTAGAAAATCATCAGCTGGCAATCTTTCATACTTCCTTGTCTTGGATGATATTTAAGATTCTTTAAGAATTCTATACCTAAGGGATTAAAGTGACTGAAGTGATAGGAAGGAAAAATGCATGGCTGACAGCAAGTGCTGCGTGTTTTATACAAAGGAAAGTAAGTAGTAATGTAGTTTGAGAACCTACTGGGCTCTGTCCAGTTCTGCGTACCCAGGGCTTTGGCTTCGGTCAATGTGGTAGACCAGATACTGTGAAGGACTCTTCTCGGGAGAAAAAAATGAGATCCGCATAAAACATTTTAATCGGATCTCTGGGCTTGCAGGAAATAATAAAAACTAAAGAAACTGCCACATGGAAACGAAAACACAAAAATATGTTCTGAAAGTGAAATCATAAATAATCTCAAAAGTAACTTTGCCTTAAAGATGTATGTTTATATTAGTGCTGCATTGGACTTATCAAATAACAAATATAAAATAACTAGGTAAAAATCTTTAAATAAACCAAAATGAATTTTGCCTCATTAACTCTCATGTGATAGCTTGTGCACCACATCGTATCCTTTCAGCCCTACCTCTTCTCCAGTCATTGATGTGGTGACCAGTTCCACATGAGATGTAATCAGACTAGTGCAAGTGCACCCTTGTCAGGATGCAGACCCTATGGATCCTACTTCTTACTTCCTACCTTGGAACTTCTCTGGCACCACAGCATAGGAACCTACTTGGTATTCATGAATCCACTACTTGGGGTAATTTGTACCTATGGTAACACTTTTGACCAATAGAAATAATTTGAATGTAGTCAAATTTATCAATTTTTATAGCTAATTTTTTCTGTCTTATTTCATAAAAATTTCCCATATCTAAAGGTTTGATCTTCTCTTATATTGTCTTCTAAAATTTAAAAGTTTGGCTTCCACATTTAAGTCTTTAATCTACTGGAATTATTATTTGGGGAGGAGATGGCTATGGCATAGAGTAGGGATCTAATTTTATTTTATTTTTTTCATGACCACTTGTCCTAACCCTCCATATGAGTCTTAATCTGGGATTTTCATTCTGTTCAATGGGTAAATTTATCTATCTCTGTTCTAATACTACAGTGTGTTAATCAATTTCATTTTATAACAGAGCTTGATAGCTGGTAGGACTATCTCCTTCTTTATTCTTTTTGCTTAGTTTCTTAAACATCTTGGCTTTTCTTGGGTCTTTGCTCTTCCATATAAATTTTAGAATTATTTATCAAATTATTGAAAAAGAACTGCTTACGGTTTCTAATTGAATTTATAATTTTGTGGGAGATAATTTATATCCTTATGACTTTGGGTCTTCATAATCTTGAACATGAGCTATATTTTTAAGTATTTAGGTATTTTTTAAAAGTGTCAATTATAAATTATATCTTTTCATGGATTATACTTTATAATATCATTTTCTAGCAAATAAATAATTTTCTAGCAATTCTCTTTGTATATTGATCTTGTACCTAGCTACCTGGCTACAAACTCTTACTATTCTTATATTTTATATATATGTTCTTTGTTTTCTAGGTAGATAATCATGTCATATGTAAATAATAAAAATATTTTCTTTCTTTCATATACTTAGAACATTGAGTTTGGCCATATGACTTGTTTATTCCAGTGGGATATTATTGAACATCATGGGAGCAGAGGCTTAAAATATGGATGCACAATTGGGCTCATCTTCTGAACTCCTGTCTTTAGCCATGAGAAGCCCCTGTCTTGAATAACCGTTGGTCCAAAGAAGATGAAAGACATGAGTTGCAGATCAGTATTCAATCCACAGCTTGGAGTAAGCCCAGTAAAGCCCAGACTATATCAGCCAAACCTCAGCAAAGTGAGAAATAAATGCTTATTGTGGCATGTCACTGAGATTATGTGGTTGCTTGTGGCAGTAGCAGACTGATACAATATTTAACCCCTAGTCATGGGAGAGTGCTCCTATGTCAATAAATATTTCCAACCAACCTTACAATCTACTTCCCTTTATATTCTGTCCTTTCTAGTTCTACATTCTTAAAAACCATTCTCACATATCGTCTCCTGGTTCCTGCCTTTATATTTTCAGTTTAGCAGTCTTTTGTGTGAGCTATTTTCTTCTAAAGCAGTGACTTTATTTCCCCATTTGTGCTATGCTGAGGTTTGACTCTATTTTTTGTCCTGTAGACAATAAGTGATGAAGGGGTAGATCTTGAGGAAGATTAGCATCATCTTGTAAGGCACTTGCCTCAGTAAGGCTTCTGCAGGAAAGGTAAGGCTGCTTTTCTCTCTCAAAGGGGAAAGGACTTTTGCCAGTTAGTGGATTCAGTGGATTCTGGGTGTTTAAGATTCTCAGGCTCATCCACCTAAATGTCCCCATTATGGATTGCTGAGTCCCACACTTTTTCTATTCTTGACTTTAACAGAGGAAATGGTCAAGGCTGTATATTAAGTCTTCTTTGTAGTTTTGACACCCTTATCATTAAGAAATGAATTGAAGCACAAAAAGTGTCTGACATAGGGGCTTACTATGAATTGACACTTGACTAACTTTCTTACATGCTTTGGCTTAATCCAGTCAATATGTTTGGAGTATGGATAGCTATTATCCTCATTTTTTAAATGAGGAAAATAAAGTTTATAGAGATAAAGTAACTGTACAAGGTTTCAGCCAACAATGGCAGAGCCCCAATTTGAAAAATCAGGTCTATATGACTTCAAAGCGCATGTGACGCTGTATGGTATGACCATGGACATGAAAATGAATGGAGTACCAAAATAGTTTCTTATTTTACAAAGTTTTTTTTTTTTAACCAAAAATAATTTAAATAAGAAAATTTAATTACAGGTGTTTTGAGAAAAAATACAAATATTAGAAACTGGCAAGGTTAAAAGAGCCAGACATTATGAGAGATATAACACAGGTTGACAGGGATAGTTATTCACATGGTAGGAAAAAAATGGATTCCTGTACAACCATTAAGTTCCAGACATTATTCTAGGTGCTTCCTACATGCATCTGCTTGGGAATTCCCTGGTGGTTCAGTGGTTAGGACTCTGCACTTCCACTGCAGGGGACCTGGGTTCCATCCCTGGTCGGGGAACTAAAGATCCCTCTAGCCTTGCGGCGCAGCCAAAAAAAAAAAAAAAAAAGACAAAATGCATCTGCTTACTTAATCTTTCCCATTCTCTACTGTTCTAGGCATTTCCCAGAGCTGGTAAGTGATTTGGGCTCAGTTCTGGCTTCCTACCTATGTCTTCTCTACTGGACCATGTTTATCAAAGTGTGCTACATGGACCAGCACCATTAGCATCACCTGACAAATTGTTAGAGATGCAATGTTTCAGGCCCAACGCAGGCCTTCTGAATCAGAACCTGCATTTTACCAAGCTTGCCAGGTAGGTCCTATGCACCTTTTACTTTGAGAAGCTCTGCATTTTTGCATATAATCTTCTTAACACATGTATACTGGGAGGACTTAAAAAAGTTTAACAATGGACTCTCAGGAAATTGATCTTAAAAGAAGCTTGATAAATAGCAATACCTTAAACTTTCAGTGGTCTTAAAACAAGATCCAAATGGAGCTTAGTTTTATGAAAATTCTGGCTAATTTTGTGTCTAGCTCTTTCTTTCATCTATACCAGAAAACCTCGATTATTTGAATAAGTTATAGTGAAAGATATTTGTTAAGAAGCCCCTGTATACTGAACATAGTTGTAAGTAAGACTAAAAAATAAGACACGTTCCATATCCTTAAGGAGCTTTTTCTATAAATGTAAAAAACAAAAAAACCTCAATGAAACCAAAATAACAGAACATGGAAAAAAACAACAAAAAATTACATAAACAAGGATCTAGAATAAAAGTAGGCATACAACAGAGATATTTGTTTTATGGGAACTGCTGAAGGTGTCAGTGACCAGAGCTATATGAGTTTAGGTTATAAGGCTTCCTGCAAAGGTGATTCTAGTCAGTGTTTTGAGGGAAGAAGAACTGTGGTTCATAAGGAAGTGAATATCAAGGTATTTATTAAATAGAAATGGCAAGAAATATTTGCTTGGAGATGGGGCCAAGAAAACCATGATTCATTACGTAGAAGTGAAGATATTTGCTGAGAAAACAAAGGATGAGTT
This sequence comes from Mesoplodon mirus, assembly GCF_964341445.2. Classification (NCBI taxonomy): domain Eukaryota; kingdom Metazoa; phylum Chordata; class Mammalia; order Artiodactyla; family Ziphiidae; genus Mesoplodon; species Mesoplodon mirus. The sequence goes on along the minus strand of NC_138986.1, from coordinate 30,111,180 downwards.
GAGCTAGGGGCCTATATTTGACTGAGTGTGTCAAGCATGGGAAAAGATAAAAGGAATAGTGGAGAAGACAAAGAAGGGAAGAGGGGAAGAATATTGTATATATATATATGTATTAGTCTGGGTTCCCCAAAGAAAGAGAACCAATAAGATAGAGAGAGAGAGAAAGGGAGAGAGGGATTTATCATAAGGAATTGGTCCATAAAATTATGGGGTTGACAAGTACAAAATTTGCAGGGCAGGCTGGAAGAATAGAAATTCTGGCAAGAGTTGATGTTTTAGTCTTGAGTATGTAGGCAACTTGAAGGCAAAATTCCTTCCTCTTATAGTGACCTCATTTTTTTTCTTAAGGCCTTCAACTAGTTGAATAAAGGCCTCCCATATTATGGAAAGTAAGTGCTTTACTCAAAGTATACAAATTTAAATATTAATCACATATAAAAAAAACACTACATAGCAACATCTAGACTGGTGTTTGACCAAACAGCTGCACACCATGACTTAGACAAGCTGACACACGAATTAACCATTGCAACATATACAAAGGCACTAAAATTGACTAAGGTGTCCTTTCAGGGCTAGTGGAATAGGGTGATTATAGCCAACATTTCTATCAACGAATGCAGTGCAGGATGTGGCCAAAGAGGTTGAACTGATTATTCTTATAATTAGAAAATATTTTTAACTGAATTTTGACTATTAGGTTGGTATTAATAGATATTCAGTGTCAGTATCACAGAAGTTGACACGACGTCCCCCATGTTATTTAGCAAAATTAGAGTTCTTTATTCAGTTCTGGACACCATGATTTGAACAAAGTAGTGTTCATTGAGAATAGAATAGAATGTCCAAAATAGTTCACTCTTGAAATAAGAGGATTTAGGTTGATTGTAAAGATAACACAAGAAGAAGTTAAACTTGTTCTATGTTGCTCCAGAGTACTGATTAGGATCCATGGGTAGGAAAGACATCATATAGGTGGAACTTCCTGACAAGCAGAACTTTATAGTTGCTGAGCCATCTATCTAGAAAAACATTCCTGGAAGCACTGAGCTGAATCTAGCTTACACTCTCACAGAGGTAGCATGGAAGAGATTCCTGGGTAGGATTTTTGCTGTCTATTCTGCTGCTAAGATGCTGTAATTCAAAGGCAGTTCTTTCTTAGTCCTTTTGCTGCCAGTTCCATGGCTAAATAAATATTTGCATATGAACTATGTAAAAAGGAACCAGAAAACTTTGGGGGCATTTATCTGCTCTTTTGATCTCTGTGTTTGCTTTTAGATCAGCAGTTAGGAAAGTGAGTAAAGTGGTAGATCTATGGGTAATTTTTATTTTCTTTATGCTTTTCTGTATTTTTCCAAATTTTCTACAATGAATGTGTATTAATGTTATTTTTAACAAAGCAAAGGGAGTGGGTACAAGGCTACAGTCTACTTTATGTTGACCACAAATGAGCCTGTGTATAGAAGCCTTTCCGGCCCTTAGAATAGTGCAGGGGTCTGTGAGACAGTAGCTGGGAGACAAGAGGAGCCAGAACTTTGCGTAACCTCTTATTTTTTTAAAAAAGTCTCATCGTGGTTTTGACCAGTATTTTTTAGCATACAGCTATTCCAGGCCTCCTATTTTCTAGCAAATTTATAACACCAAAATTAACATGTGATTTTGCTTTCCTTTCTTAAGTTGGAAATGTCCAAAACTCAATGTCCCAGGGTGTGTCAAGGAAGTAAAACTAGAGGGTGGTAGAGACTCTGCTCAATGTTCCCTTTTCTGTAATATGACAGTAAGTCAAGGCACTAGAGAGGGCCCAGCCTGTGCAGACTTCAGTGAAGTATAGTTGGAATATGGAACTTAGCAGAGGAGAAAGCTTCTAGGGGAAGGAAGATCGCTCACTTGTATGTGTCTTCCCATTGGCGAGATCACCGACCAGATATGAGAACGCATTCTGAGGAAGCAAGTGGGCTATATTCTTAGACCAAGGTCTTTGTATCCCACTCTCCTGCAGTTTAACTCTGCAAACTCGTCCCCTAAGGATGGGCAACAACATGTCGCTTTTAGCTCCTGTTTTCTTTTGAAAGAGATCCTGCTGGAGATACAGGGACATAAGACTTGAGCACTAATATCTGGTAGAATTTACTGCTGACTACATGTTCATAAATCCCAAAAAACACTTCCAGCAAGAGACTGTATTAAGACTTGAGAGGGCTACTGGCACTAGAATTTTGAAACTTTTCTTAAGAACAGCAAGGTGCCCCAATTGGTCAACTAAAAGTTGGCTGTGACTTTTCAAGCTCCCTATCTCAGCATCAAATGAAACTGAATAGTAAGTCATCAATAAACTCAATCTTGTTCTTTTGATCCATCAGAAAATGCCAAGCTAAAGTTTATTTCATTTATCATTTACATAATACGTTACAAAGCATGTATTCAAATTTTGAAAAAAATTATTCAAGACTTTTCTTAATTATGAAGATGATGAGGCATTAAAAGAATAAATCAGATTGGAAAATTTAATAACATTGCCATGATCGGAGCTGAAGAGAGCAATGTCCGTACTTTCTCTAGTGTAAGGATGGACTAAGTGCTTTCATGCTGAGGCTAAGACCTGTATGCCAACCAGAGGGTGAGCTTTAGGAAGAGTGGAGGTGGAGCAGGGGGTGAAGTACTTATAACTCTCCCTCTGTCTTACTTCTGATGTGGCTTGAGGTTAGAATCTGTGATATTATTGCTTTTGTTGCCTAGTTTACCATTGATGGTTTTGATAATATAGATTAATCTATACAGACAAAATTGTTGTGAGGATTAAATTCATTAATATATATAAAGTGCTTAAAACATGGTCTATCATATAAATGTTCAATAAAGTTTTAGCTATCATCGTTGACACAATCCAATTATCAATGCCTTTCCAGTCTTTCTTCACAGTTGAATAACTTGTTATTTTTTTTATCTTGGATGTTTATATTTAAATCTGGAAGAAAAGTGACCAAGAGAAGAAAGCATGGAGGAAAAAGAGGATAAAGATTTGCCCTAACTGTAAGATTTTCTTTGCAGAGTGTGATTGCTGCTTTTAAAATGCATTTTTCCAGTTTTGTTGAGAAATAATTGATATACATCACTGTGTAAGTTTAAAGTATATAGCAGGATAGTTTGATTTACATATACTGTGAAATGATTACCACAATAGGTTCAGATAACATCTATCTTCTCATATAAATACAATGAAGAAAATAATTTTTCTCTTTGTGATGAGAACTCTTAGGATTTATTCTTTTAACAACTTTCCTATATATCATATAGCAGTGTTAGCTATAGTCAATGTGTTGTACATTCCATCCCTCGTAGTTATCTATTTTATAAGTGAAAGTTTATACCTTTGACCACCTTCCTCCAATTTTCCCTTCCCCCACCCTCCACCTCTGGTAAAATGTCATCTGTTTTTTTATGAGTTTGATTTTTTTTTTTTTTTCTTCTTTTTTTTTTTTTTTTTGCGGCACGCGGGCCTCTCACCGCTGCGGCCCCTCCCGCTGCGGAGCACAGGCTCCGGACGCGCAGGCCCAGCGGCCACGGCTCACGGGCCCAGCCGCTCCGCGGCATATGGGATCCTCCCAGACCGGGGCACGAACCCATATCCCCTGCATGGCAGGCGGACTCTCAACCACTGCGCCACCAGGGAGGCCCTATGAGTTTGATTTTTTTCTTTTAAAGATTCCACATGTAAATGAGATCATACAGTATTTGTCTTTCTTTGTCTGACTTACTTCACTTAGCATAATGACTTCAAGGTTAATCTGTGTTGTAGCAAATGGTAGGATTTCATTTTTTATGGTTGAATAATATTCCATTGTATATGGAATATATGCCATCATCTTTCTGTATTTTCTCTTTTTTGTTAGTCTAGCTAAGAGTTTGTTAATTTTATTTGTCTTTTCAAAGAAACAACTCTTAGTTTGGCTAATCTTTCTTATTGTTTTTCAGGTCTCTATTTTATCAATATGTCTTCTCTAATCTTTATTATTTTCTTTCTTCTAACTTTGGGCTCACTTTGTTTCTAGTTCCTTAAGTCATAGAGTTAGGTTATTTATTGGGAATCTTTCTTGCTTCTTAATGTATGCATTTATTGCTATGAACTTTTCTATTAGAACTTCCTTTGCTACATTCCACAAGTCTTATTATGTTGTGTTTCCATTTTCATTTGTCTCAAGAAACTTTTTTACTTTCCTCTAATTTCTTCTTTGATCCATTGGCTGTCCAGGAGATTGTTGTTTAATTTCCATGTGTTCATGAATTTTCCAGTTTTCTCTTGTTATTGATTTTTAATTTCATGCCACTGTGGCTAAAGAAGATACTTGGTATGAGTTTGATCTTCTTGAATTTGCTAAGACTTGAGTTGTGGCCTAACGCCTGGTCTCTCCTGGAAAAGATTCCATGCAGGCTTGAGAAGAATGTGTATTCTGATGTTGCTGGATAGAAGATTAAAAATATGTCTGTTAGGTCGATGTGGCCTGTAGTGCTGTCCAAATCTACTGTTTCCTTACTGATTCTCTGTCTGAATGATCTAGCCATTGTTGAAAGTGGGTTATTAAAATCCCCAACTGTTATTATATTACTGTTTATTTCTCCTTTTAGCTCTGTTATTTTTTGCTTTATAGATTTAGTTGTTCCAATGTTGGGTGCATAAATATTTACAATTGTTATATCTTCTTGATATATTGACCCCCTGTATCATTAAATAATGATCTTCTTTGTCTCTTTTTACCATTTTTAGTTGAAAGTCTAATGTAAGTATAGCTGCCCCTGCTTTTTTGGAGTTACCACTTGTTTGAAGTGCCTTTTTCTATCCCTCACCTTCAGTCTATGTGTATCTTTAAGACTGAAATGAGTCTTTTGGAGGCAGCGTATTGTTGGATCTTGGTTTTTTATCCATTCAGCCATTTTAAGTCTTTTAACTGGAGAATTTAGTCCATTTACATTGAAATTAATTATTTATAAATAGGGACTTACTGTTGCTATTTTGTTAATTTTTTCTTCTTGTTCTATAAATTCATTGCTTTTTGTTTTTTATCCTGATGTCTTTTTTCATGTTTTGATGTCTTTTGTATCAGTATGCTTTGGCTTCTTTATCAGGTTCTTTTCTGTAATTCCTACAGAATTTTCCCTTCTAGTCTCCATGAGGCTTATATAAAATATCTTAAACTTTTAAACTGATAACAACTTAACTTCAGTAAACCTTACACTTTTACTTCTCTACTCTCTCACATTTTAGGTTATTGCTGTTGTAATTTACATTTTTTTTCTGTTGTGTAACTAATAATAGATTGTTGTAGTTTGTACTGTGTTTTTTTAACTATTAAACTAGAGCTGTATGTAAATTATGTATCATTATTACCATATTGCAGAATCTAACTATGCCTATATACAGTTGACCCTTGAACAACATGGTTTTGAACTATGTGTGTTCACTTATACACAAATTTTTTTCAGTAAATATGTAGTACTGCAGTACTATACTACTAGCTTGGTTTCCTACCTAAGTAAGGCTGTAGGATAAGTTCTGTGGTTGCCTGGACTTTCTGGTCAGGCTTACTAGGTGGTCAGGATTGGGTACTATATTCAGTAGTAGATAGGGCTATGAATTAGCTTCCTTGCCCTGGCAGGGGAGCAGAATGGGACTCAGGGTCTGTAAAGCTTATTGTTTGGCCAAATCAGGCCAGAGTGTGCACTGAATTCCCTGGTCACATGAGGCTGCTGGTTTTGCTCTACAGATGGGGGAAGCCACTGCTGTGCTCTCTGTTCAATGTCACTGTATGTATGGCTATTGAATGGGCTGTGTATCTTCCCCTGTGCTCTGGTTAGGTGACAGGCTGAAGACTGTATTCAGAGATTAGGGGAGCTATAAATTAGATTCCCTACCTGGGTACAGAGGGAGCAACAGCTATAAAGCTGGTAAAGCTCTTTGTGCTTTGTAGGTGCTGGCCTTCACCCCAAGTTTCTGACTGAACAGGGCCACTGGCTTTGCTCTGCAAACTATTGGCTCTGCCTGCCTGCCTCTTGGCTTGAGTGCTGCTGGAGTTGTTTCTTGCCCTTCTGCTCAGAGGGAGAAAGAGGATACTCTCCACAGTGAGTGGGACTTTGTCTCAGCCCCTTTGCCTGGGCAGGGTGGGGAGAGGCTACTCTAAATTTCCCAAACAGGCTCTCCAGTTGGGAGCAGCCAGGAGCTACCCTCAGCCTGGGCTATGAGTTAATTCCACTTGCCTGTGTGTGGCACAAGAAGCATCTAGGCCTGTACTGGCTTTGCTCTGGGGGTGATCAGTTCTGCTTGCCCAACTCTTGGCTTGAGCACTGCTGGGCTGAACATCTTTCAGGAGTTGTTGCCCACCTTTCTGGTCAGATGGGGCTGGAAGACACTCTCCACAGCCATGTTAAGTTATCCTCATTCTCTTGTTGTCTCCCTTGAAGATGGGGAGAGGTATCATCATCATCATCTTAAACCTGGAAGTCTACTGCAGGCTCTAGGAAAGCTTTTCATGTCCTAATACAAGGGACAGAGGTAGTTGCCATTCATTATCTCCTCTGCCTCTTGTCTTGACTATGGATGTGATTCCTGGAGCTGTGGTAGCCATTTTGTGACTATGAAGTGACAAGGATGAGGACAAAAGGCCAGCACATTAAAAATGGTGATATGAAAGACAGAAAGCACCTGAATTCCTCATGGCATCATTGAGCAGCTGAATCTGCCTGCAACCACTCACCTCTGGATGTCCTATTATGTGAAAAAATTAAAACCTATTTAAAACAAATAAGACTGCTATTGTTAGTCAATGTTTCTCTTACTTGTAACTGAAAGTATTTATAACTGATTTGCTATTAAATGACCAAAAATATATGTTTCATAATAGTTTTTAGAGTGTTGTTCTAAGAAACTTAAATGTACGTTAACAGAAGGCTGATTAAATTATTTATGATCCATTCATACAATGGATTACAATGAAACTCAGAAAAAGAATGATAAGGATCTATACATATTGAGATGGGACAAGCACCAAGACACAGTAAGTGAAAAAAGCAAGGATGAACTTATGTATGAATACATACATTTCAATCCCTAAAATTGAAGATGACAAATATTGAGAACAGCAAAAGATTAAAATTTAAAATGTACTATTCATAATTTAAAAGACTAAACAACTATAAACAAAATTTAAATTATTAAAAATTTTAATGTTTTTCTGAATATAACATTTATCCTTCTCAGATTACTAAAGCTTAAAATTGTAGCAAGACTTTTTGGACAATGCATATTATGCTTTACTATATTAAGAAACAAAAAGATAGATAATAGATAAATAGATAGATGTAAATACATATACATACATGCACACATATACATACACAATTTCTTATATATATATTGGCTTATGTATAAAATACCCCGTATGTAATGATGATCTAACCTGGTTGTCCCAATGGATAGCTAGAGGGAGAGATAGGGCAGATTGTGGGATTGAGGTAAAGGGGATGTAACTTTTCACTATATACTCTATTGCAATGTTTGAATTTTTTACCTTGTATTTAAAATACCTTAGAACTGCTATAGTATTTTTTGAAAGTATAAAATGAAAAAAAAATGCTGTGTGAAGAAATGATTTGAGAGAAACTTTCTAGTGTAAACCAGAGGCCACTTAATATGTTCTCTCCATCATCAGCATGTCAAAAATGTAAAGTACCTACTTGTGAGATGGGAACACCAATGAGCTATCCCAAATGCCCCTCATCTAAAAGGGTCTGCCTTGGAGGAAAGGATCTGCTGTCCTGGCAGGAGAAAGAGGCAAGCAGAGAGTTCTATTCCCAGAAACAAAAGTCCAGTTATCATCTCAGTGGGGTATAAGAATTCTGGGATATTTATAACTTTCTATGTTTGTTACTTCTCTATTATCTGCTTTCCACCCACTAGTCAAATTCAGTAAGCCAGGTGAAAGAGAAAAGATCTTGTCCTTGGTGACGATATAGAAGAAGAATGCTTGGAGGACCTCACCTGCTCTGTAGCAAGTCTTGGGTGAAGGTGGGGTTGGTGGAACACACAGTGGGTAGAGCTGGAGAAAAGGAGAGCAAGCTGAGGTTCTCTGGCTTCTTAAAAGGAGGAAAATATAGCCCCGAGATAGAGAAGTGGTCCTCAGATTTAATTGTCTCATGTTTGCCCTCTATCCATGAGGTCTGGGTGATAAATCTTTATGTTTTAGACTTGTCAGGCTTCTGCTCTTTGGCCCCCTTTTGTGGGTAGGAATTACTACAACTTCAGTTACTTTCTGCAGGGATCATTCTCAACTCAATATCTCTGCCCCAGTCAAGTTCTTCCTCCTGGTGAAGCATTATAAACTAACCAGAGGGCCCCCAGGGCTCTCTGGACCACACTTGGGAGAAACACTGGCTCAAATGATGCATGACTAGGAAATAAAATACAGTATATCAAATAGTCGTCCTCACTTATCATACCCAAATTGTGACAGTTACAAGGGAAAAATATGGAAAACCCAGTAACACAATACACTTGCCTTACATATTACATCATCTTTCAGTGAAGGCAGCCACATTTTTGTGATGTATGGCATGTATCTTAGTTAAGTCAGTTCTTTGCCCTTGGGTTTTGAGCTGTGGTATGCCATGGTTGAAAAATGAAAAAGTGTAATAGGCATTTCACTGTATCAAAAAAAGTGTGACACCTCTTCTCATATTTTGTGGGGACAATTTCTATACAATTTTCTTTCCTGTTGGTTAAGAGAAAATGCATTTCTATAAAAGCTATGACATCATTTAGTACAATTATTATAGGCCTTTTCATAAATAATAATCTGGTTTTTAGAGAGTCTAAAACCACAGCTGTCTACGAGCCATGAAAAGAGCTCTCACCAGTATTTTTGTTCTGTGGTGTCTGATTTTGACTATGACATGAGTGGAATTATTTGTTAAGTTGGTCTTTTTTTTTTTTTTAATCAGTAGCAGCAATGAAACATTGTATATTCTAGTGAAACATATCAGATTTCCACACAGCAACACTAAATGCTCAGATTAATTTCCAAGAATGTAGTATATCTGATGCTATACATATGTGTATTTGGAGGAAGAAGATATATGTGAATTTGTGAATTCATAATGGAAAAGGGAATTTTTTCTTTTGTTGGTAGATAAACAACATAAATATTTGAGATCTTGTTAATAGGCTCCTGTTGACATCATTTTTCCCATGTGTGAATGCCTAATCTAAGAAATGAGCCATTGAGAACTTGTCCCAAATTTTGAATATTGAAGCCCTAGCCCCCCAATGTGACTGCATTTGGAGACAGGGCCTGTATGGTGGTAATTAGAGTTAAATGAGGTCTTAAGGATAGGGTCCTGATATGATAGGATTGGTGTCCTTACACGAAGAGACACCAGAGGCCTCATTCTTTCTCTTTCTCTCCCTCTACTCAAGCACAGAGGAAGGGCCACGTAAGCACGGAGCTGTCTATGAGCCACGAAAAGAGCTCTCACCAGAAACCTACCCATTTGGACCTTGACCTGGCTGGGACTTCTAACTTCCAGAGCTGTGAGAAAATGCAATGCTGTTATTTAAGCCACCCAGTCTGTGGTCTTTTGTTATGGCAGCCCGAATGGACTAATAATACATATGCCAAATAAATATTTTGGGTAATAACAAAATGTTATATAAAATTTAACTTTCAAGGTACCCTAAAACTTTGTGCATTTTAAAACATGTTGACAACACAAAATATTTTCAAAACAATTTTTATTTGAAAATGTGCCTTCTTAAAAGTTCAACTCGTTTAAATAGTGTATCTTCCAGATAATCTTCTCTCAAGAACTAGTAAATTCACTACATAATTCATTACATCTCTTAGCTTTTTATTTGAAAAAACAGATTATTGGAGAACTACAATAGAGGGTTGTAAAGGTCAGATATGAATTTAGTGTGGAATATTTTTAGTAATGCTTTGGCTGTCTGTCCACAGGGTAACCAAACTAAAGAGCCTGCATTTTCCCCACCTTTGAACACCCTATCTAAGGAGATGAGCCACTGAGAGCTCTGAGAATAGAGGCAACCATTCCGATCTCTTGACTGCGTGATTTAGTTCTCAGAGATTTAATAACGATTTTGAATCTTAGTGAAATTAATTTAGTTTTATTTGTTAGCTGTTCTTCCCCTCCAGATTTCTTAAGTATAGTAGGATGTATCTATCTCTTATCTCTGTCTCAGCCTCTACTTCACCCCTGCATCTGCATCTACTTAACCCCTGCATCTGCATCTACCTCTACCTCTATGTCTGTATTTAAATATATTTTCCTGAAAGATCCTAGTGCCTAGCTTCCAAGTATGCCACAATCCCCCTCTCACCTCAGGCCTCGCTAAATCTGTTTTCTACTTGATCTACAGGAAATTGAAATCTTGAAAATAAAATGCAGGGTGGTGGCTTCCCGTGTATTCCAAAAAGTGTGAAAAAAGAGACAGAAATCAGAGGAATATAGAAGCTTGATCAATATTTTCTCAGAATATTATTTTACAGGTCACCATTGTGATAGTTGTTTGAGCCTGAAACGCCTTATAGGTCTTAAACATTAGCTCCGTTTTCCAGCTGAGGTTTACACCAATGCACTACTGATTTGAAAATGCATCCATATCTCTAGACTTGTGTTGGACACAGCAAGCTCTGGAATCCTTCTCTCTTCTTTGAGGGAAAAGGAGGACTCCTCATGCACTGGCTGTGACCAATCAAGTTTTGCTTGATGCCAAAAAATTAAACACAGTAAGGCCAGACCCTGTCAGCAATGAGTTGATTGCTTTAAATAAGGGAGATTTCCTGAATGTTTAAATTGAAACTTCGACTTTGATTAAAGCAAAGAGAAGTACCAGGATGGCTTCCTAACTATTTAGTTCCTAAAATTCCTGTGAGGTCTGGAGATGACAAATTCAATTCTGATGTGCTGTGTTTTACACTCTGCAGGCTGTAGTAAAAGGGAAAACTAATCAAGCTTGGTTTTCCCATGGGCTGAGCTTTAAGATGTTTTCCTATTTAAAGGCATGGAAATATGTTAAAACCCACATAGGCAGGATGAAGTTTATACAAGGCAAAATCTATGTGACCGTGTATTTGCACAGTGTGCATAATTTGACTTTTCATTATTTTTGGTTTGCTTAATCTTTCATTCTGTTTAAAATTATATTCCCATAAAGATGAGAAAAATAGTTTAAATACATATATACAAAAATATATAATATATATTGCAAAATAATCTTGTTGTCAAGTAGAAAACATTACCTTGAATTCAAAATTTCTATTAAAAAAAAATAGAAAACTAATGAATGACCGACATATAAATATATGGCTACCTATCCAGACATGCCAAGAAAAAAATTAAGGATTTATTTTTAGAGTCAGTGACATTATCACATAATTAAAATATTAATTACCATATAAAAATCATCAGATGAGAAGAAACAAGAAAGGAGAATCGATGGATCCCTATGACATCCAAACAAGCTAGACATTTCATATAGGAACAAGGGATTGCATTTTATATAAACCATTATTTGCAAACAAATCATAGTTAAAGATAGTGCTTGTTTCCCATTAGAAGATGGAGCGAGGGACTTCCTTTCGAATCTCTGCTCCACTTTAAGCTGGTCATTCAGTCAGTTTCTCATTGTCTTATGTTTGTGAAATCATAGGCAAAACTATAAAGATGTTAAAAATGTTACATGAGTTTGTGTGTGCATACACTCTATCACCTATCATCTATCTATCTATCTATCTATCCATCTATCCATCTACAGTTTTTGGAGGGCAGTGTTTTTAGAATGTTAGAAACAGAATGGCTATTTGCATTGGAATTCTATGCCATAGGAGAATGGAAATTTCTTCATAAATATACACAGCAAAGTTACTAAACTTAACTTTTGACTCTTTTCTCGAATTTAATACACAAGTCAACACAATCAAAAAATTATACCATTTTTTCAGTTTTCACCATATGGAACACTTAATTTTATGTTTTGGCAAGGAGTATAGTGCTCAGCTTTTGGAAGTATGTTAACTCTTTGAGGCTATATGAACTCGACAGGTTACTCCTGTCTCCAGAGAAGACGTAGTCAAAATACATGTTCATTAGTAGCGCCTATGGCTTTTCAATTATATCTGTGTTAGATGACAGGATGGGCATATTTGACAATGAACCATAATTTATACTTTTAAATAACCAATCTTGGTGTTCTCTCTTTTTGTATGTTAGCTTTAGGGGAGGTAAAGCATTTAAAATTGAATTCACTAGATGCTTAATGGAAGCGGCTGAATGATGCAGATAGCATTGGTATAGACAAATCTGACTGAATGAAAATTGGACAGGGGTTCCTTTTCCAATTAGACTTTGAATTTTCAAAGCGTCTTTGCTCAGTTTAACAAGTGACTAGTCTTTTAAATTTTACCATATTTTCACTAATAAGTCAAAGCCTGTGAGGAGGCTTGGAGTCAATTTTTTCTTATTTCCAAATTTTATAGATAAAGAAGTTGAGACCCAGAGATTTGAAATGTATTTTGGTCCTGCAGCTGATCAGTGGCAGGTCGGGGACAGTCCCTGAAACCTGTTCTTGGCTTCTGCACTGATGTTCATCACTGCCCACTGCCTCCCTTTCAATGATTTCTCAGCATTTATCATTAAAACCAGATAGCACAAGATAAAATAGCAACTTAAAACTTGCAAATCATTATGGAAAATCCAAAAATCTTTTGGAAGAGGTTTTATTTTTCATAAAAAGTTCTATCAACAGTTCACATAAAGGGTGGATGCACGGTTACTATGGGGTTGCCTGTATAATCATTTTATTTTTTTTTTAAATATAAGAGTTTTTAAACAAACAAAAATAAAAGTTCGGTAATAGAAAAATATCATCTTGACAAACTTTTCCACTATAGTTAAGGATAAACTTGGCTCTTGTGGTCTTTGAGGAATTCATACTTGTGTTAGAAGGGAAGTTAAGGACGTATTTATGTGAATACCAAAGTAGCTGTTTCAGAAACAAATAAAGTCTATCTTTTCAAAATGAGAATGTTTGAAGACACGATTATAGATCTGGTTGGTTTTGATCTTTGGAATTTCACAGTGAATTGCACTGCAGGCTCTCCTGCCAAACTACACCAGGACCTGATGAGCAGTTTGACTTTACAACCATAATATAAATGTGAGTTTAAAGTTCCTTATTTTCTTTATTTTTTTTTTTTGATATTTAATTGGCAGGTATTTTTATTTTATTTTATTTTTAATTTTTTTAACATCTTTATTGGAGTATAATTGCTTTATAATGGTGTGTTAGTTTCTGCTGTATAACAAAGTGAATCAGCTATACATATACATACATCCCCATATCTCCTCCCTCTTGGGTCTCTCTCCCACCCTCCCTGTCCCACCCCTCTAGGCGGTCACAAAGCACCGAGCTGATCTCCCTGTGCTATGGGGCTGCTTCCCACTAGCTATCTATTTTACATTTGCTAGTGTATATATGTCCATGCCACTCTCTCACTTCATCTCAGCTTACCCTTTCCCCTCCCCATGTCCTCAAGTCCATTCTCTATGTCTGCGTCTTTATTCCTGTCCTGCCCCTAGGTTCTTCAGAACCTTTATTTTTTTCTTAGATTCCATATGTATGTGTTAGCATATGGTATTTGTTTTTCTCTTCCTGACTTACCTCACTCTGTATGACAGTCTCTAGGTCCATCCACCTCACTACAAATAAGTCAATTTCGTTTCTTTTTATGGCTGAGTAATATTCCATTGTATATACGTGCCACATCTTCTTTATCCATTCATCTGTCGATGGACACTTAGGTTACTTCCATGTCCTGGCTATTGTAAATAGAGCTGCAATGAAAAGTTCCTTATTTTCTTTATGGACATGTTCATTTGGATTGATAGGAGTGAGTGCACTTCACTCAGAGAAATGGTCAGTAGAACGTTTGGGTTCTGTGCATTGGCAAGTATTATCTGAAGTAGAAAATATGTTTATGACAAAATCATATCAGATTATTGGGCAACTGGTAGGCAAACACTGTTAAACATCAATTTTGTGTCAAGTTTAATTGAAGTTTTTTGCTCAGATCATAGTATAGTACAAGACTTCAATTGGATTTTCTTATCTGTTATCTCAAAGAGTGGGGTTTTGACTTTGTTTTTATTATTTTAAGCTTATTTAAATGATATAAAATTTCTCTTTATTAATTGGTTAATTGACCCAGATGGTCCACTAATAATCTTCTGTAGTTTGATGGTAGCATCCCTTACTGTGTTAAGAATTCTGTAGACCTATACTGCCCAATAAGATAACCTCTAGCCATAAATGACTAGTGAGCATTTGAAAAGTGATGAGTCCAAATTAAGATATGCTGTAAGTGAAGAATACACACTGAATTTCAAAGACCTAGTTAGGAAAAAAGAACATAAAAGATCTCATTTTTTAAAATGTTGATTACATTTTGAAATGATAATATTTTTGAAATATTATCATTGTGTTAAATAAAATAGTGTTAAACTAATCTCTTGTTCCTTTTTTACTTTTAGTAATGTGGCTACTAGAAAATTAAAAATTACATGTGTATCTCACACTGTATGTCTGTTGGACAGTGGCAGCTAGAAAATCTAAAATTACATATGTGACTTGCATTATACTTCTATTAGATAGTGCTGCTGTGTATAATCATTTCCATATATAGAGTCTTTGTCACTTCTCCTTTAGCGTATTCTTAGAAAAAATCAACTTGAAAATTAATCACCTAAACTGTATCCTGAAGGATGCATAGGCATTACATAGAAGTCAGTGGGCACTCTAACCATACTCGAGTTCTCTTCTTAAAAATGTTCTGTTACTCACAAAAGAATCATAGAGTTAATTCAGAAGCCAACATCAGTGGTTGTTTAGTCTTACCTTTTTAACATTTTTTCTTACTCAATCCATGATAATTTATTTTTGTTCAAATTAGATACATTTTCTCTCCATTTTCTTCCAAGAACAGAAATGGCATAATGAACCACTGCAGGTCATAATAGATTCTCCTATCCTTGCTAAAATTAGAGTAATAATTGCCTTACTTGAAATGGCTGAAAAAGGTTAATGCAAGGATCATTTAGCTACAGTCTAGCTCCTCCATAGATAGTCTTTTTTTCCCACAGGGTAGAGAAGCAGAATCACCATATGTCAGTATGATTTGATTCCAGATGAACCCTGGAATCAAATAAAAGTGTATCCCCCATTTGGCCATTCTTTTGAAATTCTTATTCATTCTGAAAAAATTAAATAGCCAAAAAATAACTAACAAGGACCTACTGTATAGCACAGGGAAATATGCTCAATATTTTGTAATAACCTATAAGGGAAAAGAATCTGAAAAAGAATATATATATATATATATATATATATATATATATATATATATATGAATCACTGTGCTATATACCTGAAACTAACATGGTATTGTAAATTACTATACTTCTATTAAAAAAACAACCATATAATTGAATATGAATGAGATGTAAGTATCTTATTCATCTTTTTTTTCCCACTACCCCAGCCCCACATCAAGCATATATTAGGAGTCCAGGAGGTTTTTGTTAAATGGAGCGGAATCATTCAGAAGTAAGAATGATAATGAAAAAGCTGATTTAGGGAGATTTACCTGTAATAGAATAAATAAAAGGAACAAAAAAAGAATAGGCACCAAAATGTGAACTTATTCCTGAAGTGTTTCCTTTAACTTTCTTGGAAATAATGTGTTTAATTTAACCACCTTTAGTTTGGGAAGAAGAAAGAGGTTTCTATGCTCTTTGAAGCTTGCTTTGCTACTTACCAGAATGCCAGAGCTTCTGTCAGTCAAAAGCACATGGAAAATTTATCAAGTATATTGCTTGACATAGAGGTTACTCTGTCATAGCTAACTAACTCGAGTCTGCCAGAGAATTTTTTATGGAAGTGTGTGCTGCCAGAAGAGAAGTGTCTCTTGATTGATTGCCACAGCTGACCTAAATGCTCAAGGATCGCTGTGTAATAACCCCTTTATCATATATTAACCACAAAACCCAAGTCCAAATAGCAGTAAGGGTCTTGTTCAAACCCACAAAACCTCGGAAAGCCAGAGACCAGGAGGATTTTCATCTTTTCTGCAACCCAGTGGCATCTGACAGCCTCTGTGTGAGACGGGGTATCTGATTTGCGATCCTTGAGAACAGATACATTGAAAAACCTTCTGAATTGAAGGTTGATCCATAATCCCAATACTTCCTTCTTTTCCTCTGGTTTCCCCAGTTCTTAAAATCCATTTTATCTTAAAAATGTGAGGTATAATCATAATATTTTATGCCATAAAAATGAATATACATATAGATTACTGGGAATGTAAGCCAGACCAACAATATTTCATCAAAGTGGTTTATATCATTTTATTTCCTCTTTTATTTTGGTAAATGTCCATTTGAAAAGGGGGGGGAAGAGAGTGAGAGTGAAAATCTTCATGCTTTTGAAGTACATAAGAGTCTGCAAAGCTACTCAAGCCTATATAGACTGCCATGTATTATGCTAATTTTCTTTGTGGTCTAAACTACAAGCTGCATTGAAAGTACCCAAGGAATATCAAGACGGTTTATATCTCTAGGACCTCAGATTTGGTTCTTGTGTGTTTGGGAGAAATGGGTCTGGTAACTCTGTCCTCAGTCAGTGTGGGCATTGATAGATTTGAGATATTAATATTAATATATATGTATAATATGTAATGTAATATATATATTAATATCTCAAATCTATCAATGCCCACACTGACTGAGGACACAGTTACCAGCCTGGTCATGAAGAACCTAGGGGCAGGACGGGAATAAAGACGCAGAACTACTAGAGAATGAACCTGAGGACATGGGGAAGGGGAAGGGTAAGCTGGGACAAAGTAAGAGAGTGGCATGGACATATATACACTACCATATGTAAAACTGATAGCTAGTGGGAAGCAGCCGCATAGCACAGGGAGATCAGCTCAGTGCTTTGTGACCACCTAGAGGGGTGGGATATGGAGGGTGGGAGGGAGGGAGACACAAGAGGGAAGAGATGTGGGAATATATGTATATGTATTCATGATTCACTTTGTTATAAAGCAGAAACTACACCATTGTAAGCAATTATACTCCAATAAAGATGTTAAAAATACATATATATTATATAATATACAATAAATATATCTTATTACAGTAATTATATTTACCATAGCCATTATATTTATCAATTTAATTATATAATTATAACTAAATAAAATTATATAATTAAATAATATATAATATTTATATTATATATATATATCTGATGACTAAGCTGACTTCTGAGTCTATGTTCTATTTAGGAATAAAATGTAAGGATGGTATATTAGTGCTGTTCTGATAAATTGTCAGGTAGAAAGCTAGATATATATTTGTGTTAGGGCAGATGAATAATTCATAGAAATCTCCAGAGACTATTTTTCTCTCATCTGTCTGCCATTAAGTGGTTTTTTGTCACTTGGTAGAAATATCATCTTTTTGGAGGTGAGGGCAAGGTCAGCAGCTCTCAGTGAGTAAAGACAATCACAGTATGGGATAATTTCAGCAGTACTAGAAAAAGCTTTTCGCTTTGGCCGAATTCTTTTCTTATTGCTGACCAGCGATTGAAATTTTACCACTACTGCTTCATTTCTATGACTAAAGGCTCTTCTTTCTCTTGGACAATAAATACTGTCCTTAACTCCATCATGGGAAGTAGGGTGGGAATGGGTGGTAACCTCCTTAGTTATTTATATCTTAGGGTATAAATATTGATACCTTCTCCTGTGAGAAGATATTCATGGTTCGGAAGTGGAAAGGAGAGAAAAGTCATAATCTGGGAAAGCAGGAGGAAAATGGAGTCATGGAGGAGAGACTGAGTGCTCACTTTCTGAAGCTGAATAAGGTTGATCCTAAGGAAGGGTATCTACCAAGGTCTCTTTATAGGCAGAGTGATGCAGTTAACCAAACCACAAGATCTGATCTCTAGGGAGATAAAATGAAGAAATTATTCTTGGAATGACACTACCTCTAAAGAAGAGCACAGAGAGATCCAAGCTCTCCAGCTTGAGAGAGAGAGAGAGAGAGAGAGAGAGAGAGAGAGAGAGAGAGAGAAATAAATGAGAGAGAGAACCATGGCCTGGATCAATCTGAGAACAGCAGAATTAGATAGTGAAATTTACAGAGAATTCTGAATGCATGTACTAGGCTTATGTGTTCAGGTCTCATTGGGGATAAAGTCTACACTTTGGCCTGTCTTATTTTTTTTTTTTTTATTTAAAAAAAATAAGCAAGTTTTCTTAACCAGCTATGTTTGACATTGTAGCTTCACTGTGTCACTGATGACACTAACGAGTGGTTCGAACCCAAATACCACCAAAGACTCTATTATTATCTTCTACTCCCTATAACCAAACAGCTGATGTCTTGACACATTTACATACTAAATAAACTTTTTTTTAGAAAGTAATAATTAGTTTGTCCATTTTAGAAGATGAATTAAAGACATGTATGGCTATTTGTTAGTGCTAGTCCATTAAAAGAAAGTTCTGCTAGATATTAAGATGATTCTTATATTTATAAACCTCCAGGTGGAATGTTTGTTCCTTTATGCAACTATGCAGCAATTTGTTGGCTGTCCTGTAGTCTCTTTTTTACCTCTCCATTACCTCCATTCCCCTCTTGGTCATCAGTGGACTACTGATGACCAGTTATGCAGCCCTCATCTCTGCTGAGTTGCTCCTTTGTTGTGGTCACTATTCCCAGAGAGTCTCATGGCTTGACAAGGCCTGGCCCCTCCTCAGGGGTCAGGGAAATAGCCCCATACCTTATTGTTGTGGTTCAATGAAATTCTATTCTTAAATTGCTCTCTGATATCCAATTCTCAACCTCAATAATTGCTTAAGTATACTCAGTCAGGTTTAACAAGAAGCTGACCATGTGATCTCAAAAGCTTTCTCGAAGTTCAGCTAGATCATGGGAAAAAAGCAAAGGACACTTCACAATCTCTTCCATTCGAGGTGAAAAGAAAGAAAACTGAGTTTTGTTTGGCAAATAATCTCTCTGTAAGATTTGCTTCATTGCCAATTTTCCTCTAAACAATCAAGCGTTTCATTCCCAATGATTGATTCAGATGAATTATCTGGAACAAATGTTAATTGGATGAGCTATAATTACCAGTTTCCCACTCATTATATTTCTTAAAAATAGACCCTCCACTGTCTTGCCTAGTAATATTACAAACAACAAAATTTCAAAAGATGACCTCTTACAAAACTTAATGTCTAAACACAAACTCTGGCACTTGATTGTAGTGTTTTATATTAATCTCTCTTTATTTCATGTATGTAAGCCTTTTTTCCCCCAGTTAAGAGTACAAATCATTGCAGGCAGTGTCCTGCCTTTTTTTTTTTTTTTTCCTTTTCTTAATATCCACAGGAACTCAACACAGTGTTAAGGGCAGAAGTAAGCTCTGGACACACGCTTATTCAATGGAACTGAATGACTCTTCCAGTTTTCATACTGCAAAATACTCCCCATGAACAGGTTTCACTGTGGTACATGATGTCTTTTTGGTCATTTTGAAATGTTGGTCCTCCTACCCATCCATCAAGGTCAATTTACAAATCACCTTCTCTGGGAAGCTTTTGCTGACCACTTTCTACATAATTAGCTACTGCCTCCTCTGGGCCTCACTGTGCTTTGTACATACTCTGGTTATCGTGTATACCACCCCCTCTGCAATTCCCTATTGTACGTTTAAATGTTCGTTTTTCCGATTGGAATGTGAACTTTTTATGAAGAGGGTCTCTATTATTAGTTTTTCCTTTGGCTTGGCATTTTATAGGCTGAATAATATGTTGAATCTGTGAATAAATGTGAATCATCAGGGCTGTGCCATCTCTAATAAACTGCCATTTATGCCTATCGATCTGCTTTTGGTGAAAATTCCAGTAGACTTTAAAGGAAATTCCACATGTTGGGTAGTTGAAGGTCTGTGCTGAACTTTTTAGTATTTATTTTATGTCGTGCCTTGGCACTAGTATCTGTCTACACAGACTTCTTTTTTCTAACATCCCCATGAAACTTGAGTTTCTCAAATTTCCCCTGCCTTTGCCTTCCAGCTCCTGCTTTCTCCACTTGCCCTTTGGGTTTAAACATTCTCTTTGTACATTTCTATACTTGATATGTTTAAGAGAATATTTATTTCAAATTCCACTTTACTTTCTGTCTTACCTAGAAGAAATAGGAGAGACCTTTCAAGAGGAGAAGACAGTTTGGAACTCTGGAAGTTGTGTGAGCATTTTAGCTCTTCAGTCTATTTGGAACAGAAGGTCTCTGCTGTGAACAAGGAAAAGTATGAGTAAAAACAGAACTTAGGAATAATAGAAGTAAGGGTTACAGTCCATGTATCAAAAAGTACCTCCTTCTCCAAAATTATTTTCAGCAGGCCTCCTTTTATAGCTAGTTCATGGACATCAATTGATATATAACTGAATTTTTCAAAAATATCTTCACGAGACTTTTCAGTAATACCACACAATAAGATTTAGTCTCACGGTGGTAACCGCATTCTTGAAAAGCTGAACAATGTTTTGGATTTTTCACAAGTTGCCTTCCTTAAAGTAGGTCGATACCTATGTCTCAAGGGCCAAATGCCCATGAAAAGGATACTGTTCATAACTCCACCTCCTATAAGCTGCTGTGCTTTTTTGACAATAGGTAGAAATTTGTTATTCTTGATAGGGTTCAATTAAGGATGACAGGAAGGATGGAAAGCGTCTCCATCTTGCGGAGAAGGAAGAGATGGTAGAGTGTCATTTAGACTTATGACTCCCTGTACATGGTTCCATTGTTGTGTTTGAGGCTGTATATTATTTGTTTCCTTTCATTGTTTTGCAAGTTTCTTGGAGCACTGTCTCTTGAGATCTGTTTTTGATATGTATTTCCTTTTATCCCCTCACATACATGCTACCTCTTGGGGCAAGATACATTTTTCTTCAGCCTGCATAGCCTTCTTCCACATTCTGGGTCAAACCAAGATACTATGTATGATCTTATATTTTTTTCCATCCTAGGGTGAACTTAAACTTCCCTCCCAGGTCAGGTATATGTACCTTGGGCCCCTTCTGTTGGCTTTGGCAGGACCAGACAGACTGCAGAATCAGCTCCCACAATACTTGTGAGTGGAACTTGTCAACCAGCAATGGTTTTCTCTGTGCATCACACCTGGCACGATGCCTGAATGATGTTGTCATAGACGGGCACAACTGGAGAAGCAGGGCTGAAGCAGCAGCAGACCAAAGTGCTCATTCTTTTCCAAAGGCTACTGTCCTTTTTTAAAAAAAGTGTGCATTGAAAAGTCTTCCATTTTCAGTGAACTGTATTCAATATCCTGTGATAAACCATAATGGAAAAGAATATGTATGGGTTCAACTGAGTCAGTTTGCTGTACAGCAGCAATTAAACACAACATTGTAAATCAATTATACTTCAATAAAATTTTTAAAAAGAAAGAAAAGTCTTCCATTTGCAATCTCATAGTTTTCTAGTGAGTCTGAAACCAAGAAAAATATAATAAGATAATGGAGAAAAACCAGTGTTTTCTAGAAGTAAAAGAGATGGATCTAGATTAAACACACATTGTGTTTTTTCTTTTCCTTAATTATCTGTAAAGTATGTTTGCTGAGGAGAGAGACCTCCAGGAAGAAGAAAAATGTGATCAATGAATAGAAGGCTTGGAAGGTGAAGGAAACTGCAGAGTCCCCTGTGGCTTCATGTAAAGTGTTTGTTTCTAGAAGAAGTGGCAAGAGAGGAGGGATGAGGTACAAACAGAGGCCAGGCCATGAGAGGGTCATGTGTCTCCCTCAGCAGTTTGAACTTTGCACTGTGGGCGATGAGGAGCCTTTGAACACTTGCAAATGGAAGGAGGCAAGTTGTGGTGGAAAGTTTGGGGGCTTCAAGGGAGCTGTGTGACCTTGAACCAAAAAAACGTTCTTATCTTCAGTTTCCTTACCTGAAAAATGGATATGATAATAGTTGTGAAGATTGAATAAACATACACAAGTAAAGCACCTTGCCCAGACACAGCACCCAAACGCGGGGAGGGTAAATTAACATTTGCCTACAGCAAATGTACACAAATGCTTAATTGTCTTTAATTAGAAATTTGGTGCTGTAGTCAGGGAAAGGCATAGTTGGCTAATTTGTCCCACAGGAGTCAGGAAACCGCAGGCCCAGGAGGTAACACACTTACCCACTCACCACAACAAATTTGAAAGGCACAAAAAGCATTTTAATGTACACAAAGAAAAATACCCTAAACTTACACTGGAAAACAAAACATCAGATTTTTAAGTTCTCTTTTGTTTCACCTAATTTCCTGGAGACTCTGAACAAAACTTTCCAAGCGGCCAGCCAGCTGGTTCATTTGTTTCAGGGGCCTTGATGTCTGTATTAGATACTTAATATTTCCCTCCTTCTGGCCTGATAGCTGGCACTTGAAAATGACACAGAAGCAGAGGTGTCATGATCACTAGTACCTACCAGTAGCTGGTAGAGAAATTCCTGTGCTATAGAGACTTGTTTGTGGATACAATGTTCTGTTTTTAGTTAAAACTTTTGCAAAGAAATTAGCAGACAATAAATGCTCAAGATCCCAAATAAATTGGAAAGTGGAAAAAAAACACAGTGTAGGAGTCAGAGGAGTTGATTTCTAACTTGAGCTTTGCCAGTATTACACTATGCAACAATGCATGGATTAGGTCAACTCTGACCCTCAGTTTCCTCATCTGTAAAATGGGCAGAGTTGATCTAGATCGCTAAAGTCTCTTTCAGGTCTGTGTATTATTGTAAATCTTAATTCATATTCCTAGGCTCAATATAGCATCATTACTCTGTCCAAGGCTTGTCTCTCTTCCCAGCTTCTGATCAATCACCAAATCCTGTTTTGCATTTCTGTTAAGAATCAGAGTTTCAGAATTAGAGAAACTTTAATGCAAATCCTAGCTCAGTCATGCCTTAGTATAGGGAAGTTCTTCATCTTCCTCTACACTTCAATTTCCTCATCTACAAAGCGGGGGCTATGACAGTGTTTATATACGCTTGTGGTTTGCATTGAATGAGATAATGCATGTAAAGTGCTTAGCACAATGCCTAGCGTTTAATAAACCATGGCTATATTCAAAATCTCCCTTCCAAATAGCTCTTGAATTTGAATATTCCTCGTCACCTGGAATACTGAAACGAAATTGGCTTCCTTAACTCTAGTCTAACTCTTTGCCCGGGCAGAGAGGTAATCTTTCAAAAACATATGACATTACAACAAAAATAATAAAATTTCTATGGGGCTCAATAGAAATGGAAGATGAGGATGGCTAGGAAAGTGGGCTCTGGTTTGACAAATCTGAGATCAAGTTTCTTGTGGTCTTGTTTAAAAATGGCAGAAGTAAAGGTCTTCTTGAACTTTTCAGGCCAGTGTAACTAACCAGATTGAAGGCAAGGCTGTTGGGACAGGAGGGTGGGGATGGTGCGGTGTTAGGAACCTTTAACATAGGTCCTCTGCACACAGATTTATGACTCCCTAAGTTTTTTGCTGCAACCTTCCTAAGACTTGCTTTGCTTTCAGAGCAGACTCCTGTTTGTCCGCTGAGCAGAAGTGTGCTTGATTGATCTCTGTGTGGGCACTGGCTTCGGGTAAGATGGGGGAGATGGGCTTAGGTAAAGGCTAAACTGAATCAAACCAGGCCGCATGCTGACATTTTCACATGTACTTTGGAACACAGCACAAGCTTCTCTGGCACATTGTGAGGGCTTCTTTTCCCTGTGTCTTTACTGAGATGGAGGGAAAAACAGCCAGAAAACCACGGGCTTATACGGCAGAATCAATGATCTCGGTTAGGCACTGGCATTTCCTGCTGTGAGTCCTATGTAGCATAGTAAAATTCACTGGACTTTTCATTTAAGAAAAGAGTCTCTCCTGCCTGAAAAACACAATGCCTCTCCCATCCATAGAAAGAAAGAAAGAAAGAAAGAAAGAAAGAAAGAAAGATAGAAAGAAAGAAAGAAAGAAAGAAAGAAAAGTTTTGCTTCCATAACTGACCTGCAAACACCCTGGTTCACTGTGAAAAAAAGTCAGCAAGGCACAGCTATCTCAGAACACAGGGAGCTAGAGAAGGTTAGTGCTCAGGAGAAAGGCGGGCTTTTTTAAAACCCCTTTTCAATTTAGGCCAGTGGCAGCCACAGGACCCAGGGGTGGGGAAGGGCGAGGAGGCCCATTCGAGGCCCGATCTGGCGTCATGTTACAAGGCCGGAGGGACTGGAGAAAGGGAACATTTGGATCTCATTACAGAACAAAGGGACAGGGTGCTAGAAAACAGAGCGAATCTGGGTCAGAGGTACCTGACTCTCCCACAGGTGCTGTAGTTAACTTGCACATCTCCACTCAGGAGGGAGCCTCCCAGAGCTGTCTCCCCACCATCCACATGCGCCAACAATAACATTTGACCAGGAACACAGCTTGTCAAACCCAACATTTTAGCTGGAGCAGCGGTGTGATGAAAATAATGTTTTCTCAGGGCCAAAGCTCACTGCTCTTGAGAAGTTAGAGCTGTTAGCACATGATTTTCATGAAATCTCCTCCAAATATTCAAAATCTTTCTATATTATTTTATTTTACAAACCTTCTTATTTTCTCTTAGAGGTAGCTGGTGAGGAGGAGAGAAGACAGAAAATCTGTGATTCTTGTGAAGAACAGATATTCTTGAGCGTAATTCAAGATCTAAACTTCCCGTTTTCCTTAATTATGACAGGGTTGCACACAATTTGTTTGGGAGAGCCCTACTTTTTTTCCCCCCTCATTTTTTTTCTAACCAATTACTCTTCGTTTCTCTTTTCCAACCTGCCTTCTGGTGAAGCATTATTTTGAAAATCTGTATTTTTTTTGGCAAGGCTGTCATTGGTCGAAGTTTGTGGTAGCTCCCCTGGCTTCCAGTTAGTTCTCTCTTTCTTCTCTTTCTCCTTCCTTCTATTTGAAATCATCTCCAGGCCTTGAAGGGAGAAGGATTGGCCCAGAATGCCACTGCTTGTGGCTCTGCCAACTTACCACCCGAAACTTGTAACTGTATTTTAAGTCATTAATGATAAAGCCCCAGAAATGTTGGCAGAGGGTACATTTCATCTGAAACAATATAAAATGTACAATGAGAGAAAAGCAGGCTTCAGGTATTTGCAGGGGTCCTGTTACATGGTGGTTGTGATGAAAATAGGCTTAGTGACTTTAACAGCTGGCAATTTATTAGCAAACCTGGTTCCACTAAAAAAATATATGGAAAATCAGAATTGAGGCAGAGTGTTAATCGCAAATCCTTTATATTAGCATGACTTCTGTATTGTGTTAACTTTTACTATTGTGGGGAATAGACATCCTTTAGAGCAAGAGGCTGAGCAAATGAACTTCCTTTGTCAAACACCACTCTGTAGAGATCCAGGCCGTGTCTGTCTGCATCATTCAGCCTAGAAGACAAATAATTTTCCTTGACATGACTTGGCAAAAGCAAGGGAAGGGTCTTCAGTCTTAGCTAGTGTCACTTTTGGAAATCCCTTACCAGGGCTTGATTCTGGAGTTGTCACTTCCAGGCAACCTTTGTGGTAGCTCTTTCTCTAGACACATCGTCCTGAAAAGTTGCTTTCCCTTTGGCCGAGCATTTATACCCAGTAACTGAAAACAACACATTTTCTGCTGCTGACTGGAGACACCAGAGCGATCATTCTCTCTTTCTACTTTAGATTTAACAATGTGGTGGTGATGAGACGGGAGACATGTTCGAAGTATTCAAAATGAAAAACACCAGAACACAACCGTTATTTTATGAAAGAGGCTGGAAAACGGTTAGTAAAGAAATCACAGATGTGTTTCACAGACGAGGGGGACGTGAGGGGAGGACTACATTCTGAAAATAGCATGAAGAGCACAATATATTCCTGATTTGGCTTAACATATTACTTTTCGGGTTTCCTAAGCTTGGTTTGGGGGGTTTATTTTCACTTTCAAGGGTATCTGTGTATGTAGGCATGTATGTATGTATTTTGACCTCCTAGAGAAACATGATAGTATTTTATAGGATATTGACCCTAATTATTTACCTGAAGCCACTCTAAATAAAGAGCACTTGATAAAACATGGAGAAAATTACCCTCTCAAATTAGAAATTACATTTTTGAACTATTGCCTACAAAAAGAAACTCAAAAATATGAATGTATTTTAAATGGCAGACTACTCAAAATGGACCTTCAGTTTTGTACAAAATCTACAATCACAAATTCCTCACTTTTGCCTTAATTTTGACCCTACAGAAGATACAGATTTTTTGAGCATGAAGATTGTGTCTTATTTTGTAAGGCCATGCACACGGCAGGTAGTCAGTGACTGGCTGACTAGTGAATTAAGGCTATTAAAGGGGTATGCAATTTTGTAGGTGAAAAGATTTGTCAACCCCTTCCTCTGTCCAGATAAAAGTCTTACAAAAGTTTAGTACCACCTGGAAATATATTTTTAAACTCTTTGCCAAAAGCAAACAACGACCCAGAAATACTGTTATTATTCCTGTGGTATACTTCTCTCTCTCCCAGGACTGTTGGAACTGTCAGAGCACAGAAAATTCTCCTTAGATATCACTTGCTGGGGATGACAATCAGCCACAACAGTTTAAGAGATTTAAATATTAGTATGTGTCTATGTTATTGTAATAATCAGTTGTGTCACTTAGACACAAAATTAAACTACCTGAAAAATAGTCACCAAAATATATGCAAAAGTTTAGTCCAAGAAATAAAGTACTGTTGACTGTTGAACAACGTGAGTTTGAACTGCACAAGTCCACTTAAATGCATTTCTTTCAATAGTAAATACCTCAATACTGCACAGCCTGCTGTTGGTTGATTCCACGGATGCAGAACCATGGGCGCGTAGGGCCCACTATGAAGTTAAAGGCAGATTTTCAATTTTGCAGAAGGTTGGCACCCCTAACCCCTGCTTTGTTCAAGGGTCAACTGTATAAATAAAAGATTCTTTTAAAATAATGTATGTTTTCGTTCAGTTCTGTTGTGAGCATCTAAAAAAAGTCTAGATATTCTAATTCTTCATTATAGATGTTCAGTTTAGGGTATTAGATTAATCTCATTGAGCATTCATTGGAAGAATGTTGATCCACCTCTTCTAGAGAGGAATAATTTGCTTTTATTTTTAATTTACAAGTGCCTATATAATGCCAAGCACTATTTTAAGCACATTACAAATCTTAATGCATTTAATCCTCACAGCCTTATGAAGTAGATAGATACTTGTATTATCATACCTATTTTATAGATGAGAAAACCAAGGCATGGAGAAATGAGTAAATTGCCTGGGGCCAAACAGGTAGTAGGTGAAAGAGTAGGCTTTGATCTTCTGCAATCTGACATGAGAATCCTTGCCCTACTTCCTCTAGGACAGCACTGTCCAATAGAAAAACAATGTCGGCCATATATGTAATTTTAAATTTCCAAGTAGCCACACTAAACAAGTAAAAAATAAAATTTAACTTAAATAATACCTTACATGATGCAGCAGTTAAAGTGAAATGTAGTACAGTTAACCCTTGAACAACATGGATTTGAACTATGAGGATCCATTTATACGTGGATTTTTTTCAATAAATACATACTATAGTACTACACGATTGGAGTTGGTAGAATCTGTGGATATGGAATCTTGGATACAGAGGGCTGGCTGCACAGTTATACGTGGATTTTCAACTGCTCAGGGAGGTCGGTGCCCCTAAAACCCAAAAATAAATCAGGAGAATTCTACGTTAAATGTGGTGGCAAATCTGCATGCATTTGTATTTATGTTATGAGCTTATTAATAAATTTAATTTTGCCTGGAAGTATTAATGTCATTTAATCTGTTTTAATAATAATGAAGACAAACTTCTGCATCAAATCACTTACTATTAAAAGAGAAAAGTTTTTATTATTGCATGAAACAAATATTTTTATAAACTGATGTCAATATATCCTAATTTTGATTATTCTTTTTAGTTTTTTAGGGTTTTTTTTTGTTACTGAGAGAAAGTATATTTAAATTGTAATTTTTGCTTTTCCAGTTTCTCATTAAATGGGAGATTCTGTGGGATATAATAGAAAGATAAAGAACTCTTGGGGTCAGCTGACCTAGACTTTAATCCAGGAAAACTGAGTTTTAATTCAGGTTCTGCCACTTAAAAGTAGTTCCTCTCTAAATTTGAATACTTAATCTTTGTGAGTTTCCAATTTCCTGCCCTGTAGTTTGGGGACAATAGTGCATATTTCTTCAGGCTATTAAAAAGAATAAATGAAAAAAATATATATGAAATGTTTAGCATAATGCTTGACACATATTAGGAAGCTAATAAATATTAATTCCTTTTCTATAGTTACATGCACATTCTTTTATATGAATGAATCTTAATTCACCCAATGCCTCAAAATTTTATTAGCAAAAATACTACTAAAATTGGGTTATGATATCTTCAACCCTTATAACCCCTACAAATACATAATTATGTTCTCTGTGCCATTAAAATTTCTAAATTATGCCTAAATTATGATCACAGTGATCAAACTGATTCAAATGGCAAATCATCCAATGCCTGAATTTTTGACAATTTTCTAAAGGGAAGACAGAAAGTGAAAAAAAGAAAGGGAGAAAGAATAAATCTTGACTAATAGTATAGTAATTATATTAGTGACAGCACAGTGATAATTGAATAAAAAGGTACTTGCTTCTGGATTAAACCCTTCTGAGGGTTTTTTTCTTGTAGCCAATTAGGAGTGACTGGAGACCCACTGAAGTCATATCACGATGTACGCAGTTAGGCTATTTAAAGGCTGCCATTTCATTTCCAAATTTCACTCCCTGCTGACATCTCCTGCACTGTTCACTTGGCACCCTTGGCTGCACTTCAGCAGATAATTTGTACGCTACATAAGCATTTAGAAAAACCCAGGTTAAACCAGGGGTGAGAGTCATAAGTAACATTTATAGTTACTGAGCTTTTCACTATATGCCACAATCTGAGTCAGAGGGTGCATCTTTCAAGAGAAAAAGAACATTCTTTTAGTGCAATTTCTATTTTCACATTGATATGATGACAGTGATTCCTACAGCTAAATTTCAGCTTGACTTCATTTGTCAAACGATTTTACCAATAGATTATTTTTCTCTAGATGTTAACCACTCTTTTTTTCAAAACCAGAAATTCTGCATTTAAATTATGTTTGATGGAAGGTAAATTTTTTAAAATTCAAGAACAACCTTTCGTTGACAAGAATTCAATGTGAGGAAAATTTAGATCAATGTATTGACTGCACAGAGTGTAATAAAACCTTCTTTAGTTTAATAGATAAAAGAGCGTTGTGGTTTTTTTATTTTTTCTTTGCAGCATTGGAATATGTGCTCTGCTCATGGAAACCAGCTGTCATGCCACTTCCCAGCACTCCCGAGAAAACAGAAACTTGCTTCTTCTCTACATGAGGGTGCGCCAAAGGCAAAGATTAGGGTGGCTGAGGAGGTGCAGGTGGTTTTCTCTATTTTGGGGAAGGTCACAGAAACATCTTTCTTTGCGCGTCTTTTCTCCAAATTGGGCATCGCCTGAAATTGGCGCATTCAGCAGCAATGTGGGATGAGGTATGTACGGGGCACCATTTCCCTCTAAGGCAAATACCTTCACTGCTGGCAAACCATCAGAATTTGCAAGCTCAGCCAGCACCTTTGACCTGACCACGCAGCTGACAGCGCAGTTGGCAGTTGGTAGCTTCCATTTATCCTAGGTCAGCTCCTTAGGCATCAACATAAAATGAAATCAAGATTTAGGCAGTAAGTTCAGAAATAAAAATGAAATGCCCAAGAGTTTTCTTCAGGCTGCTCAGGCTGAGAACCATTTATTGAGTTCATAAAGCCGGGGAAAGCCAGACAGGTAAGAGTAGCTGCTCAGGATAAAGAAATGGGTGATCAAATACATGATCTGATGATCCAGAGGAGGAAGCCACTGCTTTAATGACAGTCAAGCTGCTGATTGTTTAAGATGTAGTTGGGAATGCCACACATTTCACTGGGCAGAGACTGTCACCTTCACATCCTCAGTGCCCAGCACTGTGCCTGGTAGCTGATGCTCAGTCAGTGAACATTTGGGAAATTAGTGAATGAAGTCCGTGACTGCTGGCTGCCATTATTGGCGGAGCACTCATTAATCTTGCCATGGCTCTATAGATCAATTCTGTGGCTTAATTCATTAACTTCAAAATTATAGTCATTGGTATTTCATCAAAAAGTAATACTACTGGGCTTCCCTGGTGGCGCAGTGGTTGAGAGTCTGCCTGCCGATGCAGGGGACACGGGCTCATGCCCAGGTCCGGGAAGATCCCACATGCCGTGGAGCGGCTGGGCCTGTGAGCCATGGCCGCTGAGCCTGTGTGTCCCGAGCCTGTGCTCCGCAACGGGAGAGGCCACAACAGTGAGAGGCTTGCGTACCGCAAATAATAATAATAATAATAATAATAATAATAATACTGATTATAAAATACATATTCACATACATACTTACATGTGCATTTTGCCAACAATTAGTAATTGGACCAGGAGAAAAGTTAGCTAAATAAATAATACAAATACATTTAAGGGCTATATATGTACGCATGTGTTTATAGGCAATTATTTTTTTCTAGTTCATGTATCTACAGGATGAAATTCCCAAATCATATTTTCTACAAGGAACAGGAGGAGGAGGAGGAACATATTTCTTCCACTCCTACTATATGGTAGGTATACTTGAACTCCGTGCTTTACAAAAATGCTTTCACTTTGGCTCACAAGGACTTTATCAAGGGGAAAACCAGTGCCCCTTTGTAGACGAGGATAGTGAACTTCAGAGGAAATATCACTTGACCAATTTTACATAGTGAAGAAATTGTTGAGCTAAGAAGAAATTACAGGTATCTTTGATATCAAAGTCTGTGGGTTTTTCTCTTTACCTAAACCTTGAAATGTCATCAACTATAAAGCATTAGGAGTAGACACTGAATAAGGAGATATTCTTCATTTTATGTTAAAATAAATATAGGGAGATTATTTATTTTTCTATGTACCAGAAAAGATCATTTGGGAAAATATAATGGATTAAAGAGATCCTGCTCAAGAGATACAAAATATACAAAACTGTATACTAATTTGGAATAAACTTAGTAAGAAAAATGCGGAAAATAATCTTCACAATCTACAAAGCTTTACTGAAAAGGAAAATATGAAACAATAAAGGGAGAGAAAGATTTTTTTTGAGGATGGGAATTTTCAACATTGTAATGTTGTCACTTCTCCCACATATTAATGTATACATTTAATGAAATTCTACCTCAGTGTCCACAAGTTCTTACTTAGAACTTTGACCAATAATTCTAAAATTCATCTGGAAAAATAAACAACAGAAAGGAAGCAAGATACTTTTTAAAAGAAGAATAATGAGGCCCACTTACATTATCAGATACTAAAATAAATTATAAACCATATTACTTAGAACAGTGTGGTACTGCCATTAGAATCTATAGCAGATCATTAGAAGCATAAAAAGATTAGATAGATGATAAATATTAATACATAAATAAATAGATGTGTATGTATAAAATGAATATGATAAAGATGGAATTTCAAGTCAGTGAGGAAGTAATGGATTATGCAAGTAATAGCAATAAGCTAATTGGTTAAAAAATGCAAAAATGAGTTAGACAGCTATTATATTGGAAAATTGTATTCATATGGTTTATAGAGTTAAATATAACTTCTAGATGAATATCTAGCTGATTTTGGAGTGGAGGGCAAAGGTTGAACTCATACAAGTAAACATAGGTAGATTTGGGTGGAAAACAGTATAAATAAAGTCAAAGAACAAATAACAAACTATAAAAAAGCATCATATCACAGAAAAATTATTATCTTCAGATTAAAAAAGACTTCATTTTAAATAAAATGAATGAACATTGCAGCAGAGAAAGAATCCATGAGAAGGCAAGTCACAAAAACTACGTGACCAACAAATTTATAAATCAGTTTTTAAATTCCCTAGGAATCAAAGATATGCTATTAAAAAGAAGACACGATTTCTTGCCAATCAGATTTATATGCCAGGGGATATCTTTCTTGCATTTGCAAGTTTGTTCTAGAACTCAACACCCCTTGTGTTGTTGCCCTAGGTCAGGCTTGGGAGAGTTGTTGCTCACTTGGCATTTGCTGGTCACTATTTTCTCTCACCCCAGCTGAGACATTGAGAACCCCCAGATACCAGATGCTTCCTCAGAGCTTCTTGGAGGAGAGGGGAGATATGGCTTTTTTCCCTCTTGTGATACCTCCTGTTGGAGGAATACTTGCACCTTCCCTTTTTATTCCCCAGGGGCTTACTACGTTTTTATTGGAACAGCTTTTCACGAATCCCCAACTCTTTGTTGGACTAAGGTATGCTTTCAATAAAGAACTGGCCTGAGAAACAGGTCCTGGCATCAGACCCCATGTGGCACTCAGAATCTGGAATAGCAACTCCCTTTCAATGATTAAGTCTTTCTTGGAGGTCAGACTCACTTTACTGGGATTTTCTCTCAGGTTTCTTGCAAATAAGCTCAGGTGAATCTCAAAGACTCCAGCCTGTCTGATTTACCCTTGGAGTTGAGTTTAGACAACTCCCCCTTTTTTCTTTATTATAAACCCATAGAGTTGAGTTGATTTTTTTCTTCTCTATGTTTTTAGTGTTTTTAAAAAATTTCTCTCATGAACTAGCACTACTTCTATAATTTTGTAATGTATATTTTAAGAGTAAATATTTTTTGTATGGAAAAATACAAGTTTTATTTTATGAATTCATAGCCCAGGATGTTGATTCCTTAGGTAAAACCATTTCCTTGAGCCAAAGATCAAGTCTCTATTGTACGTCATTCCAGAAAGCATAAGCAACATTTACAGATTTTTTTTTTTTTTTTTTTTGCGGTACACGGGCCTCTCACTGTTGTGGCCTCTCCCGTTGCGGAGCACAGGCTCCGGATGCGCAGGCTCAGCGGCCATGGCTCACGGGCCCAGCCGCTCCGTGGCATGTGGGATCTTCCCACACCAGGGCACGAACCCGTGTCCCCCGCATCGGCAGGTGGACTCTCAACCACTGCACCACCAGGGAAGCCCTTTACAGATATTTCTAATTAAATAAGTAAAAATTGAGATTAAGGCCTTAGTTTGTTTTTAAATGTCTCTAGTTTTGTTAAGTCACCCTAACTTTTTTGCATTTAAACTATAGCCATGACTGTAGAGTATAAACTCACTGCTTGACCCTGGCATAGGATAAATTCCTTCGAGGATTTCTTTCAAAATAAAATAGAATATTTTCCATATTCATTACCATAATCCTTCCCACAAAATCTGTAAAGAATATTTGAGGAAATGTTTCTAATTTTCAGAGTGTCTCCTAAAAGTTGGTTTGGACAGGGAAAAGAGCTAGAGCTATAAATTTTTTAAAGGTGTTTATGGGCAACTACTAATTTGTTCTAAGTTTACATTTCATATATTGAAACCTTATTATGATGACAAAGTTCTTGACATACACTGTAATACTTATACTCTAAAATGCTTCTCATGTGAACTGGTGTTTATTTACTCCATATAATTTGATTTTACAATTCTCTAAGAGCAACGATTATGAATCTCTTTTTGTTGTTTTCTAAACATTTCTTCTAGGTGGTCAGCTGTACGCTTGGTACTAGAAGTTATTAAATAAATCAACCAATGTATATTTATTGCCAATTATTATGTGCAATATTCAGTAAGAAGTGAAAGTCATTTAAGAGAAAAACAAGTTTAGTGCATTATACCTGCCCCCCAGTCTTCTTGAGGAAACAATACAGACACATGCATAAAAGATTAACTATAAGGCAACACTTGATGTCAAAGAAGTGGAACAGCTGATATTGATTTAAACAAATAAGTATCCATACTGAGGAGCAAAAATCATGATGACGAAGCCTGTCACATATTAGGTGCTTAAAAAGTATTGTTTGAATAAATATATTTGTTAAACTGTTTACCCAATAAGTACCCACGCCAGGTCCTTTACCTCATAACAGCCCTTAAGACATGATTTGCACTGTTTTCGAGTGGAGAAAACTGATGAACAGGGTGGCTCCATTGATACTCTTCTAAGTGGTAGAGTAGGGAGTTTCATACACACATGTGTTAACTCCATGATCTATGTTTCCCTTCCCCATTACACTGATTTTTGCAGAGAGAACACTTTCATCATGGCCACTTTGAAAAGGGGGATCTCCGTTGTAGACATGTTTATTCAACAAGTCAGTCTTGAAACTAATACTACTGACCATGCACTGAGTAAAATAGGATAATGTCCTTATGAAGTTCAAAATCTAATCAAAAGATAGCAATAAAAATACCACCAAATAAATGAAAAATTGAAATTCTAATCGTATCAGAAACAAGATATGCATTGTAGTAGAGAACTTAAAATAGACAGACTTGATCTACTTAGAAGGTCAGGATCCTACAAGTTGAAAGGTAAGTAGG
The DNA here is from genome assembly GCF_964341445.2 of Mesoplodon mirus. Taxonomy (NCBI): domain Eukaryota; kingdom Metazoa; phylum Chordata; class Mammalia; order Artiodactyla; family Ziphiidae; genus Mesoplodon; species Mesoplodon mirus. The sequence continues at coordinate 30,076,471 of NC_138986.1, read as the reverse complement.
TTTACACTTGGCAGATTGGAAAATAAAGAATATTTAAGATCCCAAAGACTTGGAGTAAGAGGGGGAAAATGATGATTAAGAAGAACAAATGATGGCCAACTAGGCTTAAGCTAAGAGAGCAAAGGGGATAATAGTGTAAGATGGAGCTGAGAAGGCAGGTAGGCACAGGACTAGTCAGGGTGTCATAAACTATACTGATTATTTCGTCTTTATCCTGAGAGCAATGGCAAACCAATGAAGAGTTTTAACTGGGGAGTAGTAAGGATGGCAGGGCAATGGGAGAGAGCATCTGGACAGAATGTGGAGTTGGATAAGAGGAGGCCAAAGTGAATGTAGATAAACCAGATAGAAGGCATTTTGTAGGCCAGCCAAGAGATGGTGGTAGGCTAGTCTACAGAATTGTTAATAAAAGATACAGAAAAAGGAATAGATTTCAGAACTTATATAGGAGATAAATTAGCATAATTTTGTGGACTGGATGTGGCAGGGAGATCGTTGAAGGAAAAGTAGCTTTCAAGGATGAATTCAGGTTTTTGGCTTACATAACTTAATAGACATTAGTTCCATTCTCTGTGACAGGAAACTGTTAAGGTTTGGAGGGGAAGCTCATGATTTTGGTTATCAATATATTGAATCTGCAGTACATTTGAGACTGGTTGGTAGACATGTGAAATCAGTTGTTGGATATATACACGTGTAACCGAAAGAAAGGCCTCAGCTGGAGAGATAAATTGGTGGGTCATCTGAGTTTAGGTGACTGAAGTGGTGAGCATAAATGAGATTACCAAGTAAGAGATATAGAATAACAGGAAAGGACCAGTGACTCAGCACTGAGCAGAAACAACATTTAATGGTCAAGTAGAAGAAAATGGGCTGCTTCTTTTTTTTTTTCTTCAGTATGTACACTTTAAGACATGTAAGAAAATCTCTTCCTTTCTCTTTTCTTTTGTTCCTTGCCATATTGTTCTCCATTATTCATTTCTTCTCTAAATGTGACTTGAAATTTACCCTGAACTTTAAAATATGCACGCCATTTTATGACTGATTTTGTTACAGTGTCTTATAATATCAAAATAGAAGTTAGTTCTTTTGCAGTTTATTGAAGACAAAGATATGATTAACCATGAATATGAGTCATGGCTAAACATTATAAAGTTCACTATACAAGCAAAATATATTGAGTTATACTATATATTAATTATTGGGTTAATCACCAAAAGAAATAGAAGATTTTGGGTTAAAATGGAAAATTGTCCCATGTGTCATTTCTACTCAGTCAGATGTCCCCAATGTAAAGAGAGGAATGAATAAAGGAACTGAATTCAAATCCCCAAATTTGTGATATATATCAAACATACAAAAAGTATAAAGAATAAGATAAATACATATCCAATTTAAGAAGTAACATGGGGCCAACAGAGGTCCCCCCTCACCATGTACTTCAGTTCTCACATGGGATCACATTCTTGTATCTCTCCATGCTCCTTCACACCCAGAAGTCACCACTACCTTAAATTAGATGTTTAGCATTTTCATGTATGATTTTATACTTTATTACATATGTATATACAATTACAAACACTATGTTAGATTAATGGCCTAGTTTAAACAATCTACATACAAATAGCACAATATGTTGCACGTGCTTCCTAAGGAGTAAGAGAAATGATAGAAAGTTGGAGAAGTAATAATATATCTAAAAACCAAGGGAAATACTATTACAAGAAAGGAGTGACCCAATAACGTTGAAGGCTTTTGCGAGGTCATGCGAAATATTTTGTCCTGAGCCAGAGAAAGAAGGGAAAATAATTTCTGACTGCCTACCCTCTTGCCACAAAGAACTGAGGTGGATAAATTCCTGTTTGCTTATAACTTACAAAAATTAAGGAAGGGGGAGAGAGACAATGAACCTAGGTCATTTCTGAATAATTGTTACCCTAAAGTACCAATTTCCTCCACCACTGTTCCCAGTTTGTCACCACCGATTGTCCCATAGTCTTACATTGGTAATGCAAAGTCTAATATATTTATCTAAAGATCATTCATGCTATTTAAAATTATTTTTGATTCTATTTGCTAAATGTATTGAAAACCTGCTATTGTTAATTTCTCAAAGCACAGCAATTTCAAGATGAGAACTTTTTTTTTTTTTGCAGTACATGGGCCTCTCACTGTTGTGGCCTCTCCTGTTGCGGAGCACAGGCTCAGCGGCCATGGCTCACGGGCCCAGCCACTCCGTGACATGTGGGATCTTCCTGGACCAGGGCACAAACCCGTGTCCCCTGCATCGGCAGGCGGACTCTCAACCACTGCGCCACCAGGGAAGCCCCTCAAGATGACAACTTTTAAGCAAAGAAAACTTTTATAAGGCTTTTAAAATTTGCTTCAGTGGGAAAGTCAGTTTGTATGCTCAAAGAAATTAAAAAATGTTTCCAAACTTGGTTTTAACAAAGTATTTATCTTTGACTTATTAAAATTGGCAGAAATGTCTTGTAATTTAAGGAGAAAAATTAAAATATGAACATACATTTAGAATTGAGGTGATTTAAGCAAGAGAATGACTAGATCATGAGACTCTCATAGAGAGATGGTCTGGAAGGGGAGAAACTGGGAAGTGGGATTCTAGATGAGATGCTATTGCAATAGTCCTGATAAAAAGAATTTACAGTTCTAGGCAGCTAGAGTGGGAGATAGGAGTGGGAAAAAAGTGACAGTTTCTGGAAACAGGTAGGAAAATTGAAATGGTGCTGTGACTGAATGGGAGTAGAAGCTGAGATTTGAGATTCAGCAAATGTTAATTTCACACTATCCCCCACGTGGTGTTTTCCACATTTTGCGGAAGCAGAAACCCAGAGAGATGCAATAATCTGCCTCAAAACACTGTTTAATAAGTTGTAGACCTGGGGTTTCTACTTAAAATTCCTGACTTCAAATGCAAAGCTTTTTCTAATATGAAGCCATAACAAAAGAGCTAAAACAAGTAATTAAAAAAATTCATGAAAGTACAATGCCTTAAAACACATTTGATTAAGAAACAAAATGAGGCAGAACTCTATTTCTGATAGAAAATTAGCTTCCTCTAATGGTGCCCTTCCTTAGGGGACTAGCCTTTGATGGCAAATGAAGAGAGTGAGAAAGGTCCCATCCTGTGCTGGTGCTGTGGTCTCGGTGACCACACTGAAGAAGTACGCTTTCCCAGCTGAATCGGTGTAGGTCATTGTGTTCACATTTGCTCCATCGTGGTTCCGGAGCAAGCCTTCACACTGAATGAATGAGATAGTGATCAAAGATCATACCATGCCTAAGCCCTCAAAGTTCTTATCAAAGAATTTCAGGGAAAAAAAAAGAACAAATTTTATCATTATTTATTTATTTATCTATTTTTAAAAAATTATTATTATTATTATTTTTTGCGGTACGTGGGCCTCTCACTGCCATGGCCTCCTGTTGCGGAGCACAGTCTCCGGACACGCAGGCCCAGCAGCCATGGCCCAAGGGCCCAGCAGCTCCGTGGCATGTGGGATCCTCCCCAACTGGGGCACGAACCCGTGTCCCCCGCATCGGCAGGCGGACTCTCAACCACTGCGCCACCAGGGAAGCCCCATTTTTTATTTTTGTAAGCTGAGGGGAAAAAAAGGCTGTCAAGGAAAAGGATGAACATCTTGCAAAGAAATAGAAAATGAAGCCCTTAAAGACATTGTTCATACACCCCCAAAGAAACAAGCTCTTATTTCAGTCAGGATCACAGAAGACTTGGATATATTTTATATTTTCTTTTCAGAAGTGTAAAAAAATACTTAAAAGTGCATATATAGGCTGAACATAGATTTGTTGCCCATGACTTTGGTAAGGCGGGTGGATTGAGGCTGCTAATGTAAGTTTATGAGTACAGCTGGTCCATTTAACGGCAGGTTTATAGGCACACCTCAAGAACTGCCCCATGTCTGTGGAAGGCATGGTATCAAACAAACTCTCTTGGACATATGGGCCCATCTATGGGCAGTGTACTATAAACCAACCCATAACTACTGCAGCTGTGATCATAAACCTTTTTAGAAAACAACTGGAAAAATCTGACTTAGAAATGTTTGCTGTGTTTCAAAATGGGAAAGTGAAACATGCAAAAAGAGTGCCAATGCAATGGCTTCCGTGAAAATATCACAGGCTCAGCTTAAACCAACAAAACCGACTTCACTCTGACTCTGCATGATTTTCATAAATCTCAATTGAAGGATCAATGGCAATTAATATTCTGCTTTTAAAATTCTAAGCGCCTGAGACCACTGGTATTCCACTAAACCCCTGGTGTTCCTCAAATAAGTTACCAGGATGTTGGTACAATGTTGATATAGTGTTTTATTACCCAGGCATACCTTGAAAGATTTGTCTCCCATGTAATGAAGATACATTTCAAAGTTGAGAGTTTTCATCTCTTCAGAGGGTATTTTGCCTTTCCTCTGACATTTTGAAATATTTATTTCAGAACCATTTTATGGAAAGAAGCACCAGTGGACTAGATAAGTGCATTGTAAAAACTTATAGAAGTACTATGACTGGGTTTTCTTAACCTAAATTTGGCACATGGATGTAAGATTTTCCCTGTCCTGAGACCTGTCAAAGGACCATACGGAAGCAGTAAGAAAGCAAGAGTTGCATTTAGTTTAGAGTAAATATAGCTGTCCTCTATGGTTCCTTGAAGCTCTATCAATTTTGTACTTTCATGGTGTCCAGGGATAGGTTTGCAGAGCAGGTGTTGTCGACTGGTCAGCAGAATGCACACTGATTTCATATTAAGGGAGGGCATACACAGAGAGGTATTGTTACGTGATATACCAACAAATGTCACACTGTTTCCGCTTCTTCTGGGGAAGCTAACCAGTCCTAATTAGTGATGTTGACATGTTTCTTTTCGAATACCTATTAAAGAATATTTTTTAAATCTGTATAGAGGGCTTCCCTGGTGGCGCAGTGGTTCAGAGTCCGTCTGCCGATGCAAGGGACACGGGTTCGTGTCCCGGTCCGGGAAGATCCCACATGCCGTGGAGCGGCTGGGCCCGTGAGCCATGGGCGTGGAGCCTGTGCGTCTGGAGCCTGTGCTCCGCAACAGGAGAGGCCACAACAGTGAGAGGCCTGCGTACCGCAAAAAAAAAAAAAAAAAAAATGTGTGTAGAAACCACTTAGATTTTATTTACTATTATTTGAGAAAAATATATAGGGAATAACTCTGTGTGTGTGTGTGTGTGTGTGTGTGTGTGTGTGTGTAGCCATATTCTGAGACTAACCTGGTCTCTAATATTTTTTTTCCTACAAGTTACTAAATCTATTGAATCTACTTTTTAGGTACATTTTGAGTTGCACTGAGAACATTTTGTGGTTGAGTAATATCACTTTTACTACAGGAATCTATCACTGAGAGCAAGTGGGAATCATTCCTTTTTTAAAGGAGAAATATCTCTTACATTAGACCCAAATTCTTTATATTTGCCTCTCCAGTTGGTTCTCTTGCTGGACTTGTAGCATAGTGAATAAAAAAAAACTTCTACGTTTTCAATTATCATCTCATTTAGTCAGTTCATAGAATATTTCTGAAGGCTGATTTCATACCCTGAACATTGTTTTAAAAGATGACTACTATTTCTTGAATAGAATAAATGGATGTGGCTAAATTTCTCACTTTCTCCAGATGATTTTTTTTTTTTTTTTTTTTTTAGGTTTAACCTGGGTGATTAGTTACCAGGGAGTACATTGATATATATTACTCGGAGGTACAGTTTACGCTCTGTATCCCCAGGTTCCACATCTGGGGATTCAACCAACTGCAGATCCATCTTGCACTGCACGATTTTATATAAGGGACTTGAGCATCTTAGGTTTTGGTATCAGCGGGGAGGTGGTGCAGTAGATGGGGGCATGTGTGGGGGTGGAAGTTCCTGTAACTAATCCTTCCCCCGCCGAATACTGAGGGATGACTGTAATTGGATTTCTCAGTAAGAGCTATCTAATTTATTTCAAGATGACTTTCAAAACATTAAAAGAAAATGTGGATAACTGTCTACTTATGTGTTTTGAAAGGATTACCCACTTAAAAATACTGAGTCCAAGTAATCATCATATTTAAGATTGACTCTAGTAAAGTCAATCATCTGAATAAGATTTTAAAAAGTAACTTATAGAGGTTTACAGATTTTAAATTATTGTGACATATTTGATCTCATATACTGCTCACAATAATCCTTTGAGGTGGGCAGTTCAGGTACCATTTTCCCATTTTATAAATGAGGAAACTAAGGCTCAACAAGGTTAATGATTCCCCATAAGTTTCACAACTGGTTAGAGATCTACCTTGAACATGTCTTAGATTCCCAATAAGGCTACAATTAAAATCCATATGCCACCCAACTAGAGGATGGTCAAAGAAATCCAGTTCCACTCACACTTTTGGTGATTCTATTGCTATTACATTGGAAAGCTGAAAAGGGAGAGCCCATGTGGAACAGAGCACAAGAAAGATACATTTTTTGTAAAAGGGCCACTGGGAAATTTTGCCATTTAAAGTACTGGTGTGGGAGGTCAGAGTTAATTCATGCTCTGGACAGCTGATGGGAGGGGCAGAATGAGCACATAGGTGACTGGGTGTGTGATGTCAAGATGACAGGGACCAAAACACAATCATCACCATTTGACTGGAACTAATCCTATGTAGGTATCCAAATCAACTGGAGCAACAGTGGGAAATAATGCTAGCACATCTTTCTTTTATTTTTTATTTTATCATACCATTAAATAAATAAAATGATGACTCCTCACATTAGCAAACTTGGGTAGAAAATGGAAGCAGAAACCACATCAGAAGGAGCTATTGCATTCAGCCACCACATCTGTTCAAGTACAACTGGGCATTCCAAAAACTTTTGTGCTTGTTTAATCATGCCAGATATTCTCTGGTAGAGGAGAGGCCAGCAGACCACCACACAAAACAATATCTAGTTATCTGAGCACTTAATCCATTTTAATTTTAATTTTTAGATTGTTTGGTGACAACATTATTTAATATTCCTCCAAGTTTATAGTTTAGTCTTAGCTAAATTATTTTAAATATATTATAACATTAGTTGGTTCTTCTCCATTTGATAATATCTTGAGGAAATAATGTTAAATAGTCTCATATATATACATTCCATGATAAGAATTTTGAATTTAATTTTTGGAAATAGAGAACCATAAAAAATCTAATTTTATTCAACCTAGTTTGCACTGTTTTTTTCCTTGCCTGCCTTCTATTACACTGATCAAGTTTTCCTTATTCTTTTTTCTCTCCATCAGGTGAAGCTTTATAATCTCTTTCTACTTTATTAAAGATCAATCTTAAAATGTAACATGCACATCATTCTTAACACAAGCTCAGAAATTCTAACTTTCTGAGGTTCTTAGAAATTCTAACTTAGAAATTCTTAGAAATTCTAACTTTCCTCCTAGCCAGGAAAGTATACTTGGAGCAGCTTTACTCCAATGCATCTCCTACAGGTAACAGTTCTCCAGTATATTACGTCCACCTCATTTTTATACTCAAAAATTAATCATTTCAAAAATATACAGCCAAATATTGTTTCAAATTATTCACCTGTTACTAGTTTCATTTCACGCCATTGCTCCTTCCATTCTACATTCTTCTGGTTTCAATCTCCTTCTTAAAATGCATTTTTAAAGAGTTTTATTCAGAGACATTCTTGTAAATGATAAATTCCCTTATAGTTTTTGTCTAAATATGCCTTTAACCTTTCTTTCTGAAAAACAGTTTATTTTATATTTATTTGTAGTTATTTTCACTCAGTACAACAAACTTGTTATTTCATTTTCTTCTGACTTCATTTCTTCTCCAGGAGTCCACTGTTAATGTAATCATAATTCCTTTGTACATGATGGATTTTTTCCTTTTTTTAAAAGATATTTTATTTATCTATGATATGCTATAATTTTACTACTATTTATTTAGACATGGAGTTATTTTTATTTATCAGGCTTGGAACTCATAATATTTCTTCAATTTGAAGATTCAAGTCTTCATCAATTTAGGAAAAAATTTCAGGAATTGAATCTTTAAATATTGTCTTTCTCCTGTTCTCTTTTATTCTCTTCATCTGGAATTTACAAATATGTTGTATCTTCTCATTCTATGTTCCATGTCTCTTAACATCATTTACATTTTCCAACTCTCCATCTCTGTCTCTGCAATCCTTGGGTCAAGTTCTTATTTCTTTTTAAAAATAAATATATCTATCTTCCAGTTTATTCAATTTTATTTTATCAGTGTCTATCATTTGATTCTTCTTTCAAGTCTGCCATGTTTTATTTTGTGATGCTTTTTTTGCTCATGTATAAGTTTCAACTATTCCTTTCATGTTTTTAATCATTTTAAAAAATATTTATTTTGTATACACTATCAGATTGTTTCTATTATTTATGTTATTGGGGTCTGCTGTAAATCTGCTGTTTACTATGCCTTCTGAATCTTATTCATGGGGGAAGATATCTCTGAATATTTTATCATTTTGAATTATAAATCCTAGACTGTAGTAGCTACAACATCAGCTCACAAGGTGACCACTCAGATGTTAATTTTCATTTTATTCCCAACATGCAGGGAAACCCATTTTTGTGCATTTCAGCTATATATTTAAGATAAAGGTTTTATTTTATCTTGAAGTCTTAGGTGTTGGAGGCAGAAGGCTGTTGTTGTTATACTTTGTTTTATGCGGATAAAAGAGGCATAGTCTTGCTTCCTATAGGACCTTAAGCAGAATACATAAAAGTAGGAAGTACTGAATCTCAGGTTCTTTCATATTTTTCTATCTAGTTCTCAGCCTACTGGATTATGGAGATTTATAGACGTTATTAAATTTCTAAGACAAAAAAAGAATAAATTACCCCCAAAGTAAGAATTTTGTTCAGAATTTAATGAAGCCTAGTCCTCACAATGAAAGAAATAAACTGATCTAGTTATTCTTCAGGGTGATTTGAAAAGTTCTGTCTCAATGCAAAATTTTCAATGCCATATTTTTGTTCATTGTATTAATATAAATATTCCATTGGGTGTCATTTTACAGTTCTGAATTAGGTCACCTTTCATATTATTACTGAATGCTTATCCAGATTTTTGGGCTGTTTTGCTTCCTTTTTCATGTAAACCATAATCATTGTAAAGCACTTAAATTATTTTTTTTAGAAGAAAAAAAATGTAAGCTTCATAGTTCTGTGTAATTTTCTATTTCATGATTTATCAATTTTCCCTTCCTCTGTAGTATATTTGAAATGAGACTATGAAACTACAAAGTTGGCCCAGAAGTGAGAGATTTGATTATTTCCTGCCTCTTTTACATCAAAAATTTATGTTTTATTTCAAGGGGAAAAGGTTTAGAAGGTTTTCTATAGTAGAATGACTAATTTAATATACTCCAGGGTAACTTTAATATCCATGTCAAGAAGTTATGAAAATTTTATAATCTTTGGTCTTTGCTCTGGTGGCCCTTCATTATATAACAGAATAATGTTGGAATCACATGAAACATATTGCCTATGGATCAGTGTGAGAGTGTGTGCAGTATAAAAATATGTGTATTAGGTATATATATGTGAATGCATATATATGAGTAATTACTGATAATACAATTATGATTTAAACTATCAGTGTAAATCACGGAAATGTTCATAAAGTAAATATTTATATAATTTAGATTTATATATGAAGTGATTGATTGATTTTATATGTAAATGACTATATAGAGGAAGATTATTCATCTTTGTATACACTATTCAACCTAAATATTCCAAGTTCATGTGTACTTTAAATACAAATTAAAAATACTTTGTGAAAATTAAATTTCAAAGGAATTATTATTACTGTATTTCTCTTACCTAGTTTTAAAAAATTGTGTCTAAAATTTAGTATTCCCATCAGTTCTGCTAAGCTTTGGGGGAAGCTATTTGGATTTAAAAATAAACAGCAGCAACAACAAAACAAAAAGAGATTCAACTTGGCATAGCAGAAAAACAAGGGACAAAATTAATAGCCTGCTTTTGATTTTTAAAACAGGAAATTGAATGAGAGAATCTATTTTTCACATCTCAACAGTCTGTCCCAAAAGATTAGGAATGAGTCCATTTTCTGAGCTTTTGGCTTGATGAAGATTTCTAGAATTGGGAAGAATAGAAAGATCCAACCAGTAGAGTGTGGTTGGAGGGATGTCTCCCACTTGAAGGTCTGGTGCATAAAAACATCCTGCTTGATCCTCCACACTCCTTCTTCTCTGGTCTACTGGCCAGATGCAAATGACCAGTAAAGGATCCATGAAATACAAGAATCCAGAATACTTGAAGAACCACACAGAATGCTCCCCACTTACCAGCATATCCACTTTGGACCTACTCGAGTAAGAAATAGTTTGACGGATTTAAGCTACTGAAATTTGGGAGGTCGGTATATTAGCTAGAATTATATAACAAATAAAAATTGGTTAAAATAAGTATTCCAAACTTATCTATCTAGAAAACAGAGAAAGTTATTTGAAAGATAGCAAATTACAAGTTGCATACATAAAATCATTTACTTTAGTAATCTCTTAGCTCTTGTTAATAGTTGAGAAGGAAAATGTACACTAAAAATCCTTGGCTTTGAGGAATAATGGGCTTCTTAGAACAAAATTTTAAGGTAGAAAATCTGAGCAAGTTAAGCTAAAAAATAGCAGGTGCTTAATGACTATTTGTTGAATAAACTCTCCAATAACTGAACCTAACCCTGGTATGGCTGATAGTCAGGGGATGACATTGAACATTGTATTAGTTACCTATAGCTGCATGAAAATTACCCCAAACTAAGCAGCTTAAAACAACAAACATTTATTATCTCATATGGTTTCTGAGCTTTGCTGGTAGTTCTGACCCAGGTGGCTCTTACATGAGGTTGCACTCAAGAGGTTGGCTGGGTCCAGTTATCTGAATGTTTAGGTGGGGCTGGTGGATCTACTTTCAAGATCTATGGTGGCTGGCAGACCTTAGTTCCTCATCACGTGAACCTCTACTTCTCTGTAGGGCTGCCTAAGTGTGCTCTTGATATGGCAGCTGGCTTTCCTCACACCAAGTAATGAGAGAGAGAAAAAGAGAGATAGTCCCAAAAGAGAAGCCTCAGTCTTGCATATCCTAATTTCAGAAGTGATATATGTCCCTTCTGCCATATTTGGTTGGCTGTATGGACCCCCCCTGGTATGATGTGGGAGGGAAATACACAAGGGTGAGAATATGACAAGGAGGCGGGGATCATTGGGGCCATCTTGAAGGCTGCCTACAACGTACATATTATAACTTCTATGACAGTGATGAGTGTAAATCAATTATCATTAGTGTTAAATGATATTAAGGTGAAAATAAATGTTTATTACTTTATTTCAAAGAAACACATATTCATTGTTAAGCAAAGTTTTTGAGTAATATAGATATGTATGAAACTGTGTAAATCTCCTTACAGTGCCGTTCTTTATTCTACCTGCCTTCATCTGTTTTATTTTCTATCCAGAGGCATATTACCCACCACCCCCCAACACCAAAATCTTCAATTCACAAAACATCTCAGAGAAAGATTTTTTGAGGATACTCACAACTCAGTTCTAGGTTTCTTGACATTTTAGAAGTATGTTTTTAGCTCCTTTGCTCTTCCAGCTCACTTAACACAGGGTTTACAAATGGTAAGAAATCATCAGATATTTGTAGATTTGAAATGAATTTAATTCAAAGCAGTGGCTTATATTTTCAGTATAAAAATGAAGAAAAATCACATGGGCCTTTTTAATAAGATTTTTAAAATATAACTGTTTTTCAATAAATCCATTAAATAATTGGAAATAAAGAAATCCAGACCCTAAGATACATAGCATGGCCCCATTTAAATGATGTTAACTTAGCTGAAACTTAGATACTGTAGCTCCCTAAGGACTTTCAAAGATTTTTGGCCTGAACACAAGCCTCACAAAATACTATCAGCTGGGGACCTTGGGCGTGTTTTCCAAAGGGCTGCCTGGTTACCATTCATGTAAAACTTTGTTTATCTAAAAGCTTCATATATACATTGTCTTACTTCATGCACCTTTCTAGCACCTAATGACAGAGCAATCCACTTAAATTTTAGTCTTAGTTAACATAATTCTAAGAATTCTTTAAATAGCTCCCTTCAATATAATAGACTATATTTTTCATTAACCAAACACAGTCCAGGATATCACATTCTATATATAGAACATCTTTATGGAAAAGCTTGAACCAAACTGAGGCATTTATGTACAGTTTCTTGGTGTAAATAATAAAGGCACACACTGCAATTAAAATATTTTTCATCATAACAGGCATTTGTAAGCTTTTATTCTATAATAGGCATCAACTTATTAATTTAACATTTACCCAGAAGAAATAAATGTAAAACAAAGGCATTATTAATGTACATTCTGATTTATCAGAGACTTTTTTTTTTTTTTTTTTTTTTTTGTGGTATGCAGGCCTCTCACTGTTGTGGCCTCTCCTGTTGCAGAGCACAGGCTCTGGACACGCAGGCTCAGTGGCCATGGCTCACGGGCCCAGCCGCTCTGCAGCATGTGGGATCTTCCTGGACCGGGACACGAACCCGTGTCCCCTGCATCGGCAGGTGGACTCTCAACCACTGCACCACCAGGGAAGCCCTATCAGAGACATTTTGACAGAGGAATAATTTGTTGTTTAGAAGTGAATCTCTTGTTTCCTAAAAATCTTCCATCCTTTTCAATTAAAGGCGCACATAGCATAGTTTCACCAAGTAATTAACTTCAGTGTGGAGCACTTTCGTAGAACATTTGCTGCAGAAACAAATCCTAGTAACTTAAAAAATGTTCTTATGCTCCAGAGGTTCTTGTTATTTTATGTCACATAGTTATTGTGATCAGCATGTATTTTTTGTGTTTTTATTATCATTAATATTTTTCCATATATAGCATACAACTGTTAATTGCCAACTCAATGGCCATTCTCATCACCTTTCTTACCAACATAACCCTGTTTTTTTTTGTTTTCTTTTTCAGTACTGCACTCAGGGAAGTTGGACCCTATGTCCTAATCCAGGGACAAACTATGACTATTCAAAGACAAACCTTGCAATTCTTTTTCCTTTGTCAGTGAATTTTTATGGGTGGATATGTGATTCATTTCTAGCTAATGAGATACAAGAGTAAATATGTCATAGGATTTCTGGGAAAATGCTTCCTCCCTGATAACAAGAGATGTGCAAGGAATAACTTCCTTTTTATTCTTGCCTTTGGATGTTATACTGAGAAATTATGACTGAAGCTGCTGCAACCAACTTAGAGGAAACAAAATTCTCCTCCAGCACTGTGATCTTGTTAAGCTACTGAGTTAACCAACCATGAAACCATCTTCTTCTTGAAATCTTGTTATGTGAGATATGCATAAATCTCTATTGGACCTTTAGTTTAGTATTTCATTGTTTGTACCCAAAAACAACTTAACGGATGGAGCGCATTATTACATTTTGTATGCATATATGCATATCAATATTTGTAGTATTATGCATCTAATTTATTAATTTATACCCCTCTTGGTGGCATTTTGTTGTGTTTTCTTAATTGTTAATAATGGCAAGTGTGAATAATGTTTGATATTAAGACTTTTCTGTGTTTATATTTTGTAAAGTAGGCAATATCATCTCCATTTTCCTGATGCCAAAGGAGAGGCATACAGAGTAACTACATCTTGGTTACACAGCTGATAAGTAATAGGGCTGAGATTGGATTCTCGATGTAAATATTTAAGTTCAAAGACTGTGCTCTTAGCTAGCGGACTACACTGCCTCTCTTGTGGGCCATGGCACAGCAGTGGTTCACCCTTCTGAGTCTTTGTGTTCTTAACTCATTTCTCTTAGTTATCACCTTGAATGTTTCCTAAATTTTCTTTTCCTATGTTATTAAGAAGATTTTCAAATGTACAGCAAAGCTGACATAACTTTATAGTGAACACTTATGTACCTACCACCTAGATTCTACCATTAACATTTTACTATACTTGTTTGATCATGTGTTTTTCACATTTTATTATCACCACAAATCATGCCTTTAATTTTTAGTAGTTTTCTAACATATGTATAATTGTACATTTCATTAACAACGGGTTTGATGGTCCCTTGAACACTGATTTTGTTTTCTAAGATCTGATGTTTCAAGTAGTTATTTGAGTAAGTGATAACTCTCCTTTAATACTATCTTGCTGCAGATTAAAATAATACAATTGTGTACTATGAGCATTATAATAATAAATTAAAATAATCATTATGATAACCAGTTCTTGTCTGAACCTGTTTGGTTCAGTCTAGAGAGGTGGCATGTAATGCTGCTCTAACAGACTACAATTGTCTTTCATTTCCAAATATATTTACACAATGGTAAATGATGGTGTCATTAAGTAATCATGGCATTAGACAAATGGCTTATTTATTCTTAGAATGTTCTTGAAATATTTCTGATTCAGAGTGCTCATGCGTGTCTTTTCTAATTTTAAGAGTTTGAAGAGTTTCTTGATCCACCGGTGAGAAGGCCGTGTGTGTGTGTGTGTTTCTGCATGAGAGTGTGTGGGTGCTTGTGAGTGAAGCCACAGCCCTCTCTCTGTCTGAGCTCCCCTGCACCCTGTGCCATGTGTTTCTGTTTCTGAATCTCTGGCCAGACAGAGACCTCACTTAGACCAACAGAATAATTCAGCAAAGTTCTTTAATTCAGTTGTAATAGTCCAGATGGGAATTATAAAAGAAACCAGGTTAGGGTCTCCAACATCTCCTTTCTATTTCCATAGCTTCTAACCCTTCAACTGCCCATAGCTAAAAGCCTTCAGTAGGAAAGTAGTGATATTTTAAAAACTTATTTTTATCCTGTTGTCTTCATATGAGCAAAAGCAATAGAGTTTTTTTTAGTGGGGAATGGGGGGCTTAAATAGTTCACATAATAAAGAAACATGAATGTATATCCCAACTATTTGATGCACAGATATTTTTATCTGGTTTTTTCATTTAGCATTTGCTATCTTTTCTTCTAAGGGAGAGCAATGCCATTGTTTAATTGTTCTGTGGTTTCTTTATTTGATATTAATGCATTTCTTTGTGTACTTTGGGTCCACATAGTAGAAATATTTTATTATCATTCTCTTAAAATACATTCGCTGGCCAATGGCTTGGTTATCACTCATTTTTAATTCTTTTTAAACAAATATTTGTTGAAGTCTTTCTTTGTGACAGACACAGTCTGGGAAACAGATAAAACGGCCACAGAGCCTGTCTTCAAGCAGCTTATACCTAACAATATGCATAACTCCCTTCTGGTTTATCCTCTCATTTTATCTAATTAGTAAAATCTATTTGTTAGCAACCTATTTTTCTAAAGTTGTAGTTTCTTATTCTTTTTCTCCTCCACAATTGGATGTGTTTTCTTTCCTCTCAACTATTTGATCCGTGTGTGGAAATGGGATTTATACAATACATGCTACTTTAAATACCGAACACTTGAATATTCCAAGGAACAAGACTTTTGCAATAAGGCCTGAAAACATAAAGTGGAAAAAACATTTTGGTACATAATGCAATATCGCTATGGTGCTTCCAAACCTTCCTGAGGAATGTGTTCTGAGATCATCACACATATTCAAGGTCTAATAAAAAATGCTAACACACCTAAGAATGAAAAGAAATGTATTATTACGAATGTCCATAGTGTCATCCAAATTTTCTTTACTCCAAAGAAGGCATTTAGCCTGGTGTCATGGAGAAAGCATATTTGTAGTTGGTCAGAAAGAGGTTTGACTACGACTGCCTCTGCTTTCTCACGTCACCTCTCTGAGCACCTGCGTTTATCTTGGAGAAGTCCATCCTCTCCTGTTCTATCAGGCCTGGTTCCTTCTCCTCCTTCAGATGTCTGTTCAGATGTCTCTTCTTCAGCCGTGTCTGTCTTCCATCAATTGATACTTTAAAGTAGCCCTTGCTCTGCTGCATCTGCCCCCTACCCACCCCCATGATTCTTCATCTCACTGATAAATACTATGAAGGGAATGGATAGAGTGATGAGAGTATCAGGAAGGGGAATCACTGAGCTTATTGTCACCTGTCTCTCCCGCCAGAATGCGACCTCCATGGAAGCAGAGGCTTTTATTTTCCCATTCAGTGCAGTATCCCCGGGATCCACCCACAATAGAGCCTGACAAATAGAAACTGTGCTATTATTACTATTGCTATTTTTAACTGCCTGCTCAGGAATACGCTCTGCTCTCCTACTTTACAGAACAGTACAGTACATAGGCTTCTCATATTTTATCACAGGGTGGACTCAGAGCCATGTGGTAACACACACTGCCTTCGGGTTTAGACGATTGTTTTGTTAGGTTTTGTTGATTAACTAGTTCGCTGGGTTGGAGCCAATGAGTATAATAGTACTGGCAGGTGTTTATTAATATTACAACCTTACTTCCTCTTGCTGTTCAGGATGACCAGCTTCTAAACAGAGAGACACCTGAGACTTTTGTGTGCCACATGACAGTCTTATATATATATTTTTCACAGGTGTTAAAACAAAACAGGGATAAGCAGATTTTGTAATCTTGTGTAAACTTGTTTTCACGGTACAGCTCATGGTGTCTGGCCAGGAATTAAGTAGAACATCACTAGGGGCACAACAGATTTCCATGTATTTAATTAGGCCTGTGGCCAGGGATCTTGTTTAAAGTGAGTGGTGGAGTGACAGGAGATAATATTTTGAAATATTCTAGGCCTTCAGCTTTGTACCGGTTGCAAAAGAGTAGGTTCAGGATATAGAATAATTATACTTTTCTTGATATTCAACATAACTCATAATGGAACCAGACTTCGGGCATAATAAAAGACACCAAATCCTACCCTGCAATCAAACAGGGCTTCAGTGGTCCCATCTTCAGTTTTCCATAGGAAATGTATCTTTTAGACTACTTTTATACTACTACTTTTAGACTTTAATACTACTACAGTACTACTACTTCTTTTAGACCACTTCTTTTACACAATTTATACGATACTTTCAACAATTGGTATAAAATTGACATTGATGTTTGCTTTAGCTCTGTTGCCTCATTTCTTTCAAAATGAGAGCTACAGTAACACATACAGCCAGCTTTTTACATGTTAAAATAAATTTTTAAATTATTTTTATAATTCCCTAGTGACTTTTTTACAAAACTTGAAATCTTGATGCAGTGTTGATGAGACAAAGGATTAGAAATATTGATTTATAGAAACTTCATCATCTTTTTTGAATTATTCCGCGTGCTATCTCATGGGTGTGTATGTCATATATATAAAATATACACAGTTGACCCCTGAACAATGCAGGGGTTAGGGGTGCTGACCCCCACACATTTGAAAATTTGAGTATTGCTATCTCTGCCTCAAAAACAAAGGAACTGATACATGACTCCCACAGCAGAAGATGAAATGGTTTGGATAGAATCAGGGGCAAACACTAGTTCTTTTTTTGTTTTTGTTTAACTGAAGTATAATTAATTTACAATGTTGAGTTAGTTCCAAGTGTACAGCAAAGTGATTCAGTTATACATACCTATATCTTATCTATTTATTTATCTATCTATCTATCTTTTCAGATTATTTTCCATTATAGGTTATTACAAGATATTGAGTATAGTTCCCTGTGCTATACAGTAGTTCCTTGTTGTTTACCTATTTTATATATAGTAGTGTGTGTATGTTAATCCCAAAGTCCTAATTTATCTCTCCCCTACCACCTGCTATCCCCTTTGGTAGCCATAGTTTGTTTTCTATATCTGTGAATCTATTTCTGCCAAATACTGGTTCTTTTGATTCCACATATTGTGATCTCTAATTGAACACAAACTTTTCCCCACATTTAGTTAAGTTAAAGATCTGTAAAATAGAAAAAACAGTTTCTATATTTATCAGAAACAATCCATGTATAAGTGGACCAGCAGTTCAAACCCATATTGTTCAAGGCTCAGCTGTATAGTACTATATCTTTACCATAATTTAGTACAATACCTTGCAAATGAGTAACTTGAATCCCAGAAAGGCATAGTAATTTGCTCCCCGTCACACAGCCAGTAAATTGCAGCACCAGGACACAAGCATTTTGTTTGACTCTCAGATACTTGCCATTTCCACCACACCATGGTGTTTCTCATAAGATTAAAACCTCAAAATTTCTTTAAAGAAAGCACTTGAATATAGTTGCTAAAACAAATGACAGCAAGCCAAATTTATGCCATAATGTGAGGTTCAAAATGGAATCCCGAATAGGGAATGGTTTATGGAGCCAAAGTGAGAAGTTTCAATGAGTACAGGCAAGGCTGAGACAACTTGATGCCTCATGATGATGGTTGTATTACCGGCAATTTTGTAATTTCTTTGGAACTGCATCAAATTACAGTTTGAAAAGGGACTCCAAGCTCTGGTCCCTTTTCTTGAATCTAGAGGGGTCTGGATGCATACAGGGAAGCTCTGGCTTGGAGGCCTCACCAAGAAAAGCCTGTGAAGGGAAGAATACAGTGCCCACTTTTCTCACTGTCCATCAATCTTCTAGTGTTCAGTACAGGACCTGGGACAGAACAAACCAGGTGATAGTATCAATAGCTGCATGAAGTGTGTTTACTTCCCTGTTAAGTCTCTTGGGCTACCATTTACTTTTATTTTTTATTTATTTATTTTTACCATTTTTTAAAATTGAAGTAGAGTTAATCTACGATGTGTTAGTTTCAGGTGTAAAGCAAAGTGATTCACAAAATATATATTCTTTTACAGATTCTTTTCCATTATAGGCTATTACAAGATATTGAATATAGTTCCCCTACCATTCTTTTCCTTCCTTATTCTTACAAGTAAAAACAAACCCACTCTAGTTCCTCTGAATCTCTTCATCTTCATCTCACTATTATTCTAATCACCCCCTACATCACCCCCAAAGCACACACACAATTAGAACAAAATTGAGCTGGTTTCTATTCTTTATTATTGCTATTTATCATATTGAAATTCTGTATTTGATTTTTTAACAAAGTAACCAGTTTCTTCTGTTAATTAAGGCTAGGGAATGTAAAAGCATAGATTGTTTGCTTGCAAAGAAAGAATTTTGAACATTAAGAACTGAAACTGATGGTTGGATTTTAGTGGGAGTGAATAATGCTCTCAGACGTTTCTTCTTGAAGTTATTTATTTATGCCTGGCCAAAGTCAGCTATGATATCTTCATTTTTAAATGATATATGTTCCTTACAGAAATAATTTTCAAGTCAAGAAAAAAAACTTTGGGAAATTATGACTTCCAGGACTAGAGTTGAAATAATGCCAACTACAAAGCTTTGTAAATTGGGTTCTAAGTGTGAAATCCTTCCAGCTGTTAAATGCATCCCATATCAAATTTTATTCACGGTTTTTCAAAATATTTCCTTCTGTTTGAAGACCCCTGAAAAATATATATGGTCAGAAACTAGGGTGTAAACATTCTTTTAAATCCTTTAAAGATTATGAGAAAAGCAAATATACAATTTAAGTGTGTACAGGTCATATTTTTGGTTTCATAAGTGTTTTTTTTTTTCTGTGTGGCTTTGTTAGTTTTTACAATCATTCTTCAAAAACAGAATGAACTATAACCTATGAACTGCCCACTTCATTATTCTAAAAGCTCCAAGCAGTTGTACATAAGGATGTGTGGATTGCACCCTTTCTTTAGTGGCTGTGACTCTCGGAGTCTGACACTTTTCCCTGTTGACACAACAACTCTACATTGCTGATGAGTCTCCGGAAGGAGGCGACCCTCTCGTGCCCTCCCCTTCAACTTTAGCCAGTTTACTCTGCACAGAAGCCAGACTTTACCTTACTGTAACTGCCTCACAATCCAAATTCTCACACTCTGTTTATTCTTGAAGGATGCAAACTTTAATCTGTACTGGTGAGAAGATTTTGTAAACTTTAAAACCTTTGATTTTCTGATAATCATTTTCTATTTATACAGACTTCCATAGTGGAATGCCCAAAAAGGAAAGCAAAGATTCCCCCAGAAGAATGTAAAGTAATTTTTTTCCACTTTACCAGATGCAAGGGGTTGGGGGTTGGGAAGCAGAATGAGTGGAAACTCACCCGGTTGCCTGCCTTGTGGATGTTTTCCTGGCCAGTTTGTAAGAGTCTGTCAAAATCATAGAACTTAAGACATACAAGTCCTTCAAGTCATTGACTAATTCCTTCTATCTTGTAGTCATTTTCATCCAACTCACAACTGTTTTGAATATACAAAACAAAACATAAAAATTAATGTGAAAGGATATGTAAGCTAGAAAAATCTTATTAGCATATCAAATTTTGATTTATTTCTTTTTATAGTTTACATCTCAGTTCTGTAATGTCTGTGAAATAATCCATTTGCCTCTTTTACCACCTTACTGACCATTAAAAAACAGTGCCAGTGGAGTCAGGTGAGGTGCCAAGACTTTGCTCTTTGGTGGAGGATACTGTGTTCTGGCTATAAAAGTAAACTGTGCTCATATGCTCGAAGTATTTATTTATAATTATAAACAAAATAATCATCCATGGCCTTATCACCATTAATATTTTAACATATTGCTTTCAATTTATTTCCCCTTTCCATGCATTTTTAAAACAGAAATTTTGCTACACTTAAGAGTTATGGGAAATAGTTTTATAGACACAGAGATTTGAAATAATGAACACAGCAAAGTGTTGGAAAAATGTTTAAGCCTGGATTCATCCTGTTAGCACATATAATTCAGAGTCTGAGTATCATCAAACACTTTTTCATTCATGCGTTTGGCCAATTCAGTTTACAATATAGTCACAGAGGTTGTCATATTGTAACATTATATCTATAATAAGCTTTCAATAAGACAATTATGCAGGGCTTCCCTGGTGGTGCAGTGGTTTAGAATCCACCTGCCAATGCAGGGGACACGGGCTCAAACCCTGGTCCGGGAAGATCCCACGTGCTGCATGCTGCAGAGCCACTAAGCCCATGCACCACAACTACTAAGCCTGCTCTCTAGAGTCTGCGAACCACAACTATTGAGCCCAAGTGCTGCAACTACTGAAGCCTTGCACCTAGAGCCCATGCTCTGCAACAAGAGAAGCCACTGCAATGAGAAGCCTGAGCACTGCAACAAAGAGTAGGCCCTCCTCACCACAACTAGAGAATGCCCACGTACAGCAACAAAGACCCAACGCAGCCAAAAATAAATAAATAAAAGGACAATTATGCAAAGACCTCCATTAAAGACATCTCCTTATATGCATTTATTTTGATATCAGATTAACTTCCTTACAAACAAACACAGAAAATCAAGGTCATGGCAGATTGTCCAGATTCATTTAGTTTGCATGTGATGATAATACTTATTTTGTTCTTTTATTCATTCTTCATTCATCCATTCAACAAATATTGCCTGAATGCTTATGCTGTGCTAGAACCTTAGAATATATCAGTGAATAAATTCCTCCATCTTTGTCCTTAGGGAACTTACCTTCTAGTAAATTCATTTCTATTGCTCAAGCTAGTTTAATGATAGAAATTTTCATTAGTTTTTTGGTACCTCTGAGTTCAAGAAGCACAAAAGATCTAGTGTAAGAAGCACTGTTTAAACCAATGTCATATAGGAAGCTAAAAGTTCTGTCTGGACAGCTGCCAACTTTTATTTTACTCTACAACTTATCAATCAAAAATCCTTTTTAGCGATTTAATTTTACATCAGTGTGGGCACCAAAGACAGAGGTTGGGATATTGAGTTTCTCGAATAATAACACTAAAGTGTTTCAGAGACTAAAAACTGCAAAATTCACTCAATTAGCACATCCTCTGTTTGGTCTTATACATATTTGAATGACCCTGATCCCTGACAGGTCCACTAGGAATAAATAGACTATAAAGGCTGCTGAACTCTGCTCTCAACTGGAAAGTGACTCATAGATGAGGTGGCCATTGGAAACATCATACAATGAATTTCCCCCCAAACATGTTGCCTCTTCCTAGTCATGCTAAAAAGGAGGTGCACACAAACCAGATCCCAGAGAATGACTTAGTCTTTATAATTTACCTTCTGTGGCCTGCCTAAGGGCCTCCAAAAATGCCCACACCCTAATGCTTGGAGCCTGTGACTATGTTATTGTATATAGCAAAATGGACTTTCAGATGTAATTAAAGAGAGAGATCATTCTGGATTATCCAGGTGGGCCTAATCTAATCACATGAGTCCTTAAAAGCAGAGAATTTAGCAGACGAGGCAGAAGCAGAAGTCAAAGAGAGTTGCAGGTTGAGAAGACCAACCACTGTTTCTGGCTTTGAAAATGAAGGAGGCCATGAATGAGGGGATGTGGGCAGCCTCTAGAAACTGAGAATGATCCCCAACAGCCAGCAAGGAAATGGAGCCTTCAATTCCATGACTGCATGCAATTGAATTCTGCCTACAACTTTAGCGAGTCTGGAAAAGTCTTCTCCAGAGCCTCCAGGTAAGAGCTATGCTGGCAGAAACTTGATTTTGACCTTGTGAGACCCAGAGCAGAAAAACCAGTCAACCCATGCAGACTTCTGACCTACTGAACTATAAGATAATAAACCTGTGTTGTTTTAAAGCCACTAAATTTGTGGTAATTTGTTATGGGAGCAATAGAAAATGAATACACCTTCCAATGTAATTTCATCAGTTAACACTAGGGCTTCAGTTACATCTTTATTGGTGATAAATACATAAATCATCACATCCTGAGGTTTTGTGTATTGACACTTAGGTTTTGTCAATAAGTAATCTTTCTGATAATTTGGCACTTACATAGTCTCCTGTATCTCCCAAGTGCCTTATTCAACATTCTTTATTCATTAAGTCTTTACACCAGTGAGGGAGATGTGGCTGCTTATTGTTCCTTTCTGTCCCAGGTTCCTCCCATTTGTAGCACAGAAGGTTTTATTTACAGTGGTGAGAGCTACTGTGGGTCCATCCACGGTGTCACAAATTCCTGGTCAACAGGACCCAAATGAGCTTATCTGAAATGTCTGCATACATAAAGCTGGGGTGGGAAAGTATATAGTTACTGAGGAGCCTCGGTGAACCAGGTTGAGTTTCCTCTTCCTTAGCTAGAGATTCCCTGAGTGGGTGACAAGTACAATATAAACCAGGAAACCTAAAAACCTAGTTATCAAGAAAGTTGACTTGACCAGGGACTCAGAGCAAGTCAAGCAAACCAGGGGAGAAATGTATACCTCTAATTTCAGTGCAAAGGTAAACCCAATAATATGATGTATGTTGTTTCATCTGTATGATTTCACAGTGAAATCTAAACCACCTTTTTGAAAGACTGCTAAATGCCGTGTCAAAGACATACTTTGTGCTTAACCCTCTCAACTTTACACTCATTTGATAGCCATCTGATCTAGAAATCTGATTTTGAAACAATTACATTGGCTTCCAGGAAATAATTACTTTAACGATCTTTTAAATATTTTCCTCATACTGTTTGCCCTTGCTGTAAATTCTTTACTGCCTATTTATATGGTGATAGGGGATTAGGCAGACACTGTTCCTGAGTCTTTACTGAGCTGAGGGAAAGTGGCTAATAGATGGCCTAAAACTCATGGGGAAATATTTTAGAGTGGGGAATGAAAATTGAATATTTCCAAAACCTAGAAAAACAACCAAAGTCAGTGATAAAAACAGATAGAGGTATTGTGTCAAATTAACAGTAGAGGGAACCAGAAAACATCAATTTTTGCATTAGGACTTAGATGGGAGGCTGTTGTTACTTAGTGATTATACATACTTCAAAATAATTTTATTGATATGCATAAATTAGTTTGGAAAACATATTAATAAATTAATAAAATTAAAAGAAATGGTGAAGCTCTATGAATTTTAAAGGAATATATTTCCTGTGTTACACTTAAAAGGCATTTTTTTAGTACCTCAAAGTCATGATTTGCACTGATCAGAGATCTACCTGGCTTCCTTGTTCACTTTCAGCTTTATTGTCACTGAGTCTGCAGCAAGTACATGATGGTATACTTCATTAGATTTGGAGTTATATTTGAAGGCACTATCAGAGATATTTATTTGAACCTACACAAAAAAGATATTTTTATGCTTCGTTTGTAAAGGTGAGATATATCCTAGGAGACAGATAACATTCACGTATGTAGAAGCTCCTACTAAATGTAAGTTACTGTGGCAAATTAGTTAGAATAAGGCACTACTCACTTGCAGGAGTATCATGCTAGATATTGCATCTGAGGAATTCAAGTGGATATGTCCAATATGTAGTTGAAGAAGGACTAGAGAGTTTGGGGGTCAGAAAATGCAAATATACTACAGTAATATACTAATATTCTCTTCCACCTACAGCCCACAAGCATTTCTTGAGTACCCAGTGTCTTCTGGACTCTGTGAAAACTCTAGTCTATTTAACACATTTCCATTTACAAGATGCTTCAGCTCATTTCACACATTCATAAACACTTGAAGGTAGGTAGAGAAAGTATATTCACAAGATTATTTTTTTAAAAGAGGCTTTTTCCACTTAACTGGTGGAGATGAAAATCATAAGGACAGAGTTTGAACCAAAAAATTGATTGTTTCCTATGTGTAATACACAAAAAAGTAACAGTTATATGTTGAGTAATAAACCATATAAATAAATGATGAATAGTCTTGGCAACAGCAATCAGTCTTCTAAATTTTCTAAAATTTAACCACAAGCCTTGTATAGAGAAAATTTTAAAATCTACTAAACTACCTAAAAGAACAACCAGATAAATAAAGTGGTATGATATATTTGTGAATGGGAAAGTTTAACATTTTAAAGATATAAATTCTCCCCAGATTAATCTAAAAGTTCAATACAATTCCAATGTAAATTCCACTAGGTTATTTTGAAGAACTTTACAAACTCATTAAAATTTATTTGAAAAAATAGTGATCTGAGAATTGCTAAGTCAGTCTTGAAGACTCACTTTTGAATCCACATGAGGTCTGTGGCTGGTAGCGAGAGGATCAGTGAATGTGACTGACCCAGCTCCTGGCTGCTGCACTCTGAAATCCACTACCGTGCTTGTGCTTGTGTCCAAGAACTCTCTTGCTTCCAGTCAAGTATTAAGCATGGCAGGTGCAATGGATTGAACGTTTGTGTACCCAAAAATTCACAAGATGAGCTTAATCCCCGACGTGATGGTATATGGATGTGGGACTTTGGGGAGGTAATTACGTCATGAAGGCGGAGCCCTCATGAATGGGATTAGTGTTCTTATAAGAAGAGACAAAAGAGAGCTTGCTTCCTCTCTCTGTCCTCTGCCATGTGAGGATGTAAGAAAAGATGGCCATCTGCAAACCAGGAAGTGGGCCTTTAGCAGACACCAGATCTGCTAGCATCCCAGGCTCCAGAACTGTGAGAAAAAAATGTTTGTTGTTTAGTCTACCCGGTCTATTCTATATTTGGTATAACAGCCTGAATTGACTAAGAAAATAGGGATACTAGGACAAGCCCATTACAGAGAGACATGGAATGCTTCTGATGGCCAATGTTGGCTCCAGGACTCTCGAATAGCCTTGCTGAACCCTCCTTAGAACTGCATGGCAGCTTAAGAACTTTTCTCCCAACCTCTCTCCTTTCCTTCCCTCTCTTCTACACTTGAGGTCAAACTGGTATTCTGGTCTGATGGCTCTCCCAGCTTCCAGTCCCTCCCCCATTTTGGCATCTGCCGCTTAGGGACCCAGACTTAACGCTTGTTACATAGTTATTAATTTTTGGAAAAATTAGTGTGGCACTAGTACAGAAACAAACAGAACCATAATAACAGAAGTTAACCTGTGCTTAACTGTAGTGGATATAGGATTAAAAACTGGTGCCAAAAATGTGTGGGGATAGAATAGTTTGCTAATGGAATGGGTTAGGAGTAATTAGTTCATTATGAAAAGAAAAACAAAAGTTGGTGTCTTACATCATATATAAAAATAAATTCCAAATTGAATAAATAACTAAATGTGAAAGGACAAAATTGTCATGATACTGGGGTGGGGAACACTTTACAGAAGACCTCAAAGTCTCAAATCATAGGAAAAAAATCAGCACATCAAAATTAAGGATGAAACAGGTGATAGGTTTAGAAAAGATAATTATAATACCTAGAAGAATAGATTAATATTTGGATGCATAAGAAACTTCTGCAAATCAGGAAAAAAAAGAAAGAAGAATGAGAAATGAAGGGAGAGAGGGAGGGAAGGAGATAAGAAGGGAGGAAGGGAAGGAAAGGGAGAGAGAAGGAGAAAAAGAGGAAGGAAGGAAGGAAGAGAGAGAGAAAGAAGGAAAGAAAGAAAGGAAGAAAGAAAGGAAGAAAGAGAGAGAAAGGCAAAGTAAATGAACTGGCACAGCACAGAAGGGGAAACTCAAAAGACTAGTGAGATAAGGTTTTACACCCGTCATATTAAATAAGGTAGGAAATCATATGATACTAAGTTTTGGTAAGATTACGGGGAAGTAGGACTCTCATGAACCACTGGGATGTAAACTAGCCATTCTGGAGAGCAAACTGACAGCACTCTGTAAAAACCAAGTACATTCCCTGTGATCCATCAATAACACTGGAGTCTTTCTCTAGCACACATAGATATGCAGGCACATTTGAAGAGGTTTGTCATAATATTGTGGGTAGGAGAAGAGTTGGAAGCTACCAGGAGGCCTCCAGACTAGGGAAATAGATCAGTGGTAGTTGTGTTTTTAACAGTAAGAAACAAAATATGAATAGGATCCAGGTGGCTAGACCTTAAATTCACAAACTTAAGAAAATAAACTTAGAACTAGAATGAGAACTATGACACAGTACCATTTATATAAAGTAAGGTCACACACATACAGGAGCTCAGTAACACTGTATTTTAGGAGGATCATTACATAGCCAAAAACATATCAAAACATTAAAGAGGGTGCCAGTGGAAAGGAAGGGAAAGGGGGGAATAAAGAGGGAAAAATAAAACAAGAGCGAAACTTGTATGGACCAGTGATGATGGGTGCCATGTACTGGGGAGGAGGAACAACTGAATTCCCAGCACTTGACATCCAAAGCAAAGTTATGGGCAGAAGAAATATGAACAGATTTCAACAAGAGGTTTTACTTCAGTTGCATCGCTCGTAGCCCTTTCCTTTCTGTCTTCATGTTTTCCATCACTGTAGCATGAAAACTCTAGGAATTCAACAAAACTGAAACTCTAACTCTAGTTAAACTAGAGTGCCCTGGATGTGTTTATTTTTGTTCACAACAAATTATGACAAACTCAGCAGCTGAAAGCAATATACACATTTATTATGGCACAGTTTCCATGGGTCAGGAGTCTGGCCATGGGATTTAGCTAAATCCTCTACCCAGGGTCTCACCAGGCTAAAATCAAGGTATCAGACATGGCTATGATTTTGTCTAAGGCTCAAGGTTGTCTTCCAAGCTCACTAGTTGTGGCAGAATTCAGTACCTGTGACATAGAACAGAAGCCCTCAGCTCCTAGAGACCATCTACCATTTCCTGTCATATAATTCTTCTGCATATCCTGGTAGTTTACTCCTTAAGGCCAATAGGAACTTTGTTGCTGCTTTGAGTCTCTTAAAAAGCTCACCTGATGAAGTCAGGGCTACCTAAGTCAATCTCTCTTTTGATTAGCTCAAAGTCAACTGATTTAGGGCCTTACTTCAACTGAAAACTTCCCTCATCATTGCAACATAACATAATCTAATCACAGGAGTTATATTGCTTTGAGATAGCAGGCAAGTATTCATGTACACATTTGACAAATACTGATGGCATATGTGCAATGTGCCAGGTACCAACAAAATACTTGAGGATGAGGAAGATAAAAGATTAATAAAATATGGTGCTTGGCCCTAAGGAGATCTCATTCTAGTGGTGAAGAGACATATGTAGCCAATTAATTAAAATGAAATAAAATAAAATAAGATGGAAAATAGTGGTCAGAGTTTGGATTTTGGCACCAAGTTGCTTGAGTTCAAATCCCAGCTCTGTTTCTTAATAACTGTATGGCTTTGGAAAGGGCATACATTTGATACAGAAAGAAGAAGGGGAGGAAAGGAAGAAGGAAAAAAGGAAGGGAAAACAGGAGGAAATGGGGAAAACTTACACAGTATTTGTGAAGATTAAATGAGTTAATACGTGTAAGAAGTTTAGACTAGTACCTGCTATATCTCAGCTCTGATAACAGAGGTAACTATAAGGTCTTATGGGATCAAAGAGGAGCAGATAATGCTAGCATTTTATAAATTAAAAAATGAGACTGAGCAAGTTACGTGGCTTCTCTGTATTCACACAATTAGTGAGTTAATAGAACCAGGAACAGAAATGAAAGAACCCTGATCCACAGTAGTTTAAGGCATCATACTCAGTAAACAAGGATGCCAGAAATACTAGGACTGAAATCTGCCCAAGTATTTTGAGGATGGCTCTGAGTTACTTCTTTATTATGTTAGTATGATGACTTCTGCGCAACTCTTTTACTATGTGATTTTTCATCTTTAAGTGTTGGAATGATGACCATGATAATAATAATAATTATTATTACTATTATTATATGATAATTATGAAAATCTGTCACACCAAGAACAATTTTCAAAAACATAACCTCACTTAACTCTTAAAACAGTCGATAAATGACTTTCAATATAAGGCCTCTCAAATCCTTTTAAGGGGAAATAGGTGAATAATATCAGTTCAATAAATATTTTATTTTTAAAAAATTGTTTTCAATAAATATTTTAAAAGGCTCTCTGAGTGCCACGCTATATAAATTTAGCTAAATTGTGTAAAAAACTTGCTAAACAAAACTGAAAACAATGCCAAGGAATATGTTCATTGATCAGTATTCAATATTTCATAATGAGCAACTACTATGTACCAGGATACAAAATGAATAAGATAAGTTTATAGCTTCTCCAGACAAGGAAAAATTTCAACTATTTCCCAAACTGGGGCATCTGTTGCAGTAATAATCACGAGATTCTAGAGAGATCGCTGGCTGTTTGAGCAGCAGGACAGACTGTGAGTGGTTAGCTCTCCTCACCTGTGCCTGTCATGGCCCACACTGAAATGAAAAGTTATTACTTGGTATTTTCTGGGATTAGTTTGAGCATCTGTTTATCCTGAACAGTAGATAGAAAAGAATTACTACAGGATATAGAAGTTTGATCAGCTTAATAAAATCAGCAGTGCAATTCAATTCCACCCACCAGGGAAACTTTCAAATTCACATCCAAATTAAGAATAGAAATGCACAGTTAAAAGATGCTTTGATCCAAAGGATTCCAAAGGCTTTGCAAATTTAGGGGGGTGGTGTTCAAGACTGGAGTTTACACACAGCTGTTTGAAGGAGCAGAAGAGTGTGGTGGGGACTTCCATTACAAACAGAGTTAGGCTTCTAAAAATTCCATTGTGTCATGGGGAAAATAGGGTTTTGGAAAATGAAATCAGGACTTTCTGAGCAATTTTATATTCTTGAAATAAAATAATGGTGACAGTAAGCCAAATAAAGAAATGATCAATGAAATCCATGCCACCTTAAATTTTATAAATGATTGGTTTTTTATGCTAGTTTCTATTTATCATATTTTACTTACCATAACTTTCACCCTGAATGAAATGCATATATAATCATATTATTTTATATATATATATGCACATAATTTTTTCTTTATGTGATGTTTCAGTCAAATATCTAGTCAAGGTGAGATATTATTTATCACAAAAACTGAAACACTTTTGAAAATGAAATGGTGATTTTTAACAATTACACTAGGATAACAGGTGTCAACTAGGAATGCGGTAGGCAAACCTCGACATATGGCCGCCCTCTGATTAGTGCTTTTTTGAGTTTTGACAGTTGTTGACTCCTGCATCTCTCTGAATCCCATCTCCCCTCCTCTCAGATGTTCTCTTTCAGCACTTTTCATATGGATCTTTCTTCCCTGCCTCATTTAGTCAAGAACTATTTAATGAGCTTGTTTCACCTATCAGATACAGATTCAGTCCTTGACTTCCAGATGCTTATATTCCAGCCTGGGAAGGGGACAGATTTTAATTAACAAATTATATAATTACATTTTATTCCAATTTTGAGGAGTGCTACAAAGGGAAATCGTGCAGTATCTGAGAGCATGTAATCCGTCTCAGCTGGGAGGTCAGGGAAAGCTCGTTCTTTACAGCTGCCATCTTGAAAAAAACTCCAGAGAGTATGTTTAGTATCCCTCATCTCAATTGTTAAAACTATACTTTTTTTTCTGCCACTATCTCCTCCTGCATCCCGTCATCTTAATTATTACTTTTTAAATTTCCAGTCTTTAGTCTCTTCTTTTTCTACTTATACTGTATAGTACAATTATACTGAATTCAACTTCTGCCAGTTTAAGATGAGATATGCAAAATCAAATTAATCTGCACTCATTTCATGAAGAATTCACAGATATGTAATATGATGCAAGAAAAGATGCCTATGCTACCAGCAGGCAAGTTTGTCAAAGAGAATTCTAAAGAGTTTGTCTTGGTAAATACATCAGTACTTGGTCCCTTAGTCAGTACTTGATTCCTTTCAGTACTTTGCCTGCTCTTGATCTCAGGTCTCTTCCTGACCCTTCCCTTCAAAGCCAGCATTCCCTATGATTCTGTTCTTGGCCCTCTTCTTATTTTCCTTGGAAAACTCTTCTACTTCCACAACTTCGACTTCAATCACCACCTCTATGCAGATGACTCTGAATATTTCCACTTTCTGGAGAGTTTCCTACAAGGAGCAATCCTGTATGTCCCACTGTGTGCTGGACAGCGACACTGCCCCAGCTCAAAGCACCGTAGTCCCCCATCTAGATTATTGCAGTGGGACTTCCCTGGTGGCACAGTGGTTAAGAATCTGCCTGCCAATGCAGGGGACACGGGTTCCAGTCTTGGTCCGGGAAGATCCCACATGCTGTGGAGCAGCTAAGCCCATGCGCCACAACTACTGAGCTTGCTCTCTAAAGCCCGTGAGCCACAACTACTGAGCCCGTGTGCCACAACTACTGAAGCCTGTGCCCCTGGAGCCCGTGCTCCACAACAAGAGAAGCAACTGCAATGAGAAGCCTGCGCACCACAACCAAGAGTAGCCCCCGCTCGCCACAACTAGAGAAAGCCTGTGCACAGCAGCGAAGACCCAACACAGCCAAATATAAATAATTAAATACATTTATAAAAAACAAACAAAAAATATATATTATTGCAATAACCCTCCTGTCTCCAATTTGTCTCCCTCAATCCATTTTGCCCCCACAAACATGATATTTTTAAACTGCGTATATTAAAACCCTTCCTTGGCTCACCATTGTTCTTAAAGTTCAACATCTCAACATGGACTGACAACACCCTAAATAATCTGTATTTGACAGGCAGGCACAAAGAATATACTATGTGATCACAAAATAGGATCAAACAAGTGGAGACATTTCTCAGATTAAAAGAGTAGCAATTAATTGCACTACTGTAAGAGTAGAGGAAAAAAGAGGATTGTCATTACCCAATGAATTAATATAATTTTAATCCCACTTGAGAAAGAATTTTGTTTTCCTGAATAATTCCAGTATTTATGTCCCTGTGAAGCATATCCTAAAGTTGAATCTTTAGTTAAGGGCCAGGAAGTAATTTTGCACAAATGAGAAGGAAACTGGTTATAAGTAAATTCACGTTTGGGGACTAGTAAGATTTAAAACTCCCATATTTTCATCAGATGCTACATTTTCCCTGATTTCCATGCTCTATTTTTGTTCTTATATTTCCAAAGCATTCAATAAAAAAGAAAAAATGCAGTGACAAACTCACAGAATGCAGTCCAGCCCTTTATAAATAATCAAACAACAGTCAAATAGTTGTGCTAGCCCTGTGACAGAATGGCCAAAGCTGAAGTTCATTGAAAATTCTCTTAAGAATTGTAGTTGTTCCATACAATCATAAATAAAACCAATAACTATAAAGTTTAGAGGAAAGAATTCCTAAAAATATTTTTTGACAAAATACTGTTTAATAATCTAATGGAAAATTTAAAAATGTTTCACTTTGTAATGTATGATTATATATAGTTGTGTGTGACTGGTGAATGACATCTAGAGGGACAGCTCAAGGTTATAGGAAAAACTCTAAGGGATTCTAGCAGCAACATCCTGAAATAAGAGCTCTCACATAATAGATTCACTGTGGTTTCCTTCGAGAAGCCAGCCTTATATGAGGAACATGCAACCTTTAACTATCCAGGATAGGAGGAGAATTAACTTGCGAATCTGAACGCTTTTAACTTTAGTTTACCCCTTGGTTTAAAGAAGAGAGTTATGAGATTACCTTAATTTGATCATTTTCCTTTTCCCTTTGGTAATCTCCCTCCTGTATTATAAGATATATGATGCTTCCTTCACTTTTTAAATGAAAGCTAAAATGAATTTTCCAGGCACACTATGTTATAGAAGCAAAGTCAAAAATTTATGCAAGTGATCTAAATCTACAGCATGCACAATTAAGAGTTGAAAGAAGACAAAATCTTTTTTATCATGAAGAATATGTGTGTAGTAAGAAAGAGAATGTTCAATTGTATAGGAGTGGACAATGGAGAGATTGGCATTTTGGCCTTGGATCCAGAAATCAGGCATTTATCTAAAATTTCCTCTATAGTCTTGACCTAACCAACCTTGTATTTTAACTTCTTTACCATACTCTTTAATTTTAATAAAGAATAGTAATCTTTCTATGTTGATAGATAAGATCCTTAATGTTGTGAAGATGGCAGTTTTTTCTCAAATTAGGTTATAAATGTAGTATCATCATAGTGGAAATCCTAGTGAGAATTTCTCAAATTCATAAGTATCCAGAAGAATAAAAAGATAAGAAATCAAAGAAATTTTTGAAAAAGAAGAATTCTGGGGTACCAGCTCTTCTGGTTATTAAAAACATAATACAGAACTGTAATAACAAGGCAGAGTGGCCTAGGTTAAAGACCAAAGGCAGACCAAAGAAATCTAGAAAAGGAATCTAGAAACAAATCTTAATAATTGTATTTTCTATGTGGCAAAGTTACCATCACAAATAAAAATAATTTTAAAATAAACAAAATTACAACAAACCAAATTGTCTTTTAACAAAAGTTAAATTTTTAAATATAATAAATCCAAAGAAATATCTAATATAAGCAGCTAAAAATTACATCTAGCCATTGATTAATTTAACTTTTCTTTGGCCTACAGATATGTAAGTATGCTATTTTTTATTTTGTTGTCCCATTATTAAAATAATGTGTGCCTGTTACAGACAAATTAGAAAATACCAAAGAATAGAGCAAAATAACAATTCACATATTATTGGATATTTTATTTTATTGCTCTTATTTTAATAGAGAATTAACTAAAATTCACAGTTCATGATGTACTTCTATCTTTTAATTATAAAAACTATGAGTTACTAGTCCCTTAATGGTACATTTTTGTCAGAGGTCAAAAAAGGTTCACCACTTTATATGGCTTTACATCTTGTGATATGATCTTTAACGTTTAGCCTCTGATACTGCTGCAGTCTAGTGTTTCACTGGAATTTTTCATTTTCACTTTCATGCCATAAAACTGCAAGCTTAAATTTACTGCAATATTTACATATATGACAGCTGTTAAAACGACAGTAGGTGAAATACTCTTAGGAAATAATTTCTAGGGCAAATGTGTACACACACACACGCACACAGCACACACTTTCATGTAAGTTATTGATTGTAAAGTTGAACTTTTTTTTCCCTTGTGTTGAACAAAGGGCATATATGCTGATATTTATGCAATACATTTCCCTAGTTCACTCATTCCATTCATGCATTTCTTTATTCATATCAATATTGACTGAAAAGTTTATGAAGAACCTACTGTGTGTCAGGCAATGAGTCCAACACAGCATAGTCAGGGAAAAGAATACATAAAAGGAAAAATGGTCATGCCATATGGCAAGAACTGCTGAAAGGGGGTATAATCAAAATACTTTGGAATCCCACAGGGGGATGGGAGATGGTGACCCTTGAGCTGGGTGTTAGAGGATGAATGAGCATTTACCAGGCAGAGGGAAGAGCATTTGCACCTGCATGGAGCCATGAAAGGAGGAAGAATGATTGAGGCAGGAAATAAAGCTTGAAAAGGAGGTTTGGATCAGCTTGTGAGGAGTCTTGTGTGCCAAGCTAAGGAATTCAGATTACATATTGCAGGTCATGGAGAGTTAAAGAGGTTTCTTTGCAATGGAGATGGTCACGATCTGTTTGGACTGGGAAGATCATTCTGCAGCAATGTGAGGACAGATGAAATGAGGAAGAAACTGGTGACAGGAGTACCAGTGAGAAGCTGAGTTCAACGAAAAAGACAAAAGGCTGAAACTTGGACAGCCTCAAAGGATGGAGAGGAGTAAAGCAATTTAAACAGCAAAAATTACAATATTTAATGATTGATTAAAGGCAGCACAGGGTGAGGAAGAAAGAAATCAGAGAATACCATTTTTGAAAGAAAGTGGGGTGTGAAAATCAGAGAGATTGGGAAGTAATTTGAAGAAGGGTGAGAATCAAATAGATTGTTTTTTAAGGATAAGTGAGATTTGAGCATGTAGATAAAGGGGGAGATCCTGGGGGAAAAAAACTGAGAATAATATGCTTTTCTCCATAGAGACCAATGTGCTTGAAATATCTAATGTTTTCATTTTTCCTGTGTGGGAATAGGAGAAAAAAGGGCTGTTAGGTCCACTTTCAGGGAAATTAAATAAATGCTCTGGAAGGAAGGGTAATGGGAATCTGAAGATGATCCGAAGGAAGGTGAGTGACACGATGAGATTAAGAACCCTGACTTGCACTCTCACCTTTCAGACCATGAAAAGAATTTCCAAGATAAGCATGGAAACCAACTCCATACGAAAGGATGGGTTGAGGTACTTTGGCTTTACAGTGAAATGGTGATTGACATCGCCAACGGAGACAGGCGCTTATTGACTTGACACTTTTCCCTGAGTGTACACTTTCCAGTAGTGTCATCACTTCAAAATGACATGCAGGCCATACATGGAACCATTGAACTAAGAATAAGGTCTGTGCTTTAATTCCGGCTCCACTACCTTCTACAAATACAACTTCCAACAAGTCATCTAACTTTAAATTTGTGGACCTCAATCTCATCATGTATAAAATGGTATTGTTGATATGCTCCCTGTCTACCCCACTGGGTTTTGAAAGGAATAAATTATAATGCTAAGAAAAGGGCATTGAGAACTGTAACTCACTACTCAAATGCTAGGCATTCATGTGGCTATTGTCATTGTTGTTGCTATGTTCACACACCTAAGACCATAGGACCCAAGAAACCTGAGAGAACTTACTGCCAATAGATGTCTAATTTGCTTTAGTGTCCCAAGAAATCTTCAAACTGTATGATTGAGTTTCACCAATCTCAAGCCATACACTGTGAATCATGATAAAATTCAGGAACATGGAACTTTAGGCATAATACTTTTTCATTGCCTTGCAGTTCTTTATATGCACCCAGTACTAACACTTAATGTGATCCTGGCCACCAGGGCCAAATTGCAAAGTAAGAGCTTTCAGGGAAGCATTTTCTAAATTGTGCAGTCTGTTTTTATCCTTTCTGGATGGAGAAAGAGAAAGAGGGAAAAAAAGAGGGACTTCACATTCCCACCCAATGGCCTCCCAGTAATTTTCTTAGCACAGCCTTAAGGAGGCCTTACCTGATGTAACACTCCCCTTTACTTTCTCAGGTCCAGCCCCAGGGCCTTCATGCCAAGCTCCCTCCTGCCTTAGTACTGCTCACACCTTCCCTGACTACAACGTGTGAAATAACAAATCATGACCAATTCTATTTTCCTCACCCTGCTTCACACACTCAATCACCAGCAGATTAAAATAGACGTATTTGTTTCTTATCTTTTCCTCCTTCAGGTCAATGTATGCTCAACAGCAATAAGACTCTGTGGTGTTTGCCTATGCCTGGTACCTGGAGGGCATTCAAGAAATAGTTATTGAATAAATGAATGAATGTATGTGTAGAATGGATATATCAATTTCAAGTGTCCTGTGTTCTTAGGAGCATTTAAAACATTAAAACTGTAAAGTAGTATGAGGACTACTGCTTAGGATTTAAAAAAAGTAATAATGCAAAATTCAGGCAGTGGATGGGCTTTGAACTAAGAGAGCATGAGGGGCTGATCAGACCAAGATAAGGGCCACCATGGCAGGTAGAATGACAATTTCTAGTTGGATGACCAACTCCTCTCAGGTCACCTAGGAATTTTCCAGTTATAGGACCCCAAATCCTGCATCCAATGCAACTCCTCAGTTTCAGGCAAACTGGGACAGGTGGCTACTCTGGCTTTTAAAGTCAGATGCCCCCATGGATTTGAACTCCCCATTCACATTTATTAGCAATGTGACCTTGGGCAAGACATACTTACTCTCTCTGATTTTAGTTTCTCATTTACAGTTGGGGGTGGAAATATCTGGATCACAGTTTTGTAGGGATTTCTTAAAAAGAACTATACATAAACACTACATTTCTTGGTACATAATAAATGCTGGATAAACAGCAAATGGTATTATTAAAGTACCTGACTTATAATTAACATTTGATAAATGTTAGCTTAAAGATGAGGAAAGATGCTAATCCCAGTGTATTTTTTTTGTGTGTGTGAATGATGAATTTTCATATTATCTCAAAAGATAAAGACGCTTCATGGTAAAATTTTGATACTAAATTTGCCATTCTGTTTGTAAAGCTTAATCACAATTTCATCTAGAAGAAAAGCATTTTTGTTCTCATAGTCTTCATTATTATTTAAAAAAAACCTATGTAGTACAGTAAAAAAGAAAAAGAAACATTATATGAACATTTATAAAATATTATATATTTTAAAACATTACTTAAATTTTTTTTTACCTGTAAGTATAAATAATTCATTCAAGGTTCTTCAAATAAAGTTGGCATAGGCTGGGAATACCATATTTTAAGAAAGCATAATTTTCTCATCAACAAAAACAAATGTTCCAACTAGTTTTATAAACTAAAAGCCTTTAAAATAGTCACTTGGAGTTGATTTGGGAAAAAGAAAGTTCTCTTGTCTGTTTCTGTTAATGCCCACTTGAGTTTTACTAGTTGCAACTGAAATCACAGAAACCAGGGCTTGATGCTTAGCTGGCAAGAAGCCAGGATAATGAAATTAATAACATATGCTGAAGAACCCATTTGTAACAATTTTTCCATTAAAAAAATGAGGCAACTCAAAGTGACAGAGCTTTCTCCCTCTGCCCCCACCTCTGTATTTTCTTTTGCATTTAATATGTCTGAATGTTGAGGCTGATGATGGTTCCTCTGATGGTTCTTAGTTACTCTCACAATTCATATGACTTCACGTTTAAGCAACCCTGTAGCTATTAGGCAGAAAACTTATTTCTGTTGTTGTTTTTGTAAGTTGTTGAGTTTTTTTTCTGGTCAGTTGAATTCTTTGTGTCTCTGCCAGCTAGAGACATTCCCCAATTCAGAACGAAGCCTTGTGCCAGGAACACTTGTTAAGATGGTTTTGGTTGTCTTGGCTGGTCTAATCTGTCAACAGCCTGTCATGGGACTCTTCTGCAGGTAATTCTAAAATCACAGAGCTCATGACCAAAGGTACACACATCTCAAGAAGACCCTCTGAAGTCCTCTTTCAGAATTTCTCTGCCCTCACTTTATGCACATTGCTAGCAAGCCTGGTAATCAAATTTGCAAACGTTAATAAATCAGGGGTGGCAAATTAGGAGGAAAGAAACAAGCAGACCAATAACAACAAAAAGCAATACCTGACAGCTAAGCAGGAGTCAGAGACATGCTAAAACCAGGCACAGGAAAAATATAGTGCTCTCTCACTACTAGAAGAAGAAAGTTACCAGCTCAGCAGTTTGGGAAGACATCATAGGATGGTGTATGGTGATAGGTATTCATGTTGATAAGCCTGAGTCATAAGGAAACATCAAGTTCAGTATTCACTGTTGAAGAATGTGGGCAAGACTATCATTCACCTTTCCACCGTTGTTAAAATAAAGATAGGTATATAGATACATACATAGAAATCTTTATTATAAAGCTTCTCATATATTATATATGTGTTTGTGTGATTGTATGTGCATATAACATATTTAGAAGAACACATATCAATAATGGGTCTCTCTGGGCAGAGTACTAGAGGGTTAAAAGAAAAGTCACAGCTTCATATAATTCTGCTTTGATAAAGTTTTCAAAATGAGCATGTTCACTTTCCTAATAAAAATATTTAAATATTTTCTAAGAAGGCTAAAGCATTATTGCATTTTTACCCATGAACAATTTCTCAGTCAGCCTGTAAATCAGCAAGATCCTGAGAGACAGAGTCAATATCATTTCTCCCCACACACATATGTTGTACCTTGTACTGTGCCATGTCCCTGTATGAGATCTCTGGTCTGTATGCCCAGAGGGAACTATAGATAGATCTAGTTCTGTTTCTCAAGGAACTAATAATTGAGTAAGAAGCTGAGAGGATAAGAAAAGTTGATGTGTGGAATGAGGGGAAGT
The DNA here is from genome assembly GCF_964341445.2 of Mesoplodon mirus. NCBI lineage: Eukaryota > Metazoa > Chordata > Mammalia > Artiodactyla > Ziphiidae > Mesoplodon > Mesoplodon mirus. The sequence continues at coordinate 30,037,753 of NC_138986.1, read as the reverse complement.
GAGGGGAGAGAGACTTAGAGCATGTGGCCTTGCGGACCAGTCAGGACAGGGGCAGCCAAGGAGGATGCTGAAATTGACCAGTGGAAGCAGGGGAGCATCGGGGAATGATGGGAGAGGGCAAAAGGGTGTTGCCAAAGGGATGACAGGGAGAGATTTGAAAACAAACTGCAGTGCTGTTAAAGCATTGCAGAGGTCAGATGCATCCACACAGTGGCTCCCTGTTTGGAGTCTAGTTTGTTCCATTTAAGGTAACCTTAGTGAACACCAATACCACAAAAAGTCTTCCACTGTGTACCCATAGACTTACCCCTACCCACCCTCAACGCTTCTCTGTGACTCAATTCCCCCAGCTACTAACAGACACTAGGGCCCTTGAAGGCAGCACCAAGCCATTGCAAGGCCCAGATACATTTAACAAATGCTCATTTAATATATAATTTTTAAGAAAGCATTGATAACTTGTAAAGGGTCTACTTAGTAATTCTGCCAAGTACCTTGCATACAGGGTACTGAATGTCGGTTTCTTCCTCATGAGCTATTCTTTCTTCCTCTTTTGAAATCAGGAATAAACAATGAAAAAATTCAACAAAGGATCCTTCATAATCAAAAAGGAAGGCCATAACATTTGCCTCAAGGGTCTTATGTATGTGTCCGTCACTCTATTTGAAAAGTAAGAAGGATGGAGAGGCATATCATGTTCTTGAGGGGTTTCCCTCCACTCTCCTGACATCTGGGACTTTATATGACTGTATGGGGTGGGTGGAGTGGAGGGAGAAGTGATATTTAATTGCAGATTGTCATGATATAGAGTAGTAGACCTTTTCATTATCTCTAACTCCTTCAGGGGGGAGGAATGAAAGGAAGAGGACAGGCAAAGCGAATGACATTAAAAGTCACTGAATTGGCATCCAGAATTACCTAAGGGGGACAAAAAACTGGGGGTGTGATGAATAATGTGACAGTGGGCAAACAGGTTATAGATACTTAATGTCACAACATATAATTGAGAGAAAGAGTAAAAATCAAGGCGATAAGCAGGACATCACGTAACAAAATACAAACGGAAAGAAGGATTCGTGGCACAACACTCAGTGTATTGAGGCTAAAAACTCAAAATTTCTTAAATATTTTCATAAAGTCCTTAAAAATCATACTAGAACAATAAAACCTAATTTTTAAGGTTTTATTGTTGTTGAGAAAGAAAAGGGACAATTACTGTTACCTGGGACATTAATGTAGTCAGAATGCAAGAGTGATGTGTGAGATGATAAACCAACCTGGGAGCAAATTAGGAATTTTCACAAACCAGAAGAAATCTGGAAACTGTCAATGTGAGGACATTTTCTATGAGTTCTCTGCAAAAGGAATCTATAGCCACCAAAGACAATCAATGTAGGAAGAAGGAGAATTGAAGAAAAGAAGCAGAATCAAAGGCGGCTTCATTGCCAAAGACAAGAAAAGCTAGAATACCTTTCCAAATTTCTATATTCAATACTAACAGATACAGTATGATGTACCAGGCACCCTTCACAGTACCCTACAAGTGTGAGATCATGAACCCACAAAACAACCCTATACAACAGTTACACTATGACTATCATCCCCAGATGAAACGGGTGGATGAAGAAACTCAAACCCCGAAGTTTAGGTATTTTTTTCAAGATAATCAGCTAGTAAATGGGAGAGCAAATCTGAACTCAGTATCCATGCTTTTAGCCTCTATGTTACATTAACCAACATTTGCCCTCAGCACAGTCTGGAAGACTAGCACATTTTTGTCATTCAGACACATGGACATGATGATCACTAGTGTATATTAGAGTGAACGTCCTCCAGTGATCACCCAATTATTAAGTTGCCTTTATTTAAATATATTTATCCTTCTCTCTTTTTCTCTTCATTCATAAAGCAAGCATTTATTGACTGTTTATTCTCTCCATAGATGTATTTTTGGCTCCATGGGAAACACAAAAGTTGTAGAATATAGTTTCTGCTTTCAAAGACTGTGTACTAACTGAAGAAGGCAGCTGCTGGAACAATGTCTACATTTCAGTGGCTTCTCACAATAAAATGTTACTTTCCCCATGCTGGTGAGGTGTGCATGGGCGGGAAGACAGAATTCAGGACTCTGCTCCAGAGTTGATTAGAAGGGCACTTTCTTCCTCCTGGTTTCTGCCCTCCTTCAGGAGCCGGCTCCATTCAGCTTCTTCGTGGGAAAAGGAAGGAGAATCACCTTTGGGAGGTTGGGCAAGAGGGGCACATCTGGGCGGCACTCCCTTTCCATTGGCCATCTCTCGGGAGTAAAACCACACGGGACAGGAAGACATGCTTAAAGTGAGCTAAGAAATGTTGCTGCAGCCCAAAGTCGGGAAAAGACTCTGCTGGCTTTTACATTTGGTACCAACCATGCATCAGTGAGAATTTAGAAAGGAAAGTAGAAACTGCTCTAGGATGTTCAATTGGGAAGGGATTTAATATAATGATCAGAGATTTACAAAACCAGTGGAAGAGTGGATTGCACAAAGGCCAAAGAAGTTGCTGCTAATGTTCAGGAAATCAGGAAGGGCGGGCTCCTCAGGGAGATGACCTGCTGATGACTTCACTGCTTGTAGCCCTCAAGTAGGTGGTTTCCAGGAAATGCTGGCAAAATCCTCACATCTGTCTTCTGGCCCTCTGCTGAAGTCCATATGCCTTCTGGCCACGACCGAGCAGTGATGGTTCTTCCTCTCTTTCCTAGGCAAATCTCACACAGGGACCTCAATTCCCAGACCTTAAACAGGAGCCTGGTGGCAAGGACATCTGGGAAATGTGGTTTTCAGGCCTTCAGCTCCTGCACTACAGGAAAGAACAAAGAGGGGTGTGGAAATGCTTCCAAGATGCCAATAGACAGCCCATGCAGAGGAAGCATTTTTGTTTTCTTTATAAAAGTTTCATTTTGGAAATGAGAAATGGAAAATTCTGTGTGTCAGAATCCTGTGTATTAGAGCTACATTTATTCAACCGTTCACTCAGAGTTGTTCAACTCCCTTCTATGCTTCAGAGTCCGTTGTTTTTTTTGTTTTTTGTTTTTTTGTTTTTTTTGCAGTACGTGGACCTCTCACTGTTGTGGCCTCTCCCGTTGTGGAGCACAGGCTCCGGACGCGCAGGCTCAGCGGCCATGGCTCACGGGCCCAGCCGCTCCACGGCATGTGGGATCCTCCCAGACTGGGGCACGAGCCCGCATCCCCTGCATCGGCAGGCAGACTCTCAACCACTGTGCCACCAGGGAAGCCCCAGAGTCAGTTTTAAAAGTATATTAGGGAAGGTAACACATATTGCATTTGTATTTGAGAAACTGTGCTTTATTTGGGGGTTAAGAGTGATTTGTTTCCTAAGAAGTTCTGAAGAGAACAAATAAATAAATCTAAAAGTTATTAGCTTCAGCACAGATGCCATCTATCTACCATTATATTGATGGGCAGTAACCAGTCAATGAAATAAGTCAATATTAACATGTATTCATTACCAGCAGCAGTGGCCTCAGTCCTGTCGCTAAGTTTAGCTTCAGACTCCCAGGGAAAGGTTAGTTGTATCATGGACTCGATGTTATTGGTGATTTGAGAGGAGATTGGCAGGGGGGCTCTGCAATGGGCCTTGCTTAGCACAGTGAGGGATATATACATATATGTATATATATGTATATATATTAACTTTGCTTGAATTCTCTGGTTGTTATTATTTTAAACCACAGTTTCAATTCAGTTTTAATAGTCCTTGGTGACTTTGTTGCTTTATCACTCTCTGTGCTGAAGCAATCCCACAGCTTAGATGGTATCCTTAGGGAGGATTACAGTGAAGCAAGTAAGTTGCAGATCACTCTGTGTAAATAGAACAATCAGGAATCTAGGGAAACACATAAATGTAAGCCTCTGCCTATGCCTGCATATAGAAAGGGAGGTTGTGCAAAACCATTGGTGCAAATGTCACTTTCTGGTTGGTGAGCTTGCCCAAATGGTTCATAGGTCCTAATCAAGTTTGATAGATCTAGGCGTCAATGTGAGCAAAACTCTAAGCATGTCTGCTTCAACTGTGTCTTCTATGGGGCTGAAGGCAGAATGGAAGCATTTTGCTTTTATTATGAATGAGGAGTACGTATTTGCTAATGTTTACTAAAAAAGAATAATAATAACTAACACATATAATGTGGCTCTCAACTACTGGATAGGGACTATTATTATCCACATTTTACAGATGCACTCATCTGCCATGCAAATACGTTGATAAGTTGCCCAAAGTCAGAGGTGGAATTAGTCTGGTTTCAAAGTCCAAGCTCTTTTCTTTTTTTAATTTTTAATTTTATATTGGAGTGTATCCAATTAACACCGTTGTGATAGTTTCAGGTGCATAGCAAAGCGACTCAACCATACATATACATGTATCCATTCTCTCCCACAGTCCAAGCTCTTAATTAATATGATGATATATGGTCCACAAGTGTAGTTATTTTGATTGCCTCAATGCACATGAATCATCTGCCTGAGTGTCCAGAAATATCATACTTGCTGAAGAAGTTTTTTTAGGAAGAGATGAAATCAGCTACCTTATCTGTTTTTTTAAAAATAAATTTATTTATTTACTTTTGGTTGCATTGGGTCTTTGTTGCTGTGTGTGGGCTTTCTCTACTTGCAGTGAGAGGGGGGTATTCTTCGTTATGGTGCGCAGGCTTCTCACTGCAGTGGCTTCTCTTGTTGCGGAGCACAGGCTCTAGGTGTGTGGGCTTCAGTCATTGTGGTACGTGGGCTCAGTAGTTGTAGCTCGCGGTCTCTAGAGCACAGGCTCAGTAGTTGTGTCTCACAGGCTCTAGAGCGCAGGCTCAGTAGTTGTGGGGCATGGGCTTAGTTGCTCCGTGGCATGTTGGATCTTCCCTGACCAGGGCTCGAACCTGTGTCCCCTGCATTGGCAGGCAGATTCTTAACCACTGTGCCACGAGGGAAGTCCCCTATCTTATCTATTTTCACAGTCCTGAATTAAGGGAATCAAGCTAGTTCTCCCCTTGAGTGATTTCCCTCCTTGTTGAAAATGGTTGTTTTCCTATTACAATTGAAGTGCAAGCAGGGGTGGGGAATACGGGAGATAGTCTCTAGTGAGAATTTCTCCAGGAACACATTATGAATTGGAGCACTAATATGAAAAGTTATCTTAGAGAGTCAAGGTAATTCTAAGCCATGACTTTATAATTTCATCGTGAATCTATCTATCTATCTATCTATAATTTTAATGCAAATCTATGTCTATCTAATATGCCAATTGGAAGGCACTATTAGTAATAGGAAGAGATTGGAATCAACATAAATGTCTACTAATAGTGTAGTTGTTAAGTAAATGATAGTATATACTAATAATGAAATGCGTAATTTAAAAATTAAAGAAGCCCTGTATATATTAAGGGAAAGATATTTGGAATATACCATTTAGGTATAAAGCAAGGTTGAGAGAAATGAATATATTGTGTTACCATTTATATAAAAAATATAAGAAAAGAGAGGAGTTACACAGGCATAAAATTTTTCTGGAAAAATAAACAAGGAAATAGTGATAGATGTTGCCTAGGAGGTTATAGGAACTGAGAAGATAGAGAACAGGATGGAAGAAGGACTCTTCACCATATGCTTTTTTTTTTTTTTTTTTTTTTTTTTTTGTGGTACGCAGGCCTCTCACTGTTGTGGCCTCTCCCGTTGCGGAGCACAGGCTCCAGACGCGCAGGCTCAGCGGCCATGGCTCACGAGCCTAGCTGCTCCACGGCATGTGGGATCTTCCCGGACCGGGGCATGAACCCGTGTCCCCTGCATTGGCAGGCGGACTCTCAACCACTGCGCCACCAGGGAAGCCCCACCATATGCTTTTATACCTTTTAAAATGTCTGAACCATGGAAATACGTTCCATGTATTTAAAACTGATTAAAAATTTTAAAGAATTATTTATTGAATACTTTGGTATAGACTACTATAGCTAGGTGCTATGGATGGTGGGAGATAGAAGAGACAAGATTCTCCAAATCTTGATTTGGGCAAAAAAAGCATACACCACTTAACACTTAGCAAGCAATATATAAGGAAACACAAATTAGGACACAACAAACTGCTGCCACAGGTGCTGCGGGCATGCAGAATAGTGGTATGCAGAGAATGGGCTGAGCATAATCAGAGATGTCTTCCTGAGGGAATTGAATTGCAGGCCTTGGTTTGAGAGAACAGAGATATGGTGTCATAAACAGTGTGGCCTTGAACATGCAGCATTATGGTAACTACCATCAAGTGTGGAGAACCAAAGGAAAGTCTTTAAAGTCATGGAGTGAGATTGAGATGCTGGTGCTTGAAGAGGGTGGAACACTAGTAGCTTGAGTCTTGAATCACAGGAACAAAAGAAAGGGCCATATTCATCTTATAATAAGAGTTGAGCTTGGTCTTGGTTTATATTTATTTTCTACCCTGCTATCTAACTGGATTCTATTATTGTTTGTAATAGCTTTCAGTCAACTCTCTTAGTCATTCCACGTACATATTTATATCATTTACAAAACGTAATCATTTTATTTCTTCCTTTCCAATTTTTATGTCTCTGGTTTCTTTCTCTATTTTACTCACATTGGCTGGTACCTCCAATTCAATTTTGAATAATTGTAGTGTACTTTCTTCTTCCTAATTTAGAGGGAATCATCTAGGTGGCTATTACCTAAGATATACTCCCTCATGTTAAGGAGCAATTAAGTTATGGTCACTAAGACCTTAAGTTTTTTTTTTTTTTTTAATGAGTGGATATTGAATTATGTTAAATATCTTTTCAGAATCTATGGAAATAATATTTTTCTCTTTCAGATAAATGAATACAATGTATTATAATAACAATAATAGATTTACATTATTGAACCATCCTTGCATTTCTGGAGTTATCTTCACTAGATTATAATGTTCTCTTCTTTTAGGATGTTGCTATATTCTTTTGGTCAATATTTTATTCAAAAGTTTTACAGTGACATTCATATATGAGAGAGCCATACAGTTTTCTGTCAGAGGATATAGTAGACAGACTTTAAGTGAACTTCCAGTGTTGATGTCCTTTTATGGTTAACTTCCCTTGATTGTGAGATGGATACATGACCTGCTTCTAACCAACAGAATATGGCAAAGGTGATGGGATATAACTCTCATATTTACATTACCTTAAATAAATCCCCATCTTGCTAACAAATTTTTTTAGAGTCTTTTCCTCTATTGATGGCTTTGTAAAGGCAAATTACCATGAATTCTACAGCCACAAAGGAGTGAATTCAGCCAAAATCCTAAATGATCTTGGAAACAGATTTTTCCCTAATCAGGCATCCATTTAAGAATGCATCATAGATGATATGTTTATGGCAGAGAACCCCATTAAGCTATGCCTGGGCTCCTGACCCATGGAAAATATGAGATTGTAAATGTGTGTTTTTCAGGCTTCTAAACTTGTGATAATTTATTATGCAGTGCAAAAACTAATACAGGGATAGTCCTTATTAGGCTTTGTCATAAAGGTATGTTTATCTTTAAATTTTCTCTTTGAGTAAGTTGTTGCTAAGAACTTTCTAATTTCCTGGGTGGGTGCATTTTCTTGTTGCTTCCGTCAATTTCTAGTTTCACTGCATTGTGATCAGGGAAGGTTTTCTGTATTAATTTTACTTTTTGGAGTATACTAAGATTTTCTTTCTTGTCCAGTATGATTGATGTCTGTGAAAGGTTTATGGGCACTTGAAAATAAGATGGATTCTCTATTTTCATGCTTTAGTATTTGATATACATATATCATGTGACTTCTGACATCAAATATTGCTTTTAAGATCTATGAGAGAAGAATGATTTGTTTTTCTTCCATTTGAGTGATATCTTTTCCCAGCTACACAAAGGATTTTTTTAAGTCTAGTAACTTTACTAAAAATATTCAGGTGTTGAATATCCATAACAGCTGACCTGCCCTTTATATTTATATTCAAGTGCTTTTTATTTTAGAAATGTTTTCTTGAATTGTATCTTTCAATATTTGATCTATTCCATTTTACCTCTTTTGTAGACTCCAATTATGCATATGGTATATTTCCTTTTCCTATTTTCTATTACCAACATTTTCTCTCTAATGCTTTTTAACTATTTCGATTGTATTTTGTTTATTTTTGTCATTTCTCTTATGTGTCCATTACTGTTTTTTCTCCAATGTTTATTCACTTTTTTGAAAAATAAATTTATTTATTTATTTTTGGCTAAGTTGGGTCTTTGTTGCTGTACGTGGGCTTTCTCTAGTTGTGGTGAGTGGGGGCTACTCTTCATTGCAGTACACAGGCTCCCCATTGTGATGGCTTCTCTTGTTGTGGAGCACAGGCTCTAGGCCTGCAGGCTTCAGTAGTTGTGGCATGCAGACTTCAGTAGTTGTGGCTCGCAGGCTCCAGAGCATAGGCTCAGTAGCTGTGGTGCACAGGCTTAGTTGCTCCTCGGCACGTGGGATCCTCCTGGACCAGGGCTTGAATCCATGTCCCCTGCATTGGCAGGCAGATTCTTAACCACTGTGCCACCAGGGAAGCCCTTTATTCACTTTTGAGGTTCTTCTAACTCCTTCCTCATTTGTTGATGCTTTTATTTTTCCTATGTCCTTATTGAATTATGCTACTTTAACTGCTACTATTATTTCTCTTCTATTCCCCAAATTCTTGCTCTTCTGTTTTGTCCTCATTCACTTAAAAAATTTCTATAGCAAAATATTTGTTTAAAATTTAGTCTGTTCCATGACAACAGTTTTTGTAACCTGGCAAGTGGTTTGTTACTAGAATTTGTTGCTTGTTTCCTCCTTTATTTTTATGACTTCTCTGCATAGATGTGTGCTAATTACTTCTTATTTTTTTAGATTATTATATAAATCCAGTGTTTGTGGCCCTGTTATAATAAGAGTTTCCTGTAGGTGGAGTGGGACAAGGTAGCACTCCAGAGTAGCTGTTTTATTTGTTTGTTTGTTTTCTGTTGTTGTTTTCTTCATAACACAGATCCTGCCTTATCCCCAGTTACTACAAACCTACATTGCATCATGCAGCTATGGATTTCTGTATGATTCTTTTTTGTAAATCTTTCTCTTTTTCTGACTTAATCATTCTCTGTGGTGAGGGATGAGAAATGGTGGTTTCTGCTTTTAACTAGCTCACTCCTGTTTCTGTACCCTCTTTTGAAGATATAGGCAAACATTTTGACCCTCATGTGTAACTGTCCCCTTCATGAAGTTATTTGGTTAACACTATTTCAGATATGCATTCAGAAATCTGCCACCATCATGTTTTGACTCTGCACTGTTCTCCACTTCCTTCTCTACAGCTACTGTGTAAACACTACCACTTTGGCAAGCTTTAGAAAATTTCTGACTCCAAGTGTTATCAAAAATGAAATGTATACTTTTATATTTAATTTTGCTTGTTTTCTTTTTGATAGTACCCAAAAATAAAAGTGGAGAATCCTGACTATAAATTGCCATTTTCATATCAAAAGTCATTAAGTGCTTCTTGAGTGACTTCTGATCAGCTACCTCTAGGAAAGTTACATCACATCTACAGAGTAACAGTATATTTACTGTATCATGGCAAACATCTGGTTTTATTTATTTTTTTATTTTTTTTTGTCCTGCTTCCTCTCCCTCATACTGTGATTATGATAGGGCCATCAATTTCATTACTATACTTCCTGAATACAAGGGTAGGCACATAATTTTATCCCTTTAAGCAAAGTACTTAGCCCAGTTTAGGCATATGACCCAAGCAGCATCAATCAGAGTTCTTTAGGGAGATTATTATAGAGAGTGAGAGGAAATGATTTTTTTTTCTCTCCAGATTTCAAGCTATACAAATCCTGGTTGAATAGTGAATAGATGGCTCCTCAGTGCTATGAAGAAAATAAAGCAGGCTAAGGTGATAGAAAGTGACAGGATGGCAGTGGCTCTTTTAGATATTGGAGACAGAAAGGGACTCTCTAAGGGAGTAACATTAAGTGATACAAACCTCACAGGAAAGAATAAGTCCAGCAAAGACTTGGAGAAGAATATTCCAGGAAGTGGGACTACCAAGTATAAAGGCTTCAAAACAGAAACAAGCTGGAGGAAGAGCAAGAAGTCCAGAGTGGCTGGAGTGGACTGAGGGCAGAGGAAAGTGTTAGAACATGAGCCTGGAGAAAAAGACAGTGGTTGGAAGAGGTAAGGCCTTGAAGGCCATTTGAAAGAGCTTGGATTTTATTCTTGCTATCATGGGATGCTATTGGCAGACTTTTAAGCAGGGTGAGATATGAACTTATGTGTTTTAAAAGATCACTCTGACGTCTCCTGAGAATAGGTTCCAGGAGGACAAGAATGGAATTTGGGAGACCAATAAGGAGGAAGTTCCTGCTTTCATTTAAAAGGTGATGGGCGTGGGAACTAACAATCCAGCATTCAACTAGAGATAAGGTTGTTTCCCTTGAGAAACAAATTTAACAGTGTCAGGAATGTCCCACCACCATCATTGCAGGGCTCTTTCCCTAGTCTTTGGCCACTGTGTAGCCACGGGGGACCAATGAAATGGTCAGTTCACTTCCCAAGGCCTTTGATGAATGCTTGTTTAATGTCGCCTCCAGAAGCTTCTGGTAGGGGCAAATACAGGATACGAATATTCCCCCAAGGTAACATTATACGGTATCTCCAATTGTTACCTTCCATTCTATTTTCCATCTTGATTTATGCTCTGTTCTGTCTACCCAGACTCACCAGAAAGGTTTATACAACGAGCACAGATTACAACATAGCTTACGTAACTCAGTGCCAACATAGAGTGTCTGATATTTCCTGCCACTTGATAAAATTTAATAATACAACCCCTCTCATTATAAAAGTCTCACAAATGAAGTCCTTATACAATAGGTCAAACCAACTTTTTTCCCACAAATAAATTTAATCCCCCAAAAACAAATCTTCCCTCCCTTGATCCCACTGGGAGATGAAGATCTGCAATATTGAAGTTTTCATACCAAAGCCATGTCCCTCTCCTTCTTCCCATTCTATAGCTGGAGCCTTTGTAGCAACTTCAGCAAATTACAAAGCTGGATCATTCCAACTCCAAACTTGGTATATTTTTTACCTTTCCAAAATTCCTTACAATGAAAGCACCTGTAAGAACATTGCTAATCTAACCCCATATACAGTCAATACTGAATAATAAATCATTAAAGTGTCAATGTCATTATGCAATAGGGATGGTTTCTGGAATAAGAGCCTTGGACCCACAGACATCCTACAAAAGCCTCTCATCAAACTCTGAATAAATTTAACTCCAGACCATGGCCTCTAGGGGCCCACATGATCTCATGCCCAACTCTCCAAACTCACCTTCTCATTTGACATGTCCAGAAACAGAGAGAGTGGCCAATCCTTCCTAGCTTGCCCAGAACTTTCCTTATTTTAGCACTGAAAGTCCCAAGTCCTGAGACACCCCTCAGTGATGGGCAAACTGGGATGGATGGTCACTCCACCACCAGCTTGCCTGCTTCTTCTCACACACACAGGCTGGTTTCTCAGCACAAAACATTCCTCTCCCAGGTGTTTCTCTGGCTCACTCCTTCTCATCATATAAATAATTGTATCCTCCTCTAGCATAAAAACTCCATGAAATATTTATTCTTCTCTACTCTATCCCAACCGAACATTGCCTAACACATGGCAGACTTCTCCCAAAGATTTGCTGAGTAAATGAATCATTTTTTTATTCTATTCCAGACTTTATGTCTTAAACCATAGACACCCTAATCATCACTACCAACACAAACCGCAATTTTATTCATTCATTCAACAATTTAAAATTTCAGAACTAGTAAAATTTTATGGACTATGGCAAGCCAGCAAGTGGGGGAAGTCAGTGAATTCAGTTAGTCTCTGATGAAAGGCTTAACCAGATGGACAAACCATTCAACTGGTACTTAATGAAGAGCCTGCATCCTTCATGTCCTTTTGGAGCTGTTATGACTCACCTTCCCTTCTCTAACATGAATTAGTCCTTTGAAATGGGGATACCTTCCATAAATATTGTCTGTAGTCCTGCACAGGGCAGAAGGCTCACCATGTCCTTGAACCCTTATTTGGAGCATACCCAGTAGCAGATGCCTAAAAATAGTTCTTAACATTTCCTCAGGTCCTGGATTTTTTTGTTGCTATTTCTAAGATTTTCCCAAATAGAATTGCTCCCTGACCTACGGATTTGTTCAGCTCAAATTACTGCACCATTTAGAAACCCTCCCCTCTTCCTTTCTAATGTTCCAACCATGTTCTTAGGCTCTTGAGCCACTGCTGGAAGCCCTATACATCATAAGGATGGCAGATGATTTTATAATCTATCCTCCACCTCCAAAGAATATTAGGCATGGGAGGCTGGGATGCAGAGAGGTCATCTTTTACTTTAAATTCCATTCGTATGTTGCCAGATATAAGGCTTGATATCTTGAAAGACCCTCCTAGCAATGGATGACTGACCTCATTTATACAGAGTGAAGTAAGTCAGAAAGAGAAAAACAAATATTGTATATTAATGCATATATGTGGAATCTAAAAGAAATGGTATAGATGATCTTATTTACAAAGCAGAAATAGAGACACAGATGTAGAGGACAAATGTATGGTTCCCAAGGGGGAAAGGGGGGAGTGGGATGAATTGAGAGATTGGGATTGACATATATACACTATTGATGCTATGTATAAAATAGATAACTAATGAGAACCTGCTGTACAGCACAGGGAACTCTACTCAATGCTCTGTGGTGACCTAAATGGGAAGGAAATCCAAAAAAAGAGAGGATATATGTATACGTATAGCTGATTCACTTTGCTGTACAGCAGAAACTAACACAACATTGTAAAGCAACTATACTGCAATGGATAGTAAGTTCTATCATGAAATTATTGCTAAAAATTTTTTTAGGTGTGATACGGTATTGTTATATGGTTCTTAGGAAATGCTAACTGATATCATTAAAGTGTCAGGGTGTCTGCAGCTCACATTCAAATGGTTCAGAAAAAGGTGCATGAGTGTGTATGTTTAATTTCTAAAAATTAAAAAAAAAAAAACTAATTGGAAGAAACCTCACCCAGACTCACCTCTCCTTAGCCTTACAGATAAATAGAGGGCTGGAGGCGTGGAGATGCAGGGATCAGGTGTCTACCTTACTATACCTCCAGAAGGTTCTCTAATGACTCTGCCAGGAAGGTAGGTGGACCCCTGATGATAAGAAGATTGAAACAGTCTATTTTAAAATAGGCACCGGGAACCTGGCTACAGAATGTTTACTGTGTCGTCTCTTGGAGGTGACTCAGTGGGCAGGCATCTCCTGGAGGCCAGCCAGGAGAGCCTGCCTGGGTGTGACACTCACCACCTCCCACACTGCCTGCCTTCCTGCCGCCGAGCCTGCAGTAAAGGAGGAGATTCGGCTAGTCTATCAAAGGTGCTATCAAAACCTTCGGGGAGATGACAAAAAGGTCAAGGGCGAGATCACAGTTTCTTTTCAAATTCTGTCTCTCAAAACCAGGTTTCTCCGTAAAACGCATGTCCCTCCTTGGAGGAAGAGTGTGATGTTGGTTTTTTGCTTGTGAAAAGATGCCCTTGTGTATCATCGTGATGGGAGCACCCTCACGGAATGTAGGGATTCTGCTGTTCAGGAGTGAGTCCTTCTTTCCCACCTGGCACCAGGCTGGAATTTTAAAGGTAGACTTCAGCCCCCCTCCCTAGGGTCCCCCTCAACAGGCTTCAATCCTCCTCCACCTCAGGGGCTCTGGTCCGGGCTATAAGAAATGAAACCTATTTCCCAATGTGTTTTCTTTCTTTTTTAATAAAAATATCAAAGGCAGACTTATCAGTGGCTGAAGAAGGAAAGTTGTGGCAAAGGCTATTTTTTAACTGGAACATGCCCCGTGCTGTGCCACACTCATCCAGGGGCGGCGGAAGATTGATGGCTGGACATGTGGAGGGAACTGCCACTGATTGAAATCAGACAACTGCAAGCTGTGAGGGGAGCCAGGGGAAACCATTCTAACCGCAGCCATTCAGTCTTAGCACATTCGAACAGGGTTGTTCCTCCGCCTGCTGCCTGCACCCCAGAGCTCAGAGGAGCTCGGCCACAGGAGGCTGAGGGCAGAATGAGGGGCTGGGATCGCCTCCAGGCTGCACACACCTCTGTGTCTCTACCCCACCTGCACCTTTTTAAAAAGCCCATGCCCATCAGAACCCTCCCTGCCGATGACCCACCTCGGGCCTTAGGACTCGACAGGAAAAACAAGCAGTCCACTGTCATGAGCAGACAGGAGAGATAAAAATGATACACTCCACTGTTTCCCTGGTCTCAATGCCTGATGCTACCGTCCTTTAATTTGCTGCAGGATTCTTTTATTTGCTTGTCAATGGGCAGGGGCTGAGAGGCAGGAAGAGTCATGGGAAATTGTCAAGGCGTTACTTAGTACCCGTCACCAGGATCACAGCCAGAGTTCGGGGTTGTTAACAATTGTGCAGCTATGCACTTGAACTGAGAACATTTTTATTTCATTAGGGGTGTCAGTTTACAGCCATTAGCTAAGCAGATTGGCCAGGACCGAAAGGCCTTTTTTGTGCCTTATCGCCAGATCTCGCTTCCATTATTCCCCTCTTTAAAGAAGAGAGAAAGGGAGGGAGAGCGGCTTTAAACACATTACGTTTTGTGACTTGTCTCTATCCTCTGGCCCCAACAGTTTAAGATAGGTTTCATTAGAAATGGTTATTTAAATTCCTGCCCGGGACCCTATCGATCTACCATGTATAATGGTTCCCAGATCACGGAAAGTAGCAGAGAGGGTCTCCAATGGGCCGACATAATGTCAGTGACAATTCATTTTTTTGCCAGTTAGGACGCTGGTTTAATATCCTGAAAAAGGCACTTAACACCACCCTTTCATAACATCTGTCAGGGCCCGTCCAGTGGCCTGTTTCTCACACTGTGGGTCCCCAGGCAGTTCCGGGCCTTTCTCTGAAACAGGCTTCTCTCAGAGGCCTCGGAATTCCTCAGACATTCAACCACCCCCAGCCCCGGGGCCCAACACTAGCAGACCAGCTGTTACAACTTTCCAGGACACTCCTAAATTTTCTAAATGTGTGCCATATAAAAATAAAATTTAGGACGGTGAGTGCTCAGGAGCTCTGTATGGAGGGATATAACTCTTCCAGCGTCTCAGCCCCCATTATTTCCACATTCTTCTGCCGTACTTGCAGCTTCATCTTGGTCCTCAGAACAGCTCAGCAGGAATCTCGAGACTGAAGATTTAGGTCAGGTGATCATTTTTTCCCTTTTCTTCCTAACCTTTTTTTAGAGTCATGTTTTTATTTGGAAATTATATTTTTACAATACTGAACTGTTGAAAGAAAATTATACTCTACACTGGGATTCAGCAATTGTTAAAATTTCATCTCACTTGCTATCATTTGTTCTCTCTCTCTCACACTGTTAAACTCACACATACCCTCACACACAAACACACTCACATGCAAAATCACACTCACACACATACATACAACATACACACTCATGCACCTTTTTCTGAACCATTTGAATGTGAGCTGCAGACACCCTGACACTTTAATTACATCAGTTAGCATTTCCTAAGAACCATATAACAATACCGTATCACACCTAAGAAAATTTTAGCAATAATTTCATGATAGAACTTACTATCCATTCCATATTCACATATCCCCAATAATCCCCAATAGACTTTTACAGCTATTTTCCTTTTAATCCGAGATCCAGTCAAGTCATACATTCACTGCATCTGGTTGTTTGCTGTTTTGTTTTTCCTCTTTTTTTTTTTTTTTTTTTTTTTTTGTGGTGCGTGGGCCTCTCACTGTTGTGGCCTCTCCCTTTGTGGAGCACAGGCTCCAGATGCGCAGGCTCCGGATGAGCAGGCTCAGCGGCCATGGCTCACGGGCCTAGCCGCTCCGCAGCATGTGGGATCTTCCCGGACCGGGGCACGAACCCATGTCCCCTGTATCGGCAGGCAGACTCTCAACCACTGTGCCACCAGGGGAGCCCTGTTTTGTTTCTTTTGAAGACTTTTTTAAGAATCCAGGTCAGTTGTCTTTTAGAATGTACCTTCATATTTCTGGTAAATTTTGTTACTGAAATATAACATACAGTAAAGTACAGAAGTTTTAAGTGAATTGTTCCATTAATTTTTACAAAATGAACACACCAATGTAATTTGTACCCAGATCAAGTTATTCAATGTTACCTGAACCCATAAGCCTCACTCAAGCTCCATTCTAGTCATTGCCTTCTGCAAAAAGTAACCACTATTCTGACTTCTATCACCATAGATTAATTTTCCTACCTTTCATTCTTCAAACCATATTCAGTTACTGTTGCAGGGGACATGGGGAGTCTACCTTGGCTAGAGTCCTGATGAAATCTCTTTTAAGCACATGCTACACCAAAATTAATCTCTCATCTCTTTCAGAGCCCTGGTATAAACCTGTCTTTAGACATAATTATGCAAATGCCTCTGAATTTGCATTTTCTGGTGAAATAAAAACATTTAAAGTAATTTTTCCCTCCTTCAAGCTGCAATTCTGTCATAGGGCTCTTTATAACTGTTTTAAGAACTTGTAATATTGTTAAAGTTTTAATATCGTTTCTCAATTGAATAATAGCTTAGGAAGATATTATGTTAGTTGCACTGTAATCCTTGGTCAGTATAGCAGTAATGTTTCTTAAATAAGAATAAAAACTTAAGTAAGTTAGACCTTAGGATACCTTCTAGATGCTCTCTCCTTACCTTTAGAGAATTAGAACATAAAGCAAAAAGAAGGTCACTGAATGGAATACATCATTATGTTATAACCAAAAAATTGTTACTTGGACAGAGCAATTGAAAACAGGTTCTCCTTGAATAAGCAATGAAAAGAACACTTCATATGGCCACGGCCTTCATTTGAAGCCATGGCTTCTCTGATGATTTATTTTTGCCAAGATGTAAAGAATTATTTGTGTCTTTTAAAAGCTTTATCTACATTTATTATAGTTTTTGAGCCTCTCTGCTCATAATATTTGGGGAATGACATTTCACACTAAAATTTCAAGTATTAGGAGATAACTGATGGTTTTTAAACATCCATTTTTTATTTATACTACATGTGTAATCACCTTCCATCTGACTGAATTTGACAACAGAAGGCTGGTAGTTACCTCTTTATTGTGGTTCTTTTTATTTTTTTTCTAAATTTATTTATTTATTTGGCTGCATTGGGTCTTCGTTGCTGAGCACGGCTTTCTCTAGTTGCGGCAAGCGGGTCTTCGTTGAGGTGCACGATCTTCTCATTGCGGTGGCTTCTCTTGTTGCGGAGCACGGGCTCTAGGTGCATGGGCTTCAGTAGTTGTGGCTTGCGGGCTTAGTTGCTCTGCGGCATGTGGGATATTCCCGGACCAGGGCTCGAACCCGTGTCCCCTGCTTTGGCAGGCAGATTCTTAACCACTGCGTCACCAGGGAAGTCCCTATTGTGGTTCTTTAATTCCTTGATAAATATTATTAGAGTTTTGGCTCTGAATATAATCATATGTTAGAAGCCTGCTTGTAACCCAAAGGGAACAAAGCTCAGAGTTGTCTCCAGTTGATTTACAGTCTTCGAATGCCACAAATTACAGTATTTAAGAACTGGACCAGAGTCATCATTTTCAAGGAAAAAACAAGAGTTCAGATAAAATTGGAGCAGATATTAGGATTTGATGTCACACAATTAGAGAGAGGATCCTGAAATCTTTTTTTAATTGAAATATAGTTGGCATACAACATTATATTAGTTTCAGGTGTACAACATAGTGGTTCAACATTTATATACATTATGAAATGATCACCATGTTGTCTAGAAGCCATCTGTCACCATACAAATCTATCACAATATCATTGACCATATTCCCTATGCTGTACATTACATCCTCATGACTCATTTGTAACTTTTAGTCCCCTTCACCCATATCGCCCAGCCCCCATCCCCCCTTCTGACAACCACTAGGTGTTCTCTGTATCTATGGTCTGTTTTTGTTTTGTCTTGTTTGTTCATTTGTTTTGTTTTTTAGATTCCACATATAAGTGAAATCTTATAGAATTTGTCTTTCTCTGTCTGACTTATTGCGCTTAGTGTAATACCCTCCAAGTCCATCCATATTGTTGCAAGTGACAAAATTTCATTGTTTTTTTTATAGCTGAGCAGTATTCTACCATACATATATATACCACATCTTTATCCATTCATCTATCCGTGGATGCTTAAGTAGCTTCCATATCTTGGCTATTGTAAATAATGCTGCAGTGAACATAAGGGTACACATGTCTCTTCAAATTAGTGTTTTCATTTCCTGCTGATAGATTAGGGAGGGTCCTTAAATCTTTAAATTAATATGAGTTTAGGAAGTTGTGTTTATTATCTCATTTTAAGTAATGGCCTCTTCAGCCACATTAAGGAGTCTGACCAATTTCCAAATTAAACCTGATAGCAACTACTACAAACTCTGTCAAACACTCACACTTACACAACATTATCCAAGACGAATTTGTTTCTGACATTTGTAGAAATCCTAATAGGTTGTAGTTTTAAGGAACTCTTCCTCAACTCTTCTCATTCAAGTTAGCATTCTTTTTTCTCTACACAACTTGTTAACTGGTTTCTCTAAGTAAGGGAATAAAGTACAATTATTAACCTTCCATTCAAAAGCCTTGAAGTAGAATTATCAGTTTTAACCTTTGTTAGGTAACAACACAACAATTATATATAATTTTAGTATTTCAGTGTCATCAATTTTCTGTCATATAAGCAAAAGAAAAGAAATACAATATAAAACAATAAAAAATATTCTAACTGTTGCAACAAGCTTAGAAGTCAGTTGTTATTGATAAGCAGCAGATATTTCTACAACTCATATAACAGTTACATGTTGCAATATATTTCATACACTTGCAGAAAGCAATGATCTGGAGTTTTCAGTACACAGTGAAACAGTAAGATCTCTACTGTGATTTAATATGAAATGTCTTCTTGTTTAACAATTTTATAATAAGTATCTTGTGTTTTTAATGATACAAAAATGGAGTGTTGAAATATAGGGAATATATTTCCTGACAAATATAATGCCTGGGCTTCCCTGGTGGCGCAGTGGTTGAGAGTCCGCCTGCCGATGCAGGGGACACGGGTTTGTGCCCCGGTCTGGGAAGATCCCACATGCCGCGGAGCGGCTGGGCCCGTGAGCCATGGCCGCTGAGCCTGCGCGTCCGGAGCCTGTGCTCCGCAACGGGAGAGGCCACAACAGTGAGAGGCCCGTGCACCGCACAAAATAATAATAATAATAATAAAATCACTAGTGATCTCCTAATCACCCAATTCTGAAGCTTTCCTTTATCCCTATCTTTTTCAACTTTTCTGTAGTCAGTGGTTCTCAAACTTGCCCAACTACCAGGTGATTCTAATGTGAAGCTAAGATTGAGAATTTTTATTATAGCTGGTCATCATAATAATCACCCAAATTCTCTCAAAACTCTTTCCTCCCTTCACTTTGGTGATTATGCCTTGATTCTTCTGCTATACTTCTAAAGACTTCTATGTCTGTTTTTCCTCCTGCCTCTCTAAATCCTAATTGCATTTTTCTCTTCGTCCATACTCAAAGTTATTAAAAACCCCTTTCAAGTCAACACCACCTGCTCTAGCTTCTTTCCAGAACTCCAGAACTAACCACCTGAATATTCTAATAATTTCTCAAATTAAAATTTATCATTTCTTTGCTCACCAGACCTACCTTTTTCCCCTTGCCAAACACCTCATCTTCTTGATTTTCCTTTTTAAAAAATAAATAATAATAATAAAATTAAAAAAAATTTTAAAGGTGATGTAAAGGCCTTGCAAGAGACAAATAGAATAAGAATTTTGAGGCCTGAGCCTGAGCATCAGCATTTTTAAAAGCTCCCAGGTATTATAATGTGAAGGCTAAGAAATACTAATCAAAATTCAGTATTTCATGAATACACTCTGCTTTTACAGATGTTTTCCCTTCATCTAGAGCATGACTTCTTCAAATGCCAACTATAGAAATGCTGCATATTATCCTAGGAAATCTGTCTCAAACATTCCTTCTTTCTTAGATATTTTCAGATTCTTATTGTCAGGCATACTCTCCCCCCCTTTAAAAATCTAAATAGCAGTTTCTAACTCTTTCGTTATAGAAATCAAATTATGCCATGTATCATAGTAACTTGTCAGTTTTTTCTATTTCTTCATTGAATGCAAACTAAAGAGCAGTGGTCCTCACACTTTAGCATACATAAAAATTTCTGGGGAAATAGTTAAACTTCATATTTCCAGGCCAAACTATCCAAAATTCTTATTCAATAACTTGGATGGTGCCTAGGTTATTGACATACACATAGGCAGCTCTGCTGAAGACCATTCTAGAATCACGCCATGAGAAACATTCTCTCAGACCAAAAATAAGTCTCTCAGTGTCTTTCTCACTGTACTCTGAATGCTTAGTAGCACCCTGCATGTAATGGATAGATGCTCACTATATAGTGAATAACTGGGTCAATATTGGTGCTTGATTAATGAGTCACCTTTCCCCGGTATAATGAACTTCAAGTCTTTATTCCCTCATTGGTTGGCTATAATTCCTCAAGACCTCAAAGCACTTGGTGAAACTCTATGATAAACCAGCAGCAAGGGTAGTGCTTTTCCAGACTGTCCCTTACCATGTGTCACTAATGCTATTCCCATAGAAGCAGTGTACTTCCAAATCTGTTCTATCTTATCCATGAAATAAGTTGAGTATTTCTCACAGTGAGAAACACGACTTTGTTACTGTGCCAAAGTGCTCTGAATTAATCACACTGTCCACAGATTGGAGTAGTTCCACCAGTCTGGATTTCATAGTTATTTAAAGCTGAGCAGACAAGAATTGCTAAGCTATGGAAAAGGAACTCACAGACTCTCTGAGGCATAATCAATTGGATTAGGAATCTGTCTTCTGAAGTTGGTCTTGTAACTTTGTCCCTTCTGAATTTTCCCAGTCACCAGTCATTGGCCTTTTAATTGATGAGAAGGTGACTTGTTCACATGATTCAATAGGTGAAAATATTTATAATGAAATTATTAGCAAATTTAATTGTAAGAATGATATTTCTGTGTCAAATCCAAATGTTAAAAATTATAGACTTGCCTTCAGATTCCTTAGAGAGCAACAAAATTGTTTTCTTTGATTTAGATTATAATGCGAAATGCAATGCTATGTTGTTCTTTATATAACTATGGCTTAGTGTGAGAATGTTTTCATTAAGGTAGAAAGCAATAAAGAAAGAAATTTGAAAAAGTTTGGCCTGATTGTATTACCACCCCTTTATCCTCCAGCAGCCTTTTTAATTAAGAAAGAGCAACCATTATATAAAATCAAAGTGGAAAAACCAGGAAGCAGGAAATATTTTTTAAAGCACTGTGTTGTTTTAAGATTACCCAAAGAAAACATGACAAAATGAATTAAAACTTAATTATACTATTACTGCTAGAGTAAAAAGTTGCTTTTAAGTCAGTTTTATACCTTTATTAACAGTTTTATAGATTTATTTCCCATTTAAAAACACTGGCAATATTATAATCAAATAACTGTTTTAACTTCAGTAATGTGAGAACTAGGATAATTAAGATGTATGAACATCAAGATCTCACTGAGTGCAGAGAGAGTTATAAATCTAGATGATAGAGACTATGGAATAATTTATTAATGGAAAGTATGATGTAAACTTGTTTCTTCTTTCTGTGCAAGATGCTTTGATGGTTCCTGGGATGATTTTTATCCTCAGGATATATTCAGGACAGTAACAGTAGTTGGCTTTTGTGTACCATCGTTTTATATAATTCATGTTTTTACCTTATTGGTTATGAGATCATACATTTATTTAACAAAATTTTTCTTGAATTCCACTCCCTGTTGAGGAGAAAGTCAAATAAAGCAGAGTCCCACAAGAACTCACGATCTAATGGAAAAGAGATTAAAAGATAAACAAATAATTTCAACCCATCAAGAGTGTAATCACAGTGGCTTGTATAGGGTGTAATGGGATTACAGAAGAGGCGGAACCTAGCTCCTTAGTGAATTGGAGAGAAGGCTCAACAAAAGTAATTGAACTGAGTCTTAACGGGATAAGCAGGTGTCTGCCTGACGTGTGAAAGAAGTAGAAGCTTTAAACCAAGCAAAAAACAGAGTTTTCCCAATGAGGAGGTTCAAAAAGTTATAGTTTCTTGGGGGAACTCCAAGTTGTTCTATGGTAGGAACACAAGATGTATGTGGAGGAACTACAGGAAACTTTATCATAACAAATATTACATGCCATGCCAGGGGGCCGGCTTCTGTCTTAGGCTATGGAGGCTCTGAAGAATTTTAACCAGAGAAGTGACATGATCCCATTTGTTTTATTATTTTTTAAACATCTTTGTTGAGGTTTTATTGACATACAATAAACTATTTTTTGCATGGAATATTATATATATATATCCATAACCACAATCAAGGTAGTGAACGTATCCATCACTCCAGAAAGTTCCCTTGAGCCCTTTTATCAGCCCTCTCTCCTCCTCTCTCCCACAACCAAATCCAGGAGTCCAACAAACAACTGATCATTCTGTCAGTACAGATTAATGTTTCTTAGAATTTTATATGAATGGAATCAAATAACATGTACTCATTTTGTCTGGCTTCCTTCACTCAACATAATTATTTTGAGATTTGTCAGTGCTCTATATATCAGTGGTTCATTCCCTTTTATTACTGAGTAGTATTTCATTATATAAACATACCACAAATTGTTTATCCTTTTGACTATTGATGAACATGTAGGTTGTTTCTTGTTTGGGGCTGTTACAAATAAAGGTGCTACGGATATTCATGCATAGGTCTTTGTAAGAACATATGTTTTTATCGTCTTGTAAAAATAACTAGACGTGGAATGGCTAGATGATATGATAGGACATGTTTAACTTTTTAAAACATGTTAAATAGTTTTCCAGTGTAATTTTGCCATTTTACATTTGTGTCAATAGTGTATGAGAATTCCAGTCCCTCCATATCCTCACCAACACTTGGTGTGGTCAGACTTCTAAGTTTTAGCAATTTAAAGAAGTATGTAGTGCTAATCACTGTGGATTAAATATGTATTTCCGTAATGACTACCTTACTGATATTGAGTATATTTTTGTGTGTTTATTTGCTACCTATATAACTTCTTTGATGAAGTGTCTATTCAAATCTTTTGCCTGTTTTTTAATTAGTATTTTTGTTTCCTTATTATACTTTTAGAGTGTCTTATATATTCTGAATACAAGTTCTTTATCATATATATGATTTTCAAATATTTTCACCCAGTATATATATATCTTCTTTTGTGAAGAGTAGATGTTTTAAATTTTTATGAAGTCGAGTTCTTCAATGTGTTCTTTTATGAACCATGCTTTTGGTGTCAATTCTAAAAAATGATTGCCTAACCCAAGGTCGCAAAGATTTGCTCCTACTTTTTTTCTACAAGTTTATAGTTTTAGGTTTTATATTTTTGTGTGTGATTCATTTTGAGTTAATATTTGTATATTGTGCCAGATGTGGAAAGAAGTGTTTTGAATTTTTGTTTTTTTTATATGGATATCTAATTGCCCAGCACTATTTGTTGAAAATATTTTCCCTTTTCCACTGAATTGCTTTTGAACCTTTGTCAAAAATAATATTCCAACCTAACAGACATCAATAGAACACTCCACCCAACAACAGTATAATACACATTCTTCTCAAGTGCACATTGTGCGTTCTTCATGACACAGCATATGTTAGGCCACAAAACAAGTCCCAATAAATTTATAAAGATTTAAACCATACAAAGTATCTTCTCTAACCACAGTGGAGTGAAACTAGGAATCAGTAACAGAAGGAACTCTAGAAAATTCACATATATGTGGAAATTGAATAACATATTCTTAAACAACTAATGGGTCAAAGAAGAAATCACAAGGGAAATTAGAAAATGCTTTGAGATGACTGAAAACATGACATACCAAAACTTATGTGATGCAGCAAAAGCAGTGATCAGAGGGAAACTGATAGCTATATAGCCCATGTGAAAAAAATAGGAAAGATCTCAAATCAATAATCTAACTTTACACCTTAAAGAACTAGAAAAAGAAAAACAAATCAAACCCAAAGCTAACAGAAGGAAGGAAATAATTGTCCAAAAAACGCTGAAAAAGAGAGAACAAAAGAGGCAGCCTGCTCTTTGACCCTCAGCATACTGGATATATTACACACTTAAAATAATGGCATTGTCATAAGGAAATTTTATTGTAGGGTCAAAATAATAATAGATTTGTAGCTGTTAGGTACATAATAAAGTTTACATTTGTATGTCATTTATTATGAAAGAGACTATGACTTTGGAGAACATAGATTTAACATTACTTGAACCCAAAATTTTACGCATGGTGTTTCCATAGTACAGATGTTCATTCTGAGGTGTTTCCATAGTACAGATGTTCACTCTGAGATTGTAGCCTAATATACTAATGGGAAAAATGTTCATTTCAACAGTACATGGCCAATGTTATTCACCATAAAATTCTGTCAGAGCAACAAGTCCTGAAATATACCTTATTTGTGCATTAAAGGGTAGATTGGAAGTTTGCGGTGGGGGGATTACAAGGTTGGATTCAAGTAAATTTTTTAAGAGCTAAGCACAGAAATTGAGTTTCAACCTCATGAATTTCAGAATGTGTGATCTTACCCAAAGTACTATGAATTAACATGAAAATAAAAAGTCCTCCACATCTGAGGAGTAAGGAGGAAAGTGAGTAAAATCCAGTTTTTTATACATAGGGAATGATTTGTTACTGTTTAGTTTCTGGGAAGAAAGTGGCAATTTTCTGTTTTGGATGACATACTGAAGAGTCTAAATGATTATGCTAAGTAAGACTTCCAGGAAAACCTCTGTGAGTTGTTGTCATGCACTATAAGCTTTAGATGAATTTAAAACATACAAAGACATGAAAAGGGGGATGAAGTTACATAACAAGTAAACAAAAATCAGTTCTTCTAAGTTTTCTGTATACAGTCTCATTCATACAGCAGACAATGCCTGTTATAAGCATAGCACATTACTATCTCTGCCCTCCATACTGCATTCAAAACATGAGCCAAGCTGAGATCCAATGTGGTAAATCACATAATAGTGCTAGCTTGAGACTAGATACTCACAGAACATCAACATGCACAGCACCAGGAAACCCAGGTTTGGATACAGCCAGAGGGTCAGGGCAGCAGCATTTCAATTCAAAGGCTGAAGGAAATGGTCTCAGGAGTAAACAATAGAATTTCAGGGTCATCAGCTCCTCTAGACTTAGATAATTTCCATAGTGTAAAAAACTTCTTTGCAGACATACCTGGTGGCACAGTGGTTAAGAATCCGCCTGCCAACACGGGGGACACGGGTTTGATCCCTGGTCCGGGAGGATCCCACATGCCGCGGGGCAACTAAGCCCGTGTGCCATAACATATGAGACCACGCTCTGGAGCTGGCAAGCCACAACTACTGAAGCCCACACGCCTAGGGCCCAGGCTCTGCAACAAGAGAAGCCACCACAATGAGAAGCCCGCGCACCACAACGAAGAGTAGTCTCTGCTCACTGCAACTAGAGAAAGCCCATGTGCAGCAAAGAAGACCCAACACAGCCATTAATTAATTAATTAATTAATTTAAAAAAACTTCTTAGCATCCATTCTTATATGCATAATCATCTTTTACTATGAGGTAAGAAGTCATTTTACAGTAAATATATAACTAAATAAATAAATGAAGGAAAATATGAAATATCTCACTGTAGAAATTCAGGAAACTCAGGAAGAAACACAGTCAATTAAAGCTGGAGTAGAAATACCATAAAATTTAGATATTATCATATTCATCTCTTTATCCAATAACCAATTATTGAACACTGTTGGTGTGTGAGATGAAACAAATTGTCCAAATGAACCTCCCATGCGAGCAGGGAGGCTGAGAATTCTGGTCTTGTCTACATTAAGGAAATAGAGGTAGGTGTAGGATTGGGCTGGATTGATGACTGGTTAGAGAGCATCCAGAATCACAGGGGCTGTCCAAAGCATCACTTCATATGCGGGGATGGGCACGACAAGCATAGAATCAAGACTTAATTGGACTGGGTTGCAGTAAGATTGCGAGGGGGGAACCACAAATGAGACAGAACCAAACAAGATGACTTCAGGAGTCTTCCTTTAAAGAGAACCATCCCAAGCAATAGTGCAAAGAAAGCAATGGAAGTCCCTGTTTTCCCAGGTTTTTTATGCTAATTTTTGTTTTATGAAAACCATGAAAGACTTAAATTTTTTTTCCATTGATCCCTTAGTCAAAATACGGTGTCTTTTGGAAATAGACTCATATATGCAATTTTGCATTCCCAGCTACTCATCCAGTGTTTTACAAACAGTAAGGGCCTAATAATTATTTGGCAACTTCTGATTTAAATTTGTTATGTAAATATTGTATAGTCCAGTGTATCATTGAATTATCTATGATACAATTCCTTCACGTTATGGCCAGGTAAATAATCATAACTAACTGTTGCCAGATATTAGGAGTTGCTGAAGAGGCGCTGGGTTTCAGCCTGCAAGATTATGAACACTATTCTGTGCAGGCGGTTCTTCCTCCTCTAAAATCTATGCTGTTGTAACTTGACTCAACCATCAGTGCACTGGTTGGGTTTTCTACCAGCAGAGCCAGAGGTTAGTAGTGTTTAAGCACTTTCTGAAGCACGTATTTCAATGTTCTGTTGGACCCACTGGACATAGATTTCTGCATGATATAAACAATATGCTTTTGAAAAGCTGTCTCTTTAATATTTTGTGATATGAAAAGTATACTTTAAATAATCCTACAACAGTCACCAAAAGCTTTCCTGCTAGGAGAGATAGAGCTGATAATACATCATCTTACTGCATATCATTGACCACAGAGCTTTTCCTAAGCATACCATACTTTATTCAGGATCTAACTTTTATTTTTCTTTGATATTTGTTGAATTTTATTAGATACAAAGCTGGAACTTTCGGATCCCCTAGAAAACATAACCAAATAACTTAATAGATTTCTATTACATTAAAAATATACTTTAGACCCCATATTTATATTCAACAGATAACATCTTTTCCTTTTTCAGAAACATGCCCCCTTAAATATCTACAATCCATCTGGTGAGGAGGAAAGACATAGTCTTACACAGAGGAAATTTTTCAAAAGATGACTAACAAATTACAGGAGTGTGCCCTGAACGGTGGTAATAGTGCACATGAGATTCAAGTTAGAATGATGATAGACACATTATAGAAGGGTTCAAAAGTGTAACAAGTAATTAAGCAATTAATTTGTCCTACTGTGTTTGAATTTAATTCCCCTTGAGGAAGCTAACACTGCTTTTTCTCTTCCATCTTTTATTCCTCACCTCTCCCTCCCCAAACACAAAAGACTCAGCTCTGGCAGTATGGACAACTTGGTTTAATTATTGTTATTTTTTTTTTTTTTCTGGCCAGTCACCACAGCTGATAACAGATATGAAAATGAAAATGAAAATCCACTCAAGAAAATTCTTTCTAATTAGAGTTCATCTCTAAATAAATCTAACACTAAGCCTATGTACCTCTGTATTCTCCAAGTTACTCAAGCTTGGAGACATAAGATCACTAAATCAACATAAATGTAATACTTAGGCTTATGTATTCTTCAAGTTACTCAAGCTCAGAGATAATAGATCACTAATTAACTTAGAAGATTCTATCAGTGACAAGCTGTATTTGACTTTAGGAAATTTTTCTTTTGCTGCTATGTTCCACGAAAGAAGTGTCTGATCATATTTGCTTTAGTAATAACAATATTTGATACCTGGATGGTGTTTTACACATTTTGGAAGCCTATATAAAAACAAACTCTGGATCTATAAACAGTATTTTTATACCAGAATATACATCACAGACAAAACTCATGAAGGTGTGGCATGCATGTCCAAGTCTACCAAATTGAACAAAAAGTGTAATAAATCTTGTGGTGACTTTACTGCTTTCCAGAAGGTTAAAATATAAAAATTTTTATTCAAATATTTGAACATTTTCAGAAATGCCAGCATATGATAAGGATTTAATGGAAAAACTCTCCTTTTCCCTTGCAGGAAATTACAGTGGTTTTTCTTCATTGTCTGCTTGTGACATCTTGGTGCTATAAAACTGTTACTATAGTTTTCAGAAGACCACCCTCCTGAATGGTACTTGAATTGATTACCAGGGAGAATCAAGGGAAGGTGATGAAACTGAGAACTTGAAGGGTGAATAATTATTGAATTTCTGATGTGTCCCATGATATGATATAGATGTGTCATTTACATGGCTTTCAGACTAGAAATAAGAACATATTGGAAGGTCCAATAAGAGTAACAAATGTAGGTAGAAGTGAGGTGTGACCAGAGAGAAACAGAGTGACAGAGGGCAGCAGGCTTTGGGATGACAGTTGCCCAGGCTGGTTACAGACGCTGGTTGAGTATAGAAACTGAGCTGCACCACCTATAATCAGAAGTATGACTTTGGGAAAAGAAAATCGAATCAGAGAAAATGAATGGAAGAAGCTAGAACATTGTAGTCTTCCAAAAAGAATAAAGAATCTTGAAAAAGATTATCAAGATGGTTCAGAGTCTGGGGAGGAATCTTTGAGAGTCTCAGAAGGAAGTTCTCACCTCATCTAAGAAAACAAGGACTAGCCGTAAAATCAAGAAAGCGAAAAAAACATTATAATTGAGGAAGCTCAGTTGAGTGGCCAGAGGACTCATTCTTAGGGCCAGAACCTGAAGAAAAGTTTCAGAAGTGACTTTCTGAAAATCCCCCAGATTTGACAGTCAAGTTTTTCTTCAGTAACCTATCACTAAACACTGTGTACTTTCATCTAGCATTCAACTAAGATAAGGCTGAATATATTTTACTCTCAAATGAAAATGAAAGTAAACATTCTTTGCATGTTAATAAGCTGAAACAAATATTACTAATACTTCTAAAAAATTCTGTTGGACTGACAAAGTGGACTAAGAACCAGTACTCAAGATTGAGTATGTGTCTTAAAATCCTATGCAATTTTACTCTCAGCTGTGATAACTAAACCAGATGACCACTATTCCAGGTTCATTTCCTACTCAAAGGCACTAAATAGGAACTTAGTAACTTAAAATCATACTACAAGGTATTTCAGGGGAGTGTATAAGTGATTTTGTGAATTGGGGTTTAAGACTTTTTGTATCAGTGTACTTCTCTTTTGGCCTCTCACCATACTAGTCTCTTCAATGTCTTAAGCAAAGTAAATAATAACGTTAACTCAACTAGAAGGGCAGTGTTACTGGTTTCTCAGCACCTTGGAGATGACCTTTTGATGATTCTGTGGCTGCATAGCTGAGATTCCACAAAGGCGCAACACAGTTTACAAAATATTGTGGAGACTGTAATGGCAGCGGTAAGCAATTTTACCGTATCCTTATAAGATGCCCCCTCACAAATTTCTAAAATCTAAGTAACTTTCCTCTTTGTTGTATTTAAGTAATCTCTGAATCTTTTTGGTCATCAATAATCAAAGGGATCTGAATGGTTGTTGGAGAGACTACCCTGCTTTACAAGGTAAGAACACCAAATGGGAAACAAGATGGTGGCAGCTGTAAAAGAGGACAGCTATGCAGAAAATGATAAATAGGTTGACAAAATACCAAACCTGACCATAAACATTATTCTAGACATTTCAGTGAAAAGAGGCCAGTGTTCCACTATAAAAGCTGTATTAGAGCAATAGTTCTCTGATTCAGATGAGAAATCATGGTGTGGTGAGAAGCAGTGTGGTGAGTGTACGTAATAGCAAGAGTTTTATAGGTGATCTAAAAAATAGTTGTTTGAAAAACCTACTTATCAAAGGCAGGAAAGAAACGGTGGCTATATTTATTGAGGGTCTTCGTATGTTATTACATTCATCTCAGCAACCTTCGTGCAGGGTAGACGATTAATCCTGATTTTCAGAGGAGGAAACTAAAGCTTTGAAAGTTGACGCAATTTGCTTGAGGTTTGGATTTAGATAGATTTTTGGGGTTAGGTCTAGAGTGAAAAATGCAGATGTTACTTCCCCTACTTGATGCTGATTAACATGAAAATGTATCTGCCTCATGCCTATTCACAACATCTATAGCTAACAGACTGAGAATAAGGACTTTGAAGAATGATTTTCAAGCTTTGCTTTTCAGAGCCTTAGGACTCCTTGGAGCTGCCTCAGAAACCATATCAAATAGCAAAAGGGATGAGCTGATGGGGCTCTGAATCCCTGCCTCCACTTTAATAAGAAACTTCACTTTGTCTTTTTATTGATATATTGGGATATATAAAAATGTTTTATTTGGAGGAAGCACTTCACTGCTAAGGAAAGTTTGAAAGATAGATATTAGAATTACTTAAAGACAAACCACCTGCATGAACGTTTTCAGTGGAACACACAACTATTTTAGGAAAACTGTGAGGTTTTTTGGAAACCTAGTAATTTGCTATGGTAAGAATCAAATAATTTCTCGAAAATATCTGTGCCATATTCTAATTGTCAGTTGCTCACAACTTTTAAATTCTTTTAACAAGAGACAGTTTCATTAGTCAGGAAGAGACACATCTTTGAAAAACCAAGACAAAGTGCTCTATTGAATCCAAAGACCAGTGCATGGCCATCTCTGTGAAGTCATAGTACTGGCTGTTAAAATGGTCCAGTGGGGTGGCATTATAGGCAATGGTAGAAGACCAGGATACCCATGCAGATGCTATGCATGGCAACGCTGTTCAAATAGCACATCTTACCTGCAGTAACTTTCACTCCATGAGGGGATAAATCAGGATAGAAAGGCTGAGCTTCATTCCCCCATGTGATCTAGCAAGCTCTTCTTAACTGGGATTTCAAAAACATCTTAGATGAAAGCTTCTAACACTTTCATCCTTTGAATCTAAAATATTAGTACAGAGGAGTACATTCTGGAAAAATGACCCCCAGAAATCAACATTCCAGTGTTTCAGTCATTTTCCCAGTCTCTTTGAAGTTTGTTAACCCATCCTTAATATGCTAAATAGGAAAAATGGCTGATATATTTGAAGGCCGACTTTTGCTTTACCAAAGCTAAAATTATTAACTTTTGAACAAAGAGCAAGTTGGAAAAGAGCCTTTTTAATTTTGAACATTTCTGTGGGAAGGTCTGGAAATAAAAAATGACAAGTGAATGAGTTGGAAATTACTACAATAATTATAAAACTTTGAACTTAGCATCATAAATTGTAGATACTTGATAGAAGGCATCCTACAGTTTCAACAGAGCAATACTAACGGGCATAATAAATCTTAACCTGGGGCACTCATGTATTTAAAACAAGCACTAGACAAACCAAAGAAAATATTTTAAATGAGCGATGCTAGATGAATCAAGTCCTTTTCAGGTAGCACAAGTCTCCTGGATCTCACGGTCTAGAGCACACCAGATGGTTTTTGCATGTGATAAAATCCTATTTGTGAGCATTAGTAATGGAGCAAAAAGTAATAATGAGATAGAGCATTAAGGATGTAATAGAAGTTCTAACACTGTTCCAGCCAATGACAGAAGGTTGAAATTTAGTAGTAGGACAATGGGATCTTTATTAGAAAGTCACCCATACAATTTCTAAAACCCGTTACAGAAATAAATCTAAAAGTTTAAAAATATGTGATGTCATTTTCACTAAGTATTGAAAAGTAATAAAATAAATCTATACTGTCTATATTATATAAAAATTCTTGGGTCATTAAACAAGAGTCAAATATTTGACATATATAATAGTGTGGTCATTCATTCCTTCAGAAGGATACTTTCTTCTGTGGTCCCCTTGCATTGATCACCAACTATTAAGAGATACAGAGCAGTTGTTCTGAAAATATTGAAGTGGAACAATAAGAACTAAAGTCTGCATAAGTTGTCAGCACCGCTTTTTATGGAGGCAAGCAGAGCATGATTACTGGTCTGTTTGCAATTCCCATTTTCCTTCCTCACCAATACAATGGAATGGCTATTTTAAACCATTTAAAGCAATTTCAACTATTTCCCCTATCATGCTGTGTGTTTGTGATGAGAAACCTGTCATAGTTCACTGGGGAAGTTCACACAGTTGGCAGACTTAGATGCTCTCTTAAAGGGTGTGATGGGGCGGCAGGGTGAGTGACAAGAGGGAGCAGTATGCAGGGGTGGAATTCTCGAGGCTGAAGTTTTTAGAAGAAAAGGGGAAATGCCTTTGCTAACTCAATCATCTTCTGCTGACAGTAGCCTAGCCTTGGGGAAAAGGAATGCATTTATGTAATTCTTTTCTCTATTAACCTTCAGGCTGATTCAAACTTGGATTTTCCTTTTTTACTGAACAGGCTCACTGAGCCCCATTTCCCCTTTCTCTCTGGAGGACCTTGGCTGTTCCCATAGCTAATGAATCTATGCAAAACAGCCCCACAGAATAGCAAGAGGCTATCCCAGAGCTTCCCAACTCAGGTCTTATTTTCAAATGCAAAAAAGGAGAACAAATAACCTGTTTGTACTTGACATTTTCTCTCAGCTGTGGGGGAAGTGCTCGGGGTCCAGCTCTACAATACTGATTCTCTATATTTCTACGCATGAGTAAATAGTAAAGTACACTTTAATGCCATGAAAGTGATCAGAGTTCATCAGTATTCTTCCTCTGCCTCTTAAGTTTTTTATTTTTTTTTAAATGTTTAGAGCAGTTTTAGGTTCATAGCAAAATTGAGAGAAAGGTACAGAGATTTGCCATATACCTCCTTTCCCCACAAGTGGATAGCTTCCCCCATTATCAGCATTTGTTACAATCAATGAGCCTACACTGACACATAATTATTACCCAAAGTAGCTAGTTTTCACAAGGGTTCACTCTTGATGCTGTACGATCTATGGGTTTGGACAAATGGATAATGACATACATCTATCACTATAGTATCTTATAGAGTATTTTCACTATCCTAAAAATCCTCTATACTCCAACGATTCACCCTCTCTCTTGGGTCCTTATATGGGAAACTGACATTGCATAAATGTGCAAAACATATTGTTCGTTCATTCAATCACCAAAGCTTGACTTTATTAGAAAATATATTTACAGAATCTCCTTGCAATAGCTTTCACCTACCGGATTTTGTGGCCACAGTTACAGAGCCACTAATCTAGAGAATAAACCAGCTTGTGTAAGAAAGATCTCATCAGTATTTCAGGAGACCATTAGACAGCCTCCTGAAGGAGAAACATAGGAAACAGTCTTTCTGGATAAATCTCTGTGCAGAATGCTGTATGTCTACACCATGGAGGCAGTGAAGAGACCACACTCTGTGTAAGCATCTGAAGGCATCAGTCATGGACTTTACAGCTCATCTATCACTGACAGTTTGCTGCCATTACCAAAAAAAGGAACATAAACTTCTGTCCATATACATCAATCCAAATAATTTTGAGGTTCAATTCATATTTTGGATAGGTTGATTGGAAACATTCTTCACAATAATAATTTGAAGAACAAACACACATACACACACACATACACAAAAACACACAAGGATTTCTGAGTGGTTCTAGCATGTTAGTGGGGGTAATTAAAGTTTATCTCATAAGTTATATATGTGATACCAAAATAAATTTTAAAAAGACAAATTTATAATCCATACCACTTTTTTCATAGATTTAGAACAGATGTTATACTAAAATTATGAAACACAAACGTAAAGTTCTTCTATTGATATTGACCAAATAACCCATTAAAGAAAATTATTAAAATATAGAATCTCATTGAGTCATTTTGGAAATGTCTGGTATCCAATAGCTGGAAACATGCCCTTTGGTACATTAGTGACCTAAAATCTTCAGTTTACAAGAATAATAATAAATAAGAAACATGACATTTCAGATTCCATGCTTTAGAAAAAGTTTTATATATTTACATGAGTTTCTATGAATAGGAAGGGATGTAAGGATGAGTTTAAGAAATTGAGAATCTGATTTATGAGAAGAAGTAAAATGTCGGCTTGGAAAAAATTCCAACAAATCTAAGATATACAGACTCAAATACAGTTTCATTGACCCAATTATCATTAAGGTAGAGTTTTTATTAAACTATTAGCCTGAGAATTTGAAGACAAGGTAGAGTTTTTATTAAACTATTAGCCTGAGAATTTGAAGACTAAATAGAACTGCAATATATAATCTGCCAATTTATTTTCCCTTATAATAGCCATTGTCTTCAATCGTAACAAACTACCTCACTTGACAAATTGTTCTGGAAAATATGTCTAGCATCCATATAAAGTCTGTAAGATTTTAGTGATTATATCAAACACAATTTAGCATGCAGTTATATTTAAAAAAACAGGTTAATATAATATTTAATGGATTTATAACAGATATATATGTTATATACTATATATTATATAATATTGGGCTGGCCAAAAAGTGCCTTCGGTTTTTTAAGTAAAAATAAAAGACCCATTTTTCAGTTTCACCAAGAACTTTATTGAACAACCTAGTCACCCTTTTGTTCCACTACCTTCTGCCATGTTTCAGGCAACTTCATTATTCCATCTTCCCAAAACTTTATCTTTTTGAGCAAAGAACTGTTCCAGGTACCTTTTACAGTCTTCCAGGGAATTGTAATTTTTTCCATTAAGAGAATTTTGTAAGGACCTAAATAAATGGAAATCTGAAGGTGGAATGTCTGATGAATATGGCGGATGAGTCAGAACTTCCCAGCCAAGCTGTAACAGTTTTTGCCTGGTCATCAAAGAAACAAGCGGTCTTGCATTATCCTGATGGAAGATTATGCGTTTTCTGTTGACTAATTCTGGACACTTTTCGTCGAGTGCTGCTTTCAGCTGGTCTAATTGGGAGCAGTACTTGTTGGAATTAATTATTTTGTTTTCTAGAAGGAGCTCATAATAGAGGACTCCCTTCCAATCCCACCATATACACAACATCACCTTCTTTGGATGAAGACCAGACTTTGGTGTGGTTGGTAGTGGTCCATTTCACTTACCCCATGATCTCTTCTGTTCCACATTATTGTACAGTATCCACTTTTCATCACCCATCACAATTTGTTTTAAAAATGGAATGTTTTCATTACGTTTAAGTAAAGAATTGCATGTGGAAATACAGTCAAGAAGGTTTTTTTCACTTAACTTATGGGGAACCAAAACATCAAAGTGATGAACATAACCAAGCTGGTGCAAATGATTTTCAGTGCTTGATTTGGATATTTGGAGTATGTCGGCTATCTCCCGTGTGGCAGAATGTTGATTGTTCTCAGTTAAAGTCTTGATTTGACCACTATGAAATTCAACTTGTCTACCCGACCATGGAGCATCGTCCAGTAAGAAATCTCCAACAAGAAACTTCACAAACCACTTTTGACACATTCTATCAGTCACAGCACCTTCTCTGTACACTGCACAAATCTTTTCTTTGCTTTTTGGTTGTGTTATTACCTTTCCTGAAATAATAAAGCATAATAGGCCGAAAATGTTGCTTTCTTTTCTTCCATCTTCAATATTAAAATGGCTATGCAAAAATTCACCAATTTTGATAAGTCTTGTTTTAAATGCACACTGACATGACAGCTGTCACATACAATCTAACACAATTGTTTCAAATGTAGTTAAAGACAACTAAGTGCCACTAGAGCCATCTTACGGGAAAAAACGAATGAAACTTTTGGCTAACCCAATAGGTTCATATGACACTTTACATTTTATATAAAATAAACTTCCAAGTGCATATTATATCTGTATTTATTTAGTTTTAGTTTGAGTTATAAAGAATTTAGATCATGAATACAACTAAGAATTATTCTACAAAAAACTATTTTCCAATTTCCATGGTTTTTTTTTCTCATTTTTAAGTACCTTATATTAATTTTGTATGCATTCTAGTACTACATTATGCTTGACAATTGTGGAGAAATTCTTGATTTTCAGGTAGATTTTAAAACACAAGCAAGCTAGAAACTGAATTACAAGGGATTTTATATCTAAGTAAACAGTGTGTTTAAAATTAATTCATTGATACTTCCACCCAATAAATATTAAAGTTCTGCCATAGTTTAAGCACACAGTGGATGGAAATATAATAAGCCATGTGTCCCTATGGACCTCAGGTCTAATAGAATTGATAGCTACATCAATAGATAGCAACACTCAGTAAGATAAGTTCTGACACATGTATGTACTTGGCCTATACCAAAGCGCCCAAGATAGGCTGATTGCATACTGATAAATTCTCCACAAGTGCTCAGGGTTCCAACAGGGCCTAAGAGTATTAGAAAATGTTCACATTCATAATCATGATCAGAAATTATTTAAAACAATAAGTGAATCACTGTTGGAGGGAAGATGGCAGAGGCCAGCTTTTCTAACAGCATGATGAATACCTCCTAGCTATAATGTTGGGTCTCAACTGACAATACTCAATGTTCCAATAAAGGGACCAAAATCTCAAAGTCATTCTCAGTAAAATTAACTGCAAAATGACTGAGTCAAAGGAAAATGTGTGCAGAGGAATGAACACACAGACATGGTCTCCTTGGTCCCTGAACACCTGGGAGTCACCCTGGAACCACTCAAGTCTTTAGAGTGTTGTGAGTATACAACCTTCCATAGTAGTATTGTAATGAGATTTGTTCTTCTTGGTCAACAGTGAGGGAGAGTGGATTCTTCTGGAAGATCACAGTATAAACTATATTCCCAGGAGAACTGGGAAGTAATTCCATTTCCCTACAACCTCCAAGGACAGGACTTCTCATGTCCTGGTTTATCTAAGTGGTTGGCCACTGCTACTACCTGCTTTTGCCCATTGCTGTGGCCTCAGGCACATTGGCCCCCCTCAGTGCCCACCTTTTGGCCGCACTTTTTTTTTTCTTTTTTGGTACACCCCGTGGCTTGCGGGATCTTAGTTCCTCAACCAGGAATCAAACTTGGGCCCTCAGCAGTGAAAGCGTGGAGTCCTAACAACTGGACTGCCAGGGAAGTCCCAGGCCAACCTTTTCAATCCCCCCCTGGAATCTAGACAAAACAATTTTTACATTGTTTTATCTTCTGTTTTTCTTAGTCTTGGGAGGATGATGAGGTGCCAAGATGCTAAAGTAAACCACAAAACTGGACACTGATGAAGGGAAAGATGAAACTTTAAAATAAGTAGTATAGTGGTAGAAAGACAAAAATAAAATTTATTCTACAATAAAGTCTTGACTAAATCTTGATCAAATTGTAATCCTCAATCAATTCCATTCATTTTCTTTAAACCATTCTTAGGAGAAACAAGCAAATCATAAGAAGAATTTTAGAACAGTTCCAAATATAACTTTTACGGTATGTACTTGGACAATACACATTTATCTTAAATTTTTATATTTCCTCCATCTTCTTTTATAGCAATAGCAAGAGAATTACTTGCTATTCAGAACACTGAGTTGCTATAAATATGTATTCATCAAAGAGAAATCATTAATATTCAGGATTATAGAGTTTCATGAATATGTGGTACCACATTTTATATATATTTCAAGAAAAAAGATTGAAATCTATAACTCAGATATTTCATTTCCTAATGATCACAAGGAGGTCCAGTTTTACTCTATGTGGATCTTGTCAGGGAAACATTCAGAAAAATCTCTTCTGACCCATTTTAAAGAAATACTTTATTAATGTGATATATTATTATTAGAATTATACCCCATTCCTGCCTTAATGCTTTTATTTATCAATCAATTTTAATAGAAAAGTAAAAATGATGACATTTATGGTTTTAGGTTATAGGGAATTTTGATTCCAAAACTCTAATTTAGAAAATGTTGTTCCCATTATAAATGGATCCATTCATTCAGCAAATATTTTTTGGGCAGCAACTGCCAGGTAAGTCTATGTGCCTGAGAAACATCAGTGTAGACACCAGACCAAGCTCGTGGTCTCTGAGGCTTACATGGGGAGAGACAGACAACAGAACATAATAAATTTAAAATTACATGTATGTCAGAAGGTGATAAGGGCTATGAAAAAAATTGAAATGTTCAACAGCATGAAATGTTCAACAGCATGAAATGTTCAACAGAGTTCCAGGAGTGCTGTAGCACAGGAGAGGGTGAAGAATAAGGATGGATTGGAGGCTTCCATAGGGTGAGCAGGGTAAGCCTCGTTGAGCAGGTGAAAAGTAGGCAGAGAGTTGGAGGAAGTGAGTGAGTGAACGAAGTGGATATCTGGAAGAACAATGTTCCAGGCAGAGAAAACAGGTGAAATAAATATTTTGCTTCAGCACGTTCCTAGGGTAGCTGGAGTGTCCCCAGAGGGTGGACTTTATGGTTGACTGAGCCATTAGAAATCATATTTTTTCAACTGCTTTTTCACAAATAAAGAAACCAAGGCTACAATAAGATCAACGATTTCTCCAGGATTCCATATCTAGTTTACAACAGAGATAGGACTAGAACTTGAGTTTCACAGTCTGAGCCCTGTTCTCCTAAAATTCCACCACCAGACTTTCTTTCCATTATCTCCAATAATTAATCTCCAAGATAGTATTGAAGTCTTCATTTGTGATGCAATTCCACAGAATCTTATATGCACTTATTTTCCATAAGTGACTTAAAATCTAGATGTGGAAGTAAGACTTACACAAATAAGAGGTAACACTTGGTAGTGAATAATTAAACATTAAACTGTTTAGCATAGTTTAGGCTTGAAAGAGTTTAAAGATGATAACAATCAGCTACTGCGGGAGTGATCAGGAATGAGTCATTTACTGTGTCTTAAAGGATGGATCTAGTAAACCAGCAAGCATGGGAGGAAAGGGAATTCAAAATAAGGAGAATGGGGTGAAGTCATTCATTCAGTTATCCCTTGCATACATTTAATGTGTCAGGGACTGTGCAGGGTATTGAAATCAAAGGTGCATGAAACCCTGTCCCTGCCCTCAAGCAGACTGAAAGCTCTTAGAACAGAGGAAGCACAAGGGCAAGTAGAGGGGGAATACTTCCCTGAAAATAGCATTGGGCTTGCCTTGGTAAGACCTTGACATCCTGTTGCAGGAGTGCTGAGTTTCAACACATAAGTCAGAGAAAATGGAGACATAGACAATTTTAGAGAGAAAGGGCCCATTATAGGAGCTTGGGAATCAAAAAGGAAGGGTTTCCAGGGCACATGTGTCTTTATAAAATAGGAGTGATGCTTAAGACGTTAGGTAACAGCCCATTCAGAAGCTAAAATCTGACATTTCTAAACTTCTTATTGAATAAGGTCCAAAGGCATCTGCTGAGCATGATAGTAAAGGCAAGAGAGTATTGGGACGTGAGGAGAGAGAAGGTCGAGATGGGCTACCATTAGTCCAACAGGACAGTCAATCAGTAGTGAATAAAATAAATCTTCAGTAAAGCCCAGTTTGAAGCTGGACATTAAACATTGGTAGAAAACCATATCTTCTCACTGTTCATGTTTCTCCAATATCCCTAGGCTTGGAACTGGATTTGCAAAAGCAGACAGTAACAGGTTGCTTACTTTGAACTGTGAAAAGTCAAGATGGGAATTTTGGTAGTATTGGGATATTTGACAGTGAAGTTAAGGAGAAATTTTAAAAGCTCAGGTTAATCTTATAAAGTCCACAAATACTAGTCAATGAACTGGCTGCCTCAGAATCCCCTGGGGTGGGTGCTTTTCAATAATATAGATACCTAGGAGCTAACATCAGAGATTTTGATTATGCAGTCAGGCTTGGAGCCACTGTAGTAGCAATATACACCATAGTGGGCATAAGGAATTGAAGGAGTCAGTCATACTTAAAGAGCAGCATAGATCAATGGCAAGGCTATGATGAGATGTAAAAAATGGCAGTGGCCATGCTTAGAGTATCACTCAACTGATCTGAGTGGGATAGAGAGACATGGAGCTTCCCTGGAGGATGGCAAGTACTACGTCACAAGAGAGTGACTTTTCAATTAGGTCAAAGACTTCATAAAGAAGATTTGGGCTTAGGTAAGTTTTGTAACAGTATTACAAGTGGCGGGAATTCCGTGACAGTCCTGTGGTTAGGATTCCATGCTTCCACTGGAGGGGACATGGGTTCAATCCCTAGTCGGGAAAGTAAGATCATGTACGCCACTGACATGGCCTACATAAATAAATAAATAATAAAATAAAAACAGCATTACAAGTGGTGACACTAAATGAATCAATAGCATTGGTGTTCCTGTTCATATCATATTGCTCAAGCTTTATATTGTCCCTAGAGTCACCCTACAAATAATCTGGCTTTTACTTCTTTATAAATCAGTCTCTATGGTAGAAGTGCCACAGTGACAATCAAATGTATAAGGATACATGTCATTGTGTGTGTTTTTAGTAAATAAAGAGCTAAGGAACATGACTGGGTTGAGTTTCTTTTAGGAAACTTCAGCAGCTATCCGTTTTTCGTGGGAAGGAGTCTGTTTAACATTGCCAGCCAAAGAAGAATTAAAAAGAGAAAGGAGGATTAGTCAGGCCAGGGTATTGTTAATTGTACATGGAATGTTTGCTTTGAACCCAGAGAACTGCCTGAAAGAGGTAATGTGTTTTTCTTCGCTCATTAGATTGAATTATATTATGAGTATCCTTACTTGCAAATATTATCATACTTCAGAGAGTACCATTTTGAGAAGCCAAAATTAGGCAAAATTGTTGTCAATGAAGAAATGGCTACTAGCTAGAATTAAATCTAGAAAATTATTTTCTTACAGTTGAAGCAT
The DNA here is from genome assembly GCF_964341445.2 of Mesoplodon mirus. NCBI lineage: Eukaryota > Metazoa > Chordata > Mammalia > Artiodactyla > Ziphiidae > Mesoplodon > Mesoplodon mirus. The sequence continues at coordinate 29,996,782 of NC_138986.1, read as the reverse complement.
TTATATAGGTGAACAGATTCCCACCTCCTCGCTCTGGTTCTGGTGTTACTCCTTATTCTATAGCTGTAATCTCCAAATGGTCCTTAATTTCATGCACTGGGCTTGACAAGAGATGAAATAAAATGTGTGTGCTTCCTGGGTTTCCTTATTCTCGGTTAACACTGTCTTTTCTGTTGCAAAGATGCTTGCAAAGGTGCACCTTAATGCCCACCTATAAAAAGCCCTACTTCCCAGGGTGGCTGCCATGAGCTCTGTTGGCCAAAGGGCCTGTTGAGAGGACACATCCCTGAAGAAGACACTTGGAGAGCTGATGTGATCTGGAGTAAAGTCTGAGAAACTTTCTGGGAGCGCCCAAAGTGGGCGGAGAGCTTGCACCACAGAAGAAGTACTGCAGGTGCTTGGATTCTATCCCACACATGGGGTGATATAAGTAGAGAGAAATATTCCAAGGCTTCTTGTTGCATACTTAAAAGATTAGGAGGAATATACAGCTGTATGAGAGAGCAAGGCCATCTCCTCAGGGAATTCAAAGCCAGTGTGGTGTGCTGGTCTAATTACAGAGTTTACAATCCTTCTACTGTGTTATACTGCCACTGACTATTCCCACTATGCTTCTTCCATCAAATTATTATAACTCTTTTATAACACCGATACAATGGATATGGAAGGGGCCAGCACAATGTGTTAACATTTACATCTTTTTCTTCAAATTTTTAACACGTGTCAATACTTATAGGTAGAATGATTGTGGCAAGTATTATTTATTGCTTTTTTGAGATATAAGGACAAGTTAAATAACTTTTTTAAAAATTATACTCTGTGTTGAGGGTGATTTGAAATGGCACAAAAATTCTCAGGGGGCATAGTTTTTCAATCCATAGCTTAAACACCTGGCATTTACTCCTTGATGTTGGCTTTCTCTGAAAAAAGAGTGTCTTTTTCAGGCAGGCCAGCTGCTTTTAGTCATACTGTGTAAAAGAGAATCTAAGTACCTTGCAAAGGCTATTGCCTTTCACCATTTTTGCTTAATCCTTTATTCTTCTGCAAATCAAGCCAAGAAGAATCAATGAAGCACCACCAGGCAAAGAGCCAAAGATTCCCCCATGTTGGCTAACCTAGAGACTTCATTTATTCTTCACATGAACAGGCCAGATCTGTAACAAAGAAACCTACTTGATCTAACTCTTCTGGATGTTTCGAATTACTCTCTCAGGTTCAAGATAAATAGAGTCATCACTCCATATTGCTTTTAAAAATCCATCATAGACAAACTATCACCAAAAAACTTAGAACTTTGGAGAGAATATGGAGTAAGGGTTGCCAGCTAAAATACAGGATGCTAGAATAAAAATAAATAATTTTTTACTGTCAGTATGTCCCCCAAAATATCAGGGAAATACTTACACTAAAAACATATTCATTGTTCATCTAAAATACAAATTTAACTGGACTTCCTTTATTTTTATTTGATAGATTTGGCAACCCCTAAATAGGGAGAGATAAAATCCATAATGCGTTTTTCTTTGGGCTGGAACAAAATTAAAATCCGGCTTACTTTCTGGTTTTGGAGATAATAAAAAATTCTGAGCTGAGGCTGCTCACAATGTGTCATGATACTTCATACCAACTTTGACCATGTGGACAGCTTTCCCTCAGATTCTAAACTGATACCAATACTATCTGATGTTCTGTATAAGGTCCTTGTTAGTCATCAGGTATGAATGAGTCCCAGTTCCAGCATCTCCCAGTATTGTCTGGAACAAAATCAGCTACTGTCCTCTGAGTTGAAAGGATGCCTTTTTCTTTATTATTACTCAATCTCTTGAAGCATCCAGTCCCTACTTCCTACTCTTTATGATAGTCAGCCTACAGTACTTTTTGTTCTAACAGGTGTATAATGATGTATCTGATTACTTATCACAAGGCATTTTGTTTTCCAAGTCACAAACAGAATGCCAGTGTAAGGAGTCTGGTCCTACTTCAAGATGAATTCTGAGTTTTTAAATCCTTAATCCTTTTTTTCTAAATGTGTTTTAGTTTAGTGGAGATCCTGTGCACCAGGCACATTTTCCCTCTTTGTCTATGTTAACAGCAAAACCAGCTTAGTGTATTGACTGACAGTCATTGTTTAAGCTTGAATAAGAACTATCAGCTTTCTACCTACTCGATTAAACAATAAAGTTATACTGATATTTCACTGTGTATAAGTGAAAACCAATTACTTCATGACATTATTCTTGCAATACAAAAAAAAAAAAAAAAAAAAAAAGAAATCCTCTGCATCAGAATTTCAGAGTAATAGCAGTAGAAACATTTCCTTATGGCAATGCAGTTTCCATATCCTATGTACAAAATTTCCATAAAAGAAATATCTGTTGAAATAGAAAATCAATACTTAAAATATCATATGAATGGGACAATCCAAACATCTGACTTCAGAGGCAAGATGCAATACCTGATTAGAGACTTTATGTTAATAATCAGACAATATCCACACTATGTGGTTCACCATCATTAAAATGCTGCACTGACCTCTTCCAAATCTCAATAGTACATACACAATGACGTTTGCAGTTTTATTTGATTTTTTTTTTATTGAGTAGGGCAATATATTCTACTCACTAACACTTTAACAAAAAATGAAGAATATAATTCTTTTAGAATTATAAACATTCATAAAATGGGATTGACTCTACTTTACAATGCCAGATAGGCTACTTTTTAAAGTATTTACTTAGCCATCTACATTAACACCAAAATCACAATTGCTTTTGGAAAGAATGTGTTTCTACTCTTTGTGAAACCCAACAAATGCTCAGAAACTTTTTCAAAAATACGTTACAAAATTTTTACACAAGAAAATTATATATGAAGCATATGTGCATGTTAAAATCTGCCACCCTTCTTATGAAGTGAAGTATTACCAACACTTTGAAGTCCCATGCGCACCCCTAAAAGATTTCATTGTTATTCTCCTGAATTTTAAAACGATCACTCTTGTGTTACTCTTTTCTTTGTTTTACCACATATGTATGCATCTTCCCACCAAAAAATGTCACCTGGTGTTTTATATATTTATCTCATAAATAGAACTGGCTTGGTTTTCAGTTTTTTACAACTTATCAACAATGTTGATAATTTTGTGTACATGATTTCTGTGTATATGTGAAAGTATTTATCTGGGAATGGAAATGCTCCCAGAGTATGCACCTTTTCTTTTTTTTAGTTTATTTACTTTTACTTTTGGCTGCGTTTGGTCTTCGTTGCTGCTCACGAGCTTTCTCTAGTTGTGGTGAGCGGGGGCTACTCTTTGTTGCAGCGAGCGGGCTTCTCATTGAAGTGGCTTCTCTTGTTGTGGAGCATGGGATCCAGGCACGTGAGCTTCAGTAGCTGTGGCACGCGGGCTCAGTAGTTTTGTCTCGTGGGCTCCAGAGTGCAGGCTCGGTAGTTGTGGCTCATGGGCTTAGTTGCTCTGTGGCATGTGAGATCTTCCCGGACCAGGGCTCGAACCTGTGTCCCCTGCATTGGCAGGTGGCTTCTTAACCACTGCACCACCAGGGAAGTCCTGATTATGCACCTTTTAAATTCTGTTAGAAAATGCCAAACTGTTTCCAAAGCTGTTGCATTTATTTTCCCATTAGCAGTTTATGAGTCGTCATTGCTTCACTAACCCTTGATTGTCAGACATTTTAATGCTTTGCCATTCTAGCAGTGTAAAATGATATCTCAACCTGATTTCCTGAGTACTAATGAAATGAGCATCTTTTCCTGTTTATCTTCTGAGTTTCTTTTCCAGTAAAATATCTATTCAAGTCTTTCCCCTTTTCTTGGTTATTTGCCTCTTTAAAAATCAACTTGTAGGAATTCTTTACATATTTTGCATACTAATCTTTTGGCAAAGGAAGATACTTTCTACCAGTTTATGCAAATATTTTCTACCAATTTGTGGCGTATCTTTCCACTTTCTGTATCGTGTCTTTTGATAAGATAATTCTCAGTTTTAATATTGTCGAATTTGTCTTTTCCTTTTTAGTTTGTGCCTTATGTATCTTATTTAAGGAATTCTTTCCTGTGTCAAAGTTACAAAGATATTCACTAACATTGTCTTCTAAAAGTCTGAAAAGCTTTGTCTTCACGTATGTTCATTATTCATTTAGAATTTGTTTTTATTTAAGACATAAATTAGGGATTTTATTTTTGTTAATATATGAATAGCCAACTGGACTTGTTTTGTTTGTTGAATACTTTCCCCCATGATCTGTCCTCCAACCTCGGTCATATATCACGTTCCCAGGTATGCATAAGCCCATTGAGATGTTCGTTCTGTGCCATTTGGCTGTTTGTTTATTCTTGTACCTTATCACACTTACTAAATTATAGTTGCTTTATTATAAGTCATGATATCTGTTAGTTCTTGAGGATAATCTTGACTGTTCTTGCCTTTTGCTTTTCTATATATTTTTAAAATTCAACTTGAGATTTTAATTGGAATTAAGTTAAATATCATGATTATTTAGTGAGAACTGATATCTTCCAAATATTGAGTCTTTCTTCCCATAAATATGGTCATCTTTCTGTTAACTTTTTCTTTAATATTTTACGTTAAAGTTTATAATTTTCTCCATAATGGTCTTATATATCTTTTGTTAGATTTACTTCTAGGTACCTTATAGATTATTGTAAATAATATGGTCTATAAAACTTTATTGTCTATTTTGTTGCTTGTGTACAGACATGATTACTGATCTTACATCAGCAAAAGAGCTAAAAAAATTACTAGTTCTGTTAATATACCTATAAACTATTTAGGGTTTTCTAGGTAAATGATCATATTTTATGAGAATAGTGACATTTTATTACTTATTTTCCAATCTTTGGTATTTAATTTATTTTTCTCACTTTATTACATTTGTGAGGTTTTACAATTCAATATTGAATAAAAGTTATCATAGCAGGCATTCTTATTTTGTTCCTGATTTTAAAGAGAATGCTTAGCACTTCATGATTAATGAGGTTTACTATAGAATATTTTTAGATAATTATATTTATCAGTTTGAGGAAGTTTGTCAAGAAATTTTTATCTTTTGTTTTAAAGTATGAATAAATATTAAATTTTGTTGAATGTTGTTTCTGAATATGAGAGAAGCATATGTTTGCCTTTGGATCTAGTAAAGTGGTGAATTGCATTAAATCATTTTCTAACTTATTAATATTTTTTCCTGAGATAAATCCAAATGGTCATGATATAGAATCTTTGTACACAGTGCAAACTTTACATGCTAATATTTTGTTTTTATTTTCCCCTCTATGTTCATGAATAAGAATGTCCTATACTTTTCTCAAACTTCCTTTTCTGATTTTTTGAATAAAGGTAATTCCTAACAAAACAAGTTAAAGAGTTTTGTCATTTATTTGGTCTCTGGAAAGTTGGTGAAAATAGGAATTACCTCTTTCTCAAATATTTGATAGAACTCATGATTAAATTCATCCAGGTTTATTAGTTTTTTTATGGAAAGATTTTAAGTGACATAAATTTCCTAATATAATAGGACTCTTCAGATTTTTAAAAATAGCTTTAGGTAGCTATATTTTCCTAGAAATTTTAATTAAGTTTTCAAATTTATTGGCATAATAATCTCTAATCTTTTTAATCTGTGCCACAAGTTAAATATTTTTTAGTTTCTAATTTCACTAATTTGTGTCTTATCCAATTTATTTATTGATGTATTTATACATGCTTGCATGTATGTGTCTTCTATCTAGTAGTTTAGAAGTTCTATACTCTATTTCTGTTCTATTAGTCCAGAAATTTTAAAATTAATAGTTACCTTAATAAAGTCCAGATTTAATCAATTCATTTACTTCTCTCAAGCAATTCTAGACATTTTGAATACATTCTAAACACACTTTTCCTCATTATATATTATTCTTATTTATTTTTTAGTTCTGCTGTTTTTCTAACTTCATAATTGGACAATTATCATTTTATCAATGTATAGATCACCTGTATAGATCTGTATAGATCGCCCTCACATTTATCATTTTCTTTGCTCACCATTCCTATTTCACCTCCGACTTTTCTTTTTGGAATGTATTTGTTCTTGAAGTTTGTTCTTCAGATGTTCCTCTAGAGTAGGTTGGTTAGTAGTAAACTTCCTTAGTTTTGGTGTAAAATATTTTTATAGACTCTTTCATAAAATTCTAGGTTTGCAGGTAATTCTCTCAGGACTTTAAGGCTCTATCATGCTATCTTCTAGATACTTTTCTTTCTACTGAGATATCAGTCTAATTTTCATTTCATCATAAGTAATTTTTCTCTTCAGTTCTTTTTGCCTTGAAGTTCTGTTTTTACAGTTTGTCCAAGTGTGGAGTCCTTTTTATATATGTTGCTTGAGATTCATTGAATTGTCTCAATCTGAACTTTTTTCATCAATTATGGAAATTTCTTGACTTTACTTCTTCGCATACTGCCTTTCCCACATTTTCTCTACTCTCTCATTCTAGAATTCAAAATAGTTTTCATTTTCTTACTCTATCTTACATATTTCTTAATCTATTTTTACTATGTCTTATCTCTGTATCTCTCTGTTCTGAAAACTGGATAATTTCTTATACATCTTCCAATCTACTACATCACTCTTCAGATGTGTCAAATCTTTTGTTTAGTCTATCCATTGAGTTCTCATAATAATTACTTTATTTTTCATTTATAGAGATTCTACTGGTTGCTTTTTTTAAAAATCCCTTTACAGTTGAGATAGTATGTTATTCCTTTGTCATACTTTTTCTAGCTTTTTTTCCCCCCAATACACTAAGCATTCATATTTTATTACAAGTAAATCTGTGGTCTCTGTGTATTTTATAATTTTTGAATTGAGACTTTATACATATAACACTTTATAGGGATATTTTTTGTGGCCTTGATTTAACATGTATTCCCCTACAGAAGATAAATGTTTGCTTCTGCCAGGTGGCTAGAGGCACTAGCAACCCAGGATCAATTTAAACAAAATTTTCATCTTGGGGTTTTTAGACCACACAAATAGAATGAATTCTGGCCCAGAACCTGAGTAATGCCTTGCTTGTGGTTACAAATCTCAAGAAAGGATTTTTTTTTCCTATCTACAGCCAAATTTTTTTAGTTTTTCCTTTTGGGGTGCACTTTTTCTAGTTCATTCTTTACCAAAGATGTTGCATTTTGAAGGTTCTGGAATCATGAGGGTGTCTATAGTTAAATTTCCCAACTTGATTAGTCCATAAGCCTGACTACCTAGAGTCCACTTGGTCCTTTGAAAGAAAGCTTTGGGCCACCAAGTCCTGGCAGATGTCCCCCTGGGCAGCTGTCCAATTTAGTGCTGTAATAGATCTCCAGATTTATGCTTGCTTGTTCTTTTTGGCCTCTATGAATCTGCCTCCTTCATTTCTTGCCAGAATAGTTAAGCATTTAAAAAGATGGATTTTTTAAAGTTTTATCCAACATTTTTAGGATTTTTTACAAGGATGATTTTTTTAAAAAGGATATCTAATATACATATTGTCAGAAACTAACCATGCAAATAATTTAATAAGGCTCTATTTATTCTTAGAAACATCTAAAGACACTTTTATATTATAATGTCAAGAGATAAAAAGTTTGCTAAATCAGGTTTTCACTTGTGCTACATTGCTTCAATGATAAATATGAAGGTTCACTCTTTCCATGTCTAAAATTTACGTTACTGTAAATATTTTTGCCCATGTTCCACTATGAATTTGCTCTTTCAGAAGTGTATCCAGAACTCAGAATGAAACCTATTGCATGTTCTGATTCCCACAAACTTTAATTAAAAGACCATATAACCTTATCATGAAAACCAACTCATTTTCCCATCCGTTCGTGAGAATTTTCACCTTTCAGTATAAACTTCCATGTGCAGGTGGTGGGCAATTTGGTGAAGGGTGGTGGTGCTGTGGGAAATCCCAACAGTTAATAACCTAACACCCACTCAAAGCTAAACAGGTTGCAAATCCCTCAAAGGACATTATTCTCAATCCTTCAAGTAGAAAGAAAACATTTCCTATTTTGGGGTATAAATTATAATTTCCACTGCAACTCTGCCTGATAGCTCTCACTGAGAAGAATTTCCAACCTCATGTATTAGAATTTCCAACTACATGTGTATTACTGTTGTACATACAACTCTATACCGTTAATCAGAATGGACTCTTACTTAAGAAATAAAACAATTGTCTCTAGCCAAAATTATTGAAGATTACTGAAATGAAATTTAAAGACTTCCCAAAGACCAAGAGTAGGGAAATAGTTGAATGGGTAAGGTAGTAGAGAGAACTTTTTTCTTTTGAATTTTTGAAGTTTATTTAATTTATTTTTTTTTATACAGCGGGCTCTTATTAGTTATCTATTTTATACATATTAGTGTATATATGTCAATCCCAATCAACTTTTTTTTAAAATCTGAGTTTTATTTCTTTCATTTCTAATAAGAAAACTATTTTGCCAGTAAAACAGACCTGATATAATCAAGTACCCTTTGCAGTTACTTTTACTTACCAGCTTAAAGGTTATTTTAACTAGATTTTTTATTTCATCAAAAAGTTACTTAAATGTTAGTTATAAATAGATTTCCACCTTCAAAGATTGAAATAAATATATTGTGACATTTGATTTTTATGATTTTGGCTGGATGGTCTAGGTTAATATTTCTTACTATCTGGATCAAACCTTAATAAATTAGGTTTTTAAATTCATAGTTAATAATATGTTATCCTTTTAACTTTTAAATCATCTGTGAAAATAAAATATGATTTTTGAAATTTGTTTCCTAAAAGGCTACATAAGATTAGCTAAAAAAAAAAAAAAAAAAAAAGATTAGCTATCTGTGAATAATATTGAGAGGGGGAAAGTTTTATTTTGTGTTTTCTATCTTGCCTTATTCCTGAATGTATGGTCACACTTTGTTTCACCAATAAGTATAAACATTTTAATTGCACCAAAGTATCTTTTTAATCCAAAATAAATGTAAAATATTATCAAATTATTTTTTCAGGATTTATCAAAACCATCATGTAGTCTTTCCCTTTTGACACTTAGTACTCTGAAGTATTTTAGAAAAAGATATCTAAATGTAAACCATCATTGTGTTCTTGGAATAAATACCTTTTGGAACACTACCTTAGTCACTCCCTTCAGCTTCTCTTGTTTCATTCTTAGTTTGATTTTATCTGAAAACGATCATTATAATTTACTGCCTCTGTGGCATTTCACATACCTTATCTCATTTAATTCTCACAAGAACCCTGCAAGTTAAACACAGTGATCCTAAATTTTTGGAATTAGGAAATGAAGTTCAATGAAAGTAAAGAACTGGCTTCATGTATAACAGCTGGTAACCAGAAATGTCTGCGGCCAAAATATGGGCTCACCCCATGACCCTGATGGCCCTGCCTGAGATGACGTCAGTGGATGTTAATATTTATTTCAAAGACTCCTTGTGACCATGAGCTCTACTGCTCTTACTTGCCAGTGGCTAAACCTCTTATCATTCTGGCTGTGCTGAGTGCCCCTCACCAAATCCTTCACACACTCACAGAATATCACAGAAAAAATACAGACGAAGCCAATTGATTTTCCCTATGGAGGCTAGATAACTTTATACTGAGACTAGATAACTATTCAAATACCTGACTGAAGTCCACCTTCACTGTTTATTTTTTTAGCTCCTTTACTCATCATCACCTGCCTTCTTTTTCTTGCTTTTGTTTCATGTCCAACTGCCATCTGACTCGGCCTCTCCAGATCACATAAGAGATTGTTCATTCCTATCATATTATTGGAAGTACTAATGCTGGGAAGTACTAACATCCATTAGTTTTTTTTTTTTTTCAAAAGTCCTGTCATCAAAGTTACCTTAATATGACATACTTTCATCTTCCAATTCTAAATTCCACGAAGAGTTCTGGAAAACCAGAAGTGAAGCCAGTAACTGATTTACCACTAGATTTAGTAATTCTGAAAAAGTTTTTTCAAGTAAATAAAAGACAGAACATGGTTAATTAACCAAGTAACCAACTTAAAAAAAAAAAAAGAGAGATGTTAGATCTGTAAAAGGCAAAGGTATGTATTACTACATCCATTATGCTCATCAAGTTTAAAAGCTATTCCATGCATCTTTAAAAACTACTTGTGGGTCTATGGGAGAGTCAATGAAAACACTTTTTAACCATGATTATTTAACTTTTTTAAGGTAAAATCAAACATGGGAACTGACAGTTATCTGATTTCTACTTTGAGTGTATCATCTTGGAATGCAATAATCTGATTCTCAAACTTGATGAAATATATTGTATAAATATTGTTTTTGTGCACTGAGCTTTTAATAATACTGTTTCTATCTTAGGGGTGGTGAGGAGTCTGTCCAGGGTTGGGGGAGTGGTCAGGGGAGGATCCAGAAAGGTAACAGATGGCTGAACAATTTAAAATACATGGGCGATTCCAGAAAAATAAAGCCACATACATACTTCATTTTAATAACAAATAGCACCATTTCTTTTGCCTTTACATTTTCAGTCATATATGTATAAAGAATATATGGATTAGGGTCAACTTTTCAAGGAGAAAGTATTATTCTCTTCTAGTCCCAAATTATTTGAAAATGTGCATCTTTTTCTTCTCATCACAGAGCACAGGATCTTATTCAACAAATATTTCATTTGATTTCTCTTCACATGCACTTCTACAATTAACTACAATAGAGGCTATGCATATAGGATAAAGGAAGATAATTTAGTAACATACACAGGACCTCGGCATTTTGAAAGAGTGTCACGTTTGGAACAAGGCATTAGGGTTGTTGTGGGATTCTGAAAAACACTGCAACTGGAGTGAACAGATCAGTAGTGGCACCTCTGAGCAGATGTCAATCGAAGCTGCGTAACAAACAATGACAAATCAAGAGCTTTCATTCAAAGCCCTGTGTTCTTGCAACCATGTTGCTTGAAAAAGAAATAAATGTATGAAAGCCATGCTTGTCCTCTAGGAGTTAGACTAGTTTAATTTATAAATCTATCTCTATATCTTCAGGTATGGGTGGGAGGGGGAAACTCTACTCATTTCATAAATGGAATCAACAATATCTCATGATGAATTACAGAAATGACAGCAGTAATATCAATGTTGGCCAATTAATTACCAATATTTTTACCAAAAAACAAATTAAGTAAATATACTTTATGCTTTTGTGATTTATTTTAAGAGCAGCTTACCATTTTGCACAATTGCATGCATAACCCTATAAGAATTCTAAAAGTGGGAGACATGTGAGAAAATATAAAATCCTATTAATATACATACTGTACTTAACTTACAGAAAATATGTTTCATCAAACAGTGAGGAATACTTAATTTAGCAACTATGAATGTCTACATGTCTTCCAGAATTTCAAATTCTTATACTTTTGAAAAACATATTTTTAAATGGTGAAAGGATGTAAAGATTTGGGGTCCCAAACAAAACAGAACACAGAGTCTGAGTAGAGATAGTAGTGAGGTAGAACATATAACTGGGATTTCACTTTTAACCCAGTCATTCTTGACTGTTAGTAAAAAGCTGTGTGATCTATACAGGTCCCTTAGCCTCTCTGGGTCTCCTTGGCCAGAGGAAGTTGGAGTTAGATCAGTAGGATCTTACTGTATCTTTCCCACTTCTGAATTATATAACCTGCTGGACGTCATGCTATAGTGCAGAGGAAACAGGACTCAGAGACAAAGGTCCTGGGTTCTAATCCCAACGCTGCCACTAAATTTGTTCCATGACAGTAAAGGTCATTAGGCCTCAGTTTCTACAGGTATACAGTTACAAATTGAAATTAGATTATTTTTAATACCCCTTAAGCTTCTGAAATGTTCTATTGATTATGGATATTTGGAAGTGTATTTCAGGGCACATTGTGCATTATTGTGAGTCAATAGGGGGAGCTCTCACATAGCTTTTTTTAAATGTATCCCACAAATAACAGAAATTACTGGATCTTAACTGCAAAATTGGAGTGGATTATTTAATTACACTCAGGTATTTATAAACCAGAGGACTCTCATTAACCACTATAGCAATATTAAGGTGAGCCATCTACTCAGCAGTGCCCTCTTTAATTTTGAGAGTTTTTTAATCATACATTAAAGAGCACATTTGTTTATCTGTTTAAGCCATTTCAGAAGTTGTTTTGTTTTCTGTTTGTCTTCTGGACTCCAGCTCCAGATGAATTAAGGTCTACATTTGATTTGTATTCAAACCTATAAGAGTTAAAAGCAGCAGGGAAGTCTTATGGAGATTAAAAAGCAAGAAACCATTTTGTTAGGTCTGTGCTTCTGTGGGTTGAACTTACTACACACACAACCTGACATGTGTACTTAAATTATTATTAATCAATTATATATTTCAGGGGTTGGCATCTTTATTCTTTACTTTCTTCCTCAGTGTGTTACATGTAATTTACTACCCTAATTCACAGGATATAAAAGTAGTTTATCGTTGAATCTTTAAGAAGTTTGCTTTCATTAATTGAAACAGACCTCTTTTATGTTAATTAGAATATGAAACATGGATTGCAAACAGTTTTCAAATGAAACTCATACATTAATTTTCAGGTAAAATGAAAATGAGACACACACTTTTAATAGATATTTCTGCAATAAAGTTGTGGTTTATTTTTAGGATGGAATTTTTTTGCTTACTGTGATTTATACCTATTTATCTAAAGGTTCGTGGTGGCCAGCAAATAATGGCTTATATTTTTTTGGCCATTTTTCCCTGAAAACATAACTACATTTTAAAATATGGAAAAGTAATTTATAAGGGAAATGAAAAAAGCTTACATGGAAGATTACATAAAATACATCTGTCTTTTCAAGCCATTGAGATACATAAACAACTCGTTAAAACCTTAAAATGCCAAGAGGAAGGACAAAAGATTCTTTTATTACAATGAACTTTTGAAAATATGCCCTTTTTTTACTTTAAAGAAGTAAGATTTAACTTCACATCTAAAAAAGATCTTGATTAAATGTATGTGTGCATATAATTTTTTAAAAAATAATATCACTTGAAGATTTGTCTTCAAAGGAACCAGTGATAGAGCAAATATATACGAAAAATAAACATGTTTGGCAGCCAAAAAGCTTTTTTCAACAAAAGTACAGTCTTTTGTTTTTGACTGCGTTTTTTTTCTTTTTATGTCAAATGAAATTTTAAGATCACCTATGAGTTTGGAACCGAATCCTTTACTGCCAAATCTGATTCCAATCCTTAAAATCTGTTTTTGTAATACTGCCAGCAATGAACTAACTTTAAATAGGTAGCCAGACATATTGGCAAAAATATACGTGGTTAATCAAATAAAACTATGTAGCAGTTTGGGAACAATCAATCAACTTTCAGAATCCTTTAAGTATGAAGCTGCTGCGAAGACATCATGACTTGCAGTGAAATACTACAATCAAACTGCATAAGCAGCTGCTTTTGAATTCATCTTCTCCTTTGTTTTTAAGTTTTCATAGACCTGCCTCTTAACTATGAACTTTATAAGCGTTTGAAAGAAAAAACCCGGCAGGCCTACTACTTCAACTAACAAAGAAACTAGAACTGGTAATACAGTTGGAAGCTGAACACACTGCAAGAACTGCCAACTTGAACTTATCTGGTTAACTATTATGGTATGGATTGCACTTTAAATGCCTTCTGATGACTGACATTATTTCACTGAAAAAGAGCATATGTAGGAAGAGACTTAAATACTTTATTTTACTTCATAACTTGCTGTTGATTCTTTTCAAATAAAGGATAGCTTTACCTAAAAACAAATCCTGATACTCAAACATTAGCATGCTTCATTCTTTACAAACTACATTTCTGTTATAGAAGAAAAGTAGTACTGTCCTTTTATACATACCAATGCCAACCCCACAAGAGCTCCACTTTTTTATAATTTAATTTTTTTTTGTTTTAAATCAGAAACCAAAGTTGCATTTTACAAATGAATTATTTGTGAAACAATCCTGAGTCCTGTAGTTAAATCAGAATATTTTATGACTTGTTTTTCACACATTGTTCTTTTTTGTAATCATAAATGTAATTAATTAGAATTTTAAGATTTGAAATGCTAATGAGACATTTGGCTCTTCAAACCAAAATGTTGGATGTGACCAAATATTAAAACTTAATTTCTAAACACTTGAAAAAAAAATGTCCCCCTTCTTTTTAGTGTCTAAGGTCCATTTTGCTGAATCTCAACAGTGGCTAATAACAGTGGCAAAGAAACCCATAAGGTTTCTTTGTGTGTGTGTGTGTTGTGTGTTTGTGGGGTAGGTTCCCATTTTACTAAACAGTCAGTATGCTTTTATTCTCATATGTGTTATCAAATATCCCCAAATTTGTTCATAGAGGCAAATCTGAAAATTATTTTTGAAGCAGAGATGAATATATGTTTGGAATATACATGGTTTATAGTGGTCAAGTTTGTGGTTGAGCTATGTTCATTAAAGCTTCTCAGTGTTAGGTGTGATTAATGCTGAATTCAGAGCTGGAGAAAGAAATTTCTGTGAAATAGCTGCTATGTAATTTAAATATAGCTAAACCTGTATATTGAGTTCTTTTTGTTTTCTTTAATAAGAGCATTAACTGAATGGAAGTCAAAGAGTAGGTTATCATACATAAAGCCAAAACAAAACAAGAATAAGACTAAGACTCAACCCTTGGCTCACTCCATCCTGTCCCCCACCCACACTTGGCTGCTCCTAATTCCTCTGTAATCTCCAAGGCCCAGGTGAGAAGATGTCTCTGCCCATATTTGAACATATTCCCTGCCACACCACCCACATCCTGCTGAAGTCAGGTAACCCTCGTCTGCAAGCTCTCATTCTCCTATCTGTATCATTGCACTCATGAGTTTTATTTATGTTTAATGTGTATCGCTTTGTTTTCAACTAAATTGTATCTAATATTGAAGGTAGAATTGCCGTATTATCTTCCTAAGCCTGGTGTTTCATAAAATGCTTGTCTAAAAGTCAAGGACAGAGAATACACGGCTAAGCTCCACTTTCCATCTAAAGGTCTAAGCGCTTGCAGGGGCAGAATGAAAACCAGTTATGGTTGGTTTGACTACTAAGCACGTAACCATATGGAGAGAGATGAGGGCTATGAAGGAATGACAACGTGGTTATTCTAGGCTCATACACTGGAGGTTCATGCAGGAAACAGTAACTGAGTCATGTACAAGGCCATACCAGGCCATCCTGCAAGAGACCCAGAACTCAGCCCCTGGCAGTTCTTACTATGAGGAAATGTAACTGCAGTGTCCTCAGAGCTGAAGACTTTTCAAGCAATTAAGAAATTTAGATTTCTTTTAAGGCAAAATATCTTAGTTTTTAAATTATGGCTTAATATTTTTTAAAACCCCCTGTGAACCAAGAAAACATGTGGACAAATCATAGATGGCATATGGGCCATGTGGCCTTTAAGTAGAAAGAAGATGCCATAAACATCTTCCTTGAATTAAAACAGCAATGAAAATAATCAAAAACCTTCCTACCAAATTGGGAAGACATATTTATGTGTATGTTTTTATTTACATTTGTTTATATTTATATTTAAATTTATACTCAAGCTTATCTATACACTTATACTTTGTATTTATCCTTTTAGTGAAATGGGTATGTATGTTTACATTTGTATATGTATTTATATGGCCAGATTTGTCAGGTTGGGTCTCAGAATGGGGAAACAAGGTCAGTTTAGACCTGGATGGCAGCAGGAAGAGCACAGTTGTAAAAATGCCGACCTTATTACTTGGGTTTGAATCCAAGTTTTCAGGCAGCTTGTTTTTCTGACCTTTAAAACCACCTCTGAATCTCTGATAAACATAGAACTAAGCTGAGAAGAAAAGGTATTTACAACACCACCTTTGGATAACTCTAAAGCTGCTCGAGTATTTTTGCAGTGGCTGGAGGGGATGGAATGCTGGGAAAATCACAGCACTGGAAACAAAGCTGACTCGTTTTCTCTCAACTTTTTATATCCAACTGAAGCACACTTCACCTGTGAATAGTGATTATTAAGTTTCTTTCAAGGGAACGGGGCCTGTAATTCATGAATGCTGCAGGTGTGAACCCCTACAAGTCTTTTCTCTGAGTGAAAGGACGTTAATCATTATTCATGGGTGAGATAGTCCATTTATTCCACGGCAGAGAAATAATTCCTTTTTTTCTCCTTCTTAAAACATGAGACCTTCAACTTTAATAAGCTTTAGAACAATAAAAGATTACCTCTTAGAATTATGTTTATTAGGGTTGTTCTTTTCTTAGACTTGTTTTTTAAATACTTGAATTTGTGTAGTTTCTAAAATGTTGGTAAGAACCTGTGGTGAAACATAGCACTTAATTATTCAATAAAATTTCCAAAGACATAGGTTATGCTAGACCAATATTTATATCTATGAATAGCAGAATAAATCCTATCAGACTGAAATCCAAGGGACTGGTTGCATTGGATTTTGTTTGTATCAAATGTTGCTTGAAATAAGCGAGTCATTGGGTGGCGCTTAAACATCTTTTGACTGTGTGAAGATTTTAATTTGTTGTGAAAATCAACTGACAGCGTACATTCATAAATATTATATTACTTAACAAGATTTTAGCTAATATTCCTCATTTTATACATTTCACCCTTTTTCTAGACATTTTTTCAAGTACTGAAAATATTTTGAAGTATACTTTTTTTTTTTTTTTTTTTTTTTGCGGTACGCGGGCCTCTCACTGTTGTGGCCTCTCCCATTGTGGAGCACAGGCTCCAGAGGCGCAGGCCCAGCGGCCATGGCTCACGGGCTCAGCTGCTCCGCGGCGTGTGGGATCTTCCCGGACCGGGGCACAAACCCGCGTCCACTGCATCGGCAGGCGGACTCTCAACTACTGCGCCACCAGGGAAGCCCTGAAGTGTACATTTCTTTCTTTCTTTTTTTTTTTTTTTTGCGGTACGCGGGCCTCTCACCCCTGTGGCCTCTTCCGTTGCGGAGCACAGTCTCCGGACGCGCAGGCTCAGTGGCCATGGCTCACGGGCCCAGCCGCTCTGCGGCATGTGGGATCTTCCCTGACCGGGGCACAAACCTATGTGCCTTTCATCGGTAAGCGGAATCTCAACCACTGCTCCACCAGGGAAGCCCTGAAGTATACATTTTACACAGGTAAGGATAGTCTCGTTTTGGTTTTCAAGCAACATACGGCGCATGCTATAAATTCCTGTAGTTCTTGCGGACATTAGATTGATGCCAAAGACAATTCAGTTATTTAAATGGTTTAAAATAATTTTTCATTTGCCTTTAGCACTTTTTTTTATCATGCAGGTTAAAAAAAAAAAAGAAAGAAACCTTACTATATAACCGGATTACGTTCAGAATATTTGCTGAGTAACCAAAAAAGGTTGATTCTTACGGAGGTACAGGATACATACATATATATATGAAATAATAGAAAATTTTTCATGCCAAATAGACAATAATTGCATAAAATTTTGAAAGATGTTGGAAGAGAAACTGTAAACATTAAATTAAAAATGTAACAACTAAATGGAGGCTTTATTCAGTTGAATCAGTTTATCTATTTATATAGCAAAACCAAAACCTAAAGTGGAGACTAACACCATATCCCCTTCTCACTAATGTTTAAAACAAACAAACAAAAAATGCTACAGTCCTAAATTTGGCCAGAGAGATGATGCTGAGTTTACAGTTTATGTTCCTCCTGAAAGAATTAAACAAGATTTGTTCTGTAGTTTAAATCTACAGAGATTTTACCTTGGAATTAGTCTCAGTAAGTAGGAAGCTCATCTAGATTATTTTATTTTTTATCTTATTTGGGAAATTTCCCCCAGTATTAGCCAATATGCAATTAAAAGTTTGGGCAAGTTAGTAAGATTACCAGTTCTTTTGTGGGGAGGATGGGAAATGTAGCCACCACCAACCCAGAAAAGGATTCATTTTTCATTCATTGGAAAGATGAAGCTCAGCCTTATCTGCCATGTGCTGGGGTAGACATTCGTTTACTATCATGGGGAGAAATGGCCTCCCATATTTTGTCAATCATCTGGGTGAATGAAGAATTACAAGGTAGTCCTTATGGCTATGCCTGGCACAATGATCTAAAGCCAGAGACGACTCATAAATAATAAACTATCAGCCAATCATTCCAAGCTATGCTTTTATTTGCTAAGAAAATATGTCCATTAATTTTTTTTAAATGTTGAGCCTTCTTTTAATTAATTAATTTTTTATTTTTGGCTGTGTTGGGTCTTCGTTTCTGTGTAAGGGCTTTCTCTAGTTGTGGCAAGCAGGGGCCACTCTTCATAGTGGTGTGTGGGCCTCTCACTGTCGTGGCCTCTCTTGTTGTGGAGCACAGGGTCCAGACGTGCAGGCTCAGTAGTTGTGGCTCACGGGCCTAGTTGCTCCGTGGCATGTGGGATCTTCCCAGACCAGGGCTCGAACCTGTGTCCGCTGCATTGGCAGGCAGATTCTCAACCACTGCGCCACCAGGGAAGCCCGCCCATTAAAATTTATAGAGAATCGAACCATATTCTCCAAAGGCAAAGGGACTTCAGATCTACACATTGATCAGTTGTACCATAAATATAATAACTTCGAGAGCCGTCTTAGCTGACCTCTGACTTTTCATATCCCAGTGGTTTCTTGTTGCTCATACTGGGCTGTGGTGGTTTCTTTCCTAGTTATGTGGTGCAGCTTCTTCAATCCATCTTTGGTGACATGAAACATGTTTACTGCCTTTCTCTTGCTTGCTCTCCTTGGCAGTGAGAATTGAATCTATTTTTAGGTCCTGCCTATTTTTCAGACTGTCTCAGTCTTGGCCTATGTGAAGACCACTGTCCAGTATACAGAGCTGTCAGGGCACCCCACGAGTGTAACTGAGGTACACTTTTCCACCCACTGAGAAATCTACTTCCAATTAAAAAGCAAATTCTAGAAGGGAAGAGTTTTTTCACTATTACATCTTTCCAAGCTTCACTGGACCCCAACAGATGATCTGGACTGTTGAATTTAAACACTTGGTCTGGCCTTCTTCAGAATCACAGGAGGAACAGTGCTGAACAGCTTCCCCAAAACTTTCACAAAGTGAAGTAGAAATTGCTCTCAAATGCTAGTTATAAACGTGTAATCTGAACTCCAGCCACTCCACAGGGCTGCAGAAGAATTTACGATGTGCTAAATATTTCCTTTGTTCTTCCCAGTGGTAGCCTGCTGTAGCAATTAGAAAGCAACTGGCTCCACATGTAAACTGCTAGAGTCTTCTAAAGAATTGTTGATAACTGTTCAACAGGCTCAATGAACAGAATTTTCTTATTGTGCAGAATTCTGACTTTTTAATTTCCTTTCAAGGTTGTGTTTTCTGAAAGATTTTCTAAAGTGTTCTTCCTTCTTCCCTGGTGCCTTTCCATTGCCCCTTTACAAGGAGGGAAGAGAGGTCAAGATGAGTGCTGTAAGCCAATGGAAGCCCAGGTTCTCAGACGCCTAACACTGCAAACTTTTCTAAAGCCATGTAAAGGTCCTTTGTGTTGCTATCACAAACACCTCTGACCTCCTCTTTCTCATTTTCAGAGAAAGTGACAGCCCAGTCCCATCTTTCATAAAAAGGCAAAAAAATCTGCCAATACCATCCTTCTTCAGAATCCAGACACTATTAATCATCAGTAGGAGACAGTATGGCTTCAAGTAGCTACATAGTATACAATAAATTCTCAGTTATTCAACGTGTGTGTGTGTGTTTGTGTGTGTGTGTGTGTGGTGGTCTTAGTGTTGGAAACCACTTTAAGTGCTTTACATGTATTAATTCTATGAGGATGGTACTATCATTATTCCTGTTCCAGAATTGATAAAATTAAAGTATCGAGAAACTGAATAACTTTGTTCCAAATCATGTAGCTGGTTAGGAATCATGGCAGGGCTGGAAAACTTTCCAAAATAAAGGATTCTGGTTGAGAGAGCAAATGTTTTTCAGAGGCAGTTTGGCAGAGTGGTTCAGGGCTGGATTGTAGCATCTGCCCCTCTGTTGCTGTGTAATATCAGACAAGTTACTGAACCTCTCTGTGCCTGATTTGCCATCTATAAAATAGGATAATAGTAGTACTCAACTCACTGGGTTTCTGTGAAGATTAAATGAGTTAATATATACTAAGCACTTAGAACAGTGCCAGGCATATAGCAAGCACAATGTAGATGTTACTTTTTGTAATACACACTCATTTTTTAAAGAATAAACCTAAGTAATGGGGAGAAATTACCTACATTCTTATCTTTAACCTTTATTTTATAGTACACACAGAGCTAGTTGCAAAAGATAGGGGATAAATTAGACACTGGATCCAACCTGAAGTGTGTCACAATTTCATGGAGAAAAAACTATGTATCAATACACAAATTAGAAGGAAGTATAATACATGTGATAACATATGAATGTTAAATTTTTTTAAAAAGTGGATCATGACAGTGGGATTGTGAACTCCACCACTTAGAAGTGATGTAGCATGTTTAGGGAAGACTACCTAAAATGGGCTAAATATTATCCTATATATTATCAACATGATTAAAACACTTGAGAAGATAAGAATTGAAGGAAGAGGAGGAATTAGTCATAAGTAGGATAGAGAAATCTCAGGAGTGGGAACAACATAGGCAAGGGCAGAGATGTGGGGGGAAAAGTATGGCGGATCTAGGGAACATCTCGGTTACTGTGTGTGTGTGTGTGTGCATGCATGTGTGTGTGTGTGTGTGTGTTTGGATACAGGGCAAAGGGGAAAGGATGTGATCAGAGACTTTCAGAGTCACACACAGCTGCCAAATGACTCTTGCTAAAGGACAACTCTGATGAAGACCCTCTCCTACTACACAGCTGCCAACATTTCCCTACTGCTAAGGGTTGAATTGTACCCCTCCAAACCTCACATGTTGCACACCTAACCCCCAGTACCTCAGAATGTGGTATTTACTATTCCATATTTGGAAATAGGGTTATTGTAAACAATATTAGCGAAGTCAGGATGAGGTCAGAATGGAGTAGGTTGGGATCTTAATCCAATATGACTGTGTCCTTATAAAAAGGGAAAATTTGGACACATAGACACATTCAGAGAGTATGCCATGTGAAGGTGAAGGCAGAGTTGGGGCGCTGTATCTACAAGCCAAGGAAAGCCAAAGATTGCCAGCAAAACATCAGAAGCTAGGGAGAGAGGTGTAGAACATGTTCTGCCTCACAGCTTTCAGAAGAAACCAACCCTGCTAACATCTAGATCTTGCACATCTAGCCTCCAGAATAGTGAGGTAGTATATGTGTGTTATTTAAGCCAGCCAGTGTGTGGTACTTTGTCATGATAGCCCTACCAAACTAATAACATCCACCAGTACAATATAAAGACTACATGTCTAATTTTTTTCCTGAATTTCCTAAAATAATTGGTAAGGGTAGTAGGCATTAATAGAGAGGTAACAGGATTTCACCTACATTATCTTTCTTTCTGAATTTTGAATGGATATGCCTTCTTTCCTAATTGATGTAAAGCCCTACAGCACTTACTACTCTTAAAACATACTCCTCATTTTCTGGACCCTTGCATTTTTCTGAATCCTTTGTTATATCTAGAATTTTCTGTACCCCATAATTATGCCTCAGATTTCTACTCCCTCTCAAATATCCAGCTGAAGTATCCCTCCCTCTACAAAATATTTCTCTGAGACTAGCTCTAAATTTTATTTTCTTTGTAGTGCCTCATATATTCTGCCTTGTACCAGACGAATAGCAGAGCTTCTACTTGCCTTCTGCACCTGAAGAGACTGTGAAATCCTTGAGAGCAGGGACAGCAGGAATTTTACTCTTCATTTATTACATGAATTATTATATTTGACAATGGTTAGTGATCAGTATTTGTATATTCACTGAACTTTAAATTGAAACTATACTGAACATAATTAGTGATTTATAAAATGGATTTAGCTCTGCTTTATAGTAGTTGGACTCAAATTATACGTATGTTATTCCATGTGACATTGTCCCTCATTCATTGATACTCTATTCCTTTAATTTTACAACAGTTTTAATGTCCCTATGCACTAATTCTATCATCTTTGTCACTGCTTGGTCTGCTTCTATTGGTCAATTTTTCTCCTAATTATGGGTTGTATGATTCTGCTTCTTTGCTTGCCTGCTACATTTTGACTGGATGTCAGACATTGATAATTTTATATTTCGGGTACTAGATTTTTTAGAAATTCTTTAAATAATTTTAGTTGTTCTAGAAAACAGATACATCTCTTTTATAAATCAGTTTTAAGATCCAATTTTAAGCTCCATTAGGGTGGATCCAGTACAGCCTTTAGTCTATGGCTAATTTATCTTCACTACAGTTACAATACCTTTTAAGGATTCTATACTCCGTGGTACTAGGTCTTTAAATTCTTGTGTTCTTGTTGAGAACACAACCACCATATCTAGTCCTGTATGAGCCTTGGGGAACTTTCCCCAGGTATTTTTTTCCCAGTGGTTCTTTCTCTGGATTCAGGTATTTTCTTCTCATGTATCCATGCTGTTCAGCCAGAGGTTTAAGGGAGCTCCTCTGTAGGTCTCTAAAGTTCTCCTTCTGTCCAGATCCTTTTATTCTGCCATTGAAATTCTAGCCATTGTGGCCTCCCCAAACTTCTACCTCTGTCTCCTCAATTCAGCAAGCCCACTAAGCTGTTTGGTTTCACCCTTCCTGCACTGTGGCCTGGCACTACTCTTCTAGCAGATAACTGGAGCTCATAGCATTGTTTCCCTTGTCTCAGGAATTACTGATCTGTGCTGCCTATGTTAGGTGCCTGAAAACATTGTTTTAGAGATTTTGTTTAGCTGTCAATTTTTTTTTTTTTTTTTTTTTTTTTTTTTTTTTTGCAGTACATGGGCCTCTCACTGCTGTGGCCTCTCCTGTTGCAGAGCACAGGCTCCAGACACACAGGTTCAGCGGCCATGGCTCATGGGCCTAGCCACTCTGTGGCATGTGGCACAAACCCGTGTCCCCTGCATCGGCAGACAGACTCTCAACCACTGCACCACCAGGGAAGCCCTCTGTGTAGTTGTTTAAAGTAGAAGGGTAAATGCAATCTGGGCTACTCTACAAAAGCAAGCAAAGTATCTATGATGGTGTGTATGTGAACATTGACTAGAAAGAACTGTAAAGAGTATAGTGACTGAGCTAAACAAAGCTACTTTTTTTGAATAAATATCTGGTATTATTTATCACCTTTGAATCTTTTACTTTATAATTTTTTCTTATGGAAAGTCTATTTGAAGTAAAGTATTGGTGAAAAATCTACAAGAAGTGGATAAATATGGAGCTTTAGAGTCATGCAAACCAATTTTCTAATCCTGATTCTACCCATGTAAGTGGCATAACCTATGGCCACTGACTTAATCCTTCTGAGCCTCCCTTCTTCAAATGTAAAACAGAACCTAACACAATAACCCCACATGGTTATTATGAGGATTAAATGACCATCATTTCTCTGCAGCTTTTATGATGAAGCTTTATTCTGAGATTCATGCAACATGATGGATCAAGAATTACATGTGAAGTTCTTAGTGGAGTCTTCCCCATAACAGTTACCAGATAAGTTCCTTTCCACTTTCCCTTCCCCTCCAAACAACAGGAAATTTATTGCATTGGGAATGCAAGAGAATTGAAGGTCTAATTTCTAAAAACCTCTCAAATTTGGGGTATTTTCTCAGGAACGTCTTTACTCAAAAGAACAGGCAGATAAACTTGGTTCAATTACTTTATAATTCTGATCTTGAATATGAGACTCCAAAAGTGTAATGATGAATTATCCCATTTTTCATTTTGACAGGCTTTCTTCATATTCTTCTCAAACTCTTCTTCCAGGAATCTGGCATATGCTTTTGCTTATAGTTGAGCCCATATTTATCCTACTTTTTATTCCCTGTTTGCTTTTTTTTAAATTTTTAATTTAATTTAATTTATTTTTTTATACAGCAGGTTCTTATTTGTTATCCATTTTATACATATTAGTGTATATATGTCAATCCCAATCTCCCAGTTCATCACAACATCACACCCGTGTGCCCCCCCAGCCACTTTCTCCCCTTGCTATCCATACATTTGTTCTCTACATCTGTGTCTCTATTTCTGCCCTGCAAACTGGTTCATCTGTACCATTTTTTTAGGTTCCACATATATGTGTTAATATACTATATTTGTTTTCTCTTTCTGACTTACTTCACTCTGTATGACAATCTCTAGATCCATCCACCTCACAACAAATAACTCAATTTCATTCCTTTTTATGGCTGAGTAATATTCCATTGTATATATGTGCCACATCTCCTTTATCCATTCATCTGTCAATGGGCATTTAGGTCGCTTCTATCACCTGGCTATTGTAAATAGTGTTGCAGTGAACATTGGGGTGCATGTGTCTTTTTGAATTATGGTTTTCTCTGGGTATATGCCCAGTAGTGGCATTGCTGGGTCATATGGTAGTTCTATTTTTACTTTTTTAGGGAACCTCCATCCTGTTCTCCATAGTGACTGTACCAATTTACATTCGCACCAACAGTGCAGGAGGGTTCCCTTTTCTCCACACCCTCTCCAGCATTTGCTGTTTGTAGATTTTCTGATGATGTCCATTCTAACTGGTGTGAGGTGATATCTCATCGTAGTTTTGATTTGCATTTCTCTAATAATTAGTGATGTTGAGCAGCTTTTCATGTGCTTCTTGGCCATCTGTATGTCTTCTTTGGAGAAATGTCTGTTTAGGTCTTCTGCCCATTTTTGGATTGGGATGTTTGTTTTTTAATATTGAGCTGCATGAGCTGTTTATATATTTTGGAGATTAATCCTTTGTCTGTTGATACATTTGCAAATATTTTCTCCCATTCTGAGGGTTGTCTTTTCATCTTGTTTGTAGTTTCCTTTGCTTTGCAAAAGTTTTTAAGTTTCATTAGGTCCCATTTGTTTATTTTTGTTTTTATTTCCATTACTCTAGGAGGTGGATCAAAAAAGATTTTGCTGTGATTTATGTCAAAGAGTGTTCTTCCTATGTTTTCCTCTAAGAGTTTTATAGTGTCTGGCCTTACATTTAGGTCTATAATCCATTTTGAGTTTATTTTTGTGTATGGTGTTAGGGAGTGTTCTAATTTCATTCTCTTACATGTAGCTGTCTGGTTTTCTCAGCACCACTTATTGAAGAAACTGTCTTTTCTCCATTGTATATCCTTGCCTCCTTTGTCATAGATTAGTTGACCAGAGGTGCATGGGTTTATCTCTGGGCTTTCTATCCTGATCCATTGATCTATATTTCTGTTTTTGTGCCAGTATCATATTGTCTTGATTACTGTAGCTTTGTAGTATAGTCTGAAGTCAGGGAGTCTGATTCCTCCAGCTCCGTTTTTTTCCCTCAAGACTGCTTTGGCTATTCAGGGTCTTTTTAGACTCCATACAAATGTTATGATATTTTGTTCTAGTTCTGTAAAAAATGCCATTAGTAATTTGATAGGGACTGCATTGAATCTGTAGATTGCTTTGGGTAGTAGAGTCATTTTCACAATACTGATTCTTCCAATCCAAGAACATGGTATATCTCTCCATCTGTTTGTATCATCTTTAATTTCTTTCATCATTTTCTTATAGTTTTCTGCAAAGAGGTCTTTTGTCTCCCTAGGTAGGTTTATTCCTAGATATTTTATTCTTTTTGTTGCAATGGTAAATGCGAGTGTTTCCTTAATTTCTCTTTCTGATTTTTCATTGTTAGTGTATAGGAATGTGAGAGATTTTTGTGTATTAATTTTCTATCCTGCAACTTTACCAAATTCATTGATTAGCTCTAGTAGTTTTCTGGTGGCATCTTTAGGATTCTCTATGTATAGTATCATGTCATCTACAAACAGTGACAATTTTACTTCTTCTTTTCCAATTTGTATTCCTTTTATTTCTTTTTCTTCTCTGATTGCTGTGGCTAAAACTTCCAAAACTATGATGAATAATAGTGGTGAGTGTGGACATCCTTGTCTTGTTCCTAATCTCAGAGGAAATGCTTTCAGTTTTTCACCATTGAGAATGATATTTGCTGTGGGTTTGTCATATATGGCCTTTATTTATGTTGAAATAGGTTCCCTCCATGCCCACTTTCTGGAAAGTTTTTATCATAAATTAGTGCTGAATTGTGTCAAAAGCTTTTTCTGCATCGATGGAGATGATCATATGGTTTTTATTCTTCAGTTTGTTAACATGGTGCATCACATTGGTTGATTTGCGTATATTGAAGAATCCTTGCATCCCTGGGATAAATCCCAATTGATCATGGTGTATGATCCTTTTAATGTGTTGCTGGGTTATGTTTGCTAGTATTTTGTTGAGGATTTTTGCATCTATATTCATCGGTGATATTGGGCTCTTTCTTTTTATGTAGTAACTTTGTCTGGTTTTGGTATCAGGGTGATGGTGGCCTCCTAGAATGAGTTTGAGAGTGTTCCTTCCTCTGAAATTCTTTGGAAGAGTTTGAGAAGGATGAGTGTTAGCTCTTCTCTACATGTTTGACAGAATTCCCCTGTGAAGCCATCTGGTCCTGGACTTTTGTTTATTGGAAGATTTTTAATCACAATTTCAATCTCATTACTTGTGATTGGTCTGTTTATATGTTTTATTTCTTCCTGGTTCAGTCTTGGAAGGTTATACCTTTCTAAGAATTTGTCCATTTCTTCCAGGTTGACCATTTTATTGACATAGACTTGCTTGTAGTAGTCTTTTCGGATGCTGTGTATTTCTGCGGTGTTTGTTGTAACTTCTCCTTTTTCATTTCTAATTTTATTGATTTGAGTCCTCTCCCTCTTTTTCTTCATGAGTCTGGCTAATGCTTTACCAGTTTTTTTTTTTTATCTTCTCAAAGAACCAGTTTTTACTTTTATTGATCTTTGCTATCATTTTCTTTGTTTCTATTTCATTTAATTCTGTTCTGATCCTTATGATTTCTTTCCATCTACTAACTTTGGGTTTTGTTTGTTCTTTCTCTAGTTCCTTTAGGTGTAAGGTTAGATTGTTTATTTTAGATTTTTCTTGTTTCTTGAGGTAGGCTTGTATTGCTATAAACTTCCCTCTTAGAACTGCTTTTGCTGCATCCCATAGGTTTTGGATCATTGTGTTTTCATTGTAATTTGTCTCTATGTAATTTTTTATTTCATCTTTGATTTCTTTAGTGATCTCTTGGTCATTTAGTAATGTATTGTTTAGCCTCCATGTGTTTGTGTTTTTTACATTTTTTCCCTGTTATTGATTTCTAATCTCATAGTGTTGTGGTCAGAAAAAGATGCTTGATATGATTTTAAATTTCTTAAATTTACTAAGACTTGGTTTGTTACCCAAGATGTGATCTATCCTGGAGGATGTTTCATGTGCATTTGAGAAGAAAGTGTAATCTGCTGTTTTTGGATAGAATGTCCTATAAATATCAATTAAATCTATCTGGTCTATTGTGTCATTTAAAGCTTGTGTTTCCTTATTAATTTTCTGTTTGGATGATCTGTCCATTGGTTTAAGTGAGGCGTTAAAATCCCCCACTATTATTGTGTTGCTTTTGATTTCCTCTTTTATAGATGTTAGCAGTTGCCTTATGTATTGAGGTGCTCCTATGTATACATTTATAATTGTTGTATCTTCTTCTTGGATTGATCTTTTGATCATTATGTAGTGTCCTTCCTTGTGTCTTGTAACATTCTTTATTTTAAAGTCTATTTCATCTGGTATGAGTATTGCTACTCCAGCTTTCTTTTGATTTCCATTTGCATGGAATATCTTTTTCCATCCCCTCACTTTCAGTCTGTATGTCTCCCTATGTATGAAGTGGGTCTCTTGTAGATGGCATATATATGGGTCTTGTTTTTATATCACTTCAGTGAGCCTGTGTCTTTTGGTTGGAGCATTTAATCCATTCACATTTAAGGTAATTATCGGTATGTATGTTCCTGTTACCATTTTCTTAATTGTTATGGGTTTGTTTTTGTAGGTCCTTTTCTTCTCTTGTGTTTCCCACTTAGAGAAGTTCCTTAAGTATTTGTTATAGAGATGGTTTGGTGGTGCTGAATTCTCTTAGCATTTGCTTGTCTGTAAAGCTTTTGATTTTTCTGTTGAATCTGAATGAGATCCTTGCCATGTAGAGTAATCTTGGCTGTAGGTTCTTCCTTTTTGTCACTTTAAATATATCATTCCACTCCCTTCTGGCTTTTAGAGTTTCTGCTGAGAAATCAGCTGTTAACCTTATGGGAGTTCCTTTGTATGTTATTTGTTGTTTTTCCCTTGTTGCTTTCAATAATTTTTCTTTGTCTTTAATTTTTGTCAGTTTGATTACTATGTGTCTCAGTGTGTTTCTCCTTGGGTTTATCCTGCCTGGGGCTCTCTGCGTTTCCTAGACTTGGGTGGGTATTTCCTTTCCCATGTTAGGGAAGTTTTCAACTATAATCTCTTCAAATATTTTCTTGGGTCCTTTCTCTCTCTCTTTTCCTTCTGAGACCTCTATAATGCTAATGTTGTTGTGTTTAATGTTGTCCCAGAGGTCTCAGCCTTTCTTCATTTCTTTTCA
This sequence comes from Mesoplodon mirus, assembly GCF_964341445.2. Taxonomy (NCBI): domain Eukaryota; kingdom Metazoa; phylum Chordata; class Mammalia; order Artiodactyla; family Ziphiidae; genus Mesoplodon; species Mesoplodon mirus. The sequence goes on along the minus strand of NC_138986.1, from coordinate 29,968,114 downwards.
TTCTTTTTTCTTTATTATGTTCTACAGCAGTGAATTCCACCATTCTGTCTTCCAGGTCACTTATCCGTTCTTCTGCCTCAGTTATTCTGCTATTGATTCTTCTAGTGTATTTTTCATTTCAGTTATTGTATTGTTCATCTCTGTTTGTTTGTTCTTTAATTCTTCTAGGTGTTTGTTCTCTAATTATTCTGGCTCTTTGTTAAACATTTCTTGCATCTTCTTGATCTTTGCCTCCATTTTTTCCCCTAGGTCCTGGATCATCTTCACTATCATTATTCTGAATTCTTTTTCTGGAAGGTTGCCTATCTCCACTTCATTTAATTATTTTTTCTGGGGTTTTATCTTGTTCCTTCATCTAGTACATAGCCCTCTGCCTTTTCATCTTGCCTGTCTTTCTGTGAATGTGGTTTTTGTTCCCCAGGCTGCAGGATTGTAGTTCTTCTTGCTTCTGCTGTCTGCCCTCTAGTGGATGAGGCTATCTAAGAGGCTTGTGCAAATTTCCTGATGGGAGGGACTGGTGGTGGTTAGAGCTGGTTTTTGCTCTGGTGGACAGAGCTCAGTAAAACTTTAATCCACTTGTCTGCTGATGGGTGTGGCTGGGTTCCCTCCCTGTTGGTTTTTTGGCCTGAGGTGACCCAACACTGGAGCCAACCCAGCTGTTTGTTGGAGCTAATGGCTGACTCTGGGAGGGTTCACACCAAGGAGTACTTCTCAGAGCTTCTGCTGCCAGTGTCCTTGTCCTCATGGTGAGCCACAGCCACCCTGGGCCTATTCAGGAGACCCTCCAACAGTAGCAAGTATGTCTAGTTCAGTCTCCCATGGGGTCACTGCTCCCTCCCCTAGGTCCCAACAGGCACACTACTTTCTGTGTGCCTTCTAAGAGTGGAGTCTCTGTTTCCCCCTCTCCTGTTGAAGTCCTGCAATGAAATCCTGCTAGCCTTCAAAGTCTCATTCTCTAGGAATTCCTCCTCCCATTGCCAGACCCTCAGGTTGGGAAGCCTGACATGGGGCTCAGAACCTTCACTCCAGTGGGTGGACTTCTGTGGTATAAATGTTCACCAGTCTGTGAGTCACCCACCCACCAGTTATGGGATTTGATTTTACTGTGATTGCGCCCCTCCTACCGTCTCATTGTGGCTTCTCCTTTGTCTTTTGATGTGGGCCATTCTTTTTTGATGAGTTCCAGTGTCTTCCTGTCAATGACTGTTCAGCAGTTAGTTGTGATTCCCGTAGTCTCTCAAGAGGGAGTGAGTGCACGTCATTCTACTGTGCCATCTTGAACCAGTCTCCTATTCCCTGTTTTGCTGTTTCCTCCTTTTCTCATATCCTTCACTGAGCTTCCCCAGTAATTAATTTGTGATTCCTGTACAATATGCTAATAACTACCAAATATTCACCTTAACTCTGCCTTTGAGATTCTTGCTAATATCAATTTAGTTACCCTTTCTCAGCGCTTTATTCCTCAATGTTTCATGGCTTTCACCATTTCCACCCTATCACTGCAGTCACAAAGACTCAGCATCTTCTTCTAATCTTCTCTTATTTAGGTTTTCACATTACCAAACCATGATGATCATTCCTTTTTGAGACCTCACTCATAAGAAATGCTTATGAGTGAGGTCTCACTCATAAGCAAACTACTGCTTTGCACAAGTTGTAGTTTGTGGTGAAGTGGAAAGAGCATAGTATGTGTGACCAAAAATCCAAGTATAAATCCATGTCTAAAGCACATTGTGACTTCGGATGAATTCCTTAAACTCTCTGAACTTCAGTTTACTCACCTGTAAAACAAGGGTGATAATATCAAACTCACAGAATTATAAAAATTAAAATTATATAAGCAGTGAAGTTCTTGGAGTAATGGGCATACAGGAGATGTTCAGTGACTGTTAACTTGCTTCCATACTGTATATTTCTAAATCCCAAGACTCATGATTGCATTTTGGTAAAAACTTTCTGGCATTTTCTTCATTTTTAAATTTTTTCTTTTCCATTTTTATTAGCAGGGAATATTCTCCTGAATGAGGTTGTTGAGGATCAAATGAGAGATATAAAAATTGCTATGGATGTATGTCTGTTAAGATGTATTTGGTTGTCAGTAAAGCTATTCAACACAATATATGTAAATCAAACCATAATGCTGTATGTCTTAAACTTCTATGATGATGTATATCAATCATTTCTCAATAATACTGGGGAAAGATATTCAAGCTTAAACAGTAAAGAAATGGATTAATTCATATAAGAAAACAACAAAAGGTAGTGCTGGCTTCTGGGATGGTTAATCCAGCATGTTCTTTCCATCTCTCTTTACCTTCAACAACAGTGTTGGTTTCATCCAAAACTAGCTCCCCTCATGTCAGAAATTGAGGTCATATGCTTCTTTCTTCCTGTCCAACAGGAAAGAGAAATTGGTGTCCTGTACCTTTATTAACCTCCAGCAAACATTTCCTCTTATCTCATTGTTCAGAATTGGATCAGAAGCAACAATTGACAAGAGAGAATGGGTTAACTTTGGCCAGACTGGCCCACTCCTTGAATGAAGGAAAATTCCTCTACTCAGAAGAGGAAGGGTGGGAGGGATATTGAGTCAGCTGAGTGAATATGTAAATAATTGTTGACTGAACATCAGTTATTGTCACTGAATGACTTCACATTTCTTGGAACTATATCAATGCTCATATAGATCTAATAAATAATTGTTGAATAAATTCCCTATCATAATCTCCTAATTATTTGCTTCTATCTTTCTGCCTACTAAGGCTCACTTTCTTCCCCATGTCTAACTTCTCTCTTTTCCCATCACACACTAAGATAGACTCTTAACTTGATCAGAGTTCTTGAATCTTCCACGTTTTGTTTTTGTTCATTTTCCAAAGTTGGAATTGATTTTCTTCTCCTCAAAACAATCTATCTCCCTGAAGCCTTCCAAGATCAAACATCCAGTTCTAGTCATAGAATCCCAACAAAACCTCAGCATTCTGGCACATTTCCTTTAATTTTTGGAATATGTATACATATGTTTCAACCTTTCTTTCCTGTTCAGTCAATAATAAGACCTGGAGAACTCTGGCTATTCTAGGCAATGTATGTCCTACGCAGGATATGGTGTATGGTAGGCATTGGCAGGATAATAATATTTAAGTGGCATAGAAATCATTGAGATAAAACAGATAGTATGATTAATAAGGCAAATGCTATTGCTTTTAATGTCAAATGCATGGAGTACTCAAACTCTAGGGCATACCAAATAGATGTGGGTAACTTACTAAACCTTCAGATTGTCTTATTCCATTTCCAAAGATTCTGATTCAGGTCTGAGGTAGTGCTAAAAAATCAGCATTTTAATCAAATGTCCCAAATGACTCCCATAATAATTGTATATAAACAACATTTGGCTGAATGGGTAGCATTCAACCAATTTCTTCTCCTTACCTCAATACAAGAATAAAGAAGTAAGGTTTCACGGCCAATGCTAAATTTTAATGAGTGAATGAATATTCCTGATCCTATGAGTAACTGCTAACTAGAATTCCTGGAGTATTAAAAAATATATTTAAAGGAGAGTCAGGGATGGATAGGTGAGGGGAGGTGCAGGGAGAGAAAGTACCAGATAGGAAGGTTGAGTTCTGATAGTGAAGGGCCTTGAATACTATGCTAAGGTGTTTGGATTCTTCTGAAAGCATTAGGGAGTCTTGGAAGGTTTCTGAGCAGGGAATAACACTATATAATTTGTGTTGTAGAAAGCCGACTTTGTCCATATGTGATGGATTGACCTGAAAGGGGAAACTGGACGCAGAGGGGACCACACGTGATCAAAACCACAAATGGTTTCTTCAGGCCACAGGGACAGGTGAGGTCTCTGGGGCTTGAAGGCCACTGTACCATGAATCAACATAAGACTAGGATTGTGAGTGATTAGCTATGCTTTCCATTTGGAGCCAAAAGTGATTCATCTCCACGAGGCAAGTGACCACTTCTGGCTGCTCAGTCCAGAAAATAAGTTTCTCAGAGCTGAGACACTCTATGCCAAGGTCCAAAACACAGAGGCAGCCCCAGAAAATATTTCCCCCCACTTATGAATCATAATGGAAATTGAAGTTTAAACCTAGTAACTTACAGGGAGCAGCAAATATTTTACACTAACAATATAACATTAGCATCATGTTTTAAGAAAAAATGCTAATATGTTGAAAGAATGGCTGAGGCATACTGTTTATTACACGTAGAGTTTAGGTTAGGTTAGAGTAGAGGCTTAGTCTCCCAGAGCTGGCAGTGTCAGGGTCAGGTGTGAGGAAAGCCCTGGGGTTCTATACTTAGAGCTGAGCAAATAGGTCATCGAGGGTAGCCTGGGAAACAGGCTTTCCCCTTATAACAAAAATGTTCTCTGCCTTGGCCACATATCCCCACTGACATTTCTCTTTTATCATCTTTCCAAGGAGTCCACTTGCTGGACAAAATGCTAGATGGTAAAACTGGAGACACTAGAGTTAGTTCTTTCCTTTGGAGAGGGACCAAGGAATGAGGGAAATGGATTCTGTGCCCAGAAAGAAGTCAAGTTGAAGAGCCAAAAGTTATCAGGAAGACAGAGAATATCAAATGGAAAATTAGCTAATTTTCCTAACCTCTTAAATGCTAAGGCAATCTTTTAAAATCTGTATAACTCAAACTGGTGTCAGCTGTTCCCTAATTCTCTTCTAGGAGTTTCCATCCAAAGCCCCCTCCCCCAATTGCAGTCTTTACCCCAGCCTTCCTCACATATGCAAGTCCACTTCCATCAAAAATTTAGCAAGAAAGTAGATCTCATGCTCAGGTGAAGCTAAGAGAGAATTTCATCATAAAACCAGCAACCACCGTTTGAAATATCTCCTATAGACATTTCTGCAATGTCTTTGTCTATTGAACTGCTGGGAAGGTGACCCCTTTCCCCTTCCCTATGACTGCAGGTCAGTCTCCTTCCCCTCTCCTCCCTTCCTCTCTCCTTCCCTCTCCTCTCCTCTCCTTTCCCTTCCTCTCCCTTCTCTTTAAGCTGGCAGAGCAATTCTGCTCAAACCCCTGCCTGCCAATCACTCCTGGTTCTTAGTGAGGCAAAAGGCCCCAAATTTAAAAGGAGAGAATAGTTTTTTCCCTCTTGTTATTATACCTGCATAACTCTGTTGTTTTACCTCCTACTTTTCCTCTATTTTTGCTATCAGGAAAAAAAGTAAAAGATAGCTAAGTAAGGAGGGCAGGATTTTCAGTTACATCTGCTGCAAATTATGGGACCGAGGGAAGGAAGCCTCAACATTTCTTTCTCAAGTGGGCTTCAGTGAATCTACTCTGTGCTGGCCACTGAGGTGAGTGCTGGCATCTCTGTACTCAAGAAACTGCCTATACAGAAAGGAAGCCCAGCCCGGCTTCTGTATACCTCATATTCTGAACTTTGATATTTCAATTGAGTGTTTCACAGGGGGTCCTCAGGCGAATTATCCCCAGGGTCCTAACAGCTGTTATGAGAATATATTACCTTTAAAAATTGTTGAAAAGATGACAACTTAGGAGAATTTTTCTCAGGGGTTGAACCACTCTTTTGGCTCCCCACCAGCCATGATTCTGACTATATCACAGTTGTGGAAGAAAGGGAGTATGTAGTTCGTACCTCACCTTGTCCTAGAACTAATTGTTCAAGCCACAAGGTAAAGAAGGATCTATCAAGTAGCCTTTACTTAAAGTCTGAGTAATAAACTCATTGCAACTATGGAATCCAAAATGGGAATTGGAGGCAACAAAGTGGCAGGGCCAGATACAGAATTTGTCGGGCCCAGTGCAAAGTGAAAATGGGGTGGGTGCTTGTTCAAAAAGCAAGAAAATGTGCTAAATATGTGTGTCTTAAAACAGAAAGCCTTTTTTGTTTCTTCAACTTGCTATGGTGTTTTTTAAAATTTGCTTTAAGTAATGTTTTAGGTAAAGAAAAATTAATAATTTTAATTATTAACATGATGTTTGCCATTCATCTTTGTATGGTACAGTGCCATTTTTTAAATTATTATTTATTTATTTATTTATTTATTTATTTATTTATTTATTTATTTATTTATTTATTTTGCGGTATGCGGGCCTCTCACTGTTGTGGCCTCTCCCGTTGTGGAGCACAGGCTCCGGACGCACAGGCTCAGCGGCCATGGCTCACGGGCCCAGCCGCTCTGCGGCATGTGGGATCTTCCCAGACTGGCGCACGAACCTGTGTCCCCTGCATCGGCATGCGGACTCTCAACCACTGCGCTACCAGGGAAGTCCATAGTGCCATTTTTAGACACAAATACAAGAGCATTTGACTCGTACATGTAATCACCAAAATTACACAATTCATATTTCATAGCTCATACATGCATTTTTGGTAAGAATGCATGTGAAAGCACTACACAAAACACAACTGTTTTTATTTTATTTGTCCAAAGATGCATACATTCTTTCTTTTAATTTTTATTTTTTTATTGACGTATAGTTGATTTATAATATTTCAGGTGTACAGCAAAGTGACTCAGTTATATATATATATATATATATATATATATATATATATATATATATACATTCTTTTTCATATCCTTTTCCATTATAGGTTATTACAAAATATTGAATATGGTTCCCTGTGCTATACAGTACATCCTTGTTGTTTATCTATTTGACATATAGTAGGCTGTGTCTGTTAATCTGAAATTCCAGATGTATCCCTCCCCCCGCTTTCCACTTTGGTAACCATAAGCTTGTTTTCTATGACTGTGAGTCTATTTCTGTTTTGTAAATAAGTTCATTTCTATCCATATTTTTTTAGATTCCACAGTAAGTGATATCATATGATATTTGTCTTTCTCTGTTTGACTTAGTTCACTTAGTGTAATCTCTAGGTTCATTCATGTTGCTATGAATGGGATTATTTCATTCTTTTTTATGGCTGAGTAATATTCCATTGTATATATACACCGCATCTTCTTTGTCCAGTCATCTGTCAATGGACATTTAGGCTTACCAATGGTCTTGACCTTTGGCTTAAGGAAAGACTAAAAGGAAAAAGACCTATGGGTTGCCCCATTTTTCCCTTTGCTTCTATGTCATCATTTCTAGCAAAAGTGGTTGGCTTATTCAGGAAAGTAACATTAATAAGAAAAGATATGAGAGGGTTCTCTGGTCATTGAGTTTCTTAGAACAACATTGTTTTCTTTCTGCGTTAAAAGCATGTTCTTGTTCTAAGGGAAAGCATGGCTTCTTGGGGCTGTCAGCACCCCTGCCCACTAAGGTCTAGACATAACACGGTTAGCTTGTACTCACTTGAGTCTCAATGAACTCCCACACATTGTGAGTCCACACAAATTCTGTGCTCTCAGAGTGGCAAGAAACAGTGGACACACATACTGAGCATCTCTCTGCTCTCGAGTGCTCAATTGTCTCATTAGATTTCACCTGTAAAACACAAGTTCAAAAATAAAATTATGAAGAATTTCAAGATGGTGACAGCAGAATATTAAACCAAGTATGAGGCTCTTCCGAGTATGGGGCCCTGTGCAGCTGCACAGACTACATGCCCAGGAAGCCAGCCCTGTAAAGGACCATTCTGCCTTATCCCTTTCACTCATGGGTATTGGGCATCTGCAAGACCATCTCCTTGGAATTGGAAGAGAAATCTTTCCTTCTCCCTTCTTCTCCATTTCCATGGTTCTTCCTTTCTTTTATCCCTTTTGTCCTTCTCCTCCAAATCTAGCTCTTCTCATACAGGTTGGCAAATTTTCAGCTCCATCTTTTCTTGCAAAAATGGGTTGAAGTGGTTTGGGAGAAAGATCCCCACTCTAGTAGACTTTCTTCAGGAGGTGTTTTAGAAAAAGCAAGTATAGTATGTTGAGGAAAAGGGTATTTTATGATTTTTTGGAGTGTATACTGTATTTGGAATCACTGATATAGGTAACGAAGAACCAAGAAGATTTAAAATAGAAAAAGGAAATTAAAAATAGGAAATGTTTCATTTTAGCAAAGTCTTTCTGGTATATAGCATGGACTTAAATTGGAGGAATATGTAATAAATCATAGAGGCTAGTTAAAAGGAAACCATTCTATAACCCTTGTAAAATGACAGTTGCCCAAGACTCTAGTATTGAATGACACTGTGACCACTTGATTTCACTTATATGGTAGGAATAGAGGAGTTGAGAATCATTTAGTTGACAGCTTTAGGACTGGGGAAAAATCTCTTTCACCTAGAAGTGGCTGATGGAAGAAAGGAAACAGAAAGCATGTGCACAACTCTTATTGGAACTTGTGAGAAGAGACTGTCTGAACTGGTAGACCTGTTCTTCACAGTCTATTGGAAGCTGTGGCCCCTTGTGAGGTTACATAAGGTTGGGGGTGGCACTGGAGCCTATTGTATTGAAAAACACTGTGAATCTCCTGGGATATAAGTTCTCAAGTTAAAGACCCTCTCTGCCCACTTTCAGATTGAGTTGTTTCTTCTACAGTATTTTTACACTTCTTCATATTAGCTCAACCTAAGGATATGAGAAAGTAGGAAGAGAAAGTCATTACCATTCCTTACAAACTATGAACATACTTGGTTCTTGAGAGTCTGCTTTCCCGCCCAGACAACTGAATTAATGGAATTCTTTGTTCTATCCCATGAAAACAGAAAGAATCTTAGCAGAAGCTGTTCCATGTAAGTTCTGACTTTACCTGGGTATTTTGGTCTTGGGTTTGGGCTTTCTGATTTGGTCTGGGTCTATCTTCATGTCATGATACAGGAAATTCAGGGGGATTTCTTGGGATAGTTACCTGTGTTTGGCTTGTGAAGTTGCTTCTTATTTGAATTAGAGTGACATGTGGAAGACTGAAGGCACTGTTGGGCTCTTGTTATCACACATTTGGATTTTAAGAAAGTTTAGATAGCTTGTTTTATATAATAATGTCAGGATAAATGGAAACAAAACTGTGAATGCTTAGTGTTTTCTTTAGAATTCTTAATGTTTTCTTTTAGAGTGACAACTCTTTCTTATTGTTAGTGTGGTGTAAAAACTGCTGAAGAAATATCATATGCTTGCTACCTTATTTGGAAATCCCCATGTGCAGATTCCAAGTTAACATTTTTATTTTTTTATTTTTTTAATTAGTTTCTGCTTTATAACAAAGTGAATCAGTCATACATATACATCTGTTCCCACATCCCTTCCCTCATGCATCTCCCTCCCTCCCACCCTCCCCATCCCACCCCTCCAGGTGGTCACAAAGCACCGAGCTGATCTCCCTGTGCTATGCGGCTGCTTCCCACTATCTATCTACCTTACGTTTGGTAGTGTATATATGTCCATGCCTCTCTTTCACTTTGTCACAGCTTACCCTTCCCCCTCCCCATATCCTCAAGTCCATTCTCAAGTAGGTCTGTGTCTTTATTCCCGTTTTACCCCTAGGTTCTTCATGACATTTTTTTAAAAATTCCATATATATGTGTTAGCATACGGTATTTGTCTTTCTCTTTCTGACTTACCTCACTCTGTATGACAGACTCTAGGTCTATCCACCTCATTACAAATAGCTCAGTTTCGTTTCATTTTATGGCTGAGTAATATTCCATTGTATATATGTGCCACATCTTCTTTATCCATTCATCCGATGATGGACACTTAGGTTGTTTCCAGCTCCGGGCTATTGTGAATAGAGCTGCAATGAACATTTTGATACATGTCTCTTTTTGAATTATGGTTTTCTCAGGGTATATGCCTAGTAGTGGGATTGCTGGGTCATATGGTAGTTCTAATTTTAGTTTTTTAAGGAACCTCCACACTGTTCTCGATAGTGGCTCTACCAATTCACATTCCCACCAGCAGTGCAAGAGTGTTCCCTTTTCTCCACACCCTCTCCAGCATTTATTGTTTCTAGATTTCTTGATGATGGCTATTCTGACTGGTGTGAGATGATATCTCATTGTAGTTTTGATTTGCATTTCTCTAATGATTAATGATGTTGAGCATTCTTTCATGTGTTTGTTGGCAGTCTGTATATCTTCTTTGGAGAAATGCCTATTTAAGTCTTCTGCCCATTTTTGGATTGGGTTGTTTGTTTTTTGCTATTGAGCTGAATAAGCTGTTTATAAATTTTGGAGATTAATCCTTTGTCAGTTTCTTCATTTGCAAATATTTTCTCCCATTCTGAGGGTTGTCTTTTGGTCTTGTTTATGGTTTCCTTTGCTGTGCAAAAAGCTTTGAAGTTCCATTAGGTCCCATTTGTTTATCTTTGTTTTTATTTCCATTTCTCTAGGAGGTGGGTCCAAAAGGATCTTGCTGTGATTTATGTCATAGAGTGTTCTGCCTATGTTTTCCTCTAAGAGTTTGATAGTTTCTGGCCTTACATTTAGGTCTTTAATCCATTTTGAGCTTATTTTTGTGTATGGTGTTAGGGAATGATCGAATCTCATACTTTTACATGTCCCTGTCCAGTTTTCCCAGCACCACTTATTGAAGAGGCTGTCCTTTCTCCACTGTACATTCCTGCCTCCTTTATCAAAGATAAGTTGACCATATGTGCGTGGGTTTACCTCTGGGCTTTCTATCCTGTTCCATTGATCTATCTTTCTGTTTTTGTGCCAGTACCACACTTTCTTGATTACTGTAGCTTTGTAGTATAGTCTGAAGTCAGGGAGCCTGATTCCTCCAGCTCCGTTTTTCATTCTCAAGATTGCTTTGGCTATTCGGGGTCTTTTGTTTTTCCAAACAAATTTTGAAATTTTTTGATCTAGTTCTGTGAAAAATGCCAGTGGTAGTTTGATAGGGATTGCATTGAATCTGTAGATTGCTTTGGGTAGTAGAGTCATTTTCACAATATTGATTCTTCCAATCCAGGAGCATGGTATATCTCTGCATCTATTTGTATCATCGTTAATTTCTTTCATCAGTGTCTTATAATTTTCTGCAAACAGGTCTTTTGTCACCTTAGGTAGGTTTATTCCTAGATATTTTATTCTTTTTGTTGCAATGGTAAATGGGAGTGTTTTCTTGATTTCATTTTCAGACTTTTCATCATTAGTGTACAGGAATGCCAGAGATTCCTGTGCATTAATTTTGTATCCTGCTACTTTACCAAATTCATTGATTAGCTCTAGTAGTTTTCTGGTAGCATCTTTAGGATTCTCTATGTATAGTATCATGTCATCTGCAAACAGTGACAGCTTTACTTCTTCTTTTCCAATTTGGATTCCTTTTATTTCCTTTTCTTCTCTGATTGCTGTGGCTAAAACTTCCAAAACTAGGTTGAATAAGAGTGGTGAGAGTGGGCAGCCTTGTCTTGTTCCTGATCTTAGTGGAAATGGTTTCAGTTTTTCACCATTGAGGACAATGTTGGCTGTGGGTTTGTCATATATGGCCTTTATTATGTTGAGGAAAGTTCCCTCTATGCCTACTTTCTGCAGGGTTTTTATCAAAAATGGGTGTTGAATTTTGTCGAAAGCTTTCTCTGCATCTATTGAGATGATCATATGGCTTTTCTCCTTCAATTTGTTAATATGGTGTATCACATTGATTGATTTGCGTATATTGAAGAATCCTTGCATTCCTGGAATACACCCCACTTGATCATGGTGTATGATCCTTTTAATGTGCTGTTGGATTCTGTTTGTTAGTATTTTGTTGAGGATTTTTGCATCTATGTTCATCAGTGATATTGGCCTGTAGTTTTCTTTCTTTGTGACATCCTTGCCTGGTTTTGGTATCAAGGTGATGGTGGCCTCGTAGAATGAGTTTGGGAGTGTTCCTCCCTCTGAAATTGTTTGGAAGAGTTTGAGAAGGATGGGTGTTAGCTCTTCTCTAAATGTTTGATAGAATTCGCCTGTGAAGCCACCTAGTCCTGGGCTTTTGTTTGTTGGAAGATTTTTAATCACAGTTTCAATTTCAGTGCTTGTGATTGGTCTATTCGTATTTTCTATTTCTTCCTGATTCAGTCTTTGCAGGTTGTGCATTTCTAAGAATTTGTCCATTTCTTCCAGGTTGTCCATTTTATTGGCATAGAGTTTCTTGCAGTAATCTCTCATGATCTTCTGTATTTCTGCAGTGTCAGTTGTTACTTCTCCTTTTTCATTTCTAATTCTATTGATTTGAGTCTTCTCCCTTTTTTTCTTGATGAGTCTGGCTAATGGTTTGTCAATTTTATCTTCTCAAAGAACCAGCTTTTAGTTTTATTGATCTTTGCTATCATTTCCTTCATTTCTTTTTCATTTATTTCTGATCTGATCTTTATGATTTCTTTCCTTCTGCTAACTTTGGGTTTTTTTTGTTCTTCTTTCTCTAATTGCTTTAGGTGCAGGGTCAGGTTGTTTATTCGAGATGTTTCCTGTTTCTTAAGGTGGGATTGTATTGCTATAAACTTCCCCCTTAGAACTGCTTTTGCTGCGTCCCATAGGTTTTGGGTTGTCGTGTCTCCATTGTCATTTGTTTCTAGGTATTTTTTTATTTCCTCTTTGATTTCTTCAGTGATCAGTTCATTATTGAGTAGTGTATTGTTTAACCTCCATGTGTTTGTAATTTTTACAGATCTTTTCCTGTAATTGATGTCTAGTCTCATAGCATTGTGGTTGGAAAAGATACTTGATACAATTTCAATTTTCTTAAATTTACCAAGGCTTGATTTGTGACCCAAGATATGATCTATCCTGGAGAATGTTCCATGAGCACTTGAGAAAAATGTATATTCTGTTGTTTTTGGATGGAATGTCCTATAAATATCAATTAAGTCCATCTTTTTAAATGTATCATTTAAAGCTTGTGTTTCCTTATTTATTTTCATTTTTGATGATATGTCCATTGGTGAAAGTGGTGTGTTACAGTCCCCTACTATGAGTGTGTTACTGTCGATTTCCCCTTTTATGGTTGTTAGCATTTGCCTTATGTATTGAGGTGCTCCTATGTTGGGTGCATAAATATTTACAATTGTTATATCTTCTTCTTGGATCGATCCCTTTATCATTATGTAGTGCCCTTCTTTGTCTCTCCTAATAGTCTTTATTTTAAAGTTTATTTTGTCTGATATAAGAATTGCTACTCCAGCTTTCTTTTGATTTCCATTTGCATGGAATATCTTTTTCCATCCCTTTACTTTCAATCTGTATGTGTCTCTAGGTCTGAAGTGGGTCTCTTGTAGACAGCATATATATGGGTCTTGTTTTTGTATCCATTCAGCCACTCTGTGTCTTTTGGTGGGAGCATTTAGTCCATTTACATTTAAGGTAATTATTGATATGTATGTTCCTATTCCCATTTCCTTAATTGCTTTGGGTTCATTATTGTAGGTATATTCCTTCTGTTGTGTTTCTTGCCTAGAGAAGTTCCTTTAGCATTTGTTGTAAAGCTGGTTTGGTGGTGCTGAACTCTCTCAGCTTTTGCTTGTCTGTAAACGTTTTAATTTCTCCATCAAATCTGAATGAGATCCTTGCTGGGTAGAGTAATCTTGGTTGCAGGTTTTTCTCCTTCATCACTTTAATTATGTCCTACCACTCCCTTCTGGCTTGTAGAGTTTCTGCTGAGAGTTCAGCTGTTAACCTGATGGGGATTCCCTTGTGTGTTATTTGTTTTTCTTCCCTTGCTGCTTTTAATATGATTTCTTTGTGTTTAATTTTTGACAGTTTGATTAATGTGTCTTGGCGTATTTCTCCTTGGATTTATTCTGTATGGGACTCTCTGTGCCTCCTGGACTTGATTAACTATTTCCTTTCCCATATTAGGGAAGTTTTCAACTATAATGTCTTCAAATATTTTCTCAGTCCCTTTCTTTTTCTCTTCTTCTTCTGGAACCCCTATAATTCAAATGTTGGTGCATTTAATGTTGTCCCAGAGGTCTCTGAGACTGTCCTCTGTTCTTTTCATTCTTTTTTCTTTATTTTGCTCTGCATCAGTTATTTCCACTATTTTATCTTCCACCTCACTTATCCGTTCTTCTGCTTCAGTTATTCTGCTATTGATCCCATCTAGAGTATTTTTCATTTCATTTATTGTGTTTTTAATCGATGCTTGATTCATCTTTAGTTCTTCTAGGTCCTTGTTAACTGTTTCTTGCATTTTGTCTCTTCTATTTCCAAGATTTTGGATCTTGGAAATAGAATCTTGGATCATCTTTACTAACATTATTCTGAATTCTTTTTCAGGTAGACTGCCTATTACTTCCTCATTTGTTAGGTCTGGTAGGTTTTTATCTTGCTCCTTCTCCTGCTGTGTGTTTTTCTGTCTTCTCATTTTGCTTATGTTACTGTGTTTGGGGTCTCCTTTTTGCAGGCTGCAGATTCGTAGTTCCCATTGTTTTTGGTGTCTGTCCCCAGTGGCTAAGGTTGTTTCAGTAGGTTTTGTAGGCTTCCTGGTTGGGGGGACTAGTGCCTGTGTTCTGGTGGTTGAGGCTCGATCTTGTCTTTCTGGTGGACAGGTCCACGTCTGGTGGTGTGTTTTGGGGTGCCTGTGGCCTTATTATGTTTTTAGGCAGCCTCTCTGCTAATGGGTGGGGTTGTGTTCCTGTCTTGCTAGTTGCTTGGCATAGGGTGACCAGCACTGTAGCTTGCTGGTCGTTGACTGAAGCTGGGTGCTGGTGTTGAGATGGAGATCTCTGGGAGATTTTCGCCGCTTGATATTATGTGGAGCTGGGAGGTCTCTTGTGGACCCGTGTCCTGAAGTTGGCTCTCCCACTTCAGAGGCACAGCACTGACTCCTGGCTGCAGCACCAAGAGCCTTTCATCTACCCGGCTCAGAATAAAAGGGAGAAAAAGTAGAAAGAAAGAATTAGTAGAAGAAAGAAAGAGAGAGAGAAAGGAAGAAGGAAAGAAAGGAAGGAAGGAAGGAAGAAAGAAAGAAAGGAGGGAGGGAGGGAGGAAGGACGGAAAGAAAGAAAGAAAGAAAGGAGCGAGGGAGGGAGGAAGGAAAGAAAAAGAAAGAGTGAATGGAAGAAGGGAGGGAGGAGGGAGGAAGGAAAGAAAGAAAGAAAGAAAGAAAGACAGGAGGGAGGGAGGGAGGAAGGAAAGAAAAAGAAAGAGTGAAAGGAAGAAGGGTGGGAGGGAGGAAGGAAAGAAAGACCGACAGGAGAGAGGGGGGGAGGGAGGAAGCAAAGAAAAAGAAAGAGTGAAAGGAAGAAGGGAGGGAGAGAGGGAGGAAGGAAAGAAAGAGCGAAAGAAGGAAAGGAGGGGCGGAGGGAGGGAGGGAGGGAGGAAGGGAAGGTAGGAAAAAAAGAAAGAGCAGGTAAAGTAAAATAGAATAAAGTATAAAATATAGTAGCGTTATTAAAATTAAAAAGTAATTATTGAAAAAAAACGGACAGATAGAACCCTGGGACATATGGTGGAAGCAAAGCTATACAGAGAAAATCTCACACAGAAGCATACACATACACATTCTCAAAAAGAGAGCAGGGGGAAAATCGAAAATCTTGCTCTCAAAGTCCAACTCCTCAATTTGGGATAATTCGTTGTAAAAAGAGGAAAAGGGGGAAAAGTCTGAAATCTTGCTCTCAAAGTCCACCTCCTTAATTTGGGATAATTCGTTGTAAAAAGAGGAAAAGGGGGAAAAGTCTTAAATCTTGTCCTCAAAGTCCACCTCCTCAATTTGGGATGATTCGCTGTCCATTCATGCACTCCACAGACGCAGGGCACATCATGTGGACCGTGGAGCTTTAATCCGCTGCCTCCGAGGCTGCACAGAGAGATTTCCCTGTCTCTTCTCTGCTCTCACATCTCCCGGGTCTCAGCCTTGGACCGGCCCCGCCTCTGCGCGTAGGTCGCCGGAGGGCGTCCGTTCTTCGCTCAGACAGGACGGGTTTAAAGGAGCCGCTGATTTGGGGGCTCTGGCTCACTCAGGCAGAGGGGAGGGAGGGGCGCGCAGTGTGGGGCGGGCCTGCGGCGGCAGAGGCCGGCGTGACGTTGCACCAGCCCGAGGCGCTCCGTGCACTTTCCCAGGAAAGCCGTCCCTGGGTCCCGGGACCCCAGCAGTGGCGGGCTGCACAGGCTCCCCGGAAGGCGGGTGGACAGTGACCTGCGCTCGCACACAGGCCTTGTGGCGGCGGCAGCAGCAGCCCCAGCGTCCCACGCCCGTCTCCGGGGTCCGCGCCTTTAGCCGCGGCTCGCGCCCATTTCTGGTGCTTCTTTAAGCAGCTCTCTTAATCCCCTCTCCTCGCGCACCAGGAAACAAAAGGGAAGAAAAAGTCTCTTGCCTCTTCGGCAGCTCCAGACTTTTTCCCGGTCTCCCTCCGGGCTAGCCGTGGTGCACTAACCCCTTCAGGCTCTCTCCCTGCCGCCAGCCCCAGTCCTCTCCCTGCGCTCCGACTGAAACCCGATACCCGAGCCTCAGCTCCCAGCCCCGCCCGCCCTGGCGCCGAGCAGACAAGCCTCTCGGGCTGGTGTGTGCCTGAGGGCACCGATCCTCTGTGCCGGAATCTCCCCGCTTTGCCCTCCACACCCCTGTTGCTGTGCTCTCCTCCGCTACTCCGAAGCTTTCCCCCTCCGCCACCTGCAGTCTCCGCCCGCGAAGGGGCTTCTAGTGTGTGGAAACCTTTCCTCCTTCACGGCTCCCTCCCACCGGTGCAGGTCCCGTCCCTATCCTTTTGTCTCTGTTTATTCTTTTTTCTTTTGTCCTACCCAGGTATGTGGGGAGTTTCTTGCCTTTTGTGGGGTCTGAGGTCTTCTGTCAGCGTTCAGTAGGTGTTCTGTAGGAGTTGTTCCACGTGTAGATGAATTTCTGATGTATCTGTGGGGAGGAAGGTGATCTCCGCGTCTTACTCTTCCACCATCTTCCTCCGGGTCCCTCCAAGTTAATATTTTTAAATGAATAAATACAAGTAAATCAAGCTCTAAAAGTTAATGTAGTTTTTAATTAAACTTTTAAATGTATAAATGAGTCCAAGCCTCTTTTCATAACTTAATGACCTAAAACACTTTTATAAGTTATATTAGGGAGTTAATGCAGTTAGAAAGACACTTAATGTGCTTTCCTCGAGAGGCTGATATTCTCAAATCTAGAAGTAAAACTAGAATTTCAGCAAAATGAAATTTTATTATATTATTATTGTCATTTTTAATGGAATAAAAAATGAAATGCATTCATTCTTATGAAAGTTTTCCCAAACCATGTCCCAAAGATACTCCAACTACAGACTGATATTAGAGATTAGATAGTACTTATCTTTTTCCACAGTCAATTCTATTCAAATATTTCAAAATCCTTTTGAAATTGCTTTACAATGTAAGTTAAAGATATTCTTTTGACTATGGTATACTTAAATCAACATTTTTAAAATTCCTATTATAGTTAGCCGGCAAGCAACACAACAATCAAATAAAGGTAGATAGAGGACCTCACTTCTTATTCCACCCAGGCATCAGTAGCTTGCAACACCAGACTCTGATTATGCTTATACTTTGTTTGCCAGACCGTCCTGAAAGTGTCTTATTGTTTTACACCATCAACACAGCCCCTAGCAAAGTTCTTTACAAACTTTTAAAGACTGCTAAGCTGACAGGCATTTACTCACCCCATCTCTGTAAGAATCCTAGGGTATGACTGACAAGAAAAACTACCTGTCTGTGTCTCTCTTTCTCTTTCTCACTTGCTCTGATTTTCTCATTTTCTCTCTTTCTTTAACAAAGCAGATGCCCTCTAAACTTGATCCCATATGGTCCTGTTTGAGAAAAGAAGGGGAAAAAATTAAAATCAAGTCCCACTAATTAGAGGAAAATTGTATGTAAATAATTGAAAGGCCTTTTCATTCTTATGGTTGACATTTCTACTAAGGCCTTAATTGACTGTTGGGTCTAAAGGGTTATGTGCTTTTTTTAAGTGACATGTGCTCCTGGTCAGGTACTGGCTGGGACACACTGTGAGCAGTTTTAGATCACCAGCAGCTCTTGCTATTTTAGTCTGTGTCACTGCTTGAAGTTGTAATTAATTTGAATGATCCTAAAAATGATAATTATGACAGTTCTGATATTTGATAAGAATAACTTACATTCAGTCTTACTAAGAAAGTCATGGAGCATTTAGCAGAAGGGCCAAAAAATCTATACAGTGCCAACGAATATCTCACAGAGAAGCAGACAGCAGAAGCCTCCACAGGGCTTAACTTGTCCTTGTGAGTAATTTGTGAAATATTTCGTGTTTGCCAATTAACTGTGTTCTGCACTTTAATTATATCTTCGATCAGTAATAATGTATGTTGCGTTTGTTTTTGTTTTTAATCTAAACATTTTTAGCCAATGCCAATTTTAGCTCATTCTTGTACAAATAATATTTAAAAGTGACATATATCATACGAATGATATTTGCACCCATAGAGCACAGTATTTCATTATTTTCCTCTACTAAATCAACATGATTAAAAAAAAAACACAACCTAGTACTATTGTTAGATTTCTCTTTCTCTTTTGCTCCTGATTTCTTTTCTTCTTTTGATTCAGTGTTTCTTATAATGGATAAATTTCTTGACAGGTGTTCTCATTCTTCAAACCATAAAAAGAAAAAAAAATGTATAAAGAAAAGGGTTAAGAAATTAATAGTGAATGTCTAAAATCTTGAAGTATGATCTTTTTCTGATTTATTGGGTCACTCAAATTACAAACATTCAAAAATAGTATTTTGTATGTGTAAACAATGGTCTTCAGTGCACTGATACATTTTTATAAGGTATCTGAAAATTACTCAAGAATTGTATGTTTAGTATGTGTCCCTATTTAGTCAATAACAGGTTTTATAGTGAATTATGTTTTAGAAAAACACTTATATAGCTTCTTAGAGTTATAGGTGCATGACTAAAGGAAATGCAATGTAATTTAGAGCCAGAAGTTCTGTATTTAAATATTAACTGTAGTCTGTTCAGCAGTTTGATTTTTGATCAATTATTTTCTTTGAACTTCATGTTATCTATAAAATGAGGATTATTAATAATAATAATCTCATTACAGAGTTGTAAAGAGGACCAAATAAGCACAAGAATATTAAAGTGTACATTCATAGTTTGTATAAACAATTCATCAAGAATTAGTATTCTAGTCTATAAAAAATTGCTTCTTGCTTAATAGTGTTCAGGGGGAAATGACTAAATAAGTAAAGAGCGGAAAAAAGTCTAAACTACTTCCTTTTTGTTTCCTTACTGGTTTTTCATTGCTAATTTTTTCATATTTATTTTAGAAAAGTTGATAAGCAGGAATACTACTTTACTATGCCTTTAACAAGTAAGCAGCAGTTGTGAGGAAATAATGAGTTCTGAATTTAAAGGTGTCCTGTTTTCACCTGTTGCTAACTTTGTATCGTCAGAGGTCCTTGTGCTGTGTCCTCATTCTGGTTGTCCACCTATAAAATGGGAGCAGTAAGTGTGGAAAATCTAATCACCCACCTATACTGCTCCTGGGGCTCCTGAACCACAGATGGGAAGCTCGTCTAAGCGGCCAGGAGGATGCAGGTGTGCCAGGGAGCACCCTACTCCCCTCCCTGATCAAAGTCCCAAAGGAGCTGGGTGCCCCAATGGCGGGTCAAGTGCCACGTCTCACACTGGGCGCTGGACACACTGAGAGCTGACCCCCACATGCCTGGTGGTTCAGGTTCACTTTCTCAGGGCTGCGGGATTGGGAGAAGAGGAAAGTTACTCCCTGGCAGCCCTCCTCTCAGGCATGGGATAGCCACTCTCCTGGAAACATTTCAGGGTGTAAGGGTACTAGTACCTGTTCTTTATACCACGCAGGATGTCGTGAGGCTGACATGATCCTTGGTATCGTGTGTGTGCATGTGCTGATCCTCCTTGGAGAGAAATAATTATAACATAAGCTTTTTTTAAAAAAAATTGTTGTTGCTGTTTTCTTTTTCCTCTGGGAGAAATTGTTTACTTGCCTCTTGTTCCATGATTTTTTTTTTCCTGGTAATATGAGCAGATTTGTGCTTCCAGGAAGAAAGAGAGAGGGAGGGAGAGAGAGAGAAAGGAAGGGAGGGGGAGGAAGAGAGGAAGGAAGGGAGAAAGGAAGAAAAGGAAAGACAGAAAAGGAAAGGAAAGAAAAGAAAAAAAAAAGAGTTGCACCAGTATAATATGTACATAATAGGCTCTAAATGAGAAGAAAACTTTGCATTTGTTCTATCGACTTGTATTAAGCATACTTTAGAATCTAATGTTTCTTTCTCCAAAGTGAATTTCTACGTAGTATTAACTTCAAGTTTTTAAAAAAACTGCACACACCCGAAAGTAATATTTTTATTTAGATGAAGGCATCATCTTTTGTTTCTCCTTTAGAAAGCTAATAAAACCTTCTTAATTAAAATTTGATATATTTTAGTGGTAAAAATATTATTCTAAGTAATACCTTTGAATTAATACTTCTTCAAAATATTCTTCAGAATATAAGCAGCCCATAGGTTATATGGAAAAAAGAAGCTAAAATGCTATGGATTTAGGATTTTTAGCTGACATTTTACTTCTTACTCCCCCAACACTGTTACTTTGTTTTACAAATACTTAATTTAGATTTGTAATATTAGTTAGTGTGTGTTGCCTAGATTTTAACTAGATATTTGTTATGTTGTATTTTTATGGTATGTATGTCCCATAAATGAATGTCTTGAATATTCTTAAGTAAACATGTTTTTTAAACATCCTATTATTAAAAATATATCAGCTAAATTTTTCAACAATTTCCTTTTTAAGAGTGCAGTCCATGCTTCTAAATTCAATTTTACTTTCTCTCTACGTTCCATTTGTATTTCCTTCAAATCACATTGCCTTGTATGCTTTCTCTCAATCTTACCTACAATAAAGCCTTCTGTTGTCTAAGGGTCATTCCTACATGAATCATGCTCTGTCAAAATTTTGAGGTTTATAAATGTTCAGTTAATTGAGCAGTCTGACCAGCTGAATACTTGTAAGTCCTTTATAATATCTTTCAACACTTCAAAACTTTGGCCCACTTAAGACTCCAGAATCCCAGAGCAAATGGGACAAGCCATTCACATGGATTCTTGCTGATAAAACTAAGAACATGCTTATGCATTTCTCATAATTTGTAATAAAGTAAATGTAGGTCTACTCTTAAATGTTTATTTTTGAACTGTGTCTATGTTATGCCATAGCAAGGGGTTGGAAAGTGAAAAACTTTTCCAATCAGCCAACTATTTTGACTTCTTATTAAACACTAACTTGACTTTTTTTTTCTCACTAATTGGATGTTTTGGCATCGTGAATGCTTATAGTTTCTAAGAAAGAAGTCAGTCTCTCTCTCTCTCCTCCAATTATTTTTTTCTCACAGTGATGTGATACTGAAAATGAATGCACAAATAAGTAATTATAACTTACATGCCAGCTCCAGCCCACCCCAATTGTCTTCCTAAGATTTCTGTGCATTCCTGGGGGACATATATTTTCATGGTCTCTTCTGGCCTCAAGTTCCAGATTTCACAGGATTTTGAGTCTCACTCCATATAAGTTCCATCCTTTCTGCTCTGCATCAATTCAAACATGGAACTCAGTCCTTTTCCTTCATTCCTTAAAAAAAAAAATGCAAATCTGCTCACAAAAAGTTATCTTTCAGTGTAGCTGACTTTGCTGAAAGCTTGGCAAGACTAAGGCAGTTAACACACACAATTCTTCATATTGGTGATTTCTCTACTTAAAAGTATGTTGACCCAAGTCATATATCACATGGACTGAACACCCTCTTCTCCTTGGTAGGATAATTCCTCTTTTCTCTAACCACCCTCCAACTCAGCTCTGAGTTTCCAGGGCACATGTAAAGACTCACTAAGTCTTCTTCTAAACATCTACTCTAGGTATTACCCTTTCTCTATCCTTCACCAATCTCTACAAGGGGAAGTGAGGAGTACAGAAAACTTTTACTCCACCCTTAAGAAATATTCATTCCCCCAACACACACACACACACACACACACTCACAACACAAGTGCACGCCACTCAGCCCACACTCACACCCTGTAGAAAGCAGAAGTATCTAGAGTCAGTTTGGATTTTAAGCAAAAATTCCCCTTGAATACATTTATATCAATGTTTAAAAGCTCTTACTTGCTATAGATGTATAATATTTCAGTGGAAACTCTTAACTTGTTCTCCAAGCTGACCCTTGCCTGTCCCATATCTAGACACACTGACCTTCCTTCTGTTCCTTGAAGGGCAAGCTCATTCCTTCTGTATGACTTTTGCATCTTCCTATCTCTGTGCCTCTCAGCATAACTGATTTGTTCTCATGATGCATGCTTTAGCCCAGGTTTCTCCCTTTTGTAAGTGACTGTCCAATCTGCAGCAACATCTTTGCAACCCACAGTCACATCACCCAATATTCTCTATAAAAATCACCGTTTATTTCTTTAAAATAAATTATCACACTCTGAGATTATCTTTATTTTTTTATTTAAACATTCTCAATTGTCTATCCTTGAGGAGAGGGTCCTCTTTTATATTGTTTACTGCTGTACTTCAGGACCAGGAAATGTGGGTGATACTCAGTAAGTGCTTAATATATTTCTAAAAATAAATAATTGTGTCTATTGTTAAAAATGAAAAAAATTGAATTTGCTTAATAACTTTAAATAGTATAACTTATCTAATATATTTTAAAGGACACATCACATTACCTGTCCCATGATAGTTAACATGAATTGAGTAATAATTATAATTATTACTGTAACCAGGACGTCCTGAGGTTAACCTGATGGTAAAGACCACCATTTACTATGCTCATATTTGGAATTCAATGTTCAGAAGAAATAGTATTAGCCTGGGAATTAAAACAGCCTCATTAAAGATTAGCATCATGGAATTCTAACCCAATCCTCTCATTTAACATTTGTGGCAACTGAGACACAGAAAAACTATCTTGCCCAATATTAATGGCATTAAGTCTGGAATTCAGGTTTCTTGAGTCTCAAATGACTAATTTTCCCTGTAAACCATGTCCCCAGTCCTAATCTAAGAGTAATCAGTTACTTCATGTTTTCATTTATAGAATAAGCAGGTGAAATTAGATGATCTCTCACCATTTGCAGTTCAGTTACTCTCTTTCTTTCTTCCCCTCTGTTCATCAGTTATTCCACAACTTGACTGGAAGCAATCTCCTTACATTCTCATTCTTATTGTCAAGATCCTACTCAGTGATACCTTGAGTCCCCAACAACTCTAAATGTCTATTACTCAGGGGTATTGGTGCATCTGACTGGCTGTTACTGATACACAGCACAGCAGACTTGCAACTACTGAATCTACACAAGTAGAAAAATACGGATGCTTGACCATTTGCAAGCACTTCATTGAGGACTTCCTGAGTATCGGAGAATAAGGCACAGCCAATCAAACGTAATGATATAAGGTCAATTATGGTAAAATCAAAGTTAAAGTTGCAATTAATATAGAACAGGGTTAAAATTAAAGCACCTTAGGATGAAATTGTTAGGGCTTTTTTGTAACCAATGTATTTGATTCTGAATTAAATTACCTTGCTCATCTTGTGGGGGAAGTATCTTGTATGTTTCCTCTCTTCTCAATGGTATTAGTTTTTTATTTCAAATGAAGCAGATTACCTACAAACATATATATGTATGTATATATATGAATAATACAGACTAGAAAGGTTTCTCATTCACTGGTGTAAAAGTCCTTGGATAAATCAAATTTGCCTACCTTAATTAGATTGTTACCCAATATATGTATTTTAATACCTCACAAAAGGTTAGCTCAAAGCTTTCTGCAGTTTAAACTTTTTTTTGAGAAGGAAACTGGATTGAAGTTAATTTTCTAAGCTATTATGTGAATTTGGAAACTTTAATTTTCCTATGTTTTAGAATTTTCAGATACACTAAGGAATTTAACATTTTTTTAATGTACTCTCTTTGTGCCTAATGAGGATTTTCCCAACGCTGGTTGTACAAGCGTGAGGAAAGAGAGATAATGACTTGTCCTATACACAGGCATATAATCCCTTACCTGTTCCCTCCACTTCTCTGCAGTGTCTAGAGCATTTGGTTAAATCAGCTTTGGTCTAACCATTGGAAAACAGTAAGGAAGTGAATACAGGTAGTAGTAGAATGAGATAAAATATTGGGGCCAAAAACCTGAAGTGTATTTCAGAGGAAAATAGAACAATCCGAGATTTACTATGTTCATATTACACAGTACTCAGTGTTAATCTGGGATCTATGGACTCTCCTGGAACATTCAAGGGAATCCATACATCTCCCAAATTTTAATGTAAAATTGTGAGTGTGCATTTTTTGGGAGGTGAGAGACAATCCAAACTTCATCATATTTGCAAGGGGGTCTATGCCTTCAAAAAAGGCTAAGAAGGACAGTATCACCAGGTTACCAGACAACAAGCACCATAAAAATGGAAAAGAATTAATTAATACAAATTAACATCTCTCCTTTCCCATCTCCAATTAATTATATTTAACATTTTTCATTTTCAGACTTGGAAATCATATCTGACCTTAAGGCTGTACAGCTGAAGTAGATGAGGATAATTCTGTGACGATTTAAGGAAGAGAGCTTAGGATGAGTAAAAACTAAGAAAGTAAATTTATTAGAAAAGAAAATTGAAAATAAGGTTTGCCTAAATGGTAAAATAATAATTTATTTTACACGTAGAAAACTTTAATATAAAGATTTAAAGCAACTGTTTTTTGTCCCCTATTAGTTTGTTTTCATTGGTAACAACAACCAGTATTTATAGAGAACTTACCATGTGCCTTCAGTGGTGCATAAGCATATGTTTTTATATTGAGTTCTCATAATGAACCAATGGAAGAAGGAAATATTTCCCTTCATTTTTCAGACAAAGAAATTGTAATTATCCTGGCAGCTCAGGAAGGACTTCCAACAAGAGACAACATGATGCCAAATTTCCAAGTATCAGTGTGTGTATTTTGGGAGGGATGTGGAGTTCAGGATGGAAAGGAGTGAATAAAGGGGCTGGGGAAGGAGCAGAGTAGGAAGAGTGACAGCAAAGTTAGATGCCATTTAGGTATGTAGAATCTACTCTTGAGAACAACTTGAATGGAAGAGACTGATGAGGAAGGCTTTAAAATTTTGTCTTCGGAGATCTGCAGTAGAAGAGAGTTCCATTGAATCAGGATGAGACTTTACACCAAAGCTGGGAGTGAACACGTTTTGGAATTTTTTCAAATTTCTTCCAGCTTTAATTCTTCAAAAACAAAATCTTAAGTCACCTTAAGCAAAATGAATGTTCAGAATTTATAAATAGGTCAAGAATAGTCAACTATCTTAAGAAATTTATTTTCATTGTTTTGTAAGAAATCTTATCAACTCTTCCAGGGCAAGGAGACATGAAAAGGAAATGTGTTGACCCTGAAGACTCTAGAGGGAGGATATGGTGATACCGCATCCCTCAAAACAGCAACAACCATCTTTAAAATATGAAATAAGTCCATGCGTAGATTTGAGAACTTATTAAAAATATATTGTAAAGAACCCAGAAATTTCAGTTCCAAGTATATATCCAAAAGAATTGAAAGCAGGAGCTTTAATAGATATTTGTACACCCATGTTCATAGCAGCGTTATTTACAATAGCCAAAAGGTAGAGGCCACTCAAGTGTCCATTGATGGATAAATGAATAAACAAATGTGTATATGCATACAATGGGACATTATTCCTCTTTAAAAAGGAAGAAAATTCTGACACAAGCTACAACATGAATGAACCCTGAAGATATCATGCTCAGTGAAATAAACCAGCTACAAAAGGACAAATTTTGTGTGATTCCACTTATGTGAGGTATCTAGATTAGTCAAATTTATTGAGACAGAAAGTAGAATGTACTTTCCAGTACCAGCAGGAGTGGATAATGAGCAGTCATTTTTTAATGGGTCCAGAGTTTCAGTTTAGGAAGATAAGAATGGTTTTGGAGATGGACGGTGGTGATGGTTGCACAACAGTGTAAATGTACTTAATGTCACTGAAAGGTATACACTTAAAATGATTAAAATGGTAAATTTTATATTATGTATACTTTATCTATCAAAGAGAACAGAGCATAAGTAGAGCGTAAGTTAATTTATTTGATAATTTTAAGGCTGATTTCTATTCCTAGTCTTTAAATACATGAGTGCAATTAAAATCCATTCTGGATAAGGCTGGGTTAAAAAGTATATATTTGTAAAACATAGTAGGTACTAGACTTACATATGAGAAATCAATATAATTGTTTTGCCTTAAATTCTTGTATGTTATATAGATTGATTTAAATATACCTAAAATATTATATGGTTAACATTATATATTTTTTGGTTATTTATTGAGTACAGTCAACTTAGAATTTCATTATCCAAATTGAAAATGTTGTTTGACATGGTTGATGACTAGTGGCTTATGTGGTAGGAAAATATTTTACTGGGAACTCTTGACTAGTGGGAAGGCCAATAAGATGTATTATCAACACTTTAAAATGGTGGTATATTCACAGAGTGCACAGTCTAATAGATGGCTAACAATTTGACAAATATAAGTTTTTAAAATTAAGTACACTGGAATGTCTCTATAATGTTTTCCAGGGATCTGGGGTTTTTTCAGTGTTACATGATCCTCTTTGGGTCCTTAGCCAGCTCTTTAAAAAATGAACGCTAGCTGCAGGAAAATGTTAAATGGAGGCATACTGTGATGAATTTCACTGTCTAGTATTTATTTTAAAGGGTTTAACTTAATATACAACACAGTGAAACTTTGCTTTCTCATACATAATGCATTAAAAATTTTAGTCCCTTAGAAAACATTGCCAGTGAAATTACGGTGAATAACAAATCCATATATACTTAGAGCTAGGATTTTTTTTGGTAGAGTTTATTTTTTCATAGCTGTCTTGAATGGATATTTTAAACTTAAATGGGTTCCATTTCTCCTAAAATAAAGCATCTTTAGAGGAGAAATTTTAAGGGAACAGATGAAATTTCATTACCATGCATGTGGTCACACCTTGTCAGAATTTAGGTCCTAAATTTCACTGTGATATTGATATTTGCACACATTTAAAGTGACATTATTTGGCAAAAGAACAAGTATCTAGTTTGAGTTAGTGGTGCACATGGCGATGACTAACCACGTACTATGAGGTTAAAACAATTTTTTAAATCACTTGTTAATGTGATAAGACCAGGCTCATGTTTTTCCTAAGCTCATTTTCAATTGGCTTTTTTGTTCAGCCAATAGGTGAATAAATGTTTGCAATTGACAGATGTATTCTTTACTGAAATAGAAAGGGCAGGAGTGTGAGATATTAACTGGAAAAGAGTGATTCACACCTTCATGGACATAAATCCCCTATTTTAAAATTGAGTAGTGCTTTTAGTATAACTTACCCTAGTTTGACTCTAAACCAAGGATTCCATCTACATGAATGGGCTAATGAAATTGATCTTGTTGGAAAACATATTTCTGGAAGAATTCTGTTCTAAAGAATAACTTATTAGGTATACATTATCTTAGAATTCCTCTTCCTTCTCCCTGTAACTCCCTATAACTCTTCCTCTCTCAACACATCACCACACAAAAAAACAAGCAGTGAAGAGAGGGGGAAGGGTAAGCTGGGATGAAGTGAGAGAGTAGCACTGACATATATAAACTACCAAATGTAAAATAGATAGCTAGTGGGAAGCAGCTGCATTGCACAGGGAGATCAGCTCCGGGTTTTGTGACCACCTAGAGGGGTGGGATAGGGAGGGTGGGAGGGAGATGCAAGAGGGAGGAGATATGAGGATATATGTATACATATAACTGATTCACTTTGTTATACAGCAGAAACTAACATAACATTGTAAAGCACTTATACTCCAATAAAGATGTTAAAAAAAGAGATTAAAAAAAAAGCAGTGAAACTAAATAAATTCCACCAAATGCTTAAACTTTACCTTTCTCATTAGTCTCATTCTATAGTGATGCTCTTCACAATTAATGAGTCTCTCCATTTTGATTTTTCTTAATTTTTTATAGGTTGTCATTGTCAATGATTATAATTATTAATGATTATTAATGATCTTAATGATCATTAATGATTATTTAATACATCACATTTTTGGTTTTGTTTGATCACTTGAAAAATTAAAGCTTGCCATGGTTATGGTCATTGTTGCTAGGCAATATATCCAAATTGTGTCTTCTGTTCTTCATCTCATTTTTCCACCTTCTCGTCCTCCCTCCTTTCCACCCTCCTAACACAGAACAAACTCTGAAACCTTCTTCACTGCTCTGCCTCATAGGAGCTATTCTCTGTTGGTCCTCGTGAAGTCTTACCCTCTGCATGCAGAGTCCGAACCATGGCCAAGGAAGCAATAGAAGCCCCATGCACACTTATCCCCACCCATCTGAGTAGCTCCCTCAGTATTGGGAACCTGCCTCTCAAATTTCACCTCCTTCTACACCTCAGAAGTCAGATAACTGCCTCCTCTGATACACAGAATTACTCTGTTCCATTACAGCTCCATCTTCATACGCTCGAGAAGAGATGAATCTCATCTCATACTTTTCCATTCGCTCAAAAATGACAGTTCTTTACCACCTGTTGCCCAATGCTTCAGAAGTCTCTATCACAAATTTTATCCATTTTTATAGTGATTAACAGTGGGACAATAATTCTCTTAGCAATTACTGTATTGTGATCAGAATAAGAAATCTTATAGAATTCTTTTAAAAAGCTTTTTTAGATATGTCACACGTCATAAAATCCACTCTTTTAAACTGTATAATTCCGTGGATTTTAGTATATTCATAAAGTTATGCAACCATTACCACTGTCTAATTCTAAAGCATTTTTCAGCACCAAAAAAAGAAACCCCATATACGTTAGCAGTCACTGCCCATCATTTTGTCCCCTTAGTCCCTGGAAACCAATAATATAATCCTTTTTTGTCTCTACAGATTTGTCTATTCAAGACATTTCATATAAATGGAACAATACAATATGCCGTTCTTGTGACTGGCTGTTTCTATTTAGTGTAATGTTGTCAAGGTTCATCTGTGTCGCAGCATTTATGGATACTTCATTACCTTATATTGCTAGTATTCCACTGTGTGGATATATCACATTATTTATCTATTCATCGGGTGATGGTCATTTGGGATGTTTCTACTTTTTTACTATTGTGAATAATGCTGCTATCAACATTCATGTAAAAGTTTTGTGTAGACACATGTTTTCATTTCTCTTGGGTATCAATCTAGGAGTTGCATTGCTTGGTCAAATAATAATGTTATGTTTAACTTTTTGAGAAACTACCAGGTTGTTTTCCAATGAAGCTACACCATTTCCCATGCCCACCACAGTGTAAGGGTTCCAATTTCTCCACCTCCTGGCCAATGCTTGTTATTTTCTGCCTTTTTGATTACAGCCATCCTAGTAGGTGTGAAGTGGTATCTCACTGTGGCTTTGATTTGCATTTTTCTGATGGCTAATGATGTTGAGTATCTTTTCCTGTGCTTATTGGCTATTTGTGTATCTTCTTTGGATAACAGTCTTTTCATATTCTTTGTCTATTTTTAATTGGCTTTTTAAAAAATTACTGAGCTGTATTTACATGTTCTCGATACAAGTCCCTTATTAGATATATGATTTGCAAATTTTCTCCCATTCTGTGTGTAGTTTTTTCACTTTCTTGGTGGTGTCTTCTGAAGTTCAAAAGTTTTTAATTTTGATGATTTCCAATTTACCTTTTGTTGTCCTACTGCTGTTGCTTGGGGTTTCGGTATCATATGTAAGAAACAACTGACAAATTCGTGTCCACAGAGATTTGTACCTTTGTTTTCTTGTAAGAGTTTTATAGTTTTAGCTCTTACATTTGGACCTTTCATCAATTTTCAGTTAATTTTTGTATATGTTGTGAGTTAGGGGTACAACTTCATTCTTTTGTATGAGGTTTCTAGTTATCCCAGCTCCATTTGTTGAAAAGGCTATTCTTCCCCTTTTGAAATTGAAAATCAACCTAAACTGAAAATTTAGGTTGATTGAAAATCAACTTATCATTTAGAGGGTCTATTTCTGGACTCTCAATTCTATTTTATTAGTCTTGAAATCTGTATTTATGCTAATGCCCCCCTGTCACAATTACTGTAGCATCATAGTAAGTTTTCAGATGAGGAAGTGTGAGTCTTCCAGCTTTATTCTGTTTTAAGATTGTTTTGGCTGTTTTGGGTCAGTCGCCTTACATATAAATTTTAGCGTCAGTTTGTCAGTGTCTGCAGAACTACAACAACAGCAAAAACAGCTGTAATTTTCATAGGGATTATATTGAATCTGTAGATCAATTTGGGGACTATTGTAATCTTAACACTACTAAACCTTTTAATCTATGAATGTGGATGTCTTTCCATTTATTTAAGTCTTTAATTACTTTCCACAATACTTTCTAGTTCTCAGAGTTAGAAGTTTTGTGTTTTTTTGCTAAATTTATACTTATGTATTTTATTCTATTGTAAATAGAATTATTTTCTTAATTTCATTTTTGATTTGCTCATTCCTACAGTATAGAAATATAATTGGATTTTATGTATTGATCTTGTATCCTGAAACCTTGCTGAAATTGATTATTGGTTCTAATCATTTTTAGTAGACTCTTTAGGAATTTCTATATGTAAGATCATGTCATCTTCAAATAGAGATGGTTTTACTTCCTCTTTTCCAATCTAAATGCCTTTTTTTTCTTTTTTAAATATCTTTATTGGAGTACAATTGCTTTACAATGGTGTGTTAGTTTCTGCTTTATAACAAAGTGAATCAGTATACATATACATATATCCCCATATCTCCTCCCTCTTGCGTCTCCCTCTCACTCTCCCTATCCCACCCCTCTAGGTGGTCACACAACACCGAGCTGATCTCCCTGTGCTATGCAGCTGCTTCCCACTAGCTATCTATTTTACATTTGGTAGTGTATACATGTCCATGCCACTCTCTCACTTCATTTCAGCTTACCCTTCCTCCTCCCCGTGTCCTTAAATCCATTCTCTACGTCTGCATCTTTATTCCTGTCCTGCCCCTAGGTTCTCCAGAACCTTTTTTTTTTTTTTTAGATTCCATATATGTATGTTAGCATACGGTATTTGTTTTTTTCTCTTTCTGACTTACTTCACTCTGTATGACAGTCTCTAGATCCATCCACCTCACTACAAATAACTCAATTTCGTTTCTTTTTATGGCTGAGTAATATTCCATTGTATATATGTGCCACATCTTCTTTATCCATTCATCTGTCGATGGACACTTAGGTTGCTTCCATGGCCTGGCTATTGTAAATAGGGCTGCAATGAACATTGTAGTACATGACTCTTTTTGAATTATGGTTTTCTCAGGGTATATGCCCAGTAGTGGGATTGCTGCGTCATATGGTAGTTCTATTTGTAGTTTTTTAAGGAACCTCCATACTACTCTCCATAGTGGCTGTATCAATTTACATTCCCACCAAGACTGCAAGAGTGTTCCCTTTTCTCCACACCCTCCCCAGCATTCATTGTTTGTAGGTTTTATTTCATTTCTTGCCTAATTGCCCTGGCAAGAACATCCAGTACAACACTGAATAGCAGTAACATCTTAAAGTCTCCCTTCCTCCAGCCCTGTCTCTGACCCCAACAAAACTAATCTCTACACTGCGCTCAATCATTCAGTAAATACAGAATTTATTCAGTAAACATTGAGCATACACAGTGTACAAGGTGCTGTTTTAAGAGTCACTTCTATTCGAGGTGACAGTGGTCTTTATAAAACTCTAATCTAACTATGACAGTCTTCCATTTAAAACTGTGTGGTGATGGTGCCTCATTATTATTAGAAAAAGGACTAACTTCTTAACAGGGCTTACCAGATCCTACCTTTCCTAGCATGAGTGTAAACCTCCAGCTTCTTTTCCTGCTGCTTCTCTCTTGAACACTCTTATGTAGGCAAACTCAACTGATTTCAGTTTTTCAAAATCTCAATACAGTTGATCCTTCTGATTTGCAGATTCTTTATTTGCATGTTCACCTACTGGCTAACATTTATTTGTAACCCTAAAACCAATTTGTAGGTTTTATTTGTAAAACCTCACAGGGCTTGTCCTTTTTATGTGACACTTTTCACAGTTTTTGCTTTTTCTTGGTGACTTTGCTATTTAGAATGGCCTTCAAGTACTGTCTAATATTCCTATGTGCAAGAAGGCTGTGATGTGCTTTATGGAGAAGATGTGTATGATAGATAAGCTTTATTTAGGCATGAGTTATAGTGCTGTTGGCCAAGTTCAATGTTAATGAACCAACAGTGTATATTAGTAAAGCATCTTTAAACAGAAACACACATAAAACAAGGTTATATATTGTTCACTAGATGAAAATATTGTGACTAGATGCTTTCAAGAGCCTAACACTAAATTTATCCTGGGGACAATGATTCAATATTTGCTAATCTAGTTTTTGAAGGGAGTTTTTTGAACATTACTACTGTGAATAACAAGAATCCTCTATGTAAAATGGTAATAATGATAATATAAAAATAGCTAAAATTTACTGAGAGTCAACAGTGTTCCAAACACTGTGCTAAATAATTTACAGACATTAACTTGTTAATTCCCATTATTTGGAATTCCCTGGGTGTCCAGTTGTTAGGACTTGGAGCTTTCACTGCCATTGTCGGCTCAGGTTCAATTCTTGGTCAGGGAACTAAGATCTCACAAGCCACACAGTATGACCAAAAAAAAAAAAAAACTCCCATTATTTTATTTAATTCATGAGGTAGGT
The DNA here is from genome assembly GCF_964341445.2 of Mesoplodon mirus. Lineage (NCBI taxonomy): Eukaryota > Metazoa > Chordata > Mammalia > Artiodactyla > Ziphiidae > Mesoplodon > Mesoplodon mirus. Next base: position 29,935,390 of record NC_138986.1, on the reverse strand, counting down.
ACTATCCTGACCCCATTTTTCAGATGAGATAACTGAGCTTTATGGATATTAACAGTTCTCCCCATGAGGCTCAGATTTTTTTTCCTGGTAGACTGAATTCAGAGCCTGGGTTATTAAAAATATTTCTTGAATGATAAATTACTTTGTTGCATTCTATTGTATTTGAATTCATAAGTACAGTCTTTAATATATTTTTTGGTTTTCATTTTGTTCTTTAATAAAAAGAAGTTGTAATTTATTATAACTTTGATCCAGTCTAACCTTTTGCATGTTTAAAGTTCCTGTGCTCCATCTGTTCCATTTTAGAAGCCTTGAATTGTCCCTCATTCTAGAAGATGTGAAGAATAACTCCTTTGGGGAAACAATGATTATTAGGTATCTGAGTTCCTGGTGACTGGAAAGTGGCAGATTTCCTCAAAATATGTTTTCTCCATCTGTAAATTAGGAGAATTTTAAGGGCCTTAATAACGCTGTAATTTTCTTTTATGAAAACGCAACTTCGTTTTTATTAAATATCAGGAAAACAGAAAATTCATGGAAAATATTAATATTCAATAATTTTTATATTACTCTAAAAATGTAAATCACTGCCCAAATGACATAATGAAGAATTATTTTAATTTTATTGAGAAAGAAAACATGAAGATTAAATAAATTCTCAAACCACTGGCTATAGACATGAATGAAATTAAGTATTCTTTATGAGTCTAGATTTAAACAGCATTATTCCCCCATAATATTCGTGTGACATATCACACAAGGTGTCATTAGAGAGAATTACAGTATTCAGTTAACACTGAAATTATTCATTATCTGTAAGCCTTCTGTGATTTGTGATGGAGAAGATGAGGTTTACCTAAGGAGGAGGATTATGACAAGTTCAAAAGGAAAATGACTTGATGGCCAATGAAAAACAGAACCAAAAAAGACCACACAACTTTCAAAGCATAATTTTATATCTCATTTAGAATTCTGTCCCAGGGCTCTGTTAATTGCAATTGCAGACACCTATAGTGTTTCCTATGTGTGGAGGGAGTCCCAGACGAATGCTCTAGGACTCAGGGCCACACTGCCCTAGGGAAGGAGAGCCAACACTTTCCCAAGAAATATGAAATTCTCAAACGAATTTCAATTGATTACTTCCCAAGTTCAAAAGAGCCTATTGATTTCAGAATATAATTTTCTATTTCAAACTATGAGGAGCCAGGTATCTTCTTTTAAAAAATGGGGAAGTTGGCTGTAGGAAGGAGAAAGGAATCATAGAATTGAAACCCTATGGAGATTAAGCAGCCTTTTTGTTGAAAGAGAAAAGCAAAGTCATCAGTGCTAAGAGGAGTTGGTCAATCAGAGAGGAAAGAAGTTGAAAATCTCTTTAACTTGACTCTGCAGATCTTGGTTTGAGACCATCTTTGCTATCCTTGATTGAAAGAAAGAAAGGAATCCACTGGATTGAAAACTGCTATGGAAACTGTGGTTTTGGTTGCAACCCAAGAGGGTAACAGGTCCCAGAAAAATGAGTGAAAACAAGTGACTACTCTACTGCAGCTTCTCTCTATAGAAAGAGTGCCCCTTCAAACACACAGATAAAAATAAACATTTCAAGAGTGCAACACTCATATGGTAATACTGTTAAACATACAGGGAAAAGTAAACATTTTTAACTGGTATTAGAAACATATAGAATTTAAAGTGCAGGATATTTTATACTATTTTATTTATTCCTCAAGTCTCTGCCATATTTTTTAACTCATCAGAAGGATTTATAAAGAACATTCTAATTTGGGTGCATGCCATCTCTTTTATTCAAAAATGTATAATTTGTATTTTAGTCATAATTTCAAATTCTTTGAGGCACTCATGCTTGGGACTGTTTCTATAGTTCATATTCTTATAGGCTTAAAAGGAAATACTGAATAGTAGCAGATGACAGTAATTCATCAAGTATTTATGAAATAAGTGAATGAATACATGTAGAGAATTATTTTCCTTAAATAAAATTATCTTCTGAATAACATTATTAATTGAAGCCCTTGTATTTAGTATTGGAATTACCTTGAGTTGCAAAATCATGTATAAAATCACATAGTATGAAGTCACATAGTCTTGTTGGTAAACCTTCACTACCTGGAATTTCTGCAGAATGACTATTCTGTATGGACTTAATCCAGCTTCTTTCCCCCATTTTCAGCTCCTCTCCTAGTGAATTGCTAATGAAGAACTAAGAAAAAAATACACCAAGGCTTGCAAGGAAAAAGGTATACTGTTCTAATTATTAGGGAAAGTTTAATTAAACTCTATGTCACTTGGAATAACATCAACATTATTTTCAAGTAGGTCTGGCCCTGGGCAAATTATGAAGTAAGAGAAGTTTGTTTTTAGGTCCTACCCTTCAGCTTTCCATGTTCTATCCCAGCATCTTTTTCTCTCTTCCATTGCACGCTTGCACCTGTCCTGATCCAGACCCTTTAAGGTATCCACAAGCTGCCTCTTAGATCCAACAGTACCCACAATAGCCCTCCATCTGGGCCTAATGTGAGCTGCCCTGTCCTCAGAACTCTTTCAGATGTTCTTCTTCTTCTCATCCAAATCAAAACTTTCTTGACCTGAGTGCCATCCTGTCAAGACTCTACTGCCTGTTTTTCAAAAAGATTGCTGAGTGATTTAATAAACACAACTCATGTGATACTCAGATCAATGTATTATGAAAGAATTCTTCCCTCACTCCTTTTTAAAAAATGATTTTAGTGAAAGAGTAACATAAATTCAGATAAAATGCATGTCATAAGTGTATAACACATGAAGGTGATCACACATGTAATCAGCACCCAGATCAAGAGATAGAACATTACCAACAGCCCAGAAACCCTTTACCAAGTGTTACATCCCCAAGAGTCTGCTCTATTCTAACTTTCAAAGGCATAAATTTTGTCCATTTTGTACTTTACTTAAGTTATGTTATTTGTACTCTAATCACAGGAACGTGGAGGTAAGCAAGGTATAGAAGGCCTGGGAAAGATGTCTAGACATAGCATCATTTCCACTTGTCTTGGCCCTTGAGTGTGCTTCTAGGTAACATAGGAACACAGCTCCTATCTTTAGTCATATAGACTATTTGAACTAATAGCCTACCTTAGAAAATTGATGACATTTACCATCCAAGTTACATATTCATGTTATTTTTTCATCTTAAATTGGGGCTGAGAAAAATCCAGTTTGAGATCAAGATTCTGCTGAGTTGATATCAAATATCAAAACCCCATTGGGGGAAAAATTTCAGAACACTAGAACAAGTTGGAGTGGGATGGAATAAACATTCTAGCCTTAGCTGTTGTGTCCCTCAGACGTGATGCCACTAAGGTAATGTGATCCTACATGTGTGGTCACCATAGCCATAAAGCACAGCTTCACTGAAATGCACCCGGAATTAATTAGCCCACAGCATTTGAGCCAGCTTGAGGAATGTTCCCATCAGTGCTCCTTGTAAAAGAATTCAAGCAGCAATGCAGAGAATAACAATAATGCCAAATTACTAATTCTGTCCGCTATGCTTTTCCATTTTTTTACCGAAAGTTCTTACTTAGTCACAGGTCTGCTATAAGTTCCTAGGTTTGGCAATTACCTCTAATTCAATTTGTATGAGGGAGAGCCCACCAGTCTGCTTGCAAGGGTGCTGCAGGAATGCTGGTTAGTGACAATTTCAGCTCAGCCTGACTTTATCTAATCTCAGGTTCTACATCCGTAAACCTATGTATTTTTGCATTATCCCATAAATGCCGCAGCAAATAATTACCTTTTGTTTTGGTTTTTGTCTGTTTGTTTTCTTTTCCCCAATGTTCACTATGAACCAACCAATACCCAACGACCATAGTGAGCTAGCTCCCAAAATTGTTGGACAATTCATTTCCAGAATCTCATTAACCTGGATTTGAATCTCTGCTGTGTTTCCTGCTTAGCAAAGTGAGCTTGACTAAGTGACTTGACGTAAGTCTTCATTTTCTTATCTGTAAAATGGGCTAAAAATGTTACCTACCTTTTAGAGTTGTCAGGATTAAAGGAGATTACCTGCATAATGCATTGGGTAAGTACACAGTAAAGTTGGCTAATGTTACTACATACCTTACTACATAAAGAATACTACATATATCATTAACATGACAATCATCTGTAGTATTTTTAACTTTGCTACTATTTTGGTAGTGATTCTTCTCTACCTACCTGCCCTTTACCCAATGAGCTTTCTAAAATCTGAAATTAGGAAAAGTCACTTTTTATTGCTATGTTAGATTTAGAGAAATCAATCAATTTGCCCATGGTTATCCTAATTGGTAAGTGAACAGAATTAACAAGAAAACTTTGCCTTACACAAGTTCCCAAGTGGTATAAATATAAATAAAATGCTTTAAGTACTCAGATAAAAGACTCAGAAGCAACATTTTATCAAAAATACCCACTACTAGTTATAAAATAAATAAGTCACAGGAATGTAAGAAACAGCTCAAGGATTATAGTTAGTATTTTATAATCACTTTGTATGGTGTGTAATCTATAAAAGTATCAAATCACTCTATTGTACACCTGAAACTAATATAATATTGTAAGTCAACTGTACTTCAATTAAAAAAATACCCAAAATGTAAACATAAGCAAGCAACAGGCTCTCATAGAGCAGGAAGTTGACTAAGTATATCTTTTATTATTTCCCTATCTTCCCTTTTTGTTCACTTTCTTCCCCTGGGGTAAGAGGTCCCCTCCTGAAACCTTCTGGTTCCCATTTATCTCCACTGTAACTCTCCTCCCAGACCTATGCTTCCCAGGCCACTCAAACACTGTATCTCCCTAGCCCATATCAAGACATCTTCATTATGTGATACATTCTTTAAGTGTGACCCAGTTTGCTATGGCATTGGAAAAAGAAAAGTCCCACTAAGGTAGTTTAAAAACATTATGGGACCACCTAGCCAAAGAAATGTCCATGGGAACAGGCAATCTTGGTTTAACTCAAAAGAATTATTTCTTAATGGTGGAATGTTGTAAATCCTCTACAGAGCTGTGGGTGAGACATCTTGGAAGAAAGTTAATTTTCTTAATAGATAAGTCAGTCAACCTTTCAATGACTATACAGCCTTGTGGACAATTCTAGCCTTGATTAAACACATCTACTTATGTATATGTATATTTGTGTAGGTTTAATTGAACCTTCCCAATTCTTTTTTTACTACATGTAAATATGTCTACTAATATACCTCACAACTTGCCCTCCTCCCATCACTTGAAAGCTGTTACGGGACACCATCTGAATAACAGCTATATTCACACACCTATGATAAGCTGGACCTGGAAAGTAATTATCCTGGATTAGCGCAAGTCCTCTGATGCTAACGTAGCAGCCAGACCCATGCATGCAGTTGCTCCCTGACCCTCAGTTACTCTTCACAGAAAACCTGCAGAAATTTGGGTAGAGCAGCCCTTATGCTATTGGTTTAATTTACTTACCATTTATACACCTGCCCTCAGTTGGAAAACAGATTTATTTAGTTACTAAGAGATTCAGCCAACCTAGGTACATATTAGGCAACAATTAAATGCTTATTCATTGGCTGGAAAACAACTATAAAAAAGGGAGGTGGCAGAATCGATATTAACGCTGGAGTGGGCCTTAGAGATAAATCACTAAGCACTGGATCCCCTTTTACTGCAGGTGAGAAAAATGAACACAGGTGTCGTGACAACATATGTTGGCACAAATGGACCTGGTACCCAGGCTCTGGGTTTCTCATGTAGTGCTCCCTGCACTATGATCTCTGGTCTGCGTGTCAAAGGGGAAAACTTAGGGGCATAAAACGCAGTGTGATGCTGATGTTGTAAAGTGTTATCACCAACTGTTAGAAAGAACTGCCTATCCCACTGATTGTTATACTCCTTAAAATACATTTTACCCTCTCCACCCCGTGACTACATAATGTTTATGATAGCTTCCACTCTTACGGAGTTTTCACTTATATACTTTTTTTTAAATTAATTAATTTATTTATAGCTGTGTTGGGTCTTCGTTTCTGTGCGACGGCTTTCTCTAGTTGTGGCAAGCGGGGACCACTCTTCATCGTGGTCACTTATATACTTAATCACTGTGTCTTTAAATCTAAAGAAATGAAAATGCATTTCTTTGCAGCTGGTTCAACAATTGGACTATGAGGAAAACCCAAACGTTCTGTGGTGGTAGATATTCCTATAACAGAGTCATCAGCCCCAGAATCACTCTGTTCTTTGTGTAAACCAGTAAATACAATACATGAAGTGTCCAGAACAAAAGTTTCTCTGGTGATTCAAGCAAAGAATAAAAGAAGCTGTCTAATGGTATGATAGGTAATGCCAAGAGTCAGAAAACTGAGGGAACAAAGTGTGAAGTGATTAGTCTGGTGTTAATACTCGGTTATTGGTACTGAAGTCGGAGTCAAACAAGAGCTGGAAAACTTGAGAGCGTGGTGGGAATAAATTTGGATAAAACATTAAAGTCAACCAATTTATATAATACATATTATTTATTCTTTTGTTTTCTTTTTTCTGCTTTTTTTTTTTTTTTGTCAAATAGCAACTCATTGCTTCATGTCAGAACAGCACTTGGTTTAGCACGTGTAGACGCCCATCTGCTAATTTGGAATCCATGGACTTTAATATTAGGTTACTTTTCATTTTGATTCAAGAAAAGTATATAAATCATGAATTAATTAAAAACTGATATATATATATAATCCTTCTAGTAGGAAACAAAATTGAAACATTCGAATCATTGAGGGAAAATACTCCTGTTGTCCGCTTGCACACATCATAGGGGAAATGAGTCAGTCGAAGCGCCTCTCTATATGAAGGAGACAACTCCGAGGACAGAGAGGCTCACATTTTCCAAAGAAAGCATGAGGGATCAGTCACAGGTGGGCACAGATGAAATTCCCAAAGTGCTCCCTGCCGTACCTGACCATCATAACATTTGCCCTTGTCCTGTGCATGCTATCTTTTCTGCAACTTTTTAAAATAACTACTCAAAACAGAAGATGCTCAGAAACGAAATGGAAAGAGTTAAAAAGGGCTGCATCCAAATGAGGACACCCCCAAGCATGGAAATTATGGGTTTTGGAAAACTGTTTTCTTGGTTTATTTGATTAACACTTTGCCACTGAGGGGAATTTTCTTTTGAGGTTTCTTATTCTGGATAGTTTTTAATGTAATTGGTTTAAGGGATACTTTACTTAAATATCTTAAAAAGAAATCTGCCACTAACTATAAAATTTTCATGTTCAGTCCAATTGACTTCAAAGTAATACAAAATGCTTATTCCCAAGCGACACCTATCAGTCTCCAGCTGTGTTCCTGATGGAGACTGACATCTGAAACCAACAATTAAAGTTACCTAATGCCAGGGCTCTTTAAAGACTAAGGGGCTTTACAGTACCCTGTCAAAGCAGCTCTTAACCAACTCATACTATTATTGCTTCTATAAGTGTGCTGGGAGGGTTAATTTCTTGACACTAATTTAGCATTACAGGAAAAATAATTTTCAGAGCCAAAAGGTCATTCTTTGCCAAATCAGCACATTCAAGATAGGATGTTTTAATGAGAAACTGAAAGTATCATTAAAACTTTGACTATTCTGTATGAATTCTGTAATTATTCTGGCCTTTTCTCTCATTATCTATGTGACATCAATTAAGAGATATTACTTAAACTTAAAACTTGCCTTAAAGAACATAACCGTTCCCAACACACACACACACACACACACACATCCCAAAGAGAGAGAGAGAGAGAGAGAACCCCCCAGGATACACTACCTTTCAGAATGAGGTATAACAGCAATTTTCTTGTTTTTGTGATGCAGAAGTCTCAAAACTCTTGCAGCCATGACTGCTCCAAAACTCAGGAAAGGTGGTTTTAGGGAAACATAAGGAAATATCATTAGTATCAAGCTCTAAATTTCAAATTGAATTAATTTATTTATGTAACAAACATTTATTGTATATCTACTATGTGCCAATCCTGAGATAGTGCTTAAGACTATGGGTTGTGGATGACTAAAAGGGTTCTTGATGAGAGTGGAAAGTGACATCTTTATGACTGCAACTAAAATCAACATGTAACTCTTTTATCTAGCTCTATATTCTTCCCTTTATACTTCCTACAAAGTATAAAGGAAGCCTTTCCTCCAACTCCTTTTCTCTTCTTTCCCTTGATATTTACCCATAAGAATGAATTACCAAGACCACATAGAATTGATTAGAAAGATTTAAAGGAACTTAAAGGAAACTGTGCAACTGTTGGACACAATGCATGATTTATAAATTCAAATTAAGGCACCTGATATCTGGTAGATTTTCAATAGGACTCTCAGTTTCTCAAAAGTTTTCAGAGAGGACACTCTAACCTGTAGTAGACTGATAAATCTCAATTCCATATTACATGAGCAAAAATAACATATAAATAGCATATAAAATTGCTGTAAGATTAATGTCTTGAATGTTGAATAAATGTTGAAATACAGACTATTTTGCAAAAAGCATACTCTTTTTTGCTACTGCTTTTGCTTTTTATTTATTTTAGGAATTAAACCCTTTATAAAAATTATATATATATATATATATAATTTTATTATATAAGTTTCAGGTGTACAACATTATAGTTCAACATCTGTGTACACTACAGAGTGGTCACCACCACAAATCAACCATCCACCACCATACAGTTGACTCCCTTAACCCATTTCACCCACCCTCCAACTCCCTTCCCCTCTGATAACTACTAATCTGTTCTCTGTATCTATGAGTTTGTTTTTGTTTTATTTTGTTTGTTAGTTGGTTTTGTTTTTGATTTTTAGATTCTACACGTGTGTAAGATCATATGGTATTTGTCTTTCTCTGTCTGACATCTTGCTTAGTGTAATGCCCTCAAAGTCCAACCATGTTGTCATAAATGTCACAATTTCATTCTTTTTTATGGCTGAGTAATATTCCATTATCTATCTATCTATCTATATATATATATATATACATATATCACATCATCTTTATTATTCATCCATCAGTGGATGCTTAGGTTGTTTCTATGTCTTGGCTATTGTAAAAAATACTGCAATGAACACAGGGGTGCATATATCTTTTCAAATTAGTGTTTTCATGTTCTTTGGATAAACAACCAGAAGTGGAATAGGTGGGTCATATGGTAGTTCTCTTTTTGAGGAATCTCCGTACTGTTTTCCATAGTGACCTCACAAATTTACATTCCCACCAAGAGTTCACAAGGGTTCCCTTTTCTCCATATCTTCGTCAGGACTTGTTATTTCTGTTCTTTTTGATAGCAACCATTCTAACAGGTGTGAGGTGGTATCTCATTGTGGTTTTGATGTGCATTTCCATGATATTTAGTGATGTTGAAAACATTTCATGTGCCTTTGGTCATCTGTATGTCTTATTTGGAAAAACGTCTATTCAGATCCTCTGCCCATTTTTTAATTGGGTTGTTTTTTTTTTGATGTTGTTGACTTGTATAAGTTCTTTATATATTTTGGATCTTAACCCCTTATTGGATATATGATTTGCAAATATCTTCTCCTGTTCAGTAGGTTGCCTTTTTGTTTTGAAAGGCATGGTTCAAATGATGATGGTTTCCTTCACTGTACAGAAGCTTTTCAGTTTGATGTAGTCATAATTATTTATTTTTGCTTTCATTTTCCTTGCCTTTGGCATCAGAGCCACAAAAACATTGTTAAAACCAGTGTCAGTGAAGTTACCATCTATGTTTTCTTCTAGGAATTTTATGGTTTCAAATCTTATATTCAAGTTTTATTCCATTTTGAGTTAATTTTTGTGTATGGTGTAAGATAGTGGCAAAAATGTATTTTAAATAATAGGTCTTGTTTTGACATAGACAATAGCTGACTTTCAGCTGGAAAACAGAATAGGATAAAAAGGCACTTATGAGTTTTAGTATCAACCAGGATACTAAATAGAGAATAGACAATTAATATTTTTGAAGATGATGTAGAGGGAGAAATGTTCAGTTAACTGTCTAATCTTTTAGATGACATTAAGCCATTCCAATTTGTAAAATGTCAAGTAAACATTCATGTTTTAAGGATGGCTGCATGAACAGCTTTTGAAAGGCAAATTTCAGGATGTGGATTGCAATGCAATTGACTTTAGCAAAACGTACCACAAACTATACCTTGAGATGATGACTTCTAAATTATAGGTTACAATGCCTGAGGGATAACTATTATAATTAGATTTTTTTCTGAAGAAATTGTTCCAAGTTCTGGTGAGACTATTACAAAATATTTTGTTACCTTTTTGACATTCTTTAGAAATTAACTAGAAATGTAAGAGAGATGGTGGTTCTACCTTTGCTCAGGATTATGATTCATCTGCACCTGGAATGAGATTATGGTTTTGGTGACTATATTCCATAAAAAAAAAAAAAAGCAAATTGCAGTCGAGGTTTGTGCCTATTCATTTCTTCATTTTATAACAAAATTGTAACTCTTCAGTTTCCTCACAAGAAAATTCTAGAAGCCTTTTAGTAGAGGTCCATCAAGTCATGAAGTTATGAAGAAGAATTTAGGAATATTAAACAAGGGAAAAATCTTTGCAAGAAAGGTTTTTCTTTTAAGTGTAGATGAACTCATATATAATACTGGGTTGTCAAGAAAAATTGGAATTTTGGGGTCAAATTTTATTTGTTAGGCCATCTCAAATATCAGGTTACATATAAATTTTTAAAACAAGAAGAAAGCTGCAGACACTAATTTTCAAACTGGTGTACAGTCTATGAAAGTACAAAATTCCATAAGTACTGAGTTGAATAATCCTATATTAGTTTTAATGTGAAAAAATATTCATCATTACTACTTTAACAGAAATGCTAATGGCATTAAAATAACAGATTTTTTGTTTAATGATTTGAGGGATCTAAGTGAAATGCAGATTGAAAAAAATGAAGAGACAAAACATTTTTGCTTATGTTTGATCAAGAATGGCACCAAGGCGGGCCTCCCTGGTGGCGCAGTGGTTGAGAGTCCGCCTGCCGATGCAGGGGATGCGGGTTCGTGCCCCGGTCTGGGAGGATCCCATATGCCGCGGAGCGGCTGGGCCCGTGAGCCATGGCCGCTGGGCCTGCGCATCCGGAGCCTGTGCTCCGCAACGGGAGAGGCCACAACAGTGAGAGGCCCGCAAAAAGGAAAAAAAAAAAAAAAAAAGAATGGCACCAAGGCACAATTTGTAGACTCCATAACAAGCAGTAAAGTTAAACTAGGAGTTAATCTAGCTAGTTACTCATGGTATAGAGACCATTGGTGGCCATGAGAAGCTGACTGTTTCATATAAGTACACACTTCAAAGTTACAATGAAATGAAAAAGGAACTAAAGCAAGTTTTTATTTGTTTTGAAATACAACCCTCAATGAGGCATTGTTTGCATATTGAACTAAAACATAAACAATGCCATTGTGGGTTTAATTTGTGAAATGAGTGTAAGCCTTGATGAGCTGTGATCTTTGCTATTTAGAAATAGAAAACTGCTGCTACTTTTTCATATTCATCTGAAGATTGACACAAAATATGTGGAGTCCCCAAATTAGCTTAAAGTTTGAGATTTTTCTCAGCAAGAATTTAAATGATAGTGTAAAAGTAATTGACTTAAAAGTTATATGTCATTGGGTATGAAGTTTTATGGCAAAATATCCAACAAACATATTTTTAAATGCTCTGATATTAAAATACAAATGAAATACTTTTAGTTGTTGGCAATGGGTACCTAAATCCATGCTTGATTGTGTCCTTAGCCTACGTGAGCAGTCCTGGTGTGTTGTACGTGCATTATGCTTCATTCTTAGTTTGATAGTCTTTTTAAGTTAAGCATCACAGTGTTGTGTTCCAAAATGCATTAGCATTGTTTTGAGAATGTAACATAATATTGATAGAGTACTCACCTTTTCAAACATAAATATCTTTGAATTTTGTTTTGATACTAAAAAGAAAACTGTAAATACAAGACTTGCTTTACTCTAACAGTAATATAAAATTTAAATTAAAAAACAGTGTTACATACACACACGGCACTTATGGTTTATTCTTATTGCCAGTTATAACTTGCCTTTGAATTGACATCCAGCTTCTATAGGGAGTATTACTAAAGGGGGTAGGTCATGTGCTCTTGACTCCTGAAATTTGATAACCATGGTAAGTGGATCTCATTCATTCTGTCTTTGTAATAATATTCTGAATTCTATGCAACAGGAAACCCATACTAAAGAATTGTTTTATAGGTTTGCAGTTTTAGCCAGCAAATATAAGGTGCTACAAAGAATAAATCTGAAAAGCAGTTAGAATAAAAGGGGGGCATAATCAGGGTGAGTCTTGGCATTTGTGTTACTCCTTAATTAGTTGCATATTTTTATAAAAAAATATATTTAGAGTTCCTGTTAAAAATGTGTTATCCACAGTCACAACAACGCACACAATGTTATGTGCTCAGAAAATTCAACCAGTGTGAGAAGAATTGAGACCTGTATCCCACTTCCCTTTCCCCAACAATTAATGAGCAAATCTCTTAAACTCTCTGCAACTAGCATTTTGTAGCTACAGAATGAGAAATTTAGGCCAGATTACAATCAAACCTATTTATAGACTTAAAAATCAGTTATTCTATGACAATGTTTATCTTACTGTTATTGAAAAAAGAATATATATATATATTTTTTTTGTGGTACGTGGGTCTCTCACTGTTGTGGCCTCTCCCGTTGCGGAGCACAGGCTCCGGACGCGCAGGCTCAGCGGCCATGGCTCACGGGCCCAGCCGCTCCGCGGCATGTGGGATCTTCCTGGACCGGGGCACGAACCCGCATCCCCTGCATTGGCAGGCGGACTCTCAACCACTGTGCCACCAGGGAAGCCCGAAAATAACTTTTTTATCTGAAGTTCTTTGGTGGGTTTCTGACAAGGGTGGAGTAAGCAAGTTAGAGAAACAGTGGAAGGAATTACATAAAAATGAATGATATATTTAAAAAATGCAAGACTCCTAAAACTAACCCTGGATATACTTGGATGATCTTTGTCCTATTTTTTGTTACATAGTCATGCAAAATAGTGTGAACACTTTTAAAAGTTCTTTCAAGATATTTTTTTCCCTTCCAAAAATTAAAGGAGTAATGTGAAGAAAACCATGTTGTAAAGTGAAAAATGTGATAGGAGAAGTGGGGAGAGGCATTAGAAATGGGAAAACCAATTACATGGCTATATAGATAGTCTGCATAGAGTAAATGAGGCTCAGGTTAAGTTAGAATTTTAAAAAAAACGACAGAGGAGGGGAGAAAGCCAAACTTATCTCAGAAGTGGAAGCTATGGGACTGAATAAGTGGATGAACAGGGCTAAGGAGTAAAAGGACTCATTTCTACCTCTAGATGGCTGGGAGGGCACTGGTGCTGGTAATAGGTAAGGGAACACAGGGCGAGGAGTGTCTTGTTTGGGGGGCGAGGCTGAACGGGAGAGACAACAGCTTCTGTTTGAGTTGTATTGAATTATACACATTCCTAGGCATAAACAGTCTGCATGATCTAAGGCCAGGTCCAAATACTACCTTGCTCGTTCCCTTAGCTGGAAACAAACTCTCTGCTCTGAACTAAAATAGCCTGTTTGTCAATGTTTCTTTTAAGGAGCTTGACATTTTCTCTCTCATGTAATAACTATTTTTAAATGTGCTATTTTCTGCTCTAGACTGAAATTTCCTGCAGGACAGGGACTCTGCCTGGTTCATCTCGGTCCCTCCCTACATTGAGTGAGCGTACGTGAAGGCTGAGAGCAGGTGCCGAGGAACATTCACATTTAAGTGGCCAGAGGGGATTCAAGGAAAGGATAAAGAAGGAGTGATGAGAGGGGTGGAGGTGACTGAGGCCAGAGCAGACCCACAGAAGCCAAAGGAGAAGAAAGTTCCAACGAGGAGCATGTCAGTGGGGCCATTCACCAAACAACAGGTCCTCGAATAGGAAGACTGAGAAAAGGATTTGACAATGAAAGAAGAGCGTTTGAGAAATTTGAGATCCTGAAACCCAGGATGAACACTAAGCAATGCCACAGGGCCCTTGAGTTTCTCTGGATTGATGTCCTGGGTGGCTTTAGTCCTGGTAGTTATGAAGAATTCTTTTGGCAATAAGGCCAGTTTGGGAAAAAAAAAATATTAAGTGTTTATGTGTTTTATTTTCATTCAAAATTAAAATAGCTTCTTCACTGGCTCCCATGGGGACAAAGGGTCAATTCTTACAGTGCCTCTTACTGAAAGGGCATTGAGAAGAAGGCTACAGCGTTTTCAGCACTCAAATATTCAGACGAGGCAGAATCGAGAAGCACCAGTGCAAAGGTTTCCCTAAAGAGTCTCACGTGTGCACTAGCTCATTTCATCTTGAAATCTTGACCCAATCTCTCTGTTTTTTGAACCCATAGGCTAATTTGGAAATTCCATCATGAAGCTGGAATGCTTCATCACAGATCCTGAACTACTGGATACGCACAGAACACTTTATCCCTGTTAATGTAGAATAGTAAAATGTAGAATACAAAACAGGGAATAGGTTTGGGCTTAGAGGGTATATCAAATTGCCCAAAGGGGATCCTACAAGAGTTAGATTGAAACACACAAATTAAACACACGGGAGGAGGGTCCCCATCACACTGGATGTCCTCTGCTCTAGTGCAATCAGGTTATCAATTGGAGTATTTGTTCATCCTTCATTTAAGCATCTAATTTTATTTTTTTAGTAACTGTCAATCAAGTGCTAGATACAAGGTACTGTGCATGGAAAGGAAAGGAAGATGCAAGGTTCTGCTCTGCCACATCTGCTCTGGACAGTTGTCACAGCTGGATTGAGATGTTTGTACTTTACTACATAGATGTTTGGAGCCTCTTGGAGATTTTTAACTGAGAGAAGAGCCGTACTTTAGAGAAAGAAAAACTCATCTCTGTCTAATGGATTGGCAGAAAAGAGCCTACAGAAGGGGGAGGCTGATGGTGACAGAAGAGGTAAATGTGGAACTGGGCCTGGGGAGGTAGCCGTGATAAAGAAAGGGAAGGATAGAGGAGGAGACACTGCCAATGCAAAATATACCTGTCCTCTTGACTTATTGCCTATGCAAGGTAAGAAAGAGAGGTGAAGAATGAATTCAAAGTCAAAGACAAAATTCATTCAAGAGGAGCTGGTGGGAGAGGCTGTTGGGAGAGGCTGGGCTGGCGCCTTCAGCTTGGAGTATGTTCAGCTTGGGATGCCAACAGGACCTGCAGGTGAGGCTTCCCAGCCTTCTGAGAAGGAGGTTAGTAAAGGGATGGAAGTGGAAGTCAGATTTCTAGGATTTACTAGGTCTGCAAGTAGATGTACTTAGTCCTGACCACTATTTTTGAGAGGGCTGGTGGAAGAATAAAGAAACCAGATGAACAGAACAGTCATTTTAATGGGAGTTGGTACTGAGAATATATGCCTCAAATTAAAAAACATTGTATAAATAGTTTCTAAATGTGCTATAAAATATGTGGAAAGAATGGACATTACAAAACTTTCATTATAGTTTTCAGTGATATTATAATATGCATTACTTTAGAATTGTCAAGTCAATTTATTTGCCATCCATAAAGTAAACTTCCTCATTGAATTGTGTATTTGGGGACTTTCAAATTATAATCCGTGGACATTTTTCATAAGCAGATACATATCATACATACATATGATAAAGAGTTGTATAAAAAAGAGATTAATTGGATATTACCTATTTTGAAATGTAGATAGTTACAGACCAATGAAACCAGAAGGAAAACAAAGTGATCTTGTTCATATTTTGACTACTGCTATCATTTAAAACTGTGCTTTTGAAGTACTGGAAGGGAAATCAGGATTGTTATAGTATGCTAAAAGAAACACCCTGTGAGGTGAAAATAGAGAAAAAAATTACACTAAGTTCGTCAGAATATGAAAGTAGCATGAGTTGGTGGGAATTTGCAGGGAAGCCATAACATAGTGCCACAGAAGAAAAAAAATGTAGGATTTGTTCTACTATGTTAATGAGACCACACCTGTAATAACGCATTCAATGTGGGGTACCCCTAACAAAAATGAACATCTAGGAAACTGGAAATAGTTCAGAGACAAGCAATACGAATGATTAAGGGCTTGGAGAGACTGAACTGAAACCAGATTAAAAGGCCTTACATTTGTTTAACGTGGCTAACAGATGACTAAAAGTGGGCATGATATCTGTTTATAAACATCTGAAGGTTGGGTGTAAACACGAAAGATAGAGTAGGATCGCATAATATGGCACTAAAAGGATTTGACTTGAGAAAAAATTTCAAGATAGAATTGAAAAGTAAATATAATGAAGCTGTCTCCCAGAGAGTATGCATTTCCTTTTCTTTAGAGACTCAGCCAAGAATGAGGAAGTTTAGCAGAGAGCTGGGCAGAAGAGAATGACCCAACAGGTCCCCTGCAGATCTGATTTCTTCACTTTCACTAACCAGTAGAAAACCTTTTTAAGCTTGATCTGTTTGCACAAAAATTACTCAGAAAGTGTGTTTATTTATAGATTTTAGAAAACCAACAGCACAGCACTTTAGATTCCTGGGCAATCATATTTTATCTCCATTTGCTTTGTCATTGGCAGAGTAGTAGAGAAAACAGTGTTAAACCTAGTTCATATTGATACTGGCCTCTAAATGTCCACTCTCCCAAAACTCAAAGGGTTGGACTTAGAATGTATTGGGAGACAACCAAATGACTTTATTTTTTAAGAATTGTGTATACTTCCAGCTGGACTTTAAAGGTACCAAAAATGAGTAATTTAAGAGATCTATTTGAGGATTATTTCTACAAGTATCCAGTCTTCTGGCTTCTTTTTTGGTGAATGTAGGATTGAGGACCGAGCAGGACCCTGTGGTGCACTCCCGGGTACGCATCCTTTCTGTGTCCCCCGCTTCTTGTTTGTAGGAATCAGGCTTCATTCAGTCTCCTAAAACGTTTCCTGAGTTCCAAAGCACGCCTTCTCCTTGCTTGGCCCTGGAATAATCCTTTCTCTACTCCAAACTCTGATGTTTTGGTTAGTTTGGCGTCGGGCACATGAACTCGTGTTCAGTCATAGGCTTATTCCATTTTTTAGCCTAAAGTTTGCTCTCACTGAAGTGATGGAAAGGTTTTCCCTTAAGGTTACTTTAAAATAAAATGAAAATAAAAATAAAGTTTTGGATTGTGAGCTCTTAGAGGGTTTTGTTTGTTTAATTTGACTTACACACTAACCAATGCCAAAAAGGTGCCATGCACACTTTCAAAATAAACAAAGAGTAGATGATAACTGCAGGAGGGGTTGGCTAAAGGAATTGCTAATACATGAGTCCTTTATTTCCACTGATTTTCACTATAAAGTCACATTTTTTTTCTCCCCCCAGCAACCAATGTCCTTTCTTAGATGAAGTTGAACGTTCATGGATATTCTGATGGTCTGATTCATGTCATATCGGACCTGCTAGTGTTTCTGAATCACTTCCAGAATTTTCCAGCAGATTTCTGACTTCAGAATTTTCCTCCCTACATATCCTTTCAGGCTCTTTTAGCTCCTCTCCATTGATCTACTTTCTCCATTCCTTCTCATTGCCTTGTAGAACTTTGTTGCAGTACCAGACTGCCCCAATAGATGCTGCCACTTCTTGATGTTACCAGTTTGTTTCTTTTTCAGTGGCTAAGTCCTAAGTGCTTGTTGAGAAACAATGCAGAAGGTAATGAGTAGCTGCTCTGATCTCCCATGAGAGTAATTTGCTTTTTAATTGTGGGCTTATGAATTGTTTGAATTTTACTAGTAAGAAAAATAATAAAAATTAAATTAAGTTTAGAAAAATGATACAGGTGAACCAGTTTGCAAGGCAGAAATAGAGACACATGTAGAGAACAAATGTATGGACACCAAGGGGGGAAAGCGGGGATGGGTGGTGGTGGTGGGATGAATTGGGAGATTGGGATTGACATATATACACTAATATGGATACAATAGATAACTAATAGGAACCTGCTGTGTAAAAAAAGTAAATAAAATAAAATTCAAAACAGTGAAATTCATTTTAAGAAGACACTTCAGTTTCAGATACTTCAAGTATATTTTAGGCATGGAAATCAACAATTGACTAGTACCATAATTTTAAATGCCACACCTAAAAGAATTTTGGACTCAACATTTCTCTACAGTAATGGAAATGGAAGGCTGGAAAATTTGTTTTGGAAAGCCGAGGGGACATAAGGAGTGTAATTCTTTAAGCAAGTGTTTCTCAAACTGGTGTGTCAGATAATTTTAGGTGGTACAAGATAATTTTTATTTCTATAATAAAGATTTATTTGCAAGGTCATGCTCTATTTGTGGCAAATTATATTGGTTTTCCATTTATGATGATGATAAAAAGTTTCCTTTATCATATAAAATTATATAATAAAAATGGCTTGTTTAAAGAATAATTTTGAGTCAAGAATATTAAAGGTGATATGGCAATACTTATAAAAGCAGTATTCAGTAGAAATGCTGTAAATAATGCCTTGTCTAAATATGCAAAACATTTTTACCTATACAACCTTAAAATTCTTAAATTTCTTGGGCTCAACTTATTTCAAAGTTGGACTGAAAATGTGAGATTTTATATCAGTCCTAGTGGCGTCTATGTAATATATGTTTATTTAAGGCTATGTAAATGGATTTGAAAGTAGTAATAAGAAGTTAACTAATATTGTGATGTGATTCTCTTTTTTTGGGGGGGAGATAACTTCTGTAAACATATTCTTATCTAGATTATAAAAAATTATGTGGGAAAAAAGTAATTTGAAAGCAAGATCAGTATTGCTGAAAATATGATTTTAGAAGGGAGTAAAGAAACATGCTAAAAGACTACATCTGTGTGAACAATATGCTGCACTAAAGTATGAATTTTTATTTTATCCAAAGTATGCATCTTCTCACTTTTAATTAGAGGTCAAACTAACACATAATGTTTCATACCAAAACGAAATTTAAAAATCTGTGGCCTTATGAGGAGAGTATTACATTCAGCATTGTACTTAATTTTCACATGATAATTACTATAGCCACTGAGCATT
Organism: Mesoplodon mirus; assembly: GCF_964341445.2. NCBI lineage: Eukaryota > Metazoa > Chordata > Mammalia > Artiodactyla > Ziphiidae > Mesoplodon > Mesoplodon mirus. Next base: position 29,916,239 of record NC_138986.1, on the reverse strand, counting down.
CCTAGACAGTGAATGATTGACAAGACATTTACATTGCATACTTTGCCTGTAACATATAAACTGTACTAAAATAATTACTATTTTTCTCACTACTACCACTAATAATAATAGCATGACAGTGGCTAGCAGTTGTTTGAATCTTAGGTCTGCCATTTATTAGCAAGTTGCTAAAAATTCTGAGCCCTTAGTTTTCTCACCTGTAAAATGGGGAAAATAAGACCTGCAAAGTTAATTAAATCTGCCCATTGATATTTCCCTCTTAAGTGTATAATAACTGGCATCCTCTCAGGCCGGAATGTGGCTTTAGATCATGGTCCAAATCCCCTTTGCTCCAAACCCACTGCCAGAACCCTTTCTACCTTGAGCGTCAGAAGAGGAAACATGCCTGACAGTGCCTAAGCCCTCCAAAATAAATCTGCAGGAAAGAACACCCAGTGAGTGATGAGAACAATGAGCACATTTATCAGTTTAAATTTACAACCTCACCTTTCCTAATTGTAGATAATGCCCCACTAATCAAAAAATAAGTGGAAGCTACAAGTATTCAATACTTGTTTTTGTGTTTAAACTTGACAGTGTTGGTGTTCCATTGCTTAAGACTAAGGTAAAGCAGAGGGTGAAATTTTTTTCTAAATTTTGTACAGAATATAATTCAGTTGATAATATATTAGAACTAAATTTTCTTTGGGAGTAATTTCTACTAGTTAACTTGTAATCTCTCAGGCCACATCTAAGGCAGTATAAGTGGCTGCTTGTTGAATCATAAGCTTTGTGTTTTGAGACCACTGAGTTTATCTTGGGGAACATCCCTTAGGTTTCTTTGGGCCTCAGTTTCCTTATCTCTTGTACAGGATTAAATAACCACCATAGAGTTGTGAAAATTACATGAACTCACATGTACCGCAAGTAACCACTGTAATGACTGACACTCAGTAAATTCTCAATAAATTAAAACACTTATAATCAACGACAATTAAAAAAGATATTCCTAACATTGATAATAGGTTTTGCGAAGAGGTGATTAAATGGATACAAAATGTATGTATTGTTTATTGCCAACTTTGCTCACATCTCTGATTGTGATATCCGCGTGCGTGCATGTAGAATATTAGATCCTATGTGGGTGCATACTGCATGCGCAGAAGGCTTACGCATGAAATGTCCCTTCAGCAATGTGCCTGGGGAAGCTCTGACGCTGCCTTGGAAGTCGGTCGTCGCAGCCCGACCTTTGGGCGTCTGGGAGGGATGCCTATACCTGCGTCCAGCGCTGGAAGGGGCCCAGGCCCTTCGAGCACAGCCTATCCCCAGACTGCTTACTCGTGCCTCGCATACATCTTCACCGAAAAGGGTATTTCCTTCCTTCAGAGAAAGCTCCCCAGTCCGACGTGGGGTGGATTTTACTTTACGTTGTTGCAAGTAGGAGAAGTTCCTCCTCTCTCCTCCCTTGGGGTAAGTGGAAAGGAGTCTCGCAGGGAGCCCGCAGTGGCCGACACCCAGGGATCGGGTAGCGACCGAATTACAGACAGCTCGGGGGCTGCCGGGCCGAAGCAGGTGGGGACTGAGCCGTTCCCCGGTCCGGGGAGGGGAGTGCGGCCGCGGGTCCCTCCCCTCCGCCTGGAGGTGGCAGCGGCCGGCGCCAGGCCAGTGGGGGCGGGGTGGGGGCGGCGCGGAGGGCGCAGAGATCACCGCGGCGCCACTGGGGACGCCCAGGGCCCCGAGCGGTCCCCACGCGGGACCGCAAACGATGACAACAGGCAATCGCTCCAGGTCGAATAAAAAGGAGTCGCTTCCCCGCGCGCCGCCGCCCCCCGCTGCCTGCCCCGGGGGGGGCCCCCCCGGCGGCCTCCAGTGGCCGCGGGCGCCGGCGTCCCCCGCCCCCGCCCCGCGCGCAAGTGCGAGGCTGCCCGCGGCGAGGCTCACGCTCTGCCGCTCCCGGCTTCCGCGCAAAACTTCGAGCCGGGCCGCGTGAAGTTGTCGCTCCCCTTTCGGAGCGGGAAAGGGCTTGGGGAAGAGCCGGGCAGTGAGGACCGCGGTGGCTGGGCGCGCGGTTTTTTGTTTTTTTTTTTTTTTTCTTTTCTTTCTGTCGTCGGTCCGGAGTTTTGGCTCCTCTCCCTTCCTCCTCCCCCTCGTAGCCGGCTTCTCCCCCCGCCCCGTCTCTCCCCCACTGGTGTAAGCTGTTTGTTGGGGGGTGGCCGAAGGGGATGTCCTCTTTTCACCAGAGGCACAGCGTTCAGGGGAAACTTCAACACTGGAAGGCACGAGAATAAGTACCTAAATACGGACGCACGGATCCGCTGCTGGGGGAGACACTTGAACTTTGGGATCCCGAGACGGTCCGGGCGGCAGGAGGTGAGTGCCTCTTCTTCCGACGCCCCCCTCCCCCCCGCCCCGTTCCGGGGCCCGCGGGCTCCAGGTTTCAGGGATCCCGCAAACTCTCTCCGGAAAGTGCGCGCAGCTCCTCCGGGGGCGCCAAGCGCTGGGGACAGTGGGCGCACTGCGGGAAGGTGTGTGGGAACCGGGGTCCCCGAGGGCGCTTCGTTGCGGAGTGCCGCCTGCCCAAGGGCCCGGGCCGCTCTGAGTGCCGCGGTGTGTTCTGCCCTGGAGGACGGCCTGGAGCCCCGAAGGTCCCTGCCGAGCCTTTCTTTCCCCGCGGAGCCCTCGCGGAACAGGCTGCACCGCTCCATACCTGCACTCCGTCCCCGCCTTGCAGAGGCGCGAGCCCCTGCGTCTCCCCTGCGTCCTTCTTGTGACATTTGTTACTTTGCCTGGACGCCCTATATAAGTCAGACTCAAGGATGCTGACCCGGGTTCCATGGAGGGCCCCAGGCGCCTGGGGTTTTCACGGTGCTGGGTGCGTGTGTACGTTTAATGCTTTGTGTTCTCATCTCGAGGCACCAACCGGGCTGTTCAGCTGCGGCCGTCCCACTTTAAATAAGAGTTATGTGGCATGGGCCGAATGTCTCCTGCCGTTTGCCAGGGTCCGTGAAACGAGAGGCGCCTTTTCAGAGGACTCGCGTTCATTGGCCCGGGGCGCGGATGCCGTGGAGGAATGATAACTTCTCCAAACGGAGGGACCCGGCCGGGCCCGTGGGGAGCACGTTTACTCGTTCCAAAGCCTGCGGTGTCTGGGCGGCTGCGGGACTCGAAACGGCTCGCTGCTTCAGCGTCGTTAAGCGAGATTTGGAAGTAGATCGTGTGTGTGTGCTTGTTTTATTTTGCGCCGCACAGCAGCCAGAACTTTCGTTTAGTAGCATTTTCAAGATGTTTCTTTCTTTTGTAAACAGTGTTCGGAACAGCTTGGAGCCATTAGGGAATTTGCCGACCGAGTGCCGCGCCTGAGCGGTGGCGAAACCGGAGAGCGCAGCTTAATTTTTGTCATCCCTTTCCTAGTTGGGGCGGCACCGTCTCCACTCACCGCCACCTCTCTTTCCCCTTCCTTTGAACGCTAACGGGGTTTGTGTTTGGGGTGAGCGCGTGTGTGGGAGGCTGTCGTTTGGAGTCGGTCTTCTCTCCCCTCGCCGCCGGCGTCTGTGCCCTGCACTGCCCAGCGGGCAGAGAGTCATTCATGAATCCTAATCTGAGGGCAGTGGAGGAAGGTGCAGGTCCCTCAGACCTTTCTGCCAAGGTGCAGAATGGCGACGGGGCGTGTGTTTTGGTTTCAGAGCAGTTCCACGTGGAGCACCTCCGTGTGCGTGTGTGTTGTGTACTTGATCTGTGAGGAGGTAACAGGAGTCTTGTGTTCAAACCCAGTGGGCCGTTGGCCATTAATTTGCTTTCCTGGCTGTCATTACAGACACTTCCAAAATCTGATACCTAAGAGAACCAACAGGTTAGGTTTCACATTAAGAGCTCATACTTAACAGTTTTCTTTCTCCCTTACCGGTTTTGGCTTGGCACCCTGGGATCAACGTAATTGATGGAGCGAAACATATCTTCTCGAATATGGCATTTTGTTCCTCTTCTCCTCTGCGGCCACTTTTTGCACCCTCGGGCATGTCAGTTTCAGCGGGCGCTCCTTCTTCTGGACTTAGGTGGGAGTCTTAGGAGCATTTAAGCACCGCGGGCTCCCTTTCTACAGCTCCTGAAGTTTGAGTTGCACGTAGGTGACTGACAGTCTTGAAAGTTGAGGATGTTTTTTTGTGTGTGTGTCTGTTGAGTTGTTTTTGGTTTTATTTTGAAAACCTCCTCAGGACAGGGATGTAACCTTTCACGGGTAAAATTAGGTTTTAAGCAGAAACATTGCCCTCCCCCACCACAACTTTTTTTCTTTTTAAATATTTCTGGCCAGTTTATAGCTGAAGAGCCAAAAGCTAGGAAGGGGGTGGGGCCGGGAGAGAATCCTAAAACAAAATATTTGGTACATAGTAGGGTGTGGTATAACATTATCCCAAGAAATAGATAGCAGTAGTAAGAAGAGGGAAACTATTTTGTGTATAGCTAGACTGCCAGAATCTGATCTTTATGGCAACAATACCAGATGCAGATACAACTACACTCATTTTTACTGTTATTATAAACCATAAAAATAGTTTGTTCTGCCTCATTAAAAGTTGTAAGCCATTCAGAGTTAAACCATTTTTTTTTTTTTTTGGAAATGGCTGTAGAAGACAGTTAAAACCCTTGACAGTTATAGCTTTGAAAGTAACATAATTAGGTTGTCTGAAAACTGTTCCTTTTTTTCTGATTATTAAGGATATATCCTTGCCTTTCATAATAGGTAAAGGTCTAAAATCAATAGGTTTTCAAAAGCCAGTTTTCCTTTGCCAATTATCTGAAAATAGTATGCGTCAACCTAAGGCCACCGTAATTAGAGGTTGTTTCACGATTATAACTGAAATTAAAAGATTTACTTGATTATTCTTTTTTAATGAATAAGTAGTTTACTGATATTAGAGACTTAATTTCTTCTTTACAGAATGAAAATTTTTTATATATATTTAGAGAATATTTAAGTTTATGTTCAAGTTTAAAAATTTAAAAAACCCCTAAGATTTGTGTAAAAAGAAATTTGTATAAAAATAATCATTACTCTTATTAAGAAGTACAGATGCTGCATTCTAGAGGATTTGTAGAAGCAGTTGAAAAAAATTGTCTTTTCATGAAAGTTTCTTTCTTGAGAGTGGATCAGTAGGTTGCCATTTTGCTGTAATTTATTTTTTTTCTCTCAAAAACCTCTTTGAATTAAACAGAAAAGAAAAATAAGACCTCCATTTCTAAGAGTTTTCTTTTTATTTATATTATGATTTGGGGTGTAAATAAATTTTACATAGCCACGGGAAATAAAGTATCCCATTTCATGTTTTCAATCTCTGTTGCAAGCTCTAAATGACTGATGCCATGTCTAAAAATATATTTATGTGGCTTGGTATTTCATTTTTAAAAATTTTATGCACTAAAATTAAATTATCCTGAAGTTTTAGAAATGTAGAATGATAGAAAAACCATGACTACTGTTATGAAAAGTTAGGATGTTGGAAAGTTCACATTCTAACTCACAAATAATAAAATTATACTTATTTCTCCCAGTGGAAGCTCGCACTTTTTATACAGAATTCAAGAAGAGGGGAGATAATCCTTTTCAAGACTTAGTGAAATGTTAAGTAATTTAAGAGTGCAAGTATTTATTCTATTTTTCATTATCTTTTTTCCCCTCTGTTAGGTAAATGCAGGAACACTGAACATTCAGTAAAAACAGGCCCCCCTTTACAAGAAGTTTATTCACCATAGTTCTGTATTGCAGCTGCTGGTCATATTTCATGGAGCTGTTAAAGCACTTAAAACCTAAAATTAGGTACTGTCTCGTTGTAAATATTTCAGATCACTCATCTAAGAAACAAACAGAAGAGTGTGTTATCAAAAGTAGATGTTCTGAATCCCCTCACTGAGGAGCTGAACAAAACATCTATGAAACACCTTGTTATTTTTTCAGTGAGAATATAATCATGACAGTTTCTTTTTCAAGTAGATATTATTCTTACATATCCTAAACTCTTATAATGTGTCTCCCTGTAGAGTATCTTAAACTAATTGTATTCAGAAATACCGTTGGAGGATTTTATTACAACAGTTACTGGGTGAATGCAATCCACACCAGGAGGAATAGGATGACTTGCAGTGTACTTGCTCCTCTCATGAATTTTTCCCAGTGAACTAAGAAATGACATGCTCTTTCAGGCACTCGTTCTAGAGATGGGTGAGGTGCAGTGGTGTATTTCATTGCAGTTAGCATGAGACTGCATTTTGCAGTTAGATAAATTTTATCGTGGGAGACACTGAATATTAAGTTGTACATGGAGTGAACTTGGCTTCACTTAGTTTGAACTTGAGTGGAAGAAATAAACAAGAATCACATATTCCGAAGTAGTATAAGCAAATCTGATTGCTTTTAAGAGGTTTGAAGACTTTGTAAACATTACTGTCACCTAATATTGCTTGTGGCTCTGCACATTGGGATATGCCTTGGTGAAGTTTGTGATTCTTACCATGTCCCATCCAGGTTTCTACTAGGAGAGTGGTACTGAAAATAAATACCACTATCCTTACCACCCTAGCTCCTTTTCTTTCTTCCAGAAGAAGAGATGAAACAGATGAATTTAAAAATAGAAACCATTTCGAGTTATCAAAACCACATTTACATGGTGGTTTAAAACAGTTGCAGAGTGTGTACCTCTGAGTCTCGCTGTAACCTTTTCTGTCATTGAAAGGTGCTAATTGATCTTAGGGCACTGACATAATAGTATAGTTTGATATTTGAAACCTTTCAGCATTGGTCTGGCCCTTTTCTCACCCTGAGATTTCGGTTCATGGCTGACGAAGAGTAATACCATGTTAAAATGTCAGGAATTCTAATTTTTTTCCCCATGTAAAACATTTTAATAAAACAGCTCATATTGTTAAGCTTTTATGTATGTACAGTAAGTAAATTTATTTTAATGTACTTCTGAGAGAGAAGGACCTATATTATCATGTTAAGCTTTTTTATTTTTTTTCCCCCACAGGTAGATTTTTTTTTTAATTGAAATTTTTAGGCAAAGTCTGATTACTGTGATCACATCGGAATAGGTTCAAAGTGAACTTGCATTAAAGCAATATAGAATAACCATCTTGAAATTTCATATCTAAAGTATATGTTCTTAAGTATATGGAGACCTTAAAGTATATTTTAAAATAAAAATTGTCAGTTCAGTTTTTGTATAGTTGTAATCTTTCTGTGTAAGTAATTACATCATCAATCATTATCATCATCATCACATCACAGCTGACATTTACTGAGGATTTATTTACTTTTTGCAAAACAGTTTAAGTTATTTATGTGGATTAGCTAATTTTAATCTTCTCAACGGTGCCTTTTTTATTATTCCCATTTTACAGATGAGAATTATGTAGTAGAGTGGAGCCAGGATTTCATCTCTGCCCCCCTAACCCAGATCCCCATCCTTAAATGTTGCCCTAGGCAGTTGCTGCCACCTGTTACACATGAGTTCATTTTAGGTGGTACCCAAACATTTTATTTTTATATTATTAGTTATATATTTATTTCTAAGGATATTAGGAAAATATGTAAAATTTCACATTAAACCTGTAATTTCCTGGATAATGTTGTTTAAGGCAAAACCAAAAAAGGATTGAAGCTGAAGAAAATTTAAAAGCACCTATTTAAAGAAACATATTAAATAACAGTGAACAAGTGCTTGGCTAACATAGCCAAAATCATGAAGGTTGATGGCCAATGACTACATTGGGAGAAACTGGTATTCTAGAATGTTCCCCAAATGTTGAGAACTTCTGTCCAGACCTTTTTAATATTTGACTTACAAGTAGACTCTTCCTTTACTTTTCAAGCCTCATCCTTTAGTTAGATGTTATCAATTTTACAGTTTTTCTCTTGTTGCCTTAAGCCTGAATGCTGGTTATGAATCTCAGATCTACACGTTTCTGTTGAACCAACGGATGAGGACTGTGTAATGAATTTCTAGAGGCAGTTTAAATGATAACGGGCTCACTTATATTTCGGAGACACTTTCAATTTACACAGATATCAGACTTTGCGTTTTTAAGGTTTTTCTCTAGGTGAACATGCTTGTTCTGCTGTTAATAATCTGTTTTATAACTTTAATGTGTTTTCCAATGAAGCAGTGGTTTTCGTTTTGATTTACATGTTCAGCCACAGTACGCTTTGTTCAAGTGAAAGCTGACACTATGCCCACTAGAGAAATGTCCACTGCCTTCGTGAAGCAGGATGTGGGTGGCCTGTGAATCACTCATCAGCCCTGCCTCTGACCATTGGCCTCCCAAAGTCTCTGTAAGGGTCATCCAGGCTGCAAATAAAACGAGTCTTCTGACGGAAGGGGTCAATTCAGAATACCTGCTGCTGTCTGTGAGTGTGTCATCCACTAAAAACCAAAGCACAATGTAACACATCGGCAAAAGTTGTGTCAGTTTACCCTAGTGTAACATGAATATTCTTATCAACTGATCTGCAACTTTCTTTCAGTTTAGTACTGAGAAAATAAAAAGTAGTCAAAATGTTTCCCACATAGAATTACAAGTCTGAATGAGGCACATAGAATTTGTTTCTACAAAGGTTTGTTTGATTGGAGCATCTTTTTTTCCTTTAAAGACTTTATGAAGACATATCAGCAGTGGCATAAATTGACTTGACCTTAGATTTTCACATAAATTATTGCTACTGTTTCTGTTATTCTTTCCTCCTTCCTTTTTAAAATGAAAGGGACATTTCTTGTGAAATGCTATAGTTAAATCATAAAAATTTATGTTCATATACCATTAAGTTTAATTCTGCTCACAAAAGCAATAACATTAAATTTGAAATTCTATCCTTAATCAAGTAGGTCTACCACATACCAGGAGGGCTTATTCTCTGCAAGGTCATATACACAATTCACAGGCCTTTGCATATACCCAGTGGAGGCATCTATTCATTACATTTCACCTCTGACTCTGAACTCCCTCATGTTAGAGGATTTGAAAAGACCTGAATGTTCCGACTAAGAGATTGAATATTTCTAACTTAATGTGTCCAGTATGTTGAAAGTGATGATGACTTGCAGAGTCCACAGGTCTCTGAATTAGCTAATTCTTTTCACTTCAAATTTTATATGTTAATGCAAATGTGTATTCACATATGATTTTGACTCAAGTAATTCTAGCCAAATTTAATCACAAAGTGGGCGAGTCACATTCGAATTTTCCTTTTGCAGTTTTTTAGTAATCTCAAGTTGTGCTTCTAGTAGGTAACTTTGGAATGCAAACCTCAGTGAGTTGGTCAAGAACATCAATACTACCGAAATTTTGTACGTGAACTTTAGGTATTAAGATGATGCTACTGTTTTGTTTTTCTTAGTCAACCCAAGAAGACTTCATTTAGGTCTGTTTTGTCTTCTCAGTTGTTGACTTTAGTTTTTAAAGGCTTCATTCATGAAAATACTAGCAAAGTTCTGGGCATATGATAAATGCTTATTAAATACTTTTTACATTGTCTGTGTTGCTGAAGAGATGCCAAAATTATAGTGAGATGAATAGATTTTTTTTTCTTACTCTGGATAATTTTGAAGACTTTGGGACTTTTAGTCTATGATTATGAGTTCTACTTTTTCCTGGCATATACCATTCATAGGAGTGGTTAGCCTGGTAAGTAACTATGGTACCCAAGGTCACAGGTTTAATCCTCAGATTACCACGTTAGCTGTAGGGGGACACTTGTCCTACACATGCTTGGTCATCTTGTCTTTGCCGTTAAAAGTATAGTTATGGTATCTTGACTGTCTCTCTTCGGGGACCACTCTGGTCTATGCTGGATCTGTCTCCAAGAATCTCCTCCCATCCTGAGGCTGTTCAACCACATCTGTTCACAATTTTTATCAGGTCCCTTCTTGACTTAAAATTCTATAAAAAAAAATTCCCTGTTGCCTATAGGACAGATTCTAAAATTCTTAGCAGGATCTACAAGGCCCTTGAAGCTGAGAACTTTGCTCAAGTTTCCCTTCTCACCTCTCACCAGCCACTCATAAGAAATCTCTTCTCCAGCTGATTGAAAAAGTGCAGCCCTCAAATACAGCCTGGTCATTTCCACTTCATGGCTTTGTGCATGTGCTTCTTTCTATCTGGAAGACATCTTGCCCCTCCCCCTGAAACTTCCTTTTCTGCTGCTTTTGCAAGACTCAGGATGCAAAGTGTTACCTCCTCTGACCACCGCCAGAGGCTGAGTTGGATGTTTCTTTTCTCTTTGTCCCCAAAGCACCCACTTTCCACCTTTGGTATAGCAGTTGCCACATTGAAATGTAATAGGTAACATGAGTTTAAATTCTGCGCTAGACTGAGAATTTACTGAAGCTATTACCAGTATTTGCTATTCTGTAAATTGCTATTTCCAGTAGGTAGGGGACCGTACATTCCTTTTGAGTGAATGAGTGAAGGAAATGGGAATGAAGGCAGTGGTGGTGGCACTGGACACCCTCTGCCATCTCTGAATTCAGGCCCAACTTCTCTGTATGGGTGTAATGATGCAGAGATGTATTTATGACCATTGGGAAGTCAATGATCTAGTGGATAAGCTGGAGATCCCGAAAATCTTTGGAGAAATGGGTGTTTCTTAGAACTTGAAATCTGAGGGACCCACTTCTTTTTATGGCATAGTGATTAAGTACAAAGAATATGGAGCTGGGCTCCTTGAGTTTGAAGCACAGCTCTGACACTAATGATCGGTAATGATGAGCATGTTAATTAAATTGGTTTTGCTTTAGTTTTCTCATGTGTAGTAGAACATACTTGGAGTTCATATGCAAATTCAACAAGGAAATATATGTAAAGCATTTAGAATAGTGTCTGATATGAGTACTAGCTATTACGAATTTGATTGTCTTCCCTCCGTTGGAGTAGGCCAACTATTCCAGAGATATTTAGAGCGGAAAGTCCTTTTTGGGGTCATAGACTGGGGATCATAAGTTGAGTCCCCAATGGTCCAAGTACAAATTTAATACCCAGGGGTGATCTTGGCAAATCTGAGACTCTATTTGGAGCCATAAGAAAAGACATTAGAAAACTTAGTTTTAGCCATTTACATTGCATGGCATTTCTTTTAACAAATACTTTCACATACAGTTATCTAGATTTTTAAAGGCTTTCATCTGTGTGGTTCCTCAAGTACTCTAAGCCACCATAAGAACATTCTGTAATGGTACTTCTGTTTTATAGCCAATATTTGTTTCCCCAGTTGTTTTTTTCTTCAGCCTGAAGGCACCAATTATAAGAATTTGTATAATTTTCAACTGAGTGAGCTTTATGAGCTCAGTGTAAACTTTTTAAAAGATAACATTAAAGATTACTATGACTCTTATCTTTGCAGAGACAGTAGGAGGTCATTAGCATCTCCATTTCTAGACTTGATCATTTGGTCCTTGGATTCAGATGTAATGACTATATGGCAAAGTGGGGCTGAGGGAGAAGGGGAAGTTAAAATATTAATTGGCAAGGTTCTGTTTTTTAACTGCTTACTTTGAATTGCTGCCAGGTGCATCTGTATAAAAAATATGATGCTACTACTGATGTTGTGCCTGAATCGCTCAGCTTATTTATTTATAAAATTTATTTGTTTATTTATTTATTTTTTAACTTTTTATTTTATACTGGAGTAAAGCTGATTAACAATGTTGTGATAGTTTCAGGTGCACAGCAAAGCGACTCAGCCATACATATACAGGTATCCATTCTCCCCCCAGACTCCCCTCCCATCCAGGCTGCCACATAACTTTCGCTCAGTATATTTAGACCAGTGTTTTTCAAAGACTGATTGTTGACATTCTGAGCTGGATAATTCTTTGTTGGAGGTTGTGTGTGGTTGTCCTGTGCATTGTAGGGTGTTGTGTGGCATCCCTAGTCTCTACCCACTAGATCCCAGTAGCACCCTCCCCCGAGTATTAACAGTGTCTCCGGACATTGCCAGGTGTCCTCTGGAAACAAAATTGCCCTCAGTTGAGGGCCCATAGTCAAAGTAGATCTTAAGATCACTTGATAAAATCAAAAGATCCCCAGGCATCTGCATGAGAGGACTGTTCTATTTTTACTCAAGTGTGGAGAATCTTCATACCTTCTTCCTAAGTTTAAACACAAAATCAAACAACTCTTATTAGTCTGTGTTCATAGATAAACTTTACATAGACTGACTATGGTCAGCATATAGCTTTACACAGATTGACTGTCGTCAGCATATTTTCCTTTTTGGGAAACAGTATATGAGTGGGGGGAACAGAATACTTAGGAAAGTATGTAGGAAGTAGATATTTATTTGAATCACCTATATGTCTATTTTAGAAAAATTACCTTTGCTGTTACTTGTTAGCAGATACTTTTGATTCATTTTTGATAATGACAATTACTCATCTTTTCCCATAGATAAATATTCAGAAGTAAGGAACTTTTACTTGTTTTAGTCTGTAGTGTCAGAAAAAGTAAAGTATTATCTATAATCACAACAGCCTACGATGAAAAAACTTTATCAGTTAAATCATTTGTTTGTTTGTAACAAGAAAGTTTCAAACGAAATAAGTCTTAGCTTTCAGTTTGTACCACAGTTTCAGGATCTTGAGTTTAATAATATTGGTACAGTCTGAAGAAAGTAAAAATGAACATAAAAACTCCTTTGTTGATTTACCAAATCCAGACCTTATGTTCTAATTCTATAGGACATAACATTTTGTCTCTGAATTGATCTGCAGTTGACTGTAAGTAAATGTGATGCAGTCTGAGTACTACATCTGACATTTGCCTAGTTTAGGTATATATGAAAGATGCTTCAAAAGTTACTGAGCAGAAAAAAATGGGAACATATAATGTTAACGTGAGAGGGGTTAACTTTGCCTATATGAGTTTTGGGTTGGATGTGAAAATTATTTTGGAGTATGAAACAATATTATAAATATATGATTAGACTAATGTTCATATGAGCTCTAAAGAGTAAAGAATTTTTAAATCTCACTAGTAATCACAAGGATACTTGAAATTCCACATATATGTATTGTCTAGTGGTTTTACTTTAATTGTATTAGGCAGGTAATCATGTTACCTGGAAGCAGTCAGACAGACCTAGGGATTTCACATCATTTACTAATTGATGCTCAAGCAGGCAGGGCAGAGGCACTTGAAAACAAACTCACTGTCTCTCTTTCTTTCTCTATTACCTCTCCTTTGATTTATGCTTTAATTTTTGAAATGTATTCTTAAGAAGAAAAAGTGGCTGCAAATACAGCGTACTGTATGTGATCAAATGTATCAGTACTTCTGTTTTCTAAGAAGAGAGGGACTCCTTACAGCTACTTGTTAGCAGAGAGATAAAGTGGATGCTGGGCAACCCAATGACAGATGGGGGCCCTTCCAGGGGAGTTAGGTGGGGGTTATAGGCCAAGGGCTTAAATCATGAATTTTCAGACAGTGAAGGTGGGTTCTGCTCCATGCACTGACAGCAAGTCCGAAGAAGGCGTAGCAAACCTCAAGTCCATCCAGGCACTTTATGCCTGACATTGAACAGGAAGCCTGGTAGCCCTTTAGTCATTAGAGAATAGCCAGTGAACCAGAAGTTCTGTTTTTCCAAATGAACACTTCTTGGGTTCATAAATTAGGAAAACCCCCAGAGAATTCAAGTCACATACCTACTTTCTCAGGTTTATTTCTTTGTACCGTGGATATGAATGTAAGACTTACCTATTTTTATGAACGCTCCATGGCATAAAATACAATTAGGCATTTCCTTTTTTCTCATTGGGATATCCTCACCACCCTTGTCCTCCACTGCCCCAACTCCCTTAACCTCCTTGCCTCTTACTTTTTGCTGCCTACCTGGACAAAAAAATCTACTCATCTTTCAAGGCTTAGCTCAAATGTCACCTCCTCTGGGAAGCCTTCCCGAGGCTCAGGCAGAATTAATTCTTTTCTCTCTGTAATACCATAGCGCCTTATGTGGGCTATTGGTATAAGAGCACATTGTGCTGGGGCTAATTTTATGTGAATCTGTCTTCTAGAGAGATTCTGAACTCACTGAGGGGAGAGACCATATCTGTCCTCCCCTGTAGCCCCAGTGCCCGGGGTAGTGATGGAAATTCACTAGCTACCCTATTCCCTGCACGTCTTCAAAGGACATACATCCAGAGCCAGACAACTGCAAAGAATGGATCCTGTTTACATTTTGGAAACTAATTTCTTTTTTGCATATGGTCAGTGAAGCTAGTTTATTGGTTCTATTCTATTCTAAATTATTTAAAGCTTTATTTGTAGCAAAGTATTACTGATATTCTAGCAGAAGAAAAGATATGGCCAACATGAACTGGTATTTTGGATAAACTGAAATTAAAAAGGCAGATTCCAGTGGAGACTTATAGTTTTCCTACATCCAGTTTTCTCTAGAAACAAACTTCAGCCTCTTTGGTTGATTTCTGTGGAGATACATTTCATGTTATTTTGAAGAATTTTTAACCCTCAGAATTATGGATTTCATCTGAGAGGAAGTATGTTCTGTATATGTTTATGTCAATATTTCAAAATATGGGGACCAAAATTCCTAGAGGTATCCATTAGAAGTATATGTGGTCATTTAGTGAGAGAAATTTGGTCGGTTTTTTTCAGGCATAATTTAGGAAGAAAAATTTCTGTTTAGTTTCTAGTGGTTTGTTTTCAGGCATTTTTTCCTCAAAAAGATGAGCAAGACCCTTCAAAGCCACCGACTTGCTATTTAGGGGGAGAAAAAAGCCTTCTGTGTCCAAAAATAACATTAAATTAAAATGATTGTTTCCAATAGTTTCAAAAATTGTGGTTTTATTTCCTCATATGAGTCATTTCTGAATGCAGTATGTGATTGTACTAAATCATGATGAAGCCTATTTGCTCTATGTTTTCGTAGGTCACGTTGTTTATCAGAGAATCAGATCAGGAGAGGAATTTAGCCTAACTCTCCATTTTGCAGATGAATACTGGATTAGAGACGTTAAGTGACTTAGTCAAAAGGAAGCTAAAACGAGACCTTGTGCTGGAAGACACCCTAGTGCTGCCACCTCTACAACTTGCTGCCTTTATTTTTCTTTGTTTGAATTCCACAAGGAGTTGCAAATACTGGAATCAGATTGCCTTTGTATGTATCCTTCCGGGCTGCCACTCATCAGCAGTGTAACCTTGGAGAAGTTATTTACTGACCTGCTTTAGCCATAGTTGCGGCATGTGTCAACAGGGAATAATAATAGTACTTGCCTCGTGGAATTGTTGTAAGGAATAATTGAGTTTATACCAGGAAGACACAGAAAATGCTCAATATTTACGTATATTGAATTGATTTCTTTGAATAAATTGTTGAGCATATTTAATATTCCAAAAAGGGCTCTTCATAATGCTGAAGCAAGATTTTTTTAATCAATCTTTTTTTTAAACAAAAGTCATCTATATCTTGTGTAACATATTGAAACAGATATAATAGGAGGTGCCTTTGAGGGGCTTGACTAGAAGAGGCAAGGAGAGAGGCTTCTGGAATGCTGACATAGCCCTTTATCTTGATCTGACTGATGGTGAGATGGGGGTGTAGGTGTAATAAAAATTTATCAGCTGTCAACTTTTGATTTGCATATTTTATTGTGTGTATGTTATACTTTACTAAAAAATTTAAAATACAGATATAGTTATATAAAAGAGATGAACAAAAAGGATTTACTGTATGGCACAGGGAACTATATTCAATATCTTATAATAAACTATAGTGGGAAAGCATCTGAAAAAGGCTATATATATATATATATATATATATATATATATATATATATATATATATATCCAAATCACTTTGCTGTGCACCCAAAACTAATACAATATTGTAAATCAGCTAAACTTCAATAAAATTAAAAAAAAATAACAGATATATTTAAAATAAGTTGATATCCCTCACTTTATCCATCTCTTCCACATTCCACAAATCAGGGCAAATTGTTGTACTTCAGTGTGCTTCCTTTAAGACATTTTTTTCCTATACATGCGTAAATGTAAGAATTTTATGGGAATGTAATTTATTTTTATTTTACATTTTAGGCCAAAATGGATCATCAGTTGTCTTAAAGCTTGCTTTTGATTGGCTGTATTTTGGGTATTTTTTCATATCATTACATATAGTTTGGGGTACTTCTGTTTAATGTATGAATATGTTTTACACTTTAACTGTTCCCTTCCTGGTATATATTTAGGTTGCTTGCGGGTGTTTACTATTACAAAGACGGCTGCAATCATGATTTTTATGTATCTTTTTGTATATCTGACCCTAATTCCTGTAGGTTAAACTCTAGATGTAGGAATAATAGATGAAAGAGTGTGTGCATCTTGCATAAATGGTGCCAAAATACTTTTCACAAAGGTTGTAACACCTTGTGTCCCTGTGATGATGCTTGCATTTTTCTCATAAAAGCCAAGGGCAAAATTTTATGCTAAGTTGACGCTGTAATTATTTGTGCTCTGGTTAGTAATGAGACTCACACACTAATTGGAAGAGTTCACTGATAAGAGCAAATAATTCTGTTAACCACATATATAACAAATCTATGTTATATGTAGTTAATATCTCATTTAAGAATGGTTACTACTCCGTTACATGAATGATTATTATATATATATATTCATAGTTCTTAAACCACTTGGTAGGAAGAAAAAAACTCAGTGTATATAATATTCATGACATGTTTTTACTTAGCACCATAAAATATTTATAAGAATTGTTAAGAGAAACTCTGATGTTGTTGAGAATTTGTGAGGAATTGTATATTATTATTCTGTTAAGAGCCAACTATGTGCCAGGCACAGTTCTAAGCACCTTACATATATTACTATAGCTTTTAAACATGTAGATGAAAGGCATAGACATTGTATTACTATGAGATCACTCCATTTTGAATGTTATTAAATATTACCAAAATACCAACTGTATCTTATCAGTGTTCTGACTTGTAAATTTGTGAAATGTCATAATCTGTTTAATGTGAAAATTAAAGTGAAAGCATCAAAATCCAGAGAATTGCCACTCAAGTCCTGGCTAAAGTATCATGATACATAAAGTTTAATATGAAGTATGTTAATCAGTTGGCTTTACTGTTAGAGTCTTATATGCAGAAAAGTCTGTCTCCAGAATATTCAATTCTCATTCTGGCTAACCTTTAATGGTTATCTAGTGCCTTAAAAGAGTAATCCAACTCAAAATAGCTAACTTATTCCTCCAGCATTGGGTAAATATAGCTATCATTTTTTTGTGAGTTTTTTCTTCCTGCAGAATTTCCTGTTATTCTAAGGGATTCAATAGGACTTAGGCACATAAAACTGAAAATTATATTACTATGGGGAAACTGCTCTGTGCCTTTGAGAAGGAACTCTCTTGCTAACTTAAGTACTATATGTGTGTCGAATAGCTAACATTTTCCTCCCAAGAAATTTCATGTATGCAGTTAAAACACTCTTAAATTGATTAAGCATTTGTTATATATTTCCAGAAGCACTCAAGAGTACTTTTATGGTTATAAAAGTAGAGTGCATTAGAATGCCAGAAACCAACGAATACGCTAGAGGCCTTCAAAACCATGCCCAGCATTCCTGAGTTTACCATATAAACACGCGGGACAGTCTGGAAAAATAAAACAACTCCCCTTCTCCCAAACGTAGGTAAGCTTGCGATGATAACACTTCAACTGGCTTGAATATTAATTTGATACTTTTTCTGTTAGAAATAATTTCTATTATTTAGAAAACAGAATGGAGAAGTAATAAATATGACTGGTATTTATTTCTCACGTATTATTTTACATCAGATTTGACCAGTTACCTTTATACTTTTTGGAAAGTGGATTATACAGCTACCACAGTATTTTGCCTATTAATCTGGGAAGCTAAAAAGCCTTTTATAAATGTTGAATCAAAGCTCTCACTGCTGTGAGGGAATTAAATTTCAAGCCATATACTCCTTTTATAGGGTGAGAAGCTGAAGTATGGAGAAATTACAAGGTTTTCCCAAAGCCACACACTGAATCATGGCAGACGCAGAAATCTACAATTCTGTTTGCCTGATTCAGTCTGAAACTTCATGAAATTAAAGTTTTCTATTTCCTGACATGCGCCTTAGGAGTGTTTCCTTATTTACTTATTTGTTCATTCATTCATACGTTATACAGGAAACCATGTTTTTGCAAGATACAGTCTTAATGTAGGGACTATAAATAATATTGTGCATTTATATATCTTGGATATTTTATTTAAAGAAACTCACTGTATTTTTCTTTTTCATGACTATGAAAAAAAAATTAAGGAATTAAAACCTAAGTTGGATTGTCTATATTCAGACCACAGCAGTGTCTATGAGAAGCATCTGATGCTTCTTCAGGGCTAATATAGTTTGTTCAAGCGTTTGAACAAGAACTTGGTGGAAGCTTCAGGTAGCCCTGGAGCAGGGTAATGACCAGGAGAAACCACAACAGCCATCAAAAGTACAGAAAGAAAGGGGGAAAAAAAGTACAGAAAGACCAGCATCCACATCTTTATAACTGGTGTCTTTATATTTGGTTTAATCGGGAGGGGGTCGATTATTCTGCTCCCCTCTCATCTTCCTGAGTTTCAAGTCTCATATTTTAAATTCCTATTCATTGTGATCTTTCTCATACTCATTTAACCAGTATTTTCCCAAGCTTTCTTCACCCGCTTCATTTTTTTTTTTTCCTTTCTTCTCCACCCTTTGTCATATTAAAAAAGCAAATAGTATTTCTCTGGGTCAGACCTCACTTCTCCTTGATGGAAGAGCTGGTGCCACAGGTAGCTTCAAATCAGCAAAATATTGCATCTTCCCCCTGCACAGCACCCTATAACAGAGAATCCAAAGGACAGAGGGATGCCATCTGTCCTTCATCTTTTCTCCAGAGAGTTCACTTAACACATTTTTGGTTGGTTTGTTTTCTTGTCCTTTTCTTGCAGCCCTGAGACTTAGGACTCAGACTTGGCTCTGGCTTTATGGCTCACCAGCTCTTCCCATGGAAGAGTTCTTTCGCAAGACAGTCCTGAGGCCCAAGAGCACTTGGAGTCCTGAGAACCAAACCCGTAGATTCTACAAACAGGCTCAGGTATGGCCAAGTCCTAGGCAAACCAACCTTTCTGCAGTTTAAACATTAGTCTTTTTTTTTTTCTTCTTCTTTAATTTTTCCAGAAAATAATTCAGTCTTAAACAAACCAGCAAACAAAAAAAACCCCTAGGGGCTTTCTCAAAGGAGCATTCTTACAGCTTTGAAAATTTATTGTTATTAATTTCCATTTCAGCTAGTTTGATTTCCTTTCCATTTTTTGTCTGGGTATGAATGTAATATTTGTTATACATTAAGGCTGATCTGTATTGATTTAATGTCAATTTATAATTTAAAATAATGATGTACTATGACCTACTTCATATCTACCTTCTGTTTAATGCATTTCCTATGCAGTTATGCTTTTGTGGCTGATTGAATTCCTCCCTAATTCCCACTGGGAAACAAAGAGTTTTTTTAATTAAAGATGCAGTCTTATTAACTAAGGGTACTTAACTTGAGGAAAAAAAGATTTAGGGGTGACATGAATGATAGCCCTCTCTTAATATCTAATAGCCTGCTATACATATGAAAGCGGGATTCAGGTTCTGCTTTGTGGTTCTGGTGGGCAGACCAGAGTAGGAGTTTGGAAAGGTAGATTTTTTAAACTAATATATAAGGAAGAATTGACAGAAGGAAAGAGAAGTAGATGGTTCTATTCAATGGAGGTAAGAAGCTTTAAGTTTTGTACCTATAAACTCATATGATCAGTCTATTAAACCCTACTTACTTCTATACTCCTCATATCCCAAGACAAAGAAATAGGTGCTATGGATTTCATTCATATTCTCTCTTTCTTTCTCTCTAAGTTTGCCCTTAAAGTCAAAACATATTGCAGGGAAGCAAAACATGGAATTGAACAGCAACACCAAATATATTTGAGATATTATTTTATGAATTCTTTCAGCTTTAGCCTTTACAGAATTCTTTGGATTTCTAGAAGCTATAATGGCAGATTTTGTAAATGTGATCCTACTCTTAATGCAGTTACAAAGTCAGTGGATGCTTTTATACTCCAATGCTATAGGGAAATTTATTGAGAGAAAAGAAGGTGTTCAAACTTTCTTGGGTGCCTCAATTAAAAAATCTAGTTGAATAAAATTCTCCTTAGGTGTCCCAAATTTTAGGAAGGCAAATAGCATTATATTTAATTAAATTCTTAACTATTATTCACTATAGACACAATTCAAGCATGTAACTTGTCTTTCAGTAAGTCAAAGTTACTGCTATATTTTATATCTCTCATGTTTACTTTGTTATACATTGGATCCTCTACCCTTAAAATAGAAAATAAGACTTTCAGGTGTCACACCTTCATTCCTGAGAAATTGGTGATATATAAGATTTGAGAGGAAAAGATACGTTTGTGTTGCTGCTGTTTTTGTTTTCATTAATTTCCTCTGTGGGGATGGATACTTCCTGAGTTTTATCTTCTACTTCACAAATTGTTTCCTTAGCTGAATCTAATCTGCTGTTTAATTCATTCATTTCTTTTTTGAAATTTCAATGGATATATTTTTAAAGACACTTTTATGGTTCTTTTCCAAATTTGTGTATTTACTTTTTGTAATTTGTGGTTCTTTCTATTTTGTTTTTATTTCTTCTGTCTCTTTAATTGTTTTAAGCATACTTATTATGTGATACTGTTCAGACTGTCATTAATCTCAAATTTTTGGATTCCAGTTCCCCTGTTGTTGCATTTGTTGTCTCTGTGGTGTTTGTTTCCTGATGTAGCTTATCACTTTTGTTGAATTTTTCTCTCAGAATCCTTTGTGGCCTATGGACCAATTTTTCATTTGCTCCCCTGCAGTCTAGGGATTTCAAACCTCTGGATCAGAATTGATTTTAATATTTTGGCTTGAGGTTTCCATGGTAGCAACGTAGTAACTATTTAGAATTTACATTTGTGCAAGGCTGAGGTTTTGATTTATCTCAAATAATTATTTCTTTTATTCTCTCCCAAAGGCTCTATCACATGACAAGCTTCCTTGTTGAGTAGGATGGTAGGCTGAGTTTTTCTAGCCCTCCTTCAGTAAAAGAGACAAACTTCTCAGAATTTCTCCTTCATGCATTGCCTCTTGCTGTTTTCTGCCCATTTTTATAAATGAACATAATGACAACAAAAACAATAACACACAAACATATCTTTTCTGCTCCACTTTTCCTTATCGCCAATTTCTCAAGAATCCAGGTGTGACACCTGTGAGTTATATTTGCCTTGTTGGTTACGGTACATTCGTATATTTTCAATGTCCTATTGATTGGTCTTCCATGTTATTCCCCATATCCACCTTTTCTCCAGGCTTCTTTCAGCAGCCATATCAGTCCAGGTTCTCCTGATTTCTTATCTAGGTCATCACAACAGCCTTCAAGTTGCCCCTTAACTCCAGTTGCTGTTCCCTATTTTTCAGAACTTTGAAGTAGATGTGTTTTTGCAATTATATCACATTTACCATTCCTTTTTTGTGTTTTAAAGATATCAAAACACAGTAACAACAGATTGTATTTATTCACTAATATTTAGCGCTTTACTCCTGCTTTTGCCAATTCTTAGGATGCTAAGAACTTCTTAGCATCCTATTAACACCGAATGTCCATTCCTCTCTTGCTTTCTTTTCTGGAAATATGTTCCCTTCTCTTTCACATACTCATCGATAATTCTGTTATTGGCAGCATCAATCTCTCAGTGTTAAAGAAACCACTCACAACTTTGATGCTACGTAGAATGGCAAACTCAAAAAGGGTGAAGGCTAATTACTTGATCAAAATAACAAAAATCAAATAATTGTTCATTTTTACAAATTAATGTGAGTTCAGAGAATTTGTTAAAGACTGGTGACTTTGGCTACTAACTACCTATATGTAGATAGTTCATGCAGTTTCCGAAAATAGCTGATTAGTATAATATTCTTAATTGAACAGAGTTAAAAATGATTTTCACAGAAATTGCATAGGTACAATTCCACAGTATGGCAAAAACTGAAAATATTTTGATTCATTATATGAAGAATGAATAAAAAAGCAGAAAGTTTCTTCTACTCTGTCACCAGTAAATGGCTTACATTTTTAAAATACATGATTTTATTTAATCTTCACAAAATATAATGCAGGTATTATTATTGTCTCTATTTTATGGATGAAGAGAATGATATTTGGAGGTATTGATGAACTATCCCAAGGCCATACAGTTATCCAGTAGTAAAGCAAGGACTCACGTATAGACTTGTTTTATTCCAGAAGTCTTTACTAGGAATCACTAAATTTATATTTCCTCCAGCAAACCATTTTTTAGACTTCTAGGGTTTCAAGAGTTGAATACTAAACTTAGAAGATGTATTCTTCAATTCTTTTAAACTTGCAACATATTTTTCTCCAGAAGTGTGTAAAGGCAGCAGATGTGTGTTCAGTAATGCATGTGGTCTTATATTCTTCATCAGAAAGCGTTCCTAGATAAGGAAGAGAGGTTTATGGCTGAGAAAAAATCAGACTGTTTTTAAAGAAGGGCTCAGATAGTTTTTTTTTCTGCCAGGCTACAGGAGAGCCAGTTAGATGAACTATGACAGTGAATACAGAAAGAGTCAGTGTGAAGTGCAGTTTGGGAGGAACAACAGGGGCAACACGCGAAAAGAAAAGTAGGTTTACAGAGTCGGTCTGAGTTTGTAGGTGTAATAAAAGTTGCCCGAGCTCAGAATTCTTTTAGATGTTTCTCTGAGACCAGCTGGTTACAACTGCATCTATGTTTTCTAAGTTGACTAGCCAACCATCAACAGTTAGCAGACACAAACAAAATAGAAAACCTTGGTTGGTCCTTATTGTCCAAAACCAAGTGATGGTAATTTATAAGTCCAGGAAGATTACTGCTGTCAAATGCACCTATCACTAAGGACCCAAATGATTATCATGAAATTCAGCTTGTTATAATTTTTTAGCATAAGAAATTAACCACATTATTTTTAAACATTTTGTGTTAAATGGACCATTTTGCAAAGTCCATGCCCTATCTTTGTAAACAGTTCAAAAATAGCTCAGCATCTACTTTGTAGCTTGGCTTCATTTAAGGCGATTGAAGTCAGGCATTACTGTTCACCCAGATCTGTTTCTTGGACACCTTTGCTGTTTTCCTTTTGTATAAGCAGGGACAAGAGTCATGTGCATGGTCACAGAATGCCCATCTTACCTCTCTGAACAGATGGCCATAGAATTGGAGCTAGGTGTTCTTTGTGCTGTTGGCTTCCCTCTCTGGCATGCTGCCTGAGCAGCTGAAACCAGCCAGTGCCTGACCCAGCTTTACAGACCCATTAATGAAATTTGTAGGGAAATGATGGGATCTTGGTGCAGAGGATGTGAAAGCAATGCCCTTATTGACAGTTGATCCCAGCTATAATATCTCAAGAATGTAATGGGAATATAAGTTGTTAGACTTCTTATACAATTGCAGTTTTATGTGAGACAATATGCTTAGTAAAGGAAAGAATTTAATTGAAGATTATGAGGATCGCTCATGGAATCCAAGGAAGAATTGAACAACGAAGCATCAGGAAGAGCAAGAGAGACAGTGAGGCTTCAGGAGTAACAGGATCCAGGGACTTCAATTCTGCCAGGACTTTCTTGCCGTCTCCCGCTTTTGATTTTCTTTCTGGGTCAGCTCCTCTCTGCCTCTCCCTAGCAGATCAGCTTTTTACCCATGGCAGTAAAGAGCTCCCAAGTTCTATGTCCTAGAGATTTTACCACTGAAGGAGGACTAGCCTGGTACTTTCCCAGACCCACATCCTAAGCCATTGGAAAAGATTGTGACGAGTCATTAGACTGAGGTAATTTGGTGTCACTCAGAAAGCCCTGGGGGACCTAGTGTGTTATAAACTGAATATGGGTCAGTGTAATAGGTGTATATATAACCCCATGCAAGCAAGCCTTAATTTGGTACACAAATGTTTTTGAAAATTAACTTGCAGTTTGATAATCTGCAAGTCAAACAATAGGTTAGCTGTTCTGAATGATGGAATACAATGGAGTGACGCCTCCCTTGGCCCAGGAAACTCTGCACGTGTAATAAATCCTCCAAAGCTCCCACCTGGGTTAAAATGGGGCTGTGCCAGAGGTTACGGATGGGACTATCCACACACCTCTGTCCCCATTGCAGAGTCTGCACAGGGACTAGAACAAGAGTTTGGATGGCCTGCAATCTTTACATCTTTCCCTAGGAATAGACTAGACATTTGGAACATGGGTGGGGGAATGTAGTCTCTTTCCCCCTTCTTTTTTCTTTGCACTGCAGCAAGAAGCAAACAGAGCCTCTACTGTGTAAGCACCCTCACAGGAGACTCCCGGTGGAATTCCCAGTCTTTGGCTGCAGGGCAGTGTGATGGTAGCGAAGAGTGAGGGGATGGTGAGGACAGTGGAATAAGGCCTCGACCACAGGAAGAAGGAAGGTGGAGGTCTTCCTCAGAACTCCCACTTTGGTCCATGGCCCCAGGGAGCAAAAGCATCTGACTTCTGATCACTTATTATGGGGCAATTTGGCAGAGAGATGTACTGCCATAGCTGCAGGTAGGACCAATGAAAGGACTTCTGGTTTATCCCAAGGAAGGGGTGCACCTCTGAGTTGTTTTAAGAGAATAAAATCATATCTTTATTTTAAAACTATCACTCTGACTACACTGTGAAAAAATGAGGTTCAGGGAACAAGAATAGAGGACCCTTCGGGGGCTGCTTCTCCAGTCCAGGGATGATGAGGGTTTGAACTACTATGGTAGCAGAAAGGAGGGAAACATGGACAGATTTGAGTGAACTCTATGAGGTATTAATAGGTCATTTATTGAATGTGGAGGGTAGTGGTCAAGGAGTGGGTGACAAAGCCCAGGTGTTCAGCTTTAAAGACCAGTGGATGGCCTTGCCACATGTGTACGTAACCAGAGGTGTAGATTTTGGTTGTACAGCTTCTGTCTTCATCCCATGCCAGCCCTGGAACAGAGAGTACCACCCACTCCACCTTCAGGTTTGCGTTTATTCAGCCAGGGTAAAGCATGCCTGGGCAATCTAATTTTTACTGATGGTTTGCTTAGAAAGACACAGGATTAGGGTTACATCACACAGACTCCCCAAACTCCTACGACTTCAACATCTCTTTCTTGAAGGCACACGGTCCTTTGCTCTCTCTACCACCTGGATCAAGCCTAAGTACCTCATGCCATTTCTGAGAATTGTTTATAACATTTTTGATGTATAAATCTCATTAACTATTTAAATTGAAGAATTGTTTATTTTTTTATTCTGATATTCTAAGAGACAGGAGTTTCCACCTCATGCCTAGAGCAGAGTTCAAGAAAAGGATATGACCAATTTTCTGTGTATTGAAAACCTAACTTCAGAAGAAATCATCTAACACAGAATGGGTGAGGTCACTATTATTCCTGTTTGAAATTCACCTTTTCTGTGGGAATGGCTTTGAAGTAGAGCGGGGGAACTAGATTATTGCCTCATAAAATGGCATGAGGTTACTGTTATACCTTAATTTTATATCTTTATTAAGAGGTAATACTTCTCTTACTTGATTCGAAGGGGGTTCTTGTCTTTTTCCCATATACTTGTGAAAACTAAATGTTAAAGGATTTAGCATAACAACCATTGCTAAATTATGATGTAAAATAATACTGTGTCTGCAATTAGCCCAGATAGTTTTACTTGGTTCAATAATATAAAACCACCGGGCTCATAATATTTTAGTACTTTCGTGTGTTTGGCAAAGAAAGAAACTCATGTTACAGTAAAACAGTTAAACTAAGTAACAATTAATCTCAATTTTAAGGAATTATAAAACAAAGTATTATGTTATAACATGGAACATTGATGCAAATAGCTCCCCAGCTGGAACATTAAATAGATTCTGAACCAGTGGTTAACAGAAAAAGGCTAGTTTTTGCTTAATTCTCTTATGCTTGAACATCTTTCTTGAAGTCTTAATTTTTAATTTCACTTGAAATTTCACCAGTGCCCTGAGATGGTGGCCCTTCTGGAAGAGGATCCCTTCTATCCTAATGATCAGTATTCTTAATTTACTTCCTGTGTATTCTTTCTAGAAATATTACATTTAAACCTTGATCACATCTTAATAATCATTTTAGTGTGATAACTGTACATGTGTTTTGGGTTGAATTGTGTCCCCTGAAAGATATGTTTAAGTACTAACCCTCTTCCCTGTGAAGGTGACCTTATTTGGAAATAGGGTCTTTGCAGATGTAATGGAGTTAAGATGAGGTTTTACTAGATTAGAGTGGGTGCTAATCCAGTGACTGGTGTACCTGTAAGAGTCGGGAAATTTGGATACAGAGATGCACACACAGAAGAAGGCCCTGTGAAGAGATAAGCGGGGACAATATTGTGTGACAATGGAGGCAGGATCGGAGGGATGCATCTACAAGCCAGGGGATGCCAAGGATTGTTAGCAAACACCAGAAAATATGAAGAGACAAAGAATGATTCTTTTCTAGAGCCTCCAGAGAGGGCGT
This sequence comes from Mesoplodon mirus, assembly GCF_964341445.2. Classification (NCBI taxonomy): domain Eukaryota; kingdom Metazoa; phylum Chordata; class Mammalia; order Artiodactyla; family Ziphiidae; genus Mesoplodon; species Mesoplodon mirus. The sequence goes on along the minus strand of NC_138986.1, from coordinate 29,889,604 downwards.
GGACCTGCCAGCATGTTAATTTAGGACTTCTTGCTGTCAAAACTATGACAGAATAAAATTCTGTTGTTTAAGCCACCCAGTCTGTAGTACTTTTTTTACAGCAACCTTAGGAAACTAAAATAACATGCTATGTTGTAAGTAAATAATAGGTTACATTGGTATTAATAGTCATGTTATTGTACATATATTTTATTGCTAGGTCAGGCGAATAGGAAAATACCTGGTGGACTAATCTCAACATTAGATTTTCTGAAAAATTACAAGACTCTACCTGAAAAACACAGGACAGGTCAACATTTTTCTTAAAATAGCCACATATTTGAGACAGGATTTTCAAAAGTTAAATTTTATGGCTGTTTATACTTTTTGTTCACATCATCAAGTACATTATGTATGATTTCATCCACCATTAATTTTGTCATTCATTCAATTAATATTTGTTAACCACCTAATGCTTGCCAGGCACTGAGCGAGGTGCTGTAGATGACACTAGTAAATAGGATAAAGAATACCTGCCCTAAAGAGATTACGCTGGCTTTGAAATTTATTCCATAGGGAAAGCCACAGAAGTCACTTGGAGAAATTGTCTACTACTTAGAAAATTCACTTTCATTGTTTGCTGTGGTTTTAACTGATCTTGTAAAATCATTTTAGCATCATTTGGTTTTACTTATTCTGTGCTCCTGTATTATGGTGGAAAAAATAACCTTTTATTTATTGCACAGAAAATAAAATCAACAATAATCAAAGAATGTGAAGCCAAAGATATAATTGTTTATCAAATTATTTTTATTTTTAATGTTTCTTTTTAATGGATATCCAAACACACGCTTAGTTGTACATTACTGTTAGCATAGCTAAAATTTTGTGTTCTGATTTTTTCACTTAATATACCATCAGTAATTTTTTGCTTTTCCATGTCATTTTTATAATTATAATTTTGATCCTTAAATTATATTATATTAAATTTACTGACCATAATTTGTTTAATCAATGCTCTACAAAGATGAGGCTGCTTCTAGTTTTTATTATGAATAACACTGTAGTCAATACCTTGTGACTTTTGGAGTGGAATAGTTTACTCCTTAGGAAAGTTATTGGGTAAAAAAGTTTAAGCATATTTTAAAATGCAGTGACCGACTGCTTTCTAAAAATATTAGAAAACTTGACATTATCAGTGGCAGTTGAATGAGGACAGCTTTTTCACTGTATCCTTTCCAACACTGGGTGTTAGTAATATTTAAAATGGTTTAGTTATTGAAGATGTATACAGGAATCCAAAATGTATGCTTGTTGCTTAAGTTTATATATTTTGGCAACTGTGAAAGTGAACACTTTTCCAAATGTTTATTTATTATTTACATTTTAAATAATGATCTGTATTTTCACATCCTTGCTTAAGGACCTTAAAAGGTCCTTAAACTTTTCCTTACCGATTTCTTTGTTCTCAAGGTCACAAAGTTTATAATATTTATTGAAGATATTTTTCATAACCTGTTGTGTCTTTTCACTTTTGGGTCTGTTTTTCTCTATTCAGAAATACAAATTATTTGTTTTGTTTTTACATAGCTGAATATAGTGTCCCTTCCCTTTGTACTATGGTACAGTGTTTTTACCATTCATCTTACCCATCTATTAGAATGAAAAGGAAAATCAGATTCTCCCCTTCAGGAGAGTATTTGGCTAATTTGTTATGCAGGTAGTAAGGAGAAAATGGCGTGATGAATCATCCATCAAAAGGAGATGATCCATCAAGATTCCCTCCTGGAGGAGAGAGGAAGGGCTCATGATGCTGGTAGGTGTTGAGTCTTAGTAGGTCAGCATCAATTAGACTGGTGGCCATACATTCTAAGGTGTGCACCATATCCAAGGTGAGGTTGAGCCGGGGAGGCCCTGGTAACCAGGGGAGGGGACAGTGTGCAGGGCCAAGGATCAGGAGGTCTGTTAGGATAGGAGGAGCAAGCAAGAGATCAGCAGGAAGCAGAAACAAAGAGAGAGAGACCCAGATGTGATATGAGGGTCCATAAGGAGGAGATGGAGAATGGGAGAAGAAAGATGGAGGTGTGAGGTAAAAGGAAAAGAGTTTGTCTTTTTCCAGTCAGTGTTTCTCAGGTCCACCTCCAACACAAAGAATGACATCTTTAAATCTAGAACTTCTTGCCTACTTATCCTCCTGAATTCAGATGTATACTGCAACACCTTTCAGCATGCCTTAATATCTACACTTCCCCCTTCCCATCTTAAATGAACTTTAAAATTGTGCTTTTCTTTAAAATGACACTTTTCTGGTTTTGCAGTATTCTCAATCAGTATCTTACTGAGACTATCACATTACATGTTACCATTACCTCTTATGACTTTTAAAAATTAAAAAAAAAAAATTAGAAAAAATTTGAGAAAATCAGAAAAAAATGTTTGATCTGTGTCTCTGTGTTTGTGTATGCATAAAACAATTTACACTTTAAAATGTCTTGTGTTCTAATAAGGAAAGTAACAGGTTTATTGTAGACCATAATGCAAAGTAGAAATTAAAACCACGCCTACCTGGTTGTAGTAGGGAATATGTAGAACTGAGCAAAACGCTTGCATGTGTTGAATGTTCAATAAACTGAATTGGGAACACATTGTTTCTGCAGATTTGAATACTTATTTTCCACTGAAATTATATTCTCAGAAATTTTTGATGTCACCAAATATTCCTTGAAACGTGCATTTAATAATTTATATCTGTTTATGCCTATGATGAACACTTTTTTATATAAATCTTTTTTAATCTCTCATATTCATTTAATTTTATTTTAGAACTGGAATATGAAGGGCTAGAAATGTATCATTGCTATTTTAAAGTGCATTTCATTTATTCATGAGTCTGAACATTGTTTTGTGGTGATTGACCATTTTACTGTAGGGGTGTGTGTGCCTTTCTATTTGGATTGTAAGAGCTCTTTGTATGTTAAGGACATTAGCCTATTGAGTTTGATATTTGCAGAGATACTTCTTTTTATATTTTCATGTATCTTTTAATTGTGATTATTTATGTGTGTGGGAAACTCAAGGGGATGTTTGGCTTTTTTGTTTTATATTCCATTGCTTTTATTATATAAGTCTTCTCTATCTGGGAATTAAAAATATATATGCCTATTTTTCTTAGAGTTTTTTTTAAACTTTAGTTTGCCTAGAAAATTTTTAATATATGATATGGAGTAAAGATGAATTTTTTTTAGTAGTTTACTGACCAGTTGTCCTTCCCACACATTTCTGTAATACCTTCTTTAGCATAATAGTCTTATTTTCATTCTCTTTTTAAAATTGGGTGTGCATTTTATAACATTATATGTTTTAGAACTGAGTCTGGTGATTAAGACAAATTTTCCTGTAATAGAGAGCTGTCATATTAAAATACACATTATGTTTTTTTCAATTTTATGTACTTTAGAAAATTAATGGTTAATGCAGGCTTTTAATTTTTAATCTGTCAATTGCTTAATGACAGACCTCTCTCAGCAAAATAGCAGACTAGGTGTTTATCACAGCCTGGGTCTCTGAAGCTGTCCTCAGATGCTTTTGCTTATCTGCAGGATGCCTGAGTAGCTGTTTATATAGCTCAGTTTTACTATGATGTGATTTTCAAGATCATTATTTCTATCAGATATGGGGATAATGAATTTTGTTCTTTAAAATGCTTCTACAGATTACCAATTATCATGTAAATCAAAGTTTTGGTAATTTTACAAATAATTTCTAAAGATAACTTTTTCATTTTTCCACTTTGTTTTCATCTTTTTGTTTTAGATAGTCCATTTTTAATTGAAGGAAGCTGCTTCTACTTGGGAGTGGCAGGAGAAGTAAGAAAACCACATGGAAGACTCCCAGGATTTAAATGAACAATCAGTAAGTCTTAATTCAATCTCAGTTTTGCTGAAAAATGTTGTGGTAAGACTACTCAAAATCATACTTAAAATAATATATTGTAAAAAGCAAGTTTTTTTGTTATTTTTTAGTTGATTTTTAAATTCTCTTTCAAGATCATAAAACAAACCTCTGGAAATGTATACTCTTTCTGATTAATGATATCATATTTTGAGATCTTCCTTGATTGTCTACTCGTAAAGCCAGTGGTAGAAAGATGAGGGCATTGAAATCATGCCAAGTGTTTTTGACACTCAGCAACTTTACACACCTCCTTTGTAGGGTTTTATTCCAGATGTGCTTGGATAGTGCATGTGTTGTTGAACGTCAGAAGCATGAAAGGCGAAGCATATTACTAGCATGCTTATTGTTCATTTCAAGGATGATGACCACAGTCCTGAAGGGATTTCCTTATTTGCTAAGCTCTTTGGAGAGTGAAGAATGCACAAGATTGGTGGCAACCGTTTTAAGATTCGGATTTCTCAAAGGGAAAGGATTTATATGGCCTTTCCTCCTAACTTATTAGTAGTGTCTCCATGACACTAGTTCTTTAGTGTGTGGAACTGGCGTCAGTGGGAGATCTTCCCCCACGATCCCACAGTTCTGCCAACTGCGGCCCAAACTGTTCTGCCCACAGACAACTAGTGATGTCACAAGTAAGGAGATATGTGTACTTACTACATGTGTGTTATGCAGACTGATGCTCGTCTCCATTAGCTTGTATAATTATGACTTGAACTTAAAGTCTCATGTTTCCATCAGGCAATCGAGGACAGTGTATTGGTGTATAATAATGTGGTTCTAGAAACGATTTCTATAATGAGTTCAATTTAAAAATCAGAATAATGTGTGTTCTGGTGTATACATGCCATTCTAAGTTAATTTATTTTCTATTAAGTATTTCATTTAGATGAAATTATAATCAAGTTTTTAATTTACAGACAGACATCATGACCATTATCTAATTTCTTTTTATATTATATTATTATTTAATTTCACATGGCATCATTGAAGGAAAAATGTAACAAAAAATTACAAAGCCATAAGGCTATTAAAAAATCTGTCAAATAGTAGAGATATTATTCCTCAAAAATGGCTTGAGTTTTTACAAAAGTAGACAAAAGGCAGTTGGGAGGCAGGGGTTTCAAGGTAGTTTTTAAAAAATTCTGTTTATTGAATTATAAGTATTGGTAGTGTAGACTCTAGCAAAAGGGACGATAGTCAGCATGATGATATGTCACCCATGCCATTTTATGTTTTTGGATCCCAGTGGCATCAGAGGTCTGTAAGTGTGACCATATACGTACCTGAGTGAATGATGAAATTATCTTAGTGGCGATGCTTCATGAGAGGACTACTGTCTATCTGTACTTTGTTCCATACAAACTTTGATGATTACTTAAAAGTTTGTGTCCATGTGGGCAATTATGTGTGAGTGTGTGTGTGTGTCTGTGTTAGACTGACCAACTGTCCCTGTTTTCCAGAGACCCAGGAATTTCCTGGGACATAGAATTTTCAAAGCTAAAGCAGGTGGAGTCTGTGCAAACAGGGATGGTTGATCCAGTTAATTACCTTAGGGTCTGTATATACTTAAGAACAAATTTTTGCTTCAATACAGTTAAAAGAGGTTAAAGAGAATATAGTTTTAGGTTTACCATTAGCATGAGGTTATTACCCCAAATGCTTCATACCACCTTTTACAAAGTGAAACCCAGCACTTGTAAATCGTATAGTTTCCTTCCAGTGATATTTTAGGGCTGTGGGACTCAGTATTTAAAAAAAAAGTAAGTTCTCAGTGTTGTTAATGTTCAGCCAGGTTTGAGAATCAGAAGTCTTGGGTGACCTCAGCTCAAACCCAGCTGCTGAACCGGTGGTGAGAATGGGAGAGATTTTGAGAGAAGGAAAGATTGCTCTCCATTCTCTCTTTCTCTTTTCCTTCGCCAACACTGAACTCTCCATCTGAGGGTTATGATCCCGTCAGAGAAAAATTGACAGCTCCTGTTCTGTGGAGTGGTTTGATAGGCCATCAAGAGTGGGCACTTCTGCTTTAAACCACAGGAAACTTGAAGTTTGCATCAAGTGTTCATGGCTTAATTGCTTTGGTTTTTATAAACATCATAAAGCCTTCTTCTTCAGCATTCTTAGACTTATAAGAACATAGACTCATCTGTTCATCTTGTCCATGTGCAAAGGGACAGTTGAGTCTATTAAGTCCCAAGTCAGAGTTGGGACTTTGCAATGGTCTTCTGACTCCAAGTCCAAAGCTCTCTCCATGCCTTATTGCATTTGAGTTCTCTTATTTGGACTTTCCTCACTATAGAATCAACTCCCATTACATTGAAATGATTCCTGTTTGAATGAAATCTTTAAGTGACTTTAAATCTTCCAGAGTATATTGATTAATGTCTCAAAGCTTTTTGAATAATGATACTTAGTGCTTATTAAGATATAGAACAAATAGGGTGAAATTAAAAGAGAGCTCATAATAAGATGAAAGGGAATTTACTTAGATCATAGCTATTTTACTTCAAGAAAGAGTTTTTTTTTTCCTCTAGGCATAGACATAACAATAGGTGCCAGTTTGCACACTTAATGCACATCTAGAATTTTCTGTATACTCTCTCCCATCCTTACCATATCCTTGTAATGTGTTTGTTATGGTCACCATTTTACAGATAAGGAAACTATGCTTTAGAGAATATTAAGCTCAAACAACTCTTAAGTAGCAGAGATTAGAATTGAACCCACTGTTATCTGGTCCTAAAACCTGTAATGAATGGATTTTGCATGATACAACGTAAGGTAAGGACTTGAGTTGTGAAATCAGACATCTCTGACACTTAAATACCGTTGGGAAATTTCTCAAACTCTTCCTCATCTGTAGAGTGGGGAGGATAATAAAAAGATGGTATAAGGACTCAGCACATGCCTTCCTTAGAGTAAAAACTCAATAAATGTTAGCAAATATTACAATAGCCTGATATATTCATATGGTCTTTACTGAGTATGTGTGTTCATTCTTGCATATTCAACTACCTTCTGGCAGACATCCCTGACAGGAAGCACAGAGGTCTATGGACTCAGCAGATGAAAACTGAACTCACCAGCTCTCCTCTCACAATTTTCCCCCCTTTCTTCTCTATTCCACTACTTCCCATCTCAGTGGATGGCATCATCAGCTACTGAGTACGCTAATTCAGAAAACAGGTAGTCATCCTTTTCTCCTGCATCCCCATCTCAAAGTCCTGTCCATTCTTAAGTTTTAATCTGTCTCAAAGTTGTTCTCTTATCTCTATATCCTTATTTTGGATCTTTATTTTTATCTCTTAACTGTCTTTTTCTGTTTTGTTTCTAGAGTGGCCTTCCTAATTTACACACCTAATCCCATCATTATTGTACTTAACATTCTTCACAGGCCTTTTCTTGCCTTCAAGAGAAAATCCCAAGTGTGTAGTAAAGCACACAGACTTAATTGCTTGTCTGTATCTCCAGTCTTACTTCTGGCTTCTTTCAGTTCCCTGAATCTTGAAGACTCTGTGGTTTCTATGCATTTGCTAACACTATAGCCTCTTCCCATATGGGCTTCTTCCCCATCGGAGAACTTGTAAATCTCAAAGACTCACTGAGGGCTTCACTCCCTCTGAACAAGGCTCTCAGGTTGCCTCCTTCTTCCCCGCGCTGTCAGCCACGCTGGGTCAGGGGCCTCTACAATGTGCTGCCGTACCCTTTGGCATTTACCTCTATCCCAGGACTTACCCCACAGAACTGAAATCTTATCTGTTTATTTGCCTCTTTACTAGATTATAAACTACTTAAGAGTAATAGTGGTTCTTGTTCATCTTTTATCCTTACTTCTTAGCACAATTCTTGCTGACATTCAATAAATGTTTTCTTCAAAAGCTTTTATATACTGTTAGTAAGGTATGTTAATGAATAGCCTGAAAAATTTTAGAAAGCCAAAATGTTATTCTCGGAATGGATTACTGACTCATGAATTCATGTATCACTTAACATTTTTTAAAAATTGCATATAACATGTAACACTAGTTTAACAGCATGTGATCAAAACAGAGTTTAGTCCTTAATTTTTTTTTTTTTTTTTTGCATTATATCTGGATCATTTTTTGCAGTCTGGCTTAGAGAATCTAGGAAATTTTAAGAGGTAAGCAATTAGACTAAGATTTAACTTTCATATTTGTCTGAAGTTCTTTATTAGAACTTCATAATTATTTATTATTATTATTATTATTTTTTTTTTTTTTTGCGGTACACGGGCCTCTCACTGTTGTGGCCTCTCCCATTGTGGAGCACAGGCTCTGGACGCGCAGGCTCAGCGGCCATGGCTCACGGGCCCAGCTGCTCCGCGACATGTGGGATCCTCCCGGACCGGGGCATGAACCCGTGTCCCCTGCATCAGCAGGCGGACTCTCAACCACTGCGCCACCAGGGAAGCCCCGTAATTATTTAGAAGCAGTTTGTTATATCCAATTATAGCTTGTTACAGTTTTTAAGGAAATGTTGCTCTTGTTAATAAATATGAAGCTAGATTATACAAAACAGTATTTATACTGATAATCAGAAGTTCATTTGATACTCTGAAATATATTATATTCCTTGTATTCAAATCAAGGCTGAGCAATATTTATGTTTTTATAGCTTCTATAGTATCTTTATACACTGAGGTATTATAAAGTCTTATTTTGGTGGTGCTAAAGATTCCCACAGATTTTTTCTGGTCTGATTCATTCATATCAAAGTGAGAGGGAGTCTGCCCTAAATTAATCATCAAGCTAGAAGGTTTGAAAAAATATGTTGTTTGTTAATTTTATGTAGTATATGTTATACAATAAAATATTAGTGGCTACTAGGTAAAATGAGTTACAGTTTATGGTACACTTGCATTCCCTAATATTGAAACATTAAGGGCCTGAGTTTTCCTACATATGTAAAACGTTGTTACTGAATCAATTAATTTATATTACTGATGACATATTCCCACTAGTGATGTCTAAATTAAGTCACATCCATTGGATACATATTTTACATCGTATATGTCAGCAGTATTTTTAGAAGTTCATATATATGTAGATATTAATGGTATTTATTTTCTTGCATCAAACCTGCTAATTTAATAATGCATATTAAAATTCTAGTTAGTTTAATAAATTAATCTCTTTTCTGTCTCTGTTTTTCACCCCTGGAATACCAAATGATTTTAGATTATTCCTCAGCTGTTCGTTCTTAGAGATTCCCTATTATCATTTTTGACTATAGCCACTAGCACATCTTTAAAACCTGAGCTGCTTTCTGAGCCATTTAGACAGTTTTCTAGATGTTGTATGGAATTGAATATACCATCAAACTTATCATCTAGATGTAGAGCTTCAGAATCACCAACTTCTATCAGTGTTTCAACACTATGTAGAAAAGAATTATTTTTATTAGTTTCAGTTTAAATCACTATTTCATTTTTGATAATGTAGCATTATCAATATCTGGAAATCCTATTACTCTTCTATTGCTTTTTCCTTGGATAGTCTAATTGATTTTAGATCATGCATACAGTGTATTTTATTCAGATCTAACCGAAATCAGGTTATTGTTTTTGAGGCTACAAATCTGGAAGAACTTGTCCTTTTAACTAGTCAAAAGAACCATATTTACAATATGTATTTTTTTATACCACCCAACTGGACAATATACTTCAGAATTCAATGGAATTCTTCTTAAAGCTGAATCAATTTCAGAACTATTGTAACTCCCAGTTGCCAATTATGGCTTTGCTTTTCATTTAGATAATAGAGTACCTAAATGGTATTACCAAGTAGATACGTTAAATATATTTTAATTTTTATTAGTCATTGAGACTTGCTCTTTCATTTTAAGCAATTTTCTAACTTTGAATTTCTATATTTTTGCATGAGCTTATGAAGATTCACAGGAAGATTCCATGAATTATCTTCTATGACCTTCTAAAATTATAACTTAATTTAGTAAAACTTTTCTACAAATTTTAGAATACACACACATATGTAAAGAGAGAGAAGGAAAGCTCCATATTATACAGAATACGGGTTGTAACTACATACCATTTGTCAAGATCTAGAGAGTAAATATTAGACTTTTCTTCTGTCAACTCCGATCAGTTTGTGGCAACTATGTGGAAAAGAACCCTAAAGCTACCTCCTGGCTCATTGGAAGAGTAACATTATCAGTAGAGTGCAATCTGCCATGAACTTGGTAGGGAGGAGGGGTGGCACCAAAGTTCATACTCGCTGAGCCTGAGCTGGGTAGTTATCCAGCTTTGAGCACTTTGTTTGCGTAGTATAGGTGCAAATGAGAGTGATGATATCTTTGGGTACCAGAAGTCTCTTATCTAAATTTACAACTTACATATGGTATATTGATTGTCCAATAATTCTACCTTATGAATTAAAATAAAAGTAACTATTTATGATAGGAATATAATCTGTTTTTTCATGCTTCAGTAATTTTGAGAAGTGGGAAAATTAATGTAACGCAACTTTTGCTATAAGGTATATGCCAAATGGAAAATATTCACTAATGAAAACAGCTTGCATTCACTGATAGCTGTCATGCTAAGTGCTTTGTGTGACTCATCTCATTAAACCACACAACAGCCCCATGTGGCAGGCTGTCATAACCCCGACTGAAAGAAGAGCACGCTGATGCTGAGCTTAGAGATCACATTCAAGGTTGTGACCGCTAGAAAGCTGTGCTGATGGAGTGTGAGCTCGCCAAGTCTTATTCCAGAATCCATGCTGCTGCACACATTATCTTACCTGCTTTCATCAACTTAAGTGGTTTTCAGACCGTTCAATACATTTGGTATCTTAAAGTATGGATTGAAACTCAACTTGATCTCTACTTATTTAAATAAAGAGCAAAAGTTTTAAATATTGTGGAGGGAAATGTAAGTTATTCCACTACAATTACAAATCAATTGCACAACTGTCATCACTAAATCTTTAGAATAGGGAGTGGTAAGATAAAAGAGTATATGAAAATTGATGATAATTCAACAAACACAATTAAACAAATAAAAATTTCTCACCCTCTCTCAGGAAATGTGTTAAACTAAGGATTAAAAGATGAATATATGACAGTTTCTGTCCTGCCCAAACTTTTAGTTTAATATATGATTGTAAGATGTTCTAGAGTTATTTTAAAATGAGATTTGGGCTGTAGCTACTAATTTATTCAGTGAATATTTGTGAGGAACTGCTATATTTGAAGCATAATTTTAGATGGTGGAAATACTTGGTGGACAAAATAGACAAATATTATTCTCATGGAGCTTATTATATTCTAGTGGGGAGAGATGAACAGGAAACCAGTATTATATACTAGAAAGTAATAGTGCGGCCAGAAAAAACAAATAAAGCAGAGAGGAGGGTAGGAAGTTCTGGAGCTAAGATGTATGGGTGGAGCAAGTTGCAGTTTTGGGGAGAGTAGTCAGGGAGATCTCACAGAGAAGATGGCATTGTGCAAAGATTTGAAGAAGCCATGTGGGTATCTGGGGAAGGTGGATTTCTGTTAGAAGGAACAGCAACTGTGAAAAAAGTGAGATGGCACTATGTCTGATACAGTCAAGGAATAAAAAGGAAGCCAGTGGTGGAGCAATCAAGGGGTGATAAGGAAGTGATCAGAATGGGAGTGTGGAGGTGAGGAGTACAGATTGTGTAGAGGTCTTTAGGCCATTGTAAGAGCTCGAGCTTTGCTCTGAGTGTCATGTGAAGCAATTTGAGGGTTTTGAGCTTAGGGATGACATGATGGAACTTAAGTTTTTAAAAGATCATCCTGTATGCTATGTTGAAAATGGGCCATATGAGGTCAAGAGTGGAAACTGGGCTAGTCTAAGTATCCAGGTGTGAAATGGACAAGATAGCAGTAGAAATGGTGAGAAATGGCTGGGTTCAGGGTATGGTTTGAATGTAGAGCCAAGATGACTTGCTGATGGATTGGATGTGGATTGTGAGAGAAAGAAAGACCTTGACTTCCAGGTCTTTGTTCTGAGCAGTGGGAAGGATGGAGTGGGGCATTTACTGAGATGGAATGAGTTAGAAGGAACAGGTTGAGGGTGGAGATCAGGAGTTCAATTTTAGACATGGTAGCAGAGACATTGCTGTGCTTTCACCAACCCTGTTTCATACTTCTCTTTTCTGGTGCATCCGGGACTACACTTCCTAGCCTCCTTACATTTAGACAGGATGATATAGCTAGTTTAGGGGAAGTGATGTGTGTATTATTTCCAGGCTGAGGCAGTGAGAAGCCTGTGCGTGATTCTTTAGTCTCTATGTTTGCCTAGTGTGGAGAATGGGGAGGAGGATTGCAGGTAAAGATGGCAGAGCTCCAAGATGGAGGAAGATTGAATTGATGAGGCCCTGAATGGAGAACAGCTTCCCAGGAGAGTATTAAGCAACTGAGTTAATAGGGACATAATAAGTTTTACCTGATATTTGAAAAATGAGTGAAAATGTTGGGGGGAGACAGTTAGCTGTAACCCTATGGAACCCAGGAGAGAAGGTTGGACTTGAAATAAATTTGGGAGGCTTCAGGGTATTGATGATATTTAAAGAACTATTATTGGTTGAGATCACCAAGAGATGAAGTCTAGATAGAGACAAATTGAAAGGACTGAGCTCTGGGACATTCAAATATAGAGGTTAAAGAGATGACAGTTTACGTAAGACAGCGTCTTTGTCCTACTACCATAACACCTGTAAGCACTGAGGTATGCCGCAGCTAGTATACGTTGCCAAAGTCAGTGAATTCTCCTTTGATGTGCTTTCTTTCAAGTTTCCTAAGGGTCATATATTATGCCTGAGTTACTGGTTACTGGATTTACCCCTCTCGGGAGAAAAAGCCAGTATACAGCCGAATAGGTATTCAAACATCATTCACTTCTTTGCATTTTCTGTCCAAGTAACAAAAACCCATAAATATTTAGAAGAAAATAGTCAACAAGTATTACATTCTTATTGCTGTGCTTGTAGATATGATGTTTCTATGCATCCCAGCTTAGCAAAGAATTGATCTACATCAGGGATACTCAGCTTCAGCATTACTGACATTCGGGTGGGGTAATTCTTTGTCGTGGGGGCTATCCTGTGCATTGGGTGATGTTTAGAAGCATTTTGGTATCTACCCACGAGATGTCAGTAGCACCTTCTTCCCCCACCTCCCCCACTCTCTTTCTTTAGTGACAGTCAACCAAAAATGTCCCTAGCCGTAGACAGATGTCTTCTGGGGAGAGGCAAGCATCACTGATCTATATTATGTCTACTTTCAATGAGTTATTTGTTTATATATTTATTCCCTGCAAAATATTTGAGGAAGTTTACCTGAACATTAATATAATATGCTATATTAAATTATTGAGGGAACTGGGATGAAAAGACAAACACATGATAATACAGAACTTAAGCAAAACAACATTGCCAAGTTAACAGTATAGAATAATAAGTACTATGCTATCAGCAGGGAAAGTCTGTTCAACGAAGGTCAAGAAAGGAATTCTAGATAGGCTAGGTCATATGTTAACTTGATCTTGAAAGAAACAATGGAACTGTATGGACACAATAAGACCTATCCTGGCCTGGTGAATAGCAGGAATGAAAACTCAAAAGTGCAAAACATAAGGCAGTAAAGCCTGCCCAGGAACTGTAGATGGATTAGAATGACTGAATAAGAAGCTTTGTGGGGATGAAGATGTAGAGTGGTGGGGACTCTGGCTGAGAAGTCCTGAGACCAGACTGAAAGGGTCTTTGAAGCCAAGTTTCTGTATTTACATGGTGCTTGGTTACCAGCATGATGCTTGTCATGGCATGAAGTATAGAGGTGTATAAGATGCTGCACTATCTTTGGACCTTTATCTTGGATGTAATGGAAAGTCCCATAATTTTTGAGCAAGAGAATAGTATTTTAAAAATGTTGTTTTAGGAAAATTAACCAGATGGTAGGAAGATTAGTGAAGGTGTGCAACTTGGCACAGAGGATGGTTTAGGGGCCCTTGAAGCAGTTTATGTGTGAGCTGAAAAGGGCTTAAACCAGGGGCAGGAAACTTTTTTTTGGCAAAAGTCAAGACAGTAAATAATTTTGGCTTTTTCCATGTAGTCTCTGTACAACTCCTCACCTCTGATGGTGGAGTGTGAGAGCAGCCATAAGTAACGCATTCGTGAATGGGCATGGCTGTGTTCTAATAAAACTTTTTTTTTTACATAAACAGGTGGCAGGCTGTGGACCATACATGGCCAACTCCTGGCCTAAATGTGTGACAGTGGAAAGAAAGCTAGGAAAGGATCAATGTAAAGAACTTGAAGCTTTACTGAACTTGAGTAACTAACCAACAGGGTTAATGGGAGGAAGGTGCATCGTAGATATGGAGAAGGAAAAGGCAAGGATTATCCTGGAGTTTCAAGCTTAGGGGATACCAGTAAGAGTTCAGGACCACATGTCAGTGACTTCAGTAATCAGAGAGATGTATTTGAATTTAGAACTTTGGAGAACATGTCAAACTAGCAACTGGTAAAGCTCTGTGGTGCCATGGAGGAAATGTCTAGGCTGGTCACATAGAGCAGAACAGTATTTTTTAAGGTGCTGTATATAAGGGGAAATTATAGCTGGCAAAAGGGCAGGAGGATGAGAATACGCTTAGGAGAATACCATGTTTATGAAGTGGAAGGGGGAAGATGGATCAGGAGAGACTGAGATAGGGAAAAGAAAGGAAGGTCAGGGTAATACTGTCTTCAGAGCCAGTGTCCCAGAATAACTTTCAGGAGGAATTGGTCATCACTTTCTGACATTTCAACAAGGCAAGCAGAATGGGGACTGAGAAGAAGGCTATTTCATTTGTTGATTAGAAGGCCATTGGTGGCCCCTCAGGACACAGTCCTTTTAGAGCTCAACACAGAGGTTGAACCCAGAAAAGATGTAGAGACATCTCAGAGGCTGAACACAGAAAAGATGATGAGGAAGTAAGAGGAAGTTTGTATGTTGAAAGAAGAGAAGCAGATGAGTGATCGGAGGGAGCACCTTTTTCAAACAAGGGGAAGCTTGTGTGTGGTTGGTGACGGGGGAAAAGGACTCTGTGGAGAATTGACTCAAGCTGTCACAGAGGGAGGAGGGATCAGCGGAGGTCAGAATGGAGAAGATAATGGTGGGATGAGGGAGGGATCCACCCTCTGACTGAAAATGTTAGAGAATGCCCGTATCCTTGGATATTCTAAGGTGCTCTACCTGGATGACATTCTTTTTTACTTAGTTCCATAGGAGGGAAGTACAAGATCAGGGAGTGAATGGAAGCATGGTAGGATTAAATGCTTAGGTAGTATAATTAGTATTAAATGCTTAAGAAGATCAGGAATAGGCATTATTTTAAAAAATGGAAGGAGATCTCCTAGAACTCAATATTGTGAGACATTTTCAGTTTTCTTTTAGCAAAGTAGGTCACAATGATTAGGACTTAAGGCTGTGTGTTAGCATGGAAAGTTTATTTATTTATTTATTTATTGCATCAAAACCATTAGGAAGAGACAAGAGAAAAATAAATACTTTTGTGGTCAATGAAAATGCCTCTCATCTTGGGAAGAAACTGCTTTCTCTGTTTTCTTTGGATATCAGTACCTCTAACAAAAAGAAGAGCCTATTTATTTAGATGGCATTGTGGCAAATTAGACAATAGAGTCGGACTGAGAAAGTACTTGCCTCAAAGTACATGGAATACTATTATTTCATATCTTCTTGGACGGAGGACTGATTTCTCTGCTCAGACTTCTTTAGGATACAAATACCCTTGTTCGTGTTCACATGGGAAGAAGTTCATGTTAAATCTCTTGGCAGGAGCCAGCATGGCAGGGTGGAGAAAGCTCTGCCAAAAAAGTAAAAGAGAGTTCAAAAAGAAGGAGCAGACATTGCCTACTTCGTTTAACTTTTACTGTTTTCCCCAAACTGCTGTGGATGACACCTGTGGACAGCGGATTATACCTAGATTGTGAGCCCCAGATGCTCACAGCTAACATTTATGCAGTCCTCACTCGGGCTTTCTGAAGGCTTTGTGTATATCAGCTCATTTAATTCTCACGACAGCTTGATGAGGTGGACACTATTATTATCCCCCAGTTTATAGATGAGGGGGCCACCCAGCTAGTGGGTGAGGGAGCAGGATTTTAACCGAGGCAGTCTGGCTCCAATATTAACTGCTAGGCGAGTCCTCTGGGAAAATGCCAATACTAACTGCTAGGCGAGTCCCTGGGGAAAATGCAATGCACTCTTGATTTTTCAGTCCTCCACCCTGACTTGTGTCTTCAACCACAGCAGCAGCAACAATGACACTGAAATGTTTTGAGGGTTCATACTGAAGGAGAAAAAAGTTTTGATCTGTGTCCATTTCTTTTATATTAACATTTTCTGTAATTCGCAGATCACACCAGAGACGATGTGAAAGGGGCAGAGGGAGGACTATAAAATAGATGGTTCTTTATTTGTCAGTCTACTGATTAAAAGATTGGGTGTAGGTGGACTCTGGAGTCTCTGCTGTTCTTTCTATACCAGGGTCTGTAGGAAGATTCAAAAGCACACTCATGTTTCCTTTATATTAAATGTCTTGCCTAATTTATCTCCTTTAAATATGGCCATGCTTGATACTGAGGGCTAGCGGGCTTGGTTTGGAGGTGATAGGGAACTTTAGAGATTGCTCTTTCCAAACCCTTTATTTTATAGATGCAAAAATGGAGGCTGGGAGGGCTTAAGCACCTTATCGGGCTAAGGCCATTGCAACAGCACTGTGGTTTTTTTTCTTTTTCTTTTTCTTTTTTCTTTGTTCTTAATGTTTAAACCCTTTTTAAATTTTTTTTAATTTTATTTATTTATTTTTATACAGCAGGTTCTTATTGGTCATCCATTTTATACACATCAGTGTATACATGTCAATCCCAATCACCCAACTCATCTCACCACCACCCTCACCTCCACTTTCCCCCCTTGGTATCCATACATTTGTTCTCTACATCTGTGTCTCTATTTCTGCCTTGCAAACTGGTTCATCTGTGCCATTTTACTAGATTCCACATATATGCATTAATATATGATATTTGTTTTTCTCTTTCTGACTTACTTCACTCTGTATGACAGTCTCTAGGTCCATCCACATCTCTACAAATGACCCAATTCCGTTCCTTTTTATGGCTGAGTAATATTCCATTGTATATATGTACCACATCTTCTTTATCCATTCATCTGTCAGTGGGCATTTAGGTTGCTTCCATGGCCTGGCTATTGTAAATAGTGCTGCAATGAACACTGGGGTGCATGTGTCTTTTTGGATTATGGTTTTCTCTGGATATATGCCCAGTAATGGGATTGCTGGGTCATATGGTAATTCTATTCTGAGTTTTTTGAGGAACCTCCATACTGTTCTCCGTAGTGGCTGTATCAATTCAACACTGTGTTTTGAAACAAGATTTTTTTATTCGTTCCAACCTCAGCACTAAAATTTGAATACTTTTGTATACAGATTTTTAACAGCTAGAAATTAAAATTAACACCCTGAAAACTGCCTGAATTACTGCTTTATTTAGAGGTTGATAAAATAATATTTAGAGGTTGATAAAATAATTGCATTTGAGCTTATACTGAAATTGTTGTTAGCTCAGGGTCGTTTAAGAACTCTCCAACAAAGGTGTGAAACACTTTATTTTACGTGTTTGTTTTTCTCCCAGTTATTATTTACTGCTCAATCAGCATTAACAGAAGAAAAATAATTTGCTAAGTTACTCCAGGATAGGATTTCAAAGGATCTTATTAAAAAGAGATGTAATTTCATCCTCTGGGCCTTTTATATAACAGAGTGCATAATTGGGTTACTTCATTTTGACCCGGAATTAAACAATAGGTTAAAGTCTTGCACAGGAAGTTAAAATATTTATTCAACAAAGATTTAAAAGTATATTATGGTTGTTTTTAGGATGTCTTTATACCTTATAGCTTTATACCTTTATTTTAGCTAACTTTTGTCTGAATAGCCCTTGCCTCAAAGTTTTCTGTTTATTTTACAAATCTTATAACACGTAGGTATTTGATAACTACTATGTATAATCAGTGATTTTTAAATGCATAACTTTGACAAATTGATATACATTGTATGCTTTTGTATATTGTTTAACTACATATGGCCACAGTTTACTTATGGTGCTCAGATATGAAAAGTATAGAGTAGATGTCACAGATCATAACAATGCTTCAAATATTAATATTAAGGGAAGTAAGTCTGGATGTCTGTAAGTTTAATTTTTTTTGAAAGGGCTTCAAATGCCTGCCTTTTTATTTATTTACTTATTTATTTTTGGCTGTGTTGGGTATTCATTTCTGTGCGAGGGCTTTCTCTAGTTGTGGCAAACGGGGGCCACTCTTCATCGTGGTGCGCGGGCCTCTCACTATCGTGGCCTCTCTTGTTGTGGAGCACAGGCTCCAGACGCGCAGGCTCAGTAGTTGTGGCTCACGGGCCTAGTTGCTCCACGGCATGTGGGATCTTCCCAGAACAGGGCTTGAACCCGTGTCCCCTGCATTAGCAGGCAGATTCTCAACCACTGTACCACCACGGAAGGCCCTGGAAGTCTGTAAGTTTAAAGTAAAAAGCCTTTATGACTTCAGTTTTGAGAGCACTTTCATAAGATGAAAGGGACAATGTCAGGGCACTACTAACTGGAGCTGTCTAGCGGTACAGGTATCCTTCAATGAGACTCTTGTAAAGGTAGTTACCTCTGCTCACTCACCCTGGACTGAAGGCTCACCCTTTCTTCAAACCTCTGTGATTTGCATAGTAATATCCATAATGATTCCTTTTTGGGGTGATTGTTTCCATCCTCACTGTGAGATTGTGGACTTCTTTTTTTTTTTTTTTTTTTTTCCATGAAGCAAGGTTTTTATAGGCTGGGATCCCAGCTAGACTGATGCTTTTTCCCTCATTTTGTTTGTTTAACACCTTGGATTTTGAAAGTCATTCAAAATTAAAGGACTTGCATATTATCTCAGGAAAATAATTTGTGATTAAAACTCTGTGAAAAATCCTAAAAGGTGTTTAGACGTTTGTTCAGTAACTTGTTATCAATGGTTGGATAAGATGTCTTTCTGGAGTGCTTGTCTGCTAAACATCTATATGGTGTTTTCTGTAATGGTATCTGCTTACTTTTTGGGTGATTCTGACACATTCCATTGTGCATAAGTTATTCTGCAGAAGTAAGTCAGGAATCATTCATGATAATTTCAGGTTACACATAATTATTTTAGAATGTTAAATGAATTTGCTAAACTTCAAGGGAATAAATTTAACACCAAGCATTTTTGGTTTAATAGGTTTTAATGCTAGACTAATTTTTTCGCCTTAGTTTATTTTATTGTTTCTTGCACTGTCATTGGAAGTGTATGTACATTATGTCCATTCTTGAGCCCTTAAAGTTAAGCTTGAGATGTAAGGAAATTAACTGAAGGTCTTCAGGATATTGGTGTTTGTTACATGAAGATGGATTGAATGTTGATGTTGGGCTCTTAAGCCGGAAGTTGCTTTGCTGTTAGATTCTATTAGATTGAATGTATCAACTTTTATACAAGAAATTGGGAGGAAAAATGTGCTCCCAGTGCCTGATTTTCTCTGTCTTTGGGACAAATAACAAATTTAGGAATTGATAGAAAAGGAAAATTTTTGTGTTGTTAAAGCTTTTTTCAGACTTTATAATGTTATTAAATAATATCCTTTGACATCTGGATGTTTATGAAAAAGCTCCTAGAAATTTAATTATGCCTATTTAATTAGCTTTTTCCTTTTTCTAAATGTTGCCTCTTTGGCATAATCTTTGCATTTTAAAGCTTGATGAGACAGCAGAGACCAAACAGTCCAACTCTATCATTTCATAGATACAATGAAACTATGGATCAGGGAGATTAAAAAGGTTATCACCCACAGCCAGTGGATGATAGAGGACTCATAGGTGGATTTTTGAGTCCCAGACAGTGTTCTTTACAATCCAAGCATGCTTGGTTTTTTTCATGTCCCAGAGCTTTCACTTAGGACATTTGTTGAAGTTTTGAGTCTAGAGAACTTCCACTGATGGATTTTGAAGTCACACAGGGTAAAGCTTTACTGATAATTTCCGACTGATTTGAATCCACATGAATCCCTACCATATTCAATTCCCAGTGTTCTGTAACACATTGAAAACCCTTAGCCAGGATTTCTTATCCTCAATAGAATAAATCTGAGACTTCTCACAATGAACCCAACTGCAGTGCTCTATTGCACAGAGAATGTGAACTAATTTTAATTGTTTCTGAAGAAAATGACATGGGTAAAAATGAAATGATCATAAGAAATGACTAAAGCGTTACAAAGAAAGTTCCTATTTCATATTCTGTATTGTCCATGTCAAGATCGATTTTATTAGTGTGTTTTCCTTTCTGTTTTTATTTCTTTGAGATTCAGAAATCAATGGTAGCAGCAGGTTTTCAAACCATGTGTTCTAGTATATTTCACAATTACCTATGTCATACCCCCTCTATCTTTTTCTTTCAACTGAGTGTAGGTTAGTTAACCCTTATTTTAAAGCATATTGTATTATAAACTACGAGAAGTGTTTTTTTGAGACCATTTATCTATGGGTAAATAGTTAAACATTTATATTCATGCTTTTTTTCTGGAATATAAAGGATAGGAAGTTAAGTATATCCATAATAGTAAAAGCAGTTCAGGGTTTCTATTTATATTGTAACTCAACATTGGTAGAAAACTTTTTCAGTTGCCTACTAGTCATTTACCTCTTTTCTTCTTTGTTAACAGAATCCTGATTTTGTTGAGGGCCACCCACTGTTCTAGGTGTGGAATTGCTTGAAGGCAGATTTATGGTAATCTTAGTCTGCCCTGACAGTGATTGGTCAAGTGCTGGGAGGCTGACCCAAGGGGCTTCTGGGAAAGGTCTTATTTCATCTAAATAGAGTGTTGCAGGAGGGAGGACTCCTTTCTTTCATCCCTTCATTGATTACTGCTTTGGAGGCTGCTGCTGGAGAATATGATGCCTTAGCCATTCTCTGAGAATGAGGTGATAAGCCTAAGAATGAAAAGCCAAAATGCTAAAGATGGCTAACCAGAAGGACAGAGAGAACTTGCATCCTTGATGAAATTATTGAGCTGTCAAGCCTGGCACATCCTCCTTCCAGACTTCTTGCTTGTGAGATAATTATAGTTTTAAATTGAGATGTTCTGTTAAGACTTGTATGTGTGGTTTCAGACCCTGGGGGAAAGGAAAGAAAAGACAGAAGTCATAGTCCCTGACCTTAAGGATCACATAATCCTGTGCTTCTTAAAACTGAT
Source organism: Mesoplodon mirus (assembly GCF_964341445.2). Lineage (NCBI taxonomy): Eukaryota > Metazoa > Chordata > Mammalia > Artiodactyla > Ziphiidae > Mesoplodon > Mesoplodon mirus. The sequence goes on along the minus strand of NC_138986.1, from coordinate 29,868,315 downwards.
TTTTGAAATGACATAAGAATCCTTCAGAAACAAGAGATTGCCTTATTTAATTTGTTTTAATTTTTGAACTTTTATTGAGGTATAATTTATATACAACAAACTGCATGTGTGTTTGTGTATGTGTGTGTGTATTCTGGATACAAATCCTTTATCAGACATATACTTTCAGATATTTTCTCCCAGTCTGTCATGCATTTTAATAGTCTTAGCTTGTTAATTGCCAAAAAAGAAAAGAGAAGGAAAACAAACCTTTTGGAAGTTTGACTGACATTGCATTGAATCTACAGATCAGTTGGGGATAATTGACATCTTAACAATCAGTGTGAGGCCTTTTGCCCATATATTTATGTCTTTTTTAATTGCTCTCAGCAATGTTTTGTCATTTTCAGTATACAGGTCTTACAGCTTGTCAGATCCATGTCTTAGTCTTTCATATTTTTGATGCTATTGCAAAAGTTTTTAATTTCAATTTCTAATTGTTCATTCCTTGTATATGGAAATAAGTTGAGTTTTGTATATTGATCTTTTATTGTGCATCCTTGCCAAGTAATTATAGTTCTACTGTGGGGTTTTCTGTATAGACAATACAATTGTCTGTGAATAAAGACAGTTTTACCTTACCGTTCCTCAGTCTAAATGCCTTTTATTTTTATTGCTTTACTGCAGTGGCTAGAACCTCTAGTAACATGTTGAAGAGCAGTGGAGAGAACAGAATCCTTATATTTCTTTATATCAAGTTGAGGATGGAGTCTGTAATTGTCCATAGAAAGTCTCAAATGAAACTTCTTGGGAGGCTTATGATTGATTTTGAAAAAAGAATTATTCATGTTTTACATTCTCCTCTGTAATGTATCTTTATGTTTTAAAATAGAAAATACATTTTAAAAATGTAGTTAGATTATCTCACTCAAGCACTGTTTCTCTCTCCCAGCCCCATTGTTAAAAGTGATGCTCCAGGAAGATGAGCTATATTCAGTACTATGATTTTGAGTATGGACAAATGTATAATGATATGTATCCATCATTATAGGATTTTATAGAGTATTTTCACTGACCTAGAAATCCTCTGTGCTCTACCTGTTTATCCATTCCCTCCAACCCCTGGCAACCACTGATCTTTTTACTGTTGCCATAGTTTTGTATTTTCCAGAATGTCATATAATTAGAATCATACAGTATGTAGCCTTTTCAGATTGGATTTTTTCACTTAATAATATGCATTTTAGGTTCCTTCTGTCTTTTCATGGCTTGACAGCTCATTTCTTTTTAGTGCTGAATAATAATTCATTGTTTGTGGATGTACCACAGTTTATTTACCCATTCACCTAATGAAGGACGTCTTGGTTGCTCCCAGGTTTTAGCAATTATGAATAAAGCTGCCATAAAGTGCAGGTTTTTGTGTGGACATAAGTTTTCAACTCCTTTGGGTAAATATCAAGGGACATGATTGCTGGAATGTATGGTAAGAGCATATTTAGTTTTGTAAGAAACTGCCAAACTGTCTTTTAAAGTGGCTGTACTATTTTACCTTTTCCCCAAAGATGAGTGAGAGAGTTCCTGTTGCTCCGCATCCTAGCCAGCATTTTGTATTGTCAGTGTTACAGATTTTGGCCATTCTAATAGATACGTGGTGGTATCTCATTGTTGTTTGAATTTCCACTTCTCTGATGACATATGCTTATTTGCCGTTTGTACATCTTCTTTGGTGAGGTATCTATTAAGGTCTTTGGTCCATTTTAAAAACTGGTTGTTTTCCTACTGCTACATCAAAGTTAATATGTGAGTTGTAATATGCTATGCATGCAGAGCTTGTTTGTGATTAATACAGTTTTTTTTGCAAGTTACACAAAATTAATGTTTCAAGTGATATCTGAATTTTAAAGGATTATTTAAATGATCATTATATAAATAAGTTCTTCTTCTGATTATGTATACAAGTGGTCCCCTACCATGGTGACAAATCGAATCATTGATTAATGCTAGGACTCTGAACACACCTAGAAAAAATAGATTTGAAGCTGTATTCAAAGAATTTTATTTAGCCTTACCAGGGCAACTGTCTTACTGGTGCAATATTCTAGGACCTTGCACTGAGATCCAGCTTGGTCATTACAGAGAGATATATAATAGAAAGGTGTCTCCAAAAATAAAAAATAATGACACATATTACTTATTAAGCACCTACTAATTATAAACCACGGTGATTTATATATGATTAATGTTTCACACATATTAAATTTATGTGTATATATGTAATTTTTATCTTTGCAAAAATTATAATTATAATTTAGGTATTTACAGTCCCTTTTTGAAGATGAGACAATGGAATCTTAGTGAGGTTATGATTTTGCCCAAATTCACATAATGAGTGGCAAAGACTGGATCCAAATCTAGGTTGTCTGACTCCGGGGTCCTTGTTTACTCTGCTATATCATATGTATTATTTATTGGTGAATTTATTTTAAAAAGTTTAATTGAGTATTTACTTTGTGCTAGGTACTGACTGTTATAGGTGCTGAAAATACTGCAGTGGAAAAAAAGACACTGAGTTCTTGCTTTCAAATATTTACATTCTAGTGAAATAAAAAAGGAAACAAAGTATATACACTTTTCCTGTGGTGGTAAATGCTATGGAAAATGAGCAAAGATGTGTAACAGGATAGAAAGTGATAGAGGAAGAGGTGTGTATACTATTTTTCTATAGTTTGATGGTTAGAGATGGGCAGAGACAACTCCTTTTGTAAAACTGACATTTGGGCAGAGGTGTAAAGGAAGTGAAAGAATGAGCCATGGGAATATATGCAGGAACAGCCTTCATGTAGAGGGAACAGCACATGCAGTGCTGTGAAGATGAGAACTTGCTTGGTGTGAACAGGGAACAAAAATGAGACCAGTGTGCCTGAAGCAAAGTGAGTGTAGGGGAGAAGGTAGGGTCAGAGACCAGAGAGGTGGTTTGGTGCCAAAACTTGGTCAAGACTTTGGATCTTACTCGGGGAGAGATGGGAAGTCATTGGAAAGATTTGAGCATGTGTTTCTGATATGAAGTTGCTTACATTTTAGATGAAGAGTAGACCATAGGACACAGGAAAGGGTTTGAGGACCAGTTAGGAGGATATTGCAGTGGTTTAGGCATGAGATGATGGTGGTTTGGGCTAAGGTAGTGACTGTAGAAGTGATGATAAGTGGTAGAATCTATTTCAAAAGTAGAGCCAACAAGATAAGCTAAAGGATTGGATGTGGTTAAGAGGAAAAAAGAGGGTCAATGATGACCGTAAGTTTTTTGACTTATGATGAATATTACCATAAGAAAATTTTCAGGAAGGAAGATTGGGAAGGAAATCAAGAGTTCAGTATTTGTATGATGTGGAGTAGGTTTTTTCTTTCCTGAATGTCTCATCATTCCAAGCACATTTATTGGCTTTGGCTATTTTTCCTTTATTGTCTATTTCCCATTTATCATCTATCAGGTATCCATTTATGTCCATTAAAGTAGACGTAATTGTGTTGTTCAAAGCTTCCATATTACAGATTTTTATCACTTAACCTATCAATTTTTTGTTGGGGAGGCATCACTGGATCTATCAATTACTGAGATATGTGCGTTAAAATCTCTCATTGTAATGGTGGATTTATTGGTTTATCTCACAATTGTATTTTGGTTTTATATGTATTGAAGTTATGTTACTGGGTCCATGCACCCAGTAATTTAGAATTTTGCATTCTTCCTGGTGAATTAGCTTTTATCAGTATGTGTTAATGTCTTTATCAAGTGCTCTTTGCTCTAAAATCTATTTGGTTTTTTATTAATCTACCTACAACTGTCATTCTTTTGGTTAGTATTTGTGTTCTTGTTTTTGAGCTCATGTTGTTTTGAACTTTATCTGTGGGAATCCTGTGGGACCTGGATTTAAAATATGTTCCTCCACAAAGAATTCGTACTTGCTTCTGCCAGATGCCTGGAAGCCCTATCATCTGGGGTTAATTTAAACTAAATTTTGATTTAAATTTTGTTGGCAACCCATGTAGCATGAATTTTGATTCCCAGATTGAGTGATTGTGGGCTTGTGGTTAGGAATTCTCAGGAAAGTGTTTTCTTATTTTCCCATCTAAGCCAAGGTCAAGACAGACATGTGGCCCCATCATCATCCTATGCAAGATGGGGCTTTTTCTGCTTCATCTCTGCAGGTGCAGCCATTCAAGGATCCCACCTTGATGTGAATGTCCAGATCTTAATATCTCACCTGTTTGAACTCCTGGCTTTGTCTCATTGAAACCCAAGTTTGAGTCCAGTGGGGACTGATTCTAGGGCAAACCCCAGCCTGTACTCACTAACCCTGTAGAATTTTCCAGTCTTTAAATTTTTGTCCTCTGAGGAATTTCATTACTTTCTTGCCATGCTTTAAAAGATATTTGATTTTTATGCAGAATTTTTACATCTGTCTTAGCAGGAAGGGTTTCTCTAGTCCACAGTGGTTCTTGCTGACACAGAAGGTTGTAAACACACAAGGGTCTGAGTCCAAGCCCAGCACTGAGGTGGCTCTTCCCAGCTTTATGGGGTAAATACCTTCGGGTTGCATGAAGATCCTCTTCTTCAACCTCTCACTCTGTGGTTTTAGCATCCACTAATGATTATTGCCTGAATTAACTATGATGCTGAGGGCTGCAAAATGGCAATCTCCAAGGTCTATTATTTCTTCTATATGTATTATTTGCTATTTTTCTGTAAAGAAGAGCTTTCTTCTCTGACCTGTCTACCTTTTTTCTCTTATTGTGGTCTCAAGGATTATTTTTAATTAAATATATTTTTATCCTTTATAAGTTATTATTTTTGATCCTCAAACTGTCCTGAATTTAAGTGGGAGCCCCTCAAACCAACTCCTGTGTCCTTTTGATATGCCCCACTTAAATCTTTGAGTCCGTTTTTAGTCTTTGGAGCAAGAATATGTTCCAGGCTTGCTTTGTGCTATCACTTCACTGGCTCTCAAATCAGCTAGTTTTCCCAAGGAATCCTCCTTCTTTAGGTGGGGAATGGCAGTTATAAACCAAGATGTTCTCATTGCTTCAGGAGTGTCATTGTGTTTAGGCCCTTTCAGTGGAAACAACCAAAGAGTCTTAATTTTTAAAATCAGAAGTTTATACTGATATCTGCAACGATAAGAGTTTATGTGCTCTATAAAAATCAATGTCAGGAACAATAACATAGTGAAATGCACTGGCCTTTTGACCTTGGGCAGTTTACTTAACCATACTGTGTCTTTCTTAGTTTCCACATCTAAAAGATCAGAATAATAAAAGTATTAACTTAGGAGGTGTTATGAGAAGTAAGTGTGTTGATATATGTTAGAACTGTCCCTACCTCAGAGTATGCACTTTATAGTCATTTGCTAAAAATATTAGGTTGGACCTTATAGAACTACCACTGTTTGACCATTTTTGACCTGCAAAAATGACAATTTAATGTGGTTCAGCATAATAAATGTATGAATACCTTCATTCACTGAGTGCCTATCAGGGGCTGGGCATCAGGCTCTGCAGTAGACACTTAAAGGTAAGTACAAGAGTCCCTGCCCTGAAGGAGATGACAGAGAAGTGATGGAGCTATAAATTAGGTTTCTCAGTAGTGCTTTTTATGTAGTGGGAGAGTGAAGCAGGATTCTTCTTAGGTGATCATGTGTCAATTGGGGGCAGGAGACAAAGTCTGGAAATCTAGAGAACAAGAAGGGTGGGGCTGTAGATTGGAGACCCCAAGACTTAAGGTGGGAACTCCTAAGGGATGTCCCAGGGAGTGAATTAGAAAAACAGACCACATGGGTGCAGTAATGTGTGTGCAATTATGCAAGTAAAAAATTCTCATAATTATGAACCTATTTCCATAATATGAGAAAAATGAACATATACATTAGAATCCTACTTATTCCTTTGTTAACTCTTTTTAGAAAATTTTCTTTCCACCTTTCAATGCAAACCCAAGGCCATAGTGATATTTTTATCATTGAAATTGTGCCATTAAATACTTAACATCAAGCTAACAAGTGGTTGCCCTTCACAATAGTGATACAAATAGAAGTTAATATGATGAGTATTAATAGTCTATTCTCTCATTCTCTCATCATCTCTTATTAAATGTTAATGTAATGAACTCAGCCAAAAAAGAATGAAATATTGCTATTTGCAGCAACATGGATGGACTTAGAGAATATTATACTTAGTGAAGTACGTCAAACAAAGACAAATGTTATATGATATCACTTATATGTAGTGTCATAAAAAAATACAAACAATAATACAAATGAATCTGTATACAAAATAGAAACAGACTCACAGACATAGAAAACAAACTTACAGTTACCAAAGGGGAAAGGGGGGTGTAGATTAGGATTATGAGATTAACAGATACAAACTACTATACATAAAATAGATAAGCAACAAGGATTTACTGTATAGCACAGAGAATTATATTCAATATCTTGTAATAACCTATAATGGAGAATAATCTGAAAAAATATAACTGAATTACTTTGCTGTACACCTAAAACTGACACAATATTAGGTCAATTCAGTATTGAATACTCTACTATACTTCAATTAAAAAATGCTAATGTAATAAGAATAACACAGAATTTAGTACAAATGTGTGACTGAAAATAGCTGATCCTTCAGGAACGAGTGACTTTTATTGGCCAATATTTAGTTAATCTCAGTGTTAATCACACATTTGTACAAAATATGTTGTAACTCAGTGTCTTTCAGGAGTGATGCATTCTCATACCGGTTGCCATCATTTTCAGATGAGCTTTAATTGATGGAAGAGTCAAAGTGGAGGAGTATTATGAGTACCTTCTCACAAAATCGCCTTTTAAAACTTCTAATGAGCACAGTGGTTGGATCGTTACCACTCTGTTCCACTTGCCTTCTGTATTCTGTATGTCCAGTAAATTTTCCAGTGCTTAAAAAATTAAAAGCAAAGTTTTTGTAAAATCCTAAGAAACTTCATCTTGCTAAAGGCTAACTCTAGTTGAGTCTTGACTTTTCATAGCACATGTTTCATATTTTGTACACTTTTGACTATGATGAGACTGGCATATCTGTGTGAGTCACGCCCATGAATAGGACGTGTGGTTTGTGTTCATGCCTTGTAAGAGGGTTCTGGAACATGCATAATTATTACAATCATAAGAGTCTATTAAACCATCTTCATAAGAAACTTTAAATAAGTGAACTATTTATTAAAATAACCCTTTAAGGAGAAATTCCTTAAGGAAAACATGATGAATCAATGTGTTTATCTTTTAAATATTATACTATTGTATTAATAACACATGATGAAAATTCTAACCACCATTGTCTTTGGCTGGTAAGTTTTTTCCTTTGTGTATGTTCTGAATTTCCAGGTTTTCCCTTGGTGCAACAGTATGACTTTTATGACTATCAAGATTTTAGTGGGTTCCTGGATTCCTTTCGAGGTTTTTTTTTTTTTAATTCTGTGAAAAAAGCAATATCCTAATACAAAGTAAATGAAAATAACTGTACATATGATAATAATAGCTATCTTACTGCATAACAGGCACTGTGCTAAGTATTCTATGTGCATTATTTTATTTAATCTTCATATATGAAGTAGATGCTATTTTGTCTTGGTTTTATATATGAGGAAAATTGGAACTCGCAGATATTTAATAATGTAACAACAAGGACCTACTGTATAGCACAGGGAACTATATTTGGAATCTTGTAATAACTCATAATGGAAAAGAATCTGAAAAAGAATATATATATATATATATATATATATATACACATACATATATATATGTATATATATATATGCATGTGTGTGTGTGTATAACTGAATCACTTTGCTGTACATCTGAAACTAACACAACATTTTAAATCAATATACTTACTCAACTAAAACAAAATAATAATGTAAAAGCAAGTAGGTGGTGGAGCTGGATTTGGATCGATCTTCAGAATTCACATTCTTATTCACTATGCTTTACTTGATTTTCTGTGTTAGTTTTCATTGATACATTCATTCATGCAACAGATTTTGGTCAGTCTGCACTTTGGATGACCGAATGTGCTGGACTTCAGAAGCAGAAAGATGACAGTGACATATCCATATAGAAACTCAGTGCACAGTCTACTGGGTGATAGTCATTGAGCTCTGAGGACCAGAGACTGAGGAAATACAAAAGAGCATGACCAAATCTGGGATGAAGACAGGGGAAGCATCAGGTTAACTCCTCTGAGGAGTAATGTTTAGGCTCAAATGGCACAGAAGGGGAGGAGGGTGTTCCAGGAAGGGAGGACAGCACGTGCAAGATGGTGGTTTTGCAGATGACTCAGAGGCCAGATTTTGAAAGGGCTTGAATGCCTGGTGAAAGAGTTTGAACTTTTGTGGTGTGAACTATGGGGAACCATTATAAGAGTTTAAGCAGTAATAGAATTGGACTTGCTTTTTTACAAAGATTCCTCTAGCAGCCAAGTAGAAGTTTGGTTACAGTCAGGGAGTGTGCAGTTAGGCAGGCCAGACTTAAGGCTGTTAGGACCCCATGGCCTGGGTCCTTTGGGGAATAGGGCAGAGATAAAAATACCTGAGTGCCCAAGATTTCAATTAGTACTAGAATTGTAATGTATTGAGTTGGTTTTTAGAGTCTAGACTATTTATTCCCATGAACCAAAGTCAATAACATTTTTACAGCTTATTCATTAAATAATTATTTCACAACTGAATGAATTTGGAATTTATTCAACCAGAAACCCTGACATTCTATAAACAAATCCTTCATAACAAATGGTCAGTTATGCTTGGTTTAATTTTTTAGCTTAGTGGTTATGTTCTGCAATGAAGTTGAAACTTTTACAAAAATGTATACACACTACACACAAATGCACAGTTACACATCAACTTACTATTTATAGTAAAACCTAAGTAGCTATACATTATGAAAACTAAAATCTTAAATATTTATGAACAGATGAGAGCATTATCACCATATGATGATAATAACTTTATTTTATTAAATGAAAAGCTTTTTGAAAATTTGTAGAATTAAAAGTTTTCCATAATTAGGAAATATTACATCAGCTACACAATCATAGATAAAAGATTTATATTACTACTTTAGTGCAGGGGTCTGTAGACTCTTTCTGCCAGTTAGTAAATATTTCAGGTTTTGTGGGCCATACAGTCTGTGTTGTAACTACTTCACTCTGCCTTTGTTGGGCGGAAGCAGTGACAGCCAGTATGTAAATAAATGAATGTGTCTATGTTTCACTAAAACTTTATTTTACAAAAAACAAATGGCAGGACAGATTTGGCCCACAAGCCCTTGTTTGCTGCCTCCTGCTGTATAGTTTTGCTTGTTTGTTTGCTTGTTTATGATTCTTAATTTTACTATAAGATGTAGGCTTGTGCTGAACAATATTTGTGTGTGTGTTTGGTCCTAGTAAATGCTTAGCGTAAGCATATTGGTTTTCGGTGATTTCTCAGTGATTTTTTTTTTTCCTTAGCAGCATAGATTAGTTTTGTATTTGGTAGAACAAGGTGTATTAATTTTTTTGTGCTGGTTTTTATGTTCTCTTCTGTTTGAAACTGGTAAAGCAGTTCTTCATGGTGATTTGATTATGGTTTGTTCATTTTAATTATTTCAGATATTTACTTAAACAGAGAGACAGTCCCATCAAAAGTCCAATTGGAGGCAGGTGCGAAAGCCAGGCCAGTATTTTCCAGACACTGTTATAAAACTGGAGAGGCCAGTGTTTATAAGCTCCCTTTGCACTTCCTCCACGATGGTGACTATAACTGGTCTCTGTTCTCCCTGTCTTTTCTGCCTCTCCTCATTCCTGGGGTCAGCTGTAGAGATTTTGAATACTTTACTAGCACACAGTACAATTTTCTCCTAGAAACACCTAAATTACTTCAGTCCTTATAATTGGATGTAACAAAGGATACTTCACTTTATCCCATCTTTTAAGATTTGGTTTAGGAGAAATCTTATTTTCCTCCTATATAAAATATGAATATTACAATACAACCAGTTCTTTTAGTTCAAGCTAAATATCATTCCCTTCATATTGTCTTTCCTATGCCCCAAGCTTAAAGTGATATCTCGTGCATCACAGTTCTGGTAGCACCTTGTCTGTATCACTCATGTGAAATTATGTGGCACTACAGTGAATATGAGAATGTTAGCTCCTAGTTGGAGGTAGTGGTGGAGTAGGTACAGGGCTCAGGTAGGGGAAGGCTTAGCTTCTCAATCTTCATAGTGTCCATGGAGTCTCACATAGAAGGTTCGAATAAGTTTGTTGGCTGAATGAATGAATAAATGGATATTTCTTTCTTTTTCTTTCTTTCTTCCTTCCTTCCTTTCTTTCCTTCCTTCCTTCCTTCCTTTCCTTCTTCCTTTCTCCCTCTCTCTCTCCCCCTCTCTCTCTTCCTCTCTCTCTTTCTTTCCTTTCTTTCTTTCTTTCTTCCTTCCTTCCTTTTTTCTTTCTTCCGCCCTTCCTTTTCTTTTTCTTTCTTTCTTTCTTTTCTTTCTTTCTTTCTTTCTTTCTTTCTTTCTTTCTTTCTTTCTTTCTTTCTTTCTTTCTTTCTTTCTTTCTTTCTTTCTTTCTTTCTTTCTTTTCTTTCTTGATATATTCTCCTTGAAAGAACAAGAGTGGTATTTGATACTGTTGGTAGCAGGGATTTCCCTTCTACACCCTAACACATAAACTTTCTAGTGGACTTCAGTGGCCATTGTTCAGTTCGAACTTGATTAACTATCAGTCCTATGCTATGTCTCATTTTTAGCTTCTGGAGATACACATAATTAATTAGTTAATTATTTGGTCATTTAATTAGTTATCTAATGGGTAAGACAAACATTAATATATTATTTTAATAACACGTGGGACATGCATCTCTGGGAACATGTGCAGTGGTCTATGGTAGTCCAAGGGAAGGCAACCCACCCAAGAATCTCCTTCAAGAAGGTGGACATTCCTTCCTTCTCCTACATCCCCAGGTAGATCCTGAAATGTGAGTACAAGAAATCTAGGGAAATAGCAGCAGAAGAAATCAAGAACATTTAGGAGAAGAACTAGCTATAGCAAAAGTAGAAGTGGGTGAGAAATTGTGGCTTGCACTGGGAACCACAAGCAGCTCTGTTGTTGGAGGGCTAAGAGATAGGTCTGGAGAAATAGGCCAGCCCAGATTATGGAGAGTTAGGTGCATCATGGTAAGAAATCATGAATTTATCTCGAGAGGCAGAATAGCATAGTGACCAAGTGTGTGTTCTAGAGAGTGAGTTTTGATCCTGCCTCTACATTTTACTGCAAGTTCAGGCACCTTCTCCATTTTTCTCATCTGTAAAGTGTGGAGATACAGATGATCTATCTTCTAGGGTTTGTTCATTAATTCAGGAGTTAATTTTTGAATACTTACTGTGCTCCAGGACATTCTAGGCATTGGGAATATAGCACTGAAAAAATAAACAAAAATCCCTATCCCAGGGAGCTTACATTCTGGGTAGAGTGGAGTGGGGAGAAAGACAATGAACAACGTAAGGAAAATGTGTAGTGTGTTAAATGACAGAAGGAGGATAGGGCCAGGTTAGAAGTGGGGAATGGAGGAGGTTTCATTTTTAAACAAAGTTGTCAGGGAAGACCTCTTTGAGAAGATGACTGTTGAGTGAAGACCTGAAGGAGGTCCTATCAGTGAGGGTGACTTGGGAGAGAGCATTCCTGGCAGAGGGAACAGCAAATGCAAGATCCCAAGATGGAAAGTGCTTGACATGTTTGAGGAATGTAAGGATTCACTGTGACAGGAGCAGGGCAGGTAAGCAGTAGGAGATGGTCAGAGTGGTAATGGGGCCCAGAGTTTGTAGGTCTTTTTTGGTCATTGTTATGACTTGGAGTGAGATGAAGCATCGGAGAATTGGAGACAAGCAATAACATGATCTGACTTTTTTTTTTTTTTTTTTTTTTGCGTTACGCGGGCCTCTCACCGTTGTGGCCTCTCCCATTGTGGAGCACAGGCTATGGATGTGCAGGCTCAGCGGCCATGGCTCACGGGCCCAGCCGCTCCACGGCATGTGGGATCCTCCCAGACCGGGGTACGAACCTGTGTCCCTTGCACCAGCAGGCGGACTCTCAACCACTGCGCCACCAGGGAAGCCCGATCTGACTGTTTTAATAAGAACACTTTGCCTTCTATTTTGAGAATAGACTAGGTAGGACAAGGTCAGAAGAAGGAAGACCAGCTAAGAGGCCAGTGTGATAGGAGAGGAGTGGTGAGAAGTGCTCTTTGTTTTTTTGTTTTGTTTTGTTTTGTTTGCAGTATGTGGGCCTCTCACTGTTGTGGCCTCTCCTGTTGCAGAGCACAGGCTCCAGATGCACAGGCTCAATGGCCATGGCTCACGGGCCCAGCCGCTCCGCGGCATGTGGGATCTTCCCGGACCGGGGCACGAACCCGTGTCCCCTGCATCGGCAGGCGGACTCTCAACCACTGCGCCACCAGGGAAGCCCCGAGAAGTGCTCTTTGTAAGGACTGAACAACTTGTTAATCACTTCAAATGGTGTCTGGCACATAGTAACTGTTAGCTATTAGTTGATTGTTAAAACCTCTAATGACATTCAGCAAAGAGGGTTCAATGTATATTCTTCTACTTTGCATTGCTGAGCACAGTGCTCTCCGTGAGTTGATGAGCAGATTAAACATGCCTTTTTGGAAGTTGAGTGAGAAAACATATATTCAGTTACAGCTGAGTCATGACAGCCTTACCTGCCAATCGCTGATGTAAGGAGTTAAGCATAGGGACTGAGCCAACCAAGAAGACAACTGCTACCATTTAGCGAGCACTCATGGTGAGCCAGCGTCTTGCAGGCTCCTTAACCTCTTTTCCCTGTAATCTTCTCAGTAACTTAATGTGGTAGCTATTGTTATAACAGTATCTATGCTGCACATGAAGCCGCTGAGGAAGTTGAGTGTCCTATTCAAGACCATAGAATTGGGAAATGGCAGACTTGTGTTTGGAAAGTAGGTCTGTCTTTGTCAACTAGGTTAGATTGCCTCATAGCTATTCAAAATTTCAAGTACGTTATACAAAAGAATAAAATATGTAAGTAAATAAACATATGGAGGATATATCTATATTTCTGCCATTATTCATAATTCTTAAGTAACAGGATTATAAATGTGCTTAATGTTATTGTGTGCCTGTGAGTGTGTGGTATGTGTATTTATTCTTCTAGAAGGTATGTCTGATATAATCACAGTAAACATTGGGCCAAATAACTATTTTCCCTAGCAGTTTTAATGGTGGTGTAAAATTCTATGATGCTTCTAGGTCCTTTTCTCTGCCAGATAGACAATGCTTTCATACTGCATGATTATTATCATGAATTCCAAAAGCAAGAAAACTAGGGCAAAGAGGGGCTAAACGCCTTGGTAAAGATACTTGTCTAGGTAAGTGGCAGAGTTTAGATTAGAACTGAACAGATTGGCTCCAGAGCCCATATTCTTATGGAATAAAAGCACCAAAAGGCATACAGTGTTAAAGGGACTTTATAGAATGCTCTCCTCATTTTGCATGTAAAGAAAGTGGGGTCCTGATAGTGGAAAGACATACCATAGCCAGTAATGGGTAGAGCCAGTACCATGCAGCAGTCCATGCTCTCACTTCTATTACCTTGCATGGCTTTAATTTGGTCAGCTGTTTTTCCAGGTGAAAAGTGTATTCTCCAAGGGGAAAAACAAATACTTCTTTTATTCTCTCAATGTTTCTGAGCCACTTAGTTTTATTGTGGAGATTTATTAAAAATGGAATCTTGGGCTTCCCTGGTGGCACAGTGATTAAGAGTCCGCCTGCCGAGGCAGGGGACACGGATTCGTACCCCGGTCCGGGAAGATCCCACATGCCATGGAGCGGCTGGGACCGTGAGCCATGGCCGCTGAGCCTGTGCGTCCGAAGCCTGGGCTCTGCAACGGGAGAGGCCACAGCAGTGAGAGGCCCGCGTACCGCAAAAAAAAAAAAAAAAAAAGGAATCTTTAATTTGAAAACCAGACTTGTATCTTTCAGTTATGTTGTATGTTTAATGATATTGAAAAATCAGCATAATCAGATTCTCTCTTGTTTGTTGCCTGTTAGTTTATAATAGTTAACATTAAAAAAACTTCTACTATAGCCATGTTTATGTAGTTATTTCTATAAATCAAATATAAGGGATAAAATGTCTTATTTATAACCCACATAAATTTAACTCATAAAAGAACTCAACTGGATGGAGATCCTCAGTAGGAACTTGAAAAAAAACTATGACATGTATTTAATCCACACTTTCCAATCACTGCAACCAAGCAGGGAATGATTTATGTACAAGAAAAACATTTTTTATTATTTTTGTAGTGGGGCATTTATTGCACACACAGTAAGTGTTATAACCAAAACAAATATACAGTTGGGACATTGTGTTTAAATTATCTTCTGTCATGTACTATATAAACCAACAATAGTTTGAAACGTATTTAAACTACCATCTGGGACAAAGCAAAAGCTGTTCCAGGATCCAGCACATGATGAATGTGAGCTGAGTTTCATTAGAAGCCTCCTAGCACGTCCCTGCATACTGAATCATTTCTTCCATGGTTCGAAAGAATTCCAACATCCGTCCTAGCCCACAGAGGTTTTGAGTGTTTTAATAGATCATGACATTTTCTTCTGGCTTCATAAGGAACTAAATCAATGCAGTTAAACGTTCCTGCATTTAAGTTTCCTTTTATTCCAGAGAGATGAAGCTCAGGTTTGTGTTTTTTGAAAGTTTCAACAGAATGTCCCATCTGATGAGAAAAGTTCCTAGTGGGATTTGGCAGTTTGAAAGGGACAGTCTTCCTTTCAGAGTAGACTCACCTGAATTGAGAATCTGTTGTCATAATAACAGGTAGGTATTTAATCAAGTACCCATTAAGGGCTATAGGCTGGAGGCATTTCAGACCTTAACATTAACCTTGCATTCTAATCCAGCTCGGACTGCCTCTGAAGCCTGTCTGAATGTTTTCTTTCTAGGACACTGTGTTTGTTGCATTTTCCCTGTATAATGACAACCATGCAAATAGTGATTTTGCTACTGAGCTCTTACTATGTATCAAGCGTATTTCTAAACCCTTTACACAAATAATTTCATTTATTCATAACAACAATCTTAGAGGTAGATACATTTATAATCACCATTATTTTATCTATGAGGACACTGAGGACCTGTAAAACTGTGTAACTTGCCCAAGGTGACATGGCTAGAAAGTGCTAGCCTTTTAATTCAGCCTTCACAACAGTACAGGCATCAGCTGCATTTTTATGGGTGAGATAACTGGGATCAGAGAAGTTAAGCAACTCTCCCAAATCATACACTGTATCTAATAAATGGAAAAAGCGGGAGTTGAATCCAGGACTCCTGATTCCATAGGCAATAATTTTAGACTAAAACAAGTTGTCTCATTTTCAATAATTTTATATTTTTGTGAATTTATTTAAATAAGTTTATTGTATAAATTTTAAAAAATTATGTTCAGAGAGGTTTTTAGAATTTTTTTATCTAAATTGAATCAGAAAAGATTGCAAGATGGTAATTGTGGATATGATTTTCTGTAGCTACTAAATTTTCTAGGTGTACTGGAATATTATTTTCACCCTTTAAAACAAAATATAGCAAAAAGTAACATGCGCAGAAAAACATTTTTAGTATTATGTTTGATAAGACTATAGTATAGCTTTGTTATGATTCCCAGTATAATTCAGGTTCTTTAGTAGTTATGCTAAGATATATATTTTTTTGTTTTTATTAAAACAATACAATATTATTTTATGGGCAATGAGAAAAAAAATCACCAAACTCTGGAAATCAAAGAGATTTAAATTGAGATAGATAGATAGATTGATTGGTTGATTTTATGAGGTATAGTTGTTTTACAATGTTGTGTTAGTTTGTACTGTACAACGAAGTGGAGTTACCTGTGCTATACAGCAGGTTCTTGTTATCTATTTTATACATATTAGTGTATATATGTCAACCCCAATCTCCCAATTCCCCCCTTTCTCCCCTTGGTGTTCATATGTTTGTTCTCTACTTCTGTGTCTCCCTTTCTGCCTTGCAAACCATTTCATCTGTACCATTTTTCTAGATTCCACATATATGCGTTAATATACGATATCCGTTTTTCTCTTTCTGACTTAATTCACTCTGTATTAAACTAAGACTTAATGGAGATACTACACTTGTTTTCAGGAACAAATTTCAATATATTCGAGTTTAAGTGGAATCTGATAATGGTTGCATGATTATCCAGAAGGGCAGTAATTTTAGACAGAATGAAACCTTGAAATTTAATAAAAAGATTCTTAAATAAATGAGGCAGAGATAAATACTCTTGAAAAATTCTAATTTTAACTTATTAGTAATATCTTTATGAATATACGCAGATGTGATAGGAAAACGTAGGTTGTTTTTTTTTTCCATAAAAATGTTCTGTTTTAAAGCCCTGTAGACATTTTTAAACAAATCTTTGTCCCCTTTTCTGATTAAGGTCATAGCACTCCACAATGCTGGGGAGTAGTTTTCATTAATTTACTATTAATCTTACCATTCTGCCATTCTTTCCTCAATAGAAGTCTAATAAAACCGTTTACTGTAATAAGATAATGTTCTAACATGGCTATTTGCTTTGAAACTGGATCTCTTTTTCTGGTTTGAAACTTGCCAGTCTTTAAGTTCTCTGGCACAAGGGAGTCAAATGAGGTTAGTCTGTGGAAAGAAGAAAGCAGATCCAACCTCAGGGTAATATATGGACCTTGGGGGGTGAGAGCTTCATCTTATTCTTTTGGGTATGAGACAGTATTTTCTATTGATGAAGAAAGTAGCAGGGAGAAGGTTCTGGGGACTGGAAGGGGACTAGGAAAATAGATACCTGGAAAAGCCTTTGTAATTCGATGCTAATTAGCAAGGTCTTAAATACAGTCTTCCTTCAGCGTGAGGTTTTATGATGATGGCATGAGGGAGCATTGTATTCATACCAGTAGCCTCAGTGGTCACACTGCCTGGAAAGTGAAGTGGTACACTCTACTTATTTGGCAATTTACAGTGGAGAGCCTGTGTGAAAACACTGTGCTGTGTTTTGATAATTCCTGCTTTATAGGATCTTCAATAATGTCTACTTGCAGAAGGGGAAAAGCTTTTTTCTTAGCAGAACACTTGTTGGTGAACAGGGATCTTAGTGTCTTGTTATTTCTCAGCTATATATATGTCTTCTTCTGACTTGAAAACAATTTAACTTCACTATATATATATATATATATATATATATATATATATATATATTTCTGATTCTGAATAATTCTTTATTTATTGCCTATTAATACGTTATTGCAACATGTATCTCCTGTTCCTTCCCTGTCATCCATTAGTTGTTTATCATATAATTTTAGTATAGTATGCTAGGATATGACTTCGATTAGTTTGAATTTTAACATTTTCAATCCAAGTCTGAGCGAACCACTGTCATTGTAAAGCAAAACTGTAGCATATAATTGACATAGGAAATGGTTATCAAGCAGTTGGTGATAGTTTTCTGAGGACTTATGTAATTGGATATGGCATTAAGATTTCATTAATGATATTTCCATTGGTTTCAAGACTTTAGTGACTCTGAACTGTATTTGGAGGAGTCCTGAGGATAAATAAATGTGTAAAACTCTGAAAAGAAATGTGAAGCATCAGCCGCATAACACAGGGAGATCAGTTCTGTGCTTTGTGACCACCTGGATGGGTGGGATAGGGAGGGTGGGAGGGAGGGAGACGCAAGAGGGATGAGATATGGGAACATATGTATATGTATAACTGATTCACTTTGTTATAAAGCAGAAACTAACACACCATTGTAAAGCAATTATACTCCAATAAAGATGTAAATATATATATATAAATGTGAAGCATCAAAGATTATGACACAATTGTGTGATTTAGGTGTCTCATGTTTACCAGATTCAAAATCCAAAAATAGATTCTTAAATATTACAGTGTTAGGATACTTTAAAAACTATGTGACTAGCCTTAATTTTGTAGGAAATAACTATGATTTTTATCTTTTAAATTTTCCTTTATATTAGATTTCTAGAAGGTTATATATATATTATTATTTTAAAATTTCTATTTCTTTTTTTTTCTTGGTCTTTCTCTATTTTATTTTATTTATTTTCTTTTTTTCTTTCTTTTTTTTAATTAGTCTCTGCTTTACAACAAAGTGAATCAGTCATACATATACATCTGTTCCCACATCCCCTCCCTCCTGTGTCTCCCTCCCTCCCACCCTCCCTATTCCACCCCTCCAGGCGGCCACAAAGCACCGAGCCGATCCCCCCGTGCCACACGGCTAGCCCCCACCAACCATCCACCCCACGCCCAGCAGTGTATACACGTCCATGCCTCTACCCCACCCCATCACAGCCCCCCCATATCCCCAAGCCCACCCCCAGTAGGTCTGTGTCTCTATTCCTGTTTTACCCCTAAGCTCTTCATGACTTTTTTTTTTCTTAAATTCCATATATATGTGTTAGCATACGGTATTTGTCTTTCTCTTTCTGACTTACTTCACTCTGTATGACAGACTCTAGGTCTATCCACCTCATTACAAATAGCTCAGTTAAAATTTCTATTTCTTAGAATCTTTCTTTTGATGATTCTGCCATAAGGGCTCTTCCCTTTATCTGTATTTGAAGTTAGTTACCCTATTTAGTTGTCTTTTGAGTATCTCAAACCTAAAACTAAGTTTCACTGTTTTCTTCTTGCTCATTCCCCATATACAGCCCATTACCATTATCAAGGCCTGTCCATTTATTGGCCAATATGTGCCCGGTCTGTTCACATCTTTCTAGTTTCTACTGCTTTGCCCCTGCCAGGCTGTGATTCGTCTTCTGGACAATTGCTGCTGCTTCAAGCAGGTATCCCTTCCTTATTCTCTCTTCTGTGTCCTGTCTTTTCTTTATACAATGGAATGAGTAAATTTTTAAAAATTTAGAATTAGATCATACCCCCTTCACTCCCAAAATCCTTCAGTAGCTTCCCACTGCACTCAGCTAAAAAGCCAAATTCCTTACCTACAATCCCTGTATGATCTGCTGCCCCTAGAATGTAAACTCCATTCATTCTCATTCAGGAATGTTTATAAAACTTGTGTACAACATAGGCTCTGTGCTGTGCTGGGTAGTGGGGACACAGTTTGCAATCAATTAATGAATAAATAAATAAGAATCAGGGAAGAAAAAGGAAAAGAAAAAGAACACACGTGGACCCTGTATGCATGGAACTTAGAGTCTAGTGGTAGGGCAAATATTAATCAAATAATCGCAAGCAAAAAACTGTAAAAGTACAACTGACCAATACTATGGAGAATAGGTTCATGGTTTTATGAAATCAAGTAACACTGAAGTTGTACTGAGAGAGTTGTGATTGAGGTCATGAGTAGGAATTAATTATGTTGAGTGGAAGGATGGGTGATTGTGTGAAGGCGGAAGGGTGAGGAGGTATAGGGGAGAGTTTTCCAGAAGAAAGAAGTAGTATGTCAAAAGCCTGCGGTGGCAGAGGCAGACCATGGCTGGATGGCATAAGAAGTGACCGCTCCATATAACGTTGTGGATCTCATTTATGGAATTTCTAATGGATTAAATATAATGGGGGAAAAGAGAGGAATTAATAGGTTCTTGGTTAAGTGCTTGAGTGGATGTTGGCAAATATAATTAAACATTTGGAGATGTAGGTTCAAGTCCTGGTGGTACCACTTAACTTGCTGTGGATGTGTGTGTGTGTGTCAGAGAGAGAGAGAGGGCGCAACCTATGTTAGGCAAATCACTTAATACTCTGAACCACAGATTCCTCGTCTTATTTGTAATAAAAATACTTAACTCATTGTGGTGAAAGTCAAATGAAATAGTGAAAGTACATTACAAACTATAAATTGGTATATACATAGATTATTGTTGTTACTATTTCTCAAATATTTCCCTGTATTCCTCAAATATTAGTTTCCAGCCATTCTCCAGCTAGACTGCCATTTAGATATTCTTCCTCACTAAACTGGAGGAATTTGCTCAAACATTTATCTTCACCCAAAGCAGATTGTTTCCCTATAAATCACCCTCTGTAATAGTTTCTTTGCTTCCATACTCTTTTCCTGCCTCTATTAAATTTATATTCCTTTTTGTTTCTTTTGTATCCTCCTCATTTTTTTCTTTTACTCTTCTTTCCATCTTGGTCTATATTCACTTTCAGGATATGACTTTCTTTCATTCTCCTATAGCATTGAGTCAGACTACACCCATTTATGTTTACTTCATATTCCCTTATGGGAAAGAGGAGTTTAGGATTAAGTATAGAAATATTCAGTTTTTAAGGTCATTCATATTCTTTATATTTATTTTCATTTTCTTTTATTGACTAGGTTTTCTTGCTTTAAAATTTCTTTCAAAACTCATGGCTATAACATTCTATTACTTTTTTTTTTTTTTTTTTTTGCTGTACGCGGGCCTCTCACTGCTGTGGCCTCTCCCGTTGCGGAGCACAGGCTCCGGACACACAGGCTCCGCGGCCATGGCTCGCGGGCCCAGCCGCTCCGCGGCATGTGGGATCTTCCGGGATCGGGGCACGAACCCGTGTCCCCTGCATCGGCAGGCGGACTCTCAACCACTGCGCCACCAGGGAAGCCCTCTATTACTTTTTAAAGATAAAAATTACATATTAGATTTATAGTATGTATAAATATATACATATGTCTGATATGTATAAGTATGTATAAATATGTATGTATGAGTATACATGGGTGTGGGAGAGTTCTATTTGTTACATTTTGGTTTAGGGAGAAAGAGATGCTCTCTTTTATGATCGGAAGACATTGTCACTGTCCTTCGGGAAAAAGGAAGTTTGCCCCAAGCCAAACATATCTCCTTCCTGGGGAATGAGGAATGACCCTCTGCCTGTGTCTGCTCTCCAGATTACCTGGAAAAAGTTCTCAGATAGATGGAGATTGTGGATCTACACATATTATGTACTTCTTACTCTGATTCATATTTACTATTTATTGTCTTTATTTTGGAAAAAAATCTTTTAGATTGAAGAATTCTCCCTTTTTAATTTTTTCTCCCTACTCCAGTTGGTCTACAATCTTTTTTCTAGGAGATAATAGATTTAGATGCTGATCAGGATAATTTAATGAAACATGAAATCTGTGTGAGGTTAACTGTTGCTATTTCAATAAAAGAAATCAAACCAGATTTACTCATTTATTGCCAAAATATGTTAAGCACAATCAACTATTCAGATAAATTTGAATCTATATGTTATATAATTTATTTTTATTTTACTTTTATAAACATACTTTTCCATTCTTTGATACACAAATATCTGCAATAATTATCTGGCTTCTTTTCCTTCTATAATTGTTAGACTGGGATTTTTCTGTTACCTTCATTGATTGTACTCTAAGCTGCTACAAAGGAATCCTATTTGAGAATGTATATGAATTATTTCTCTTTCCATGAGGCTCTTTCTGATGTCTTATTTTTCTGAGGAAGGCTGTGTGTTTTGAAAAGTTAGAATGCTAACTTTTCAAAATACCTTTTATGGAATTGAAAATGGCTAAATCCTGGTATGAAGCTTCATTTTTAAAAACTATTTCTATACTTAAAAAAACTATTTTAAGTTGTAGAAAGTCTATAAGTTCTACATTAGTATCTGAGTAAATTCTATGGACAGAGTCATATGTGGTTATGAAAGCCATAAAAATGTAAATATGGCCAAATCATTCATTTAATACAGATTACTAGTGACTTCTGAGTTGTACTTCAAAAATTGAAAAATACATTGAGCATTACTGATTCAATGTTATGCTAGAAGAAAAATATAGATGAGAACATTAAATAACACAGTAAGTGCTTATGTTTGACTGCATATTTTTATATAGAAACTTGTATATTATACACAAAACTTGTTAACTTTTGCAAAACTTATCTCACCTTTTTCAGTTTTACCCATTAACTTTCATTTACTTGATTTAGAAAGACCATTTAACTATGGACTTAAGTGAAACCTACTGAGAAATTTTAGTTTGCAGAAAAATAATCAGAAACATTTCATAGTCAAATATTTTTATTTTAAATTAGCCATGCATACCTTCTTTCCTTTCATGTAAATGATGAAAAGTTAACTATTCTTGATATGAAATGTGAAAATATACAACGTATTTATTTTTATTATTCTACTTTATTGAATGGATTAATTCTCACAAATGGTAATAAAGTACTGTTTTTCTTCCAGGCACACTGATATAACTTGTCTTCTGCATGAAAACATTTCAGCTTCTCAAACCATACTTCTCAAGAACTAACATCTAGTTAACGTAGCAATTTACAATCATATTAATCAAAAGCTAATATTATACATGATTACTTTTTTTTTTTTTTTTTTGCGGTATGCGGGCCTCTCACTGTTGTGGCCTCTCCCATTGCGGAGCACAGGCTCCGGACTCGCAGGCCCAGAGGCCATGGCTCACGGGCCCAGCCACTCCGCGGCATGTGGGATCCTCCCGGACCGGGGCACGAACCCGTGTCCCCTGCATCGGCAGGCAGACTCTCAACCACTGCGCCACCAGGGAAGCCCCTATACATGATTACTTTTATTTTGATTTTACTCTCTTCATCATCCTTAACGGTTATACCCTTTTCAGCCCATAAAGCATTTTATATGGTACTATATAGTAATCTATAGCTCTCTCCTTTCAGTAGTTGGTGATGGGAACTGCAAATCAATTGAAATTTCTAGCTGAAATTGGAATCCATTATGATCCAATGTCAGGATCACCTTGTTTTCCCTACTTGTCTAATATGGGTGTGTAATTTTGGGTGGTGGCTGATTTTCTAATACAACTTTAAAAGAACATTCTGTATAATATTTTACTTCCCCTAATTCTCCTTGGTGGAAGGACGTATCTAAGCTGAAGGGAAATCCACCTGCATGGACGGGAGCCAGTCTCTGGGAACATGCTTAATGGAGCCCCTGGACAGTAAGGATCTGTGATTACTGAAGCAGCACAGAATTTCAGTTTTCAGGCCACTACATCACACTTGGCTTGTACAGCTGTGTAGTCAGGGGAGGCTGCAGATATTATTCAGGACAACCACCACACAGTCTGTTTTTTATAGATTATTTTCCCAATGCTTTTGGAAACGCATCGAGTGTTAAAACTAAGTGTTTTCTAAGAAAGTTGACGATTCTTTTTTTCTCCTCTTATTGGTGATTTCAAACTTAAGGTGAGATATTTCTTTAATCATATGTAAACTGTATTTTTAATTGATTAAATTATGTTAAAATTAATTAGTGGGAAAATCAAACTATACCTCAGTAAAAAAATAATTTGTGGGACATTATTGAGCAAATAGAAAAAATCTATTTTTATTTGAGATTTGGTTATCAACTGTTCTTTAAATTTTTTTTATTGAAGTGTAGTTAATTTACAATGTTGTGTTAGTTTCAAGTATACAGCAAAGTGATTCAGTTATATATATATACATATATGTGTACATATATTCTTTTTCAGACCCTTTTCCATTATAGGTTATTACAAGATATTGAGTATAGTTCCCTGTGCTATATACAGTAGGTCCTTGTTTACCTATTTTATTGAATATATATATTAGCATGTATATGTTAACCCCAAACTCAATCTATCAACTATTCTTAAATTCAGAAAGTTTGCTGAGAATTTTCCCCCAGAGTGGAGATTAATGAAAATTAAGTGCCACTGATAGAAAAGTGGAAAGATTCTAAATAAATGTTAGGAACAGAGGTGATTAGGGTGACTGGAGCAAATTCATAGGGTCTTTAAATAGAAGTAAAAATTTGAACTTAGTCATGACACAAGCAGGAAGCTTGTAGAATTAAATTTTGGTAAGAAATGTATTCTGTAGTAATGATCAGGAAGGTACATTGATTCTTACTTTAGTTCCTTTTGAAAACATTTTTCTTTTGTCCACTGCTAAGATTTGTTATTAAAAAGCTGGTTTGCATCTTCTGGTAGAAATTCTTATTAAAATAAAGTGGCAGCCACAGTGTGGTAATTTCTAAAAAGGGGGAGAGGTAAAATCAACAGGAACAGAGTGTTTTTCGAAGTGTCAGCAGAAAGGTCTGGCCTAACGGGACCAAGCTGTGGGACTATGCAACACACACTCCAGAAAGCACTTCTGCTTTCCCATAAAGCATCTGGCAAAGCCTGCTAGGGCCCAAGGATGCCTTTCAGCTGATATCACCATGGAGGTGGGTACGTGATTTTTATTCCTGTTGAAGAGACTCTAATTCTCACTTCAGTGAACTGAAAACTCCCTAATTCTCTCAAAAGCCTGGCAGCTTGCTTTACTTTTTTCTCAGCAAATAGTTAATAATAGTGAAGATTTACATAGAGATTTCTTTAATATTAGAAGGTGTGTAGATGAACATATGAAAAATAAATAAGCTGCATTTATTTGCTCTGTTAAATTCTCAATCCTTCCACCTCACATGGTTATGGGCCCCAAGGTAAAACTCTTATAGCCTTAATTGTACAACCGTAACAAATATAGTTCTATAATCAGCTATGTAAATAGGTTTTTACCATGGGTATTAGTTAAGGTAACGTATGCTAGAGCAGATTTTTCTGGGTAGTGAAGTTATTTGTTGGTAGATGCTCTTTTTTAGGTAATTTGATAATTCAGAAAATTAATATTCAAGTGCTAATTGAAATATTACTTTAGCCTGCCAATTCCACCACTGTCATTTTGTTGTTTAATTACTTTCCATTGAATTTCTACCCTACCCCTCTTTGGCCCTTACTTATATATGGCTATTCATTAATACTGTGTTTTGCCTCTTACCCCATCCAACAGATACATAGAGTGTTCATCTCAGTGTTTTCCTCAAATCACTGTTTTGATCCTCTAGTACAGCCTTCCTTTGCCTTGTACCTATTAGTTCAAGGTACTGTCAGTGGGAGCGAAGGCTCTGACCACTTCCTAACTATCAATAACTGTTGATGATCTTGCTCTCCATGCAACATTCAGGCCCTCTGGTACCTTCTCTGTGTCCGAGTGGCTTAACAGCATTTTCTTCTTTTGGCCTGCATAGAAGCCTAAGCTTGTTTTATTCATTTTGGACTGTTGGGGCCTCATCTAAATTCCTTGTTCATTTTGGAACAAGAAAGAAAATGATAAAGAGAGACAGAAATGGGACTAGGAGGCAGAGTTTACCCTAGGAGATGTTATCACCATCAAGCAGCTGCTCAAAACTGTACAGCTCTGTTCATTCTCTTGGTATATCAAAAGGTCAGAAGGCTCTGGGACCTTGAGAAATGGAAACACTCAGAGGCAGTTCATTTCAATAGCTAATAGTCCACACCTGTAACTACCAAATAAGTGACTGCAGATCTTCATAATGCTCCAAAGAATCTCAACTTCATGTAAAAAATCCAGTCATCAGTTCTGGGCAAGCATTGGGACCAAAGTAATTATGATTTTATTATTAACAATTTGTATAAGTACTAATAATAACAGTGTATTTCTGGTCTCCTTCTTTGGTTTTATGTTGGAATAATCCTAATTTAACAGAATTCTAAGTTTATATTTATTACTGTTATACCACTATTTGGAATAATTTGCTTAGATTAATAAACATAAAAATAATGATAAATAACCCATATCCAATTTCTGGAGTCAAACTCTTCTTAAGTATATGAAACAAAAAAGAATGACACCTTCTCATCATGGCACTCCTAGTCCCTAGGTGATATCCACATAAATAGTTTTGTGTGTATCCGTTTCACCCTTAATCATCCATCCATCCATCCATGTATCATTTATCTTTTTTTAAAAAAAATTATTTAATTGGCTGCACTCGGTCTTAGTTGAAGCACGCAGGATCTTTGTTGCGGCATGTGGGATCTTCGATTGCTGAATGCGAACTCTTAGTTGCAGCATGTGGGATCTAGTTCCCTGACCAGGGATTGAACCTGGGTCCCCCTCAGTGGAAGCGTGGAGTCTTAGCCACTGGACCACCAGGGAAGTCCCTTTATTTATCTCTTATACAAGTGTGACCACACTATTTATCTTGTAAGGACACTTGCTTTTATTCTTTCAGCTTTTAAGATAAAAATATATACTTTTGTGGAAATTAACTTGTATTTGTTGGTTGATCTATAGTTCAGGGTGATGATGTCCTAGTGCTTTGTTTCTTAGCATGTGGTTGTTCAATTGGAATTGCTTTTTTTCTGAAGCATGACACTTTGTGAGCAATTTAAGTCTGATTTGTGGTAATTGTTAGAACTTTCTGTGGGTGTGACTGGTTATTGTTTGCTGGATCCACTGAACATAGAACTAACTAAAGGAGAAGATGTGAGCAGAATTATCACAAACTTAGAAACAGAATTTTGTAGCCAAATACTCTTTGGTGACTGATTAGAATTTGATGTGAAGATTTTTCTGACAGTGAATAAACTGTTAGAGAAAATTGTCATTTGTCTGTGGAGGTAAGCAAAAACTAATGACATGTCTTTGCTTGTCCTAGTTATTTTCACACCTTAGTTCCTGTGGCACCTTTGTGTTCACCTCCATGCCTTCTGTCTTTCATCTGATAAAACTTGCACTTGGTTTATTCTTTCTGGATTATCTTTTTATTCTGCTGTCCATATGCTCCAGTTCAAAAAGTAAACAAATGTTTTTCACCATCCAGAGTCTCTTGAACTAATTTAGTTACTTCAACAGCTTTAACTGCCCTTTTAAACACCCAGGATACCTGAACATGTTCTGTATCACTATCAACACCACTTGCAGATGTCATTTGTGCTTATTTTTACCTATTGTTGTACTATCATTTTATCTAAGTGTTTCTAATTTTGGGTTTCCCTGTTGAGTCCTGGACTGCACTTTCTACTGTCTTCTTTCACTTCCTTTGGCATCATTCACTTTTTTTTTTTAAGGCAGTCAACACTGTATGAATGTGATCATCTGAACAAAAAATACCATTTTTCTAAAGTCTGTATGAATCTGTGGAGTTGTGTCCAAGCAGTGAATCTACTTACAGGAGACCACATTTAAAGCATTTTCACTAACTGCACTTGCAGCAGGCAGCTCAAAGGCTATGCCATCCAGTCAGCCCTCCTTCTGAGGGAGTCTACAGCATAATAAAACCCTATCCACGCTTCCCCTCTTCAACCTCCCTTACCAGATTTTAGACCCCAGGAAGCCTCTCTTCACAGCTCTTGGGTGGGTTTTTTTTTTTTTTCATTCTCAGGGATTTGCTTAAATCTTTGAGGATATCCACACGGTGATATCTTTCAAATGGTGGAGAATTTCAGGTCTAGAGACAACTGGGGGATTGTGTTTCTGTGCTTAGAGTTAGTAGTCAGAATTTATATATCAATTGCCATGAAGCTAGATGAATAAAAATCTCCCTTTAAGATTGTGTCTGTTGGGCTTCCCTGGTGGCGCAGTGGTTGAGTCAGCCTGCCGATGCAGGGGACACGGGTTCGTGCCCTGGTCTGGGAAGATCCCACATGCCGTGGAGCGGCTGGGCCCGTGAGCCATGGCCGCTGAGCCTGCGCGTCCAGAGCCTGTGCTCCGCAACAGGAGAGGCCACAACAGTGAGAGGCCCGTGTACCGAAAAAAAAAAAAAAAGATTGTGTCTGTTGTTTATTATTATTCTTTTTACTCTGTGACTCAGTTTTTACTTGTATGTTTTGAGATTATGTTGTGTGTGCATACAAGTTTGTAATTATTATATCTTCTTGCTGGACTTTCCCTTCTGTTAGTGGACAATATATCTTTTTACTCCTATTGTTTTTTGGGTTTTTTTTTACTTTAACTTTATTTTTTAATAACATTACTATATTAGCTTTGTTTTTGGTTAGTATTTGTTCAGTGTTTCTCTTTCCATCCCCATGCTCTCATTTTTAAAATAGTTGTTTTGCATGGTTTTGTTTTAGGGGTGTCTCTTCCAAGCAGAACAAGCTTGATTTCTTTATTTTTAGATAGCTCTGATAATTCCTGTCTTTGAATTAGGAAATTTATTGTTAACATTTCTTGTGTTTGTAGGTATATTTATATTTATTTTTATTATCTTCTTTTGAGTTTTCAATTACCATTCTTTTGTTTTGCTCTTTTCTTTCCCCCTTCCTGTGCTCTACTGGATTGCTAAAGCTTTCTGTATTTTGTTTTACTTTT
Source organism: Mesoplodon mirus (assembly GCF_964341445.2). Lineage (NCBI taxonomy): Eukaryota > Metazoa > Chordata > Mammalia > Artiodactyla > Ziphiidae > Mesoplodon > Mesoplodon mirus. Next base: position 29,840,047 of record NC_138986.1, on the reverse strand, counting down.
ACTCTGCTTATTTGAAAGTTATATTGTAGTTCTACTTCTTTAGGAATTGCTTTACTTTTTAAATATACATAAATTATTATACATTTTAAAGTCTGGAGTTAATCTGTATTTATATCCTCTTTCTGAATATACCTTGCCATGTTATAAATGCTCAGTGGATAATTCTCATTGTTAATATTGACTAAAGTTTCAGTTCTACTTTTTTTGTGATGGAATATAATTATTATTTTACAGTAAATAGTTGATTAAATTTACAATATATTTTTCTCTTTTCTTCTGTTGCATCCTTATGGATTTATTTTTCTACGTACTAAAGTATATCTTTAAATAATTGATTCAGAGTTGGTCTAAGGGTGACTTTTTAAAAATTTCATTTTTGAATAATAATTTAGCTGGGTATAAAATTCTAAATTAACATTTATTTTCTCCTTAGCACTTTAAAGATGTTATCTTGTCTTCTGCCTGGAGCACAGTAAAAAATCAAATATTTTTTGAATAAATGAAGGACCTCTGTTGCTGATTAAAAACTCCTGTCATTCCAATGGGTGCTCCTTTGTTAATAATCTGCCATTTCTTTTTCTCTCTAATGACCTTTGACAGTAACTAATCTTTTGTTTGCAGTTTTATTATGTTATATGTAGGTGTAGATTTAGCTTTATTTATACTGTATGATATTCAGAGTAAATTATTGACTTGAAAAATGATATAACTTTTTGAAAATTCTTACCTTTATATCTCCAAATATTTTTAATCTATTATCTTATCCATAATCTGTATATCTTTATCTATAAAATATATTTATAATCTCTTTTCTACAGCTGCTATCAGATATGTGGTAGATCCTCTCATTGCTCTGCAACGTCTGTTTATTTCAACAAAATTTTAAACTTCCTTTCAATATTTTCAGTTTGTAATATTTATATCTTCTGTTCTTTTTAAATTTCTGTGAGTTGTTTGCAATTTTTTTTTCCACACAGTCTTTCACAATGAAATGAAATTGCATGTGAGAGAGGCAATCACGCCTCATTTAGCTTAGCTTCAATTAGTTATCCTGGGTGTGGTCCCCGATTTCATGATGCTTAGTAGCCTAAGTCCCAACTGCTAGACTTAGAGGCCATAGGTTTTCTCACCTGCTTCTAGACATAGAGGTCCATGGCTTCTGCCTCCCTAACTACTTTTCCATTTCTTGCCTGAAGATAATTACCATATTTTTTAAAAATCTCAATTACAACTTTTGATTTTATATTTTCCTATTGTGTTTATTATTGTTATGGTTTTTGAGCCACCAGAGGTATGTCAGTGATTGACAATATGGAAGCATCTTGACTGGAATTTGAGACCAGACATAGGTAATAATTACTGAAGGGTAAAAGGGTGAGCATTGGTTCTTTAGATTGAATGGCTTTACTATTTATTCCTGAAATGGAGACACTTTTGAGAGTAGAAAAAGGCACTACAAGTAGTAATATAGAACAATAAGTAAACCAAGGCCTCTACAAAAAATTGAGTTGTATAATCATTGTGTTATAAAAGACTGTTCTCCTTTCATTTTTAGATATGAATATTTGTGACTAGTATCATAGACAATCTTCCATTGATATCTGCACTCTACCCAGAATTAAAGATGGCTTTTCCTACAAGAAACACGTGATTAGTATATAATTATAAAAGCCTGAAGACTTTGAACACTTGGAATACAAGGCTACTGAGAAGAAAGCATAGTGAATGAGTAAACCTGAAGCTAATTTTATTCATTAATTTATTTAGCAAATGCTTACAATTCCCTCTTTAAAATATTTATAATATTGATCCTCATGATAATTGAGGCTGTTTTCCAAAGGAACAGACACCGGAATGTCAGTAGTAGGAGCTGATTCTGAGGTAAAGTTGCATTGACTTTTATATGATACACATTATGTGATGTAACTATATCTTGACTATTGTAACATGCTATAATTGCCAGTGAATCTCGTGAATAGACATATATAAAATAAATTCAGAAGCAGTATGCCTTACAAATACTGAATGAATACTGAATGAACCAATATACAGAACTTTAATTAAAACTAGTAGCATAAAATTATCATATTTTACAAATACATTTTAGACTTTCTGTGCCTTACAAAATTTGCATGTGCACTGCACATGCCTGCTGCTAATGAAATACAACAAGTTGATCTCTAACTAACCTGCTATCTTTGAGGGCCTATGATTCTAGTGATTGTTTCTAAACATAAGTATTATCGATCAGGACAAAATGCATTTCCATTCTATATATCTATATCTAATATATGTCAGTACAAAATCTGTGTGTGTGTGTGTGTGTGTGTGTGTAAGTATCAAAAAAACCCAGGATGACTACAGGCTTTACATTTTTCTACTCATTAGCACATCTCCCCAAGCCATACATAATTCTTGTTTTTCTTTTTTTCGAATAAGCTCATGCCATCATGTTGGTCAGGGAGAAGGATAGCCATCTCGTCTTTTGTTTGCTAGAGAGTTTCAATTATTTAATAAGTGCAAGTAATTAAGACATTAAGAATTAAAGTGATTCCAAGGAGAGCTTTGAGACTCTGAACTGCAGAGTGTTGCCTAGGTTTCTGAGTTTGAATTTCAACAAAAGTGAAAAGGTCTTGCTACTGGTTCTTTCCATTTTTTTTTAAATAAAGATGCAGTGTAATCCATCTGAATTAGAGGCTGAAAAATTATATAAATTTTGGTTAACAGAAAGTTATAAAATTCAAAGACAGTGCTTTCATTTCTTACTAAAACTATCATTACTAGTATCCCCAAATGGCTCAGTATAAATGTACATTTTTTAACAAGTATGTAATAACTTAATAGTTGATAATGTGGTTCTAGTGGATAATCAAGGATTATTAGTGCATGTGAACGTGTGTTTATGTGTGTGTGTGTGAGAGAGAGAGCAGGAATAGGAGTGAATGTATTAGGGGTCAATACTTTCAAAAACTTATTTTCCAATAACTAGGTTTTATGTGTTAACATAGACAAAAATGATAAAATTATCACCATTATTTCCGTAATCTTAGAGATGTTTCATAGTCTCTCCTTAGGTGATAAGGCACACATCAGGAAGAGGTGGTACAAACACATCTACAAGAAGCTCCTTGGTATCTGGATCTATCTGGGTAGCCACTCTTATTCCTCAGATAATAAAAGGACTTCTTTGGGATTAAAACTCATCCATTAACTTTTAAAGAAATTTCTACGTCCATCTGAACAAGTTCAAATATTATTGATTTATTTTTCTAATTTTGAAAATAAGCTTCTCAGGTTTTCAAAGGCAACTTGAAAATTGGATACCAGTTCATATATAATTCATATAACCTCTCAACTGATGACAAATCTTGCTGTAGCTTCATATTAGAAACATAGTTAAAATTGTTAAATTTTAAATTTGTTAAATTTGTAAAATTGTTAAATTTGGAAAGTGCACTATTTTATATACAGTGCGTCTCTTCATATGACAGAAAATTTATACTGTATTCTACTCTCCCCCAAGATAATTTCAAGCAGTGTCTATAATAATATTTCAGCTTCTGTAATTTTGAAGAAAATATAAGAAATCCAAAATCTTTGAAGATTTAAAATTCTGGTTTTTAAAAATTTTTGTTTTGGTATTTTTGTGGTGAGAGAAGTGTCAGATTTAATGCCTGACCACCAACTTTTTTCAAGAACTCAATTTAGAAGTGCATATACTGGTATTTATTATTTTGGTTTTATGAACTATTTTTATGCAAAATAAATGTACAAAATCCTTCTACTGTGTTGGGAAAATAGAGGTTTCCTGTGAAAGGGAAAATATAGAAAACCAAAGCTAGGTTATTTTTCTGGTTCAAACTGTATCCCAGCATAGCTTATGCACAGAGTAGGTTTTCAGTAAATACTTGTTGAATGAAAATTTTCATGGACTTTCTTGAATATAGATCTTAATAATAATGATGATAATAATAATAAATTAAAAGAAAACTTTTTATTAGAAAAATAAGCCAATATAAAAAAAAATAAGGGTTTCCCTGGTGGCGCAGTGGTTGAGAGTCCGCCTGCCAATGCAGGGGACACGGGTTCGTACCCCGGTCCAGGAAGATCCCACATGCCGCAGAGCGGCTGGGCCTGTGAGCCATGGCCACAAAAAAAAAAAAAAAAAAATCAAATTAATGTCTTTCAAGTTTTGTTAGTTTTTTTCCTGGAAACTTATAGAGCATATTGTGGAAGGCAAACATTGATGGGGTGGGGAAAAAACATACAGACAGACAGAGAACTGAAATAGCATATCTTATTGGTGTGGACCATTTTGTCATGATCAGAATTACTACTGTTTATATCCACATCTGTGTGATCCATCTTATTAGTGTGGTTTAGCTGTGGAGGTTGACTTTACGATGTTTTTATGGTCTGTCCTGTCAAATCTTAAAATTCTAAATTTTCATTGTGTGCACATGTCTCCATGTATAAATTTGCATATAGATAGACCAGTATTTCTCTAAGGCAGGGATCAGCAGACTCTTTGTGTAAAGGGCCAGGTAGTAAATGTTTTAGGCTTTGTGGCGGTATTGTCCTGGTTTCAATGACTCAGTGTGCCCCTGCAGGAGAAAGCAGCCATAGGCAATGGGTAAAGGAATGGGTGTGGCTGTGTGCTTTCGGCTGGCTCATCTACAGGAAAGCAGGAAGTAAGTTTGCTGACCTCAACCCTTGCCACACTCCATTTCTCCCAGCAGCCACTAGCTTTTCACAAGTGATAAACTGAGCCCTCTCTATCATCACCCACCTGCCTTATAGTTAGTTCTGTTGTAACACTGTATCTGCCAGTTCCTGTGTCGGGGTCTGCCTCTTTGCCTCTTATGCTTTATAGATCCTTTCCTAGGAAGACCCTGAGGGGACTTCCACACCTCTGCGGGTTCAGATTTGGAAAGATAAATGCAGCCTCTGCCTTCTTTTCTGTTCCCTCACATGTGGAGGCAGTGATGCCCAGAGCAGCCCAGATCCAGAGCCAGTCTTGACTAGAGCTTGACATGTGCTGGGGGACCTCAGCCCCTTAAACTGGCAGAGTGGGGTAAGTTCTGCTGCCGTCAGTGGTGTCTGGTAGGGTGGGCCAGCATTGGGCAGGGCTTTGCGGCTGCAGAACTGGACCCGTCCAGCCCCTTGTGTTTAGAGGGCTCTGATCTTCTGTTGGGATTGAGATCTTGCCTGCTTGGCTGGACTGGGTGATTCACTCTTCTCTAGAGATCTGACTTATCTTCCTCATTTCTTCTCTGTGGATGAAGTGTTGCCTAATGGGCAGCTAGCTGACTCCCTTTGTTCTTTAAATACAGGTGGCATTGTGGTCTCCAGTGGCTCTGCCTGTTCCATCACTTGGCCTTTCCGGGCTCTCAGTGCCTGCCTGAACCAAGCCTCTTTGGGCTCTCTCCTTGGCTCCATCCTCCCTATTTCTTGACCTCCCAAGTGTACCTGTTGCTGAAGACTCATGCCTCACCCTTGGCCCAGCATGAGTTATGTCAAAGTAGAGATTATGGTCCTTTTCAGTGCAGTGATATGTAATTTGATCTTTTGTTCAAATCCCTACATCTTACAGTTATTGTTAGTTAAACACTAATAAAACACTAATATTGACTTTAAGGGCTATTTTTCACAGAACCTTAAAATTAAGGTTATTTTCCAATAACCTCAAAGATATTACAAATAAATTAAAAACAAATTAAAACCAGAGAAAAGATCAGTGGGATCCCATATTGATCATGATACATAGGGAGCAACACAGGGAGGAATTTGAGATTAACAGTAGGTAAAAAAAAAAAAAAAAAAAAAAAAAAAACAAGGCTAAAAGTATTGGTTTCCCTCAGTGATAAAAGTGCACTAGGAGGTTTTCTGCTTCTAAATTGTCTTTTACAATTCTAGAGTCAAAATTCTGGATACAATTCAGTAAGTGGACATGCACAAGAAACTAGTGATTCTTTATCTTTTATATCAGAAAATTTCTAGAAATTATATTGAGTAATAGTCATTCTTTTCTTACAAATCAATCTATAGAGACAGTTTCATAGGTATATGCCCTGGAGAGAGAAAAAACTAGATGCTTAAAGACCAGGTAGGAGGCCACTGCAGTTGTCCATTTAATATATGTTGAGCATTTAATATGTGTTAAATGACATAGATGACAGGTTGTGTGGATTGGGAGATGTGAGATGGAAGAAGTTCCTAGAGACTTCAAACTGGTTTGTGTCACTTCCATATGGGTCAAGCTGGTAGACTTTTAATAAAGTTTAGGATCATATATATAACCAGTGTAACCCTTTGGGGTAAAGGGGGTGTTAGATAGAGGCTTTGAGAACGTGATGTTAGAGGAGAGGTTAAGAGCAATGCCAAGCAGTCAGACTGCCTGATATGATATTACAGCTTGGTTCTCCACCTTAGTAGTAGGAAAATTATTTTACCCCTTTATGACTAGTTTTCTCATCCCCAAACTAGTGCTGTTGAGAGTACAGACGTAGATGTAAAGAACAGACATGTGGACACAGTGGGGGCAAGGGGAGGGTGGGACAAACTGGGAGATTCAGTTTGACATAAATACACAACCATGTGTAAAAGAGATAGCTAGTGGGAACCCACTGTATAGCACAGGGAGATCAGCTTGGTACTCTGTGATCACCTAGAGTGGTGGGATGGGGGGTGGGAGGGAGGAGATATAGGTATACAGATGGCTGATTCACTTCACTGTACAGCAGAAGCTAACACAACATTATAAAGCAATTTTACTTCAATTAAAAAAACAAGTACCTGGGCTTCCCAGGTGGCGCAGTGGTTGAGAGTCCACCTGCCGATGCAGGGGACACGGGTTCCTGCCCCGGTCTGGGAGGATCCCACATGCCGCGGAGCAGCTGGGCCGTGAGCCATGGCCGCTGGGCCTGCGTGTCCGGAGCCTGTGCTCCGCAACGGGAGAGGCCACAAAAGTGAGAGGCCCACATACCGCAAAAAAAAAAAAAACAAAAACAAGTACCCAATTTCATAGGGTTGGTTATGTAAAGATTTAATGAGATATGACATGGAAGACACTAACAACATTTAAAAAATGGTATTATTAAAATTTTTTTTGAAAGTTATTATTATTATATGGATTCACACAGACATAGGTTTTAATCCCTGTTCCACCATTTACTAGCTGTATGACTGTTGGCAAATTAATTAAGTTACCTTTGTTTAACTATCTTTATCTTTATTGTAGGAGAAATTAACCTATTTCATTTAATGGATTTAGGGCTTTATTTAGATAAATATTGGTAGTGATCATTTAACACATATTAAATGCTCAATAAATGATAATACTCATTAGCATTCTCTAAAGAGATAAAATACCTGGTTTAAATAATCTGCTTTTAGGGAGAAAATGAAATATATAGAAAAATAAAATCTGCCTCCTATATGTCATTTATTTAAAATTAGCTTCTAGCTTTCCTCCACTGATAAATATTTTCAAATGTAGTCACTAATTAAATCCAGTTCAGTATTTTGTATGGATAGAGAAATAGGCAAGAAATACCAGACAAGTGTGTATATAGAAAGTTGTCCCTCAAGACTCAATATTGAAAATAAATAAATAAATAAATAAATAAATAAAGGAAGGAAAATAAAGACATTCACAGATTTTTTAAAAAAGACTCAATATTGATGAATTTTAAAATCTTGAAGATGCATTGTTTTGATAAATCCACAGGTTTGCAGAAGACATTACAGGTAAACATTTGGCTTATAAAAATGGTACTGGATGTTTACGTGAGAGTCTCATCTGATATCAACTTCAAAGATTTGAAGATTTAATTGAGTTCAAAAAAAAATAGAGCTCCACTTGAGTGTAAGGAACTTTTTCTACTCTGTCATTTTCAAAGTATCTTTCATTTATTTGCCTAATCTTTATTTTTTTAAATAAATTTTTATTGGAGTATAGTTGATTTACAATGTTGTGTTAGTTTCTGCTGTGCAGCAAAGTGAATCAATTATACATGTACATATATTCACTCTTTTTTAGATTATATTCTCATATAGGTCATTACAGAGTATTGAGTAGAGTTCCCTGTGCTATACAGTAGGTTCTTATTAGTTATCTATTTTATATATAGTAGTGTGTATATGTCGATCCCAATCTCCCAATTTATCCCTCCCCCTGTCTTTCCCCCTTGGCAACCATAAGTTTGTTTTCTACATCTATGACTCTATTTCTGTTTTGTAAATAGGTTCATTTGTAACATTTTTTTTAGATTCCCCATATAAGCAATATCATATGATGTTTGTCTTTATCTCTCTGACTTACTTCACTCAGTATGACAATCTCTAAATCCATCCATGTCTCTGCAAATGGCATTATTCATTCTTTTTTATGGCTGAGTAATATTCCATTGTATACATATACCACAACTTCTTTATCCATTCCTCCATCAATGGACGTTTATGTTGCTTCCTAAAGCAGCAGCCTCTCCTAGTTCTTGGAGTGGTGACAACTAATTCTAGTATATTGTGATTCAATGATTGGGTTTGTTTTTATACCATCCAAACTTTTCAAAGTTTTAAAACATTTTTGAGTTTATTTTTCCCATTTCTACTTTCCCAATATACATAATATCTACCCTAAGAGTCTTATTCTTCACTAGCAAATCCATTCCCAGTCTAGAGCCCATACCTGTTGAGTAACTACTATAAAACATTTACAGATACTAAAGAGGAATATAAAAAATGGCAATGTAACCCCTCATGAAAGAGCTGAAATTCTAGCTGGGAAATTGGAAGTGAAATGATCATTTTTTCCCAATTCACGGAAAAAAATTGTTTTTTATAGTTTTAGAAAACCTTAGCCTGTCTAATATGAAAGAACAAGTCACAAACATCAATTAATAGAAAATCTTGGAAACATCCAGTCTTGGGTGAGTTATTAATTTTGTGAGAACTATGTATGCTTATGACTGATTTTACATTGCATAAGTAGTCGTATGTCTTCTTGTAACACTGTTACCAGTTCATACTGATAGAATTAAATATTTGGTATTTCTCAAAAGGCATAACATTTTCCCACAATTCTCTGTGTTATTTGCTTGAGACCTGCCATTGTTGTAGAGTATATAGCTGCATGTAAATCCACATGATACAAACCACAATAGGGTTAATAAGAATTACTTGTGGAAGTAAATGGGACATGTTTGGGATCAACTCAAAAGCAGAAATGACCTGACTTGGCAGAGAAGGAGATCAAAATGCAAAGGAATAAACAAGAGCTATCTAAGGAAGGTAGATCAGCTTGGCCAGAGAAGGGAACTTGCCCGTTGAATGAAAAATGTGTAGTATGAAGGAGAGAAAAAGGGAAAAAGTGGAAAATCTCAAGTGATTCAGAAAGGGCCTGTATGAGAACTTTCTAATCCTATCAGCTGACTGAAAATGAAATAGGCTGCCCTGAAAAATTGTGACTGTGGCTCTGGTAGAGATACTCAAGTCAAGACCATCTCCTTGTTGTTGAATGTTGAGGGAATTCATACATCGGATAGAAGATAGATTTCTAGACGGTGCCTTTCAAGATACGATCCACCTCTGATACTTTGATTATATAGCAGTTATGTTGATGATTAGCCAGCAAATAGTGTATGTCAAAGATATGACAGTACAATTTATTGCTCTGTAGTTATAAATTACCCACTCTGTTAATGAGTTAAAAAAAAAAACACTACTGAAGCAATACATTTCTTTTTTTTAAGGTTTATGTTCTTTGTTATATGTATGTTGTATGTTACACTTCTAAAACATTGTGAATCCCTTTTTTAAAAATTGAAGTATAGTTGATTTACAATGCTGTGTTAGTTTCAGGTGTACAGCAAAGTGATTCAGTTACATACCACACACACACATATATTCATATATTCTTTTTTCAGCTTCTTTTCTATTATAAGTTATTATAAGATATTGAATATAGTTCCCTATGTTATACAGTAGGTCCTTGTTGGTCATCGATTTTATATATAGTAGTGTGTACCTGTTAATCCCAAACTCTTAAATTTAACCCACCTCTCCCTTTCCACTTTAGTAACCATAAGTTGCTTTTCTATGTCTGAGAGTCTATTTCTGTTTTGTAAATACATTTAGTTGTATCATTTTTTTAGATTCCACCCATAACTGATATCATTTGATATTTGTCTTTCTCACTTAGTATGATAATCTCTAGGTCCATCCATGTTGCTGCAAATGGCATAATTTCATTCTTTTTTATGAAAAAAAGTAATCTTTTATGAGTAATATTCCACTATATATATATACACATACACACACACACACATCACATCTTCTTTATCCTTTCCTCTTTTGATGGACACTTAGCTTGCTTCCATGTCTTGGCTATTGTAAATAGTGCTACTATGAACATTGGGGTGCATGTATCTTTTTGAGCAATACATTTCTTTATAGGAAGATTATGTCACATTTTCTAACTTAATTTTCTAAATTCCATTTAAGGAAAATCTGCCCTCTGCTAGTAGAAATAACAAAAATCCAAAACTACTGTCTTAGACTGAGATTTTAATGTATAAGTATCTTATTTTGGATCAAAATCCTTAAAATAAACCAAGCAGAATCATTAAAACCTGTATGTTTGGCTGATAATTTTTGAAATGGCCTAGATTTTGTCATGCACTGTGGCATTCAAAAAGTGCAGATTTTCCCCAAGTTAATAAAGAAATGTCTCTTAAATATTTTCACCCCCTAAAAGTCTGGTTTGATGGGTTTCATTTCTTCTTATGCTGATTTATCAGCATATGTATCTTCTACAAAGTGCAGTGAAAGCAGGATAACAGTGAAGTATGTTGTATGGAAGCCCTTAAAAATTGTGCTTTATGTTGGTTCATGGAAAATTGAAAAAAATACATTGACTTTGTGAGTCTCTTTTTACTGGGGACATTTTCATTGTATAGAAATCAAACAAAATTCTGAAGTTTTATTACTAATGTTGCTTGATTATTTTGCATAATTGAACTTTTTTTGCTCTAAAAGTGCAAAAAATTGATTAATATATTCCTCCTCATTGTTATTTTGAAGTTGAAATTTCAGATTTTAAATTCTGAGATTCCTTTGTATACTTCTCCTTTAAAATGAATAGGTTCTGTGAATTAAAATTTTCGCCAAATAAACACATTTTTATGACTGACAAAATCATGGCCCTAAATTTCCAATGGACATTAAAAATTTTGTGAAAATATCAGACATCTTGTGAAAATGTGACTTTGGAGAAGGATACAGCATAGGTATGATCAGTATCATTTATTGTCGGCAGAATGGCAGAACCTTATAAATAATTTATTTTCTTAAGGCCAGACTGATACTTAGCGAATCCCTGTGTCATCATCAGCATTATTTAAAAGATGGCACAGAAGGTAACATCTGGGAGCCAATTCATCATTTAATTAAATTATCCTGTAATGAAATCTTCTGTAATGAGATTAATTTTAATTATTAATCAGGAGTTGACATGGGCACAAGGCACTATGAATAATAAATGAAAGACTTTGTCTGTTCCATTTCTAAGAAAGGACCTACTTTACTGCAACAGTGCTTTTTATCCAGCCGTGCTGAGTCCTCGCAATGTGATCGTCCAAGAGGCTGGCTTGATTTTTATTTCAGAACCTAGAGAGAAGATAATTGGTCAATACTTTCAGATTTGAATTCCATATTTATGCATTTTCAGGGTACACATTGATTTTTGGCTTGAAGCAATTTTTAGTTTTTAAAGTGTGTTGAATATGTCAAAGACACAAAATATCTTTACAAAATAATATGAGTTAAATTCCTAATTTAGGTATGAAAATGTCACCTTTCCCCCAACTTTACTGAAATATAATTGATGTATAAAATTATGTAAGTTTAAAGTGTGCAATGCGATGATTTGATACACATATATATTGAGAAGTGATTACCATAGTAAGGTTAGTTAACACATCCATAGCCTCACATAATTACACTTTATTGTTTCTGTTGTGAGAACATTTAAGATTTCTTCTCTTTGCAACTTTCAAGTATATAATAACCTATTGTTAACTATTGTCACCATGCTGTGTATTAGATCCCCAGAAGTTAATCACCTTCTAACTAGAAGTTTGTACCTTTGGAAAATGTCACCTTTAATGGTTAAAAGTAGTTAACTGCAGTCACACTTTGCGATCAACTATAAGTAGGTAACTGTGCTCTCTTATGAATGGTCTGTCAGTTCCTGAAAAATCTGTCTAAGTTGGGTAGTTGGGTACTGGTCTCCAATCAAGCTTACACCCATCCTGACTGAACCATGTATGGGTCAGTTGACTGGATCAGAATTCACTGGGGACTCAGCAGTGCCCCGGGATTACTGGGCATCCGCATAGTCACCACGCAGAGCCTTCCCTGAAACCCTGGCCATGTTTGCTCAGGTCTTAGGGCTTCTTTTTCCCTTGGTTGACTGAATGGAGGACAGTCGTAAAAAGAGGAATGAGACGTATTCTTTGCAGCCATAGAAATCAGGATGAGGGCCAAACTAACAGGAAAGCAGACTGAGGGACTTAAAAACAAAAACAAAAACTGATCATCTCATCCCCCTTGACTAAAGCTATTCAACAGATTTCTAATTCTATTTAGACTAAAATCTAATATCCTTACTAGGCCTGCAAAACTTCTGCAACTTCTTCAGCTTTCTTCAGTCCACCCATGCCCCATCCCCGCCACCACACACATGCTCATTCCAGCATAGTCCCAGTCATATTATTTTAGGAATGGAAGGTGCCATGATTTTTCCTGGATCTTTTCCAGATGAATTCTGAGTTATCCTTCAGATCTTAACTTAAATGTCACTTCTTCCAAGAAGCCTTCCCAGATTCCCCAGTCTAAATCATTTCTCTTCCTGTTTTATAGACTCTCATCACATCTCCATTGATTCATTCAATATTGTGTTATTTTGGATTTACCATGTGCCAAGCACTTTTGTTTTCATTCCAATAACTTATCAAAATGTGTATCTTGTAGTCATTTTCTGTGATTATTTCTCTTTCCCACTAGACTGTAAGCCTCATGAAGGCAGGGAACATGCTGAAACCCTGGCTCAGTACTTGGTACATAGTGTTCCCTTAATGAATGCTTGATAAATGAGAACAGAGATGAGAACTTCTTAACAATTTAATCTAGACACTAAAATGAGCTTCCTTAAGAGGCAATGCACTTTCCATCCTTGGAAATATTTTAAAAGAGGCTGGATAACCTGTGTTAGAGTTGAAGGAGAAAGAGAATTTAAGCATCAGAAAAAAAATGGATATAGATGACCATAAAATTTAACTCTAATTCTGTGTAGTGGCAGTTCTAACATCTAGGAAACATTCAATAAATAATTGCTTACTAATTGACTAAGACATTATTACTTCTGGTGAGAGTCTCTCAATGCTCACTTCATAAAAGAAATTGAACATGTTTTAATTTATTCTTTATGCATTTATTGAGAATACTGTGTAAAAACTGAGACAACACGCTCAATATTTTAGCCATAGCAGCAGTGTCCAACACCAAACAATCCCCTATGATTCTTTTTTCCCTTTATTTCCTACCACTTGTGTTAGTAAGAACACCTGTCTTAATATATTAAAATAGTGATGAATGTGTAAAAAAAAGGGAAAATAAATAACTTGAGAATTATAGAAAGTATTATCACATTCTGTAATCCGATTAGGTTGTCCTATACATTTTGAATGTTATTACTACGTAATGACAAAACTTTTGCAGACAATAAAATTATCTTGCCTTCTGGAAAATTCCTTTATGATTAGGAACTTTACAGGTGAACTTTACAGGTGGGCTATACACACACACACACACAGAGATATACATGAAATAACTCTCTTTAATTGGTAAAATTCCACTGCTCTCAGCTATCTCTCAATCTTGACCACTTAGTATAATTACAAAGACAGAGCAGAAGAAACATCAAGCCTCTCTGTACAGTTTTCCAGCCCAGTTTGCTGTTTTGCTCAGTGATAATGAATCAGTCTTTGGGAAGGATATCTTATAGCCCACCTTATAGCTTTCAACTTATAATATGACAGAAATTTGAATTAGCAGATACACATGCTAAAAGCAAAACATCATTTTTTAAAAATTTTGATTTTACAAGCATAAGTTGTCCATGATATTCCTCAAAGGCATGTAGGGAGAAACTCCATGTAACTATTTCCTCATGCTCCTTATATCTAAGAAAAGAGATTCAAGCCTTCAGTGTTTTGCAACCAGAAATTTAAAATAGTCCAGCCTAGAATGGAACATTTCTTTCAACATGATCTGTCTGCTTGCAGGTTGGTAGTAATAGTAAGACTTTCAGAGCAGGAGTTTTTGTTCTTAAGTGGTATCTGGAAATTGTATTAGTAATTGTGATTAGCAGTCTCTGCTACCATGTGTCTAGTTGGCATGTATCAGCAGTGCTGAACATTTTAGCACAAGCTAGAGGTTGTATTGGGTTTCAGTAGTTTTCCTACATGAGCATGCCTTTGCCAGGCTATCTATTTGATCACTCTTAGCCAGGAAAAAAACACCCTAGTGACCTCTACCAAATTGTTTATAAAATAGTCTATTTGATTAAGGTTCATTTTATTAAGGCTCTATTATGTAGTCTGAAGGTTGATGAGTATTAGCATAAATATTAGAAATAGTACCTTTGTAAAGAATAACTTAGCAACCATTTATCTTGTGTTGAGAATTTGCTTTCGCTGCTGAAATTTCAAAATCCAGTCAGTAGCAACTACATACAGATCGAGCCAAAATAATACTCTTTAGCTAATTTTTGGATTAAGAAAGTTATCAAAGCTCTAATGGATCATGTTATGTCACTTTTGCTATGACACAAAGTGTTTGCTATAAGAGAGAATTCTTTATTCTACAGAAGAAAGGAAAGTTATTTTTAGACATGACCAATGACGTGGTAAAGGCCTTTCTGCATTTCAGTTTTTTCAGGGTAGTCCATTGATCCATTGATCCAGATAGCCAAAAAATATTTATGATTAAAAAAAGGAAGACTACGGGCTTCCCTGGTGGCGCAGTGGTTGAGAATCTGCCTGCTAATGCAGGGGACATGGGTTTGAGCCCTGTTCTAGGAAGATCCCACATGCCACAGAGCAACTAGGCCTGTGAGCCACAACTACTGAGCCTGCGCATCTGGAGCCTGTGCTCCGCAACAAGAGAGCCTGCGATAGTGAGAGGCCCATGCGCCGTGATGAAGAGTGGCCCCGCTTGCCACAACTAGAGAAAGCCCTTGGACAGAAATGAAGATCCAACACGGCAAACATAAATAAATAAATTAATTTTAAAAAAAAAAAGGAAGACTACAGCAGTGGTTCAGCAGTGTTGCCTTTGTAATGCTTAGGACTTTGCTTTTCCTTTTTAGCTAATTGTAGATGTACTCAATGATAAGTCCTGGGGACTTTGATTGATTGTTTATGCATCTTTTACAGACACTTCCATTCTGTCTCCAAATAGTTTAAAGGTAAATAAAAATAATTAGTGACACCATGCATTAGGTTCATTTATTCATTTATTCAACAGATATTTATTGAGCATTTACTATGTTGCAGGCACTGTGCTGAGTAAAACAATAACAGATTCTGTTCTTGCCCTCATGTTGCTTGCAGTTAAGTTAGTAAAAGAGGTCTAATGCCAGTAGCCATTCAAGTAAATATAAAAGCCAACTGTCTTAAGTAATGCAAAGTTAGATTAAATAGTTAAAAGTTTTCTCAGAGAAAGGGATTGATTGAAGACTAAAACTGATCGACAGGAGTTCAGCAGTAAGAAGTAGTTGGGGAGAACATTCCAGGAGGGGAATAGCCTTTATACTGTTAAGGTAAGGGTGATTTTTTTTGTCTTTATCCTAAGAGCATTGGGAAGCCCTTAAAGTGTTAAACGTGTCTGTGTCTGTGTGTGAGAGAGAGAGAGAGGGTGAGAAAAAGATTTGCTTTTAGAAAAGATGACTTTGGCTGCACTGTAAAACATGGGTTAGAGGCATTAATAGAGGATTCAAAGTAATGATTGTGATTTATTATAACACAAATGGAGGAAATGAAAATCTGTGAACTATAGTGATTCTCTGGGGGTAGGGTGAAGTGGAGAAAAGCTCTTCTTCACAGAAAATAGCCAGCTATTATAAGTAGAGGAATGATAGAAAGTCACCATTTTGCAGTTCCTAATATAATAACTGATTAGGGTATCATTAACAGAAGCTAAAACCATTAGATCACCCTAGTGATCTCTGAGTATCACCCTAGAGACTGAATACTAATTACCGAAGAAAATTGGTAGTTTTCCAGTGGAGGGTCACCACTTGGTCCCTTGATTTTGTTTTAGACATAATGGGTTTGAGATATTTTGAGAAATTAAAGTGAAAATGTATCATTTGATTATACAGGGTAGTTAAGTAGTTTGGCTGGAAGAATAGACTTTTAGAAATTACTGTAATACATTTCTTTTGCACAAAATATCACACATTTGGTATACTTCTCTAATTGTTCTTGCTTAAAATGATTTTCAGACAATTAAATGATACATTCCTTTTTAGTGGTAACATTTAATTTATTTATTTATTTATTTATTTATTTATTTATTTATTTAACATCTTTTTTGGAGTATAATTGCTTTACAATGTTGTGTTGGTTTCTGCTGTATAACAAAGTGAATCAGCTATACATATACATATATCCCCATATTCTGTCCCTCTTGCATCTCCCTCCCACCTTCCCTATCCCATCCCTCTAGGTGGTCACAAAGCACGCAGAGCTGATCTCCCCATGCGATGCAGCTGCTTCCCACTAGCTATCTATTTTACATTTGGTAGTGTATATATGTCAATGCTACTCTCTCACTTCGTCCCAACTTACCCTTCCCCCTCCCCGTGTCCTCAAGTACTGGTAACGTTTTAAAAGTCACTTTTCTCCACTGTTTACTCTCTATGAAGCTATACTATGTAAAAACATTATATAAGCTATTACTTTTTTCAGAATTTTTTCAAATATAAAAGTTAACATTAATTCTTTATACGATTTAGAAAAAGTCAAATACTTTAGGCCTTACCTTATGGGCTGACCTGTCTAATCATTAGCCAAAAAATTATCAAATTATTACTACCACAAATAATAGATACTCATTTTTAGAAACACGAGAAAAGTTCTAGTAAGGTAAGAGAAAAAAGTTCGTAATTTCACTAGCATTTGATGTTGATAATGTATGTTCATTTTAAACTAAAATTTTATTTGTGCCTTGTATATAGTGAGGGAATTTTTTTTGGTACCACCCATGAATATTTTGTCATATTTATTCAACTAGAGGTAACTGGATGGTTTGTTTTACTTCACCTGAATGTGTACTTCCATTCCAGGATGGTTCTTTCAGGAAAATCTCTACTTAATTTACATTGACAGTAATTCATAAAAAAGAAAGCCTTTTATTTTTACCTCTAGAAGTCAGTTAGATGTCATAGCCATTTAGCCTTTACTAAAGCTCTATCTATAAACAAATGACAGATAGTTTAACGTAAGACCATGGCCCCTGATACAACACTTCAGTTGTGTTGTACTTTTGCTCAGTGCCACATTTGTGCCTTAAAAGAATTTCTTAGGAAACAGTATAGCAGCCACATTTGGCAGTGTTTAACCTAACTATGGTATGATGATTATAGAAGAGGTAATGACTTTAGTTCTTGTGTGTATGCATGCATGCATGTGCTTGTGCACTCACACACACATGATAAAATTTAGAAAATGATCACCAATTGCTTCTTTTTTTTGTCATCTCAGAAATAGGCAGATGTATTATGTACTAAAAATACAAATCCTTAAGAATCTTTTGAAGAAGATGATGTCATCATTGGTCTCTTTTAAAAATTGATTGCCATACTCATTTTTATCACTATCAGAAGACTTTATTAGGTGCTGAAATCAGTGCTGAAAATGCTGGATGTGGTAAGGAAAAACATCGTGCTGGGTATTGGGAGACCCTGGCTCTGTGCAGACTGGGTCACAGACTTGTCATATGGTTTTGTACAAGTCATTGTTGATGAAATCATCATTTGGTGAGAGTTTGGATAGTCTAAGGGAAGTGACTAAGTGACCAGGAAAAAGGACTTTTTATTGGACTTCTGCTGAAGCAGCACAAGGTAGTGAGTCCATCAGGATAGATCCACTTCCATTTTGTTAGGTCTCTGAAGGAGACAAGTTCAGATACTGAGTCGAAAGAGCCAGTGGAATTGAGTGGAGCTGAAGCTTCAGAGCATTAAAGCAGTTGCTGTAAACACATTTACCTTTAGAGACCAGCAGGTATATCATGGTTGCAGTTAAATCAGACTGCAACCTGCTACAGAGGGCATAGGTGGTACAGAGCCATCAGTGAAAGAATATATCACATTTATCTGTTTTTAGAATTGGGAAAATGTGATCATGGGTGTCTGAAAAACAGAGGTCATCCCTAGAGACTAAATGGAAATATGCAAGAGAAATGAGGGGAAAAAGTCATTCCTGCTTGTTGGTCAGATTATCCTCTGAAAAGATGATCGTGGATTCTTGGCTGTCTAATGAAACACAAAAGCCAAGGGGGCCTATATCCTGTAGTTAGGGTAGAGTGTTCAGTAGTCATGTGGTTTTTGAAGTGATAATAGAGAAGAGTTTGTGTTTGGAGAGGGCTTAAAGAGAGGTCAAGCTTTGACAGTTTGATTAATAACAAGTTATGATAAAGTCCAGGTAAGTGTTTATAAGTAGCTGAAGTGGAGAAGAAATGGGAGGTCACTGCCTTTGAGGCAGTGAAGGACTGTGCTTCCAGAGGGCAGAAAAGGTTAGTAACATGACAGTGAGTCATCAGGGATGAAGGCCAGGGATGAGTTACAGAGGTGTGTAAAATAGTTGCTGAAACCAACAAGGATATTTGGAACATTGATGCTGGGATTGGTGAAATTTAGCCACCCATTGGTGAAATTTAGCAACCAGTATGGGTACAACATGGTGGGAAAGACTTAGAAGAGAAGGGGGTGTTAAGTCACAATATCAGGATTTGTCATATCCATTGAAGTGAGTTTAAAAAATTGTCACCAACGTCAAGACTGTACATAGGCTTAATGTGTTCAAGCATGGGCAAAAGTTTATTCCACACCCTTTCTGTTTACTGGAGGGATTGTGGTTATAGACTTAGACAAACAGAATTTAAAAGCCAAGAAGCAGTTGTAAAACCTCATGTCCCGTTCTTTGACAGATTGGTTTTGGACCACTCCTCTGGATAAAAGAATGGTTCTTTTTCTGCCTTTACCCCTTTGAACACACACATCTTGCACTCCTGACTTGTGCCATTCAAAAGGGCATGGGTGGGCTTCCCTGGTGGCTCAGTGGTTGGGAGTCCGCTTGCCGATGCAGAGAGCGCGGGTTCGTGCCCTGGTCCGGGAGGATCCCACGTGCCGCGGAGCGGCTGGGCCCGTGGGCCATGGCCGCTGGGCCTGTGCGTCTGGAGCCTGTGCTCCACAACGGGAGAGGCCACAACAGTGAGGGGCCCACGTACCACGAAAAAAAAAAAAAAGGGCATGGGCAAGTTTGACCTAGAGTGTTCTCAAGGTCACCCTCATTCCTTTCTTCACATTTCACAATGTGGGTCCTTTGGGTAGGCTAGGCATCTCTTCCCTGTGTTTATCCAGTGCTGTTTTTTTTGCAAATCTTCCTTGGGGGATTGGAAGACCTTCTCTTAAAACGTGTGTTCAGGGTGTTCAGATCCACAGATCCAGGATTCATGTCCAGGGCCTGTATCACAGCACATATACATGTAGGAGGAGTTAAACTTTATCATTTCTTAAGTTTTTGGTTCCATGATAAATAACTTCTGTTGAAAATCCAGTCCATCAGTAGATTGTATTGGCCAAGTCTTCAAAATCCATCCACACTTTTAACTACTCCTCACCCTCCCCCCTTTAATTTCACGCTGATTAGTGACACAGGCTTGAAGTGATCTTCCTGTGTGTTCCCTGACTCCTCTATGTTTCTTTCTTCACAAAGCAGCCAGAGAGATTCTTTTGAAAGCTGACATCAGCCATGCAGTTCTTCTGCTCTAACCCTCCAGTGGTTACCCATATTACCTAACAGTAAAAGACCACAGCTTTATTGGCCTACAGGGCTCAATATCATCAGTTTCACCACTCCCTCTGACTTCAACTTCAAGGGCCTTTCCTCTCTTTCACTCCTCTGCAACCACTTGGCTTCTTTGCTGTTTTCAGACACTCAAAGCACTCTTCTGCCTTGGGACTTGTACGCAACCAGACCCTGAATGCTTGTTTCCCATTTATACTAGACTTTTTCTCTCATGTCTATGAGGTCATTGTATAAATATCACCTTATTAGTGGGACTTGTTTCCTCCACCCCATCCTCTTGAATCTCCTTTCCAGCTACAATTTCTCATAGCCCTTATCACCATCTGACATACCATATATTTTCCTTGCTCACTTATTTATTGTCTGTTTGACTTCACTAGAATGCAAGCACCAAAAAAGCAGAGATTTTTGTCTGTTTCATTCATGCTTTATCTGGGAGTGCCTACAAAGTGCCTGGAACATGGTAGGTATCCATTAAATGTTAGTTGAATAAATAAGGGATTGGATGGACATGTGGATGAATTTAACCTACACGGTAATTTAAACTATAAAGGTAAGTAGTAAAGCCAGGATTGACACTCAGGCCACATTTTGGTCAAAGATACTATTCTTTCTATTTTACCATGTGAACTAATCTGGATCCTTTCCTGAGAGATGTGGATGAAACATTAACAGTGAAGCCTTTTGTTGAGTCCACTATAACATTAAAATGTAAATTCCAGCTGGATTTAGCTTTATGGACTTTCAAATAAAAATAGTGTAATAAATTCTAGTTTAGAGGTGTAGATTGAACAGAATTTAGAAAATTCTTTTCTATCATTGAAACAAAGGACTTTTGCATTAGTTGAATAAAAAAAAAACACAAATGACTAGCTAAGGGAGAGCAGGATTTCTAGATAAGCAGGACAAAAAATTTCCACTGTTTCTCACCAACTATGTAGCTAATGGGGATGGTGGCTTTAAGCCAACTACCACTTAAGGAGAAAAAAAAGCTTACCATTCAACAAGTGAAATAGTTAGTGCGGAATGGATAGCATCTATTGAAATTTGATTTTCAGCAGTCTCCCTAAGTGACTGAATACATTTTTTCAACCTGTTTACTTTTGTAGCATGTCCTCTCATAGTCAAGTTCAAGATTAATTATATGACAGTATGTGGTCTAATGCTATTGAATTTTTTCAAAGATATCTTGAGGGGTCATTTGAAACATGCTGGGACCCTAAATGGGCTGACTGGCCTAGGGACATTAACTCACAATAGTCAGGGCTTAGGGGCAATTTATTGACTATAGGACTGAGCCCCAAAACCAGATCATAAAATCTCAGAAACTGAGTTGAACTTGAGACCAGTCTAGATTGGAACCAACACCTTTGGGTTTCTTCTGTGACAGGGTGGAATCAGGTGGGTGGTACCATGAAGTCATTTTGGATCTGGGCTGATATAAGCCTAAGGATTAATTCTAGCCCAGCAGGTAAGTGGTGTACAAAGGCAGATCCAATCCCCAGAAGGGTTTCAGGAAGCCTGGACACATTTTTAGGGTTTGGTCAAATGGACTGAATTTCAAGGCAATGATTTGGGCCCATCTGAGGGAAAGGGAGACAGACACAGGTCAGCAGGCAAATCAAAGGGCAAGGAAAGCCTGTTTTATAGTAAGCATCTAAATTTAGGTCCTTCATTACTGAGGATTTCCTGAACAGGGTACATCGCTGCTCTCCAGCTTAAGACACCCACTGTAATAGCTGTGGTTTCTAGTACTTTTCTGAACTTAACTGAACTTGGCTTAAGGCATACATTGAACTTCTTCTGCATACTGTAATTCTTTAACATTTTTATATGTGGCTTTGGCTAGGATAAACCGGTATTGATGAGAGAATTTGGGATTTCTGATATCTTTGTTTAGTATACCTGAGCCATTAAGTAGGCTTGATAGAAACTGAACAGTGCTGATTAATTTTAATGGTGAAAATTTCCTTATATTTTGATGCTAATGTTTCTTAAATAAATTGTACGGCCTTGAATCTTAACTGTGTACTAATTGTTCTGTACTCTGAGCACTGTTATCTATAATGGGTTTATTTATCTTTATGATTTTAATAGAATGAATTTGTGTTTAATTTATTTTTAAGTTATAGAAAAGTGAACAGTTGTCATAAATATGAAAATTTACTCATCAGTGGCTATTGTGAGTTATTTCATTTCTTAGCTTTAAAGGTTTCTGCTCAGGAGGTGGAAAGTAAGTTGATTTTTCTTTGAAATGGTTTATGGACTATTCTAGAATATATGCAGATATGCTGGAAAATGAAGGAGTGGGCTTCTTTGAGAAGAGCTTGACCTTGGGCCAGTCTAGCAACAGCTCAGTTGTGAAGAATTTCATCAGAACAAAATTGTCCACATTAGCAGATATAGTTCCTACTTGTGACTCCTCAGCTGAACTTACTGGGATGGCTCTGTTATTGGTTTCATTTCCTACTCACTTGTATGCTCCTTTACTCTGTCCCTAATATGCCATCCTTGAGTCCCAGCCTCTCCATCTGTTTTGGTTTTCTGACATAGGCCTTGATCCTACCCTTGAACTCAGTTTCAGCTGGTGTACTGGGTCAGTGTTGGTCTTGTTCCCTAGCAAGTGGCCCCATCCTAGCCCAGCAATCCCTCCATCTCCACCACCATCACCAGCAACCACCCCCACCCCCCGCCTCGGCCCCTACACACACAGGTAAACTGTATTCTGATGACCTAACTTAACAAAGGCTAATGATAACAAATCACACACACTTTGATTCATTTACAAAGTGTCTACACATTCATTTTCTTATTTGAGATCGTGGCTGCTATTTTAAAATAGAAAAGGAAGAATTTTATATGAGTTAAAGGTGAACCATATTTTTTTCATAAATATTTATACATATTCACATATACATAGGAAAGGGTACACACAGGTTATCTATAAATATGTTCCTGTTTTAGTGGGAAATCAAATATTATGGACTTTTTTATATGTGCAAAGTTTTCTTTGTTCATCAGAAAAATATTGCCCTCAAAGTCTTAACAAATTTTATTCATTATTAAAGAAATCGTTACTTTGGCCTTGTTTGTCATATCAAAGTGACCTCTCGTTCTTGAGATGAGAAGAAAGGGCAGTAGATTCTTCATTCTACTGTATGTATGGGAACAGATGAAGGTAGCAAAGCAGGGCCTGATAGGAAAAGAAATTAGCTTGTGTTCAACACTTGCTAAATGTTAGGTGGGGTTATATTGGACTGAAAGTCAGGAGACCCAGGCCCTTGATTACGTGACAGATCTGACTTATCTCAGGTCTTTGGTTTCCACATATGGAGTACACTGGAGTAGATCTATGACCCTTTGATTTCAAGTATATGTAATAAGGGATGTCCATGCCCCTTTTCCTTTTGAAAGGATTTCTGTTGTTTTTTGAGAAATATAATTTTACAAATATAAGAATCCAAAACTTTTAGTTTTTTGAGAATTTTGCTTTTGCTTATGATTATAATAACTAACTGAATTGTTTCAATTTTATCTGGCCGAGTTTTCAGGTTAATTTTACAGGTTTTTAAAATTCAGTTCTACTTATATTTTGACCAATCAACTTTAGGTAGTAAACCAATTAAGGAAGAAAACTGCCTTTAGACAAAGTTGATATTTTGAATGAGATGACATTTGAAATGATCATTTTGATACAAATATTATATTTTTACATATGCATTTATAGATTATATAAATGAAACATAGTATAGATTCTGATAAGTATTTCTTTAATCATATCAAAGTCGTACCTCTCCCTTTACGCATTCCATTTCAGTTGATTTATAACAACATGAATGATATAAAATTTTTATGGCATTTATCTAATATTGCTCCATCTATCAATATTATTAGAACTGAGAAACATATTTGCTTACCTCTTAAAAATACCATTAATGTCTTGGGTTTTTTCTCCTCTCTACTTAATCTGGTTAAATAGATGGCTTGGAAAGAAACAGTCTCATTTCTGAAAAGAGACTAGATATTCCTTCAAGGTTCTTTAATTAGGTAAAATTATTAGCGCTTGACATGCTGTTCTCTAATGGTGTGTATATATGGATCTGTGATTTTTATCAAGATTTTAAAAATGAATAATAGAATGAAACAGTTTAAAAGAAAAAATTGTGCAAAGTCATTCTATGGAAGAAAGAAAATCATTAAGCACACTCTTGCCATATAGTTTGTTAATTAGATATGTAGCTGTTACATGGAAGTGAAGTGGCAGAGGTGATGAGATGTAGACTTTGCCACTTGTGTCTTGTGAAGAGTTCTACTTTGTGGCATGGATTATTTGGCCAATCTCTCTTAACAAACTAAACCTTTCCATATGGATACTAAATATGATGTATATGATACATCTTTGCATATATATATACGTCATTGAAGATTTACTAAAGTATTTTTAATTCAACATTTAAATCCAAAGTCTGCATACTCAACTTCTAACTTCCAAATATGCTATCAACTTTGTGCGTTATCAATCTTATCCTCCATTAGTGGCCTTTTTAAGGTAAGCCAGTAAGTTTCTCAGTTCTGATGATATTGATATATGAAGTAATATTATATAGATGCCATAAAAATTTTATATCACTCACATTGTTATAAAACAAATGAACTGGAATGAAAGCAGCATATTTAAATGGCCAGGCATTTTTATTTCATCATATGTTTTAGTAATAAGTGAGAGTGCTCCCATTTTTAAATCACATTTTAGTTGTATCTTAAAAAATTGAAATTGAGAATAATAGTAAGTAAATCATGAATTTGTCAGTTCACTTAAATATAAGAAAAGTGATTCTGCACGGAGGGTGAAACTAATAGTATATTCATTGGATTCATCCTCAATTTTCAAGGCATTTTGAAGCATATTTTATTATTTACTTCTGCACAATATGTAATACTTAAGAGCAGGTAAGGGCATCTTTAGGGGAAGAAAGTGTTTCTGATTTAGAGTTAATCCGACATGGGTTACCTGGAATCGAAGACTTGAGAGCATAACACCCACAATCAAAAAGCATGAAGGTATGGATTGCATGGGTGACAGACATGTCACCTGTTCACGCCTTCCTCGAGTTAGGTGCACTCACCACAGCCCAGCTGTGGGGACTGTGTCAGGCTAATTCTGAGGGGAAACTGCTTTAGGGAAATGATTGCTTGATATGATTGAAGTAACAGGTTTATCCATTAGTCTTTTGGGCTTTCTGGGTTATGTCTCCAATGTGCTCCAGGGTTATGGAAGTTTATTTGTTTTAATCATAGGCTTAAATAATTTTAGTTTGGTCAAACTCTGGGCTAAAATTGATATAGATATTAAGTTTTTCTCCCCCCAAGGGATAGTTACATAATCTTTTTTTGACATATACTTAGAATGTACAGTTTCATGGGCTTGAAAAAGTACAAATAAATAATTAGAATTAGCATTAAAGTAGTCAGAGGAAGGCTTACTCAGATCAGTAGAGCATCCTAGACATGGTCTATGATTTTTGGATAGAATTAATATCTATCAAAAATGGTTGTTCCCAGGATATCATACTTATTATATTTAAAAATCTTATGGTTAGAAACCTTAGGAACTCAAAGTTATAGTTACTATATTCTAGAATTATTCTCTTTTCTGTTTATTTGTGCAGTTCCTTTATTATTAGCCTTATTATGAAATAATGGCTGGTATTTATTGGGTGCTTCCTGGGTCATTAGAAACTAAATACTTCTCAGAATGTATTACTCCATTCTGTCTTCAGTTGGCTTTATCTGGCAGGCATGCCCATTTTCCAGTGATAGAGCAGTAGCTTAAGACTGAGGATTTTTGTCCTGTCAGGCTGACTTGCTGCTCTGGGTCTTGACCACCACACCATACTGCACCCAGGACATGAACTTAACACATGATGCAAAAAAGCTTTTCCTGTTGCTACAGTTATGAATCTTACAGAAACAGAAGCATTATTTTAGTGATGAGGTACGACCAAATTATGTTTCAAAAGCCTTACCAGTAATACAGTATTGTAAAGATGAAGATCCAGCCTTTCCTTTAAGGAGCTCATGGCTACTGGAAAGATAGACAGTTTAACAGATAATTGCAGGGTGTTTTTACAAGTGTCAAAGAATAAAGTGACAACTCTCCAGTGAGGAGGGCTTTGGAGAAGATGAGATACTTCAAAGTAAGTGGGAGCAAAATTCTCTGTTCTTTTGTGTGACCCTCTCCTGGCAACTTTGTTCAGATTTCATGATACTCTTTTCATGTTTCAATTCACATGAATTTCTGATCATGGCATTTATTCCAAATGATGCATTTCTCTACAGTTTCATTGTAGTTGGTTTTCATATACTTTTCAGTTTCTCTTTATGAGTATTTAAATGCATACTTTATAATGTTCTTGAAGAAGGTTAGTGATTATCCTATTTTTTTCATTTTTTCCCCTCAAAATATAAATGTATTCAACTCTTTTCTTTTTTAACTTCTGAGAGTACAATGGGTAAATTATGCACTTAAAATGGAGAATTAGAGTGGTGATGTTTCATTTGAAGTTGTGAATATACATGCCTCCCCATTTCTTTGGTTTTAGAGCTGTCATATCTCATAGTAAATACTAAAAAAGGCAACGTGGTTGCCTAGATTTAGCACAGTGTTTAGAAATAATAATTGCTAAACTTTATCATGAATTACTCTATGTCAAGCATAGTTGTCAGCATTTATTGTAGGTTATTTTATTTGATGCCCACAATTCTACACTTAAGTAACTGTTATCATGCCTATTTTAGACATGATGAAACTGAAACACAGAGTGGTTAAAATAACTTGTCCAAGGTCACATGCTTAGCTTGTGGCAGAGTGAAAACATGAACTGGGATGACGTCTGATTCTCAAGCCTGTAATCTTTACTTTATTGTGGCCTCTTGGCTTTGAGAGAAAACTATAATTTATGAACTGGTCATAACTTTGATTTCATTCAATAAATAGTCAGTAACTATTCTTTACTCCAGAGAATTATTTTTTGACTTCAAAATCAAAATTTCCTTCAGGTCAAACAAAACGTATCTTCTGGCCAGATTCAACTTGGGGCTGCTAATTTAGGAGCTCTTCTAAGAGAAGCAAAAATAACAGCAATCTACCTATTTTAGCAAACCTTATCTGTATAAAATATCAGAAAAGTTTGTAAAATAACTTGAGTGGAAAATATGTAAGACATTAAATACTCATCAAATCAAGAATACTGGATCAAAAAATAGTTCCTATAATCTGTTGAAGTGTTTCTGATTCCCTTTACCATTTCTGTTGATTGCTATTCAGGGTGACAGGGGTCTGGTCTATGATATAGACAGTGTAATTTAGTGAAGAAACAAGCAAACAAAAATGATTTAAATCCCATTTTGTGCCACACATACTGTTCTAGGTGCTGGGGTTACAGGAGTGAAAATACAAAGGTACATCTTCACGTGAAACTTCCAGTTCATTTGATGGGGGAGAGGGTGACACACAGTCATCAGATTAGCTAATGAAAACAATTTTACATAGACCTAAGTGCTTAAAGACATAAAACAAAATGTTCCCATAGAGAGTTCTGGGGTTGCGGTGGAGGCTAATTTACAGGGTATTAATGAAGGTGTCTTTGAAATGGTGACATCCGAGCAGAGACCCAACTGACACAAAAAGTAACATTCAAAGATCTGGGGCAGAGCGTCTAGATAATGGGAATATTAAATGAAGAAACCAGAAAGTAGAGGAGAGCTTGCTGTGTTTAAACAGCAAACAGGACTGAGGGGCTAGAGGGTGGTGAGTGAAGAAAAAAGCTGAGCTAGGTGAGGATGGGGAAGTAGGCAGGGACCATATTAAAATGTGATTATAAAGATGACCTTAGAGCCCAGGGCATGGAGTTTAGATTTTATATGAAATGCAATTAATGGGAAAGCATTGCATAATTTTAAGTATAATCTAGTTTGTATTTGAAGCAGAGATCATACTTTTTTGGTTTAGACTCATGGTCAGAAATATTTTAGATAACTCCTCAACACACACACACACACACACACACACATACACACTTCAAGTTTTATGAAAATATACTTAACTTTATTACACACATGACACTCTCATATTTTCTTTTCTATTCCATTGCATTAAAAATTCAATTTTATGACCCAGTAAAGAGTCATATCCTACAGTTTGAAGAACAGTGTGTTTTAAAGCACCCACACTGGTATATAGGCGCATTGTAGTAGGTCAATACTAGAAGCAAAGAGACCACAAAGAAAGCATCTGCAACAGCAAATGAGATAAATTATGCTGTCTTGGACTCGGATTGACATTGTGCAGGTAGAGAGACATGTAATGGAGAAGAAGTACTGAAACTGAGGGAGATTTTAAAAACAATCAAATTTATTGAGATACAAATTACCTACAGAAAAATGCATACATTTTAAATATAACATTTGATATGTTTTTGACAAATGTATGCATCCATGTGACTACCACCGTAATTAAGATATAGACCATTTCTATCACTCCAAAAAGTTCTTCGGTCTTCTTTGCAATCAGCAAATCTCCTGTCCGTAGGCTCAGGCAACCATTGATCTTTCTGTAACTATAGATTAGTTGTGCTTTTTCTAGGATTTCATTTGAATGCATTCATACAAAATGACATCTCTTTGCTTGGCTTCTTTTTGCCTGGCATGATGCTTTGGGGCATCCTGAATTCTTGTGAGCATCAGAAATTTATCTTTTATCGCTGCAGAATATTCAGTTATGTGACTGTGCCACAATTTGTTTATCCTTTCAGGACTTGGTGAACATTTGGCTTGTTTTCAGATTTTGGGGTCTATTATAGATAAGCTATGAACATTCATATACAAGTCTTTGTGAGAATTTATGGTTTTATTTTTCTTGGTTACATATATAGGAATAGAGTTGCTGGGTCATATGGTAAATGTCTGTTTAAATTTATAAGCATCTCCCAAACTATTTTCCAAAATGGTTTTACCATTTTATATTCCTACCAGAAATGCCTAAGAGTTCTAAATGTTCCACAGTCTCACCATTTGTATTGTCTTTCGAATTTTATCTTTTCTAGCAGGTGTGTGGTGATATCTCTTTGTAATTTTTCATTTGCAATCCCCTATTCATAATGCTGTTGAGCATCACTTCATGTGCTGTTAACCATGATATATCTTGTGTGTGTGTGTGAATTGTCTGGTTAGCTCTTTGCCCATTAATTATTGGATTTCTTATCTTCTTATCCTTGGGTAAGAGGTCTTTATACATTCTGAATGAAAGTCCTTCATCAGATGCTTATATTGGTAATATTTTCTCCCAGATTGTGACTCAAGGTGTCATTTAAAATCTATTTTTAAAATTTTTCTAAAATTCTAAAATTTTATTTTCACCAAATTTTTGGACATGTTTATGCAGAAGCTTTTCTGCCCCCCTCTCCATTCCACCATATGTTTGCTTAATGTTGTCCCACAAGTCCCTATGGCTCTATTACTTTTCCTTATCTCTTTCTTTTTTCTTTCTGTGTTTCAGTTGGCTATGTCCCCAAGTTCACTGATCTTTTTATTTCAATGTCAAATCTGCTGTTCATCCAACCCAGTGAATTTATTTTTATTTCAAATATTCAATTTTTTTAGCTCAAGAAGTTCCATTTCATTCTTTTTTTTACGTTTCATTTCTTTTTATTATATTCCCATTTTCATTTAAATTCTCAAGCACATTTATGATAATGATCTTAATATGCATTTCTCCAATTTATATTATCTTTGTTACTTCTGTATATATTTCTAATGACTGATTTTTCTTCTATTTATATTTTCTTTGCACAGCTAGTAACATTTTATGAAATACTGAACATAATGAGTATTATGCTGTTGAGTGTCTGGATTTTATTGTCTTCCATTTTGGAGTGTTAAACCATGTTTTAGAAAGCCATTAAGGAACTTGCATTTTAGAGGCTTGTTTTTAAGTGTTATTAGGGTGAGTCCACTGTAGCTTTTAACCTAGTGCACGTTTTGCCTTCCATTAAGGTGTGAACTTCAAGGGTCTCAACATTATGTCCCAGATATTCAGTGAGGTCTTTCCACTCCAACTTGATGGAACACAAATGTCTTCTAGCTCTCTGTAAATGCTGTACCTTAGATTAGATTAGTTAAGATGGGAGTTTATCAACTGGTCATTTTTTCCACCTGTCATGTGGAGTTTCAACCTATGTCTGTACAGTTTAGTTTTAGCAGCAATATAAAGGGACCCCATGTAGATTTCTGGAGCAATTTGTCTGCATAGCTCTGTTATCTCCATTGCCCTGCCCCATGTATTCAAGGCATCTTAACCTTCTAGAACTCGGTTATCTGACTTCTCATCTAAAGGTATACCCTCGCTGCATTACAGTCAAGAAAATGACTCTAGACAGAAAGCTGTTATGATTGTAAAGCTTGTCTTTTTTATTTCCCTGCTTTCCTGGATTACTCTGCTGACTTTGTCTGGTATCTAAAATAAACCATTTCATATATTTTATCTGGATTTCTAGTTCTTTTATCACAGGGATGTGGGGAGAGTCTCATACAAGTTTTTTTTTAATTTATTTTATCGAAGTATAGTTGATTTACAATGTTATGTTAATTTCTGCTGTACAGAAAAGTGATTTGGTTATATATATATATATATATATATATATATATATATATATATATATTCTTTTTCATATTCTTTTCCATTATGGTTTATCACAGGAGATTGAATATAGTCCCTGTGCTATGCAGTAGGACATTGTTGTTTATCCATGATACAAGTTCTTTAATATGGTCAGGAACAGATTTCCATGAGAAATATCTTTTTCCTATGATATTTTATTATGGAAAATTCCAAACATTTACAAAAGTAGAGAAAGGAAAGTAGAGAAACTCTTATACCCTTCGTCCATCTTTAATAGTTAACAACAGAATATCAAACATGTTCACCTATACCTTCTTCCTGGTCCCCTCACGCATCTTAGATTATTTTTAAACAAATTATGAGGAAGAATTTAAAGCAAGAAATGGCAAGACTTACTGCTATGTTAAAGACAAAAATAACAGAAGAGAAAATAATATTTATTGAATCCCTACTTTATTTAGTATTCATTCTTGAAATATAGATCTAAATTTTTTTTTTTTTTTTTTTTTTTTTTTTTTTGCTGTACGCGGGCCTCTCACTGTTGTGGCCTCTCCCGTTGCAGAGCACAGGCTCCGGACGCGCAGGCTCAGCGGCCATAGCTCACGGGCCCAGCCACTCCGTGGCATGTGGGATCTTCCCGGACCGGGGCACAAACCCGTGTCCCCTGCATCGGCAGGCGGACTCTCAACCACTGCGCCACCAGCGAAGCCCTAAATTTTTTTTTTTTTTAAATCTCAGAAACTTTACAGCTTAACGTTTTTGACTGTTAATTTTTTTTTTAATTAACACACTTCACATTTTCGAGTAGTTTATTTTTTAGAGAAGATTCACAACAAAATTGAGTGATGTATATGGAGGATCCCCATACTGTCCCTGTCCCACACATACACAGCCTCTTGCATTATCCACACCACAGTGGTGAAGCTGACAAAAATTGATGAACCTACACTGACACATCATTATCACTCAAAGCCAGGTATTTTAAAAATATACCTATATTTGTGTTGCTAAGAAGCATCACAATTAGGCCAAGAATTTTAATAGTTTATGTATAAGGATTGCCTTCTGTACAAAATGTGATCTAATTTGGCTAAAATTGATAAAAGTGTAAGAATCTTGCAATTCAGAGGCTGCCATGGGAATAGCCAGTACTCTCTTGCTTAGAGGAAGTTTGTTTTGAGATTTTTTTTTATTATGATGCATACTCTAGAGTTTAAAAAGATAAGCAATGAAACAACATGGAAATGTTTTGAATTTATATAATATATTAAGTGAAAGAAACTATGCAACATTTTCATGTGCATTATAATTTTTAGTATTTATTCTACATCTTTTACATAAATGGTTAAAATATATACATACATATAAAAGTGATATAATATAGATAATGTGGTGGATATGTTAAAGGAATCTAGAAGAAATAAATAATATGAATAGATTTTCTGAGGGATTAGTGGAAATGTTTTTTTCTTTCCATTATTGTTTATCAATAAATACAAATTAAAATAAAAGGAAAAGAAAATAATTGGAGACCTATAATTAATGAATATAATCAGTTGACTTAACTTACAAAACATGATAATAATGAGATTAGAATTGCACCTGCATGAAAAGGAGAAAGAAAAGAAAACATATAGTTGAAGCCAAGTTCAATAAAAGGAAGAGTCTTTTTTTGTTTTTGTTTGTTTGTTTTATTTATTTATTTATTTAACATCTTTATTGGAGTATAATTGCTTTACAATGGTGTGTTAGTTTCTGCTTTATAACAAAGTGAATCAGCTATACATATACATATATTCACATATCTCCTCCCTCTTACATCTCCCTCCCACCCTCCCTATCCCACCCCTCTAGGTGGTCACAGAGCACCAAGCTGATCTCCCTGTGCTATGCAGCTGCTTCCCACTAGCTATCTGTTTTACATTTGGTAGTGTATATATGTCTATGCCACTCTCTCACTTCGTCCCAGCTTATCCTTCCCCCCTCCCCATGTCCTCAAGTCCATTCTCTGCATCTGCATCTTTATTCCTGTCCTGCCCCTAGGTTCTTCAGAACCTTTTTTTTTTTTAGATTCCATATATATGTGTTAGCCTACAGTATTTGTTTTTCTCTTTCTGACTTACTTCACTCTCTATGACAGACTCTAGGCCCATCCACCTCACTCAATTTCGTTTCTTTTTATGGCTGAGTAATATTCCATTGTATATATGTGCCACATCTTCTTTATCCATTCATCTGTCAGTGTGCACTTAGGTCATTTCCATGTCCTGGCTATTGTAAATAGAGCTACAATGAACATTGTGCTACATGACTCTTTTTGAATTATAGTAGTTTTAATATTTAATTGTAATGACTGTAAACTGTCTACTTAGAGAGGTTGTAAATATATCTTACATCAGCATCCTTTTCTTCAAAACAAGCAGTCCAAATATATTATCCAGTGTTCCTACATTCACTATTCCCCTAACCTCCCAGGTCTTTCAGACCTTTGTATCTTTGGACACATCCTAATGCTTTCTCCCTCATCTATACTTTGGACAAATGCCATTCACCTGGCGAAATTCAGTCCCTCCTACCACTACAGGCCCATAGCACTTGACATATATCTCTGTTATAACAGTTCTCAGGGCCACTGTGCGTATTTGTGCAGGTTGTACACTGCACAGAGGCACCCAGATGAGGGAGTAAGTCTTGCAAGACACCGAAAGTTGGGAATTCAATCACCCATAGTTAAACCAACAGATTTAATACCATTAGTGAAGCTCCTTGTGTCATAGCTCAAAATATCATAGTTGGCAATTGTGAAAAGTTGATAATTCTGCTGTCCCAACACTAAAGATATTTTGGACAAGTATGTACAAGTTCAAATGATAATAAGTTCATAGCTTATTAACGATGAAAGCAAGTATATATTGCAATAAAAATCCCACCGTGGGTAGTATTTTCTCTACTTGGGAATAAATCGCACATGCATTTTTAAAAGTCATGACTGTAAGTTGTGCTGAGAATGTTTTTTTCTGTAACAATGGAGAGATTTTTCTTGAATAATGCATCATGATCATTACTGAGTTATCCCTCTATTTTTTACATAAATTTTCTCAATTATCTATTAATCAAGTATTCCATTTCTAACATCTTGCCTATGAGCAGCACTAATGTTTGAGTGTGCCTGTGCTTCCGGGTGTGTGTGTCTCTGTGTGTGTATTTGTTCTGTAAGATAGTTAATGCTGAGATGAATGAAGGTTATCTACTCTCCCTTCCAAATCTTGCTCCTGCATAAAAATGAAAGAAGCCTCAGACCAAATTCTGCCTCCTATATAAAGATGGTATTAAACATTTATTAGCAAGCAAGCACAAAAAAAATGCCCTAGAATTTGTTCTGTAGGCTCAAGGAAGTTCTAGCTCAATGTCCTTCTAGATACTGTGATTATTATCTTGCATGAATGTTTCAGTTAAGGCAAATGTCAAAATTCAAAAGCAGAATTCTCTCACCTTATGGCCAGTATTAGAAAATCAGAATCTTCTATAGTTCATGACCCAGCTTAAAGAGTTAGCCACAAACGTCATCTCAAAAGTAAAGGCTGCAGGCTGCTCTGATTTGTGTACTCACTTTATGTAAGGGTGGGAAGTACTGCTAAAATATGTTAGCAATCCACTTATCTTGAGTACTTTTAATTTCATCTATGAGAGCTCATTTCTGGCATTCACAGTGCTAGTCAAGAGGCCACTGTTTTCATCAGCAAAAACCCATTTCTGATATTAAACATTTTAATTGTCCGAATGTTCATTGTTGATGAAAATAAGGATACCAGACTTTTAGCAGTCACCGCAGGGAATATGGGCTTCGTGAGCATAATATCACTCCTCTATTCTTGCATTTTTAATAGAATGATTAAAGCACCTAAATGATAGCTTTATGTTAGCAACCCACTCATAATAATACATTGTATATGCTACAGTATTTTAAGAAAAATTTGTAGACGTCATGACAACATACTTGTTTGTAATATTAAGGGCAAGGTTAGATATGCTTTAGAAGTCCTTGGTTACAGCTTCTGTGGCAAAATGTCCCCTAAATTCCTGAATGAACCGTGTATAGCAATGAACTCCAGAGGGGTGAAGTTGTAATTTTTCATTACCAGAAGTGAACATACCACCAGTCATAATAATAGTTATTAGTATTGTTATTATGGGTAATAGTTGTCATGGTGGATTGAAAAGTCATAGCAATAATAGTAGTCATAATAAAGGAGGAAGATGAAGACTAGCCAGTGTTTTCTGAGTGCTTATTCTGTGCTATAGTCCTTATTCAGTCACACAGTGACTTGAGCACTGTTATTTTATCTTAAATTTTCTAATTAAAAATTTCACATAAGTTTTAAGCAGCAGATATGGATCACAAATTCTTTATTCTCAGATTCTAAAATATGTACTCATTTCAGCAGCCTTAGACTGCTTCTTTTTTGTCAAATCTTTTATAAGGATTCTTATAAAAATTTTTAGAGACATTTCTGGAACAAGAATAGTTTATAGGGAAAGAAAGGATCTAGAGTTCTTCAGTTTATTAAAAATTGTGCCAGAAAAAAAAGGGGGGGGAAATTTTATTTCTGTTCATAAAGGCATTCAGCTTCCATGTAAAGATATGACTCAGACCACTGAAAATAGGTTGAGATGCATTTTTTTTTTCACATAAAAGTTTATGGGAGAGGGCTTCCCTGGTGGCGCAGTGGTTGAGAGTCCGCCTGCCGATGCAGGGGACGCGGGTTCATGCCCCGGTCCGGGAGGATCCCACATGCCGCGGAGCGGCTGGGCCCATGAGCCATGGCTGCTGAGCCTGCACATCCGGAGCCTGTGCTCTGCAACAGGAGAGGCCACAACAGTGAGAGGCCCACGTACCACAAAATTTATGGGAGATCACAGAAACAGAGGGTATCTGTAGATCCTCAATTTTCCCCAGAGCATGGTCAGCTTCTCATTAAGACTACTGCAGCAGCTTCTAGAAAATAGAATAACAAATAGGCCTTTTTGGTCCATAGACATCTTAATAAAGTTTCAGGCAAGTGGTATGTAAAATAGTTGTGTAATGTTTAAAGTTTCCTGGGAATGAACCCCTGTCCTAAGCTTATATATAATGGCTTTTTCTCAATGGTTGCTATATTAGGATCTTTAATAAGATCTTTTAAGAGCTTTGTGTCATTATTTATGTTCTAAGGTTATGTTTTTTTATATTGAAAAATCTTTTTTACATTTATGTGCTTCAAGAATTCAGGATCTTGAATGTAAAAACCAAATGAATTAATTAAGGGCATGCTTTTATTTGAAAAATAATTCTCAATAGTGTTACATGATATGGTTGCACATTGTCTTAGCTCAGGCTGCCAAAACAAAATATCATAGACTGGTGGTCTAAACAACAGAAATTTGTTTCTCATAGTACTCAAGGCTGGAAAGTCCAAGATCAAAGTACCAGCATGGTTGGTGCTGGTGACAGCTCTCTTCCCTACTTGTAGATGGCCACCTTCTTCCTGTGTCCTCATTTGGTGGAGAGAGAGACAGAAAGCTCTCTGGTGTCTCTCCTTGTGAGAGCACTAACCCCATCATAAGGGCCCTGCCCTCATGACCTCATCTAACCCTAATCACCTTACAAAAAGCCCATCTCTGGGCTTCCCTGGTGGCGCAGTGGTTGAGAGTCCGCCTGCCGATACAGGGGACACGGGTTCGTGCCCCGGTCCAGGAGGATCCCACATGCTGCGGAGCGGCTGGGCCCGTGAGCCATGGCCACTGAGCCTGTGCATCCGGAGCCTGTGCTCTGCAACGGGAGAGGCCACAACAGTGAGAGGCCCGCGTAATGCAAACAAACAAACAAAAAGAGCCCATCTCCGAGTACCATCACATTGATTGGAGGTTAGGCTTCAGCATATGAATTTTGGGGAGATACAGACATTTAGTCCATAACACGTATGATCAGCTTTAAAGTCAAGAGTCCCTCGTTTACAGTTTTTCACTTGAATGGAATAACGTGAATTATTGAAACTGGCTTATTTTACTCAAGTTGTATTAATGCACATTTTGATGGTTGTTACGATGATGTTAGGGAAGTAAGTCAGTGTTTGACCATAACTATCTATGGTACTTTCTCTAAAACTTTTTTTATTTCTGAGGTTATTGATTATTGTTCTTGGCTGTTATTAAGAAAGTTAGGCAGAGTATAGGAGAAGTTGACTGCTCATAAGGTGATGGTGATGTTTGCTCAGTTACAGATTTAGAAATGATGGCTATTACTATGAAGCCAGCTATTTTGGTATTACGAGGACCAAACAAGATCATGAATGTGAAAGAGTTTTGAGAATAAGCTTACTGAAGATTAGTCTACTAACTATTAGCATTCAAAGTATCAAAGCATTATTCAGTATAAGGAGGGAGTAAAGAGTATTGGTAAAGCCTGTGAGTTTTTTTAAATGCAAGAGCTTCTATCATATTATGGCATCATAATAACTAATAGGAAGATATATAATAAGGAAATGGTACATACCTATATAGTAATCATCTTAACTATCTATTATTATAACTAATGTGTAGAGAGTAGTTTAGGAAAAATTAATTCAAACTTAGGAAGCAGTTCTTCTGTCAGTTGAACACAATTATTTATTTAAACCATGAATCTGGGCTTCAATTGCTATTTGCATTCATGATTCATGATAAACTTGGTTAAGAATAGCTATATATGTCTAAAATTAAATTGGTTATTTTTCCTGTATATTTACAGTTATAATTGCAGTATATTTAATGGCCCTAAAGCGGTCTTTTATTCTTCACTTTTTCTCTTTTGGTTAACCTAAGCCTTTCTGAACTGAGGCAACCCTATTTTAAGAGTTTACTTCCTATTATAGTAAGAGCAGAAACAATAGTTTGTATTTTTCTTACAAAATCTATTTTGCAGAAATATCTGAATGTGGTTAAAGTAGTAAAATGAATTTTATAAAGGTAAGTTTTAAAAACTCTAATTAAATGATTGTACCTGATCTAATTGTAAGATAATTTTTGAACTGCAGAAATCATTTGGAAAAATTCCTAAAATATCTTTCCACTCTCACACCATACATTTCAGGATTTGACATAAATCCAAACACTCCCATTTCCAGGTCATGTCAAAAAGTCTAAACTGTTTGTTTTGCAGTAGCTTTCAAAGACCTTGGAGTCCATTATCCAGAAGCAGTTGTTTCCTTATTAACACTTAATTTCTTTTAGAATGTATTCACACAAAAATGTGTGCTTCATCACTAGGGCCGTTTGTTTTGTAATTAAGAGGAGGGGTAGAGTGGTCTTTTGATAGGTTTGCTTGAGGGCACAGATTTCATATTATGGTAATTCTTATTGTTTGGGGAACAGTAATTATATATAATTATATGTTCATATATTTTATTTGGAACAATAATTATGTAAATGTTATATATATTTTACATATGTTTCATTAGGCCCAGTTTACCTAAAGTATTACTAAGTCTTGCTACTACATAATATTTTCCTTTCAATATGGTTTGAATTAAAGCAATTGTCAAAGGTAAAACAAACCCTCGAGTGAACCCCACTGATACCTTCACAGCTTCTGTTGACTTTTATTTAAGTTCTGTTGACTTTTATTTAAGTTCTTACTTCATTGACTTTTATTTAAGTTCTGTTGACTTTTATTTAAGTTCTTACTTCAACACTGCAAAACTCACTTACCTGAAACTCATTTGATAGTAAGAAACCAAAATGTTCTTACTCAACCCTCTGATCAGAGCCTTCTCTTTAAAGCAGAAGTATCATAATGTACTGGACTTGTAGCAAAGGATCTGGATTTGAATTTCAACTATCAAGTATTATTTTTGTTATCATGAGGAAGTTGCTAAATATATGAATTTTTTATTATTTTCCTCTGTAAAATTGAGATTATAACTATCTCACAGGATCAAATAAGAAAATGAATAGGTGCATCTAAAAAAACTATCTTTTTTTGGACTGGAAAATGTTGCTAACCCTATTCCAGGCATGGGGAATTCCTTGCCAATCTGGGGGTCAGTGTCAGATCCACCCCACTGTGACAACTAATACAATGACCCGTCCTGGTCTGAAGGAATGTTCTGACCCTCTCTAAACAACAGTTATAATTTCACACCCTAAGCAGGAATGGAGGGACATTTGAAACCATTATGGATAGAAACTAGACAAATGGCTAGAACTTTGACTGGTTCACTTGGAAGATGAAGGTGTGGGTTGTATAATACTTGCTAAGGAAGAATAGCGATAGTTGGTCTATTTTATGGCTTAGCCTCTCATGCTGTCTGTCATACAATCTTAGATTTGCTAGGAGACAACAGTGAAAGGTCTTAGAGTTCTTGCAGTGGCTGGGCTGCTGTAAGGGAGCTTTGTCTCTGAAACAAAAAACTTTCATGGAAAACCATAGATGAGGTATTGACTAGTATTGGGGCTCTTATTGCCCTGGAATGCTGACAAAGATGATCTA
Source organism: Mesoplodon mirus (assembly GCF_964341445.2). Taxonomy (NCBI): domain Eukaryota; kingdom Metazoa; phylum Chordata; class Mammalia; order Artiodactyla; family Ziphiidae; genus Mesoplodon; species Mesoplodon mirus. Next base: position 29,800,710 of record NC_138986.1, on the reverse strand, counting down.
TTGGGAAATGAGAAAATGACCCAAAGAAATTGAGGCAAATTCGTGCAGTTATCCTCTCTGCCTTGGAAAACTCCTGTAATTCTTATGTTGAAACAAGGATAGAATGTTAGAGGTGTTATAATAATAGGGCAGTAAATGCCTTCCATTAAAAAGGACGCCTTACAACAATCGTTGCTGTGCAGATCAAGCCCTAGTCAGCCAAAGGGACAAATACCGTAGCCACAGCCAGAGTTGTTATGGCTACTAAGTCTCGGGATTCCCCAAGCTGAAATAGATGATGTCAGTGATGGTGATCTTGCTGCCCAATATGGAACATTGCATGGACTGAAAGCATTAGAAGTTCATTTGACTGAGCTCTAAGCTAGCTGTCAATCAAAACTGAAAGTAAATGCACCTTGTTTACTAGCATGGAGCTGTTCTCTCCTTCTGTGCCCCTAGATCTCTCCCTCCCCCTTTATCCCAAATTCAACTTCTTTAAGGAGAAAGATGGTTAGGGATGACGCTGTCTTGGAGAAGGACCAAAAATCTTAAGCATCCATCCAAATAGTGTGTAAAAAATATGTAATACACTGGGAAACTCTGGAGAGGGGAGGGACTTCAACTTTTCTGGCCACGTTAGATAGAAGTACTCAATTTTTACCCATCCCATGGAGGAAAGAGGTACCTGAATTTAGCGAATGTGGCTTGAGCAGGATTTACAATGGGGGAAGGAAGCTAACAGATCTTGTGAGTGGGGCTCATTGGTCAATTCAGTGTATCATTGTTATAGCTTCCACTACTGAATTTTCATGATTATACTGTGAATGCTTATAAAATCCAGAAGGATTCTCCTGATCTGAAAGAGCTGCATATAGAGAAGTGCTAGTACCTTTGGAGCCCCACAATCCTAATGACTTCTTTTGGTTGTCAAATGGAAATAGTATAGTGAGGAATGCCATTGATCTGACACCAACAGAATCTTAACTTCACATGAAAAAGTGGCAGCTCTCCCTTTGGGGAAAACCTTATCCTCCTGATTCCCAGAAGATTCCCTTAAATACTTGAGGTTGGTTCACTGATGGATTAGCTAAATTGAAACCTAATGGTATATCCACTGGACTGCTATGGTTGTTCAGCCTCACCATCAGCTATGTAGAAAAGTGGATATTGTCTCTGTTTGATGTGCAGAAATCAAGGCAGTTCTCACAGTGTTGGCCAATACTCCATTAATGAATCTTGTTATATAGTTATTTTAGCTGGGAAAGTTGCCAATGATTAGTTGTATGGTCTGCCACTTGAAAAACTGCCAACTGGCAGATTATAAAATCCTTCTTGAGGGCCACAATCTGTGGACATGGTTAAGCTGTCAGGGCCATTCATGAAGATGCTTATGATAAGGGTGCGTTCTCTGATGAGAACCAACTGGAATCAAACTGGTTCAGCTTGCACCACCCAGATGGCTGCCATTGCTACCTAGATTCATTATTGTCCTGGACAGGCAGCACAGCCAGGGTCACAGACTGGGCAGGAACTGAAGCACTCTGTGTTTCTGTTATAGAGATGATTGGCATGGAGGACTGATGACTCCTCTAAATAGTTGACCTGTTTGTCTCTGGGAGGGAAGACATATTTTATTGGGGTTTACCACTGCTGTTTCTAACAGATTGACTGCATTGTACCCCTCTTGGGACTGTCAGTGGTGCCTCACAGCTGCTGACACTTTTTCAGGTTATGGTTTTGCTGGTCCATTCCAATCAGCCAACTCCAGCCACACTGTTGGGGCCACTGAAATTAATCTAAATAAATCTGACAATGGTGTACCTTATATCACGGAAGCGAGGGCTGATAGGCAAGGTACTTAGGGGTGGTTTCACGCTCCCAATCATCCACAAACATTTTGTATTGTTGCACATTGGAACAGCCTCCTTAAAATCAACTCAGAAGATTTATAACTCTGCCTCCCTGATCTTCTGGCATACATTAGTAAAACACTTCGGTTACTGAATCTTACTGGCCCCACTAAGGGATCATCTCTTGGCTACTTCCTGGGTTATGGTCAAGATGAAAGGTGTGAGAGGTTATATCAAATTTTATATTTTGAAAAATTGGCATATTATCCTGACCATTCCTAGACATGATGAGTCTTTCTTTCCCCTGAAAGCTACCATAGACAGCCTGCTAGGTAAACCCTCTAGGTGACAGCCTGGTTAAAGGGGAAGCAGAGGATTCAAACTTACTGTGGTTCAGCCACTTGAATTTTCTTGTTGGATTGAATCATCCTAGATTATAATTCTATCGATCACTTGATTGAGTAAACTGCTTGCTAGAGTCCCCCTAGAGTGGATCTTGTGGGTCAAAGTGGGGAACATATGGGCCTCTGTATGTTTTCTAAAAACGGCTTTAGCCTCTTGCTCTTGACCTTTCAGGATGAGAGATCTGTGTGTGCCAGTAAAAAATGACTGGAGAAAGGTGAAGGTGTAGTGACTGGAACATGACACATGATTTTGTGGGGATGGAGGAAGAGCAACGACTCTGAGGCTGTGGGTAGAAAACTTTAGGTCTGGGAGGTGCAGTAGTTGGAAGGACATTAATGATTTTTTGTTTTTCAGAGTCACCTTTAGAATCTTCCTCTTGGAGGAAAATGCTTTAGCGTGGCAGTCCCATCTGTTAGAAGCACCTTCAAGTTAGCTGGCTCCTGGCTCTGCTATCCCCCTGCCAGACCTCTCTGACATGTTTGGAACACCATTTCCCTTAAATTTACCAACAAGTCTATCATACCAGCAGAAGGTGGCCCAGCCCCACCTCTCATTCAAAAAGCCTCTGAACACCTTTTGATGTCTTCCCCATCATTCCCATAGCTGTTACTCATTCCTTTCATAGAGCAAGCAAATGCCACTTGTTAGTGGTATGAACAAACAGAGATCGAACTGACTAATTTGCAAAACACGACTAGACTCAATCATTGGAGCTGCACTGGGAACCATCAGGCCCACCAACTGACCTAGAAGCCACATTGGAGGCACCATGAACCTGTGCCTCCCCCACCAATGCCATTCCCACTTGTGGGGTACCATCAAATGTAAAGGCCACCTTCTTTCTGGTGGCTCAGTGTGCATCTTGGAACTGTACTTGTCATTTAGATGACTTTTATGTTAGGGTTGACATAAGAGACATTCAAATGTTTAAGATTATAGATCATATATCATCAAATGTGGAACTCCATCCAAAATGAAGCCACCCTTGGTCACTCGAGAGTTTCATGGAGAGGTATTGACTTATTACTTATGTGTGCCCTGTGGGACATTATCTCTGTCTCCAATTAGAAGTGACGATATGAAATTTGTTCCTGATTTTAGCTGGTGTGATCAGTGACACGAGCTTGGTCCTGGAATGCATTCAGAGAAGACTCAACTCACTGGCCAGCTTGTTGTGGATAACAGAATTGTCCGAGAGTTCTTCTTGTGAGGCACGTTGGTATATATAGACCAAGTAGAAAGGTTGATACAGAAACTTAAGGATAAAGCCACCTGGTTGACTTTGATGCTTTCTGAGATTTGTTCTGCTAATTTGGTCTAGTGCTCTGGGGGGCGTGGTTCTTCAAGTTGGTCTAATCTTGCTGCTTAGATGCGTTTAGTTGCAGAGTTTGAGGAAATGGAGGACCCAATGATTCTGGTTTCTGGATTTATTTATATGGAAAATATGGAACAGTAAAAATAGACTTGGTGAAAAAGAATTATAATAGAGCCTAACACTGGACATGTTAAAGTTTGATATGGCTGTGAGATATTTATATAGAGATGTAAATTAGGAGAAAGTAAGAGTTTAGGACTTAGAGGATGGATCTTAGGAGATGATGAAAATTTGGGAATCTACAACATATGGATAGTATTTAAGACATGAGAATAGATGAGAGGGAGTGCGGAATTTGAATGGTTTTGGGCAGATCATTCATTTTGCCAATAGCCTCAGCTCCGTTTGACCCACTTCACTCCTTCAAATTACCCACTTGGCTCCTGAATGTATTTGAGTTTGCCAGCCTTATCAGAAAAAGAAGGAAAAAGATTAAACAAACGATGACTATATTTACTGCATCGATTACTAGGTGGTATTTGCTATACAAGGTCATGGACATAATTTGCTAAATGTTTATTTAAAAATAGGTTCTTAGGTTTTGAATTTTATATTTTTTTATATTCTAATATAGATACCACATCAGTAACCTGGCTAAGGAGGCTGCTGTAGTTTGCGGTGGCTGTTTAATTTTGATTCCATGTGGCCTTTTTCAAACCAGCAATTTGGGAGCTTATTGTACACACAGACATTTAAATTGTTTTTCTCTCCATTCTCTGTGGTTTTTCAGTTGTTGTCAGAATTATATGATTGCACTTTTGGTGTTCTTTTGTCCTCTCATGTTGGCTCTGTTTTATCTCTTAATTTCTAATATCCTTCCTAGGGATTTTTCACAAAGCTGCCTTATAATTAATTAGGCAGTAATAAAAAGTGGTGGGAAATGCTATAACAGAGCCTGTGGGTATCTTATAACTCTGAAGAGGGTGGGTGTTTGATAGATTACTAGACAGTGTACAAAAGAGGAGATGATGCCACTAAGCGGGGAAGACACAAAGAGCAGGGGGCACAGAAGCAACCAACCTATGTAAGAGTTTATGGAGGGTAGGTGGTCAAGGATGCACCCCATGAAACTGCAGTAACTGATTTATTTTCTTGATTTAAAAAAATTATGTGATTTCTACTAAACCTTAGAGTTGTCATGATTGAATAAACTTAATCTTGATTTGCATGTTGCTTGGAAAGATACTCCTGCATTTAAGAAATACCAGTGGAGCATGGACACCATGCAAGTCACTGCTGTAATGTACCAGCTGCCAGCCATTCATAATAGCTTCACTTTTATCAGAATGTGGGACAGGCCCTCATTGATAGTACTTACATCACTGATAGGTAGAATTGAAAGACTAAATAGAGATTTTGGAGGTCAAGGTGCCATTTTCAGTATTAAAAAAATTTGTTTTGAAGTATAGTTGATTTACAATATAGTGTAAGTTTAAGATGTACAACACAGTGATTCAGTTATATATATTTTATACATAGTAGTGTGTATATGTTAATCCCAGTATCCTAATTTATTCCTACTCCCATCCCCCTTTCCCCTTTGGTAACCATAAGTTTGTTTTCTGTGTCTGTATTTTATGTATTTATTACTTTGTATTTTAATACATAAGGGAAACCAAACATTTACTCAAAATAAGGCTCTCCTGGCTTTTAAAAACATCTAGTACATTTGATTTTGGCTATTTTATTAACTCATTTGTACCTGGAGTGTATGTCATAATAATTAGCAGCATTGATTGACAGCTACAATGCCTGATTTTAAGCATGGGTAATGAAAGCAATTATAGGTAAATAAAATCTATTTTGTGGATTGAGTCTTCAAAGTATGTGGTTTGCATTGAAAAAATAAATACTATACCACTGACACTCTGAGGTGGAAACCCTTATTTCACAGGAGGGGAAACAAATGCTCAGAAAGAACGGTTTATCTATTTGTTCCAGGTCACGTAATTAATTGGTGGCAGTGCATTGGGGCTAGAAGGGCATCCCAACAATCTTTGTCCATAAAATGTTATTAAAAAACCATCAGTGTAATTTTCCTACTTAGTCATAATGGTCTAAAGTAAAAGTTTGCATTTACTTTTATGATCCAAGGAACATTTTGATGCCTTAATGTAAGTTGAGATAAAGATTACATTTCTCAGAAAAATTTTATTTATCTGTACTCTTTAAGAGTTGAAACTACAAATGGGATTTCTTTTCTTTTTTTTAACATCTTTATTGGAGTATAATTGCTTTACAATGTTGTGTTAGTTTCTGCTGTATAACAGAGTGAATCTACTGTATGTATACATATATCCCCATATCCCCTCCCCCCTTGCATCTCCCTCCCACCCTCCCTATTCCACCCATGGCATTTATTTTCATGTTTATATTTTCCTTATCTCAAAGTTATCACCACACGTGGCTCATTGCCCTCCCCCCACTTCCCAACTGAGACTGGGAAAGAAAATTACCATACAGACAACCTTCTTTAATTTATGAACTGATTTTGTCCTCCTCAGGGTTTTGGGTATTGTTTGTTGAGTCTCTGTTGTAATAGGGACAGACATAGATTTTTACTTCCAAGAATGTTTCTTGAGCTCTTAAGAGTTTAGAAAATATTGAGTAATTTATAATCCCTTTAAAAAGTAGCCAGTTCAGAAGTATATTCTGTTGAACTTAACAACTCTGATGTACACCACAATACTCAAGAAGCTCTAACTACTTAAGATGATTCAGCTGCAAAGAAGACGTTGCTTTTAGTGATCCTAACCATACAAAGATCAAAGAACTGAATCTGTCAAACATGGGGTCTCTAAAATAATTAATCAACACATTTTATTAACTCTAATAGACCCAGGCAGCTCTCTGTCAAGTAAGTATTGGAGTGGCATCAAAACCTGGGCTAACGTGTGCTGTGGGTGGGATATGGACCCTTATCCAGTTTCTCAGCAGCAACATCCGTGGCCAGTACTGTGGGGAGATAGCGCCGTCTTCAGTCCCTAAGGGCACTGGGGTTTCTTGTAAGTGCAGCCCAGACCTGAAATAGGTAATGGGTCTTCACTTAGTTCCACCCTCGAAAATGAAAATGACTTCAAGAAACACTTGTGCTACAAATTATTCAGAATGAAGTATTGAATCCTTGGCCATAGGTCTTTATTTTGAACGCTTTGCCTCACTGTATCGGAGTCACACTGTAGAGACCAAGAAAAATGAAAGAAAAAGAAACCATCCCAGAATTACACAGACAAATTGGAGGCAGTAATTCCCATAATGCCTGTAAATGCTAAATTGAAATATTGTTGGAGGAACTTATGAAATGAGCTTAGCTTTTTTTTTTTTTTTTTTTTTTGAGATCTGTGAGACATATTTAAAAGGGCTAGATGGGGAAAGTTGCATAATATTGTTTTCTTAAAAGAACACAATTCTTTTTTATAAACCTTTAGAAAAAAGGGGAACCTCAATGCCGGAGAATAGACTTATTTGCATTACCCTTATCTCTTGAATTTAGCTCTTCTTGTTTCCTTTTCATTTCATTAGAACTTAACATATGTCTTCTTTTGAAAACACAAAAGGCTTTATTTTAGAAAATATTTTACATAAAATGATAACCTCTGTGTGAGCATTTCTAATTGTGTTCATCCCTTCCTCTACCTCAAATAAAAATACATTAAAAATGGATGAAATACAAATGCCCATAATTATCTTTCCATTTTGTCAGCATGCACATATGTATGCCTAGGGGAAGAAGAAAATTTTGTGCTTAATGGAGAGATGTAATAATGAAAGTGAAATCTTACAAGCCTTCTGCTTCAACCAAAAACAAAAAACATAAAGTGTTGGTTGGGACTTTAAATGAATACCAATCCTCATTTAATCCCTATTTAAATGAGTACCAGTTCTTAACTTGCCATGAGGTATTTCTCCTGCAGAAATGTTTCACTTCAAAAGAAACTCAAGTAAAATTTGCTTTCAGAAAATTTAATGCAGGGATTTAAACTCTTCAAGTAGCTACACCAATGGGTTATGAAGGTGTCCCCATGACAGCAGGTTGACAGCCTAGGAATCAGGATAAATGCTTTAGATCCCAGTGAAAGACAGGAGCTGTTGATGGGGGTGACCTCTGATGGCAAGTCATCTTACTATAAACAGAAAGGCGTGGAAAGCCATTGGTCAGAGCCAAGAGTGTTTACTCTCCTGGTCTCCTCCTAGTTAACCTAAATAACTGCACTGCTCCTAGACCCTGCAGGTTCACGGCAGAGCAAGGTGTTTTTAAGGCTACCTGGATGCTGGTTCAAGACTATAAACCGTGCAGACTGTTCTGTAACCCTTGAACCGGGTTTCATCCTACTCACACTGGAGAGTGGAATTTATTGGCTGTTGAACTTCACACATACACACAAAACTTCCTTCCAAATAAAACTGGAATTAGTTTCAGGTTTTTGGACTTTGAATGAGGTAAGTTGTATTTAGCTTCTGATTGAGGCATTATAATTATTATTGTGTTATGTAGAAAGTCATTTAAGTATAAGCAGTTCTATCTCAGAGAAAAATATTAGGTAAAATAAGTTTGAATTTTTCTCAGTTTTAGCACAGGATGAGAGAAGAAATTTGTACATAAAAATTGAGTTAGTAGGTCATTAAGTGAGTAGGTCATTAAGAGAAAAACCCTAGTCTGCCCATGCTGAAACTTTTAAATACATTTTGTCTTTACTTCCTAAAATTCAACCTCTGTAATTACCTTATGTTAATTCTGGGAGAAATGCAGGTGATACATTAATTGATAATTAATAGATTAGCTTTCATTAGAAAGTTTTAATAGTTGACTTTGAGGGGTTTTCCCTTATAATAAGGTGCATGCTGCAGAGTTTTAACAATTAACACCAGCCATTTAAATGAAAGGCTTTTTTTCTGGATAACTTTTATTTTGAAATTTTGTGCCAAATTTGGATTTTTCATTAGATTTCAAGTGTAGTCATCACAATGATGTGTTTTATATTTTTTTGTGAGAACAAATATTTCCCTCTATTTATGGAACTTTATTTTTTCCCCAAAACTATGATTGTAAGTTTAATTTTAACTTCTTAATGATATCTTAAGCTTCCAGTTGGTTTTTACCTTCATTTGGATGTGCACTTGAGCACGTGCTTTGATTTAAAACCTTGATGTGGAAGCCTTTGGAATGTTTTGGTTTAAATTACTTAAACATATTTTTTTTTATCTTTGAATCTCTTTATCTTTGAATGAAGAAAGAGTGTGAATTGGTGTTTTGCTGTATCAAGGAACTAAGCTGTGGGTGAATTGCCACAATAATTACAGTATCTTAAAGATTTCTTTCATTCAAGACAACTGAGGAAAGCTTTGCTCTGTTGATACTGTTTTATTATTCTTGTGAGAAAAACATAATTCTGGAGGAGAAAATGTCTTCTAAGTGTCTGATTTACTACCAGAGTTAGATTGTTTAGGGAACCTGTTTGAAGAAAAGGAGGATGAATTATCACAGCCAATAAGTTTTTCCAGTTTGGTTACCAGGGTCTACTGAGCATCAGTCAGCGCTATCCAGTTTCCTGCTCCTTTCCTTAGCTGCGGTTACTGTTTTCTGGAATCCTGTGTAATTGAATAATGATATTGCACTACCTTATTTTGCTTTTTGCCTGTTGGTTTGTTCTTTCACCCAACCTTTCCTAAACTAGTAAAATACTACTTATCAAAATAGCAACAAAAGCAAATCCTAATAATCATATAATGTGTTGTTATAACTTCTTAGGGAGAGGGAGAGAAGGAGAGAGAGAGAAAGAAAGAGAGAGAGAGACCAATTTTTAAAATCTCTACTTTGATTTCTCTCTTTCCTCCTCCAAGTTCTTTACAAGTTACTGTTGTTAGAATTTTTGAAACTGTGTGATCTGACTTTTTGAACTCAGCCACCCGCAGAAGGAAGGTCATTGTGTGTGTCAGGGGCAGTCTCACATTTTGCTTTGGGGAAATACTATAAGCCAATTTCGAAGGTAATGCAGCTGTTGAAGAAATACAAAAGCCAGATGACTTCATAAGTGTGTATTGAGGAAACCACGATAAATTGTCCTTAGAACCCGCTCTCAGAAAGCCGTTTTAATTGAGGTCAAAGAGGAAAAAATTGTAAGTATATCTCAATTATTTATTAGGTTTACCTAGAATGAGACCTTCACGACAGATAAACCTAATTTATAGTTCCTTTACTCTTTAACCCTCGAGTTTAACCACTGTGGGGATCTATTTTACATTGAGACTGCAGAGGGTACTTCATTCTTTATGATAGACACATATTTAAGGTCACAGAAATTTTGAAATTACCTGACTAAATTTCACCTCCATCTAAAGAATCAACTTGTACATTTTAAAAGGCTTGCAATAAATTGCTTAGTTTTTACCTGGAGTTACACAGTTAATGGAACTATTTTTTCTGACCACAAATTTGTATGTGTGAAATATGTTTCACATGGAACTATTTTGTCTTTTGCCCTTAGCTTACAGGTAATTCAAACTGTTACTTTAATTTGATAGAAAATCTACTCAATCTACTCAAAATATAATTTGTGTTTTTTTAGTGTGTAAATTATGACACAGAGTCTGTGTTTTATTAACTCTGCTAATGAAGAATTTCATTTTAGGATTAAAACCTGAGGAAAGGTGATTTATAAGCTTCTTACAACAATGGCTATACAAGATGAATTTCATATAAAACTCCTTTAGAATAGATTTTGAAACTCAAAATGTTGCCAGAGTGTCGTTTAAAAATCAAATTAAAATGCAGTATGCTACAAATACATTTTTGCTTATTGGGTATAGTTTAATTTTAAAAATAAAGAACATGATGCCAGGGCACCAGGATTTTCTATTTAAAAGTTGCTATTTTAATGGAAGATCAACAATTTAAAACTTACAAAATTTGAAAATAAAGCTGTCCATTTATACTTCTTTTATCAACATGCTGTGCCAGAAATATTTATATCATATGTAAATTCATATTCAGATCAATCTACAGGTATATGTTGTTCAATTTAAAATTGACTTTAACATTTTATTGTTTACATTCTACCTGTCAAGTTGTTTTTAAAGTTAAAGACTTTCTCAGTTTTCCTTACTAGTTATTGTGATACCTTTGGGCACATTAGGAGAGTTTTCAAATATTCGTTGAAAATATTTTTTAAAGTTTACATATATGTATTCAAACCTAAGAGAGATTTTAACAGAAACTTTTACTAAAATTCAACAATTATATATTAATAAACCAGATTATCTCTATATTGATTACTGTTCAAATTGAAAAGGTTAGTTATCAATTGTACCTAGTACACAAATGTTATCAGGCGCACTAGAATATGTTGCACAATGACTGATATTTATACTTTAAAACAAATGATAGCTAGTCTACGCCTGTGGCCAAATTCTTTTGAAGTTTCATGATTAAGATGAGCTGAATTAGTTAAGTGGTAGAGGGCTGTGTAGTCTAGGGGTCAGTTGTGCTTGGCAGGTCATGATAAATTGGGAAGTTTTTCTTACCCTTGTGGCCAAAACATTCCAATATCTTAAAAAGGAAAAAGAAAACAAACATATAAAAAACATTGTCAAAAACATTAGCAAGATTTCTCTATTTAGGGGAATAGGATCAATTCTTAAGATTATTTTTAAAGCGTTGTTTGTGTGAATTCATAAATCTCCATTTGAATGGAGGGAAATCTAAAGCTAAAGATTTTTATATTGCACACTTGTGGCTTTATTCTTTCCTGGTCAGTGAGAACATGTACAGTAGATTCAGCAATTTGAATTTAACTGCAATGGATTCTACCAAATCAACATTATGCTCATTAAGTATTTAGTTCTTAGTTTAGAATTGCACATTCCATTTTCCTTTTTGTTGTTTTCATATTATCTATCTTGTGACACCCAGAATTGCAAAGATACATGTTCAAAAGTATAAAGAGACCTATACATACATAGGTGGCTATCTCTTAGAGTTTATAGTGCACATTTGTGAGAAAAAAATCATTTTAACACTTATCTGTCATATTTATGCCAAGTATCATGGCAATCTAGTCTCGTTTCCAGGCTTAAGAGGGGACCAACTTTCATATGAACTGTAACATGATATGTTAAGGCATCCTATGGTTACTTTTGTGGCATTTTAAGTACTGTATTACTTTTGATATAGTCTCTGGTGGGTAGTAATGAAAAAGCATACTGTTAGAAAGAGTTTGAAATTTTCCTGAATATTTTATACAGTATATATAGAGTTTATGGCAGGTGACAAAAGACTATGGCATAACTAAGGAGAAAATGTACTCCAGAATTTTAAAAGCTCATGTGGCTTGACATTTGATTTAATACATATATACTGAACATGAATAATTATGCTTTGTCTCCCTGAGTCATTGTTACTAAGTTTCTTTTTAAATCTTTTCAACCTTGCAATGAACTCTCAAATAATTTGAACCCTATTGTGACAGTTGTAGTTGATGAAGAGTTATAGCCTATAGGATTTTTTACCTTTAAAACATAATTCCTCCCCAGTGTGTAATTTTATATAACCTCCCTCCCCCAAACCTGGGTTCTGGAAGGCTCCTGCATTAAAGGCCAGAAATCAAGAAAGATTTTGCCATGACAGTCCAATACTAGAGGGGTAAAATAATTTCCACTTCAGGTTTTCGGTGGTGGCTTTGTTTTTATTAACCCTCTAATCCCACTATTATGAGCGTCTTATATGTTGTTTTTGTTTACAGTTGCAGTTAATAACAGAATATTCAATCGTATCTTTATACTTTCTCTATGAATAGCAGTTAAAGAAGGGTTATGGCAATTTTCCTTTGGACTGAAGTAGATGAAGTAGAGTTGTCGCACACTTTTATAATAAGTAAGTGGTACCTTGGGCTTTTGGAAACCTATACTTGGTATTGCAGAGAGAAGCTCGAGTAAGCAATGATAAAAACATCAAAGAGGGATATAATAAGAAAAGGGAGGAGTAAAGAAACTTCCCTAACTCCATGGAAAGAATTTCAGAAATGTGTGAATTATAGAGCTGCAAGATTTTTGTTTCTAAGGAAGAATGACACATTATAACAATAGTTCTATTAGATTATTTAGTAATTAGATTTTCACAAAGTCTGCCTCCAAAACTTTAATTTTCTGAACACCATTTGGCAAAATGGTATTTTATTTTTTTGAAAAAACTCTCAAATTTGTATGAGCATATTAAAACAGAGATATCTTTTTTAAAACTCTTTGTGACAATCTTTGTGTTCCAAAGATTCTTTTTTCATGCACTGAGTTTTTAGAAGTCAAGAACTGAATTGTAACATACCTAAAAAATGTAAAATAAGTCTCGTTGAGAAATGTGGAGACGTTTTCATAGAAGCCAGTTTAGATAGTGTAAATTTGTATGGGAGAATAGCAGAATAGCAATTCTATGCTGATCTTCTCAACACAAATTATATTTACTTGGCTGCACAAATAATCGTAGTTATCACATTAAAGTGTACCTAGTGTGGTAAGTTCTAAAGTGGTATTAACTTGCAAATATTATATTTAGAAAATGAACATATATTTTCTTTCACTACTCTAAGTAAATAAACATTAGACTAATTTTCGGCAAAAGCCTCTACTACAAAAAATATATGTTTACTTGAGTATGCCAAGTGTTATTATTTTGACTCAATTTTAAAATTAATTCATATACCTACTTTTATATTTTCTTAGTTATGTTACTGTGTGCATTCTGAAGTAAAATAGAAAGGGACATCGTTTAATTCATATTTATTTAATGCTGTTAATTAGAGAACAGGATGTTCAGGGGGAAGCACATCAAGCTCTGAGCTTGGTTCATCTAATTGAAAAAATTAAATGTGTTAAAAAGGTCATCTAATGGAGTGTAGGAATTGAGAGGATAATTTACATTTCTAGAATAAAGCTGGAATAATCATAAGAAAAACTTTTAAGTTCCGTTACATAATTTACAATTCAAATATGACCAAATTATAAGTATTAGAAAATATGAAAAAAATGGCACATAACAATTTATACCTCTGTCTCCTTTAAGTTAGAAACTAATGGTAACTAAAGTTAGGTACCCATTCTGCTTTATCAGCAATTATTTATAATAATTTATCTAACCCAGTCATAAAATACATTTTATAAAGTGTGTACTAATACGAGACTCTAGGCATTGATACACTACAGTATTTGTATAAATATTATTTACTGAGTCATGCACATTTTGTAGTATTCACACTTGAAATAAATCAAAGCTGACAATTATTGTTAACATTAATTCTGTATCACTCTCTGTATTCCGAAGAGTATTGCTTGAAATAACCTACAGTATAGTTTGTATTGGAGGAACGAATTTTATTTTTATATCTATATTTTATCCATTGTTTTCCTTAAACAGTAATGCATTCAAATCTATTTTTTATTAGATTCTCTACCGAGTTCAGTGAAGAAATAAAAATTGTCTTACATACTACCCACAAAAATATGTATAAGTTATTCATTACATCAGCAAATTTTCATTTATAAAGTTTTTATCTTGGATTTATAGTTTCAGAATTGATCTTTTATTATCACTGTATAGTATGCTTTAAGGCCTAATCATTAAATTTCACTTCAAAACAAAATAAAGTTACAAAAGAGGTCTTTTTAAAATGTCTTCTTCCATTATTCCATCCTTTACGTTATTTATTTATTTATTTATTTTTTTGGCTGATTTGGGTCTTCATTGCTGCATGCGGGCTTTTCTCTCCTTGCGGCGAGCAGGGGCTACTCTTCATTGCAGTGCGCAGGCTTCTCATTGCGGTGGCTTCTCTTGTTGCAGAGCACAGGCTCTAGGTGGCGGGCTTCAGTAGTTGTGGCACGTGGGCTCAGTAGTTGTGGCTCGCACGCTCTAGAGCACAGGCTCAGTAGTTGTGGCAAACGGGCTTAGTTGTTCTGCAGCATGTGGGATCTTCCCGGACCAGGGCTAGAACCCGTGTCCCCTGCATTGGCAGGCGGACTCAACCACTGCGCCACCAGGAAAGTCCTACATTTTTTTATTATTGTTAATGTTTCAGGATTTATAAACAGCAAGATTACAAAATAATTGGGATAGTTGGTTCCAGCTCTTTTAGAAGATGGTGGATGGGATAAAAGAAACTGGTTTTTCTTTGCAATTTTTTTTACGAGTTAATTCTGTTTTCCCTCAAAAGATTGTAAGCCTCTCAAAGTACCTAGTGTTATAAAATGTGAAAAATTTTAAGTTGATTTTTATACTTGAATATAATTGTCATAATGCAAAATATTCTAGAGATTATATTTTATACATATATTTTCCAGACATTGGAAATATTCATTATTCTCAATACCAGATCCCACATTCTTTATAATTGTTTAAAAAGTACAATTTATGTTACTCATGTACATAACAGCCTAAAAAATTTGAAGAGTTAATGGTTTTGTGAAATAAGAACATCAGTTTTTTTATAAGTGGCTAGCTAATGTAATATTGTTGACCAGTCTTTTCTAACCCCTTATTCTGCTTCATTTTCTCTTGGCAATCGTTGCTGCTGACTTTATATTCGTTGCTTATCTGTTTACATTTTTACTTTATATCTCCTCCACTAGAATGCATGATCCATGCAGGCAGGTTTTTGTTCGTCTAAGTCAGCACTGTTCAACAGAAATATAGTCCAAACTACTTGTGATTTTAGCTTTGTTAGAAAAGTAAAAAGAAGTGATTATAACCCAGTACACCTAAATATCATTTTATTTATGAGTATAAAAAATATTGAGATATTTTCCCTTTTTTGCATACTAAGTCCTTGAAATCCCATGTGCCTTTCACATTTCTAGCACAGCTCAGTTTAGACTTAACCACATTTCAAGTTCTAAATAGCCACAGTGTGTCTAGTGGCTACTTTGCTGGACTGTTCAGGTCTAGTTCATTGCCGTGCCTAGAAGGGCGCCTCATAACCCCAAAACATTCAGTAAAGCCTTGTTGAATGAGTGGATCCTGATACCTCAGACATACAACAACAGCAAAGACAACAAAACAGATGTTGTTTTATGCATTAGACCATCTTTGCACTTGTTAGGGTGTTGGTACATGTTACTAGTGCTTGGTTAAAAAAAAAATGGTTACTTCAGTAGTCTAATTTAAAAGATTTATTTGATGGTTAATATATTGCAAGAAGTAAATAGTAGCGTCAAAAATTGTTCCACAGAATGTTAGTTTCAACTCTTAATTTTAAAACAACCTGATAAAAGCAACTGGCAAATCTAGCATCGGAGAGAAAGGCTTGCTGTGGAGCATTCAGTTCTAATTCTGTCCCTGTTAGTGCTAGCTGTGGGACATTGCCAAGTTGCTTAACCTCTCTGAGCCTTGGTTTTCTCATTTGTAGAAGGAGGATTTCATCCATCACTCCCGACTTCATAGATTAAGTGATATTACATATATATAGTCCAGTACAATGAGTGGAAAAGAATACTTAATAAATGGCAGCAATTATCATGATTATGAAATATTAAAAATTGAACTTTTAAATATTAAGATGTTTTGATCTTCATTTTAAAGAGATTAGTTTATATGTTTATGAATTTTAGTTTTTTAACATTTACTCATTAAAATGCCCTCATAGATCAGGATTTAAAATTTACTACATAATTGCTTGCAGCAATTATGTAGTTCTTTCTAGTTCTCAGCATCATCATCTGTGAATTGGGATAAAAAGTAGTATCTACCTAAGCATGTGCCTGGCATATGATAAACACTCCAATATTTTAGCTGTTGTTCATTCATTCAAAAATTTCAGTATTTGATGTTTGTATCTTCATTACGTATTAATAGTTAGTTTCTTGAAATAAACTCAATTCTTTTTCATCTTGCTTTGATTTTTGCATGTACTTTTATAACATTAAGTAGGGTTAAAATTCACATTTTTGCCACCAAGTAAATGCATTTAACGTTATTTGTCTTTTTTTCTCTTGACATATTTTTGGCTCATTTCCTTGTGTGTCTTATGAAAACTAAGATTTGGATTTAAATTATGGGCATGAAATTCTGCCTCGTTTCTTGGCCTGTTTGTTTCAGCTTTATTCAAAACAAATTCAAAACTAAATTAGTGGTCATTAAAGACAAAATTCTATGTACTTTGTAAGAATAGTCTTCCTTTAATAGTGTGTATATTTCAGCAGTCACTGTTTAACGAAGTATTGATCTCTCAAATGGGACAGTGTGTTTAAATTTAGGTAAAACTCTCCATTTGGCTTCTAATTCTGTGACCAAGACACTGTGAACATACGTTTCTTTATTTAAAATTTTTATTTATTATTTTTTATTGTAGTAGAGTTGATTTACAATGGTGTGCCGATCTCTGCCGTACAGCAAAGTGACTCATTTATACACATATACATGTTTTTATATTCTCGTCCATTATGGTTTATCACAGGGTATTGAGTATAGTTTCCTGTGTTATAGAGTAGGACCTTGGTTATCCATTCTAAATGTAATAGTTTGCATCTATCAACCCCAAACTCCCAGTCCATCCTGTTCCCTCCCCCCACCCCCTGGGCAACCACATGTCTGTTCTCTATATCTATGAGTTTGTTTCTGTTTTGTAGATAGGTTCATTTGTGCCATATTTTAGTGATATAAGTGATATCATATGGTATTTGTCTTTCTTTCTGACTTACTTCACTAAGTATGATAATCTCTAGTTGCATCTATGTTGCTGCAAATGACATCATTTGTTTCTTTTTTATGGCTGAGTAGTATTCCATTGTGTGTGTGCATGTGTGTGTGTGTACACACACCACATCTTCCTTATCTATTCATCTGTCAATGGGATAAGTTGTTTCCATGTTTTGGCTATTGTGAACAGTGTTACTATGAACATAGGGGTGCCTATATCTTTCTGAATTATAGTTTCATCTGGGTATATTCCCAGTAGTGGGATTGCTGGATCATATGGTAATTCTATATTTAGTTTTCTGCAGAACCTCCATACTGTTTTCCATAGTGGCTGTACCAACTTACATTCCCACCAACCGTGTAAAAGGGTTCTCTTTTCTCCACACCCTCTCCAGCATTTGTTATTTGTAGACTTTTTTAATGATGACCATTCTGACTGGTGTGAGGTAGTACCTCATTGTAGCTTTGATTTGCATTTCTCTAATAATTAGTGATGTTGAGCATCTTTTCAGGTGCCTACTGGCTATCTGTATGTCTTCTTTGGAGAAATGTCTGTTAAGGTCTTCTGCCCATTTTTCGATTGGGTTGTTTGTTTTTTTGTTGTTGAGTTGTATGAGCTGTTTGTATATTTTGGATATTAAGCCCTTGTCTCTCACATCATTTACAAATATTTTCTCCCATTCTGTAGGTTGTCTTTTCATCAGGTAGTATAATTCTTACCAGTTCTTCTTGTTGGAAGGCAGAATAGAACATGATGATTGGAGCTTGCATGACTTGTGATTAACGTCTCTGCATAATCAGAACTTGCAAAACAAGTTTCTTAATGATCATCTAACTTTTCTCCATCAATTCAGAGGAAAGATAGGGTTTTGAAGTATTTTTAAAAAGTCATAAGTTAACTTTTTTTTTTTTTGATCTTTGGTATTACCAAAGTTTTTTCAAGGACAGATTAACAGGTCAGATCATATTCTACTTTATACTTTGTTTCAATCAATTACAATATTCGGTCAATTCTGTCTTAGAAGTATCTATCAAAAACATCATCTCAACTCTCCCTATGGCTCCTGTCTTAATTCAGGCCTTCACCATCTCTCACTGATGGATTGAATGATTCACTTAGTGAACTAGTATTTGGGGACTCTCTTAATCCATTTGGGCTGCTATAACAAAATACTGCAGGTAGTTTATAAACAACAGAAATTTATTTCTCACCATTCTGGAGGCTGGGAAATGCAAGATGGAGGCTCCAGCATGGTTGTATGTGGTGAGAGCCCACCTCCTGGTTTAGAGCCAGTGACTTTTTCTCACTGTGTCCTCACATGGTAGAAGGGCTAGGGAGCTCTGTGGGGTCTCATTTGTAAGAGCATTAATCCCATTTGTAGAGCCTTCATTTTCATGATCTAAGCACCTCCCAAAGGCCCCACTTTCTAATTCTGGGGGGTGAGGATTATACATATGAATTCTGAAGGGGTACAAACATTCAGACCATAGCAAGGAGCTAAGGATTAGTGCTATACAAGATCAATGCCATGTCTGCTTTCATGGAATGTATACTTTCTCTCTTGCTGCATTAGGCTCTTATCTGTCTCTCAGTACTCAGCCTGTCCCCTTCCACACTACCTCCTGCACCATCTCTACCCAGTCTGTTTCTTAAAATCCTTCATCGGTCTTCATTGTCCAAAGATTAAATTCCAAATTCTTTACCATTTATAAGGTCTTCATAATATGGTTCCCCTGACAAACCCCATGACGTTGAAGTACCTACTTTTTTCCAGATTTCGTCTTTGAAGCCTATGTCCTTTAAGACTTAGTTCAGAAGTCACTTGCCTCTGAATAAGTAGATTGTCCTCTGAACATCAACCTCACTGTATAGACCTCTCCTATAGTAGTTATGGTATCTTAAATATTATTCTTCCCTCATTCGACCATGAACAAATGAATAAACCCCCCAAAAAGAATTACTTTGAAGAATGCAAAGTTCTAACAATATCTAAAAGAATATCTATATCTACTTCAATCTTTCATCATATTCTTATTAAGCATAAGCTATGAATCTGGGACTGTGCAAACTAGATAGTAAGTAATCAATAATTGTGTTATCTGGCATTACAATTACAACTTTAAGAATAAATTAAAATAATAAGAACTTTCTGGTTAGTTATTTGGAGAAAGATGTTTTGTAAAGCCATTGGTATTAAAGATTTTAAAAAATCTTTGCTTTTTAAACCATAAGAAGCTTGTCTCATTCTGACTCTTGCTTGGAAGTATCTGTCTAGTTTGCTTGTGTGATCTGGAGCTCCTTTAGTCAGTCCCAAAGTCAAGCTATCATAGTCTTTCAGAAAGTGACATTCACTTTGAGGTGATCTCTACATATTCATTGGGCAGTTCATATAGTTTCTGGTGATGAATCATAGGAAAGAACCAGTGGGTAAGAAGGGTTTTATTATCGTGTCCTTCCCTTTTAGTTATTTTTCTTGGCATTTTTAATGGACTTTTGTGGGTTTCATAGTGAATTTTATGCTTACATTTTAAGAAAAGTTTTCCTTTTTCCCTCTTCTTTTTTTTTAAACTAATTACTCAAAAATATTTCTTCACCCTTCCATCTCTTGGTGCTAAGTTTCATATTAAGAGCATAGAAGATGTTACTTAATAGGACAGAGATAATAATTTCTTTGCTAACCAGTTTTATTTTCATACTGTATGAATGTATACAGTGGATGCAAAAAAGAGTATAGTTAATCAAGCAAATACT
Source organism: Mesoplodon mirus (assembly GCF_964341445.2). Classification (NCBI taxonomy): domain Eukaryota; kingdom Metazoa; phylum Chordata; class Mammalia; order Artiodactyla; family Ziphiidae; genus Mesoplodon; species Mesoplodon mirus. The sequence goes on along the minus strand of NC_138986.1, from coordinate 29,780,674 downwards.
TGATTTCCCCAATTATAAAACATCTAGGCTTAGAACTGAAAGCAAAAACGTGGATTTTTGAAAGTGTAAGGATCTTTTTTTTTTTTGTATTTGTAGTTTTAAGTCAGAAGAGGAAAGAGTTACTTTGTGAGCTGGAAAGACAACGCTGTATCTTTAACATTTAAAACTTACTCTTAAGTGATGCCATTTGTATCACAGTTCACACTTATGTAATATACTCATGGTGTATATTCAGTAGACTTATTTTCACTTCCAAGCTACATATTAGAGGTTAAAGTGCCTTGGATTCTGTAGGTTGCATAAATAGACCATGGCAATGTGAACGCCCAGAGTGTATGACAATGGACTTGTTAATGTATACTGTTTATGATCCATATTAACTAAGGAATTTTTGAAACGGAATTTACTTTACATATAATGTACCATTAAGACCATAATAATCAGACATAGTTATCTGTGCTTGAAGTTAAATTGTGAAAGGCAATGGATGTGTGCTTTACCTTATTTTAGAGGATGTATCACACACTTTTGTCCAGAAATGGATAGCGTGTCCTAAAAGTATAAGTTATTTTCATTCTTTACCTTTTGTGGGTTAAAAACCACAAAGGTGAAATACAGTCTGCAAAGTATACGCTAAATATATATGAGATGTCTGTGAACAATGCCAAAACTTAATTGATATGCTGAGAAATATATAAAACATACAGCCACTGGATTGAGAAAATGAAAATTAATATATGAATGTTTTAGCTAACACTGTGCTTTGCCCCCAGAACCTGGTGTTTATTATTGTGCGCTTTAGTAGGAGACAGAAGCAGTATCAACTGGAAAAACATTTCTTAGTGAATTGAGAGCAGTATGACTTTCCAGTTCCTAAGTGGGAAACCTGGTTCTTTGGTTTCTTTGTTCCTAGGTAAGCTAGTCCCAAGCTATTTTAGCCGAACATTTTACATACTAATGGAGTCTAGGGAAGTGCCTTTGGCAGCTGTTCATAGGATAATAATGAAATACACTATTTAATACCACATGCTACTGCTGTAAAATGTGGGGAGTATTTTATAGAGATCTTGGTGAGCAGAGCTGTAGCCACTTTAAGTTTAACAAGTGTGTGAACCTGAATGAGGAAGTTGTATTTTCATATGAGACTAACTAGTACTCTTTTCTTACAGGTAAAGAAAACGTGCACAGAATCAGATGTTCCAGAACCCCAGAATTCCAGGTACAGTAAAATAGGGGCCAAGACTTCACTAAGAGAAATTGCAATTTTGGAGAACTAATAAGACATTAGACTCCAGATACAACTGTATTTTAAAACATTGAGTTTAAGAACTTATCTGTATGGAAATTACACATTAGACTGGCTAGGATGCCATTAATCATAGTATTAATAAAAAGGGCACTGATTGAAGTCAACTTTAAAGAACAATAGTGGGAACATCTCTAGGAACACTGGAAAATATGTTCCCTTAGCATCCATTATTTTAAGTTCACCCTCATTTTTCTTTCTAATCTCTTCTTATAACATATTCACATTTGAAATTTTGCCAGAAACTGAATGCCTCTTAAATCTGTGTTTACCTAAAATCTACCTTTTTTTTTCAATCAAACATTGCTAGATTTTGAGAATGCCATCAAAGAGAAAAGATAAAAATTAACTTGGCATTCTCTTTATGGTTATATAGAGCTTGAAGAAATGATGAATTAAAGTGGTCAGGCCACTACATATAGGAGTTTAGCCCCATTTAGTTGTTTGTGGTTGGACCAGATGCCTAACAGACATTTTTAGGTCTATACATTCTCATTGTTTTTATTTCAAAATTTTAAATGGGTAAGTAAAAGTATTTTAAATATCATAACAATAGAAAATGCATATCCTTCATATGATATAAATGATATAGCTTAACTTCTTGCATTAAGAAATTTGTTTAATGGTGAGATGGGTTTTAGTTTATTTTGTCCTACTTGCTGCAGCTTATGATGTATGTAGTGATTCTCTTGGTATAGTAAAACAATACAGAGCTAGGTAAAATGTTAATGACCACCATATTTTCCTTTTGGAAAGCAAGTATATACTATATACAGTCCATTCACAGTTTGAGTAAATCTTCCTTTGTTTTATGTAATATGATATTCTTATAATTAATTCCTATATATATTATAGTGAAATGATTGTGTATGGCCTTTTCTTTTGGATCATCAAAAGTATATAATATGATATAGGATTTTTGACATATGATCTTTGTCTTTTACGATTCGATATCAAAATAGAACCAAATACTTTTAGCTTATTGGAGCTTTAGGAAATGGATGAACCATTAATTTTTTCCTACAAAGCAAAGGAATTCCAGGATGTGTGGAGAGGGGAGACTCAAGCTCTATTCCTTGTGGACATTTCCTTCTTGACCATTTTGCTGACCTATATGAGAAACCCACCTATGACTTATAGTTTAACTAATTAGATAATCTTTGCAAATAGCTGGTCTTGAGGGTTAGTAGGGAAAAGAGAACATATAATTATATTCTTTTTATTAATATTGTATATCAAAATGTTTTACTCTTTAGGCCCCTCAGGATTTTTGGACAGATAGTGTTAGTGCTTGAACAAATTTTAAACAAGCAGAAAGCCACCAAAGTGACTCAGTGTTTTCAATTTATATCAGTAAGTTAGGAAAGAAAAAGAGAATTCAGATCTCAATGTATTTAAACCTGGAATTAGATCATTCTCATTTATCTAGCAAATCCCAACCCATATGGCCTTAAAAGTGCAATTTTATTTTTAAGATAAATAACAGTTGTTTTTAAAAGACTGTTTTAAATATATTTATTATATATTATTATTATATAATAAAAACTAATTGAAAAGTGTCTTGACTTCTTGGAAACTACTAGCTGGTTGCTATGGATTAGCTGCTTCTAAAAGTTTCCTAATCTGCAATATATGGGTAAAATTAGGCAAATCAATTTCTAAGGACTCTAAAGATTTGTGATATAAAAAACAAACACATAAAGCACCCTTGTTTATAAAAACCTGAGATGGAAAGGCCTTCAAGAAAACTTAGAATCATTTATTGATTCAGTGTTGCCCAGACATTTTGATAGTGTCTGGTCCCTTCTCCTAATTTATGGTGCAAATGACAACCTCCACACCCTCATAGTGTCAGTAACAAAAAGAAGTGGCTATTCTTGGCTTCTCTATTTATTCACAGATATTAGGTCTGGGAGTGGCAAAATGGCATTAAGTCTGTGCAGTGATGGAACACCAAGAAGAGAATAAAGATACACTACAGAACATCTTGCACAAAAAGGATACAATAGCTTACTGAATAGTCAACGAATCAAGGGATGCCAAAATTAATAATTATTATATGCATGTACTGAGGTTCAGTTTTTATAAACAATCAGAAAAAAACATGAAGATGCCTTTATTATAGATAATGGGCAGCATTACTTTAGCATATACATGTATGGGTACATTCTTTTTTGATCATTAAGAACCACAAACATTCATATATTCTCTCTCTCTCCCCCATGCCTCCCTCCTTCCCTCCCCTCTGTGTGTGTGTATATGTGTGTGGGAGGGCCGGGGAGAGAGAGAAAGAGAAAGAGAGTTAAGGCCTGGGGCTAGGTAATTCTATTCTAAACAAATCTATAGTAAAGAACTGAGCTCAAGGGCTTCCCTGGTGGTGCAGTGGTTGAGAGTCTGCCTGCTGATGCAGGGGACACGGGTTCGTGCCCCGGTCCGGGAGGATCCCGCATGCTGCGAAGCGGCTGGGCTCGTGAGCCATGGCCGCTGAGCCTGTGCGTCCGGAGCCTGTGCTCCGCAACGGGAGAGGCCACAACAGTGAGAGGCCCGCGTACCGCAAAAAAAAAAAAAAAAAAAAAAAAAAAAAAAAACCTGAGCTCAAAATGAAATACGGTATCAGCATAAAATGCATGGGAGCTGGAGACCCACTGCCTTATAAAATGCTCCCTCACTTGGAACGTAAAGCTAATATCATTCATTTATTTAGCTAGCTTTATAGTATGTTGGTTTTGGATTTGAAAAGATTAGAATAAATGCAGATGGAAAGTGTTTTTACAGTAGGGAAGTAATTAAATTGGGTGTGGAAAATTTGCCAGGGACATTTTTGGAGTGACATATGTGTATCAGCAAATTCTTTGTCTTGCTTGGCCTTAATTCCTCTTTTGGAAAGAGATGCTTGGCCCACAGATGTGACTGGTAGATTAGAAGAAAGAGAATTTACAAACCCATACAATATAAGGAAGGTCAAATGTTTTCTTAGAAATAATATTATGTGTATATACTGAAAGTCAGACATTAGGGACAGTATTCTCTCAGTTTCATTAGACTGTATTGAACTTGATGTCATATGGAAAGGGATAGAATGTGCTTCATGGAAAAACTGACATTCTTTAAATGTACTTTTTTTTTTTACTTTCGTCTGTGCGTAACCATGTTGAGAATGTAGTGTTATTGGCCTTTGTTCTTAAAACCCATGTTAACCTTCAAATGGGTACATGAGAAAACTAAAATTTATATTTCTCATGCTTTACCTTTCCCTAAAATTAAGTCTATTACTAGACAGACCATCTTAAAACAAAATCTGAATTATCATTTTTATGTTGATTTTTTTCTATATTCATGTGACTTTATTTGTGTAGATTTGTGTCTAACATGAGCCATCCCTGAAAATACATGGTTTTTGTTTAATTTAAAATAATAGATATTTCCTGGAGTGAAGTTAGAAGTTTCTATCAGTCTCACTTTTTTTAAAAACTCTTCCTTTATGAGGTGAGGAAATAATTTATCTCATTATTTAATTGCATTCTTGGCAAATATCTTAGAGTGCCTATATATAAAATAGTCCCCATAATACCCGAATGATTTCTCTGGTAAACTTCTGTTTCTCTTTATTTTTTCCCTTTTGGGCCACTAACTATTAGAGCATTTTCACCAAGAAGAGATCAAGAACTTAGAAAGGAGATAAAACTCAAATCAGCCAGTTTTGTTATATACTTGTTTTGTTAATTAAGGAGTAAACGGAAATAAAACTTTTGGTGAAATTGAGCTGTGACGTGACTTCTGGGAATTATACCAGTTCTTTTCCTATGATGGCTCTGTCTCATTGTGGCTGCAGTATTGCCAGAAGATTACAGTAAAGAGATCTAAAGGAGAATATGAAAGTATATATATAGGAAGTACTTATGGTACATATGAGCTAAGATGATAGTTTTTGCACATGGAGAATAAAAAAGATTCTGTGGGTAATGGTGAGGGTGCCCTAGTCTATACTAACTACAACTACCAAGAGAAAGGCAGAACAAATCTCCAGCTTTTAAGAAAGCATTGGAATCAATCTCAGTTTAATATCATAATATTTAAGTGAGCCCCAGGAAGTTTATCTATTCAATGTTTATGTGTAAAAGCCTAAAAAATGCAACTAATTCATCTTATGTAAATAGTTATGGTATGACAGTGTCATATTTAAAGTATTAAGTTATACATGATTATTTTCTAGCAAAATAATTATTGCAATAATTCCAGAAGCCTGAAATGTTTATCTGTATATAATTGCCTGTCAAAAAATTAAATGCTATATTGTTTTCATAGCAGTGAAAACTGAGGGCCCCTTGGTGAAAACACACATTGTATTTCACTGAGTCAAATTAGAGGTCCATTTAGCCAAAAATTCTGTCTCCAAGAAGCATCAAAAATTATTAATACCAGGTTACATTTCCTCAAACCTGAAAATTTCAAGATGTAGTTCCAATAAACAGGTTCTTTCAGTAACACAACCTAACTGTATAGTCCATGGAATTATGTAACCATTTCTTTGACTTAGTAATACATTATTGACTATCTTCAGATCCCAAGATTTCATTCTTGATCATTTTTTGCTTTCCTTCCATTTCATTTTTTTTTTTTTTCACATATAATCTCTGTTCACAACTCTTGACTTAGCCCACCATGTCTAGAATGCTCTGGCCACTTCCTATTACTCTAGCCTCAGTGTCAATCAGCCTTCCCCTGTAAGAAGATCTGCATTTACAGACGCCATGCTCCTCCCTCCACAGAGGCTGGACTGCTCCTTCCCCTCTTGCACTCCCCTCCCCCTCCCAGCTTTGCTCACCTGCTGAATTTCAACTCATCCTTCAGATCTCTGCTCAATACTTCTTCCTCAGAGCAGCCTTTGCTGCTTCTGGCCCCCACCGTCATCAGGGCCTCATGGCCTTCTCCTCACAGTTGCCTCGTTTGATTAATGCCTGCTTCATGCACTACACTATAAGCTCCACAGAGTGAGGGATCATCTCTGCTTTCTTTTGCTCCCCATGGTAACATGAATTTCAACTCATCCTTCAGCTCTGTGCTCAGTACTTCTTCCACAGAGCAGCCTTTGCTGCTTCCGGTCCCACCGTCATCAGGGCCTCATGGCCTTCTCCTTCACAGTTGCCTCGTTTGATTAATGACTGCTTCATGCACTACACTATAAGCTCCACAAAGTGAGGGATCATCTCTGCTTTTTTTGCTCCCCGTTGTAACGTTAGGATATAGCACAGGGCCTGGCACAAAGCAGGTCCTCAGTACATACCCGTTAAGTGAATGAATAACTTCCAAATATGCAAATCCAGCTTGCAGTCTCTCCTGTAACTTCTCTTGTAACCACAAAGTCCTAATGTAATTTTATTAGGGATTTTTCTTGGCCATCTCAAACTCCCTTTGTATAGAATGATTACTTTCCATCCCCCAGGATCTTTTCTTTCCAGTGATAATTCTCTCAGTTGTCCTGCCTCAGAACTTCAGAATAATCCTTGACTTATGTCTCTCTTTCCTTTCCCAAATCCCGTTGGTCATCAAATTGTATTTAATATTCCTCTGTTGTGTTTTGAATCTCTTTATCCTGCCCCTTCCCACTGCCACTATGGAAGTTCAGGCTCTTGTCACCTCGCCTCTGAACTAATACAACAAATCCCCTATGGCTTCCTTGGATATAGACCTTGCCTTTCTAGTCTGCCGGGTTGTGGGATGAGCCTTTCTTAAATGATACACTTTCCATATGGGATTTTTCGTTATTAGACACACAGTATTTAGTAGATATTTAGAGTATACACAGAAGCATGAACAAATAACTTTAAAAGTGAAAGTGTGTGCAAGAGGTAAAAATAAGGACATGTACTATTCATGCCTAATTGCTGTCCATAAGAGGTCAAGGATTACTTGGGCTAGCTGTTATCCACTCTCTTATTGCCCTTACTCTGGTGTGTTAGATGTTCATTGAGTCCCATTTCATTTTCTTCCTTTAGCTCTAGATTGACAGAAGAGTTCTTGAATTTAACATGGCCCTAGAAAGTAGATTCCAGAAAAAAAAATGTACCAGTCACATAGGTACCTTGATTTTCATTCCCTTTTCCTGTCACCATTACCTACATAGACATTAGAGTAAAATACGATATTTGTGTACTGTGCAGTTAGTTAGCTGAGAGCATCTGTTTAGGAGAGTACTTCCCTGCTAGCTCTACAGATGAGCTCATTTCACTGAGGAATAGTCAAGAATGATACACCAGAGTGTAGCCTGAATTCTGAACACGGTGGGCCAGAGTGGTTAGGAAGAGTTGCATGGAAGATTTAGGGCTACAGCTGGGTATCAAAGGAGAGATAAGATTTGAAGAAATGGGAGAAAGAGAATCCACAGTGAGGTTAAGGGGGAAAAAAGGACTAGAAACTGAAATTGAAAGGTATCTTTTATGGATGGTTGGTGAGTAGTCTCATTTGATTCATATGGAGAAATAGTCGATGAGATTGGAAAATAGGTAAATTCGCATAGATTGTGGTTGGCTTGGATTTCCTGTCCTCACTGCTTGGCTGCTTCAGTGTCTTTCTCTCTCTTTATGATGGTTGGCTGGCTGCTCAGTCTTATTTTTTCTGCAGGACCCACAATAGGAGGAAAATATCCATGTGACACTGCTCCGATATTGTAATTTTTACCTCTTCAGACACCCAGATAAGAGAATCTCTCTCTTTCTCTTTATCTCAGTTCCAAATTTCCATGGAAGGGAATGGTATCAGAGTGGCTTTCAGGAGCCACATTTAGGAGCATATGAATCAGTGGTGAGAACAATTTCCAAGAAAAGGATGCTGAGCAGCTAACCCATCAGGTGCCATCTACTTTCTACCTCTTCCCTACCCAGAGTATACAACCCACCTATTTCATCCAACATCCCTTCCCCAAGCTCTTCATTTTATGTAATCCAGCATATATCACTTGCTCCTTCCCTGATTATATGTAACTCACTGGTTATCTGTTTCACTAGTATGGAGATTTGGACCTCGATTTTAGGTCAGGGGTCTACAAACTATGATCTGCAAAATAGAGATCTCTTGCAAGAGCATTAAGTGGAGTGGCAACCAGACTTCAAAGTAAAAGGAGCTCCATTCACCTCTTTTTGTAAACCCTTCTACCCAATTTTTGACCTTCCTGTCCCCATCCTCAAACTGACCAGTTACTATTCAATGAACCCAATCTCCTTTTCTGCCCTCAAAAACCAATCCAAATAGAAATTGTTTTCTCCATTTCTTGCGGTTAATCCAGTTGTTAGATATTTGATGAATGTTCTTCATACTGCAATTTAAATTATTTACTTTTCTGAAGGTAAATTTGCCAAAATGAGTATCTAGGTCTGGACTTTCCTTCTTTTGAAACCAGTTCTCAAACCTACCTAAAGAAATACAATCAGCCATCAATCACTTGTAGTCCAAACTTGAAATTTTGGCCACCTCTCTTTCAGGTATTAGGAGGTCACCACTGAATTTCTGATCAGATAATAATATTATTAAAATTGTACTTATGATGACAGATCAGCCATGGCACAGGTGCCATGGAGGCAAGGAAACCAACAGTGAGACTTACTTAAAAGGCCTGAGAGACATTTAGCAAATTGTGGTTATTTTTTGGAGAAAATCTTATACACCATTTTTTTCATGGTTTAAACATATTTTCTAAATTTTCTACATCGTGTATTTATTTTTTTGTCTTAAGAATGTGAAATAATGGATTTGGCTTGAAATCGGCATGGTGGCAGTGGAAGGATCTGGATTCTTCTTTCTGACAACCTGCATTGTCCTCCAAAAATAAGAAAACTCCTGATTTCCTCACATGTATTAGTGATGAATTCCAGAGAATGGCTATGTTCCTGGTCAGCCTCTTCTATACTAAATTGAGTTCCTCTGAAGTCTTTATGGTTAATGATCTAAAACAGTCTTTCCGGAGACTGTTAGCTGCTTTGAATTAATTTGGTCAGAGTAACACATCACATAAAGTAGCATTTGTTTAGTGATTTTTATCCAGAGGATCAGAGGAGCTAAGATAAGACTCTACTTTGCATCACAGTAATAATTAAAATTGTTATTCAATGTGAGTAGAAACATTGGGGGTCCCATTTTAAGTTGGGCCGACTTAACATGAGAACAAACAGGAGGAGCTTAGTTTTCTTTTCAGCAGTTCAATTATAGGAACATTTATTCTTGCCCTTAAATTTACCATTTATTGGGTATCAACCATGTGTCAGGCACTGGTCTGAAAGCTTGAGATACTTCAGTGAACAAAACAGGAGCATACATAATAGTGGAGTATGTTAGAAAGTGATCAATTCTAGTGATAAAAGGGAAGATGAGGAGTATTGGGGAGAGTAGATTGTGATTTTAACTCAGATGATATTTAAGTAAAGGCTTGAAGGATATGAGAGAGTAAGTCAAGAAGAAGGCTGGGGGAAGTGCATTCACTTCAGGTTGAGGGATGCACAGGCCCTTCAATGGACGCCTGCCTGGCATGTTCAAGCAACAGCGGGGAGAACAGTGTGGCCAAAATGGAGAGAGCCCAGAGTTTCAAATTTGAAATAGCAACATTCTAAAAAAAGCTACTATTTCTAGTCTTTCCCATATTTTGAAAATATTTACTTGGAATTTAAATAAATCAGTTGCAAATATTTGTTCTTGACTCATTGGTAATAGTCTCTGGCAGGCAGCTCATCCATCACTGCTACCAGATGGGACTGATCCACAGCCAGGAACACCTCTCTTTGCCACACCACACACATTCTCCAAGACTAGGGCTCTCTCCTGATCAGAAGGCTTCAAGCGTCTTCATCAGCAGAGCTCAAAAGCCTGAAGCCTGTTTTGTTTGTTTCTTTTTTTTAAAGTAATGCTCTTAAAGTTTCAGCTGTAAATATAGATGAGGGCTTAGTAAAGATTCTAAACATTTGATTCGTAAAGGTGCAGGGATTCTGCCATTATCTCACATTTAATCATCACATCTCAGTTGTCTTAGCAACCTACACAATGTTCTCATTTGCTTTTCAATAAGCCAAGGGATGAATGGATTCTTTGTTCATGAGTTTATGAATTTCTATCACCTGATACTTGATGTCTTTCTGGCATGCTTACTGTGCTAGATAACTGTCTCTATTTTCTTAAAATTAATGTAACCAAAATTAAACTCTGTTTTTCCTAAAAAACTAAATTTCTAATGGAAAACTATCCAACCTCAGATAAACATAAATAAGCTTATATTATAAAATGTTTTTGTTGTAACTATAATTAATTTCCAAGGCTCAGCAAACTTGGCAAACTTAGTTATCCATCAGACTTGAAACATGCAGGCATATTTGTGAACTAAAGAGAAAGAAAAAAGCCTGATGACAAATCTAGGTGTCATAGAGTCGATTCCCCCAAAATCACATGCTTGCTTCTCTCTGATGCTGACTTGGAGTGTATGTTCTCTTACTTTATGTATATCTCTAATTTTCAAGCTCATACCGTAATAAAGTGGATGTGAGCATGCTTACACGGCATAATAGGCAAATGTGGTAGACTGCCTGAGTTCAGATTCCAGCTGTTTGGCCTTGTTGCAAGCTACTTTACTTCTCTGTGCCTCACATATCCTCACCTGAAAAATGGGATTAATACCATATTCTCCCATGGGGTTATTTTAAAGACTAAATGAAGCAATATAGGGAAAACACTTAGAGATGTACCTGCTACATATTAGGTGAATTTAAATGACGGCTCTTATTACAAATACGCATAGTGATGGTATTGATAAGTGACAGTGTAACAATAAAAAGAGACAGGAAAATGATGAAACATAAATGTAAGAAAGCAAAATGCTTAATCATGTGGGATGTTTTGGCTATTAATGCTAGAAGCCCTGTATGCTTTAGTAACCCTTGAGGGCAGCCCTTAGTACAGTGTACTGATTCTCATTAGTGTTGATCACCTTGATTCTATAAGTAAAAGTTAAATTGTGTTTATCATCATAACACATTTTAGAATTATTTCTATATAAAGTGATTTCCTTTTAAATGTGCTATTGCTTAAAATAGTGTACATCTTAGTGACAGCGAGAATTTTGACTAAACCCTAATGAACATGCTTTGAAGTTTCTTGATAGCTGAGATTTTGTAGAATTATCCTTTTTTCCACTAATAGGAGCAACTCAAGTGTCTGGATCATTTAGAGATTTTCTTTTTCAGTCCAGTTCTGGTACCTAGCGCAGTACCTGCCGCATAGTAGGAAACCAGTAAACATTTATTATATGAATGAATGAGCAGCCAGTTCTTACTTCTTTGTTTCTTTTTTGGTGAGAAGCTCTTCATGCCTTTACACTATTCTCACCACGATATGCTGCATTATAGCTGATAAGGCTTAAATGTCATTTGTAAACAAGGGCAAATCCAAGAGAGGCCTCTGTTTGCTGTAGCAAGGAGGGTGACTCTACATCCCAGCTTGCCCCAAGTACAATCCCAGTTTACTTCGGCTGTCCCAGTGTCCCCTCTGGTTAGACACTTGACTTTCCAAAAAATCCCAGTTTGCCTGATAAGTAGTATGGTCACTCTAATTCAGATCATCATGCCCTTACCAAACTTTTTGAGATAGAAAATGTGACAATCAATCTCTCTTTCTCCATCCCTCCCTTCTTCCCTCTTTCTTCCCCTTCCTCTGTGTCTTCTTCTCTTTCCTGTCTTAGGGGTGACTTTTATCATGGGACATTGCACTTTTATCTTTAAAGTAACACTATGTGAAAATGCTCCTTGAAACAAAAGATCACATAGGAAGTGATTGTTCTGTTCTATAGGCTTGACTTAAATAGGAGCTTGTCTGTTGCATTCTGTCATGTGATTAATTTGTAGAAATTCCATGCTTCTCAAGAATAATACCATCTTTTCAAGAACACACCCAGTCTTATTACATGACGTGATATAATCCGGTATTATTTATCCTCCCCCGTGTAACCCATTTTTTCATTTTCTACTGTTCTTCTGATGGAAGATCCAGAGTCCCAACTAATGGGGATGTTACGTATCATGCTTGGGAAAAAGATGACTAATGTGGTTTGGCAGAATGCCAAGGGAGCAGCATACCCTCCTGCAGCAGCTGCTGTGGGAGCATCATGCCTGGCATCCAGCAGGCAAAACCGGCTGCTGTAGCTCAGACATGGAGTTTTACATAGTCTTAATCATAATGTTGCAGAGGTGTTCCTGGGGTAGTTATTGTTGTAAGTTTCTCATTAGGTATTGTTGTTTCTTTAAAAAAGAGAAGCAATTCTGATAACCATGGTGGAGAGAAAAAATGAGGTGTGTATGTACATGACTAGATGATCCACTGTGTGGATGACCCACCAGTGTTTCTCCAAAGGGGATTTTAAGAGTCGATTTTTTGCTATGCAGGACTGTCCAGCACATTGCTGGACCGTCGGAACCTGGCTTCTTCCAAATCTCAGTAACAGCCCCATCACTGTGAGAACCCCAAACTCCCTGGTGTGTTTTCACACGCTCCCCAAGTACCCAATAGATGGCTGATTGTAACCAGAGGAGGCTACTATGTATCTTAAAAAATTCATATGTGTCTCGTGGAGGTTTTTTAAAAGATTTGAGAAATACAAGGTTTAGAAAATGACGCTAGGGAAGCCAGCCTTCCAGAAGCCCAGAATGAGTCACTCAACTTTGTTGGAAAAAGCGCTCTCTTCTCTCCTATAGCCTCTGTCAGTTAACCCCAGCTGTGGCTCGCACAGACACTTGACATTGGAACAAGGGCATCCAGTGAGAGTATAGACAGCAAAACACAGCTCATCAATAACTTAGCAAAAAAACTCAAGGTCGGTGTCCCAATAACATCATTTGACTGTAGGTGCTACTTAGACAGTCAATAAGCTCCAGAGTCGGAATTCAAGGCCTTTTCCTGACAACGGGAAAGAGCAATGTAAGGTTTCAGAATCATTTTCAAAATTTCTATATGTTCAGTGCCTTTTACTCCTTCCGTTCCATTTCCAATCTATTGAATTTCTTCTGACAAATTCTTGGTATTAGGGCATATGAATTTTTATAAAATTGAATTTTACTTTATGGAAAGGTTTATCTTCATGCAAGGGGAATTAGTGATATTTGAGGAATATTAGGAATAGTGGGCTTATAAGTATTGATAACCTCTCCTTGGTTTCTCATGTATGAGTGCTCTAAAGAGGGATTGGAAATTCTTTGGAATTAATTTATCTTACTTGCATGTGCAATATACTCCCACATTCTTTACATTGCATTCTTTTGTGCATCCTTTCCCCCATGGTCATGCATTGAGGGTCCTTTTTAATTAAAGCAGTTGAGTGGCTGCTAAATAAAATTGGGAAAAAGAGAAGACAGGCAAAACGGAGGCTTATCTTCAGGTCAAGAATCCAATGAATAGCAAAGGAATGCTTGTTTTCCATCCCTGCAATTCCCGAGAGTAACCAAACTGGTTTTACAAACCATGTGAATTGATTCTATGTGTCTTGGGAAGGGCAAGGGGGTTGTTTAAACTAGTTTATTTGAACTATTTTGAGTTTTTTACTTTTTAAATAATGTTACCTCTTTTTTACAGGAAGGAATTTTATTCAATAGACTTCCATTAAACTGAATTTTCACCTCCAAAGTGAACCTGCATATCAGTTGGTTGAACCCTCACTAACTGAATGACTATCAGGGCAGGTTTCCATTTCTTCTTATTTAGGGAGTCAGATTTATCCAACTGCTATTTTTTTCTTCATATTTTCATGTTACTTTTACCCAGCGGGCTTTTCTGTTGATATCGTCAGTAGTAAAAGTTAAACTTCTGAGTCTGACATGTGTTTCTTATTTCAAAGTTCTCTCCTAAAATTGCTCTTTTTGCATGCATGCTATAGGTTTATTTGAAAACTTTGGTTTTAGCACAGTCCAAAATTTCGATGAAACTGTGGACATTTTCTTGGGTAAATTGTCCATACTGTAGAATGGGAGGGCGGTTTCCTAAAGAAAGTCCTGGAATGACTTTTCTGAAAAGAGGCCAATTTGCAGGTTAAAATTGTATTTAGTAAAATCTTGCCCCCCAACTGTTAACTTGTAAAATGTGTATATAAACAAGAAAGCTGCACAGGGTTATTATAGCTGATACATTTGGTACCTGATGCGGGACGATTGATTTGTTTACAGATTAATCATAAAGCATGTGGATGAAAGTTAATTAAATAAGAGTAAGGTATAGCATCACTACATGGTTATTTATCTTCTGACTAAATGTGTGCCTTCCAAGGTCTGCAGTCTTTCAGGCTTCTGTTTAGAAGAGTGCCAACTCAGGTCATGCTAAATCCAGGTCAGAATCTGAAGGGAATCAGCTTGCTTTGCTAGTGGATTTTCTGGGCATAATTTATACATGCTCAAATTTTTTGTCAGTGTCAGACCAAGCGTATTTATATTATAATTTATTCTTCATTTAATTTGGAGCAACTATAAATTATTCCTAATGAAGCATTAGGGACAGAAGGAAATTACTTTTGTTAAACAAGTACTTTGGTATATTTTCCCCCTCTTTCAAGTAGAGGATTCCTGTGAAAAACCAGTATTCAATATTATTCATTATCTGGTTGGTTCACTAGATCAAGATGTCCGTGTGTAGTGTAGAAAGATGGCAAAAGTTAGGGAGTTAAAAACAGGTTGATACAAGCTGCTGAGAAAAAAAAAATCAAATGAGACCACTTATGTTTTAAATCAAGAATATGTTTTCAGTGAAAATATTTTCTAATGATTCACAGAAGAATGTTGTCAACTTTGACTACATCTGCTGAAAATCAAAATATAAGTAGTTACATAGCATTGAATTCTGGCAGGAGTTTATACTGTGACATGAAACAAAGTTCCCATTAAATGACAATACTTTTTATTTTTCTGGCTTTAAAAGTAGTTTTCTGACTTTTAAAAATGTTCACAGCCTTTTTTTTCTCCTCCACATTATATGGATAAATTGGCAATATGCCCGTTTGATTTCCAGAGTAGGTTTCTTAAAATAATTTTGATGGGAAGATAATTGTTTAATGACAGTGTATAAAGTTCTGCCACAGTTTAAACAAAATTAAATGAGAGAAAATACAAAGAGGGGGTTTGTATAATTACTGGAAAAACAGAGATGGAAGGAACAATTAGGCAGTTAGATCTGAAAAAATGGCAATGTGGGTTTCCAAATTTTGTAATATCCATAAGGATTCCTTGCCTCATTCTCTGACATTGCTTAGTTTTTTACGTTTCTGAATCTGCACATCAGAATAGCAGTGCATTTATCTACTTATTTCTAGGTTTTTTGTGATTATATATTCTCTATTTAAAAATTTCATATAAAAATGAAACACAGCTATGTATTATGTGCAAGACAACATCATTACCAAAATCGATCCAGATAAAAGTGAGAAAATTACATGCAAGACCCCTTGTGTAAACAGTCTGCACCAATATAAGGACTTTATTTAGCAAAATTCATGAAAATCGACTTCGCATTTTTGCCCTTGGACATCGTTTAAAGGTATCACACTTAAGGATAGTAATATAGAACACAGAGTATTATTGGTTACTTTCTCTTTTAACGGTGTTATTTTTCTATATACCTTTGAGGTGTGCTAAATTATGATTTGGTCTCCAACCAACTTCAGTTAGCATCTGCTTCTTTTATGTTAAACTGTACACTTTTTCTTACTCACTTGGCATACGTTCTAATCAATTCTAACCTCTTTGTAAGAGTGTCGAAAAAGAGTTTGAAATGATTCATATGGGCAGTTTTGCTTTTGGAATTAAACTGAGGGGCACAGCTCAAGTGTTTCTACTTTGTTCTATCACTCTCTTCTTAAAAAATAGTATCAAATAAGCATAGACTTTAGACACAAAAAGATCTGAGTTCAAGTGTCATCATCCTACTTACTAACATTTAAGTTTCCTCTCCTCTTTTACCCCAGAAATCTGGTGCCTTCCTCTTTTATTTTCATGAAAACTAAATTAGATGATTTTATGTTTGATGTATGACACATAGTAAACACTCAATGAAAGGTAGTTATCTTCCCAAGATGTGTATGCAGATGACCCTGGGGACTTATGACTTGACCTGTTTTAAATGTGGCAGAATCCAGGACTCAGCTTTCCTAGAAATAAGGAGGCTTGGATTGAGGGTCTTTTTCTACATAACTTTCTCTTATACCAGAGACACAGTATTTTAGCAGACCCAGCGAAAAGATGACAGACAGCAGCAGTGCCACAGGAGAATGTACTGCTTTTTCTATCCTTTGAGCAGTAACCACAGTGAACTAAGAGGAAAAGGGAGGAGAGCTGGGGAGTTGCCCACCACCCCATTATGACCAGCCATCTTCACTGTGTATGGGAGGACTTTCCTTGACCTTTCTGCTCCAAGTGATGTCTAGATAATTTCAGCCAAAACATATTTTTTTTCAAAAGTATTTATAGTATTCTTGGGAGAGGGGGATTTACATATGTGTATGTGTATACACACACACACACAGACACACACACACATACATCTTGTTTCTATCATTGTAGTTTTGTGGATCCAGAATGCACACCTACCACAGACAGTGTAATAACACAGAAGGATGTCTAATGATAACTCTTAAAACTTCCCCTTATTAGAGAGAAGTACGTTGGTGCCTTTGTTAAGTTGTAGAGTGGCAGGCTCTTACTGTGTTATCTTTATTATTTAATTAGCTGCTCATTATTTAGTAAATAACTCTCTAAATACAATACCTGCCCTTTTAATTCCCTGTCAGATTTCTAAAAATGTAGCATTCATAAAATAAAACAGTATTATAAAAAGCATTCCGAAGTGAAAATGTAGTTAAGTATCTAGAAGCTTAATTCAGACTACTTAGCAACACAGATGCTGAAATGTGTACTAGAACAGTTTAGTCAAATTTTCCCTGAGCAAATTCATTTTGATGAAGCACTGTGAGAATTTCTGAATGTAATTAGGAATTGTGTGCTGGCCTCTGTTTAGTCTAGTGATTCAGGGAGCACTGCAAGATGAAGTTGCTGTTGAGGTTTGACTAGTACAAGCTGTTGCTCCCTATTAATCCCTTGTGTGAAAATCCTGAGCCATCACTAAGTATGCTCTTTATATATTAGCTTGTCAATAACAATTAGGATCATACATATGAAGCCAGAAAGACTAGACTTTAAGCCCAAAAGAATAATCGAATGAATCCATTTGAAAATATAATAAAATCTCATGTTTGTAGAGAAATAAGAGAGAGGGTAACAAGGAAGAAGGACCAGTAAGAATTAGGGAGGAGCATGGTTTATAGAATGGTGAATTATTTGATACTTCCTTTAATTGAGAAGACAATGCTAATAAATAATTCTTATTGAATATTTGAGAAATGACATTGTACAGTGGTGAAGAGCATAGGCCCTGGAGACAGACAGTCTGAGGTGGAGCCCAGCTCCTTGGCATTTGCAAGTCCACCTGGGAAGCCCTTCTCTTAACCTCTCATGACTCTGAGTCATCACTTTTATCATGGGGATAATAACAATGCCTTCCTTCTTGAGGTCCTGTGAGCATGAAATTAGGTAATGAATTTAGCACTTAGAACAGCATCAAATGCCTTTTTTTTAAATTATTTCTGTTACTTCCATTGTGTGCATGTGTTTATGTAAAAGGAAGCATTAGTATCGTGCAGGCCAAAGAGAGAAAAAAAGTGTTTTGCTAAATTAGAATTCGTGTGCTTTTAGTGTACCTGAAGGTAAGTATGATTCTGGGATTCTGAAAGCAGAAAAGTTAAAAAAAATAAAAGCCCTTTCAGATCATCATAATTTGTTTATAAAGAAAAACAGAGGGCTTCCCTGGTGGCGCAGTGATTGGAAGTCCGCCTGCTGATGCAGGGGACACGGGTTCGTGCCCTGGTCCGGGAAGATCCCACATGCTATGAAGCGGCTGGGCCCGTGAGCCATGGCCGCTAAGCCTGCGCGTCCGGAGCCTGTGCTCCGCAACGGGAGAAGCCACAACAGTGAGAGGCCCGCGTACCGCAAAAAAAAAAAAAAAAAAGAAAAAAAAGAAAAACAGAAATTGGCCTGATAGAGAATGAAAACTATGAAACAGCTAACTGCCTTGCTTTATTGATGTTTTCCATAGGCTTTAAGTCCTAAAGACTTAGCCTAAACAATAGTGTTTCATAGAGCATATAGTGATATAAAATAAATAATCTTTCAATTTTCCCCAAAATGCCTTCTTTAACTGAAGTGGAAAAATAAATACTACTTTGTTCTGGTATGTTTAAGTCAGGGGTAGTATAGTGTACAATGTTAGTTCCATATTAAAATGACAATTTGATGAAAGTGTTTGTTAAGAAAGATTACATTTAACGTCAAGGATTTTCCTTTATATCAAGAACTATTTATTTGTTATGATTGAACTCATCTCCTTAAAATAATCTTTTCAAATTTCAGTGATAATAACCTTCTATTTGCACATTCATAATTTATACTGTCTTATAAAAGAAAGGAAGCTGCTCCATAACTAATACTTCAGAACTGGGAGGTAGATATCTTTCCCTATCATATATTCTTAATAAAAATGTCTTGGGAATTTAAACTCTTGATTTCTTTGGGCTGCTTCCTTTGTTCACTTTTTAAACTTCAAAGTGAGTGTTGCCAAAAAGAGATAGATTAGATTTAAAAATATGAAGTGCATTGTCTATTTCCTAATTCTGATATTATTCAGTAATGAAGGCAGAACAGATAATGTCCCTAGTTACTGAAACAGTGAATAACTTTATTCCATTAATTCCTTCACATCCATTTATCCAGTATTTATTGCTGACCTATGTTTGTCCCAGTCACTGAGCTCCTTCTGAAAAGACAGTACAGACTCTTAATGGGTTTGACAAGTAATGGTTCCTAGTTTAATATTTTTCCTAAAACAGTCAGAACTGATTTTTTTCATATTACAAATATAATACATTGTAGATCCTTTAGATTGGAAATACATTCAGTCATACTAAATAAAATAAAAATCATCTATATTTCCAGCTCCCACCATCTTGTAGTGATCTTCTTCTTCTTCTTCTTCAACATTTTCTTCCAGTTACTGGGTTGACTGCTAAAGGCT
Source organism: Mesoplodon mirus (assembly GCF_964341445.2). Classification (NCBI taxonomy): domain Eukaryota; kingdom Metazoa; phylum Chordata; class Mammalia; order Artiodactyla; family Ziphiidae; genus Mesoplodon; species Mesoplodon mirus. The sequence continues at coordinate 29,761,239 of NC_138986.1, read as the reverse complement.
TTTCCTAATATAAAATACTTGAGGGCTTCCCTGGTGGCGCAGTGGTTGAGAGTCCGCCTGCTGATGCAGGGGACATGGGTTCATGCCCTGGTCCGGGAAGATCCCACATGCCACAGAGCGGCTGGGCCTGTGAGCCATGGCTACTGAGCCTGCACGTCCAGAGCCTGTGCTCCGCAACGGGAGAGGCCACAACAGTGAGAGGCCCGTGTACTGCAAAATAAATAAATAAATAAATAAATAATAAAATACTTGAGACTAATAATTTTCTATGCATTTAATTATCAGGTAATATAAATCTATGAGTAACAGTATTTTCATTTAGTTTTGGGATGGACTTCTGGTCTACCTGTGTCCCTGCTTCATCGGCCACCTCAAAGCAGTTTGCTTATATTCAGCTTATAGTCCCCTTGCTCTTCATGTGAAGAGGGAGAAATGAGAAACCCTAATTCCTTGTTCACTTGATTCAACATTTATGATTACATTCTATTTTCAGGCTCTTCCCTAACAGTACTTTTTCACTCATTCTGAGCTGCCTTTAAACTTGATGTTCTTTCTGCTTGAACACACTCCCTTCATTCTCCTTGTAAATAACTCTTACTTTTCCTTTCTCACTTAGGAACCCACTTTCTGAAAATCATTAGCTGCCTTTAAACTTGCTGTTCTTTCTGCTTGAACACACTCCCTTCGTTCTCCTTGTAAATAACTCTTACTTTTCCTTTCTCACTTAGGAACCCACTTTCTGAAAATCATTTCTCAGTGTATGTGTTTGAGGCGCCTTTCCCATCCACCTCCTATGCTCACCACAGCCATGGCCTTACCATACTGTGCTAGAATATTGTCTGACGCCCTGCCACCCTAACTGGTCTTTGGGTTGGTTGGGACCATACATTTTATTTGTATTCAAGGGACTTAGCCATCTGCTGGGACATGGAAGTGGGTGTCATAAAATATCTACTGGGTATGTGAATGAATGAATGGATCAGCATCATTTTGGCAACCTCTTTTTTCCAATAAAAACCAGAATTGAATACACTTCTTATAAACTAATGGTTCTGAATGAAAGTAATGATTATCTTGGTGGTAGAAAGCACTGTTGTTGTGAAAAACTCAAAGCTGTCTAGTAACTTTTTCTTACTTTTCTTGCATTTGTCACAGTGAAGTTACTAATTTCCACAGGTCTCATTAAAAAATTGTTCTCAATAATTTATATTCTACTACCTATCTAAGGAATGCAAATACTCTTGGTTCATTAATTCAACAAATATTTATTGAATTCCAGTAATGTGCCAGGTACTACTTTAGGTGGGGGTCCAACAGGGTATAAAAGAGACAAGAGTTTCCTCTTTGGGATTTACATTCTACTGGAGGAAGGTAAAAAATAAGCAAGATTAATATAAAATATAGAATAGTGTATTAGGTGATAATAAATGCTTTGGAGAAAAACAAAGCTGGAAAAGAAAAGAGGGATTGTGTGGGGACAGAGGGTGATAATTTTGCATTGCATGAAGCCTCAGTGAGAGCATCAGACAGGGGCAATGATGGTGTGGGCCGTATCTGGGAAAAGAGTTCTAGGCAGCAAGAATAGCATGTACAAAGGTCCTAGGGTAGAGCATTTTTGTTGTGTTTTAGGAACATTAAGACCAGCTGGAGAGCAGTGAAGAAGAGAGAATGGCAGGGGATATGGTGGGGGGTGAGGTGAGGCAGAAAGCTTTTTGAATGAGTATATATATTTTTTGGGTTCTCTTCATTAAAAATATGCTAAGATTTTTCATGACGTTGAGTACTTTGGTCTTCAAAATCCTCTGTTGTCCTCAGCTAAATGCTAATATATATCAGTTAGATTGCATAGTCTGTATACGTTTTCAAGTTGAAAGCTATTAACAAGTTTTATAAAACCTGTTTTTATGTTATAACCAAATATATAATTTCCAGGATGCTACTATGATTTTTTTTAATTCTGGAATTTTTTCTATCAAAATTAAAATGAAATATATGCAATTTTTTAAATTTCACTTTTCTTCACTTATTTGACTTTCAACTTTCAGATGTGTTGTCTATGTTCTCTTTAGTCAATTTTGCCTACAACTATTGGTGTAAAATCTCAGAACAATGTGTGATACACTGTGTGTTTGAATTTAGAAAGAAAAATAAAACTTTGATACCACTTTTTTATTAGGGAAAGGGTTAATTAAAACTCTATAATTGAACTGTTTAAGTTAATTGTTTAAATGCTAATTCAGTTTTATCAATCGTGTTATCACATGGTTTTATCAACCAACATCATTAAATAACTTAGTCGAGGCATTTTTTTAATTGAAGAAAAGATTCATCATAAGAGGTTTATTTAGATCATTCTATTTCATCTTGGGAATTTGTTAGTATTTCTTAAATTGGAAGACGATTGTACTAGATGTTGAATGGGGATGGAATGGGGATGGGGATGAAAGGAGACAGACCCTATAGTATCAAACTCTCCCAAATCACCAGAACTTTTGTTCTTGCTCACTTCCTTCCCTGCCCTGGAAGACTGCTTTCTCCCCCCGCAGTGGAGTCACATTACAGCCAGCTTAACAGAGGTAGTTCATAGGGTGCCAGCTCCCCTGACTCTTGAATAATCTGAAGACCCCTTGTGCCACAGATAAAATGCAATAATAAATCTTCTTAGCTCCAGTGATTTTAGTCTCCTCAATTCAATTAAGTTGAGCTTAGTAGGAATTTATAAATCAAATAGTGAACTCTATGTAGATTCAAATCCAGCTTAGGGCTCCTATGTTTGTTACTGATTTTCTTTTTCAGGAAAGAAGAAGAAAAAAAAAAGCATTGCTGCTGTTTTCCATTTCTCAGCTTCCTTGTAAAGGTATTTCTTATTGAAACCAAACTCATAGTTCTTAAATTCCTAGACCACTATCTATCATGAAATTCAAGGCTCTTTTCCAAATGGTAGAGTGCCAGAAAATCAAAAGCTGCTTGTTTGGGTTGCCTCATTTTCTCTAGCATTCTTTGGAGGATTTAAAGTAGGGGGTAAAAAACAAAAAACAAAAAACCAAAAACTGACCTATATTAAGAGCTCAACATGAAAAGGGGATTAGGACGAGCTTTAACTTAATTATGCAAACATTCCCAGAATTATAATGCATACCTTTGTAGAGTTTCTTTTACTGTGGGTGCTGCAGTTTGGATTTTGCTAAAGAGTGTTATTACTAAGGATTTAATGGTTCTTACAAAAGATATTATGCATTTTACATTTGGACGCTTTACATGATGAAAAGTCCATCCCGCCTTCATCTCTTCTTGGTGACTGCCCAGCTAAAGTCCTGGATGGTGAGCTAGGGAAGATATCCCTCCTCCGAGGGTGGCATCTGGCTCCTGGGCAGATCCCTATGCGCACTTCAGTTAATAGGCTCTACATTGCCCGGAAGTCTTTCATGTGGTTACATTGCAGATGGGCTGTCTGAATAGTCTTGTCCTCCTGAACGATTTGTGTAGAGGTTAAAAACAAACAAACAAAAAAAAACACCTTTGTCTGATTTCTGGAATCTATGCATAAGATTGAATGAATCTCAGCGCAGAAAAAAAAAAAAAAGTTGTTTTTACAGTAATCTAGTATAATGGTAGAGAATGTAGATTCTGGAGCCAGACTGACTTAATTTGAAACCTGGATTTACCACTTGTTAGTTGTGGGGCCTTGGATAAGTTCCTTAGCCTCTTAGTGTCTCAGTTTCCCCATCCAGACAGTGCCTACCTCAGATGCTTCTGTGAGGGGTAAATGAGATTACCCCTCAAAGCTTTTAGGACAGTGCCTGGCGTATATGGGATACTCCGTGAGTGTGGGTTATGATGTGATGTCTGTCCATGGTATTCATCCGAGTAGAGTGTGTTCTCGATTTTATGTGATTTAAGATTAAATTTGGCTTTAACTGTGAAGTGGTTTAAGTCTATTTTTTAATTTTTGGTGGAACTCATGGAGATGTGTGGTCATATTTAGTGGAGAAAAACTTCAGTTCCTTTTTGAGTAGTGAAAAAAGAGTTCACCTTCCACTAACTAGACTTTGATCTTGCAAAACCCCTATTTCAATCTGGATTTCATTATAAGTGAAACGTAGTTGGTGAGTTAGTGGTCCTAAGGTCCTGGGTCCTTAGCTGCTGTTGAACACAGAAAAGGCTTGGGTTCTGTCAGAGATGGCATCTGAGGCTGGATTGGCAAGATAACTTGGAAACATCTACTCTCCCAACCAAAATTAAAGCGTTAAAATGTATATTCATTTATTTCAGGGTTGTTTGAGTGGACTTAAAAAAAAGAAGTAGTGGGCTATTAAGCTTTTGAAACACTTCAAATACAGCTACAACCAAAGCATGTCTATTAAAAGTTTAACCTTTCAAATTTAGTAATATTTGCAAAGCCAGGTCATGACCTTAGCATCCTATGTGCTACCAACATCTGTTGATTAAACCTCTTTCATTGGTTTAATGAGATAATAGTGGTATATACTAGAACTTGCCTAAGTGAATGGAAAAGTTAGCCTCCTAGAAAGCTTCCTATGGAATGTTATATGAGTAAACTGCTCATGTAAAATTCTATTTTTTAAAAATAGGAATGTTATTGGTGTTTCTTAAATATAAATTACATGCTGCTCTTCCTCCAAATTTGATCTAAACTTTACAGTGAACAACAGTGTCTGAAGACTTAGGAGAGAGAGAAAACACATTTTGAGAAAGTATTAAGTTGGTGTAAATCCAGCTTAATTAATGACATTCGGTAATTAATATTCAGGTCATCAATTTTCAAAAAATTATCACCTGGTATAAAAATGAGCAACTTCTTCCAAAAGTAAAGATTACAGTTTGACTGTGAAGGAGACCCTTCAAAAAAATGTTCTCCGGGGCTTCCCTGGTGGCGCAGTGGTTGAGAGTCCGCCTGCCGATGCAGGGGACATGGGTTCGTGCCCTGGTCTGGGAAGATCCCACATGCCGCGGAGCGGCTGGGCCCGTGAACCATGGCCGCTGAGCCTGAGCGTCCGGAGCCTGTGCTCCGCAACGGGAGAGGCCACAACAGTGAGAGGCCCGCGTACCGCCAAAAAAGAAAGAAAAAAAAAATGTTCTCCGTAGTTTTTCACTGAACTGAGATCTTAATTTCTTCTATCAATCATGAGTCTTCCCTTTCCCCTTGAAGGCTCCCTACTCTCCTGTGGCCGGGGCAGTCTCTCCTGTTGACCTGGCTTTCCTCCCCTCCAGAGGCTCCCTGCAGTCCACTTCAAACAGAGCTCTGGTTCCCCATTGGGCCAGTTAAATGATTACCCCCAGGTGTTAATTCACCCTTGGCATTTCTGGGTTTTACCTCCTTCAGCCACGAATACTGGGGGAAGGGGAAGGGAGTTAGAAGATCAAAGTAGTGGTGCTCTAGTGGGAGCATTGGAAGTGGGGTTGAGCCCTCGGTCCTGTCTTCTGCTCCCCTGTACCCTACCCACACCAACTCTGGACCTTCTGCCCTCCTGAGCCTAATCAGAAGACAGCGGGGTGTGTGGCTAAACCAGAAATCGTGCAGTTGGAAGTATTTTATTTTTACTTTTGAATACAAGCAATGAAAGGTTTAATGCTTCATGATGTTTGTTTAATTGTAGAGTACAACCGTATAAATAGAAGGTAACGGTCTTAATATGGGTTTGATTCAGTATTTTTTGAGCATATAGACTGTTTTCCAAAGTACTGTGGAGGAAAGTTAAAATGAATAAAATACACCCTGCCCTCAAGCAGCTCAGAGTCAAATAGTTAATACAGTTCTTATGGAACAGAACCTGGTTGTTACTTGTGTTGTTATAAAAATGTGAAACTCCATGAGAAAAGCAAATAAAAATGCAATACCAGCATGATTATTTTTAAATCTCTAATCAGAATAATGTAAACTCTTCTTAGAAAATCTAGGAAATACAAAATTTATTAAAAGAAAACCAAAATCACTTTACCCAGAGATAACTGCACTTTGGTACATATATTTTTATGTGTATTGGGAATTGTAATGCTGTTTATTCACTTTTTCTATCTTGCATTTTTAAAAACTACATTATAATCATTTCACCATGTAATTGAAAATTATTTGCATAATTATCACATCACAGGATATAAGAGTTTATGTAATCATTTTCCCATTTGGGGACATTTGTGTTCCTTTCAAAGTTTCCCCTCTTATAAATAATTCATTGAATATATTTATGTGTAAGTCTCCTCATATTTCTAATTTTCTTAGAATGAACTTCTAGAAATGGAATTCTAGGTCAAGGGCCATGCATATTTTAAAGCTCTTGAAACATCTTGCCAGATAGCTTTCCACAAGCTTGTGCCATTTGAAAGTCTAACCAGGAGGCATAGGAGTTTTTGTCTCATGCCTGCCAGCAATGAGAATTACTGTGTTTTTTTTTTTAACTATAACTTTTACTATTTTGATAAATAAAAAAGGCATGTATTTTTTCTCAGTTGGGTAGTTTTAAAATTTAGTTTTTGAAGTATAATGTATATACAGAAATGTGCACATTTATAAATGTGCAGTTTTGTGAATTTTCGTAGAACTGGACACACCATGTATTCAGCACCAAGGAAGACAAGGAGCACGGCCAGCTCCCAGCAGCTTACCTCATGATCCCTTCCCAGCCACAATCCTCCCTTCTTACCTTTAACATAATAGTTTGATGTTACCTGTTTTTCACTTTGTATTAGTGGAATGATATATGTGCTATATATACTTTTTTTGTGTCTGGCTTCTTTTGCTTAACTTTGTACTTTAAAAAATTCATCTGTATTGCTATGTGTGGTTCTATGTTTGCTTTAGTCTCCACTGATTCCTGTTAAGTGACCCTAATGTGTGAGACCTCATTAAGGCACCCAGTCTCTTGACCCAGTCTGTCAGCTCTGAATGATCGTCACTTCTTGTCTGTCTGAGATCGCATGGCTCACCTTTTCAATGACTCACCTGCCTGGAGTCTTAGTTTTCTATCCCTTTTTCTCTTTATCATACCCTTTAGCAAAATCAAAACTGTCCACCCTCTCTGCTCATATACTCATGGCTTCCAAGTGTTTTAAGACTTACCCTATGTATTAGTTAGACTAACAAAGAAATCTGGGAGCACCCAAATTAAACAAGATAGATGTTCTTTCTCACATAACATTTCAGAGGTTGGTAGGTGATCAAGAACTGGTGGTTGGTTTCCTCTTCACTTGACTTTCCTTGGTGGGTCCAAAGTGGTGGTTCTAGTTCTTATATCTCACAGCAGCTGAAGGGCATAAGGATAGGGAAAATCAACCCAAATGGAAATGACACATCTCTTACACTCAGTCCTATTGGATAGAATGCAACCATGTGTGCATAAGAGAGGTTGTGAAATGCAGAAGTATGGTTGGGTGGCCATGACCATAACTAAATCCTGTTTATTACAAAGGTAGAAGGGAGTCACAAAATATTGGAGAATAACTACAAGTATGCCAGAAAACTACCAATTCACCCTTCTTTCTCCAACTAGGATTTTAATCCTCCCTGGCAATTATTCTGTCTCACAAACAACTCCTTTTCTCATTTCTGGTAGTATTTATTCAAAACTTTCTCCACTCTCCTTAACCTTATTCCACTTCATCTTCCCATGTTTGAAGATATTGCCTCCTACTTCACAGATAAACTAAAAACTGCAGGCCAGGAATTTCCTTTGCTTCCTCTCTTATCTCTTCTCTGTATCTTATTTCATCTTTCTTTGTCTCTTATGCTGTCAAAGGCCAATTCTCCCCATATATGTTCTGGGTCCCCTACAATTTCTGAGTTTACTAATAACTTCTAGTATTAATCCAATGAATTTTTTTAACTATCCTGAGACCATACCCTCCTAGCTTTCCTGCCATCTCTTCATTCTTTCTTTTCTGATGTCTGTTTTGTGTTCCTCTTTCGTGGCCCATCCCTTAAGCAGTGGTGCTTCCCAAGATTCTACCACTTTTATCTTCTCATTTACCACTGTTTATTGGGTGACTTTTTCCTTAAGCAGGGCGGATAAATATTTAGGCTGATGAATCTCATATCTGTTTCCAGCACAGATCTCTCCTCCAAGCTCCCTGTTAACTGCTGGGTGTCTCTACTTGCATGTCCCTTGGGCACTTTAATCTCAACATGTCCAAAATTGAACTCATGTGTCTTCAAATTTTCTCCTTTTTCTTTGCTTTCTATCTCAATGAATAGTGCCTTCCCTATCACAGAAATCTGCATATCCACCCTTGATTCTTTTCTCATGCTTTTTCCCCATAGTTGATCAATGATAAAATCTATCCCCCTAGAGTTTCTAGAATCTATTGCCTTTTACTGATCTCTACTATTACTGCTCTAGCTCATACCCATAATCTATCACCTAAATAACAGTCTCCTAATAATTTCTCTGCATCTGGTTTTCTCTTTCAATCTACTTTCCACATTAAGCAGAATGATTTATACAAAATACAAGTTTAATTATTCCCTCCTTAAACGATAGGTGGCTCCCCATCACCTGCAGAATTAGTCCACTTTTCTTAGCCAGACATGGAAGGCTCTTCATGCTCTAGTGCCTACTGACCTCTCCACTACTTTCTCTCTTTCTTTGCCCCTTTTATTTTCCTTGCCTTCATGCTCCTTCCCATATCTGGGCTTTTAAGTGGGTTCCCCACTCTTGCTGGATCCCCCTACCCTCCCTTGTTTAGCTCAGCTCCTGTTTAGGTTTTAGAACATAGCGTATGGTTTCCTCTGCTAGGAACTATTCTCAGATCTGCTCCCTCCAAGGTCTGGTGAAGAATCCCTATTGTATATTACCAAATGATTGTGTGTTTGCTCTTATTGTAGAGAACTTAGAAAACTGTATTGTAATTTTCTCTTTTATGTGTCTGCATCCCCACTAGCCTTTGAACTTCTTTCTTTTTTTTTTCCAGTCCCTTTATTTTTTTTTAATATTTATGTATGTATGTATGTATGTATGTATGTTGTGGCATGTGGGATCTTCATTGCAGCATGTGGGATCCTTAGTTGTGGCATGCAAACTCTTAGTTACAGCATGTGAGATCTAGTTCCCTGACCAGGGATCAAACCCGGGCCCCCTGCATTGGGAACATGGAGTCTCAGCCACTGGACCACCAGGGAAGTCCCCCAGCCTCTTTTTTCTTAAAAAATTTTTTATTGAAATATAGTTGATTTACAATGCATTAGTTTTAGGTGTACAGCAAAATGATTCAGTTATATATATATATATTTACATTCTCTTCCATTATAGGTTATTACAAGATACTGAGTATAGTTCCGTGTGCTATACAGTACATCCTTGCTGGTTATCTACTTTATATATAGTAGTGTGTATATTTTAATCCCAAACTCCTAATTTATCCCTCCCCTCCCATTCCCCTTTGGTAACCATAAGTTGTGTTCTATGTCTGTGAGTCTATTTCTGTCTGGTAAATAAGTTCATTTGTATCATTTTTTTAGATCCTACACATAAGCAACATCACATTATATTTGTCTTTCTCTGTCTGGCTTACTTCACTTAGAATGATAATCTCTAGGTCCATCCATGTTGCTGCAAATGGCATTATTTCATTCTTTTTTATGGCTCAGTAATATTCCATTGTGTATATATACCACACCTTTACCCATTCATCTGTTGATGGACACTTAGGTTACTTCCATGTCTTAGCTATTGTAAATAGTGCTGCTATGAACATTGGGGTGCATGTATCTTTTCAAATTATGGTTTTCTCCAGAGATATACCAGGAGTGGGATTGCAGGATCATATGGTAGCTCTATTTTTAGTTTTTTAAGGAACCTCCATACTGTTCTCCTTAGTGGGCCTTTGAGCTTCTTGAGGGCAGAAACTCTGTCTTATTCCTCTCTGAATCTATAGATGATATTCAAAATAGTTAACACCAGATATAGCATCTGCACAGGTCTGATAAGAAGGAGGCCAGGCCCCCTGCTGTGCCAGGTGCTAGCGCATCAACTCATTGGGCTCCACCTGGGTTTTTTCTTTCTTCACCATGACCTGAAACTTTTCTCCAGAGACTAGGCTGGAGGTCTCATCTGATTTGTCCCCTATCTCTCAGGGATCACTGTTCTATGTTGCCTGATGTTCAGTGTCTTGAAAACCATTGTTCTGTGTGTTGTGTTTGCTTGTTTTTCAGGTGGGAGGGTAAGTCAGCTACATGTTACTCCATCTTGGCTGAAACGCAATCATGCGTTTTTACGTATTTGAGGAAGATTATGAGGGGAATGTGAATGAAAGATCTGTACATTAGGAGATGGGGCTTCAGAGAGTATTTCAACATCATATAGGAAAGATAAAGCAATATGTATACCTTATAGTATGTTGATATCATAGATAAACAAAATTATACATGCATGAGAATTTACACACCTATGTTTTTGCATTCAGAGCAATCAGACTTTTGCATTGAGAATAAAGACACCAAATCTGAGTACTCCAGCTTGCTTGGCAAAAAGCAGTAGACCCACGTTCCTTGAGGTGAAATTGCATATTCCCTTTATGTCCCTCTACTCCTTAAATACCAGGGCTCACACATGAATGGGAGGGTAGGGCAGAAAACCATCTCCCTCATAGCATCCATTCTAGTTTCACAGAAATGAGTAGAGATGGTGGGGCCAGCTGACCTCTATAGTTATTCCACTGTGGGTGCAATGGTGGCTGTGGGAGCATGTTGAACGCCTGCTACCTACATGGATCAGGGTAAAGCAATATGCTGGTAAAGGACACCCTGTCCTGATCATTATTTAATTTGGGGCAGTTGTCTTTTTTTAAATTGAAGTATAGTTGACATACAGTGTCATATTCGTTTCAGGTGTGCAGCATAGGGATTCAACATTTATATACATTGTGAAATGGTCACCACAACAAGTCCAGCTATCATTTGTCACCATACAAAATTAATAATATATTTTTGACTACAGTTGACCCTTGAACAACATGAGTTTGAACTGCTCTGGTCCATCTATATGTGGATTTTTTTTCAGTAGTAATTACTATAGTATTACATGATGGGAGGTTGGTTAAAGCTGCGGATATGGAACTGTAGGTATGGAGGAACTGCATTTATGGAGGGCTGACTATAAGTAATACTCAGATTTTCCACTGTGTAAAGGGTCGGCACCCCTAACACCTGACTTATTCATGGGTCAGCTGTATACTTCCCATTCTGTACATTACATCCCCATGACTTATTTATTTTATAACTGAAAGTTTGAAGCTCTTGATCCCCTTCACCCATTACACCAGCCCTCCAACCCCTTTTCCCTCTGGTAAACACCAATCTGGTCTCTGTATCTATGAGTCTAGTTATGCTTTATTTTGTGTGTTCATTTGTTTTGCTTTGTCTACTCCACATGAAAGTGAAATCTTATGGTATTTGTCTTTTCTGTCTGACTTATTTCACTTAGATTAATACCCTCAAGATCCACCTGTGGTGTTGCAAATGGCAAGATTTCATTCTTTTTTATGGCTGAGTAGTAATCCATTGTGTATGATGTGTGTATATATATATATATTTGTATATACACACACACATATATAATATATACACACACACACACATAATACCACATCTTCTTTATCCTTTCATTCATCAATAGATACTTAGGTTGCTTCCATGTCTTGGCTATTGTATCTAATGCTTCAGTGAACACAGGGGTGCATATATCTTTTTGAATTAGTGTTTTCATTTTCTTTGGATAAATACCCAGAAGTGGAATTGCTGAGTCATATGGTAGTTCTATTTTTAATTTTTTGAGGACCCTCCATACTTGTTTTCCCTAGTGGCTACACCAGCTTAGTCCTACCAACAGTGCGGGAGAGTTTTCTTTTCTCCTCATTGTCTCCAACACTTGTTATTTCTTGTCTTTTTATTAATATCCATTCTGACAGGTGTACAGTGGAACAGTTGTCTTGACTATAGGTTTTTACAATGATGCTTTTGATGTGTCATTTGAATATTAAATTTAAAATTAAGAATATTAGAGTTGGAAGGGACCCATAAATCATTTATCTCAAATCTACTCAGTTTATAGAGGGGGGAAACTGAAATCCAGAGAGGTTAAGGGATTTGCTCAATATTTGGGGAGTTTGAGGAAGAACCAAGACTAGATATTAACCTCTTGGCTCATACTTCAGCTCTCTTTCCACTACATTTTGTGAGCTACGTGGTACCTAAACAGGGGAAGGAAAGCCATCTTTTAGGAAGGTGGATCTATTGATAGGTCGGGAATTACGGTTGAAGCAATAAGGTCTGGACAGTATTGTGATTCACACCTGAAACAGAGAGAGGGTCAGGATTAGGGTGAAGTAAATGGGAATAAGAAATAAAAAGTGAATATGGAGTCTGTTTTCAAGATAAACTCATGGGACTTGTGATGAGTTGGTTAATGCACAGTATTTGCACATGGTAGACAGTCAGAATATATATGTTGTAGAATGTTGAGTGAATAAGGATTTATCTTTGTATACACTTGTGTGTATACACAGCCCTCATACATATCATGAATACACTGTAAATTGGATATTTCATTCATATTAGTAAAAAAACAAAACAACAATCAAAAATAATTTTCCTTTAGTCTTTACAATAACACTAATAGATATTGTTCACAATATATAGATAGAAATAAGTCTCCGAGAGGTTAAATGTTTGCCTAAAATCACAAAGTTCTGTGAGGAGCTGAGTTGAGACTTGAAGACACATTTCTTGAGTGAAAACCTGAATCTTTCTACAGGAACCTTTTTAATTACCCAAAATATATAAGGAATATTCTGCTTTTTTTCTGCCATGGCTGGTTTTTAAACCAGGTATGTCATTTTATTCCTTTATTGTATGCACTGCATAGTATTCCTGCTTTGGAAGTATACCCCACACCCTCTTCTCTGATTTTCCAGATTTGTTTTGCCTTTACTGCTTTTCCCTGTGTTTGACAGCTCACCCCATGATGTGCTGCATTGTGGCATTAGTTTTGCCTGTGGTCTTCAGTTTTCCCACTTTAGGTTTTCATCCTTCACCAGTTGAGGGAAAGCAATATGCATTGTGAACCTATGTACTACCTAGTAAAAATGTGTAATGTCTATGTCGTGGTTGACTGTATGCTAGGAGTGTTTTTCATAAGAGCCTGCCTCTCAGGGGTGGTGCCTGAGTAACAGCCCACATTTTTCACAAAGTGGATGTGACAGCTGTGGCTGAGCTTTGGGCTTTGTTATGTGTATGCTAGACTCTTAGACGTCTTATAAATCTCTTCTCCCCACACTGCCCAGCACAGCACCTTGCATATACTAATTGCTCAAGAATCTTTGTTGAATGCATGATTAATGAAAGTTATTGCTGTCATTATACTCTGGACTTTTTTCCTGACTATGACATTTAACATTGAAATGTATACATATATACATATACACACATGCATTATATGCCTTTTTATATATATATACACACACACACAAATATAAACTATCTGTATTTATTCTCAATATATTTCAAATACACATAATTGTTAAGACAGTACACAGATAAATTGTATGAAGTCTGATACATGAACTTAAGGTTTTATTCAACCTGAGTAGTTTATATTTTAGACAGATTAGTTGGGGAAATGGTAGTACAGTAGCTCAGCATAACCCGATATACAGATTAACCAAACAGATACAACCAGGGATCAAAAGAAAAATTATGGTTTTATAAAGTTTACAATTTGGGCATTTCCAGGTTAGAAAACTGTATATTTCTTTTTTTTTTGATATGTACTTGAAAATAGAGAAAATAGCTAAGCCATGAGCAATAATTTCTAAATTGATGAAGACTTACTGCCATGGCATTCTATTCTGTTCCTGTGGTTGAGAAGCATAAATAGAGTGATATAATTCCCTGATTTATTTCTCTTGTTTCTTTTTAAAATTTATTTTATTAAAGTACAGTTGATTTACAGTGTTGTATTAATTTCTACTGTACAGCAAAGTGATTCAGTTAAACATAAATATTCTTTTTCATATCCTTTCCCATATGGTTTATCAGAGAATATTGAATATAGTTCCCTGTGCTATACAGTAGGACCTTGTTGTTTACCCTTTCCATACATAATAGTTTGCACCTACTAATCCCAAACTCCCAATCCATCCCTCCCCACCCTCCTCTCCCCCTTGGCAACCCCAAGTCTGTTCTCTGTGTCTGTGAGTTTGTCTCTCTCTTGTTTCTGGGCCACTGTTAGATTATGTCTAATCATATCCACTCACAGGACATGGGATGGTCTTTTCCTCTCATTATAGAGGGTGGAATTATGCAATAGTATTTCAATATTCATTCCAGAAATTCCTCAAGTTCTTTAATTTCTGATGTGATTTCAATAAGTTCAGAATTTACCTAGCCTTACAAATAAAGGAGACAGGACAGAGTTTGGGAAAAAATGTCCAGGAGCATGATCTCCACTTATACAAACCCATGAACCAGTGTGTCAGTCAGCTTTACACTGTGTGATAGGGCAATTCTTGCCCAGATATCGTTAGTCCTAGATCAAAATGGAAATATTTCATTTGCATGCAGATATAATATCCCTTGCAGTTCATTTGTGATTCATCAGAGTTCCTTCTTTGAGATATATCCCTGTCCTTCACAAGATGTCAGTGGTCTTATGTGTTGGGACCCCTCAGGGCACATCTTACCTGTGTGTCATCACTGCCCCCTTTGTGATACCCTGCCTGGTACTGGCTTTTCATTTATGATCATTATGGCTTGTCTTTCTAACTAAACTCTAAAGTCTTGTAGGAAATGAATTATTACTTACAAACCTCAGTAGATTTCAGATAAATATTTGTGAGTGAATGAGATAATTTCATCCTATACGAAAATAATTCTGAAATGGAAGACAGCATGCAAAAACTCCATAAATACTATGCGTCTTCTATATGCACATTCTCAAACAAACCAAAACATCATACTACCCAAACAAAAAAAGGTTTCTGTGCATTTAAAAAGGAGTACAATACAGTCAAAGAATATATCAGCCATGACAGTCTGAGTAGGTGTGATCTCATTATGCAGAACAAACAGTCCATCTTCATCTGGTGTATGGAGTGCCTAGCTCAGTACCCAGCACACAGCGGGCATCAAAGAAAGACCTTTGAGAATGAATGAATGAATGAATGAATGAATGAAATGCCTCACATCTGAAAAATCAGAAGAGATGTTTCATGTTAATACTACTGCTCAGGGGTCCTGTTTAGTGTGTTTTTGGGGAAATAGTGCCAGTGTAAACATGGGAAGCATTCTGAGGTGACCTGCTATAGTGGAGAAGCTACAGGAATGTATTTAGGCAAGGGACCGCACAGGAAAGCTCTAATGAGATCTGTAGTTTTAGTCTATGGGACATCATCAAAAATCACCCACAACTTAGCATGTAGGAATTTCTCATAATTTGAGAGACATTCTTTTAGGGGCAAATCATATCTTCATGCTTGCTTTTGTATTTATTATGAAGTCCATGAACATGTATTCAGCATCCCTTGGGGGCAGAGCTGATAGCCTATTGATAAACATCCAGTGTTTACCTAACACTATAAGACTATGGAGAGAAGGGGAACTTTGTAAATATAAGGTCTCTCCTGATTATTTTTGCGATAATTACAAATAACCTCTTGCATTTGCATACGACTTACAGTTTTAAAAGCATCTTCCCAAACGTATTCTATCGTCTTTATACCATCTACCTTGTTGGGCAGGACAAGTGCTGTTTTCCTGGTTCTCTCCATGAGAAAACAAAGGTGCAGTAGAATCTAAGTAATGCCACTCCCCGGGAAAAGAATGGAGACAAGAGTCCAGGCCTTGTAAACATGCCATTCTTCCATCCAGACCAGTTGGACTTCTAAAATAGAACTCTGAAAGCGGCTTCATGAGTTTACCTTTTGTTAAATAATGTTCGAAGGAGGGGTGACCTTGATGACATTGAGGGCTCTAACACTTGTGTGAGCACGGGCCACATCTCCTCTGCCAGATCCAGGTCCAATCTGCGGTGTGCCCGTCAGTGGCTGGAAACTGAAGGGCCCACCCTGAGTCATGACTGCATTTTGAGCGGCTGCCGCCAGACTGCTAGAGTTAATGTTGGTGACTGAGCTGGAGGATCCAACAAGCAGCGCTGTAAACTCTGACACTCAGTTTACTGCAAACTGAGCAGGCTCCATGGTCGTTCAAGAAGTCGCTGCATCCTTGGTACAGAAGAGGACACTATTTCACAACCTTTTATCTGGTTCACTTTTCTTCTCCCTACTGTTCGTGCACACTGCCCTCTAAATCAAGTTTCTCTGCAGATAGGAGATGGAGACACCTAAAAAAAAAAAAAAAAAAAAAAAAAAAAAAAAAAAAAAAAAAAAAAAAAACCTTCCCTTTTTCTTTCTCCCATTTGGCTTATTCTTAGACGTACCTCCTCTCCAGGGAAGACGAGGCTAGATGCGGCCATGCAAGAGGCAGGTCAGAGTGAGCTATCTGCTTCCCCCACCCCTCCCCAAGATGCGTTTAGCAGCTCATCCCCCCCACCCCACCACCCCGAGCCCCCGAGCCCCTGCGCACGCCCCTCCCCCGCATGCTGATTATAATTGCACCTGGAGTCCTGTTCCATATAAATGTCATTCAAATTAGCTTAACTCTTCTCTCCAAGAATTCTTGTAAGAACCCAGGAAGAAGAGCTACTCAAACTGCCAACCCATGAATCCAGACATGCCAAGGAGTCTAAATAAATCAAGGCACATCTCATTTGGGATAGGGCTTAATATACTGAGCTTGTGGCAAGCCACAATGTTTGGAATGTATTCCACATGCCTGAAATTTGGTTACAATAGGTTTCATTTAACATGGTTCTCAAGAGTGGCCCAGACAGTCTTCATTTTAATGTTTTTGGATTTAGGAGATATTTCCGGGGGTGTTCCCGAAGCTCTACCTCACTTTGAGGTGATACTAATTGAATTGCAAAATCCAGAGTTTTCTGAAATTGGGCATCACATAATGGGAAAGGATTGAAACCATGTTTATTATTTTGCTTAAGGCTAAATTTGCACAAGAGCAGCTCAGCTTTAGAAGATGTTTTCCTAGAAGAGTATTCCATCATCAAAAGCTGAACTGTTTACAGGAGCAGCTTAACCAGGACATTTTCCTCATGTTCATAACTTCATAGCTGGGGTGTGAATTTGGAATTGAAACCTAGTCAGCCTCCATCACCTCTGTTACATCTTAATAGTTCACTATTTTCTATTATAAAGGGGTTTTAAAGGTAGCATATGTCTACAAGACTGTGTTTTTGTTTTTATACTATAATAGAAAATATGAAATCGTTTTGGTACCAATCTTTTTGGTTTAAAAGGGAATAAAACTATTGCTTAATTTTTATTCACTTATAAATATTTGTACCCACACTCTATATAAGATCTTAACATCAATTTATGTTCACTTTGGATCAAAAAATACATACTACAGACACTGCTGAAGATCCTTGTGTAGTGAGCTACCTATCCCCTCTCTCCTTGAGAAAGTACTATCCTGAATTTGGAAATTATCATTACCATGAGTGTATTATATGTTACTACATATTTATGAATTCAAAAGCAGCATATAATATGCATTTGCCAATTTTTAAACGCCATGTGACTATAAAACAATATGCATTGTTTTGTGACTTTTTTCCTCTAACATTACATTCTTTATTTATATTAATATACGTAGCTATAGCTCAGTTATTGGAAACATTGTATAGTATTCTATTGTATTTACATAACCCTAATAATCTATGCATTCTTTTCTAGATGGACCTTTCAATTGTTTCTAAGTGTTTACTCTTACAAACAAACAATGTTATGGGATACATTTTTTGAGGAGTTGAAACAGAAAAGAGGAATTTGAGTGCATGGTGTTTGCTGTATCAGAGCAAATGACAGCCAGCACCTCAGCATTTATCTTGTAATACAAGTATTAATAACAGCACTTTAAAGTGTCAGAGTGTGTGCATCAATAAAAGCATTTTATGACACTAAATGTCTAAAATATATCACTAAAAATTAATAGCTACGAATTATAAAACTAGAAACTATCTCTGTTGTTGCTGTTGGCTTTGCTGATTCCTGGGTGTTGTTACCTCAGCCAGATGCCCTTGGAATAGCCTCTTCTGACATGCTATAAGGGCTTCAGTACCTGCCTGCTGTGTCCACCTTGCCCACTGATGGACTGTCTCCATCCCAGCAGAGAGATGTGTCTTCTTCAGGTGGCACTTCTGATCCCTGCTCAGCCTTTTTTGGGGGATAAATGTGGGCTTGGAATGGGGAGGTTGGGATGGGGAAGAGAAAGAGAGCTGTTATGAGGCAAGGGGTCTTCAGGAATGGTAAAGTGACTGGAGGGTTTGGGAGGCTGTCAGAGAGGAGAAGGAGGAAGGACAGGGGCAGGAGAGGATTCGAGAGAAATCTAGGAGGGATGAACTAAGCTGTGGAATATTTTCACAAAATACACCCAAAAAGTATTCCAGTATTTTAAAAATGGCACCAGGGGCTTCCCTGGTGGCACAGTGGTTGGGAGTGTGCCTACCAATGCAGGGGACACGGGTTCGTGCCCCGGTCCGGGAGGATCCCGCATGCTGCGAAGCGGCTGGGCTCGTGAGCCATGGCCGCTGAGCCTGTGCGTCCGGAGCCTATGCTCCGCAGCTGTAGAGGCCACAACAGTGAGAGGCCCGTGTACCGCAAAAAAATAAATAAATAAATAAAAATAAATAATAGTTCTGAAACCACTAATGGTATAAACACATTTTAAACTTTATTAGATATTGCAATATTTCCTTCCAAATATTCTGTACCAATTTACATTTCCACCAGAAGCATGAGACTTACCCATTTTACCACACTCTAGCCAACATTTGACCTTACCTGATTTTGTAGTATTTGCCAGTCTGACGGGTTTGATACAGTATTTCACTGTTCTTTAAATTTGCTGTTCCCTGATTATTAGGAGAGTAATTGTGTGCCTGGCCAGTGTGCATTTTTATAATTTTTCAATTTTTGAAATGAATTTTATTACAAAGATGAGATGGTTTTATAGCATCCATTTAAAATGTAAGAAAGAAAAAGAAGAAAATTAAAGTCAACTCCTTTTGTGACAGTGACTATCCACTTGTGAGGTATACAGAAAACTTTCCTGAGAGGTATTTATTTATTTTTAACTTATTTTTATTGAAATATAGTTGATTTACAAGTTGTGCTAGTTTCAGGTGTACGGTGAAGTGATTCAGTAGATATATATTGAATATATATATATATATATATATATATATATATATATATGTATTTAGTAAAGAAGGTCTTTAAAGAGATACAAAACAGAAAGATTCACTGATACAGCTACTGAATATTTTAATATTGCTGTATGGATACAGACATATTGTTAAAAAGTTGAAAGGAGAAGTGAGAAAAAATAAGTGCATAATCCACACATAAAGATACTTATGATTTTTATTATTTAAAAACAGCTTTATTGAGGTATATTTAGCATGCATATTTAATGCATTCAATTTGATGATTTGACGTATGTGTACGCCAGTGAAGCCATCACCACAATTATCTGTCAACTTATCCATCACCCCCAAAATTTGCTCCTGCCTCTCAATAATTTTTCCTATCTCCCTTCCACTTCCCCCACCTTCAGTTTCCTGCAAGCACATATCTTCTTTCTATTTATTTTCACTTTCCTCCATGCTGTGAGCATCTATCAGTGGGTCATTCCTTTGTGTTGCTGTATTGTATTGGTTGGTGTTTGGCCATTCACTTCTTGACAGACTTTTGTGTTGTTTCCAGTTATTGAATTGATTGACCTTTTTAGAGAAAAAAGTTTATATCCATAAACTTTCTCATAAGCAAAACATTAAACATGAAATAATACCTGTTATTAATCAGAGCCTGAGACAGTATCCGGCACGTATAGGTGTTCAGTAATTATGTGGTGTGAGAACTAGATATCTGTTGGCAAATCGAAAAGCTAATGAGAAAAACAAAGCAGGCAAACCTAAGTAGAAGATCATGGGGCAGGTGAAGAACTGAAATCAGAGGTATTTTTCCTTTACCCCGAGGTCAGGAGGTCCTGCACCGCTTCCTTGGAAATCTTTTCTTCAAAGCAACACATCAACTCACTTTCACTGAAAACAATCTCTATTCTTTTTTCCTCTTTTGTTCCATCCTTCCTCCAACCAGTGAGTTCAAAGCCTGAGTGATCTCTGAAATTTCCCTCTCTTCACATCTAATTAGTTTCCAGGTTCTGGTAATCCAGCGTCTTGCCTGACCGTCATTGCATTGTCCCTATCATGCTCAAGTTTAGTCTCTTCTCACCTCCTGCCTCAGCAGGTCAATAGTCTCTCATCTTGGACCCCCCCCCCCTTGACTCCTTGACACCCCTTGACTTCCCCTCTCTAATTCAGCCTCGACGTGGTCATCACATATTTTTCTAAAATGTAGTTTTGACCACACTGCACTGTTGCTACCTGTTCTCCACTTGCTCTTCCCTGCCAGCAGACTACAACTCACAGTCCTCATCATGGAGGTGAAGGAGTTCTCTGTGCTCTTCATCACCTGCTCCCTAATCTCTAGGATGTAGAAATATTTTACTACTTGCAGGTATCTCAACACACTAGGCCATTTCCTGTCTCCGGGCCTTTGAATAAACCTGTTTTCCCATCTTCTGAATTCCCTCACCAACTTTGACCAGGAGAATCACTCAGAACTCAGTCCTGAAGCCTTCTTTTATCTCTGCATACACAGATGCACGTGCAGTTACAAAACCCCAGCAAAGTTAATCACTTCTCATCTCTGCTGCCAATGTCCATAGCCCTGCCCTTGTTCTGTGCTGTTGTTCCAGCTTCCTTACTAGACTGTGACCACAGTCACAGAGTGTGGGGACCATGCCTTTTTTTCCTTTTGAATCTACTAACAAGTACAATGGTAGTTACTTAGCAGGTGTTCAGTAAATATGTTGGATACTCGAGAAGTATTAATAACTCAAATTTTGATGCTCAGTACATATGAATAAATGAATGTTTGACTTAGATATCTGATCATCAAGTTGTAATTTTCCAACCAAAATATGTTTAATGCCTTTCCCTTGTTTTCAATCCTGTCATCACCAACTTAGTCAAAATCCATTTAACTTCCTGCCTGAATTGTTGCATGGGTGTCCAAACCTGCCTGTGTCAATAACTTCTCCCTCTTTTCTAAACCATATTAATGCAGATTAGCCAGGCTAAGCTCCTACAATGACTGCTTTAATTACAGTACCCCGCCCTGGTCAGATTCCACTGCTTGGCTTTTAAAAGCTCTAGCTATGCTAGTAATCAAACTTTTTTCTCTTCTCTAACACACATTCTCCATTTTAGCTGGCCTGTTCTTCCCACTTCCCCATGACAAGGTGTGTTCATTCCAGCTGTGTTCCAGGGCTCAAGTTTATCCTCTCACCAGAATACTCTCTCTTCTCTCCTCCATGTATCTGAATTCTGCTAATAATTTATGTCTCGTTAAAGTTACACCTGTGTGGCTGAGCCACATCTCCCATGGACACCTTTGGTATTTCTGATCTATAGCACTCAGAATCTAACTGCATTGTAACCAGTCTTATAAATAGGTGAAATAACCCACTGCAACATTTCAAAGTGAATGATGGTTATAATATAAGGAGATGTATATTCTTCTCCTATCCCACTCTAGAAAGTAAGCTCCACATAAGCACAGAATTTGTTTTTTTCATAAAGGAAAACTGAGGGCACCTGGGTACCCAAATAGTTGTCAAATAATAAATAAAGGTATGAAATTGTCTACTCTATGGTGGGGATAATAAACAATAGTCCTTTCTTCAGAAGAACAACTTGGAAGGAAATATGAACAAATTTGAGTGATCTCTGAATTTTAAAGAATGTGATACAGCTTCCTAAAAGTAGCGATTTCTGTACCTGACAGTGTCACTTAGTCAATCATGTGTTTTCTGGAATTCTTGTACATTACTATAAGATGAAAGATCAAGATCATTCTAGGTCTAGATAGAGCATAAAAAATGATATGAGAATATTCTAGCTCAGAGTAAATTGATTCAGTTTCTTGGATTCAGAGTAGAATGATGATACTTATATTTTGCCATGGCTAAGGTCATCTACCAACTCTTTCCTAAATTATGCAATTGTTAAAAGAAGAAAATCATAACGCACTCTTTCAAAGCTCTTAACCCAGAATCTTAAGTGTAGTACATATTTGTTAAATATTTGAACTTAAGCCAGTAGAGAACTTTTTTTTCCCCCGAGAGGTATTGGGGAGGGAAGGGAATTTAAGAAGGGAAGTCACATGGTTATAGCTGTATTTGAGAAAAATAATTCTGATGATTGTCTGGATGATTTGGAGAGAAGATAGAAACACCAGGAAACTATTTGTTCATCATCAAGGTCTGGTCAGAGCCCCTCCTACTTGATATACACTTAAGAATGAGTGAACTGCTAAGATTCTGTGTGATATGTAGAGCCTGTAGCAAAGATTAGGTGAAGAATTATGAAGACCTAATTTAAGTACTAAATAGATTCCTAATTTAGAATCTATTTAGGCAGAAGCACTGAGAATATTTGATGAACCTGCTAAAGACTGAAGGCTTGAGGATCTCACCTAGGATTCTGATTTGAGTGACCAATATAATAGTACAGTTAGAGATAAGAGCACGAATAGGTGTGAAAGTGATGATGATGAGTTTAGCTGTGGGCAGAGAATGTTAAAAGAGTCTGTGAGAGATCCTGGTGGAGATGACAAGTGTAGCATTGTAGATAAGATCCAGTACTTAGAAGAGATTTGAGGGCGAGGAGGGAGGGATTTTGAATTGATTAACAAAAAATAGTTGTTAAAGACATAAATATGTGTGGAAATTCCCCAGAAGGGTGTTTCCCTGAGTGACATGAGATGAGGGCCGAGGCTGCAAGATTATGGGCATCAAAAGGTTAAGAGGACAAGAATAACCCACGAAGAAGTCTGAAAATTGATGGCCAGATGTGACGTCAAGAAACCAGGAAAGAGTAGTTGTATCAGTTAAGATGGTTTCAAGTGCAGGTAATAGAGAAGCTGACTCATGGAGCTTTAAACAATAAGGTAATTTATTGGTTCACATAACTGGAATTCCGGAGGTAGAATGGCCTCTGAGTGGTTGATCCAAGAGCTCAATAACTTCATGGAGAAATCACTTTCCTTTGTCTCCTTTTGCTCTGCCCTCCACAGTTTTGGATGTGCCCTAAGGCTATTTCCCCACTGGGGATAAAATGACCGGGGGTAGAAATCAACACTCCATGCTCCCTCGTTCACAACCAGCTGAAGATTCAGTTTGGATCTGGAAGCTCTCTGAGAAGTATGAAGAGGAACTTACCCACAAGTCTCCAGAACAGTATTCCTTGGATCTCGTTGGCACAAATATGGTTACCTTAGGATTCCTGAAACAATCATTAACTGGGAAGATGAATTAGGCTGCCATCTCCTGGAAATGAGGGTAGACTTAGCTTTCTCTAAGACACTGAGCTTTTTTGGTGGGAAATAAATACCTAAACAAAAATTAAGATTCTTTTAGGTAAAAGGGAATGAATTAAAAATGGCAAACCCATAGCCAGGCAACAGGACCACTACAGAATTATTAGATAAGCCTAAGAGGAAGAAATTTTGAGGAGAAGTCATTAACAATGTGAAATGCCAAAGAGGGGCCAAACTAAGAGTTAAAGAAAAAGCCTATTATATTAGGAATTGGGACGAGGTGAATCTAGGTAGACTCTGGAAACTGATTGAAGTGGAAAGAAGATTACTGTGAGGTGAGAAAGAAAATATGAAGCATTGACTCTAATTTGAAAATTCTGAGTTTTGAAAGGAAGAGCAATGTTTATATAGCAACTAGAGGGGGGAAATAGAAAGAGGAGTGTTTTTTTGCAACCACCTATTCCTGTGTCAAAGTCTAGTCCATGGCTGCTGATTAGGTTCTGTTGAAGCTCTTCCAGTGACCAGTTGTACGAACTTAGTCAATTTCTCAAGCCCTCTTGAGTTCCCAATCACTTTAAAGGCAGAAAAACAAAGCTATGTTTTTTTGTTGTTGTTGTTTTGTTTTTGTTTTTAATCTCACAGAGTTATTAAATTTCAGAAATATTTTAAAGAAGAAAATAATATTATTTTTAATTTTAGGTGTCTGTGTATGTGTGTGTTTAGGAGAGATTTTAAATGTTATACTCTACTGAGGCTTCAAAAAATATTTGGGGACTGAAAATAGAACAGTTTTACTTTCAACCTCATTGCTTGGTGCTATGGTCTAAATATTTGTGTCTCCTCAAAATTCATATGTTGAAATCCTAACCCCTCAAAATGATAGTATCAGGAAATAGTATTTGAGAGATGCTTAGATCATGAGGGTGGAGCCCTCATGGATGGGATTAGTGCCCTTATAAAAGAGGCTCCAGAGAGTTCCTTTGCCACTTCCACCATGTGAGGACACAGTGAGAAAGCAGAAAACATGAATCAGGAACAGGGCCCTCACCGGGGAACTCAACCCTGCTGCACCTTGATCTTGGGCTTCCTAGCATCCAGACTGTGAGCAATAAATTTCTGTAGTTTATAAGCTACCCAACCTGTGGTATTTTGTTATAGCAGCCTGAACATACTAAGATACTTGATCTTAAGCTAAAATTTGGATTTTGCAAAGAGTATAAGAAAATGTTTAATTTCAGGTAAAACTATGTTTTTACTAAAAATATAGAAAATGTAGTACCTGATTACATGCTAGGCACTCATTAAACAATTATTAATTTACTCTATTCTTCAAATTTAAAGATGAAAAAATACTAGAGATTCTGTCAATCAAATTGTAAAATTCTGTATATTTGAACTGTATTTTTTTAATCAGAGAGTTGATTTAAAAAAACAATAAAACTATGCTACAGAAAACTAGTGATATTGAGGTGTGTGATCAAGCCTAGGTAACTAGGACTAACTAGGTCAGTCAGTTGAAATTACTGGAAAATCTATTCACACATTCAACTATTAATTGAACACGTATATGCCAGGCACAGTTCTAGGCACTACAGATACAGCCATGAATAAAAACTCCCCTCCTGTCATGAGCATACATTCTAGAGGGAGAGACAATTAACTAATAAATTAATATATACTATGTCAGGGGAGATAATTGCCTTGAAGAAGAATAAAGCAGTATAAATGGTACAATTATAATATAAATTGGATAGTGGGTAATTATTGGGTGAGGTTGTTGCTGTTTTATAAGGAAGGCAGAGAAAGGTGGGGGAGTCTGAGCAGAGGAACAGAACAAGGAGGATGGCTGAGGGAACGGTGCTCCAGGGAAAGGGAAAATCAAGTGCAAAGAGTCTGTTCTAGGAGCCTGTTGGGTATGTTTGAAGATGGACAGGTCAGGGTTGGGGAGATGGTGTGCCATGGGATAGAGGAGCTCCATGAGTGAGGGAATCACTTGGGAGCCAAGGTCAGGGAAATGGTGTATCGGTGTATCACATAAGGAAGTGACCTGAGAGGCCAGGTGAGCAACTGGGGAATTTCTCTAGGAGCGATGGGAAAATGTTAGAAGGTTTTGAGCAGAAGATGAACTTGGTTTGAGTTGGTTATTGCAAAGCTCTACTCTAACCACCATGGGGAGAAAAAGTTGTCCTAGGGCAAGCGTGAAATTGAGAGATAAAAACAAATGCAGCTTTCTTTTTTCCTTTTAAATACAGAATAAAAATGAAGCCATCCACCTAGGAAGTTTGTCCAAGTAATAGCACGGATAGATCTGCTCCAGGAAATAGATAGTATTGGTTTGTAATTAGTAGTGCAGTAACTATTCATAGAGAAATAATCCAGCAGACACTAGTCAACCTCACTTTTGTATTTGGTGAACCCTGCTTTGTAGCAGTTAGAATAAGAAGCACACCCTCCCCCTTTAACCCCAACAAACTACAACAGATTATTGAGTTTAGGGTCCTAAAGAGTAATGCCATCATGCCATTTTATTGTAAAGAAAAAATTACATTGTAGGTATTTTTGTCAAGCTTTTAGGAACTGTTCAGTGCTTTAAATTCAGAACAGTGTGTGTTCCCCTTAAATGTTCATGTTTGGAACACATCTAACTTTATGGAATATTTAAACACCTTTTTGGGAGTGAGACTTATGGGACAGTGATCTCAAAGCTTCTCTCATCCTACATTTTATAGGCTACACATCAACTGATTTCAGAATTTAGGAGCAGCCATCTGTATTTTCTAGACAGAATTTACAGAATGATTTTGCTTTGGAAAACGAGAAAAGTAGAGATTGCATGTGAGCCTAACAAAATACCATTCAATTTGCCTGATAATTTCTGCCAAGATTTTTGTCTTGAGGGCTGACCATAGAGCATTATTCCACACCCCCAGCTTTTTCAAACCACCCATCTTTTCCTAAGGGACCTTAACAGATGAAGCATTGAATTCTCTGCAGTCAGTGTTACCTCCCACCTGGGAAAAAGACAGCCCTGTAATTGAATCCCAGCATATGCATTGTCATCCCTCCTGCCTGTCCCTCTGGTGCTACAGCAAATTAAAAGATCTCTAAGCTCAGCCTGCCTTCCAGCTGCCAGCCCCTGGTAGACATGAGGGAGCCAGAAGGGACCAGGTGGAGCAGTTTTGAGTTGCATTAAACACACAGCACAAGGAGGTTGGCCGTAACTTCCCAATGAATATTTATACCAGCCCCATTTCTCATCTTGCTCTTTGGCATGGATGAGAGTGCTGAGCTCCTGCTGATTTCAAGGGCCCTGCATTGTGTTTGGACCTGCTCCGTGAAGTATTACGTCAGACGAGCAATGGGCCCCAAGTTTCTATCACTAAGATGGCTGTTTGACTTTTTTTTTAGTGGAGACTATCATGTTATGGGGTCATAAGAATGGGGCAGTGGGGGAGTTCCCTGACGTCTCCTGGCATCGCTGGCTGTTCTGTGAATTACACACAGCCTCAACCATTGCTTCCTGTAGAGTGGAACTTTAATTGCTTGTATTAAGAGCCGCACAACACTCTGGTCGGTATGTTGGTATATTACTGCATTTTCTTCATTGTTTTCTTAGAGGTTTTTTTTTGTTTGTTTGTTTGGTAAGGTCAGGCACTTATCACAGGACTCCCTCCTCACATTTCACATTCTGATCCCCCGTGGCAGGTGCTAACTTCCTTGCGTTCAAAGTGAATGGGTTGAGTAACCTCATAAAGATACAGAATGTCTTGGCATAGAAACGGAGAGAGTACAGAATGCCTGTCTGTGGAAGACTCACAGTGTTATTTCGAGAGCCGTGTAAACCTGAGAAGATATTAGGAAAACCATCTACACACACACCCATTAACTTTTTCTAAGTAGTAGATCATAGACTTAGATTCCTGTTCCTGATTCCCAATCCATATTGTTATCTAATAAAGCACATGCCATATGTGTATTTTAGGATCAGATTTCTAAAGAGAAATCATTTTTTTCATTGTGTGACACAATAAAATTTAGACCAGTGATACAAAATGAACTTATTTACAAAACAGAGACAGACATAGAAAACAAACTTAAGGTTACCAAAGGGGAAAGGTGGTGGGGAGGATAAATTAGGAATTTGGGAGTAGCATATATACACTACTATATATAAAATAGATATTTTATATATTTTATGTATAAAATAGATAAACAGTAAGGATCTACTACTGTATAGCACGGGAAACTACACTCAATATTTTGTAATAACCTGAAAAAGAATATATATATATATATATATATATGAATCACTTCACTGTACACATATATATAGGTGTGTATATACATATATATGTATATCTCAATCACTTTGCTGTACACCTGAAACTAACACAACATTGTCAATCAACTATACTTCACTAAACATTTTAAACATTAAAATAAAATGTTCTAAATCAATCTCAAAAAAATAAAATTACCTTCTTAGATAACTAAATATAAATAATTAGAAAGAGGGCTGTGATCATGAGAATCCAGCATAAGTTCTCTAAGCAAAAGCCATGACAGAATAGCCTGACAGCAATACCAGAAAAGAGGAACAAAGGCCTGCATTATACTTAGCACATATGGCATTCAACAACATGTGTCTCAAAGGCTCTTGATATATTTATGAGGAAAATACAGAAAAATAGAGACTGAAAGATAGTACTGCTATTAGCTCAGTAACTATCTCCCAGTGATCTAGATCTAAAGTTATAACTCTAGTGCCTTCTTCAAGACCTGTCCTTGACATTGGCCTGTTCAACATGTTTATTGTGATTTGGCAATGAGTGCTTGCTAGGAAAGTTTATGGGTGTCATGGCACAGGGAAAGAATACTTGGAACAGCAGAATCAGAATCTGACAGGACAAGATGAAACAGTGGGCTCAGTCCAACAAGATAGCATTTAAGAGGAATATATGAAAAGCTGTTCACTTAGGTTCCAAATGCCAATGGCATGTGTTGTGGCTGAGAGAAAGCAGGGCTCTAAAGCATCACATGGGACAAATCATAGGGGTTTGGCTGGCTGGGTTTCAGTGTATGTTCATACTGTAAAGTGTCTGATAGCAAAGCTAGTGTACTCTTCAGACTATACTGATGGGTCCAGAGTGATCCTTTTAATATTCCTGCCATGTTTTGCACCTTTAAGGCTCTGAGTTGGGACATTCCTCTTTGAGGTTTGAAGGGAAGTTATGGGAAAGAACGTTTAGACTTACCTCATGTCAATGGGTTAAATTTCTTCCAGGACCAAAGTTGCATGGAAACCATGTATGGAAGACTTTCTGATTAATAAGTGAGCGGAAAATGAAATGGGCCGCCTCTTAAGAAAACAATTTTCTTGATACTACAGATTTTCAAACAGACAAATCAGGCATTTGTTGGCAGCATTGTAGAAGTGACTTTAGTAATAGCTAACATTCATAAAGATACACTGTGTGCCAAATTCTGTGTAATTTGCGTGCGTGATCTTATTTCATTCACTCAGTAACCCTCCGGTAGGTATCATTAACTTCATTTTTGAGCCTAAAGTCCATTGACTGGTAAGTGATAGAGATGGAGTTTAAAACCCAGGTTTTAGCCTATAGTACAGACGCTTAACATAGTACTCAGCCTTGCGCATAAAATGGTATTTTTGCGTTCGAGGACGTTGAATGTCCCTCAAGACTCCAAAATTCCATCATTTTCATAGGGAGCTATCTTTATTGTGTACATTATGCTAATGCTTTGCTCTTTTCAATTCAACATTCTAGCATTGAAAAACCCTCATTCAATCATCCAGTAAAATGTTTGATCCTTACTGGTAGAGTTTTTTCCTTAGAAAAAGAGTCTATATATTTCTTGGTATAATTAATGGTATTAGATGTTTTTATTGTGGCCGTATGGCTTTATTCTTCTGCTTACTGCAGGGAAATAATTTCCTGCTTCATTAACCATGGTTTGTAACTGATCTAACAGAAACTTGAGTCCTGTACTTTTCAAATAACGGTTGGAAAATTCATTGGGCTTTTTTTCCTTTGTTTTCAAAGTAAAGGGGGGGCTTTGAAAACCTAAATTTAGAGAAATGCTTTAGAGATACATTTTTTAAAAATTTACTCACATTTCTTGGGTGGGGATACCATGTTTTATCTAAATAATCTGTTAAGAGTCGTAGTGAAGAAAGGGCCAGAACTGTAGGACTTGTCTAGATCTGTAAGGAAGCCCTGGAAAGGAAGGACTGTAAAAGTGTCCAGAGAACAGTGTGTCCATGGCTTTATTTGCTGTTACTCCAGGGCCTGAGGTCACTCTGGCAGACGGGTCACTTGCACTGCAAGCATTCAGGCTGGCCTCAGGGACAGGCATGAGGTCACTGGCAAATTGCAAGAATAGCTCCCATTATTCATGGCCCACTTCCCTGATCCTTGTTGATAGGGGTTTTCTTCCTCCAACATTTCCTTTTCTCTGCAGCAGAGTCCAGTTGTGATGATGTCTGCTGAAATGGGCTAGTGAGGGCCTCCTTCTGGGATTGTCTGGCCACCTGATCAGGGACATAGACACCGTGAAGCAGAGAGCATCCACATCTCCCAGCCTAACTGAGCCAGAGGAGAAACTGGCTCAGGACTGCAGCTGGGACAAGGGTTTCTTGGCTCCTAATCTGAAATGTGTTGGTTTAAGGTGGACGGATGTGCTTTTTCCAGAGAGTGGGAATTGGTACCCAGTAGTGACATGCTTATGACTTTCATCCAATCTAAGTTGACCAAATGGCTTTATTGTATTTTTTCTTGCACAGTGGTTTTCTGTATCCATGCAGGGCATCTTCCTCCCACCCACTTGCACACTCATGGGTGCACGTGCACACACACACACACACACACACCTCACTCATTTGGGAGTCCTAACATTTTCACATGCAAATATGAAACCTTCCATACACATTGACATCACAGTGCTAATCCCCATCTCCCTCCACCCATCCCTTTGCTCTCCTACTAGCCTCCAAGCCCTCAGAAGATAGTTTCTGGATTCCTAGAAATGTCCCTGAACTTCCTGGATGCTCAAGCAGTGTTTGTTGAATGAGAGTATGCTTGACTCCAAGTAATTCAAATCACTTCATCAGCATTTTTCCTATTCCTATTTTATTATTCATCCTTAGCACTCACTAAGTACCCCACACAATTCTAAGTGTAGAGGAAAAAAGCAATGAATAGAAAATAATCCCTGCCCTAATGCAACCTGTACTCTCAATATTTAAGTAAAAGCTGATTTTGTTATTCCAATTTTTCAGCTAAGGAGGATGAAAAGACTTATATTACATAAAAAAAGAAGTTATGAGTAAAGCAAATACCTGAACTCTTGCCCTTAAAGGCATTCTGATGGTCAAAATGAAAATTGGCTAGTTAGGTAGACTCTGAGAGCTTGGGACACAGAGCCCTGCATACATGCTGTCCACTTTATGCAGAGAGAAAAGCTGGCATGAGAGTGAATGCCTTTGAAAGTCTAGGATGTTTTTGCATTTCTTGGGTCATGAAGAATTGGTGGAATCTCAGCCTGTAAATAAACAGGCTATGACTCATTACCAGGCTCTGTGCAGAAGGAATCATGGTTTCTGAGTTACAGGAGACGCTAAATGCACAAGTATAAAGCATGCTCTTCCTTGGGTTTGAAGAGGATATTTAAGTCTGCTAGAAATAAATTCCACCTGTGCTACAGAAGAATGCAGACAAGAACCAAGAAAACAGCTGCATGTGACCTGCAAGTCTTCTCTTTTTTTTTTATAGAGTTTTTGTGTTTATGAATAAGTTTGTTTTCTATATTGTCCAGAAAGATGCTAGTATTCACATGGCCTTATGACATGGGTTGAAAGTGACATCTTGGAAGAAAAAAAGGGGCACCTTTATACATATATATACATTCTTTTAAAAATTATTTTCCAATGTGGTTTATCACAGGATATTGAATATAATTCTCTGTGCTATTTAGAAAGGGGTCCCCTTTAAATATGGTAATGTAGATTTGTCAGAGTAGATGCTTATACTGAGTATTTTTTGAAAACCATTCAGAATATTTTATTGCAAGAATATGCATTCCTAATTGTGGTTTCACAGTGTGAAAAAAGTAAAGCCACTTTTAAAAATGGGAAACATATAATGTGACAGAAAGAACCTGGGCTCCGGCATCAAATAGACTTGAGTTCAAGTCTTGGTGCTGCTACTTTCAACCTATGAGGTCTTGGGCATGCTGTATATCCTCTCTGAGTCTCAATTTCTTTATCTATAAAATATGGAAAATAATATGCACATCAGTGTGTTAAGGTAAAGATTAACAGAGAGGATATATTTGAAGTACCAAGCGTAGGCTGCGTCTTACAATATGTACTCAGTAAAAACTGGTAGCTGTTAAACATTTTCTGCTGTTGAACTCTAAGGTAAACTTTATATTTTATACGTTACATATTGTATGAACTAGACTTAAAAAGAATCTGAAGTTTCACGTACAAAAGAAAGTACAGGAATATTCTTACTGTATAGTTTATAGTTTATAGCAATAATGTATAGTTTATAGCAATAATGCATGCCTATTCTCTAAAGGCTCTATTAACTGTAAGAGATATCAACCCATTAAAATAAATTCAAGCAAAGGACACTTACTCTAAAGAGCCAGATAATTGCATTTTGGCTTCCTGGAAACTGGAATGTGAGATACAAAGGCTATCTTTCTTTTGTTTTCCAGGAGTGACATATTCCCACTCCTCTCTGTAGTGTGGGCTCCATCTTTTCATTCCTGACTGAGTTTCCTTGCTTCTTCATGTTGCATGTGGTTCAGATTGGCTGTGAACCCCTACACTACCTTGCAGTTTCAGGAATACTACCAACCAGATGCTTCCCCTAGAACCCCTTCTTTGAATTCATCAAAACCCAGCTAACAATTTCTGAGAAAATTTTCTAGACTCTTTAAGTAAGTTCACACTATTAATAGTAGCAACACTCCTTGCCCCACTCCTTGGAAAACTCGCCTCTATAATCTCCCATCGACCCATCTTGGGTTTAGTAATCCTGTGTTGCAGGCACCCTGCGCGCCAACAACCACTGCTAACATGAATCCTACAACTGATTTTTTTCATGACTCCCCAGATCAACAACCCTCGATGCCTCCTCATTGCCTATGGGTCAAGAATAAACTCCCTGGTGGTCCAGTGGTTAAGACTTTGCGTTTTCATTGCAGGGGGTGCCGGTTTGATCCCTGGTCAGGGAACTAAGATCCCACATGCCACATGGCACGGTCAAAAAAATCCCCAAATAAAACAACAACAAAAAAAAGAGGAATAAACTCCTCAAGTTTGACAGCACATTCCCCTGGCACCCTAAAATGAACTTAGTGTGATGAAACCTCTCTGGCCAAAGGTTTCTGTCTTGCTTTGGCCTCTGCTC
The DNA here is from genome assembly GCF_964341445.2 of Mesoplodon mirus. Lineage (NCBI taxonomy): Eukaryota > Metazoa > Chordata > Mammalia > Artiodactyla > Ziphiidae > Mesoplodon > Mesoplodon mirus. The sequence continues at coordinate 29,728,270 of NC_138986.1, read as the reverse complement.
CTGAGTGCTCCCCTCTGAGGGCCCCATCCACCTCATAACTCTTATGGAGCCTCTTACCTTCTATGCAGCATTTATCCCAACCACTTATCGAATTTCTATACAACTCCTTCAGACATATAACCTAGTAGTGGACACGTGGTAAAGCTGGAAAAACCTCTTCATATGTCTCCCAAGCCCCACACGCCTCTGGTCAGAGGGAGGGAACGCAGCTCTCAATGTCCTTCTCCAGGATGTGCCCCCAGGCTCTGTCTGGATACTTAATGTACTGTAGTTTTCTATGCACAGGATCTGCTTTCTCATTTAGATCATAAATTTCTTTGAGGGTAGGACCATGGTTTCTCCATTTAGCAAGCCTAACACCTGTGACTGTACTTTGCATATAATAAGCAATTATTCATTTATTAGTTCAATTAAACTAAAAATATTGATGTTGGGTGGGTTCGGTAGGAGAAGATAAAATCACTTTTACTTTATTCAATATTTTCCCCAATATTTTGTCTGTCTGCTTCAGTTTGGATAACTTCTACTGGCCCAGTTTCAGATTTACTGATTTTTTTTTTTTTTTTTTGCAGTGCCTTGAAGTCCATCCAAAGACTATTTTTTAATTTAATATATTATAATATTCATTCTAGAACTTTCATTTGGCTCTTTTTTGCAGTTTTCATTTTTATCTATATGCAATATTTAGATGTAATACATACACGTTATATTCATAATTATACATACATATAAATATATATGGCACATATGTATATATGCCATATATGTATATATCTATATACATGGCATATTTATGTGTTTATACCTTGTGTACATATATTTTCCTATAAATTATTTCACATATACACAATAGTTTTTTAAATCCTTGTCTGCTAATTCCAAATCCTGAGTCATCTACAGGCCTGCTTCTATTTACTGTGTTTTCTCTCTACTATGGGTCATATATTCCTGCTTCTTGTTATGAGTCAAGATGTCATTCTGAACATTATGTACAAAATAATTTATAGTATTCTGAAAATCATATATTTGTAGTTTTCTGAAGATTATGTACAGAAACTCAGTAGAGACTGAAGCATGGTATTTATTTTGTTTTATTTCCCAAAATGTCTAAGTTGTTTGTTCTGGCTGACTGTGAGAGCAAGGTCTGAGCATTCAGATTCCTTTTGGAGTTGAGTTGAGCTGGAGCGGGACTGTGAATAACCCAACTTCCAACCTCCTGAACAGCCACTGTTTTGGTAGTTCAGTGTTTGAACTAGAAAGGCATTGACTAATGTTTCAGATATTTTTGGTTCATGTTTTTATTTATGATTGGCAAGGCCCTTGTACCTGTAACTTTGGTAAATTCACCCATTAGTTCTCATAGGGTTTTTCTTAATGGATTTCTCAGAATTTTTTACATAAACAATTATGTTACCTGTGAATTAACAGTTTTTTTTAATACAGCAGGTCCTTATTAGTTATCTATTTTATTGAATTAACAAATTTTCTTTCTAAGCTTTACCCCTTTTACTTATTCATTTTTGTTTTCTCCCACTGACTAAGAGTGCCAATAAAATGTTGTGTTGAAGTGGGAAAAAGAGATACTCTTGCCTTAGTTCTGATCTTTCTTTAATGAGAAACCATTCAATATTTCATCATGAAATAAGATGTAAGATGTAGATTTTTCAAGAATGGTCTTTATCATATGGGAGGCAAATTCTTCTTTTCCTAGTTTTCTCAGAGTTGTATCATGAATGGATAATGAATATTGTCAAATGCATTTTACACCCATTGAAAGTATATTCAGTTAATATATTGAATTACATTTATTGATTTTTAAGTGTTAACTCAACTTGAATTCTTGGAATAAAACACACCTGGTCATCATATATTACCCTTTTCATTGCTAGATTTTATTTGATAATAGTTTTTGAAATATTGTTTCATCTATGTTCATGAGAAATATAAATCCATAATTTTTTTTCTGGAATTGCCTTTGGCAGACTTTGGATCAGGGTAATTCTGGTCACTTACAGTGGAGTGAAAAGTGTTACCTCCTATTTTCTTCTAAAAGAATTTATAAAAGATGGCTGTTATTTTTCCTTAAATATTTGCTAGCATTCACTGATGTGACCATATGGCTGTGGAGTTTTTTTTAAATGTTTAATTATGAACTCAATTTCTTTAATTGGTATAGGACAGTTTTTAAAAGTTGTTATAAGTTTTTATAGTTTGTGTCTTTCAAGAAAGTCTGATTTTATCTAAATTATTGAATTATTTGGCATAATATTGTTCATAATATTCTCCTATTATCCTTTTTAATATCTTCAGTATCTCTAATGATCATCTTCTGGATTTGTAAATTGTCTCTGTTGTTCATAGATTTTCTATTTCAGTGATTTCTGCTTTTCATTGTTTCCTGTCTTTTACTTACTTTGGGTTCAGTTGCCTTTCTGTCACTGGTTTCTTAAGGTAGAAACTTAGATCACAGATTCTAAACCCTTCTTTTCTTATGTAACCATTTAAAGATATAAATTTCTCACTAACCACTGCTTTATTTGCATACAACCAGTTTTGACTTGATTTTTCCTAAGATTTTATTTTTTAGGGTAGTTTAACACTTACAGCAAAGTTGAACAGTAGGTACAGAGATTTTCCATCTACCCCCTGCCCTGTACATGCATAACCTCCCCTATTATCAGCATCACTCACCGGAATGCTGCATTTGTTACCAAGGATGAACCTACATTGAAAGTACATAGTTTACCTTAGTGTTAACTCTTGGTGCTGTACATTCTGTGAGTTTGCATGATGTATAATGACATACATCTTTCATTACAATATCATACAGAGTATTTTCACTGTCCTAAAAATTCTCTGTGCTCTGCCTATTCATTTCCACCCCAATCCCACCCCTGGCAACTATTCTTTGTGCTGTTGTTGTCACATATTTTACTTTTATCCTATATCATAAATTACACAGTTCACTGTCTTTCATGAAGTAAGAGAAAAATAAGATAAGCTTTTGTATTTACCTACACATTTACCTTTCTGTCACTCTTCATTCCTTCCTGTAGATCTGCGTTTTTGTATGATTATTACAAATAACAAACAAATGAGGAAGCTTAACTATCATGGAAGCTTTACTTATTTATTAATTTTTAATGGACCATCATGTTCACCTGATTAACCAAAAAGTCTAAGCTGTGGGTTTCAATTCCTATTATTGTGAGATCACCTTCATGCTCAGTAGAGTGATATACATAGTTTATTAAGAAGGCATTGCTGAAATTTCAACTTTTTCTCTGTTTCCTGCTCCAACAGGTCTATGGAAATGCAGGACCTAGCAAGTCCTCATCCTCTTGTTGGAGGTGGCGATACTCCTGGTAGCTCCAAACTGGAGAAAGCTAATCTCAGCAACACATCGGTCACCACAAATGGAACAGGAGGTAAGTGTACAACCCTGAAGACACCCAGAATCACATTTCAAACTTTGTTGTGGCTTTACATGTTAGGGATCTGCTAATAAAGAAATATTATATCTCATAAGCAATAACATCATAGCATTATACTCAAGTAATATATAGTTAATTGATTATTTATTGTTCTGTTGATTTTCTTGAAATTTTTGCTCCTCCTCTATAGCTGGAAACAGTCAGAAAGAATAGATAGCCCAGAGCAACATTTTGAAGGCCTTTGGCAAGGCTTTCTTTCTGTATTTGCCCTTATACATATTTTTCAAAATGTAAAAAATGTGGCCAAATGATTTACTCTCTGATCTTACTCAACAACAACAAAAATAGAAAACAGAAAAGAAATTCTGAGTTTTTGGTTTTATTTTGAATTTTGAGAGAAAGCCTACTCCAAAATTTTTCTAAAAAATGGTTTCTGGAATAGAAAAATGTCCATATCTGCTGCATTTTCTTTTCAAAGACAGAAATACCTAACATGTATTTAAAATAAGAATTGAATTTTTTTCTAGATACCTTTTCATATGATTAGCTCATAATTATGCCACAACATATGACAACAATAATAACTATTTCAAATATTTCACCCTATTGTTTTTATAAAATTCATTCAACCTGTCAGAAAATAGGATCTGATTTTTGCATCAGAATATGTATATGTAGAAAGCCTATACATATATATGTACATATATACACATATATAAGCTGCATTTTTAATTACTCACAATTACTTTGAAGTTTTGTAGATATAGATGTTTTCATCGAGTGAAAAATTACTTGAAAATTGCTTTAATTTGTAAGCTATTCATTTTATTAGATATCAGCATTTGCCACATCATATTTTCTTTTAAATTTTCAGTAAATATTTATTAAATTGATACACCTCTTTCCACTTATTTTAGAGTAACTGTGAAATCTAAAATTTTCTTTGTAAAGTTGTGTGGATTGCAACTTGCCTGTATTTAATAATGTTTTACATAAAACCCTTTGTAAATTAACATTTTCCTTGTTTATAGTGTTTGTCTCTAAACATGCATCTATAATTTTGGCTAATTAATTATAGGATTGCAAATTTATAAGATTGTTTAGTGATCACTTGTGGAGTAAGAACATTTATATTTAAACCTTAACTTGGGTGCAAATAATAAGATTTAAAAAAAAAACATGCACTCTGAAATCAGGCTTTGAAGGTCACTAATCACCATGTATGTATATTTAACTGAACTAAAACATACCTGATAAACTAAAATGTAAAAGTCATACCATGCAGTTATAATTTTGGCAAAAGGGTCAGAAACCAGTACAAGCACTGAAGACTATTCTCGTACACTGAGCAGGCATTCAGACAATGAACCCTTATGCTGTTCCTGTTCTCAGGGGACAACATGACTGTTTTAAACACTGCAGACTGGTTGCTGAGTTGCAACACCCCCTCCTCCGCAACAAGTATGAGAGATGATGGTACACTGCATGTGTTTGGGTGTGTGGATTTGCCCTTCTGGTTTGCTTTCTGTTGCTATTTCTGTTTGCACTCTCTTTTCTGTGTTCAGTACTTGTTATAAAAAAAAAAAGGAGACACGAACTCACCTTTTAGTTGTTTATTGATAACAGTTGGCTATGTTTTTCTTATCAACTAGTATTCTAATCTTAGGTCAGTAGTATTCTTTTCTTAGTTTTTTCATAATTTTGCACAAACGGGTGCATCTACTATTTTTCTATCAGTTTATTAAGTGATAATTCAACACAATTGTCACGTCAATGAGCAGTTGAAGCAGATTGCGCCTACGTACAAACTGAATCTCCATAGCCTATAGCCTTTCATAAATTAAATTAAATTCATAACATGGCAAAATGATATTTCCTATTTTACAGACTTTAATAAATATTCCAATTAAAATACCTAAAGTAATATTAACATTTAAAAACCCATCATTTAAAAAATTACCAGTGATGAAAGCTATACATTTAAAATTATAAATTAATATTAAATCTCTTAAAATGTTTTGAACTATAGATATTAACTACATCCCTATATTTATGTATATATATAATATAAATAAACTTTTTCCCAAACCAAAAGTTAATGTGCTATCAAAATTTAAAAATTAAAACAAAACCACATAAAACCTCTGTAGAACCACCCAATTCTAGCCTTAAAAAGGAGAGCTCATGACCTGTTAGAAATGTGCATTACAAGCAAGCAGTTAGAATAGGCACAGTTTGCCTGGACCTTGCTGTATGTAGATTAAATTAGAATATATGACCAGTGGATGAAAAGTACTCCATTATGCCCGTTATTTAAATTTTTATAGTTTTAGTTTCTTTTTTTTTTAAAATTCCACACTTAAAATATACTTTCATACTTAAAAAAAATATGTTGCCACAATTTAGTTCCTCTTAATTCTAACTCAAGGTCTTTTTTTGCAAAGAACCAGACAAGAAATGTTTTAGGCTTTGTAGGCTATGCTGTCTCTCTCTGTCTCATCTATGCAGCTCTGTCACTGTAGCTCAGATGCAGCCATAGGCAATACATAAATGAATGAGAGTAGTCAGGTTCCAATAAAACTTGATTTATGGACCCTGAGATTTAAATTTCATATAATTATCACATGTCACAAAATATTCTAATTTTTATTTTTTTTAAACATTTAAGATGTAAAAAACATTCTTAGCTCACTGGCTGTTGTTCTATTCTGACATATTAATGTAACATAGGCAACTTTACAATAGTGAATATATACAATCAATATTTAGTAATTTACATCTAATATCCAACAGAAAAATGTTTTTTATGTGTAAAACATCAAGTTTTCCTAGTTCTTAGTATTAATGTTTAAGAGTTGTGTGACCATGTGGGAAAAAAAAGGACTTCTGTGTCAGGAAGACCATGGATCTGAAACCTGGCACTACATTTACTTGCTGTGTCATCTTGGACAAGTTACTTAACCTCTCTGAGCTTTAATTCTTGTCTACAAAAGAAAGATAATAATACTTTACTGGCAAAGCTTTTGTTTTAAATCATATAATGTATGTAAATTTGGGGCAATATAAACCAACATAATTCCTTTTCCTTAATTAATAATTCAGTAATAATTAGGCAACAGTTTTTTAAGGAAAATGGAAACGTGCAGTCAGTGTGTTAAAAGACTCTCCAATGTTTGGTCAGATAATAAATTTTTCTGCATTTAGAACATGTAAACTGGCCACAGAGGCAAACTTTTAGTAATAAAATATTAAGTACACTTTGATTATTAAGGATATAGTCTCAGTGGCATAATGATATGAAATATTTAATGAATTTTAATGACTCTTTATGCCATGTGTTTATAACATAAGCTGAGCATTTGATGCACAATGTTTCCCATTGAGAGTAAACTATTTTATTTATAATTCTGGATTTTATTGATGGAATTTGATCACTTTATAAAATTATTATAATAAAACAAAAGACAAAAGCAAAAGCTAATTTAGTGGCTTTTCAAGATCTTTCCATTAACTTTAGATTTTCAAAATGATAACTTTGATAGTTTTTACTGATATGAATGAGTCAATAGTGTCACCTTAATATCCTACCCTATTACCTTGGTGCTGTTTATATTACATTACTCCTTAAAGTAATTTTTAAAGGGGTTCATCACCTTAATCCTAATTCTGTAATTATATCTGCAGATTTATATTAGAATCTAGATTTTCCTTTCAAATTTTTGTCACTTGTGAAATTGTTAAAATGAAGAACTGTCAATAAAAATATAATAAATACAATCATATCTTAGCATACAGATCAGTGGTCAACAAACTTTTTTTGTAAAAGGTCAGATAGTAAATATTTTCAGCTTTGCAGGCCATATGGTCTCTGTTGTAACTATTCAACTGTGCTTTCATTGCACAAATGGAGCCATAGACAATATTTAAATAAATGCACTTGACCATATTCAAATAAAACTTGATTTATGAACACTGAAATTCGAATTTCATAAAATTTTTATGTCAAAAAATATTATTCTTCTTTGATATTTTTCAACTATTTAAAAATGTAAGAGTCATTCTTAGCTCACGGGCTATACAAAAACAGGCCATGGGGTAGACTTGGCACTTGAGATGTAGTTTGCCAACCCAGATATAAATTCATGTATACTACTTCATGTACATGTATATGCATGCGTGTAAATGCATGCCAATCATGTGAAAAGTTACTTCCATATATAAGTAAGATTCTAATTTCCCTAATGGTGTCAAGATATATGATTAGCTATACTTTATATACAAAATACTTATATTTATTGGAAGTGCTTAGGATAGGGTCTAAATGTGAATTTTCACTTTCTAACTTAAAATGTATCAGGTTCCTATTATATGCCAGGTTCTGTGCTAGGAAATGGGAACCCAATGACCTATAGAACATGATACTAGCCATCAAGGGACCAAAAGACTAGCAGAGGGAAACAGAAAAGAAAATAATGAGTGCATAATGTGTTCAAGGTGGGTGCACAGCAGAGGGAGGGAATATTTGATTCTACATGGAGATTAAGAAAATACTTCAAAGAGAAGATTTGGGGGAACCAAGATCAGACATTCTGATTGGGTTTATGGTGTTTTCTATATTTGAAATCTGTAGAGCATAGAAAAGAATCTCCCAGAGTTTTTAATATATAGATGATTGATTCACATGGGACGGATTTGTTTCTGAGTATTATGTGTCTGTGCAGTAGAACCAGCTACTACTGTGGCTCTACTCTTTTTAGATTTTCTTTCTGGAATGAAAGCCATAAATTGGAAGCATCATCAAATTATTTTACAAAACTAAGTACTTCATGGATATTTAGAAATGAAAGACACTTGGTGCTCATAGATTTTTGAGTGAAAAAATTGATTTAGAAAAACATAAATCATAAAACTAGTAGGCAGTACCTCTTTCCTCCCCTGCAGTGTTGTAAATTGTATCCTTCCTGATCTAACTCCTCCTGAAATTCTTTGTAGAACCTAAGTTGTCAGAGGTGGCTACGTGAGATTTTGTGGTTCAGGAAGGAGTATATTTGGAATTACATATATAGTCTTTTAAGCGGACACCAGTTTAAACACAGATCTCTGAAGATGAAATGTAAAATGTAAAGTACTTGGGTTACCTCTCTTTCAAGGGTTAATTAAGCCTAATATTGCAAAAAATGAACATGAGCATTAAGTTATGATAATAACAGACTTCCTCTAAAAATAATTAATATATATTAATGTTGTACTTGAGTTCTAAAGATAATCTGAGGGGAAAAGATTAAATTTGCTTTGAAAATACTTGTATGAGAGTATAGAAGAAGGTTGGGATGTAAAGAGAGAAAATCAGTGACTTAGTAGCCATAGCTGACAATAATCTCATGCAATCTTGATTTAGTCCACAGAGATCAATTATTTTTGAAGGTTAAAAATAAAACCCTTTCATATCAGTATAATAAAATGACTTTGACTTTTTTTTAACTATTTGACTTTATGAAAAACATCTAAGGTGCAAGTGGATAACTAGCATGGAGGGGGCCTGGCAATATAATTATTTCTCGAAGTAATGGTTCTGTACAAAGTGCTATATGTATGTAGATTTTCCATCCCACCTTTTGGGAAATGAACCTTGAATCACTTATTTCAAGCATGTAGAAGAATAAAACCACAAAACTCTCTAACCTAAGAATTAAAAAATGATTGCGGCTTTTGAAATCAAAATGTTTATTTTGTAAGTTTGAATTTTATTCATAAAGATGATGCTTTCCTTCTATAGAAGGTTATTCTGTACATTTGATAGCATGAACTGTAATGATATTGGACACAGTCCTTAAAATAAATTAAAAGCCCTATTTAACTTCTGTGTTAACTTAAGAAAAATAGAATACAATAAAAAAAAATACATTTGAACATGACAGTGAATGTACACTCATAAACTTTTGAAATGAGTATTTTTATAAGTTTTAGAAAATAGATGCATAAAACTAGATTTGTTTCATTGATGAACATCTTTCCAATAGTGTCTTACACATATTAAATGTGTGGAAACAAAACCAAGACAAAAGAAAATGGAATACATTTCAAATATATTCAGACCTGTAGTGAAAACGACTTCCATTTTTCAAACTTTATAATTATCATAATGTTTACTTTATAGTCATTACCTGTTTTCTAAATATTAAGACACTTCTTTGTATTTTAACATCTTTTTAATAAATCAGCTAATCATATAAAGAATGCCCATTTCACTTCTTTGAGTTTTCTGTTCCTGAAAAAAACATTATTACTTAATATTACTTTCTTTCTCTATAAAAATCCAATCAAAATAACTTTGTATCTTACTCAAGAGATGTTTGCTGATGCTGCCCTCCTGTGAACATAAATTATTTTCTGTTCTGATTGATTTTCCCCCTTTTCCCTATTTTTCAACTCTTACCCACATATGAAAAATAAGTTTGGATTAATGTGTAATGTTTTCCCCCAAGTGTTAGCATCCATTTAACTATTACTTTTAAATCCATGTGTTTTAGTCCACTGAACACATCTTGATGTGTATGCTTGTCTTTATATACTTTCTAGTGATGCCTCTTCTCAGCTAAATGAGCCTCCTTTGTCTTCTTTGACTAAAAGCAGACCTTTAAAATTTTAATGAGAGATGATTCCAGGATAATGAATGTAACCACAAACTCTCTCTCTCTGGCTTTTCTTCCTACTCCTTTCAAACTCTCTCTCTGGCTTTTCTTCCTTCTCCTTTTGACCACCTGAAACTTTCAAATTGAGGAGATTATAAATAACACCAATTCTAAGTTTTTGAAATCAAACCTCAAAGTTGGGATCCAAAGTAACAAAACTAAACCTCATGTCTAGCTTGGTTAGTTTTTTAGACATTCTACTTCCCCTCTCCCCATTTCACAAGTGAAATATAGATAACCATTAGTATTAATACATCTATTTTAAAAATATTGTTATAGATTTAGACATGTTTAAATAGGAATTTAGCCATGATTAGAATTTGGAAGACAAACTGTCTCTTATCTTAGTTTTGCTGGTGGCTTTGGACGATTCCTTTTTGTCATATGTCAGAAGTCAGATAGGGACATTGCATCGTAGAGAGTAGCTTTTACACCTTTCTAAACCCTACTCTGGACCATCTCTGTACAGATGAAAGGAATTCTTGGTTAGTTAGTGCTGCCTGTGAGGCAGTGTGGTTTAGAGTTTGGATTCTTTCCAACCTTTACAGTTCGACTCTGAATCTTCCAGCAAATCTTCATGACATAGTTAAATCCCGGATGCTAAATTAACCCCAGAGCTCACTGAGGGAGGGTCCAGCCAATTCTCTTCATGTGGAAAGGGAACATAATCATTACTGCATGTTTCTCCATCATTAATTGCTTTTCTAACAGAGTAACGTCGCTGACTTGCTTGCTTGGTGGGTACTCTCTGAGCCCACTATTCTTTTGGCCATATTTGTCCGTGGTTGGCTAGTCTTCAGCTTTCTTCTTTATAGTTTTCTGCTTGCTTCTGAGGTTTTGAACTGTGTCATTCCATTTATGACCAGGAAACATAAGAGGTGTTAAGCAGAAAATAATTTAGTTTATTCCCTTGATGCTGTGATACATGGAGCTCTGCCCACAAAGGGAAAATATGGTGTGACAAAATGGGTAGAGGCTTTTTCACTGCCCCTGCCAAACTCGTTGCATCTAATAATGACAGTGATGTATACCTCAGTGGCTACATCATTGCCAAGTGAGGATTTTGCCAAAATATACCACCTCAAAGGAGAAATAATATATGAAAGAGTTTTCAAAAGATACAATTACTGTTGTAGAAACCATCTCTTATTCTATGTTTATGTCTATAATGTATTAAAAATTGTTATACCATTAGAATAAAAAGCCCAACACCTTATGGCTCTTTTGGCTTTTGTAGAGCAGAACTTTACTGAGTACTTCATTTTTCACCCACCATATGAATACACCCCTGGTTTCTGTATTTGCATATGCCTCATTATATTCTTAAGCAATCTTTTTTTTTTTAATGTCACCTTGGGAAGAATAAAATATAAGCAGTAAATCTCTTTGTTACGATTTGGATTAAATGTGCTAAAGACTGACTGACGATTCCTTTCTTCTGCCTTTTGACTATAATACCAGAGTGTGCTTAGGTGATTTAAAAATGCAAATACACGTACTGCTGTTTCACTGTGTAAGGTTGACTGCCTTAAAAGCCAGATTCGAGAGAACCAGCTTAGGCAGAAGATTTTTAGATTAAATCCTCTATAAATGCATGTCCATTTAGAAGCTAAATTAACAAAACTCTCCTCATCGACTTCCCAAGTTTTCTCTTGCATGCCATGGTAGCTAGAAAAGCCACTAGTCGTACAGTCAGCATCTTTGATATAAAGTTAGAAATAAAACTCACATGTACTTATTCTTCTACGTAGTGTCTCTCCTTGCAGTCAAAACAGAGCCTTTGAACAGCAGTGAAACCACAACCACAACTGGAGATGGAGCGCTTGACACTTTTACTGGGTCAGGTAAAGCCTTAAGCTCGTGTGTTGTTCCGTACGCATTGGGGTCCACCTCATCCTGCTGGTGAATAAGCGAGAATTGGATTTTTATAAATTCAGTAATAAATTCACTTTTTGGAAAACTCATTGTCATAAAGTTATGCTTTTTTTAGAAATGATGTTTAGAATAGTTTTGCTGAATCTGCAGTTGACAGCAAAGCAATCCCCTGACTTTCTTATTAGAAATAAGCAGAACTGAATTCTTTCATAATTATTTTATACAGTGCTTAATTTAATTATTAGGTTGTAATTGTTAACTTTGTTCCTTCAACTTACCCATTTAAATGACATCAAAACTGCCTTCTCTCCAACATTCGAGATGTAAAACTATCCATTTGATTCTTTCTAAATAACCTTGTTTCCTCTCTGGGTTTAAAAAAAAAAAAACCTTCCTGTGTAAGCAGCTGAGTGACAGGTATTAAAGGTTAATGGGCTGCAGGAGAGCACATGCTGGTCGCATTAGAACCCAGCCTCTGAGAGCACGAATTTCGCTCAAATGCTTCAAAGAGAACAATAGCGTGTCTTTAAACATCAATCCTCTTTAAATATAAATACCTGATAACTCCCAGGTGGGCACAAGGACACGCAATAAGTTGACTTAAAGATTTTTTTTCGTTACTATATTTCGTTTGGTTGATTATCTGGTGAAAGGCCGTTTTTTTTTTTTAACCTGAGGAGGAATTTGTATAGCAGAAAGATGAACATTAAACCTAGAAAACTATTTGTGATAATTAAATCTTGGTTCTGTTATTCTACTCTAATATATTTTATACTTATTCATGTTCTCATATACAAGGATTTTGTGTGGGTATGCTTCTCATGTAAAAAGAGCTGAAGTAAATCCTCGACTATAATGTCATTATAGCATATATTTGATTTTTATAGATACAGATGATCCCGTTTCATTGGTTCACACTGACTGGAAGCAGCTGCCATGTATTCACTTAAATATTAGTACTCCAAACAGAAAGATATAATAATTTATACACTTTGTATAGAGAAGCATGTGTCCTAATTCACCTCCTTTCTAGCAATTCTCTCGCCTCTTAGCAGATAAATAGGCACCAACTTACCCTAGCATTTATATTACTTACCATAAGTGTTGTAAACTTTCTGCAAAGTAAATGCATATATGAACACAGTTTTTAAGGATAGGAATGAAATTAAGTGATTGCTGATATACTTAAATAGTACACTACAAGTTAATGAAAGCTGAATGAAAAAATTATGGGATGTTAACTCCAGAAGGAATTTCAGAGATCTGTGATGATCCGTTTTATAGGCAAGAATATGGAGGCACAGAGAAGTTAAAGGTGGTTAAGCCCATACAGTCAAGGCCTCACAGGTGGTCACTGGTATAAATGATTCTAGAATAATGTCCTGGTCAGTCCAACAGTCTTTTCTTTAATTCCCCACTGGAAAAGATAAAGATGGAAAAAGAAACAGGTGTGAACTGTCAAGCTGTCTGGAATTTACTCATATTATATTTACAAATAGTTTCCCAGTTTTTTTTTTTAAGAATTATCTATGGCTGTGCTGTCCAGAAAAGTAGCCACTGGCCATATGTGGCTATTTAAGTCTAAATTAAATACTATTTGGTAAAGCAAACATCTTTTATCTAGTCACATTAATTACATTTTAAGTGTTTAAGAGTTGTATGTGTGGTTTTTTAGTGGCTACCATAATGGACAACTCAGATATAGAACATTTCCAATGCCATGGACCAAGTTCAATTAGACAGAGTGCTTTAGGTCAGGGATTCTCAACAGCACCACTATTAAAAACTTGGCTAATTTTTTTATTGTGAGAGAGCTGTCCTCTGCACTATAAGGTGTTTAGCAGCATCCCTGGCATCTATCCCAAGTTAACAGTAGCTTTCCTCAGCTGTGACAACCAAAGATGTCTTCTAGCATTTTAAATGTTCCCTGGCAGGCAAAATTTCCACCCATTCCCCAACTTCATCTCCCACCTCTCATCCCATTGAGAGTCACTAATCTAAGGTGTTACAGTAATAAGGGTAAAACCTTAAAATTGCTTGACACCACCCTATGAGAATCTGATAATATTCATTAAAAATGTGTTTTAATTAATTTTCAGGACATTTTGAAGACAAGCACTTTTGCTAACTTTTGTATGCAGAAATGATGGAGTATAATGAGTTGAGTGCTTTGCATACATCTCTTGATTAATTAAATGACAACAGGGAATAAAAGGAAGGTCTCCTAAATTTGTACATGGGATTCCAGAAATCATACTGGAAAGATTAGGCTGCTCTGTGTAGAAACAGTCTTTACTTTGATCAGCATAATCTCAGCTCACTTTAATCCAATTTTGTTGTTGTTTTCAATTATCTGCAGATTTATTAGTTAGAATAAAATATATACAGCTTCATTAGAAGCATAAACTTTCTAAGTTTTATGTAAACATAGTTTTCTGAGTCAAAGGTTTTGTTTTCTACCTAGAAAATGAACATATAGACATTGATATGAAATTTTAAAGGTTGAGCCTCTATACTGTTATGGGTACATTATTCTAATGATATCTAAATTCATTCATTAGAGGTAAGAAGCATCCTATATATTCAGATTTGTGTTCATATATGTGAGGCTTTTTTTCTGAAATAATTTTGTTCTTTGGCTAATTCAATAAAAGCTGAATGTTTCTTTTTATTATTTGATGTTTCTTTAGAAAAGCCTTGTGTTTAACAGTCTTGAGAATAACTGATTAGTATAGTCTGAGTCTTGAGTGTACCACAATGAAGTTTTATAAATGAAACAAAAAATGTGGAATTGAGCCTTACTTAAGTATATTTCTGCTAAATAGGGTATAATTATTATGAATCAATGAATCAGACTGAATTTCCTGTGCAGTACACTGTTGCTATTATGTAGTGTATGTTTAGTGCCCATAGTGTGAGAGAAAAGGGCTGTTCTCATTGAGTTGATTTGAAAGTTTTAAACATTCTTTATGTTTTTAATAAATAAGTAGAAAATTAATGGTTCAGTGGTCCATGTGTTTTCAAATATACATAGCAAATTCACTTAAATTTGGTTGCTGAAAATATTTAGAACATAACACCTCTAATCATATTCAGTGATTGTCAAAATTGATTCATAATATTCTTGACAATAAACTCTCTGCATTATTGCTATGAAAACTATAATATACTCTCCCTACTCAGAACTTACAGTCTAAATAGCATTTTAAATACATTAAATTCTATGTGTTTATGAAGCAATAGATCACAAGGGTACTTAATAGCATTTGGATATAGAAATATATCATGTTTCATAAAATAGTTAGCAACCTAAGCCTATTTGTCACTTTTACAATTCTAAAAGTTTAGCTCCAGAATTATTATGAACAACTTAGAAAAGACATAGTACTTTGAAGTATAACTATGATTGATTAGACTAAACTAATTCCAGCACTGCATTGTATACTACTTTAATCTTTTTGAAAAGTGAATGAACAGCAGATGGCCTAATAAAGACACTCTGTGTGCTTGCCCAGTATGGATTGGCTCTGAAGGGACTGCCTTAACACTTTAGGGCCCATATATTTGCAGTACATCTGTCTTAGTCAAGGCAGATGGTTAAAGGAAAGAGAAACTTCCAAACTTTTGGATACATTCCAGTTTGGGACTGCATGTTTGGCTGAAATGTTAATAGGACCTGATTTTCACCTTTAAGTTCCTCTCAAAAAAGTACAATCTCTGATAGTTCAAAATATATTTATAAATATGACTGCTGCTGCTTCTTGCAGTTAGATTTTTTTTTAATGTTACATTATCACCCATGCTTTCTGTGTATATTCCAATTATTCTTAGAATTATTTGGACCCTGCATTTTTAACTACTCATCGGATTGGCAAAATGAAAGGAAAGAGAAAACGCTTTCATTTTACAACTTGAAAATGAAGGTTGAAACATCATATTTTTCTTAATTTTTATTATATTTCTATTAGAATAAATATGCAGGAAGAGCAATATATTTGGAATTTAAAACATAAAGTCTGCAAATTTAAAAATTTACCTTTATATCATGAAAGCTTAATTACCTATAGTCAAGGAGATCTATTCATAGCATATTAATATGTAAGAGCATGCTACGGATTTAAGAAAATGGAGGAATGATGAAGGGGAATGATTTGTGAAAAAAGTTCGTGTCATGCTCCTAGCACATACGTGAAACAGTTTAATTAGAAGAAAATGTTTAGGCATCTGCTTCTGTCTAGAAAATGAATGAATTTTCTGTTTAGAAAATGAATGAATTTTTTGAAACATATCTCTAACATAGTCATTTCTTGAAATAAGTTTTGCACACTCCAGTGAAATATATTTATAAAGCAACCTTTTTTTGCACTGGTTTTTGTGTCTTACAGTAATAACAAGTAGTGGCTATAGCCCCAGATCAGCGCATCAATATTCCCCACAGCTGTATCCTTCCAAGTAAGTGGTCAGTAGTCTTTCAGATTTGTTAGAATAATTTTCCAGCATTATCTTGATTAATCATGTTTACACAATATAACAACTTTAAATCAGGATATATTTATGTATATAAATGTTATAGATAGGCAGTTGAATTGACAGATACTTGGATAGATTCATTGGATAGATTAGACGTTAGGTAAATACCCTTCACAAGTCTAGGAATACCCTCACTTATATCTAGACAATTGCTTTAATTCTGGATATTTATATCCTTTGAGGAAAGCATCAAGCTCAAACCAGAATACACAGATTTTTTTAATGAAAATTCAAAAATGCTGACTAGTTTAAAGAAAATCTAAAAAGATTATATTTTATTCAAACATCAACACTTCATAATTTGTTCCATCATTATGATATTTTTATTGGATTTCAAGTTCTAATAAACATTTTTGAAAGATATGCACTATTACTTTTATAACTAATGTAGTCAACTTTCTGAGCACAGTGGTAGAAATTTCAAGTTTAACTACATTGGGTGTATCTGAATTTGGTTGCCATCAGCCAGATGTGTCAAGATTTTGGATTCCTGATCATGTACAGTTAAAAGTTATTTTCCACAGCAGCTAGAGTGTTTCTCCTTAAGTATAGGCTAGAGATTGGATATCCATTTTGGGAACATTCTGTTAGATGTGGCATGATGAAGGGAATGGCATTCCATTTCTTTTCAGGAAGCTGCCTACTTTTTAATTTTTTTTAATTTTATTTATTTTTTAAGATTTCTAGTTCTCTGTAGAGAATTATTGGTAGGGCCTTTAATGACTTTTGTAGTCATTACATAGCATTGGATCATGCATGGTAACAGGAAATATGCTCATGAATGTACTAATTATCTGGCCTGGGCTTCACTTTCCTCATCTACATATCAGTTGGAATACTGTTTCGAATGTAAACAATATAGACCTGGAAGAGACTTTAGGTGTGATATCTAAACCAAAGTTTTCTTTTCACAGGTGAGGTGTAGACTTAGCGAGTTTAAATTATTTGTCCAAGGTAACTAGACTGGTTTGTAGCAGAGCCTGGGCTCCTGACATTCAGACTCTTGTCCTTTTCCATATTGTTAAAATGATATGTGGATAAAGAAGAGGATTACTTCCGGGCTATTATCAGGTTTCACTGAATCTAAGCTGTCTGAATTAATATGCAGTCTTTGTTGCCACAGTAATGCTATTTTTCTGATATTTAGGCCCTATCCACACATTCTTTCTACACCAGCAGCTCAAACAATGTCTGCCTATGCAGGCCAGACTCAGTATTCGGGGATGCAGCAGCCAGCCGTCTACACAGCGTACTCACAGACAGGACAGCCCTATAGCCTGCCCACTTACGGTATTTCACACCTTCTCTCTTCTTCTTTGGTTATAAGCATGTAATCCTGCTGGCTAGTAGTTGTATAGTCTAATATATTGATATGTTACAACTCAGAAGTAAGATCACTTTACTAATGAAATGGGTTGCACATGCGTTTTCCAAACAGATCTGGGCGTGATGTTACCAGGCATCAAGACAGAGGGCGGACTCTCACAAACTCAGTCGCCATTACAGAGTGGGTGCCTCAGTTACAGCCCAGGGTTTTCTACCCCACAGCCAGGCCAGACACCTTATTCTTACCAGATGCCAGGTAAGTACCACACAAGAAACATGTTATGTGAGAAAGAATTATTTGAATGAGACTCCTTGGCTTCAGACTAGGAATTTAAAGTCATGAGGACAGTTTTAAATCTTACCACTGCTCACACGAGGTCATCAGAAAAGACAAATAACTGGGAAGAAACATGATGAAAAGAGTTCAGTATACATCAAGAAACATGACCCATATCAATGTTAAATATTTAAGTTTAAGTTGCATAAAATTGGCAGAAAACTAAGTCCAAGCAAAGCAACCTCCAAGCCAGTCGCCACGCTAGTCACATGTTTGGCATCTATTTAAGTGATTTCAAAGATTCATGACAAAACCCAGTATTTTCTTGTCAGGATTCCTTACATACGTAATGCTTTTTTGATTAAATTTAAAATTGAATTAGCACTTCTCTAAGTCCCATTTACTGTTGAATAATTGGAGATTTTTTTGTTCATTTCTAAAATACCTCTCCCCTGTTAATACTATATTTCTTGAATAGGAATATTTAGATAATTTGTACCTCCACCTTAAAAAATTTTTCTCCATGTACGATCATTATTTAATTTTTCTTTTTGTTTTTGTCTCCAATTAAAAATTATTTTTGAACATTGTGTAGTAGTTGCAGAAAATATTTTAGTGACATACTAAAAACATTAAAAGGTTATTTCCTATCTGTTATTTTTTTTCTATATGGTTAGTCATAGTTTGGGGGCTATATTAACATTATTTGAACCAACTAATATTGCCATTTTAGTTGACTGACTAAAATGAAATAATTACTTAGACCTTTTTGGCTGAAGTGACAGGTCTCTTTTTTCCTTATAATGGTAGATACATATATGCATACATGCCTCAACCACAATAAGCCACTGTGGGAAATGCCATAGAGACATATCCATTTATTCCCCAGAATACTTTCATATCGGATATTCCAGGCCATGTCAGTTTGTGTTGATTACCTAATACTATTGCTATTCAAGACACATTGACAAAACAAGTAATCAGCTGCCTCAATAGTCTTTTATTTTATTCCTTAACAAGTACATTCCATGAGAACATTTTTTTTTGAATCTGTAAATTGATAGTTCACTTGTTTTTGATCTAATTTTAAAAATAATTAAATAACTTTCAGACCTTGTCGTAAAATTTTAGAAGATCGTCAAACCTTAGATGATTGCAGTATAAACAGTTCTCCCTTGGGTCTGAGCCCTAGCTCACAGCTTTTTTTGTTCTAAAGAAAGGACATAGAGGAACAAAAAGATGGGGAGCTGGAAGCATGAACTCTAAATGAATTCCATGTGTTTATTTCCTAAGCTAGCCCCAGCCAAATGTTTGAACTTGAGTAGTTTTTGTATGTTATGCAGTTGATATGACTACTGGAAAGTTCCAGTAGTTTCCTGGAAGTAGTCTCAGTATGGATAATATCTTATTCTTTGAGTACTTCTGTACGTGTAGACATTGACCCTTGAAGGTTAGCCGGGTCCTTGGTAAGACTGTTCCCACAAGCTCCTGTTTACCTCTATAGACTTCTAAAGAAAAGACTTTACCTGTTGTCACAAGACAGAGCTAAGGACATTTTCCTTAGAAATCTCTCAATTTTAAATCTCACTGTCTCAACAACAAAATTTAATATATATTTCATTGAATTCTGCAAAGTGAAATATTTTTTATATTTTTCAAGGAATATTTTTAAAATGCAATTTGTTCTTTACCTCTAGGTTCTAGCTTTGCACCATCATCTACTATTTATGCAAATAATTCAGTTTCCAATTCAACGAACTTCAGTGGTTCACAACAGGTATAGTAGCTTTTTGTGTTTATGCTTTTATATATATTTCAGATTTTTGAAGAATAGTATCAGGTTAGTAAGGTTTATATATTTAAAATTAAGATGGCATTTCAGGGTAGTAAAAATTAGCTATCTGGAATTCTTTGGATTTGTGTAATTCTGGATGTTTCAGTTTTCCTGATTGCTAAAGATTTGCCCTTTAAACATTTAAGCCATGATTGTTTTAGTCATTTGAAAGGAAATTACAGAATATATTGCATATTTTTCTATTATCTTAAACTATACTAAACATAATTTTATTTTTTCTTGATAAAACAGTTATTATGAAAATTCATAGGTTAAACTATAATCAGTAATCAATTATGATGTAGACTATAAAACACTCGGTCCAAAACCAAAGCATTTGTTCCTAAACAAAATGCCTCTCAAACTACTATTGGCTTTTATTTTTTAATTCTATGATTTTTTTTGATAACTGTTAAATTCCTACTGTCCTGACAGCTGTAATTTTTTGCTTTTGTCACCCACTACACCTGCTCCTAGAATTCCTTAGTCCTCATAGTGATATTTGCTTAATATTTTTGTGTATTTTGAAACCTGCGATTGTTTTTAGAATCGTGTTAGAATTATGTGTGGAACAAGTGTGGACGTGCCTGAACGAGTGAGTTAGCATGGAACGACATGAATTTGTGATATATTCAGAAAGTTTTGTCCTTATTTCCTGCTTCTCAGTCATGTTCAGAGTAGCTGAGGTAGAAAGGTAGCTGATTTCATGGGTAAGCAATACACTAACATAATCGCTGGACTTCTGTGCATTCTAAAGTATAAGTTACTGCATAAGTGTTTGCTCTTTGGATTTACTGAAGAAATTATATTAATTGCCTTCTCCTTTCAATTTTTATTAAGGTAACAAGAGGTAAAGAGGAAAATTTGATGATTAAACAGTGGAATAATGATATTTTTGACAGGATTAAACTGTATAGTTTGACATTAGTTTGAAAAATGGTTTCTTAAAACAGTAAACATCAAAGTCAGTATGCATATTTTATTATAAAAAATTGAGAATTTTTGATAATCCAGGTAGCTTAATTTCACTCGCTCATTTATTAATACACCAAACATTTATTGAGCACCTGCTAGCCATTAGATTTTTTAACTGTGCTTTGGAGATTCGAAGTCGGTGTTCCCTGCTCTCTGGAAGGATACAATCCTCCTGAAGACACAGACATGAAAATAATATGGACACGGAGTGGAATATTTGGAATATAATAATAGAAATATACACTAGGCAGAGTGGTAGCATAAGGGGAAGACTGCTTTGTTCTTTGTTGGGAAGATTAAAAAAATGATTAATAAGGAGAAGAAAATTTATTGACAAACAGTTTTATATCACAAAATACATCCAGTACTAGCAGTATATTTAATTCAGTGGCCCCAATATAATGTGTAATCTGTATTTTGGACCATGGTCTGAAGACTAATTTATTCTTTTAGCAAATACTCACTGAGTGCCTATTAGATATTGGGAACTGGTCTGTATCCTGGGGAGCTGAAGGTAGGAGCAGGGTGAATGGAACCTGTTTCTTGCTTCAGGGAGCTTTCTACTGAGAAAAGCAGACAGTAAACCAGTAAACACCTGAGTAAATATAGAATTGGAAAGCATGAAGGGGGAGAACAGGGTCCTATTAAAAATATTATGAGAAGGCTAATTTTGAGTAAGGGGGATTTTGTGGAAGGCTTCTCCATGCAAATGACATTTAGGCCAAGTCTGCCAAAAGTTAGGTGAAGAATGAGGGCAAGGGTGTTCAGGCATAGAAAGCAGCATGTATCACATCCCTGAGGGGTGAAAACCTTGGGGTGTCAGTGAACTCAAAGAAGGCTGGAGTTTAGTTTGCACCTAAGGGGCAGATGGGGAAACATCCATTTATCTAGGTAGGCTGTGGTCTGCTCATGTAGGGCCCTGTGGCTTATAATAAGGAACTTCAATTCTATTCCAAGCCCAAAGGGAAGCTATTAAAGAATATTTTAGCAGGAGAATAGCATCATGTAATATATTTTTGAAAAATATTACTCTGGCTTCAGAGACTTTGGAAAAAGCCAAAAATGGAAAGGAGGAGAGCAGTTAGAAAACTGGTACCTTGGCTACAACAGGCAGTGAAGGTAGCTTGGACAAGGTGATAAGAGTGGAAATGAAGAGTAGGGGAAATCTTTGAGATATATTTGAGTGCAAAAATACACTATAATCACTGAAAGCTGGTAGACTGGACCGTTCCAATGAGTAACTTCATCTTCCTCTCCGGGCACTGGCAGCCCAGTGGACAGCTTCCCACACAGATAGATGCTGGAGTCAGTCTCTCTGGCTTCCAGTTTGAGCCCTGAAACTTGCTGTCTGACCTTGGGCAAATCACTTTAAACATTCTGTGCCTTTATCCCATCCCTTTACTTCAGTGTAAAATAGAGATAGTAATAATACTGCATAGGAGGTTGTGAGATTTCAATGAGTAAATCTACTAAAGGCCTTAGAGGAGTGCCTGACAGAAAGTAAGCACTGTGTTAATATTTGTGATCCATGTTTTACTCTGAGAAAAATATGTTACTAAGAATTTTGTCCAAATACTGCCAAGAGTTTTCTGGGGTTTTTTGTTTTTGTTTTTGTTTTTGTTTTTGTTTTTGAGTCTCAGGTAATAGTAGGGAACATCAGATCCTGAAATTAACAGACAAATAGAATTTTCATTTTCTGCCGTACTGCTTAACACTTTCTGATGATACATATATTTGCTTATACATATATTTACGAACGCAGAGAATTTCCTCTTTTGGAAACCACATCAACCATGGATCTTTGTTTCCCTTAGAAACGTGCATTAGGGAATCTTCATCCTGACCAAGGATTTGTCATCACTGATAACAAGTTGGGCTAAAACATGTCAGATATATTAAACACCAATTCTTGCAACAAATACTTATTCCTTATCTTAATATGTAAAAGGATTTTGAAGGATTATTAGCATCATTTTAAGATTATTAAAAATTTTTTTAATAAAAATCAGGTGAAAGGAATTGACCCAATGGCTTTCTTTTTTCTCTAACAAATGATGCAAACTAAATATATGAAAGCCTCATGAAAGACTTTAGGTCAAGGCCTCAGGTGGCATGTAGCCTGTGAGAAACTGGGTAAGAATATCTTTTATTCATTTTCTTTTCTCTACTGTTTACCTCCTGCCAAGAAAACAAAATTATCAAGGGTAGCCTAAAAAGGGAGCAAAAATCACAATAATGCAGCCCAAGGTCTGTATGGAAGCGGGGAGAGGGGCACACCTCCTCCTTGCTGGTGATATTAGAAGATGAGAATGAATGCTGTGAATATGAACACCTCCTTCTCTCCTCTTCAAGTGTATAAGACCTGAGGATGTACATCTTTGGAAATGTAATTCTGGGGGGAAAGTGATGCATATACAACCTTTAAACAGATTAAAATTTGTGTACTGGACATGGTTTGCAAAACCCGCAAGGTATTTCATTATTATGTGCATGTAGGAGATGCCCACAGAATGGTCTCTGCTTATTAGGATCACCTCAAAGCTGTGGACTCCAGAACCAGTGGAGCCAGATACTAATCTTTCCACTGCCATTGTGATTGCTTTTCTTTGGAGTACACTAGAGGGTAATCTGTCTTTCAAACACACACACATGTCAATTATTATTTCAGGATTATCCATCCTATGCAGCCTTTGGCCAAAACCAGTATGCACAGTATTACTCTGCATCAACATATGGAGCATATATGACATCAAATAACACAGCTGATGGCACGTCCTCCTCGACCTCAACCTACCAGTTGCAGGAATCTCTCACAGGACTGACTAGCCAACCAGGTACAGATCTTCATCCAGGTGAAGTACTTTTTATATGTTTTGCTGTATCTAATAATATGGAGAAAATGGGCATTTTAAAAACAAGGTTGAAAGCTTCCAGATAATTATGTTGATGTTTAATCTGTGCTAGTACCACTGATTTAGATGAGGCTTTTCTGGCATTCCAGAAAACTTTCTTTTAGGTGTGGGACAGTTAGGAGATTTTAATATCAAATGACAGAATACATATGAATATGGAGATAAAAGGTAAGTGGATCTTTTACCAGACTAATTATTTCATGGAGACCTTGACAACATAGAAAAGTGTAATAGTATCTTCTTTGGGTAAAACTGATAATATTTCCTTTATGCTTGAGAAACTGTATAACTTTTTCACCTTACGAGTCATCAGTAGCCCCAGCCAGTGAACATTTCCCACATTCCTAGGATTTTTAGGATCATTGGTAGGTAGTTTAATATCTTTGTCTGATCAACACATACTTAAAATCCATCGTAGTCTTCATTGCCAGAAGCTTGTCTGTATCCTTATTAGAATTGTATTTGCTGACACATATTTAACACAGCTGAAGAACTTAAAGTTAAAAGCAAGTTTAATAGAGATTCATTGTAATCCCAATCAAAATTCCAGCAGGACCTTTTGGAGAAATTATCAAGATGATTCTAAAATTACAAGGAAAGACAAAGGAACTAGAATAGCCAAATAATTTTGAAAAATAATAACAAAGTTTGAGGACTCACATTGCCTGATTTCAAAATGCATAAAATATAATAATCAAGAATGTTTGGTATTGGCAAAAATGTTAGATACATAGAGCAATGGAATAGAATAAAGAGTCCAGAAATATATATATTTCTGGATATATTTAGTATATGTTGTGTATAATATATACAACATATACAATGATACAACATATACTAAAAGTTTGTTTTTTGACAAAGGTGCAAAGGCAATTAGAGAGAATGAATAGTTTTTCAGAAAATGGTGCTGGAACACTGATATCCATATGCAAAACAAAACAAAATATAAAACAGAGCCTTGACTTGTAACTCATACCATATACAAAACATGTTAAAACTAAAACTTCTAGAAGAAAACATGCAGAAACTCTTTGTGGCCTTGGGTTACATAAAAATTTAATAGATATCACGCTAAAAACACAATCCATAAAAGAAAAGAAAAGCTAAATTAGACTTCATAAAACAAAGAACTTCTGCTCTTCAAAAGACACCATCACAAGAATAGAAAGACACACCACAGATTGGGAAAAAGTACTTGCAAAACACATATCTGATAAAGCACTTGTATCCAGAATATATAAAGAACCATCAAAACTCAGTAAGAAAATCAAAGTTAAGAAATTTATTGTTTTTGTAAATACCACTTAGTATGTTCAAGAATATTTTTTCTGACTTCCAGTTATTTGCAAGATCCAAACTCATCTCTGCTTCTTTTTTGTCCTGCTTTGGAAGGGCAAGAAAATAGGGACACATGGTCACAATACTGTAAATTCTTTCTAACTGGACCAGTGGTTCCAAGAAGACAAAAAGCCCATTAAACAATTATTTATTGAGTGCCTGTTAGGTACCAGGCACTGCTGGTATTTCAGCAGTGAATATGTTATCTGCATTCACTTAGATTCATTTAGCTTCCATTTAACAAGCAAGACAAAGATCAAGAAAATAATTAAAATAGTATGAATGTTGAGAAAAGGAAAATGCTAGATAATGTGGGTAATATTAACGACGCGGGCCCCTCACTGTTGTGGCCTCTCCCGTTGCGGAGCACAGGCTCCAGACGCACAGGCTCAGCGGCCATGGCTCACAGGCCCAGCCGCGGGGGATCCTCCCGGACCGGAGCACGAACCCGTGTCCCCTGCATCGGCAGGCGGACTCTCAACCACTGCACCACCAGGGAAGCCCGACAATGAAACATACTTTAAGCGACAGAGAAAATGCAATTATATTCATGAAATGGCAACATTCTTTCTTTTTGCTTCACTGTTATATATAGGGTGAATAAACAACAAGGTCCTACTGTATAGCCCAGGGAACTATATTCAATATCCTGTGATAAACCATAATGGAAGAGAATATTTAAAAAAAGAATCTCAAAATATTGTCTCTAATCTCACTATGGACCGAAGAGAAAATTGTTAATAGGTGTACTAGACTTTGATGTCCCTACTATCAATTTCTTTCCCCTTATTTTCTTTTTAGACCCTCCCTCCTGTAAACACATAGCCCCTTTGAACCTCTAGTCCTCATTCCCTCTTTTTAGGCTTTCCACCTAACCTCTCTGTCTCTTAGCAGCCATATCTTATGTAGGGCCAGGATGAAGGGAAGGCAAGAGTTGCCTGGGGTGCAGAATGTAAGGGGGCGTTCATTCTCACAGCCCTTAAATTTTACACCCTTGGCACACTACCTGCCTTAACTTCCGCCCAGCCTAAATCCCATGTTCCAATTCTGTCCTGATCCTCTTTCAGTAAACACTTACATTTCATTAAGAATCTTATGTTAATTTAAAGAATGAGTGATTTCAGAATCCTTGTTTACAAGTGGTGGAAGCACTTTAGGTGGGGAGATATTTGATGTTCTTGTCACACTGTGAAAGGTGTTTCTCGCTGGTGAATGCACGGGGAAAACAAAGTAGAATGACTGTGTTCAGAAGCAAAACCACAGACTAAATGTTTGATCATTGAGATATCAGAGACAGAGTGACAGGACTAGCAGAGTGTTTTGGAATTTACTAGAATTTAGCTACCAGGAATGAAAACCATTCAAATACCCAAAAATGGTTTATGCTGGGTAGAACTTTGGGTGGGAGATTGATTTTTCTAATTTCAATATGACCACAAGAGTTTCTATGCACGAAAGACACAGATGGGTACTCTCTATTAGCTAAAGAATAATCAACTTTCAGAATAGCTATTTTATTTACATTAAAAATACTAAACGCAGACATGTAGATATTCTGAGTACGTGACTTTGAATGTAACACATTCATATGTGACATTCTCATATTCAGTATCAGAATGCTGCAATTTCTTCAGCTTTCCACTGGTTGCTAATACCAACGAATATAGTTTGACATAATTGTCAGATCTTACGAGACTTTCCATTGAATTTAAAGAAGAAATTATTTCTACTTGTACCCATATTATTCTCTCAACCAAAATCATAACAATACACGTGTCTAGATCTTTAAGGAATTCTGTGACCTCAGACCTTCAGTCAAGGTAGTTTTAAGTTTGATTTTGCCTTTGCAGGTCTGGCATGCATCCAAAAAGTAAACAAGTTCATAACTATGGTATTTTTCTTTATTATTGATGAAATTTGAGGTATTTTGTTTAAGGGTATAAAGAGTATTTTCCACTGACTGGCTCTGCGTTTGGACTTAAAGCAGAGACCTAACAGTTAAATCCACGGTTTGTCATAAATCATTCACTGTTGACTTCTCCCGTGTTTAAAATGGAAACATACTTTATGTTCTATAAGAGACAGCTGGTTGCTCTGATTTAGCGATAAACCTAATGAAATAAAGTTGGATCTAAATATCCAAAACTTAGAAGGTGCAGTTATTCATTACGGTACTGATTAAAAGATAATTATTCAGTCATGTATAGTGTTAGCCCAGGAAAAAGCCTAGGGCAATGGGTAATGACTGATGTTATTTGGAAATTACAAATAGCATTCAGTCATTTATTTTACCTTATTAGGTAATTTGACAATGTATTTAAAGAAACATTACCATGCTGATTAAGAACAGATATTTTAGTTCATTATCTTTGAAAAGATCTTTCTTTGCCTTTAACATAAAGGTTATCTTAGGTATATTATATTTTTGATTCGCATTCAGAATGTTTGATGACTGATAGCACATTAAGCTTAGTGATATTTTTATAGCTCCTTTTTAAAATTTTAAACATCTTTAAAATTAAATATAACTAGCAATTTGTAACAACATTCTGTAGTCTGAGACCTTGGCAAACATTTCAGATACATTAGCTAATTAAACTTTACAAGTGTTGCAGAAAAGTAAAGGATATGGTAAGATCACTCTTTGAAAAGAAGCCAGTTTCTTAGGCAGAACTCAGTAGACTTTCTAGGCCTCATGGCATTTCACATGAGGACAGGAAGGAAAGCAAAGTACTAATTCATTTCATTGAAGGCAACAAGAGGATTTAAACGGAAAGGACTGACCACTTTAACTTCTCTGCCAATTTGCATTTTCCCTACCTGCAGCATTACTGTACCCTAGTGCAATTACCTGAGTGAAATTGACAGAGGCACTGGAATTAACAGCTTTCTCCTTTAAAAAACAAATGTCAACAAATGTTTAATGACCAGTTGAGCTCAAGTTCCTGATTTTACCCTTTATCAGAAGAAAGGCTAGAACCTTCAAAAGATATGGAGGTCAGTTCATTTCCATCTGGGTGGTTGCTGTAGGAGCCCAAATACAGCACATGCCCGCTTAAGGACCTGCTCTTTTACTTTGATGTTTTCAGATGAATTCCTTGGCCCTCACTGTCACAGAAATTGTGTAAAGTCTGTGTAACTCTTTTGATTAGTAGAAACAGATATACATTTGACCTTTTTGTAACCTGGACAGACCAGTGCTATTTGGGAGAGGAAGTATTACCTAGTGGTTAAAGCGGGAGTTCTGGAACCATATCAGCTTTTCACATACAGGCTATTTCATCTTGGTTAGTTAATTGAGTCCCACATGTCTCCAGTTCTCCCATTATTAAAAGAGGCTAATAAAGGGCCAAATTCACTGGGTAGAAGTGAAGCTTAAGTCATATATATGTGTGCGTGTGTGTGTGCGTGTAAAGAACGTTTCACAGTAAAGAGCTCTGACAAATCAATAAGAAAAAGATAACCCAATTTTTTTTAATTAGTCAAAGATTTAAACAGTTACTTCATAAAAAGTAGATACCAAATGAGTAAGAAACAAAGTATTCTACATCGTTACTCATCAAGAAAATGCTAATTAAAACTACAATAAGATACTACCAACCCCTACCATCGCTAATATAAAAAAGACTAGCAATACCAAGTATTGGCGAGGATGTAGTGCAACTAGAACTCTCAATGCCAGTAAGAGAGTGAATTAATACAACAACTTTGGAAAAGAGTGCTCAGTGTCTACTGAAGGTAAACATATGCCTTCCATTCGACCCAGCAGTCCCTCTGCCAGGTGTATACATATAGGCATATGCTTAGTATATACATATAGGGATATGCTAGGTATATACATATAGGGATATGCTAGGAAGGGGAGCTTATGCCCACAGATATAAACAAGAATGTTTATAACAGCTTTATTCATAGTTGCCTAAAACTACAAATAACCCAAATGTTCATCAACAGAATGTATAAAGCATAGTATACATATGTCATGAAGTTCCAGCCACATTAAGGAAAAAACAAACAACTGCTCCAGGCTACAATGTGGGTGAATCTCAGACATAATGAACAGCGACTCTAGCCAAACATGTATTCCAATAAGCTTATTGAGACCCAGACACTTCCTATGACCAGACTTTTACCTTCCTCCTTCTACTCTTTTCACTCTCTTGCTGTGATAGCTGCTGACTTCCAGTTCACTTGAGTAGCTGAGTTGTTCCTGCCTAACCCTGTCTTTATGGATCCAGTCAACAATCAACCACCCATAACTGAGCACAGTAACTGGGATTTTGCAAGACTTTGTCTATTCACCTCTTGCACTGTGGCAAGAACAAAGCTGCCTGATGAGAGTTAACTCCTGAAAATTGATCTATAATGGATAGAAAGATAGGTCTTATGGAAAGTCAACCAAAAAACTTTTATAAGCTTAATAAATGTGTGTTAATTTGAATCAATATTTTATCTGAAAAAGAACATTTGATTGGCAGGACATAGTAACCTTAGAAAAATTCTGTTTTATAAAAATAATTGAAAATAGAAAACATTTTGTGTGATATTTTTAAAAAGTAGGTGTGTGTTTAAATACCCAAATCCCCAGCTAACGCCTATACAAGTAAGCTGAAACATGATTTACTATGACATAGGGCTATATTCAGCATCGTAACTAAAGATTCTTTTATTATGCTTTCTACTCTCATGCATTCGATAGCAGAAACCCATGCAATGAACTGTGCTAACAATGTTTTAAGAGCAAATAATATTTGGAGCACAGACATTTTTTTTGATGCTGTCCTGACATGCACAAATGTTTCCCAAAGAAAACATTTGACCGTTAGAAATTATTAGAGGTTAGCTATATAAACACTGTTTACCTAAAACATCTCAGAAAAAATGTTACCTAAGTGTGATCTAGTTTGTTCAGACGTGTTTATTTAGATTAATAACTGCTTGGCTGTCCTCATAATTATTTTATTTTAATTTTTATGATAAAGTATGAGAGTCATAACATCTTTACTTTTAAAAATTGTGTAACTTTAATATAGTTTGCCATTGGACTCTCTTAGACATTTTAACATTATGCATATGATTTAAAGTAAACATAAATCAGATTTATCTCAGTAATAAAAAAAGATAGCTGCTATTACCCAGGCTTTAGTATACGAAGAAACTGAGATCCAGAGAGATTGAGTAAAATGCTTGAAGTCATATAGTAAGTCCAACTCTTGTTACTTGTGAAGTTTTACTGCACCTCACTGTTGCCTTGGTGGGTTTATCTTAACACCCTCTCCTACAGACTTGCCACTGCTCTGTACTCTCCACCTCATAAGATGCTGCATCACTAGCTTTAGACGTGTCGGACTTTTGCGTATCTGTGGGACATGCAGAACCCAATTAAACACAAAGTCTGAAACTTAAGATTTGACTTGGTATGATGTATGGGTCTTCACGTAGAAAGTGACTGACCTATGAGAGGGTTAGATTGCCCACATGGTGTGGAGTGGGGAAAATGATCAAAGGATGAGAGTACTAAGTACCAGAATGTAAGGAATGGGAGAAGGAAAAGGAGTCCGTGTCTCCTAGACAGAGAAGGACTCATGAGAAAGATTCTAAAACATGCAGAGTATCAGCTGCTAATGGTTCTGAGGAGGTGGTGTTGAAGAGGATCATACACAGCATAGAGATCCAGGAAGGTAAGGACTGAGTCTAATCTATTATCGCATTTGCCATTTAGGTGGTTCTGGGGACTCTGGGTAAGAGTAGTTTTCTTAGAGTTTTGGTGAACTGAAGCTAGATTATGACAAATCAAATGTCAGGAAGTGGAGACAAATGTGCCGTCCAGTACTGTAGCCGCTGACTTCAGTCTGTACTAGCCCCATTACAAGGGCTTAATAGGCACGTGTGGCTAATACAGATTGAAGTCAGCTCTAAGTGTCATATACACACAGGATTTCGAAGACTTAGCATGAAAACGAGATTATGTAAATCATGTCATTTTTATATTTATTATATGCTGAAATGATAATGTTTTGGGTATATTAGAGCAATTAGCATATAGGAATGAAATTAATTTTACATGTTTCTTTTTACCTTTTTTAATGCAGCTTCTAGAACATTTAAAATTATATGTATGTGTGGTTACATTCGTGGCTCACTTTGTATTTCTGTTGGACAGCACTGGTACACGCTGTTCTTTTAAGACAGGTCCTTTAAAAAGAAAAGATAGCAAACAGATAGCTTCTAGATAGAAATGCAAGGTCAAAGGGAAGGACTTTTCAACTTGTCTGTGTGCCCCCCACCCCTAGAAACGGGAGAGATTGAAGGGAAGGTAAAAGAGAGTTTGAGTAGTGGAGCATGATTATTCTCTAATAGGTTAGGCACGGAAGTCATATTTGCAGGGGGAGGGATGGGATCTCATCCTCAGACATAAGGAGGTGACAACAGATCTAAATTTAGATAAATACATAGGTGGGAATAGAGATAGGAAGTTGAGGGCATCTGGAGTACAAAAGGTCTTCAGGTTTAATAGATCACATAGATCAAAACTAGGAGAAACCTGTGTGACCTGCAAAATTTTGACTAAATTAAAATTTTGTGTATTTGATTATAAATCTTTCTTGTCATAAGGAATTTTCTGTTGTAGGATTTGTTAAAATCATTAATCATGAAGACTCATACCTGATCTAAAAATGAAGTGCCGTCCTTGACAGTATTCATGTTATTTATAGGAGAGTTTGATACCGTGCAGAGCCCCTCCACACCCATCAAAGATCTTGATGAGAGAACGTGCAGGAGTTCTGGGTCAAAGTCCCGAGGAAGAGGCCGGAAAAGTAATCCCTCCCCGCCTCCCGACAGTGACCTGGAGGTATGTTGACTTCTCCTTAAAAGGTGTAATGTGATGTTTCATTTTATTGAATGATATATTCTATACCGTACAGTTCTGTAAAGTTTCAGACTTAAAAGAAAAAGATATATCATGAAATGAGTGGACCTACTATGAAGTAGGCATTTCACAGCTCTGAAATTAGAGATTTCATCCATTATAATGGCAAAATTAAAGAGAATAACAACTTAGTTAAAAATGCTCTATAAATTCTAGGCCTGAGATAGTTGCATCTTTTGATCCAAAAGACACAAACAGAAGGCACAAGCAGAAATTAGAAAAATAAAGCCATTGTTTGTGGGGTATTTATCTGAGAAGCACTCTTTCTGGGAGTACTAGGGTCATGAAAGATGTTTTTACATGGGTCAATAAATTTTAAAAGGTAAAATTAATCTGTATGGAGAAAAGAAGTTGTCATCAGAAAATAAGAAAAATTCCAATCATTTGATACATATGTTAAAATTTTTATACTTGTAAAAATTTCTGTGTGTCATTGTTTCCAGTTGGGACAGATCTTTTGAGATATATACATACTAAGCAGGTTGTTTTTTTTTTTATTATGAAACGTTAGAAGAAACTATTCTTAACCATAATGTGTTACTTCTTACACAGCTGCATATTTTAATTGTGAAAAAAAGTTAAATCTCCAGATTTAGTAAAGTCAAGTAATAGCCCTTGTACCTCTTCATAAGAGATCATTTCCTTGATGCGAACAACAGTAGCAGATTCAAATGCCTTCAAGAACCCAGCAGGTGATATGAATGAGTGAACTGGGCTAGGGGGCCAGCAGACTGGGAAGAGTGGGGAGCACTGGCCCAGTCTAAAGGGACCCCTGCATCATTGCCACATGGACTGTCAGCGACCATTGCCACAAACCGGAAGTTTGTCTACTGCAGTCAGAACCCTGAACTTCGTGTGAAATCTTCTAATCTGGAAATTTTAATCAATAATTTGAAATCGTTCAAAACACTGTGCAGGCCAAACAACCCATCTTATGACTTAATCTGACCCAAGGGTCCACACGTTACAATTTCTATTCAGGGATTGTTCATTGATTCTTTAAAATATTTTTTTTAAATATAATTCTTTGCATGAATTAGAAAACTTCATGAATTCATGAGACATAAAATTTTATAAGAACACACTTCTATCATAAAGTTGAAATGTGTCTTTTGGGTATTAACTGCAAATACATATTTGAATGAATTCATTCAGATTAGGACATCACATTTTTAAGCCTTATTATTTTTGTCACTCTTGCTCCTCAGGTTTTACAGGGGTTAGATTTGACAAATTTGGAGGAAAAATTAATGGAGTAGCATAGATTTCCATATAATGGTATCAAGATTCTTTCCAACGATAAAACAAGAGGACTTCTACTTGTAAAGAGAATTCTGTTTCCTTAGAACTTGATAA
This sequence comes from Mesoplodon mirus, assembly GCF_964341445.2. Taxonomy (NCBI): domain Eukaryota; kingdom Metazoa; phylum Chordata; class Mammalia; order Artiodactyla; family Ziphiidae; genus Mesoplodon; species Mesoplodon mirus. The sequence goes on along the minus strand of NC_138986.1, from coordinate 29,694,790 downwards.
TTCTTCAATATTTATCTTTTTTCTCCAGCGTGTGTTTGTCTGGGACTTGGATGAAACCATCATTGTTTTCCATTCACTGCTCACGGGATCTTATGCCCAGAAGTATGGCAAGGTAAGAAATCAAGAAATTTTACCCCAAGACACCTTGTTAGAATTTTATTTTAAATAAACTCAAAAGCCATTTAAAAATACCTTGTAGTGTTTTTATTGCAGTCTGTCAAGTCTGCTCTTAATTATTTATTTCCAATGGCTCATTGTTCTTTAACGTGAACTGGCAAATTTTACAGAACTTAATTAGAAATCATATTCTTTTTCCTTTCTTCATAATAACTTTGAATTTTCTATGTGAAAAACCAAGCTTATTACCCTCACATAATTATTTTAGAAAATGTTTTTGTAAATTGAAATGGACTTTAAACATTATAATATGTATATTATTGTCTAATAAGGGAACTTCAAGAAATTGTTTGAATTAATTTGTTGCACCAAATGTTGCTATGGAATGCCACTTGAAATAAGGAAGTAATCTTTTGTCTGACAGATCCTTTGCATTTATAAATATAAGTATTTTTTTGTAACTTAGAGGAAGCATATTATAGAGACTGGGAATAATACCCCGTCACACATACAAATCCAGAGGCAGATGTTCTCGTTACTTTCCTTTGTCTCTTGCCATTATTTTCATAGTCAGCTTGCTTCTTGTAACAGTGTTGTTATACATGTGTGTGAGTCTGTTTCAAAGAGTGATGCACCTGCAACAGGTTTTGCAGCTAGAAACACAGTTGTAGAGGCCATTTGAGTCTTTGCTTCTGTAGGACTCACAGTCTAACCAGAGTCAATTCACAACATGTTGGCCTGCCTTCAATTACTGTATTCAAAGTTGTATCTAACTTTGGTTCCTTTTCATATGACACTTACAGAAGTGTCTCCCTTCATCTTTATAGTGTCACATTATTTCATAGGGTCTCATGTTAGCTCAACATGCAGTTTTTAACATCTTCTAGACTAGTTGTGATGAATTAATTGCACTCAAGCATTTCCTCCTAAATTTCACTCTTGGTGAATTTACATTGCATTTGATTTTTAGTATAAGTAATGAAAGTTGCTAAACATATGAAAGGTAACAATTTTATTTAGTGACCATTCAGAAAAAGGACTCTTACCTCTTTTATCACAATCATCATCATCTAAAACAGTGATCTCCAAAGCAGGATGTATGCATATGTGCCAGATATACACAAGGAGCTTCACTGAGATAAGGAGAGAAAATAACACACTTATACCCTGCAATTTCTATTCTTATCTGTTTCAATACATGTAAATGATTATAACTCAAAGAATATGTATGTAATTTATAAATAAATTAACTATACATAAATTTGTGGTACACACTCAAAATTCTATTACTGATAGAGCATACAGTCTAAAAAGTTTCCAGATAGTAATCTAAAGCATTTTCTTCTGAAATAATTTTGGCTTATGTGGAATACACAGTAATCCTATTGAACTGATTACAGTATTTTTGTGCAAATTTTCATATTAGATAAATGTTTAAAATAAACAGTCTAATTTGAACACACAAATCCAAATAAAGTTCCCTTCAAAATAGTCACCATTGGAGGCTATACCTAAATATCCATGTTGCTTCTATTATGCCAAATCATTGGTGGGACTCATCTTTCAGAATTACCTTTGGATTTGTAAAATATTTCCTGACTTCAATTCTTCATCCTTTTGTGGTAATTGTGATATTTAGAAGTAAAAGGATGATTTGAACCCAAGGCGATAAATAAAGTGAATGGTCAAAATGTCACTATATATATATATATATATATATATATATATATATATATACACATATTTTTTTTTCCCTTTTCGTCAAAAATATCTTAAAGTTTCTACCATCCCAGAACTGAGCATGGCCTTCTATTTGGGATATGAAGGGGTACCAGTAAAGAAGCAGAGAGGTGGTAAACCATTAAAAAACAACATCAAATAATGAAGCTGCTTTTCTTGAGTGACTGATAAACTGGCTCTAAGAGCAATTCCAAAAGCAAAGTTCTCCTACTTCCCTCAGCAGTGGTACATCACTGAAATAACCCATCACGTCCCGGGATGGCCACCTGGTCATACGGCATTCATTTCACAAACAAGTTCCGTTATTTTAAAGTATTGTCAAAAAGCTTTGTTCGCATAGAAAAGAGAGACATTCTCTATGCCTACAGAGGCTTAAAACAACAGAGCTTGCAGAAACGGCAGGAAAAGTGAGGGGAAGAAGGAAACTAATGTTTATTTAATGCCCACGATGTGCCAGCATTAAGCATCACAACAATTTTAAGGGGTGGGTTCTTCTCCCCAATATGTACGTGAGGAAACATGCTCAGAGAGGGAATAAGATGTGTGCAAAGTCACACAACTAGTCAGTGGTAGAGATGACTCTTGGGGCCCTGGACTCTTTGACCTCAAAGCCCATGTCGTTTCTGCTTATAGAACATCACATGGCGTAGACGATTAAGCTACCATGAACACAATATACAAGTGACGTTTCCTGAAAGGAATAAGGACAATTAGTGAGGTATTGTGAAGGCAGTTGTGTGAGTTCTCCTTTAAGTTGGAATGATTCTAATTATCTTCTTGCAGACAATTGGGATAGTTTTCCATCAAAAGGGAAAACTTAAGAAATGTTCAGTGAAATAGAGTGCGGTAGAGAGATACCAGGACCTCATGGTGGTGCAGAATTGGAATAGGATCAGAGGTACTGTGGGCAGGGTGTGGGGAAGATAAGCCTACATTTCTAGAACACCTACCATGTGGGAGCACCTGTGTTTGGCGTTTCACAAGCAGTAGGGATGGGGGAGAAGGACAAGAGCCTTCGAGTCAGAGAAACCTAACTTTGAAAACCCAGTGCTGATGCTTACAGTTTTCTGACCTTGGGCAAATTACTTAATTCTTCCATCTCCATTTCTGTAACATAGGAATACTACTATCTATAGTGAAGGAGAAGTAAAGAGAATACCATGTTTAATAGCTTAGCAGAACACTTGATGTGAACTAACGCTCAAAAATATTGTAACTGTGATTACTTTCACAAATGTTATCCAACTTAACTCTTATAATTACTCTACTGTAACGTATTGTGATCCAAGTTCTGTGGATGAGGAAACCTGGGTTATTGGTGTTTAAGAAACTTGACCAAGGTCGCAAAGTGATAAATGCTGGTACGAATATTGGAAACCAGGTCATTCTCATAACAAAGCTTTGTCCTTAATACTATTCTCTGCTAGTGGAAGGGGGCCTGCTGGAGTTGACCATGTTGAATAATGGTTTCCTCCAGGAAATTAAAAGAAATTAAAGGGAAAATGTTTTTAAGCTCTATTTTTTTTCTAATCAAAATGAAAATTCCTTTATTGAGTTGCATGAAAAACAATTTAGATAACAATGTTTATTGAATGATTATTTATTTTTTAAAGTAATTTGATCATTGACTTTTTTCTTAATGTCAATAAGGAAATTGGTGTTGCCTTTTATCTAGTAAGACATTAATATTTTGGCATGTTAAGAAGTGGATAAATAAAGGATGTTGTTATATGAGGCCCATCTTGTGAAGCTTGGGATCACATGTAGCTCAGGGGTCATTTGAAGGGGACACAGAGGGCATTGGGTAGTTGCAGCTTCACCACACACCATAAAATAAACTAGAGCTCCAAGGACAGCTGTGTTCATCCAACAAATATTTACTTAGCACAGGTACACATGCTTCCTGCTCTCATGGAGCTTACAAGCAAACAAAGTAACTTCAGATTATGGTAACTGCTCTGAAGACAATAAAACTAGGTCAGATGGAGAGTGACTGGGCGGGTGACTGGGGAGGTGACACTGATGCTGACACCTGAATTACAAGAAGGAACTAGCCGTGCAGATTAGGGGGGAGAGGAGTGTGGAGGGGACCGTTCCAGGCAGAGGACATAGAAGGGCTCTGGGCAGGAGCAATCTTCCAGTGTTCTGGGAATATAAAGGAGCAGTGTGGCTGGAAGTTTGTAAACAAAGGAGAGTAACACAAGATAACACAAGGTAAAAACAAAGAGACAGGCAGGGGGCTGCATCAGGTACAGTGTCTGCCGTAAGGCATTTGGAATTTATTCTAGGTGCAGTGGAAGTTGTTGTAGGGTTTAGGTTGAATTGGGGCCCGGTGGTTTAAGATCGGCTGCTTCGTGGAGAAAGGAGTTTAGAGGAAGAAGACCATTTAGGAGACTGCTGACTGGAGAAAGGCTTCTTTAACTTGAATGTGAGTCCCTGACCCTCAGGGATTGTAAAACCCAGAGTTTCGGATTCTGTAGGTCTGAGGTAGGGCCTGAGATTTCACCTTTGGAATAAATTTTCAATAAAGCTGATGGACCATGCTTTGGGAACCGCTAGAAAAGAGCATTTCCCCAACATTTTTCTTGGGAAAATGAGTTCCAAAATATGTTAATTGATAGTCTTTGTGGAAAAAAAACCCATGGCCAAATAAATTTGAGGAATACTTGAATTTTATGGCCATTCAGTATATGTTATCATCTTAAAGGTCCTGAGATGTTTTACAGTTAAGAATCCTTTGTAACCATGTTTAATTCCTCCATTCCTGAGTGTCTAAGTAATGACCTTGAGGACCGGCTGAAATGAGGTCTTTCTGGTGATCAGTTGACAATTCAGAAGGACTTTGCCAATAGCGAAAGTGACCTGGGCCATTATTTCTGCTGAGGAAAAAAAAGACCCCTGTACTACGTAAAGTTTATCTGATCTTGAAATTGTTAATGTCTTCAGTCCTTTTAATTTCTCGGATCAGTCTTGTTTCCACAGTGTGCACTTCCAGAGTGTAAAAGTTTTGTATGACATAGTGATTTTTCTGTTCTTTTAACCAGAGAATCTTTTATGTTCATAGTATATCACGCTGAGTATCTTTATATAAAACATATAAGGGCAGATCTGCTCTAGGTGAAATGTAGAAGTTGGGGGACTGGAGACATCCCATTTCCCTCAAGTAGACAATCCCTTCCCCCATTGTTCTCAGTCACCCCAAAAGGGTTTCCTGAGTCCTGCGGGTTGCTCAGAACACATTCTGTAAGGCAGTAATCCAGCTGAAGGAGCACCAAACTAGAGGTTAGGAGGAAGTCCTGTGCCTACATGTACCCTAAGCTACCCATTTAACCTCTGAGCCTGTTTTCACATCTAAACATGGTTATAATCCATTTCCTTCCTGGAGTTACTGGATGGATTAAATGATATAATGTAAAAAAAAAGTATAAAAGTAGCACTTAGCTCTGAAAACTATCATCCATGTCCTGTGGCAGAGAAATTTAATGCACTATTTCCCCCAAAAAGGGAAATGACAAAGACAGAAATCTCCAGACATGCAGAAGGTCAATGTTTGCACAAAGTGGTACTGCAGTGGCCTGAAATATAGTGAGCTGAGAGCTGGAAATACAACCACCAGTGGTGTAAAATTAAAGTTACAAGTTAAAATTAAAATTAAAATTAAAATTAAAGTTACAAGTTACACCTAACTACCCATCTACCTATTTTTCTCTCTCTTCCCCACCTCCAACCCCGGTAAAAATAAACAAACAAGAAAACAAATAAGTAAGTAAGTACCATTTTTGAGCTCTTGCTATGTGCCTGGCACTTTTCTGAGTGTCCTGTTAAATGCATTACTATCTCCTTCACTTTCACCACCACCCTATGTGATTGGTACCATGTCACACAGCTCGCAAGTGGTTCGGCCAGCCAGAACCCACTGCACTCTTTTGGTCTCATGTCTTTCCCCACCACCTATCAAAATAAAATTCATGGAACATAATAATATAGGAATGCCATTTTTATTCGTAAATTGCTCTGCATAACTAACTTTTGTGTTTTGATTAAAAAAGAAACTTTAGAAAAATCCTGCTTCCATTTATAAATAAATAATATTGTGAATTTTCCAAGGATCTTCCTAATATGTGATCACTTTTGGACCCTGTTCAGTTGTCAACACAACATGCTCTTTTCCCAAGCAGAACTATTGCTGGATATTTACCGTGATGGCAAATGAGGGATGTCAGTATTTGAGTTCTGCTGCCTGTGGAGCTGATGATGGGCTTTGCAGCTGAGCACCAGCTGGCATGTACACCTTTCAGCACTGCACAGCTCTAAAGTAGGAGTTTGTAAATTTGGCAGGACGCAGACCAGGAATCATCCATCATCTGTTAGAGTTTATGAAGATTATCTCTATTCCCTGATTAAATGTATATAGTATTTTACCTGATAAGTTGCAGTAATTCCTCTTTGTTAGAGGGAGAAGTGAAAGAAGCTAAAAAAATTGTACTTTAGGGATTTGGTTTATTTTGAAGCATTAATGTGTCATGTGCTATGAGGCCATGATTCTCTAAAAGTCATTCCACAGGAAGGATGCAAAGGAAATAGCCCAAGTCAGGGAAAAGACTGACGGAAATGTGAACAGTTATATTGCAAAACTGAAATCCAAGCTCCCAAAACTACTTGCTCATTTTAGACAACATCTTATATAAGAGGAGCACTGGAGAAATGATATGTTCATCAGGATAAATCCACTGGTTACTTTTATATTAAACAATCTACACACACTTATGTGGAAAGGCTTCTGAAACAGCACAAGCTATATTTTAGATGATGAGATTGTCATGAAGATAAGTACTGACTTATGTGTATGTCACCTAAAGAAAAGCAACATGATTTGCTAGAATGTGGTTAGAATGAATCAAGTGTTGGAACCATGGATTGGAGGCCACTCTGATGGCAGCATGCAGGTGACCACCCCTCTGGGCATAATGGTTAGAGCATTCTGAATTTGGAGGGAGAAGGGACCTGAGCTTAAATTCTATCTCCACTTCCTACTATGCATGTGACCTTGGGTAGTTTATTTAGTCTTTGTGAGCCTCAGTTACCTTTTATATAAAATGGGGAGAATAATAACTTCATAATTTGATTAGAAGGGTTAAATGAGTCGGTGCATTAAAACTCAGCACATTACCTACCACAGAGCAAACATTCAATGAGTGTAACCTGTTTTTTTGGTTCCAAGGAAATCTGAATGTTGAGAAACTGAATTTGGGGAAACTGGGTGTTTTATAAAAAAAGTATGTGTTGTTTCATCTCATAATGTGAGATACTCAGCTCAATGTTGTAGAGAAGAAGAGCGTAACTAGAGAGTGATCATGGGACATATAAATTGAATGAATGCAGAATTTACAAGTCTCAAAAACTTTAGTGATAGAGAACAGATTTGTGGCTGCCAAGGGGGAGAGGGGACGGGGAGGGATGGATTGGGAGTTTGGGACTAGCAGATGCAAACTATTATATATAGAATGGATAAACAACAAGATCCTACTGTATAACACAGGGGTCTATATTCAATATCCTATAATAAACCATAATGGAAAAGAAAAATAAAGTGAAAAAACTTTCAGTGTTTTTCATGGTTGCTCATAGTATATGTGTTTAAGGGCACACATGCGTATGCATGTAAACATACTATAGTTGACCCTTGAACAATGCGGGGGGTCAGGGGCACCGACCCCCCATGAAGTCAAAAATCTGAGTAACTTTTGACACCTTAAAAACTTAACTGCCAATAGGCTGCTGTTGACTATAAGCCTTACTGATAACATAAATGGTTACCACGAATTTTGCATGTTGATGTATTATATACCATATTCTTACAATAAATAAGCTAGAGAAAAGAAAATGTTATTATGAGAGTCATAAGTAAGAGGAAGTACATTTACAGTACTGTACTGTATTTATCAATACCATAAGTTTGTCATCTGTTTATAAGGTGAATTGTCTGTCAGTACTTATGTCAGTATTGTCTTACATGATATAAAATACTGTAGATGTGATACGCATTACTAACACTAGACATCAAAAATGAAAAGATAATGTGAAAAAGAAATTCATATTTATTTACAGACATAATGATTCATGCACTGATAACAAAGCAGCGATGTGATTGCTTTATGGTAGCCTAAGTGTCATCAATATGGTTGCTTCACAGTAGCCTAACCTATACACTAATGAATGAATCATTGTAAAATTTTCATGGCACACAGTATTACAGTCATATTCTTAATACAGTATTGGAGACACAGTTACATTAAAAAAAAACAAAAACATTTACCTGTGATGATAGGTTGATATGCCGTTTCTCCAGTTATTAGAGAGGGGCATACTGTACAGTACTGTAATTCTTTGAAAGCAAAGTTATAAAACAGTAAGAAAGCTAACACATTATTAATTTTGTATGGTATATCACTCACCTTATGCACACGTAAGAATAAGCTGTTCACTTCAATACAAGTCTTTGCACACGATGTTCTACAAGACGAAAACTTAGACGATGGTGATTATGGGAAAAAAACGTGTCATACAGTTCTTGCCGTACAGTTATTAGATTTTCACACGAAGACATTCAACACGCATACACAACAGATAAGGTTATTAACTGTCTGTCATGATGATTTCTCTTCATTTGGTGGAAGTGGATCGTCATAAAATTCTTCATCCTCGGCCTCTTTACAATGAGCAGGCCGAGGACGAGGGGGAAGAGGAGGGGTTGGTCTTGCTGTCTCACCAGGTGGCAGAGGTGGAAGCGATGGAGGAGGTGAAAGGGGAAGCAGGAGAGGCAGGCACACTCAGTGTAACGTTATGGAAATACAGCACAATTTCTGTCTGACTTTTTTTGGCTTTTTCGTTTTTCTAAAAATGTTTCTATATGGTACCAAACTTTCCACCGTTTGCTGTAGTTTCAGCGCCCATATCATAGAAGGGTCCACATCTTAAAAGAGATCAAACGCAGTTTTGAATGATCAGAACCTTCTGCCAGACTGCCTAATGTCATTTCATTTCCTGGCACTGCTTCTTCTATGTCTTCTTCCTCGTTGTCTGGCACTGGTTCAGATGCACTCATCTCCATCAATTTGTCCCCTGTTAATTTTTCTGGTGTGGTGTCTGTTAGCTCTTGAATTTCTCCAAGATCTATATCTTGAAACCCTTTGCCCTCACCTCTCTTTGCTGTATCCACCATCTCTTTCATGATTTTCTTGATTGGCTCTGTCGTAAATCCTGTGACGTCATGCACAACATCTGGACACAGGTTTCTCCAGCAGGAATTTATTGTTTCTGGCTTGATGGCTTTTAGGGACTCTTCTATACCAATGATGGCATTTTCAATGGCATAATCCTTTCAGACATTCATGATGTTCTCTATTGAGGTTCTCTTCCATAGCATTGACAATCCTTTCCATAGAGTACCATATATAATGAGCCTTAAAGGGCCCTATGACCCCCCTGTTCTGGAGACTGAATTAGAGATGTTGTGTTTGGGGGCAAGAAGACCACTTTACAGTACCTTCAGTGTTGAACTCATGGGGTTCTGTGTAGCCAGGGTTGTAGTCCAATATCAAAAGAACTTTAAAAGGTATTCCGTTACTAACAAGGTACTTCCTGACTTCAGGGACAAAGCCTCAATAGAACCAATCCAGAAAAAGTGTTCTCATTGTCAGGCCTTCTTTTTGTTCAATCAGAAGACTGGCAGCTGGTGTTTATCCTTTCCCTTCAAGGCTTGGGGTTAGCAGCTTTATATATAAGGGCGATCCTGATCATAAACCTGACTGCATTTGCACGAAACGGTAGTATTAGACTGTCCCTTCCTGCCTTAAATCCTGCTGCTATCTTCTCTTCCTTATTAACAAATGTCCTTGGTGACATTTTTTTTTTCCTGAATAGGGCAGTTTCATCTGCAGTAAAAACCTGTTCAGCAGATATTCTTTCTCCCCAATGATTTTCTTAATGGTGTCTGGGAACACATCTGCTGCCTCTTGGTGTGTGAAGCTGCTTCTCCTGTTATCGTGACATTTTTTAAGCCAAACCTCTTTGTTAAATTATCAGAGCATCTTTGCTGACATTAATTTCTCCAGCTTTAGCTCCTTCGCCTTCCTTTTGCTTTAAGTTGTGATTTAATGACTTCACTTTTTCTCAAATCATATTAGAATCTACAGGTATGCCTTTCTTGTAGTAATCCTGAACCCGCATCAAAGCTGGATTTTCCACCTGAGATAAAAAGGTATTTCTGAAAAAGAGCAAGGTTTCGAGCCTGCTGGTGTAACCACAGCGATGACTTCATGAATCTCCTTTTCTTCTTTACAATGGTCTTTACGCTGGATTTATTTATCTTGAGATGGAGGGCAACCACAGCTGAAGAACTTAAGCTATGGTACATATCAAGTAATTAAACTTTTTTTTTTGTCATGTCATGACTATTCTCTGCTTCTTGGGAGCACTTCTAGCATCACTAGGGGCACTTGTATGGGTCCCCTGGTGTTATTTAAGGTTTATGGTATTGCAGTAAACAACGCAAAATACGTGAGAGCTGCAAGAGGTCACTTTTTACTGCAATGTGCAATTTACTGGAGAAATGAACTGCTCACAAGGAGTTGATTAGCGTCACTTGGCATTTAAGCGGATACTTGTAACACTTGAGCTCACTGAAATAGTAACAGGAGGCGGCTATGAAATTACTATAGTAGTACAATATGAACTACAGTTAATTTTTTCAGTTATGATTTAATCCTGTTTGTATACATTTCTCTTGACTGTGAATGGTGCCGTGAACAGTCTGTGCGTGCATAAGTTTTGATCAATTTTAACTTTTTAATAGATTTGTGTGTATCTTATGGTATTAAATGATAAAACAGACTAGTATCTCTATATATTTTATGCATTCATGATATACCTAATTTAAATTTTTTTTGTCAATATTTCTAGGCTATGTGGTTGGTCTGGGAGTTTTTTTCAAATTATCGCAAATCTCCAAAAAATGTTCCAGCATATTTATTGAAAAAAAATTCCGCATATAAATGGACCAACAAGGTTCAAACCTATGTTGTTCAAGGGTCATTTGTACATATGTATGTAAAAGTAAAGCTAAATCAAAGACAGTGACACTTCTCAAGCTCTCATAGGGAGTTTGAGAGACAGTGAAACTTGAAATTAATATACAAGAAAGATAAGTGGTTATTCATTTCTTAAAAGCACAAACTTCTGGAGACACCTTTTATAACCTCCCTGAAGTTTCAATCTCCGTTTATGATCTTCGCTTATGAACATTCAATCTCACTCTGTATGACAGTCTCTAGTAAGTCAGAAAGAGAAAAATAAATATCGTATATTACCACATATATGTGGAATCTAGAAAAATGTACAGATTAACCAGTTTGCAAGGCAGAAATAGAGACACAGATTTAGAGAACAAATGTATGGACACCAAGGGGTGGTAGGGGGCGGGGGTGGGGGTGGGATGAATTGGGCGATTGGGATTGACATGTATACACTGATGTGCATACAATAGATAACTAATAAGAACCTGCTGTATAGCACAGGTAACTCTACTTCACTTCGCTGTACAGTAGAAACTAACACAACATTGTAAAACGACTATACCTCAACAACAACAAAAAGATAAATAAATTTTAAAAAAAACATTCAATCTCACATCTTGGGTGTTGGAGGGAGGCAGATTACATTATTACCTTGCCTTAAATTTCCATAACTCATCATTAACTTGCCTTTTTTGAAATTCATGTCTCACTTATCTTTTCTACAGTCTTCCTCTAATATACCACCCACCTTTCTCCAAGTCCTAAGGCCTCAATTGGGTGGGTTCATTTGCCATCTCTGTCACTTTTCTCTCAGTCCTGTGCTTTCTAGCTCATCCTTCCATGGTCATTCTCACCATTCTCTTTTCTTCTCCCTTTCCATCCGGTTGCTATGCTATACTATTATATATTGTATAATATAAATATGATACTTTACTATTTTTTATTTTTAAACATATTTATGATATATTATGGGCTGGAAGCAAGTTCCGTCAATCCATAATCTCTATGATAGCAGTAGTATAGCATAGCAACTATAGTTGTAACATATTACTATTGCTGTAATTCCCCTTGAAGTATATTTAATCTGTTATTAGTTTAATAAATGTGGATGAGCTTTATTCATTGGATTCTCTACTGATCAAAACAGTAGAAGCTGGTAGTGGTAGGTAAGCTGTGTGATGTCCCCTTCATGATTCTGATTACTTAATTTGACTACTGTTCAGTTGCAAATATGATGCTTACATCAAATACTTGGATTTTGAACAAATCCTTTTAATCCAGAGGAAAAACTAACTAGTTTCACACCTTTACCTGCTCCCTAGAAGGTCGTTGGCTACATGACTAAGAAAAGAGGCACCATGGGTCCTCTGGTCCTTGAAGTTAAGTCCCCAGATGATCTTTATGGAGGTGAAGGTGGGGCAATTCACTCTTACTCATAACTGTAAGCTATTTCCAGGGAAACCTAATTTCCAAGAAATTATACTGAGTCACCATGCTACTCAGTAATCAGACTGATTCAGGTCATAAGAGTCTTTTGGAAGCTTCTCAGAGGCTTAACTCCTGGGAAACCAGAAGGCCATGCCAGCTCTGGTGTTCCCTAACCATCCCAGACCTTCAGGAGAGCTCTTAGACCAGTGCTTTTTAAATATTAACATGCCTATGAGTCACCAGGAAATCTTGTTAAACTGTATATTCTGCTTCAGTAGATCGCCGGGGTAGGGTCTGTGATCTGCCTTTCTAACAAGCTCCTAACTCAGTGCTGTTGGTCTGTGAGCCACACTTTGAGTAGAAAGATCTTAATCACTGATTCTCAGTCTTGTGTACATTAGAATCACTGGAGAGCTTAGAAATTACTGATGCATGTGTCCCACCTCAGAGAATATCTGATTTAACTGATACAGGGTGTGGCCTGGGCAGCAGGATTTTTCAAAGCTCCCCAGGTGCTTCTCATATGTGGTCAAGTTCAGGAGCCTCTGCCTCAGACGTCATCATCCCAGCCCTGGATGATGCTATCACCCCGCTTTTGCATAAAGCCTCATCATCTTTATGCCTCTTTTTCTCCATCAGGCTCACCTTGAAAAAAAACAAAACAAATCAAAAAAACCCTGCCCAACACTCTACCTGTACCTCAAGAGCTGAACGTGGCCACAAATCTCAAGTGGGTCCCAGCACTCCTGGGCTAACTCTTCCAGCTGATTATTTCAAACCTTCTCTCCCCTCAGCCCTTCAAAGTCCCCTCTCAATTCTGCACAAAAGTCCTCCTCCATCACTTTAAGAAAAAAAAAAAAAGCAAACTGGAAGGATCACTTTATCTTTGCACCATAACCGTATTCTCTGCCTGCTCTCTGCACCCCCATTCATGCCCTGGGTCCAGGCCCTCTCACTTACCCAGTGAATCACCGCCCAAAAAGACCTCTTTCATTCCTGAATCCCCAGTGTCCCACTTTTTTGGATTATTCCCATCACTCTTTTACATATCATCATAGTCCCATCACCAGAAAAGCCTCTTGAGACATTTTCCAGTCACTGCCCTCTTTCTCTGCCCTTCCCTCTCTTGCCAGTCTTACAACTCTCTTCAAGTCTGAGAAATGATCTTGCCAAATTCATGGTTTATCTTGTCAAATTCATGGTTTATCTTCCTGGGGTCTCTCTCACTTGTATTTGACCCAGTTAATCACTCCCTCTTTCTTAAAATCCTTGGTCCATTTCACGTCTCTCACTTGGGTCACTGTGCCTCACACTCTCCCGTACACATTAGCCTCACTGTCGCCTCTGTGTATGTTCCCTATCGCCACGTCTGTGCATGGCTAGTCCCCTCCCTCTTCTCAGGTCTCTTATCCTCCACTATCACCTCCTAAGAAATGCTTCCCTTCACTTTCTTTAAATAAGCCATCACCAACCATCCCCATAGCCTTCTGTGTCTGCTAACTGATTTTTTTCACCACCTAGAATACTACAGATTTCCTTGTTTTTTGTCCATGTATTCATCAGAGGGCTCATCTAGTAATAATATAAACCCCATAAGGGCAGGGAGTTTGCTTATTTAATTTTCTGCTCTCTGCCCAGAATTTGATCATGTCTGACACATAGTAGACACTCAATAAATACATAAAAGTTCCTAAAATCCTTCTCCAATTCCTGCTGAGAACGCTTAAGCCCACTGCCTGTCCATTATAGAAAAACAACTCAACTGTAAAATTTCCCTTCTGATTCATGACTGAATGTCATGACATTTCTTGTCGCTGATTAAAAGAGTTTAGGTATTCTAACAAACCCACTAGCTATTTCCACCTTGGTTCGTGGAGCTAGTTTGTCTTTCTTTTCCTGTAATGAATTTGCACATCTTCTGCCTCTGTGTGCACATGTCCACAAATATGATTCAGGTCCCAAGGGAGTAACTGTTCCAAGAGCTTGAGTTCTTAAAAAAAAAATCCCCCATTTCTTTAAAAATACATAGTTGTTGCCTCTACTGAAATATTTTTACAGTGTGTCCCTAGAGGAGGAATTCCAGCTGATGGCCCAGTGCAGGGCAGAGGCCCATAGACAGACTGTCTGGCTCCAATTTATGCTCTGTGCTTACATGGCTAATAGGCGTTAGTATTTTGATATAGAGAAGTGCTGTCCTTGATCCTGACTTGGTTATACACTGATCACATCCGGCTGAAAAGCACACAGTTAAGGGCCAAGAGCTACTCATTTTCTTCATCTCCCCTCTGTCTCTGTTTCTGTCTCTGTGTCTCTTGTCTGTCTCTCTCTCTCCAACAAATGTCTTGGGAGTAGTTTCAGTATTTTCATAGAACGCTACACAGAGTAAATTTAAATTGGCAGAGGTTCAGTTTGCCCCATATGAAACTCTGCTGTAGACACTTTGAACCGATTGGAATTGTTATGCATGTATAATATGTATCAGAGCTACCACAAAACCCTGTTACTCACTTTATTATCCCACTTTTCCCCTCTATCCAAGTTTTCACTGTCACTTCATTGCAGACCCTAAACTCAACACTCACTACAGTTAAACTGAGGAAAGGCAGTAACCCTTGATTCATAAGGTGACCATAATTCTACAAATGTCTAATGAAAACGAGCAAACATCTCTGTATAAAAGTTGGCTTCAATCCAGAAGTATGTTTAATTCTCAAATGCCTGATAAAGCTGTGGGATTGCAGGCTCTGGCAGCTCCTGCCCAGTGCTCTGCAAGGGAGAGGGTGTCCAACATGACAGCGACATCCACCAACTTCCTGCCCATCTCTCTTGGATTCTTACATCTGGGGGTTCTTTAGCTGGAAAATGGGGTGCTGGAATCTGCTTACTTAGAATTAGCTATCCCAGTGACTTAGTAAACTGGAAAAAGAAAAGAAAAGTAAAACCAGATATTTGAAAATAAGCCCTCACCTGATGTTCTCTTAGAAACAAGATCAGCACCTCTTACAAGCACGGCTTTCCTTGGCTTGTGGCATGGCTATTCCTAGCCCTTCTGTGTCAAGCCTTCGGCATAGGTGACAAAACACCTCCCTTTCAACAGGCCTTAGCAAAATACAGCCAGTTCACACTCACGCAAACCCCAAACTGAAACCTTCCCGGTGAACCAATGAAGTTTTGCCAAAATGCTTACTAAGTCCTGGCTCTAGGAGCCTGTGTGATGTGGAATTGCCAGAGCTCGAGAAACAAATAACTGCCCCTTCCTTTGCCATGGGGTTGCATTCCAGTGGGGTGCTCAAAAACAGTTTTCATCATGTCATATGCTATGCTTCTTTGTTAGAGAATTCTTGTTGATTTTTTAAAAATTATATTTGTTTGCATGCCTATCAGATGCACAAAATGCATTCTTCATGGATTTTCCTATCACTGCTTAGGTATCATAGAGAGTTACGTGCTACAGAAGCATGGCATCGATGAAAGTAACAATAAAAAAGAAACAGTACGTTTTCTCCCATCCTCATAAATCTGATCTGTAAATGCAAAGAATGTGAGGCATGAACATAAGAAATTGAAGAATTTTATCTAAAACTTTAAAAAGAAAAATTGGCAAATCATACGATAAGACTTTAACCAATCTAGTCTCAAGAAGGAAAATCTTTTATAGAAGACATTTCTGAACCCCCATCTGAAATATATATCTTTAGGGCAGTAATCATCAGAAACATAACATAGTCCTGTGGAGCTCAGTTTTATTGTCTTGCATCAGTGAACATTCCTCAAAAGCATAGAGCATCACTAATGGAATTATATGTTTTCATGCTATAATTACATTTGATTTTTCCTGATATTTCTGTAGGCTTTTTGTTCATGGTTCCATGACTAGATGGAATATTTACAAGTTTTCTGTGTCCTCAGCCTATTCAACCCCCCCACCACCATAACAAAAGAGAGAGGGAGTCTAGAAACACAGTTTTTTTACAGAAAGGAGACACATGTATATTTTTAAATTTTTTTACCTCCAGAGATTTTCTTTCAGCAACAGCAACAAAAACATAAACAACAACAAAAAGAAATAAGAAAAAAGAGTTTTATATTTGAAGGAAACAGAGCAAGAGATCCCTCTGAGTTTTGAAACTCCTTGAGACACAAAATGGGGCACTTCGTATTTTTGTTCTCATTCTTGAATGAATACTTGTTGGATAAAATGGAATTTATTTGATCTTTGGGTACATTGCTCCAAATGATCCTGTCACTGGAAGACAGATGAATCTAGCATAGAGTCATACTGGCCAGAGGACGTAACACCAAGATGCCATCAAATATGTGAATGATGAGTCTCTGTTTTTGAGAAGAGAGAATGTCTAGCTATGAAATCCACAGAAATCTCCAAGAAAGAGATGTAAATAAACTGTTGGAAAATTATGTTGACACCCAACATATTATGATTGTCCTCTCATCTTCTCCCACATCAAGTCTTAGCTTTGCTCAACATCTCTGTGACCTTCTCCTCTCTCTCCTTCTCAGCACTCAGTTCCTATTCTGTAGGTTTTCAACACTACAGAATATGAGGCTGACATTCACTTCAAATATGGTTACACTCTAGGATTTCCCCCCTCAAAGTATTATGGAAGTACAGAGGGAAAACATTGGTTGTTGCAGTATAGGTGTGACATAAAGAGGGTCTTCTTCTTGCTAAGTCGAGGAAGTTCTGGGGTGTATATGAATACTGCTTGACCTGACCTGGGTTGCATATTCTTATCATAAATTGAAGTAACGTTAGCATTACATTTCCCCAAGTTTAAATACATTTCTTGAAATGCCATTTATTAGAACATTGAAAACACAAGTTTGGTTCTCTCTCCTCACATCCCTACAGTCTGGCTCCTGGCCCAGCCACTCAACCCAAATCACCCTCTAAGGTCTTCCAAAATAACTTCTCAGCCAAAACCAATAGTATCCATCTAGATCTGTCAGCCTTATTTGAAACCATTTTCTTCTCCCTGACAACACCCATTCTGGTCTCAAATTCTGAGGATTTGTCCCTTCCAGGTTTTCTCTTTTCTCATCTCCAGAGTCACATCCAGAGCTGTTCTCCTTTAGAGATCATTCCAACTCTGATCTTTTTAAACACAAGGTTTGTGCATGACTTATTTCCCTAGCCCTAAAATAAAGGGCTTACTTTTTAAAATAAAGTCTTACGCCTCTCTATTCCAGGCTTTCAACTGTAATTAACTGTGGTAAAATACCAACTCTGGTCTTCATTCTCAACTCCTTGCTGCTGTGTAATCTCTTAGTTTCTATAAAGAAAAATTAAGTCACTTTGACTTTTTACTAAATCCCCTTACTTTCATTAGACTTCTAGATGTATATATTTTATTTTTATACATTTCTATATTATATTTACTCAATTAATATTTCTTTAGCCTTACTCCACCCTTCCCTCTTCATCCCTAGTCAAATGCAGGTTATATCAGACTCTACACATATTCAGATAAATATTGCCTGTTGATCAAAATAAATTAATAATGAAGTTAGAGCTGCTCTGCCAGCTCTTCTTATCCCACCTCCAGACAATATCATCTGCTCTCCTCATACAAACATCCAATAGACCTACTTTTCTCTCTTTTCTACTTATTTGTTATCATTCTTAAAAGGACATCCTTTTCTCTTTTTAACAGATCTGCTCCATTCTTCAGTGTCCCATCCAAGCACCTTTCTCCAAAGGACTTTCCATGGAGTATATGTAAACTGAGTCCTGTGAACTAGCTTGCTTCCTTCCTCCTCCTCTCATGAACGTATAGCTTTATGTGAAAATGTATCTAAGTCATTCTTCTGTTCATATAAAGTTCTGTAAATTCACAGATGTAGCAGTATATTTAATATGTTATAGATAACCCTTTAGAAAGGCACCTTTTCTGATAAGTGGGAAATCTTTTGCATCTTAGATTAAAAACCCAAACAGGGCATCCCTGGTGATGCAGTGATTGAGAGTCCGCCTGCCGATGCAGGGGACACGAGTTCGTGCCCCGGTCCGGGAAGATCCCGCATGCCGCGGGGCGGCTGGGCCCGTGAGCCATGGCCGCTGAGCCTGCGCATCCGGAGCCTGTGCTCCGCAGCGGGAGAGGCCACAACAGTGAGAGGCCCGTGTACCGCAAAAAAAAAAAAAAAAAAACAAACAGTCTCCACCTCCTTACCCCCTACAGGCATATGCACTTAAGATAATTTTAATAATAACTGTGGTTACTGAAAATTTACTTTATTATATGTGCATTTCCTTTTCAGGATCCCCCCATGGCTGTAACCCTTGGACTCCGAATGGAGGAGATGATTTTTAATCTTGCTGATACACATTTATTTTTTAATGATTTAGAGGTAAGAATTTACAGAGCTAAGAATAGTTGTATCAAACTATTAAAACTCTTATATGGTTTCTATATATGCAGATAACCTCAAAAAAAACCAGAAAGATAGAAATTTAGCTGAAGAGAACAGTAAAGTTCCTGTCAAGGGGAGACATTGTATATGCAAATATAAACAAAAGCGAAATTGTGTTAATGAATGATACATATTTACTGGTGCATATTTAGAACAAAAAGTGTCTTCAAAAAGGAGGTCTGCTTTGATGTCTCATACCATACACCCCTGTCCACTACTCCTGGTCCTTTTGGTGTCTCAGCCACAATTCATTCCATCTTTGTGATCAGCATTAACTTTTCCAGGTTACTAACCAGGATGCAATTTAGGTTAATCACTGCACAATAGTTAGTAACAGATACTGTTCCTGGTTCTAGCGTGGATCGTTAATTTAAAAAAAAAATTTTATTGGAGTAGAGTTGATTTACAATGTTGTGTTAGTTTCAGGTGTACACCAAAGTGATCAGTTATACTTATACATATATCCACTATTTTTTAGGTTCTTTTCCCATATAGGTCATTATAGAGTATTGAGTAGAGTTCCCTGTGCTATACAGCAGGTTCTTATTAGTTATCTATTTTATACATAGTAGTGTGTATATGTCAGTCCCAATCTCCCAATTTATCCCTCCCCACCCTTATCCTCTGGTAACCATAAGTTTGTTCTCTACATCCGTGAATCTACTTCTGTTTTGTAAATATAGATAATCCGAAACTTAATTCTAGGCATTATCATTCCCTATTTCTTCCCCTTCTGGATAAAACCATGCAAGAGCTATTTACATAGCACTTCTGACTGGTTTGATTGCACTTATTTTCTCTTTTTTTCTTAATTCATCTTTCCATTTCCAACCTCAAATGAAGAGAAAGTAAAAGCAAAAACAACAAACTAAAAGAACCCAAGAAAAAATAGCCTCAGGATAGCTAAATAAGTACTGTAATAAGGTATATAATATGAGTGCTAATGATCTGAGTTATTAGGCATTCAGATGATAAAATTTGAAATAACTGAGTAACTTGGGCACTGGACAGAAGTTCTTCTCTGTCAAGAACAACTATGCTGAAATAGATTTCTCTTTCTTTTTTTAAATGACTCATTCAAATTGATTTTTATCCCATGATTTCACAATGAAATTAAAGCATTTATCTATAATCACATTATGAGTGAAGATGGGGATTATTATTACTGAAGAATCTGCACCTTGTGTTTGACATTTTATATTGGGCTTTCCATTAATTAATTAACAAACTTTTGGAATAAATATGTTTATCACATTATTTTTGTAGAGAAGAAACTGTAGGGTTCACCAGCATAAAAATCATGTCTAAGGCTACCTGCTAAGTGATAGAACTGGGATTTGAAACTCTGGAGTTTGTCTGGCTCCAGAACACATACCCTGTCCCCATACCATGCTGAAATTAACAGACGTGTGCAAGGAAAGTAAGCCAAGTTAGTGCTTTGAATAATTTTTTTTTTAATTGACAAGGTCTTAAACCCAGTTTTAGTTACATCTGAGGCATGCGTAAAAGATGTGCTGTTCAGTATATCCCATAAACATATGTGTTGGAAGCCTGTGTAATAGCATTTTCTTTCTTGTTCTCTCTGCAGTGAGTCACTGTTTTTACTGGATAATAAAATTTAAATTCTGTTTAAAGAGGTTTTATTTTTTTTCTTTAAGAGACACTATGAAAGATCAGTATTCTTGGGCAAGTCTTCCGGTTTTAGATAATAAGAAGTAATAATCACCTCTCTAAAACCTGATTTAAATTAATCTTGCTACTTATTACTGTCTACTGTATAGAATGATTTTATATATACACAATAATAGGAAACACACTTGAATCTTTTGGGAACTTGATTTTTTTATACATATATGGTGATAACTTTTTAGGTTGATATTTCTGTTGGGTAAAATGGACGAGTCTCATTCTAAAAAGAATTCTAAGATTATTACTCCTCTCAAGCCTGTAAAACACACAAAAAAGAAGTTTGATATGGTTTTATCCAAGTTTTACAGTTTTATTTCATTTCATTTATTATTTTTACTAGAAATAAATGAAATAAATGACTCTAGGTTTTTAGTGGCACACTGGAAGCCAGATGGAATAAATTTACCATCCAACTTCTAACAGAACACTAAAGTGAGAACATATGATGAATTTGAATATAACTTTATATTGATGATGGTGAATTTGAATATACCTTTAACAAGTTTGATGTGAATATTGGCATATCAGAAACATGTGGTCAGCTATGGTGCTTTAAGAATTTTTATTTTGGATTTGATACTATATAAAACATATCTTTAAAATATCCAACAGGATCTCAGGTAGAAATAGTAACTGAGAAAATATTGATATTGACTTTCTAGTCTATGATGGTAGCTTTTTAGTTGTGCTTTAGAATGTGATAAAAATTCCATTTTACTCAAACACTAAAACTTAGTATCCAACAATAATGTACTAAATCAATGAAATGATTTAGTCTCTGCATAGAAATTGATTGAGTTCTCAGATGTGCACACACCCACGTGCATGCACATCCAGGTGCCCAAGGAAACTCAGAGGTTTATTCTAACTTAGGTGAGATAAACAAACACTAAAACTAATAAAATCTAAACAATAGCTTTCAAGATCATTCAGTAAAGTTACATACATACCCACTATCCTCTGTATCTGATTTTGAAACTTTACTTTCTCCCAGTTTTTTATTTCAGTAAACCTCTTATAAGCAAAAATTGTCATGAGCTTCATAACTGGTATTAAGCTATGTCTGCTTCTACTGACAAAGAGAATTCCTCAAGAGAATAACTTCATCATTAGCCTATTATGTGATTTCCCCTTGTGTATTTAATCTCTCAGGGTTCCTTTTCTTAACCTAAAAATCTAATTTGAGACTCAAATCCTTCAATAGCTACTGCAACATATGTAGTAGCAGCTGCTCTCACATAATTCCTTAAAAGATACAAATTTAAACCCTCTTAATAGATACTTCACTACATCCTGTCCAACTGCAGAGAAGGCAAATGCTCACACCACTGTCCCTAAGAAGTGAATACTCACTGTTTAAATAAAATGTTATTTCAGTTAAAATAACTTCCAGAAGAGAAGGCACCAGGGAGTTTGGGCTAACAAAAGTGAGAGAAGACTGCTATGGATTATAACTGATACAGATCAGTGACAACTTTGTGGTCACCTTATAAGACAAAATTAAAGAATTTAAGATTAGTGCCAGAATTATTCCAAATGTTTGAGTTCTTTCACTGAAGTTTGTTAAAGCCAAAGCATGACACTGTTTTTACTATTTTGTGTTTTGTCAAAATGTTTCTTATAAAGTTCCTCTGAGTGAACACTAATTGAAGAACAATTATTTAGATTTTTCTAAAAATGTAAGTGATTGAAGTTCAGGTTTCTTTCACTGGACTGTAATCCTCGGGCAATGGTCCAGAGTCAACAAGCATAGTTAACTAGGCATAAATTTAAAGAGAAGTTCCATTTGGAAAAACCTCAAACATAACTTCAAATATGGAGCTCACGGTCCAATAAGTTTGATATACTGATGTCCTCAGGAGTAAAAAATAAATTTGGGGGCAAAATGTACAAATTAATCATATGAGTTAATACTTGAAATGTCAGAGGAATTTCTATAAAAATTATATGGGAGGATATTAAATATAGAAATTACTTCTAAGTACCAGTGTAATTCATAAGATCCCCCCCTTTTTTAATATCATTACTTTATTATAAAATTATGGAAATTGTTTACATGATAAAAGATTTCAGAACCTCAGTGGAATCAGAAGCTTCACATGATTCTATTTCAATAGTGGTTTAATTTGGTCTTCATACTTAACAAGAACGTCACCAACTCAAGAAATAATCCTTGTCATCGAGAACTACTTTGCTGCCTCAGTATTCTGGAAGAACTTTTATTTTCAGCTTTCATACTAACTAGTTAAATCTCTTCACCCTTTCCTTTAGAGCCCAATCCAAGAGCTACTATAGTTGCTTTCAATACTTTTCCCTGAGAATTTTCTGGAAGCATAATGCCTTCTTTGGTTAAAGTTTGGGCTGTGCTCCTTTCAACAAACACTCAGTCAAAATGGGGAAGAACCTCTGTAAATGCCTCTCCTGTAGCCTCAGCCCGTACTCTGTTCTCCTGCCTTCCCCTCCACTCTTAATATAAATATCTTCTTACAGCCCTTACCATCTAGAATATTATTATTTTTATCACCTAACTATATGTTAGAAAATTTAAATGATTGTGGTAATTCTGTCATGAACTGTATTTGTCTAGACTTCTGCCATTCATTCAAACAAAGAAGTGTTGAGTGATTACTTCGTGCCAGAGAGTGCCTTAAGTGTGGGTATAGCATATCTGGGTGACCCAAACAGCCCCCTCAGGGAGCTTCCAGTAAGATTAACTTTTTGAGGCCCTTCCTTACTTATGAATATATTTATTCAAAAATTACTAAACCTATAATTTATGTACATAATATGAACCTTTAAAATTAGTTTACCTGGATTTTCAAGTTATGTACTAAAATTGTATTGATTGAGCTACTCACTAAGTTTTATATTTTAAAAGAAACCTGAGCCAACTAATTTATCCTCAGACTGCAACAAGATCTAATATACTCAGTGTGGAAAGCTAGAGATAAGATATTATATATTTCCCCATCAGATACTTCCAAGTCCTATAATGATTATAAATAGTAGCTGAAAAGCCCTTAGTATGGCATCTTATTTTCAAATTTAATGATTTTTCAGAATTGATTTTGAATGATGAACTGTAATTATCTGAGGGGAAAAAATGAGGCCCAAAAGGCTAAACCATACTTACTCTGAGGTTAGTAAACTAGTTATTGAATGCCCTACCAAAATTCCACCTTCAGATCATGTACTATTTCACTGGAACTATGCAGATTATTTGAAGATAGAAAACGACTCTTAGAACAGCAAAGAAGAAATGAATTCTTTTCCAGAAAAGTTACCATTTGTTCTGAGTACACTATAACTTAGGTCAATTATATGGGCGTATGTACCTAAAGTTTATTTTCCTTTGAATTTGTAGCACATTTGAGTTGGTAAATCTTCACTACTCCCTTTTACTTTCAGTATTCTTTTCAGTTTAAAGATTTAAAACAACCACAAAAAGTGTCGGCTTCTACAGTTATTAGCTTTTTGCTGGTTGAAAGATCAGGACTTTTAAAACAACATCAGCATGATTCTTTTCATGGTATCACTGGCCCAGCAAAAAGGAAGTCATAGAAATTTAACAGAACACCATAATCATCAAGCCCCTCTGTTGCTGCTCCAAAAATAATAAATAATAGTAACCACTGAGGTGTTTAGCCCAAACAAGTTTTGAGTATCTTCAGATTAGCTTTGTTTTCATACTTAAGTATGCTTAACAGAAATGGCTGAAAGTGATCACCAGTGATTATTGTAAAGATTCAAGAAAATTTCTTATCAATAATTTTAAGATTAAAATTATTTTTGTATTTGCTCTAAAGAAACTCACATGCCATATGTTTTCAGGCCCTCTTCTGGAGTTAGATCTTACAGAGTAGAAATGGTGCCATTTCCCAGTGTGAGAGGGTGGGATGGGTGGGCAAATGTTGCCCTCTTCTGGCCATGAGCTGATCAGGTGGAAAGATGGAAAAAGCTTCAAACAGGGTGACAAGCATCGTTTGAAAAACAACTCTTCCAATGTTTTTAACAGGAGTGTGATCAAGTTCATATAGATGATGTTTCCTCTGATGATAATGGGCAAGACTTAAGGTAAGCCATGCCTTTCAGTATGCTCTTTCCTACAGAAATTCAGCTGTGAAGTTTTGCACATGTAATTATTTCTTTTTAATGTATTTTGGGTGTTGCAGTACCTACAGTTTTGCAACTGATGGCTTCCATGCAGCTGCAAGTAGTGCAAACCTTTGTTTGCCAACAGGTGTAAGAGGAGGGGTTGACTGGATGAGGAAGTTGGCTTTTCGTTACAGAAGAGTAAAAGAATTATACAACACCTACAAGAACAATGTGGGAGGTATGTGTGGCTTTTACAATTTAATAACGGTACTGCAGATAGAGGTACAATTTCAACTGTAGTTTCAAGGTTCATATTAGGGACTATCCTTCTGTAAGATAAATTACCAAGAGCTCATGCTGGACGACAGTGAGCCAGAACTTTTAGTTTCTTAGAGTTAGTGGGGGGGGGGAATCTAACTGCAAAATAAAACGTGCAACACTGTCAAAGGAATTGGGAATTCTTTGTGCCCAGATGTTTGGTCAAGATTAATTGCAGGGCAGAAATAGAGACACAGATGTAGAGAACAAACGTATGGCCACCAAGGGGGGAAAGCGGGGGGGGGGTGGTGGTGGGATGAATTGGGAGATTGGGATTGACATGTATGCACTGATGTGTATAAAATGGATAACTAATAAGAACCTGCTGTATAAAAAAATAAATAAAATTAAATTTTAAAAAGATTAATAGCAGGACATTTATTTTGCCCTTCCTCAGCTGGGACGCTCTCAGTGAAAACCAGACAAAGGAACTGATACAGACTGTGGAAAGATCTGTCTAAAGACAAGAGCCCTAGTCAGTGAAGCAGAGTTGTTAGCAATCATTACCTTTCTGGAATGCTATCAAAAATAAATGCAAACTGTGCTTTATGTCATTTTGAAGACTTCAACAAGTTAAATTTATCCTGTCAAAAACTGCATATTATCTGACAGTATATCTTTGCCATGTATAGTGTTAACTATATCATGGTTTTTATAAGTTCAAGTACTCTGTAGGTAGTATCTAAACCATTTTGTACTCATTCATATATTACAGGTGATATCAAAACCTGTAACATCAAAACTTAGATCTTGGATGTGCTTCTTGGTATAATAAACCTTGATGGTCTTTATTATTAGGATCAATTTTAGAACAACAAGATCGTATGATTAGTTATGAGGACACTTAACATTCTTCTCTCAGGGCTTTTTGTTTGTTTCTTTTTTTAAAAAAAAAAAAGAGGGATGGTTGAGTATAAACCAGAATCTAAAATTGAAATAAGACAGCTAAATATATATTTGTGCATGCTATACATGTGTATATTTACATATATGTCATAGAATACAATATAGTAAATAAAGTTTTCATCTATAAAATATATACTACACCATACACATCTTAAGGTTGGCTGTGTGTCTATTGGCCTTGTATCCCAGTGCCTAGCTAGCTTGAAGCACGTAATAGATGCTCAATGGATGTTCAGTAACTACAAGAGAACCAAAACATGTAGAACCATAGACAGTAATAATGTTAGAACCAAAACGGCGCTTAGATATGGAAGATCTTTATTTCCAAATGAGAAATAGGCTCCTGCAGGCTACTAACCTGCCCATGCGTTTAGGCAGGCAACTTAGGTTTCCTAATTCACTCTAACACTCTATACAAGACACTTCTGTAAAATCAAATAAATAGGTATTCTATTTAAAAGCAATTGAGGGTAATAACTTTAACTTTAAGATAAATATCCCTTTGGGAAATCTGAATTAATTTTTATCATTCAGGCGTGTCGTTATATCCCTCTTAAAGGGTATTATTAAAATTATTTTAAAATTAACAAGATTACTAGTAAATAATCGTATAGCTTAAAAAGTTTAAACAATGAGATATTAATCCATTTTTTTGTGATACGTTAGCATCTCTTTATTGAAATAAGGACAAATGAGGCTCAGTAGAAACTATAAATTTTGGGTTAAAAAGTTATCCACCGAGGACTCCCCTGGTGGCGCAGTGGTTAAGAATCCGCCTGCCAATGTAGGGGACACGGTTTCGAGCCCTGGTCTGGGAAGATCCCACATGCCGTGGAGCAACTAAGCCCGTGAGCCACAACTACCGAGCCTACACTCTAGAGCCCGCAAGTCACAACTACTGAAGTCCGCATGCCACAACTACTGAAGCCCGCATGCCACAACTACTGAAGCCCTTGCTCCTAGACCCCATGCTCCACAGCAAGAGAAGCCACCGCAATGAGAAGCCTGTTCACCACAATAAACAGTAGCCCCCGCTTGCCGCAACTAGAGAAAAGCCCATGCACAGCAATGAAGACCCAACACAGCCAAAAATTTATTTATTTATTTATTTACTAAAAAAAAGTTATCCACCTATAAATGAACTCTTAATATTCTGAAATATGAGTTAACTAAGGAACTTTATTTTTAATAGATTTACATGATCTTGTTTCCTCATGAAAGCAACAGCTTTTTCAATAAAATTAGTATGCCTACTTCTTTTCTTATCCTAACATCAATGTAGTTTTCAACCATCGTCTATAGCTGTAGCATAGGCTTCAGTATTTTAAACCAAATTCTTAATTCCTTTTTACAAAACAAAGTATTTCTGACAGCTTTAGCACTAGTATTAGAAACAAATTCTAGAAAACTCTATAGCTCTATGTGATAATGTCATTATTACTGTTTCCAAGTGGTAATGGTTGTGATTATTAAGAAACTAAACATTTTCAGACAACCAAAGTATTTGAGGTTTGTATCTCTAGGCTGGTAGACCCTTACTTCTTCTCCAGACCTATCCTGTCAGTCTTCTGGAGTAGTTGTCAAAGCTCCTCAGGTGACTGGCATCCACCGTGCCAGATTCTAGGATCAGTGAGGGCAGAGACTGGGACCCACCCTTTCACTGTTATATCCCTAATTTTTAGCCCAGAATGTGATGTGTAGAAGTTGTTCAATAAATGTTTGTGGAATGAATGAATCAATGGATAATCAGTTCTGAAATGGAAGATCAGTGTTGATATCAATCTCTCTCTTTTTGATATGGTGGGAATAAAAATCATCTGGAGTAGATAGAAGGAAGACCAAACTAGGCATCCCTGAAAAATGTTCATCCCTTGACTCTGCCTTACTTTTCTGTGTTGCAGGACTTCTTGGCCCTGCCAAGAGAGATGCGTGGCTGCAGTTGAGGGCTGAGATTGAAGGTCTGACAGACTCCTGGCTAACAAATGCACTTAAATCTTTATCAATTATTAGTACTAGGTAAGCGGTATTGTTGCAGTTTCTATATTTATTGTATTGAAGATGTAGTTCTAATAGCATAGCATATATTAAAATGTTTTAATTCCCAGATTTGTTTTAGAGTTTGAAGAGACCTAAAATTCACTGTGTGTGTGTGTGTGTGTGTGTGTGTTTTGGGATGGAGGATGGGGGTTGCTGCTTCTCAGAATAACTGGGAGATCCATCTCTTTACCGTTCTCTCCTCATGACCCCTGATAAACCCCATGGGAATGTCATTTGACTTTCAAATTTAAAAAAAGCACTCTGTTGGTGACAAAGTACAGAAGATGATGGCAAAAAACACAATACTGTTTATACAATTAGTGCATGTTTTTAAGTCTTTTATGCCATTATAGAGAATATACGTAATTTGAACACATCAAAAAAAAGCAAGAGGAAGCTCCTGAAAAACTTGTAACCTTTGTGTTGTTTAGTTCAAACAGTGAAATGCTGACTTGTTGGTGTACATAATAGAACTGAATTGACATAACTAGTTGTGTACCATGTGCCATAAATGCTAATTAATAATATAAGTCTGGAACATGATAGCTAGTAGGGTGGGGATGAATATTTGTTCTATCCTATTCCTTAGTTTTATTTCTGTGTTGGATGAATAAATAAAATCATGCTTAGCAAATGTGTGCATAACACAAAATTCAGAGAAGAGCTAATATTTGGACTGATTGAATCAAGATACAGAGACACCTTAGCAGGGTAAAAGGAGAGTCTAATCAGAACATGGAAGTAAAAGAGTGTGTCCCAAATCCCGCAGGTGGCTTTTAACCACGTGGCATGACAAGCCACTGCATTTATAGCAGAGTCTCTAAATGGAGAGGGGAGGGGGCAGTAGATTCCTGGGTCAGGCTGGGGAAGCAGAACAGAGTACTTTGCTCAGTTCTGGGCACCTCATTCCAACAGGGGCTGTGACATATTTGTAGCATCTTGTGTCCAGCAAAGTGGCCAGAAGAGTTTAGGCTGTGGAAACTACAAAAAAGGAACAGTCAGAGGGAGGAACCAAGGAGTTTAGTCTGAAGAAGAGCCGTGTGTGGAACAAGATTACCAATTTCAACTACTTGAGATGTTGGGCTGGAAATAAGTTACATTTCTCTCTGCATCTATGAAGGAGGGAGTTGGTCCCAATGACTAGGAAGCCAGTGAAGGGAGGTTCTGGCTCCATGTGGGAAGAATTGTCTAACAATTAAAGCTGTTTTAAAATGGGACTTGCTGCCTTGTGAGCTCTGTGCGGTCACAGAGACATGGAGACCAAAGGGCAAGAAAGCTGGGATGTGAGGGCAACAGCCCCTAAAATCGTGTGTAAAATGTAGAAGGTGCTTTCATTATTTTTAAAGAGGTCCCCTAGATAGTTAGAAACCAAAAGGTATTACATTACATTGTTATATAGATTATCTATGTGTAGCCATTGTATATTATATATAGATTATTATTAAACACACGGGTATATGATATAAACAGCTAACTAACTAAATAAATGTATGACAAGGAAATGAAGGGGAAAAATAAATCATTATACATTGAAGTTTTAAGTACCATGAAAGTTGCCAAGTTATCCACATCTATTACCTTATTGGTAAATTTCACATACTCTGTCAGAAAAGCAGATGCTTACACCAAACACTGCTGAATTATATATCAGAGCCTGTAGCAAAGTGTGTACCCTCTGACTCTAATTCCTCTTCTAGGAATGTAGTCAAAGGACATAATCATATGCATAGGAAAAATTTATATGTAAGGTAGCATTGTTTATGATACTGAGAAATCAAAACCATCTAAGTGACTAAGCTTAACTTTAAAAAATGGTGGTGCAGCCACAAGATAGAGTAGTTTGCATACATTATGTTTTGTTGGAGAGGGAGAATAATGGACAATATGACATATATAAATAGGCTCATGATAAAAACAAATGAAAAAAGTAAGATGTAAGATTACACATACAGTATGATCCTAATGGGAAAACAATCTACATGCAGACTGAAAATCTGAAAATAAATGCACAAAATGGGGACAGCAGTTATCATCTCTGGATGGTTAAATAATTGGTATTTTTCATTTTCTTCTTTATATTTGTTTGCATTTTACAAATGTCTATATATGCAATTTATAAATGTATGCAATGTTTGTAATTGAAAATTACAATGCATTATAAATTGCATATAAATATATGCAATGCTTGTAATTTATTTATTAGATTTCAAAGCCTGTGCTATATTTTATTCCACCATGTTTTCATTCTGTAACACTCATCTATATATGACATTGAATAACATCTTATTTTGATGAAATATGATGTAGAACCTTGTGTCACAATACAGTAATGTGTTTGTGTATTATTCTTAGTAGTCTGCCATTATTTGGGGAAGTTTTGTCTGATCATAGGCAAGTCACTTTCTAGCTCTCTATTTTTTTATTAGTAAAATTTAATATTGTATTCATGATACTTATTAAACTTCTACCTCTAGAAGTCTGTTTCTTTGTCCCATATAAATTGATAAACTCATCGTTTGTACCTAGGAGTCGGTGCTCCTATTACAAAAATCAGGTGTCTATGGAGATAATTTAGAAGTGAAAATGTTTTAAAAAGCTATCATTATAAAAGTTTTATAATTGTTTTTAAATAAATTGTAGTCTTCTTTACGCATGATATGTCTAAAGAATATAAAGCATAATATGAAGAGTACTGGGGGCTAAGCATATACATACCTATGAGAATTTAGCACTCAACTTGTCCTTCTAAATTGCCCTTGAGACCAGTGTTCTGAAAATCAGTCTGCAGAATTCTAGAGAATATTGTATCAGCCCTTACAAATATGTATTAAAGGCTCATGATACAAAATATCTAGTAGAGAAAGGTGCATAGCTATGTGCCTTCTGATTCCCAGTTTCAGGTGTGTGGTTTGAGCCCCTCCAGGTGGGACAGCTCAATTTCCCTGTAATCCAGAAGGAAGGGCCACAGTCCATTCTTTTCCCTGACTCAGGCTAACAGTCTCCCCTCTCTTGGTGTTTCCTTTATCTCACCTTCGCCACTGCACCCTCAACCCCCATCCTGTCTACTGTGAAAGAAACAGATGTAAATTGCAGAGTGGGAGATTCTCACCCTCAAAGGGTAAGGCCTTAGTAGATGGATTAAAACAAGGCCCATTAAATGCAGTTTGCCCTTGGTTGTTAGAAGGAGATTCAGGAACTCAACCCCTTCTGTTCTAAGTAAGAATCCTCTCTATTTTTACTTCTTCGGGATGCACATTTGTCAGTACCTTGATTGGGACTTTCTGGGCTGTTTCTTGCACAAAATCTAAAAACTCCTCTTACACATCCCATCACCTCCTCCCTTCCTGTGTCCTCTACTTTCCCAGGCTCTAAAAACTCTGGGACATGGAGTCTTACCACCCTAAAAAATACCTTACCTGCCTCAAATAACAAAGTCCCTTGTGACTCTTTGTATATGTGCAAATTTTATGAAAACTGCTGATGTGCACACTTGTAAAACTCAGAGGTAAGCCATGCCCCCTTTAATAATCTTTCCATGATTGCCGCTGGCCGAGGTAGGTATCCTTCTGTGAGGTTCCACAGGGACCTGAGGAGATCTTGGTTATAGAACACATTTCTTATTCGCAGGGGTCTATTTACTTGTCTCCCTCCTGTCTAGCTTATGATCCCGGTGGGAGGGCAAACTTATTTTCCTTCACTTCCTTCATTTTGGAGTGCATTTCTGGTATCTGGCATTGTGCCTACCAGGTGATAGGTACCATAAACAACTGTTGAAAATTGAAAGGGTAGGTTATCAGGGACTGTTCATTCTGGAATTGAAAAACTGCAGGATAATTTAACATTTGTACTATTAGAAGTTATCTAGTATTAGAAAACAAAAATGCCTGTTTCCTCCTCATCTTAGGAGTAACTGCGTAAATGTCTTGGTAACAACAACCCAGCTGATCCCAGCACTTGCGAAGGTTCTACTCTATAGTTTAGGAGGTGCATTTCCCATTGAGAATATTTACAGTGCAACTAAAATAGGTAAGAAAATTATTTCTAACTCCGTGTGAAATATGTTCATATCTGTGTTTTGGGGGATTGTCTTAATGTGTGTCTCCACATGATTCCCTCTTTCATCAATTTTGCTATAAGAATATCGAGCAAATTTGAATAAAGCTTGAATAACGAAGTCCCCTGCAACTCTTTGAGCATGTGCAAACTTTATGAAAACTGTTGCCTATGAAATTCTGAACTCGGTATCTGGATAGTTCTGACTCTTTATATATACATATACATTTATATTATATTTGTATTTCATTATGGCACATGTTATCTAAATAATATACAGTACCTTTAGCCATAGTATTTAATATTTTACCTAATATGGTATATGGTATTACATCCTTGCATATGCAATAATCTAGATCTAAGATAAAAATACTGTTTTGGCATTATAAGGGAGTATCAGATGGATTGAACTAGTAACCTTAATTCCAGGGGAAAAAAAATTTCATGAACCAGAAAACATAATTGGAGCATTCATTACATATGAATGGCTGGAAATCCACATTTCCAGAAGTTCAGTAGCAATCAAAGAACTACAACCTTGTTTATTTAGATCATAGCTATCTGTGGAGCCATCTTTAACTTTAAGTGCCTTTCAGAGGCACTAACACTTCTAATAAACTTTCAGAAACAAAGCTCATCAACTTCTGCCATCTTGAAAGAGTTAAAAGAAAGCAACTCATGTATTCTGTTGTCTGTCAAGGAAATGCCTGGGGAAATAGATGGGTTGTACAATGTGCCCTGAGGGTCAACAAACTTAGGCTCTGGCAGCTTGACAAGAGTTCAGAATCCTAAAATCCCCTACCAGAAATAACCTGCCCTGGGCCTTGCAGAGTTCTGATATTGGCACAGGCAAAAAGAGCCCCCAGCTACAGCTGTTTTGGGAGTATAGCTAAAGAGAGCCTAGCTTTCATAAAGTAAATTCCTCATTGTCCTAAGCACTGCAATTCAGAGCCCTGGTACCAATCCCATTCATTTTTTATATAAGTATATCTATGCTAACAGGATTAATACATCAAACCTGATTTTGCTTTTTGACAAATCAAGTAGTTTTACACAAGCATAAACATTTCCTCTAGTAAGGACAACATTCTTTCTTATTGGCCAAATTGTTCCTTATCTTTAATCTGAAAAAAATCATTTTTATTTTTCCCTTTAAGCTAGTATTTTTTTGGAGTTCTGAACTATCAGAGTAAGAAAAAGTGAAAAAGAAGCCATGACTGAATGAACATGCTGGGAATGAAATTCAGAGAATAATGCCAATGGTTGTAAAAACAAAGAACATGTAAAAATTCTGTGGTATTATTCCCATAGTGCGATCAGAGGACACTAGTGTCACCAGTGCTGTGGCCCAAGCAAACAGCACCCTTAGTACAATTAATCTGAGCAGACTAGCTCCCAGCCACTTGAAGAAAGGAATTGTTTATCAAGATAAATCCACATCTTAGTATTTCCTCTTTCGTTCTAGGTGAACCTTCAATTTTTCAGAGTAATAATTTTAGCTGACTTGTCTATACTACTTAAAACAAACTAGATAAAGTGTAGAATTACACAAATAAATGTAAAAACTGATAGTTGCTTGTAAAGTTGTTCCTATAGTCTTGTGATGGACTGAAAGATATAAAAGAGATATCAATTTTTTTTCCAATTAGATACTTAGCCCTACTGACTTTTTTTGGAGTGTGAAATACATTCATTTAATAATCTGTCTTAAGTAAAGACTTAGAGTATTCAACCATATTTGTTGATTTCATAAACCCAGAGTTTGCAAGCAAGTTTAAGTGATTGATGTTCAAGAGAAAGTAACTTAACACTTTATGAATCTTTAGGTTAATGAATGCAATGGCTGGAAGAATAAGCAGTGCATTGTTTTTCAGGCAAGGAAAGCTGTTTTGAGCGTATAGTGTCCAGATTTGGCACTAACATAACTTATGTTGTGATTGGAGATGGCCGAGATGAGGAGCATGCCGCTAACCAGGTAACTTCGCTCTGAACTTTATCTTGTTTATCTTCCAGGAAAAGAAAGTTGCTTTGAACGAATAATGCAAAGGTTTGGCAGAAAAGTAGTATATGTTGTAATTGGGGATGGTGTAGAAGAAGAACAGGCAGCAAAAAAGGTAACCTGTTTCAAACAATGTTGGTGTGATACTTCTAATGCAAGCTTTTTTGTTTGCATTCCTGTAGTTTGGCCCAATGGCAGCTTGACAAATGATTTAAATTTATAGATGCAAAGCAGTAAGAGCATGAGAAGGTCAGTACTTACATTCAAATAAACCATTTGGAGTCTAGCATTTTTTTTTGCCTGAAACTTCATAGGAAATATAGGAACATTTAGTTACATTTATTTGTGAGTGTGCTTATGTGTGTTTGTGTGTGTGTGTGTGTGTGTAATACACACAGATATAAGAAAGATGGGGGAAAAAAACCATTTTTGAGCACATGAAGTTCAACAAGATTAAAGACATTTAATGAGCTCCATAGAAAGCCATGTGAGTGGCTCAGTTCTTACCCTTTTCCCATCCATCCTCTATGCCATATGGCCCTTGCGAGTGCCTAGTAGTAATTGTGCCCCATGATGATAAATCTGAGGGTAGCTTTAATAGATGAAGAAAAAAACTTACTAGAGAAGTGAATAAATGCTATTGGAGTGGGATATATTATTCAAATCCTTTTGTGCCAACTTGTTATAGAGACTTAGAAGCAATGTCCCATACATCTTCTAGAAGAGTGTTATTTGTTTTGGTGAGTCATTGGTATTTGATTGAAGCCAAGCACCTGGCTTTGAATATATTCAGAAGATCTCATAGGCCTTAGGTGTTTAAATCAGCCTTTTCATCTGGCCCATATTTCTGAAAAAATCAAGGCAATTAAAAAACCATTAACTGGTTGGTCCAGCATCAAAAGGAGAATGATATCAAGATTGGCCCCAGATACCAGACTATTGATCAACACAACACTGAGATCTACTGCTTCCTTCACTGATTGATTGCAAAATATCATCTAGCCAGGATTAAAGTGATATAATTTATAAAACAAAGCAAAATGATGAATAAGTATTGTTGAACAATGACATGTCAGCATATATTGTTTTACATAGAAAGAATATTGTCTTTATTATCCTGAGGAGATTTCAAATAATCATCTGATAAAGCCTTCACTAAACACTTGCATGTGATGGAGTGTTTATCTGATTTCTGTCCCCCCTCACCCTCCCCCCGAAAAAAAACCAACATAAACAGTTTCCTAGGAAAGTTTATAGTGATACAAGAAAGATAAAAGATATGATTTATGTTTGTGGTCAATTCAAATCAAGCAAAATGGAGAAAAAGAAGGAGCTTCCACTTTAGAAGGTTTGGTGATGTGTTGGAAGCCATACTTGAAATATTCCATGCTTTTCCATAACATTAAGAGAGTTGTTTCAGACTCATCTTCCCACAGTGCCCCTCGGTCTTAGTTAGCAGTTGTCAGTGACCCAAGCTGACAACCACTTGAAATCCTTCCGGTTGCACACAGTTGAAATATCTCCTGGAGTTTGTCAGTGGCCTGAGTCCTTGTTGTTTCAATTTTTCATATTGGCACCATAATTACACACAACAAAGAGCAGTCAGTGCAGCCACCATAGCAAGCATTTTACATGTCTTTTAGCCTATGTGAAATTCACACACATCTAGGTCAGGGCTAATAAAATTCACTTTTCCAAACCAGAAACAGTATATGCCTTTGAAAATTAAAACTTATAAATTCAACCCCATTTATGTGTGGAGTGAAAACTAGACTTGGTATACCAGTTGTTAACACCTTCGGCTTTAAACCCAAAATTTCAGGAGAAAAAGGCATGACTCCAAGTGGATAAGAACCTTGGTTAGAATGCTATTTCCAAATGGTTGTTTATGTAGGTACAGTTTTGGTGATGGTGAAGGCTTATAATTCTATTTTGAAACACAGGTGGTTGGTTTCTCTAGTATCCAGAATGCATGCTCTTCTTTGGATGTAGCTGTAATCGCATGTGCAAAAATATAAAGTACTATTTTGCTATTACAAATAGATCTGAGCTGAATTTTAAAAAGTTACTTCTAGATGAATTTTGTGCTTTAATTTGACCCAAAAGCATAGTTTGTTTTGTAAATCTAAGAAGAAGTTTCAAAGTTTACAACTGAACTCCCCTATAGAAATATATGATGTGAGCCGTATTTGTAATTTAAAATTTTTTGGAAGCTGTGTTTAAAAGAATTAAAAAGAGAGACAGGTAGAATTAGTTCTAATAATATACCAATATACTCAAAATATTATTGTCTAAACACCTAATAAGTATAAAAACTATTCATGTGATATTTACATTTTTAAAACAATTCTAAGTCTTTGAAATTCAGTGTGTATTTTGAACTGGACTTACCACATTTTGAGTGCTCAATAGCCATATTGGACTAGTGGCTACCATATTGAGCAGTAAAAAACTATATAACAATAGTGATTATTATTTTAATTATTAATTTTTATACTAAAGTGTCTTTTCCATGTTACATATAATATATATATATTTCCATTTTACATGCAAATATATATTCTACAAGATGTGATCAGCCCAAACTTATAAATAAAGCTTTGGTTTTTTTAATAGCTATAGTGCATTATTTCCCTTTTTTTTTTCATTATTGTCCACAATGAAGTATTTTTAGACATTTTTTTTCCTAATTACAACCCTTCATGAAATTTTAATACCACGCATATACCATTACTGGTATAGCTTTGGAGAGCCACAAACCATTGTAATATCTAAGAATTTTTTCCCCACAAAAACTCATTTTTGTCCCCTTGAGGGGGGTGATATCTCCCTCTTGAGCATGCATGCTGGAGTGCTTTCCCTCAATCCCACACCAAGGAAATAAATCAGGTCAACTCTGCTGGCTTAAATTATTACTTACCCCAGACAAGTAAGAAACTTGATCATCCCCACATTTTTTTCTACCTTATATAGTCCAGCTTCAAATTATTTTTTAATGTAGAAAGGAATTCACCCTCTTCCTCTCAAATCGACAAAAAGCCTTGGATTTAGGAAGTTTATCATTTTTTTCTGAGAGATGGACCTTAAGGAGTGATGTAGTAAGTAAAATTTGTCTTCCTCCAGCCACGTAGCATTTTGGTGCTCAGCTTGCTTTCCCAGATAATGATATTAGTAATGATACTTTCCAAAATAAATATTAAACTACTTAAGAAATCTCATTACTCTCTTTTATTATGATTAAAATCCAGTTCAGATCTATTTCTCTATTATTTTGACAATACCACATTGATGCTACCAAGCCTTCAAATATGATCATCCCTCCCTTAAACTCCCTCCCTTGAACTTGGGTGAACTACACTTCCTTGTGTGGACCGCTGCTTCACTGAGATAATAGTTATGATCTCTCTCCATCCCTTCCCTTTCTCTCTCCCATCCCTCCCTCTCTTAACCACACAGCACAATATGCCCTTTTGGAGGATATCAAGTCATTCAGACCTCTTGGCTCTACATCAAGCACTGGAATTAGAGTATTTGTAACTGTGTTCTCTAGCTGGAGATCCGTTTTTTTTTTGTTTGTTTTTTTTTTTTTTTTTTATATTTCAAGTACACTGAATTTTTATGTGTGATTCAATGCCTCTGGCTTTACACATATAAATTGTCTTAAAGGATGAAATCATATTTGGAATGAGAATTCCAGAATGAAGAATTCAGATTGCTGAATGGAATTAAACTTTAGTGCTACAGAAAGGAAGCTCTATGGTCTTATACTTACAACACTTTAATGGTTTTAAAAAAAAATCTGTGGAGGTTGCTGGTACACACCGAATGAGTCCTAACTGGAAGTAACAGCTTTAGCAAAGAGCTCTCACCCTGGCAAAGCACCAACACAGGCTCCGTCTGACAAGGTTCAACAACATTCCTCAAAATGGGAGATCTTCTCAGCCCTGAGGTTTGAATCTGACTTTAGCCTACCTGGCCCAGAAAATCTGAATTGGAATGCACTCAGACTGTGTAAGGACAGTCCTATCTAGACCTGTAATTTGTGTAAATTATTGATGAAAGTAATTTACTGTGACTTTATTAGCAACTGACTTTGAAAGTGGATGCAATTTTTCTTTCATTTGTCGGGGAGGGTAGTGGGAGGGGAAATGGGAATCTAATCATGTCTCTTTTTTAAGTTTGGCAAACAGAATGTTCATACTGATGTGTTGTGCCTTAAAGACAAGACAGCATTTGTGTGTTACAATGTAACTTTGGTTAAAATCTCTGTAGATAATGAAAAACAAAAACCTTTGTGATCATTCTTAAGATGACCAAATTTAAAATTCAAGCTATCAAAGCTTAATAATGCATCAGCAAGAAACTGAGTATTTGTTGCAATAAGAAAACAATAATAATAAAGGAAAGCTTGTGTTTTATTTGGGTTCTTAATAATTCCAATAATTGTATGAGGCAACTATTTGTGCATCCAACCAGAAGCAGAAGGTTTGGGAAAGACTGTGGGACCTTTACTTAGAAAGTGAAATGTATGTTGAAACCCCGAGTACCCTTTCTACAGTTTTACTGGAGAAAACTAAGAGCCATATTCATCATGACCTATACTATTTGGAGTCTGACTTGTTGATACGTCTAAGTTGTATAGAGGAAAATATTCTGATGAAAATCATGAGCAAATATCACCCAAACTTTCTTAGAATATGCATGAACATGGCTTAAAATTCACATTGGGTGAACAGGGCTTAAAATAAAGCTAAGTGCATTTATTCCCAATGCCATTGCAAAAATGAAATATCATCAGTAGTGGAAGGTGAATGCCCCAGATGGTTTCTAAGGAAAGAAGTGAATCAATGAAAATTTTACCTAGACTATCATCATAAAATAAATTAACAAGTGAGCCAGATCTTGGCAGTGTTACTGAAGTTACAACAGTGAAATTGTATCTGGTTCTCTGTCTTAACACATCCATCCAGTTTCTCTCCATTACAGACCTGCGTACCTTAGTTTCTGGCTGTACCATTACTGCACAATGGACTTCATTCATTGCAAGGAGAGCCTGTCATCGTTGTGTTTGCATGTTTTTTTTTCTTGGTGTGTAGCCCATGTTAGGAACACGATACAGGTTCTCCTGTCATTTCGTATGACATGATTTCCCTTGTGGAAATTTAAGACTTCAAGATCTAGGAGTGTTTTAATGGTGTCTACACCTGAAGTTCTGTGTTTAAAATGTCACAATGCGGAACTTGCCATCCAGCTACTAAGCAGTGCTCCTAACCAGAGGCTGGTCCATGATAATCCATCATCTGAGGCTTCAGTGGCTCCCAAAAGATTGGTGCTTTGTACACTGATCACAACATTTGCTATGGAAATGTGATTTTATTTTCCAGGCTATAAACCTGTATTTCTTTACTGTATGCTAAGGCCATGTTTACATTGGGCAGAAAGAGATTGAGACCCTATTTTGCAGATTTTAAGATTGTGGTTTCATCACACGTATACCTTAATCTTAATCTTTAAATTTTGTAGCTTTTGGCTACCTCTGCACCAAGTACTCTTGCAGACAGATTAAGGTTGGAATACTTAATAATAATAATAATAAATCTTACATTTCTATTGGCCTTTAGCTTGAAAATAGTAGTTTTAAAAAATTAAAGAGCTGCATTGATTATCAATACATAATTCTATTTTGTGCACTAAAACCTTAAATATTGATTACTGTGAACAAAACAAAATTATCTTTACTGTAGAGCCAGGTTCTTTAAATGATAGAATTTTGGCATTACATTGAAATTTTTCACTCTTTTTTTCATATCAAACAGGCAAGGCTTCTTATGCTGCTAAACCTGCAGGTACAGAAAGGAACACCCCTTTACAGGGCAAAGAGAAGAGTCACTGATTACATGAGCAGTGCTATTGCTCACAGACCTCTTCTCCGATGATGATGGGTTCAGAAGAGGCTGCCAGCCTAAAACCTAAATGCTAAGTTGTTGGAGAACAGCTCATCTGACACCACCACCGTGGTGCAGGCCAGTGAGCCCACATCACAGTTTGTCCTGTGACTTTGAGCATGCTCAGGCTAGAACACTTCTCTTCCCCCCCTTAGGAACCCAAGATCCTATTCCTTTCTGATCTTAAAAACAAAAGATAAACCAACAAACAAAAAAGCCCCTTTGGAAGTTTCCATGTTCTGTTGACATATAGGATATTGTGCCTTATTATAAACCAATTTGAAAATGTTTTGTCATGGACATGGGTTTTTGGTTCCTATATGTACAAACTTATGATATCACTGGGACAGGTAACCACCTCGTGTTGCACCTGAAAAATAGCAAAACAGGTGACCCAGCTACAATAGTGTCACAGACAAGATTAAGTCATTACACCCTACAAAGATTTGTAAGTCAAATTCAGAGGCAAAAAAAATATTTTAGTATCATGCAATTTGTGCACAAAAAGTAGATAATAACACTCTAAAAATGTTTTTTCCCTTAGTCTCTGGTGAGCTAAGATTCAAAATAGTGTCAACAGCATGCTCAGTATGAAGGTTTTTTGGGGTTTTTTTTTTAATGCACATTTGTTTATGACAAGCCTGCATTCTCAGTGAATATGGCATTTAGTATTTCTTTTAAAAACAAACAAGCATCTTGAGCCAAAGTTGCATTTTTGACTCCCAACTATGGTAGCATTATGGAAATCTAACAAAGTCAAGGGTTTCTGTTATGTATTAGTAAAGTATAGATTATTGGGGCCTACATAATTTAAAGAAATGTAAATTAATATTAAAAGCTTGTAAAAATATGTATATCTTTACTATTTCTCAATAAATACCTTTGGAAATGATTTCATTTTCTTCACCCTCCATGTCGTAGAGTTTCTGTTGTGTGTATTAAGCTTGATTCTAAATAACGTGAAATTTGTATTTAGGCCTCTTGCTGTCTTCTTACCTTCCCTTGTTTGTGCCTAAATTGCATAGTTTGCAGTTAAGGCAAGCTGAGCTGCAACACAGTAAAATGTCACTAATTAAGACTAAAAGTGGGCTGATGTACTGAAAAAGATGTGGGTACATAGTTTTCTACATACAGGTAGTTACATTAAAGTATAATGCATAATGTAGTCACTAGTGACAGTGACTACATTAGTGATAGATGTATCATTAGTGATAAAATAATACCATTTAGAATATTTAAAGCAAGTTCCCTTTAGATGAATATGGGACATGGTTTATAAGTAGCTTCCAAGAGTGATAAAGGACTGTTTTTCTGAAACAGATATAACAGCTCCTTTATCATCTTGTGTATAATATTGATTTACTTGCAAGTCTGTTGTTCAAATGCAAAACATAGGGAAATTTCAGACCAAGCTCTTTCACAACTTTTTAAAACATCACCCTCCAAACTGATGAGTATGTCCTCATCTCTAAAACTGCATATGCTCATCCTGCACTTCTGTCATTTCCCTGCTTTACTGTTAAATAGTACTTAGTCCTTATACTTACACTTATCCAAAATGACACATATTTTATTTATCTTTTGTATTAGATGACTCACCTACTAGAATGTATGTTCTGTGAAGGCAGGGATTTGTTTTGTTTTGTTTTGTTTTGTTAACTTCTATATAACCAGTATCTAAGAAAGTGTCTGGCATATAATAGGTACTCAACAAACATTTGTTGAGTGAATGCATAAACCATAGGAAAACATCTGTATGATCATGGTTTGGAATTAAAGAAATTTAAAATGGTAGAGTTAGATTTTTAAAAAAATAAGAAAAAGAAAACATACAGGTAAGTTTAGATGGGACCAATGTAAATTTTTACAACTTAGCTGGAGTGTTTACTGTCCTAATAATTCATGAAAATAAAGAACAATAAGCCATAAGCATAGGTGTATTTGGAAAAAAGTTATACATGAGCTGAAAAGTTATACATGAGGAAAAATAATAAGTTCATAATGAATCAATGATTTCTTCCTCTTCCTTTTACTCTTTTCTTTAAAAAAATAATATGCAACATCAGTAGATTTAGTTGATTTAAATTACTTAAAGCCACAAAATATTATGTAAAAATCAGATCTATGCAGAATCTGTGGTTCATGATTCTGAATCCCAGAAACAAAAAAATGAAAGAAAGAGAAGTGTATGATTTTCCTTAGGTAGCAAAAGGTAACCATTGTTTAATATCTGTGCATGGTTTGCATTTATTTATAAAAAATCAGTTATTGGATGTAGTGATACATATATTCTCATTCACTGGTCACTTCTCAAAGCCCTCTCAAATCTAACCAGGCCAAAGTCAATTCTGGGGATGTACTCTGGCCAAGAAAGATGTTTGCACACAGCAAAAATAATTCCAAGCTCTGACTTTAAATGCCTGACCCTCCTCCAGAGGATCTTCCAGGATTGTGTTAGCACAGAGTTTGAAAAATGTGAAGATATAATGTGCTAAGAAATCTCTGACAAAGCAGATATATACAACCCAGATGCTCATTTTCCCTCCCCATGAAATACTTTTTGATTGGGGCTTGTGCAGACACTGTCTCTACAGCTAAAGGGCACTGTATTGTCCTTTGTAGTCATGAAGTCTTGGAGTTTTGTGCCTGGGAGCTGTGAAGATTATGTCAATCTAGTTCTCTGGGGAGCCTTCCGGGAAATACAAAGAATTGAATGAGAGCATGTGTTGGAGGCGGTGGAAGAGCCATCATGTCAGTCTTCACAGAACCACAGCTGGTAGGGCTGACCTTGAACTCAGCACACTCCTGACCCTCAGTTCGGTGGTGGAGGGTGTGAAGACAGTGTGTGAAAGGTGCCACGATAGGTAAGCACATGGTACGTGGCCAGTAACTTGCATATGCACCTGACCAGCCCACAAAGGGAGAATTCCTGGAAAAGATAATTTCCAAGCTGGAACTCCACTGGCAAAATGGAGAAGGCCAGGGAAAAGGCGATGGGAAGCACCCAGATAAAGTGGAAAATATATATATATGAGACTGTAAGTAAGAGAGAGAAAAGTAGAATGATGTGGTCAAGGACCTGCAAATAATTCCTGTTTCTGAGGCACAGAGTAAAGATAGGAAATAGTAAGAAATGAGGCTGGAAAATAAACAAGGGCCAGATTATGAAGTTTTCCAATACACTGCTAATCAA
The DNA here is from genome assembly GCF_964341445.2 of Mesoplodon mirus. Classification (NCBI taxonomy): domain Eukaryota; kingdom Metazoa; phylum Chordata; class Mammalia; order Artiodactyla; family Ziphiidae; genus Mesoplodon; species Mesoplodon mirus. Next base: position 29,651,767 of record NC_138986.1, on the reverse strand, counting down.
TTTTGATTTTATCCTGGGATAAGTAGTATTCAATAAACCATTTATAAACAAAGGATTTATGCGTCCGGATTTATGCCTGATAACGGTTTCTCTGGCAACTCATTAGAGGTAAGGGACCTAAGAGGATCCCAGAGAGTTACTGATCTATTCCTGAATTAGATGATGGCCGTGACTATGGATGTACACAGACTCAAAAAGATTAAGATGCTAAAAAGGATAAGGACTTAGCAATCATTACTGCTTCTCAGGTAAATCCAGCCTGCCTTCTGTTTCTGGTTTGGGGAATTTGGAAGATGCAGTGCCGTTCACAGAGATCAGAAACACAAAAGAAGGAAAAAAGCTTCTGGTTGCTGTTTTTATTGTTGGTGGTGGTGTTTGTTATTGAAGGAAGATACAGTGTTTGAAAGTGTTCATTTGGAAGAATTGTTCTGTGTGAAGCTGAATTTGCAGCAACTTCCTGGCTGTTTCTTAAACACCCTACTGCATCATAACTGAGTTACTCTGAAAACAGTCCAAAAATCTAAATAATTTCATCTGATCATATCAGTTAGTCATTTAAGAAGCATTTAGCATTGTGCAAACTTGAGACAGCTCAAGTGAAATTTGGGAAAGATGGCGGTAATGTAGAATGTGTAGGAACAATGCACACCAGGGAAAATTATTGGGGGTGACCAATTGATTTAACATGCTGCTCCCCATTTCCTGCCTTACCCCAGTTTCCAGTAAAGATAAACCCTGGTTTACAACCCTGGAGAAATTCAAATGCCTCTGTGAAATTTTCGACAGTAAATGACAGATGATTTAATCACTTATTCTTAGATGGATTCATGTATTCCCCCAAAATATGGCTTTCATTAAGATATATGCTTTGGTTGAATAAACTATGTCATGAGAGTGGGCAGTAATAACATGTATGTGAACAGAAATTAAAATTAATGCCAAACACACACCTGCAAATCTATGCTATTTGTCTCATGAAATTACTTCTACATCAATTATGGGAACAGCAGGGGGTGGAGGTACAGGAGACACTAGAAAGGGCTCTGAAAAAAAAAAAGTGGTCTAACACATCATTTTTTAAAATTTGCATTTAGAGTTTTACAAATGACAAGTGCATTTGCCAAGTTTTGAGGACCCACCCCTCTTCTCAATAAAATCTACTACCACATACTATTACCCCTTTTGGCAATATGCATTGTTACAAGGCTTGGCTCAAGAATTGGCTTCTAAGGATAGACAAGGGAACATTTTCTTTCTGTCTGTGCAGAGTGTGAATATTCATTCATGCTCCTCCTCTCTGTGTGAAGCCTTTATTGTTGTTGTAGTTTTACTTGTCTGACCTCAGCATTGTCAGCTGGGTGGAGACAGTGGGTACCACTGAAGTGAGGTGAGCAATGGGAGCATCTTGCAGTCTTGCTTTGATTTAATTGGTAGCTTTGGAGTCAGCTCTAAAGGGAGAGAGCATGCCAGAGGAGGAAGAGGAAGGAAACTAACATTTGGAGACATATAATGAGCCAGGATCTTACCCTGTGTGACCTCATTTAATGATCACATCCCTGAGAGCTGGTATTATTCATCCTATTGTATAGTTTAAGTGACTTCCGGAGGTCACATGACTGGTGCGTGGCACAAATAGAACTGGAATGTAGGTCTATCAGGTGGACGATCTAGGCTGTAGAGTTATGCTCCTTGCACTGTATCTGGCTGTCCAACTATTGTAATTGAGTTGCTCAGAACTTGTAGAATTATGACCTGAGGAAAAGTGCAGTCAAGAGCAGGTGAGGCGAAGGATGGATTGGGAGTTTGCAGTTAGCAAATGCAAGCTATTATATATAGGAGGGATAACACCAAGGTCCTACTTATAGCACAGGGAACTGAATTCAATATCCTGTGATAAACCATAAGGGAAAAGAATATGAAAAAGAATATATATATATACACACATACATACACATATATGTATACTGAATCACTTTGCTGTACAGCAGAAATTGACATAACGTTGTAAATCAACTATACGTCAATAAAATAAATGTTTTTTAAAAAGCATGTGAGATTGCAAGTAATGGAGTTAACTGTAACTCTTATCTCCCCACATGGGTATAAATGCCATCCAAGTAACATCCTATGTTGCCTATGTGACAAATGGCTCTTGTGCTATAAAAATGTACCTTTGGCAGGTAAATGGTAAAAGGACCCTTAGCTAATGGTTTGACTTAGTGATCACAATTATATCCAGTTCTATATGGAAACCCAAGAGATAACTATCCAACGAAAGCTGCTGAGTTGATTGACATTTAGTTAAAAACATTGGAAAATGTCCCCTTTTCAAAACGCCTTTCTTGAATGTAACACATACATCAACAGCTTTTAGCACAACTGGCTTACATGCTCCCTGACCTGAGGCATGACCTTAAGGAGGGCTCTGAACAGGCATCTGACCAGAGTGGGGAATTAGGAAGTTTCAAGAGCCACCTGGTATGAGGGGAAACAAACCAAGGTGGAGCACTGAAGAATCAGAATGATTTCAGCAGTGTCTAGAAGGAAGATGTTCAGAAGAAAGTCCCTAAAGGGTAAATGGAGAAAACTTTTTTAGAAACAGATTGGCTAACTTCGTATCTTTTTAAAAATTCTATAGTGGACATGGCTTTTTTTTAAGTTGTAAAATATACATGAAATTCACCATCTTTACAATTTTTAAGTGTACAGTCAGTGGTTTGAAGTACATTCACATTGTTATGTTACCATCACCAACCATTTATCCACAGAACACTATGTCTTGCAAAACTGAAACTCTGCACCCACTGAAAAATAAAACTCTTTCCGCTCTCTCAAGCCCCTGGAATTTGACTACTTTACGTACCTCATGTACACATAGTTGTACAGTATTTATCCTTTTGTGACTGGCTTATTTCACTTAGTGTAATGTCCTCAAGGTTCATCCTTGACCCAGTGTGTGTCAGAATTCCTTTCTTTTTAAGGCTGAATGATATGTCAATGTATACATATACCACATTTTGTTTATCCACTCATCCAGTGATAAACATTAGAGTTGCTTCCAGCTTTGAGCTATTGCAAGTAATGATGCTATCAACATGGGTGTACAAATAGCTCTTGGAGTCCCTGCTTTATGTGTTGGCTATATACCCAGAAGTGAAATTGCTGGATCATATGTTAATTCCAGTTTTAAATTTTTGAGGAACCACCACACTTTCCCATAGTAACTACACCATTTTACACTCTCACTACTAATGCACATGGGTTCCAATTTCTCCACATCATCGTTAACTTTTATGTTTTTTGATTGTAGCCATTCTAATGTGTGTGAGGTGATATTTCATTGTGGTTTTGATTTGCATTTCCTGAATGATTAATGATGTTGAACACCTTTTTATGTGCTTATTGTCCATTTATATACCTTGTTTGGAGAAATGTCTGTTCAGTCTTTTGCTTATTTTTAAATTGGGTTGTTTTGTTTTTTGTTGTTGTTGTAGGAATTCTTTATGTAGTCTGAATATTAACTTCTTATCAGATATATGATTTGCAAATATTTTCTGCTGTTCCATGGGTTGCCTTTTCTATAGTAAACATGAGCTTTTTTGTGTACTCAGTATCCCCCTTTTTAGGGAACAACCATACCTCTGGGCTCAGCCTTAGCCAATCAGCATATTCCATCCTATTTGCCACAATAATTTATTCGCCCAAAGATAGGTATAGGACCAAAACTTGGCTTATGGAAGCCCACCCCAAGGCTTTTCTCCAAATCTGTTGTGGGAGATGCACTGTCCTTCTGGGATAATAAGCTCTGGTGGCTTTTTCAGCCTAAAACACCAGGATTCTTCTTCCCACCATGCTGAGAGAGAACCTGAATATGAAGCCAACACATGAGCTGAGAGATGGAGCCTGGTGATATTATTGGAGAATTTAGTTTCAGCATGTCAGGAGGCAGAACTTCTACTCAACAACCATGCCTGGATTTTTTTAGTTTCGTAAACCAAGAGCACTTCTTTCCTTTTCTTCCCTTTTCTTTTCTTCTCTTTCCTTCCCTTTCCTTTCCTTTTGTTCCTTAAACTTGTCGTCAAGAGAGTGTGCACTAATAAACAATTGGAAATGGTGATTCCTGGAGCAAACAGCCCAAAGGATGCCCTCCAATCAACGTCTGAGAGAATAAAGGAGGTTAGAATTGGTCAAAGTACGTTAAGTGGTTTAGGACTCCTGATTCTCTGGGTCTGCTCTTTCCGGTTACGCTGCGGCCAAGAGACATGGGATCGGCAGGAAAATAAAAGGGAGGGAACTGTTTATCTAAAAGAAAGGGACCTAGGACTCCCCTCGTGGAGTGATTAAGAATCCGCCTGCCAGTGCAGGGGACAGGGGTTCGAGCCCTGGTCCAGGAAGATCCCACATGCTGCAGAGCAACTAACCCATGCACCACAACTACTGAGCCTGAGCTCTAGAGCCAGCGGGCCACAGCTACTGAGCCCACGTGCTGCAACTACGGAAGCCTGCGCGCCTAGAACCTGTGCTCCATAACAAGAGAAGCCACCGCAATGAGAAGCCCGTGCACCGCAACAAAGAGTAGCCCCTGCTCGCTGCAACTAGAGAAAGCCTGCGCACAGCAACAAAGACCCAATGCAGCCAAAAATAAATTAAAAAAAAAAGAAAGAAACCTAAAATAGCTTAGAATAGTTTTAAATTGTTACTTTCAAATATTCCCCCCTCTAAATTACAGTGCCCTTGATCAGTCCTGGCACCTCACTTTATGTCACCCTATAAATTGGCCATACATCCTGAGAACACAGATATGTAGGCCTGGAATCTCAGAGCTCCATCTGCTTCCCTCATCCTCCCTGCCCTAAATCCAGTGACCACATCACCTAATCATCTATGAAAAGCAGTTTAGAACAAACTTAGTCAACTGGATGCCAAATCCTGTGACCACTCTTTATTTTTTCTTTCTTTGGAAAAATGTTTAGCCTATCTCCCTGACTCATGACAGTCCCTCTGATAGGCACACAATGTGTTCAGCAAAAAGGGCACTGACAAGTCACAGCAAGTCCCCAACATTCTGTATGATCAGAACTAGCATGATAGTTAGGACTTGTACAGGTTTTCTCTTTTCCCCTATTTTCATGTAACCCAAAACACTCATATAGGCGCACACCCTGAGAGCTTATTTACTTTGTTTTTAGGTCAACCAGAACCTTTTTTTTAAACAGCTGAATTATAAACCCTAAAAGTAAAAGTTTCTATTACAACAACTGACAGAACCTTAGTGCTGGAGAACACATCATGGGAATGAAACAACTCATGACCTTGATAGTTGTGAGGCTGTTGTCTGTTGGTCTTTTTACAGGGCAGTAATTTAACCTTTTAGGTACTTATTTCTTTAACATTATATATAGTAATAAGTCATCTGTCTAGCCTGAAAGTCCCTTCTTTAAATAATGACCAAATTGTACATAATTAATTAGTGCATTTTTTATGTTTTGTTTAGAAAAATGGTCTAGCAGAGTTTCCCTCTAAACACTTAGTTTGAATCATATTTATTAACTACAGAACATGAGCTATTTGCCAAAATCTGACCATAAAGTATTCTATCTTGAGTTTCTCTCTCTGTTCTCAAGAGAATAAGAAGAGAAATATCTTTAAAATAACCAATCCCATCTTGAGAAAAATTTCCAGTTGCTTTCTCTCCTTGGGATATTTGTTTTTAATTAAACCCAACCAAAGTGAAATAAAACAAATAAAAATAAAGTGATCTGGAGTAGTGGAGGCAAGTCAAATTAAAGTACCTTTTCCATTCAAAACAATGTCTAAATAAATGTTTAAATTCATCAGACTTTCACTGCCTAATAATGTGACATGTTTACAATGTTGAAGGAAATCAGGTGTTTTCATGCTAAATGAAAATAAAATTTATGTACTGTTATTACCATATTCTTTGCCTGGTATTTCTCACTCTATTCATCATAAAAAGCTGCTCAATAAATACTGTGCAAACTGCATGTGGGGATGTTATTCAGTAATAACTCAGACTTGTCTACAAGTAATCACTCCTCAGAGCCTTAAGAAGAGTAAAGGGCTTGAGAGGGAATGTTTGCACCACAATTGTTAAATTGTGAAAAAGAGAGTTATCAGTCCCTTTTCTCTTCATATTTGATATAGTAGAAGCAAGTTTGGACACTAGTGCTCTAGCCTGAGATGAAGTCTTTATTCATCCTCATGTGAGCTGAGGCAGACAATAGGTTAAATGGTATGATTTTGGAGACTAAGTTTCCTCTACCCAGCTATATCAGAAAAGCTGATGGAGAAAGACTTACTTGTCTACCCCATGTATTAGTTAGCCATTGCTGTGTAACAAATTACCCCAAAATTTAGCTGCAAAATTTAAAGTCATGTTGGTTTCTTCTACTGTCTACAAGTAATTACCACTGCCAATTTTGCATTATTTGTATTGCTTAGGGCAATGGAGTAAGGATGTCCCTAGACCTTTCCAAGTCAAGTGGGTGTTCATTTCAAGGCAAAAAGGGAGGCCATGAGCCTATTACTTGGTTTTACATCAGGAGCCAAGAGTCAGCAGCTAAGAGCGGCATTAAGGACATTTTAATATGTGTACTTTCATTGTTTTTTTTTTTTCACTTACAAAAGATTTATCCCAAGATTCTTTAGCAGCAGATGCTCTTCAATTTCTGTAAAGTGTGATTCACTTCATGAACAACTTGTAAAAGCCGTATATGCCAAAATATTCTAGCTTACTTCCTTCTTACTAAAGTCACGCTCCCCTTTTTGCCTGTCAACAAGAGTGTCTCTAAGGTCAAGAGTTGTAATGTTTGCTCATGCCTGAGGAAAGAAGGAATGAACAATTTGCACAGGCCAGATTGAAACCTAGTCAAGGAAAACCAAGAGATTGCCTCTTCAGCATATCTGGCCATGGGTTTACAAGATGTTCTGATGTTGAATCAAGCTTGAAATCTTCTTTAAATTATATGATTTAACATTTGTCCCCTTCTTCTCTTTGTCATTAGAATTCCTTTTTTAGATATATATTTTATGTGAATGAAACAGAGCATGATCCTGTGGTCCTTCCCCCTCACAACCCTCCCCGTCTTCCACCTGCCTTCTGTCTGTAGAAAAACTTTAGTCAAAGAATAAGTTTAATCAGAGAAGTGAGAAAATAGAGAAGCAAAGGAAAGCAGTCAAACAGGACAAACTAATAACAGTTTAGTCATTAAGCAAAGTCAAGGACCTTTAGTTCCTCTTCAAGGGCTATAGATAATATTCTGAGCTGTATCCTCTGAGCTGTTTTGTAGACACTGAAACCCCCACCAGGTGGAAGAACTTAACTACATGATAACCAGACTGTAGCCATGACATAAGCTGCCACAATTCCAACAACTGGCCTCAGAGAAATGGGAACAAACCGACCCTGGCACTGAAGACTAACTGTACTTGAAACAATCAAGATGATGCTGATCAGACCACCTCATGACCAATTTCAAGACGACTGTCAGAGCCAACTGTGCTGTTTCTGCATGTAGTCCCCTCTCTCCTTCTATATTAAAAAGCTCTTGCCCACTGATGGTCAGTTGGGAGGAGTCAGCCATTGGACAGGAGTCTGCCCTTCCCTCCGGTTGCCAGCCTCTGAAATAAAGCAAACTTTCCTTTCCACCAACTTTGCCTCTTTATTGGCTTTAGAATGGCGAGCAGCCAGATCCCACTTTTGGTAACATGATGACTACAAAGGAAGAAGCTAAGAGTAGTAGCTTGAAGTATCCAGTGACAATCATTGAGGAGATGTTTTAGTGGTTTACTATGACAAAGAACCCATCACAAGAACTCTGCTCTCTGAATCTGATTTTAATGAAAATATGGACTCTAAATTTAAATAGTCTGATAAAGTTGATACAAAAATGATGCTTAGAAAGTGTTTTGGACTGATAAGGAAAAAATTTTAATGTGTAGAAAGACCAGTTTGGGATGATTGGAAAAGCACAGGATTAAGAATCAAAAGACCTATTTCTTCATCTTACTTTTAGGGTTTTTTTCCCCTTAACTGAGATATAATTCATATAGAATATTATATTAGTTTCAGGTGTATAACATAATAATTTGTTATTTGTGTATATTGTGAGATGATCACCACAGTGCATCTAGTTAACATCCATCACCTCACAGTTACAAATTTTTTTGTGCTGAGAACTTTTAAGATCTACTCTCTTAGAGACTTTCAAATATACAATATAGGATTAACTATAGCTGTATTAACCATGTTGTATATTACATCCCCAGGACTTATTTATTTTATAACTGGAACTTTGTACCTTTTGACACCTTCACCCATTGTGCTCATCCCCACTCCACCCACCTCTGACAACCACTAATCTGTTCTCTACATCGATAAGCTTGGTGGGTTTTGTTTTGTTTTTAGATTTCACATATAAATGAGATCATACAGTATTTGTCTTTCTCTGTCTGACTTATTTTACTTAACATAGTGCCCTCAAGGTTCATCAAAAAAATTCTTTTCCCCTCTGTTTTTCAGGAACACTTATAAAGTTAAAATAAGGGGAATGGAAATTATTTCCAATATTCTTTCCTATTTGGGGATTTGAACATTTATAGTTGGTTGAAAATTGGAAATGAACATAATATCAATAAAAGGAGTATGTGACTTCTGTTTACATTTAAGAAATGTTTTGGCATCTGGCAATAAAAACTTACTGACTCATTTACTCAACAAAAACTTATCAAGCCCTCTATTAGGCACAGGGCCAAAATAGCAAAGGAAGGAGGCCTTGTCCCCAAGAGGTGTTTGGAGTTTGGAGAGGGATACAGTTAGAAGCACAGACAACTACAATGCCTGGGATAAGTGCTATAATGAGAGCTGTACGGGATGGTATTTGGAATTGAATACTATTTCCAATTTAATAGTTTTTGAAGTGGAACCACTTTTCATCCGTGTCAAACTAAAATGGCTTCCTAATCTTACATCACAATATAAAAAATGCAGGCCTTCTGTTGATCTGCTGCAGAGATGGCATATGTGCTCAGAGACATCTGTTTAGACGTCCACTTAGCAAGCATTCTGTCAGCCTGTCAGGACCAGCACCCCAGCTGAAACACATATAGCCCCAGACATCAGCTGTAAGGGAACCAAATGGTGTCTTCTCAAAAATTACCTTAGAATTCAAAGTATCTAAACAGCTTGACAGGCACAACCAATGATTTATAAAGGAAACCCACAGCACACAGATGTATGTATCCCCTAAGTTCAGTAAGGAACATTCTGAATTTCAACTGTCTCACTCCAGTACTGAATTTAGAATCTTCTCCATTGAATGAGACAATGCATAACACCATGAATATAAGCCAAATGAAAAGACATATTAGGTGCTAGCCAAATAATGGCAGATCAATTAATAATTAATTCATTCCTTATTAATTAATTAATAATTAATTAATTAATAGGTAAAATTCCATAAATCTAAAACACTTGGCAATATTGGAAATCTTTGATTGCTTGATAGTCTGCTATTTGTATGACAAGTTTCGAAAATGAAGAAGCTTTTTATTTTTAGATTTTCAGAGTAGTAATGCAGCAAAATGGACTATTAGGTCATTACTGCATCAGTCTCATATCTATTGAGAATAACTAAAGAAAAACAAAAGTCTCCCCCATGCTCCCAGGAAAGCCTGAAAGTTCTAAAACTTTGCTACTCAGTAAAGACTAGAAATTCTTTTAAACCTGTTTAATCAACAAATTTCAGTTAAAGGGTAGTGGTAACAAGCAAACACCAGAGCTGATTTTAAACTTACCTAATCAATCAGTGAGGACTTGCTGCAATGAAGCAACTCTGAAAACCAACCAATCAATGACAGCCTTACATTTTCAAAGCCAGCAATTGCGCAGCACTCACACTCTAGTGAACATGTTTTAAGGCTGAAATCAAACTACTCTTGCCCCTCACCAACACAAAACCCTGCTTCCAAGACTGTGGCAACCTTGTCTTGCCTCTGTAACCAACACCACCCAAAACAAGTTCTTCTCCAAACCCTTTGTAAGATCTCTCTTTGCTCAGTATGACTAGCAGAGTTCTTCCTACTTCAGCAAACAATAAATTCAACTTTGTATTTTGGGGATCCAATATGTTGATCTCTTCCTTTTTTGATGCTATATACACATTATTTGAAATCATAAAATGACTCGAACTTTACTTAGCACTTTGCGTAGACTTGTTTTTCTACAAAGTGACCCATGATGTTAAAATACTTTATTTAGGAAACATTCTATACTAAATACACACCCACACCCCTATGTAAAATCTGTTTGCCTTTTACAAGTTTATCTTTACTTACAAATTCTGCCCTTAATCTGTCCAACACACAGTTTGGATTCCCTATCATTTTTTATGTCATAATTGTCCACCTCATTCTCCAAACTATAAGCCTTGGACTTAGTAATGACCCTCCCTTCTTTCTTCCCTCTCCAGGCTTAGCAATACTATTTCTGAAATGTTCTTTAAATCTCTGTCCTCACCTCACACCTCTGGCCCTAGCCCTAATTAAAGATTTCAACTCATTTTTGCCAAGAGGATTACCCAAAGTTCCTCCACGCACTTCTAATACATCACCTGTGAGCAAGACCACCGGGGTGATAAAGAACAGAACTAAGTTTGTTTCCTTGCTGTTTGCAAGTCTGTTTTAAAGACCCCAGGATCTCTTAAGGGACTAAGTAGAGACTCCTTCCTATGATGTGTGACACCAATGCTACTGACTCACCCTCCTCTCTGCCCATTGGGATTTGGGGTTTCCCATGGAAATTGCTTCCTCTTCCTTAAACACCCTGTACTCTCATTGCTCTTGCTAATTAATTCCTCTTCCTAAAAATCCTTTTCGTCTTCTGAACACTGCTCATACTAAAATCATCTCCCTATGCTTTGCAATTCATTCTGCTAGTAGAACATGGAATTCAGTGCATTAATGCTCATCGTACAGTGCTTTACATCCTTACTGGAAGCAGCTTAAGACAAAAGCAAAATCTTATTTCTCTTTGGGTTCTATTGGTGAGAAAAAAATGGTAATACAGAGTAATATTCCAGTAACTGTTAATTAAAAAGGATCTCATTGGTATATGGACTATATACTAATATAGCAGCTGACCTTAATGTGTTCATAGGACTTGTAGAATTTCTCTACTGAAAACTCTTCATCGTGTAAATCCACTTGACCCTGACCTCTCAGCACTGCCTATATTAAGGTCTGTAAGTTTCTAGGAGCAAATGTTAGTCTCTGGTTTCATTTTGGTCTCTGCTGGGCTCTCACTGAGCTATTCTTATGAGAGAATGCCAAGGCATTCCAGAATTAATGTTTGCATGTGTTTCCAGAGGAATGTTTCTTGGACTTTGCTGTCTTCACTGTCATTTTAAAGGAATGACTTAGACGGCAGCAGAGACTCCTGTTTGCCTTGGCAGTTGTTAGCGATGCTTTGGCAGATAGATTCCACACCTCCTGGTTTGGGAGGTGGGAGCTTAAAGAAACATTTATTGAGCTCTTACTACATGGCAGGTTCTAGGTTAGATGATAAGACTACAAAGACAATTAAAACAAATATCTGTCCTTAAAAATTTGCACTCTAATAATGAATGAAGCAGGTGTACATGCAAATAATAAAAGCACACAAAGAAGAGGTGGGGTGCAGCCCTGAAGACTGTGTTCCAGAAGCAGAGAGATGGACTGGGAGAGCAGGCTTCCTGGGGAGGTGATGTTTGAGCATATATGCATATGCATATGAGCCAGAAACAGGCCAGAAAAAATGGTAGATTGAATAACTCACAGAGCCTCATGTAAACATGCAGCTCACGTTCTAGAGCAGTGGCAACCCTTTCAACTGAGGCTGCTGTTGACAGTGCCTCTGTGTCCACTTGACTTGTATACTCCGAACCCCCAGGATCAGTGCAGGGTGCTCTCATCCCTCCTGCTTAGCTCAGGTCATTAAATCCTCGCCCTACATTTTACAGCTTCGACCCCGTGACAGGGGAGCTGACCCCAGCTTGGTGCCAGGGACCCAGCAAAATAGGGATTAATAAACCCTGCCCCAGTGTAACCAAGGTCTCAACAGCTGCTTCTTGCAATTAGACTTGTCATCATTCTCTTAAGAAGCCCCTGTTGATTTTTAAATCCTAATTGGCAGGAGACACCTGTTTCCCGATGAGAAGGATGGGAAGGGGTCATTCACTTGCAGCAAGCATAGGAGAGAGGCTGAGAAGCTGGATGAACTCTTGCAGATACCTTTGTCTCAAATCTGTTTACTTCCATTTAGAGTTTCTTTTTTCTTTCTTTTTTCCAAGAACAGCATATCCAGAGTCAGGCTAGTCCTTGGGAGTAAGTAAGAATTTCGCTCTGAATCTTTTGTTTATGTTGTTGTTAGCAAGAACTTACCACTGGTCTCTCCCTAAGGCATACTCCTTACTATCCAGCAGCCCCTTCTTGGCATGAGTACTGTTTCCTGGCTACTTTTTTTTGCCAGGATCCTGGCTGTCTTTCATTTGGTATTTAGGCATTTATTAACTGCCTGCAAGCGACCTAAACCCTGTAACCTACTTGTGCCTATAAAGAGTATTAAGTATATTTTTAGTTCCTGTCTTCGCAGAGCTAGCTTTCTAAATAGAGGGAGACATTAGAACCACATGTAATAATACATGTAAAGTATTCTTTTTCAGCTAACATGTTTGAGACAGTGTTTATGGGTAGAAAGAAGAAATGGTAAAGGTTCTTGGGACAGTCTTTTTAGAGGTTTGGGCATTTTGATTTTCTCTAAAACTTAATCACCTTAGAGTTTCTGCTTAGATCTAATGCTTGAAGTTGTCTAAATGGTAACAAGTAATGTCTGATAAAATCATTGTGACCATTTCTCTTAATTTATACCACTGGCTATTTTCCATTTAAGAATTACTATTATTTGTTAGGGCAAATATGTGGGACGGTAAGAATAAAATAACTGGATAGAAATGTGGAGGAAGCTATGAATCAGTAAAAAGGGAGAAGCAATGGAATCATAATTCTCATTTTCATGTGACAAGCATTTATTGAACACTTAGTACATGCCAAGATCTTTTCTAGCACTTAGCCTTCTGGATCACACCCGGTTTCAACTCAGTTTGGAAATGCTGTCCTCTTAACAGAACTTTGCCAACAGCCAGTTAAGCGCTCTCATCAACCTTGCGGTGTCCTTGTGGGCTTCGGTTAAATTATGCAATCAGGAAAGACTTATTCTGCACCCAACTGAATATCAGTGAGATGTTCCTTCAATTATAATACAGTAAATTCAAATAATTTTTTCAGTTTTGCTTGACTTCCTCTATGCCTTGTTTTATGTTTAGCTTCACAAGATTGTATGTCTTGTTTACATACAGTTGTATTGCCACTGTCACTGCTGAAAATGTAAAGGAAGTAAAAGACCCGATTATTGCCTGTTAGAGATTTGTATGTTGGCGGTATATATACATCATGAGAACAACCACCTACATTCGGGCAATTATGCATGAAAGTTTAATTGAAGGCATTGTTGGAGCCCATTACACCCCATCGCTCTTCAGAGAATTTCGTTGTGATTAGTAATCTGAAAGTCTTTTAAGATCCTGGATAAATGGTTCTCAAAATTCAGCGTCCAAAAAGATTATCCAAGAATCTTATTAAAATCCAGATTCCCAAGGCCCCCAACTCAGTGATTCTGATTCAGTAGATTGATGATGAGGGCTAAGAATCAGCATTTAGCAAGTACTCCAGATGATTTTGATGGAGATGATCTGCACCCAACACTTTCAGAAACTATGAGACCATCCCTCACTGTCTGCAAATGGAAGGATAAAATTACAGAGCAATCATTTCTGCCTCTTTCATTTTTCACTTAAGACCAAGTGGATTTCAGTCATGAATGTCGAAGTGCTTCCAAGGCTCATGACTTGTTCCTTGTGATCCCGTACACGTAACTCCATTTAAAAAGTGGTTGAGGGCTTCCGTGGTGGCGCAGTGGTTGAGAATCTGCCTGCCAATGCAGGGGACATGGGTTCGAGCCCTGGTCTGGGAAGATCCCACATGCCGTGGAGCAACTAGCCCCGTGAGCCACAATTACTGAGCGTGCGCGTCTGGAGCCTGTGCTCCGCAACAAGAGAGGCCGCGATAGTGAGAGGCCCGCGCACCGCACTGAGGAGTGGCCCCTACTTGCCGCAACTAGAGAAAGCCCTCACACAGAAACGAAGACCCAACACAGCCAAAAATAAATAAATATATATATTTTTTAAAAAAAGGTGGTTGACTGTATATCTGCCTTAAATACATTTTTATCAAGTACAGAAACAAGCTACCCTAGGTCTTTGTTGATATTGCCTCTGACTTCCATGTTCCTTCAGAGATAGGGCCCTGCTCTGTCAGTGGTTCAGAGCTCTAGTATTACCATGTAAGGAGGGGGACACCGAGGCCAAAAGCCTTTTTAGATGTTTGGAACGAAGTGTGAGGCTTTGCAGCCTCCGTGTGTATGTGCATGACGTGAGCAACGGTGAGTAGCACAAGGAACTCAGAGGAGAATGGATGATTCATTCTGGAAGAAATAGCTTGCAGCTGTGAGGACGCCTCAGGCGCCACTTGGCATTATTGGGGTGCTGCATCAGCTGGGAGACACCCTCTGTCCCCAGACGGGCTGACAGCTTGTCGGTCTTGAGCAGACCTGAGCTCTCTCACTGTTATGTTTTGCTTTTGGAGTGAAAGCAAACTTGTGACTCACATGGGAGCCGAGGGGCGGTAGGTGCTTAGTAGCATTCAGTCTTGGCAGGAGGGCATCTGCTACAGACATGGGATGCAATCTAATAAGCACATGTGTTCTTACAGTACGCCTCATGGCCAGGCCACTTTATCTTCAGCAATCCCGATCTATGTCCCAGAATCACATTATTTGGCTGGGGCTCAGACCCCATGTATTCTTGGCTTGGGGAATAATGAAACGTGATCTCAAGACAAGACAGGATTATGATCTGAAGAGGCACTGATGGATTTCTCTCCCCCGGCAGCACAACATTAATGGGACATGGTATCAGGAAAGTATATTTAACATGTCGCCATTAGAGAAGTTCAAACATTGCCTTTGTACGTGGAATCCTACCTCTGTAGTTTATGATGGCTGACAGGAACAAATTGATGTTAAAGATAAAAGAACATAGAAAACAGAGCTCCAGTAATAGGTAGCAGTAGCCCTGACTGAATCTGCTGTCATTGGCAGTAGTCATTCGTCTTTGAGAAGGCACGGCATGCTATTATACGTGTCATTCAAGGGGCCATTTATCAAGAAAAGCCCTTCAGGGTACAATAATGTTAAAAGAAAAAACCCTTTGTGCTTAAAGAACGTGGTAAATGGGACTAGGCCATGGCTACAGCTAGGACGATCTCCTTTGAGCAAGCCCAGTGCAGTGGGCCAGAGTCTCTGTGATCTAGGTAGGGTCACTGGGAGGGCAGGCTTCTAGAAGACTTGAGGCAGATCAGGACTGAATCCCTGTAGCCACTGATGATCAGAAAGTGGCTGGTGCTGGATCCAGTAATGAGAAAAGGAATCATTCACTTTGGAAAGCCTGACTCTCTTGAAGTCATACATATGTCATATAATCTCTTAAAGCAGTGATAGTTCTTTTCCAACTCCGTCCCATTTGCTATAATTAAAACTCTGGCTTGCACTGCAATCATCCCTGTTCAAAATATTAAATTATCCTTAAGCTCAGGATTCACACCAGGGACACATATGTAAATAGGACAGGTCAAAGTCATGACTGCATAGAATAGAAAAATAAAAAGTACAGCTAGCTGGGTGTGGTAGGGGAAGAATGCAAATTCTGTTGACTCTGTGTAAATATACTTAAGAAGTCCCTGTCCATGCACTTTATTATCTTGATATCTTGGTGTAACACAATTCAAAAAAAAAAAAAAAAACCCTCCAGGTTAAATTTCCCAAAAGCTCCCAAAAGGAAAAAATATATATCTATATATTTTTTATTTTTAGAGTTTGGTTCTATATTTTCAGAAAAATGAAGCTTTGTCTTCTTTTTTTTGGAAAGAAAAATAGCAATGAAATTTGTTTTTTAGTAAATGGCCAGTAACCAGCGATACATTTTTCAGGTCTGACAATTTGAGTTGTCCTATAGTGAGTACAGGTAGCTAGAAAAAAGGCAGAAATAGTCAAACACTGCCACCTGCTGTTACTGCTGTTGCTGTTACACATTTACTGTTAAAATTTAGGTTTTATTTGGCCTCTGTCACATAGAGGCAGACAATGTAGAGCAATGGCTCTCAAATTTCAGCTGGCATCAGAATCACCTGGAGGGTTATAAAAACACAGATCACTGGACCCCACCCTAGAGTTTTTGATTCAGTAGGTCCGGATGAGGCTGAAGAATTTACATTTCTAACTAGGTTCCCAGGTAATGCTGCTGCTGGTCTGTTACCAAACCCAGGTTCGGCTGCTCGTCACTCACAAGCCAATAATTCTAGAGGCAAGTGTCAGTAGAAGGGAAAGTCACTTTAATCAGAAAAGCCAGCAATCTGAGGAGAAGGTGGACGAGTGTCCAGAGACCAACTCCAAAGATTCTGCTCAGCCACGGCAGTTTTTAAAGGGAAAAAATGGGGGAAGAATCTCAGTGAATCATCGAGGCAGGAGGTTGGGTTCTGCATCATTCTCCATCAGGTGCAGGCTGGCCGACTCGCTCTTCAGATGTTATCTTGCTGGCATGATCTGCCTGTAGGATTCCTTAGGAGGCTGTTGGGGGTAGAGAGCTAATCACTCTTTAACTACTTAAGTCTTCATTCTTACTTCTTTTTATTTAGGAAAAGAATCAACAAGTTAGACAAGGCATGTTGTGCATTCAGGAGAGCATAAGTCAGGAGTTACTTAGGTTCAATTGCTTAGTGATCTCATTCCTATAATTAAGCTTTTAAGGTTAGAGGGGGACAGAAATGGGTAAACAGGGAAGGAGCAAAAGAGCTGCTTTCAGATCCAGCCACTGATCTATTTTAAAATGCCAAAGATGCCCTGGGTTGCTTGCCTAAAGGTTTCCTGACAAAACAACTCAACTTCTATGGCCCTATGAGGATTTACATTGTATTGCTTATTCTAACCTATCCTCTACCTCACATTAAGAAGAATAAGTTGGGTTTGAAAGCCAAATCTGAAAGGAGATGCAATCAATCAGGTATGCAGGTTGCTGTGCTTCAGGCTGAATGATTATATCAGAGGAACATGGGGTGAATTGAGCTACAGGAGATTGTTTCTATAAAGAAATAACTTGGCCTGGAATGTGGAGGACCTGCGCATATGTAAGAATACTGCTCTCAAACCAAATGGATAGTGCTGGCCTTGGAAGGTCTGGGCAGAGTCCCAATTTTTCTGCCTTTCTTTCATGCGCCACATGTTAATTTGTCTTCAAGATTCACTTACTCTGAAAAGCAGATGGCCAGAAGTGTGAAATTTTGGTGGTATTAAGTGCTATCACTTTTGTCATCACCAATGTTTTCAGGAAAACTGGAGAGTTCATTGATTAAATAACTCACTGAGCAAAGCTGTGTTTTTTGAACTTTGGAAACTGATGAGAAAGAATGTGCTTTAATCACTTTTTGTGTGTGTGTGGTTAAAAAAACCCATGTGACATTAAATTTACCATCCTAATCACTTTTAAGTGTATGGTTCAGTGGTGTTAAGTATATTCACATTGTTGTGCAACAGATCTCTCGACCTTTTTCATCCTATAAAACTGAAACTCTACAACCCATTAAACATCCCTCCAGACCTTAGCAATCACCTTTCAAATTTTTTTCTAAGATTCTGACTACTTTAGATACTCCATATGAGTAGACTCATATGGTATTTATCCTTCCGTGACTGGTTTATTTCACTTAGTACAACGTCCTTAAGGTTCAACCATGTATAATCATCCATCACATATTGTAGAATGTGACAAGATTTCTTTCTTTTTTAAGGATGTGTAATATTCCATTGTATGTATTTATTCATCTGATGATGGAGAGATTGATTGCTTCCATCTCTTGGCTAAACATGGATGTACAAAGCTCTTCTCAAGACTTGGCTTTGAATTCTTCTGGATATATACCCAGAAGTAGGATCATAGGGTAATTCTATTTTTAATTTTTTGAGGAACCTCCATACTGTTTTCCACAATGGCTGCATGATTTTACATTCCCACTAACAATGCACAAGGATTCCAATTTCTCCACATCCTAGCTGACACGTTTTATTGCCAATAACTTTTGTTATTTTCTGTTTATTTGATAGTACTCATGCTAGTGAGTGTGAAATGATATCTAAATGTGGTTTTCATTTGCATTCCTCCAATGACAAGTAATAATGAGTCATCCTCTCATATGCTTACTGACAATTTGTATGTCATCTTTGGAGAAATGTTTATTCAAGTCCTTTGCCCATTTTTGAATTGGGTTATTTGATTTTTTGTCATTAAGTTGTAGTACTTTATATGTTCTGGATATTAACCCTTATCAGACATATAATTTACAAATATTTTCTCCCATTCCATAGGTTGCCTTTTCACTTTGTTGATTGTGTCATTTGATGCAAAAAGGTTTTAAATTTGATGTAGTCTCATTTATCTATTTTTGCTCTTGTTGTCTGTGCCTTTGGTGTCATATCCAATAAATCATTGCCAGATCCAGTGTCATGAAGACTTTCCCCTATGTTTTCTTCTAGGATTTTCATCATCTTGAGTTTTACATTTAGGTCTTTAATTCATTTCAATTTAGTTTTTGTAGAAAGGCAGATAAGGGCATAACTTCATTCTTCTGCATGTGCATTCCCAATACCATTTGTTGAAGAGACTATTCTTTCCCCATTGAATAGTTTCAGAACTCTTGTCAAAAATCATTTGACCACAAATGCAAGGGTTTGTTTATAGGCTCTCTATTCTATTGTCTATTCTATTCTACTCTATGTCTGTCTTTATGCCAGTGCCACACTGTTTTGATTACTGTAGCTTTGTAATATGTTTTGAAATCAGGAAGTGTAAGTCCTCCATCTTTTTTCTTTTTCAAAATTGTTTTGGTTATTCTAGGTTCCTTGAGAGTCCAAATGAATATTAGGATAGATTTTTCTTTTTCTGCAAAAAATACCATTGGGATTCTGAGAGGGAATACATTGAATCTGTAGATACTTTGTTTTTTGTAGTGTTGACCATCTTAACAATATTAAGTCTTCCAATCCATAAACATGAGATGACTTTCCATTTCTTTGTACCTTTAACAACAATTTTAGCAATATTTTAGAGTTTTCAATGTGTAGTCTTTCACCTCCTTGGTTAGGTTTATATCCTACAAGTTTATTGAATTTATTACTTTTAACAGTTTTTTTGTGAAATCTTAAGTGTTTTCTACATATAAGGTCATGTCATCTGCAAAAAGAGATAATTTTACTTCTCCCTTTTTAATTTGGATACCTTTTATATTACTTTTCTTGCCTAATTGTTCTGGCTAGGACTTCCAACACTATGTTGAACAGAGAGTGGGCATCCTTACTTTGTTTCCAAACTTACAGGGAAAGCTTTCAGACTTTCACCATTGAGTTTGATGTTAGCTGTGGATTTTCATATATGGTCTTTATTATGTTGAGGTACATTCCTTCTATTTCTAATTTGTTGAGAGTTTTTATCATGAAAGGGTGTTGAATTTTGCCAAATGCTTTTCTGCGTCAATTGAGATAATCATGCGGCTTTTGCACTTCACTTTGTTAACGTGGTGTATTACATTGATTGATTTTTGTTATGTTGAAAATTCTTGTATTCTAGGGCTTAAATCATTTTTTTTCAATTAAATGATTCTATATTATTTTTTTCCCTCAAAAATGACCTGACAAGTTGCTACCATTGGAAAAACTGTGTAAATAATAATGGAATATTTCTATATTATTCTTAACACTTCACAGGAATCTACAGTTATCTCAAAATAAAAAGTTTTAAGAAATGGCCTGAAGTAAGGAATATTAAATCAGAACACACTCAATGAGTTTCTGTTTTGTCTGGGGAAAAAATATTTGCCACCTTTCTAAGTCAGCAAAAGTATGATTATTTTCTGATAATTTAATTAATTGTGCTAAAGACAGAAGTGCCTTCCTTTGCATGTGTAGGTATCTCTTGCTTCCCCTAGTTTCTGTCCTCTCATTTTCTCTTTCACTTTTCCTCTCATTCTCTCCTTTCTCCATTTCTTCCTTTCTCATATATTTGTTCACACACTCTCACACTGTTTTTCTGAGGAATAGGAAAGCCAATTTTTTTGTTTGTTTTAGATTTTGCTCTGATTATTATAAGAATTATCATTAAATATCAAGAAACATCCTTCTAAATAGACAATGTTTTAGATTAAAAAAAATTTATGACAAGTTGAATCCATTGATGGCCACAGTTCCACATCCACAGATTTAATCATCTGGGGATTGTATAGTACTGAGTATTTACTATTTTTTTAAAAATCCACATATAAGTGGACTTGCACAGTTCAAACCCATGTTGTTCAAGGGTCAACTGTACATATATATACAGTATACAGACTCAGCAAAGACATAATGTTTAAGTGAATTATGATATATCCATATGCTGATATATTATGGAGCCTGTAAAATCACATTTATAAACATAATGAAACAGGAAAATGCCCACAACACAAAGCTGAGTGGGAAAGTAGAAACTAAATTGTATATGCAGAATAAGCCACATTTTAATAGTTAGGGAAAACTGAAGACTGTACAACAAAATATTACCAGAGTTTCTCTCTAGGTCACAAGATTATAAAAGATTATTTTTTTCTTTAATTTTTCTCTAATTTTAATGCTTTTAACAATGAATATGTGTCACTTCTTTAAGATTATAATTTTTAGAATTTAATTCATAATATATTATTTTAATTAAAAATAACTTAAATAATACAAAATTTGTATTTGGAAATATATTAGTAATTAATAAAGGTTATAAAAATAAGAGTAGAATCAAGTATAAGGAAGCTCAGATTTTAGCATGCCTAAAGGATCTAAAATTATCTCATTTATTAAGTAGCCTATGGCATAAAAGCTTAGAAAACCACTAGAATAATAATCCAGGGTTACAATTAAAATTCCAACAACAGAGATCCATTAGTTAACAATAAAACTAACAATAAAATAGAACTTATGGGGGCTTCCCTGGTGGCGCAGTTGAGAGTCCGCCTGCCGATGCAGGGGACATGGGTTTGTGCCCCCATCCGGGAAGATCCCACATGCCGTGGAGTGGCTGGGCCCATCAGCCATGGCCGCTGAGCCTGTGCATCCGGAGCCTATTCTCCGCAATGGGAGAGGCCACAACAGTGAGAGGCCCATGTACAGCAAAAAACAAATAAAAAATAAAAAAAATAGAACATTTGATAAATACAAATATAAGATAAAAATCTTGGTCTAAGTTAGAATTGTCTCTAACCATTTAATAAATGTAGTCAATTTGTAGTGAGGTGGATGGACCTAGAGTCTGTCATACAGAGTGAAGTAAGTCAGAAAGAGAAAAATAAATACTGTATGCTAACACATATATATGGAATCTAAGAAGAAAAAAAAAAGGTGTTGAAGAACCTAGGCCTAAGACGGGAATAAAGACACAGACCTACTAGAGTATGGACTTGAGGATATGGGGAGGGGGAAGGGTAAGCTGTGACAAAGTGAGAGAGTGGCATGGACATATATACACTACCAAACGTAAAATAGATAGTGGGAAGTAGCCGTATAGCACAGAGAGATCAGCAGGGGGTTTGTGACCACCTAGAGGGGTGGGATAGGGAGAGTGGGAGGGAGGGAGACACAAGAGGGAAGACATATGGGGATATATGTATATGTATAACTGATTCAATTTGTTATAAAGCAGAAACTAACACACCATTGTAAAGCAATTATACTCCAATAAAGATGTTAAATAAATAAATAAATAAATAAATAAATGCAGTCAAGATTAAGGACTCACAGCCTGAGGAGAGGGTACAAAATAAAATGGTCATCAAGTACTACCTGTAGACTGAAAAGTATCTCACACATATGCACTATCGTTTTACAAATATATGTAGATGATATTGAGAATAGTAAAATACAACCCTATTTAAAAGTGTTACCAAGTTCATGTAGGTGATTTGTCTTTATGTTCTTATCAATGGGTACCACATGTGGGGATTCGACTACATTTTAGATATTGAATGTTGCATCCTCGACAAACCAACAGTAAAAACACGTTTCTGTACAATCTGGGAAATTGATTATGAATTAAATATCATATGATACCAAGAACTACTGTGAATTTTTTTAGATGTGGTAACAGCATTTATGTTTAAAAAAACGTCCATTTTGAGATTGCACATATCTAGGGGTGAAATAATATGGTGTGGGATTTGAAATATTAAAATATTTCACCAAAGAAAACAAAGGAAAGAAAAAGGAATAGTCAAACAAAGGTAGTAAACTGTTGAATCTGAGGGTTCCCTTGTACTGTTCACTCTACTTCTGGGAATGTTTGTAATTTTTCATTGATATTTAAAAAATTTTAAGTGAACCATTATACTCAAATCTTGGTAAATATCGCATTAGATATCTTTTAAAAAGAGAGCAAATATTTTTTAAAGAAGAAGTATGCAGAAAAAAATTTAGTTTTCTATTTCTTAAATAAGGTTGCCTCTATTTTTAGGGTGCCTTGCTTACCTGTTGGGGACTCCTGTAGTAATATCGAGGTGCAGGTCCCACGGCCAAGTAGCCATCTTACTGAGAATATTTATTGCATTCCTACAACTTGTGCATGGTAGATTTCCAGGCACAGAGTCAAACATTTCAAAATAACAACCAAAGGAACAATCTTGGGTGGTTCCTCATGTACTCCCCAAAGAAGATTATGGATAATAAAAAAACACCATGGAAGACCTAAATGGGAATCTGTTTTATTATTCAGGTAAAATATTGGTGTCAGAAACCCAGGTTTACAATTTGTCAAGAAGTAAACCAACTTAAAATTATAATAAATCAGCAATAGGCAAAGGGCTTATAATTTTTGGAAATGAAACATTGCCATTCAAAAAAACTGGCATGGGTTCTTCTCAAATAACTGTACCTGCAGAATCAATAGGGTCAACAGGTTTACCAAGACCAGAGGCCATCGCTCAGATAAGCCATTAAAAAATACTTAAATTATCTACTGGAGGGGGGAAAAAAGAAGAAAAAAAAACCCAGGTTTTAAAAAAAATTTGAATTTGACTAGATTGCAATTTTTACTTGTGCTCAATCAGAAAGATGTCCTGAGGTCTACAAATTTCAGAGAAATTATTATTTTTTAATAAAGATGAGAAAGATGGGTCTCCCAGAAAGACATGAAGCGGGATCTATGATTTTTCTATTTCATTCATCTCGGTCTTAATCTAGGTAGCCAATCATCACAAATCGGTCCTTGTTCCTAGTGCTGACCACTAAAACTTGATTCTCCTTATAAAATGTGTCACATTTGAGATTTATGGAGAAAATAGATTCATTGTATGATTTAAATTTGATAAGAAGTCAGGGGTCTCTTTTGAATTGCATTTTATATGCTAAGCAATATGGAACATTTTATTATGCTTGTTTGGTTTTTATTTTTCATTTGTTCAAGCTCCTGGTGGCCCAATATCATACAGAAAGTTAAAGGCCTCACACATGGTTACCCAAATATAAACAACTAATCTGCACTCACTCCATTTATTAGAATGTAATTTTATCATTCATTAATTTATTTCCTCAACAAAATATTTATAAATCTCATTTTTTAAAACAAGCACATTCTATGCTAGGTGCTAGGGATACAAAAGTGAATAAGACATAGTCTCTGCTTTTAAGGGGCTCTAATACAAATGGGATATGTAGATCTGAAAACAACTCACAAAACTCTAACGGCTAAGTGCTACAGTAGAGATGAAAAGATGTAGTTTCAGAGAATGTGATGAGAATGTATTATGATCCTACTTCATCTCAAATTAATTAACAATTTCCAGATTCTGGATTGTACAAGTACACTACTGCTTATCCACCTTCAAGATTCAAAGAGGGAAGGGATATGTAGGTTAAAAAAAAGCAAACTAATTTTCAAAAGACTACCTCCAGCATTCAGCCCAAAGTTCAGGGGATCTTCAGACTTTGAACCAACATGAATTGGAGACATAATCTTTTTCTGTGGCATGTCAGTTCCCTAGATTGTGGCATAGGCCATGAGGAGTCCAAAGAAGACAAAACTGAAAACATGACCGATGCAGAACCCTGACCCCATGAATTCCTTTCACATTTGTATTTCTCAGGTAGCTTCCCCTTCAGTCCCTGACCCACTATGTTTCACATCTCAGCCCCCTTTTGATTTTCTCGATTTGGATTTTATAATCCAATCCAGTATTGTTTCCTTTCATGCTAGCTAAAACCCCCTCATACACTGCCTCTGAAGAGTACCTCTAGGATCACCCACTCCAACTATACTCTAATGCCAAGTGCAGGCCTGGGGATATTGCTGGCCCAACTTCCCTGGCCTTTCATCACTTGGGGAGAGACAGGGGATACACCA
This sequence comes from Mesoplodon mirus, assembly GCF_964341445.2. Classification (NCBI taxonomy): domain Eukaryota; kingdom Metazoa; phylum Chordata; class Mammalia; order Artiodactyla; family Ziphiidae; genus Mesoplodon; species Mesoplodon mirus. The sequence goes on along the minus strand of NC_138986.1, from coordinate 29,627,138 downwards.
AGGTATGGCAGTGCTGCCACCTTCTCTCTCTAGGCCAACTTCTAAACTTAATTAGAATGCACACAGAGTTTAATAACACATTTTTCCAGTGCATCTCCCTACACCTTGCATGTTCTCATTCACACTGCAATTGTCAGGCATCCTCATGATGCTTTCTTGCTCCTTGCCTTACCCACTTAATCATTCCCCCCAACCAACATTTTCTGAACAGATCTCAATGTTCCAGCTTTCCAGCCTCCTTTTTCAGTTTTTGATTCCCGTATGAATGAATGCTTCATCCTCCCAGGATTCAATTTCTGCCAAGAAAGGTCGGTTAACTTTTGAGTATAAGAGAATAATTCTCAAGCACATTTGAGACAATTTTGAGGATTCTCAGAAATGTGGGGGAAGAATTTGAGGGTGACTGGAATTCCCAAAGAGCAAGAGGAAGCTGATATTATGTTTACCTACAAGTTGGTGGGTTTCCCTAAATAATCAGTAAAACCTGGTAAGCCAGAAAATATTAGAGGGCAAAAGAGCAAATTTAAAGTATCTCTTCCATCTTTCTTTTAGCCATTAGCACAGTGTCCGGCACATAGTAGAAGCTCAATAAATATTTTTTTCATGGACTAACTGATTAGAATGACTACTCTCAGAGACCAAAAGATATAGGGTCTAAAGCTTTGATGGGGAAAGAACTGGCTAAGACTTGAGAGAAAAGTGCAGTAACATAAAATCAACAGAACCTAAGGAGTGAGAGAAGAATAAAGAGATTCCTTCGGTGGGTTCACAAGAATATCTCACAGCTGCTTCCTTGGAATTGTTGCAATGTATTCATGTAAAGGAGAAAAAACTCCATAAACTTTTGCTTGATTCCTCTTCAATAATACACGCTCACGGTTTTTGTCTCCTGATTGGCAATACTTCAAAGGGACACCAGAGGGCGATCCATTTTAACTGTTCGGAATCCCTCTAATATCCAGTCTCTTTCAGAGTTCGAATCTCAATGCAGGAATTCCTCTAAGAACTAGTCCACAAAATAAAGTCAGAAGTAGCATGACTTGTAGAGAAGCTGCAATGTTAGTTATTATCCTTCAATATGAATACTTCATTTAACAGAATTTATTCTAACTGCACAAATACGAAGATTATTTGAAGTCTAAAAGGGGGCCAGTTCAGAAGAGGAAGTATTTAAAGCTTTAGAAAACGGTAGTTTGCTTCACACTGTGGTAGCATCCCTCCTGGGAATAAGCTTCTTTTCTGCAACTACCCCCTTGATAAGTGTGATATTGTTACAAAGTCATAGGTAAAGCAATAAGAATTACAGGAAGTTCATACGGTGCCATATAAAAACAAGTTCGTATACACATACGTGCAGCATATATGTGTTTTGTATATTTGCATGTATGTGTATATTTGTACAAATTTTGAGCCCCTCAAAAAGACTATGCATATTCTCTCAAATATTAACGTTACAGATATCATTTCATCATTCTCTGACTACTGATTTATAGTAGTTTTACTGGGAATGGAGATGAGAGCTTTGGTGACTAAAAGCTTGTCTCCCCTTAGCTGCATCTGCAGGGTGTGTGGTGAGGTTTAGCCATCCTGAGAAACGTGTTTCAAACCAGGTCCCACTGAGTGGCGATCTCAGCCCTCCCTCCAGTTAGAACTGGGCAATATCGTGCTAACTCTAGCACACCTGATTTGTATATGCTTCGTATAAATGCAACTTTGTCAAAAAATACCAGAAATTGAGTTTTTAAAAGCAAACGTCCAATCCATTAATAAAAGTGTACTGATTCCCCTGAGAGCTTAACAGTGATAAAGAAAACTGACTGGATTCGCAATTTGCTTCCCCCATCTTGCCCCCAATTCTGGCCTCCTGTGACCTCTTTACAGAAGGGTATGGCCCTGAAGTCCTGAAAACCTCTCTGAAACATAAGCTAAGATCACTGTCTCTTCTCCCAGACCCCAAAGTTTTATTTTCTGTGAAGCTGCATTTAATATTCAGAAATGATTCTGTGACTTGTCATATAATAACAGTTAAGGGGATGTGCAAAATGCAATTGACTCAAAATATACAAGTACTTGAAAGCATTTTAACCTGTAAATAAAGTCCTCTCAAACCCTAAACCATTTTGAAACATTTTAAACATTCAGAAAATAATTTATTAATTCAAATAGTCAGTGATTCCAAGTTATTACTAATATTAGCAAAATACTGGAGGTTCAATTAAATTAACTCTATAAAAATCTGGGATCTGAGAATAGTACATTCATAATTTTTAGAGATGCCAAGGCACAAATATTTTACCTAGAGTCTCACATCAATATATAATACCCTGTAAGCTAAATTAGTCAAAACTGCTGCTTCAATACTTAACTGCTTTTGAAGTGTTATGGTAGAGATCATTTTTAATGCATCAGAAGGTTAGAGATTAGAAACTTGCCTAATTTCTGCTCAAGTCCATATTTGTTGCTTATATGCAATTTCTCTGAATCTCATTTTCCAAATTTGAACCAACAATTAGAAAAAGCAAATATTATTAAATAACAAACATGAAAATGTATTCAACTTCAGTACCAAAGAAATGTAAATTACTACATATTGCATAAGAAAAATTTTTAAATAATGAAATATTTTTAAATCGATGAAATATCCAGTTTTAAAGAGGATGTGTTGAAACTAGTATCTTCACACATAGCTAGTTTTAATAAAAGTTAAAGCAGTCATTTTGAAAAGCAAATTGCAACACAGTTCAAAGGCAAGTTTCTATTAATTCAGAGAATCAAGCAATAACTATTGAGTACCTCCAATACACTGATTTAGGGGTTAGCTGGAAGCACAGTGGCTAGCCTAAAGTGACACACTGGCTCTGTGCCCATGTTGCTTGTTGTCTGGTATTATTTTATTTTATTTTTATTTTTTTGTGGTACGCAGGCCTCTCACCGCTGTGGCCTCTCCCGCTGTGGAGCACAGGCTCCGGACGCGCAGGCTCAGCGGCCATGGCTCACGGGCCCAGCCGCTCCGCGGCATGTGGGATCCTCCCGGACCGGGGCACGAACCCGTGTCCCCTGCATCAGCAGGCAGACTCGCAACCACTGCGCCACCAGGGAAGTCCTCTGGTATTATTTTAAATTGAAAGGAAACAGCTGTCTGCACATGCATATTCTCTGATATTCTCTGAACATAATCTAAATGCTCAACAATTGGAAAGGCAATAATTACATTTTAGCCTAATGTATAAAACCATATAACTATTAAAATGAGAGTTATGAAAATGCTTCTGATATAATATTTGCTGAATAAAAAAATGGGTACTGATAATATGCCATGCATATAAAACCAAATATAAAGTCTAGAAGGAAACATCAGAATGAAAGGGTTAGATGAATTAAATATTTTATATTGTATTCCCCATTATTTTTGTCACCATAATTTTACATAGTAATTTGAAAGAATTAATAACTGAGAAAAATAACTTTTTCATATTGACATCATAGAATTTGTTGTGCCTGTCAATTCTTCTAAAAAATCTCATGTTTCCCAAACTACATTTTATGAGAATTCTGTAAGGCTTTTAAAAAATTATATTTGATTTTTTTTTTGGAAATTAACCTATGAGATGATTTTTCACTGCTTACATTAACCTAAGCACACTATATATCTACATTTCCATTATAACTATACTTCATGCTCTTGGGTCAAATGAGTTTGGAATTGCCAAGCTAATAGGTGCAAAAATACTTTGAAACCTGTAAAATGCTTTGTAAGTATAAGATTTTATTACTGCAGTGAATAGTTCCTTGAATCATCATTTTTGTTTCCCTTGTTAATACTGAGGATTGATTTAATAAGATTTTAACCCAGAAAAATCTTTCTTCTGTTCCTTCTCTTTATGAGTAAGAGAGAATGACTTCCCCAAAAGAATGTGAAGACACAGTTGGTCTGTTGTGTTTAATACAGGTTTAACTGATAAAGCAAGACTTTACATCATGAGAACTGTAAGCAATGGGAAACCGTGTCCTGGGGTGATCCACACATATCACACAATGTGACATTGCCTGAACCTAGACACTCAGGATAAGCCATTATGACACAATTCTCTGGGAACGACAGCGCATCTGAAATTAGAAAGAAGATGTATACAAGGCAGAGGGCATGCTGGGGCTGTGTAGTCCTAATCCTCAGCATTTAAGAATGGGAGATAGGAATTTTAGTTCAAGAGATGATAAAAGTTTTGTTTTCTATGTTTTGTTTGTTTTGCTACTTCTTTTTCCCTCTGAGAATAGCAATAACAAATTTAGGCTGCAAATTACTAAACTGAGAAGCTCTCTCCTACTCGGCAGCAGGGGTCCTGGGGAGAGGACCCCCTGCCCCAGTCCCGGGCAGTGCTGACAAGGAGAGGTGAGCAGGCTCAGCCACGAACCCAGAGAAGCAAAAAGGAAAACCAAGAACTGCAGGAGACAATTTGATCCCCCCTTTCCAGTCATAGTTGTTAGGTCTTGTCCTTGTCTGGTTGGGATAGCTGATCCACTATATAATGTTGAAGAGAAGTAGGCAACTCTGTCTTGATGTGAATTTAAAGTGAACACGTTAAATATTTTATCAAGTTGTCTGATGTTTGCTAAGTCTTTTGTATTCTTTTATTGTATTATGGAAGTTGCCTTCCACTCCTTCTTCGCTAAGAGTTTTGATAACGAATGAAGGTTGGGGTCTATTAAGAGCTTTTCCTGCCTCTGAGATAATTGTTTGATATTTTGTCTTTTTGATCTGTTGATATGTAAATTATTTTCCTTTTTTCCCTGAAATATATTGTGTAATATTTCAGACATACAAACAAGTATAAAACTGTGTGGCCACCACCCAGCATAAGAATAAAAATTTAGGGCTTCCCTGGTAGTGCAGTGATTGAGAGTCTGCCTGCCGATGCAGTGGACACGGGTTCGTGCCCCGGTCTGGGAAGATCCCACATGCCGCAGAGTGGCTGGGCCTGTGAGCCATGGCCGCTGAGCCTGCGCGAGCCTGCGCTCCGCAACGGGAGAGGCCACAACAGTGAGAGGCCCGCGTACCGCAAAAAATAAAATAAAATAAAATAAAATAAAATAAAAAAATAATAAAAATTTAGCATTAGAGTTGAAGTTTCCTATAATACAACTACTTGATCAAATTTTCCTTTTTCTCAAAGGTAGTTGCTACCCTCATCTTGAGATTTAAAATTTCCAGCCATTTTTTTTCACTTTTACTAATTAGAATATGAATGCCTATATGATACACACATGCACACAAACATCCCTAAGGAATATATAGTTTTGTTTTGCATGTGTTTAGGCTTTATAGGAGTAGTGTCATGATGTATGTATTCCTCAGCAATTTACTAGTCTCACTCAGCATTGTTTCGTGAAGTTCATTCTTTCATTCATTCACTCATTTTCATTGCTATATAGTAAGCCATTAAATGTCTATCTTTCACAATTTTTATTCATTCTTATGTTGTTTAGTATTAAGGTGTTTCCCATCTTCTTTAATATAAACATGGCTGTTTTGAACAATTTTTTATATTTTCTTTATACACATGAGTAAGAATTTCTCTAGAGATATAAGTTCACATGGAATTTCTGAGTCATAAGCTATATGTGTTTAACCAAATCTCTACAAAATGGTTTTAACAAGCCACACTTCAACCAGAATTGTATAGTTTTAATGTTCTTCTACATATTCCATGGCAATAAGTGTGAAAGTTTTTTCACCAACCCAATGATCATGCAAGTGTATATCTTTTTGATTTTCCTTTACATATTCCAATTTTCCAGTATTTTTTCATTTGTTTACTAGTCATTTACTGCCTTCCTCTTTTAACTTACCTGTTCATATTTATGTTCAGTTGTCTATTAGATTGTTCTTTGTTGGTTCATTTTTTTAGAGTTATTTATGTATTCTGCATATAAATTCTTTGTTTTATGCATGCATTAAGACTATCTTTCACCTTTCTGTGGTTTGCATTTTTTCCCTTTTAAGGGTTTGGTATAACACAGAGAATTTAAATTTTAATAAGTTAATTTTTAAAAATAAATTTATTTATTTATTTATTTTTGGCTGTGTCAGGTCTTCGTTGCTGCACGTGGGCTTTCTCTAGTTGCAGCGAGTGGGGGATACTCTTCATTGCGGTGTGCAGGCTTCTTATCATGGTGGCTTCTCTTGTTGCGAAGCATGGGCTCTAGGTGTGCAGGTTTCAACAGTTGTGGCACGCAGGCTCAGTAGTTGTAGCTTGTGGGCTCTAGAGTGCAGGCTCAGTAATTGTGGTGCACAGGCTTAGTTGTTCTGCAGCATGCGGGATCTTCCCAGACCAGGGCTTGAACCCATGTCCCCTGAATTGACAGGTGGATTCTTAACCACTGCCCCACCAGGGAAGTCCAAATAAGTTAATTTTTATCTTTTTGTTTATTTTGTAATTTGTGATTATTGTATTTTGTTTAGAAAATCATTTACACTCTAAAATTGTAAACACATTCTCATATATTTTCTTTAAAAGTTTCATTTTTCTCTTTTTATACTAGATCTTTAATACACTTGCAATTTTGTGTTTGTGAATGTATTTGTGCATGTTTTTGTGTGTGTGTGTGTGTGTGTGTGTGTGTATGAGAGAGAGAGAGAAAGAGACATCCAGGTTTTCTTTTCCTGCAACAATTATACCAGTACTATTTCTTGAATACTCATCTGCAAAGATAGTTCACCAGAGCTTGATATAGTACATTATTTCTTATTTTAGTCATTCTAATAGATGTATAGTGGCATTTTATTGTGGTTTTAATTTGTATTTCTCTAGTGGTTAATTATGTTGCACTTAGGTTCACGTGCCCATTGCCATTTTAATATCTTCTTTGATAAAGTATGTGTTCATGTCTTTACTAATGGTTTAATTGTATAGTGTGATTCATTTTTAATTGAATTTTGAGATTTTTTATATACTTGCTAAAAATTACTTGTAGATATGTGATTTGTGATAATAAAATGATAGCTGTAAATCCAAGTAACTGAATGATAGGTCTCTATATGTGCTGTCTATAAGAAACTCACTTCAAATATAAGGATATTGGTAGGTTAAAATTAAAAGGATGGAAAAAGGTATACTGTGCAAACAATAATCCAAAAAAAAAGCCAAAATGACTATATTAATATTAGTCAAGATACATTTCAGAGCACAAGAATTTATCAGGGACAAAGAGGGACATTACATATGATAAAAGGGTCAACTTATCAATTAGACATAATAATATTAATTGTGTATACATCTAACAACAGGAATTCAAAATGTATGAAACAAAAACATACAGAACCGAAAAGAGAAATAGACAAATACAGAATTATAGGTGAAGATTTCAATTCTCTCCTCTCAGGAGTAGGAGGAACTAGTATTCAGAAAATAAACAAGGGTATAGAAGAGCTGAACAATGCCATCAATCAACTGGATTTAATTGACATTTATAGAACACTCTAATCAACATAGAATTCACATTCTTTTTTCAAGTGCACATGGAACATTTGACCATATCCTGAATCATAAAACAAACTTTGACAAGTTTAAAAGAACTGAAATTATACAATATATGTTATCAGGTCATTAAACTTCAAACCAAAAGAAAAATAAGAGAAAAAATCTCCAAATATTTAGAAATTAAACAACACATTCTAAGTAATATATAGATTAATGAAGAACTTTCAAGAGAAATTAGAAAAAATTATGAACTGAAAAATATGCAAATGCAACATATCAAAATTTATAGGATACAGCCAAACCTGTGCTTAGACAGAAATTTATAGCATTAAGTGCTTATATTAGAAAAGAAGAAAGTGTCAAATCAAAAATCAAAGCTTCAGACTCATAGATATAGAGAACAAACTAGTGGTTACCAGTGGGGAAAGGGAAGAAAGGAGGGACAATATAGGGGTGGGGCAGCAAAAGGGGTTATTAAGGGATTACATGAAAGAATGTGTGTGAAACTTTTGAAAATTGTAAAGCACTACAGAATTTAATGAATCTTTCATTCAATAACAAAAAAGAAGCTTCTACTTTAAAAAACTAGAAAACTAAGAATAAAAAAATCCAAATTGAGCAAAAGAAAAATGTAAAAAATAGAAATAAAATATAAACATAACTACATACAATATAATTATGATAATAAAAATCATGTGTAATAAGGAGAAGTCAATAAATATAAGTTAATAAAGAATATCCATGAAACCAGAAATGGTTCTTTCAAAACATCAGTACAATTGATAAATGCCTTGCTAAACTGACAAAGAAAAAAAGAAGACACAGATTTTCAACACCAAGAATGAAAGAGGACCTATCGCTACAGATTCTGCAGATAATGAAAGAATAACAAGGGAATATTACAGGTGACCCAACATACTGTTAAAATAAAACAAAATGGAGGCCAGGCTTAAAAATCCCCCAAGCAGACAAAACCATTTAAGCCATATAAGCAAAACTAAATCTAGCTAATTTCATGATCATAATTGAAACTTACTTTAGATTATTTCTTATAAATATCTGATAATCATAAAAGAAACTTATCTATATAAAATGCTACAGGATAATCACTTTTAACCAATCCCTTGCATGTGGAGGAAATCAAAAACTTTACAAACAAGCAAAAGCTAAGAGAACTCAGCACCACCAAACCAGCTCTAAAGCAAATGCTTAAAGAATTTCTCTAAGTGGGAAACACAAGAGAAGAAAAGGACCTATGAACACAAACCCAAAACAATTAAGAAAATTGTCATAGGAACATACATATTGATAATTACCTTAAACGTGAATGGATTAAATGCTCTAACTAAAAGACACAGTCTTGCTGAATGGATAGAAAAACAAGACCCATATATATGCTATCTGCAACAGACCCACTTCAGACCGAGGGACACATACAGGATGAAAGTGAAGGGCTGGAAAAAGATATTCCATGCAAATGGAAATCAAAAGAAAGCTGGAGTAGCTTTCAGATAAAATAGACTTTAAAGTAAAGAATGTTACAAGAGAAAAGGAAGGACACTACATAATGATCAAGGGATCAATCCAAGAAGAAGATATAACAATTATAACCATATATGCACCCAACATAGGAGCACCTCAATACACAAGGCAAATGCTAACAGCTATAAAAGAGGAAATCGACAGTAACACAATAATAGTGGGGGAATTAACACCTCACTTACACCAATGGACAGATCATCCAGACAGAAAATTAATAAGGAAACACAACCTTTAAATGACACAATAGACCAGATAGATTTAATTGTTATTTATAGGACATTCCATCAAAACCCAGCAGATTACACTTTCTTCTCAAGTGCACATGGAACATTCTCCAGGATAGATCCCATGTTGTGTCACAAATCAAGCCTCAGTCAATTTAAGAAAATTGAAATCATATCAAGCATCTTTTCTGACCACAATGCTATGAGATTAGAAATAAATTACAGGGAAAAAAACGTAAAAAACACAAACAGATGGAGGCTAAACAATATGTTACTAAATAACCAAGAGATCACTGAAGAAATCAAAGAAGAAATCAAAAAATATCTAGAGACAAATTACAATGAAAACATGACAATCCCAAACCTATGGGATGCAGCAAAAGCAGTTCTAAGAGGGAAGTTTATAGCAATACAAGCCTACCTCAATAAACAAGAAAAATCTCAAATAAACTATCTAACCTTACAGCTAAAAGAACTAGAGAAAGAAGAACAAACAAAACCCAAAGTCAGTAGAAGGAAAGAAATCATAAAGATCAGAGCAGAAATAAATGAAATAGAAGGAAAGAAAACAATAGCAAAGATCAATAAAGCTAAAAGCTGGTTCTTTGAGAAGATAAACAAAATTGATAAGAGAAGATAAACAAAATTGATAAACCATTAGCCAGATTCATCAAGAAGAAGACGGAGAGGACTCAAATCAATAAAATTAGAAATGAAAAAGGAGAAGTTACAACGGACACCACAGAAATACAAAGCATCCTAAGAGACTACTACAGGCAACTCTATGACAATAAAATGGGCATCCTGGAAGAAATGGACAGATTCTTAGAAAGGTGTAACCTTCCAAGACTGAACCAGGAAGAAATAGAAAATATGAACACACCAAGCACAAGTAATGAAATTGAAACTGTGATTAAAAATCTGTCAATAAACAAAGTCCAGGACCAGATGGCTTCACAGGGGAATTCTATCAAACATTTAGAGAAGAGCTAACACCCATCCTTCTGAAACTCTTCCAGAAAAATGCAGAGGAAAGAATACTCCCAAACTCATTTTATGACACCACCATCACCCTGATTCCAAAACCAGTTAAAGATACTACAAAAACAGAAAATTACAGACCAATATCACTGATGAATATAGATGCAAAAATCCTCAACAAAATACTAGCAAACAGAATCCAACAACACATTAAAAGGATCATACACCATGATCAAGTGGGGTTTATCCCAGAAATGCAAGGATTCTTCAATACATGCAAATTAATCAATTTGATAAACCATATTAACAAATTGAAGATAAAAAACATATGATCATCTCAATATTTTCAGAAAAATCATTTGGCAAAATTCAACACCCATTTATGATAAAAAACTCTCCAGAAAGTGGGCATAGAGGGAACTAACCTCAACATAATAAAGGCTATAAATGACAAACCCACAGCAAACATCATTCTCAAGGGTGAAAAACTGAAAGCATTTCCTCTAACATCAGGAACAAGATAAGGATGTCCGCTCTCACCACCATTATTCAACATAGTTTTGGAAGTCCTAGCCACAGGAATCAGAGAAGAAAAAGAAATAAAAGTAATACAAATTGGAAAAGAAGAAGTAAAATTGTCACTGTTTGCAAATGACATGATACTATACACAGGGAATCCTAAAGATGCCACCAGAAAACTTGAAAGACAAAATTTGTCATACCTGACACAAGAAGATATAGAAAGACAAAATTTGTCATAACAGACACAAGAAGATATAGAAAACCTATGACTAGTTTTTAAAAACTGAATTCATAATCAAAAACCTTTCCACAAGGAAAACTCTACAATCAAGTGGATTAGTTGGTTAGTTCTATGAAGCTTTTGAGGAATAATACTACTGTTGCACAAAACTCTTTTGGAAGATAGAGTAGGGAGAAACCCTTCCTAACTCAGCCTATGATGTCAGCATAACTCTGATATCAAAACCCAATAAAAAAAAGAAGATGAGGTATATATATACACATATGTGTGTATATACACAAACACACACAATGGAATACTACTCAGCCATAAAAAGGAATGACATTGTGCCATTTGCAGCAACATGGATAGACTTGGAGGGCATTATGCTAAGTGAAATGAGTCAGACAGAAAGGCAAATACTGTATTATATCACTCATATGTAGAATCTAAAAAATACAACAAAGTAGTGAATGTAACAAAAAGAAGCAGACTCACTAATATAGAGAACAAACTAGTAGTTACTAGTGGGGAGAGGGAGGGGAGAGGAAATATAGGGGTGGGGGAGTAGGAGGTACAAACTATTGGGTGTAAGATAGGCTCAAGGATATATTGTACAACATGGGAAATATAGCCAATATTTTGTAATGACTGTAAATGGAGTGTAACCTTTAAAAATTGTATAAAACACAATAATATTATAAGAAGAATATTAGTGAGTTGAATCCAGTAATATCTGAAAGGATAATGCATAACAACCAAGAGGAGTTTATCCTAGAGATATGAGGTTGTTATAATATCTGTCTCTAATTACTTAAACCCAGACACCTTTGTGTTTGAAGTCTGATTTTCTGTTGCTTCAATGGGGTGTTGGAAACTGAGATTAGGAATCTACTAGAACAGGGCTCGCTGTTTTGTAGTCTGTGCAGTTCAGGTCTAGTGAAGAAGGCCTGTTAGAGTTTGGTGAAGCAGGGATGTACACACTGTCCTGGGAATGGATGATCAACCAACACCTAGGGACAGAGGAAGAGGAGTCATCAGATTACCACATGGATGGCAGGCATCACTCGGCAGCCAGAGCCATAGAACAGGAGCATAGAGATGCCTATAGAGTAGGCAGAGAAACATGGCAGTAGAGAAGCACCAGTAAGAGGCATGCATGAGCCTCTTGCTAGGGAGGACCAGGCTATTGTAGAGGAATTTCAAATAGACCAGAGCTCCTGGAATTCTCTCGTTGGAGAAAGTCTGAAAAAAACACATTTTTATAAAATCTGGAGCTAAGATTCATACATCAGTGAACAGGAGTTCCATTTCTATTCCCAACAGTGCTTAGCCTTGCTCATGACTGTAAGTCTGTAGCTATTAATTGATTAATGATATATTTTATTGCTCTGCAAACTAGGAAAGTCAATTGTGATTCTGACATTGGGGAGAAACTGTATATATAAGGGTATGTTATAAACCACTGAGCCTCTGTCTGGTCTAGAGGGGCTACTGAGAAATTACTAAATTATTTCAGCTAAGATTCAGTTGAGTCAATGCCAAATGGATTGGAGTTCTGGTTATCATGAATAGAGCTATGGGCAGAATTCCATCATGAGAAGAAATAAGGTTGTTTTGAAAAAAAAAGAAAAACTAAACAATTTGGTAGCTAAAATACAAGCAAAATATGCTGTTTTTGCTATACTAGAGGTTTTGCTGAGAATTTGGGGGCTTTTTAGTTTTTAAATTCCCACTCATGTAATAAATTTTGATATTTATTTTGAATGGTATGGATAACACAATGAGTGTTCATTTGGAAGTCAATTTGTGTAGCTAAATAAAAGATGTCTCAATAAATTTCAAATTCCCAGTTTAGCATTTTTCACAGTTACATTTTTTGTTGTGAAATATTTATGTTTTATGAAAACCAAAACTGTAGGGTATTGGTGGGTAGGTGACTCCAGTTACATAGTGGGTATTATGAATCTCTGACAGGTGATTTATTCTGCCTTTGAAATTTCCAAAAATTCCTTAATTGCTGGGTGTGAATTCCATGAACACACAAGATGTTGTCAGTAGTAAGATTAAGTCCTCAGAACACAAAATGCCAAGACAAAAGCTGCAGGACAAAAATGCCAAAAACCAAATGGAAAAATAGAGATAAGAAAAATATTAAGAATTCCACTTTTAAAACAAACAATGACTGCATTTAACTGGATATAACTTTCAAGTGATTATATTTTCCCTGAACAATTGTAATAGTCTTTTTTTACTGTTCTCTCTGTTTCCAGCTTTGTGGGTAGAATGTAGGAGAGATTCGACTCACTCAAATCTCTCCTACATTCTACCCACAAATCATCTTTCTGAAGTTCAATTCTGATCGTGTCATTCCTCAGCTCATAAACCTTCAATGACTCCTCGTTCTCTGAACAATGAAGTCCAAACTTGAACCGGCCATTCAATTTCCAAATTAGCTTCCAATTCTGTCTTCTACTTTATGGTCTTTATAGTTCAATTCCCTTTATGGCCCTTAGAGTCCAATCATCTGGAACCACTCCTATTTTATGTGTACACCCTGCATATTCCTATCTAACTATTCAGTTGCCTTGTTTCTGATACTGGCAGTCTTTGTATATTTAAATTCTACCCAAATTTGCATGCCCAGTTCACATACCACCTGTTATGAACTGAATCACGTTCCCCCTCGAAATTCTTAAAGTCCTAACCCATACTGTGACTATATTTAGCAGAGACATTTAGAGAGACAATATAGGTTAAATGAGGTTATAAGGTTGGGTCCTTAATCCTATAGGACCAGTGGCCTTATAAGAAGAGAAGAAGGAAGAAACAACAGTGATCTCTCTCTCTCAGCACATACAGAAGAAAGTCCAGGTGAGGACACAGCAAGAAGACAATCCTCTGCAAGCCAGGAGAGAGCCCTCACCAGAAATCAACTCTGAAGCACCTTGATCTTGGACTTCTGATCTCCAGAATGGTGAGAAAATAAATTTCTGTTGTTTAATCCAGGGGTCCCCAATCCCCTGGGCTGTGGACCGGTAACGGTTCTTGGCCTGTTAGGAGCTGGGTCACACAGCAAGAGGTGAACAGCAGGCAAGCGAGAGAAGCTTCATCTACCGACCCCATCACTCCCCATCACTCCCCATCGCTCCCTATCACTCACATTACCACCTGCACCATCTCCCCCCACCCTGTCCATGGAAAAATTGTCTTCCACGAAACTGGTCCCTGGTGCCAAAATGGTTGAGGATTGCTGGTTTAAACCACCCAGTCTGTACTATTTTGGTATGGCAGCTCAAGTTGACTAATACACAACCTCTTCCACAAATTCTCTCTGATCATCAAGATTTTCCCTCCTCTATTCTCATGGCATTTCATTTGTATCTATACAATATTACTTAGCACTTTCTGGCATTAATTACAGTAATTTAGTTTATCAGTTAATAGTAGAGTTTAATTGTTCTCTAATGTAAAAGCAGTGGGATGTAGGCATTTTAGGTCTAGTATGTATGCTCAAAAAACCCAGTCTTGTCTTATCTTTTGATTTGTCCACTCTGCTATTTCCATCCTGAAGGTCACCTGATTGTTCAAGATAATTGTTAAATCTCAAGGTGCACGTGTTCCAGGAAACAGGAATGATGATAGGAGAAGGAAAGGGGCAAAGAGCCCACCTCGCTGAGTCACCTTCCCTTAGGATGTCTTTCCAGAAATTGCAAACAGAACTCTGCTTACATTCCATTAAACAGAATCTAATTAAATGTAACACCTAATTGCAACAGGTGTGTAGCCATTTAGTTCTATGTTAAAAAGAAATATTAACTGGTAAATAGTAGTCTATGACATCTTTATATTCATTTTTATCACGTTTAGAAGACTATAAGTTCCTTGAAAGCACGTTATGTCTGTTCATCTTGAACAGTATACAACACTATGATTTGCACATATAGGACACTCAAAATTGTTGAATGAATGAACTAACAAATATTAATTCACTTGAACCATGCATGAAAGCCACTTAAGTAGAGCTTACCCATTTCCTGCTATCTGCTCAGGCTTATGGGTCATCCTAAGTTTCTTTTTATAGTAACACTGTCATTAGGCTATAAATGTTGTATTTTATGTTGATTTTTTTTCAACATGGCGGTTTCCACTCATTTCTATGAGGGTCAGGTAGTCTGTCTAAACTTTTCCACAGGCAGCAAATTTTTGGTGCGACAGTATTTCCATTTTTTGTTTTTTGTTTTTTTGGAACATGTGTACCATTTTTATTTCTATATGTGATAAATCTAGTAGGCAAACTAGTACATAATTCTTTTTTTTAAATTGAGGGATAGTTTATATGTATAATATTATGTAAGTTTCAGGTGTATAATATAGTGATTCACAATTTTAAAGGATATATTCCATTTATAGTTTTTTTAAAAATATTGCCTATATTCTCTATGCTGTACTATATATCCTCGTAGCTTATTTATTTTATATATAGTAGTTTGTACCTCTTAATCCCCTACCCCTGTCTTGCCCTTCCCTCCTTCCCTCTTTCCAGTGGTAGTCACTAGTTTGTTTTCTTTATCTGTGAGTCTGCTTTTCTTGTGTGTGATATTCACTAGTTCATTGTATTTTTTAGATTCTACATATAAGTGATATCATACAGTGTTACTCTCCAAGTCCATCCATGTTGCTTCAAATGGCAAAATTTCATTCCTTTTTATGGCTGAGCAGTATTCCCTTGTATCTGGAATGCAGTCTTCTTTATCCATTCATCTATTATTTAAAAAAATAAATTTATTTATTTATTTATTCTTGGCTGCACTGGGTCTTTGTGGCTGGGTGCGGGCTTTCTCTAGTTGTGGCAAGTGAGGACCACTTTTCATTGCGGTGCGTGGGCTTCTCATTGCGGTGGCTTTTCTTGTTGCGGAGCACAGGCTCTAGGTACTCAGGCATCAGTAATTGTGGCACATGGGCTTAGCTGCTTCACGGCATGAGGGATCTTCCCAGGCCAGGGTTCAAACCTGTGTCCCCTGCATTTGCAGGTGTATTCTTAACCACTGCACCACCAGGGAAGTCCCTATCCATTCATCTATTGATGGACACTTAGGTTGCTTCCATATTTTGGCAATTGTAAATAATGCTGCTATGAACATTGGGGTGCATCTATCTTTTTGAATTAATATTTTTTTGTTTTGTTTTATTTATTTATATATTTTTTTGATATATATCCAGGAGTGGAATTGCTGGATCATATGGTAGTCCTACTTTTAGTTTTTGAGAAATCGCCATACTGTTTTCCACAGTGGCTGTACCAATTTACATTTCCACCAATAGTGTACGAGAGTTCCCTTTTCTCCACATCCTCACCAATATTTGTTATTTGTGGTCTTTTTGATGATAGCCATTCTGACAGGTTTTTAAGCTTCTAAAAGATTGTAAGACCAAATTTTTTCTTTTTAAACAAGGGAAATAGTTTTCATATTCTTCTAGGAGAGAAAATTGTGTCTGCATACATTTCTATTCTAAACTTAATGACTTTAGCATCATCAGACAATTTGCCTTCATCTTTTCCCATAGACAGTGGTGAGATGGAGTGGGTAGGATGCTACATTATTTCATCTTATTTTGCTTTGTTTAAAAACCTACCCTCTTCTTTGGGGATTCTGCTGAGGACAGAGTACTTACACTGCTCCTTAAATGTACTATCATCTCTTCTACTTTTTTTATTTTCCTTTTCTTCACCCTCCTCCCTCATGCTCTAAACCAGCATTAAAAATCACATAGGATATATGAGAATAACATAGGTGATGGGGTAGATATATGGGAGAGGTAATTTCCTACTCTCTCAATCCTTGCTTCGGTGTCCTACCTTGTGGAGGTACAGGGGGCATCCAACAGAAGTGAATTCAGAAATGGAACTAGGTGACTATTGCTTGCTACCTCCTTTCATCAATTTCACAGCTGGACTGAGCCAAGGGAAGTCTGGTTAAGGTGTTGCCCCAATGGGTGAATGATAGTCTCCTTTTAGACACTTCTAGTCCAGTCCTGCTCACAAGGATCCAAGTTTCTACTGAACTTTTCTCTACTAAAGCTATCCCTGAAACAGAACACAATCTCTGGTCTTAACTCCACTGTGCCATCCCCCTATGAGCACGATTAGCACAGAAGTATTCACATCTAGCAAGGGATCTTTGCCAGGTCTAGCAGAAACACCTAGAGAAATAGAGGCATTTGGGTTTGTTTATTCTAACTCCTCCTTTCTCCATTGTATCCAATCAGATCTATGGTAAATAACAGATGTTGTTAATAACATAGTAAGAGCCACTAATATGCCCATTTTCCCAGGAGTGCAACTGAAGGTTTTCCTGTGAACATAGTAACAAGTGACAAATTGTTCACATTTACTTTCATGAAATGTTTTGACTGCTGAAGTTGTTCTATAGCAGTTCATTAAAAGACCCATAAAATATGTAAGTTTACATTCTATAAAAAGATCATCAGGAATTTCTTGGCTGATAGTATTCCTTCTATTAAGCATCTGTTTTCTATTTTCTAAAGGATTGCAGCAGTGGTTGTATAACTGTATATTAAAAATAGTTGATTTAAGCTGCATGAAAATGTTGTAATTTCTTATTAAAGATTAGTAACCCACCAATGAAACTTCCTTAGGAGGCAACCAGCAATGTGTATGTAGCACATCTGGTTTCAAAATATTAAAAAATGATAAACACTCACCGATCTAATCCATCTGTTCCCTCCATCTATATAATTGTCTTATTTTTAAAACTAGGACATGCACTGAGCTTGACATTACACAAAGTGAAGATTTTTTTTTCTCCGTGTCTAGACAGTAATGGATGATTGAGGTCAGTTTCAGAGGAATGTCATGTTTATTATTGAATATGTAGGCATTCTGGAAAAATGGTTAAAATCCAATTCCAATATAAAGTAGATTGTCTTTGATTTGAAGTTGTGGGTAGAGTCAAGCAGATAGAATATCTGAGACCACAGACAAATGTTTTTGATGAAAGAGTGTCAAGAACTCAGTCAAGACTATCTAATTTAACACTATTAATAGCAGCTAGCACATACTGAGTGCTTAATTTGTATCAGGCCCAATGCTAAGCACTTTATATGCATTATTTCATTTAGTTCTCATAACAACCTTTACTAACCCCATTTTAGAAAAGAAAACTGAGGCTCAGGCATGAGTAGTTTACCCAGAGCCACTTAACTAGTGTAAGTGGTGAAGCCATGATTCATAATTGGGAAACATGACTTCAGTGCCCATTCTCTTATGCTGTCTGTGATGTGGCACACAAAATGCTTTTTAAAAGAATATCGGTCTTCTTAGCCTTAACAGTTCTTTCCTAAAAACTCCATCTCTCAGATGTTAAGAACTTCTTCCCCAGCCTGCATCTCATCTACAAGTTTGTTAAATGATAACATGAATAATAATGATAATAATTAACAACTGTGAGTGCTGTGTTTCAGATATTACTCTAAGCTCCTTACAGATTAACTTGGTTAATCAAAATAATAACCCTACAACATAGACACAATTCTTACCCCTACTTTTCAAATGAGGAAAATGAGGCATACATAAGAGGTTAAATAACTTGCCCAGATCAAACAACTAGGAAATGAAGTTTCTAAGATTTGAACGCAGAAACTCTGGCTCCAAATCTATACAGGAAATAATTTGCTAGGCACATGCCAGGAGCCATGTTAGGTGATATATATACAAGGAGGAGTAAAACATTGTCAGCTTATTTCGGTTAGCATATTTTCATGGTTCATTCATGTTGTAGTATGTATCAGAACTTGTCTTTTTTATGGCTGAATAATATTCCATTGTATCAATATGCTACATTTTGTTTATCCATTCATCTTTTGATAGGTACTTGGTTGTTTTCACCTTTAGTTTATTGTGAATAACACTGCTATGAACATTGGTTTGAATCCTGTTTTTTATTCTTTTGGGTGTATATACCTAGGAGTAGAATTGCTGCATCATATAGTTAAAATGGCAGATTTTCATGTTTTTCTATACTTTAACACAATAAAATAATAGTAATAAATGGTCTGTGTCTTTGGAGGACTCACAGATTAATAGAAGATGAAAGAAATTTGAACTAATGATTAAAGTAATATGATATGTGCTATAATGGTAGCATGTGCAAAGTGCTATGTCAGCTAGAACATACCTAGGATGGCTTAGTGTGGGTGTAAGGCTTTAGGGAAGACTGTAGAAATTACATTTGGGAAAATTCTTAAAGGACAAGGAAATATTCTTAAGGATGATGGTGGTGGCTAATAGGACTCAGGTTGGGGAAGGTCAGGAGGGTGGAGAAAGCATTGCAAACAGAGGAATTCCCATGAACAAGGCTCAAATGTACCTAAGCCCAATGTGACTAATTTTATGTGTCAACTGGACTGGGCCTCCAGGTACCCAGACATTTGGTGGCACATTTTTCTGGGTGTGTCTGTGAGGGAGATTTTGGATGCAATTAACACTTGAACCTGTAGACTGTGTAGATTCCTCTCCCTAGTGTGGTGGGCTTTGTCTAATCAGTTGAAGGTCTAAATAGACCAAAAAGGATGACCTCCCTGCAAATTAGTTAAACTCCTGCCTGCTTCTGAGTTAAAACATTAGTCTTTTCCTGCCTTCAGACTCAAACTAAAACATTGGCTCTCCTTGGGTGTTCAGCCTGCAGGTTTATGGACTGGAACTTACACCACTGGCTCTCCTTGTTCTCAGGTCTTCAAACTAAGAGTGAAACTACACCCTTGGCTTTCCTGGGTCTCCATCTTGCTGACTACAGATCTTGGGATTTCTCAGCTTCAATAATCCCATAAGCCAGTTTCTTGTAATAAATCCCTTTCTATATAAATATACATCTAGTTGGTCCCGTTTCTCTGGAGAACCCTGATGAATCCACTGACACATTATTGTTTTGTGTGGCTGTGCGTGAAGGTGAGTGGAGGGGATGGGAATGCTCTTTCACAGTTTCTAGAGTTAAAAACTTTACACTCCCGCTTGACAATTCTCTCTTCTTTACCTATTACGTGTTTTCAAATTCTATTGATTCATCTCCAAAATGACGTCTTCACTGTTGATTCCTTACTGGGGCAATCAATGTATTTTGGCATTTGACTCCATCTTAGCTTTCATCTCCCTCTTCATGCCTGTGCATAATCTGTGCTTCAGCCATCCTTGGCTATTACTGGCATGTCCATCACATACACTTCCCTCCCTCTGGATGTTTGCTCATGCTTCCTTCTCTTCCAGGGATGCCCTTCTGCCATCTCTGTGTGATTGTATCAAAACCATGCTTAAAGATTTATGAAACAATGTGAGTTCATAAGGGAGGACAAATCTAGTTGCTTTGTTTGTGCATTCACTGCTGTATCCCCAATGTGTAGGACAGTGACTGAAACATGAGATAGAGGGAGACAGAGAAAGAGAGAGAAATTGACAGAATTCAGGACCTAGGATGAATTGTCAGAGTGTTCAGCTCCAGTTCTACTCTTCCTGCTTTGATTATATGAACTCAAATTCATTCAAATTTATTTCACTTGCAACTGAAAAAGCTCTGGCCAATCTACTATCTACAGAGATTTAGTCATTAAAAGTATTGAAAGAGGGCTTCCCTGGTGGCGCAGTGGTTGAGAGTCCACCTGCCGATGCAGGGGCCGCGGGTTCGTGCCCCAGTCCAGGAAGATCCCACATGCCGCAGAGCAGCTAGGCCTGTGAGCCATGGCCACTGAGCCTGTGCATCTGGAGCCTGTGCTCTGCAACAGGAGAGGCCACAACGGTGAGAGGTCCATGTACCACACACACACAAATAAAAGTATTGAAAGAGATTTCTCACAAAAAAAACTGGTCACAAGCATGAAGGTCCAACATTCTCCACTGTCTCATGCTCTTCCCATCCTTTAGGATATGTAAACACTAAAATTCTCCTGCAATCACAGAACCACTTTGAGCCAGGAAGAATATCTTATCTCTGAATACCTTTTTCTTTAAAAAAAAGAATTTTAGCTAAAAGCTAAAAGAAACACCTTGAAGTCAATTTATGAACCAACTGCTCTTAAGATAGCCAACTACTCTTTCCATTTGAAGTGAAGGCACTGCCTTGGCTTGTCATGTTCTACTGTGTCTAAAATTGTATGTTTCATTACTAGCTTAATAATTAGTTTAATAATAATAATATGTATAACATTAGTTTAAACATGTATCATTATTTCATTGTTTATTGATTCCATTATGTTTGTTTCCTCTGTACTATTAAGAAGAAAAAAAAACTAGTTTCATCACTTGGGATTTCTGCAATTGTGTTTTTCCTTTTTAGAGTGTAGTGTAAGAGTTTTCTTCCTTTCCTATTACTGTTTTTGTTATAAAATTGTGCAATCCTGCTACTTTTTATATCATTCATTTGCATAATCTATGGCTCTAGATGCTATATAAATATAGTTCAAAGTGTAACAAAATGCTCTTGGTCATTCTACAATAGATTCAGGGAGTGATTGTCCTAAAGGATTCTGAATGAATTTTACACACAGAGAAAATGGTACTTGTCCTGGAAGGGAGAAAAATATGGCAGACTGGCTGGAGTCTAGCAATTCTGAAGCCGAATCTGGTCTCTGTACCCCAACACGAAATTAAATCTCGGAGACAGAGTTTTGAGTGAAGTAGAATAGAATAGCTTTATTGCTTTGCCAGGCAAAGGTGGCCACAGCGGGCTAATGCCCTCAAGACTGTGTGTCCCGACCTGGAGGGGGTAGTGAGGCATTTTATAGTAATGGTTCAAAGATGGGGGATCCGCTCGTGGACATTCTTCTACGTGGTTGGTGGTGAGGTAAGTGAAGTCGGCATCATCAACTATCTGGTTCCAATCGGTCTGGGGTCTAAGCGCTTGTGGGCAGCATACTTCTCCCACCTAGTGGGGGGCTTGCAGTATCTGCAAAACAGCTCAAAGATATTGTTATGTGTATCCCTTGAGGGGGGACCAGGACTCTGCCCCAAGGTTGCACTATTGTTTCCCAACTATTCCTCCCTTGCCTCTGCATCCCCTCCCTTCCCTAATTAGCAACTGTTTGAACCTGCCCTCGGAACTCAGGGAAGGTCATAGAGGCTGAATGAAGCCTATTTCCTGTAATCAAGAAATGGGGGACACAGAAAGGCTTTTCTTCCCAGGAGGCCCACAGGGTTCTGTTTCATTTCAATTTCATCAAGGAAAAGATGAAATTTCCTCATTTATAGCATAGTATGTGTTTAATAACTAATTGTCAGATGAAACATTGCTTGAATGAATGAATAAACAAATGAATCATAGATACACTGTGAAAACACAAACTTCCAGGAGTTCCATTTAGAAAATTTTATTACTTAGAACAATGGAGGTACCCTTCTCCCCAAAACGTGTAAGGCTTGCTTCATATGATAGAAAACATACATTTAGAATTAACTGAGATGGGATACAACATACCAAATGTGGTTTCAGATTTTCTTTACATAAAAATTATAGAATAGAAATGGATGGCCATTTGATTTGTGTTGTTTGGATGGTCTCCTCCCTAATAGAACTAGAAAGAATCCTGATAACCCTTTCAGCATTTTGGGCTTATGAGAATATATAATCCAAGAAGGGTAGCTGGGCAAATGGCTTTACTTAAATTGGAAGAAGAAGAGCTCCATGGAAAAATACAGGTAAAATATCATGACAGAGTTTTTC
The DNA here is from genome assembly GCF_964341445.2 of Mesoplodon mirus. Lineage (NCBI taxonomy): Eukaryota > Metazoa > Chordata > Mammalia > Artiodactyla > Ziphiidae > Mesoplodon > Mesoplodon mirus. The sequence goes on along the minus strand of NC_138986.1, from coordinate 29,604,442 downwards.
ACGGATGTTTCAGCTAAAGATAAACACACACACACACACACACACACACAAACAAAAACAAAAAACACTACAAGAGAAAAGGTGAGGTTAGATCAAGGATAAAATGAGTCATGTTTTTATGACTAAATGGAGCCTTCAGATTAGTGAAACACAGATGCATTTATGTCAAAATATGTGAACTGGGGTAGAGTATGCTAGATAATCACTGTCTTGATAGGGCTTTTTTTACGAACCAATTTTGGTTTTCCTTTTACTACAGCAATTGTTATTCTTGCAAAATGATCTATGAATAGTAGCATTTTCCCTGTCTTAGTAACCTCACATTAAGAAAACACCCATATTTCTACTTTACTTATCACAGAGGAAGGCTGACTTCCCAACTTTAGAGAGAACAAAGTTATAGTCTTCTGAATACATGGGTGGTAATTTGAACTTGACCTAAAAAAGTCAAGCTTACAAGTAGTCTAACTTCCAGAGATAGAATGCATACACCAAAGGCTAGAAATGCTATTTTCTTTTTGTAACTTTGAGGATGGCATACATTTAAAAAAATATCTCTGAAGGTGAATCAAAGATTGTCATGAGGGCCAATCTCTACCGCAGCTTTCTTATTTTCTATCCATGACACAAAAGTTAAACAAAATGTTTGAATGGAACATTTAATAACAAAAGACATTTATGATGTTTACTTAATGTTTTGGACCATTAGGCATCAGTGACATGAGTTATTGTATGTAATATCTGGCCAGAAATCTTTTGACCAGGCTGTGTTTTACTACTCTTGGAGCTGCCAGCATCTCGATTTGAAAAAAAAATCTGTGGTCAAATCCTAGTTTTCTCAGAGGACTTTGGATTTGAAAATATCTCCTGTTGCCAGAAAGTACCTTTTGAAGTTTACATTAAGATGGATATTTATTTATTTTTTCTCTATAACAATGACAGTGGTTGAGATAAACTGTTTAATTCTAAATAGAAAACACATCTGCTGTGTCTGCATTGTTTGTGGTTGCTGGAGGGGTGACAATTTAAACCAAGTAGCACACATGACATTTTAAGTGAGATGTTGTTTGAGGGCTTACAGCTGCTGTCGTTGTCCTCTCCTGCTCAGCTGGGTCCAGTGGGGCCGCCCGTCCAAGCCAAAGCCCCCATTAGGGAACCCACTACCAGTAGACATCCAGGGATGTCTTCTGCTTTCCCTCATCCTCAAAAACTGGGAGAGTGGAAAACTAGGATTTACAAACCAACATTTTCCCTAGTTATACTTACCTGTTGATTAGTAAAAACAAATTTAGAATATTTTTTAAAACTTCTTCTCCACCCCAAATCATATTGACTTTTGCCTGAGAATGTACAAAATCTATAGATTAATTTAGGGAGTGGATATCTTTGTAGTATCTATTTCTTCTATGTATTTTTCACATGCTTTATAAAAGTTTCAAAATTTTCTTCATATAGTCTTCCGTATTTCTTGTTACATATATGCTTAGGTATTCTGAAATGTTTTTGACATTTTAAATGAGATCTTGCTTATTTGTTATACATCACAGTCTTCTGTTGTTTATATGAGGGAAAGTTAATGGTTTTTACATTAGTATTATAACCTGTATTCCTAATGATTTTTTTAAATTATCTCTGATAGGTTTTCAGTTCATGCTCTATAAATTTTTTTTGTAATTTATGATAATGTTGCTTTCTCTGTTGTAGTTATTATACTCCTTATATAGTTCTCTTGCCCAAGTGAATTATCTAGCACTTCCAAAACAATATTAAATGATGATTCCAAGAGTGGACATCTATTTTCTTTTTCCTGTTAGTAGAGATTTTCACCATTAAGTTTGATGTTAGTTTTTGTTCAGTTTACTTATTTCTCTTATTCAAACCATAAACAATTTAGCATGTATTTATAAAAGATAAGGATATTTAGTTTATTTTTTATTGAAGTATAGTTGCTGTATAATATTATGTAAATTACAGGTGAACAATATAGTGATTCACAATTTTTAATGTTATACTCCATTTATAGTTATTATAAAATATTTGCTGTGTTATATAATATATCCTTGTAGATTATTTTATACCTAATAATTTGTACCTCTTAATCTCCTACCCCTATCTAACCCCTCCCTCCTTCCCTCTCCCCCCAGTAACCACTAGTTTGTTCTCTATATCTGTGAGTCTGCTTCATTTTTATTATACTCACTAGTTGTATATTTTAGATTCCACATATAAGCTATATCATACAGTATTTGTCTTTCTGTCTGACTTATTTCACTTAGCATAATGCCCTCCAAGTCCATCCATGTTGCTGCAAATGGCAAATTTTCATTCTTTTTTATGTCTGAGTAGTATTCCATTGTATACCTATACCACATCTTCTTTATTCATTCATCTATTGATGGACACTTAGGTTGCTTTCATATCTTGGCAATTGTAAATAATGCTGCTATGAACATTGGGGTGCATATATCTTTTCAAATTAGTGTTTTTGTTATTTTCCGAATATATACCCAGGTGTGGAATTGCTGGGTCATACGCTAGTTCTATTTTTAGCTTTTTGAGAAAACTCTACACTGTTTTCCACAATGACTGCACCAATTTACATTCCTACCAACAATGTACAAGGATTCCTTTTTCTCCATATCCTCACCAACATTTGTTATTTGTGGTCTTTTTGATGATATTCATTCTGACAGGTGTGAGGTAATATCTCACCATGATTTTGATTTGCATTTCTCTGATGATTAGTGATGTTGAGCACCTTTTCATGCCATCTATATGTCATTTCTTGAAAAATGTCTATTCAGGGAAAAGATACATGCACCCTAACGTTAATAGAATCATTATTTACAATAGCCTAGCTGTGGAAGCAACATAAGTATCCATCAACAGCTGAATTCATAAAGAAGATATGTCATATATCTATATATAATACACATACAATGGAATATTAGTCATAAAAAAGAATAAATTTTTGCCATTTGAAACTATGTGGATGGACCTGTAGGGTATTATGCCTAGTGGAATACATCAGACAGAGAAGGACATACTGTATGTTAGCATTTAAATGTTCAATTTAAAAAATAAAACAAACAAATGAATATAACGAAACAGAAACAGACTCACAGATACAGAGAACAAACTAGTGGTTACCAGTGGGAGAGAGGCAAGATAGGAGTAGGGGATTAAGAGATACAAACTACTATGTACAATATAAATAAGCAGTAAGAATATGTTGTACAGCACTGGGAAATATAGCCATTATTGTGTAATAACTTAAATGACATATAATCCATAAAAGTATTAGATCACTATATTGTATACCTGAAACTAATGTAATACTGTAAATCAACTATACTTTAATAAAAAGAAAAATATGTTTTTGATATAGTAATATGACTCTGAAAACCAGAATGGCAGTAGACTTCCTATCATTTTTGCTCTTCTCTGAACATCTCTTTATCTGCACTCCAGTGTGTAGAAGATAACTCAATAACTCCCAATTTCAAAACCCTCGTTTAATTCATATCCTGAGAAAAAGCAATCATCACTGTATCACAATTGCAAACTTCTTGGAAAGGCAGATTGTGCAGATTCCCTGGCCCACACTGGGAAACGTGTATACCTATGTCTAATTCATTGTAGCCAGAGGAACAGGGACACAACCAAAGACGTGACTGTGAGGAACCTACCCCATGACTGCAGAGAGGCTTTCTTAGAGTAAGTGATCAATGTGAGCTAGGCAAAGAGCTCAAATCATATATTCTACAATTTCTAATTCATTTAATCAATGGTTTTAATAGAAAAATCTTTAAAATTACCTAAAATGCCAATGTTTAAACAAATACATTTAAATAAAATTTGGTAAGCAAACCCTGACATTATGTTTGCTACAAATGAAAAGCCAGGCAGGGTCCACTCATTAATCCATCACTTTGAGAACATGGTCTTACTTCCAGCTCATTACAAATATCCTTGGAGACAAGAGAATTTCACAAACATCCCTTTCCTCTTCCCCTATCGTCCTTTTTGATCCATAAGAAACTTTTTCCTTTTGTAACAGGGAAGAGCTAAATCGACTCCATGTTCGATCTGTTTCTTCTACATTTTTTTTGTTTGTTTCTTCTACTTTAACCTTTGCTTTTCGTTGCTTTTGTTATTATAATAATACATCATGGCCTGCCTCAGGGAACCCTGCCCCTCTGCCTGAATGTTAAACTAAAGTGCCTCTGTTCAGCTCACAGGGAGATAATTTAATCCCACCAGCCTGTGGATAGCTGCAAGGAAGAAGAAATTCTTGGATAAAGAAGATGTGGCACATATATACAATGGAATATTACTCAGCCATAAAAAGAAACGAAATTGAGCTATTTGTAATGAGATGGATAGACCTAGAGTATTTCATACAGAGTGAAGTCAGAAAGAGAAAGACAAATACCGTATGCTAACACATATATATGGAATTTAAGAAAAAAAAATATCATGAAGAACCTAGGGGTAAGACAGGAATAAAGACACAGACCTACTAGAGAATGGACTTGAGGATATGGGGAGCGGGAAGGGTAAGCTGTGACAAAGCGAGAGAGATGCATGGACATATATACACTACCAAACGTAAGGTAGGTAGCTAGTGGGAAGCAGCCGCATAGCACAGGGAGATCAGCTCGGTGCTTTGTGACCGCCTGGAGGGGTGGGAGGGAGGGAGACGAAAGAAGGAAGCGATATGGGAACATATGTATATGTATAACTGATTCACTTTGTTATAAAGCAGGAACTAACACATCATTGTAAAGCAATTATACTCCAATAAAGATGTAAAAAAAAAGAAGAAGAAGAAATTAACACATCCCCTCACTGAGGCTGGCCATTCCAGGGGATATTTGTAAAACTTATGGCCTTTTTACTCTACTTCCTCATCTCCTCCCCCTCTCTGTACTATAAAAGAAACTGGCATCCAAACCTTAATAAAATGGTTTTCCAGAGACACTAGCCTGCCATCTTCTCGGTCTGCCGACTTTCCGAATAAGTCCTATTCTTTGCCTCAACACCTCGTCTCTGATTCATTTGCCTGCCGAGTGGCGAGCAGGGCGAGCTTGGACTCGTTAAAACTTTTAGCACCAGAATTCTTCTCCCTATTGTATTTTCTCTCTTTTCTATTTCTTTTTTACTCAGGATTCCAGTCCCATTCTGCCATAAGCCTCTGCATCCAGAAGGCACCTTCCGTTTCTCATGGATTCTTAAGTATTGGAACTCACAGGTCCTGTTATCTCGGGTCCTTACTGATTTTCAGAGAGCAGCACATTTAAGACAAGCTAAGCACTCTCTTCTGATGCTGTTTGTCTCAGAGAAGCTTACTCTGTTATTTCTCAAAGATCCCTCTGCAATTACAAGAGCTGCTGAGAAAGACAATAGGAGTAAACCATCCAGGCACAGTGATTTACAAAAGTTAATGCAGTTTTCATCCTGAAACATGAACAGATGTGTTAAAAGACACAGAAAAAGCTGTCCCACCTTGCCCTCATATCACCATTATCTTATTAAAAAAAACTGTGATGAGAAAATTTTAATTCAGTTGTCATCAGTGCTAATTTGTTTTAACCAAAATACCTACACCCCTAGGAGATTAGCAAAGTGGTAGTTGAATAAGCATTGGATTAAAAGATAAGGTCTGAGTTTGGGAACTTGATACTAAGTTACATGATTTAAGAAATTCTCTCTGAGCCTCAGTTCACTTTTCTTACTTTTCTGTACCCTGTGCCTAATAATACCTGTCCTACTTAAATTGCAAGGATACTGTAAAGATCAGTCAACAAATTTTATGATACAATATTTTTCAATTTATAAAACATTTTGCTTTCTTTGGTGACAGGTGCCTATTCTTGGTCATCTTTGTACTACATCAGGACCCAGTCAAGTGCCTTAACCATAGTCTGGTCTTGATTAATGTTAAGTAACAAACTAAATAATCTTTGACCCTATCATCCCTTTCTATTGTCTTGTCCAGCATGTTAAACCTTTGTAGACTCCTATTCTTATATCACTTCATATCTGCTCCATGGTTACTAATCGCTCTCATGTAAGTTCATTTACTTTAATCTCTCTATTCTTTTGAGCAGTATCAACCATACATCTGTTACCTTGGACACTCAGTGGAAGGAGAAAAACCTAGTAACTTATGTCTCTATATAAGGGCACTAATACAAAGCAACTGCAAATTGAGAGAGAGATTTTAGAATACTAGATAGGTAGAGAATTGATATAGCCTCAACATGGATGAAACCTTTAAGAGAGAGTCTGGTGTTTATAAGAATAAAATCATGGTATCCTTAATGTTGTACATTTTGTTACCAAAAAAGCTATTACATGCTACAATCAGTTTACCCATTTATCAATACATGCTACCCACCATACGATGTTCCTTAAAATATGCTCCAATTCACTCTGTTTTGTAATCCCCAGCAGTAGGGTACTCTCAGCTTAACTTCTCTTTATCCAAGGTTCTGTGATCTCCCAACCCTTCACCAAAACATTAGATTGAATTATTCCATTCAAATTGATATAGCTTTCCTAGTAATAAGATGATATATGTTTAGCTAAAGTATTCCATTCATGATTCATGAAGAAAAACATACATGAATATTTTAGGTATTTGAACTTATAAATTAAATTTGTTAATTCATTTGACAACTATTTATATGTGTCAGTCCCTATAAAAGATGCTGGGAGTAGAGATATTAATGACATACAGTCTCTGCTTTCAAAGAGTTCAAACTCAAGTTCTGGGAATGAACATTACCTTGATCAGCATTCTGTGTAATGGTATGGCAAAAGTTAATTGATCTAACTACATTAAGATACTTGAAATTTGGAAATAACTTTTGAAATAATTTACTTTCTCTTTACTACCTACCAAACATGCAAGATGCTTACAGGAATTATCTTATTTAATACCAACAATAATCTTGTGAGATAAGTATTATTGTCTTCTCACAGCTATTTCACCCAGTGTCAGCTAGTTAGTAGCAGAATCAGTTTTTGAAACCTGATTTTTATGGCTTCAAAACTGGGGCTGTTAATTTCTATTTTACCCCATCTCTGATAAAGAAGACCAATTTTTCTTAAGGTCGCCTCATGATTGGAGCTGACATATGTATCTTTAGCTTTCAACATCTCTTCATTGGAAAGACTGGGATGATCTCAGAGCAATCCATAGTTGGAGAGGAACTTTATTATAAACCCTGGGGTGGGCAACATCTAATCAGTAAAGGACAGAGTGTAACAGAAGTTTATTTAGAATAAGGAAAAATATCTTTAAAATTTTACTTTGGGAAAGCCCTAAGTTATAAAATATTGCTTTGTCATACTGCCACAAACATAAACAGTAAAGGAAAACATTGATAAGATCTGAAGAGGTACAAATCCAAACATCTAAGACATGTAAATGTTAAAAACAATCCATAAATAGAACTGAGATGCAAAGGGGAAACAAAGAAAACATGGCAACATATAAAACAACCAAATATTATTAATATGTAAAATGTATGTTTTCAAAATAAGAAAAAAACAAATCAAAAAACTAAACAAAGAATAATAGTAAGAAATTACAAAAGAAAAATGTGAAATAACAATAAATATTTGGTGAAAAAAAAACTTGTATCATTTAACTAAGAAGGCAATGGAAATTAAAACAAAAGTGTTTGGAAAACTGATGATACTTATAGTTTACAAAAGTATTAGAGAAATGGGCAGTCTCACTGCTGTAGAAAAAAAAAATTTGTAAAAGATTCCTGGAAAGTCATTTAGTAATATTGCATTAATACTTTAAGATGACAGTTCTAGGAATTTATCTTAAAACAATTAATAAAGATGAACTTAACAATTTAGCTACAAAATGGCTAAGTGTGGCATTATTATAAAAGTAAGAAATCAAGCAGAAATGCTCAGAAAGAGAGGGACTGGTTCAATAATACATAAAGTATGGTGCATTCAGATGAAAGAATACTTAAGCAGCAATTTTAAATGAGCCTGTTTTGTTTAAAATGTGAAAAGCTGCTTACAACAAATTAAATTTTAAAAAAAGTCACAAAAAAGCATGTCTGGTTTTATCACAGATGTGTGTCTTTGTGCATGCATGTGTGCCTCTATTGGAAAGGCCAGTCATCAAAACCACAGTTGAGCCTATTTATGGGTGATGGTATTATAAGCACTTTAATTTTTGTCTTTTTGCTTCAATAAAAGCAATGAATGTATCTTTCTTTTAGAATTTTTGTCATGTAAGGAATTTTTAAAATAAGCTATCCTATGATCCACCATGCAGAAACTTGATATTGTCTACGAAATACCCTCCCTTGTTCAGTTTTTACTTTCTCTGTTGAAATTTCACAACATTCCCATTTGTGTTACTGCAGGCATTGGTCAAGTAATTAGTCAACATTTATTATGTGAGAACTGTATACTTGACTTTAAACAAAACATAAAGATGCAAAGGGAGCTGAAAGTAAATAAGAGGCCTGAGAGCTGTGGTGCTGATGGCCCTTTGGCAGAAGCTCTTCTAATGGGCTGAGATCAGTGGCATATTTACTGCATGGCCTCCTGACAAATGGGTTTGGACAGCCCTGAGAGGGCTCTTAGGCCACAGTTGGCAAGCAGGAGCAAGCAGAGGTGAGTAGGTGGTGAGGGAATTTAAGGCCACAGCCTGTATCCCCATAAGAAAACTGAATTCGGGGTCACATACAAGGTGGCAACTGTTGTAAGCTGCTGAAACGATGGCTTATTTACCTATTAGTACAGCATTTTCTATTTCAGTCCGTACATCCATAAATGCTAGAAACTACCTTGGAAATAGAGAGAGAAAAGGCTCTTATCAATGAGAGCTTAATATTTGCAATGGAATGAAATCTTATCTTGGCTCTACTCTAACTGGAGATTTCTTCCAGGAATGATAGAAAGCACAGTGGCTGGAGAATAAAATAAGAAATGCAGATTGAAGGCTATTCGAAATCTAGGTCCCCACCCAGGTAATAACAAGTATGTTGTTTTCACTTCTATCTCCTGTTTAGACCTATCCACCTTCTTAATCTCTTTCCCTAGATCTCTCCTGCTCTTTACACACACAAGACTGACAAAACCCATGACTCTCTATCAGCAGTTCATGAAGTGTGGTCTCTGGTCCACTGACATCAGCGGCTTCTGGGAACTTACTAGAAATGCAGATTCTCAGGGCCAACCCCCGCCATACTAAGTCAGGATTACTGGGATTGCAGTCCAGCCATCAGTGTTTTGATGAGTCCTCCCAAGTAATTCTGAAGCATGCTCAATCTTATGAACCCCTGGTCTAAAAGATGCAACATCCAAAGGTCTCTGGGTAAAAGTAAAAAAAGTCCCAAAGGGGAAAGGTGGGGGAGGGGATAAATTAGGAGTTTGGGATTAACATATACACACTACCATATATAAATAAATAATCAACAAGGACCTACTGCATAGCACAGGGAACTCTACTCAATATTCTGTAATAACCTATCTGGGAAAAGAATTTGAAAAAGAATGAATATACATGTATGTGCAACTGAATCACTTTGCTGTACACCTGAAGCTAACACAATATTATAAATCAACTATACTCTAATATAAAATAAAAATTAAAATTTAAAAAGTCAATTATAAAATCTAAAAATCGATGCATAATAATTGATGCATCACCAAAAATGTAATTAGATTTTAAAAATTTTTTGAGGGGTATTTTATTTCTGAGTTCAACAATTTTTTTTCAAATTAATAAGTGTCTTATTTAATAAAACATAAATTTAGGTTTATGTTTGTATACACATACCACATAATTAAAAGTATTCAAAATTATACATGTGTATATATGCATGTGGAATTTTATTTTAAAGACTCCTTATGATATGGTCATCTATGTCTATCTGAGGTTCCTTTTTGTTACATTAAGAAGAGGAAGGGGCTTCCCTGGTGGTGCAGTGGTTGAGAGTCCGCCTGCCGATGCAGGGGACACGGGTTCGTGCCCCAGTCCAGGAAGATCCCACATGCCGCGGAGCGGCTGGGCCCGTGAGCCGTTGCCGCTGAGCCTGCGCGTCCAGAGCCTGTGCTCCGCAACAGGAGAAGCCACAACAGTGAGAGGCCTGCATACCGCAAGAAAAAAAAAAAAAAAAAGAAGAGGAAGATCGGTGGTAAGATACTTCCACTCTCCTAGAGTATATTTTGCAACCTTTTCTCATTTCTTATAGTTCCAGTGCTCTCTTTCCTTTTCTCAGGTAGCTGATGACCTTCTTTATTTTCCTCAGAAAAACTCACAGAAGTTGTCAGAGTGTTAGACGTAAATGCCCACATGCTTGGACCAGCTCATCTATCAGCCAGCTTGCTTGTACATCACACTCTGTTTTCCCCTGTGATGGATGAACTTGAGCCTGAATCTCACCCTTTTGACTCACCCAAGTAGATCCTTCCTTTAAAATTGTTAATCAATCACTCTATATTGAGTCACTCCCCGCAGCACACAAACATTTTATATTCATCTTCCAAAATAAAAGTCCTTCTTTTACCTCATATCCCCATATCTTCTCTAGATATTGCTCCATTTCTTCCCACAGAATTCTCTAGATATTTTTCCCTTTACAACAAAATTCCTCAGAAGAGTTATTCATACTCAGTGTCTCCCTTTCCTCTCTTCACATTCTCTTTGGAAGCCACTCTAAGCCAGCTTTCATCCCAACCCCTCCACCAACACTGTGCTTCTTGGGTTACCAAGGACCTCACATTCCAGATGGAATGGTCACTTCCCCATCCTCAGATTACTCGAACTCTCACCTTTGACACTGTTCCCCACTCTATCTGGAAATACTTTACTTGGCTTCTCTTGGGTTCTCCCTGCTCTCAGTTTTTATCCTACTTCGGTCACCATTCTTTCTTATTCTCCTTCGCTGGATGTTTCTCATCTTCCCCTTAACCTCCAAACGTGGAGTGCCCCAGAACTAGTCCTCTGACCTCTTCTTTTCTCCACCCACTGCCAGGAAATTTCATACAGTGCCACTGCTTTGAGTACTCTATACGGATGAATACCAAATTTACATCACTAGCCTTGACACTCTTCCTGGTCTAGTCTATTGTCTTCTCAATATTTCCACTTGGATGTCTACAGGGAGTCAAAGCCCTCCAGCCTAAGAAAAGCAGGAACACACCCCCAGGCCCGGCTGGATAGGACCAGGCCAGCTCCCAGATATCAGGGGCTGCTCTTCTCTTTCTCAACGGGTATCTCAGACTTGAAATATCCAAAACACAACTCATGATTCTTCCCCTCTCCCTACTTCACACTAAACCTGTGTCTCTCAAGTCCTCCTTGTTAGTAATGGACAATTTAATTATCAGGGCTAAAGTCCATGAGTCCTCTGCTTCCCATGTAATTCATCAGCAAATTCTGTTGACTCTGCCTTCAAACTATGTCCCAATCCTGACCATTTGTCATACCCATTATCCTAGACAGAGCCTTAATCATCTCTCACTTAGACTATTGCAAAGGCCTCCTTGTTGGTTTCCATGTGTTCATCCATCCACCCTTAAAACCTCTTCCCTGTACAGCAAACAGAGTGATTAGTTTCAAAGGCAAACCAGACTATGTTACTCCTCTTCTGTAAGCCTTCAAATGGCTTTTCTTCTCACTCATAACAAAAGCCAAAGGCCATAGCCTATGAGCCTCCTGTGGTCTGTGTCCATGCCAACTCCCTGACCTCATTTCCTCTCTCCTCTTGCTCAACCTGCTGCAGTCTCTCTGGCCTCCTTCTGCTCCTTAAATACACCATGCACAGCCCCCTTCCAGGACCTTTACACTTGCTCTATACTCTTTGCTCTTACGTTCTTCTCCCAGATATCTGCACAAGGCTCTCTCCCTCTATTTAAGTTTATTTCATATGTCACTTTATTAGAGTGGCTGTCCCTGATCACCCATCTATTTACTCTTTCTCCATTGACCCTCTTCTATTTGTCACAGTGCTTACTGCCACCTGACATATTTTGTTTATTGTTTTCTGTCTGCCTCTTACCACTAGAATGCAATCTCCATTCAAGTTGGGACTATCCTGCTTACTGCTGTATCAAAGCATTGTCTGGCACAGAGTAGATGCTCAAGGAATTTTTTTGAAATAGTGACATGGTTTAGAAGAAACTTCCTAGAGCTAGCCTTTCTTTGATGTACTAGAGAAATACAATGCCAAATTTGGTACTGTGAAAGGAAGAAAGCCTTTGGATAAAGTTTCTTATAAATGAATGAATGTTACCAATAAAGAGAGTGAGGAAAGGCATAATGGGGCACTGGGATGGAGCCAAGAGCTATAGAAATGCAATATATGAGGGTCCTTATGTAGAGTCAGGACATTGGACTCTAGTGCCTATTCTCCTGTGGCCTGCTGAACAGTCTTGGACAAAGGAGCTATACTCTTCCTGGATCTTAGTTTCCCATCAGTAAGATAAGGTTTAAATGATTATTAAGACACTGAATATTCTGATTATAAAAATTTGGTAACTATTTTTGTTTGTAGGATAATTAGTAGAACTACTTCTTCATCTTCGTTTTCCATTACAGTTGTACCCTCCTTCCACCTCTTCTCAACGTCTCTCCTGCCCATCTCTTCCAAATGTTCTATTACCTCCATGGCACCAAGATTACCCCAGGCACCAGACTCCTGGTGTTGAGCTCTTTTAAAATGTTTTCTCTTTTGCCAACATCTCTAATCCATCACTAGTGCAGGCTGATAACCCTGTCTGTAAAACCCCACTCTGTTTGCCATGCTCAAGGCCCTCCTCAGTGCACACCCAAATCATCATGGTTATCTCCTCCTTGGAACCATCTCCAAGTGCCTCTCTTGAATTCACCCAAATGCAACAGGTGTAGTCCCTGAATAGGAAGTTTTCATTATCTCAGTCTTGGCTCAACCACTCAGGTAATTTCTAGTCTTTTCAACCCAATTAATGACTAGCTCTTTCCTTTCATGTTAACCTCTTTGCTCAGCATCCCTCCTTCTCCTCTCCAATGACTTTGGAGGTATTTTGTCATCTCCAGCAAGACTCCCTTGCTCTCACCTCTGTGTCTTTATGAATACCAGATTCTCACCTCCTTTGAATTAAAAAATAAAGAATTTCCTTAAAGAGGGCAGACAGCAGAAGCAAGAAAAACTACAATCCTGAAGCCAGTGGGACAAAAACCACATTCACAGACAGATAGACAAGATAAAAAGGCAGAGAGCTATGTACCAGATGAAAGAACAAGATAAAACCCAAGAAAAACAACTAAATGAAGAGGAGATAGGCAAACTTCCAGAAAAAGAATTCAGAATAATGATAGTGAAGATGATCCAGGACTTCAGAAAAAGAATGGAGGCAAAGATCGAGAAGATGCAAGAAATGTTTAACAAAGATCTAGAAGAACTGAAGAACAAACAGAGATGAACAACACAATAACTGAAATGAAAACTACACTAGAAGGAATCAACAGCAGAATAACTGAGGCAGAAGAACGGATAAGTGACCTGGAAGACAGAATGGTGGAATTCATGCACTGCTGTGGAACAGAATAAAGAAAAAAGAATGAAAAGAAATGAAGACAGCTTAAGAGACCTCTGGGACAACATTAAATGCAACAACATTCGCATTATAGGGGTCCCAAAAGGAGAAGAGAAAGAGAAAGGACCAGAGAAAATATTTGAAGAGATTATAGTTGAAAACTACCCTAACATGGGAAAGGAAATAGCCACCCAAGTCCAGGAAGTACAGAGAGTCCCATACAGAATAAACCAAAGGAGAAACATGCTGAGACACATAGTAATCAAACTGACAAAAATAAAAGACAAAGAAAAATTATTGAAAGCAGCAAGGGAAAAAGGGCAAATAATATACAAGGGAACTCCCATAAGGTTAACAACTGATTTCTCAGCAGAAACTCTGCAAGCTAGAAGGGAGTGGCATGATAGACTTAAAGTGATGAAAGGGAAGAACCTACAACCAAGATTACTCTACCCAGCAAGGATCTCATTCAGATTCAATGGAGAAAACAAAAGTTTTACAGACAAGCAAAAGCTAAAAGAATTCAACATCACCAAACCAGCTCTACAACAATGCTAAAGGAATTTCTCTAAGTGGGAAACACAAGAGAAGAAAAGGACCTATGAACACAAACCCAAAACAATTAAGAAAATGGTCATAGGAACATACATATCGATAATTACCTTAAACGTGAATGGATTAAATGTTCAAACCAAAAGACACAGACATGCTGAATGGATACAAAAACAAGACCTATATATATGCTATCTACAAGACACCCACTTCAGACCTAGGGACACATTCAGACTGAAAGTGAGGGGATGGAAAAAGATATTCCATGCAAATGGAAATCAGAAGAAAGCTGAAGTAGCAATACTCATATCTGATAAATTAGACTTTAAAATAAAGAATGTTACAAGAGACAAGGAAGGACACTACATAATGATCAAGGGATCAATCCAGTAGAATATATAACAATTATAAATATATATGCACCGAACACAGGATCACCTTAATACATAAGGCAACTGCTAACATCTATAAAGGAGGAAATCAACATTAACACAATAATAGCGGGGGACCTTAACACCTCACTTACACCAATGGACAGATCATCCAAACAAAAAATTAACAAGAAAACACAAGCTTTAAATGACACAATAGACCAGATAGATTTAATTAATATTTATAGGACATTCCATCCAAAACCAGCAGATTACACTTTCTTCTCAAGTGCACACGGAACATTCTCCAGGATAGATCACATCTTGGGTCACAAATCAAGCCTTAGTAAATTTAAGAAAACTGAAATCATATCAAGCATCTCTTCTGACCAACCACAATGCTATGAGATTAGAAAACAATTAGAGGGAAGAAAACGTAAAAAACATGACCACATGGAGGCTAAACAATACATTACTAAACAACCAAGAGATCACTGAAAAAATCAAGGAGGAAATAAAAAAATACCTAGAGACAAATGACAATGAAAACACAACAATCCAAAATCTATGGGATGCAGCAGAAGCAGTTCTAAGAGGGAAGTTTATAGTTATACAATTCTACCTCAAGAAACAAGAAAAATCTCAAATGAACAATCTAAACTTACACCTAAAGAAACTAGAGAAAGAAGAACAAACAAAACCAAAGTTAGCAGAAGGAAAGAAATCATAAAGATCAGAGCAGAAATAAATGAAATAGAAACAAAGAAAACAATAGCAAAGATCAATAAAACTTAAAGCTGGTTCTTTGAGAAGATAAACAAAATTGATAAACCATTAGCCAGACTCATCAAGAAAAAGAGGGAGAGGACTCAAATCAATAAAATTAGAAATGAAGAAGGAGAAGTTACAACGGACACTGCAGAAATACAAAGCATCATACGAGACAACTACAAGCAACTCTATGCTAATAAAATGGACAACCTGGAAGAAATGGACAAATTCTTAGAAAGGTATAAACTTCCAAGACTGAACCAGAAAGAAATAGAAAACATGAGCAGACCAATCACAAGTAATGAAATTGAAACTGTGATTAAAGATCATCCAACAAAAAGAATTCCAGGATCAGATGGTTTCACAGGTGAATTCTATCACACATTTAGAGAAGAAGTAACACCCAACCTTCTCAAACTCTTCCAAAAAAATTGCAGAGGAAGGAACACTCCCAAACTCATTCTATGAGGCCACCAGCACCCTGATACCAAAAACAGACAAAGATACTACAGAAAAAGAAAATTACAGATGAATAACACTGATGAATATAGATGCAAAAATCCTCAACAAAATACTAGCAAACAGAATCCAACAGCACATTAAGAGGATCATACACCATGATCAATGGGGTTTATCCCAAGAATGCAAGGGTTCTTCAATACATGCAAATCAAACAATGTGATAAACCATATTAATAAATTGAAGGATAAAATCCATATGATCATCTCAATATTTGCAGAGGAATCTTTTGACAAAACTCAACACCCATTTATGATAAAAACTCTCCAGAAAGTGGGCATAGAGGGAACCAACCTCAACATAATAAAGGCCATATATGACAAACCCACAGCCAACATCATTCTCAATGGTGAAAAACTGAAAGCATTTCCTCTAACACCAGGAACAAGACAAGGATGTCCACTCTAGTTACTATTATTCAACATAGTTTTGGAAGTCTTATCCATGGCAATCAGAGAAGAAAAAGAAATAGCAGGTATACAGATTGGAAAAGAAGAAGTAAAACTGTCACTGTTTACAGATGACATGATACTATGCATAGAGAATCCTAAAGAGGCTACCAGAAAACTACTAGAGCTAATCAATGAATTTGGTAAAGTGGCAGGATACAAAATTAATGCACAAAAATCTCTTGCATGCCTGTACACTAATGATGAAACATCTGAAAGAGAAATTAAGGAAACACTCCCATTTACCACTGCAACAAATAGAATAAAATACCTAGGAATAAACCTACCTAAGGAGACAAAAGATCTGTATGCAGAAAACTATAACACTGTTGAAAGAAATTAAAAATGATACCAACAGATGGAGAGATGTTCTTAGATTGTTGGAAGAATCAATATTGTGAAAATGACTATACTACCCAAAGCAATCTACAGATTCAATGCAATCCCTATCAAATTACCAATGGCATTTTTTACAGAACTAGAGCAAAAAATCTTAAAACTTGTATGGAGACATAAAGGACCCCGAATAGTCAAAGCAGTCTTGAAGGACAAAAACGGAGCTGGAGGAATCAGACTCCCTGAATTCAGACTATACTATAAAGCTACAGTAATCAAGACAATATGGTACTAGCACAAAAACAGTAATATAGATCAATGGAAGAGGATAGAAAGCCCAGAGATAAACCCATGCACCTATGGTCAACTAATCTATGATAAAGGAGGCAGGGATATACTATGGAGAAAAGACAGTCTCTTCAATAAGTGGTGCTGGGAAAACTGGACAGCTACATGTAGAAGAATGAAATTAGAACACTCCCTAACCTCATACACAAAAATAAACTCAAAATGGATTAGAGACCTAAATGTAAGACCAGACACTATAAAACTCTTAGAGAGAAACATAAGAAGAACACTCTTTGACATAAATCACAGCAAGATCTTTTTTGATCCACCTCTAGAGTACTGGAAATAAAAAGAAAAATAAACAACTGGTATGTAATGAAACTTAAAAGCTTTTGCAAAGCAAAGGAAACTACAAACAAGATGAAAAGACAACCATCAGAATGGGAAAAAATATTTGCAAATGAATCAATGGACAAAGGGTTAATCTCCAAGATATATAAACAGCTCATGCAGCTCAATATTAAAAAACAAACAACCCAATAAAAAAATAGGCAGAAGACCTAAATAGGCATTTCTCCAAAGAAGACATACAGATGGCCAAGAGGCACATGAAAAGCTGCTTAACATCACTAATTATTAGAGAAAGGCATATCAAAACTACAATGAAGTATCACCTCACATGGGTCAGAATGGGCATCATCAGAAAATCTACAGACAAATGCTGGAGAGGGTGTGGAGAAAAGGGAACCCTCTTGCACTGCTGGTGGGAATGTAAATTGATACAGCCACTATGGAGAATAGTATGAATGTTCCTTAGGAAAGTAAAAATAGAATTACCATATGACCCAGCAATCCCACTACTGGGCATATACCCAGAGGAAACCATAATTCAAAAAGACACATGCACCCCAATGCTCATTGCAGCAGTATTTACAATAGACAGGTCATGGAAGCAACCTACATGCCCATCGATAGACAAATGGATAAAGAAGGTGTGGTACATATATACAATGGAATATTACTGATCCATAAAAAGGAACAAAATTGGGTCATTTGTAGAGACATGGATGGATCTAGAGACTGTCATACAGAGTGAAGTTAGAAAGAGAAAAACAAATATTGTATATTAACACATATATGTGGAACCTAGAAAAATGGTACAGATGAACGGGTTTGCAGGGCAGAAATAGAGACACAGATGTAGAGAACAAACGTATGGACACCAAGGGGGGAAAGTGGCAGGGTGGTGGTGGTGGTGGTGTGATGAATTGGGAGAGTGGGATTGACATGTATACACTGATGTGTATAAAATGGATGACTAATAAGAACCTGCTGTATAAAAAAATAAATAAAATTAAATTTAAAAAAAAGAAAGAATTTCTTTAGAGAGCCTTAGATTGTTTTCACTTACCTCTGACCATAGGTAAGCAGAACATCTGAGCTATAGATGCATTCTTCTATGCCATGTTCTCATGGAGATGGCTGGGTTCAGCTGCTGTGCTATTCTTTTTTTTTTTTTTTTTTTTTTTTTTTTTGCGGTATGCGGGCCTCTCACTGTTGTGGCCTCTCCCGTTGCAGAGCACAGGCTCAGGACGCACAGGCTCAGTGGCCATGGCTCATGGGCCCAGCTGCTTCGCGGCATGTGGAATCTTCCCGGACCAGGCCACGAACCTGTGTCCCCTGCATCATCAGGCGGACTCTTAACCACTGCGCCACCACGGAAGCCCTGCTGTGCTATTCTTGAGGCAAGGGATCTTGGCTAAGTCTGATAACCCCATGCTGGAACCCTACCTCCTAACATGCCCCTAACCATTACCCCCTCCACTGCAACCCTCTCCTTCCTCCATGCTCCCTCTTCTGCAAGCCCAGTGAGGTTTTCTGATGCTCTTGGGCTTTTGGAAATACAAACCAGAAACTGTTTCTGTCTTGTACTTGTCACAGGCCAACACCTGAGCTAGCTATCTGCTTAAGTGATAAGAAAAGATAGGGAAAAGGTAGAAAAAAATCAATATATTATCTTTCCCCAAGAATATGAGACAGCTTTTGCTGAGAAATATACTCATGTCATATCTGATAACACAAAATTTTCCCTTCAAGTGTTCAGATACATGACAGGGAGGTTATTTTATTCTACTTGAGATAGATATATGAGGCTCCAAGATAGCATTATAGAAAATTTCCCTATTTGTACTTGGTCTCAGTCCTTATATTTTGAAAATATAAGAAGCATCTCCCAGAGAAATACATGTAAGAATTCATTTGTCATAATCTTTTTGCATTTCTGACATGAAGGATAAGGAAAATACAGTGAACATTTGAAACAACTGAAGATTAAACTTTACTCTTCAAATTCACAAGGAACTTGTCTTGGAATAAGTGATAATTGTGGCTAAGGGACCATATGATCTGAGGTAGGCATTGGCATGTGTAAGTGAAAACAATAGAGAATAAGAAATGCTTATCCAGAAAGTGAGCAGTATTGCAGCTTTTGTTGTATGCCCGCCACTGGGGTGAAGTGGAGAAGCACATGCTTTATCTTTTTACCCTAATTTCTAATTTTGAAAATATTTTTTTCAAAGTACATTTATGTTAATGTCTCTGTACTCTTCATAAACCAATATTACACCATTTCTTTATGGGAATCACTTCTGTGGCATGGCTTTGGGAAAGGTCTTAGAAGCTCTATACCTATGGCTTTTTCAACACATAGGTGGTTAGCAGATTGACTCATGGGCCCATTCCTTCTTTTTTAGCTTTAGAACTGTTTATTGCTGTTCATTTTTAAATCTGGATTGAATTCTTTGTCTCTCCGTCTGATTTTTTTCTTTGGACTGAGTCAAGTTTCTTTTCAGGATTATCAATTACATTTTGGAATGAGAGACTTCTCTTTACGGGCATTCCTAAGTTAGGCAGCAGATGTTCTGATTTCTTTTGTTTTTGTTTTTATTTTTGTTTTCTCCTGAAGTGTGGAAAAGATGAAAGAAGTATATAATCACAGAATTTTAAAGCTGAAAGAAGCAACCCAATCCATAGCTTTTTTTTTTTTTTTTCATTTACAGATGCTGAGGCTCAGATTTGGTAATTTATTAAAAATTAAATATCTTGTAATAATGAAATTGAGAATGGAAAGAAAATTATCTGCATTCTAGTCTTTTTGAAAAATAATCCTAAGGGGAACATCTATCTTGTTTACTATTATATCACCAGGCTCTAGTACTGGGCATGTATGGGACAAAAGAGAGGTATCATAAATATTCATAGAATGAATTAATGAGTGAATGTCCAAGTCTGGAAGCCCAAACTGCCAAGATGACTTCAGAAATGATCTAGAAAAAATCTCTAAAGAAAAAAAAAGGCACTCTGTGGTGGTCCCAGACCTATTTCTGATCAAAGGTATTTCCAAGATGGTGAAGTATGGAGGGATATATACCATCCTAACACTAATCAAAAGAAAGCAGGAGAAGCTATAATAATTTCAGACAGAGCACACTTCAGATCAAGGAAAGTTATCAGGGATAAAGAGGGGCATCACATAATGATAGAGGGGTCAATTCTACAAAAAGCCATAACAATCTGACGTATTTAACAGAGCTTGATGCTCTGTTAAGGTGTCCCTTCCTCAGGACCTATGGGCACAAGCTCTGCTTTAATATTATTGCAAATAATTAATACATCATCTTTGGTCTTTCATAATTGAAACATATTTATATATTATTCATATTTTAAGCTGTTAGGTGGAAGGGGCTCTATTCTATTTTTACTTTTGATTCTTCCCCTAGGTATTGATAATTGTGTCCTGCACACATGTTGAGAGCTCAATAACTATCATTGGTTTGCTGGAGTCCCATGTACCCTTTCTAAGTTATTGAGATCTATAACCAGAACCTGCCTGATTACACAACTGTAAAGCAGTGACAGTTCTCAGCCATGCCTCCCCAGCACAAGCTTGGCTCCTAAGCAGGGTTTCTATTCTTGTGCAGACTTGCTGCCAGTTTTGCTTAGGACACTTAACCTCTCTGCACCCCATTTCATCATTGCTTAGACACAAATGATGATATCTACCTCATAGGCTTGTTGTTGCTTTGAGGATAAAATGTAGATATAAATGTAAGTATAGATAGATGTTATCGATAAAAGTAAATTTCTTTTCCTTTCCACAGTTCCAGACTATAATTCAGAATCCTACAAGGATTGACCAGAGATAGGAGGACAGAAAATGAAGTTAAGAAATGCAGTGGAGATTTTAATAATATGGATATATTGGTCTCACTGTCTGCTAGGTAGAGAAGGTGAAGGAAGACACGAGGTTTATGTAGACTTGAAATTTTAACCAAAAATGATAAAACACGTGGGACTTGGAAAAGACAGCAACTCAGTGCAGACTTGCCCAGGAAATGCCAGTTCATTTGCACAATAACTCCTCATCCTCATCTTAAAAATCTTGGGAGCAGCTGTGCATTTTCTCTTTGTTTCCAAAAATCAGTCCAGCTCCCTCTTGACCCATTGTGCAGTTTGGCAGTTTGCTTCACATTCTGTTCGTACTCTTGGGGCAGAAAGAGTCTGTCTGTGGAGATGGCAGGAAGGAACTCCCACCCCAAGGCTACTGCTAAAAAAGCCTGCCGAGACATCACCAACTACTTTGCCCCACTTCTCCCGTTCATCAGCTTTCTCTTTTTGGCATTCTCCTGACTCTCTAAGAGATTCTTCACCTCTGTTTCTCTCATTTGATATTGAAGCAATTATGTTTAACTATCTTCTTTTCCCTGTTTCTGTTCCTATACACTCAATAAGTGTCATGGTTTTTGGCTCTGCTATTTAAACTCATCTGGGCTCTTCCACAGTTTAGAAAGTGGAATGAGTACTTTCACTTCAGAGATTAAGTCTGAGAAATGGCTATTTTTTAAAAAATGTGAATGTTCTGGGAAAAGTCCTTTTTTTCAGGTATTATACCAGAATCCTTTTGTTCTTACCAATTTCCACACTGGTCATGAGATTTCAGGCTGCTCCTATGTGATTGTTATGGATATTCTTATTCAATTATAACCCAATAGTGGAACATAACAATGACTGGCTTCTACTATCTTGAACCAGGGAACTGAGAAGGTTTTGATTCTTAATTTCTAAGAATTAATTTGTAAATCAGTATAATAATCAAAGGTTCTTCCAAAGGAATTGGATAAAAATGGAGTCATCCATCAGAAAAATGTGGTCTCTGCCCACTTCGAAAATGATCAAATTAACTATTTAGAAAAAACAGAGGAGCATGGTGATCCAGTCATCATGATGAACTAAATTAACTTGGGGATCTATCCATGTAAATTGCATGGGAAGTACACGTATATTGTGTGTGTGTCTGAGCACATGTAGATGAGATTATATCCTTCATACTTAAATATGATATTACTCACACTTTGTGTGTCAAGATTCAGAGACACCAAAGTTTGAACAATGGTTTGCTAATACGAACTTCCTTTCAAACTACTTTCACATTTATAAGGAACAACTTATGTGTGTCTTCTGTCAAGCCATTAAGCAACTGTTTATTCTAATATACAACTTTGATCACACCTCTCAAAACTGTTCACTGGAATTTATTTTACACAAGGAAAAATTAAAGCTTGTCAACCTGTCATTAAAAAAACCCAAAACGGGCTTCCCTGGTGGCACAATAGTTGAGAGTCTGCCTGCCGATGCAGGGGACGCAGATCCGTGCCCCGGTCCGGGAAGATCCCACATGCCACAGAGCGGCTGGGCCCGTGAGCCATAGCCACTGAGCCTGCGTGTCCGGAGCCTGTGCTCCACAATGGGAGAGGCCACAACAGTGAGAGGCCCGCATACAGCAAAACAAACAAACAAACAAATAAAAAAACCCCAAAACTTCATGTTATAGAGTTAGTTTCTCTTCCAAAGCCCCTTGTAGCGGACTCAGCTGTTAGCTAATCTAATATTCATTCTCAACTGCTCTTCGCCCTGAGAGCTCTGAAGTAGAATGCAAAAAGCTAAACTGTCACTTTCCCAACCTCCCTTTGGGTTGCCATGTGTCCTAGGCTGCCATGTGACACAATGCTTTCCAGACAGTTGCAAGCAGAATCAGTGAAGGAACTTCTGAAAAGGATTTTGTTCTTAGGGCAAAGGAACAGATACACTAATGCTTTCCGCTTTCCCCTCTTCCTTCAGTTTCCTGGTCTTAGCAAAGACAAGATGCCTAGTGTTACAGCAGCCATCCTGTGACGCTGAGGAAAAGGGCATTAGAATTGGCCCTGACATACTTGATATACTAGAACAAAACTTCCAAACTTACACGAGAAAAATGAACCCCCATTTATTTGGTTAATTTGGGCTCTCTATTGTTGTTGCAGAATGGTAACCTAACTGACATACTCATTTTTTACCATTCTTCTTTCCACAAAAATTTACGCTCCAAGTAAATTATATTTTGCCAAGCATACTATGGGTTTTCATGCCTTTGTATAGCCTGTGCTGTTTCATCTTATCCACTATTTCCCTAGGGTGTCTAGTGTCATCTGGTAAAACTCAGCTTTGATATCACCTCTTCCAGGACGTCTTCCTTGAGATACCTCAACACAAACTAATCACTCCCTTTCCTCTGGGCTCTCTCTTTATTTCAAAGATACCTTCATTTTTGAATTTCCCACATAGTATTGTCATTTATTTATTTATGTGCTTAGCATCATAAATAGACATGAAATAAAATGCTGTGGAATGACATGCAGTGCATTAACTATGAACAGGGATGGAGACTATAAAGACAAGTCTTCTAGCCAGCTAACAGAGAAGATCAAGCTTATAAATGACTAACTAGACTCTAAGATACAATAAAGTAAAGGTTGTCATAAAGCAAAAATGGGTATTATATGAGTTCAGCAAAAACGAAGAATTAATTCCAGCTGGCGGCAGGTCCTGCTTCTTTAGGATTATATTGAAGTGAGAAATAAAGAAAAGAAAATCAGCAGATAAACAGAATTTGATGACTGGCTGGATGGAGAAAGACTGAGAAAGCACAGTTGCTCTTGGGAATCTAGTGGCCTAATTTGTGAAATAAGGAAATGTACTAAAGGATTACTAATGGCTCCTCCAGCCATTAATCGAATGCTCTTTGGTCAGTTGAATCAATTGATGTCATCAAATTGACACTGTAATCAGAGTAATGCTCCTTTAATCTTGCTTCTTTGTTTAGGCATAGTAAACTAGAGAAAAGAAAAAGAAAGAAAAAATAAAGACAGAAGGTGAAGAGAGGTTTTAAAAAGTCACTAGTAAGAATGAAGGAAAAATAGAAAGAGAAAGAGACCTACATCTGAGACAAGTCCTACTGGAGGCAAGCATTTGGGACAGAATCCCACCCAGTGATTGTCTGGCATTCCATTCTCATCACTTCTTCTGCAGCTATTCAAGGAATTGATTCTATAGCATGATCCACTCCAGATGGTGTGAATGGATTGTGATGGTGGTGTGGTATGAACATGCTGTGATATGATGACAGTGATGATGATGATGATGATGACAATGACTATGGTGGTGAAGGTAATGTTGATCATGATGAGGAGGAGAAAGAGCATTCTAGCACTTCACATTCAATCTTCCACATGATTCCATTCCAAACCAATACCTTCCTAGTTAACTAGTCAAAACTAAGTTCTACCATCCCACCATTGGAAGCCAGGAATTTAACTGAGATGTCCATGAATCTCTCCACCAGTATCTGTTCTAAAAGTTCTACTTCTTTCAGATAAAGTTTTCTGAAGAATCTACTAGAGTTGGTTTCTGGAGTTGTGTCATATGGATGCCACTTGATCAGAGCATTATTGACATCTTAATCAATGGGTCCTCTGATATTCTATCAATGGAGACACATCTTATTCAGAAATGATTGTATCATTTGCTTGTGACTAACTAAGAAATACAATGCTCCTTACGGACTAAACCTTTTGCAAGGGAGATAAAATGATGCCATATTGTTTCCTTCCTTGGCTTCTAGCAGAAACTCTTTTCTCTGCCTGGGAATACCTATTTCCTCTAATTTGAGGAACACCTACATTACTGGGAAGTTCGAGGAAGTTCTCCATAGAGAACTCTTCATCTCCATTCTCCCTCAGGAGTTTATCATTCTCTTATTCAATTTTAGCACTGACCAGACTATGCTATGTTTATTATTTGCATATCTATCTTTTCTACAATATGGTAAGAACTTGATGCCAGGGTCAATGTTTGATTGATTTTTGAAGTTTAAAAGTCTGAAAAAGTATCTTGCACAAGCACTTGTTTAATGAAATAATGGCATTCATGTTACTAACGCACTAACATTCTTTCAAGAAAAACGCTAGAGAAATACCTTTTACCTAAAGATTCCAGATTTCATGAATTGGATTATCTTTTAAGAATAAATGACCAAAGAATAATGTATGAAAATAAAATATCACAAATCTGGCTGCCCTGGTGGCACAGTGGTTGCGAGTCCACCTGCCGACGCAGGGGACGTGGGTTCGTGCCCTGGTCTGGGAAGATCCCACATGCTGCAGAGCGGCTGGGCCTGTGATCCATGGTCACTGAGCCTGCGCGTCCGGAGCCTGTGCTCCGCAGTGGGAGAGGCCACAGCAGTGAGAGGCCCGTGTACTGAAAAAAAAAAAAAAAAATCACAAATCATTTTAGAGAGGTAATGAATTGTAATGGGAATTTAGCTCATCTATTAACAGCTCAGGTATGCGCAAATGTGCCCATTCTGTTGAAATATATAGTGTAGAAATTAAACTGTCTTATCTTTTATGATTTTCCTTTTCTTTGCATTAGGCAAGATTTGTATTTGAAACTTAGATAGTATCTCTTTTGACCAGTTTTCAAATACCACCCATGAATTGTTTAGTAGCATATCAGGAGAGTGAAACCTTTTGCATGTCAAACATCAGATTGTAGAACACATGCCCCATAAAGTTTCCATAGAACATAACTGTGCAACTTCATGAGGTTTTTTTCATTAGATATTATTAATTGTTGAAATTATTGTTATTGAAATAGTCCCAAAAGATTGCAATATGATTAGGACTAAAAGAACTAACATTTTAGCAAATATATTGGCTGCTTATGGAATAAAATGTTATTCCATGGCCAACTTTTTGTTGTAAACCATGTTATGCAATAAAATATAACTTCCCCCAAAATGGACATGGGCCTTCACTATCTTTTTGGATTAAATTATAGCATCTTTCAAGTGATTTTTGGTATGTGTGCTACTTTATCTTTGTCATGAAGAAAAAAAATATTTGGATATAAGCTTTGGAGAAAATTACAGTCTCATCAGGACACAAATAAATTACGTATGGCTCATTAAAAACTGTCAGTTTAATCCAGATAACATTTATTTATTATTAGTTGTTTTAAAGGTTTATAGTTATTTTCCATATTATTTCATTGCACTTTACTTACCCTCATTTAAAATTCTTTTTCCATGGTGAACTGTCTAGTTTAATTTTTCTTTCCATTACTTTTCTACTGAAAGCTAAATAGAAATATGCTGTCATTTGCTATTTTCCTCGTATCATTATCATGTGCTGTGCAATACTATTCTCTGAATTGCCAGTGGACTCTATGCCACTTATTTACAGGTACTGTGTTGATATATGAATGTTGAGAGAAATGAATTTACTTTATCAAGATACAATTATTATGTGGTACTACGTCTTATGTAAAAGTGAATCAAACAAGAAACAAATAAGGGACTGTGTCATCCAACTATTCTAGTATTTTGAAAAGTTAAAGTTTTTGTACACTAGAACCAGTACTTTTGGCTTTATTTCACATAATTTAGCTGTAGAGATGAGTTTATCTGATGTGAATTTTTCTATTTGTGTAAATAGGTCACAGACATATAAAAACCATTTATTGGTAAAAAAAAAAAAAGTGATGTGTATTTGCAAATTTAACAACATGGTGTAAGGTAAAAAGCACAGTACTTAGAAACAAGCAGACGTTAATTAGAATTTTGAATCTGCAATTTACCTGCTATGTAAGCCACCGTTTCCTCATCTACTATATAGGAGTAATAATAAATACCTAGGAAGGATTGTTGCAAGGATTAAATTAGATAATATATGTATGAGAACTTAAGAGGCTGTAGTAGTTCAGTTCATGATGGTAGGACGAATTCGAATGAAAAGAGTAGTGTGGGAATGGTGATCATATAGATAAATATAAATTGATTTTGATTTTTCATCCAGAATTTTACTGTTTTAGGTAAGCACATGATATAATGTTCTTTCAGATTAATTTAATTTAGTAGCAAAAGTGATCATGGTGACGATGATGCTGGGCTGGTAAAGTTGATGTACTGTGATGCTGATGTGGGGAGATGATGCTGTGGTGTGAATACAGTTTGCTTTGAGGATGGTTTAGTGTGATTAAGGTGTAGTTTGATGATGGTTTGGTGTGATGGTGATGTGATGTGATAATGGAGCCACATGTGTCAGGAGGTAATGGTGTAGTGTGATGTGATAATGGTATAATATAATGACCGTGTAGTTCTGTGTCTCTGGCTGAAATATGACTGATACAAATTTTGGTATGAGAAGTGATTCTAGAGGACCAGAATCTCAAGGATGAGTTTTCTGGGTTGGTTCTAGGTTTTCTTGAAGTGGTTCTATAACGTGATTAGATTTAAAAGCATTAATAATTCTATTTCCACTGGTAGAAAAGGGCCCTGGTAGTCCGTGACTTGGTGTGGCAATTGAGATACACAAAAAATTACCATTGGATACTCCTACTCAAATACCAGTAGAAGGTAAGGTTATGGGTGATCATGTATTTACTATCTTAGAACACTGTAGTCAAACTAAGGAGTACAGTTGGGATTGGTGGGTTGTTCCCAAATACAATGGCCAAAGTGGGAGGACAAAAGGATGAGCTCAGTGCTTCAAATTTCTAGCTCTAGCTCTGTGTAAATTGCCTGAAATCTTCTACTTCTGCCCTGAAATCAGGATCTGTCCATATGTCCTCAAGTATGAATAAGTATGTATTTCAAGTTTAGAATTATGTTAAGTTCCTAACATGCTTCCATTTGTAAGGTATTCCTTGTCTCCATCACCACCAGAGAGTAGTGGTTTTCAAGTGTCACTAGGCCAATAGTAACAGAACTAAAATTTCTATATTTATAACCACTCTTTGCTTTTTTCTTCAAAGATTTTTTTTATCATAGTCTTTTATCATTTTTACTTTCTCTTATTCTAACTCTCTCGCCTGATGCACTCACAAGTATATTCCTCCAGAAAAATGTATCTAGGCAACTCTATATTACATCACACTTCATTCATATTCATAAATTTATTTCCTCATTTAATCATCCCTCAAATAGTTACCAAGTACATAACTGTGTGCAAGGAATTATGTTACATTATTCAATGCGTCAGGGCCTCTTCATGACCAAATCCAATTCTCAGCCTGTGGCAAAAATCAATAGTAGAAACAGAAAATAAAATCCTTTGCCCACATTTACTTAAGTGTTTGCTTGCAGATAAACATTTGATTTTTCTCCTTCTCTAAATTCGAGTTAGAAAGCTAAGCAAATTTTCAAATTGCCCTTGTGGTTTCTCCCTACAGCACACACACACACACACACACACACACACACACACTCTTACCTGCACTTTTCCTTAGAAATTCATGAGTGAGAGTGAACTCAGACACACACTGACAGACCATTTTGAATACCTGTATTATAACATTGGCCATAAGCAATCAAACATTTGCATAAGAGCCAGTGGTTCTTATTTTTAACCTTTTCGAAATATTGGAAGGGGGGTAGCAGTCAAATTTCCAGAGAAATCTAACTTTGAGTGTTAAAATCATATGCTACCAAAATCCAGTATAAAGTCCTCTTTTCTCGGGCAGAAAAGACTAGCTCAGGGGAGGTTCTGAAATGGGTCTCTCTGTCAGATGATACTGACCATGAAGAAACTATCCTGAAGCCCACAGTAGTGCCATGTTCAGAGTCATAACATAAGATATCCTAGAAAAGCTCTACCCACCTTGGATGGGATTCTAGAGATCTTTATTCTGCTTGCCATGCTATAGAGGGCTGTGTTGCAGCCAAATTCCAGAGCACGATCACTGCCACAATGCAACTGTTTACTCCATCTCAAAATGTCACATCAACATAACCTTTGAGAGGAGGTATTTGTTTGTGTGACTCCCCAGAGCAAGGCCTTCTCTGTGTCTGGAACATTATGAGTTGTTAGTAAATATGAAACAGATAGAGGAGAAAATGAGAAAATTGGATCCCAAATAAACAAAAAGAATAAAAATGAAAGGAAGGAAGGAAGGAAGAAAGGGAGGGAGGGAGTAAAGGAAGGTAAAGAAAAGAGAAAGAAAAATATGACAATAGTAAGACTAACATCTATTAAGGGCTCAATGTGTGTCAGGCAATAGTCTAGAAACTAGCCTCTCACGTATTAATTCATTTAGTCCTCATACTATCCTGGAAATTATTATCTCCATTTTTTAGATCAGGAATCTGGGCACAGAAAAGTGAAATTGCTTGCACAGTTAGTGCAGTTTCTTGGTGGTAAAGCTGGGATTTGAACTCAGGAAATCTCAGTTCAAACCCTGCACTGTTAAATGCTGTACTGTACTACCTCTTAACAAAAAACAATAACAACAACATGCAGTGGAAAAGGGTAAGGAATTAGAAGAATTTATTCAATAAACATTTTATCCTGTAAATATTTATTGAACTGGAAAGACAGTATTTATTGAGCTATTGAAGAAGACAGAGTTCCTGTGATCAAAGAACTCAAAATTTGGTGGAAGAGAGAAAAATGGAGGGAAGCAGAAGATGAATGAATGCAATAGAGTACGAGAACTATAGCAGGACTTGATGCTGTGCAAGGCCTTAGGTGCACACACAAGAAGGCAGCCTTCTTCACCTGGGGAGAAGGTGAGGGTGTCCGTGGTTCTCCAGGAAGTAATGTCTGGGCTGGCTCAGAGAACCAACTCTGGCAGCCATGAGAAGTGTAGGTTGAGAGAAGGTGAGGCCCAAGAGGGGAGCTGCTAGAGCCTGTTGTAACACACCAAGTGGGAAATGATGAAGAACAAAATGAGAGCATTGATTGATGAGAGCAGTTGGATTCGAGAGGATGGGATAAACTGAGTTAAAGTTTGGAGGAAGAATTGTCAAGAGCCTTTCATCAACCAGTTGCCATTAAAGATAGGGACATCATGAGCTGACTCCCAGGTTTCTAACTTGGGCAACTTGATGGTGCCACCAATGAACCTGGACAGGGAACATAGGGAGAAGAGCAACTTACAGGGTTAGAGGAGGGGAGAAGATATAAAGACAGTTCTTTCTTGTTGAGTTTGAAATCTCCATGAAACTTCTAGGTTTAGATGCCTTGGGAGCTGTACTTCAGAGTGTACAGATCTGACCAACATGATGAATATGTTGGTGGCACTTACATCCAAAACAGAAGGATTGTTGATAGAATGTGCTTAATGGGAGAAGAACAGAGGAAGGAACCCTAGAAAACACTGACAGTGGAGATACATGAAGGAGAAAGAGCCTGAAAAGTAGTCAAGGGTAGAAGGTAGAAGAGAATCAACCACTCAAAACTAAGGGAAAAGAGTTTCCAACTAAAAGAGATCAGCAATGATGTCAAATGTCACAGGATGACCACATAGACTACATAATGAAAAGCATTTATGGTATTTGACTGTTATGAAATTATTGGGACCTAGAGCACAGGTTGGGGCGGGGGGCTCTTGAAGAGAAGGGGTTACTTTTTCTCTAAGAGAGGGAGAGAAGAGAAAAGGATAAAGAAGATAAAGATGAATTTTCCAGTGTTTTAAATGGAAGGCAGAAGTTTAAGATTAGTCTGTGAATTAGGAAGTGAGATCAGATACTGAAATGACAATGGAATTGACAGCAGTGAGCAATATTTGAACATCCACTGAGGGAAAAGAGCAATTTAAAAGGCTGCCAAGTTACAAAGAAGTCCCAGCTGGGACAGAGAAGGATCAATTTCTAGTTATAAATCTGCATTCTGACTGCCCTCAGCATCCTCCCCGGCCCACCAAACAGGAAAGTAGGAGATTGTGATTAGAAGATAGGATAGGAGTTTATGAACTCAAAGGTAGAAATTATGAATGTTCAAAGGAAAAGGAAAATAATTGAGGAGAAATGTCTATTTCCTAGTTATCATTTGTTAAATTAAATACTTATTGATTTCCTGTGCTTTGCTTTGTGGACAATAATTATTCAACTAATCTCAAGCATTCACTGAGCAACTGCTATGTGCTCAGGTTTCTGTTAGGCACAGGACTTTCAGAGTTACATGACCCCTACCCTTAAGATGCTTACAGTCACATGGAGGACTCACATGAAAAAACTGCAAAGGAAAAGCAGTGTGTTAGAAGCTATGATAGAAGTACACATAGGATGCTGGGAGATCAGAGAGCAAGGGAGTATAAACCCAGACTGGGAAGGGAGAGAAAAAGGAAGATTTCCTGATAGAGCCGTGCCTGAGACATAAAAAATGAATAAGAGTTAGGCAGCGTGCTTAGATGTGGTCAAAAGAGGCACGTGGTGAGGCTGAAGAAATAAAGAGGGCCAGATCATAATAAGCTCTCTGGGCCATACTAAGGAATTTAAATTTTATCCATTAAACTAACTCACTCTCTGTCTCTCTGTCTCTCTCTCTCTTTCTTGGCAAATTACAACTAACAGCAAAAGCAAGCAAGTATTTATCCTCCAGAGATATGTAGCCTCCTTAAATTTGTTGTTGCTCAAGTTAAAATTCCTCGTTTCCATATTTAAAAACAAATGTGAATTTTATAACCTCCTTTAAAATATATTAATTTTAATATACTTTGAATTTTTAACCTGAAAATCAATTAATCATCAAGAAGATGCATCCTGCTTCTCCTGGAGTTCCTTGTTTGTAAATTATAGCCATAGGTAAACAAAGAATCACTGAGTTGTTTTAAGCAAGATTGTTGCATAATCAGATTTCAGTTTTAGAAAAATAACCTAGCAACAATGTGTAGTATGGTTGGGTAAATCAAGACTAGGGACAGGGAAAGTAGCTGAGAGGCCGTGGCAGTAAAATCCAGACCAAAAAGGATGATTTCCTCCATACTAGCAGTATGAGGAGCAAGAAGGGTAAATAGTCCCGAATTATTAAGGGAATAAGAATTTCAATGAATTCTGTAGTGAGGAGGAGTCAAGATGACTGGCAGAAGTCTGGATTGAATGCTGTTCCCTAGGTTGGTAACTAGAGGAGGAAATTCAGGGCCTCAGGAGTAGAAGAAATGGTGAGTTCTGCTCTGGATGTTGAATTGGAGATTCCCATGGGGCATCCACGTGCTGATGACCAACATGAATTTAGATACCTATGTGGAACGACCAGTGTATATATGGGGAAGTTACATGGTGGAGGCAGAGAAGGTCATCAGACAGTGCCTTAGAGTTTATAATGCATCTGTAGAAATGATATGGAAATGACAAATAAACCCATAACAAGTAATTCCGGTAAATCGGTTCGAATGGAATGAAAAGTGCTGAGGGGACGGGGAGTTAGGGACTGACCTGATTGAGGTGGGTTAGTCAGGGGAAAACACCACTGAGATACATCGCTGAGCTCAGAGGCAAGTTCACAGCTTTATCCTGAACAAGAGGACCACAGTCACAAGCCACTCCTTCTTTGCTGCATCACCTTGTCTAATTGCCAAATCATCTGCACCTGCCTGGAACAATGAGGATGCCTTTGATGAAACGGATGGCCTATTTATGAGAACTCCGAAGATGTGAAGACCATGTGATGAGTGAGATTCCTGAGCAGGGACTGTGAGCCTGGAGGTGATGCTATTCTTCCTATTGTGAGTTTGGGTCTACCATGTTGCAGCAGTTGGAAAGCATTGCCAAAGCAGCTGGGAGAATCTCTCCTTCTGGAGAACACATGCCTGCCTGCCTGCCTACCTGTGCAGCAAAGTTCAGTCCTACATCCTAAACCCAAAGTTGGGGTTTTGAGTTACTCCCAAGTGGGAAGGAGAGCCTTGAGAATAAAATTTGGATATAAATATATTTTAATTTCTGGGACATTTTTGTAGCTTCTAGGGATGATAGCACAATGTATAAAATTAGGTCTGTCCTGTCCTTGTATTTATATGGAACTTACCTGAGTTCTTCTTCCCAGGACTCTAGAAGGGAGGGAGGAAAAATGGTCAGAAGTGGGCCCTGCACTCTGCTGTACTTCCAACCTCTCAGCTTTGCAGATTGAGCTGCGTTAATGCAGCCCCAAGGAGGCTTGGGATTGAGTAAAGACGAGGTGATGTGAAATGCTGGGTAAATATGAGAGGATGTGGAGATCTAAACCTTGGCTGGCCATTTAAGTTATGGACTCCTGGAGCTCTCATTTTAACTTTATTTAAAATAGTTACTTTTTCACTTTGGAACATGTTAGTGGATGGAACATTTTACATTATTAGATTCAAAATGAAATAAATTTTTTAAAAAATGAAATACCAGTGAAATATGTTTGGAGGTCAAGAAAAAATATATAAAACCCTAAATTCTCTCAAGTCACATCCAACCTGGTAGTCCTGAATACTACTTTCCATGGTGTTCATTTTTAATTAAAAAAACATTCTTTGAATTTTCTACATTGCATTTATCTTTCCTTTGTAATCAGAAAAAAAATACAACCTATTTAAAAAACAATAATACTAGAATTACTACCAAATGCTCCTTTCCATGTTTCATTCTATTCTATTTCAAATCTCTATTCTCTATAACTGATGTCAGAGCTGGACTCAAATTATCTTAGCAAATATTATGTCTCCTGAATAGCCAGAATCAGATTTGTGCTATACAATCACCTGTGAGTTCTCTGTGACTCTAGTTTCTAAAGAGTCTTAATCCTGGAACTTCTAAAGGCCAAAGATTTATGCGGCCATAAGTGAAACAGTTCTTCTGGAATGAACAAGATCTAAAAGTTTAGAAATCCTCAGGCTATTCTCTAAACAAAGATGTGGGAAACTATTAATGTTTATATTAAAGATTCCCTAGTGTTGGTTTTCTTTTTTTTTTTTCCTTTTTCTTTTTTTTTTTCGTCACTGTAGGATATGAACAGTTACGTCCTCTGCAATCCCTATGTAATTATCTCTGGGCAGGGACCCCTTAGCTTGAGATGTGGCTGGGGGGAGAAGGTGGAGAGGTGACTTACCTACTTCAGCCATAAAAGGAGCCCAAATGTTCACACACACTCACACATACACACACACACACACAAACACATGCACACATGTCTTCTCAACCTGGTTATAAAATAGTAGTTCTGAAGAACTAGAAAAGAGTAAATAAGTTTATCCTTTATAATGTCTGTCTAGGCTGACATACATTAAGCACGATAAGGACAGTGCCCGGGGCCCACAATACTTTTAAGGGCCTTTGAAACTGTTTTAATTTCTGTTAAAATCAGAAGAAAAAAAATGAACCTTTAAATTGAAGGAAACATTTTAAGATGTAATATAATATACTCATCTTTATACCAATACAGTCATAAACTATAATTATCAATCCTTCTTTTGGAGGAAGCAGCCCACAAAGTCAAAGGGGTCAGGGCTCTCAAACGTCAGAATGTGGCCCTGGTGCCTGTGCTCCATTCTGTTAGCTGTAGAGACCCTTGTGAAAACAGTATCTGAGCCAAGCCTGTCAGTTCCAGAAGCAGGATGCTAATGAAGCCGGGATCTTGGGTTTCATGCCTAAAGAATTCAGTTAACTTTCTTCAGAGAAAAAAAATATTTCATAGCAACAAAGCCATCTACTAAAGTAGATTGCTTGAACAAAAAAAGTAAGATTGGACATAAGAAAAAAAAAAATCATATAGCTCAATGCAAGCCCATTGCCACCTCTGAGGGAAAGGACTAGGAATTCCATGCATTTTTTAAAAAATTAACTTACTGTAGCATTTGATATGTTAAATGACCATGAGCCTTTGTGGTTTATAAAAACCAATATTTACTCTCTCAGGATTCTGTGGGTCAGGAAGAGGGCCGGCAACTGGGGAGCTCTCTTGCTGACCTCACCTGGGCTCACTGCAGTCCGTTGGCACCTTGGCTGGGCCCGTGGGCTTCACTCATAGGCCACAAGTCAGCAGGCTGCTTGTCAGGACACCTGGGTCCTCCCCCATGTGGCCTCTCCTGCTAGCTAGACTGGATTTCCTCATGCCCTGGTGGAAGTAAACTCTGCTTGTGTCACATTTCCTATCTTCATTGGCTAAAGCAAGTCACATGTCCAAGACCAGATTCACAGGGTGGAGAAATAGACTTGACTTCCTGATGGAAATAGATGCAACGTCACTTTGCAAGGGACATGCGTACTGTCTGTGGCCATTTTGCAATCTACCACACCTCATCCTTTAAAATCCTCATAGCAATACTTTCGCCATTTCACCTCCTTTTTGAATGTTTATGCTCAGATGATTGGTTTTAGAGTGTCAGCTAAGGCTTAGTTTGGTTTTTGAAAGAAGGGGAAAGGGAGATGCAATTGAAACCAGTCCAGTATTTTTTTAAACCACATTTTATGTTATATTTTTAGAGTTTACAGCATAATTTGATGGAACAAGTTTGACTATATATCAGATGAGTCTGAGTTCATATCACAGCTTTGCTACATACTGTGTGACCATAAGAAAGTTGCTTACTCACTCTGGGCATTCCTTTCCTCTGTGAAATAAAGACAATAAACCTCCCACTCAGGGTTGTTGGAGAACAAGAGGGAAGTGCCTAGTTCACCAAGCTTTGGTAGGTACCTAATAGTTCTTAGTGTTTTGGATAAGGATGATTACATCTGGTAAATTGCTGATTAAAATTAAAAATTCAATAAATAACTATGGAGTAAATTCTATGTACAAACTCTCCACAGTTTATCATCATTTTTCATGTACCTTTGTGAATTTTACGTATTTAATGATTAGATGTTCTAGTGACATTACTTCTCTTCTTGTTAGTGGGCAGCCAGTTCTGAAGCGGAATGGAGGTGTCTCCTAAAGACCAATATAGCTTTATTTGGAGGTTTTATAATTAAAGCAAACCAATCATACTATAATGTCACACTTGCTACTAAAATTTGAAATTTTATTTCTCCTATTCATATCTCTGACTGCAGTCTGATTTTTTTAAATTTCATTTTTTGGGGTTACTCATGAAAATGTTTAGACAAAATAAATAGTTTGGAAATACTAGCTGCCCATGTAGTTACCCTGAGAATGCATTAATGAAACTGACTTACACTCCAGTGTGCCTGCTGAGTCACCAGTTTCTGAGCATCAGAAACCACACTCCTGAAAGTCTAGTAGGATGAGGTTAGGTTGAATCAAGGAAAGGTTTCTTGGCAAGCGACGCAATGGAAAAGAAAGCAGAATTTTGTGTATGGCATTTTTTTTCATAGTTTTTAAAATATCTCTGTAGACAGTTTACTCATTTATGTATTGAAAATACTAAGTATATACAGATTTACTTTATATGAGTTGATTTCTTTAATTAGGAATGTAATACATAGTAATAATTTTCTCAGTCAGATATATGTAGGTGTAAGTTTGTACCTGCTTATTACTCAAAGTCAGTAGAAAAATTTAAACATGATTTTCAAATATGAAATTTAATAAAGAACTTTAAACTTCAGAATTATCCAGTGAAATAATTTTTATATGAGATAAACACCATAGCATCCAGCAGGTAAGTGGGAGTTATGCTTCACCTTTTTTGCTTTAGTGAATTTTAAATAGATCTTTTAATAGATCTATTAGATGTTGAAACAGTGAACAATTTGATTACAGTTATTATTTGCATCCAAGTTCCCACAAAATCAACTGTATTTGGAATAATGTTTTTGTGTTCTGTAATCACAATCTTAATCAGAAGTTCTCTTTCAGCGCAAAAGTATAATTTTTATCTTCATTTCTTTTCCTTTTAATCACATGTTTATTTCATAAAATATGTAATCTCCAGAGGAGGCATTTAGCAAACTATGATATATTCATATGTATCAATACAATCATTTCATTGTTTATGACAAAGAGAACTATGTAGAAATATGGAGAGAAAGTGATCTAGAACCAAAAATTCAAATAAGAATGATGTCTGGACTTTAGAAAATATGTTAAGCATGGCAATGTAAAGAGACATTTTCTCAGCAGAAAAGAATGAAATGAATTTTGTGTTTTTCTTGTCAGATTTCAATAAGTTAAAAATTTTTTTTCAGTTCACTGAGACCTCAAACTCTAGTCCAAATGATAATGAACTATATCGATAGCATGTATTTTTTTCATTTGATAGATAAATATTTTTATTCCAGGAAAGAAATCTATCTAGGTTCTTTTATATATATGTGTGTGTGTGTGTGTGTGTATATATATGTGTGTATATATATATATATATATATATATATATATATATATATATACACACACACACACACACACACACACACACACACACATATACATATATATACAGGGACTTGTCAAAAATAAAATAAATGTGAGCCCCAGTTTAGGGAAAAATTATCCTCAGCCTTCTCAGTAATTTGGTATTTTGGAAAGACACTTTGCCCTCAATATGTAGCTTCTAAAATACGGATGTAAAGCCAGTGATATCTGATATCATTGATGGGTGTTTACTGTGTAAATGCAGGATACAATTGAAAAATAGTATCTTTTACTTTCACTGTAGCTACATTTTACAGTGATTAGTGTGTTGCATCAAATCACCTAGCTCTGAAAATATGCAACCCAAGAACCATCGAAGTTATTATTACAATCTCCATCTTCTGAAGGACCATCAGGACCATTATACCTATCTTACACTTTCTCTGCAGTTATCTACATTATTAAATCAGTATTCTGAATAGGAAAGCAGTAAGATGGACAATGGAAGATACACATTCTAAACCTACTTTGCCACCAGTTAGTGGTATGAACTGGGAAGATTCACTTCTCTCAGCTTTGGTCTTCTTCTCAGAAAACATCACGTTTGAACAAGTGCTAAAGTTTTATTCCAACTCTAAAATTCTCCTTACAAGCTTAACTACTTCTTTGGACAGAGATTTCTTTTTCCTATGAGAAGAAATAGGGCTCTCACTGTTGTACTGAGGGAGATTTTACTTTAAAAAGAGAAAGTCTGGGGCTTCCCTGGTGGCTCAGTGGTTGAGAGTACGCCTGCCGATGCAGGGGACGTGGGTTCGTGCCCCGGTCCGGGAAGATCCCACATGCCACGGGCTGGGCCCGTGAGCCATGGCCGCTGGGCCTGCACGTTCTGAGCCTGTGCTCTGCAACAGGAGAGACCACAACAGTGAGAGGCCTGCGTACCGCAAAAAAAAAAAAAAAAAAAAAAAAAAGAGAGAGAGAGAGAGAAAGTCTGTACAGAGTGGCAACCGTACTTCAACTCTTTGCGGTGAGGAATTCGCTTTAGCTGGTCTCTGTCCTTCACTTTCTCTTTATCCTTAATACCATATCCATCAAACATGAAAGAGTATATGGTTATCAATTTCCTTATTTAATACTAAGGGAGAAAATCTAGTGCTCTAGAGTACTGATTTATGGAGGAGGGGTTAGCTTCCTTTCAAAAATTTACCTTTTAAGAAAAATTATTTTTAAGAAGTTAACAAGCTAGTATGAGCTTATTTTGAATTAGTTATTTTTCTTCTTATGCTGTCTATATAATTATAGGATGAAAACATCAAATGAAAGTTGTTTCATTACATGGGTTCTTCATCATTATTTGTTAGCCTGTGCTCCTTTCTATGTGAGTTTATTGTCTCCCCACAGTCCAGTTGATAAAGCCTTAAAGGATTTTCGAATATTCTGTCTATACAGGATATTGACTCAGTGTTTAGCTAAGAGGTTAGTTTTTGAAATAAAAGTATAATGGGAAAAGGTTGTATTATCCGCAATCTAGGAATACTCTTTTTCCAGTCCTAGGTTTGGAGCCCTTGACTTTTACCTAACTGTGTTTTTTGTCTGATCAGGAGGGGCTTATTTATTAGGAGTCATACAAAATAAACATGAAAAGTTTGCCATAAAATATGACAACCACTTTGAATAATGTTGACTTAATTAAACTTTAAACTTTATATATTTTATGGTTTTAGTGTGAGCTCTTCTCGGATGTTTACTCCAGTGTAAAATCCATCATGTG
Source organism: Mesoplodon mirus (assembly GCF_964341445.2). Taxonomy (NCBI): domain Eukaryota; kingdom Metazoa; phylum Chordata; class Mammalia; order Artiodactyla; family Ziphiidae; genus Mesoplodon; species Mesoplodon mirus. The sequence goes on along the minus strand of NC_138986.1, from coordinate 29,565,396 downwards.
AGGACCTTGAAAGGAATTAATCCCCCTATCCCTGGCACAGAACTCAGCTCCAACAATTCAGATCTAAATATTTAGTGATGGATGATACATGTTTATGGAACAGAGGGCAGCATGACATTTAAATGTGAACTGTGGTTTCCATCTTGAGCATATGGTAGAAAAGACACTAGAAGCTGAAGTTATGCCAACCAACAGAAGTTGATAGTTTTTTTATGCTTCTCTTTCTCCTTCCTCCTTTTTTTTTTTTTTTTTTTTTTTTTTTTGCCCATTCCATCTGTTTCTGGAGTCTCTTAAAAAAACTATTCTTATAATCAGCTTTCCAGAAAAGAAGTTCTGCTGACTCTTGCGCATTTGGTAGTGCATCCCATGGTTAAACTAATAGCCTTGCTGGGTGTCAGCCAAAGGTTACAGGCCTCTCAAAATATTCCTGGAAAAAAAAAGTTTATCACTAAACTGAAGTTTCTCATTAGTAACCCTGTGGTGTCTAATCTGTGAAATTACATGATTAACTCCTTTGCAGAGCTGGCTGCAGTTGAGGTTTGCAATCCCACAGGAAGTTATTAAAAGTATCACCAAGATAATTCCTTAGCTTTGTACTTGGCCCCTGGGGTAAAGGAAATAGATCATTAGATGAGATGAGTACTTTATAATAAAGTCATAGATCACTCACAATTATTAAATGGCTGTCAAGGAAGATTATTATTTTAAAAGTTGAGGACAATGTGATTTGAAAAACAAACAAACAAAAAACCATGAAAGAATTTCTTACTTCTTTTGTTTTGGAAAAGAAACAGGAAACATACTGTTTTCTCCCCTGGGCTTTTTGAAGTTGATATTTCAAATACAGATATCTTACCTTGTTCTTTTTTTTCCTGCAGTTATTGAAATGTTCCTTGAATAAAAGAGAAGATTATTGTAAGTAAATAAAGGATGCAAAAAAAAGGTATAAAAATAGAATGGAGAAATACCTTGCATATATGTGTAAATAATGTGAGATTTTTCCTATAGCAGAAGAGATGTGGCTATGTGCATGGTTAGTAGCTCACTGGAGGTTCATAACGGTTATTCTAGTCATTCATTCAATTCACAAAACAATATCAGCCAGGACACTTGGCCTTTGGTAAGAGTAGAATACAAAAAAATACCGATCTTATAAGGAAAGCAATACAAAGTATCTCTCATTATTAGTCCAAATCCACTACACATTGCAGCTGCTCTTGGTAACTTCAGTTGGATATTTGGCTTTAAACTCTGCTCTAAGTGCTAAATCTTATTCTGGTCCATACAGAAATGTTTCAAATGCCTTCTTCGTATTTTGCTTTTCAAAATATTTACTGTAACTTTTTATTAAAAAAAAAATCCTAGTCAATAAAGTACATGGTTTCTTTTGAAACCAATCCTTGACAAGGTCAGGTTTTATAATGAAAAGTCCCAATAGCTATTCAACCAAACCGTTCAGATTCTTGTGTTTAATCATACTGGCACTTGGCACTCACTGCATGGTGATGTTTAAAGATGCCAAATGGACTCAGTAAAAATGCGTGCATGATGTGGAAAAATACTCATACACATAATGCCAAACCTTTTACAAATTTCCAAATATCAAACCCAATAGACAGAGCAAAGCAGGACATTGGTAAAAAAATTAATTCCATTTGATTTGTTTTTCTGTTTAGTTTCTTTCCTTCTTTGCATTCTTTGTGGTTTTCTGACCATAACCAGAAAAAAACACTGTCCTAAAATTTCATTAATAAGGAAATGTATGACAGTTGAAAAAAATCCAGGTTTTTCTGCTCACATTTGGATAGTTGTTCCTTTCAATAGTTACATAATAAACTTCTGATATGCACAATATTATTACAAAACAAAAAATTACACCAATTCACTCTTTTACCCTCAATGTCAAGTCAATAGAAGCATAAAATGCAGTGCAGTGTTTAACAGAAATATTGAAGATTGATGTAGAGGGCAATACTTGTATTATAAATGCCTTATGATGCTTTCTTTTTATAAATTATTTTTATACAGCAGATTCTTATTAGTTATCTATTTTATACATATTAGTGTATACATGTCAATCCCAATCTCCCAATTCATCCCACCACCACCACCACCAACCCCCACTTTCCCCCCTTGGTGTCCATACATTTGATCTCTACATCTGTGTCTCTATTTCTGCCTTGCAAACCTGTTTATCTGTACCATTTTTCTAGATTCCACATATATGTGTTAATATGCATATGTTATTTGTTTTTCTCTTTCTGACTCACTTTACTCTGTATGACAGTCTCTAGGTCCATCCATGTCTCTACAAATGACCCAATTTCATCCCTTTTTTATGGCTGAGTAATATTCCATTGTGTATATGTACCACATCTTCTTTGTCCATTGGTCTGTTGATGGGCATTCAGGTTGCTTCCACGGCCTGGCTATTGTAAATAGTGCTGCAATGAACATTGGTGTGCATGTGTCTTTTTGGATTATGTTTCTCTCTGGGTATATGCCCAGTAGTGGAATTGCTGGGTCATGTGGTAATTCTATTTTTAGTTTTCTAAGGAACCTCCATACTGTCCTCCATAGTGTCTGTATCAATTTACATTCCCACCAACAGTGCAAGAGGGTTCCCTTTTCTCCACACCCTCTCCAGCATTTTTTGTTGTTTGTAGATCTTCTGATAATGCCCTTTCTAAACAGTGTGAGGTGATACCTCATTGTAGTTTTTCATTTCTCTAATAATTAGTGATGTTGAGCAGGTTTTCATGTGCCTCTTGGCCACCTGCATGTCTTCTTTGGAGAAATGTCTATTTAGGTCTTCTGCCCAATTTTGATTGGGTTGTTTGTTTTTTTTAATATTGAGCTGCATGATCTGTTTATATATTTTGGAGATTAATCCTTTGCCCGTTGATTTGTTTGCAAATATTTTCCTTCTTTCTGAGGGTTGTATCTTTGTCTTGTTTATAGTTTCCTTTGCTGTGCAAAAGCTTTTACGTTTCATTAGGTCCCATTTGTTTATTTTTGTTTTTATTTCCATTACTCTAGGAGGTGGGTCCAAAAAGATCTTGCTGTGATTTATGTCAAAGAGTGTTCTTCTTATGTTATCCTCTAAGAGTTTTATATTGTCTGATTTTACATTTAGGTCTTTAATCCACTTTGAGTTTATTTTTGTGTAAGATGTTAGGGAGTGTTCTAATTTCATTCTTTTACATGTAGCTGTCCAATTATCCCAGAACCACTTTTTGAAGAGACTGTCTTTTCTCCATATTATATCCTTGCCTCCTTTGTCATAGATTAGTTGACCATATGTGTGTGGGTTTATCTCTGGGCTTTCTATCCTCTTCCATTGATCTATATTTCTGTTTTTGTGCTAGTACCATATTGTCTTGATTACTGTAGCTTTATAGTATAGTCTGAAGTCAGGGAGTCTGATTCCTCCAGCTCTGTTTTTTTCCTTCAAGACTGCTTTGGCTATTCGGGGTGTTTTGTGTCTCCATACAAGTTTTAAGATTTTTTGTTCGAGTTCTGTAAAAAATGCCATTGGTAGTTTGAGAGGGATTGCATTGAATCTGTAGATTGCTTTGGGTAGAATAGTCATTTTCACAATATTGATTCCTCCAATCCAAGAACATGGTATATCTCTCCATCTATTTGTATCATCTTTGACTTCTTTCATTAGTGTCATAGTTTTCTGAGTACAGGTCTTTTACCTCCTTAGGTAGGTTTATTCCTAGGTATTTACTCTTTTTGTTGTAATGATGACTGGGATTGTTTCCTTAATTTCTCTTTCTGATCTTTCATTATTAGTGTATAGGAATGTAAGAGATTTCTGTGCATTAATTTTGTATCCTATTACTTTACCAAATTCAGTGATTAGCTCTAGTAATTTTCTGGTGGCATCTTTAGGATTTTCTATGTATAGTATCATGTCATCTGCAAAGAGTGACAGTTTTACTTCTTCTTTTCCAATTTGTATTCCTTTTATTTCTTTTTCTTCTCTGATTGCCATGGCTAGGACTTCCAAAACTATGTTGAATAATAGTGGTGAGAGTGGATATCCTTGTCTTGTTCCTGATCTTAGAGGGAATATTTTCAGTTTTTCACCACTGAGAATGATGTTTGCTGTGGGCTTGTCATTTATAGTCTTTATTATGTTGAAGTAGGTTCCCTCTATGCCCACTTTCTGGAGAGTTTTTATCATAAATGGGTGTTGAATTTTCTCAAAAGCTTTTTCTGAATCTACTGAGATGAGCTTATGGTTTTTATCCTTCAATTTCTTAATATTGTGTATCACATTGATTGATTTGCTTATATTGAAGAATTCTTGCATAACTGGGATAAATCCCACTTGATCATGATGTATCATCCTTTTAATATGTTGTTGTATTCCGTTTGCTAGTATTTTGTTGAGGATTTTTGCATCTATATTCATCAGTGATATTGGACTGTAATTTTCTTTTTTGTAGTATTTTTGTCTGGTTTTGGTATCAGGGTGATTGTGGCCTTGTAGAATGAGTTTGGGAGTGTTCCTTCCTCTGTAATTTTTAGAAGAGTTTGAGAAGGATAGGTGTTAGGTCTTCTCTAAATGTCTGATAGAATTCACCTGTGAAGCCATCTGATCCTGGAATTCTGTTTGTTGGATGAGCTTTAATCACAGTTTCAATTTCATTACTTGTGATTGGTCTGTTCATATTTTCTATTTCTTCCTGGTTCAGTCTTGGAAGGTTATACCTTTCTAAGAATCTGTCCATTTCTTCCAGGTTGTCCATTTTATTGGCATAGAGTTGCTTGTAGTAGTCTCATATGATGCTTTGTATTTCTGCAGTGTCCGTTGTAACTTCTCCTTTTTCATTTCTAATTTTATTGAATTGAGTCCTCTCCGTCTTCTTCTTGATGAGTCTGGCTAATGGTTTATCAATTTTGTTTATCTTCTCAAAGAACCAGATTTTAATTTTATTGATCTTTGCTATTGTTTTCTTTCTTTCTACTTCATTTATTTCTGCTCTGGTCTTTATGATTTCTTTCCTTCTACTGGCTTTGGGCTTTGTTTGTTCTTCTTTCTCTAGTTCTTTTACACATTTAGTTTGTTTATTTGAGATTTTTCTTGTTTCTTGAGATAGGATTATATTGCTATAAACTTCCCTCTTAGCACTGCTTTTGCTGCATCTCCTGGGTTTTGGATCATCATGTTTTCATCGTCATTTGTGTCTAGGTATTTTTTGATTTCCTTCTCTGATTTCTTCAGTGATCTCTTGGTTATTTAGTAGGGTATTGATTATCCTCCATGTGTTTGTGTTTTTTACGTTTTTTTCCCTGTAATTTATTTCTAATCTTATAGCATGGTCGGAAAAGATGCCTGATATGATTTAAATTTTCTTAAATTTACTGAGGCTTGATTTGTGACACAAGATGTGATCTATCTTAGAGAATGTTCTGTGTGCACTTGAAAAGAAAGGGTAATCTGCTGTTTCGGATGGAATGTTCTATAAATATCAATTAAATCTATCTGGTCTATTGTGTCATTTAAAGCTTGTGTTTCCTTATTAATTTTCTGTCTGAATGATCTGTCCATTGGTGTAAGTGAGGTGTTAAAGTCCCCCACTATTTTTCTGTTACTGTCGATTTCCTCTTTTATAACTGTTAGCATTTGGCTTATGGATTGAGGTGCTCCTATGTTGGGTGCATATTTATTTATAATTGTTATATCTTCTTCTTGGATTGATCTCTTGATCATTATGTAGTATCCTTCCTTGTCTCTTGTAACATTCTTTATTTTAAAGTCTATTTTATCTGATATGAGTATTACTACTCCAGCTTTCTTTAGATTTCCATTTGCATAGAATATCTTTTTCCACCCCTTCACTTTCTGTCTGAATGTGTCCCTAGGTCTGATGTGAGTCTCTTGTAAACAGCATTTATATGGGTCTTGTAGTTGTATCCATTCAGCCAGCCTGTGTCTTTTGGTTGGAGCATTTAATCCATTCACATTTATGGTAATTATCAATATGTATGTTCCTATTACCATTTTCTTAATTGTTTTGGGTTTGTTTTTGCAAGTCCTTTTTTTCTCTTGTGTTTCCCACTTAGAGAAGTTCCTTTAGCGTTTGTTGTAGAGCTGGTTTGGTGGTGCTGAATTCTCTTTGGTTTTGCTTGTCTGTAAAGCTTTTAATTTCTCCATTGAACCTGAATGATATCCTTGCTGGGTAGAGTAATCTTCGTTGTAGGTGTTTCCCTTTCATTACTTTCAATATATCGTGCCTCTCCCTTCTGGCTTATAGAGTTTCTGCTGAGAAATCAGCTCTTAATCTTACTGGAGTTCCCTTGTATATTATTTGTCATTTTTCCCTTGTGCCTTTTATTAATTTTTCTTTGTCTTTTTTGTCAGGTTGATTACTATGTGTCTCAGAGTGTTCCTCCTTGGGTTTGTCCGGCCTGGGACTCTCTGCACTTCCTGGGCTTGGGTGGCTCTTTCCTTTCCCATGTTAGGGAAGTTTTCAACTATAATCTCTTCAAATATTTTCTCAGGGCCCTTCTTTCTCTCTTCTCCTTCTGGGACCCTTATAATGCGAATGTTGGTGCATTTAATGTTTTCCTAGAGTTCTCTTAGGCTGTCTTCATTTCTTTTCATTCTTTTCTTTTTATTCTGTTCCACAGCTGTGAATTTCACCATTCTGCCTTCCAGGTCACTTATTCGTTCTTCTGCCTCAGTTATTCTGCTATTGATTCCTTCCAGTGTATTTTTCATTTCAGTTATTGTGTTGTTCACCTGTTTGTTTGTTTGTTTGTTTGTTGTTTTTTGCAGTATGCGGGCCTCTCACTGTTGTGTCCTCTCCCATTGCAGAGCACAGGCTCCGGACACACAGGCTCAGCAGCCATAGCTCACGGACCTAGCCACTCCGCGGCATGTGGGATCTTCCCAGACCGGGGCACGAACCTGTGTCCCCTGCGTCGGCAGGTGGACTCTCAACCACTGCACCACCAGGGAAGCCCTGTTTGTTCTTTAATTCTTCTATATCTTTGTTAAACATTTCTTGCATCTTTTCTATCTTTGCCTCTATTCTTTTTCCTAGGTCCTGGATCATCTTCAGTATCATTATTCTGAATCTGTTTTCTGGAAGGTTGCCTATCTCTACTTCATTTAGTTGTTTTTCTGGGGTTTTATCTTGTTCCTTCATCTGGTACATAGTCCTCTGCCTTTTTATTTTGCCTATCTTTCTATGAATGTGGTTTCTGTTCCACAGGCTGCAGGATTGTAGTTCTTCTTGCTTCTGCTGTCTGCCCTCTGGTGGATGAGGCTATCTAAGTGGCTTGTGCATGCTTCCTGATAGGAGGGACTGGTGGTAGGTAGAGCTGGATGTTGCTCTGTTGGGCAGAGCTCAGTCAAACTTTAATCTGCTTGTTTGTTGATGGGTGGAGCTGAGTTCTCTCCCTGTTGGTTGTTTGGCCTGAGGCAACCCAGCACTGGGGGCTACAGGCTCTTTGGTGGGGCTAACGGCGGACTCCGGGAGGGCTCATGCCAAGAAGTACTTCCAAGAAATTCTGCTGCCAGTCTCCTTGTCCCATTGGTGACCCACAGCCACCCACCGCCTCTGCAGGAGACCCTCCAACACTAGCAGGTAGGTCTGGTCCAGTCTTCTATGGGTCACTCCTCCTTCCCCCTGGGTCCCAGTGCACACACTACTTTGTGTGTGCCCTCCAAGAGTGAAGTCTCTGCGTTCCCCAGTCCTGTCAAAGTCCTGCAATCAAATCGTGCTAACCTTCAAAGTCTGATTCTCTGGGAATTCCTCGTCCCATTGCTGGACCCCCAGATTGGGAAGCCTGACGTGGGGCTCAGAACCTTCACTCTAGTGGGTGGACTTCTGTGGTATAATTGTTCTCCAGTTTGTGAGTCAGCCACCCAGTGGTTATGGGATTTAATTTTATTGTGATTGCGCCCCTCTTACCATCTCACTGTGGCTCTCCTTTGTCCTTGGATGTGGGGTATCTTCTTCAGTGAGTTCCAGTGTCTTCCTGTAGATGATTGTTCATCAGTTAGTTGTGATTCTGCTTCTTTCACAAGAGGGAGTCTTAATGCCCTATGATGCTTTCATAGTTCTTTTAGACAGTACCCTAGAGAGGACTCTGGTATTTAGTGTGTATGTGTGTGTGTGTAAACACATCTAGTGCTACTCTAACAACTTTTCAAAGGAGTGGTAAGAAGTGTATCTCTGGTGGTTCTTGTAGTGACTCTTGATTTCTCTTGTCAGGAGTGCTGGCAAGCGTGGGCAGCCTTCTGCCCAGTACTGTCAACTGTACACTCAGAGCCAGTCCCATGATTCAAAGGGAGCTTATGGGGTGTGATCTGAGCATTGCTGAAAGGGTATTTACCCAATATGCCTGCCTTAATAGTAAGCCATAATGCCAGGAATCCCCATGAAGCCATTCATTTCATTAATACACAAAAGTGGGAAAATGCACATTCATCTCCAGGGATAGGAAAAATGTATAGTCATAGCCATCCATGAGTACATTAGTTCTAATTAACATGTTATATCAGTCACCCAGAAGCTTCTAATCCTATCTGTTATATAATATACATTTTTCATTTATTATATGTCAGGGATTCTGCTGATTTTTTCTACATTTTTCAACACATTTAATGCACACGACATGCTAGTGAGGTAAGCACCATCATCTCCCCTGTTTTACAGGTAAGAAAACTGGAACAGAGAAATGTGAAGTAATCTTCCAGATACCACACAGCTGAGAGATGATCAGGCCAAGATTAAAACCCAAATAGTTTTCCCCTAGGGCTAGAATCACTGTGAATATTACCTCTGTGTGAGACCCAGGATGAGGCCCAGAACAGACTGGTCTGGAGGGAGTATATGAAGCAAGCAAGGGCCCACTAGGAAAATCTGTGAATGCAAAGCTGCCTGCAAAGGAGCAGATCTGGGGGATATGCTAAAAGCAGGCAAGACATCTGCTGTTGCTGAGTACTTGAGGCCAGGAGAAGATAGGGTATTGACTCAAAGGTCAATCCTGTCTGCCATACCATTTTCCCCATGACTTCCCTGACTCTACTTTCTAAAGAAATCCCATCATAGCTGTAGAGCCACTGCAGATGTTTTTGTTTCTTAACAGGTGAAAGCAAAATGCAGAAAATATCACTAAGTCATAATATAATGAATGCTAAATATAGGTGAACATAAAGGCATGGCTCACCCAGCCCCCATCTACATAAAGAAACTAAAGGCCCAGACAGGTTAAGCAGTCTGCCCAAGATCCCACAGTATATTAGTCTCAAAGCTAAAACTAGAAGCCAAGTTTCTTCCAATCTTTTACTCCCATGAAATGACTCCCACCTACCCATACTCCATCATTTAAGAAGCATATCTGGTACTATCTCTGGACACTGAGTTCTGCTGCGTAAGAAAGCCATGAGTATCTTAAGCCTGTGCCTGAGCTGCACGACTCATTAGAGGGATGGCATCAGCCTAACCCCATTGCTGTGTGAATAGTTATATTCAAACACCAGGTTCACTCAATGGACTTTAAGCACTAATGCTTGGGGAAGGAGGAAGTTAGTGGTAGACTTAACATCTTTTTTAAGGCAATGTGATCAGTGTATTCCCAAAACCACACACACACACACACACACACACATACACACACACACACATTTTTAGAATTTACTAATGACAAGAGCTGTAGTGCTCTTTTTTGGATCTACTACAGACAGCAACATTTTTTGAATGGTCTAATCAGCCCCATTAAATGCTATTTATTTATTTATTGAAGTATAGTTGATTTACAATGTATCAGGTGTACTGCAAAGAGATTCAGTTATATGTATATATGTGTATCTGTTAATCCAAATTTCTAATTTATTCCTCCCTCCCCCCCCTTCCCCTTTGGTAACCATAAGTTTTTTTTTTTTTTTTTTTTTTTTTTTTTTGCGGTACGCAGGCCTCTCACTGTTGTGGCCTCTCCCGCTGCGTCGCACAGGCTCCGGATGTGCAGGCTCAGTGGCCATGGCTCACGGGCCCAGCCGCTCCGCGGCATGTGGGATCTTCCCAGACCGGGGCATGAACCCACGTTCCTTGCATCAGCAGGCAGACTCTCAACCACTGCGCCACCAGGGAAGCCCCATAAGTTTGTTTTAAATGCTATTTTTTATGGGCTTTGGAGTCAGACCTACATAAGTTTGAATCCTATATCCCCCATTTCCTAGGTGAGTAAACTTAGACAAGCTAACTGACTTCCACGGAGAACCATTGTGAAATGGGACAAGCATGAGCTTTAGAATTACAAGGCTTCATTTGAATTCTTCTTCTACCACTTGTTAGCTTGGACAAGTTTCTTAACTCTTCTGAGCACATTTCTTCATCTGCAAAATATATGTTGTAACTCCTGCCTCTTACAACATATAATTCTTAGGTTTGTGGTGAGAATTAAATGAGACGATGTTTGTCAAATGCTTGACACAGTGCTAGGCACAAAGCAAATGCTCAGTAAATGTTAGTTCCTTTGTCTTTTCCGTTTTGATCTCAGTCCCCTTATCTGTAATCTGTGAATAATATAATTTACCGTGGGAGGTTTTGTATCATTTCACAGTGGATGTGAAACCATAAAGAACCATGGATTCACATGGTAAATGTTGAAGATACATAAGCTGCAAGGTGCTTTGTTTCCAAATCACAGAGTACCAAGTTCGAGTGCCTGCAGTTCCCCTGCCTGCCATCTGGAGTCAGGACACAGCTCTCAACCCACAGGGAAGGTGGAGTAAAGAGAAGGAGTGGAGGTGATGGCATATAGATACCAAGTGGCTCATCTGCAAGGCAAGGAGGGCTGCAGACACCAGGCAGGATCTTGAAACAGAGGCAATCTCCAGTAAAGACTATTAAATCTAACGTCACAGAGATGCTACTTCAGTGGGTTGGACCATCCGGTGTAAGGAAGATGGATGCCACTGAGAACTGCTATGTAAACACACAAAACACATGTCTAAAGACTTCTGGATTTAACTTCAGCCACTCACATGTTTGGAGTGCTAAAAACTAGCCCCAGACGATACTCCAGTCCATGTGCTCATCAGAACCACATTCTTCTCTGAGTAGAGATGCTGAGTATCATGTGAAGCGACCACAAGCCATGGTTAGAAAACAAACTCCAGGCTTCTGTTTTGTCCCAACTCACATAATTTTTGGCACCTTCAATATTTTAAAAAGTAGAATCTAAGTAAATAATTCCATTATATTTACAGAATTTTTTTAATCTCACAAAAATTTGACTATAATTATAATGAATGGGTTGAACTGCAAGTATAACCTTTCCATTCACATGAGGAAATCATGTGTGTAGTTCTTGAATTATATTTGAATTTTATAGGTTGATAACAGCAATATAGTCATTGAACAGTGCAAGAATTCCAATGTGAGTTTCTAAATATTAAAAAGTCATAAATTTCTCAAAATCCTAATATGACATTTTCCTTTGAAAGAAAATTCTTTTTAGGTTGGTCTTTGAGAGGGGTTGGTGTGAGGAAGTACATGAAAAGTTTAACTATAGAAGCTATTATTAAAGAACAAATTCCTCTGTTTATGCTTGAACCTTGGAAATGTTTTTTAAGAAATCGGAAACAAATTCCATGTATGTAAATTCCATTGCCTGTTAAATTTATAATGATTAGGAAAACATACAGCGATAAGATTTCTCATGACTTATTCTGAGCTGTTCTTTTAAGATATTAAGTTTGAAAGGATATCTCAGCTCATATACCCGATACCTGCCTACATATGCACACAGACACAGAGCAGTTACATTTGAATTTCAGATAAATAAAAAAAAAATTAGTACAAATATGGCCTGTGAAATATGCTCAATTGCATGGGACATACGTATACTAAAAAATTATTCTTTGTTTTCTGAAATTTAAATTTAGCTGGGTAGTCTGTATTTAATTTGCTAAATCTGGCAACCCTAACACACCTAGACATATGCACACACATACACACACACACAAGACCAGTAAAAGAATATTTAAATGTATTTTTATTTTTAATTTAATTAATTAATTAATTTTTTTTTTGGCTACGTTGGGTCTTTGTTGCTGCGCGCGGACTTTCTCTAGTTGTGGTGAACAGGGACTAGTTGCTGTGGGAGTGCTTCTCATTGCGGTGGCTTCTCTTGTTGCAGAGCATGGGTAGGTGCACAGGCTTCAGTAGTTGTGTCACGCTGGCTCATTAGTTGTGGCTCACGGGCTCTAGAGTGCAGGCTTAGTAGTTGTGGTGCACAGGCTTAGTTGCTCCGCGGCACGTGGGATCTTCCCAGACCAGGGCTTGAACCCTTGTCTGCTGCATTGGCAGGCGGATTCTTAACCACTGAGCCAGCAGAAGAATCTTTAAACCCCTATGCCTACTGTAAAACAAAGTTTTAGAAGCCACACACCACAAAGGTTTATTTAAATCTTTGGGACTGGAGGGACTACTCAGCCCTCCACTGATAACATACAGCATAATCATTAAACTCTCTGATACAATTAACATGTGACTCCAAACTAACTCGAAATTGTCTCCTTCCTTTATTTCTTATCCTCACTTGCCTTGCCCACCTGCAGGCTCCTTCTGAACACTTGTTCCTCTCTTGCTCTGCAATTCCCTACTATCTACCTGTGCATTTATTAGCCTGTTTGATTCTCATTCTAACCCCCCAGTAGCTCCCCACTGCCTTAGCGAAGACCACTATTGATATTTATTTAAGTTTATCATCTAGTATTACTACCTGTGCCCACACTCATCTCTGTCATCTTATTTTCCTCAGTGACTCAGCACCTGGCTTATTTTTGTTCTTTCTTTTTGAAGTCTCTACCATCAACTTAGATTTACTTCAACCTCCATGTTAACAGCTCTTTAAAATCTCTTGCCTTGGAGTCCTCTGATTTTAATTTCACTCACCATCACCCTGCTAAGTCACTGACACCCAGCTTCATATAGCATCTTGACATCACCCTCTCTCACCATAGCATCTTTACTCCCATCAGCCCCTTTGTATGCACTCTCGCTAATCTGCCCTTTGTCTTTATTCCTTCGAGCTTCCCAGTCTGCCAGTCTGTGATCACTGTTCTGAGTCATACAGCGTCATTCATATCCGCCAGTCTCAAATCTAAAATAAGCCCTATTTGTCTGCCCATGTTAGTTTATACCCAAATTTTTCTTAAAAGGAGACAAGGTAGTTTACAAGGAAAGAAAACATCTCCTTTCTTCAAGTCAGAGATTCTCTGGGTCTTCAAGCACCTTGCCTTCCCTCCTTTCAGCTTGGCCAGAGAGAGATTATACCTCTTCCTCAGGCCAGTCTCTTTCCACATGTAAACTTCACATGTAACACTTCTCATCTGCAACCTTGCTAAGTAATTTTATTTCCACCAAACTCTCCCATTTTACTACCTCCTTCCCCTCTGTGTACAGCCATGAGGAATTCTCCCCACCTCACTCCCTCAATTCCTGGAATTTTGTTAAATCTCATAATAAAAACTCTACATAAAATGGAAATAAAAGATAACTACTTAAATATAATAAAAAGCTTGCTACCAAAACTCCAGTGTAGAAAATAATTAAATACTGAGATAATTTCTACTAAAAATGAAAGCTATGTAAGTGATACCTGCTATTACTATTATAATTCAATACCATTTGAGAGGCTCTAACAAATGCAATGAGAAAATAAATAGAAATAATCAATATTAAAGAAGAGAAGGCAAAGTTACCTATAATACATATGATAGGGTTATATGCTCAGAGTACATAGAAGACTGTATAAGAAATTTAGTAAAGTAGCCAGATAAAAGAAAAAAAAACTTACAAGACAGACTTTCTCTATATTAGCAACCAGTTAAAGATCCAAATTGAAAAACAAATATCAATTAATAATAACAACCCAGGGCTTCCCTGGTGGCGCAGTGGTTGAGAGTCCGCCTGCCGATGCAGGGGACACGGGTTCATGCCCCGGTCCGGGAAGATCCCACATGCCGCGGAGCGGCTGGGCCCGTGAACCATGGCCGCTGAGCCTGTGCGTCCGGAGCCTGTGCTCCGCAACGGGAGAGGCCACAACAGTGAGAGGCCCGCGTAATGCAAAAAAAAAAAAAAAAAAAAAAAAAAAAAAAAATAATAATAATAATAATAATAATAACAACCCAAATGAAAAAATAATACCTAGGAATATATTATATAAGAAAGGTAAGGAATTTAAAGAAAATTATATAATAGTGATACCTGAACACTTGGTGCTATAGACTGAATATTTGTGTTCCCCCAAAATTCATGTGTTGAAACCTAACCTGCAATATGATGGTAATAGTAGGGGAGACTTTTGGGAGGTGATTAGGTCATGAGGGTAGAGTCCTCATGAATGGAATTAGTGTCCTTCTAAAAGAGATCCCAGAGAACTTCCTAGCCTTTTGACCCACCAATAACCATGTGAAGTTACAGAGAGAAGATGGTCCATGAACAAGGAAGAGGGCCCTCACTAGACACTGAATCTGCTGGTGTCTTGATCGTGGACTTCCCAAACTCTAGAACTGTGAGAAATGAATTTCTGTTGCCACTCAGTCTGTAGTATTTTGTTATAGCATCCCAAATGAACTGAGACTTTTGAGAAAATATATTTTATTTCTGAATGAAAAAACATAATATTTAAAATGCAATTCTTTCCAAATTAATATGTAAATTTAATGCAAATTCTGAAATCATTTATTGCAATCACAATGTGATTTATCTTGGAATTGGATAAAATTAATTTAGAATTCTTATGAAAAATACATTGCTAAGAACCACAAATATCTCTACAAGGAGGAAAAATGGAAGGAAACTATGCTTTAATATGTATTAATGTATTATAAAAAAACACAATTCCAAACAATATATAAATTTGTCAGTGGAACAAAATAGACAAAAGTACACATAAAAACTTAATATTTGTCAAATTTAAGCAGGAAGGATTTTGAGATGACTCATTTTTGACATGAGATAAATAACATAATGATGACAATAATAATAATCAGAAGTATATTAATCAGGGTTCCCCCAAAAGGAAAGCAGAGACAAGAACTTGGCTGCTGTTAGTTTATTTGGAATCTGGTCCCTGGGAGAAGTGAAAAAGAGGGAAGTGAGGCAGGAAAGCAGGAATATTCAACCTAAAGGTGTATGATTAAGGTTGCTGTTTGGGGCAATGGGCTTAGTTCCTCTGGGACTGACTGGGAAATGTTCAGAATGACTCCCAGAATTGTCCCCTGTGAAGAATTGGAGGAAGATAGTGCATTTACCCAACAGTTCCTATCCCTCCTCAGTTGAGGGTTGCCTCTGGGCATTAAAACTACCCCTCCAACCCCTATGTTACACTTGAGTGCAGGAAGCCCGTAAGTAGAGAGCATGTACCCTGGATAGGACAGTGTTAGCTGAGATGAGCCTGAGGTCACCTGGAACCGTGCAGTGCAGATGTGGCTAAAATCAGAAGTCAGTCATGGGGATGCTGATGTGGGAAACCAGATGTGCTGGGAAACCCTGGGCATATCAGTTCACCTGGACTGAATGTTCAGCCTAGAGAAATTGTGGGTAAGGGCTTTTGGGAGGTAAGTTTCTTTAGTGATGATGTTCTTTCTTCATTGTTATCTCTTATGGTACAGCCTGATTTTATGCAGTGAGTCTCATTGGGTCACTGAAAGAGCACTGATAGTCCATAAAAAGCCCATGATGCATACATTTGATCTCTCTCATGGATATTCTCCCAACCCCCAAAACTAATTTTGCAAGGCAATTCCAGTGTTCCAAACCTTTACTTGTTGTTGATGGGGAAAATTGTGGGTAAAGTATCTTCCAGATTTATGAAAAATCATTGATATTCAACATTGGATTCTTGACTTTTAGCTAAAATATAAGCATTCCTTAATCATCTTAGTGCAAATGAATCATTGTTATAGCCACAGGTGATGGGTTATCCTGTTCTTTGTTCAGCAGCCAAACGTGCGTCCAATTAGAAAAATCTCAGGATGATTTAAGTCCAACCCTAAGAAAGGAGAAAACCACTTCCCATGAGTTTTTTCAAGGATCAGTAATAGCAATCTCTCTGGAGAAAAACAAAAGATATATTTTAAGAAAATAAAGGTGGCAAAAAAAGCAAGGTCTAGTGTACACCAGAAAACACTAATATATTAATATTCCTATGGTGGTGAATATATTAATCATAATTTATCTTCAGTCATGACTGACTTTTCTAGATGGATTCTATTTCCCAGGTCCTACTGCTAATTTCTTCACCTGAAATGTTCTCCTTACTTGTCTATATGTATTCAAAACTCCCTTTGGCTTTATTTCTTCACTGATTGCTGTTAATTAATAGTAAAATTTTCTTTTTCTGTAACACAGATTGATGTATGTTCATCACCTGGATCCTGCACCAAATATAGTAACTTTTAAGTACACTTGTTTCTATAATTGTACATGCCACATATACTATCATTCTGATGTAACTTCTTTTAATGATCGTGCTTCACGATTTCTGTTTGATGTTCCACAAAATCAACATTATGCCTCTGTTTTATGCTGATCTTCTTGTTTGCACTGCTTTATATACCAATTGACTTCTAATATAAGTTATCTTAAACAAATATCATTCAAAATGACATATCCTTTCCTTTAATTTTAACTTTTCAGACAGTATTGTAATTTAATTTAACAAAAATTGAAACGTTCACGTTCAGAACACTGATGTGTAGAATAACACAAATAAAACTAGACTGCTCTTCAAAGATTCAAGACTCATTTTTTTATAACAATGTGACACTTCAGATTGAAAATAAAATCTTTTCTCACACAAGATATATCAAGTTGCCTGGAAAATTGGCAACTATGTACAATGCTAGAGTAATAAGAGAATGTTCACAATAATTGTAATTCATACAACACAGAATCAAAATTAGACTTCCAAAAGATAGTTGTAAGATTGAAAAATAAACTAAAACTGCCTTCTGACACAGAAAAACACTGTATCACATGTATACTCCAAAATACTTATGTTTTCACTATAGGTACAATCTAACCAGAAAGTTTTCCAGTATTTAAGACTCAACAAGATAATATACTGTGGTTTGATATAGAATGTATCAGTGTGTCCAAACAAATGTTTTCCTTAAATAGGGTGAGGCTGGGATCTTGATCTGTCTTAGGATGTCTTCAACATGGTGTCTGTGGGAGGTATAGTGAATGTTAGGGTCTGTCAGTCCAGATCCCCCTCAAGGGCTGAAGCACTCATCCTTCCAGATGCTGGGGTGTTGACAGCTGAAGGTTCTTAGTGAGTTCCTCTCTGGACATTGCTCTTTTTTATGATAATTTTTTTTTATTAATTCACCTTTCTTAAACTATTTTTTAAATTGAAGTATTAAATGTTTACAATGTGGTGTTAGTTTCAGGTGTATAGCAAATCCGAAAAGAATCTTTTATAGGTTATTATAAGATATTGAATATACAGTAGATCCTTGTTTATCTATTTTGTTTTTTAATTTTTTATTTTATATTGGAGTATAATTGATTTACAATGCTGCATTAATTTCAGATGTACAGCAAAGTGGTTCAGTTATACATATACGTATATAGATTCTTTTTCAGATTCTTTTCCCATATAGGTTATTATAGGGTATTGAGTAGAGTTCCTTCTGCTATACCATAGGTCTTTGTTGATTATCTATTTTATATATAATAGTGTGTGTATGTTAATCCCAACCTCCTAATTTATCCCTACCCTCTCACCTTTCCCCTTTGGTAACCATAAATTTGTTTTTGAAGTCTGTAAGTCTGTTTCTGTTTTATAAATAAGTTCATTTGTATCATTTTCTAGATTCCACATATAAGTGATATCATATGATACTTGTCTTTGTCTGACACACTTCACTTAATATGATAATCTCTAGTGGACACTGCCCTTTGTAGAAGGACGTTGCCTCACCCAAGGTAACACCTGTTCCCTGGGAGTAGCCCACATCCAACGTAGTCAACATAGGTGTCCAACCTGATTCAGGACGACTCTGAAGGGTCATCTCTGCTCCAGAGGATCTGCTGAGGCCTCCGTTACAACAGAATCATGGTTCAACTCCTCTCCTCTTCCCAGTATTTCTCAACACTCGCAGATGTTTCTCCCAAGAGTGCTCATCAACTAATCACTTGCACAGATTTCTGTCTCAGAGTCTGTTTCCTGGGAAAGAAGGAAGCCACAGCAATTTTTTAAACATTATTTGAATAATGGTATTCAACACTCTAGACGTTTTTGTGCTTTATATTAGAAAATAACATTCTGATATATATTAGATACCAAGTTTAGTCACAGAAGAAGGAAAAGAAAATTAAACCACAGGAAAATTTAATTCTCTGAACTTATCAGCTTTATTGGCAATGGTACATTTTAGTCATAAAAAATAAAAATCACCATGAGCATGATTAATCCACATGACCTATATTAAACTGATTATAAACTAAGTCTAAGACTGTTTGTTCATGGAAATTGAAATTATTTAGTTCAATTAGTGGTCCATTTTGCTTAAAACTTTCAAGTTACTTGTATGCAAAGACATGCATAAATATTTTATCCATAAGCATCATAGAGGTGAGAATTTTAAATGATGAAATTATACCATTTCTTATGAAGAGCCGACTTGAATTTACCAGAAAAAAACTAATATATTTTTATCTAACATTGTCAGTTTGCTAAGTGTTGACTATAGTGTTTGGCTGTTGAATTCTTTTATTTATCAATAGTGTACTAACTTTGTCAGGAGTACTATGCTCATGGAAAATAACACTTACAGTCACATTTTATTTGGTTTTAGAATAATAGCAACAGATGATACTAGACAGTGTCTACAGACCCTCCACATCCATCCCTACCTCCACATTTCTGAAACTCTCTTGCAAACAACTTGCTGACTTTGCATCCTGGATATGATGTAGTTTCTACCAATGCAAAGTGCCCCCATGAGATTTGGAAGGTGTAGGGGTGGGACAAGCCATCGTTCTGTGGCCTTACTGGCCAACCATGAGCTCTGATAGACCAGGGGTGTGAGGAAGCCAGATTCTCCTGTTCATCCCCAGATTTCTGGGTGTGAAGTGGAGTGGCAGCTGTCTCCTAACCTATCAATTGCAGCTACAGTGGTGTGACCTTGAATGCAGATGTCCAGTGCAACCCCGACTTCTGCCCCTCTTGCCTTTTCCACTAATTTATAAACACCAAATTCTTTGTATTAAACCCCACATTTTGAACTGCCTACACTGATTTCTTGCTCTTTTACCAAAACCTGACTGATCCATATTGCTACCTAAAAAAATTCCGCTCTAGTTTTATTTACATTGTGACTCCACTAGCATCAAGGGGGCAGCTTGGATGGCAGTAGCAGGAGTGCAGGCTGTTTGCTTGACCTTATAAAGGCAAACAAGACTACACAGTAAAGAATTCTGGCTGAGTCTCTACTCAAGAGTCCAAGGCCTGAATGCCTCTGCCCTGGCCTCCTCGGCCTACTGCTGACTTTTGGCAGCAAAAGAGAAGATGCACACTTGCTGCCTAGAAGTTGTCTTTTAAGAATCCTAGGGAAGGCTCCAGGCTCTAGGTCCTCTTCCCAGACAAGTGTGAGGAGCTAGAGTCTCACTGGAAGATTGCACAGCTACTGCAGGTAAAGTGTGCCTTGCCTGCTGGCTACTGCTTAATGCACAGTGAGTGTTCACTGCAATATGGAAACAACCAAGGCCAACATCTGCTCTAACTTGAGCTGCTCTTATGATTCCTCCTCGTACCACTGGTGGTCATTTCTTGTTCCAAACCTGGTGTAAACTCTATCAGCCACTTGGTCTATTCATAGAGGAGTATTCATTGCTCAAACAGCCTTGTTTTTTCACCGGGACAGGAAACGCATGGGTTCGAGAGAGATATAGGTGAGAGCTCCCTCTAAATGGTTGTCTATTGTTGAAGAAGCCTTGCCTCTCTTTGTTACTAGAGGCTGTTTTATATCCCCAGAGGTCAGTGTGAATGTGGCTGAACTCTCCTTCTGTAAATACTCCCATTTTTAAATCTTGTTGCTGCAGGTGGGCATAATTCTGGAAATTTTATAACTGCTCTTTATCAGGAAGTCACGAAATAAGAGCAGAATTGGAAAGAGATGATGATACAATAAAGGAACTGCAAAAGAAGTTCTCTCCAACTTGTATTTCAAAGGAAATTCCCCTGTCTTGTACTGTTTATTTTCTATGATTAAAATAATATAGAATCAGAGGCTCAGGATTTCAAGCAGTATTTTTTTTCTAATCTCCTTACAGAATTGACTAAATCAATTTAGAATATTTTTGCTTAATGTTTTCAAAACTCTTTTGTAATCTTTCTCTCATTTGCCTCACTCTGTATTTCACACTGCACTTTAATTGTTGGTAAGGTCCATTATCCATGGCTTCATGTTTTATTTGGTAGAATACCAGACTCATAGATGATTAGCCATAGTTTATGAAGTAAACTTTCTTAGAAGTTCGGGGGTCTTCTATTGTGCAAAACTGAATATCTAAAACTAGTCTTTGGTGTCCTCTCAGTGCAAATGGTGGGGTCACAGTCACCCGCTCATCCAAAGATGAGAAAACTGGCCAAAGCAATATAAGAAAACTGATGTTTCCTATTGACCCCTACTGATTTCGTACTCAAAATTTATTTTGTCAAGTCAGTTTTGAAGATTATAATAATTTTGTTAAATAAGCAAGTTTTTAAAAAATGCATATACTTAATTAGTTTTATTTTACTGATAAAATATTTATTAGCAATCAAAATAGGCAAAAAAAATTAAAGGGGAAAATAGCAAATACATATACTGTCAACTGTATTGTAATGCACTTGACACCACCTACAAATAAGTCTATAAACTACAATAATTCACCAAATTATGACTTTACAACAGCATTATTGCTGTCAAGGAAAGATGGGGGAGAGCAGAGCCAGTAGCAGAGAAAAAAGCAAATTGAAGTACATATAACTAAAAAGCAAAAAACGACTAGATTTTATTAGTTGCATTGTAATCGGAGTGGTTTTTGGAGAGGAGTAAAAATATGTCACTCATCTGCTTCTAAGGAAGAAGGTTCAAACATTCCATTCAATAAAATAATAAAAACAAAGTTTAACTTCATGATATAGTTAATAGAGTCAAAGAAGAGGGAAGAGAAATAGACACAAAAGGAGACCACACACAGTCACACAGAAAGAGATAAAGAAAGGGGCCCTATGAAGGAAGAGATGTACAGTCATTAACACAGAAACAGAGAAGCAGGGCCGATTTCCACAGAGAAGTACCTTCACCTTGTGGACTTTGCATTTTGGGTCCTTAAAGCCCATGAACCTAGTGCAGCAAGCACCCTTATCACTTGGGGCTGTTTGACTGTGGGCTGAAATTTAGTCAAGAACCAGATGGGTTCCATGGGCTAGCTCTCACTTTCCAATTTTCTTGACTAAATTAATAAAATCTATCTGCTTGCACTGATTTTCGTTAGAAAGAAGGCTTACTTTGCTAATTATCTCACTTCTAAAATGTCAAACGGAAAGCTAAAGTTAATACTTTTATTCCCCCCCCCAAAAAAAAACCCAAAACATAACCAAAAGACAAAAAACAATGTTATTTAATTTAGGAACTGATGTGTTTTTTTAAAGGAGGAAATGAAAGAAGGGTGTTTACCAATTTTACACATATCTTTTCTTAAAGGATCTTATGAGAATCTAAGTCTGAGAAACATATGTTCGAGAGAAAAAGATGAGCAGTGAAAGAGCAAGCCAATAGCAGTAGCAACCCTGCATGACCTTGGACCTAGGAGCTAGAGAGTAGCAAGATGCCCAAAGGGATGAGGGCAAGAGCCCAGGAAAACAAGGGAAACAGTCACTGCTACTTACAGTGTTCTCACCTGTGCTAGGCTAACATTTTAAAGGCTCATTTAAAAGATGTATTTATATGTCAACTAATAATGAACAAGGATCTACTGTATAACATGGGAACGCTGCTCAATATTATGTAACAGCCTAAGTGGGAAAAAAAATTGGAAAAGAATAGATACGTATATATATATATAATTGAATCACTTTGCAGTACACCTGAAATTAACACAACATTGTTAATCAACTATACTCCAATAGAACATAAAAAGTTAAAAAAAAAGAAAAGAACCTACTGTATAGCTAGAAACTCTACTCAATACTCTGTAATGACCTATATGGGAAAAGAATCTTAAAAAGAGTAGATATATGTATAAGTATAACTGATTCACTTTGCTGTACAGCAGAAACTAACACAACATTGTAAATCAACTGTACTCCAATAAAAATTAATTTAATAAAAAGAAAACAGATAAAAAAGAAAAATAATAAACAATCTATTTAAAGATAAACCTGTGCTAAGTTTACGCCATTCAGAGATTTTTAAAATAGCTTTATTGAGGCATAGTTGACGTACATAAACTGCACATATTTAAAGTATAGAATTTGAACAACCCCTGCAAGGTAATGAACATATTTATCACTCTCAGAAGTTGCCTTGCACTTCTTCATAATCCCTTCCTTCAGGACCTCCTAACCTTCTTTCTCCTGGCAACCTCTGATCTGTTTGCTGTCAGAATACATTAGTTTGCAGTTTTCAGAAGTTTATAAAAATGGAATCATACAGGATTTTTTTCTGACTTCCTTCACTCAGCATAATTATTCTGAAACTCTTTCCTGCTGTAACATGGATAAATATTTCATCCATTTTATTATTGAGTAGCATTCCATTGAATGGGTGAACCACATCACTTAGTTTATGCATACCTATTAATGGAAATTTGGCTATTATAAATAAAACTCCTATGAGCATTTGTGTACAAGTCTCTATATGGTCATGTACTTTCATTTCTCTTAGGTAGGATCTAGTGGAATTGCTAGGTCAGATGATAGGTGTATGTTTAACATTTTAAGAAATTGCCTATTTTCCAAAGCTGTTTTACCATTTTACATCTCTACCAGTAAGAATTCCACTTCCTCATCAACACTTAGTATGATCAGCTTTGAAAATTTTAGCCATTTAATAAGTATGCAATGCAGTGTTATTTTGTTGTAGTTTTTTTGGGGGGTGTGCTGTACCTAATTATTTTATTTGAAAGAATGCTACAAATGGAAGAACTTAAGTTGGTGCTTTGGTGCAACTTATAGAAAAGGTAAAGGTAAACCCAAATGCATGCACTGTCTTGGTGACCAAAGAGGTCACCCCCATGGCTATGGAGAAGCCAACTTAAGGCTTAGCCCTAAGGGTCACTGTCTTCCAGGGTGTGCTTGTCAAAGACAGGCTCTGTAGTGTCAGGTTGCAGGGCTCCCATCTTATGCAAGTTGATTACAGTGGTCACCCAGTTCGTTAATGGATTTCACCTGCTCATTCAGGTCATATGTCCAGATGAAATCACACAAGTAGGTCTGTTTTTGTCAATGCCAGTCTATGCAGTTCCAGTACTGACTGACTCACACTTTTTTTCAAGTGTAACATACATTCCATTGCATTCAACTCACTCTCCCTGTGGTCTCAGTTTGGTTTCTTGATATCCTGATGGGAGTTTTGGGTATCTACTTGGTTCTTGTAGCTTCATCAGTTTCCAGCATGTTCTCTCTCCTTATGAGAGTGGTGAAGAAAACATTTGGCAAAGTTCTTTAAAGCCACAACATCACAGTCAAAGTAGTAAGAGGTGCATGGACAGGTAGATATAGGAGATGTAGATCTCCTGCTTGATCTGGCAGTTGATGGTGACCTCTGAGTCCTGGCAGTCATTCTGGTAAACCTGCAAGGGGGAACTGGCCACCATGGCAGGCAGTGGGCTCCTGGAGGTGGTCTGTGGGATCTGTGAGGAGGTGTCAGAGCGCTGGCCCTAAGTGGCAGGCCAGCTATGTTCCATAGAAAGAATACTGAAACAGGAAGCCACAGTGACTTTCTGCAAAGAATCTCTGCCTTATTGCATTGTAGCTTTAATTTGCATTTCTCTAATAATATTGAACTTCTTTTCTTGTGCTTATTTGCCATTCTTTTTTTTTTTTTTTTTTTTTATTCGATACGCGGGCCTCTCACTGTTGTGGCCTCTCCCGTTGCGGAGCGCAGGCTCCGGACGCGCAGGCTCAGCAGCCATGGCTCACGGGCCCAGCCGCTCCGCGGCATGTGGGATCTTCCCGGACCGGAGCACGAACCCTTGTCCCCTGCATCGGCAGGCAGACTCTCAACCACTGCGCCACCAGGGAAACCCTATTTGCCATTCTTATATCTTCTTAGATGAAGTGTCTGTTCAAAACTGTTGCCCACTTTTTATTATTTATTTATTTATTTATTTATTTATTTATTTTTTGCGGTATGCGGGCCTCTCACTGTTGTGGCCTCTCCCGTTGCGGAGCACAGGCTCCAGACGCGCAGGCTCAGCAGCCATGGATCACAGGCCTAGCCGCTCCACGGCATGTGGGATCTTCCCGGACTGGGGCACAAACCTGTGTCCCCTGCATCGGCAGGTGGACTCTCAACCACTGTGCCACCAGGGAAACCCAGTTGCCCACTTTTTAAAAATATGGATTATTTGTTTACATATTGTTGAGTTATGAGAATTTTTTACATGTGCGAGATACTAGTTTTTTATCAGAGTGGTACTTGGCAAAGATTTTCTCCTAGTCTTGGTTTTTCAAAGAACAATTTTTATTAAGTTCATTTATTAATTTGTTCTTTTATGAATTATGCTTTTGGTGTTGCATCTAAGAAATCTTTACCTAACCCAAGATCATAAACGTTTTCTCCTATGTTTTCTTTTAGAAGATGTATAGTCTTACATCTTACATTTAGTTTGTAACCTATTTTTGAGTTAACCTGTGCATATAATGTTATGCATGAATCAAATTTTTGTTTATTCATCCATTTTTTTCCATATGGATATCCAATTTCTAAGCACTTTTATTGAAAAGACTATTTTTTTCACCATTGAATTACCTTTGAACTTGTGTTGAAAATCAGTTGTCTATTATATGTAGGTCATTTTGTAAACTATTTTATTTTACTCTTTTATTTCTCTGTCTTATGACCAATGCCACACTGTTTTAATTTCTATAACTTTATAATAAGTCTTAATAACATACAGTGTTAGTCCTCTAAATTTATTTTTTGTTTTCAAAGTTGTCTTAAATATTCCAGTAGAATCAGATATCTTAAAACCTTCAAAAGTCCCAATATTTCCCTCCAAAGTTATGGTGCTAATACACTTAATCAGAAATAAAATTTAGAAAAAAATGGACACATAAAAATTGATGTTATTCATATATCAATATCTTGTTATACCATATCCAGAAGCTGTATTATTAGAAGAACCCTATCAAGGAGAACAGTCTGCAAATAGGAAGAATCAACTTGATTAAAAGAGAATGAAAATGTGAATGGAGAATAAGAAAATCAGAAAGCACTTTAATTTCATTAACTTGACTCATATTCTAAGTCCAAACATACTTTATTTAGGGCCCTAGAATAGCTTCAAGATATTCTCTTTAAGGCACATTCCTCCACTCAGCACAACAAAGGCTCAGAAGCTGAGCAGGATGACACAGGCTAAAAATACATTTTTATATATGTGAGATATATAGAGCTATATATATATTCAATATATATATGTATGTATATATGTATAATTTTTCCCTATTCCAAAGGGAAATTCCAAGAATGGCAGTGGGAAACTTCTAAGATAAGCCAGCTGTTCTTGGGTGGCCATTTTCATTTAAGTGACATGATTACATAAATTAAGTACACATGGGTTGGGAAATGTCTTGTAAAAAAATTTCCTTACAAGTAAATCTGGACAGATTTTGAGGTCTTGAGCTTCCCAACACTGTGCGTTCAGAAACAGACTGGAGCCCCTCCATCAAGGGTGTTGGGCAGCAAATTTTCTCACTGGGTGAGAGACAAATGTCACTGACCTGAAGGAGGCAGCCAACTCCAAAAATTGATGGGTTTTGAACAATTCATCTTATGGCATAGATAACTACAATAGGTGAGTAGTTTTCAAACTATATTCCAGAGTACAGCATTTTTATATATTTCATAGAGAGAGCGTTGGTTTGGTGCCTGCCTCAGCTACTGCCCTAGCAGTGTACCTCCAGCGCCTGGGTGAGCAAAATTCATGAGGAGATTCCTGCAGTTCAGAAATTAAAGTCATTCTCCTTCCATTGCTTTACACTTTCAATTATATAAACACATACTGGCTTTTTAGTGATCCAAGCAACATTTCACACTTGATTGGCCCACTTTTCTGTGGGAACTTTTCCTTTGCTCACATGGATTACCACAGGAACCATTTCAGAATTCTGCACAAAGTAGCAATAAAAACGACTTTGGCCCACATGTTTGACTGTAGAGTTGATATCTACCCCAGATCAAATAGTTTTTACTCTATAAATAAAGGGTTTGACCTGTTCATTTTAGCTAGCTTGTCTAAACACAGCAGTTCAGCTGAGAAGTGATCCAGATTTCAAGTGTCCAGACCTTACATATAGAAAACACATGCACACATTTGCACACACATGCAGATTCATGTGTGCACACAGGCTGCCATTCTTCCCCCTTTGACCAGTTTTGGAGTATCTGCTCCACTTCTCAGAGGAATCATCTAGTAAATAATCAGCACAGGGAGGAATAATGATCCTAGGATTTTTTCCAGAACACCTCTGGCTCAGTAGGCACTCGGATGAAAAGTAGGGCAAATACCAATCTTAAAGTTCATTGGCTGTTTAATTTCCAGCCAAGAAAGAAATGAAGATGGAAAAGGGGGAGTACCTGTGGTCTGTGATTACTGGGGTGGCAGGTTTCCAGAGACACTGAGCCTTGACTTTGTTTCATCGGGATTCTTCCTAAGTTGCTATTAAGAAGTATTTTCAACAATCTCTTTTTATTAGCCGTTTGTGCCCAATATAGTTTTCTAGTTGCTAGTTTGTTATGGCTTTAACATAAATAAGGTTCTAAAAATGTCTCACATGAGGAGTTGCAGGGCTGGGTATGCTATTTAGACCACATAAAAAGTCTATGTAAAGGACTTCCCTTGTAATGGGACTCTTTTATATTTAATAGAACTGTCATATAAACATATACTAGCATTTAAAATACAGTTTCTGGGCTATAAAATAAACACCATTTCAAATATTTCTGTTGGCTTTCACATGCATAGAGCTTAGTTCATTAAATGTTCTTTATTCCATTTATGTGAAATGTGTTTTTAACCACCAGAGCAGCACATAAAGTGCATTATCCCTTGAAATGCAGCCATTATCAAGTAAAGAGCAGTGAAAGTCAAACATACCAAACATTTTATGCAGATTCAAGAAAATTCCAGTTAATTTTAACACCTTGTACAATGCCACAAATTGGTACTTTCCCAATAAATTATTATTGATGATTATGATAACTGTATTCATAAAATGAAATATAAATGTGGACATATATCACAGAAAAATATATATATTTATTTAGAAATATTTTCACAATTTATTGTTTACCTGAAAGTTATACAATAGCAATACTCCATTTATTTTTCAAGTTAAAATGAAGTGGATTAAATAAAATGATTCTGCATTGCCTATCTTTATAAACTTGAGTAAAAAGTTGCTACAGTGTGCTTCAGTTTTCTCATCTGAAAAATGCTGATAATAGTATTTCCTAAGTCACAGTTTTCTTAGAAATTCGTTAAATATATAAAGTTAACACATATAGAGTTAACATAGTTTTTAGAATATTTCCAAGCACATAATCAGTAACCAATAAATCTCAGCTAATACTAATAATATTTTTCTAGAGCTCTATTTTAGAGTCACCACAAGTAAATATTTTCTTGCACATGTCGCAATATCCAACAGAAATCACGGGTGCACATTTTGTGCTAGGTAGAAAGAGCTATGTTGTTTATCAACATATAGCATGAATCAGTTTAGATCAATATATCTATTAACAATGTTTCATTATACTTAATTTTTGTAAAAGTTAAAAAGTTTGGGAGAGTCAAAGAGCCATGAGATGTGATTACTGTCCTTAAGTAGTTATGTGAATATAAAAAAGAAATTAATGACATTAATACATTAAAAATACTAAAATTAATCTTACCTAAAACACTAACAGTGACATTACCAGACAGTTGGGAAGTGGTTGGCATTTGATACATGGTGCTAGAACATGTGGCTATTCCTAAATAATACAACACAGAAAAAGTAAATGCCTGGTAAATTAAAGGCCTCAATATGAAAATAAAACTGAAAAACTTTTAGGAGAATCCTAAGAGGATATCTTTATAACATCAGGACTCAGAAAAATTTATTAAACCAGACACAAAACCCACAAACTATAAAGGAAAAAATGTTTGAAATTTATCTATTAGCATTGAAAATTTCTGTGTGACAAAAGGTAATATAAAAAAATTGAGACAAGTCACAGACTAGAGGAAGATATTTGCAGACATATTATAGCTTCCTTTCCCCCAAATAGTATCTGGAGTTCTTCATGTGTAAGCAACCAAAAAACAACTTAATAAAAATTGGACAAAGGATTCACAGAGAAGAAAACACAATGATCAGTAAATATATAAAGACCTCCCCAACCCCACTATAATAAATGGATATGCAAATTAAAATAACAGTCAGAGGATGTGTGCATATGGGTATAGCTGCCTAACTTGCATAAGACTAAATCTTTTAATATAAAACAACAAAAAATGTCTGGAAAATTTTTTAAATCTGTTGTAAGACTTCAGAGAGCCATCAAAATAGTTAGGACTTGATAAGCCAAAATTCCAAAGAGAAAGGAATAACGGAGAAGTAAGCTCAATATTCACTGTTGCCTGCCCTGTTGAAATATTTGTCAATATTTGCCAGTCTGTAACTTTCAGCCAAGATGCCAAAAACCAAACAAAAACTGGTACCTAAGAGATTAAGAAACTTCAGAGTTTCCAGCAGTCACAAAGGCTGGGGAGACAAAAAATTAATGCAGGGCTTACCATAGAAGATCATGGTAAAATGTCCCAGACATTCAGCTGAAACTTCAGAAAGGCTACGCTTTGGACTAACGAAACTGGAAATAGACTATTAGTGAAAAATATCTGGAATTAGTTCAACCCAAAATAGATTAGGATGACCTCCTTCTATTCTAATTGTCTGTCTACCAGAAGCAAAATTTAGTACTCTCTGTAGGAAAGTAATATTATCATGAGTGTCAGATTATTTTTAAACGTTTTCATATACAATGACAACATCCATTTAAAACAACCAGTCACACCAGAAACAGAATCAAATTACTTAGAACAAAAAGGAAAAAATTTGGTAAAATAAAAACAGATCCATAGGAGATCCAAATATTAGAGTTATCAGACACAGAATTAAAAATAATTATGGTTAATATGATCAAAAAAAAGTACAGGACAAGATAGAGACTTTTAGCAGAGAACTAGAGTCCAGAGAAAAGAATTAAATAAAAATTCTAGCTTGGAAAGATATAAAAACCCAAATTAAGAACTCAGCGGATTGGTTTAACAGAAGGCTGGGCATTGTTAACGAGAGAATTAGGGCACTGGAAGACAGGTTGGCAGGTAATAGCTTGAATGAAACATAGTGACTAAAAAAGAGGAAAAGTATAGAATATATTACAAGAAACATACTGGACATGATGAAAAGTCTAGCATGTAATAAATACATAATATGTGTAAAAGGAGAGAAGAGATAAAGTGGGACAAAACAATATTTGAAGAATATGACTAAGAATTTCCATAAATGTGTAGAAAATATCAAGCTACAGACTCAATAAATTTTATGAACCCCAAAAGAGATAAATACAAAGCAAGTCCACACAGATACACATCACAGTAAAACTACTGACACACAAAAGATTCAAACATACAAATACAAATACAGAGAAAATATCAGATGCATCCAGAGAGAAAATGTTACCCTCAAAAAAGCAAGAAACAGACTAATGGCTAAATATGCAACACAAACATTAGAAACTAGAAGAAAGTAATAGTTTTTAAATACTGGAATAAACTATCTGCTAATCTAGAATTGTATACACAGCAAAAATATCCATCAAAATTTAAGGTAGGGGCTTCCTTAGTGGCACAGTGGTTGAGAGACCGCCTGCCGATGCGGGGGATGTGGGTTCGTGCCCCAGTCCCCGAGGATCTCATGTGCCATGGAGCGGCTGGGTCCGTGAACCATGGCCACTGAGCCTGTGCGTCCGGAGCCTGTGCTCTGCAACGGGAGAGGCCACAACAGTGAGAGGCCCGTGTACCGCAAAAAAAAAAAAAAAAAAAAAAAAAAAAAATTAAGGTAAAATAAGTATATATTCAGATATACAAAAACTGAGGGTTAGTGACCTGCAGACCCACAATAAAAAATATATATATAATGAAATTTTTATTAAGTTCTTTAGGTAGAAAACTTGCATAGAAAAGCAGGAAAAAATAAAGAACAAAAAAGGATAATTATTTTAATACATCTGAATGAATGTCTAAAATATTGTCTAATACATTGTGTGGTTTAAATATGTGAAGATGTAAAATACATAACAATGAAAGATGGGAAAAGAATATATGCATTACTGGGGAAGTGGCAAAAGTAACAGTTTGTATTAAAATGTAACAAATCAAGTGTTCATGTTTTAGTCTTTAGTCTAATCAGCTAAAGAATAGTATAATAATGAATAACAAAGTAATAGAGGGTAAGTATGGAATAATAAAAAATACTTGATTAATCTAAAAGAAAACAAGAAAGGGCAAAAGAAAAACATATAGAAAATAAATAATAAGATGGTAGATTTAAACCCAAATATAACAGCTATTTAATTAAATGTTAAGTAGTCTGAACACTGTGATTAAAAGACAAAGTTTATCGAATTGGATGGGTTTTGTTTTTTTTTTGGTATTTATTTATTTATTTATTTTTGGCTGCGTTGGGCCTCCATTGCTGCGTGCAGGCTTTCTCTAGTTGCGGCGAGCGGTGGCTACTCTTCCTTGCGGTGTGTGGGCTTCTTATTGCAATGGCTTCTCTTGTTGTGGAACACAGGTTCTAGGCACACAGGCTTCAACAATTGTGGCACATGGGCTCAGTAGTTGTGGCATGTGGGCTCTAGAGCACAGGCTCAGCAGTTGTGGTGCACGGGCTCAGTTGCTCCGCGGCATGTGGGATCATCCTGCACCAGGGCTCGAACCCATGTCCCCTGCGCTGGCAGGCGGTTTCTTAACCACTGTGCCACCAGGGAAGTCCCTGGATGTTTTTTAAAGTCAGTCATTTATGACACACAAAAGATGCATCTTAAATGTAAGAATGTAGAAATGTTGAAAGTAATTTTTTTCTAAAAAGAATGAAAAAAGATACATATGCAAATATTAGCCAAAATAAAATTTATATAACTGTACTAATATTAGAAGTACGCTTTACTGAAAAAATCACTATTAGAGATAAAAAAGAATATTTCAAAATGATAAAAGATCCAATCTACTAGGCATATATAACAATTCATAAAGGCTCAAAATATGTAAATCAATTAACTGACAGAATGTAGAGAAGAAATTGACAAATCCACAATCATTGGGGCATTTTATTACAAAGATTGATGGGGATATGGAAGATTTCAGCAGCATGAGTAACCAGATTAACTGACTTGAAATAATAGAGGACACTGCACAAACATGGAATACACATTCTTTTCAAGTATAAAATTGGCCATATGCTAGTCCATAAAACAAGTGCTCAGTCTCATTAGTAGTTAAGGAAATACTTATTAAATTCACAATGAAATTATTACACATCAGAGTAACCAAAATAAAAAATACAGAAAATACCTCGTGCCAAAAGAATGTGGAGCAACTGGAATGTACTGCTGTTGAGAGTGTAGACTGGTGAAGTTACTTTAGAAAAATTTTTGTGTGAATCTACTAGAATTGAACAAATGCACTTACCATGATGCAACAATTCCATTCCTAGATCAATACCCAAGAAAAATGAACATGTGCTCACCAATATGAACAAGTTGTACAAGAATCTTCAAAGCAACACTCTTTATAGCAGCCAAACACTGGAAATGACTCAAATGCTTATCAACATAAATGGAGCAATAAATTTTTACACACACATAATGGAATGCCATAGACCAACAAGATGGACAAACTACCACCATGTTCAACAATGCAGTAAATTTCAAGAAAATATCTTTAGTGAACAGATCTAACACAAAAGATTCTGAGTCCGATAGTGATTCTGATACTAAATCAATCTGAATGAAACTAATCTACTTTACTAGTTTTTGGGGGGCTGCCATTATGAAGCACTGCAAACTGGATGTCTAAAGCAGCAAACATTTATTTTCTCACAGTGCTGGAGGCTAGAAATTCAAGATTGGCAGGGTTGGTTTCTTTTGAGACGTTTCTCTTTTGGTTTGTAGAAGACCATCTTCTCCTTATATTTTCACATTGTCTTCCCTTTGTACCCATCTGTGTCCTAATCTCCTCTCCTTATAAGAACACCAGTCATGTTGGATTAGGGTCTACCCCGATGACCTCTTTTTAACCTAATTACTCTTTAAAGACTCTATTTCCAAATACAGTCTCATTTGAGGTACTGGGGGTTAGAACTTCAGCAAATGAGTTGTGGGGCGGGGGTACAATTTTGCCCATAACATTTATGCGATTAAAATTTAGGGTAGTGTTTACCTTTAAGGAGGATGGTGGTAGTAACTGGGAGGAGGAAAAAGGAGGTCTGATATTCTTGATTCTGATAATACATGTATTCTCACTTTATAAATGCTCATTAAGCTGTATACTGATGATTTGTGTACTTTTCTAAATGTTTGTTGCTCTTCATTTTAAAAAATCTTAATAAGAAAATATGAATTAATAAAAAGTAATTTACATCCATCAAATTGCAGCAATATAAAAAATACAATGAAGTGTGAAGACTTATGCACTGCTTGTAAGTTTATAAATTAGTGAAACAGAGAGCAATTCGGCAATTGTTGGAATGATAACAAAATAATTGATATACTCGTTGAGCACTGTTCTAAGCACTGTTGTATTTACTATGACAATGTCATAAATGGTGTATTTTTAGAGTCTGAACTGGACTGCTGTAAAAAAGTGATTAATAAAAACCCAGTGGTTAAATAAGACATCTATTTATCCTCCTTATAACCGTCCAGCAGTAGATGGCTAACAGGGCAACTCTACCAGGTTCAAGATTTCAAGATGGAGATTCCATCTCTAGGAATAAGGACTCTCTCTCTCTCTCTTTCTCATACACACACACATACCATTCTCTCTCTCTCACCATTTCTAGATAGCAGGAAGTGGGGAAAGGCAGGCAAACACATGCAGGAATGTACATCACTTTCACTCACACCCCATTAACCAGAATGTAGTCACATGTTCACATCTAGCTGGAAGAATGCTAAGAAATGTAGCCTTTATCTGGGCACCTGAAACTCTGCTATGGACAAAGGAGATAATGGATATTGGAGTACAACAGGCAGTCTGTCATAGGCAGTTACTTCTACTATCATGATTTTAGAGATCAAGAAACAGAGTCAAATATGGTAAGGGTACACACAGAGTAAACGACAGAGTCAAGACTTGAACTCACACAAACAACATACCTACTGTATGATGCACTGCCTCTCTACAGCTAATAAAATTAAAGTTTTATACCCTGTAACCCAGCTGTTCTAACACACGTGCATAAAGACACATGTACTGGGATATTCATTGCAACACTGATTGTTAAAATAAAAAACAAACAAGCTAAACTAAACTAAAAAAGACATGCAATGGAAACTTCTCAGCCATTAAAACTAGCGTTCAATATGAAAAAATCTCCAGAACATAATACTGAAAGGAAAGAAGTTATAGAAAGAATACATACAGTATGATGTCAGTTGCATAACATTTTAAAGATAAAAA
Source organism: Mesoplodon mirus (assembly GCF_964341445.2). Lineage (NCBI taxonomy): Eukaryota > Metazoa > Chordata > Mammalia > Artiodactyla > Ziphiidae > Mesoplodon > Mesoplodon mirus. The sequence continues at coordinate 29,531,407 of NC_138986.1, read as the reverse complement.
ATATGTATTGTTTATGACTGAATAAGTGTGCAGTAAAAGTATAGCATATGTGTGGGAATAATGTTCACAAATCTATTAAATATGGCAAAATGTTAACAAATATTTAGTCTTATATGCTCATTATTTTCATTTCTGGTTTTTGTGTGTTTTAAAAATTTACCAGTGGTGTCGAAATTTTCTTTTTTAGATGCACTGACCACATGGTGTAGATTTATTGGGGATAGTTTGGATATAAATTGCTCTTTATAATCTCTGTAAACTATCAATATATTCTAGGAATACCAATCCCTTTTGGGCTACCTCTCACAATAGGATTGATATAAAAAATCATTATCTTGCTTTTTTTATCTAGAAATATAGTTGGTCTAGATGTGATGGCTTACTCAGTTGACTTAGGATTCAAATTTCACATTTAATTTTTACATTAATCATATAAGAGATAAACTATTTTTCTTTCATATAAATGATGTAATTTTCTGTTTCTCATCCTCCTATACTTGCAAAAGTTCTTTCCTTTTCATCTAAAAATCTTTCAGACTAATTCATATTGGTCTACCATTTCAAATTATCAGTTTCATTTCCAAGTGAAAATTTGATTTACATTTTTGTGACTAAACAAAAATAACAACAGACTTAATCACATTTAGGTTAGATTGAATTTTTAAGTGAAGCAATTTCTTCACATCTTTTCTAGGTGGGGCTGGGGGAAAGAATGGGAACGTGAGGAGAAATCTTTGATAGTTTTTTTTTTCTTTTTTTAAGGGCAGGCTCAGGTGTGGTGTAGAGAGATTATAGAGTCAAGATTCTTCCACTGGACAAAAGAAAAAAAAAGTTTTTCCACTGGATATTCCAATTATTCTTTAGGTGCTATCTTTCTCTTAGACCAACATTATTTAAATCCAGATATATTGCCTTGGCTTAAAACAATTTGGGGTAAGAGTAAAGCAGAATTATTAATAACTTCATCATTCTTTCTTCTTATCAAATGCTGACATATTCAAGACAGATTTGGAAATTTTGGGTACCTAAACACTCATCTCCTTCATTATTTAAAGTTGATGAATTCCTAAATTAATTCTTAAACCTTTCTTTAACAGGACAGACAGAAATAAAAGAAGGATAGAGATGTTTCTCTTACATTTGAACCAAAGTTACTTTATTACTTAGTATAGCTAAAATTATCAAAGACAGATTTCATGTTTTAACAATGGATTCTCTACAGTTTATAGGGATATTGTTCTACAGAGGAAAAACAAACTGAGGACTTTTATAAGAGGGCATTCTTGGTTCAGAGTACATTATAGATGATGTGCTATCACTTTCAGACCCAACAAAAAAAGAGACAAGGTTTTAATGTTAAAACACTAAGATTGACTTATTGATATTATGCTTGTCAAACACAGGAGAAATGGTTTTATAATGTTGATAAAGTGAGCATAGAATTTAGTTTTGGCTATAGATATAATTTCTTATGTAATGCAACTACAAAAACAAGTTCTTGAGGGTTCTCTGAGGAGTAAACTGGGTTGAGGTGGACCACTAGAACTTCACAGTATTCTTAGTAAACTGGAGGCTAATAATGACCCCATCTCTTTCTGGAAGCTGAATGTTTCTAGCTTCATACCTAGGGGTTCACATAAGAAATGCATGATAGCCAAACCTACAAAATTTCTTACTTACAATCTCTTTGGGGTGAAGTGAGCTTCTTTCCTTTTTTTAAATTTTAATTTTATTGGAGTATAGTTGATTTACAATATTGTGCTAGTTTCAACAAAGTGATTGAGATTCTTTCTTAATGAAGAGGGCTGCAATAAATAACAACGTGTCCTTAGAAAGGTTGTTTAAGGATAACCCAGATCATTGGACCCATTAAAACTTCTTCAATATGATAGGCCTTCTAAAACTTTTGAGAGTTTATTGTCTCTCCTGTGCCATTCATCAGTCTTAATGGGCATTCAATGCACTTGCCACTATCTGTTCATCCTCTTCAGTTAGCATGACATAATCAATATTGCGGTCCAGTGCCATGGATAGACAGAATATATTAATTGGGTTTTAGATATAATAAAAGTGTTGTAATAACCAGACTTCCAAGTAATAATGCCCATTAGGCAACTACAAATGTAATGGTTGTGTAACAAGGTAAAAAATAAATGAATATGCATGAAAATCTTGGTTTGGCAATAAATTATAAGAGGATGACAAGGTCTTCCAGAAATAAATTAGTCCTCAGAGAAAAATGACACAAAAGAACAGTAAACCAGTTCTGTTGTTTTGAGCTGCTGTATGGCCCTGTGCTGCCTCTATTCTTAAATTAAAAGATAAAGTGTTGTACAACAACACTTGAAACTAATATAAAGTTATATGTCAATTATATCTCAATGAAAAAAAGATATGATATTAACGTGGGCAGTGCACCAGGACCTACATGGTTAGGAAAATAACTGTGAGTAAATACAGTGTAAGGATCAAGAAAAGTGAAGAATGATTATCAGTTTAAGGATCAGCAGCAGGACTCTGCCTAGAGAAGAGTAACAAACTCATATCCTAGTGGGGAGGACTATTTTGGCTTGGCTAATCTGATGAGACATCTTTGATATGGAAAATTAGCTTTCAGAATATTGCCAGTAAAATTTATGCATGAAATAAAGTGATTTTAAAGAAAATTATATGGGAGATTTCAATAAGCTAGCTAGAAAGGAAAAAAAACCCACCAATAACAAACATTAGATTGGGGAAGAGAAGAAACATGATGGGGATGGGAATCCAGGAAGAGGAAATAAGCAGTTAAACTTTTCCAGCAGGAGATTGTGGAGGGGGAGGAAAGGATAAGGATAATGGCAATGACTTTTAAGGTTAAGAAGTTTATATTTAAACCATATGATCTTCTGCATAAGTCTCCTGCCTTGCCCTATTTGCCCCCTAAAATAAGTAAAAGTCTATGACCTATGTTGGCTTTCTGGTAATGTTTTGGAAAGAAATCAAAGAAAAGACCCTGTGTTCCACATTAGTATCAACCTGAGACATATGAAAGAAAACAATAAACAAAAGGAAATAAAAGAGACAGAGAATTTCTCATAAATAAGAAATTAGAGACAGAAGTGTATCGATATGGGAAAGAATGCTTATAATCCCATCCTGAACGAAAAGGGGGGAGAGGATATCTGCAAATAACCATATCTCCATTTCTAAATAATACATTTTTTCTATCAAAGAAAAAAGGTTTAAATTTTTTTATTGAAATCTACCATACATACATCAAAGTGCAAAAATTCTAAGAGTACAGCTTGTTTATTGATCACCAATTGAACATACCCATGAGACCACCCAGATCAAGAAATAGAACCTTATCAAATTCCCAGAACTCCCCATCCTGCACATTCCAATTACTACTCCCATTCTCCTCTCCAAATAAATTCACTATTGTAAGTTTTAAAATCATAGATTAGGTTCGCTTGTTTTGACTTTCATATGAATGACATCATAGTACATGTTTTTGTGAGTCTGGCTTCTCTTGCTCAATTTTATGCTTGTGAGATTCATTCATGTTGTTTCACTTCTCATTCATTATCATAGCTATATAATATTTCATTATATGATCACCATACTTTATCCATTCTACTGTTGATGAACTTTTGAATAGATTTTACTTGTAGACTATGACATATCTTTTGGTAAACACATTGTCTCATTTCTAATGGATATATATCTAGAAGTAAAATTGCTAGGTCAAAGGATATATATATATATATATATATATATATATATATATATATATGTAACTCTAGTAGAGAATGCCAAAAAGTTCTTAGGTGTTTGTACCTATTTTCATTCTAGCTACGAGTATATGAGAGTCACAGCAGCTCTGCATCCTGACCCATACTTGACTGTGTTATCTCTTTAACATTCGCAATTCTGGTAGGTTAATATTGTATTCATTGTGTTATTAATTTACATTGCTTTGGTGATTCATGAAGTTGAACACCTTTTTACGTGTTCACTGGAATTTTTGACATCCTCTTTTGTAAAGTATGTGTTGAAGTCTCTTGCCTATTTTTCTATTGGGTTGTCTGTTGTTTTTATTTATTTATTTATTTTGTGATTGACTCACAAATTACTCTGGATATGAGTCTTTTGATCATTATATTTGTTGAACTATTTTCTCTCACACTGTGGAATGTCTTTTAATTACATATTTTCTTTTTTCCAGCTTTTTATTTGTGAATAACTTTTGACTTGCAGAAAGTTGCAAGAATAGTACAGATAATTCACCTCCTTATGTTAACAACTTATGTAACTATAGTACTATTATCAATGCAAGGAAATGAACATTGGTACAATACTACCAAACTAACCTACAAACTTTATTCTAATTTCATCAGTTTTTCTTCTAATGTCATTTTTTGTTTGTTTCAAGATCTTATTCTGGATATCACACTGCATTTAGTTTTGTCTCCTTAGTCTTCTGCAATCTATGACAGTTCCTCATTCTTTCCATTTTTTTCATGACCCTGACAATTTTGATGAGTACTGGTCAGTTATTTTGTGGTTTGTCCGATGTTTTCCAACAATTAGATTGAAATTATGCAGTTTTTGGCAAAAATACTGCAGAAATAATATTTTGTCCTCAATGTATCTTTGAAACAGGGGGTATATGTTTTCAATATATCCTACTACTGGTGATATCAACCTTTGAACACTTGCTTAAGTGATATCTGCTGGGATTCTCCACTGTAGTTACTATTTTCCCTTTTTCAATTGATAAATATCTTGGGAGAGACAGTTTGAGTCTATGTAAATATCCTGTTTCTCCTCAAGTTTTCCAGCCGTCAATCAGTGCATCTTCCTGCAACAATTATTACTGTGGTGATTGCCAAATGGTGAGTTTTTATTCCCTTGTTTCTTTCTACATTTATTAACTGGGTTTATATTATAAGGTGGAACTGACACTTTTCCTCCCATCATATGGGTCAGATATTTTATTTGCCAGGTTCCTTTGTGGATAGGGCTAGGCACCCGACCTTAGTGTGGCCAATCAGATAACTCCACAAGAATCACCTAGACTTTCTATCCCATCATCAAGAGTCAAGAGAGGGCCCACACACTGAGAGTAACCATCAGCTTCTCCAAAAATCTCTACTATTGTCCTAGTCCACTTAGGCTGCTATAACAAAATACTATTGTTATAATATAAACTATAAACTACTGTTATGATATAAACTGGGTGGATTATAAAAAACAAAAATTTATTTCTCACAGTTCTGAATGCTGGGAAGTGCCAAATCTTGGTGCCGGCATATTTGGTGTCTGATGAGAGCCTGCTTCCTGGTTCATAGATGGCCATCTCTCTGAGGCCTCTTTTATAAGGGCACTAATCCCATTCATGAGAGCTCCACCCTCATGAACTAATCACTCCCCAAAGCCTCACCTCCAAACACCATCACATTGGGCATTAGGATTCAAAATACAAATATTGGATGGACACAAACATTCAGTTTATAGCATTCCATTAACAGATACCAAGGCAAAGTCCAAACATCTAGTATAAGACTCTGTCTCCTCCAATAAGTGCACTGAATCTGTGACCACTCCTCCACCCAAATCTTCTACCATCATTTTCAGGAGCTGAAAGGACCTACAACCTGAGACTATGACCCAGCTACCCCAAATTTCCTTACCTCTATTGATAAGGAGCTGCTGGTACTCACCCTGCTCCCAATCCCCTAATGCACATTCTCTGTCTTGAATTCACCCTGGAAATACTCTCATTTAACCCTTTATTCCTGTTTTTATCTCTCACCTGGGATCACAGTTAACCTTTTTTCTTCTGCTTTTATTCCCCGTAACCCTCTGTACTGTCTCCTTCTCCCACTGCTCCAGTTCCACAAATCACTTCACTGTCCCCTCTGAAATTCATGGTCCACGTGCCAGACTGTATTTTTTACAGTGGCCACAAGATCTCTCAACCCTCTACTCCTGCAATCTTTGCTGGAATGTCACTCTTTTATGAGGACTCCCAAAACACTCCATTAAAATTGTCACCTACAAGCACCCACCCAGCCCACCCTTTTTATCCCCCTTACTCTACCCTTGTTTTCCTAAAGCACTTTATCATCTAACATCAATTTACATGATCCTTTACTTTATTGTTTATGGTTCGTCTCAAGATACTCCACTCTCCTCTGCTTGAATATAATTTCTAAGAGGATGGAGGCATTTGTTTGTTCTTTCAGTGATATATCCCAAACACCGCGAGTGGCATGAGGCACATTTTAGGTGTTCCAGATTTTGAATCAGAAGTTGATGTCTCAAATAGATAAAATCAAAATGACTTTTCTTCCTAGTTGTAATGTCAGCAGCCCCACACTCACTTTCCCAGGATGGGGCATGTAGGGCAGCAGTAACAATAAAGCCAGTGTATCCAGCACCCCATGATATTGTGGTCACCAGCAGTGTCAGTACTGACTTCTGGACCATCACTGTGCCTGGATTTTGGCTACAGTTTTGCTCAGTCTTCTTGTTAGTGTCTGCCTGTAACTTGGGACTGATTCTGCAGCCATCTGTGTGATCTTGCAAGTGACACAAAATTCTTTTGAATACGTTTTTTCTGCTTATATCAGCTGGTGAGGGCTTGTTTCTTTGCTAAGAACAACGAACTTTTAAGTATTGGCCTTTTGAAAATGGATGAGGACATATCTGAAATACCCACAAGTTCAGAACAACATCACTAAAAATAAAAGGGAAAATAGTACCAGAGGAGGCTGTCCACCTAATTAGCTACCAACATATGCAGATGAGAATGCTGGTCCAGAAACTCGGAGTGGAGAAAGCCACAAAATGTCAAGATTGTTTCATCCAACATCAAATAGACAGCCTATTTCTTTACTTCTTTTGGTAGGGCTGGTCAGAAAGACACGGGAGTGAAAAAAAATCTCTTTTTAAAAGCCATCACTTGGACTAGTGTGATATAAAAGGCCATCCCTGGGAGAGACCCGGCATGGATCCATATGGTTTGTGAGTCTTTTTCCCTGTGACATTTTTATGAAGGTTATGTATATGTCCCGTTCATCTTCATTCTCCTGGTGCTAATTGCTGTCCATTGGACTTTGCTACTGTGTACAGGGACCACATGCTTCTCCAACACTGCCCTGGCTGCAGTGTGCCACATGGCCCTGCTGTCCTCAGATAATAACCTGCTGCTGTCTGACCACAACAGCTGGAAATGTTCTGCCTTGAAGAGCTTATCTTGTGGAGACTCAAGCTGAGCTATGACACAGTCGACAAGCACACAGAATGAGTGGATTCTCTGGGGGCAGCTTATGGCAGCCAAAAAGCCTCCCATGTGCTGTTGGATGAGAGCTTCATGTTTGGAGTTGATAGTGAGCTTTACTGTGGACACTTCCTGTGAGGAAAGCATTGTGTTGAAGACAGAAAGAAGTTCAAGAGCACAACTTCTCCAACCATCAGTCTCTCTCTGGGACTCTCAGCTATTTACTGATTTTTCCTTGATTAGGGGCAGGAAAAAATGAAAGAAGATAACTCTTCAATTCTTTCTCCTTTATCTCCTTCTAATTTAAAAAGCATCTGCAATCCAAGAATTGCAACATTACTGATAATTGGCCTCTACTCTGATGCTTTTTACTAGTCTTATACTTCTGCCTCCCCAAGCCCCCCACAAGTCAACCAGTATCCAACATTATCTGTTTTTCATTTCCTCACTTTTTAAAATAATTATTTCACATATGTCTGTATGGTTAACCAACATAATGTTTAGTTTCTGGGTTTTATAAAAGTGATATCATACTGTATACAGTCAGCCCTCCATAGCTGCAGGTTTGGCATCTGCTGATTCAACCAAAATTTCCACCCAAGATTGGTTGGATCTGTGGATGCAAAACCTGCAGATAGGCAAAGCACACTGTACAGTGTTCTGGAACTTGCCTTTCTATCAGTTACCAGTATGCTTCTAAGGTTCATCCATGTGGTTCTGTGGAATAGAGATTGTCGACATTTTCTGCTATATATTAGGCTTTTGTATGACTAGACCAGAGCATGTTTATATGTATTCCTGCCAACATTTGGGTTGTTTCCAGTTTTTTAGGTGTTTGAACAGAACTGCTCTGAACATTCTTGCCTGTGGCCCTTGGAGCACTCCTGCTACACTTCCTCTAGAATAGACTTGCTGGTTGTTTGCATGTTTCATCTCACGTGAGAAGGCCAAATTGTCCAAAATGATTATTCTCCTTTATGAGCAATCCATGAGTTCCCCTTGATACACCTTCTTTCAACATTTTATATATTTGATTTCACAGAAGATTTATGTTATGAGGGAGAAGGAATTGTCCCTAATTTAAGAGGATGAGCTAATTAATGTTAATCAGGCTGAGAAAGGTACTCCTAGCTACCATGCTTGCACTTTTGAGTACATCACTTCTTTTGATTTTAATATGCTTTATTCATCCCTGTCAATTCAGCCGTTGCTTAGGAGTGGGGCCTGGCAACACCCTTCAGGAAGAAAGCACGGATACCAGGTCAGAGAGAAAACATCTCCTTCTCTCATGTACCATCCCAGGGCTCCCTATCTTGTGGAAAAAGCCTAATTCTTGGGCTCCCTCACACCTACACCCTTGCCGTGGTGATAGAAAAAATATAAGGCAGGTGATATTTGTCCTGGGCATCCCCACTGCTCAGGTATTGATGATGGCTCTGTGCTGGATGCTCCTCGGCCTGTTCCTGTCCCTGGGAACATTCAGGCTTGCTTTTTGTGGGAAAGGGGTGAGGTGTGTGTGGAAGGGGAGATTCAGGGATATAGGCCAGTGACTCTCTCTTCTTACTAACATTAGAGTATGTGTGTTACTCTCAGACACAAGGCATCACTCACTAAAGCTCTGACCTGCACTGCACTGATGGGAGAGGGCTAGCATTCCCGTCTAGGTGGCAAAGGGGTATTTCACCAGGACTATGACATGGCGGGAATTTCAAGCTAGGTAGGAAGGAGGACAAGGCAGAAAGGCAGTTGGAAACATAATAACACACTAATTAGTTGACTTAATCTTGAAGCTAAGCCAAATCTCACTTTGATAAAATTTAGGCAGAGAATCAGGTTTGTTATTCATTTATATGAATTTAATTTTCTTCCCAGCAAGCCTACAAACTTTGCCTCTCAGTCTCTTCAGAGATTTGGATTCTGTCTCTATAATAAACTTAAAATTTTAAAATAAAGTCTGCACTTTTTCTCTGGAAACATGTCTATATTTGGAGAATCCTTATTTGGGGCTGCATTTTCTAATGATCAGCTGGCTGTTTCAAGTTACTTAACCACAAATTTGAAGTTTGGTGGGCTCTCTGCCTCCAAAGTTTTTCTGAAGTCCTGGAAAATACATGATATGTTCAAGGTCACAATTTGCTCTTGGAATTTTTGAAAATATCTGTGCATGCTGATTTATGGTACTGTAGCCTTTCCCAAGCAGAGAAGACCTTCTTCCTTTGGTATACACGCTTGGATAAAGATGTTTTCTTCTTTTTTAATGGACCTCTTCTTCTGTTGGAAAAGTGGTGTAGGAAAGAATAATGGGATTTACTAGCTAAAAATGATTCTGAATTGTAAAAATGCAATGCTTTGGCCAAAAAACACTTCCTCTCTTGTTCCTTGTCATTAGAAGCATGTATGTGTATAATAAATAAGCTACTTGCCATTGCTTTTTATTCTCTGGAAATAGACTTTTTAATTCACTAGGCATTTTCCAAGTTAAGCAAAGGAAATTGGAAGATAAATTTATGACTGCAGTTTCTGGGGAATAAACATGAGGCCAGTTGGATATAACCCTAGTGAAGTAAGGGTGGTGAAACAAAGCAATGAAATCAGAACAGTCTAACTAGCCAATAAGGATGAATCACAGAATAATATAATCTTAGGTTTGAAGGGATTTTAAAGGTCATCTAGTCCAGCAACATGATTTAGACCAAAGACTATTTTGGCTCAGCAACATAAAACCAATGTTGGGTAGTTTTTTTCTAGCACCAATCCAAAATTTTCTAGCAAAATCAGATTTGCCTTGCACATTTATTCTAACCTCAAACTCATATACTAGAGATTTTCAACCTGTAATCTATGATGACCCACGAGGGAGCCCTGGGGCCCTCTGAAATGGAGTGCAAAATTGTGTGAGATTGTATACATTTGTGCTTTATTCTAATACAGTAAATATTGATCAATATAACCCAAATAAACAAAAGTTCTTTGAGATCCTTAATAATTAAAAAAAAAATTTTTTTAACAATCCTGAGACCAAAGGGTTTGAGAAACTTTGTCTTATACATTACTGCTATTCTTTCATTTCTTGCACAAAATAAATACCTTGTTTTTTCTCCTGGGACTCTAAAATAAGTAACTGTAATGCCTCCAATTTAGACTGCCTGCTTGTGTCTCCCCCTTTCTCACTGCCACAGATTAACCATCCTGGAACCTTAGTTTTATCCTAGAATCTGAAGTGACCCTTAAAGTTAATTTACTTATTTTTACAGTGATGAAACTGAGATCCAGGAAGATAAGCAATTTGTCCCAGGTCACACAGGTAGAGGCAATTACTTCTCATCTGGACTCAAAACCTCCAAACTTCTAAGTCCAAAGCTCCCAGCCTGGCATTCAGCGTCGACACAACTACTTGCCCTACTGTTCCTAACACAGTCCCCTGCTGGAAACAGCTCATTGCCTTTACTGTCCCCTGAACCCACTAGACCCACCGTTATCTCCAGGTGAAGAACTCCTATTTAGATAGAGCTGGTCTCTGCACTCAATCTTTCCCTAGTCCAGAATGGTTTCTACCCTTTTAAATCCTACTTATTTTATATTGTATAGTAGAGAACAATTACATATAACTATGCCCTAAATCTTACATGTAATGTATTATCAAACAACGATTCTTGCCTGTCTCTCTACCCCAGAATCCCACTGCACAGAAACAACCACTTTCAATTCTCCACTATTTCTTTTGTTGTATGTCTCAGTATTTCCAAATAACATACTTTAAAATGATGTGTCCTAATATTTTAATATAGGAAATTATCTATTGACTATCTACAATTCAACATCAGGATTTAACTCTTTAGCTTCACCACCTACAACACAAACGTATCTCCTCCTGCTAGTCTTCCAATCTAGTGATGTCACAATATTTGGCTAAATCAATATTTGGTATATTAGATTGCATCATATAAAATTGCTGTCATATAACCATTTTGTCTTTTTTACCATTTATTTTTAGCTTACACACAGTAAAAATATGTATCCTTTCACAAATACCACACTGCCTTGCTTACTGTTGATTAACAGTACATTTTAAAATCAAGAATTCTGAGTTCTCTCATTTTTTTCTTCTTTTTCAAAATGGTTTGGGCAATTCTAGCTCTTTTCCCTTTCCATGTAAATTTTAGAATCAGCATAGGGATTTATTTTCTAAGTTTCTTTTATCCAGAGGATTTTACATTGGGGATTCACATGCCTGCTACCACAGCTGCCATGACTGTACAGTTCCACACCTGGGGCTGGCCTCAGGGCAGGACCAAGAGAGAAAAAGAGAGAAAGTGGAGATTCTCCTGACACTCTCCAGCTTGCACGGTTTTTATTCCTTTTTAGATGTGATTGACATTTAAATCAGTAGATTCTGAGTAAAGCAGATCACCCTCCATAGTGTGGGTGGTCTCATCCAGTCAGTTGAAAACCTTAAGACAAAAAAGTGAGGTCCCCAGCAGAGGAAAGAGTTCTGCCTCTAAACTGCCATTGGACTCAAGACTAAACGTCAACTCTTCCCTGGGTCTGCCCTGAAGATTGTGGTCTTCCAACTCCCATGATGACATAAGCCAATTCCTTAAAATAAATCTAGACAAAAAGATACAGATATTGATATAAATACATCCTATTGGTTCTGTTTCTCTGGAGAATACTGACTAATACAGCTACCTAGACATATAATTTTTTTAAAAAATCAATAATGCCCTTACAGTAATATAAAAGAAAAGTAAATAAAAGAAAAACAATTTATAATAAAATTATGTGGAATTCAACATATAAATTCAAGCAGTGTCCCAGTTACTACTGCTGCATAACAAACAACCCCAAATTTGGGAGCGTAAAATAACCACTTTATTACACTCACAAATTCTGGGTATTAAGAATTCAGAAAGAGCAAAACAGTGACAGCATATCTCAGAGCCACAATGTCTGAGGTCTCAATTAGAAAGACTTGAGAGTTAAGAATGACTCAGTAGCTGGGGACTTGAATAATCTGAAAGTTCATTTACACACATCTAGTGCTTGATTTTGACTGAAAGGTGAGATTTCAGCTGGAACTATTGAGCAGAACATGGGCAAGTGACTTCTCTATGTGGCTGTGGCTTCCTCAAAACATGGTAGCTAGGTACCAAGAGCATTCCAAGAGAGCTAAGTGGATGCTGTATCACCTTTTATGAACTAACTTTTGAAGTCTCATAATATCACTTACTCTGTGGTCACCAAGCCACTTAGATTGAAAGAGAGGGAAAATTTTTTCACTTCTTGATGGGATACGTGCCAAAGTCATGTTGTAGGAAATGTATATGGAATTAAGGATAGTGTCATTGTTTGGAAATGCAGTCTGCCATGGACTAGAAATAAAATATTTGCATCCATATTTCCAAAATATTCTATGAAGGGCCCTGTCAAGAATCAATATTTTAGAGCTATGGGAAACCAACTGGTGAGAAAGGAGTACATGACTGTCTTTTACATTGTAAAGATCACTTCTAGAACAGTGGTGATTTGAGTATGATACAACAGTAAGTATAAATAAGTCCCTGAGAAGTTTCTAGAAGTAGTCCAGATGAGAAACAATGGTAGCTTTAGACTAGGGTTGAGGGGAAATGGAAAAATTTACATGGATTTGGTAAAAATTTCAGAGATAAAATCCATAGGATTTGCTGATGAGTGGATACAGGGAAGAGGTGGTGAAGGAGAGGAACATGTCATAAACAATGATGACAACTTTTCTTATTTGCACAACTTGGAGGCACCATGGTGCCATTCACTAGAGCCATGGGATAGATGTTTGGGGAAAGATCATAATTTGTTTTTTAATTTGAATAATAAGAATTATCTTTAATATCTTTCTGAAATAATTGTTTCTGTAAGGAGAATAGAATTAACTTGGTGGCTAATTGGATGATGAGTGCCTCTGATAAATTAGCTGGAGATTATTTCCCAGCTTAAAAATTAGAGGGAAGTATTTTGTTTTTCAAATGTCTAGGAAAATGATCCTTCTAAACTGCTCAAGTTGAGTCCTTCTGTCACCATTATGTCATCGTGGCCAAACCACTGTTAATTTTCTAGTTCTGCTCTGGGTTTATTTCATAATTCATAATTTTAAGCATCAGAGTTCAGCTGCACCTGTTGATACTTTCTCAGAATAAAGTGAAGGTCGTTGATGCAATTTAACTGAGGAACGTCTGAAAGGAATATTCAGGAAAGACTACAGTGACAGTGGTGGAAGTGGTTGCCTAATCACTTGGGCTGGCTACAAAAGAATACATTTTGAGAAAGAAGAAAATTGGAAAAGAGATCAGCGACAGTCCTCCGGCCATTTCTCCCTGTCACTCTTTCTGAAACAAAGAACTGAAAGAAAACAAAAGATCCTTTCTGGATTTTATTGTTTTGCTGGAAAATAAGATTTTAGGAGATATTAGTTTTGTAATTGACACTATGAGTCTCCTTAAAATATGAGAATTGTATTTCTATGAAATGTAATTTTACATTCTATAACATTTTCTTTTTCCACTTTTTCAAATAGTAGTTTTAGTTTGTAAAGTGGAGCTCACAATACCGCCCTAGCAAGATTGTGGTTCATTTCAAATAATAGATGTAAAGAACCTAAGTGCATTACTAGAATTATAGTATGCACTCAGTAAATGTTTGTATATTACTTTTATTACAATTATTATGAATTCTTTGTCATTGTTGATGACATAATCAAAGGTATTTCTAAAAGTATATGTAGAGCAGGTTTGATCATTTTCCTAAGAGTGTATCAGAGCAATATGACACTGAAGCAAGTTGCAGAAAACCACTTTGATGTTCTTATTAGCAGCAGCAATAAACATGTAGAGTACCTGCTAAGCTTGGGAAACTTCTAGGTCTATTTAAGACCTAGAATTAATTTAATTAATACAATAATTTTGAATACAGAGAGCTTATTCTTAAGGCATTTATAAGCTATATGTTGACAGACAATGTATTAGTGGAAAAGAGAAAGAGATAACATTTGCAAGACCCTCTATTTAAAATTGTCATCAAAGACCCTGATCTACGTTGGGGAAGGGGTATCTACTGAGCTCTGCATTGTGAAATATAATCCTCATTTATTATTCTTGAGATAGAATCATTTAAGGATCTCCAAAATATATACACATATTGAAAAGAACAGTTAGTGTTAGATAAGATTCTAAGGAAATGCATGTGTGATCTTAAAATTAATTTTAGCAATAATTGCAACTAGAAAACTTTAGTTTTCATTTTGTACAACGAAGTGATAATATTCAGTTGTATAAATAATATAACTTAATGATATGTTTCTTTTCATGCTTTTTTTTTCTAGTGAAAGAAAGATGAGAAAATCACAATTCGTGGGAAGTTGTAAAAGGTATTTTTAAATTTGACTTATTATAATGGGATAATTATATTAAAATATAACTCATAGATATGAGATATTATTGTAAAGATTTCTGCGGAATAAAAAAGTAGTTAGACATTTTTATAAATCCTGTGATGTTGTCAAAAGAGAATTTTGAAAACTGTAGTTGTTCTACCAAATGTAAATTGGAACCAAATCATATATAAATTCAGTGATAATGTCTGAAGATTAAAGTGAGCTATAATTTTAGTCTTTGATCTAGACTAGTCTTTATTGAGTTATACTAATAGCTATTTTAGATAATAAAATGTTATGACTATGTTTAAATGTATTCATAATGCTTACACTAATATTGAAGACACTTTCATAAAAGATGTTCCTGAAGATAGTTAACATAATAACTGAACAAGAAAATCTAGTCAGAGTGGAATTCAAAATATATTAATAAATTATACTCATTTTTCTTCTTGAGAAGACCTTTTTCTGAATGAGTCTTCTCCTGAGGAGGTATTACATAATATAAATGATATAACTGGTAAAGAATTACAGTATAGCATTATAGCATTTATCAGCAGATGTTATTCTTGTGTGTCATCTGGATTGTGAGGACCTGAGGGCATTGTCATTGACTCTGACTTAATTGTCTTTGAATTTTCCTCAGTCCACGACAGTGACAAATAGGCATAGAGAAGACAATTAGCATGCTTCTTAACTGAGATGGATTTATTTTCTTCAGGGGTAAAAAGCATGCTTTCCCTATTGCCCTCTGTCTTGTGTATTCCTGGAGCTGGAACCAAGAAGCGCATCTTCCAGACACCCTTGCCAGCAGGATTGCAGTGCAGACCTGCCAACAAAAGGTATTTGCATGGAGTGTGACAGGCTGAAGGGAGGTAAAGCCATTATTGTCCCTTTGACAGTTGGCTTCAGCAGATTGCAAATGTAAGGTTCTGTGTGGTTTTAGGCAATCTTCAAACCACTCCCCAATGGTATGGGCAGTTGAAATCTTAGCTGTGGTTTCCTGTAATTTCTGACTACTATGGCATTGCTCAGCAACTAAATTCTCTATAGTATGTTGATTACTGCTAGCAGAACTTAAACTGATGTCTGCATTACTGATTAATCTATGACTTAAAATACTGAATAAAGTATCTAAGTAAGGTTAGTTCAAAATGACTCTTTAATTATGGATGAACCAAGAAAATGAACAATGGACTTAAAGCAACCTGTTTTTATGTCCCAAACCTGCAACCACATAAGCTTAGTTCAAAATGTCACTCCTCATATCAGGTATATTATCTGTCAAGTGTAGCTATTAGCAAAATTCTTACTTTATTTATTGTTTTATTCATTCTTACTTTATTCATTGTCTGCTAAGGCTGCCATAACAAAGTGCTATAGGCTGGGTGGCTTCAACAATAGAATTTATTTCTCATTGTTCTGGAGACTGGGAAGTCCAAAATGCCAGCAAGGTATGTTCTCTTCTGAGGCCTCTCCTCTTGGCTTGTAGTCTGCTGCCTTCCTGCTGTGTGTTCATGAGACCCCTTCTTTGTGTACACATTGGAGAGAGAAAGAGACAGAGAAATTTCTCATCCTCTTCTTATAAGACCACCAATCCTAATGGGTTGGGACCCCACCCTTATGACCTCATTCAATCTTAATTACCTCCTAAAAGCCCTATCTCAATATACAGTCACATGTGGGTTAGGAGCTCAACATATGAATCTGGGGGGTACACAGTTCATTCCTTAGCATTCATTAAGCTGATATGAAGATTAAAACCATAAAATTGAGGAAAATGTTATGGAGACTAGAAGTTCAAATTGTTGTCATACTGACTTCCCACATTTATAAGTTTAGAATAACTCTCTTTTTTCCTTCATTTAAAATATTATAGTTATATCCAAGCCTAATTCAATCTATTCCCTAATAAAATTAATATGCACCTTTTGAAGTAATATTACCCTAATAAAACTCAATTACATTTATCATATAGTGATCAAAATTCTATAGACTTAGATATACTGAAGATTTCTGTTTATAACAAAAATTTACAATATCCTTAAACTTCTACTTCAAATCCTATAATGTAAATATAGAATTGAGAAAGCCTATTTTCAAACCCTCTCTCCCTTCTCAACTACTCCATTTCTATCTGAGTCATATAATCCATACATTATCCATCTCTTATTTCCCTATGATTTTCTCAAATTTCTGTACTAGATTTTTCATTGCTTCTCTATAAGATTTATAATAAAATTGTCTACATCTTTGAAGATATTTTATGCAAAATCAAACTTGTTCATTATCTTCAACATCATCCTGCTCCTCCTGACTCACCACCACTATAGTCTGCTCACTATATTCTTTTCTAATTAATTATATGGAATGTATATATTTTAATCTGTTTAAAAAATTATTTATGATATAACACACTAGTTTCATTTTATCTTTGAATATCCTATGATAATCATCTTCTTAGAAGTGGAAGAGCATGACACTATAAAAAACCTGGGGTCTGAAGTTGACCTAGATTCTAATCTTGCCTGTGGCACTAACTATGGATCTTAAGTAGTAAGTTGCCTAACTGCTTTGTCATCTGTAGAAATAAACCATTAGACTATATGACTTCAAAGCTACTTTTAATTGTAATTTTTCTTTTACTTACATTTTATTGAGCATCTACTATTGCATATCCTGTACTAAGTAGTATGGTAAGATTCTAAAAAAAGATTTATAGTGTTTCTTATGGAGCTTGTACCCCAGAAGGGAAGATATGACAATGTCAAAAATAGATAAAAGGAGGAAGAGAGAAGAAGCCTCTTTGTACTTTGTTCTTTATTGTATCTGTAGTGGGTTGTACAAAGTCTGACATACAGTAATGATTAGTAAATATCTATTGCACAAATCAACCAATGTAAATATAAAATGAGAAAGCATCAAAAAGCACTAAATTGCACACATATAGATTGAATCTCGTTTGATGGTATGAAATAAAATTCAAATTCTGGGTGCCCATTTGGCCTTTAATCTCAATTCAATCACTTTATATTATTATTCCAAATTAATTATATGTTTTCTCTATCAGAAATAGTAGCCATGAATAAACAATAAAAAATCTGAGAAAGAAATAGAATCAAATGGACTATGGATTAATAGACTGCTTAGTAATAATACCACTTTAGCTAGTTAATTGATTTGATAGCAGTTTTTTTTAGAAATTAGTTATAATGATAATTCTTTAAAATTTGACCAGCATGGCTAATTTAAACTACTACTCAAAAATATAAATCTTATATAATATACTATTTATATAATACAAATTATTATTATTCAATAAATATATATATTATTCAAAATAATCATGTTACTTTTAAAATACAATTGCAAGAAATTTTGGGGGGGGGCAAAAAAACTAAGAGTACTACAGTTGAATTTTTCCATATTTAACCCACAGCTGTTTGGTTTAACATTGCAAGTAGCATTAAATATGCTACTTCATACAACACAAAAGTTTTTTTCCACAGGAATCTCAGGAGGAACAGCCTAATGCATTAACTTTAATCTAACTTTATCATTTATTACCCTCCCCCCAATTTTTTTACATTGAACACTAAATTGAATGCATTAATCTTTTCTGCTTCTAATGTATATGCTACATTTTTTCTTTGATTCTTGCTATCCTGAAGCAGCAACATTAAATTCTTTTTTTCTTTCAAACTGCAGTTGTAGATGATCATTTATCAGGTGTATATTAGAGGATAATGTGGTTTTTAGAAATTCCATTTGCTATATGCGGTCTGTGATCTTTGCACAGAGCTTTCATTTGTCATGGGATTTAGCTCTCAGCTGTGTTTAGTTTTTAGGTCTTGAGAACAAGTCAATCCATATTCAGACACTTAATGATATAATTTATGCAGTACAAAAGACTTGAGTGCCCTCTATCAACCTATCTGTAGACAAGTCCTTTGAATGTAGTAATGGGTAACAATATGAAAAAAGGACCTCTTGCCAAATATCAAAGTTTCTTGAAAAACCTGACTCTGTAACTTAGCCTTAATGACATTAGCACAGCACCAGAATCTCCTAGAATATTCACTTACTCGACACTAACCCAAAATAACCAATGTCCCAATGTGTCTGTTGACTTGTTTTGAAATCTGTTACAAACTGAAAAGTTAGACTAGTAACACTAAATCTTATGAAATGAGAAAATACCACAACGTGTATTACCAAGAATCTAATGTCTTTCATAGGAAAATTCTCCCTAGGTATAAGGAAAACATAATTTATAAAGCAACAAATTATCTCCTACAGTGAAATATAAATGTAAAATAAATAAAAGTTGATCAGTGATTACCCAGCATTGTTTTACTGTCAAGATTGTTTACAGTTTGTTTGAATAAGTAGTGACTAATTTTTAAATTAGTCTTATCTTATCTCATTAAGATTTATCTTGCTGCTTTAAAAACTGAATTTAACACTTCATCAATCATTTGGTTTGTGAGAGTCCCTAAGGTGTTCCAATTCTTATTCAAATAGTATTTTATCAGGTATTCACTTCACTTTAACTTTATTATATTATTTTGTCTCAATTTATAAAAGAAATCTTTATACTGTCATTAATTCCTCAAATGATTATAATTAGAATCATAAGTTGTTGATTTGAAATAACTTTCCATCTTTTCAAAGGGAGGAACCAAAGATTCATGAAAAGATTTTAGGCACTCTGAAGTTTAGTATATTTTATATCTCCAAATGCCTATTTGTGGTTAATTCCTAACAACATAAAGACATTTTCTATCCTTGATATATTAAAAGCTGTATCAAAATTCATGTGACTTTTTGGCTACTGGAGCCTTTATTAAAGCTCATTATAAATGAGGTCTAGAATACCCATCATTAAACTGTGTCTGAAGTTTGGATGGTGATAGAACTAGTTCATATGGGAATTAGAGTAATTTAAAGATGTACATGAAAAGGTTTAGGACACCATCAAAGATGATCAGCAATATTATCCATGATAGTGTGCATGTCTCCAATGGGTATTAAATAAATGGTTGTTATTTACAAAGTGAATGATAGGTTATCTGAGGGCATACCTCATAAACATGTAGTCTTAGTGTATATGTGTTATAAAAGTCAATTAATAGAAAATTTAAGTGGTTATTACTCTTCTTTTAGCCTGAGATCAATCTCTTGCAGTGAAGGATGAAAGGAATTTTGATCTCCACATTGCCGTGGAGTCTGACCTCCCTTGTGTAAAAAGGGTATGGATAGGTTGATGCCTCTTATACCAGATTTTTCAAACATTTCTGACAGTGATCCACAAAAAATTAATTTTACATTGCAATCCACTTACACACACACATAAACAAACACACACACACATAAGAAAATATTTCTTACCATTACTACACATGAACTACACATACATATTTTTTCTATTCTTCTATTCAGTTCTATTACATCTTTAAAATACTGCTTTCATATCACCAACTTGATTTCATGATATCTAATGGGTCATGAACTACAGCTTGGAAAATACTCTCCTAGACCATATCCAATATGCATTGACACAGTCAAGAGTTTATCAGAAAAGAGTGGAGCAACTTAGAGGAAGATTGTTAAGAGCACCAGCAACAGAGACTTTGCACATTAGCTCAGAATCAGACATGAACATGACAATGGGCCAGTGACAATGGGCTTTACTAACGCTGATGCTAATCTCCCTAGATCCTAAAGGTTTGAGGGGTACTTTTGAATTTAACCCTGTCACAGACATATTTGCTAAGGGTTATCTTTTGCTGTTGCCTCTCTTTTGTCTTCCACATTCAATATTTCACTGATTTCTCTGAAATATCTTTTGGACTTCTCCTTTCTATTCCCATTATCATCACTCTAGTTCAGGAGTGAACTAGATCTGCTTCCCAGATCATTGTAGAAGCATCTAGTTGCTTATCTTCTGTGGTTGCTACAAAGCTTATCTTTGTAAAGAATTGCCCAGTTACATCATTCAACCTGGTTAGAACTCCATAATGATGTTGTACTTCCTAATATATGAAAAGAGCAAAGAGGATCAATATTTACAGAACATTTACTTTGTAGCAGGAGTTGGATTGTGTTCTTTTCTATTCATTACTTCCCTTAATTCTCAGGACTTATTATAAAATAGACCTTTTTGGTAATTGAGAAAGATACAATAAAAATTACAACTTGCTAAAAAACCAGTCACATCACCCATTTGTATCAGTTTCATAGTGCTGCTGTAAAAAATAACCACAAAGTTAGATAATATCATAAATCACAAACATAAATGCACATTTATTATCTGACAGTTCTGGAGGTCAAAATTCTAACAGAGCAAAAATTAAGGTGTTGGCAGGACTTTATTCCTACTGTAGGCTCTAGAGAAGAATCAGTGCTTTGTATTTTCCAGCTTCTAGGGACTGTCCACATTCCTCTACTCATGGTTCTCTTCCATCTTTAAAGCCAGTCATTGCATTCCTTCAACCTCTGCTCCTGTAGTCACATCTCTTCTCTGGACGTTCCTGCCTTTGTGTCCTTTATAAAGACCCTTGTGATTGTATTAGGTTCACAGGTATAATCCAGGATAATCTCCCTATCTTCAGATTATTACAAGCAAAATTATGCCCATTGGTCTGGCAGTTTAAAGAAAATGGACAAATTCCTTGAAAGATACACATTATTTGATATCTCTACTGTTAAATAAATCATAGTTCCAATTTGATCAAGCTGACACAAAATGGTAACAAGGGCAAACAAAAAGGATTTAAGAATGAATCTAAAAAGAATGCACGAGAATCTCATGGAGAATTTTTACAGTTCAATTTTAGGACATAGAAAAAGGCCTCAATAAATGAAGAAAAAATAACTATGTTCATGGATGGCATGACTTGAACCAATAAAGATAATGACTTTTCCCCCAAATTAATCTAAAAATTCTTTACAATACCAATCAAAAGTTGAGATGGGTCTTCCCTGGTGGCGCATTTTTTGAGAGTCCGCCTGCCAATGCAGGGGACACGGGTTCATACCCCGGTCTGGGAAGATCCCACATGCCGCGGAGTGGCTAGGCCCATGAGCCATGGCCGCTGAGCCTGCACGTCTGGAGCCTGTGCTCTGCAACGGGAGAGGCCACAACAGTGAGAGGCCCTCATACCACACACACACACACACACACACACACACACACAAAGTTGAGATGAATATTTTGAAGAACCTGACATATATACTAATATTTATGTAAGAATAACTACCCAAGAAGGGCTGAGTCAACTTGAGCAAGAATAGCAAATAGGGAGAAATCAACTTGTGAGATGTTAAGATACATTAGAAAGCTGTAACAATAAAAAAAATAAGATATCTGTACAGGAATAGATAAACAGATCAGATCAGTAGAACAGAACAGAATATTCACCAATAGGCTCATATATTTATGGACACTATATATGAAAAATTATACTTAAAATCAATGAGGAAAATAGATTGCACAGTTGAGGGGTTAGGAAATTATCTTGCTTTTTGAAGCTAAAGAAAAGCTGGATTTTAACATCGCACCATATTGCAAATATGAATTCAAGGTAGATTAAATATCTAAGTGTGAAAGATGAATCTATAAAGCTTTAAAAAATGAATGTCTTTTTAAACTTTGTATGTGAAAGAACTTCTTAAATAAGACTCCAACAACATAAAGTCTAAGTTGAAAAAAAAGATATTTATCAAATTCATTGTAATTATGTTTTTCAGTTCAACAAAAGACACTACACACAAAGTTTTAATATGTGAATGATTAGTAAATTATAGATTAATAGAAAACATTTGCAAATATCTGGAAGAAGAGATTAGTATCCAGACTATACAAGGAACACCTACAAAGGCAAAGGAAAAGGCAAGAAATGCAAAAGAAAAATAGACAAATAATATAAATTGGCAATTCACAGAACGGAAAACATAAACATACTATAAATAAGAGCCACTTCTCCCCTCGCCACCCTGTGTTTAAGTGTTGGTAGCAGCAATGGTTATCTCTGCAGAATGGTTCAATATAGCAATGAAGGAATCTTCCAGAAACTAATGTCATGGCAGATGACAAGAAGGTGGCACAGAAGAACTTGAAGGGTCTAGTACTGAGAAGCTGGGAGACAGTGCCCTGACAAACTAATATTAGCTGGAGACTACCATTATGGGGACTTGTTTATGACAATAAATCCAGGTGGGATTTACTCCCTTTTAGTCCAGATTGTACATGCAAAGGAAAGGAACGATATTCTTGTAGATGAGCTAAGATAAACATCTGTTTATAAAAACAGAAAATGCTAAAGTAATATTTAATTAAGTTACATAAGAATGATGTACAGGGAAAGAAAGCCAATGCCAAGGTGGAGAACTATAAATTTGAAATAAATATTCAGTACACAATATTGCTCTTTCTAATACAAATAAAATACTTGGAACCATTATAAAACTCCTAGCAGTTAATATTTACCTGGCTTATAAACTGAACTTGACATCCTTTTATTTCTGTTGGAAATGTTTTTATCACAAAAATATTAGAATTAGAATTCACTATTCAACCCACAGTCTCCAAATATTTACATGTTCAATTAAGGAGAATGCATTTTGATGTACCAAAACTAATTAAATACATGAGGATGTCATAAAAAGTCTACTTATCCTACATGTGAGGAAGTAACTGCCACTTCCAGATGTACGGATGTGGCATTCCTTGTCATCAAAACCTTGTAAAAATGTAAAAGTATAAAATGTATAATATTATAGACATGTTTAGTATAAAGAATAAACACTGAGGCAAAGTGGTTTGAATATTAAGACCTCAGCTAAGTTTTCCTTGAACTTATTACCTTACAAATCTAAACATGAGTCTAGGACTCTCACACAAGCTGAGGCGGTTTATTATTATAAAGTGGCACAAAGATGTAATAGACAGGGCAAGTGGCTAAAGGCTCTACTAACCTCATAAATTTAAAAAAGCAAAAAAACTCAGCCTCCTGGCTTAGTAGTCAAATAGTAATTCTGAATTATAAAATTACTACTATATAGTCATTTGTGTGATCTGTTACCTTTATGAATATGCTTTGGAAAGAGGGAAGGCAAGTGAAATTATTCTGAAAACAATGTATGAGAAGCAGAAATCCCCACTCAATCTTACCTTATTTCACAAATAAATTAGAGAAAGAATAAATGGGAATTAAAACTGTGATAAAGTAGTAGAGAAAGAGATGGAGTTTTAAAGAGGTTTGGGGATTCTATCAGTATGTGAAAGCACTAAGAGAACTAGAGTTCTACACCGTAGAAAACCAATACACGCTCTGGTCTAGTCTGGGATCAGTTCTGAGAATAGAGGACAGGGACCATAAGAAAATCTTGAAGGAGATTTAAGGAAGAATTAGGCAAGAAATTGTGTGTGTGTGTGTGTGTGTGTGTGTGTGCCTGATAGCCATGCCTTTTTGGACAGAACATTTTCTTTAACGTTTCTAGAATACATTGCAATTTATTCATTGAATGAATACATTTATATTGAGCACCTACTATAAGATAAGTACTAGGGGAAAATTGTTGATAAAACAGGGTTTCTGCCTTCTTGAAGTTTAGATTTCAGTGGGAGATACAGGCAAGCAAGAACACAATCTCAATACAATACGATGCCAGGAAGAGGGAACTGCTCTGTACCATGGAAGCATGTAGGAGGAGGGCTCAACCTAAACTGAGGGGAAGGGTATTCAAGGAACACTTCACCGAATTAATGCTTAAAGGAACTGTTTTAGAAACACAAGAAGGAGTATAGAAGGCTGAGACATAAAGAGCAGATGTGAAGATAATGGGGTGAGAAACAGGGGTGGAGAGGTGAACAGGACTCAGTTAGTAAAGAGTCTTGTACACCATGTTATAGAGCCTAGTTTTTGTCTTGAGAACAGTGGAGAGCAGAAGAGGCATGATCAGATTTGCATTTTAGAAAGATCACCATCTGGTGAATAGATGGTTGTGTGGGGCACAGCCTGAGGCAAGGAGCTTAGAACGTTCTTGCAGTAAGTCACAGGAGAGAGGCTCATGGCTTTATTTAGGGTAGAAGCAGTGGGGATGCAGGAATGTGGGCAGATTTGAGAGGTACCAAGGACATAGAGGTACCAAGATTTGATGTTTGGTCAAAAGTTTGGTGTTTGGAAGAGGGATGTGTGAAGAATACTGCTGAAAATGCTGTTTTGGATTGGTGAACAATATATTATTCATTGAATGAAAAAGCAAAAGATGAGAGACAGCTTTGGAATTGGGGAGTAGAAATAATGAGATCACTTTTAGGCATGTTCACTTGAGGCGTCTGTGGATATCCAAGTGAAGATGTCAAATACATAAGTCAGTTTATGGATTAGGGACTGGTTGGAGGGATGGATGGAAGGATGGATGGATGAATTAGAAAGAATGTGTTGAAGCTATGGAAGTAGATGAGACCTATGAGGGGGAACACATGATGTAAGAAAAAAGGAGCCAAAAATAGTTACCTGATGTGAAGTAACATTTCAGAGATGGAGAGATGAAGATGCTCTGATAAAGAAAACTAAGAAGAAACATTCAGAGAGGAAGAAAACCAGGAAAGTGTGTTATCATGGAAGCCAAAGGAGGAGAGTTTGTTGGAAAGAGAAAGTGTTCAACAGCATTGAATATTACTGAGAGGACAAAACAATGGAAAGTATAAAATATCCTTTAAATTTAGTAACAGTCACACAAATAATAGCTGCCCTATTGCAGAGTAGCAGATTCCTCCCTTATAGAAGGGAAATAAAAGGTTTTTAATGCTTCTCTGCGAATTGGTCAGTCTGCTCAGAGAATCTAGCCCACAATGTACTGGAGCCCTCAGTTACATTCACAAACACTAGGGTGTGTGCACCTTCTCAACATTCAGCATCTACAAAGATCCCACCGATGACTACATGAGAAATAAATAAATCCCTCCTTTTGTCAATTGTCTTCTCTCCTTTTCCTCCTCGTCTGATCCTCTGCTTTTCAATGGGATTCAGTACTAAGGAGTCTTAAATGTACTTCTTGAAAAAGAAAGACCTAATAAGTAGAAGATTTCAGCAGTATCAAGCAAAAATGCCCATGTTTGGGCACTCCACTTATCTTCTATGGCAGCTCATCTTCTGTACTATTCTAAAATCGTGTACTATGGGCACGATATTTATAACCTGGTCTTTATAACCTGGCAGCAGAATGACCTCCCCAGGGTTGCTACCAATAAGAAGCACTCAACCATTTTGCAGTCCATCAATTATAGTGTCCTTAAAAGAGATGTCATGGGGAGAATAATCCACATCTCCTTACATTTACACACACACACACACACACACACACACACACATGCGTGAGTCAGTCAGTCCTCTTCTACACCATTGCTCACTATTTCCTCTTTAGTGAATATTCTCCCTTGAATTATAGTTGACCATTTTCTTGTCTCTCACTTTCTATTAAACTTCTTCAAAACAGAGGTAATCTCTTGTACTTTCATCCTGCCGGCACCTAACATCATGCCTCAGACATAGTGAATACTTGACAAATAGTTGTCAAATTTGAACTTATTTAATTAATTAAGAGCTTATCAGGATTCTTTCAGTTCTTAGCTCTTTACAAAAGTTGGAAAGCATTATAATTATTTTTCAATTTCTAAGGCAAACTCTCTACTTCGTGGACATAATTTAATGGCCTAACTTATTTTGTGGTTTACATCATGAGGTTATATTCATTCTGCTGATTGACTCTTAAGACTCTGATTGTCCTATGTTATAAGATGCTCTTAATATAGAGAAAAGTTTTCAAGAATACAATACTGAACTGTTAGAACACTAGCGTTGGGAAATTCACTGAACTTTGGCTACATTTTATTTCACATTGATTATATCTCCCTAAAGTTTATTTTAAAAATTACTCTAGAATAAACCAATAATTAGTAAGGAGATTGAATCAGTAATCCAAAACTTACCAACAGGGAAAAGCCTGGGACCAGATGGCTTCACTGGAGAATTCTACCAAACATTTAAAGAAGAGTTAACACCAAAACTCCTTAAACTCTTCCAAAAAATTGAATAGGAGGGAGCACTTCCAAACTCATTCCATGAGGCCACCATTACCCTGATACCAATGCCAGACAAGGATGCTACAAGAAAAAAAAATAGACCAATATCTCCAATGAATATTGATGCAAAAATCCTCAACAAAACACTAGCAAACAGAAATCAATAGTACTTTAAATGGATTAAACACACCTTGACCAAGTGGGTTATATTTCTATAATGCAAGAATGGGTCAACATATGAAAATCAATTGATGTAATACTCCACATTAACAGAATGAAGGAAAAAAGACACATTATTATAACAACTGATGCAGAAAAGTCATTTTATAATACTTAAAACACTTTCATGGTAAAAAAAACCACTCAACAAATTAGAAACAAAAAGAATGTACCTCAACTTAATAAAGCCATATATTAAAAGCCCACAGCTAACATACTCAATGGTGAAAGTCTAAAAGGTTTCCTTAAGATCAAGAACAAAACAAGTTTGCCTGCTCTCACCACTTCTATTCAAGACAGTATTGGAAGTCCTAGCAAGAACAATTAGGCAAAAGACAAAACAAAACAAAACAAAAAACCACATAATCCAATTGGAAAAGAAACAAAATTATCTTTGCAAATGACATGATATCATATGTATAAAAATCCTAAAGATTCCACAAAAATTCTTTTAGAAATAGTAAATGAATTCAACAGAGTTTCAGGACACAAAGTCAACATACAAAATTCAGCTCTATTTCTATATACTAACAATGAGCACCTCTGCCAAAAATATGTTAGGAAAACAATTCTATTTGCAATAGCTACAAACAGAATAAAATACTTAGGAATAAACTTAACCAAGGAAGTGAAAGTGTTGTACACTATAAACTACAGAACTTTGCTGAAAGAAGTTTTAAAAGACACAAATAAATGGAAATGCATCTTGACTTCATGGATTGAAAGACTTAATATCCTTAAGGTGCCAATACTATCCAAAGCTATCTACAGATCGAATAAAATCTCAATGAAAAGATCAACACCAATTTTTTACAAAAATGCAAACATCCAACCCAAAATTAGTATGGCATCTCAAGAGACACCAAATAACCAAAACAATTTTGAAAAAGAAGAACAAAGTTGGAAGACTCACACTTCCTGATTTCAAAACATATTGCAAAACTACAGTAAACAAAAGTGTGGTACAATCATAAATACAAACCAGTGTCAATGTAATGGAACAGAGAGCCCAGAAACAAACTCTCCCATACATGGTCAAATGATCTTTGATAAGAGTGCCAAAAACCTGGACTTCCCTGGTGGCACAGTGGTTGAGAATCTGTCTGCCAATGCAGGGGACACTGGTCCTGGCAGATTCCACATGCCATGGGGCAACTAAGCCCATGCACCATAACTACTGAGCCTGTGCTCTAGAGCCCACGAACCACAACTACTGAAGCCCATGCACCTAGAACCCATGCTCCACAACAAGAGAAGCCACTGCAATGAGAAGACTGCACACCGCAACAAAGAATAACCCCTGCTCACCACAACTAGAGAAAGCCCGTGCACAGCAATGAAGACACAGCACAGCCCAAAATAAATAAATAAATTTATTTTTTTTTTAAAAGAGTATAAAAACCCACAATGAGGAAAGGACAGTCTTTTCAATAGACAAAATTGGGAAAACTGGATAACTACATGCAAAAGAATGAAGTTGAATTCTTATCTTACCTTTTATAAAATAACTAACCCAGAATGGATTAAAGACCTAAATGTAAGATTCAAAACTATAGTTCTCAGAAAGAAATATAGAGGAAAACTTCATGGTATTGGATTTGGGAATGATTTCTCAGATGTGACACTACAATCACAGGCAACAGAAGCAAAATAGACAAATGGACATCAAATTTATAAACTTTTATGCATCAAAGGACAACCATCAACAGAGTGAAAAGGCAACATATGGAGTAGAAGAAAATATTTATAAATCATATATCTAATAAGGGATTAATATCCAGAATATATAAAGAACTTCTACAACTCAACAACAAAAAGTCAAATAACCTGACTAAAAAAAATGTGCAAAGGACTTGAACCGACATTTCTCCAAAGATAATATACAAATTGTCCACAAACCTATAAAATGATGCTCATCATCTAATCATTAGAGGAACGTAAATCAAAACCACCATGAGATATAACCTCACAACTTAGTAGTTAGGATGGCTACTATGAAAATAATAATAATAATAACAAAACTTATTGGCACTAAAAGTGTTGGCAAGGATGTGGAGAAATTGGAACCCTTGTGCACCATAGTGGGAATGTAAATGGTGCCATCATCACTTCATACATCATACTCTATGAAAAAAAACAGTATGGATGTTCTTCAAAAAATTAAAATTAGAATTACCATGTGATTCAGCAATCCCACTTCTGAGTATATATCCAAAAGAATTAAAAGCAGGATCTCAAAGACATATTTGCACACCTATGTTTATTGCAGCATTGGTCACAATAGCCACGAGGTGGAAGCAACCCAAATGTCAATTGACAGATAAATGGATAAAGAAAATACGGTATATACATACAATGGAATATTATGCAGCCTTAAAAAAGAAGGAAATCCTGTCGCATGCTACAGGATGGATGAACCTCATGGACATTAAGCTAAGTGAAATAAGCCAGTTACAGAAAGAGAAGTACTGTATGATCCCACTCACATGAAATGTCTAAAGTAGTCAAAATCAGAAATAGAAAGTACAATGGTGGTTGCCAAGAGCTAGAGGGATGGGGGAGAGGGAATTAGTGTTTAATAGGTATAGAGTTTCAGTTTTGCAAGATGAAAAAGTTCTGGTGTTCTGCTGCACAACAATATGATCAAACTTAATGCACCTGAACTATACACTAAAAATGGTTAAAATGGTAAATTTTAACATTTTTTACCACAATTTAAAAAAATTACTCTTGTCAGAGGTTAAGAATATCAATCACATTACAGGTATCTCCCATGTCTTTAATCTGATATTCATATATTACTGAATCATAGAGTCTTATATTTGCAAATTAATAACAAATCTTGGTTTTACAAGGAATATTCTAATGAAGTTTGTCCTTTGTTAAATCTCTCCTCAATTTTTACCTGAAAGAGACCTTCTCTGGCCAAACTCTCTAAAATAATCTCTCATCAGTTGCCATCCCCTTTTCTCCACTTTGTCTTCATAGAACTTTATAGCACTCCCTGACATTAAATATTTTAGCTCTCTATTTACTTTTCATTGTCTGTCTTCTGCCTAGAGTATAAGTTCCATTAGGACAGGAACTTCATATTGTTGTGTGATATTGGCAGCACCTAGAAGAATGCACATGTATGGAAGGCTTTCAATCATTACATGAACAAATAAATTGATATTATTGAGAGAAATAACTTCTACATGAGAG
This sequence comes from Mesoplodon mirus, assembly GCF_964341445.2. Classification (NCBI taxonomy): domain Eukaryota; kingdom Metazoa; phylum Chordata; class Mammalia; order Artiodactyla; family Ziphiidae; genus Mesoplodon; species Mesoplodon mirus. The sequence goes on along the minus strand of NC_138986.1, from coordinate 29,501,218 downwards.
AGGGAATTTTATCTGGGCCATCTATTCTGATTATTTCTTATATCACAAATACTATTGTTTCCAGCCTGCTTAAATTAATGAAATCTGGATTTCAGCATGGCAAATCCATTCATTTGAACAGTCATTATGATTTATCACTTACACTGAGCCAATAAGCATCATATATAAAGACAGCTAAAGTAATTGAATTAGTCATACAGCCATATGTCATATGATGAAATATGTGTTTTAGTTAAACTATTTTTTTCTTTAGCTTACTAACCACCAAAATTGTAGCTCTTGTGTTTTAAGCTCTTTTCAACTTGGATACATTCTTCATATTAAGATACTAATCTACATCTTGTTTTGCTCCTTGTTACTTTTTGGTTTTGTTTTGTTGTTTTTTTTTTAAATAAATTTATTTGTTTATTTATTTTTGGCTGCTTTGGGTCTTAGTTGCTGTGCGTGGGCTTCTCATTGTGGTGGTTTCTTTTTGTTGCAGAGCACAGGCTGTAGGCTCACAGGCTTCAGTAGTTGTGGCACGTGGGCTCAGTAATTGTGGTGCACAGGCTTAGTTGCTCTGCGGTACGTGGGATCTTCCCAGACCAGGGATCGAACCCTTGTCCCCTGCACTGGCAGGTGTATTCTTAACCACAGCACCACCAGGGAAGTCCCTGCTCATTATTACTTAAGCCAGTTAAATTTCATGTCACTTCACTATTTTTGAATCTCCTCTAAATTTTGGAGCTTTTAAGGAATACACATTAAAGAGAGATTATCAGGTGTATTTTCATTATAGGAGATTTTGTTGACTCTTTTGTGAACCTGTCCATTGTAGTTGTAGACAACAGATTATAGTCTAATGAATGTAATCTAACAGAGCCAGCAAGACTTGTGTCTGAATCACAACTCGGCCACTTACTAGCTTTGGTGGACTTAAGTTAGTTAAGATCACTGATTTGCAATTTCTCATCTGTGAAATATGTCAATAATGCCTAGGTCACAGGTATATTAAGAAGATTAAATAGGGCTTCCCTGGTGGCACAGTGGTTGAGAGTCCGCCTGCCGATGCAGGGGACGCGGGTTCATGCCCCGGTCTCGGAGGATCCCACATGCCGTGGAGCGGCTGGGCCCGTGAGCCATGGCTGCTGAGCCTGCACGTCCGGAGCCTGTGCTCCGCAACGGGAGAGGCCACAACAGTGAGAGGACTGCGTACCGCAAAAGAAAAAAAAAAAGAATAGAATTTCTTTTTGATTAATATATAGTGCATAGTTTTAACCAATTTTTATATTTCTAGTTTTTCTAATCCTCATCCCTAAACAAGCAAAATAATGGGAATAAGTACACCAGTGTTCTTTTACTTTTTACATAATACTTTAGGCTCTGTGTCAACTGGGTATCTAGTCTACTTGTCCTCAGTTGCTTGAATTATTTTTCACACTCTTGGAAGTGACTTTAGATTTTATATTATTTTGCAAATGTCACTAATTTTACTGAACTGTGTTTTTCAGTGGATACACTTCTCGGCAGCTTCCTTTCTCCTCCTCTTTTACCACCTCATTTCCCCTGCCTAAACCCTTCTTTACTGTCTCCCATGAAACTCAGAATGTGAATGCATCCTGCATCTGGTTAATGTTATCTTTCTTTGCATTATCTAATACTCAGCTTCCTCCCTTTTTCTCCTTTTCCAGAAAACTTCCTTTTGATTCTATTCTTCACAACGGTGTTTGGTAATTATTAGTGTTTGCATTCTTTCTTTCCAAGGAAACTGACTTTCTTATGCTTTACTGTAAATGAACCAAAAATACTCTAGAATTTTTCTGATATGATAACCATGCATAGATATTTACACCTCTGCCCAAATGTCACTGAAAAGATAAATTCTGCTTCATCAACATGACTACATGTATTCTACCTTGAGTAAAAATGGCTTCATATGAAGATTAGGAATTATTCCATTTTTCAGCCACTATGGAAAACAGTATGGAGGTTCCTTGAAAAACTAAAAATAGAGTTGCCATATGAGCCAGCAATCCCACCCCTGGCGTATATCCAGACAAAACTGTAATTTGAAAAGATACATGCACCCTTATGTTCATTGTAGCACTATTCACAATAGCCAAGACATGGAAACAACCTAAATTTCCATTGACAGATGAATGGATAAAGAAGATGTGGTATATATACGATGGAATACTACTACTCAGTCATAAAAAAGAATGAAATAATGTAATTTGCAGCAACATGGATGGACCTAGAGAGTATCATACTAAGTGAAGTCAGTCAGAAAGAGAAAGACAAATACCATATGATATCACTTATGTGTGGAATCTAAAATATGACACAAATGAACTTATTTATGAAACAGAAGCAGACTCAAAGACATAGAGGATAGACTTGTGGTTGCTAAGGGGGAGGGATGGACTGGGAGTTTGGGATTAACAGATGCAAACTATTGTATATAGAATGGATAAACAACAAGGTCCTACTGTATAGCACAGGGAACTATATTCAATATCCTGTGATAAACCAAAATGGAAAAGGAAAAACAATAATTCTTCCATTTTTAATGAACGTATTCATCAGTTTAAAGTTAAAGATAATGAATTTATTTTGTTATTTATGTGACTATTTTTAAGGGAAAAATATTTTCTGATTGTGAAAACTGTGTTGAAAATTCAGTTTTACTCCAAACATTCAGTACTTCTATTGGACTATTTTGTTTAATTTGTCTGCATATGTATGTTATGACTTAATCAACAGACATTGAAAGGTTTGGGTGTTATATATTAGGTATTATGAAATATCCAAATGATAAGTAAGAGAAGAAGGAAGAACACAAAGAAATAAGACAGGTATCGCTGATGCTTTCCCACCAGCATTTTCAAAAACACTAGGGTTTTCCATTCTAATTTAGTAGGTCTGATTAGCTTATATCCTTGCTCTGCAAGAAAATAAAGTATCAATTTTTGTCTTCTCTAAAGGATTCTACTTCCCTGGTATAAAAGCACAGGAAATGCAGTTTAAGGGAATCTTCAATGTTTCTTGCTTTTAGGTTGGGGCCCCTGACTCCCTTGCTTGAAGGTCAATATTCAAGTTATTCCTGAAATCTTTCTTGACAGATGCTTCTTGAAGATATGTGAGTTTGAGCAGGCATGATGGTGGGTGTGCACACTAGCTTCTCATCTACCCATGGTATTCGGTGCTTTCCATGTGGGATTTGATTCCCATGCTCAGCTTGACTGAGAGAGCAGGAGAGTTTAGTCAAGTATGCCTATTACAACCAAAACAGCCATAACAATGAACTGACTTCTATGATCTATCAAAAGTCAAAACTCAGGGCTTCCCTGGTGGCGCAGTGGTTGAGAATCTGCCTGCTAATGCAGGGGACACGGGTTAGAGCCCTGGTCTGGGAGGATCCCACATGCCGCGGAGCAGCTGGGCCCCTGAGCCACAACTACTGAGCCTGCGCGTCTGGAGCCTGTGCTCTGCAACAAGAGAGGCCGCAATAGTGAGAGGCCCACGCGGCGCGATGAAGAGTGGCCCCCGCTTGCCGCAACTAGAGAAAGCCCTCACACAGAAACGAAGACCCAACACAGCAAAAATAAATAAATTAATTTAAAAATAGTTAATTACAAAGTGTGTTTGGTTTAAAAAAAAAAGTCAAAACTCAAGGAGAATTTTGAGCTATGGTTATGGAGAAAAATGCTAATCTCCTTTCTTATTTCTATACTTAACAGTCCCCATGTGGGCAGAAATCCACACTGTCAAATTTCGTGGCACTGAGAAAGCCCTGGTTCCTAACATGTCTCACATTGAACTCTCCCTAAGGTCTGAGAATCAACATTTGTCAGTCAAGCATTCCTACTGGCTAGCAGCACCCTTTTTGTCACTTTTTCCATTCTTTTCTTTTATGATAAGAAGAAGCCGAGGTTCCTATAAATTCCTGGAAGTGAAAAGAAATCAGATGAAAAAATGTAAATCTAACCTTGGTGTTGTTAGAACTGAATTGTATGCCATATGATATGGACAGACTCCTGAAACCAAACTCTTGGTTAACTCCAAAAAATCTTTGTCCAGTGTGTAATTATGCTTCAGGCCAAAGCCATTCACAATTTACATGAAATAAGCCCACGGAAGAATTTTCTTGCTTAATTTTCCAGTCTGTTTTGAAACCTCTCATTTAAACAAAACTCTACCCATATTTTTTTTTCAAGCCAATGAGTACAGGCAAAGTACTTAAGGGAATTTAATTGTCATTAAGTCATTTGGGCCAGTAAATGCAAAGAAATCAGACCCTGCTCCTCTCCAGATCATCAGAAGCTGAGAGTGAAAAGATTGAGACTATGACTTGACACAGGTCAATGCCTTTGGAAGTAAAAAAAAAAAATGCTTCAATGAAAAAGTTCCATCTTTTTTACAAAAAAAGGCCTAGTCCAGTGAGCTGTGGCTTTGGATGTAGAGGTTGTCATTTTTGGAGGACGAAATGAAAACCACTTTTCAAGCTGTAGTGGTGGCAGGAAAAGGGTCTCTTCCTAGGAGAGTTTATTACTTGTCCATTAGAAGGCTTAGCATCAAATCCCACAGTGGGGAGATCTAAACAAGGGTTATAGGATAGCTAGGTCTCCCTGCAGCAGTTTGTACTGTGGGCAGTGACAGTCTCATTACCACCCAAGCTGCTCCTACACTGACTGCAGTGTGACATGGAAAGAGCAAAAGGAAGGGGAAGGAGAGAAATGTAATACGATCTATTATTTTGCAATTAACTTGAGACTAGCCCCTGTCCACTGTCAGCACACACACTGCACACACCACAGACACTCATACACATATGAGGCTGGATCCAGAAACACTAAATCAATTTCCCCTCTGTCTCTCACTCTCATGGAGAGACTAGAACAACCGCACCTTCTCCTCTGTGAAAACTTGGCTCCCAAAACCCTCATGGACCACAGCACCAGGTTCTTCACTCTCCTGGAAGAAAGCCAGCTAGAGATTTCATTTATGCATATTCTTCTTCCATCACTGTTTTGTGATATCTGTTTCATGATATGGATTTCATCATAAAACTTAAATGCAAATGATCAGAAAATCTAAATACTACCTAAGTAATTACATTTGTCTTTAATTATAATGACTAATTGGTCCAGTGTCCTAGAAGAACACTGGTTGGCATCAGTTACATAACTTTACCTGAAAGCAGACTAAGTGCTTATTTATCTATGCTAGCTAATTAAGTAAAAATTCATTGCAAAAAAGTTAAACAGATTAGCATTGTTTGTATATTTTAAATTATCATTAAGGTAGGGGAAATAAAGATATTTTCAAACATTGTAAAATAAAATATAAAGTATTGTTATTTGCATGCACACCCTTATCAGAGAAGCCAAAAGCATGGTTTGAAAAATTATTAGAAGTAACAGTTAAATATATGGAGAGACTGAGAGAGAGAGATAGATCCCACTAAGTGGCACCAAGAAAAAATGTAAATTACTTGTATTAGTTTTTTAAATATGAAGAATCTATATTAAGAAAACAATAATATGTCAAGAAGACTTGAATAAATAAAATAATATCCCATGTTACTGATTATAGACTTTATTTTAAAGATATTCTCCTGTAATTGCTTTTCAAGTTCAACTCAACTACAGGTCTCAGTGTTGCAGGGTGTCTTGCAGGAGTGGGGCTCTTACCAATGGATGTAAATATGCACCTGGTCCAGGAGTTGGAAAAAGTGAAGAAGGATCTGGTGGGAAGAACCAGATGAGCTAGCAGATATATGACCACATGCTTGAGCTGCAGCAGTGCCTGGTGACCCTGCACCAACCTCCTGAGAATAAAAGGCATATAACCCTGCTTTACTTCCACCTTCCAAATCTCATACAAAATGTCTCTTCTGGCCCAGCCAAACTTGGAACTATTCAGGGAATGGAACTCTGTTTAATGTACTGGCAAATTAGCTAGGCTGACAGAATACAAACTCACCACAACCATACAAACTTTTTGAAAGTAGTGACTTATAGAGCTTTGAGGGTATAGAAGAATTCTCTAAACATGACATCAAAGGCAAAAAGCATAAAGAAAAAACTGAAAGATATGACTTCATAAAAGTTTTTCTTAAGTCTGTTTAAAAAAACAAAAACAACAAAAACCGCATGCAATTATTTTATTTAAAGAAAGAAAAAATTAGGGAAATATTTTCAGTGTAGTGATAGACAAATTGTTAAAATGTTTAATATATAAGGAAGATTTCCAAATTAATAAAAGAGATGAACACCTGATATTTTAAATGTACAATAGGTAGTAACTTAATTCACAAAAGAAGAAAAAATAAAATGGCTAAAACATTTTTAAATGTAAAATCCATTGGAAATCAAATAAATTCAAACTGGTATTCACCGACCTGTTGGCAAAAGGTATAAAAATAAGTATATATCCTAATATAAAGAAGGTATTAGGGAATCAATACTTTAATGTATTCATACAATTTGATCTAGATTTTTTAAACTTTATTTTTTTCAGAGAAAATATATCACAAAATGCCCAAGATAAAATAAGCACCTAATAAATATTTTTGAAGGGATGTGTAAAAATTTTTTGCTTTAAGGATATTTAAAACAGCAAAAAATGGGAAAAATGGAAATGTCCCATAATAACGTGTTAGTTAAATAGATTTTGATATCTCCTTTCAATAAAATATTGTGTAGCCATTGAAAACATTTGGTTAAAAATGTGGAACAATTTATGATAAAATAAGCAGTTTTAAAAGTTTTATCATGTGATCTCTTTTGAGTAAAAAATGTTATATATCTACACATATATAGTCATTCACATGGATGAAAGTAATGGAACGATATATACTAAATTATTAGTAGAATTACTGTTCTTTTCATTTTCAGTAAATATGTATTATTAATACAGTACAAGAAGTGATAGAAGTCATTTTAAGTACTATTAAAGTACTATTTAAGTACTATTAAAAAGCTTGATTACATGATAAAAACTTTATTATTTTCCCCTTCTCCTCTCCCTTAAATGTCTGTACTCTTATTGAGTGTATGAAGCATAAAAATATCAAAGAGAATAAGATGAATTTAATTAGAAGGATGAGGGAACTCTTCCCAAAAGAGGTGATATTTGAGATAAGTCTCAAAGAGGGGGCAGAATTTTAAGTGGAAGAGCTGCAGTAAACAGGAGGCATCAAAGTGTATGTGGGAGCAAATACTGAGCAAATACTGCTCTCTAGAGCCCTTGAGCCATAACTACTGAGCCCGCGTGCCACAGCTACTGAAGCCCACGTGCCTAGAGCCCGTGCTCCCCAACAAGAGGAGCCACCGCAATGAGAAGCCCACGCACCACAACAAAGAGTAGCCCCCGCTCGCCACAACTAGAGAAAGCCTGCGCACAGCAATGAAGACCCAATGCAGCCAAAAATAAATAAAAATAAAATAAATTAATTTTAAAAAAGTGTATGTGGGAGAAGAGATGAGTTCAGTTTGAGGAGCAGCAGGAGTAGCAGGTGTGTTAGACATGAAGCTGAAAGGTCGGTCAGAATAAAGAAGATAAGTAGACTTCTCCATCCTAATGAGGAGTCTGAATCTAGCAATACGGATACTTTGCACATTGGTATTTCAGGTGGAGCAAAGCCTGGGAAATGTCTTTAACCTTCAGTTATGGGTCACATGCTCAGAGCCCTTTAAGGAGCCTGAGCCTGGGATTCAGGCATTAGATGGTCTCAGAGACTGACTCAGGGAAATGTTTATGAATACAAAAGAAATTATCATTAAGCCTTCTTAATAAATGTTCTGCCCATAAAAATCATTTTCGAAGATCGATATTGTTAGTCTAGGTCAAAGGAGTAGGAAATAAATTCTTTTGCTCTGGCTAACATTATTGGTAAATAAGTGAGATACTGATACTCTTTTTTCCTTTTCATCCCACATAATATTCTTGTAAGATACATTTTTTCTGGAATATGCACATGTCACTCTTGAAAATAAGCCCAGGAGTATGGGGCTAATTGCCACGAGACACGTCATGCAGCCCCAGATCCACAAGAATCCACCTCCACCGATCTCTGCATGTGCTCCTTCAGAATCCACCCTCCCACTTCTATGAGTCTATCTAAATATACATACGGTTTGCCTGTCTTGACTAAAATGACTAGTTATTTCGGGTCAAAAAAGAATTCATGTTGCTTTTTAAAAAAAAATTACACATAATGTCTGCCCATTTCTATGGAGCCAGCTGATTCAATCAAAATCATCTAACAATTTATACCTACCTTTGAAAAGTTTTCTTAATCATTTGTTAAGGAAACCACTTCATGCCTCCCTACCCTTTACAGGCAGCTCTGTATGACAAGATAGGCATGGTGGTTTCTTATTACTGCAAGGGACTGTCATTGAATATTAATTGTGTATCTCTCCAGCTAACTGAGACTTATGAGTGAAAATGAACACCCCCAAGATAATTACTGTGTGTTCACTGATAAAAATGGAAAACAACACCATTACCAATCATGGTTAACCTTTACCTTCTAATTATGAATAACACAAAATAATCTTTTTTTATTACTGATGTAGATCATGGTCCGTACTCCTGAAATAACATTTTTTCTTCCTACCTCTCCAACCCGAGCTTACCCATCCTCTGTGTCATTTTCTCTAGTGTTTTAGATGATTGGTCAGTTAATGTAAAACACTAACTAAAGCTTATGTTAATAGCTACAGATAATTATTTAAAATATAGAAGAATATAAGCTAAAAGTGTCTCTTCCAAATAGAATTTGGCGATAACCAAACCACACAAAGCAGTGAAAAATGAAAGTGTTACGATCACTGCGCTAACACAGAGAGGGTCACTTATGCCAGGTCGGTCATTGCCCACACTGCCAACAGAGAGACAGCATCCATTTTCATTTCTGTATATTGAGTCAGAATCTAGAAAGAGAAAGAAAATAGATCAAAAATTACACTTTTTGGAAATTTGGTCTGATGAATCATGAAACATAACCCAAGCCAGAAATATTATGGATAGTTTCGTTAACATTTAAGAAAGCATTGACTTTAGATGGTCTCTGTCCAGATGCACAGCTAATCATCAAAATCCTTACCAAAATTATGTATGAGTGTAAAAAAATACATTTCAGACACATAAATCTATAAAGGTGTTAGAGCAAGAGAAATTGACATGCACTGGCTTTGCTGGGGTTGTGAATCAATTTGCCAGTGTTTTTGCTTTGCTGTCCTACTGCTTTCCAGAGTTTGATGTTTCTCATTTACAAAAATTTGGGATATATTTCATTTACCAAAAAAAGTTGGATTTAACTCTATAATTTGTAAATATTTATGCACATTTCCAAAGCATACATGGGCTTAACTACATTTTTCCCTGATTACTTTTATGCCTAATACATCATGTTAGATCTCACATCTTGCACTTTCACAATAAAATGTTCAGATGAGAAGGCGATAACCCAAACAACCTGACAATGAATCAGCAGACACTTGCAAAAAATAAAACCTGAAGTTAGACAGAATCTATAAAATTGGTGCAGATTTAATTTGAGGGCTATTTTCTACTTATACTTAAACATTTTTTTTTTCTGTTCAAGGATGAAATCTCTATTGCTATTTTTCAGAGGGTTAATAAACAGTCTAACAAATGACCAGCTGGTGTCAGTGACCCTACCCCATTTCTCTTCCACCTTCACTCACATGGCAAGTGGGATATGAACGCGTTGTTCTGTGTCATATTCAAAGATGACACGACTGACAGTGATTGCTCCAGCTCCGTGTGTGACTGAGAAGCCCAATATGGTACCAGAAATCCTTCCTGTAGTTTGCACATATGAAGCTTGTTGGGAGATTTGTGACTGCAGCTGCTTTTAACAGAGCCTGCCATTGTTTATATCTCTGCCTCCAAAATACAAAATGGGCCGTTGCTAGGAACGATCCACTCCATTTCCTGATCACTGCAAGCCAGACTGATGTCTCTGTTGTTCTTTCCCAGATGTTCCCCAGCACGACCAAGTTACTTGAAGCTGTGCTTTGCCTCATTCAGGGATGAACAAGATAAGTTAACTTGAATGCCAAGTATCCCTTTGGTTGAAGATTGTGTGCATTGCAGTGATTAACAATAAAAATTGAGAACTGATTCTAAGTACCTACTCTGCATTACAGATCTGTGATAAATGGTAAGCAGAACACAAAGCAGTATGAGCCATAGGCTCTGCCATTGGGTTGTTTACTAGGTAGATACACTCTTAAAATGGTGCAAGTCAATGAGTGATTAGGACAAGGGCTGGACAAGGACTTCCATAAAATGTAACCAGAGGGAGAGACAATTTCAGGTTTGGATGTGAGGAAATTCTTCCTGGAACAGAGTATATTTGAAAAAAGATGATCAGAGAGGACACTTTGAGCATGGGAAATGTGAAAGACTATAGCAAATTGGCAAATGGACAATGTATTTTGAAAATAGTGAATATACAGGTTGGGCCCAAGGGCAAGACCACAGGATATAAGAAAAAAGTAGGATGGAGCCTGGGCATAAGGGTTAAAGCCATTATAGACATTTCATAGAAACTTCGAAAGTAATTAGATTAAGGAGCAGTCAATCCATGAGCATGATTTGTCCCCATTCTGGCACAAACTAGTTGTATAATACCGAACAAAGGATTTAACCTACCAGGGCCTCAAGTTTTAAATCTGTAGATTGAGAAGACTAGAATAGATAAATAGTTCTCAACACCTAGGTGCAGAAATATTTGGAAAATTATGAAGGAACAACTAAAGATTTGGGAAAGGAGAGTGATATTAGCATCTAATGGACCTAGCCAAAAATGCCCGATATTCTGCAACACATGGAACGATCCCACCAGAAAATGTTCACACAGTTTTCAAATGTCCCCCAGGCATAGGGGAATAACCTATTTATTATTATCTGAGACTAAAAGCCAGTTCTGTTTTGTTTGAAAATTTAAAGTATGTTAATTAAATATTAATGTAGTTGCTTTCCCTAGATGTAACACTCTTGTGGTATTTGGATTATCAATAAAATTGTCACCTTCATGGTAAATCGAAGTATTTATAAGAATATAATTATTTAGCTCATATTTCAAAACGCCAATATAAAAGAAGGTATTGACAATATGCACTTGAATATTGTCTTCATTTATTTTTTTCATAAATTTATTTATTTTTGGCTGCATTGGGTCTTTGTTGCTGTGTGCGGGCTTTCTCTAGTTGTGGCGAGCGGATGCTACTCTTCATTGAGGTGTGCGGGCTTCTCATTGCAATGGCTTCTCTTGTTGCAGAGCACGGGCTCTACGGGCGTGGTCTTCAGTAGTTGTGGCTCATGGGCTTTAGAGCTCAGGCTCAATAGTTGTGGTGCATGGGCTTAGTTGCTCCGTGGCATGTGGGATCTTCCCGCACCAGGGCTCGAACCCGTGTCCCCTGCATTGGCAGGCGGATTCTTAACCACTGCGCCACCAGGGAAGTCGCATTGTTTTCATTTAAATACAAACTCATTCATTCTAAGTAGGGGCAAACCTCAGATTACTTCATAGTATCTTCTAGTATAGTTGCACCTAAGTTGTCACATTTTGAAAGGCACCTTCTTTTATTACAAATGCTTTTTTCTTTTCTTCCTCCTTCTTATTATAGTTAGGGCATTTATTAAGGGTTTTAAATGATGTGTACAGGTAGACAAGCACCTATGACTTTTATTTCAGCTAGTCAAGAGGATTGTAGAAAATATTTGTAAGTTAAAGAGGTATTATATCTGCTGAGATTGAGGACCACTGGGTGAGATGACCTGGAAGCCCCTTCCAGAGCAAACCCTCTGTTATCCTGCTGATGTGAGAGAGTCTAGGGCTCAGATGTGTCCAGTGAACTCTCAGAAGCTCAGTGGGCTATTTCTTAACAAATACAGCCATAGATTAGTAAATGATTACTTAATGGATGGAAGGAGCAACGTCAAGACAATCCATCTTTCACTAACAGAATGATATTTATCCTTAGAATATTTACCATGGGAGTAAATATAAGCACAAAATCCTTAGGATTTTTCAGTAAATTCCGCACCAAAAACAAAGGGTTTTTCTTTGTAGTGTTCTGAAGCAGCATGCCTCTGGTACCATATGCAGTCACTTACTCATCTGATCAATTTCCAATGGCATTTGACATGTCACAATGCTCTTTTTCTCTTACCATTGTCACTCTGCCTCTTGCATGAAAGCAGTCGTGGCCATGATATTTTTTACCATGTCTGCAGTTCAGCAAATGTTGATTTAAGGCTTTTATACTTGGAGCATGTACTGGACTCTCCCTAACACACCTTGAGCAAGCAACGCCCTGACCTGGAGACGGTGTAGGCATAACGCCAGTCTCGACTGTAAGAAGACTTCTGCTTCCTTTGCCAGCTGTAGGATGTTTGCAGGGGCCCCTGGGAGATGCTTGGCTAATGAGTTACAGGCTGCCTCATCTATCCAGTGCTTTGACTATCTGCCCAATCTTTCTAAGTTCCTAACCTCATGCTTCCTCTTTCCTCCTACTAGATGTCCTTCTGGGAGACATTGGATACGGGGATGAAACAGTCTAATCCTAGCGCCTGCAATCTTGTCAGTGTGTACAACCCAGGGGTCTGTTGCTTTGTTTATCTTTCCTACTTGTCTAGTGGGAGGTTTGGCGAAACGGGATAGAATCAGATTGTAGTCTTGGAAAAATATCTGAGTGGTTTGTTGTTGTTTTTAAATTCCAGTCATTAATAATGGAGGGCTGAAACTGACTTACTTGAAAATGAAGTTGTCTGCTTTGAATATAGCAATCTTTCCACTCTGACAATAAGGAAGGTCTTACACATTGTACTATGTTCTTTTAAAACTGACATTGGTGACTGTCAACAAACAGAATAGCAGCTTAAAAAGTAAGATATCTTTATGTTAGAAAACCAAAGATGTTATTTCCAAAACAGAATCCTGTTGACCTCACGTAAGCCATGCTTTGTTTTGGACAGACTGAATGAATTGAAGGAAGGGGAATTTGGGGATAGAAAGTTTATTGGTTGCTTTCTGGTTTTTTTTTTTTTTTAAACATCTTTATTGGAGTATAATTGTTTTACAATGGTGTGTTACTTTCTGTTTTATAAAAAGTGAATCAGCTATACATATACATATGTTCCCATATCTCCTCCCTCTTGCGTCTCCCTCCCACCCTCCCTGTCCCACCCCTCTAGTTGTTCACAAAGCATGAGCTGATCTCCCGGTGTTATGCGGCTGCTTCCCACTAGCTATCTATTTTACATTTGGTAGTGTATGTATGTCCATGCCACTCTCTCATTTTGTCTCAGTTTACCCTTCCCCCTCCCGGTACCCTAAAGTCCATTCTCTACATCTGTGTCTTTATTCCTGTCCTGCTCCTGGTTCTTCATAAACTTTTTATTTTATTTTATTTTATTTTTTATAGTCCATATATATGTGTTAGCATACGGTATTTCTTTTTCTCTTTCTGACTTACTTCACTCTGTATGACAGATTCTACGTCCAACCACCTCACTACAAATACCTCAATTTCATTTCTTTTTATGGCTGAGTAATAATATTCCATTGTGTATATGTGTCACATCTTCTTTATAGATTCATCTGTTGATGGACACTAAGGTTGCTTCCATGTCCTGGCTATTGTAACTACAGCTGCAATGAACGTTGTGGTACATGACTCTTTTTGAATTATAGTTTTCTCAGGGTTTATGCCCAGCAGTGGGATTGCTGGGTCATATGGTGCTTCTATTTTTAGTTTTTTGAGGAACCTCCATACTGTTCTCCATAGTGGCTGTATCAATTTACATTCCCACCAACAGTGTTGGAGGGTTCCCTTTTCTCCACACCCTCTCCAGCATTTATTGTTTGTAATTTTTTGATGATGGCCATTCTGACTGGTGTGAGGTGATACCTCATTATAGTTTTGATTTGCATTTCTCTAATGATTCGTGATGTTGAGCATTGTTTCATGTGTTTGTTGGCTATCTGTATATCTTCTTTGGATAAATGTCTATTTAGGTCTTCTTCACATTTTTGGATTGGATTGTTTGCTTTTGATATTGAGCCGCATGAGCTACTTATATATTTTTGAGACTAATCCTTTGTCAGTTGCTTCATTAGCAAATATTTTCTGCCATTCTGATGGTTGTCTTTTCGGCATGTTTATGGTTTCCTTTGCTGTGCAAAAGCTTTTAAGTTTTCTTAAGTCCCATTTGTTTATTTTTGTTTTTACTTCCATTTCTCTAGGAGGTAGGTCAAAAAGGATCTTGCTGTGATTTATGTCACAGAGTGTTCTGCCTATGTTTTCCTCTAAGAATTTTAAACTGTCTGGCCTTACATTTAGGTTTTTAATCCATTTTGAGTTTATTTTTGTGTATGGTGTTAGGGAATGTTCTAATTTCATTCTTTTACCTGTAGCTGTCCAGTTTTCCCAGCACCACTTATTGAAGAGGCTGTCTTTCTCCATTGTATATTCTTGCCTCCTTTATCAAAGATATGGTGACCATATGTGTGTGGGTTTATCTCTGGGCTTTCTATCATGTTCCATTGATCTATATTTCGGTTTTTGTGCCAGTACCATACTGTCTTGATTACTGTAGCTCTGTAGTATAGTCTGAAATCAGGGACCCTGATTTCTCCAGCTCCGTTTTTCTTTTTCAAGATTGCTTTGGCTATTCGGGGTCTTTTGTGTTTCTATAAAAATTGTGACTTTTTTTTTTCTAGTTCTGTAAAAAATGCCATGAGTAGTTTGATAGGGATTGTATTCAATCTGTAGGTGGCTTTGGGTAGTACAGTCATTTTCACAATGTTGATTCTTCCAATGAAAGAACATGGTATATCTCTCCATCTGTTTGTATCATCTTTAATTTCTTTCATCAGTGTCTTATAGTTTTCTGCATACTGGTCTTTCATCTCCTTAGGTAGGTTTACCCCTAGGTATTTTATTCTTTTTGTTGCAATGGTAAATGTGAGGGTATCCTTAATTTCTCTTTCAGAGTTTTCATCATTAGTGTATAGGAATGCAAGAGATTTCTGTGCATTAATTTTGTATCCTGTTACTTTACCAAATTCATTGACTAGATCTCGTAGTTTTCTGGTAGCATCTTTAGGATTCTCTATGTATAGTATCATGTCATCTACAAACAGTGACAGTTTTACTTCTTCTTTTCTGATTTGGATTCATTTTATTTCTTTTTCTTTTCTGATTGCTGTGGCTAAAACTTCCAAAAGTATGTTGAATAATAGTGGTGAGAGTGGGAAACCTTGTCTTGTTCCTGATCTTAGTGGAAATGGTTTCTGGTTTTCACCATTGAGAAAGATGTTGGCTGTAGACTTGTCATATATTGCCTTTGTTATGTTGAGGTAAGTTCCATGTATGCCTACTTTCTGGAGGGATTTTTTCATAAATGCGTGTTGAATTTTGTCAAAAGCTTTTTCTCCATCTATTGAGATGATCATATGGTTTTTATTCTTTGGTTTGCTAATATGGTGTATCACATTAATTGATTTGTGTATATTGAAGAAGCCTTGCATTCCTGGAATAAACCCCACTTGATCATGATGTATGATCCTTTTAATGTGCTGTTGGATTCTGTTTGCTACTATTTTCTTGAGGATTTTTGCATCTATGTTCTTCAGTGATATTGGCCTGTAATTGTCTTTCATTGTGACATCTTTGTCTGGTTTTGGTATCTGGGTAATGGTGGCCTCGTAGAATGAGTTTGGGAGTGTTCCTCCCCCTGCTATGTTTTGGAAGAGTTTGAGAAGGAAGAGTGTTAGCTCTTCTCTAAATGTTTGATAGAATTCACCTGTGAAGCCATCTGGTCCTGGACTTTTGTTTGTTGGAAGATTTTTAATCACAGTCTCAATTTCAGTGCTTGTGATTGGTCTGTTTATATTTTCTATTTCTTTCTGGTTTAGTCTCAGATGGTTGTGCTTTTCTAAGAATGTGTCCATTTCTTCCAGTTTGTCCATTTTATTGGCATATATTTACTTGTAGTAATCTCTAATGATCCTTTGTATTTCTGCAGTGTCACTTTTTACTTCTCCTTTTTCATTTCTAATTCTATTGATTTGAGTCTTCTCCCTTTTTTTCTTGATGAGTTTGGCTAATGGTTTGTCAATTTTGTTTATGTTCTCAAAGAACCAGCTTTTAGTTTTATTAATCTTTGCTATTTTTTCCTTCATTTCTTTCCCATTTATTTCTGATCTGATCTTTATGATTTCTTTCCTTCTGATAACTTGGGGGGTTTTGCTCTTCTTTCTCTAATTGCTTTAGGTGTAAGTTTAGTTTGTTTATTTGAGATGTTTCTTGTTTCTTGAGGTAGGATTGTATTGCTATAAACTTCCCTCTTAGAACTGCTTTTGCTGCATCCCATAGGTTTTGGATCATCGTGTTTTCATTGTCATTTGTTACTAGGTATTTTTTGATTTCCTCTGATTTCTTCAGTGGTCTCTTGGTTATTAAGTAGTGTATTGTTTACAGATTTTTTCCTGTAGTTGATATCTAGTCTCATAGCATTGTGGTTGGAAAATATACTTGATACGATTTCAGTTTTAAATTTAGCAAGGCTTGATTTGTGACCCAAGATATGATCTATCCTGGAGAATATCCCATGAGCACTTAAGAAGAAAGTGTATTCTGTTGTTTTTGGATGGAATGTCCTATAGATATCAATTAAGTCTATCTTGTTTAATGTGTCATTTAAAGATCGTGTTTCATTATTTATTTTCCTTTTGGATGTCCATTGGTGAAAGTGGGGTGTTAAATTCCCCTCTATGATTGTGTTACTGTCAATTTCCCCTTTTATGGCTGTTAACATTTGCCTTATATATTGAGGTGCTCCTGTGTTGGGTGCATAAATATTTACAATTGTTTTAGCTTCTTCTTGGATTGATCCCTTGATCATTATGTAGTGTCCTCTTTTGTCTCTTGTAATAGTCTTTATTTTAAATTCTATTTTGTCTGATATGAGAATTGCTACTCCTGCTTTCTTTTAATTTCTATTTGCATCGAATATCTTTTTCCATCCCCACACTTTCAGTCTGTATATGTCCCTAGGTCTGAAGTGGGTCTCTTGCAAACAGCATATATACTGGTATTGTTTTTGTATCCATCAGCCAGTCTATGTCTTTTCGTTGTAACATTTAATCCATTTACTTATCAATATGTATGTTCCTATTACCATTTTCTTAATTGTTTTGGGTTTGTTATTGTAGGTCTTTCCCTTCTTTTGTGTTTCCTGCCTAGAGAAGTTCCTTTAGTATTTGTTGAAAAGCTGGTTTGGTGGTGCTGAATTCTCTTAACTTTCGCTTGTCTGTAAAGATTTTAATTTCTCCATTGAATCTGAATGAGATCCTTGCTGGGTAGAGTAATTTTGGTTGTAGGTTCTTTCCTTTCATCACTTTAAATATGTCCTGCCACTCCCTCTGGCTTGCAGAGTTTCTGCTGAAAGATCAGCTGTTAACCTTATGGGGATTCCCTTTTATGTTAATTGTTGCTTTTCCCTTGCTGCTTTTAATATTTTCTCTTTGTATTTAATTTTTGATAGTTTGATTAATATGTGTCTTGGTGTGTTTCTCCTTGGATTTACCCTGTATGGGACTCTGCACTTCCTGGACTTGATTAACTATTTCCTTTCCCATATTAGGGAAGTTTTCAACTACAATCTCTTCAAATATTTTCTCAGTACCTTTCTTTTTCTCTTCTTCTTCTGGGACCCCTAAAATTCGATTGTTGGTGCATTTAATGTTGTCCCAGAGGTCTCTGAGACTGTCCTCAATTCTTTTCATTCTTTTCCCTTTATTCTGCTCTGTGGTATTTATTTCCACTATTTATCTTCTAGATCACTTATCTGTTCTTCTGCCTCAGTTATTCTGCTATTGATTCCTTCTACAGAATTCTTAATTTCATTTATTGTGTTGTTCATCATTGTTTGTTTCCACTTTAGTTCTTCCAGGTCCTTGTAAAATGTTTCTTGTACCTTCTCCATCGTATTTCCAAGATTTTGCATCATCTCTACTATCATTACTCTGAATTCTTTTTCAGGTAGACTACTTATTTCCTCTTCATTTGTTTGGTCTGATGGGTTTTTACCTTGCTCCTTCATCTGCTGTGTATTTCCCTGTCTTCTCATTTTGCTTAACTTACTGTGTTTGGGGTCTCCTTTTAGCAGTCTGCAGGTTCATATTTCCTGTTGTTTTTGGTGTCTGCCCCCAGATACTAAGGCTTATTCAGTGGGTTGTGTAGGCTTCCTGGTGGAGGGGACTGGTGCCTCTGTTCTGGTGGATGAGGCTGGATCTTGTCTTTCTGGTGGGCAGGACTGTGTCTGGTGGTGTGTTTTGGGATATCTGTGATCTTATTGTTATTTTAGGCAGCCTCTCTGCTAATGGGTGGAGTTGTGTTTCTGACTTGCTAGTTGTTTGGCATAGAGTGTCCAGCAATGTAGCTTGGTGGTTGTTGAATGGAGCTGGGTCTTTGTGTTGAGGGAGATATCTGGGAAAGCTTTCTCCATTTAATATTACATGGAGCTGGGAGGTCTCTGGTGGACCAGTGTCCTGAACTTGGCTCTCCCACCTCAGAGGCTCGGTCCTGACCCCTGGCCAGAGCACCAAGACCCTGTCAGCCACACGGCTCAGAAGAAAAAGGAGAAAAAAAGAAAGAAAGAAAAACTTTAAAAAAATAAAGTTATTAAAGTAAAAAATAAAAAAAATTATTAGAAATAAAGAAAATTAAAAAGTAATAAAAAAAGAAAGAAGAGAGCAACCAAACCAAAAAACTAATCCACCAATGATAACAAGTGCTAAAAACTATAGTAAAAAAAAAAAAAAAAAAAAAAAAGACAGACAGAACCCTAGGACAAATGGTAAAAGCAGAGCTATACAGACAAAATCACACAAAGAAGCATATACATGCACACTGACAAAAAGAGAAAAAGGAAAAAAAATATATATATATATATATCATTGCTCCCAAAGTCCACCTCCTCAATTTAGGATGATTTGTTGTCTATTCAGGTATTCCACAGATGCAGGGTACATCAAGTTGATTGTGGAGATTTAATCCACTGTTCCTGAGGCTGCTGGGAGAAATCTCCCTTTCTCTACTTTCAGCTTTGGATTTAGCCCCGCCTCTGCGTGTAGGTCACCAGAGGGCATCTGTTCTTCGCTCAGACAGGACAGGTTTAAAGGAGCAGGTCATTCAGGTGCTCTGGCTCGCTCAGGCCGGGGAGAGGGAGGGGTACAGATGTGGGGCGAGCCTGCGGTGGCAGAGGCTGGCGTGACGTTGCACCAGCCTGAGGTGTGCCGTGCATTCTCCCGGGGGAGTTGTCCCTGGATCACGGGACCCTGGCAATGGTGGGCTGCACAGGCTCCCAGGAGGGGCAGTGTGGATAGTGACCTGTGCTTGCTCACAGTTTTCTTGGTGGCTGCAGCAGTGGCCTTAGCATCTCATGCCCGTCTCTGGGGTCCGTGCTGATAGCCGCGGCTCACGCCTGTCTCTGAAGCTTATTTAGGCAGGGCTCTGAATCCCTCTCCTTGCGCACCCTGAAACAATGGTCTCTTGCCTCTTAGGGCAGGTCCAGACTTTTTCCCTGACTCCCTCCTGACTAGCTGTGATGCACTAGCCCCCTTCAGGCTGTATTCACAAAGTCAACCCCAGTCCTCTCTGCTTTCTGTTTTTTAATAACAGAAATTTCATTTCACATGAGGATCTCTGATACACAGAACCTTAACCAAGTCAGATGATGCTTTCATGTGGCTGCAATATAAAGAAAACTAAAGTAAAGATGCCCCTCAATTAGGAATGTATATTATAAAACCTGATCGTTGTGTCCTAATGGGCTTAAAAGGACTTTAAGTCCCGTTCCCAGATCATAATATATAGATACTATACAGATAATCAGACTAGACTGATTCCTGACCCTTGATGTGGTCACATCTCTCCCCTGAACACAGAGGTCTTCAAAGGGGCCTATTGGTGGAGGTTTTCAGTGAGGCAGGGGCAGAGACATTGGTTGAATAATTTCAGTCTCAGTGGAGCTGTTCATCCCAGCTGAGCTTTGTGAGTGTTGGACTGATGGGTGTGTTATATGCGGGGAGGGTGTGAGCTTCAAAGGCTGTAAAACACAGTATGTAGTGTCTTACATCACTTCTCAAATCTGTGTGAATTCAGATTTCTCTCTGATAAAACCTTCCCATTAAAATGGGAAGTTCAAAAGTGCAGTGTGGTTTAGATTGACTATTCAACAAATAAACATCCCTGTGAATGAAAAAGTAAAAAACAATTGATAAAAATGTTAGTCCTAAGAATCGGATACAAATCTCTGTCATTTATGAGATATCATTTATCCATCAACTATAATGTAACTTCTTCCTTCTATTCATTTCCTCTTATCCTGTATGTTAGCTGATTATTATCATTATATCTTTGTTAGCCTTAACTCCAGGATCTGCAATAAAGGTCTTGTGAAATGAAATAGCCCAATTTGTCATGCTCTGGAATTTGCCTGGTTCACAGAGTCTTGGAATTAAACATATAATTGAAATGATCCTTTGTCTAAACTTTATCCACAGTCATAAAATAGAGAACAGAGAAAGGTTTGCAACTATGGTGTTTCATCTGAAATCAAAATACTAAACATATTCTGCAGTTCAAAAGGCTCCTTGAGTAGATAGCCTATCACATCTATGCCAAGCCCTAACTATGGTTAAATAACTAGTTCTCATTGTTAATCTGTAGGATAGTTTATTAATCACAGAAAGTGTAATCAGTTAACCTAACCAAGAAGTTGGTGTTGGATATCATACTTCTGCTGTATTATAATCATTCAGCATTTTCAACAGCTCTACAGACACTCCATTCATGACACGCTCTTTTCTCATAAGATAAGCATTCCTGAAAGAGTAGATTGAGAGAAAATACAAAGCATTTAGAAAGTACATTTCCACTGACATGACTTTCATGAAAATAAAGAGTCTGCCTTAGAAAATTTAAAAGTAAAAGAAAAAAAGAAAGGAAAAACTATAACAACAACAAAAATCAACCATGGTTGTTGGTTTATAGCAGCCAAAAAATAATCATAATAAACCAATCTGGAGACCTGGGGTGGAAGACTAGGTGGGTCATTGAACCATTCATAGGTAGGATGGGAGGAGGAGGGAAGTGTCTAGATTGTTAAGGTCATTCAAAACTCGAAAGTTCTATGATGTAAATATCTTAGATTAACTTTAGCCCTTTCATTTGGGGTCAGGTCATCATTGGCGCTTGCAGCTCAGCCTAGTTGAGAAAGGTCTGTTTTCTTGAGAGCAGCTGCCCTCTAGCTTCATCCTTAGAAGTAACAAATAACATGAATCCTGCTGCTTCCATGTGTCCACTAACAAACCTTGATTCTGAGTATTTTGTCAGCTTAACACCAGGTTTTACATTTTAATATGTAAACAATTTAAAAAGATAGTAATATTGAGAGTCCCTGGATGTCTAAAATATGGCTCCAGTGACATGTTTGGTGACTCCATTTGGTGATTATCTTTGATGTGCAACCACTTTGTTCATTCCTACCTTTAAGGAAGTAATTTTTTGAAACAAATTTTAGAATAACTTTAGAATTTTATCAACTAGGAAACAGAGGTCTCTTCAGATTTATGTGTATTTATTTACTCTTTAAGGCAAGATGAGTAATTACTGCCCCATCTTCTATTCTCAGCACTCTCTGATTTTAGTAGCTACTGATTTTGCTGAAAGATGGAGAAGTCAAGCACATTTGTAATTAGCCCTTCTGGGCAAATAACCTTGTAAAACAAAAGATTTGACTTCAGTTGGTTATAAACTTGCTAGATCTGAGTGGGATGTTATATGTATATTGGCTTCCTTAACTCTACTAAGGAAAATTATTCTGGGGGGTAAAAAAAAAAATACTTTGAAACCAGAATGCAAGGAGAAATGCGAGCAGTCATTTCATTCCCCCACGTTGCTGGTGACCAAATGTTCTGAAGGGAGAATAGTTAAAAGCAGTGTCTCCCTGACTGTAAGACTTGATTCACTTGCTCAGGATGGTATGGAAGCCCAGAGAGGCTGAAGACTCAAGACTCACAAGGTCTTGCCTCATGAGGAAACTTGGACCAAAAAATCTTGCTTGGCTTTGAGCTACATTCGAAGGGATGTTTTTCAAATTACTGAGATGAAATCTGACTGAGGGTGATGATTCTTTATGGTTTAAGAATACAAACCTTTTCCTTGGCTGTTTCTTTTCTCTTTCTCTTATTCCATTTGAATCACCTGAGCTTCCTTTCTCTCCAAATACGCAGTGAAGACAGGGGAAAGGATAAAAAGCAAATTCACCAATTGCATACTTTTTGTTGTTGAGATGCTTTGAACTACATTTTTTCGTTGTTGTTGTTCCCAAATGTTTTCAAGGCCAAGAGGCTAAAGGACCCTGAGTGAGAGATCTTGAGTGAGCTCAAAGATTTAGAGCATCCAACAAATTAAACTCCTTCCTTTAGCATGTCTATTAGAATCTTAGAGTCTTTAATATAATTTAAAGCAATTGTCCCTGTAGAGAGGTCTAACATTTTGCACAATAACATTGAAATAATTGACCTGCCTGAGGAAACTAGAAGAATTTCCAGGGAACATTTCAAGACTCTGTTTCTGTTGATAATAGTGTTCCAGAATTTATATTTATTAATATTGCTTTATTTTGGTCAGACTCCCACAGGAAATCCTGAGGAGTGTACGTTTCTGGCATATTTTATCTTAGATAGTTCCATCCCTTTGGTCTTGCATCCTGATTGCTAGACTGAAGAGTACCTTTGTAAGCCTCTACTCTTTAATAGAGCTGAGGATGACAACAAGCAGGAACTTCAACACTCTAGGAAGACAATCTGTCTACTTTCTCCGGTTATCATTAAAATGTCTTTTAGACGTAGGTCATAACTGGAAACCTATAAATGATGTCTGTGTAGTGAGCACTTCCCACAGAGCTGGAGTCCCAAGTGATTAAAATTTATCACATTGTTCTTATGGTTACAAATGCTGCTGATATGTGTCATTACTTAGAAAGTACTATTCATAACATTTTGATTTCAGTCCAAACAGTTTTTTTTCCCCTGAATTTCCCATAAAATGCTCTTGATCTTTTCTTCAGAGGTCTAATCCGCTTTTCCTTTGAAAGAACAAAGAAAAAGCGTTGATTGTTCCCTAGTTTAAATTTTGTTTAGTGTGATATATTTATTGCCTGGTGGGATGCAGTTAATTTTCCACTAGCTTTTCCGAGAAAGTTATTAGGATAGAATTTAATCCTGTTCACCGTATGGGCCCTAAGCTCTTTCATGAATTACAAGTTATGGTGTTTAACATGTAGCTCTATTAAAATGATATGTAACTACGAGTCCTCATATTTGAGCAGTGCTTTGTTTTTCAAAAATGCATGCTTTGAGTGTACAAATTTGCCCTTTTCATACATGACACAGTATACACTGAAATGCTTTCAAGTGAGATCTTAATATGGTAAGGGTTTGTTAGAACACAGGATAGCAAGGTGGCCTCTCATTTAGTCTCCTGGAGAGCTAAAGATCTAAAGTTTTTTCAATATGATTTTCTAACCCTCATGCATTTTCCATACCTCTGAGAATTTATACATTAAGGCAAAATGTTAGTACAGAGTACCCTCAGACATTTATCTCTTATGAGGTATTTTACCTGGAAAGCAGTGAATTGAACTGGCTTGTATTTATTGAAAAATAAGCCTGTGCAAAAAGCATACCACCTGCTTTTCTGCCTAAATGTTTATTTCCTGAAAATTTGAGACAACCCTGGCTGGACAAATATGCTTTGAGTTTTTGTAACTGATTTCTAAATCCTGGAAGTAAGAGTACCTTGTAATAATATTGAAATATCAGGAAAAGAAAGAAAGTGAGATACTAATGGAATTGAACACCAAGATTTTTTTTTAATCTAAAAGATCATTTATTATTGACTCACATCTCCAATATTTCAAGTGAGAACAAATTTCATGAAAAGTGTGATCTGAGCTTTTGCTCCATTTCTTTGTGATTCTCTGGACTCAGTGCTCCTCTTCTAAACCCCTTTGACTTTGGTTGCCTCATCCTTGGATGGCTTCCTTCATGGTTACAAGATGGCTGTCTATAGCAATATGGGCTATACCCACTTCTTTGTTCACTTTCAAGGATTTTGTCCCTTCCACAGTCATCTAAACCTGACCCCTTAACTTTGGGATGATTACATAACACCAGGAGTTTTTAACTAAGGAATATATCAAAACTTCTATCACGATTTGGACTGCTGGTTATGAGAATTTCAACACCATCTAGCCTTCTAATTTAGCTGACTAATATATACACTATTGTACTATAATTTAACATTCTACTTTGTACATTTTAATGTGATTTGACATCACAAGGTATATTATAAAGCTGATGCAAATTTTTACCTCATAGTTTTAGAAATAAA
The DNA here is from genome assembly GCF_964341445.2 of Mesoplodon mirus. Taxonomy (NCBI): domain Eukaryota; kingdom Metazoa; phylum Chordata; class Mammalia; order Artiodactyla; family Ziphiidae; genus Mesoplodon; species Mesoplodon mirus. The sequence goes on along the minus strand of NC_138986.1, from coordinate 29,476,727 downwards.
TTAAAGAAGAAAAGGTGAGCTTCTTCACTTAGAATTTTGGAGTCAAGAATATTTGGGGCTTAAGTAGGCAAATTGCCAGATCTAGGATTTTTTTTTTATATATTCAAAACAAAATGTACTAGTTCTTTCCATCACTGACATAGTTGGCTCCGTGGAACTTTTGGAGCAAATCTCTTTTTGTATATTATCTTGCCGTTTAGAGTCCTTTTGCAGTGGGAAAAAAAGCCAGCTGGTGGCTAGCAAAAATGAAGTAGAGGGGGTGTTGATAGGAAAACAAAAAAAGGATCATAGAATTGATTTTATGAATCTTATTAAAACAAACTCCAAGGGACTAACTTATTTTGTCATATGGATATCTTAAAATATCAAATATTCTTGGAAACAAATGAACTATTGGCTGGGGCTTGACAAGCATTTGTTATCTGGAGATTTTTCATTGTACATTAAAAGGCTGAAAAGAGACAATGATACATAAAAACAACCAACACAAAATTTCTGATTATAATGGAATTTTACAGCTAATGTAGTTTCAAACTGTTTTGATCAGGGTTTTATGTGTATTTGTTGTCATTTATTTTGCCTGTTTATATTGAGAATTATATTTAAATGGCATGTCTGTAGGCAAGATGGCCCAATAACCAGAAAACAAGTCATGTCTCTTAGATACCTATGCATCAAAATTTAATTTTCTAATCAATCAACCAGTTACTTTGTCTATGTGATAACAAATGCTAGTTTAGTGTCATTGTTTTCTGTTTTGTAATATCTCTAAATTTTCTGAAATACTTGATTGCTTTGGAAGATATTCATACCAGAAAAACATGTAAATATTTTAAACATCCTTAGAATAGTAGAATACCCGATTCAGACAGGACCACAAAGATCTAGATATAAATCCAATGTGAAAATCACTTCTCCAGCCTCTCCAACAGGTGAGAGGTGCTGGTCTCCTAAAGCAGCCCATTCTATCTAAACAGGATTAACTATAAGCAAGTCCATCCTTAGTTGGAAGCTTTTATGGATTGGTCTTTGTATACATATGACAGCAGAAAGAATAAACCTTTTCCTCTTCAATAATAAAACTCTTCTTTCTTCCAGATAAAACATCTTGTGTCCCTGTAGTTTTTCTTCCTTTGACATGATTTTATATCCTCTCACCAAGAACATCTTTTGTTTCTGAAAGCATACTTTCTTAAAGTGGGGTGCATAGATATGAACTCAGGATTTGAAAAGAAGTTTTGACCACTGTGAAATGTTGAGTGGGGTTATTGCATCTTCCTTAGCCTAGAAAGTTTGCTCCAAAATTGACCTAAACCCTATTAGACTTATGACAGCCTCACCACTCTGTTGACCTATATGGAACTCACTATTATCTAAAAGCCCTAGGCCATTTTTTCCCCAGCATTTTCAATACAAACTATTTTCCCAGTTGGTTTTCTGAACCCAGGTACAGGGATGTGTATTTATTGTTTGTTCTTATCAAAATTCATTTTGTGAGACTCAGCCAATTTGTTCAGCTTGTCAAGCTCATTTGGAGCCTGAGGTTGTCATCATCAGATGCAGTAAAACCCTAGCATATTTGACAAGATACTTGCCAAAACATTGAAAACAATATCTGGAAGGCATGGCCTTCCAACATGTTAAATTCTAGCCCCTAATCCAGCGGTCCACAACCTTTTTGGCACCAGGGACCAGTTTCATGGGACCCCTGCCTTAATCTATTCTTGCTGGAGTTTAAATCCTTTCCCAGATAAGGTAAGATCTCAAATAGGCCATGATTAAAAAATGGCCTTACTCTTTATCAAGTCATATCCTTGATAACTAATAGCACTTTATTTTAAGCAAGAATAGTATGCCTAGCAAAGTAAAAATAATCCAGGGAAACACAATGAATCGAAGTCATTTATTATGACCTATACCTCCTTTTGGTTATTTATCTGATCTTTATACAAAAGTGTTGATGATGAAACTCAGATTATGTTTACCAGAGTTAGATTTTTGTCTTTCTTCAACTTCAACTAAAGTGAGGACAGGATTAAGCAAAGGACAGTGAAATCCCCTATTAAATAAAAATGAAACCAAGGCAAAATCTCCAAGTCAAATAGAAATTTTCTGTCTAACAGCTTGACTATGGTTCCCTTAGGATTTATGCTATTGTTCAGTAGACACTATTAAATAACAAAAATCATGTTGTTGGTAAAACATAATGATTACCATAACCTATCCCAGAAGCAGACACACACTAATCATACAGAAAGAAGTCTTTGGCGTTTAACTTTAAAGTGTACAATCATCAAAATGCTTGAGCAGCCACATGTGTAGGAGTGATGGGTCTTGCCCATATTTATGAGCTGCCTTAAATCCTTTCTGGAGCGAAGAGAAAGGTAAATAAAAGACACAGTCACATATTTAATGAGAAGGGAGAGAAAAGTCTAAATTGGTATGCAGTCATTGCTCTCACAAACAACTTAATTTTCTAAACGTTATACTGAAATATTGAGATGCCTCCTTTCAGTCAACACCCCCAAGGTAGGAGACATGTTATATCTCCAATGTCATAGATACATAGAACATTGTTAAGCAAAAATACTGTAATGAAATAGCTTTTTAATGACCTATTACCCTTAAGTTTTTAAATAAATGTAAAAACGCCACCTGCCATCCACAGGGTCATTCCTGATTGTCTTCATGGGATATGCCTTCTTCTGTGACTCCAGGAAGAATTCCATGCTACTGAGTCAGAGCTCAATATCTTTGGTTTAGTTTAGATGGGATTTGCATGGGGATAATACGATTCCATCTGCATTTTTTCCCCACTTAAAAATTAAACAGGAAACACATATGTACTATATATGTGATATAAATATATCTGGTTTTATTTAATTTTCTCCTCTCTAACCCAAATGGTGCCTCCTTTTCTCTTTTCATTTTTGCAGAAAAGGATCATCAGAAACTAATAATTTATTTGAAAGCTTGTTGGAAGTCATTTTATTATATGACTCTTTGAGCAGAAATGTCCTTTTCATTAGAGACAATTCTTTGTTCAGTTGCTTGTTGTTTTTAACTAATTGGCATAAATTAACCCAGTCACAGGATAAACAGATACTCATTTGTAGGGTAATCCTGTTTTAAATCCTGTTTATCCCCTGTATAGCAAAGACTGGATCCTTAGCCTAACCTTCTCGGCACCCCTCCCGGTGCTCCCAGCCTTACACACTAGTCTCCAACGAGGCTCAAATGTATAGCATGGCCAGATTTAGCAAACAAACTTACAGAATGCCCAGTAAAATTTGAGTTTCAGATAAACAACCAAGAATGTGTTAGTATAAGTATGTTCCAAATATTGTATAGGATATACTTATACTAAAACACTCTTGGTTGTTTATCTGAAACTCTTTAACTGGATGCCCTGAATTTCATCTGGCAATCCTACAAACACATCTTCTATGTTGTTGTTTCAAGTCATTTTGTTCAGATTTTCCCTTCCATCTCAGATGACCTACTGTGCCTTGTCAACATGAGAGACATGGTTCAACTGGCTTTTTCTCCTTTTCCATAAAATCTTAGCTGACCTGCTCCATTCCAGCTTCAGCAGAGTTGATCATCCCCTTCTTTGGGCTGAGACTGTGTCTTGAGTATAATTGTGTCACAAGCTATATCTCACCAGAGACGTATATACAAATACACAGATACATTTGTGTGTGTCTGGTGGTAAGGTCTCTGGGACACAAGGTGCTTTACTCATCTGTATCCCCAGAGCTAGAAGATAGAAGGAGAGCTTCTGGGTAGGAGTAAGAGCAGAGGGCTGGAGCCAAAGAAAACTGTGTTTGAATCTTGGCCTCTGACACTCTGCAGCTGAGACTGTGGATGACACATTTACTCTCAGGGTCTAAAATTTCTCATCTACATATTTAAAAACTAACACATCCTTGGCCAAGAAATTGTTGACAATTAAATGAAGGTGTTTATATATAAGTGACCTGTCACCAAGCATAGGGTCATCTAAGTAGTTACCTTCTAATCCCACTCTCCTTGTTGAACTAAAAAGTCCTTTCAGAGGTACAATGTCTTTCCTTTCCTGATAATCTAGAAAGAATTTCAATTTCAGTCTTCAAATTAAGTTTTAAATTTTGTCTGGTTATGACCTTATACAGTCAACTTTTAATATTTTCAGTGTTTTGCCCACTTATCCCCAAATTCTGATTGAATGCCTTGTTCTTCCTTTACAGTCAAATAACACTTCCAATCAGACCATATAAAACAAGCAAAACTCTGCTCCCAAAAGCTTGAAAAGCAAGAGAGCTTCTAAAAATTACCCTTGTCTCAACTGTCTGACTCACATTTATCTAAAAATAAAGGAAAACTAGGAGAAAAAATAAACGAACAGAGGATAACGTGCAGCCTCATGTCTCTAAGTCAGATAACGAGATAATTTTTCTGCATGCTCTATGTTTCACTTTACTTTCCAAAATGACCTTTCCACCCCTTAGTCCTATCACTAGAATATAAATCCATTAATGAGGAATCTTTTCTTTCCCTGTCCTTTTTCATATCAATCTCAGCAGGATGCTAGACTGTTCTTTTGAGTTCATTCACTTTATTGCCATTAAAAAGAAAATATAGTCTGGAGACGTCCTGTCTCCAAATGGTTAAGCACAAGATGAAGAAATAAATTCCTGAGTTTCTAGCTTTCATATACCACTGATTTTCTATGCAAAACTTAAGGAAAATCCCAAAACTCATTTTTTAATCTGTGAAAGGGTCAGTCATTTAAAAATATCTTTCACATATGCCATTTGTTTAGCAGAAAATAAAAAGATCTTAAAATATTGGTGTTTACAGTTAATGATTTTCAAACTATGCGTGCCTGACTATGCATACCACAGTATTTAACTCTATTGCTCTTTAGATGCTCTGAAATATAATAATTATATTGGTAAAATATGATGATTACTATAACTTTCCCCAGAAGTACATACATTCTAATCTAACTTTCAAAGCTAAAGAAACCAGAGGAATCACTGAGAAAAATATGTAGGGAATCTTGAAGTAAATTGACAGACAACCTAGGAGATACATATAGGTTGGTGCCAATTCATTTAACCATTTACTTAGTCATTCATCAAATGTTTAGTAAGCATATACTATAAGCAAAGCGCTGTGACAGACTTTTTCTGAGGTTCATTTCCTCGATTTCCAAATGACACTGGGGCTGTACTAGTAAAATGTATAACTCAGGGGTTAATAGCTTAATGTCCCTAAGTTAACCCATTAATAATTTTATTAACATCAATATCTCACATCTAGGTAAATTTCTTTCAATGAAGAAAGGGGAAGATCTTGAGATAACAAAACCTTACCATGAAGATCTCATCAGGGTACCTTACAGATCCAGTACAGGTAAACCTGTGGCTTGGAAAAGTCTCTGAAACCAGCCTGAAGCACCTTGTCTGTTAGAAGTGTTATCACTTATACAACACACATGGACCACAAAAATAAGACCTCACATCCATGTGCTAAAAGAGTAATCCTAATGAAACTCAGGAAAGCAATCTAAAAGAAATAAAATATACTTGCTTGAAGTTTTTTGTAATAAGCATGTATAATTTTTGTAAAAACATTTCTAAAGAGGAAAAAGAAGAGAAGGAAGGAAAGAAGGGAAGGAGGGAGGGAGGAAAGGAGGGAGGGAGGAAGGGAGGGAGGGAAGAAGGAAGGGTATGTGATTTAATTTTTAAAAATTGATACCCATAGGAGGCTGTGGATGGCAAGACTAAGGAGCACAACACAATGCCTCTAAAGCATCATGATTTCTGAACCCAGACACTTGATATCTGAATCCTGCAGCCATAGAAGTTAGTACAGGCACTTTGGATCAGCTTCCATCTTCCTCATAGTTCCTCAAGAATTCACTTTGGGTTCTGACACAGAGTACTGAAGAGGGAAAATAACTCCATCCTGCTTCAGAAAAACAGCCAAGAGGATTCTCAGAGCTTTCTGTACTGATGGGAAATAATCATTCTTGACCTCTTTCTCTCTCCCTCCAGAGGCTCATGGCTCTTTGTAGACACAACTAGAGAGATTAAACAGCTTCTCCCATATTTCCAGGTCAAGGGGGCAAGGCTAGAGTTGTTCAGATATTTACTAAATGCCTAATAAGCACAAAAAATAGTACTTGGCACTCTACAGGTCCAAAAAAATAAAAGATATGGTTCCCATTGGAGAAAGAAAAAATATACGTAAGCAAAAAGTAGATGACAAATTAGCCGCGAAACAGGAGATTTCACAAGGTTATTGCTAAAGTCAAATGTACACAACATGAGAGCTCTCTTGACCAATGTATTAAGTATGCACTGCTTTCTTTAAAAGTGGATCTATCAACATCTGTCAAATGCATCAAGCACACACACACACATATATATATATACACATGCACAATTGCCACTCTGTTAGAATAAATTTTTTTAAAAATCAGAAGTTATAAAAATATACAAAGTTTAAACAATTACAGGGAGAGCAGAGATTCAGAAGAGATGGCATTTACTGAGCAATTTTACTGCTCCAGGTACTGTGCTAAGTGTTCTAAATGCATTTGCTCAATTAATTCTTGCAACAAATGAATGTGATATAGATTATTACCATTTCATATTTGAGGAAACCAAGACTTAGAAAGGTTTAAGTAATTTGTCTGAGATGTCACAACTAATCCCATGGTTCTGAAGAATTTGGTGATATGTTAGAAAATTAGTGTGTTCTCCATTGTACATACACAACATGACTCTATTCTTAGGGAACTCAGTGTTTCATAACAAACTCAAAAGTTCCATGAAGTTGTCTTATTTATTCACATAAAAAAAAACAATTATTACAGGAAGACTCAAGGATGTATTGGCAAATTGGCTAATGAGTGGGATTAAATGAGAAAAAAAATTTGAAGAAAATGAACCTGGAAGAAATTTGTAAGGAAAAGCATATAGACAGTTCATTCATATTTCATCATTAAACTCTTCTTGAACATCTAATATTTACAAGTCCCTTTTTTTTTTTTTTTTTTTTTTGCGGTACACGGGCCTCTCACTGTTGTGGCCTCTCCCGTTGCGGAGCACAGCCTCCGGATGCGCAGGCTCAGCGGCCATGGCTCACGGGCCCAGCCGCTCCAAGGCATGTGGGATCCTCCGAGACCGGGGCACGAACCCGCGTCCCCTGCATCGGCAGGCGGACTCTCAACCACTGTGCCACCAGGGAAGCCCTCAAGTCCCTTTTTTGATGGTGATAATAGAAGTATGAATGACAGGTATAATTAGCTGCCTTCAAGAAGCTAATAATAATCCTCTGTGAGGTGATGGGATGGTGAGAAGGTGAAGACAAAAGAGACAGACAATGCAATGGGTAGGACAACCTATTACGGAGATGTGAACCAAAGGATATGGAACAGGGGTGGACCCACATAGTATGCATTTTGGAGCTGGGAATGACCTCACTGAGGAAGTCATAGCTGATCTGGGCTTCAATAGATTGGCAAAGTTTGCCTGAAAAATAAAGGGCAGGGGATATTTCTGATGAGGAATAATGTAGGTATAAATGTGTGAACTTTGTGAGGCCAGGTTTTCCATATGAGGAAGGAAAGCACCTCTAAAGTGGAACAAAGCCAGGAGATATTTAAGGTGACGTTGGACACAGCCTGAAGGAAAATAGGGAAATGGGGAAAAGGCAAGACCAGTTAGAGTGAGAAGAGAGAGAAGACAGAATGGTTAAGGAATTATGGCTAATCATCGGGCACTAGGAGAACCAAACACTTCTTTTCTAGCTCAGAAAAAGGCATCGTAATTCACCCAGTTGTTCAACCCAGAAACCAAGGTATTATGCTTGCCTTCTTCCACTCCGTCATTCCCTATGTCTCATCAGGCACCAAGTGCATCAACTCTGCCTCCTACACCTCCCTCCTCTCCGCTCACTTCTCTGCACCCTCGTCACTACTGAACTAGGACAGGTCTCTGCATCCTCTTGTCTGGGCTAGCGCGGCAGCCTCCTTGCTAGTGCACTTGCCTTCCTTTAGCCAGCATGACCTTCCTAACAGCACAAATCCATTTATGTCGCTCTTCCAGGGGCTTCTCAACACCTTTGAGGGAACCTTCTCTTGCTTTACAAAGTCTCCTTCAGCCTCTACTGAACTCTTTCCCACCTTGTCTCCCAGCTCCTCCACCTCCTACAAAACACACACATTCTATGATTCACTGATGTTGAATTACTTTCTTTTCCTGAGATACATCATGCTCTCTCTTCCTGAGATTTTGACTCAGGCTGGTTTCTCTGCCTGAAGCACTGTCTCCAGGTTTCTCTTGACTAACTCCAACTCATCCTATAGCTCTCACTTTACATGCTACCTTTTCTGGAAAGCCTTCCGTGAGCTTCATAGTCGGATTAAGCATCGCTCCCTCGGTGACTACATAACACATTGTTCTTCCTTTTTCCCAGCACACAGAGCTGTGTAATTGCCTGTTTAGTTATCTGTACTCCCAAACAAACCTTCAGTTCCAAAGAGCAAGACCACATCCATCGCATTCATTTTATATCTCTTAGCAGCTGGTGCATATTAGACCAGTAAATGAATAACCAAATGAATCTTACTGCCTCTGGGACAATACTGAGGGAGGATAAAGGATTGGTATATAACAGTGGATGAGTCAATTGAGGTTCAGCTACCAACTCCAGCAGTAAACCACGAGGGAAGCTCAGGTTCAGCCAGCATTGATCAAGCAGGTTCCAAGCAAAATCAAGCTTGGGGCTGCCAAGGTGTTTTGTCTACTTGCAACTGACTGAGTAGTTTAGTGGAAGCCAAGAAACTGAGTGTCCATTCAGAGCTGTGGAAAGTTCTCTTCTCAGCTGGGGTCCAGAATGTCAGTACTACAAATAAAAAAATTTTTTTAATTAAAACAAAAAAGAAGATTGAACCAAGTTGGGTGTAAGAAAGTAAAGAAAGCTAGAGGGAAATGATCTGATTTGGCAGACTGGAGTAATATCAGAAAGTGGTTTTTAGTTCTCTACTATAAAAAATAACTAAAATATGGGGCTTTTTATTATAAGCAGTGCAATAGACAGTGACTTATAATTTACTCCATAAAACAATATGTACTTTGTACTTCAAAGAAATGTCGGAACCAAGTTTCATCGTCTCCTAAATTGAGTCTCTTTTTCCCTAATCCTCTACTTTGTACCTGAACTGTATTTAATTCTTTCACTGTACTAATCTTTCCTGGTGTTTATCAGTCTTCGTACGGGTTTGAACAAAGTGGAGAGCAAAATCAAATGCACCATAGTTAACTTTCCTTCATAAGGAAAGATTTGGCTTAATAAAAAAATCAAATAAATATCTGCCTATTTGGAAAGGTCGGAGGAGAGGACAGGAAATGTCAGTAGATAAAGAAGTAGCATGGTACCTGGTGAAGGCATCAGCCCTGTGTGTTGTACTTCTTTGCTTTAGATCTGTATCTCTTCCTTGCAGTTGGTGATTAGTCTCTGTAGCAGTGTCTGTCTAGAGGTAGGAAAAGCTGGTCATTATCTGGGCTTTAAATTGTGTATAAAGTCTGATAAGACTTTCTGTTTTTCAAGAATAATTTAAGCTTTTCTGAACTTTTTTGGGTAAAAGCACACTTAATCATCATACAGTAAAGCTGGAAGCTGGCCAAATGCAGGACAATCAAAGGGCTTTCTCTCAAAAAGCCCTGAGCCGGATACCTCAGCTTTGGATAAGTACTAGTGGGAGAAATGCAAGGACCCCAGTTCTGGAAATCTTCAAAAACCTTCTGAGTTAAAGCAGATCCTTCTACCCTTTGGAGTAAAACTTAAGACTGGAGCATGAAAAGGACTGAATAGTCCATGAATAATCATTTTTATTTAATAAATAGAGAATATAAAACAGTTTACAATTATGACCCATAAAGATAATTCTTAAGCAAGAATTTCTTCCTTAATTGATGTGTCTGAATGTCCACTCTTCCCTCCCCCACAAAATAAACCAAACTGTTACTGGCTTTGGCAGTTTTATACTAAAATGCAAGGTTATATATAATCTGGGAAAACCTAAGATAAGCACATCCTTCCTAATTGCCTCTTTCTAAGTTATGTTTCTTGTAACTCCTCATGTTAGAGGCTCAAATTATATTTTCAGGGTATTTATCACGTTTTATGCTTCTAACTCTGCAATGTTAGACCTCAAGGGGCCCATTATAGGGAAGGTGATGGAGACACAGTTTAAGTGAATCCCTCCTTCCTTAACAAACCACACTAGCTGCCAACACTCTGATGTCATCAGCTAGATGGTTTCACTCCTCCATTGATAATTCATTCATTTGATAGACAACGGTGAAAATAAAGAGAAATCAAGGACTTAGAAATATGTTGGGTGATAGTCACTGGCTCTAATTCTGCTTTGTCCTTGACTGTAATAAGTCACTTACCCTTCTGTACCTCGTTTGTTCACTTTACAATCAGAGGTTTGGACTAGAATGTTCTCAAAATCCCAATCTAAAATTCCAAGAGTTTTTGACTTATTTTGAGGTATTCTATAAAAAAATATGGAATAAGTCTTACATGACAAATACTACTGGTTTGCCTTCAAGTTTCATGTTTACTTTGCACGTCTTTTTTTTTCCCTTTCAATATTCACTTATGATTTAATACTTGCATGTTCTAATTCTTTTAAAATGTTGATCCACTTGGAACTTTGTAAATGTTACAATTTAATCCAAAGCAAAGTTACATAAATCTCAAATATTAGTTAAGTTAACTTTAATAAATACATAATAAAAAAAGAAAAGCTTTAAAGGATTTTTAAACTATTTCCAGAAATACAGCAGAATAAATATTCCTATGTATTAGGCTTTGAAGAGCTTGACTGAATTGTGAATAATGTGATAAGATAAACTAAAGAAGCAAAAAACAAAATCGTATAAATTTGTTTTTTAACATACTAAGAAATAATGTTGGCTTGGAAAAATATAAGTGGTTGAGTGTCTTATTGTAGTCATTGTTATCTGGTTCTCATGTGGCACATTCCACAAATTATTGTAGGCATAGAGCAATCCTTTTCTAATCCTTGTGTCTATATATCCCCATGAATATCAACATTAAAGTGCTACTGCCTTGAGCTCATATATTAAATTTCCTTTTAGAAAAAAACATTTCCTCTCCTCCCATTTCCTATACCATGTTACAACAACCCCCATTATTCTAAGAACTTCTATTACAGATATTTTGCCTCTTTGTAGTTCATGTTCTATGGAATAGCCTTCCATTCCTCTTCCTTCAGTGAATATTTACTCAATGCTTACTATTGTTGGTCAGTGCTGAAGGCCACAGAACTAAATGGACACAATCCCTGCCCTCAGTAAATGCATGTTTTAATGAAGTTATCCATTCCTTCTAAGGTCTAGTTTATTCATCTACAAAGGGGTAACAGTAATTATGCATGAGTTATTGAGAGGATTCAGTGAAATAACAATTTTTAAATACTTGGCAAAATGCTTTGGTGAATACCTAACACTCAATAAATATTGTTTATTCCATTCTATTCCCTAGGTACTATAGTAGAAAAAACTCAATAAAAGAGATAATGTTTGAACCACATCTTGAAAAGGATTGTTTCTCAGAGGAAGGAAGATGGAAAACATTTTAGATATTAGGAACATACAGTCTGTATACAAGAAGTTTGAAAGAATATGTCATGTTCTATTTTAAAGAACTGCTTTAAAGAACTATTTAAAGAAAATATTTGCAAACAATATGACCAATAAGGGGTTAATATCAAAAATATATAAACAGCTCATACAACTCAACAGCAAAAACACAACCCAATTTAAAAATGGGCAGAACGGAATAGACATTTTTTCAAAGAGGAAATGCAGATGGTCAACAGACACATGAAAAGATGCTCAACATCACTAATCATCAGGGAAATGCAAATCAAAACCACAATGAGATACCTGTCACACCTTACACCTGTCAGAATGGCTATCATCAAAAAGACCACAGACAACAAATATTGGCGAGGATATGGAGAAAAAAGAACACTTGTGCACTGTTGGTGGCAATGTAAATTGGTGCAGCCACAGTGGAAAATAGTATGGAGGTTTCTCAAAAAACTCAAAATAGAACTACCATATGACCCAACAATTCCATTCCTGGGTATATATCCAACAAAAACAAAAACAATAATTCAAAAAGATACATGCACCCCAATGTTCATAGCAGCATTATTTACAATTGCCAAGACATGGAAGGAACCCAAGTGTCCATCAACAGATGAATGGATAAAGGAGATGTGGTATACATATACAATGGAACATTACTCAGCCATAAAAAAAGAATGAAATTTTGCCATTTGCAGCTACATGGATGGACTAGGAGGGCATTATGCTAAGTGAAATAAGTCAGACAGAAAAGCAAATACTATATGATATCACTTATATGTGGAACCTAAAAAAATACAAGCTAGTTAATATAACAGAAAGAAGCAGACTCACACACATAGAGAGTGAGGTGATGGTTACCAGTGGGGAGAGGGGAGGAGAGAGAGCAATATAGGGGTAGGAGATTAAGTGGTACAAACTACTATGCATAAAATAAGCTCTAAGTTTATACTATACAACACAGAGAATATAGTCAATATTTTATAATAACTATAAATGGAGTATAACCTTTAAAAATTGTGAATCACTGCATTGTACACCTGTAACTTATATGATATTGTACTTCAACCATACTTCAATTAAAAAATAGTTCTTTTGGGCTTCCCTGGTGGTGCAGTGGTTGAGAATCCGCCTGCCAATGCAGGGGACACAGGTTCGTGCCCCGGTGCGGGAAGATCCCACATTCCCTGGAGTGGCTGGGCCCGTGAGCCATGGTCACTGAGCCTGCGCGTCCGGAGCCTGTGCTCCACAACGGGAGAGGCCACAAAAGTGAGAGGCCCGCGTACTGCAAAAAAAAAAAAAAAAAAAAAGGTTCTTTTGTCAAAAATAAAAAAAATAAATAAAGAACTGGAAAGCTGTCTATTAAGCTAGGAAGAAAAAGCAGAATACAAAACTAAAAAGATAGGCTGGCTTAATGGATTAAATCCTGCAGAAGACAGAGAACTGGCAGGGACTTTTAAAAACAGAAGATAACAGTTCTACTTATGTAGCAGAAAAATCGTTATGGTTTCAGTTTGGAGGATGGATTGGTGGTAAAAGAGTCTGCAGGGAGTGAAATCAAGTAAGAGAATTTTAAAATTAAATTAGAGAAGATGATGTCTGAACTAAAACAATGGTAGTTATTGAAAGATGGAAGTTTAATCAAGAAAATATTTTAGAGGTAGCATCTGCTATATGTGGTCACTAACTGAACCTTCAGGAGAAGGTTGACTCTGAGGCTTTCAGTTTTGTGGTCAAGTGGATAGATACACCATTAACTAGAATAAAGACTGCAGAAAAAGAGTAAGTGTACTGGGGAAGTAAGAGGTGAAGAGATGTAGAAAGTTGAAGATTATGGACATAGTTTTAGACAAGGAAAAACTCAGGAGAATACCAATCCCTTCAAGAGGGCAGGGCAGAGGGCAGGGACCAACACAGAAAATCTCGAGGAAAGGGTATAATAAAAGAGAATAGTGCATTGGGAGTCAAGAGAACTGAGAGTTTCAAAAAGGAGAAATTAAATATTCATACCAATATCATACAGAGGTCAAGTAAGAGAGCTAGGAGAAATCTGGCTCCTTCTTCTAACCTCAGGATTGGGGGAGAGGGATAATGTACAGTCTCCCCTCCTGATGGGTTTGAGGAAGGGAGTGTAATCAGAGGAAATTCATATTTCAGTCCTAAGTTGAGAAGGTGAAAGGAACACTCTCTATAACTTTTTGTAAAGTTTAACAATGTGGGGAAGAATTAGAAGATTCAGTATTTCAATAAAGAGATTGGGAGGAGAGCCAACAGGCAGAGGAGGGAGAAGTCACCAGACCACCAGGAAAGAACAAGACCAACCTGAATGGAGATAAGAGTATGAGAAGATTAATGATGAGGGGACTTTGATTTCTTTTTATCTTTATCTTATGTGAAATAATTTTCAGCACTTTGAATTCCTTTCTGATATCACATTAACTTAATACTCTGGATGTTCTGCAATTCTACCCTGTATATGAAGGCACTATGCCAATCTAAGCAACTGTGATGTCAACCACCATAATGAGAAAGTACAGTATCATTGCAACATTGCATAAACCTTTCCCATTCAGGTTGAAAGCCACTAGTTCCCCTGTAAGCTTCTCAAGCATCACCTCTGGATTTAATGACAGGCTTGATATACTTCACAGATAGCTGTTTATGGTGGACTCCAGTCGTTTTCCCAGCAAGGAAAACTCAAATCTGCATTCTTCTGATTTAGCTGTTTATCTCTGTAAAACACATATATAACTTACTTACTAGCCAAGCCAAGACGTTATCCTGCAGGAGCTGCCTGAAACCCCATCATCACCACATGAGAAAAACTGGCAGAGTCTAGGTGTGCCCCTTACAGTTATTCAATAAACTAAGAAAAAAAGATTGGGTAAACCACATGTCTAAATCAAAAGATAAAGTTCTGAAAATTGTTTTTGTCACCAGATATGCCTTGTTGAGAGCCCTGTTTTCTTTTGCCAAGACGCTGAGTCTAATATTTTACAGCCAGTTTTTTTTTAGTAGTCCTGTGGTTAGAAGAAAAGATGGACTGCTATACTGACCACATTTGGATTAGGTGCAGAAATAATTTCATCATCCTGGCATGTAGGACATTGTTCAGATGAGCAGTTTACTCTGCTCTCAAATTAGTAAATAAACAGACTGTCAAGGTAATTTGTTGATATGTTTACCCTAGTATGGTAGATGTAACACACCACCCGCAAATTGCTTGGCACTTCTCTTATCGAAAGGTGGGGTCTATGTTCCATCCCCTTGAAACCAGAAAGGCTTATGATTGCTTCAGCCAATAGAATAAGGTGTAAGTGATGTGATCTTCAAGTGAGAAAAGGGCATAGAGCTTCTTTCCAGCCCTCTTGAAAGGGCTACTCTCCAGAAGAAGCCAAACGCCATTATAGCAGTCTATTTTCCTCATGCTGGAAAGGCACGTCAAAAGCCTCAGCTGAGCTACCAGTGAACAAGCGACATCAATTGCTAGCCATACAACTGAGGCATCTTGGACATCCAGCCCAACTGGGCTTTCAGACAACTGTATCTCCAGCTGATATCTGGCAACAACTGCATGAGAGACCCCAAGCAAGAACTGCCCCTCTAAGCCCATTCTGAATTACTGAGCCACAAAACTGTAAGCAAGACAAAAAGGACTCTTTTAAGTTGCTAAATCTGTGGGGTAATTTGTTATACAGCAGTAGCAACTAAAACAGAATTTGTTACCTGGAAGTGGGATACTGCTGAAAACCATAACAAAACCCTAAAACATGTGCATTAACTTTGGGCCTGCAAACCAGATGGTGAGTAAAAGCTAGAAGGGCCTTGAGGAAACCACTGTCAAAAGTCCAATGGCCCTTGAAGAAATTGTCATTGAGAGCTTAAAGGTAATTGAGAAAAGCATTATTGAAAGCTGTAGGAAAGGAGATCCTTGTTCTGTAGTGGGAAAGTTTAGCAAAACTATTGCTTGCAGTAACATGGAAATAAAAATGTACCTCATAAAATAATGGATCTGGCTAAGGAAATCTTGAGGTAGAATGCAAGAAAATGCTCACTGTTTTCTTTTAGTTGTATATCATATGGCATGGATAAAGCAAGATAAGCCAAAGAAGAAAAGTTTCCATTTCCAAGATTATGTAGAGAAAATATAAAAGAACCAAGGCTTGAGGGGCTTCAAAATAAAACTACTTCCAGTCTCTTCCTGTAGAAGATTCTCAAACTGAAAAGTCTTAGGATACATGTCAAATCAGCAAAAATGTGGTCTCATGGTAAATACAAAGCTAATGTGTAGCTATAATTTTTAAATCTTCAGAATTATTTCAGATGGTGCCTCAGAGACAGTTTCCAACAACAAAAGACCTTCTAAGTCTCTTAATATATGTTTTGTGATCCCCTCTGTTAAACAAGGCTTCAAAGAATGAATGATAAGAGTGTTAGCTCATAGCAGCCTTGTCGGGAGCCTAAGGTAGTGAAGGGCTTACCCGGAAGGGATTTGTGAGTGTCACTTTTATCTAATGGAGTAGATTTTAAATTGATACACAAGAAGCTTATAGGGTTTTTAAAGGAAGTGTATCAACTTGGACTGAAATGGACATCAACAGTACCAAACGAAGGGAAGCCTTTGAGAAAACTACAGCTGCATCTTGGGCCATTTCTTAGAAAAAGGAAGGATTAATCACAGTATAAAACCAAGATTCTGAGGACAACTCCAAATCCACAGGAAATTAGTCCCAGGAAACGCTATTGATCCCTAATTTGAAAACCAGCAATACTGCCCAGCCATATTTCAGATATATAGATCAGTGACTGCTATCCCTTCTGTTTCCCCTTTTTGCATGGGAGCGTCTGGCAGTTATCCACAGTCTATTCCACCATTTTATATCAGGTGTGTAGGAGCAGACAGCTTGTTTCTTTAGATCACAGTTCTTCAGATCATGAAGAATGGTATTCACAGAGCTGAACCCAAGGAACTATATCTCAAGAAACTCTTCTCTCTAGAGCTACTTTAGACAATGAGATTCTGGATATCAACAAGCCTGAACTAGATGTTATAATAGGATGAAACATGAGCAGGAGAAAGAGGGATTGATCTTGAGAGGGGATGAATTATTTTGCCTGTGGAAGAAATGAAAATAATTTGTGACCAGAGTACAAACAGTGGTTGTTTAAAACATGGCTCCAAAGGTTGTTGACATTTCTTCCATCAGGAGGTGAGATCTATGTAGATGGACTTATGACTATTTCAACCAATAGAGTACAAAAGAAGTGATGCTGTGTAACATCCAAGTCTGGATCAGAAAATCCCATGCAACTTCTGGTGTTCTGTATGCATGTGTGTGTACATTATATGTATGCATGCATGCAATTGTTAAGCACAGATAAAACCAGCTTGTTAATATGGCTACTCTGCACATGGTGGGCAAAAGTTTAATAAGTCTAATGGGAGGAAGAGGGAAGGAAAGAGAAGGAACCAAGGGGAAAAAAAGAAAAGACTGACTGCATTAAGAACATTTATGAATTTATGAAAAATACGTATGTGTTTATAAAAGTTCAATTATTCATGTATGTGTATGTATACAGACATTTTTTATATTGGGACACAGGGACCATAGACCATGGATGATGGTATTATGAATGGCTGTCAGCAAGATTAAAAGAGGGGAACATATAGGGCAACGATAGCCATGATAAAACAAAGAAGATACAGAGTTGCAGGTGTGAAACTGGCTAAACCCAGGAGAAACCATAGTCCAAGTGACAAATACTAATGGAGTGGTGGTGAATTGAGGAATGCATAGATACAGTAGAACAAAGTGAATAAACAAAAGCAATGGGAATCAGAAGACTACAGATACTGGAGAACAATAGGAATATTGGGGAAAGCAGGACAGAGAATAGTAATAAGAACACCTAAAATAATAGAAAAGATAGGGTGAAGTACTAGAGCAAAAAAAAAAAAAAGATTCATAGTGCAAGCAAGAAGTCTGGGAAGGAAATGTCATGGGCTGTGAGCCTCCAGATCAGGTTATTTGTGGATTACTTTGGGCAGGCAGGGTTATATGGTATAATTGTGTCTAATTAGTGGTCAGCCTAGGAACTAGAAACTCAAAGGCTATTAGAGTGAGGTGACTTACTATGAATAGAAGCAGCATTTTCTAAGATTTATAAACCTTTTAGAAGAGATTTGAATGTCTTTCCAGAGGCACATGCTAGGTTCTGCCCATCTGCTCACAAATTTGGCAGTGAGAGGAGTCGTTAACTATTTTTCTTTGGAAATTTCATGTTGACTTTTGCCCAACAACTAATTTGGTTAAGCTGTTCTCACTACTTTCTAGGCAGCTTGAGTTTCTTTCTCTAGAGATAAATAACAGTGTACATTTATACTTATTATATAATTCATTTTGGAATCATGAACATCCCAGTAAGAACTTATTGGTCCATGTGTGAATTTACTTAGTCCTTCAAGTAGAAATTGTAAGTATAGTAAGTTTGAATCAATCAAAAATTTCTCTTCCCAATGTGTCTGTAATATGCATAATCCAGAAAATTATTTCAGAATTGCCTCTCTACACTAGAGGAAATACTAAAACTTGGTGGAATAAGGTGGAGGGCAAAACTGATTAGGGAAACCTTCTTCAAATAATTTCAGCAAATTTAATTCAAACAGAGACACAGTTAGCCTGGACAGAGAAGATCTATTTATTCTGTCTGTCCTCTCCTAGTCCACCAGAGAAAGATCATATTTTCACAGATTTTTATACTATGCGTTAACTGCATTCAACAACTGTGAGAACTCATGCCAATAAATTAATAAAGCCTCTCCTAGAAAACTAATGAGAGGTGAGTGAACTCAAATTTTTGTTCTTTATTTCATTCTGAATTGTTTGGGGTTTTTTTTACAGTAAATTTCTGTTATTTTAGTAATCTATAAAACTTTTAAAATAATTTTAAAAAATAAAAACAATCATAGCAGGAATAACATTCCCAATGGTTTAACTGAAGTACCCCGCTTTCTCTTAAACAATAAAAATTTTAAATTTTTTTGCAGTGAAATTGTATTAATAAGAGATTAATAGCCTTTACTGTCCAGACAGTATTCAATGACACATCCATTGCCACACCTTGATTTTCAACTTTGGAATAAGAGGTCTTGCCATCAAGTCAAACCATTTATCAAAATGACAGCTCTTCATATACATTTTAAATATGTGTTGAAAGCACCTATCATGTCTTATTATTTAAGGGTAATGTTCTCTTCACTCTCAAACTCTCTTAGGAAGCATTTCTAATGGAAAATTTAGGTCAATATTTTTCTATTGAAAATTTCTTTTTAACGTTTACTATGAGTTCTTTTTCCTTTTTAATTATGGATTTTCAATGAAAAAATCGAAACTGTACATAAGTTCATGTCAAAATTTGAGTGTCTAAACTCAAAATTCAAATAAAGTCAAACCTCAGACATGAAATTCCAAATGCTTACAAAATTATTGAATGTGAAAAATATTTTTTTACCACTGTAGACTTTATTCTTAAGCCGATTTTTCAACTGCACCAAGTTAGATTCCAAGCCAATTTGGACCAAACTAAAGTCTGAAAGAGAGTGGGAAAAAATCAGTAATTCAAAGTCCTTTCAAACTTGGACATGTGAACTAGCATGACTCAGATAGGGTGAGAAAAATGTCCAAAATGTCCAGGGCCTTACAGGTCTCTTAAATTTTTGATCTTGGCAAATCCTAATGGTTTACATTTGATTTTAAAATATAGGGCTTCCTTGGTGGCACAGTGGTTAAGAATCTTCCTGCCAATGCAGGGGACACAGGTTTGAGCCCTGGTCCGGGAAGATCCCACATGCCGCGGAGTAGCTAAGCCCATGCACCACAACTACTGAGCCTGCGCTCTAGAGCCCATGAGCCACAACTACTGAACCCACATGCCACAACTACTGAAGCCCACGTGCCACAACTACTGAAGCCCACTGCCTAGAGCCCGGGCTCCACAACAAGAGAAGCCACCACATTGCAATGAAGAGTAGCCCTGCTCACTGCAACAAGAGAAAGTCTGCATGCAGCAATGAAGACCCACTGCAACCAAAAGTAAAATAAATAAATAAAAATTTATTTTTAAATTAAAAAAATAAAGATATAAGCATATTGAAGATTTCTAGGGCCCATATCCAATATAAAACTACTTTTTTCAGCTATTAAATTGGATCATATACAAGTTACATTTTCACCATTTTAAAGCTAAAATAGATTTGTATATTTGACCCCAAGTTTCTTCATAATTCATTTTCTACTAATATGGAGTGAAATGTAGCCAGATAAAGAACATTATTCAAGTGAGAAGTGTCTGAAAATAATATCTATATTAGCTCTGACTGGTGTTTGCAGTAATATCAGCCATGTATTTATACAGTTAAGTGTTTAAACAATACCACTTAAACTGAGTAATAAAAGAAGTTGTTTAGATTTTTGACACTGCTTCTCAACCTCAAATGCAGGGAAAGAATATGGCATAACTATAACTTTATTTTTATTGTACTTTTTACCTGTAGTATAGTGTCCTGAAACTTGTGACCAGAATAGTGAAAGACTTCGTTGCAGATAAAGATACAAGTTTAAACCCTAGAACAAATACACACTACTATATATAAAATAGGTAAACAACAAGGACCTACTGTGTGGCACAGGGAACTGTATTCAATATCTTGTAATACCCTGTAATGGAAAAGAATCTGAAAAAGAATATATACATATATATGTATGTATAACTGAATCATTTTGCTGTACACTTGAAATTAACAAAACATTGTAAATTAACTATACTTCAATTTAAAAATTACAAAAAAAAGAAATACAAGAAAAAAAGAAAGTAGATAAGTGAAGGGGAGAAGGAGGGTGATAGAAAGACTGTTAATGAGTATGGAGTTTCTTATTGTTGTAAAGAAAATGTTCTAAATTTGATTGTAGTGCTGAGTGCATAATTCTGTGACTATACTAAAAACTATTGAACTTCACACTTTAAATGGATGAATTTTTTGATGTGCAAATTTTATTGGAATAAAGCTGATATAATTTTTTTTCTCGTGATAAAAAAAAAAAACCTAGAAGAAAAATATAGTAAAGTAATGCCTGGTAGAAATTTTTACAAAGAGATCACACTTTTTAATGAGGTATTATACAGGCAAGTACTAGATTTAAGACAAATATGATTTTTCACTAAAACAATTAAATAGAATTTGTGATTTGCTGAATGTCAAAATTTGTAATTTTTCAAACCACTACTATGTGCACTGTGAGAAACTGCAAGACATGAAAGATATGAATCTTTCCTCCAAAAAACTCTACATCTGTTGGGAAAGGAGCACATATATTCATGATAAATTGAATTACTTAGTTTGCCCATATTCACTCTTGTTCACAGGAGATCCAAGACAGGAAGATTTAGCTATTAATAAATAAAAATAAAAATTTTATTTATATTTCATTTTCCCCAAAGGATTTAAGAAAGGAAAAGTCAATAGTAGAACAAATTGTTATAATATAGATAAGAAATCACACAAGGGAAAATGTTATACATTTCAAATGAAAAGAACAGATATCGGCACTAGAAGAAGAGTGAGACAGACAGAATACCTTTGAGCTATTGCGCCAAGTAACACCCCATAATAACAATTAGCACTTTACATCCATTACTTCATTAATCTTCACATGAGACACAAGCATGATAGAGCTTATCATTATCCATGCTCTACAAATGAGATAAAAGAAGCTCAAAGGTGATGAAGTGGCACTGCCAGAATCTCAACACAGATGGTCTTCTAGATGCAAGCTCAGTCCTCTAAGTGTTGATCAAGCTGTTGCACAACCAGATCTTAAACATTTTATTTCTGATTCACCTGGCCTTCAGGTGTTCAGAATCTCACCAGTACTTTTCCTTTTATGACAGGGATACCACTACAACTCTCCAGTGGAAGCAGTTTTTTTTTTCAACAATTACTGGAATAAACAGTGCCAAGGCATTTTGGAAATCAGAGTCAGATGGGCATTTTATGTCTCTTAGGAAAAATAAAACCAGTTCTAATACTGGACACCTGTCAAGTCACATCACATCGTGAATATTCTTTTCAGTAACAGGCAAAAAACTCTATATGAGAGCAGCTGTCTTTCTTTAAAAGAAAATGATGTTGTCACTGTTACCTCAAGATATTAATTATCCTGGTGGAATTGTTTTCTGATACAAGCCACAAGGAAATCTTCCAGGCTTTGAATATAACCAAGGTTATCCATGACCGTGGGAAAGGTTGTTGGTTCTGGGGATATTAATTTTTATGAAGGAACTGATGTATACACATTTATTTCAAGGCAAGTTAAAGGTTCCTTTTAAGGATTCTGGATTTATTCCTTCTATCCCTGAGAATATGTACTCATTTTTGGTATTCAGAAAAAAAGTAAAACTTTCCATGTCAAACTAGATATTTTCTTGTCTAGTTTTCTTTTCTTTTGTAATAACTGAATCTCATGCTGAGTAATCCAGTGTTCTTATGATACGATTGAAAAATTTTAGATAATCCCAATAAAACAGTTTCCTAATTAGCAGTGATACCTGAAAGCAGACTCATTCTAGAAATTAAAGTAGTTCACCAAAAATATCCTCTAATGGTGAAATCTAGGCTTTATTTCATTCTTTTTTTATTTTGAAAAATAACATTTAAAAGACCAAAAAGTACAAAGAATAATATAACTAACACCCGTATTCCCACAACCTAGAATTAAAAGCTGCTAATATTTGGTTACATTTACTGTAAGAAAAATTTTATATATGTTCTTTTAAAAAATTATACAAGTAATATTAGCCTATATTAGAAGAAGGAAGGGAGAGAGGGAAGAAGGGAGGTTGAGCTGAAGAAAGAAAAGGAAGATAGAAAAAAGGAGGAGGAAATAAGAAAAGGAGGGAAAGTGGGGGGGGGGACACCAAAGAGAACAGAAGACATAATGTTAAATAATTATAAATAAAATTAAAGATCATTTGACCACCATCTGTATCCCATCTCCCAAGCTCCTCTGCCAGCAAAGTTCATGATCATGAGTTAAAAGTGTACTCTTCCAGTCCATTTTTGAATTTTATGCTTGTGACTTATTTTATCATACTGGTAATATACCTACTATCATTTGACTAATTGCTTTGTTATTCAACATCATGTTTTGAGTTCCAGTCATATTAATATATAGAAATCAATGCTATCTATTTTAATTGATGAATAAATTGTGCCTGAATTCAACATACTTTAATTATCAACATCCCTAGTTGATGTGTCCAGTTTTTTTCCTATTACAACCAAGGCTGCAGTGTACCTCTTTCTACATATTGTCTTGCACACAGATGTGAATGGCTTTCTAGGGGATAAACCTACAAGTAAGATCGCTGGTCATATGGTACGAATAGTTTAAATTTTACGATAAACTGCCAAATTGATCTCCAAAGTGGCTTCACAAATGTATGCTTCACAAATGACAAATGTCATGTATACCACCATACATGACAATACTGTTTTCTCTATATCTTCACTCACCCTTGATATTGTCAGAATTCTAAAATTGTCAGTGTAATGACTGGAAAATGTTAGTTCATTGTTTTAATTTGCATTTCCCTGATTACAAGTGAGGCTGAATTTTTTATATGTTAATTAACCACTCACAAATGTTATTTTGTGGTTTGTCGGTACATATTATTTACTGTTTTTCTATTTTAACTTTTTTTCCTTAGAATCTTTATAATAGTCTGAATAATAATCCTTTGTCTACTATGCACCTTACAAATATCTTCCCTTACTGTGGCTCTTTACCTTTTGACATAAAGCAATTTTAAAGTTTGATGTAAATGACTGATGAGCAGATTATAGATTTGCTGAGATTAAATTATTCTTGTATTCCAGTGACAATCTCCACTTGATTACAGTGTATTATTTTAAAAACTTTCTTGGATTTGGCTACTTAATATTTTAATCAGCAGCTTTATACCTATGTTCACAAGTTTATAAGCCCATAATTTACCTTTCCCACACTGTCCTACTAATCCAGTTTTGAAGTCAGTTTATAATAATCTCATTCCAAAAGCCAAATGATTGTGTTTCTGTTTTCTGAAACAACTTGAGAAATTTAGTAAAACTCACCTAGAAACTTTCTGGGTCTGGGGTTTATAATTGGGGATGAGCTGGATGTTTTTTTTACTACTTTGATTTTTTTTAATGGTTATTTATGTACTCAAATCTTTAAAAATTTCTTCCAGTGTCAATTTTGACATTTTATATTGCTACAAATTTTCAAATTTATTAGCAAATAATTTTTATAAGTTCTTGTTATATTTTCATGTTTATTTTATCTATAGTTATTTGTCCTTATTTAATAGCATATTCTGTCTTCTTTTTCCTCAATCACTCATGCCAAGGTTTGGCTTCTTTCAGTAATCTTTTGGTAATATTAGACATATTACTCTGTTTTTATTGATAGCCTGTTCTCTATTTTCTTGACATTGACATGTGTCTGTAGTTTATTTTTCTTCCTTGTTTACTTTTTTAAGACATTATTTAGGAAAGCATAAAGAGTAATAATATGCACACATTTTTAACACTACCCAGCTTAAGAAAGTGAATTTCACTAATAGAGTTCAGAACTTCCTCCTCAAGGATGTGTCCTCTGCACCCAATATCAGAGATAAACACTATTCTGAACTTCATATGCATCATTCCCTTGCATGCTTTATACTTACTATATACACAGGTATCCCTAAGTAATGTATAGTGCTATCTTGCCTACTTGTAAAGTTTGCATAAATATATGTTTATATTTATATTATAACAATATAAGTGTAAATATATATGTATGTATAACCAAGCAGATAGATAGATAGAAGATAGAGAGAGAGAGATAGATAGATAGATAGATAGATAGATAGATAGATAGATGCTTTTTTGCTCAACCTTTGTCTGTGGGATTCATCCATGTTTCCTGAAATCACATCTCAGATACACTTTACTGGAATGTCTACCTCAGTATTTGCTGTTAGGAAAACCCAAACTAGGTCAGCAGTGTATTCAAAATTTTTTACATTGTTTTCATAAAGAGGTGTTTAATATTTTAATACTTCTGCATATTTTGAGAAGGTGTTCTCCTTTCACCTCTTAATATGAAGAATTAAACTAAGAGATGCTTTAATGTCTAATAATCCTTTTATTCCTGCAAAAATCCAATTATTTTTATCTAATTTTTCATTTAGTTTGTTAATATTTTGTTTAGTATTTTACATCTATCCTCATAAGTGAGATTAGCCCATAGTCTTCTTTTCTAATATTTTCTTATCTGATTTAAGTAACAAGGTTATATTAGTTTCATTTTTTTAAAAGAAAATACAGTTTATTGGGGGGTTCTCTTTGATTTTCCAGAAAAATTGGAGTAAAGATAAAGTTATGTTTCTTGACTCTGAATTAAATTACCTCTAAAACAATCTGGAACTGGTTTTATTGTTAGTAAATTTCTAAACTTGATTAAATTTATTTAATGGATAGAGGAAACTTCATCATGTTATTTCTTCTTGAATCTGTTGTTAAGTTTTAGTTTTTCTAAGAAATTTGCATTTT
Organism: Mesoplodon mirus; assembly: GCF_964341445.2. Taxonomy (NCBI): domain Eukaryota; kingdom Metazoa; phylum Chordata; class Mammalia; order Artiodactyla; family Ziphiidae; genus Mesoplodon; species Mesoplodon mirus. Next base: position 29,451,407 of record NC_138986.1, on the reverse strand, counting down.
ATCTAAGTTCTCATGTGTTTTGGAAACATTTATTTCATAGTTTTATCTTTTTGGTCTCAGCAATGTCTATAGTTGTCTTCTTTTTTATTTCTAATATTGTTTATTTGTACTGTTTCATCTTTTCTTGGAGCCAAAAATGTCTATTTTATTAGTTTTTTCAAAAAGTGAACTTTTGCCTTAGTTGATTCTCTCTACTGTATATTTGTTTTCCATTTGATTAATTTCCACTCTTATCTTTATAGTTTCCTTCCTTCTACTTTCTTTGTGTTTATTTTGTTGTTCTTCTAACTTCTTAAGTCACTTAGCTCATTTATTTTCAGCTTTCTTCTTTTCTAGTGTAAGCATTTGGAGCTATAAATCCACTATAAAGTATGCTTCAGTTATATCTCATGATGTGGACATATATTTGTTGTTATTCAACTTGAACTATGAGTTATTTAGAAAGCTTTTTAAAATTAATTTTCAAAGGTATGAATTTTTCTGCATCGCTGTTTATTATTGATTTCTAACTTATTAGAAAATGGTCTAGGTGATAAAAATTCTATGAAATTATGTCTTAGGGTGGGATCAATTTTGACAACTGTTCCTTGTGTGTTTGAGAATAAGATGTAATCTCTCGTTTGGGGTTATTTATCTTTCATATCAAGCTTGTTAATTATGTTATTCAAATTTTTCACATACTTGTAGAAAATTTTTGCTGCTTGATTTATCAGTTACTGAAAGAAGTTTGTAAATTCTTATACTCCTATTATCGGTTTTTCCATTATAACCTTATACATTTTGAGGCTATGCTACAAAGTTTACACAGATTATATCCGATGAATTAAGTTTTTATCATCATGTAGCAATCCTCTGTATGCCTGATAACTTTTTTGCCTCAAAGACTATTTGACTGACATAGCATCTATTTATCTATCATCTATCTATCTATCTATCTATCTATCAGTATCTTGGTAGGTATTGGCTTAGTATATCTTTTCCTATTTTTCTTTCTTTTTTTTTTTTTACTTTTGACTTTTCGGTATACTCTTATTTTAGATGTTGCTTTCCATCCCATTTGACAATATATGACTTTTAACTGTTAAGTCTATTGAATTTATAGTAGTTAATATTACTACAAATCTGGGTTTATTTCTTCAACTTCATTTTATGCTACGTCTTCTGATTTTGCAATAGTTTTCTTTTTTCTTCTTCTTCTGGCTTTCTTTTGGTCTGATTAATTTTTGTCTCTGTACTGCAGTGTCTCAGCACAGTGCATTTAGATGTTGAATTTTTTTAGTATATCCCGATGAGAATGTCCTGATGATCCACATATTTCATTGAAGATGATCCATTTCATTCTTGGGAAGTTCTTAACTCATAATGTTCTGCTTGAATACTTCCTTTCCATTATTCTGTTTCTGGAACTCTAATGAGATATCTTTTAGAACTTTCTCTTCTATGCTCCAAGAATATTAACCAACCAACCAAGAATCTTAATCAACTTTTGTATTTCCTATGAGTACTTTTTCTCTTGATTGTATTCTGGTTGATTTCTTCAGGTCCTTCTTCCATTTTACTTCTTCTCTCCAATATCCAAAGGAAGATAAGAAACTCAGAGAGTAGAGTCCAGTATTTAAGTGACCGTTCTGCTAGGGACAACAGGCAATTCTGAAGTGAGACAACCAGAGTCTGAGAAGAAGAACAGAGGTCTTAACAAATTTGCAGAGTGTGAGACAAAAATTGAAGCTCAGGACTACCAAAGAGGGAGAGGAGAGAGCATTGATAAACCTTGAGGTTTGGCGCTGGAACCCTTCAGGGCTATACTCTAGGAGGAAATGTAAACCACAAGTTGACTTGCTCTTACAGCTTCAAATTATCTGAATCCATGTACTCAGACTGAGGTAATTTTAGATTGCAAGTGCCTGGTCTAATCAGAAGCAAATGCAGATCCACTCTGAAGAAGGAAGGCATTGTTGTAGTTCCTGAGATTTTCTAGTTTCTTACTGTGGAAGGGTAAGTCCATCATCCCTAGCTTTCCTGAGTGAAGGCTTTGGGCCTTCACTATGTGCTGAAATAGTCATGGAGCTATAATGAAAGAAGTCATAAAACAGAAGACATGATCAATTGAAACATGTATTTAGGTTTTGTTAGGCATTTTGATGAACTAAAATGTCTTCCACAGCTTTTTTGTATTAAAAGAAAACAATGACTACTCTCAAACTGACTGATCTGCCACAGCCACCATAAATTATACTGTGACAGATGTAAGTGATTCTATGAAGGAAACAAGGATACTTCTTGTTCAATATTAAGTGTTAGGGACATGTGATGACATCTGTGGTCTGTCACAGATGGGAAGTTAAGAGATGTGGTTTTTTTAGGTCATGTTTCTGTTACACACTACAACCTTGCTTGGGTCTGTAATGTACTTTCTCGGCACCGGTGAAATATGCCATCACTGTATTTGGGAAATTAATAGATTTGTAGATTCACAACTAAGAGATGAGATGGAAAATTTTCTAGGGGGAAATTTATAATGTAGAAAAACATATTCATTATTATAATATCATTCTATGATTTCATATTGCTCTCATAATGTAAACTGCAAAAGGTGAATTTGCCAAGTTCCTCTAGCACAGTGAGGTAAGCAGCAGTTAGACTTTTAGTTAAATCCAAAGCTGATTAATAATCAGAATTATCTGAGAAAGTTCTCAGAATAAATATTCTGGGATGTGTATCATCTTTCCTCCTTTCCAGGTGGAACACTCCCCAGTTATTCTTTCACCTTAGTTTATTTCCTTCACCACCCTTTCCATAATCTGTAGTTAGATATTTGTTTATTTGTTACTTCTTTAAGTTCAGTCTCCCCCAGTCGACAGTGAGGCCCATGAAGTCAGAGATGTTGACTGTTATCTTATCCATCCTGTTCATAACAGTTACTCTAAGGCCTAGAAACTAGTAAGTGTTCAATAAATGTGTGAAGGAATGAAGGGATGAATAAATAAACCAGAAGAAATCTCTGCAATGTGACAGGAATCTTTATTTGTGAAGAGTTCCAGAAATGGTTTCGTTGCCCAGCTCATTGATGAACACACTACACTGGTTTATGACAAAGTGATTTTCAACTAAGGAAGATATGTCAGAATTGTCGATGGCATGGGGGTAAGGCCAGCTCCATGGGCATTTGACTCATGCATTCTCACAGGGCCAACTCAGAAGGGCCTCCCTCTCTCCCCTTCCACATTTGAGACTCTGCAGTTGCCATCTTCAAGTTCTTAATCATTTTCTCTTTGAATGTGTGCTTTGTAAATGCAGTCCAATGGGACAATGGAGGGTGAGTCAGAAGCTTGGAGCCTAACAATCCTGCCTCCTCCCACTGCTGCCCCCCGGGAGGGGTTGTCAGCTGCCTGTGACCCCCACCTCCACCCTGCCCTTGCCAAGCAACTGTGGCCACCCTTGCCCCACGAGAAGCTGGGCATGAGTTAGGAAGGGGCAGGGTCTGGGGTGTCTATGAGGGTCTGCTTTTGCCCAGGAAGTTTGAAGTTAAATAACAAAGAAACCATGACAGGTTGAAAAAGACCGTGGAAAAAAGGAAAACATGATTTTCCTGCTTTTTGAACAAGGAGCCTGGCATTTTCATTTTGCACTTGGCCCTGCAAATTATATAGCCAGCCCTGAGGGCAGGATATATTTGTGCAACTAAAGGGAGCATGTGTATTTGAAAGTTGAGAGACACCATCCACAGGTTTACTTCCTTAAAGTCAGGTTGTTATGAAACTAAGGCACGTTGCCACCTAGTAGATTGTGGTGCCTCAGTGTCTTTTGCTCTGAACACATAGAACTTTCCATAACTGACACAAACAATGATCTCTTTTCCCCTAAATTATTTTTTCTTGATGAAAACATGACTTCACTAAAAAGTTAAGCTTAAAAAAAGTTAACTACTTTTTACTGAAAAATACATTTTATGTACTTGAAGAATTGCACGTAAACAACTTACTCATGAACCATTAATAGTATCCATTTTTATTCTTTAGTTTTATTACTTCAAACTTATGTTCTCCCCCTCTTTTCCCTTCCTTCAAAACCTAGAGGCTTCATTACCAACACTTGCTTTAGACAAAGTTCCAGTAGCTCCCAGTTTGCTCTCTGACCTCTCTGTTGTTCAACTCCTTAAGTATGTGTCCAAGAGTTTTTCTTTCTCTAGGGGGCTCCAATCTTCCCTCCAAGTCACTTTACAGGAGTCTCAAGTGCTGAAGTGTCAGTGGAGAATTTTCAGTCCTCCAAGAAATGGCCCATTTAAAACCAGGTACAGCAAGAGCCAAGAAGCTGTCTGGAAATGCTGAACGACTGAGTTAAACAAAGAAATCTGATTCTAAAGCAGGCTTTGCTGAAGAAACTTGCCTACCAACTAGAAACACTAACTATTTTTCTTGACTGTGCCCCAGCTCTTACTTCACAACTTGTGTGACTTCACCAATATTCTACCAGGGTTCCATGTTTTGGGAGTCTGTTCCCTGTCAACCTGCCATGTGATTCATCTCCAAGAGCTATTTATCTGGGGGAAGGAGCAACATTATTCCTATTACTGGCTCTGCATAGCAACGACCTCTCTTTCTCTTTCCACCACTCCTACACTATTAGTGGTTTCTTGATCTTGTCCCTTGTTCACCAAACCCCAGCTAAAGTGTCTAATCCAACCTCCTGACATCTGCATATATGCCTGTGTGTCCTTCATCAGCAGCACCCATCAGCCAATTACTGTCCAATGCAGGCCACTTGCCCAACACTAACATTACTGTATGGAGTAATTAATGACTACTCCTTGGGGCCCATAAAATGGGCGTGACTTCCCCTCATCAAAGAGAATTAGAGCTTAGAAGCACAGTTTTTCAATTCTGTTTGATTTCAAAATTTATGACCTTTCTCTTAGATTACAGAACTAGTGCACCTGTAGCCTGATAAAAGCATAAAAAGGTGTTCAAAATACTGAACTTGAAGGATGCTTTGAAACACATTTGGTGACTCTCATTGGGCCACAGCTCAGTCAAAGAGTATGACATCTCATTGCCCTGGGATAAAGCCCACCTGACGGACCAGCCCAGGTGGTGAATCAGCTGGGTAAGGCTATGTCCTTGTTGATCTACCCTTGCCTTTGGACCCAGGACAAGCAGAATTCCAAACCAGGATTCCAATTTCCCATAGCCACCTCATTGTATATTTTCCACGTTCCACTCAAGACAGTCTTTAATGGTTGCACATGGGGATGGCTGCCAAGAAGAGAGGAAACAACAAACATGAATTCCCATTTATAGTTTGGACAAGAAGAACATTCACCAGGACCTTCCCTAATAAACAATAGTCCTTTAAAAGAGGAGAAATTCTTAGCACTGTTGTATGGAGAACACTTGTGGTCCTGCCCAATACTTCTGATTCCATCCAAGCTAAGCTCCTCACTTTCTTTACTTGTAGATTGAATTCCATCTTCCAGATTCAATCTTTAAGTCAGAGGCTTTTGACCTGGGCTTCTGAAATTCTATAAATTCCTTGGACTTGTATGTCTGTGTCTTTGTTTGTATGTCCATTTTTTAAAGGAAGTTCAATGGATTTCATTAGATTTTTTAAGGGTGTTCATGATCCAAAATGTTAAATCTTCATCTTAGTTGATTTGTGGCCAAGTGGTGTTATCGACAAAGATGTGAGACATGAGGACATTTTAGACCAAGTTCATCCTTGCTGTCTTAGAAGATCCTGGTCAAAGGCTGCTAATTGAAGTTAGATACTAATTCACGAGCCCCAGGACTATGACTTGTGACCAAAAACCATGAGAAGACAATCATATGAAAGAGTGGTTTCCAGAATGTGTATCACAGTAGCTAGGATTTCATGGGATGTCCCAGGATTTTCTGTAGGAAGTGACCAAGAGATGGGGCTCCATATCTAGCTGCAAGCCCATTAACTCCTGTGTTATATGTTGCAGTTATGATTGAATCCTACTTTTAAATTTGTATGAGAAATATAAGGTATGAGGCTTTCTTTCGAAGTTTGAAAGTTACTGCTCAAGGATGTCACAGCTCCTTTTTTACCACTGATTCTCAGTATCTTGTGGTTGGGACAACATAACTTCACCAGGACGTGATGCACCCAGACACAGAATTAATTATGGAATTAATTAATAAATACTACTACAAGTATATACACCACCTCCAGTTGCATTAGCACATAAATTTTACTAACTCTCATGTTAACTGCAGCCAATTGGAGGAGGATGCCTAGGAGACATTTTTGAGAAGGATTCTGAGCCAGGCTGGTTCAGCAGGAAATAAGACTATTAATAATTAATGATGTCTGCCATGGTCCCAAGGAAGGTGTTATGTATTTGAGACTCCTATCCTGATTTTTCTGGGGGAGAATAGCTAGCCTGCACCTGTACCACACAAAATATAATTTCCAACATGGTTATTTTGTCTCCATGGAAATGGAGACTTCAACTCAACCATTTTTATCTATTTGATAACCTATAAACTCTAAAGACTCCACCCCTCCCACTTCTTCCTCTGCTACTTTTTCAGACTTGACCTTGGACCCACAGTTGCCAACTGTATTGGTAAGTGCTAAAAAACAATTTGAAGGGAGAAACACCCTGACTTCCAGTTCTGTACAGATAGGAGTACTAGCTCATAAAAGGGGAGTTATGTGGCCCAAATTCCCAAATTACTTATTAACTCTTACTCAACCTTCCAGTGTGAGCTCTAGGGAAACTACTCCTGGCTTCCCCAGCTGTTGGATGATTTCACTGCATAGCCATCTTTTCTTTCCATACCTCTTATTTCAGTTTATAAAATGTGTGCATGTGTGTTTGTGTGTGTGTGTGTGTGTGTGTACTTATGTGATTAAATTCTCTCTCCCATTAGTCTGTGAGTTCCAAGAAAGTCTATTTTTGCTCACCACTTTATTCTGAGGTTCTTGCATAAAAAAATTCTGTCACACATATTTTACCCTAAGATGTGTTACTGCTACTACTTGCTAGAATTGAATCTTATGAAATAAAAAGACAGACAACAGAAGGGGAGAAGATACAAAAGAGACAGGAAAATAAAAACAATTGCTTCATGTGAGAACATTAACTACCTTCTAGAGCATGTTGCCATTAAGATCAGGAAAGATTGCTCTGGAACACAGCTGAAAGAGAATGAGCCACTCCATTTTAAAACCAGCACCGAACACCCAGTTTTGTTGTTTCTCCTAGGAGAACTCCCACCTGCAACTTTGACCTTTGGTTGGCACCAGGCTAGTTGTTTATACCTTGAGGGTTCCTGATAGTCCCTATGACTTCCTCTGAGTCGCCTAAATGTGCTTCAGATTTTTCCAGTCTAGCATTTCCCTATCCTATTGCCCAGTGTCATTCTGTTGGAGTTATGGAATGGGAAGCCTGAAGTCAGGTTGATGAAGACATAAGAAATACCAAGAGCGTAGTATCCCAGATGCCAAAAGAAGATGTATTTTAAGAAGGAAAGAGTCCTGCAAACATAACAACGAGTGGACATATTGTTGAAAGAGACAAAAAGAATAAACTACTAAAATTAAATAAATAACATATGGTCAAATGGTGATAAGGGCTATGAAGAAAATGAAACCTGTTTGGGGAAAGAGAATGACGGGAGAAAAGAATGGTGATATTTTTAATCATGCAGTCAGGAAGGCTCTCTTTGAAGGAGTGATATCTGAGCAGAGACCTGGATTATGTGAAAGAGTGAGAGAAAAGCATTCTACACTGAGGGAATAGCTGTGTAAAGGCTCAGATGGTTCGAGGAACATCAAGAAGGTAAGCATGGCTCAAGTGGAAGGAATCAGGGAGAAAGAGGTAGGAGAGTTTTGCAGGGACCAGATAATGAACAATCATGGATTTTATTCTGAATGGTAACCAAAGAGAAATTGACCACAGGGATAGTACAGACAAAGCAGGAAGCCTGGTTAAGAGGCTAGGATGAGAGTTCAAACATGGCATGACAGTCATATGTTCCAAAAAGTTTAGAAGCAGTGACAGCAGTGAGAAGCAGTCATATTCAAAATATATTAGGAAGGCTGACCCAACAGCACTTGCTAATGGATTGGGTGTGAAGGGTGGGGGAAAGAGAGAAATCTTTTATGATTCTTAGACCTGAAGACCTGAGACTTGAAGATTCTCAGACTTGAAGACCTGAGCAAAATCTTATGCTACTTATTCAGTTGGAGAAGCTTGGGGCAGGACTTGTTTGGGGTAGGGATATAAAAAATTCTATTTTGGACATGTTAAATTCGGGATGCCTATTAGATATCCACGTGGAAACTTAAAATAACTAGTTACATATACAAGTCTGAATCTCAGGAGGGAAGTTGTAGCTGAAGAATATAAACTCTAGCCTAATGAATGTATTGTAAACTATGGCCCAGAAAAAGGTTAGCTAGGAAAAGTATGTAAATAGAAGAAAAAAGAGGGCTAAGGCCTGAAACAGAAAGCAGGCTAACATCTAGAGGTCGGATGGGGGAAGAGCAGCTAGTAGAGGGGAAGGAGCAATGAGGTTACAGATACCAGGAGAGTGGTGTCTCAGGTACTGAAAGAAAAAAGTGTTCCAGGAACAGAATCATCAACAGTGCCAAATGCTGCTGAAAGCACAAGAAGCAAGTGGGTGGGAGATAGTGTGGAGAACTGACCATTGGTCTGAAAAGTTGGAAGCCAGTGGGTTCCCTTAACAAGAGCAGTTTTTGTGGAATACTAGGGGTGAAAATCCCTAGTATTGAAGTGGGTTCAAAATATTAAGGATATATTGTGTATACATAAGTCATCCCAGGGATTTTACTAAATAAAAGCAAAGAAATGGGCTAGAATTGGGTGTGGGCTCAAGGGAGGGTTTGGTTTATTTAAGACAGAGGGAATTAACTTGAAGGCTGTGGGAATAATCTCACTGAGAATGATAAAATAATGATTCAGGAGAGAGGAGATAACAGTTGCTGGAGAAAGGATGGGACAAGAGGCCTTACAGGAGGACAGAGCTCATCATTGTAACAGGAGGGAAGTTGACGTACAAGCATATGTAAAGGTTAGTCAATTTGGTGATGGGAAGATGAGGTCATTCTCCTCTGAATGCTTCTATTTTCTCATTGAAATAGTAAGTGAAGTCACCAGCTGATAGTGAAGAATGGGAAGGTGGAGTTGACAGTTTGATGACAGAGGAGATGATATAAATTTGCCTTCTTGGAGAGGAGGAAAGCAAATACCCCAGGGAAATGCAGGAGGCCTCATTAAGATCATTTTCTCTACTTCCTTCCATTACTCATGGACAATCCTGGACACAGACCACCCACTTCTTTTAAAAACATGACTGTTAAAGAAAATCTGTTGAATTATTTTTCAAAACTGAGATGTGCTTTTTGTGACCAGAGACCTCAATTTACTCACTTGTACCATGTGCATTGAAAACTTGCTTCCTCCTACCTTATGGAAAGGTAGACTGCTAATATCAATAACAAATGTGAAATCCTTTGAAAGGAAAATTGTATTCTATGGGTCCAAGGCAGAGATGGGACAAACCAAATACCCTATCTGCAGGGAGAACATCCTTCTCTTTTTGAGTGGAAGTGACTAGAGATGTGAAGTGGACAGAACAAAACAATCCCTTTGATATTAACACCAGTGCATTAAATTTTTATTTTTCTTATTTTTAATTTTACACTTAGAGAAGTTTCACTAATGAGGCATGCCACAACTCGATTCCCAGATGGTGACATTAATGTTAAAAAGAAGATGCATCTGAAACAATTTAAAGAACTCCAGAAAGACCAGATTAAACCCATGCACTATGTTTTATCAGCCTTTTGGGTCTCCCAAAGAGTTGTAATGCAGCAGGACTACATCAAGTTTAGTTCAAATCAAAATACATTTTTAACACATAGGACCGTTCAACCTAGTAAGTCTGAAGTACAGAGGGCAACGTGATTAATACTTTTACATCCTTTTACTTGGGTTTAGTTTTGGTAGGTTGAAATAAACCAGTATCTATTATATCAATGGAGATATGTGAGAATGTAGTCTTTAGAAGAACTCTGCCTGATTTAAAATAAAAAATAATAAACAGATATGATATTCTTGTTAGGAAATAAAGAACAACTTGAGGTAAGGAGCAATCACGAAGATGGTGGGTAAAATCAAAGGCCCATAAATGTGTGCTGAGTTACTTGTGTTTTATTTGTCTGATCACTCTGTAACTTAGCAGTGCTGTATAAGGAAATGGCCAGAATGCCTATAAGTTATTTTACACACTCATAGAGGATGAAGTTAGTAAATCCTACAGTCTCCTTGGCAAACTCTCCATGTTCTCCCTTTGGAAATACAATAAACTTGTTTATTCCATTTGTCAGTTTTCTGTTTCTGAGCTTCTTCATTGAATTTGTTATCTTCTTTTTGTAACCAAGCTGTCCCCAGCACTGTGTGGCCACAGTTACAAAGAGAAATTAAGGATATAAGTAATAATAAAGAATAATAGCTTGTATAACACAAGGTCTTGTTCATTGTAAATGGGATGAGGCAGCTATTTCAGCTTTAAACCACACTGCATAATACTAAATATGTCTTTCAAGTTGACTTTAAGAAATGAAGTGTGTCTTCTCCATCTCTGTGACAAGATAGAGTTTTTCCTATGCACTAAGTGTTACACATTCCAGTCCTGGGATGTGAAGGTTTGAGAGAGGACAGGTGTAGCAAGTCACTGAGGCTGAAAAGCCCTTCAGACCCAATTCTCTTGCTCTCCTAGGTCTGCCTGAGAAATAATGACCATGTGAACAGCAGCTAGGAGAGGTGAGAGTAGCACAGGGGAGCCAGACTTCCTTTATTCTCTTTATACCTAGAGAAACCATGAGTGGGTCAGCCATGGTAGTGGTGACTATGAGTCACTGAAGAATTTTTCTTCAGTAAGCAATGAGGATATCACTAGAAAGACCAAAACATCTGTGTTTCAGTGACAGTCATAGGAATGGAAATTCCAAGCTCTCCTGTTCTCTCAATGGGACAAGAATAAGTAGACAGGTCCATAGGACTGTAGAAAACTCCGAGGGAGCATTTTGGAGTTATCACTGGAAGAGGAACCTTGGGAAAGAGGTGGGATATTCTCGTATGGGTAGCCTTGGTGCTCACAGTCGTTTAATTGAAATGCTATATACTTCAAGGTGAGATAAGATATACCAGTTGCATTTGTTACCTTAGAAACACAGGGAAAATAAGTTCCTTCCTTAAAGAATCAGTAACTGTTTCATAAATAAATTCTGCCTAAAGTTTGTAATACATCAGAAAGGAAGTAGCCCAACCTCCTGAATTATGGTATTAAACAGATTTCCTTCTTTCCTCTTAAGGAAAAACACAATTCTTTGCACATCATGACCACTCAACCTTTTTGAACTGAATTAAATAGTGCTGAGTTTTAAAAGAAATTGTTGAAATACGTTGCAGTATTCCTAATTAATCATCTCTTCAGTGTTAAAAAAAAATCAGTCGTCTGGTTTGATGAGGATCTTCTTGGCTAAGTCTTGTAATTCCCTAAGAAAACACTTTTTTTTGGTGTTAAAGTTAATCTGTACACTTAAATTTATATACAATCCTGAATTCAAAATACTTAATAGATTCATTAAATGTATATATTTTCTCAATTATAGAATTGAAATAGACAAATTAGAAAATCTTTGGATTATTTCCAAAAGATAATAATTAATGTGGGTTCAGCATTTTAGGAAGTGTTTTCACATACATGATCTCATTTGTTATTCATTACAACCTCATGAGTTGAGAATTTCCCTATTTGATAAATAAGTTAACAAAGGCTCCAAGAAGATAATTAACTTCAACATCAGTAAGAGGCTAAGGTGCGAGTCCTCCGTATCCAAATTCCATGTCTTTCTCACCATAATGCATAGTCTGACATAACACAATACTGTAAATGTGTCACAAAATAGAACATAAGTCTCCTTCTTGAAATCCCAGGATTTATCCGTTAGTCTACCCAATTTGATTTTAAGCTAGCATATATCCTTTCTTTACATTCCTCTTAATGATTGATCTTACTTTGCAGTTGATAAGGATCTCTATAGTTGATAGCTGGTAGGATATCTCCCCTGCCATACTCCTCTGGGCTCCTAGCCACATGTTTACACATTGTGTCCCTACCTCACTGGTGATAGCTGATTGGTCAGAGATAAATAGCTTCTCCAAGTTGAGCAGCTCAGATTTCTTCTGACAGAAATTTGGAATGAGCACCATGAAAGAAATAATCAGTGTCTGCTTTACTCAACTTTATTCATGTATATTCTGAACCATAGAGTGACCAATTCCCTCCTTCTGAACTTGAGGAAGAAAGAAGCACATATGTAAAGAGAAAGAGAAAGGATAAATTCTTGACCTTGAATTTCATAAACTACCCCTTATCATCAAAATAAATCCCTTTTATTACTTAAGCTAGAGCCAGTAGGTGTTTTACTATTTACAACCAACATCCCAAAGAATGTATCTGATAATCTACTAAACTCATCTTAATCACTTCATCCCCAACTTTTTGAGCAGACTTCCAAAACTCATTTAGATACATGATTAAGGGTAGGCAATAAAAATTAAAATTTACTATAAATTGTGAGATATTTTCATTAAAAATATTTTTTTCAATAAATATATTTGTAGTAAAGAATTTAAACTTGCCCAAAAAAGAATCTGGCCTTTGCCCTTGGTTCCTCAGAGGAAATCTCTAGGCCCTTGGAATGTCATGCCTGATACAGTGTCTTTGTTTGCCTTGGGACCCTGAGTCACTCTGGATAGTCTAACAATGTGACTTAGAGTGGGGGCTGGCTGCATCAGTTAGTAACAATGTATTTAGAATGGGGGCTTTAGGTCATGTGGTATCAGTTGACCTTTGGAGAGACTGAAGACAGAGATCAGCCAGTTGGGCAATCAGTCATGTTTATATTACAATATAATGTAATGCTTACATTACAATCTAAACGTTGGACATCAATATCAGGGGAGCAGCACTGGTTGGCAATATTCAATGCTGATTGTTATACATTGATACCAGGCAAGTAATGCTGTCCTGCTTCCATGGGGAAAGGACAACTGGAAGCTCCACGTTTGGTACACTCCTGGACTCTGTCCCATATGTCTCTCCCTTTTGCTGATTTTAATGTGTATCTTTTCCCTGTAATAAACCATAACCATGAGCATAACAGCTTTTAGTGAGTTCTGTGAGCACTTCTAGTTAATTATCAAACCTGAGGGTAGTTTTGGGAACCCCTTAAAACTGCAATTGATGTCATAAATGATGGTGGCCTTGTGTGTACTCTTCCCTCTAACTTCACAGCTGACTTGGCTTTCAAGATGAATGGTCTTGTTTTGCTTTTATTAGAGAAAGTAAGCCCTTTTCTAACAGTTATTTTAAAGATCACAAATAGTTTTCAACTCAATCAGAGGGATCCAGATCCACAAATAGTTTGAATCTTATACATGCTGTTTAAATTGACATAACTGTGTTCACTTTATTTATGACATTTCTCTTTGGCCTCTTTGACCGTGATATTGTTGAGATGAGAAACTGTGTCTTCTTCCTCATTATATTTCCAGTTCCTAGCATAATGCAGATATATAGGTGGCACTTAGAAATGTCGAATGGCAAATGGATGGGTGTATGGGTGAATAGGTGGATAGAAGGATGGAGAGGTGGATATATGGATATATGGATGGATTGTTGGTTGGGTTAATATTACAGTTTTTCAGTTACAGTGAGATGTGCAATTGCCTAGTGAAACTCCTCTGAGTGAGGATCAGAATGAGCACATTCCTGTTCCACCCACCCCCCCAACCTTACCTGTGTCTAGATAGCAAGGTCTATACAGAAGTTTAGTAGGGAGTATTAGGGAAAGTCTTCCCTATATCTCTAAATTTTCCCAGGCTCAGAACCAACCAGAATAATGTGAGAAAAGGAAGAGTTCAAACCAAAACCATTCAATGAACACCAGCCCCAGACATGGTCACAAAGAGATAATGCAGTCCTGGACTTCCAGGCAAATGTCTAGGTCAGCATTAGAAAAGTTTTGTGTTGATTTTTTAAACCTGATATTTAGTTGTTTTCATTGTTACTTCTACTAATACCTTCTATTACTTGTCCTACAATGTGCTTAATATTCTATAGCTTCTTATTTACTCCTCATTTCTACCCACTGGGTTCAATATTATTAGCACCATTTTACAGATGAATAAACTGAAGCTTGGGGAGATTATATTACATGTGCCAGGCCAACAACTGCAAGTGATACAGCCTCACTGTGAAAATAACTCTAAAGTTCATATTAGTTCCACTATACCATATCATTTGGCCTCTTCCTTTTCGTGAGTGTTTAGCACATTTAGCCACATGCAAGAAACTGCTAGAAATTATGAGCAACAATAAAATAAATAAGGTCCTGTCAATAAGGAGCATATGATCCAACATAGGAGAGAAGGAGCATGCACGTAGGATGGTCCAAAGCAGACAACGAAGCAGGCTGACCAGCAGGAGAAAGCATCACCGTGATCCAGAAATGATCCCTGGTTAGTGTGGCCAGAGAAGAGCTCCTGAAGGGAGCAGTATCTAAACTTGTGCTTGAAGAAGCAGGTTTTATAGAAATAAATTTGGGATATTCCAGGCAGAAAAAACACCATGAAGAAAATCAGGGTAGAACAAAGCATATTAGGACATACCAAGTAGACCAGGTTGTATAAAGTACACAGCTACCAGCTATCTCTCTCTCAATAGTTATATACACTTGGTTACATCTTTTCACTTTCTGGAGCTAAAGTTTTCTCATTTATAAAACCATAAAAATAACACTGAGCTAACTGTTTGTTGTTCTGGTTGAATAAAGGAATAAGAGTGGTACAAACACAATAAATACATATTATTTTTTGTTAGCGGTGTAGACCTAGAATTTCTCAACTGCAGCCAGTTCTGTCCCCAGCTCTGAAATTTGTGGACATGTATGTTGTTGCCACAATGCCTGGAAGATTCTCCTGGCATTTAGTGGATGGGCTCAATAAGGCTAAATGTTCTGTAATTCTTGGGACATTATGACATAACAAAGAATGTTCCTTCCTTTGGGCCAATATTGTTTGCATGGAGAAATATGGGAAAGAATAATAAAAGAAAATGTTGAAGTAAGATGATTTTATATCACTGTAAGCTTTGAATACACAGTTCATTATGATAGACAAGGATGAGCCCATGAACATCTTAAGCAGGAATTAATGACATCAATGCTTTCAGAAGATTAACATAGGAGGGAGTCACAGGATAAACCAGAAGTAGGGGAGACTGCTGAGAGTGTTATAAATTGGCAGGTGTCCACCAATGCCTCAGCATGAAGCGCTAGAGGCTTGATAAGTGTGTCATAGGGTTTTCTCAAACCCCCAAGAAACTTGTGGAAGCACTTCTTTTGACACCTTTATGCAAGTTACAAAAAGGCTTCCCTCCCTCCAGGTGGACACTGCCCTGTGCAGGGATACATGACTTGAGCCCCTTTATCTCTTGAGAGAGTCACCTTTTTCAGTGGTGCTCATGGTACAAGAAGGGATGAAAAGCAAGGGTCAAATTCCAGAAGGATCACAAAGGAAGAGGTACAGAAATGGGTTACTGATTGCAGCTGGGGAAAAAAAAAGAGAAAGAGCCAGAGCTGATTCCTCTGTGAAGTCTGGAGAAATTTACAATGGTGATGCCATCATTAGAAAGATGTAGGTCAGAAAATGTTTGGGAGGTGAGATTATAAATTTAGTTTTAGACATTTTGAGATGAAGGTGCCTTCTGGACAACAAAAAAGAAATGTCTTAAGGCCACTGACTGCAACAGAGCAAGAAGATTGGGACCGAAGAGGACTGCAATAGAGAGGTTAACTGCTATAACAAATGAGCACACAAATTTCTAGTGACTCAAACACAATAGAAGTTATTTTTGTTATTGTTGTCCATAAAACTGTCCAAGGTCAATATTCCTGGGCAGGAAAAAGCTCTCTTCCATATGGTAAACCAGGAACCTGGGTATCTTCCATCTTTGGTTTGTTTTTCTCCTGGGATCCTTCATTATCATCTGTATCCATCCTGCTAAAGGGAAAAGGAGAGGGTAGGGGAGGCACACCCACCTCTTAAGAACCTTGGCCCGGAAGTGACACATATATTACTTCAGCTCACATTCTGTTAATGACTCACGTGGCCACATCTAACTGCAAGGGAGGCTAGGAAGTGTAATCTATCTTGTGTTCAGGAAAAGAGGACCCATTTTGTGAATAGTCTGCAGTCTCTGCCCCAGGGGAGACCTAGCCCTCCTCTCTTTAAGTAAAAGTTCTATGAAGGCAGAGACAATGTTGGTCTTCTCCACTCTGTCTCCATCACCTTGTATAATACATTGTCTGACACCTAACAAGCGTGCAACTTTTGTCAAATAAATGTATAGCTGAAACTATGGGTGTGGAAAAAATTTCAAAAAGAGAAATTATATAAAAGAAGGAAGAAAGATAGAGGATATTTTAATAACAAAAAATATTTTGTATAGTTATTGCTGTTGCTACCATTTGTGGAGGACCTGTTAATACCTAACCTTCACAACAACCTTACAAGATTGTAGATTCTATTCACCATACTTTAAATATGAGGGAAACTGTACCTCGAAAACGTACACCACTAGAAAAGTTCAGAGCCAGCATTTAGCCCCCAGGTCTTCTGATTCCTCATTCCAAAATCTTTCTAGAACACCAGGTTCCATTTAGTGGGGGGAAGGATGTGAAACCTTGACTATTGTGTTGCACCCTAGAAGGAGAAAGATGTTTTGGGAAAACA
The DNA here is from genome assembly GCF_964341445.2 of Mesoplodon mirus. Lineage (NCBI taxonomy): Eukaryota > Metazoa > Chordata > Mammalia > Artiodactyla > Ziphiidae > Mesoplodon > Mesoplodon mirus. The sequence goes on along the minus strand of NC_138986.1, from coordinate 29,434,552 downwards.
TAGAGCTATCGCAAAGGTAAGTCAGGTGACTTGGTAGATTTCGCTTTCTTGGGTTACTTTGGGACATTTTCAGAGCTGCTTGGGAAATCATGAGCCACTCCATATATAACCAGTATTGAATGTCATGCTTTGTTGCTTCATTCAGCAAGCCTTCCCAAGAGAACTCCCAGCTGTTGCTGCCGACCTTAACTTGGCCGCTATGTTGCGGTAACTTTGGCTTTTCTGTTTCTGAGACTTTTACCATGTGATGGCTTATTACTTGTCTACCTTCTTCAGCAGCCACCTCTGCTGATGTCACATAAATGCCACCTGCTCCTCAACAATAAGGAAAACGAGTGCCTCATCAACTAAGGTTTTTACCCCGCCTTCTAAGTTTCACTAAGTGAGAATTCTAGGAAATTTCCTATTGATTTTATCTTCTAGAAGTTCCTTGACCCTCTCCACTTTCCTTCTCTTCACAACTTCTGCTAGCAGCGCTCCCCTGAACCATTTTAATAGGTTTCTATCTGGTCTTCCTTTATCTGTTCTTATCTCCCCTGTAATTTATCCTCCACAATACAGCAAGAGTAATTTTTTTTAAATGTTCATATGGTTTTGTCACCATTTTGCTAAAATACTTTAAGAACTTTCTTTGGCCTTAGTATAAAGATCAAAATCCTTAGCAAGTTTTTAGACCTTGCAAGATCCAGACTGACCTATCTCATGGGACAATTCCTTTCTTAACTTCTGTGCCCTGGATACACTGGCCTTTTGTTGGGTTCTCACGCATGCTGTGCTTTCTTCCCATCTTAGGACCATCACACATGCTGTCCCTCCTTGCTCCTTACCTAGCTGTCTCCTATTCATTCTTTGTATCACAGTTCAACAATTACCTCTTCACAAGTTTCTTCCCTATTGCTTAGTTAAATCAGGTCTCTCAAGGCACCGTATTTTTTTCCTTTACAATATAGATCACAATCTGTAATAACAGAATGGTGTGTGTGTGTGTGTGTGTGTGTGTGTGTGTGTGTGTGTGATTATGGGGTTAATGTCTATTTCCTCAGCTATTGTATCACCAATACTAGCACGATGCCAGTTGGCACTTAACAGGACTTTGTTGAACAAGGAAATGAATGATTTTGTCATTTTAAAAAACAGAATGTGTTTTTTTGGGGAAACAGTCTACACCACGTAAAACCCTTGGAAAAGGACTTTCAAATTTGAATCATTGTATCGTATTGTTCCTTGTTTGTAACTCAGGGAGTAATTTTATTTTAAATAAAAAGATTCTGGGGCTTCCCTGGTGGCGCAGTTGTTGGGAGTCCGCCTGCCGATGCAGGGGACACGGGTTCGTGCCCTGGTCCGGGAAGGTCCCACATGCTGCGGAGCGGCTGGGCCCGTGAGCCATGGCCGCTGAGCCTGCGCGTCCGGAGCCTGTGCTCCGCAACGGGAGAGGCCACAAAAGTGAGAGGCCCGCATACTGCAAAAAAAAAAAAAAAAAAAATAGATTCTGAGGTTGAAAAGTCAATAAATTAGTATGAATCACAGCAGGAACAACAAAATTAAACTTTGTAGTATTGGTGACATTCTCTTCTGAGTATAAATTTGTACTATTCATATAACATTTATTAGTAAAAAGGTGATCCTTTAATGTGCTTTTCTGCTCATCTAGATTTACAATATTTAAAAGTCTTTGTTCTTCAACTTTTACTTTTCCTTTAAGAATTTTCAATCCAAAAGTTTAGTAAATGAAGTATATATACAGCTCATGAACATATTTTAAGACTTTTGGGAAATACTCAAAACAAAAGCTATTTTCAGGATTAGGAAATAGCTTGTCTGAATATTGCCAAGTGAATTTGGAATAACCTTTCTGTGGGATGCAATGAAAAAGCAAGGCAAGAACTTCAACATTCTCAGTTCAAGGTTACAAGGAAATGTGAACAAAAAGTGTTTCTCATCCTGTTAATACTCAGACACACAGAACATAAAAACGGTGTCTTCTTTCATTTAAAAAAATTTTTAAACACACAGGGAAACTTTGACCTTTTGCCTTTTGGCTTCTCTGGCAGAGACTCATATAGATTTTGATCTATTTTTCTCCTTCCCAACTTCTTACTGTGTATTTAATAACCCTTGGCTACCTGGCCATCCCACTGTATACATATGAAGTGAGTTGGCACTGGGAGAGAAAAGCAGGCAGCCAGATGCTGTGTGTATAATGGGTAGCGATGCTGTTATGTCAGGGCTTCCCTCTTGGCTGCCAGCTGAAGGAGAAAAGAAAATGCTTAATTCATAGCACGTTACATATAAATGCCTTTTCTAAAAAACAGGCAAAGAGAGATGGGTGCTGGCAGAGTCAGGCCAAATAGTTACTCAAGGCAACAGAAAATTCTTAGACAGGGATGACTACAGCTCTTAAGAGCTAGGAACCTTATTCTGAAGGGTCTATGTCTTGAATCAAATGTTTCGCTCTATAATAAAGAACTTCAGAGCCCCAAGGACTATTTTGTTTATATGAGAACTACTAACTACTGTAAGGGTGTTATACATAAAATAAGTGTATTATATAAATAAAATAAAGATTTTAAATAAAATTCAAGTGTTTTTAGGGAGTGATCGCGTGCAGAAATAACTTACTTTACAAACTGAACCCAAGACTCAGGGAATTTCAGGTTAAACCCAACATGGTGGGGCCAGCACCCCTACTGGCGAGGTGAGGCCCTGCACACTCCAATGCCCACCTACATTAAGTACACTTGCCAGGAACTGGGCACTAAAGTCAGGGTATTTCCTAGAAAGATGGGGCCAGCATGGTGCATTGGAGCAGGGCAGTTGCAGAGAGAAGAACTGACAGTAAAGACAAAACCGAAATTTTTTTCTAAAAATGTTTTCACTGGGTAAAAAGGAATTCTCCAGTGAAAACACTCACCGCCTGTGGAGGTCTTGGAGCTGAAAAGCCTGTCCGGCTCTTTGCCAAGGCATCCCCATTAATGTACTTGGGAAAACTTCCTCCTAGAAGAATACATCGCAGTTTTTAGAAAAGAACCTTACATAGTATACAATCCAGCTCATTCATTTTATAGGTAAAACATTAGAACCTAGAACTAGACATGGGGAAAATACATTTATTCAGTATGCTATTAAATATTATTACATGTATTCACTATGCTACTAAATACAAATAAATCTATTCAGTATGCTATTAAATATAGAAATAAATACATTTATTCCATGCACTAATACTTTTGTAAATTGAAAAATAATGTGTTAAAGTGAGAGGCTGAAAGAAAGCTGAGTAAGTAATGTTTTTTGAGGAAATCTAATGAAGTTCTACTTACAATTCACAAAGAATGAATACTGTATACAACAGGAGAGGCCAGCTATGATAGGACAAAGCTAACTAAAAACTAATTACATTCTCAAATTAGCCAAGAAACTACAGCAGCTCTTACTTCAGAAGCAGTGTCTCTTTCCTAAATTTAGCTTCTTTGGAAGTAGGAATAGTCTAATATCTTCAATCATGAGAAAACCAAAGCACAGGTTCCTGAGATCACACAGCAAATGAGTGGCAAAATCAGCACTCAGGCCATTTTAAGGCACGAAAAATCCAGATCTTCATTTAAGATACAGCCTCTGTCCTGTATGTTGGCCCCTCAAATCCCATTCTTCTATAATGTTTTCCTTCTTTGAAAGTGATCATAATATCTTCTATTTTCTCATGTTTGTATAGTACTTTGTATATATCTGTTTCTACTTTTAAGGATTTATTAGCATTTTATTGGTTGAATCATTCATTTTTTACTCCTAAATATATAGGTAAATTAAAGACTATATTGGTTTGGATAAGCTAATCTGCTGTAACAAATAGGAAATTTTTAGTGAATTAAAAGCAATTGAAATGTATTTCTCACTCATGCAACAGTTCAGGGCTGGTAACCATGGTGGTGGGTCTCTCTCCTCAACCTATTTTGTGGCTTTTCTATTCTCTATGGATGCAGCATCATCTTCACCTAGCTAGCAGAAGCCGAAGGAGAGCCTAAAGGACCCACACACACTCTTCTGAAAAGTCCCAGCCCAGATGAGCACAAGTCACTTCCACTCCAAGCCAAGGGAGAAAGAGAAGTGAATTCTGGGTGCTTGCTTGCCTACTGTCCTTTCACTAAAGCAGAGGAGGGACTGGCTGCTTGGTAGCTAGCTGACAATCTTTGCCACAGTCACTCTCTCAAATCCATCACTTAGGGCTTAAGTCTTAAGTAATGGGGGAGAAGGAATCAAATCTACAGCTGCATTTTATTCCTCGGATTTCTTCAATTTGTCTATAATATATTGAGGGTCCAATCTGAGCTAAATACCATAATAATAAATCCCTAACTTCTCAGAGCCTATATCCACTAACAAAGAACACAAGGCTATGTACAATTAAATATAAGCTGCACAAATAAGATTTAAAAAATCAAAGAAATACCCAAAGTTAGACTGAAATTAACTTTCAATATTACCCAAGCACAAAACTTCTACTTATTTTTTCAAATTAATCAGTCAGTAAGTTAAAACACATGCCCTGAACACAGACTTTGCTCAGGGTCCCATCTTCAGCCATGCTGTGAATATAAGCAAATACAATATTTGCATCCTGACCTTAAAGAGTTCCCTCTGTAGTCGGAGAACTAAAAATATAAGGCAGTATATAGTTTCTCTCTCAATTTTAAAATCTGCAGTGCTGCTGTTACACGTCTAAGCTAAAGACACTTCCTTATTATATATAAAGACTGTCTTTCTTCTGGTTTTTGTCTTGTTTTCTTTTGGATGGTTTTTATGCTTAAAGAGTTTCCTATCAAATATTTCAGGTATATGTGATTCATTCTTTGTCTCCTCTATCACCAGTTCTCATTGTAGACAAAGCAAGAAGTGCCACAGTCTTCGTCTAATTACAGCTTAGCCAAATGAGTACATACTGAACTGTGTCAGCCCAAATCAACAGGCCACCCACCACGAGAGTGAAAAAGAAGACACTGGTTCCTCCCACAGAGAACTGGAAGAGCTTTTGATGGAAACAGGAGATAATTGTGTTTTGTCATTGGCAAGTGCAAATAGTGCCTAGCACAGCAACCCATAGGCCATAATATTTAACAAATATTCTTGCAAGCATGATAGTGAAAAGAAAAATAGTGGTTAGACGGAGGTATGGCACAGGATCTTCCTCCACATTCCCTCCCCATATTCCTGAAGGAGTAATTCTAGGAAGAACCTAGTGGAGAAAAAAATACAGTTGCTTATGGATATGTGACTGGGCTTTTTGAACTAAGATTCAAAATGCTTTTAAATTAAAAGGTTGTGAAACTCTTAAGTTTCAAAATATTAAAACATAATACCTCTTTTCTACTCCATCCTAACACTCTAGTTTTTCACTTAGCAAAATTCCTACTTAGTTTTTAAGAATTGGTTTAAATTTTGCCAATTGGAAGCAAATATAAACTTGCGGATGTGCTCTAGATAAGTGATTCTCAAATGGGAGTTGGTAGGAGAATATCAGCATCTCAGCAAGATAATGGAGCTAGGAATGTATGACTTGGAAAACTTCCCCAAACTGACTCTGCGACTCCTCCACCCTCATCCTCATTCAGAGCTACCATTTGAGTTGTTACTTAATAATTTAAGAATGAACTGCAGTCATAGATGTAGAAGACTGAAACAAATGGCTGTGAATGAAAACAATGGCCCTTGGAATGTAAATCGGTGCAGCCACTATGAAAAATATTAAGAATAGAAGTTCCTCAAAATATTAAAAACAGAACTATCATATAATCCAGCAACTCTACTCCTGGGTATACAGAGCTTCCTTGACTCACAACAGGGTTATGTCCTGAAAAACCCATTGTAAATTGAAAATATCCTAAGTAGAAAATGAATTTAATAAACCCAACCTGCTAAACATCATACCTTAAACATGCTCAGAACACTTACATTAACTGACAGTTGGGCAAAAGTTATCTACAACAGAGCCCATTTTATAATGAAGTGTTGCATATCTCATGTAATTTAGTGGATACTGTACTGAAAGTGAAAAACCGAATGGTTGTATGGGTAGAGAATCGTTGTGAGTATGCTTGCCCTCATAATCGCGTGACTGACTGTATGTACTCTGTGGTTGCTGCCAATGCTCAGTATCACAAGAGAGTGTCACTCTGCACATGGCTAGCTGCGTGTCTTCTTTGAAAAGATCAAAATTCAAATGCAAATCACTTTCACACCGTCATAAAGTTGAAAAGTCTTAAGTGAAACCATTGTAAAGTGGGGACCTTCTATATATCCAAAGGAATTCAAATCACCACCTCCAAGAGATATCTGCATCCTATGTTCATTGCAGTGTTATCTACAATAGTCATGACATGAAAACTAACTAAGTGTTCACTGACACATGAGTGGATAAAGAAAATGGATATGTATGTGTGTGTGTATATATATGTATATATACAGATATATATATACACAATGCAGTGAAAGGTGGGGGAATTGGGTGAAAGTGGTCAAAAGGTACAAACTCAGTTATAAGATAAATAAGTCCTGGGGATGTAATGTACAGTCTGGTAACTGTAGTTAACAATGCTCTGTTGTATATTTGAAAGTTGTTGAGAGTAGTAGTAGGATCAATAACCATATTTTTTACTTAGGAATAAAACCCATTTTTAATTTCAGAAGTGACTTGTTTGTGATTATTTTTTAACATAAGTTCATTGATTACTACCAACTTTTTCTAAGCCTTCAAAACTGCTTGCTGCCCTGGTGTTTCAAAGTTAACTTATATTTCTATTATATTTTTTAGGTAAAAAGCAGGACTCTCTCCAGAGTTTAAGATAAACAGCAGACTCACATTTTTTGGTAGTCAAGTACCACTTGTCTCTATGCCTGATACCCACAACATAAAAATTAGTGATTGTAACGATATTAGCCAATGTCTTAAGAATATCATTAATTCAATGGACGATGTTGAGAGTAATGATATTCCAAGACAATACATTATAGAAGGAGGCAATAAGCCAAATACTGAACAAATAACCAATTTTTAACTGTCTAATATATACAGAGGTTTTAACGAATGACTAGGTCATCTTTGTAGGAACCCATCTCAATTATTAAATAATATCCAATAAACTCCTTCCTTATTCAGTTTGGCTTTGTAAATGTTTATTTGTATAAATCTAAAGTAAGCCAAAGTGCAAGAATATACAATAGGGAAAAATCAGTTTCTCTAATAAAAGGTATTGAGAAAACTGGATAGCTACATGCAAAAGAATGAAACTGGACCACTTTCTTACACTGTATACAAAAATTAACTTAAAATGGATTAAAGACTTAAATGCAAGACCTGAAACCATAAAACTCCTAGAAGAAAACAGGTGGTATGCTCTTTGACATCACTCTTAGCAATACTCTTTCAGATATGTCTCTTCAGGCAAGGGAGACAAAAGCAAAAATAAGTAAATAGGACTTACTCAAACTAAAAACTTTTGCACAGGAAAAGAAACCATCAACAAAATGAAAAGGCCACCTAAAATGAAATGAAAAGGCAGCTAAAATTTCATGGCTGGTCATTTCAATTGTTCCCCTGAATATATTCTTAAACTTTTCATCCTCCTATGCTTTGTTAGATTTGCTAGGACAACTTCCAACTATGGTTAAGTGCATATTTCCAACATTTCAAACCACCCCACCTCCAGCTGAACATACATGGAGAAAAATACACAATTATGTCAAATCTCCAACAGCTCTTTACCCATCCTCACTCTCAGTGGGCGACCTTGGTTACTATTTTAATGAGAAAAATAGAAGTAATCAGAAGTTCCACAAGCTGTCACTCCAACTGTGCATTTCCATCATATATCCACATACTTTCTTCTATCCTGTTTCTATAAATGAACTGTATGAGGTCCTATCAAAGCTCAACATCCCCATTTGTGTACCCTTCTCAACTATTAAATGTGGTCTCTCCAGCAATTCTCCCCTCTCTCTTCTGCCTCATCAATTGTTTCCCTCCATTTTGGATTATTCCCATCAGCATATCAATAAGCTGTTACTTCACCCAACATACTAGAAAACATTTTTGACCCTATTTCCCTTTTCAGCTATCATTTCTCTTCTCCTCATTATAGGAAAGCTCTTTGAAAGAATTACCTACACTTGCTATCTTACTTTTCTCCTATCATTCTCTCTTGAACCTGTCTCATTCAAGCTTTCCTCCCCACTTAAACTGCACCTGTCAGGGTCATCAGTGACCTCCACATTGCTGCATCCAAAGGTCATTTCTCAGTCCTCACCCCCACTTGACTTACAAGCACTGTAGGACACAGATGATCATCCTTGAAGGACTTTTTTCACTTTGCTGCCAGGACACCACACCTCTTGGTCTTGCTCCTATTTTACTGATTACTCCCTCTCAGTCTCATTTGTTAGTTGTGGGACTACTCCAGAGCTCAGTTCCTGGACTTCTTATCTTTTCACTCCCTTGGTAATTTTGCTCAGTCCCAGACTGATGACTCCCAAATGTGTATCCTGAGTCTATATCTCTTCCTTGAACTCTAGCCCCTTATATCCAACTGGCAATTTGAGAGTTCCACTTGGATGTCTAATATGCATCTCAAAAATCTTACATACCAAGATTGAACTCCTGGTTACTCCATACACAGCCAAAACTTACAACTCTAGCAAGTGTCCCCATTTTAGTTACTGCCAACTACATTTGTATTAGTCAGGCTAAGCTGGCTTATGCTGCAGTAATAAGCAACCTGAACATTTTGCTGGCTTCCAACAACAAAGGTTTATTTCTTGATACATATCCTCTGTGTGTATCCTGCAGTTATAATGCACAATGGCTTTGTTCTAGGAGCCAAACTGACAGAGCGTGCTTTAGTTGGAACATTGCTGGTTTTGTGAAGAAGGAAAAATGATGTGGCAAGCCAAGTGCTGGCTCTTAAACCATCTACCTACTTATTATGGGTCAAGCAAGTCACATGGCCTCCCAATTTCAATAGGACAGAGACGCATTATTCTCCCACTGGAAGAGACTCTACATTTAAAGAAACTGAAATATTTGGTAAACAGTGAAACAATCTATCCCACCAGTCCTCCAGTTACTCCAGCTGAAAATTTGGCTACTCTCTTTTTCTCAAATCCAATCCATCAATAAATCAACAAATTTATAAATCACTTAGTGCTAGCATCCTGGCTCAAACCACCATCTATTGATTCCTTACTGGTCTTCCCTGTAAGACCAGTAAGAGACAGAGAACAGGGACTTCCCTGGTGGCACAGTGGTTAAAAATCTGCCTGCCAATGCAGGGGACACAGGTTCGAGCCCTGGTCTGGGAAGATTTCCATATGCCGAGGAGCAACGAAGCCCGTGCGCCACGACTGCTGAGCCCACGTGCCACAACTACTGAAGCCTGTGTGCCTAGAGCCCGTGTTCTGCAACAAGTGGAGCCACAGCAATGAGAAGCCTGTGCACCACAACGAAGAGTAGCCCCCGCTTGCCACAACTAGAGAAAGCCCGTGCACGCACAGCAACAAAGATCCAATGCAGCAAAAAAAATTAATAAGTAAATAAATAAAATCCACAACAGAAAAAAAAATAGAGAGAGAGAGAGAGAACAATGACTGGATTAGTTAATAATCAATAACTGTTTATTTAATGAATAAATTAACTAGTGAGACAAACCAGGGAAAGTTGAAGAACTCCAGCAGGGCTTGACGTAATTTAAAGATGTAATGAAAACTATGGTAGACATTAATAAATATTGTGCAGTCACACAGACTCAAGTGGCTTGCCAAGTTATTTGTCTTGAGTTAGAGAAAATAAAAATAATCTAAGTGGAAAAATAAAATAAAAAACACCAAAAGTGTTATTTCTAAAACTATTTTATTAATGATCAAGGCAAAACAGTAAACTTGCCTATTTGATTTAATACAGACTGCTTAATTTAAATCCAAATTTGAAAGTGTATATATTTTAATCCTTTATCTCTACCAAAGCAAAAAGGTAATATACCATTTCATAAATAGCTGTACCATTCTTGGTAGAAATCAAAACTCATTTTACCTCTGACTCCACATTAAAAGGAAAGCCTTTCAGCCAGATTAATTACCTGCTTTCTAGTGTGACTTTGCCCTCTAGTAGGGTTTCTCAACCTTGCCACTATTCACATTTGGGGATGAGTAATTCTTTGGTGTAGGAGGCTAACCTTTGTATTATAGGGTGTTGAGTGGTATCCCTGGCCTCTACCCACTAGATGCCAGTAACACATCCCCAGTTGTGACAACAAAAAATGTCTCCAGACATTGCCAGATATCCCTGGGGGGAGGAGGGTGTTCATATCAGTCCCAGTTAGGATTCATTGCCATAGAGCTGTGATAAGACTATAAAGTGAGCACTCCTGTATGAACTCAAGCTCTAACCCATGAAATGCACTGTGGGATTATTATGGAAATATTAGACCAAAGCAAGAGAGCAGATCTTACATATATGATTTAAGGAAATACTGAAAAGTCTTCCCTTGAAAAAAAGCATCCCTGATTTTTTTTCCATAGCATTACTTTGCTTTGGCATTTTAGAAAGAAGTTACCTGGAAAGTAAAAGTTATTATTAAGCCACTTTGGTCATAATGCTTTAATGACAGTCTGGGAACAGAGCTCAGGACGAAGAAAAAGACAAAAAAAAAAAAGTTTTAACAGGGAGAAAGAAAGGAAAGTCCACAACATGAGAAGAAGGAGGCTCTGCAGTAGGGAACCTTATTTATTTAAGGAAATACACAAGGTCTTTGTTAATGGTGAGAAATAGAGGATGAACCTCGGAGGGAAAATTCTATTTGTTGACAATATTTAGAATGGTTCTGCACAGTAGCACCTACTTAGGAAAGAGTAAAACTGAAATAATCAATTTAAAATAGCATGACAGTTTTGAACGACATTAAATAAATTTTACCATTATTATGGTCTGTGCTAATACTTCAAGTTTAATAACTGAAAATGAAATTATTAAAAAGTAACTGGAACTCAGACATAAAAGCATTAGTAAAGTCTGAAATACATTTTTTGTGTTAGTTTTTTTTAACATCTTTATTGGAGTATAATTGCTTTACAATGGTGTGTTACTTTCTGTTGTATAACAAAGTGAATCAGCTATACATATACATACATCCTCATGTCTCCTCCGTCTTGTATCTCCCTCCCACCCCTCTAGGTGGACACAAAGCACCGAGCTCATCTCCCTGTGCTATGCGGCTGTTTCCCACTAGCTATGTATTTTACATTTGGTAGTGTATATATGTCCATGCCACTTTCTCACTTCATCCCAGCTTACCCTTCCCACTCCCCGTGTCCTCAAGTCCATTCTCTATGTCTGCATCTTTATTCCTGCCCTGCCACTAGGTCCTTCAGAACCTTTTTTTTTTTTTTTAAGATTCTATATATATGTCTTAGCATATGGTATTTTTTTTCTCTTTCTGACTTACTTCCTTCTGTATGAAAGTCTCTATGTCCATCCACCTCACTACAAGTAACTCAATTTCGTTTCTTTTTATGGTTGAATAATACTCCATTGTATATATGTGCCACATCTTCTTTATCCATTCATCTGTCAATGGACATTTCAGTTGCTTCCATGTCCTGGCTATTGTAAATAGTGCTGCAATGAAGATTGTGGTGCATGTCTCTTTTTGAATTATGGTTTTCTCACGGTATATGCCCAGTAGTGGGATTGCTGGGTCATATGGTGGTTCTATTTTTAGTTTTTTGAGGAACCTCCATACTGTTCTCTGTAGTGGCTGTATCAATTTACATTCCCACCAACAGTCTAGGAGGGTTCCCTTTTCTCCACACCCTCTCCAGCATTTACTGCTTATAGATTTTTTGATGATGGCCATTCTGACCAGTGTGAGGTGATACCTGATTGTAGTTTTGATTTACATTTCTCTAATGATCAGTGATTTTGAGTATCCTTTCATGTGTTTGTTGGCAATCTGTATATCTTCTGTGGATAAATGTCTACTAAGGTCTGTTGCCCATTTTTGGGTTGGGTTGTTTGGTTTTTTGATATTGAGTTGCATGAGCTGCTTGTATATTTTGGAGATTAATCCTTTGTCAGTTGCTTCATTTGCAAATATTTTCTCCCATTCTGAGTGTTGGCTTTTTGTCTTCTTTATGGTTTCCTTTGCTGTGCAAAAGCTTTTAAGTTTAATTAGGTCCAATTTGTTTACTTTTGCTTTTATTTCCATTTCTCTAAGAGGTGGGTCAAAAAGGATCTTGCTGTGATTAATGTCATAGAGTGTTCTGCCTATGTTTTCCTCTAAGGGTTTGATAGTGTCTGGCCTTACATTTAGGTCTTTAAACCATTTTGAATTTATTTTTGTGTATGGTGTTAGGGAGTGATCTAATTTCATTCTTTTACATGTAGCTGTCTACTTTTGCCAGCACCACTTATTGAAGAGGCTGTCTTTTCTCCATTGTATATTCTTTTTTTTTTTTTTTTTTTTTTTTTTTTTTTGCGGTATGTGGGCCTCTCACTGTTGTGGCCTCTCCCGTTATGGAGCACAGGCTCTGGATGCACAGGCTCAGTGTCCATGGCTCACGGGCCCAGCTACTCTGCAGTACGTGGGATCCTCCCAGACCAGGGCACGAACCCACATCCCCTGCATCGGCAGGCGGACTCTCAACCACTGCGCCACCAAGGAAGCCCTCCATTGTATATTCTTGCCTCCTTTATCAAACATAACATGACCATATGTGCGTGGGTTTATCTCTGGGCTTTCTATCCTGTTCCATTGATCTTTATTTCTGTTTTTGTGTCAGTACCATATGGTCTTGATTACTGTAGTTTTGCAGTATAGTCTGAAGTCAGGGAGCATGATTCCTCTAACTCCATTTTTCTTTCTCAAGATTGCTTTGGCTATTCGGGGTCTTTTGTGTTTCCATACAAATTGTGAAATTTTTTGTTCTAGTTCTGTAAAAAATGCCATTGGTAGTTTGATAGGGAATGCATTGAACTGTAGATTGCTTTTTGTAGTACAGTCATTTTCACAATGTTTTTCTTCCAGTCCAGGAAGATGGTATCTCTCTCCATCTGTTTGTATCATCTTTAATTTCTTTCAGCAGTGTCTTATAGTTTTCTGCATAGAGGTCTTTTGTCTCCTTAGTTAGGTTTATTCCTAGGTATTTTATTCTTTTTGTTGCAATGGTAAATGGGAGTGTTTCCTTAATTTCTCTTTCAGATATTTCATCATTTTTATATAGGAATGCAAGAGATTTCTGTGCATTAATTTTGTATCCTGCTACTTTACCAAATTCATTGATTAGTTCTAGTAGTTTTATGTTACCATCTTTAGGATTCTCTATGTATAGTATCATGTCATCTGCAAACAGTGACAGCTTTACTTCCTCTTTTCCAATTTGGATTCCTTTTATTTCTTTTTCTTCTCTGACTGATGTGGCTAATGCTTCCAAAATATGTTGAATAATAGTGGTGAGAGTGGGCAACCTTGTCTTGTTCCTGATCTTAGTGGAAATGGTTTCAGTTTTTCACCATTGACAACGATGCTGGCTGTGGGTTTGTCATAGATGGCCTTTACTATGCTGAGGTAAGTTCACTCTATGCCTACTCTCTGGAGGGTTTTTATCATAAATGGGTGTTGAATTTTCTTGAAAGCTTTTTCTGCATCTATTGAGATGATCATATGGTTTTTCTCCTTCAATTTGTTAATATGGTTTATCACATTGATTAATTTGCATATACTGGAGAATCCTTGCATTCCTGGGATAAACACCACTTGATCATGGTGTATGATCCTTTTAATGTGCTGTTGGATTCTGTTTGCTAGTATTTTGTTGAGGATTTTTGCATCTATGTTCATAGTGATATTGGCCTGTAGTTTTCTTTTTTTGTGGCATCTTTTTCTGGTTTTGCTATCAGGGTGATTGTGGCCTCGTAGAGTGAGTTTGGGAGTGTTCTTCCCTCTGCTATATTTTGGAAGAGTTTGAGAAGGATAGGTGTTAGCTCTTCTCTAAATGTTTGATAGAATTCACCTGTGAAGTCATCTGGTCCTGGCTTTTGTTTTTTGGAAGATTTTTAATCACAGTTTCAATTTCAGTGTTTGTGATTGGTCTGTTTATATTTTCTATTTCTTCCTGGTTCAGTCTCAGAAGGTTGTGCTTTTCTAAGAATTTTTCCATTTCTTCCAGTTTGTCCATTTTATTGGCATATAGTTCCTTGTAGTAATCTCTCATGATCCTTTGTATTTCTGTAGTGTCAGTTGTTACTTCTCCCTTTTCATTTCTAATTCTATTGATTTGAGTCTCCTCCTTTTTTTTTCTGGATAAGTCTGGCTAATGGTTTATCAATTTTGTTTATCTTCTCAAAAAAACAGCTTTTAGTTTTATTGATCCTTGCTATCATTTCCTTCATTTTTTTCCCATTTATTTCTGATCTGATCTTTATGATTTCTTTCCTTCTGTTAACTTTGTGGTACTTTTGTTCTTCTTTCTCTAATTGCTTTAGGTGTAAGGTTAGTTTGTTTATTTGAGGTTTTTCTTGCTTCTTGAGGTATTGCTATAAAATTTTCTTGCTTCTTGAGGTATTGCTATAAACTTCCCTGTTAGAACTGCTTTTGCTGCATCCCATTGGTTTTGGGTGGTCGTATTTTCATTGTCACTTGTTTCTAGGTATTTTTTGATTTCCTCTTTGATTTCTTCAGTGATCTCTTGGTTATTAAGTAGTGTATTATTTAGCCTCCATGTGTTTGTATTTTTTACAGATATTTTCCTGTAATTGATATGTAGTCTCATAGCATTGTGGCCAGAAAAGATACTTGATACGATTTCAGTTTTCTTAAATTTAGCAAGGCTTGATTTATGACCCAGGATATGATCTATCCTGGAGAATTTTCCATGAGCACTTGAGAAGAAAGTGTAATCTGCTCTTTTTGGATGGAATGTCCTATAAATATCAATTAAGTACATCTTGCTTACTGTATCATTTAAAGCTTGTGTTTCCTTATTTATTTTCATTTTGGATGATCTGTCCATTGGTGAAAGTGGGGTGTTAAAGTCCCCTACTATGATTGTGTTACTGTCAATTTCCCCTTTTATGGCTGTTAGCATTTGCCTTATGTATTGAGGTGCTCCTATGTTGGGTGCGTAAATATTTACAATTGTTATATCTTCTTCTTGGATTGATCCCTTGATCATTATGTAGTGTCCTTCTTTGTCTCTTCTAGTAGTCTTTATTTTAAAGTCTATTTTGTCTGATATGAGAATTGCTACTCCAGCTTTCTTTTCATTTCCATTTGCATGGAATATCTTTTTCCATCCCCTCACCTTCAGTCTGTATATGTCCCTAGGTCTGAAGTGGGTGTCTTGTAGACAGCATATGTACGGGTCTTGTTTTTGTATCCATTCAGCCAGTCTGTGTCTTTTGGTTGGAGCATTTAATCCATTTACATTTAAGGTAGTTATCGATATGTATGTTCCTATTACCATTTTCTTAATTGTTTTGGGTTTGTTATTGTACGTCTTTTCCTTCTATTGTGTTTCCTGTCTAGAGAAGTTCCTTTAGCATTTGCTGTAGAGCTGGTTTGGTGGTGCTGAATTTTCTTAGCTTTTGCTTATCTGTAAAGGTTTTAATTTCTCCATCAAATCTGAATGAGATCCTTGCTGAGTAGAGTAATCTTGGTTGTAGGTTTTTCCCTTTCATCACTTTAAAGATGTCCTGTCACTACCTTCTGGCTTGCAAAGTTTCTGCTGAAAGATTAGCTGTTAACATTATGGGGATTCCCTTTTATGTTAATTGTTGCTTTTCCCTTGCTGCTTTTAATACTTTTCTTTGTATTTAATTTTTGATAGTTTGATTAATATGTTTCTTGGCGTGTTTCTCCTTGGATTTATCCTGTATGAGACTCTTTGTGCTTCCTGGACTTGATTGACTATTTCCTTACCCATATTGGGGAAGTTTTCAACTATAATCTCTTCAAATATTTTCTCTGTCCATTTTTTTTTCTCTTCTTCTTCTGGGACCCCTATAATTGAAATGTTGGTACATTTAGTGTTGTCCCAGAGGTCTCTGTGACTGTCCTCAATTCTTTTCATTCTTTTTTCTTTATTCTGCTCTGTGGTAGTTATTTCCACTATTTTATCTTCCAGATCACTTATTCGTTCTTCTTCCTCAGTTATTCTGCTATTGATTCCTTCTAGAGAATTTTTAATTTCATTTATTGTGTTGTTCATCATTGTTTATTTGCTCTTTAGTTCTTCTAGGTCCTTGCTAAACATTTCTTGTATTTTCTCCATTCTATTTCCAAGATTTTGTATCATCTTTACTATCATTACTCTGAATTCTTTTTCAGGTAGACTGCCTATTTCCTCTTCATTTGTTTGGTCTGGTGGGTTTTTACCTTGCTCCTTCATCTGCTGTGTATTTCTCTGTCTTCTCATTTTTCTTAACTTACTGTGTTTGGGGTCTCCTATTTGCGGGCTGCACATTCGTAGTTCCCGTTGTTTTTGGTGTCTGCTCCCAGTGGGTAAGGTTGGTTCAGTAGGTTGTGTAGGCTTCCTGGTGGAGAGGACTGGTGCCTGCATTCTGGTGGATGAAGCTGGATCTTGTCTTTCCGGTGGACAGGACCACATCCGGTGGTGTGTTTTGGGGTATCTGTGAACTTTTTATGATTTTAGGCATCCTCTCTGCTAATGGGTAGGTTTGTGTTCCTGTCTTACTAGGTCTTTGGCATATGGTGTCCAGTTCTGTAGCTTGCTGGTCATTGAGTGGAGCTGGGTCTTAGCATTGAGGTGGAGATCTCTGGGAGAGCTTTCACCATTTGATATTACATGGGGCCAGGAGGTCTCTGGTGGACCAGTGTCCTGAAGTCGGCTCTCCCATCTCAGAGGCTCAGGCCTAACACCTGGCCAGAGCACCAAGACCCTGTCAGCCACACGGCCAAGTACGTGGGGAGTTTGTTGCCTTTTGGGAAGTCTGAGGTCTTCCGCCAGTGCTCAGTAGGTGTTCTATAGGAGTTGTTCCACATGTAGATGTAGTTTTGAGGTATTTGTGGGCAGGGAGGTGATCTCTATGTCTTACTCCTCTGCCCTCTTGAAGGCGCCCTGAAATACTTTTAAAATCTACTTTTAAATGAACTCCTAAGGTCTCAAAACTTTTTAAAAAATACCTTCTTAAGCCGTTTATGATGAAAGTTTTTTTGTTTGTTTTCTTTTTTCCAGCAATTGTTCAATTCTCAGATTTAATGTTTTTCTTAAAAAGTAGTAAGATAACTGATTATGCCAGAGAGAAACTCTTACTATGTAAACAGAACAACCAGCCATTCTGGGTCACGTCTTTGGAAATCAAACACAAGAGTTTTTAGACAGACATTTTAAAGCATTTGATGATTTTCAATAAATTGTCTTTTAACTACTTATAAAAAATTATCAACTTATTATACTTTCTATTTCTCTCCAAAGAAAAGCATTCCAGCATTGAAATACATATGGTTTCTATGATTTAAATATATTTTTTAGTTATAAATAGTAATTGGGGGACTGGAATAAAACAATCTAAATGCACATATCATTAGATATTTTATTCCAGTTTGTGGAGTAATTTAAACCTCCTCAACTTCATTTACTTTCGTAGTGAAGCTACATTCAAGGAGCAAAACTGATTCATCTGAGTTTCATTTTCTATCTTCACCCTGAAAAAAATACACAAACAAATTACAATAGGATCAAAAGGTAGAAGTTAATGGATAGTTTTAAAACTTCATTGATCTCTTGGGTCTACAAATTGGATAACAATTCTCTAAAATTATGCCCCAGTCACAATTACATGTACTTTAAAATCTTCTTAGTCTGACATTTAAATATATATTGACCACCAAAAGAAGATGTGCCTTCATTTGTTTCAAAAACTCTTGAAATATGCATTTGTTTAATATGTCATTTTTACATGTTTACATTTTATACGATGACTCAAAAAATAATTTTTAAACAAAATAAAAGAAAAAGCTCCTCCATCAGTAGTCTGAATTGAGGTTTTGAGTTGCAGAAGTAAACTGTGAATACAGCCCAAGTGCTCAAGTATCCGTTAATAGAGGATCTCCGTTTGTCTGCCAAAGCTGATTTTTAAAGAAACTGTGTTAAGAAATACAGCAAAAAGAAACGTGCAAGAGCTTCTTGCCAAACTGCTTGCAATGTGCATATTCTTGAGTGATTTTTAAAGTCTCAGCTTTTATTTAGCTGTATTTCCAACTGTTTAGTTAATCTTTATTGACTTGTGTATAATTCTCAGGAATAGGAATGTATTTGTGACTTGAGAGAAGTTTCCTGGTGTGCTAAAATGGCCTGTTTACTTTCCTTTGCTAATTCTCATGCCTAGTTAGGGATCTGGAGGTTTGGAAGGCCAAAAACAGTCACCTGGAATACTGTTCCCAGGGGAGTGGGTTACATCTTCTACACGCATGTCCTATTCGAATCCTAGAAAGAGTTGTTTTTATTTTATTTGGGTTAGCACTGGTCAATTCTATTGTTTGTCACTAGAGTTAAAAACCAAGAGCTCTGAAGACAGCCTGTAGGACAGGAAAAAAAATGAGCCAGATAAACCATGAGATGCATGACACAAGTGCAACTGTAAGTTAGGACACTGTGATGAGTTGAACACAGAGATAATAGGGTAAGTGTGGTTTTCGATTGCACAGTGACAAAATATTCAAACTAAAACTATCTCAATCTGAATTATCAGTACATACATTCTTGCCAAACAAAAGCAAAACCAACAGAAGAAAACAAAAATTTGTGTTGCATCCCCATCTCAGTAATGTCAAAAACCCAAGCCATATCATCTCCAATTTTAACCCCCCTAAACATGAGCATCAGTCATCAAGTCTTGTTGATTATGCCTCAAAATGTCAAATGAATCCTCTCCTCACCATTTTCATTGTCACTGCCTTGCTTAAGGTTTTAGCCCTTTTTCAGCCACATGTATCATGACAGTCTCTACATTTCAACTCATACTCTTGCTTCAACAGACTTTGTGCATGGACTAAAAACACTATGTACTGTTTGGCTGCTCCTTCAGTTGAAGCTTAGTTACCTCTATTCATCCTTCAAGGACCCCTGCACCCCATACTTGCAGAAGAATTAATCCCTCTCTTTTTAGCATCTCCCTAGTAATATATTGCTATTGATACCATAGTATTACCATGTGCATTATACTTAGATGAAGATAATTTGTATTTCTCTCAATAGACAATGCTTTTTACTGAGAACAGGACTATTCAATTTTCTGTATCCAACCCCTGTAACAGTGTCCAACATCTTATTAGTGGTCCATAATTTATTTTAGTTTAAATAACCAAGTTACCACAGAACAACTGGTTAAACAACAAAGTATGAAAAGTAGCAACTTGAGGTAAATGTATTCATTGATAATTTATTTAGGATTTAGTTTGGTTTCAGTGCTTTTCACAATCTTTATCCATGCTTTAAAATACTTGTGTAAGCTAGGGATCAATTCATGTTAGAAGAAACTCAAGGAAGAAAGTGACTTAGAGTGAAATCTTCATTCTTAGTAGGTGTGCTTGATAAAACATCAGCTCCTCCATCCTAAAACGTGTGCAGTTCTTGGGCATCGTGTTACCTTATGCCTTATGTTATCTCAGAATGCAAATGAGAGCTATTCCATGAAACAACTTCACTCAGCATTGAAGCAGCATCACAAAGAAAGCTGATAATAGAAAAAATTAATAGAATTCACTTCCTGTATGTTAAACCTGCTCTTATTTTACATTGAATTTATTTTCCTAAATAGAAGAGCTTCCCATATGCCATTTACATGTTTCATCAGAACAAGAAATACTGGCTGGCTAGAACTATAATGGTATTTTCTTTTCCTCGACGTGATAGGAAATATTTAAGTACCTCTCTATGGATCCTTTTCTAAATACTGTACATAACAGGTTAAGAAACCACGAAAAATCTTTTAAGTATTTATAGCGTCTATAAATAGTAACAATATTTAACATTTAATACTATTATAAATGTTATATGTATTTACTCAAACATTACTAAAGCCCTTTTAGTGAAGAATTATTTTTAGCTGCACTTTAGAGATGAGGAACATAAAGGTCAATAATTTGAAAGTGCTAGGAAGTGGCAGAGCCTGGAATCCAACCCAGCGTGTGTGGATCCAGAGTCTATGCACTTAATCGCCATCTGAGCAGGGGGAGTGGAGAAATGCTACCAAGTAGTTCTGCCAAATTACATTATTCAGTAACAACATGTGTACCTTTAAATGCCTTTGTTGTTTCCACTTTTAAACTGTCCGGTATATAAGTATATGTGTATATACATACATATATATGTTTTACTCTGAATTATCTAGAATCTTTTTCCTAGGATGGAGAAATATACATAACATATCAATACGTTTTGAAGAGGAAGGGAGTAAAAAGACACTTTTAAATGTTCTAGAAGTCTTAGATATTACAAGTTTAGATATCATGAGATTAAAGAAAAATAACCATAATTTAAAAAACTGTCCTAGGAACAGAAGAGGTGGGAGTTCAGTACACTAACATTTTAATTCTCAGTCTCGGGGGGAAATTGAGTTTTCATGAATGCTGTGAGTCCTTCTCCATTAGCCATGAATCCTGAGCATCCCCTGCCTTCTCTTATGCCCTCAAGTGAGAACTGAGTTATGACTGGTTGTCTTTGGAAGAAAATGGCTATTCCAGGACATGAGATGGGGCGGGCTGGAAGGGTGGCTAAGGAAAGGCCTGACATGTAGCTTGTAAATTGCAGCAGCTGTGGCCTGTTTTCACTAATATCTGACATGTTTCTTTGGCCACTCGCCAAATTGAGCTGTACCCAGCACTTCTCCCATCCTTCCTGTGCCTCCAGGATCCTTTGTAACTGCTACTTGAGACTTCAGTCCACTCCAAATCAATTCCCTCGGTTCCTTCCTCCCCTTAATGTGCAGGCATCCCACCCTAATTAATTAACCCAACACCAACTTCATCCAGGACCTTCCCACACTTTGCCCCTTCGTGCAGCCCAGAAACATCAGCACATTCCTTACTTCATCACTTGTCAACTCCCTTTCTGTTAAAGACCAGTGTCCCCTTTCCCTGACCTGGCCTCTGATTTGATCTCACTTTAAAGTATCCCACTTTAAGAGACAGTAACAAAGGCTGCCTTTTTCCTGTTTGGTTTGTTTATTCACGTTCACCCGACCTACTATAATTAAAGACCAAGAGACTTAGAAGAAGAGCTCAAGAAGATACTTTATGCATTTGATATGTGGATAAGCTCCAATACTGGATTTGTAATGAAGCCTCACTTTGCCTATTACTAAATGTGTGACCTTTTGTGAGTGCCTTAAGCTCTTGTCACTCACTTAAATACTTATCGGGCACCCATTACTATACTGGGTTCTGTTCTAAATGCTGGTGCTGCATTTTTTAAAAATAACAGAAATAAAAATACCTGTCCTTGGTGAAGCTTATATTTGAGAGAGGGGAGATGACCCCTCTCTAATGAGTTTTATAATACAAACAGACATTCAAGAAAAAATACAAAGAATAAGGGAAGATGAACAGAGAGTGTCAAGAGTCGGGGTGGGAGGAAAAGTGGCAACTTGCAATGGAATAGTCAAGAATTACCTGATGTGACATTTGACTACATCTAAGAAAGTTAGGGCATGAGCCATGTGGATATCTGGGGAAAAAGCATGCCCAACAGAGGAAAGGCCTGAGATAGTGCAAAGGCCCTGAGATAGGACAGCCTTGTCTGTGCAAAGTGCAAAAGCCCTGAGATAGAACGGCCTTGTCTGGAGTGTTGAAGGAGCAGCAGAGAGACAGCTATACCTGGTGGAGAGCCAGCAAGCAGTAGGAAGTGATGTCAGAGTAACAGGGGACTAGAACACGGAGGGCTGTGGATGTGATGATAAGGAATTTGGTTTTTACTTTGATTGAAATGGGAAGTCACTAAAGGGTATTGATTAGAAGAGTAACATGATTTGACTTACCTGTAAGAAAACCTCAACTCATTCCTCTATAAAATGGGAAAAATAATGTGTGGTTAAGAGCAGAGTGTCTGCTCCAATCCCAGTGCCACCACTTACTAGCAGTGTGACCTGTAAACTAATCATTTGACCTTTCTAAGCCTCAGCTTTCTTAGTTTAAGGTAGAATTGATAGTACTTCCTATTTTCTAAGGTTGTCATGAAAAACAAATTTAATAGTACATGTCGTCAAGGTGCTGAGCACAGGGCCAAGCACATGGAAAGGCCTGGTACTTGCTACTATTCTCAGGCTGGTGAGGATCAGAGGAAGTGATGTGTGTGGAGTACTTGATATGTTGTCCACATAATGAGCACTTATCCGTCATCCTAGCATTATCGATTACTAAATCATTGGCTGTTTTGAAATAACTCTGTATATTTTAAAATTTTATAATACCATCCTTAAAAAGAGAATAGCAAAAGTTCACGGATAATTTTCAGATCCCTCAGAGGATTGATATAGCATTAATTGAGTGCTTCTGTGCAAAGTACTCTTCTAGGCACTGGAAAGTCATATGTACTCAGGTGAAAAGGAATATATATAGATAGAGTTAGAGATAGATAGAAAGATATAGGTAGGTAGGTAGGTAGATAGATAGATATCTTACATTTATATAGCTCTTAATATATATATAACTTTGAAAGGAGGAGCAAGAGTTAATTGAGACAAGTTTCTATGTTTGTTGACCTCTATCATGTGGAAGAATAAGAAATGAAAGTAAGAAATGTGAGTTATCAACTCCCTGGTCACATACCAGATCTGGAACCTACTCTTGTCCATTGCAGAGATTCCTGCCTTGGGCTGAAGTTGGGGGTATTGGAGGCCTAGTGAGTCTTCACAGCCCTGCTTTATTATCCCAAAGTTATGGGGTTCACACCTCATTTCTTTCCTAGGACTTGGGCCACCTTAGTCTGAGGGAATGTATCTGGTCTCCCTCTCCCTTGCCCACCACACACACACACACACTCCCAAAGCAAACACACATCCCCAAAGCAGAGGTCTCTTTGGAAGCTCAACTATATACCCTAATGTGGTTTTAACAGCTCCTCATGAGAAGAAACAAAGACCAAGGCAGAAGCGTGCAATAGAGTGAGTTCTGGTTCTTTCCTCCCCTTCATATATCACCTTCTCAATGGACAGACAAAATTTCATGTTTTTATTCTCATTTTATCTAGGGAAAAAAACTTCTTAAAATCAGGTGGGAAAATATCCTTGTCTTATTGCTGTTTTTTTCTAGTAAGCTGTTCTGCACAGGGCCAGGTAATGCTTTCAGAGGATTTAAGCACCTACTTACTTTGGTGCCCAGCTTAGCTGGTGCCCTGAGAGGCCTGTCTTTATCTGTTGAGGAATCCAGCCCTGATTCTGGAGAACCAAAGTTTGTGCTCTAGAATGCTCCCTTGCTGACTCTTCCCCTAGCAGTGATCAATTGCACTAAAAGCCAGTTATACTCCATCACTTTATTTTAATGGGAACCATCAAACCATCAAACGAGGTAGATAAGAGCAGGGAAAAGTGACATTTAGACTTCTAAAAGACAGAGATGCATGATTAGAATAATAAATTGCAAAACGTGAAAAAATTGGGTGCTGTTTTTTAAAGACAGCCTTAGAAAGGGCACAGTTAGGAATGTTAATTTCGGGGTAGTTCACTCCTAGATATATTCCATTTTGTTTATGCAAAGGCTTGACCTTGTCTGCAGGGACAAGTAGGGGCGGAGGATGAGAACATATAAGGCAAGAGGCTCAGTCGTCTTGATCTTCACTTGAGAAGAAAATGTGGCCTCTTTAGATCTCGGGTAAGGATCCCTGCAGTCCATTTTTCCTAATACACTCCCACCCTGGGAGTGAGGTGTGGTGTGGAGGGAGAGGATAGCAATTTTAACTTGACTATTCACAGCTCCTCCTCGTCTGCAAGTTTAAGTCATCTCTTTTGCATAAACATCCAAGCGTTGCTTTTGCTTTGTCTCTTCCGGGCAAGGCGGGTCTCTTCTATTTCTACCCCTCTCCTCGTCTCCTCCAGAGGGCGCCATTTCCACAGGGACCTCGCTGTGAGTTTCTGGGTTTGGGGTTTGTTTTGGGTGGGGAAGGAGCTGTCTTGCATCTGTGCCAGGCGCCTTTGTGCTGTCTCTGGTCCCTTGTTCCCTGGGCACCACGCGCGCATCCTCTGCCTAGTCGGGGCTGGATGGGAGTGCACGGTCCTCTGGCTCCCGCTGTGTTGAGATGCGGGGCGCTCCACGAGGGCGCCTCTCCCCGGCCGAACCTGCAACCCGCATCGCCCTCTCCTCATCAGCTCTCTCCCGAGAGTCTAAGAGGCCCGGACCTGGAACTTCTACCCCAGGAGAGAAGCTGGGACATAGATGCCCCCAGTCCCTTGCACCTTTTTCCTCCTCCTGTTACCCTCCGAGGATGGAAGGGGCCGACTTTCCTTCCTTCCTGGTAGCTTCAGTCAGCCTCTTTCCTGGATCCAATAAGACGTGGAAGGAGCAGGGAGGGAAAACTTGGCTAGCTGATAAGGAAACATTAATTGGGACATATGTCCAAAACATCACACTTGGTAGCATACTAGAGTACTGATGGCCTCTGTAATGAGGTCGCCGCTTATAGGTCTTATTCTGGCACTATGCTGGGAACGCCTTGAGAACAGGGCTGCTTCTATTCTATTTTTCAATCCTCAAAAGGTACAGCACATAGCCCAGTACTTGGCACAGAGTGGAATGATTGATAAATAATGATCTAGGTCGAGATTTGGGTGAAAGTTTTCATCTTTGTGTTCTGATTTTTGTTTGGGTTTAACCCTATAATTGAAAGTGCGGAAGACAAATATTTACTATTTTATTGAAAATCTCTATTTCACAACCCTATTCATATACCCAAAAATATTAGTTAAGACCATGCTAGCTAAAGCATCTATTTCTTGTTTGTTATCAATAACATGGTGGAGCATTTTTGCTTTCTAAAAACTTTAAAACATTCCAGAGAAATCTGTCAAAGTAATTATTACAGTGTCCTAACATCCTTTTGGGTGCAGGTGGGGGGAGCTTAATACAGCAGAAATTCATTGTCTTACAGTTCTAAAGGCTAGAAGTCTGAAATCAACGTGTTGGCAGGGCCATGCTCTCAGAAGGGCTTAGGGAAGGAGTGTTTCTTGCCATTTAAAGCATTTGGTGATTGCCAGCCGACATTCCTCAGCTTCTGGCTTCATATCTCCAGTCTCCGCCTCCATCTTCACATGGCTGCCTTCCTTTTGTGTCTGTGTCCAAATTTCCTTAGTCTTATAGGGACATCAGTCAATGGATAAGGGCCCACTCTTTTCCAGTAGGATGGACCTTATCTTAACTTGATTACACCTGCAAAGACCCTATTTTTAAATAAGGTCACATTCACAGATTCTAGATAGACATGGATTTGGGGCAGAACACCATTCAACCCAGTACACCAATTATGTTTGGGGATTTTAACATTCCAGTCTCAGTAATTGAGAGAATAAGTAGATGAAAATCAGTAAGGACGTTATCGACCAACTTGACCTAATTGACATAAATAGAACACTGTATCCAACCATGGCAGAACACCCAGTCTTTTCAAGTGCACCTAAAACATTCAACAAAATGGGTCATATAAAAACCAAGTGACTAAAAATAAATAAATAAATAAATAAAACCAAGTGACTATCAACTCCAAAGGACTTAATTCATACACAGTGTTTTCTCATGAAAATGGAATTAAAATAGAAATCAATAACAAAAGACATATAAAACCCCAAATACCTGAAAATAATGAACACACTCTAAATAACACATTTCTAAGTAATTTTGGAATTATACAACAGGCTTCTAAATTTTTTCTGTGTCCAAAGATGGAATTACAAGGAAAGTTAGAAATATTTTGAACTGAATGTTACTGAAGACGTAAGGAATCTAACATCCAATTTTTACAGACTTACATAGAAAATGGGCATCTTATCAACGTTTGAAATCAAAAACTGTTAAAGGGATGAGGGTAAGAAGGTATTACCCAATTGCAGTTAGATAAATTACCTTTATATCACTTGTTTTCGGCATACTCTTTTATTCCATTAAAATATTGATTTTTAAAAGTTAGCATCACTACCTGTGTCTTACGGAATTGAACATTCCTTTAGACAGAAACAACAAAGATTTCCAAGCTTTCGACTACTTGGGGAGTTAACTTCATAACTACTTAAAGGAATTTTTTAAAAAATTAGACTATGTACATCTTAGCACATATGTGCATACATACATAGTCTATGTTGTGTGTAAAATATAACATATCAATTTGTTGCAGGGGTTTCTAACCTGTGATCTCCAAGCCCAAAGTCATGAGGAGCCTCACTGAATATTCAGATTTTGCAAGTATATGTGCATTTCTCTAGAGAGGGTTCTACAGCTTTCATTAGATTCTTAGCAAAATCTATGAACCTGGGCTTCCCTGGTGGCGCAGTGGTTGAGAGTCCGCCTGCCGATGCAGGGGACGTGGGTTCGTGCCCCGGTCTGGGAAGATCCCACACGCCACAGAGCGGCCGGGCCCGTGAGCCATGGCCGCTGAGCCTGCGTGTCCAGAGCCTGTGCTCCGCAACGGGAGAGGCCACAACAGTGAGAGGCCCGTGTACCGCTTAAAAAAAAAAAAAAAAAAAAAAAAAAATCTATGAACCCAAAACTTTAAAAACCAGTTTTTAGAGATTAAAGCGTATTTCAATGCTATTCTTTACCCTCCATATTCTTTTCCCTCTAGTGACCTGTTGGGGTCTTGGTCTGTTATTGACATTTTGGATGTCCAAGTAGTGAACAATGCAAACCAGGGAGAATAATCCTTTTAATGCAAAGAATGAGCAGATGTGATAACATAACACAGCCCTGCTTGAGATTCTTGACTTGTTTAAAATTTAAGTAGCATTACATCTCTTTACAGAACTGGCTTAGAATAAGCATGGAAACTGCTCTTATGTAGTCTATGAGGCCAAAAACTAAATGCAACTCTGCACATTTTTTATTTGAAAGCATTCACAAATGACATGCAAGGCATAAACGTTGGCCAAAAGCCACAGCTAAGCATTGTGTTAAAAAATACTAATTTGTTTTTCAGCCAAAATCTATTTAGGAATCAGTTCTTCATTTCCTAATTATTAAATTAGGAATAAAATCAGGAAAAAAATATATCTAAAGGGATGTGCTTTAAGTATTGCCTTTCAGTTTAATAGCCATGACAACTTTTAAAACTCCAAACAAAATTGATCAACGGCCTAGGTAAACAGTCATGTAGGACTGAACAGGACTCTCCTATTTAGACGAACAAGAAAACTGTGCCAGAGGTAGCTTGGTGAGATGTTGAGAAATAAAATTAATGAAATAGATGTGTACTAGGAGAAATGATTCTACACACATGTTTGAATGTTTCTGCTTAGATTAATGTTTTCCTGCAAATAAAACTGGTTATCATCTAGTTCAGGTCAAATAATGTAGCTATGAAGATGAATCTACAATAAGCAACGTATTTGGTCATTCAGAGCCAAGAGATGAGAGTTATTCTAGAAAAATATTAAATGAGCAAAAACACTTTGCAATCTCTAACTGCAGCATATCTCTAACTACAGCACATAAAGGTTTAACCTATGTGACAACAGATAATGAAACCTGAAAACAAATCCAAATTTTCAATGTCCTCAAGGTATGTGTCATTATTATAGAGCATGAAAGAAACACATACCTTACTTGACATCCTATTTAAATATATATGACTCTCCTCTTTCTCTGAGTAAAATGTTTTTGCCACTCACCCTTAATTATGATGCTAATGTCAATCTTAGAATCCACTTCCATCTTGGAAAGGTTTAGTAAGGTGTACACAAGTAGGTATCTCCATCTAACAATTTTTTTTTTTTTTTTGGCCATGCCGTAGGCTTGTGGGATTTTAGTTCCCCAACCAGGGATTGAACCTGGGCTCTCTGCAGTGAGAGCGTGGAAT
The DNA here is from genome assembly GCF_964341445.2 of Mesoplodon mirus. Classification (NCBI taxonomy): domain Eukaryota; kingdom Metazoa; phylum Chordata; class Mammalia; order Artiodactyla; family Ziphiidae; genus Mesoplodon; species Mesoplodon mirus. The sequence continues at coordinate 29,406,499 of NC_138986.1, read as the reverse complement.
CCTAACCACTAGACCACTGGGGAATTCCCACTAACAAATCTTAATAATTTACTTGCAGAAGGATAGTCTGGAAATGACATCACAACTAAAACATCCTCTTTGAATCCAAAGGTCAAGATTTAGCAATGCATTTTTCCCACTCTGTGCTTTGCTTCAGGGTGCCATCAGAGATGTAGTTAAAATTAAGAACTTTATAAATGAATATAAGTGGAAGAATTATGAGTCCAGGACAAAAGACACTTAGAAGGCCGTGTCATCTTCTCCTGTTGTCTAAAATTGGTCTCAGGAAAATCCAATGGACAGTGTCATTGCCTCTGATGTTTCCTCTTCCCCACCATCCATGTGTCATAGAGTTAATAAACCCATATTCTCAAGCCATGTTTCCTAACTTAGTCTGACTCTTAAGTACTTCAAACTGTGAGTTAGGTCCATTTGTTTTTTTCATTTCCCATTTGGTGACTCCCAAATAACATAGAAGTACAAGCAGGAAAACTAAGGCAGCCTGAGAACTGGTGTTTGGCAAACCTAATTATCATCAGTGAGGAATCACTTTCTCACGGTTTTATATTACTTTTGACTAATGTATCGAAGTTGCAAACTCAAAGGCCTGTAGGGCCAGGTGGTCCATAGGAAGTCAGTCGAGAACAAAAGTGTGTGGCCCTCATAAAATGGGCAATCACTATTCCAACTCACCTGTCACCTATGAAAAGAACTCTAAGTTGGCCTTTTCAAGGTTACTTTCAAGACAGCCTAGATATCTGAATTTTTATGTGAATACTCCTGATTGCTAAATGCACCTACTAATTCCAAATTTCTTAACTATTGTTAAGAAATAGAGAAGACCTGCAGACCTGATATGGCAGCCAATATTTCATGAGTCTGTGACCTCTGGAAAAAGACTTCCTGAAACCAGCACTGGCTATGTGGCCATGTGAATTGGAAAGTGACCACGTCTGTAGGGTGGATGAGAAGGCTGCCCTAGCAGCAGCCACTGGGGTCCCCTTCAAGGTGAGAATTCATTGATTCTGGGTTATAATCATCCTCCCCACATCCAGTACCAGCTCTCAGACAAGAGTGTGGCTTCTGACTTAACCACTGAACAAAGGATCAGGGGTACCACAATCTGTCAAGACCCAGTGAGACTAGCTTTCTGGATCAATTCCACTATACTGATTTTTTTTTAATTTAATGTAAAATATATTTTTGTACTTCTAAGTAAAAAATCAATTAAAGTTCACTCTAGAAAAGTTAGTAAATACAGATAAACAAAGGGAAATCTCTTTAAAACATTCATATTCCCACTAAGTACCTTGATATAGATCTTTTTAAGTCTCTAAGTGTATATCTCTTTTAGAAAAATGACATCAAATCAAGTGCACTTTTTTGTAGTGCATATATATGTATCAAAGAAATACTGATTTTTTAAAGGAGTATAAATGCAATTCTTATAAGATTAATTTCAATTCACTTTATTTAACATAAGCACAAATATGTCCATTTGTCAAGAGTATAGTGTTGATGATCAAAAAAAAAAAAAAACCCAAAATAAGAAACAAAATACAAAGCAACCCTCCCCCGCAAAAAGAGCTTTCCTCAAATCACTCACTAATTTAATAAAAGAATTCTCCAAATGTTAAGAAATCTAGGATTATTACTATGTAATGATAAAGCCTTATAAATCTAAAGTGAAAATAGATCAAAATACGTTCATTATATCATGAGGGATATTATTTAGGTATAAGAACAAAATCTTAGAAAATATAAGGTGTTAATAGTTTAAATAATGAATCTAGAGAGAATGGGAGTGAAAGACAGGAGAGTCACCGCAATTAACTCTGAAAATTCTATGCTGTAGTGCATATGTAATTAGGATAAGAAAAAACAAATACAATTCATATATAGTAATATATAATAAATGTATTTATGAATTATACATTAATATAGTCAAGTGTATGTTAATAATATAAATAAGTAAAATGCCAAGTATTTTTAACTCTCTTCTTTACTAAATCTCTTGCTAATTAAAACTAAGGTAAATTTTTTTATTAACTTGGAATTTAGCAGTGGTAAAAATTTCTGTTCACCTTTTCCAAGAGGAGGCTAATTAGTGAAATAAATGACCAGCAGATTAATTGATAGCTGAGAAATGAAAAATCAACATTTTGTAAGGTTGTTTCTGTGTTGAGTATCCCTCCATTATTTGGCCTTCTCTTGACAAAAACTGACTATGTTACAAGAGCACATAGCCAAGAATGAATGAGTTAAAAGCAAACAAGAAAAAAAAAAAAAACCTCATATAATACAGCCAGACAGAGAAATGCTTTTTTAAGAATAGAGTCTTCTCCCTGTCAGCAGCTCCAAATACTAATACAGTCTTGATTTCCAAAAAACTTTCCTTCTTAGATCTGTTTTAAATAAAATCTGATCACTCTAAAAGTAAAACTTTGCAGAAAAACATATATTATGGAATTGATATATCCAATAGTCTGACAGTTCCCTCTCAGTCATGTGCACCACAGTATTGGGTTCCACTGGCCTAACAAAAAAGACCCACAAAAAATCTATTAAAGATGCTGTATCACTAATCTTATACTAATATTCAGAAATTATTAGGCCCATCTAAGCTGATATAGCTTTCCATATTTTCATTTGCTTCACATATACAACCCACTGATAAATCTCTTTCCTGCTAAGCATTCTGTTCCCCAATTTTGAGATTACATAAATCAATTTTATGAAATCATCTTGCAATACAGATGCTCCCTTTTCCCAACCCCACATATTCTCATAAAAATTTAACAGGAAAATTTTAAAACATCTCGTCAACATTGTTTTTACAAAGCAACCGTTAGTTATAAACAATCTTTTAGGTCTCAAGGAGATTTAAGATACTTCAAAGACTTGGTCTAAACCCCCTAAATCCAGGTTGCTCTTATGTATTTTCTAAAACATGGTATGTTAAGTTTAATGCTTAAAAATTTTTAAGCGTTTTGTTATGCCCTGGAAAAATTTAAACTGATCTCATTCTAAGAAACAGACATTTCTGGAATTTCCATTTTCACTAGTTCTTCTCTCTTCAAAAGATAAAGTAACGTGCCTCTGTTCACTGTTTTTATATAAACGTCTTTGAACTTATTTAAAGAAATCATACATCTCATCTGCCCAAGGTAATGTATATTAACATATTTCGATTCATGTTAAAAAAAGAAATTACTCACGACTTAGTTCTTGCAGATGGCCTTCTTGGTTACTCTTCTTATCAGGAAAGAGGCTGATCTGTTTTCTTTTTGTATATCCTATGGGTCAGTGGCAAGAAAAAACAAATAAAGGCCATCTTGATAATTATTAGAAGTTTCTGCAAATATTAACCACAAGAGTCATGCTAATCTGAATTGCTCAGTTAATATTCAGTGGTACATAGTTCAATTTTTGAAATTCTGACTTAAATGACTTATAAAAGCATGCACAATGGTGAGTAGTTATTTTAAATTAATAGTCAGGGTGTATGTTTTCCCCCTAAGCTTTAGGTGATAATGTAGACCACGTTTACCCTGGCAGGTTTGGGTTATTTGAATTTTTTTAAAAAAAATCACAGTTTTAGAGGGCAGTATTTTTTATTTCACAACAAAGATTCAGTTGGATCTAATAAATAATTCCTCAGCTTTCCACTGTTCTTTGCACTAGTAAGAAAGAACTATAAGCAACAATAATTTATTATGTGTTGTTTTAGTACATATTTTGAAATTTTTACAACTAAGAGGAACACAGTTCTTTAAAGGTTTGTTTCCTCTAAAATAAAACAACATGTATCTCTTACCACTGACTGGACAGATTCCCCTTAGTTTCAAAATTAGAGAATAAAAGACACAAATGTTTGTCTATTTGTTCTAATGCCAACTCTGTTTATCCTTGCAAAGTAATGGAAGCTTTAGAGGATTTATTTTCATGCCTATTTTGCCCAATGAGATGTGTAGTCTTCCCACCATATGTGAATACACAGGAAGTGATAAGTGCTCAACCAGACACTGAAAGGTCATCTATAAAAAAAGATAATCTTATTATAAGATTAATTCAGAATCAAAACATGGCTGTAATTATCATTTGCTTTGCGTTTTCTGCATTTTCAAAATTTTCCAAAGTGAAGAAAATGCAGCTATTTTTAAAAAAGAAGAAATTTTGAATTATGGTTTCCCAAAAACTTGTGGCAGATTAAACACCATCAGTTTCCTGGCCCAGCTCTTGAACATATGGAGACAGTAATAAAAACAAAAGGTATGATATCTCCCTCCCCTCAGAGGAAAAAAAGATTAAGTGGTACTCAGCTGACATTCTGTAACGATTGCTGCTAAAAGAACACCATATTTATAGTGAAAACTGAGTTTATTCTCTCTCCCATTACAAAATTAATACCTTAATAAATTTCTTTTTTTTAAATTTTATAATCCTGAACAAGAAACTTTCTTTTGAGCACTTGTACGCCTTGTATTGTTTGTTATTAAAGAGTAGCAAGTTCAAGATCTTTTATTTCTTCTCCTTCCCCTCCTCCTCCCACCTCCTCTTCCTTCTTCTCCCCTACCACACGTGCGTGTGCACATGCATGCACACACATACACACACACACACACACACACCAAGCACAGAGTTGTATGTCTGGGCACATGGCAATTATTTAAGCAATATTTGACACCTACTGGGTAGTCATGATGTTAGTTAGGCAATGACACTCTACCATAGAAGATTCAACTAATAAAGTTAGAAAAAGGATACTTTTTATAGTTTATAAACACTCAGAGCCCAGGTTCCTACAGTTCCTACAGGAAAATCAGTGTTTACTCCGGTTGCTTTGTCATTTTCTCTATATTTTCTTCAAGATCCTGCCCCCATCCATCAATAGAGTATCTTTAAAAGACTTACATAAGCATTTTGAAATTCCCATTGAGATACATGCTAATTTTCCAATTTCTCATTCCCTTGATGACCTATACAGTATAGTAGCCAAGCTTTTTAACTATCCAGATAATAATCGTAACTAACATAGTGCAAGAAGAGAGAGAGAGAAGGTGATAAGTATCCTTAGAATAAAATGCATATTACTTAACTAGATTGCCAAAGACCATGCTATCTCCTTCCCTCTTACACAGACAACAGATGCCTATATTTTATCCTGTATTCATTACATCATTCATTCTCTTATTTATTCACTTATCTTTGTGTCCTTTAAGTTTAATTGGAAGCCAGTAGACAGTCTATACAATGGTTTTAGAGAGTGATTTTTATGGTACTAATATCAATATATCTATAATAAGATTAATTACTGTATCCTATTCTGAAGACAACTTGTCAGGAGACCACCTGTCCTGCAATAAGTAAATACCATGGAGTTATAAATCTGTGTATACTTAAGAAGATAAACATATAAAGCTACAAGAAAGGCTAAGTTTGTGCATATCCATGAAAGGAAGTCAGGTTTCATTTCTTTTCTTGCAAAGAAGATTATCAGAGAATCATTCTGTAATGAAGAATCCTAGGCCTGGGATACCCAGGCTCATCAAATTAACATTTTTCATTGCACTGAATCACCTTCCTACACTATTTAGCACCCAAACATGTTTTGTTCTGAGCAGTACACTTGGAAACAAACTTTCCAAAGCTCAGGGGGATGTTGACTGTGCAGGACCTCTTTTGAAATGCTAGAGCAGGAAAAGGGAGTCAAAAGTTTTGAGCAATTAGAAGTTAATGGAATGGAGTGTCTTCATCTGAACTTCATACCCCGGAAGTTCATGCTGCCACGTCTAAAACCCCATTCTCAGGCCACGAATCTCATCCAATTCCAAAGCCACTTCTTGCCTATACATATTTTTTAAAAGAGACCTTAAACTAAAGGATATAGCTTGTGTCTGGATTTAAAACATAAATGTGCTTAATCAAAATGACACAAGAGAGAAAGGGAATTGGAAAGCAGGGAAGTTCTGTTGAATCTCATTGCATTAACTCTAAACCTCACATAGCTCAGGAAAGCCCGTGTTTTAGGTTATAAAAGAGTCAATGACATCTTTTGGGGGAATCATGATTTTAACCCTACTGCCACTGCTGAGTCTCGATAACTAGAATCTACCTCTTTAAAAGCCTTCTTGCAAATTGAGTGAGATCTACTTTATTTCCTTTGAAACCTCATATACATTGAGATTTTTGCCAAAGTGTTGCAGATGCTACCAAAGGGGATTTTCTTTTTCAGAGTTATCTACAATGATTAACTATTAATAACTACATAGTAACAACCACCAGCTCTATACTGTAACTGATGCTACACAATGTAAACCTTAGTTCAGTTGGAATTAGGGTAGTTACATGGTTTCTTAACAGAATCAACTGAATTTCAAAGCTAGTGAACTGTTGTGTGTTACAAATTTGGTTCCATGAAATGTTTGGTTCCAAAAAGGTTTCAGGTATTCCAGCAGGTGCTATGTGGATCTATGTAATAAATCTATGTAATAAATAATATCCTAAAACAAAAAGATTTTAATATTCATGTTTGGATGTTATAATTAAACATATTATGCAAGTTAGTCTCCCGCAACTGAGGCCACAATCAAAGAGTGCCCCAGTCTTGAGCAGTACTTTATCTATTTTAGTGCGAAGAATGTAAATCCTTAGTTACATAAAAAACAAATAGAAGAAACTCATCCGCATCAACCATATCAGCACTGTGTTGAGAGGCAATCAATAAATATCTGTTGGACGACACTTTTTTACAGAGAACATGTACAAGTTCTAACTGTTGTCCATTCAATCTAATATCATGCCATCTGTTCTTCTTGGAGTTCTACTGTGCAAATAATGAATGTTTTAAAATACACGTTGGAGCCAGATTCATCACAGTTGCAAGGCAGAACACCATAAGTATTCTACCCAGCCCCTTAAAAATGGAAATGAGCCTGCTGTCATAGAAATCAAGTGCTCACTGATAAAACCAAACCAAAAAAGGCTAAAGAGGCTCTTTTTACCCAATGGAAGAGAAAACTAAAGTGTAAAATGAATATTCTGTGGGAATATGAGAATTACAATAGTAAGTAAGCAAGCATACAAGACTTTAGGGTTAGCACAATCAACAACAACAAAATCAACTAAATTGCACCAGATGGAAAGTCCATAAGCAAATATAGCTAGATCCTAATACTTGCATATAGTTTCATTTGGATAACTTTATTAATTTGACTATCTGCAAACAAAAACAATTTTTTTCTGTTTTTCAGTGCCCTTTTTTCTACCTGGTTCAAATGAACAGACAAATTAAATAACTCTTTACTCCTACAGTGTTTCTTAGAGATAAATTGTATGACTATGTCATGGAAAACAATTCACAATCTGGTAAATGGGCAGTAAAAAATGGGGTTAGATTTCTATTTCTTTCAAGATAGAAAGCAAATTTCCATCTATCTATCACATGAACATACAGATCAAGCAGTGCTTGACACTATATACAATCAAAGCAGAGTGGAGCACAAAAACTTATACACAGGGCTTCGCTGGTGGCACAGCAGTTAAGAATCCGCCTGCCAATTCAGGGGACACGGGTTCGAGCCCTGGTCCAGGAAGATCCCACATGCTGTGGAGCAACTAAGCCCATGCACCACTACTACTGAGCCTGCGCTCCAGAGCCCGCAAGCCACAACTCCTGAAGCCCGGGCGCCTGGAGCCCATGCTCTGCAACAAGAGAAGCCACCGCAATGAGAAGCCAGCGTACCGCAACGAAGAGTAGCCCCTGCTCACTGCAACTAGGGAAAGCCTGTGCACAGCAGCAAAGACCCAACGCAGCCAAAAATATATTAAAAAAATAAATAATAATAAAATTAAAAAAAACTTATACACAAGTGTCCATAGCAGCATTATTCACCATAGTCAAAAAATGGAAACTCTAATGCCCATTAACTGATAAATGGATAAGTAAAATGTAGTATATCCATTCAGTGGCATATTACTCAACCATAAAAGGGGATGAAGTACTGATACATGCTACAATGTGGATGAATTTCAAAAACATTATGCTAAGTGAAAGAATCTAGTCACAAAAGACCACATATTATATGATTCCATTTATATGGAGTGTCCAGAATAGGCAAATCTGTAAAGAAAAGTAGATTAGTGACTGCCTAGAGCTGGGGTGAGAAGGAGGGAGTGGAAGTGTCTAATTGTTGGGGGTTTCTCTGTAGTGAGGAGGGGAATATTTTGAATTAGATTGTAGTAATGTTTGCACAATCCTGTGACTATACTGAAAAACCTTGAATGGTACACTTTGTGTTGTATGGTATGTGAATAATATCTCAATAAAGTTGTTTCTTTTTTTTTTTTTTAAGCAGAGGGGAGGTCTGAGTAATTATCTGGGCTTAGATTTGTTATTTGGAGGCACAATTGTCTACTTGCTTTTCTAAACAAATTCTATCAAATTCACTAGAAAATTACTGTCAACTCTATTTTTTGAAAGGATAATTATTGTATTTCAAAACTATTTTAAGGAGTTTTTTAAAATCTCCCTTCTTAAAAAAATCTGAGAAAGTTATAAAGTATGACAGACTTTTAAAAAAATTGTGACAAAAGATAAAAATCAAAAGTGATACAATGATCAGACCGGCATTATTTTTTTGTCTTAATCTTTTATTCATTCCTTTTTTGTTGTCATTTTTCTGTTCTACTAGGAGAACAATTTGCTTCAACTTAACCCAAATGAGGCTTTGTTCTCATATTTGTCAGTGTTAACCTGAAGCTAATCATTTACCTTGAGTGGTGTCAAAAAATGACTTATTTTCAGGATAAGTTAATAATATCTGAAATAACACTGTTATGCTCTGTCACCCACCAACATACTCCGGAGTGAGAAAAGAAAATTCAGTTGGTTAACTGACCTTGCACAGTTTAATTGTCAAATAAATTCCATAATGAACAACTCAAAAATCTAACTTGGTAATCCTGAGAAACTCCCTCCTACTCCTTGTCCCTCCCTCATGCTCTCTAAAAGGTTCAAGAAACAGCAATTATAACATTGACATCTAGCTCTAATTTGTGGAGTATTTCATATGTATACCTTGGTATTCATAAAATTAACCTAGTTTTTCTAGAACCTAGAAGATGTTGTCTTTAAATTACAAATTTCATACACTGATATATTCTGCCATTTCTTTTTGGCAGAGAAACAAACTGGAAAACCTTGTAAATGAGAAATACCTCAAGTAACAAAAATCGTATGTCACTTTTGGCTCCATGAAGAACTCCAAATCTCTGAAATATGACAGATCTTTTCCCACAGGAAGATCTTAATGAACTCCCAGTGTAGATCTGTACCTTATCTTTGACCACTGTTTAAACTCCGTCTCTGACTAACAAATCAGGCGAGATCTCCGAAAATGATTTATGAAACGGGAAAATCTCTGCTCAACAGCATTCCAGAAGTTCATGACCATGGGAGTGATGCCACAGTAGAAAGTAAACTATGAAGCGTCACAGATCTTGACTGAAAATTGCACCCCACGACAGCTGAGCTAATCTCAAGGTGTTTTAGGTGACAGGGAAATTGAAGTGAGGGCCTTTGGATAGGCTCTCCTCTTTAGCTATCCACCAAAATGAGTTCTGTGAACATTTACTGAAGACCTGAAGCTCTGCTCAGCAGCACAGAGGCAGGGCCAAGCAGAAAACAAATCCAGACAAAGATCTTTGAAAGACAACAATTTTCAGATGAATTTTCAAATAAAATTACCTAAAAGTATCTGCTATTTCTCCAACAAACTTAAATGTTTAGAAATATAAACACAGCACATAGTTCTTCAGTGTTTTATAAAGCTCAAGAGCTTTACATAATAATCATAGGCATGGCAAATGATTCATAAAGAGTAAAATTTGAAAAATAAATGAGATATTAGATAGAACTGAAAAGTAAAATTTTATAACAGTCACAAAACATTATTGGACTATTAGGTTTTGCTTTTGTGAAAAGAAATGATATAATAATGCTTTTACTTGTTCAAATAAAACACACTTGATGCTCTTACAAATGTTTAGGAAAAGAAAGTCTGTCTTTCAACCTCCTGGTGGTAAACATTCATAAAACATCGCTATATTCATCAATGATTCACCTTATACATGAAATGTAAATAATATCTGGGAATAAATCCATTGTAAAATTATGTTGCCTAAATCTTTCTAGTTTAACACCAAAATAAAATGAGTGAGTTTTCTGCTTTCCCCAGCATTTTTTTTTCCAGTAAGGGTTTTGGAAGCAAATGGAATAGTTCACTTTTACTTTACATATTTTGAAGCTTTAAGACTTGCTGGATCCCTTTATAAAAGCTACCTGTGGACCAATCCTGGGCCTCATGTTCATTTCACAGATGCCAAGAATCTAGGGCTGCACAAAGCAGTGTCCCTGAGACAACGTGTTAAATAGCAATCATCGGGTCTATTAAAGTGGTTCCAAATTGTCCAGCCCTGCACTCAGGATTCACAATAATTCCCGGTGTTGGCGCTGGCTAAGCGACAAGTTGATGGGGCAGAAGGTGGGGAGGAAAATGACCCCGGAAGCAGAGTGTTGGTTTTACACCCTCTGAGTATCTGTTACAAGTGAATTTCCTCTGGCGCCAGCAGGTATTTTGAGCAGGCATCCAGAGGGATCCCAGAGGAGAAAGGATGGAAGTGGGGGAGATGGAGCTGTAAGTTTGGGGATCAAAGCTTTAAAAATCTCGGAGGAAACCGGTAAAGATCCTGACTGACTGGCCCAAAAGCTTCAAACGAGATGCGGAAGATATTTCGAATTTCTGAGGCTTAGAGCAGCAGCGAAAGAGGTAGAAAGGTGGGGAGTAAAGAAGATCCCAGAGGAGAGATCTTCAAACCAGGTCAGGGGGGTAAAATTCCAGACAAGTCCACAGGAGGATGAGAGGATTCACCCTAGCTTTTCACCCCGGGGACCCCAAAGGGCAACTCCAGCCGGCAGATCATGCCAGCGCTGCTGGCGCTGGGCTGCCACAGCTCTCATTGGTCCCAAGTCGCGGGAGAGAAGGCTGCGGCTCCCGGGCGGGCCAGGGGCGCTGAGGTGTGCGCAGAGGCCGCGGCCAGTCTTCCCTGGAGGTCTGGGAGGCAGAGCCTTTAAAGCCCGGCTGCCCGCTGAAGCGCTCAGGAAAAGTGACTGCGATTTATTTGGATTAGTCACTATACAGGTCTGGGGGAGACAGCTATTTATCCGATGCGGGTCCTTGACAAATTGACTGGGCAGTGCTAGAGAGGACAATCCCTCTGACCCCGGGCGGTGCTGGGGCGGAAAGCGGGATCCTTCCACCTGCTCCCTACCCACAGCTGCGCGCACCTCCGCGGAGATGCGCATCTCCACCTGCGGATGTGCTGCGGCCAGCTACCCGCCCCAGCCCGCCCGGATACCCTCTCCCTGTTGGAGGGGTTTGGGCTGCACCCGTCAGGCCCTTTCAAGGGAGATTTCCGCTCCCTCTGCGGCGGAACCTTCTCCCCAGGTTCCGGGAAGGTCACCAAAGCTGAGATCTGCCCTGCAGGTGACCCAGTTCTAAGCCCACGCTGGAGGGCCCACTTTGGTAAAAATTGTTTGGTCTGGCAGCATCCGGGTCATATATCAGAGAGGTCGTTTGGGGTTTTTAGAACGCTGACAAACGATTTGAACCCGAAATTTAATTCCACCCAATATGGAATTCAACCTAATGTACTCACTGGTCCCTAATTGAAGATAACTTAGACCCTGGTGTCGCAGATTCTGCAGTGGATTCGCTCCAAAAGCCTACAGCGTTTGCTTTTACAGTTAATACACCTAACGAGAAAAGAACAAACCAATTTATTCATTCTCTATTTCTAATCTTAATTTATTTCTTAGAATTTATTTCTGTCGTTAATATATGAAGTGCTACATTAAAATCTTCTCAAAACAAAGAAGTTTGTACTAAATATCGACCGGCAAAGATAAATAGGTAATTTTGTAACTTGAAATACAATCAAAAGGATTTATTTTCCCAACAGTATATGCTTTTAATGTAATTTATTGTTGCCTCAGCTTTAAGGCCAACGATGTATTATAGTAATGCAACGATGTAAGACTAGATATCTAAAATACAAAATTCTGAACAGGAACTCGGAGTACTGATGACAAGTAAACACGATCACTTTGCTTTTAGAATCTGAAACAGCACTTTTTGGACAATCTCTAAAAAGCTCTGCGTCAAGTGGTGTTGTTAATTTCTTTCATCGTTTGCCTTTATTTTGGTTAAAGACCTAACACTGAGAGAGTCATTTGAATAAATTCTTTCTTATTCAGTAAGAGAAATCGGATCCCTTCAGTTAAAAAAGATGAAAGTTCAGTGTGCCCAGAAGATGAGGGTTTTCGCCCTTTTGATGGAGACTATTTGAACCTGAAAATTTTGCGTGGCTATCTATCTTGCTAAAAGTCAGGGCGAGGAGATAATGTGTAATCTGGCTCTGATTTCTTCTGGAAAGAAAACATTGAAATGACTGCTCATTTATCACTGTGCCCACCCTCCCCCTCTTCCACCTTGGTTTAATTGACTATGTAACACCGAGCTGTTTGTGTCTTCCCTTGACTGTTGGAAATGAAACCAGCTCCGTTGAAGGGAGAGTTTTAAATTATCAGGTTTATTATGGAAAGAAATCATAAGAAAAACGTATAGGAAGTGGTTGAAAAACTCTACCATCAGCAAAAACACTGGCGAACCATCCAAATTTTGTGATGACTCATCAGGTTTTTCTTCTTGTATGACTGCTTGGTGAATCTGCATATGTAGGTTCCCTGACTAATAGTAACTAATTAAGAGTTAAGGTACTGTTTGTGACACTATCCTTAAACTGATTGCAAGAATACCTACTACAGTGGCTATGGAAATTGAAATGATCAGATGATTTGTTTCTAGCCCGGATAGTTATTTTAGCCAAATAGGCACAGCATTTATTTTCTCTAAGTAGATGCCTAATATCACAAGAGAAAAAAAAAAAAGTCTGTATGTATATATAAGATTCAATCTCATTGTAATCATTTATATAATATTAAAACAATAATAAGATACATTTTTCAGTGATCTTATTAGTCAGGATTTCTTAAAATGGTAATCCACAATTTTGACAAGAAATCAATGAAACAACTACTCCCAAATACTGTCTGAGAATGTATAAATTAGAAAACAATCTAAAAATGTTCAAAATTATTATTTAAATTATTATTTAAGAATACATATGCCCTTTAACCTAGCAATTCTATTTCAGCGAATTTGTTCAACATAAAGAATTAATTAATATCATATGGGGTGTGGATAAGGATTCTTATTTAAGGAATGCTCATAATAACAAAAAAACTGGAAACAAATACGTACAACAGGAAAAATGATTTTGCCATTCATTTGTGTCATAGAACATTTCGTGACATCCAAAGATATTTATAACATGTAAGATAACAAAATGAATTATTATAAAATACAATTCAATGTTTTGTAAAAAATATATTTATAGAAAATATTTCAGAATATATATATGTAGGTGGTTTATCACAGGGTAATTATATTCTACTTTTTTGTTCAAAAGTTTTATATTATATATATGAAATTTTAAACTACAGAAAGATTATGTGCTAGAAAGCAAGTCTTCCCTTTTCATGCTTTTATCCATGTTGCTACTGGAGTTGTTGGCTTTTTCCATATTGGTTCACAAAGTTCTTAATAGATTAAGGAAATAAACCCTCTTTCTAGCATGTACTTCCAAGTATTTCTCCTATTTGAAATCTGTGTTTTGATTTTGTTTATATTTAAAATATGTATGGAAGCATATTTATCAGTCTTTTCTTTCATGGCTTTCAGGTTTCATGTTTGCTTGGAAAGCCACATTCCCCCTGCCTCCCCCCCACACACACTAGAATTAAATTTTTAAAAAGTTTCTCACTTTTCTTCTACTAGTTTCATAGTTTTAATTTTTTACTTTTAAATCGTTAGTCCATTTAGAATTTGAGTTCAAGCAGCGAAGTAAGGATACAGCCTATTTGTCCTAACAGAGTTTATTAAGGAATGTATTTTTCCATTGAGCTGAAATAAGACCATTTTTGAAAATTAAATTTTCATTTATATTTGGATTTCTAGATTCCTCATATTGTTCCAACAATGTGTCTGTTTACTCAGGTGCCAACACACAATTATTTAAATTAATATAATTTTATAATATATTTAAATATAGGGTACCATTCCTCCCTTATTACCTTATTATTTTTTATATTATTTTTTGGAATATATCTGGCAATATAAAATCCAGTTTATCTAACTTAAATTTTTTTCTTTGTATTTGTATTGATATTACATTATATTTATTAATTAAATAGGGAGACTTGATGTCTTCAAAATATTGAGTCTTCAGACCAAGAGCAATATAAGTTTTCATGGTGGGTTTTTAAAACAAATGCTCCTCAATGAGTATTACACTGCCCAGAAGGAATTGTATTCTGTGAATTAAAAGTATATGTTCTTAAACTTATAAGATCTTGAGCAAGTTACACGAACACTTTGTACCTCCTTTTTCTCATGAGTAAAACAGAAATAATAATAGCACCTACTTCAGAGAGTTGTAATGAGAATTCAACGAGAAGCTCCTCAAAGCACAAACTGTGTGCAGCAGTAGTAAGTGTTCAATACATATTTCCTATTACTAGATACTGAACATTGCCTTTTGAATTTTTTCCTAAGTGTTTAATTCTTTGTTGTTATTATTGTTGTAAATGGAACCTTTTCCTCTTTTTTCTTTTCTAGCAGATTGTTACTTGTATTAAGAAAATTGTTGATTTTATGTATCAATTTACAAACTGCCATCTTTATTAATTCTATTATTCTTTCTGTAGCTTTTCAGTAGGTTCTCTTCAATTACCCAAGTATGTAATTTTATCATCTGAAAACATTTATAAACAATTATACATTGTTCTCCTGAAAACAATTGTAAATTGTCTCTCTCCAATGAAGTTTTACTAACCCATTTCTTCCTCTTGTATAATTGCCTTGGCTAAGACTACTAGAAAAATAAAGAATCATAGTAGAAATAATATAAATTTTTTGTCCTTGGCTTCAATGAGAATGTGTCTAGTTCCTTGTCACATTACAGAAGTTTCTATTTAGTTATGCTTTTTTTAATAAGTCAATGTTAAATTTTATCAGATGACTTTAGCACATACAGACGTGACTCTGTGGGGTTTTTTCCTGAGACCAATTAACATAATGAATATATTGATGGATTTCTTAATATTAAATATCATTGTGTTCATACATATAAAAGTGTATAAGTACACTTATGTGTATCATATTAGTCTGTTCATATGCTGCTTAGTTCTATTTACTCATATTTTGTTTAGGATCTTTGAGACGATTTCCACAAAAATAGACTAGAGTTCTTGGGCATGGTGAATGGCTATTACAAGTTCAAGTATAATAGCATTTTAAAAATTTGGTGTCAATATTATACTCGCTTCATAAAAATAACTTAGAAACGTTTTTCTCTCTACTCTCTGAAACTGCTTAAGTAAATGCAGTTATCTGTTCTTTAGAGACTACAGAATGATAAAATCATCTAGTTCTGTTGTTTTTTTGGTGAGGAGTGTGGTGGAAAGTCTTGACAACTTTCCATTTTTTCTAAGGACTATTAGTCCTCATCTGCCTCATCTGGTTTGAGTTTTACTATATCATATTTTTCTTCAAAATTATGCATTTTTATCTCCACAGCAGGACACAGTAAATTTTCATAATGTCAAGCTATGAGAAAAGGCATGGAAGATACTACTCCTTTCTATATCACCACATCAGTGAAGATGCCATATTTAGATCTACCTCCCACCAAAAACTACTATTAGTCTTTAGCTTAAAAGTAATGATAAGCATGATATCCTGGTCCCACCAAAAAAAAAAAAAAGGAATGAGAAAAAAAGAATTTTAAACAGAGAACTGAATTCATTAGATTCATGTTTTCAAAGATCACTCCAGCAGCATCATGAAGAATGGATAGAGGGGGGCAAGAAAGGATGTGGTAGGACCACTTTGAACAAATCCAGTTGCAGCTATTAAGGTGAGGGGTGGTGGTACCTTGAACAATAATGTTGGTTGGGAAGATGAAAGAAGTGAATAGATTCCATAGCTTTTTAGAAGGTAGAATCAACAGAACTTGTGATAGATTATCCTCTATGGAAGGTGGGAGAGAAAGAAATGTCGAGAATCAGTCCTGAGTTTCTGGCTTCTGTAGTTGATGCTATTCCAGAGGAACGAGGCTCACATGATCTGTGTCCATGGCTTGGGAACAGAGATGACCATGGAAACAGGAGTATCTCAATTTCAAGACTCATGAAAATGTGAGCATAATTAAGAAGTTAGTATACATATCTAAGAAATTAATATAGGCATCTGCAGATATTACAAAGATACCAACATGTCCCTGAAATAGTTCAAACAATTATAAAAAGATGGATCCCCAAGAATCCACCTCTGAGAGAATACCATCTTATCTGACAAGGAAAGGCATCTGGCAATTACTCCACTGAGAAAGATTTCTATCAGAAAGGGGTAATTAGGAAGCAGTGTGAAGCAGTGGAGAAATACCAGTCAGGAAAACCTGGATTCCATCAACTTCTCCCTGCTGCTGAATGAGTGAACTTGGGTGGATAATCACTCTAAGTATTAGTTTTATGTCTGTAAAGGGAGATGATAACATCTACCTAAAAATGTTATTATGAGGATTTAACATGATGACACATGTCAAGCACTCAACCCTCCTGGTACACAGTAGCTCTTTCCCTTCAAATCAGAAGTCTTTCAAATTATTACCACATTTGCTTTTAATAAACAGGTAATTCCTGAGTAAATCAGCCAGTCCTTCACACTTTAGTGCAAATTATTTACTGCCTTTTAAATAAAAATATCACTTTTGGAGGCTAATATTGATGAAATGAGTTTGTAATCTTATAAATTCTTAATAATGAATGCAGAAAGAATTATTACAAAGGGTATATAAACCTGTATTTCTATAAAACGACCAAATGCATTGAAGGAACGTAAAACACAGTACTGTCACAGTGAAATTTGGTCTTTTAAAAGGCAGAGGACATTGATTTTTCTAATATATTTCTTTGCTTTGAACTTCTTTAAATGTCACATGGGAGAAAGGTACTCTTATAACTGTATAACACAGCTTAAAAGTTTCATCAAAATTATAACAATGATACAGTTCTAATTGTGTTATAAAGATATTAAGAGCTCAAATATTTTAACTGCCTTGAAATTGTTGTGTTAGTCAATGCTTATTAAAATGCATAAATTAAAGCCATGGCTTTATAGTCATTTTGTTATACAAAGATTTTCATGGTACGTGGGTTTGCTCAAACACGCAGCTTATAATTCACTAAAAGTTCACATTGCAGACTATAATGATTAATTTCTCTAGAAACTTTAGGTTAAGATATACACCTAAATGACCAGAGAAGTAGCATATTTTACTTAGAGAAAGGGGAAGAAAAAGAACCGTAACCTGGAGCATATAAGAAACACAAGATAGAATATGTAATAGCAAGAGGTCATGCTCATAGAGAATTTCGGATGTGCTAATTTCTGTGTGTGTATGTGTGTGTGTAATCTCACTTAGTCCTCTTAACCACCCTATGAAACTAAAAGAGGTTAATCATGCCCAAGCTCATACAGCCAGAGAGAAGCAGAACTGGGAACAACCCATCCATCTGGCTCCAAACCTGGCTGTGCTAGTCTGTCTCTCATAGGTACCCATTTCTCTCGAGCAGCCAGTTCATGGAAAGAAGACAAGGGTCACAATACACTAAGGATCCCTTTCTGCTTCAGACCTGTCTATTTTGTGGTCAACAAACCAAACTCTTATATTTGGAGCACAGACCTAAATCTAAAAAACAGCTTTAGTAGAAAAATGCCTTAGTTCAAAACATGTGTGAAATGAAAGGAAGAAAAAAGAAATCCAACATTGCACCTGCTGATTGCAGTTTGCAGCTATAGCCTAGCCTGCTGCCCTAAGCAGTGTGCTGTAGCTAACTAAGCACCTTGCATTCCAACCCGATGAATAAGATGGCGATAAAGATGAACAAGGTAAAGTCCACAGGGCCTTGTATGTTACTTGACACATGGAAAGTTCTAATATATATTTGCAGACTGGAAAAAGGAGCCTGAGGGTTGGACAACAAGAATGGGTTGTTACAGGTGTTGATAGCGTTATTTTATATATTTAAGAAGAGTCCTTCTGAAACAGGGATAATCCCTGTTGTTTGTACATTGTATTTGCTCAGTTTATTGATTTTACAATTTTATTAGAAGCGAACACTATTATACAACTAATAAATCAAAAGCTATAACTTAACAAAGTAATTCAACCATTTCAATAATATTTTCAAATTTACTTAATCAAAATTCTCACTTAATTGAAATCCCAAAGCTAATATATTAGATATATATAAACACTTTGAAGAACTCACACAGATGATCACAATGATTATAAAACTTCCTATTACACTTAAGTGGATTAAAATGTATTAATACTTTGAATTTAAATTTGCTCCTTCATCTTCCCTATACGTACTCACATTTAAAAAATAATTTTCCAAGTTCTAAACAGATGATATTCAAAATATTTAACAACCCGTACTGTTAACTAAGGAGAATTGGGTGCCTGTAGTACTAAAGCAAGCTCCTAAGTGCCCCTACTTTCCTGGCCTTTCAGTTGTCCCAGGCATAAACCCTTTTAGATAAATCCGGGGAGATCTGTGGAAGTACCAGGCAAGATTGAGGAGGCAGGTGACAAGACTGGAGTATTTACTGACCTGAATGAAAGTATCTGAAATTTAACCAATGGCATGGCCATCTTTGTACTTACCAACTGAATATCAACACTTCTTACAATAATATTACAAGACTCAGAAAAGAAAGGCTATTTTTTCAGACCAGCCAAGGTTAATCTGGATTGTTGACCAACTGACCAATTGAATGGGGCACAGTGTCTGCTCACACCGTCTACAATGACTTGAACCCTAACCAGAGATATCTGATTGGGCCCATTTTGATGGCTGGATTTTAACCACCATAATTTTTCAAAGAATACAAGGCTCTGACAAATAATTTTGATATCTCACAACCTTAGTTATTTTCTCTATTTGATGCTTTTTTTAAGGTTTTCTTTATCATCGTTGTAAAAACATATTTTCATCTTGCATAACTTGTGCCTGGGCTGGTTTGATAAGGCTGGAAGCCTCTGAAAAATCTGGTTCACTGTAATCCCAATTATTCCTTCTTATCAGTAATCAGTATGACACAAGAAGTTAGTTTGAAGGAGAAAGTAAAGAGTTTAGTTTTGGACGTGCTGCCTGCAAGATATATTCATATGGAAATGACCAGGAGGCATATGAAAATTCATTCTTAGCCTTTAGGAATTAAATCCAGAGTAAAGACTTAATTGGAGAACTACATACAGAAATGGTAATAAAGATTTGAAAATGGATGTGATCATTCAATGTAAAAGGAATGAGAAAACCAGCAATAGAAATTTGAGAAATGTCCATATTTAGGTGATTTGTGTAAGAAGACAGTGAAAATAAAACAAATGATCAAACATAAACATAAAGTACATAGTGTCACAGGATCCAAACAAAGGGAAAATAATTTTAATATATACAGAGAAAGTGATGTAGCCTTGTTTGAAATAACAACAACAAAATGTTAATAACCTAAATGGATCAGTCAGCAAATAATTAAATTATGGTTCAGTAATACCATAGGCTATTACACAACCATTGGAATGAGGTAAATCTATGCTTGCTACCTGGGAAAGATTTCCAAGTCATATTGTTAAATTTACAAGTAAATCACAGATATATATATATATATTTATATATTATGATTTATGTATATTATGATTCCAAATAATGTAAGAGAAAAATGAAAAGCATTGCATAATACAAATGTAGGACCTATATATATATTCTTGCACATATCTATAAATCTAGAGCTATCTATTGATCAATTGATTGATAGATATACATAGAATATAGTACTTGTAGGGTTTTTAGGTTGATCACCACACTGAAAAATCGGGCTTGAGAAAAGTCTGAAGTAGGACTTTCTTATTTTGATTAAGATACTTCTGCTTTGTTTGAAGCTTTACAATAAAACTATACTTAAGCACTACTTGGGTAAATGGTAATAAACTATATATAATTTTTGTAATAAACCAACAATAAGCCAGCAACCAATGCTGTAGGAAGAAACCAAAGAGAATGAAAATGAAGGGAAAGGCCATTGTTTTATGATTAGCAATTTGATGGTGGACTAAAAAGAGCAAGTTCAGAATACCGGTAAGGAAAGAATCCTGATTACAAGGGTGAGAAGAGGTGAAAGGAGTTGGGGTGGGGGGGAGTCACAGATACGACCTACTCAAGATTTTTATCTGTGCCTTGGGGAAAGACTAAAGAAAACTGGTAACCAGAGACTTTCTCAGGATTAAATTTGGGAGATATTCAGTGAGCCCGTCAGAGCTGTTGAGTTGCCATGAGACCTTTTGCTGGAGCTTGGGAGAAGATCGTTCGCTCTTTCCCCCAACCTCCCACTGAGGTTATACATGGGAGGAGGTGTAACTAGACCTTCAGCCAGCAATTCTGATTCCATCTGGAGTCTGATAAAGAAATCAACCTAGCAGAAGGCAGCAGAGAAACATGGGCTGAATTCTGATGATGAAATTAGGCACCAATCCTCAATATGCTGAACCAACTATATCCTTGGACTTTTCACCTGTAAGAACCAATAAATTTCCCTTTGCTTATTAAATCATGATGAGTTTTCTGTCACTTGACACAGAACCCACCTAAAGGCTTATTTTTATTTGGGACTCTATCTAAATAATTTATGAAAGAACATCTTAAAGTGAATTTCACAAATAACCAAAAAAATTTAGTATGGCCATTAATTTCAGCGTCTGTCCTATAGCTCTTACCAGAAGAACTTGCTAACCAACACTGTAATAACATTGGGTGGTTTGGATTTCACCTCCTCTCCTTTCCTTTCCCTCCTCTCTAATGGAGATGCTTAATGAGTAGTGAAAAGTCCCAAAAGGTGAATGAGAAAGAGAAGAGGATAATCAATCCCAAAGGCAGTGAACTCCAAAGATATTCAGCCGGTAAAAAATTGTTTGGCCTCACTGAAGTTATCGCCTTCAGCTAGTTCTTCCTGGCATACTGATGGAGAGTGGCTAGTAGATTTTCTTTTGAATGTAATATTTGAAATATTCAGAGCTATCAAAGAATGTCTTTCTTAGAAATATAAATCTGTTTCTGTGTTATTTGAGAAGACATAATAAGTTAATGAACTTCATAAAACTTAGGGGGTTGTATCCGGTTCATTTCATGGTTATATCATACAATGATATAATTGTACAATATTTGATCCACACAAAAGAAATTTGTGCAGTACATATGTAAGTTATGAAACATAGTAATAAAAACATTACTATAGTAATGGATGCTTGTCCCCCCCCCCAAAAAAAAATTCATATGTTGAAAGCTAATCCCCAGTGTGATGGTATTTGGCAGTGAGGTTTTGGGAGATGATTTGGTCATAAGGGCAGAACTCTCATGAATGGGATTAGTGGTCTTATTAAAAAGACCCTACAGAGTTTCTTAGCCCCTTCTACCATGTGAGGACACAGTGCAAACATGGCACCAGGAAGCAGGCTCTCACCAGCCTCAGAATCTGCCAATGCCTTATCTTGGACTTCCCAAACTCCAGAACTGTGAGAAGTAAATTTCTCTTGTTTATAAGCCGCAAATTCTATAGTATTGTGTTATAGCTGACCAAATGGACTAAGACAAACACCTAGTACCACTATTCAACATAAAAACTAGAACACTGCCAACACCAGTGAATTTAATTTTGCGTTCCATCAGTCACATCCCTTTACTAACCCTAGATAAAATCAGTATTCTGAATTTTGTGTTCAACCTCCCCATATGTTTCTATATAATTTATTAAATATGTATATATTATATAATATTTTATATAATGTATATATATCCCTATACAATCATAGTGTATGTAGTCTTCTATGCTTTGATTTTTCATTCAACATTGTTTCATCCATAATGTTGAGTGTAACTGTAGTTCATGTAATTTTCCCTGCTGTATAATAGTAAGCATTTGTTTTCTGTACTGTTATTCAGTTTTTTCCTCTTTCTTCAAACCTAATGTAACCTGGGAGCTTGGGAGTGGAATATATCCCAGCCAGTGTCTGTGTAAATAGGAACATAGTTTCTCTCTCAGGAGTTATTTATATAGAGAAAAAGCTGCCGACTCTCTACATTACAGCCTTCCTAGAACAAATTGAGTGTAATCTTCATAAGAAACCTGAGTAAAAACTATGAGGAACTAGTCAGCATACTCCATTATGGTTTTCAAAAGTGAAAGGAAAGTTCTTACCTTGTTGCTTCTCTTTAAAACACTGAACATATATTTGTTAATACTAAAGTCAAAGTTATGCCCCTTAGTTGGGTCTGTGTTTCCATGCTATGCCAAATACCCAGTTAAAAATTAAAATGCAAGAATATCATTCACCAATTAAAAGGAATAAAATGCTAATACATGCTATATTTTGGATGAACCTCAAAAACATTATGCTAAGTGAAATAAGGAAGATGCAAAAGATCACATAACATTTGATTTATATCACTTATGGTTTATATAACGTGTCTAGAAAAGGCAAATTTATAGACATAGAAAGCAGATCAGTGATTGCCTGGGGCTGGGGGCAGGAGTGAGGAGTAACTGCAAATGGGCAAGAGGGAACTTCTTGGAGTGACAGAAATGGTCTAAAGTTAGATTGTGACAATAGTGATGGCTGCATACCTCTATAAATTTACTAAAATCATTGAATTACAAGGGTGGAGTTTGTGGTATATAAATTATACTTCAATAAAGCTGCTGAAAATTAAAGTGCTGTCATAATATCTCTAAAGTATTAAATCTAATTCTTTGTTGTTTTGTTGTTGTTGTTTGATTTCACTTAATTAATGCAATCTATAAATTATTTGGGCTTTTGAAGAAACAGCTTCAGTCTGTTAAATTTTAACATTTACATGGACTGTTTAACTAGTCCATTTTATTTTATTTATTTTTAAGATCTTTTTGATGTGGACCATTTTTAAAGTCTTTATTGAATTTGTTACAAATTGCTTCCATTTTATGTTTTGGTTTTTTGGCCATGAAGCATGTGGGATCTTAGCTCCCCGACCAGGGATTGAACCCACACCCTCTGCATTGGAAGGTGAAGTCTTAACCACTAGACCGCCAGGGAAGTCCCTTAACTAGCCCATTTTAAAGTAAAGCTAGAATGGGAGAGGTCCAGCAACTTGAAAAGACCTGCCATTGAAGATGGCAACTGAGTAAGAATGAGTTGGATTACTTGCTAAGGGGCCTAAAATATGACATTGGGAAGATAATTACCACTCCACATACAGGGAGAGAAATCTTAAAACAGCAGCAGTTTCCCAAGGGATTCTATGTCATGATGAGGAGGGATTACAGGAAACTTCTACTAACACTTTATTTTCCTTCCTGGAGTGCCCGGAGAGGTTTCAGTAACTCGGTGGACAGGTCAATGGCTACTTACACTATAGAGTTACCCACAGCCCTCATGATAACTTATGCCTTGCCTACTCCTTTAAAAACCCTCTTTCTTTTTGTCAGAGGCATTTAAGTTTTGTGTTTTCACAAGTTTGCAACTCTCAGCTGAGTTTGGTTTGTGACCTGGTAGTTGTTAATTGAAATAGAACATCACACCAAACATGCCTTGAAAGGAAACCAACTATAGAAAGCCAGGAATAAAAGGATGAGTTGGCCAAGTCGATCCCACTCTTTTGGATATAATTTTGAGTGAAACAGCATTTTTATCACAAAATGGACAGACCTAAAGGTAAAATATAAGAAAAGAAAGCTAAAATATTCAAGAATTTTTTTAAACTTATAATTATGTTTGTGAAGCAGAGAAGGAAAGCAATTGGTTAGATAATTTAAGCATTTTCCCGAAATACCAGTTTTGTCTCAGTTATCTGGATATTTCAGGAGAAAAATATTGGCATGGATTGTGCTAAAGATGAAAATTCTTCTAATTGTTTTGCATATGTACAAACAATGTAAGTGAAGTATATTAGTGTAGAGTTTAACATTCTAGGAACAAGCAGTCAAAAAAAGACATTATCACTCTCAACATTTTCCTTGTAGAGAAAATTGTGAGATGACAGAGCACGTAGCCATCTGACAAATAGCCATCAGCCTAGTTTGCATGACTTTTGAATTTGTTACAAATTATTTTAAAAAAGAATCTTATTCCAGATATTTTGTTTCTCAACAGGTTTGAGTTTCTATGGCACCAAATACTTATTAAATAGACATCAGTTACTTGATTTAAAAATTCATGAGCTCTCTAGGATTTGAGAAAGAATGTTTTATTCTTACATGTCATTTATTTTCCATAGTGAAAGATATAATAATATCTACAGGGGCTTTAAGATAATATTATTCTTTTAACTAGTTTCACTTGGTATGTGTCAATACCACTGCTAGTATCAAAGATGGAAGTCTAATACAACATGAGTTGTTTTTATATGCCAATGTTTTATTTTAAACCACACACACATACATCTGAACCACATTACTAAATAATTTAGAGATGATAGTGCACCTAGAAAATTCATCTCAATTAATACACCTTAAACACTATGGGACCCAGCCCTGCTGTCATCAGGTTAAATAGGAGGACTCTGAGACCCAGTGAAGTTAAATTAAGGGACTTGTCCAAGTTCACACAACTAACTGGTTCTATAAGCAGAACTTAGACCCAGTCCCTTAGTGTCATACTTGCCACAATAACTTAAGAGAAAAACATAAGAACAAAAATCATAATTCTATTAAGAACATTCACGTTTTATAATTTAACAGGATGTGATCATTACACTATACATCCAACATTTAGTTCACTCTTCTGCCCAAATTCATTTGAGAAGTGTTATACCCTACCCTTCCTGGGTAGATTGTCTCACTGTGGTCAGTTCTGCAATTGAGTTAAAAGAAAAAAGAACTTATTCATGTGAGGGGCAGTTTAGTATTTGCCTAAAATTCTGGCTGAAAATAATGCTGGCTTTATCTAAAATATGTCACAGTGACCAGTTAAAAAAAAAAACCAGTACAGTCAATCAAGAGTTTGTTTTGTCTATTGAGTAACCCTCAAAAACACATTTAGCAAATTTCAGTACTGAATTGATCTAACCCATGTCTGTTTCTGTGTGGGAGCTATGTGGTATACTCAAGTGCAATGGATGAAGAATTCCTAAATTCTTCTACTAATGGGTTCTTTAGAATTGATTTAGAGCTTCTAACTAAAGAATGTCCTCCTTTCTCTAGGAGGATTGCCCTTTGCAAATTTTAAGAATAAGTATCAGATGACCCTTCTTGTCATAGACCATGGATTTAAAGCTCTTCTTCCTAATGATTCCTCAGAAAAAAGAAAACCAAGACAAACAAAGCCTGAGGTTTGTTGTTCTTATTGTTGTAATTGTGGTTGGTATAACAACATTGGATGCAGTAAACTCTCAAATGACAGAAGAGTCCTAGGCATATCCTGAGTAGATTGAAAGTTGGAAATAATAATAAATAAGAAAAACCATTTTCCAGCTGTAATTTCCAAAGATAACTGCTATGGGCTGATTTGTGTCCTCCCTGCCCCCAAATTCATGTCAAAGCCCTAACCCCCAATGTAACTGTATTTGGAGATAGGGCTTTTAGGACGTAATTAAGGTTAGGTGAGGTCGTAAATGTGGGGTCCAATAGCATCGGTGGACTTATAAGAAGAGGAAGAGAGAGAGACCGCTCTCTTTCTCTCCCTCATCAGAAGTACTCAGAAGGAAGACCATGTGAGGACACGGCAAGAAAGTGGCCATCTACAAGCCAGGAAGAGAGTTCTCGCCAGAAACCAACCAGGCTGGTACCAGGATCTCTGACTTCCAGTGTCCAGAACAGTGAGAAAACAAATGTTTGTTGTTTAAGCCACCCAGTCTATGGTATTTTGCTGACTAAGATGATAAACTATTAGCAAACCTTAAAAATATATCAGAAAAGTAAAACACTTTTAAAAAGCTTTCCACTTGCTCTAAACCCTTATAAATTTACCTGCTGCATGATCAGATTGATAGAAATTAAACAAGCAATTTACAGGGTTTCAGTTAGGGCCAATAGTAGGTAGTAAACAGCCTTAACAACCTGCACATTTTTTCTGGTCACTTCTCAAGAGCAGTAACTTAAAAAAGTCATTTTACTGAGAGTAAGTTAATGACAGCATTTGCTGGAACAGCTCATATTGATGAGTTTGCTCAGATGAGTAGTCAGAAGTAGATTGTTAAACATTTTTCAACTAATTCTGAGCTCCAAATAAGAAGTGAAGCCCACTGGTACTCTGAACAAATTGTAAACTTCATAGAGAACTTGTGATCTGCTTTTTCTATCCGAATCAAACAAAATATTCTACTCTAGCTATGGTTAACTTGATCCTTTATGCTACAAATACACTGGCAGAAAATAAATTGGCTTCCCTTCTTTCTACTAATGGATCCCCTTATATTCAGAGACTATATTTCCAAAATTTCCTTGTACTAAAGAGGCTAATAGAATGGAAGCAGAAGTGATATGTATAACTTCTAGATCCCATTATTATAAAGAACCTGCTCGCCCTCTACCCTCTTTTTCCTCCCTCCTGGGGGCTGGTGAGGGTAAGCTGACTTTACCTATGTATGTGAAGTCATCCAGCTCCCAAAGGATTACAGAGTAACAAGACAGAAGGAACCTGGGTGCCTGGGTATCTTTGTGAAGTAGATTCACCCATCCACTCTGGACCACCTGCCAAGGTTTACACTATAAGAAAGAGAGAAGTAAATTTGTGACTTGTCTGAGCCACTGTATGTTGGAGTTGTGTTTAGTCCTCTAAACAGTGTGCATATCTTACAGTTTACAGTGTGCCTTCCATATGCTATGTTCTAGAACATCCATCCATTCATTCAACAACTACTTTTTAAGTACATCTTATGTGTTAGTGCTACTCTAGGCTCTGAACACACTACTAAGCCAAGCACACAAAGTCCCTGAACTCAGGAAAACTTTCATTACAGTGATGGGGGAGGAAATGGGGCAGAGAGACAATAACAAAGTAAATACAAATAAACACAATAATTTCAAAACAGTAACAGTAGTTTAAAGTGAAGGCTCTACACTCAGATTAGCCCATGTTTAAACCCAGATTTTGCCATTTATCCCCTGTAGTGGCCAGCCTCCAAGAATGACCCTGCCAATAGAAACATGCACACTGAACCACGCCTCCTCTTTTATAGACCCCTCCCCTTGAATCTGAGCAGGCTCCATGACTCACTTTTGACCAATAGAATGAGGCCAAAGTGATGCTGTGTGTCTTCCAAGGTTAGGACATAGAAGACTTTCAGCTTCCACCTGGATCTTATGGAATGCTCACCCAGAAAGGGGTCAGCTGTCACGTAACAAGATCAACTGCCTGAGACTGCCAGGCTGAGGAAGCCATGTGGAGAGGCTGTACAGAGAGAGATGCCCGGCCAGACCAACCCTAGCTGTCCTGCCCATCCCGGTGTGTGAATGAAGAAGTCATCTTTGATGTTCAGCCTAATCAAGCCTTCAGATGACTCAGCTGCCTTCTGACTGCAACAGCATGAGAGACCCCAAGTGAGAACCAGCCAGCTAAGCCCAATCAACCACAGAACCAAGAGAAATGACACTAACTTAAGCCACCAATTTGGATTATAACACAACAGGAGCCAACTGGATCACCAGCTTCATGAATTAAGCACATTTCTTAATCTCTCTGTACCTCCATTTTCTCACCTCCAAGGTTACTATCTCATAAGGTTGCTACTAGAACTAAGTGAGTTAATCTGGAAAGTGCTTACAACAGTGCCTGGTTTGTGGTAAACATTTAGTAAACATTTAGTAAATGTTGGCTATTATTATTTATGATCAATAAATAAAATAGGATGATGGGACAGAAATATTCATAGTGGATGTTCTTACCTAGAAGATGACCCTTGAACTTAGACCTGAAAAGTAAGGACTTCACCATGCAGAGAGCCAGAGAGGAGCCTCCAAACAGAGAGAGGAGTGAGGACAAGGATCCTGGGGTGGCAATGATACAGTGTTTTTGAGAGATACAGACATGGCCAGTGTGATTGGAGGGTGGCGAGCAAAACAGAATCATGTAAGCCATGATAAGGAATGTGGATTTTGTATTAAACACAATAGGAAGCTTTGAGGGATTTTAAGAAGGGGAATGACTTGGATCACTCTGTTGGAAGACGATTTTAGAAAGACAAGAATGGAAGCAGAAAGAGCATTTAGAAGACTTTTGTAGTCATCTTAGTAAAAGACTTTGGTGACTTGAACCAGTGTTTAGCAGGGGAGATGGAGAGAAGAGGGCAGATTTGAGGATGTGTTCATTGAATGAGTGGCCCTTGGGCTGCCCATCAGGTCCCCATGGTAGAAATGAGATTTATTTTAACAAGGCCACTTTGGAACTTACATTACTGTAACCCCTTAGACAGAGTTCAAATCATTATACCCCAGGACGGCTCAAGTTTGTCTCATTTTGTATAGTTCAGGGTTCAGTTGCTACAGATTCTTGTTACTAAATAGGGGATAATAGAATATAAGTTTTCTCACCCATTTCTTATTATTATTCAAACAGGAAAAGCAATTCAAAGCAATCTGGCTTAGTGGAAGGAACATTACAAGGCAAATCAGGACACAGGTTCAAGTGGCAATACTGTAGCTGACCACTTATATGAGCCTGCACAGAATTCTTGACCACTTACGGGCCTTCTTGATTCTCAGCCCGTTCCAATTCTAAAAGTCTATCACTTTGGAGCTCTATTTTAAAATACTACATTACCTGGACATATTTTATGCTCATGAGGTCAGGAGTCACATTCTAAGTACTTTCTTGATGGTCCCAGGATCTAAACTCCATGACTCATGATTTTTGGCTCCTTGAGGCTAAAAGCACCTGCCACAAGGACGTAATTACAAGCAGATCATCACCAGAAAGAAGCTTTGATTTTATTTTTTGCCCATCTTATCCTAACCTGACAGGAAGGGGCCTGACAATAAGTTGGTCTCTTTGTTTTATTGCCATCAATAAGCCATATTTAACATAAAATGCTTTATAGGCATCTTTCATATAATCCATAAAATTTATTCTTTTTAGGAAAACTTGGGAGGTTTTGCTCAGGCTTTACACTAAGACACAGAAAAGTCATCACTCAAGCAAGTTTTTCTAAAACTTCATTGTTACGGGTGGAAAGCCTCTGGCACACATTTCTACTAGGATTTCCATTTCATAGACTCACAGACATAGAAAACAAACTTAAAGGGTGGGGAGGGATAAATTGGGAATTTGGAATTAACAGATACACACTACTATATATAAAATAAATAAGCAACAAGGACCTACTGTATAGCACAGGGAACTATATTCAATATCTTGTAATACCCTATAATAACCTTGTATAACCTGTAATGGAAAATAATCTGGAAAAGAGATATATACTTGCTGTACACCTGAAACATTATAAATCAACTATACTTCAATTAAAAATTGCAAATATAACTTTTTAAAAAGATTTCTATTTCATATAGCAGCTCTTTCTTTAGTGGTGACAACAGAAAGGAGAGATTCTACATAAAATGGGAGAATGGAGGCAAAGAACCTCACATGGCACCTGACAGGAGAGTTGTTCAGTTTCTCCTCTCTTCTCTCCTAATATTGAGCAGGTCTAATAAAATATGCTAGTGTTAGAAGACTTAGGATGACATCAAACTCGATTTGTAAAAATTTCACTTCTCACCATCTGCCTGAGTTTCTTTCAGCTCACTTGCTCCTTAAGGTAAAATCTGTCTTTCACGTGCACAGGCCTTGTTGCTTTCAGAGCTACATTTTGGAGCATGTGGGATGCAAGGTTAACTCTTGGATCTGAAAAACATAATGAGTCTTTCTTTGGACTTTATTGTTGCTGTCTGCCAGCTTTAAGTTTTAGTGCTGTAGCATTGGATCTACAGTTCATTGAATTAAATGAAAAGGAGGGGGACAGTAAGGTGAACACCAAGAGGACTTCTGAATACTGATCATAAGTGGTGCCCCATAGGAAAAGAATATGAAAAATAATGTATATACAGTATATGCATAACCGAATCACTTTGCTGTACAGCAGAAATTAACACATTATAAATCAACTATATGTCAATAAAATAAATTTTTAAAAATGGTGCCAGGTAAAGATAAGAGCATCACCATCACTGATGTCCTTACATAGCCCCCAATCTCACTCACTAGTGCTGTATTCACTTTGGCCACCAAAATATAACAGGCCAGCATCATTATAATTTGAAATCAGTAAGGGGAGATAATGCTCACATGACAACATAAGTTAAAACTTAACAACATAGAGTCAAATTTCACTAGTCTTATAAGCTGAAGATGGAAAATAATCAATTAGCGGCAAAGGATACAATGGCAATTATGTCCAATGGAGAAAGAGGTGTTAATTTGCATAGAAGGTCAGCACATCGTTGAAGTGGTGTTGGTTACCATCAAACAAAGATAATAACACATCTGGAGGTGTTAATTAAAGGTGAAGAAAGAAAGATAGAATTGGCAGTTTCGCCAATTTGTCAGCCTGCGTGCCTCCTGGCCAACTAGTAGGGAGTGTGAGAAAAGGACTAAAATTCAAGTTTAAAGACATATTTCCCTGCCCCCTGGGAAAGAGAATGTGATGATGGTAGATGAAGTCAGTTCAAAAGAACCCCTGATGTTTTTCTTCTCATAAAAAAGGAAGCAAATTATCCCATCCAAGTGCAACTGAATCAAATTTGAACTTCCTGAAAATTTATCAGTTGATAAACGAGGATTTACGTTCAAGGATACATTCCATGCCTAATCTTCATTTTACTACTTTTGGAGATAAATCTTCCATAGCATTGAAATCTTTCAAAGATAGCCTTTCTTGCAGAACAAATTGTTAGAAGTGTGCAACAAATTGGCCAGATGTCTCTGAGGCATAAATTCTCTCTTAAAAGTAAGGTAAGAACTTTTAGTAACTACCTCATGCTCTCACACCACTAGTTTTCTACTTAGTTCTTTGAAACTGTAATGTTCAAAGGACTTCTCTTGTTATTGAAAGAGTTAATACAGTTTCTCAAAAATGCTTCTCTTCTCACAGAATTATAGTTTATATTTTGGGAGAATCTGGCACAGCTTAAGTTACAGCTTAACTGATTTTCTCAGTAGAATCCAACAATAAGTCATTTCCCCCACCCATCTGTCCCTAAGTGTTTATTAGCCGGGTAGACACAAAATGTCAAGAGGAAAAAGTATTATTCATCTTAATCTACTGTCTTCAAGACTGAACATCAGGTACCTAAATAACAGCCTTCTTCATAGCTTGCTCCCAAACAGGTAGCTATTGCTTAGAGGGTTTTTACAAATACCCCAAGTTCATTATCAACCCACTAGCCCTTCCCAGACTAAATGTATCACTGCAGGGTAAGTGGACTTAATTCTCACTTATCTAAAAAATAATACTCATTGCTAGGCACAAAAAACAGCTTGTGGCATGAAGCTAGTTTTGCTCCTTTCCAGAAATTGCTGTTTTTAAGTTTCAAACCTTAGAAAAATCAGAGAGCAGAAATCTATTCGGATGTATACATTACTATGATTGTTGCTATTCCCCAAACAGCCTCAGCAGCTTACCAACTGAAGGGTAGCAGAAAACCAGACCTTCTCCCTCCAGTAGGAAAAGTACTCTAAGCAAAATCTTCTAGCTTACTAGCCTGGTATGTGGTAAGGCCATAGTTCTGATTCTTAATTATCATCCCATTCCAGAGCCCAAATAAATAAATTACCTGTGGTGATTCTGCAGATATCTCAGTAGCTACACACACACACGTTTCACAAAGTATTGGCCAATGCCCACTTTCACATAGCTCTTTGAGTCTAAAAATAACTGAAACTTTCATGTCTTACCAAGACTGAGAAAAGGGAGGGAAAATCAAAGAAAACTAATTTGGGAATCAGAGGGGAAACATTTAACAGGCCTGTTGGGTGTTCTCTTAATGCTGTCTTGGATCTCAGATTAAATTATTACACTTTCTGTGTTGTAGTGCTGGGTCATTTGTGCATGAGGACAAAGGCAACTTCAACTTGATATTTCTATCATCCCTGCTGTGTGAAGAGTCCTTTTCCTGGTTTATAACATCAATCACTCTCGCAATAAATCTTGGTAGTGGATATGGTCATTTAAATCTCCACCTGCACAAACAACAGAAAATAAGAGAGCCCATAAATCTCTACACCGGTGATTAACAAATTTTGGATCCTGGGCAAAGATATTATGGGGGCGGGGGGGTCTCACTAATTCATTAATAAAGACTGATTTGCTGACAATCTGTTTAGTTTACAGCATAGGGGGAAAGCAAACAAGACCCTGCTAACAAAACAAAATGTTAGAGGTTAGTGAATTCCCAGCTGAGCCCAGGATTAGAGATATGGTATCTTAATGTAGGAGAGGGGTGCAGATTCCGAGCCAAAAGCTCAGAATCCGCTCTTGCATTTTGTTCTAGCCCCTCATCATCAATGCTTAATTGCAAGGAAAGAAAACCTGGAGAACTAGTAAGACAGATTCATGCATTCTGTCTCTCTGATTTCATTTCATCAATGTCATTCAATCCCTTGGTTTCTGGTTCCCTTTGCTTTTCTACTGACTCCCCAGATTTTCTTCTTCTACAGGAAAGATGGTCGAGGCTGGAGTTAGAGATGGAAAAAAGAACCTTCTGAACAGGACATTTTGCTTAACGTTTTGTAATGTCAGCTTTACATGCAGAACCCTGGTAGCCAAGAGGATGTAAGGAGAAGGCGAAGGCAGCAGGCAGCACTGGGAGGGAGGAAACCAGAAGTCCCGGACAAGGTGATGTCTGAGAGCAACTAACATTCTTAAGACAATATTAACTGCACTTCTAGAAAGAAATTTAGGGGAAAGTTTTAATTTCATTAAGAAAAGATTATCGACTACCAAAATGTTTTCCACACACCAGTATTACTCTATCTCATTTCCTCCACTCCCCCTAAACTGTGTGTGGTTGTGTGTGGGTATGCAATGGTCAAGTCTGTTCATGTACACACCGGCAGTTCCTCGATATCTTTAAAGTGACCAGGTGTAGATGGATTCTTTGGTACTTTCTCTGTCATCACCCTAATGATCCTAGAAAGCACTTATTGTCTTAATTCACCAGAGTTAAGGTGTGAAGATATCTTGGAAAAGCCACAGAGCCTTATAGGGTGTTGGCAGGAGGTGGTTGATCCCTGCCTGCATTTTAATTGGTGTTTTCTGGGGGGAAGCGGGGAGCCAGAGGATGCTAGTGAGATTTGTGGGTGGAAGGCCCAGAAAGAGCAAAAGGATGTGCTCGTTTTCCTAAAGTTCTCAGTTTCAGGCAGCTATGACCTGTTAAGAAGGAAAGCGGGCCTTAGGAGATGGGCCCCCCCGGAGAAGGAGCTTCAGTAGGGCCCGCTCCTCCCCAGACCAGCCAAGAGTGGGAGAAGGTGACTGGTATTTGCGTCCTGCAATGGAGTTGATTCACATTGCAAGCTGGAAATCAGGGGCTGTGCGTGAGAGTTTCCCTCCGGTTGTGAAAGGGGTCTAAGAGAGTTGCTGGGGCCTGGCAGGCCCCTCCCCTGGGCTGCAAGGATCCGCCTCTATTCCCCAGATAAATTCCTAGTGTCCACCAAATTCCTCAGCGCTCTCTCACACTCCTCTACGGCCACGACTCCGGGGGTGGGGAAACAGAGCGTCGGCTTCCTGCCCACAGAAGCCCTCGCGGCTCCTTCTCAAGACTCTGCGGAGGGGAAAGGGGTGTGAGACCCAACCAGACCCGCAACTCCCGGCTCCCAAGCCGAGGTGGCTGCCCCACACTCCACGTTCGGGGGGTCCACTGGTTTCGGGGTCTGTCTCCTCTCTTCCCTTTCTCCTCTCTCCCTTCCCTGTCTCTCTCATCCTCTCTCCCAAACATGTCCACCGGCTCCCTCAGCGATGTGGACGACCTTCAAGAGGTGGAGATGCTGGATTGCGACGGGCTGAAAATGGACTCGAGCAAGGAGTTTGTGACTTCCAACGAGAGCACCGAGGAGAGCTCCAACTGCGAGGCCGGCTCTCCCCAGAAGGGCCGCGGCGGCCTGGGCAAGAGGAGGAAGGCTCCCACCAAGAAGAGCCCCTTGAGCGGGGTCAGCCAGGAAGGGAAGCAGGTCCAGCGCAACGCGGCCAACGCGCGCGAGCGGGCCCGGATGCGGGTGCTGAGCAAGGCCTTCTCCAGGCTCAAGACCACGCTGCCCTGGGTGCCCCCGGACACCAAGCTCTCCAAGCTGGACACGCTTAGGCTGGCGTCCAGCTACATCGCCCACTTGAGGCAGATCCTGGCCAACGACAAGTACGAGAACGGTTATATTCACCCGGTCAACCTGGTAAGTTCTCCGGTGCGGCGGCGGCGGCGTCCCGGGGAGGGGGGCGGGGGCGACCCAGCGCGGCGGCAGTGGGTCCCCGGTGAGAGGGTGCGCGCCAGCCTGGGAGCCGCGCATCTCAGTCACCGCCAGCCAGAGTCTCTAGGGAACCGGTGCAGGCGATCCCCACACGGCCCTCACTCTCTGCCTTCCAAGCCGCGGGAACGCGTTGATTTATGCGAGTACTTGACGTGGCAGCCCAATTAGGAGTTCGCACGAGTATCGAGCTGGCAAAGAAGAGGGATCTCTCCGCACTCGCGCCAGCGCCTCCAGGGCCGGTGCGGGACAGCGAACGCAGACAAGATGCTGCGCGCTGAGGCGGCATTTTAGTAATCCTTTTATTCTTCTTTCAGCTGAAGAGTAGAACTTGATTCCCCTCCCCCTCTAATTCCTGTAAATAAGAACAGCCAACTCTGTTTCTTTCCCAAGGATATGTAGAACCTTTACATATGGACACATCATGCCCCCCCATAATTGTCACATAAGTCCCCAACTATTTAAATATTCTGCCCTTCTCCTATAGGTGGATTAACATTTTCGAATCCCAGAATTTCTAGCAAATACCAGCATAATCAGAACATTATCACGAGTATTAGTGTAATAAGTAATATTAAAATAGTTCACTCTCCTTCAAGTTTAAGAACATGTTACTTTTTATCTTAAAAAATAATGCTCATTTTTCTCAACCGCATTTTACTGTTTAAGAACTATATTTTAATTCCTTTTTCATTTGATTTAATTTTAAACCTTCCAGGGGCTAAAGAAAAACAAAAACTAACTACCACCTCTGTTTATATATGATAAGAAGGAGAGGTTTTCCTCTTAAAAGTCTTCTTATCGGTGGGCACTAGCGAGAGAGGTTTGAAGGTTTGAATTGTCTTCTCTCTGAATTGGTTTCAGGAATTGGGGGTGGGGGGGAATGCAAAACCACATTTTGCTGTGAAAAATATTTTTCCTTCTAATTAAAAGTCAGGGTTTTTGAATGAGTAAACAGCTTTTAAAAATCTGGAACGAAAATGAAAGCAGTGCCTTCATTTACAACTGCTGCTGCCTTCATCTATGAATAAGAAACTTAAGTGAGCTTTATTATACACAGAACGGAGAAGGGAAAAGAAAGCTATGCTTGCTCAGCCCAGTAGGAACACAATGTGAAAATACACGGTTATATTCTTTTATTAACATTATTTGTTTTTAAGAGCTGGCGATTAATTTAGAAACTGTGGTTAAAACCGGCGTTTGTGATGGAGGAAACCAAAGATAGAAGTAGGGAAATCCATGGGGGTGAAAGAGAGAGGGCTGGGAAGCCTGACCAGGACGTCAGAAGAGGGCCAGCAGGGCGCTTCACCTTGAACCCGGTGCCCAGTGGCGCGAGGTCCTTCTCGGCTTCCCTGCTCCAGTTCACCCTAGCATCTGCCTCCGGGCTGTGGCAGGGCAGGAGCCACTGTAGGCTTTCCAAGGGTCTCCTCTCTTGGGTTTCACTTCGAACCCAGGGCGAGCCCCTCTTTGCTCTACCACCTCGAGCTGTGGCTTGGCGCCAACGCTGCTTTCTGCTTTACCCAGCCACAGGGCGCACTAGGTCACCGGGAAAACTGCAGAGATAACGGGCCTCTCCAACTCACTGCCTGCCCCCCACCACGCCCTTTCCTTTGGGCGCCCTTTCCTTTGGTCTCGGGCTCCCGCCTCATCCCACCCCTCCTCCATGGCCACTTACCTCCTCCACCCTCTTCTCTCCTGCAGACGTGGCCCTTTATGGTGGCCGGGAAACCCGAGAGTGACCTGAAAGAAGTGGTGACCGCAAGCCGCTTATGTGGAACCACGGCGTCCTGACCTTGGAGGTGCGAGTCTGGGAAAGGCGCGCTCCCGGGGCGGGGGGTGGGGAGCGGGCCCCGGGAAGGCGACCCTTGCCCTCCCTGCTCTCTGTCTCTTCTTCCCCCTTGCAACTCTCCTCTCCCTTTCCCACCCCTCGAGAACACTTTACAGCGACGAGGAGATTCGTTTCCAAACCAGAGGACATCAATTGTACTTACAACGATTCCCATCTATTTAACTTTATTAACTTCTACCGTGAATGACTCTGCGAGCCTTGCTGGTCCAAGTGCAATATGTAATTATAAATATATAAATAGATAATAAGAGCCTATCAATGTGTATCTTTTGTACAATATGTTGTAAAATGTAGATCATAGAATAGCTGACTTTGACAGTCACATTTATAAAGTAATTCACTTAAAGATATATATTTTTTTCAAACAAGTTTTTGCTACTTTCAAAAATAAATCTTTCTTTATATTGCTAAAAGCCCTGACATTTGGTGTGATTTTTTAAAATATATATTTGGAATAGAAAGATGGGGAACTATGGGGGAGCTATATAATAAAAGTGGTTCTTTTGAATCTCAATCCAAACTTCTAGAGATAGACAAGGACTAAATACGATTTCCACTATGAAGATGCAGATCATATTTTGCACTGAAACCTCAGAAAGAAACTAGTCCATCAAGTTTGCACGTTACTTTTCAGACAACTAGAAATAATGTAACTGTAAACAAAGAAAGGGAAGGATTCAAGTTATTAACAGCTATACAATTCAAGAGAAAAACACACCAGAAAAGAAGAATCTGATTTTCAGTTGTTCCACAGTTTAATTGCTAACATGAGCAGGAAGGTAATCTCCACATTCTGTAACTTTCCAGGCGCATACATGAACCCAAGCAACCCATAGCTGCAAAACAGTGAAGAAATATTGGGAGCGATGAAAAACGTAAATGCCATACCTTTGGAATGTGTTTTACGATTTTCAAAGGGCTGCAACGTGTATTATATATTTCTTATTAATAATTGACGATTACTTATAACAACGCGCATGCCTGCCTTTCGGTTACATTAGCCAGCGCGTTCAGCTCCTCTCCACGACTTCCGGTGGATTGGGTTTTAATTTAAACATCTTCCAGGCTACGGAACAGCTCATTGGGGAAGATTAAGTTGAGATAAACAGAGAGGCGCGTCCGAGGAGCCTGGGACCGGGTTCCCTCGCTGCCCCAGCGCAGCCAGCGGCGGCCGATGCGCCAGATGCCACCGGGGCTGTTTAATGTTCGGGGTTATGACCGCAGTGTTTACAAGACGTCTTCGGTTATTTATACTGTTATTCCTCGCAGAGGGCCTTGAAACTTCCGCTTCATTTGCTCTTTCTTTTCGATTTTTTTTTTTTTTTCCTTTTTCTCGGCTCAGTTAGGTACCTTGAGTAAGGGCTCCCCCGCTCTTGCACTTACCTTCAACCAACACCAAAGGCCGCTTAGCGGGTGGAGCCCTCAGCCTGGACAGCAGGGAAGGAGCCGGCGATGCTCCTGACCCGGGGAACCGCTGTGCCAGGAGGGATGTTCTCTGCCAGAGATAGTTACCACGTTACCAAGTCCACATCTCCATTCTCCAAGCGCTGGGAACGCGGGTGACTCTTCATCCACGTACCTGTCATTCGCACGTCGGAGGACCTCTCAGGGTTGTCAGGCTTTCCTCCCAGCCCCTTACCCCCCTACCCGGACTTGACCCTCAAGAGAGCATTTTAAGCTCTGGCCACCTCCACCTTTCCCAAATTCGCTTCTACCAGAGGGATGGACCGTCTACCCTCGCCTCACCGATCCAGAGTTCAAGTCAGAGATGCGTCCCAACGTGATTCAGTTGTCTGCGTTTCACGTTCAGCAAATTTTCCAAGGTCCCACTCACGTTTTTACAATACTCAAAATTCTGAGCACTCTATGCAGGCGGCCCCCTAGAGAAGAAATTTCTGCTTGCTCATTCTTTGACGACCCCCAACGGCAAAAGAATTTGTTAAAAAAAAGTCCTCATGCCTCCCACCGACAATTTGCAGCCTGTGCTTTCAGCATAAGGCCTGAAGCTGTGCACACGGGACATGCAAGTTAAGCCCTAGTTTTGCGTCCAGTTCTTTCCTGAAAGGGTTTGGATTCCCAGTTTTCTCATCTCCAAAAGTGGGGATAAACGTGATTATAATGATAATAATAATCGTACTCATACATTTCCTCTTTCACCTCACAAAGCCTTAGTGGTGCTCAAATGAAATTATAGTTTTGCAACTGCTTTGTAATGGAAAAGATCCGTGCACATACTGGTCACTTGTACTAAGTGGCTGGTGGTGAGCTGCCTATACTAGACCCGACTAGACCTCAAAGTACTCAGGCAGGAAGCTCAAGAGCATGCACAAGGGAGGGTCTTTTTATTGCAGGAACCAACACACCCCTTCAATGCAATGTTGAAGGTTACAATTTCTCTCTCTCTCTCTCTCTCTCTCACACACACACACACACACACACACACACACAAAACCCTTTACCCCTCCTCGCTGTTCTCCCATTTTGTCCAGAGCTTTATACCAATGTGATTATTTCCTAGAAATCCAGAGTCCAGAAAAATTCAGAGAACAAAGATAGGGACTGGGACCAGCAAACAGAAGGGCTACACTGGTGCCTGGCTGTCAGGAAATCCTGAGCACAGGGCTCTCAGCCTTTGAGCCTGGGCACACTAGAGGACCCAAAGGTTGTCCACGGAAAGGAGCAAGCAACATGGTGGGAATGACTGGGCTGTGGCTACCACTAGCCCTGGCGCAGGACCACCCCCCTCCACACACACATCCACAGTCTAAACATCTCTCCTTCCCATGGACCCTTCTCTTCTGCCAGGTCATCAGTCCTCCCACACCCACCATGCCCTACTTCCCAATGTCTGGTGCTCTTCTCAAGCCTGTCCCAGCGGGGTGTGACTTTGAGCCTACCGTGCCAGCACAGGTACTTGGCATGTCTCGATTTTAAAGGAGGCAAGCGGTATCGGAAGGAGTGGGGGACCCCCTTTACCACAAGCCAGATAGTTACGGGTGAGGGAGGCGTGACCTCTCAGTTATAAAAAATATCTTAGAAGGTGCTTTCTAAGATAGTCTAGAAGGAGAACGACCAAAGCAGGTTGTAGAAGCCTGGAAGGAAAATGAAATGTTTCAAACAAGCATGTCTGCAAGTTCTCAGGAGGAGGACACAGATACTGAAAGTGGACCGAAGCTGGGGAAGTCCCTTCTCCTCCCTTCTCTCTCTCTCTCTCTCTCTCTCTCTCTCTCTCTCTCTCTCTCTCTCTCTCTCTCTCTCCTTCTGATTGCTTCTATGACTTCTTATAGGCAACTCACTGTGCTTCCAGCAGTCTTCTCCACTGTCAAGTCAGACTTCTTTCTAAACAGATAAGTGGTAAACAAGGTTGGTACCTGCTAGTTATATTTAGTGATCAGTGGGAAACACTGCCCAGGGAGGCTTTTGAGCCAGTGATTCCTGGGCGTGTGTGGGAATCACAGGGACAGCTCCTGGAAGTAGAATGTTGGGCTCCATCCATCCAAGTTCCAGATTCAAGAGGTGTGAGGTGGAGGTGAGGCCCCAGAATTTCTACTTCTAACAAGTTCCCAAAAGATGCTGAGGCTACTGGTCGGGAAACCATAGTCAGAATCACTGTTTGGGGATCTGTCTCATTAA
The DNA here is from genome assembly GCF_964341445.2 of Mesoplodon mirus. NCBI lineage: Eukaryota > Metazoa > Chordata > Mammalia > Artiodactyla > Ziphiidae > Mesoplodon > Mesoplodon mirus. The sequence continues at coordinate 29,366,295 of NC_138986.1, read as the reverse complement.
AGAAACAAAAGACATTGAAGCGGAGAGAAAGAAAATATTTGGGAATTACTTTTTCTTAAGAGGCTGCATGTTCGGGGCTCCAGTTTCATTTACATTTCTATTCGCTCCACGGTGGCCTGCAGTGTATTGTTAACGCTTAAATGCCAGTCAAGACATCAAACCACTCGTCCTCAGAAAATATTAATAAAAGATTTGTGCAACCCTGGTGTATGGAAGTGTGTGCGCGTTCGTCTTGAGCTCTCAAAGAGATTTCAGGTGATGGATTAAAGGCCTGGATGGATTAGGGCCCGGCTGCTGTTGGCTCCGTTGCGACCCCTAAACGGGGGAGAAATCCGAGCGCCCGGGACTCATGCCCTCTACAACTTCTCGGTTGCGCAGAGGGTTCCGCGGTCCAATCCAGGTCAGCAAAGCTTTCCCCTTCACTCTAGGGGGAGTAGGAGGGTTTGCTCTGGGCTGGGGCCCTGTGCTTCCGGCTGGTGGGAAGTCGCCCTGGGGTTGAGGTGCAGGGTCTCGGGCTGGTAGGGAGAACGTGGCAAGCGCCGGGTGGGGCTCTCGGGCAGGAAAGGGCCCCGAGCCAAGAGGCGGAGTAGGGAACAGCTCCTCTGAGGTTTTTCTACCCGGGAGACAAGTTTCTGGAAGTGGGCGGGAGGAGAAGGATGGAGAATCCGATTTCGAGCCCCAGCCTACACCGCCTCCTGGGTCCGCATCCCTTTCCGGGCGCCGCCTCCGAGACAGCCGGGTGCGTGTGCCAATGCGGACTAGCCCAGCGCAAAGACACCGCCCAGGGAAGGTTCTAGGGTAATGACCCTGCTCAGCCACCAAGGAGAGGCTCAGACTCCAGCCAGCTGGCGAGAGGAACTTTCTTTCTTAGCTTTGCATCCTTTTCTCCAAATTCTGGCGATGCCCTAGGAAACTCGCGCGGTGCCAGTGGCATTCTTGAGAGCCAGGCTGGTTTCCTCCAGGCGTCGGGGTTCCAGGCGCCTTTCATCTTTCTATCTGGCAGGCTCAGCTGGTCCACCTCCAGCCCGTTCATGGGAAGATTAACCACCCCAAGGACTAGGCTACAGATCCCTTCCCAGGGCAGAGGGAGGAGAAAGGGGTGGAAAGGGTAGAGAGAACAGTTGAGAATGTCTTCGAGTTATGAAACCAGACTCCTCGAGGCGACGTCATCTCACCCATTGTACCCAGCATCCAGCTTAGCGCCCGACACCTCAATACATGTTGAACCGCCAGTGAATCATTAACTCTCTGAGGCTATGGTGAAGGAAGAAGTTAAAATACAGGGCAGGTGGAGCAAAGAAATTGACGGTGGGACTGTTGCCATGGTTAAATTGAAACATACCGGGACGTCCCTGGTGGTCCAGTCGGTAAGACTCCGGGCTCCCAGTGCAGGGGCCCAGGGTTGGATCCCTGCTCAGGGAACTAGATTCCACATGCACGGCACAACTAAGAGTCCTCATGCCACAACTAAAAGATCCCGCGTGCTACAGTAAAGATGATGCAGCCAAAATAAATAAATAAATATTAAAAAAATAAAATTTCTGAAAAAAAAGAGAAAGAAACATAACCTCTTAGTTGAAATCTGGGTGTATATTTGAGAAAAGAATAAAGCAAGCAGACATCTTGGGACCAGATGGCATCAGCTGGGGATGGGTTGTTTGCATTGCCTTTGCCCCTGACACTCAGATGAAGTCTGTTCTTTCCCCTCCCAGTAGAAGATGACATTATTAGTTTTGAATTTATATGGCCCTTAGGTCAGAATCATTAGCTTAAAAGGTGCTTTGAAGAGTGGAGATACGTTGAGAGACTTTATAGGATAAAATGTAGACTATACAACTAAAAGGATCCTTATTTTAAAATTAATCCAGGTGGTGATAAGTAAGTAACTTGTTGCCTTTTGTGCAGGTTAGATCTACATCTAGTGGAGGCTATAGCGGGAAAAGCTTTTGACTGAATCCTTGGGCAAGAAACTTAACCATTTAGGACCTTAGTTCTTCCACCTGAAAACATGGGTATAATAATGGCTGCTTTGCAAATGCTACCCAAAAGGCAAAGATATACGAAGCAACCTAAGTGCCCATCAACAAATGATTGGATAAAGAAGATGTGGTATATACAATGGAATACTAGTCAGCCATAAAAAGAATGAAAATTTACCATTTGCAGCAACATGGATGGACTTGGAGGGCATTATGCTAAGTGAAATAAGTCAGAGAAAGACAAATACTGTATGATATCACTTACATGTGGAATCTAAAAAATACAACAGACTAGTGAATATAACATAAAAGAAGCAGACTCACAGATATAGAGAACAAACTAGTGGTTACCAGTGGGGAAAGGGAGGAGAGGAGGGGCAATATAGGGGTAGAAGATTAAGAGGTACAAACAATTAGGTAGAAAATAAGCTACAAGGGTACACTGTACAACATGGGGAATATAGCCAATATTTTATAATAGCTATAAACAGAGTATAACCTTTAAAATTGTGAATCACTATATTGTACACCTGAAATTTACATAATATTGTACATCAGCTATACTTCAATTTTAAAAATTATTTTAAAAAAGGTAATGACTGCTTTGGTAAGATAATGTATGTGGGCGATGTCTGGTACATCATGGGCACTAATTAATATTGGTTTTCTTCCTTTCCTCTCTTCTTCTTCTGGTCATTACGTTATAAAAGTGCCTGAAAGAATGATATGCATCTCCCCTAAATAGTTATCTACCCAGTAGTAATTATTGAGTAGAATAATTATTATATAGAATTATTAAATTCTCAGGGGAACCCAGTTGCTTCAGGTCATCTTGAATGTGATCAAAACAGACCTCACCACCTTATCCACAGTGGATCCTGATCCTAATTTCCCCCCTGACCCTGACCAGGGATCGAAGCCATGCCCCCTGCATTGGGAGTGTGGAGTCTTAACTGGGTCACCAGGGAAGTCCCCGGTTCCTAACTCTGTATGTCAACATTTATAACATTATCAATAACAGGTAATCATTATTTTCTTTCATTTCTCTGTTTCTTTACTTAGTTTATACTTATCCTCACTAGCTCCATGAGGGCAGGGACCATGTCTGACTGATTCACTTTTGGTTCCCAGACCCTAGCAGAGTGACAGGCATGTGGTAAGTGTTTGAAGAGGACTGAATGTATAAAGCTTAACAATAGGCTTCTTAGAGATTCCTCTGTTTTCTAGGTAAGTTCATATTGCATTGCTATAACCAAAGGCTGGTTTAAATATATCATCTAATTTTAATTTTAGAATTTGGTAATGGACATGTATTCTAAAAATAAAGATAAATCTATAATGAAAAAATCACCATCAATTCTGTTGATGGGGAATTAACCTGAAACATTAGTCCTCACCACATGCAGATTCTCCTTTTAGCACTAAATCCCAGGAAAACGTCTATAGTAAGTACTGTGTCTTTCAAAACAATGCATGTCTCCCTTCAGTATTCTTACCATCCCTGGGGACCAGTCACCTCTAAACTTTTCTGTTTGGTTCCTGGAATTATTCACTAATGAATCTTAATAGAATGTTTTTGTTCTTCTTTTGCACTTTATGTGAATACCATCTTCTTCTACTGCCCTCTAATCTCTCACTTTCAGGCATCTGTCACCCACTCAATAGCTCCTTCAACTTTTTTTTTTTTTTCTTAACAAGCATTCTTTCTCTCCCCACCAAGGACTAAAAAGAAACCCAAGACATCTCTAAACCCAGGAGAATTTTTTAAACCAACAGGGGTCATTTGGTTACAAGGAACAAAAATCCCTTCAAACTGGCTCAAATAAAAAGGGGAATGAGGCATTGTAAAGATAGTACAAGGACTCTGGCTGACATCTCCAGGCAAAAAATAAACAGTAGGGAAAAATCTATTGGGAAACTGAAAGTCAAGAGTACAACTCCCTTCCTCTCTCTCTGGAGCTCTCTGGGCTCTTATCTCTGCTTTCTCTGCCAGTCTTCTGCATTTCCTCTTCTGATTTTCTGTGCTGACTTACTTTCTACTTCTTCTGAACTTTTTATTTCAGATGGAACTTGTTTGTTAGGTTGCTATGGCCCCAATTCTACAAAAACATGCAGTTGTAGGCTCTACTGTCCAAAATTTTAGTCTCAGCACCTCTTAATTTGAATTCTTAAGAGAAGAGATATGCATATGGACTACTATAGACTCGTTCTAAGAGGCTCTGATTAAATTCCCCAGGTCAGTTGTACGCCTCTTGTCCTGTCAGCTCTGGTTGGCTGGGGATGGATGGACAGGTTGGCTGATGGCTAGGGCAGATTCTTTTGAGATGTAGGCTCTGAGTGAGACAAGAATCCCAAATCTGTTTGCTACAAATGTAATCTAATGCAATCAGGGTTGAGGTGTCTGCATATGGGCCACCTGGCTCTATTCTGCTACACCAATGGTGAGCAACACGTGTTTGGAAAAAGGTCATGTTGTATTTGTAATGGGGGGAAAGGGTAGAGATACCAACATCAAGAAAACATATGTACATATAACCAAATGATCTACTTTATGGAATAGAATAATTTTATTGAGAAAATCACCACTGGTATGCCAGTGCTATTACTGGGCATATTTAGGAAAATGCTAACTCGTATAGATTCAGCTTTATTAATTTTCTTCATCTATCTGCATTACACAGAGACCATGCATATGAACAATCATATTTCATCTTCAAAACAACCCTAACTAGAAGGTATTATCATCTTTACTTTTCATGTAAAGCAGCTGAAACACAGAGAGGGGAAGTAAATCACCAGAAGATATATGATGGAGTAGTGGCAGAAAGCTGAGTATAGAATTTTTCTACTTTAATTAAACTGAAATGGTCTCCTGCCTTGAAAATGGAAGACTCTCCAGAATAAAAGAAATTAAGGATGATTATAACCCTATAAAAGAAAGAAATCCTTACAAGCAGGGCATGCCATGATGTTTTTTCAATCAGAATTTTTGTTTTATACTCATTTAAAAAACTCTTTTAGACTTACTAATATTTTTTATCCTCTACCACTGTTAAAGATACAAAAAAGGAAACTATAAGCAAAATAAGTTAGTTAAAATAGTCCAAAAACCTGTTTTGTAGCCAGAGTGCAATTCATTCTGAATTATTTATTTACTCCGTCATTAAAATCTAGTGATTTTCCACCCATTACGTATCAGTTTTTGTCATGTAATAAACTACCCCAGAACCCAACGGCTTAATGCTGTAAGCATTTGTTATTGCTCATGTGTCTACAAGTCAGCTGTGCAGTTCTGCTGATCTGGACAGGGCTATGCTGTTCTCACTCAGCTTGCTCATATATCTGTGGTTGGGAGGGCTATTTGTCTGAGAGCTAGCTGGTCAAGGATGGCCTCACTCACATGTCTGATGGCAGGCTGGCTACTGGCTGAGCTGATGAGGGTGACAGAGCCACGTGTCTCTCATCATCCAATAGGCCGGCATGTACTTGCTTTCATGGTGACTGGGGAGGGAAGAGAAACTCACAAGCTTCTTGGACTTGGGTTCAAAACTTGCTAGTGTCACTTTGGCTGCATTGTATTGGCTAATGCCAGTCACAGAGCATCCTAGGTTCAAGGGGTTGGGAAATAGATGCTACTTCTTGATGGGAAAAGCTGCAGTCACATCGCATAGAGCATGGATACAGAGAAGGGTGAGACTTGGGACCATTTTTATAATTAATCTGCCATATTAAGGTTTTCCTAAAACTTCTTCATGTTCAGAGTCTAGCCTTTCTGAATTAGTTCCCATTTTGAATTGTCAATATCTAGTGCTGTACTACCCATTTTGTCCTCTGGGTTACAAAGAATATTTCTTAGAAGAGTTTTTCTCTATAATTACTGTGATTTTCTTCCAAGCCACTGATACACATTCTGCAAATTTCAGTGCTTACCCTTTCTTGATTTTGTCAGAAGGGAGGATAAAGAAAATACCAACAAAAGTTAATCATACCGGGCTTCCCTGGTGGTGCAGTGGTTGAGAGTCTGCCTGCCGATGCAGGGGACGCGGGTTCGTACCCCGGTCCGGGAAGATCCCACATGCCGCGGAGCGGCTGGGCCCGTGAGCCATGGCCATTGAGCCTGCACGTCCGGAGCCTGTGCTCCGCAACAGGAGAGGCCACAGCAGTGAGAGGCCCACGTACCGCAAAAAATAAATAAATAAATAAAAATAAAAAGTTACTCATACCCACCTTTCTTTTATCTATTCTTAGAAATTTGGAGGTTCTTCTGACACTAGTTTCATTACTTGACATGTATTAAGAGGATGAATGGTGGCCTCAAAGACATCAGATCCTAATCCCTGAAAACTGTAAATATTATCATAATTGGAAAAAAGTCTTTGCAGATGCAATTAAGTTAAGGATGTTGAAATTGAGAGATTATCCTTGATTATTTGTGGGCCCTAAATGCCATTACAAGTGTCTTTATAAGAGAAAAGGAGAGAGAGATTAGATACACAGAGGAGGAAAAGGTCATGTGAAGACAGAGGTAGAGATTAGAGTGATGAAACCACCAGAGGCTGGAAGAGACAGGAAATGGATTCTCCCTTAGAACCTCCAGAGGGAGTGGGGCCATACCTACACCTTGATTTTGACCTAGTGAATCTGATGTTGAACTTCTGGCTGTCAACCAAGAAAGGGTAAGTTTCTGTTGTGCTAAGGCACCAAGTTTGTGGTCATTTGTTACAGCAGCCACAGAAAACTAATACAGCATGTGATAGGCAATCCATTGCATGTATCTCAGTAACAAAATGTAACAGGGTCATCTACTTATGATTTACTTCCTTTCTTAAGTTCTATAAAGCATCTGCACATGCCTTTGCAAGAAAGTACAGAATTATGGATATTCCTCCAATGAAAAATGCATTTGTTCCTATACATTAGTTCTCTATTTCCATGTCTTGCTATGCATAACAAAATTATATTTATTATTGATATCTATATACCAAAATAAAATTTCTTCTGATGCAGTATAATCTTTTAAAAGACATTTTCCATGGCAATTTAACCCAGCATGGATAATACCAACAATATAGAAAATTCAAACAAATAGACCAGTGTTAAGATGCATCTCAATTTTAGGGCTTCCCTGGTGGCGCAGTGGTTGAGAATCTGCCTGCCAATGCAGGGGACACGGGTTCAAGCCCTGGTCTGGGAAGATCCCACATGCCGCGTAGCGGCTGGGCCCGTGAGCCACAACTACTGAGCCTGCGCGTCTGGAGCCTGTGCTCCGCAACAAGAGAGGCCGCGATAGTGAGAGGCCCGCGCACCGCGATGAAGAGTGGCCCCTACTTGCCACAACTAGAGAAAGCCCTCACACAGAAACGAACACCCAACACAGCAAAAATAAATTAATTAATTAATAATTGGTTCTGTTCTAAAAAAAAAAAAAAGATGCATCTCAATTTTAGAAATGTGAAAAATAATGCATCTTAGAATGATAATATATAGTAGCTCACTTCATCCCATGCATCATCTCTGAGTACCCACTGTATGTAGGACCCCGTGTTACACACTGACAATAGATAAGATGACACCTTTCTTATCTCCAGCTTAGGTCTTACTCTCCAGTAGTTGCAGACTTTCTTCTCTTCAAGGACCTGAAAGAGCAGGGCAGTCTTGCACCTGCTGTACCAGTTTCCAGAAGGGTGGGCTACTGGGACATACTGGCTGCTTCTACCACACTCTAAGTTAGTGCTGCAGACAGCTCAGCCTGTCACTCATTAAGCTAGTTCAACATGGTGCACTGCGTCTACCCCAGACTAACCAATCTCCTAAGAGTGAACAAATATCTGGGGAAGTGACTTCAAAACGTCACTTTTTGCATCCAAGGTAGTTGTCCTGGAGGCTTTTATTTTCCCAAAGCTAAAATTGGATCTCAGGCCATTTGGAGATTGGCTATATATAGTGGGCCATCTTTCTACCACACTGATATAGGAAGTCATTTTGCAAATATGTGCTCTCGGTCCAAAGCAAAACATTTTCAGGATATGATAGGTGCATTAGCAGAAACTTATGTCCACTACTGGAAAATCAACACCAGAACTATGAATTATAGACCATCAGAGTCAGCCATGCCCTATAATAGCTGAGCGTAACTTTTTTATGCCTTACCTGCCAAGCATTCTGCATCATCTCAGGGGCCTTCCCCTCAAACAAGTACGAACTTCCCAAAGCTTTTTATCTCCAGAACCTGTCTTTTGCTTCTTCTTCTCTTCTGAATCTTATAAAGCAAGTCATAAACTATATGACACTGAATTCCACTAACTTTTTCAACATTACATTATCAGGTATACTCTAATTATTAGGATAAGATATTTTTTAAGTGATATTTTCAAAAGCTCATAGACACCATGGTACTCTTCCCCCAAACCAATAACACCAGCCTAATTATTTTAAAATATCAGACATATCCAAATTAATAGATATTCTGCAAAATATCAGTACTCTTCAAAACTATCAAGGTCATGAAAAACAAGGAAAGACTAAAGAAACTGTCATAGATCAAGGGAGATTAAGGAGACACAATGACCAAGTAAAATGTGGTATTCTGAATAATATTTTGGAATAAAAAAATGCCATTTGGTAGTGATAAAGGAAACTAAATAAAGTATGGATTTAGGATAATTGTACCAATGTTAATTTCTTAGTTTTGACAAATTGTGTATGTAAAAAGTTTTAAAATAGGGAAAGTGAGTTAAGATACAGAGTCTATAAAAAATTTTGCAACTTTTCTAAACATCTAAAAATTTCCAAAGTAAAACAATAAAACATTTATTAAAAAACAAAACAAAACAAAACAAAAAAACTCATAGGCCTGAGCTTTAGGGGCTAAGCTACTCTGACCCCAAGCTAATCATTAATCATTTAATCTCACTGTGCCTTGATTTCTTCACCAGCAAGGTTTTTAAAGTTCCCTTCATCATTAAATTAAAAGTCATAACTCTAGAGAACACTTTCATGTGGTTTTTGAGCCAAACTTCTGATATTTGGCCAGGAAAATGACCAACCACTCTCAACTAAATGTAAGAAGACCCAGAAACTGTTGGTATCGTGACTAGTTTTAGAACCTCTGCTGGCCCTGAATACAGAACCAAGAAGAACATGAGACTCCTTCTAAGACTCTCTCTCTCTCATTAGAATGATTTCCTTTACTGCATGTTACATAATATTTAGAAAAAATTCAAAAACAAATGATATGTTCATATCTATTTAGTTACCATTCTGACCCTGGTCTGGGCTTATCTCCACCAATGGCTGAATAAGCAAAATAGGGCTGAAAAGAGGATGATGGCCCAAAGGCACGGCACTCTGAAGAATTATTGAACCTTCAAAAGATTTAATGTCTTATCAAATTTTATTTATCCTATCCACAGTTTACCTAACCATTCCATGATTTTTAGATATTTAGATGGTATTTCACTTTAGGCCATGATACCCATTTTTTTACATATATATATATTATATATATATATATATATATAAAATATATATATATATTATATATATATATTCTTTTTCAGTTTCTTTTCCATTATAGGTTATTATAAGATATTCCATATAGTTCTCTGAGCTATACTGTAGGTCCTTGTTGTTTGCCTATTTTGTATATAGTAGTGTGTATCTATTAACCCCAAACTCCTAATTTATCTCCCCACTCCCCCACTTTGGTAACCATAAGTTTGTTCACGATACCCATTTTGGATCTTTGTCTGCATCTTCCAGAAGTAAAATTCTGGGCCAAAGAGCATGACCAGTTTTAGGCTCTTCATACATTTTGCCAAATTGCTTCTCACTTTATACCCCATCAGCAATTACCTAGATCACTACTTGGGCTAAAATTTAAATTTAACTGTTTTTTTCTCTTGCCCATATAAGGAAGTCTAAACATTGAGTAGGGAAAGAGAATGAGGGATTGAGATGAACAAATTTCTCTCTTCTCTGCTAATTTACACCATCATCCCCTTTTGGGTCAACTTACAACTTTAAAAAAATAATATTTGTTTTTGTGCAAGGGCTGAAGGAGAACATGAAAAAATTAAGACTATTATAACTGTGCAGCTGTTGGGGGAGGGAGTAACCTTGTTTTCAAATTTTTGCCTTTCCATTCCATCCTCAAGAACTTTTAAAAACAAAATTTTACCTCGTGTGCCTTATAGAAAAGAATTTTACCCCCAAACCAGAAAGTCCCAAAATAGGTGTTGCCAAATTAAAACAAATGCTCTTGAGTAAGTTTTTTTCTGATAATAAAAGCAATCTATGATTATTTTAAAACATTTGGAAAGAAAAGGTTTACTTCCAGAGATATAGGTTGATAAACATAACAAAATTAGGTTAATATTGTATATGTGGTTCATACTCTACTACTTGTCACTTAATATTATGAAGCAGGCTTTTTGCTACATCATACAATATTTTGGAAACGTGATTTCTAATGACTGGGCAATCTTCCATTTAATGGAGAAACTATAATTCATTTTGGACATTTAAGTTGCTTCTAATTTTTCCTATGATAAATAATTCTGTATTGACCATCCTTATGCACCCTTATATCTTTGATTATCTCTTAGATTATTACTTTGGATAGATTCCAAGAATGATTCTTTATAAATATTAAAAAATTGCTTTACAGAAAGGTCGTACCCATTCAAACTCTCACTAGCAGCATATAAGAATACCCATTACAGGGCTTCCCTGGTGGCGCAGTGGTTGAGAGTCCGCCTGCCGATGCAGGGAACACAGGTTCGTGCCCCGGTCCGGGAAGATCCCACATGCCGCGGAGCGGCTGGGCCCGTGAGCCATGGCCGCTGAGCCTGAGCGTCTGGAGCCTGTGCTCCGCAACGGGAGAGGCCACAACAGTGAGATGCCCACGTACCGCAAAAAAAAAAAAAAAAAAAAAAAAAAAAGAATACACATTACAATGAACCATTATGAATGCTTAACATTATCCTTCTAGGTCTTTGTCAAAGATGTTTCATTATTTTTCCAACTTGTTTTCCAGCCAGGTCGGGGTAACTTCACTTATTTCTTAGACAGCTTTTACTGAGAGAGACTGTGAGTTTCTGCCCCCAAAATTGTTCAGATTACTAGGAAAGGCAAGTTATTTCCCTTGGTAGCATTTGGGCTGGGTAGTTGCTGAGTTATATGGTTTATCGGAGTTAGTCGCCACCACCTCCTAGAGTTTCCCTAAATGTTCTGGTCACATTTGCTGCATGATTAGCTTTACTGCTATGAAATACTGAGGGATGTATAGAACAGATGCCCAGTCATATCCCTTGGTTTGCATGGAGCTCAGAAGTCCTGTGAGAAGTCACTTGAAACTCTCTTTACAGTTGGAGTTAAGAGATGTACAGACCTGATAACCTGCGGGTCCCCAAAGTAATCTGGAGCGGTGGAAAGACAGTGAAGGCTGAGTGAAAAGGAGTGGACCAGCTGTGCGGCAGGGTACGGATATTGAAGATAGCATTTTTTTCCAGGGAGAATAAAAAACTAGGGTCGACCATCCTCTGAACTAGCCACTGAGGGCTGAAAGAATAGTATTCCAGATGAGCAAATTACTGTGCTGTGGGAACCCCCTTTTTAAAGAGGGAGTCACCAGAAATAGGAGATTTCCAATAGTTAGTGTAAAAAGAATACCAGGAAACAATCCCGAGATTAGCAGAGGAGGGAGCAGAAACCCATGGGAGGAGAGGGAGCCTGCTCTTCCAAAGAAGCTGGTTCAAGGAGAAGAGTGACAGCTGTCAACCTCAAACTGAGCAGGAAGTTAGAAGTGCTAAAACTGGCTCAAAGGAGCCAGAAGCCACTGTTTCTGATTACCTTGAAAGGACAGCCCTGATGCTTCAATCTACCTCCTGCCTCCACCCAACCAGTCCCCCAGAGATTCCAACATTGAAAATGACCCTCTACAGGGTCAAACTCCTAGAAATTCATTAAGAAAAAGACTACAGATCGCTAGTCAAGACAGTGGGGACTTAGCCCATTGGGATGTGTGGGATACAAATATGAAAGATTTGTTCTCATCAATTGGTGAAGCCTTTTCAACTTTGTGAAATTTATGGACATGCTGTTATCTGGCTGGAACATACAGTGTGTACATCCATTATTGATAAAGAAAACCCTTTTATTTCTCAAATTAAAAACCTATTGGTTGTTATAAATTCCATCTTTATATTGGCCAGATTGTGGCCACTGTAAATAATGGAGCACAGAAACTTCCAAACAGTTCTTTTTGCTTAGAAAATATATACACACATAGACTAATGAATATATATGCACACTTGCATACATGCATACACACATGAACATGTAACATGTTGAGTAACAGTTTTACGTTCACAGGGATAAAAATGAAACCAGTTTCACTTTCCTCCTGTTACTATGCTACGTCGAATTTCCTCTTCTGAGTGGGAAACAGATCCTTAACGATATCTTGGGCAGATACCACAGCATTTCCAACACTTTGTAATTAAAAGACAAATTCAGTATTGTCCAGTTTAAAACTCCAATCTCATCTGATGCAAATCTCATCTCTGCTAGCTATGGTCCATGGTTCCAGAGACCTGCAGTGAGTTTGGTCATTGACTTGGGTTGGAGTCAAGGGGGGCGGGGGTCTGGCTTATCTCTTCCTCTACCTATTTAAGAACTTATTTTCGGTTGTGCAGGTTGTAAGGGAGGATGAGAGAGGATGTTTCTTTATTGACTGCCTACTCTTGTGGTCCTCTGCTGGTTGTTGCTTCTCACTTGCCTTGGCTGCCCTCTACGTAACAAGGACCCAAATATATCTTCTCACCTGGGCTCAAGAGTAAGTTCTTCTGCAGGCTTTCTTCTGGGAGGGGGATATTGGGAGGGGAGAGGATGTTATGAAGCTACCCTTCTGCACATTTCCATGAAGTGGAGTTTGTCTCTACATCTTCATGTCTAGCTTTTCCAACCTCTTCAGCACCTTCCCTCTTGCCTCTGGTGTCCTCTCACCCTGTGGTCAGCTCTCATCCATTTACCATCTATCTCCAGTTCTGTTTTCCCCTGTTCATGTACGTATATGGGCCGATTGATGGATCAACTATTTTAGCCCAAATCCCAAAATTTCCTTCAGGGGACGAGATGCCAGTCTCACAGTGTTTCAGGCAACCTTAATGTCTGTAAGCAGTTCTCCTGATCTTCTCTCCCTTACTTGATTTGTGCAGATGGGGTGGTGGGGGGTAAGCATCACCCCTCCTTTTACCATGGAAATCAGTGGGGAATAAACAGAGATCCCACATAAACCAACAGCATCTGACTTCAAAGACTTTTCCCAACCCTACCATTATCCCTAGGTCTTCTTTTTATAAGACTGTAAGGGAACACTGAGATGATGGCTGAGGCTGGAGGAAGGGCAGGGGATGTACTAGGATAATGTTTGGAGGCAGCAGAGCTTATTTTGCCCACTTGTTTTTAGCCTTAATAGAGAGGTCAGCCGCAAATGTTCAAGGTTCCCTGGAGGGTATCACTGTAGAATAGGTTACTTCATGATCCTTTGCCCATAGCCTATAGCCTTAGTTGCCCAAGGCAACAGGAAAAGCCTCACTTAACAATTTTAATATGTGTAGAACATTCAGTAAGTTTTATTTTTCAGCTTGCTTTTAAAAAGTCATACAATTTCATTTATGGATACCATATTAACCATTTCTCCATTTTTGGATAATTTTTTCTAATTATTTTCCAAATTATAAACAATGCTAAAACAATCACCTTTATTCTTTATGTACTCATGTTAGTATTTGCATAGGATAGATTCTTACAAGTAGGATTGCTGATCGTGTTCAAATTTTTGGATGCCTACTATCAAATTGCTCTCACCAAAATTTGAAAAAGTTTACACTCCCAGTACCAATTTCCTCATACCCTCGACAATATTCAGTGTTATAAAGTTTTAAAACTTTTGCTAAGGACTTCTGCTCCCAGAAAGATGAAATAGATGTATTTTTCTCTATCTGACTGCTAAGTACAACTAAAAACTCTGGACATTTTATATAAAGCAAAAATAGACTTTGAAACCAGCCAGAGACCTTGGAGCCTAAGAAACAACATGGAGTAACTTTCCTGAAGTGTCAGTGGAGGCCATGTGGGTCATCTAGACTTTTACCTCTGTCTGGCAGTAACAAGGTTTGATTACAAGTAACAAAGCATTAACAAGGAACAATGGCACCCTGTCAGAGTAGTGTCAGAGAAAGCCAGCTAAAACAGAAGGCTTAAATAAGATCCATTTTCTCAATACAAAAAGGCACAGGTTTCAATAAAAAAATTACTTATACTAAGAACCAGGAAGATCTCAAAATAAATTTAAAAATACAATCAATAAGGCAGTTCTAACTTATGCAATAAGACAAGAAAAGGAAATAAAAGGTATTCTAATTGGTAAGGAAGAAATAAAGCTGCTTGTTCTTGATGACGTGATCATCTATGCAGAAAATTCAAAAGAATCAACAAAAAAATTCTAGAACTAATAAGTGATTATGGTAAGGTAGCAGGATACAAGGTTAATATATGAAAGTCAATTGCTTTCCTATACACCAGCAATGAACAAGTGGAATTTGAAATTAAAAACACAATACCATTTACATTAGCATTGTCCAAAATGAAATATGTAGGTATAAATCTAACAAAACCTGTACAAGACCTATGTGAGAAAAACTGCAAAACTCTGATGAAAGAAATCAAAGAACTAAATAAATGGGGAGCTATTCCATGTTCATAGGTAGGAAAACTCAATATTGTAAGGTCTCAGTTCTTCCCAACATGGTCTCTAGATTGAATGCAATTCCAATTAAAATCCCAGTAAGTTATTCTGTGGATATCAACAAACTGATTCTAAAGTTTATATGGAGAGGCAAAAGATCCAGAATAGCCAACAGAGTATTGAAGAACAACAAAGTTAGGGCTTTCATAATCAAGGCAGTATGTATTGGTGAAAGAATAGATGGATCAATGGAACAGAATAAACAGCCCAGAAATAGACCCACCTAAATATAGTTAACTTATCTTTAACAAAAAAAGCAAAGGCAATACAATGCAGCAAAGACAAACTTTTCAACGAATGGTGCTAACAACTGAACATCCACATGCAAAAAAAAAAAAAAGGAATCTAAACACAGACCATACACCCTTCACAAAAGTTAACTTAAATGGATCACAGACCTATATGTAAAATATAAAACTCCTGGAAGATAAAATAGGGAAAACTCTAGATGACCTTGGGTTTGATGATTTTTAGATACAACACCAAAGGCACAATATATGAAAGGAAGAATCCATAAGCTGGACTTTAGTAAAACTAAAAACTTCTGCTCTGCAAAAGATACTGTCAAGCTAATAAAAAAACAAGCCACAGATTAGGAGAAAATATTTGAAAAAGATATATCTGATGAAGGACTATTATCCAAAATATACAGAAAACTCTTAAAACTCAACAATAAAAAAAAAAAAAGATTAAGAAATGGGTAAAAAGAGGGGGTAATGGTGAAATGTGTAACAGGCCCAGGTAGGTAGATTTGTTATCTTAATTGCTCCCACACACTACAGTCTTCCAGGGGACAGGTTGCTTGCAGCTCAGAGCTCTGCTGCTCCAGGGGAACCCACCCATCAGTGGAGCAGGCAATGTGGGGGCTGGGAAGGGGAAAAAACAAAAACTAACCAAACAAAAAAAGGACAAAGACCTAATAGATATCTCACAAAAGAAGATATACAGATGGCAACTAAGCATACAAAAAGATGCTCCAGTTTATATGTTATCAGGGAAATGTAAATTAAAAACAACGAGATACTACAACACAGCAACAGAATGGCCAAAATCCAGAATACTAACAACACCAAATGTTAATGAGGATGTGGAGCAACCGGAACTCTCATACATTGTTGGTGTGAATACAAACTGTACAACCACTTTGGAAGACAGTTTGTCAGCTTCTTACAAAACTAAACATATTATTTTAGCAGGAGGAGGAGAAAAGGAAGGGGAAGAGAATGAGGAAGAGGAAGAAGAAGAAAAAGAAGAGCAAGAAGAGTAAGAGGTAGGAGGTATAAGGAGCTAAATGGAAATTTTAAAACCTAAAAATACAATAACCATCAGTGGATGGGCCCAGTGGCAGAATGGAGGGCACAAAGGAAAGTATCAGTGAACTAGAAGATAGGACAATAGAAATTATTTAATCTGAACAAAAGAGAGAAAATACACTGAAAAAAATTGATCAGGTCCTCAGTGTCCTGTGGGATCATAACAAAAGATCTAACACTTGTATCATCAGAGTCCTGGAAGTAAAGGAAAAAGAAAACAAGACTGAAAAAGTACTCATATAATAACTAAAAGGTTCCCAAATTTGTCAAGAGACATAAACCAACAGATTCAAGGTGCTGTGAAGATATTTTGTAATTAAAGTCCATAATCAGTTAACTTCAAGTAAGAGAGGTTGTCTGGATAACCTGGTTGGGCCTGATTCAATCACTTGAAAGGCCTTAAAAGCAGAGCTGAGGTTTTCCTAATCAAGAAGAAATTCCACCTGTGTACAGCAGCTTCAGTCCGTGCCAAAGAGTAGACTTGTAGAATGAATGCTTTATCCACTATCATGGGATTCTACACAACAGTGCTTCTGGTAAAGGAACTCACTTCAAAACAAATGAAATGCAGCAATGGGCCCATACTCATGGAAATCGCTGCTTATCATGTTCCCCATCATCCTGAAGCAGTTAGTTTGCTAGAATAGTGGAATGGCATTTTGAAGACTCGGTTACAGCACTGGCTAAGTGACAGTACCTTCCTGGGTTGGGGCAATGTCCTCCAAGAGGCGGCATATCCTCTAAATCAGCCTCCCATAACCAGGATTCACAGGTCCAGGAATCAAAGGGTGGCAACGGGAATGGCTTCACTCACGATTATCACTGATGATTCACTATCAAAGATTTTGCTACCTGACCACACAAACTTAGGTTCTGCTGGTCTAGGCTGGTCTAGTGGTCCTAGTTCCAAAGGGAGGAATGGCACCACCAGGAGACACGACAATGATTCCACTGAAATGGAAATTGAAACTGACATCTGGCCACTTTGGGGTCCTCATGCCTCTGAATACACAGGTAAATAAGGGGTTACTCTAGTGGCTGGAGTGATTTATCCTTATTAACAAGGGAAATTGAGTTGCTACTATACAGAAAGTAAAGAAGAATATACAGGAGATACCCTAGGGCACCTGTTAGTACAGTCAGTTCTCTTTATTTGTGGTAGTTATGTTCTACAAAGCCCATACAAACACTGAGTAGTAAATATTGAACCACTGTTTCCAGGGGAAATATGTCTATATTTCACATGTATACATATATTTCTCACATAGATTACAATCTTAAATCCTAAAACAACTCATCCTGGTAAATTCTGTTTTCTTTATTTCACAAAAGGAAAAATGCTACAACTATTTCAAAAAGTTTCATTTTTTTGTAAAGTGAAAATGAGGTTCAGAAATGTTAAGTGACTTGCCTGAGGCCACCTCACCAGCAGGTGCCAGAGTTGGTATTCAAACCCTGTCCAACTGGCCCCAGAGCTGGAACTTCTTGTACTATCACTGCATTGTCCTACTGGCTATATCTTCTGGTTATCCTTATATTAGAGCTGCAACAAAAAGCAGAGTGTAGCCCTGTGTATAACCTTAGAAACATGCCCAGCAATTGATTCAAACTTTTCTCTGCTCTGTCCATATCTGCAAATGACCACAAAAGCCTGCTAGTCTTGATTGGAAGATTATAAGGGAATTCAAAAATACAGAATCCCTGAATAATGAGGGTCAACTGTACTATCATGCCCAGAAAAACAGAATGTATAGGATTATATAAATATGTATAAATATAAATAATATGTATAGATGATTTATTATAAGAAATTGGCTCATGCAATTATGGAGGCTAAAATTTCCATGATCTGCCATCTGCAAGCTGAAGACCCAGGAAGGCCGGTGGTGTAGTTGTAATCTGAGTCTGAAGACCTAAGAACCAGGAGAGCCAATGGTATAAGCTCTAGTCCAAGGCCAAAGGCCTGAGAACCAGGGGAACTAATGGTGTTAGTCCCAATTCAAGGGCAGGAGAAGACCTATGTCCCAGTTCAACAATCAGGCAGAGAAGGTGAATTCTCTCTTTCTCTCCTATTTGTTCTATTCAGGCCCTCAATGGATTGGATGATGCCCATCCACATTGGGGAAGTCAATCTACTTTACTCACTTTACCGAGTTAAATGCTAATCTCATCTGGAAACACCCCTAGAGACACATCCAGAAATAATGTTTAATAATGTGACCCATCAAGTTGACACATAAAATTAAGCATAATATCCTGTAATTAAATCAATGGAAAGCTGTAAAAAATCAAATTCAGCCAGGACCACTGATGGCCCAGACCCTTCAGAAATGAAGATTTGGGTCACTTCACCAGGTAAAGAACCACAACTAGCTGAGGTGCTTGCTGAGGGCAAAGGGAATATGAAATGGATAGTGGAAGAAGATAGCTATAAATACCAGCTACAACCATGTAACCAGCTGCAGAAATTAGGGCTATAATCGTTACGAGTGTTTCTTCCTGGTTTTGTTATAAATATTTTGTATATATTTTAAGCAATTATTTTTGGTTTCTTCCCTCTTATTCCTTTACCATCTAAGATATATTAATGACAATTAACTTTATATCACATTTTTAAGGATATCAAAAAGAAGAGTGAATATTACCCTTGGATTTTGCATCCTTTTCTGGAGAAAGGGTTAGTGTGTTTGGTTGTATGGAGTATGTGTGATGTCGGGTGGAAGTACGATTCCGTTGATGTCTTTATGTGGAGGTTAAGTATGGTTTATGGAGTTGTGTGTGTGTGCCAAGTAGACAAATAGTGGGCTGTAATGGTCTTTATGACATGTCCACTTGGCTAGGCTATAGTCCCCGGGTACTAAATAAAAAATCCACGATCCATTAAAGTTGACTTTAAGTAAGGGCAGTTGTCCTGGACAATTTGGATGACCCCATTCAATCAACTGAAAGAGCTTAAGGTGGAGCTGAGGCTTCCTTGAAGAAAAAGAAGTTCCACCTGTGGACAGAAATTTCTGCATACGCCTGAGTTTCAGCTGCCCTCCCTGACAGCCTGCCCTGTGTATTTTAGACGTGCCTAGACAGCCCCCGCAATCGCATAAGCCAACTCCTTGCCATAAATCTCTTCATATATGTCTCCTACTGGTTCTGCTTCTCTGATAAACGTGCCAAAAGAGAATTAAGGCTGCAGATAGAGTTAAGCTTGCCATTCAGCTGCAGTTGACTTTAAGATAGGGGGCTTTAGCTTAGATTACCCAAGTGAGCCCAGTGCAATCTGATGCAGCATGAGAAAGACTGGACTGCCATTGCTGGCTTTGAAGGTAGCAAGGAGCCATGAGCCAAAATGGTGGCAGCCTTTAGAAACTGGCATCGATGAGGAAGCTGATTCTCCCCTAAGCTTCCAGAAGGAATGCAGCCCTGCTGACGTCTTGATTTTAGCCCAGTGAAACCAGCTTCAAACTTCTGACCCCCCAAACTGTAAGATAATACATTTCTGTTGTCTTAAGCCACTAGGTTTGTTTGGTAATTTGTTACAGCAGCAATTAGAAACAAATATACCAAATATATGAAGTCTGTCTTAAAGTTTTCCTTAGACTCAGAGAGCGATATAGATACATACACATATATAGTTTAGAAATATATATAGTTTATAATTATATTGTTCATATATAAATATGATTTAGATTATAAATATATAAATTATTAATATGAATTTTGATATAAAAATTATAGCATTGACTTTATTCTTTATAAAATAAATTCATAAAAATAATTACCATTAGGATTAGTCTCGCATAAGAGAATGTTCATATAGATAGAAGCTCTCACTGAGGCAGTACAAGATAACAGATGTTAAGATTCACAACAGAGCCCCCTATGAAGAATCAAGAATATGAAAGGGACAGGAAAGTGTGGAGAGAAAGGAGATTGTCATGTGAAGACTATCTTTGGAAGAAGATATTGCATGTGGTGTAGGGCTCAGCTGAGAGCCCCACCTCACCCCAAACCAAGGAAGCAAGGAGGAACCTGCCATACTGTGGGATGGGGAGCCTCCCCAGAGCTTTAGGTGTTATTCCTGTGGGGCGAGGATAGGACTGGCTCCCCCTGAGGCCATAGAGATTAACATCCCCTGTGGCAGGTCCAAGAGTCGGATACTTGCTGGGATCTACATACCCAGAGCCTGTCCCCCTATAGGAGAGAGTAAGCAGGCATGAGGTTACCATGGGTCCAGTCCTAGCAGACCACCTGGAGAGGCACATGGGCAGTAAGTTACAGTTCACATATAGAAACTGAAGTGGCCACCTGATGTAAAGATGCATCTGTCTGGGACAAGGGACAGTGCCCATAAGAGAAAGGTTGGGGTCAGGTTATAATGATACTCTGTTCCTATAATATCTTTCCTTCCCCCTTACTAGTCTCCAGACCCACTGCTTCCTGTTTCAACTTTTGGGGGTCAGGAACTGGCAGGGTGAGGGGGTTAGAGGAAGAGAAAAAAGGGAGGAGAGATTGAGATGAAGTCAACTATAATTCTAGAATGGTACAAGTCAGCCAAATTAAATCAACTAATAACTGGTACAGGCATAACATTTGCAGGTTCCCATCAATATTGATTTGCCCATTTAGTGAAATGTATATATCTGAGCCAAGGATGGATTGACAAAAGGGGAGTGATCGACATAGAAAAGCAAACTCTCCATTCTATTCAGAACTTCCCAGAAAGATATAAGAAACAGGAATTTTTTTCACGAGAAAGGTACTTTGATGGTAGAACAGAGTTCATTGGATTTCCAGAGAAGTTGGATTAAGGACCCACCTTAATAGCCAGTGTCTAATCAGAGAGCAGAAACCATATAGTTATCTGAACAGGGAAATTTTAATTTAAAAAGTTATTAACTACAGCACAGGATTAACTAGAAAGGGAGAACCCTGGGGCTGATGGGGCTTACCCACAGAGGGAAGAAACTTGTAAGACAGGCCCCCTTCCCAAGGCTAGGATTCAGTTTTTACCGAAGAAGTCCACCAGAGAAGATTTCTGTGCTGTTCTGGACCACAGCTGGTCCACAGGTGCTTGGAGCTGAGGCTGGCAAGCAAGGAATTTCAGCTGGGACCAGAATGCAAGGAACGATCTCCTGCGGTGGAGGCAAACAGAGGCTGGCAAACTGGAAACCTTGGCTGGAACTCACTGGGAATTGGACCTCTGGGAATGCTACAAGGGAAAACCATGCACAAAAGGTGCCATACCTCAGAAGTTGTTGTAAAGCCACCAGAGATGCTGGGTGGAGGCCCCTGCAGAGAGGTGCTATGTTCTGTTGGCCACTAGACTCTGCAGGCTGCCACACATGCTGCAGGAGCCTGGCTTGCAGAAGCTGGCCCACGAAGGAGGCTGCTAGAAGGAGCACAAATGGGTGAAACAGAAAGGGTACCTTTCCTCCTTCAGTGTCCCTCCTGCGCCCTCTACTGACAAAGCTTAATATGCCGCCAGCTGCAAAAGAGAGATGCTTATAAAATCTAGCTCCAGAACACTGGATTTAGAGCTGAGCAGGCAAAAAGGTGGATTTGGAGCTGAGAGGCAATATCTTGATAACTGGAACACTGGAAAAACCATTCTCTTCCTGTGTTTTTATTTGTCTGTTCATCAGACAAAATGGATCTGTAAATCAACTTCCTAGGTATCTAAACCCTAAGGTTTCTTTAGACACCACCATCACCACCACCATCATCAAAGAATTCCAGGGCAACAAAAACCAGTTCTTGAGATTTGCTCTAGGACAGATGCTTGCATACATTATCTCCCTGATGCAGAATAACACAATCTACAGTGTTATATATTGAATAGTAAGCAGTATGTAAGTATATGCTACTGTTCTTCTTATTTTAACAAACATACAAGGAAACTAAAGTTCAAGAACACACAGCTAGTAACTGATGGATCTAAAAATCTGAGCCTAGGACCATCTCACTAGAAAATTGCTGCTGTGTTCACTAACTCAGCCTTTCCCACCAAGAGACTAATTTTTGCACGATGTGCTAAGAAATTCCATGTTCTAGGCTAAAACGTGGTGCCTCAACTAAGGTCCTGCCTTTGAGAAATCCTGCTGGCAAGAATCTGTTACTTTTAGGACAACATCTTTTCCAAGAATGCGTTAAAAAATGAAACAGAAGTGCTGGTTTTCTTTAAGAAATTTGATAGCTTCATTGTGATTACACTTAAAGTATAGTTGTACACACATCTCCGCTGCTGGGATATTTTATCAGCCTAACATCTATGGCGCAGTGAGTAAATGCTAGGCATTGTGCTAAGTTCTGCACATGCCTTTTGCTGTGTAATCTTTGCCACAGCCCTGTGGGTACAGTTAGTAGTCCCATTTTCAGATAAGAAAACCGAAGATTGGAGAAGTTGAATAATTTCACCAAGTTATCACATAAGTGGTGGCACTGGAATTTGAATCCAAAATAGGTCTAACTCCAGAGCTCAAGTTCATGATCATGAGGTCAGGGCCCATCCAGTTACCCTGTGTTGTACACTTTCTTTATTTCAAATATTCTATATTTTTAAGTTTTAAAAATAAAAAATGGGCTTAATACATTTTTCAGTTGCTTTTGATTAATAAAAGAGATTGCTCCTTTGAGATGATTAGACTTCTTTAAGAATTTAAGCAGCTTTAGGGGGGAAGCCCATTTCTAACCCTGTTAGATTAGCAGGGAAAGAAGAGTTTCTGATATGGTGCCTCTTGCCCATTTTCATTAATTCCAAGTGAGGTAGGGCAGACATGTGGATACTTGACATGAGCAATTTACAGTTGTCTAGGATGAAGATAGCAGCTGATACGGCAAATATTTTGGCAAAATTATTTTTCATTGCCTTTCTTCTTACCCTACGTCTGGTTATTAGTAGCATCCCAGCCACAGAGCGGGCCTCTATGCAACTCAAGCAGTGATTCCCCTTGGGCCCCCCTTTATTTTTAACCAAAAAAAGATCTCAGTGCCCATTTCTGTGACACTCAAAGTAGAACAAATCTATTTAAACATTTGCTTCATTTGGCATTCACTAAATTCTGTTTAGTTAAATTATCTCATTTATATAACATGGCTATCATGCCAAAAGTATCTGATTGTGAAAAAGGTAGGAACAAAGAGAATTTTAAGAATTAAATATCTTATATTTTGTTTTATCAAATAAAATTATGCATATCTAGACATATTTTTATTTTTATTTTTTTTTTCATTTTCACCAAGAACTTTATTGAACAATGTATTCACCATTTTGTTCCACTACCTTCTGCCATTTTTCAGGCAACTTCATAATTCCATCTTCCCAAAACTTTTTATCTTTTTGAGCAAAGAACTGTTCCAGGTACCTTTTACAGTCTTCCAGGGAATTGAAATTTGTTCCATTTAGAGAATTTTGTAAAGACCGAAATTAATGGAAATCTGAAGGTGCAATGCCTGGTGAATATGGCGGATGAATCAGAACTTCCCAGCCAAGCTGTAACAGTTTTTGCCTGGTCATCAAAGAAACATGTGGTCTTGCGTTATCCTGATGGAAGATTATGCATTTTCTGTTGACTAATTCTGGATGCTTTTCATTGAGTGCTGCTTTCAGTTGGTCTAATTGGGAGCAGTACTTGTTGGAATTAATTGCTTGGTTTTCCGGAAGGAGCTCATAACAGAGGACTCCCTTGCAATCCCACCATATACATAACATCACCTTCCTTGGATGAAGACCGGTCTTTGGTGTGGTTGGTGGTGGTTCATTTTGCTTGCCCCATTTTGCTTGCCCCATTACACATTATTGTACAGTATCCACTATTCATTAGCCATCACAATTTGGGTGGTTTTTTTTTTAGTTTTTTTTATTAGTTTCTGCTTTATAACAAAGTGAATCAGTCATACATATACATCTGTTCCCACATCCCTTCCCTCTTGCGTCTCCCTCCCTCCCACCCTCCCTATCCCACCCCTCCAGGCGGTCACAAAGCACCGAGCTGATCTCCCTGTGCTATGCGACTGCTTCCCACTATCTATCTACCTTACGTTTGGTACTGTATATATGTCCATGCCTCTCTTTCGTTTTGTCAACAGCTTACCCTTCCCCCTCCCCATATCCTCAAGTCCATTCTCAAGTAGGTCTGTGTCTTTATACCTGTTTTACTCCTAGGTTCTTCATGAAATTTTTTTTCTTAAATTCCATATATATGTGTTAGCATACGGTATTTGTCTTTCTCTTTCTGACTTACTTCACTCTGTATGACAGACTCTAGGTCTATCCACCTCATTACAAATAGCTCAGTTTTGTTTCTTTTTATGGCCGAGTAATATTCCATGGTATATATGTGCCACATCTTCTTTATCCATTCATCCGGTGATGGACACTTAGGTTGTTTCCAGCATCGGGCTATTGTGAATAGAGCTGCAATGAACATTTTGGTACATGTCTCCTTTTGAATTATGGTTTTCTCAGGGTATATGCCTAGTAGTGGGATTGCTGGGTCATATGGTAGTTCTATTTTTAGTTTTTTAAGGAACCTCCATACTGTTCTCCATAGTGGCTGTACCAATTCACATTCCCACCAGCAGTGCAAGAGTGTTCCCTTTTCTTCACACCCTCTCCAGCATTTATTGTTTCTAGATTTTTTGATGATGGCCATTCTGACTGGTGTGAGATGATATTGCATTGTAGTTTTGATTTGCATTTCTCAAATGATTAATGATGTTGAGCATTCTTTCATGTGTTTGTTGGCAGTCTGTATATCTTCTTTGGAGAAATGCCTATTTAAGTCTTCTGCCCATTTTTGGATTGCGTTGTTTGTTTTTTTGCTATTGAGCTGCATGAGCTGCTTATAAATTTTGGAGATTAATTTTTGTCAGTTGCTTCATTTGCAAATATTTTCTCCCATTCTGAGGGTTGTCTTTTGGTCTTCTTTATGGTTTCCTTTGCTGTGCAAAAGCTTTGAAGTTTCATTAGGTCTCATTTGTTTATCTTTGTTTTTATTTCCATTTCTCTAGGAGGTGGGTCAAAAAGGATCTTGCTGTGATTTATGTCATAGAGTGTTCTGCCTATGTTTTCCTCTAAGAGTTTGATGGTTTCTGGCCTTACATTCAGGCCTTTAATCCATTTTGAGCTTATTTTTGTGTATGGTGTTAGGGAATGATCGAATCTCATACTTTTACATGTCCCTGTCCAGTTTTCCCAGCACCACTTATTGAAGAGGCTGTCCTTTCTCCACTGTACATTCCTGCCTCCTTCATCAAAGATAAGGTGACAATATGTGCGTGGGTTTATCTCTGGGCTTTCTATCCTGTTCCATTGATCTATCTTTCTGTTTTTGTGCCAGTACCACACTGTCTTGATTACTGTACCTTTGTAGTATAGTCTGAAGTCAGGGAGCCTGATTCCTCCAGCTCCGTTTTTCGTTCTCAAGATTGCTTTGGCTATTCAGGGTCTTTTGTTTTCCAAACAAATTTTGAAATTTTTTGTTCTAGTTCTGTGAAAAATGCCAGTGGTAGTTTGATAGGGATTGCATTGAATCTGCAGATTGCTTTGGGTAGTAGAGTCATTTTCAAAATATTAATTCTTCCAATCCAGGAGCATGGTATATGTCTCCATCTATTTGTATCATCTTTAATTTCTTTCATCAGTGTCTTATAATTTTCTGCATACAGGTCTTTTGTCTCCTTAGGTAGGTTTATTCCTAGATATTTTTTCTTTTTGTTGCAATGGTAAATGGGAGTGTTTTCTTGATTTCATTTTCAGATTTTTCATCATTAGTGTACAGGAATGCCAGAGATTTCTGTGCATTAATTTTGTATCCTGCTACTTTACCAAATTCATTGATTAGCTCTAGTAGCTTTCTGGTAGCATCTTTAGGATTCTCTATGTATAGTATCATGTCATCTGCAAACAGTGACAGCTTTACTTCTTCTTTTCCAATTTGGATTCCTTTTATTTCCTTTTCTTCTCTGATTGCTGTGGCTAAAACTTCCAAAACTAAGTTGAATAAGAGTGGTGAGAGTGGGCAGCCTTGTCTTGTTCCTGATCTTAGTGGAAATGGTTTCAGTTTTTCACCATTGAGGACAATGTTGGCTGTGGGTTTGTCATATATGGCCTTTATTATGTTGAGGAAAGTTCCCTCTATGCCTACTTTCTGCAGGGTTTTTATCATAAACGGGTGTTGAATTTTGTCGAAAGCTTTCTCTGCATCTATTGAGATGATCATATGGTTTTTCTCCTTCAATTTGTTAATATGGTGTATCACGTTGATTGATTTGCGTATATTGAAGAATCCTTGCATTCCTGGAATAAACCCGACTTGATCATGGTGTATGATCCTTTTCATGTGCTGTTGGAATCTGTTTGATAGTATTTTGTTGAGAATTTTTGCATCTATGTTCATCAGTGATATTGGCCTGTAGTTTTCTTTCTTTGTGACATCCTTGCCTGGTTTTGGTATCAAGGTGATGGTGGTCTCGTAGAATGAGTTTGGGAGTGCTCCTCCCTCTGCTATATTTTGGAAGAGTTTGAGAAGGATAGGTGTTAGCTCTTCTCTAAATGTTTGATAGAATTCGCCTGTGAAGCCATCTGGTCCTGGGCTTTTGTTTGTTGGAAGATTGTTAATCACAGTTTCAATTTCAGTGCTTGTGATTGGTCTATTCATATTTTCTATTTCTTCCTGATTCAGTCTTGGTAGGTTGTGCATTTCTAAGAATTTGTCCATTTCTTCCAGGTTGTCCATTTTATTGGCATAGAGTTGTTTGTAGTAATCTCTCATGATCTTTTGTATTTCTGCAGTGTCACTTGTTACTTCTCCTTTTTCATTTCTAATTCTATTGATTTGAGTCTTCTCCCTTTTTTTCTTGATGAGTCTGGCTAATGGTTTATCAATTTTGTTTATCTTCTCAAAGAACCAGCTTTTAGTTTTATTGATCTTTGCTATTGTTTCCTTCATTTCTTTTTCATTTATTTCTGATCTGATTTTTATGATTTCTTTCCTTCTGCTAACTTTGGGATGTTTTTGTTCTTCTTTCTCTAATTGCTTTAGGTGCAAGGTTAGGTTGTTTATTCAAGATGTTTCCTGTTTCTTAAGGTGGGATTGTATTGCTATAAACTTCCCTCTTAGAACTGCTTTTGCTGCATCCTATAGGTTTTGGGTCGTCGTGTCTCCATTGTCATTTGTTTCTAGGTATTTTTTAATTTCCTCTTTGATTTCTTCAGTGATCACTTCGTTATTAAGTAGTGTATTGTTTAGCCTCCATGTGTTTGTATTTTTTACAGATCTTTTCCTGTAATTGGTGCCTAGCCTCATAGCATTGTGGTCGGAAAAGATACTTGATACAATTTCAATTTTCTTAAATTTACCAAGGCTTGATTTGTGACCCAAGATATGATCTATCCTGGAGAATGTTCCATGAGCACTTGAGAAAAATGTGTATTCTGTTGTTTTTGGATGGAATGTCCTATAAATATCAATTAAGTCCATCTTGTTTAATGTATCATTTAAAGCTTGTGTTTCCTTATTTATTTTCATTTTGGATGATCTGTCCATTGGTGAAAGTGGAGTGTTAAAGTCCCCTACTATGAGTGTGTTACCACCAACTTCCCCTTTTATGGCTGTTAGTATTTGCCTTATGTATTGAGGTGCTCCTATGTTGGGTGCATAAATATTTACAATTGTTATATCTTCTTCTTGGATCGATCCCTTGATCATTATGTAGTGTCCTTCTTTGTCTCTTCTAATAGTCTTTATTTTAAAGTCTATTTTGTCTGATATAAGATTTGCTACTCCAGCTTTCTTTTGATTTCCATTTGCATGGAATATCTTTTTCCATGCCCTTACTTTCAATCTGTATGTGTCTCTAGGTCTGATGTGGGTCTCTTGTAGACAGCATATATATGGGTCTTGTTTTTGTATCCATTCAGCCAATCTGTGTCTTTTGGTGGGAGTATTTAGTCCATTTACATTTAAGGTAATTATTGATATGTATGTTCCTATTCCCATTTCCTTAATTGTTTTGGGTTCGTTATTGTAGGTCTTTTCCTTCTGTTGTGTTTCTTGCCTAGAGAAGTTCCTTTAGCATTTCTTGTAAAGCTGGTTTGGTGGTGCTGAACTCTCTCAGCTTTTGCTTGTCTGTAAAGGTTTTAATTTCTCCATCAAATCTGAATGAGATCCTTGCTGGGTAAAGTAATCTTGGTTGCAGGTTTTTCTCCTTCATCATTTTAATTATGTCCTGCCACTCCCTTCTGGCTTGTAGAGCTTCTGCTGAGAGATCAGCTGTTAACCTGATGGGGATTCCCTTGCGTGTTATTTGTTGTTTTTCCCTTGCTGCTTTTAATATGATTTCTTTGTGTTTAATTTTTGACAGTTTGATTAATATGTGTCTTGGTGTATTTCTCCTTGCATTTATTCTGTATGGGACTCTCTGTGCCTCCTGGACTTGATTAACTATTTCCTTTCCCATATTAGGGAAGTTTTCAACTATAATCTCTTCAAATATTTTCTCAGTCCCTTTCTTTTTCTCTTCTTCTTCTGGAACCCCTATAATTCGAATGTTGGTGTGTTTAATGTTGTCCCAGACGTCTCTGAGACTGTCCTCTGTTCTTTTTTCTTTATTTTGCTCTGCATCAGTTACTTCCACTATTTTATCTTCCACATCACTTATCTGTTCTTCTGCCTCAGTTATTCTGCTATTGATCCCATCTAGAGTATTTTTCATTTCATTTATTGTGTTTTTAATCGATGCTTGATTCATCTTTAGCTCTTCTAGGTCCTTGTTAACTGTTTCTTGCATGTTGTCTATTCTATTTCCAAGATTTTGGATCTTGAAAATAGATTCTTGGATCATCTTTACTATCATTATTCTGAATTATTTTTCAGGTAGACTGCCTATTACCTCTTAATTTGTTAGGTCTGGTAGGTTTTTATCTTGCTCCTTCACCTGCTGTGTGTTTTTCTGTCTTATCATTTTGCTTATCTTACTGTGTTTGGGGTCTCCTTTTTGCAGGCTGCAGATTCGTAGTTCCCGTTGTTTTTGGTGTCTGTCCCCAGTGGCTAAGGTTGTTTCAGTGGGTTGTGTAGGCTTCCTGGTGGGGGGGACTAGTGCCTGTGTTCTGGTGGTTGAGGCTCGATCTTGTCTTTCTGGTGGACAGGTCCGCATCTGGTGGTGTGTTTTGGGGTGCCTGTGGCCTTATTATGTTTTTAGGCAGCCTCTCTGCTAATGGGTGGGGTTGTGTTCCTGTCTTGCTAGTTGCTTGGCATAGGGTGACCAGCACTGTAGCTTGCTGGTCGTTGAGTGAAGCTGGGTGCTGGTGTTGAGATGGAGATCTCTGGGAGATTTTCGCCGCTTGATATTATGTGGAGCTGGGAGGTCTCTTGTGGACCCATGTCCTGAAGTTGGCTCTCCCACTTCAGAGGCACAGCACTGACTCCTGGCTGCAGCACCAAGAGCCTTTCATCTACCTGGCTGCTGCCGCAGGCCCGCTGCATTTGCCCGGAGAGATCCTCGACGCCTGAGCGCTCTCTCGACGCTGGGGTAGGCGTTCCTCTCCCCAAACTCCCCTCAGCTCCCGGGTCGACCGTAGGCTGGAACGGTCCTGGCCGTCGCGTTTGGAGCCTCAGCTAGACATGTTTTTAAATGAAAACTATAGATTCCTAAGTGCCTTCCATAGACCTTTCAATCTATGGACATGGGTCAATTATAATATCTTCCTGGGACTTCAGACAGGTACATGGCTAGGTCCAAAAGTTGTAATTACTCAAAGTTGGTAATTACTGTTCTAACTAATGGAAATTTCACCTTGTGTAATTTCCCCAATTCTCACACTTCTCTGTATAAACTCCACCTTTCTGTTCAAGTATCACACCACACGATGGCAGCCTTGTTTCTCATTTCTTCTGTATTTTCAAGGAGGGATCCTCATTGTTACTGAATGAGTAGTGGGTTTGGGAAGAAAGCAACTGATTCAGACCGAAGTTTCTGGAGGACACTAGTAGGGAAAATAGTGTGGGCCCTTGTTTCCTTATTTATGGAACTGAATAGATCTCCAAACTCTGATTTATGATTCCAAAGCTGACTTGCCACTGAACTTGAATCTACGAAGATTGTGAGAAAAGGATGATGGGACAAAGCCTTCAGGAGCAAGCTGACCAGCACAGGCGAAGAGTAAGGAAGTAATGAGGGAGGGCATGAAGTGAGGTGTTCCCAGCATTTCCCCAAAGGAAGGTAAGAAAACAAGCTTGGCATACCTCTTTGAATGTTTGAGGGTCTCCAGGGCAAAAGAAATTAGGGAGATTGTGATGCAAGTTATAAATGACCTAGAAAACACTGGTTTTGTTCAATTTCCATACCCTAGAAAATGTACTAAAATCAATCATTATGTATAAAACTACCATCTCAGAGGAAAATCAGAAAGCATCAATTCCTAATGAAAGTAACTCTAACAGCTGCTTCTATAAAAAATATAAAAACACTCTAATCCAATCAGGGCATAGTTTCAGAGGAAAACCAATATCTAATCAATAATATTGTAACTCTTCTGAAGAAAAAATAAGATGATAGAAATATAACAGGTTCTTCCCTGGTGGCGCAGTGGTTAAGAATCTGCCTGCCAATGCAGGGGACGTGGGTTTGATCCCTGGTCCTGGAAGATCCCACATGCCACAGAGCAACTAAGCCCATGCGCCACAACTACTGAGCCTGTGCTCTAGAGCCCGCAAGCCACAACTACTGAAGCCTGCACGCCCTAGAGCCTGTGCTCCGCAACAAGAGAAGCCACCGCAGTGAGAAGCCCGTGCACCACAACGAAGAGTAGCCCCCTTTCACTGCAACTAGAGAAAGCCCGTGTGCAGCAACGAAGACCCAGTGCAGCCAAAAAAATAAATAAATAATATAATAAAATTTATAAAAAACAAAGAAAAAGAAAGATAATAGTCTGCATGGTGTCTAAAATAGGGGAGACAGGGAAGAATTTAAAATGTCTTTTGCAGAATTGTTTAGGAGAGAAAGTCTTGATCACATTACATATATATTTGGTCCATTTGAAGTGAATGTATTTTTTCAGCTTTCTTGGAGTTTCTTCTGTTTTTCTTTCTCTAACTTGATACTTCCCATATCAATTTTCAGGCTTCTTTAAAGCAAGTAAAACTTGTTAATTATGTTGATTAAAACTTCTACAGCTCTATTCACAGATGTAGAGAACAAATGTATGGACACCAAGGGGGGGAAGTGGTGGGGGCGGGTGGGGGAGGGGTGGTGGGATGAACTGGGAGATTGGGATTGACATGTATACACTAATATGTATAAAATAGATAACTAACAAGAACCTGCTATATAAAGGATAAAATAAAATTCAAAACAAAAAACTATAGCTCTATTAATTTTTAACTGCTTTATATTTCAATAAATCAGGGAGATTTATAGGGATATCTTCTCTGATCTAAATTTGTCAATTTCTCATCATCAATTTTGTTTTTGTTTTGACAATATTAATATGCCTACTGGTTTTTAATGTTTAGCATTTTTCTGGAATCATTAGCATTTTTTAGCTTTCATTCTTTCTGTTCTTTAAATGTAAAGAATATTTTTGAAACAATATAGTTCTCTTGATTTTTTTATTTTTTATTTTATAATCCACCAGAACAATCTCTATTTTTTAACTGGTGAGCTTAATATATTTATAGACAGAATATAGTTGAATTATTTTTAATCTATTACTATATTTTCTGATTTTTTGCATGTGAGGTTAATCTATTTACATGTATTATGTTTACTGGAAATTTAGAATTTGTTTCCACTATCTTACTTTATGATCTCTTTTGTTCTACTATTTCTATGTTTTCTTTCTCTCTTGACTTTCTTTATATCCGTATGTTTTGTTGTTTAATTTTGGCCTTCTATTAGATGGGAATTTATAGTCTATTTTTTACTTTTTATAATAGCAATAATCTTCTAGTAACCTTATTTAACAACTCAACAATGTCTAACGTTCAGCATACCTTAACTCCTCTTTTAAACAATTCAAATCTAAGGACACTCTTTTTGCATCAGACTCCAATTTGCTCTCCCAACTTACTTGAACTGCTAAATAGCATGACACAATTTCCAGAGTAGAAATCAAGTAGATAAGTTTCTCATCACTAGAGGGCAAGATACATTTTCAAAATAATTTTTTATTTTATATATTTCAAAATAATGTTATTATTTATCTAAGTTGTGAATTGAATTATTAATCAAATGACCAAGTAAATTTTGTTTCAAGAAGGTGGCCTAAAAACATATTTACCTCCTTAGTCTTTCAAAATTCAATTAAATTAACAGAAGAAATATAAATAAAAATTAATTCAGAGCACTAAAAAGGAGTCTATGATGCCAGAAGACTAGAGCACTGGAGAATTTCTGAACTGTATAAAGGAAATGTCACACTACAGTGTTAATTTTGAGGAGGGATGGGATGGCAGGAGGTGGGGGACTAAAGGAGACTTCACTTTGTGTATGTTTGTGTTGTCTGAATTTCTACTGAGAAGTGTATTCATGTATTACATGTGTCGAATGAAGGATTACATAGTCACTTTAAACTATATGGGGGCTTCCCTGGTGGCGCAGTGGTTGAGAGTCTGCCTGCCGATGCAGGGGACACGGGTTCGTGCCCCAGTCCGGGAGGATCCCACATGCCGCGGAGCGGCTAGGGCCGTGAGCCATGGCCGCTGAGCCTGCACGTCCAGAGCCTGTGCTCTGCAACGGGAGAGGCCACAGCAGTTAGAGGCCCGCATACCACAAAAAAAAAAAATAATAAAATAAAATAAAATAAACTATATGGATAGAGATTTGATGATAAAACCTAATAGAGCTGAGGATCTTTGAAACCCATGCATTTGACAAATGTCAAGAACTTCTTCAAGATGGAGCTAAAATCAGAGACAGTGGAGATCCTTAATCCATGTGGAAATTATTTTTGTTACTAAATAAAGATATGACTATATATTTTTCGAATGGATAGCCAACTGTCTCAATGCCATCTATTGATAGTTTATCCTGTTCCAACAGAGTTGAAATGTCACCTTTATCACTTCGTAGATTTCTTTAAATACATGAATCTGTATTTTCTATTCTTTTCCACTCGTATTTTTGCCCATTCATACCCAAAGTATACTTCATTAATTATTATTGTTTTTTAATGTGTTTTTATATCTGGCAGTATAATATTCCCTCTTTTGCAAAATTGTCTATGTTATGCTCTTGCGTTTTCTTTTTCAGATGAAATTTAGAATCTGATTAATTTCATTAAAAAACTATTGCTGGCTATCGATTGGGATAACATTAAATTTATAGATACAGTTGAGGAAAAATGACTTCTCTGTACCACTGAACTTTCCAGCCAATCACTTGCTTCTCTTTTCTCTCCATCTTCTGTATCCATGTCGGCTTTGTTATCTCCTAGTGATTATCATTCTCTGCCTTACAGAAGAGGATACGTCAGCCTGTTGCCCTCATTTCACACCTTCCCAGTTTCACTACCAAAAAAGGAAATTGTTCTTTTTCCTAGCTGCATCTCAATAAACAAAACTCTTTGGTTTGACTTGGTCATATGCCCTCTTCCCAACCAATCACAGGAACCAGGAAAGTGGAGTAGTGAACCCAATCAGGAGAGATAAATCACACAGTAATTTAAGCAGAGACAGTACAACATAATTCTTATCTATAACAGGGGATTGGAGTATTGAGGAACTGGCTAGTGTGAAATAAAAAAAACTCTAAGGAATACAGGAATAGTGCAAATAAGGAACAGGTGCCACCTCTAGGTCTGAGATGGAACACCCAAGAGAAAAGCCCTCCATGGCTGAGCTCCAGACCTTGTTGGAGAGGGCATGGCCATGGCTCACCAAGTGACACAGAATTTGCTATGATGCTTGACAGACAAAATTCACTGGAAGCTGGCCCTGGGTGCTGGGGAATGTAGTTCACAAGGTGATGACTGACTGGAGGCAATATCCTACAGTACCAAGTGATGAGGAGGAGATTTGGAGGTGCTGCAGGAGCTAGGAACTGCGGGAGCTGCATGTATTGCAGGAAGCAGACACTCAAGCTACTCACTTTGTAGGAGCCCCGTGCGCTATAGGAACTTGTGACTACTTAGCTTCCATATGCGTCTGTCTATGATAAATCAATGCTGTGTTTCTATGTATTGTAGTACGATACTGCTATCCTTCTTACAAGTGAACGTCCCACCTTTTCCCCAAAATGAGGAGACAGACTCCTAGGAGTCATTGTATCCACTGCTGCCTGTATTGATTAATCCTCAAATTCAGTCACAGTTCCACTGAATATTCTGTTACCTAAAGACTGATTGTAAAGCTAACTTCTATAGTAAGTTGCACTGTGGCCTCAAAATATATGTCCAAGTCCTAACCCTCAGTACCTGTGACCGTGACCTTATTTAGAAATAGGGTCTTTGGAGATATAATTAAATTAAGGATCTGGAGAGGAGATTATCCTGATTTAGAGGGGTCCCTAAATCCAATGCTACTGTTCCTTATATGAGAAAAAAGAGGGGGATCTGAGACACAGAGAGACACAGAGGAGAGGACGATATGAAGATGGAGGCGGGATTGGAGTGATATGTTATAAACCAAGGAATGCCAAGGGTTACCAGGCAGCCAGTCGCCAGTAACTAGGAGAAAGACATGGAACATATTCTTCCTCAGAGCTTCCCAAAGAAACCAACCCTGCCGATACCTTGATCTCAAAATTCTGTCTTCCAGAATTGTGAGAGAATAAATTTCTGTTGTTTTAAGCCAGCAAGTTTGTGGTACTTTGTTATAGCAGCCCTAGGAAATGAATACAACTTTGACAACTTCAATATAAAATAAAAATGGGAAGAAGAGAAAGGAAGAAAATGATTAGTAAATACAAATAAACACATGGATATAACAAGTCAATAGATAATATACAAAGATACTGCAGTCCCTGTTTCTGTAATTGTTCACAAGATCACTTTCGTATCTATGGCTTCCATTTTCCTCTAACCATTCCATATTTCCCCTGCCCTCAGTCAGAACCTCAACTGGTTGGGATTCTTTACTTCGTGAAATGACCCAGATCTTCATTTTCAAAGGTTCTGAGTCCTCAAGAACCCTACTTTTTATTTTTGGTTGCTTTAATTTTTCATTATCCTTAATACTAGACATGAAAGTACTAAGACAATGCCCAGAAAATCTTTTGGGTTCCAGGCTGTCCTCCTTGCCTCCATTGTGTAGAATAAGCAAGCCAATTTCCCCTTGGTAATCAGGATCAATCACTCCAGCCAGCAGATCACCCCGTTTTTGCTTTTTGTTTCAGTGGTATAAGGAACCCCAAATGACCAGTTGATAGCCTCATCTTCCAATTTAGTGGAAACATTGCATCTCCTGAAGGAAACATTCTCCCCTTGGGGACTAAGATCTCCACACTAGCAGCAGTCAAAGTTTTTAGGTGAGGGAAGAAGAATCCTTAGAGTGAAAAGAGACACTCCCACTGCCATACCTTGATTCAAATGTATTCTGGCTGTAGGAGGGAGAGTACCATATAATGGTCTCTGATTCAAAACATATCCGGTAAAACAGAATCCCATTTCTCCAGAGTGTTGCCTCCCAACTGGATCATAACAGTGTCATCAGTAAGTCATTTCACTTTTCAGTTAAGCCAGCTGCTTCCAAGTGATGGTGTATGTAGTAAGATCAGTTAATTTCATAGACATGGACCCATTGCTACACTTCTTTTGCTGTAAAACGAGCACCCTGATCAGATGCAGTGTTGTGTGTAATGTACCAGTGGTAGATAAACCATTTTGTGAGTTTGCAGACAGTGGTGTTGGCAGAAACATTATGAGCAGTCAAGGCCAATCCATTTCTGGAACATGTAACTATTCCAATGAGGATGAATCTTTGCTCCCTCAATGATGGAAGAGGTCCAATGTAATCAACCTGCCAGATGGCTGGTTCATCACCCTGGGGACTGGGACCGTATCAGGGAGTCAATGTTGTTTTCTGCTTTTGACAAATTAGGTGCTTGGCAGTAGTGTCAGCTAGGTGAGCCTTAGTATTGGAAAATCCAGGCTGCTGAGCACATGCACAGCCTGCATCCCTACAACTATGGCCACTTTGTTCATGAGCCCATTGAGCAAGCACTGAGGTGACCAGGCAAAGAGGCTGGCTGATACCCACAGAGTGCGCCATTTTATCCACCTGATTATTGAGTCTCCTCTACAGTGGGTACCTTTAATGTGCATTCAGATAGGACACAAATATCTTCACAGTCTGTGCCCATTCAGAGAAATTCATTCATATACCTCTTCCCCATACTTCCTCATCTCCAATCTTCCAATCCCATTCCATCTAGAAAAACCATTAGCAACTGCCCATTCTGAGCATCCCTCACTCCAGACATGGTGAATAAACAAATATACTATTTGAATTATGCCCACTTAGAAGATATTCCGTCACCACGACTGTCCTTCAGACCCCTGAGTGGGGCTGGGGAAGCCACCTGTGCTGCAGGAGGTGGATTCTAGAAAAACCTTCCATGCTTCAGGTGCCTGGCAGGGAAGCACACTGGAACCAGGAAGCAAAACCTTTTCCTCCTTCAGTGTTGCTCCAGCACTTTTTCTACTGACCAAGTGTAACACTGTGATAGCTAACAAAAGAATATTCAATGGGTCCAGATCTACCTTCACAAAACAGGCACGAAGACTGAATTTGGAATGAAGAGCCATAACTCAATTACAGTACAGATACTATAGAGTTGCCTTAGCTCAGCTCGGAAACCCACTGCTCTAATGATCACTGTGGCTACTGCACGTCCCATTTGGACACATATTAGATTGGAGGTAGATAAAGAGTAGAAGTAGTTGCTCCAAATAGGAGGGAAGAGTACTCTTCCCAAAAGAAGAGGGGAGTTCTGGGTTGACAAAACAATAAATGTTTCCTTCACATCACCCTTGGCTGCTCGGTGTACACACACACACACACACACACACACACACACACACACACACACACTGATTTCTCCATAGCTATAGTTTCTCTTAACATAAAGCAATGATCCATATACAATTGACAATGTACTCAATCCCTACCTAGTGGGAGGCGAAAACTCAAAGTCATACCCAGCCCAAATTCAGGGTCTTTGGGTATAGTCAGTCTCGATCGGGTCCAGAGGTAGCTAAAGGATGAATAATAAAATTTTCCCCAATGCACAAATATACAATAAAGGAGGTGGGAGATGGGATAACAAAAACTAATGAGAAAGGGCAAACAGGAGACGCAGTACGTGATGGCTGTGAGATTACACCGTATCCTGTTGGACAAGAGTAACAAGGGTAAGAAGCACCTCTCTTCTCCAGCAGAGGACTGAGACATCTGGTGAGCCAATGAAAGCACCAAGATTTCCTTTATCTATTATCCTGAAAGGCCCTGCCTTAGAGGAATAGTGAGAAGGAATCTCCTGGGACTGCCCCAGCAAGCGAATTCATCTTTCTACAGAGACAGAGACTGGGACATTGTCTTTGAGACAGCATACCAGGAGACGCCTTCTGCTGGGCTGAGGATTTCCTGGCTATACCTTCAAAAAGTGTCATTTGGGGGAAATCCATTAGCTTGTTATCAGAAATCTCATTGAGACGTAAGCTTTGAATATGGACTCTGCCCTTCCTGCTTCTCTCCCTTGGAAACTGGCCTGGCCTCTCTATCGTTCTCCCTAGATCTTAGTTCACTGTCTTTGCCATAGACACTACGCCATCTGAGCGCAGAGGGAGGGAACAGCTGGGGTCATAAAGCCAGGTTACAGTATCACACTCTGTCCTATAGGTTGCACACTACCCAACTAGCATAATGGGAGGAATTACTTTTTCAGTTGGTGTACAGAGTGTACAGCAGGAGATATTCGAGTAGAATCCTGAGAAATGAGGATCCCCAACTCCACTGTTCTGCTGGGACTCTGCTTTCCTAGTTAGTATGTTAACTTTATGTGGGGCAGAAAATTTCGTTGTTTCAATTGGCAGAGTAGATATTATCTGATCCCTACCAGTATAGGATAACTAAATCACTGGCAGAAAGGACTCCTCTTAACAATGCTGCTTAAGTACCACCCCACTATTGCCTGTCTCTTCAGAAAGGCTGTGCTTGAACCACAGTTTGTCTCTCTCAAAGCACTAAGGGAGACAAGCAGTAGCCAACATATTCCAATAACCTGATTTTTTCTTAACCAAGTTCATAAAGCTGGAGCCTTAGTGGGCATAATTGTGGTGAAGGATCAGTGTTTTGGTTTGTTTGTTTTTATTTACCAACCCAACACAGAGAACTGTTTTCATAAATACAAAACTGCATGCTTAGATGTCACAGTAATGTCAGATTACTAAAAGTTTCAAAACACTCCTCTTGATTTCTATACCTATTTTATTGTTGATCAGTAGTTTACAAACTGGCTTTTGTCTATAAATCACATTTTTACTAGCACATACCTAACTGATAAGGTTTACTGTTTTCCCAGCCTAGATATCAATTTCTGTATTAATCGAGAGGCTTCGTTCAGAACATATGCTGTATATTCTAACCTTACCTGGCACCTGAATAATGAATAATATTATAATCTTACCTGGATCTTGAATAATGGAGCACATTATAAGACCAGTGAAGCCCATGGGTTTTATCTCATTGTCTTACTTCTTTCATCTTGAAATGAATTCCTTGGTCAGAGGAATGGTGTTTGAGCTAAAGCGTTCAATGAGTCTATGGAGAATGGTGCCTGCAGTAAAATCAAACCCAATTCCAGAATAAGGAAATACTGTAATGAGACAGACTGTTGACTGATCTGTGACAAAAGGGGGTCCAAAGCAATTGACATGCTTGATACCAGGTATATTGCTGGTCTTCTGCAAGGAGGGTGCCTCATAAAGACCATAGTCACCATTGCTGTAAAGCTGACTTTTCGGCAGTGGCAGTAATCATTGGGATAGAGCCTTTCCCCTGCCACTTCCTTGGTAAATCAGACCATGCCACTCTACAGCTTAAACCCCTTCACTTCCACTAGCACTTGAAAGAAAATCCAAACTCCCTTCTGCATGGTCTGCAAGGCACTGAAGGTTCAAGGCCTTAGTTTCTCTCCAACTTCATCTCATGTCCTCTACCCCTTGCTCTGATCATGATGCCCCATCCACTCTAATACTGCAGCACAGCAAATTCTAGCCCATACTGTCCCCTCCGCCTGGAACACTATGTGCATCCCTTCCACTCCCATCCCTTTCGGATAACAGTTAAAATGTTACCTCCCGAAAGTCATCTCCCCACTACCCCGCAGACATTACTCTCTAACCCAGCCTCTTGTTCATTTTCTTCATCACACATTTTCTTGTTCATTTTATTCATTAAATAATTATAATACAAGCTATAATTATTGGATATTATTCAAAAAATAAGTTAGTAAAGAAAATGAAACAAAATGGAAGTTCCATAATTCTACAGTGCTTTTAAATGTCAGATATTTTACTGAACAGTCAGAGTGGGAAGCAAAAGATCTAGAGGCATCCTTGAAGACCCCGTAAGTAGTGAAACACTCAAATGGTTGTCTACTCCCAAATCCCCCAGAAGTCAGCCCAAGTCTTTTCAAAAGGACTGTGGTGTTATCATTTTTCATGCAGGATTCACACCAATCAGAGGCCAGGTACTCATGAGCCCGCCTCATGGCCTTTTAATAAATTAGAGCTGCCCAGAGGCTTCTGACTGCAGCCCAGCCCTGGAGCAGACGCCTACGCCGGACTAGGAGTGGGGCTCTGGGGGCGCCGCGGGGTCGCGCGCTGCCTAGAGCTCCCAGGGCCGTTACTCGGGTCTCGCTCCCGCAGGCAACGCCTTTCAGGTCACCCCGCGAGGGTCCCCGAGGATCCCAGCGCAACCGTTCAAACTGGCGAATGTGCACCCCTGGGAGTCCCCCGGGTCAGTTGACGGCTGCTTGGGAGCACAGCCGAGGAAAGGTCTCAGTCCCAAGCGCCCAGCTTCCACGTGAGCCGAGCCGCCGCTGCTCCTGCCCAGCGCCCCAGTCCCAGCCTGCAGCCGCCCTCTCCCACCTCGCATCTTTCTTGGATCCGGCTACGCGGCTTAGAAGCCTCGGAAGTGCCTCCCGGCTCCCAAGGCCGAATCCTGATCGCAAACCCAACCTGAGTAAGGAATATCGAAGGGACAGGCGACAGAAGCTTGACCTAAACTCCCTGCGTTATTTATCTATCTATCTATCTATCTATCTATCTATCTATCTATCTAATCTATCAATTTACCCGTGTATCCATTCTTTCATCTTTCATATCCTATCGCTCTATTTTAGGACTAGGATTAGAATTCATTCATGAGAGTTTGATCGCGAAGTCGTAAATTAACCCGGAAAAGCGAAGTAGGACATTTTCACAGAAAATGTCTTCGTTAGAAGTAGGAAAAAAAAAAAATAGTTCTTAAGGGCTAGCTTCGCTAATTATGTTGATTGGTGGACCTTTTCTATAAATTGAATGAGCTAATGAAAGTTCCAAGGTTTTGTCAAAAAACAAAACCCCCTAAAATCCGTTTATATTATACTGTACGCCAGAAATTACGTGCTCATGTTTAGCTACCAGCTAAAGATGTACAAGGGATACATAGTTTTCTCGAAATCTCTTCAAGCGGTTCTCAAGCAAAAGTCTAGCCTAGTCCACACCCACCGGCCCCACCTCGCCAAGCTCTCCAGCAGGCCGGGCCGGACCTGGGCACCAGGAAGGAGGAAAGGAAAGCGGAGGAAGGGGCGGGGGAAAGTGACGGGAGCAGTGAGAGCCGGAAGTGATTGGCTAGCGAGGAACCCAGAAGCGCCCTGTCCGGCGGCGCTCTAGCCTCCGCGCGCTGTCTCTGTGCTCCCCCGCGTCTCGTCTATTTATTGTCGCGGGGAAGCAGCGGCCGCCCTGTACCCGGAACAACAAAGCACGAAAGACGGAGCCCGAGCCTCGGGGGCTCCTAGCAACGGGCCGGGGCGGGAGTTCCATGGAGACTGGGGAGCGCGCCCGCCTCATCATTATCCTTGCCCTCCAGCTTATTCTTCGCACCCGCCGCAACCGGCAGCAGCGCTGCCACTGCGTCCTCTGCCGCCGCCCGCTCTTCCCACGGTAACCCCGTCGGCGACCCTGGGCGGGGGGAGCGCGGGCGATCGAGCTGCCTGAGTGCCGGGTGCGGGGCGACTTGGCGCGGGGCTGCGTGTGCGGAGCCGGGGCCGTGCTGCGGGTGGGGTGTGTGCGGGCGGATGCCTGAGGGAGAGGCGCTCAGATGTAGGAAATTGGTCCGGGGGCCGAGGGAGGGTCCAGTTCTTAGGAGGACAGGGTGATATTTGGGGGTCTCATCAGGGATAACGGGTTGGGGGTGGGGCGTCACTGCCTGGGAGCGTTATCCAGCGAGGTGTAGGATAAGAAAAGAGGTATTTTATTTTTCCTGTTAGCCACCACTGGGAAAGACAGGAGAAGGGAGATTCCCCATCCGTCTCTGTGGAGCCCTCCCCCAGGGGAAGAGAAATCGTGCAAAGATGCTAGCGGGTCCGTTGATTCCCAGAAAACTTCCAACGGCCTTTGCCGCGGCGGGCCGGCTCCCAAATAGCACCTTCGTCG
Source organism: Mesoplodon mirus (assembly GCF_964341445.2). Lineage (NCBI taxonomy): Eukaryota > Metazoa > Chordata > Mammalia > Artiodactyla > Ziphiidae > Mesoplodon > Mesoplodon mirus. The sequence goes on along the minus strand of NC_138986.1, from coordinate 29,324,562 downwards.
GTTCCTGGTTCTGGCAATGCCAACAGCCTCGCTTTATGTTATTATTAGTAGTAGAATTAACCGAAATTAGACTTGATGAAGAAGGATCTGGAACTGAGGAAGATAAAATGGATAGTAGGTAGGGCTAAGCAGGGTTGAGAGTCGGGATAAGCGCTTAGTGATAGCCAGTAGAAGCTCTAAAAGTAAATTTAATTGGGAATGACGGTTTTTAAACTCTCTCCTTCTGCGGAGATGTGCATCTGCGGGCTGTGTCAGTGTGCTCATTGCGATAGGATTCAGACTGCAGCCAATCCACATCTGTGAGCTCTCTGACTGCATCTGTCACCTGCAGTTCCAGAGCGACACTGGCAGTTAACCAGCGTTAGGCTTGTGTATTTAGGGTTAAGAACAGTGCCTTAAAACCGGCTCAAGGAAAGAAACCGAAACAAGCTTGGTGTGATTATTGTGTGAAGAAATAATAACAGATTCCTTGGGGAAATTGGGAAAGAGAAATATGAGAAGGTTCAGCTATTCTAGCACAATCTGCCGTCTCTTGGAAAGTTTGAGAAAATGGCAGTTCATTCAAATCGAGAAAGGATTTTTATCACTGTGTGGTTTAAAGAATTATTCGCAGTTGATATGTTAAATGCCAGTTTATGCTATCTCTTTAAGCCTTACGTCTCTAACTATTTAATGGTTTTATGCTTTCCAAAACCATTCTAGGTCAGTAAATGAGGTTTTCCTGTGGCGTGCTGAAACGGCCATGTATGCATACTACAGTAATACTATTTTTGTGTCCAGTGGGAACAAACCTCTTTTAAAGTTGAAGATTAAAGATGAAAATAAAATTGATAAATAACAGAAGCAATGATGTCAACCACAGTTTCTATTTGTTCCTTACCTTTTTCGCTAAGTCTGGCTTGTCTTAAGCAAATAGGTTTCATCCTTGTCCCCCAGCCCGCTTTTTTCGTACTCTGCCCTCGGAATCAGTCTCAGAAACTGTAATGATCTGCCGCTCTGTGCTCTTGATTGGTTGATGCCAGAACAGAGTTTTTGACTTTGGCATTTTCATGGAATTGAGGTGCAGCATCTCTTGTTACGGAATTTCATATATGTGCAAAGAGGTGGGCGGTTTCCTTTGACAAAGATGGGAAGTATAAACATTGGGAAACTTAAAATTACATTTTAAACCTCTTAAGAAGAAAAACCTAATATTGTCATCTTTAGGTTAGTGAATCAAGGACACTTTTTCTTAATCTCTTCATGTAGCTGTACTTCTGTGAATGTTGTTCTTGGGGGTGACCACACTTGAGGCTATTGGATGTTGAGTCCCAGGATTTTCTCAGTGTGTATGAGACTTAGTGAGTTCCCTCAGTCTCAGGGCTGCCATCACACTCCATTTAGATTTTATTTGCTGTTGCCTCTATCCCTTACCCCTTCTGTGTTTGAGGGGGGAAAGGATTTAAGCCCTGACTTCCACCTTTATTAACAACCCCTGCTTTCCCTGCTCTCTGCTCCAATGCTCCCAATGTTTTGTGTTGTCTTAGTTCCTCTCCTTACTTAATCACATCCCAATCAAAAGTGATTTTTTATGCTATTTGTATTATTTCTGTTCCTTACGGAATTTTCAACATATGTCCTTGGCCTGTATATCCTTTTCATTAATGTTACTTTGTTGCATTTTCCTTCTGTATCCCTCCCCTTATATGGAAAATGGAGTGATCATGTCAGACGCTCTGTATTTATTCTGAATACAACAGGTAAGAGCCTTAAACCAAGAATCAAGGCTGTATTGAAATAAGACACGTAAGAATATTTGAACGTTTAGGAATAAAAGGTGTTTCAGAAGTCCAAGTGGTAACACTGTAATTGGAGATGTAGTCACTTTTTTAAAAATAAAAGAGTATTGTAGAGCCTGCTGTGTGTTTTTAATTGAACCTTAGATTTTCATAATTTGTACTCTAAAAACCTTTTCTTAACATCCATCTTTTCTGATCATTTTGCATCTGAATACTTGACTGAAATTACACTTTGCCAAATTAGAGGGAACGATTTAAGTGAGTCCCACAATTTTGTTTCATGTGGAAAATTGTCATGTCGAAATTTGTGTGGATGTATACATACATAGAATGTGCAGAGTTTGCTGTAAAGTAGAATGAATACATGCAAAATCTATAGCTGAATATTTTTGGAGAGTGTTCTTTCTTAGCACGGGTGTGGCACAGTATTTAAAAATCAGCAAATATTGTATAATCTAGTTGAGTGGGTATTAGTGCTGTTTTTAGGTGAGGAGGCCTGGTGATTGATTTCTTTCTGTTGCATCGTAGACCATGTGATGAATTATTATTGCTATGAAAAATAAAGTGTAAATTGATTGTAGAATTGATAGTAGAATGTTTCCACAATGGCTCAACACCTGTAGTGCTTTGAAAATTTAGCTGTATTGTGACATTTGAATTAATAAATAAAGATTTCCTGAAATTTACACTCATGTTTGTTGTACCTTTAATATGTCTGATGCCACGGCAGGTGTACAAAGCTGGATGAAAGTGTTTCTCTTCAGGTGCTTTTTGTGCACTTGTAGATAGCAGAGAAATGACATGCATAGATACTAAAACATGACAAACATAAATTTGAATTTTAAATCCTTTATTGCATACTGCCTGGTGCTGTAGTTATTGATGTATGGATTTCATCATGCCTGCTAAATTAGAATTTCTTGGGGATTCAGGACTGTAAGTCGCCATCATATTGTATGCTCATGTTGCATATGTGTGTATTTTGAAGATTAACATATTAATAAAAGGATGTATATATATTTTATTTCTTTCACTTCAGGGACTTATCTAGTGGATGAGGGGAACCTTTAGGCCTCTAATCTAATTAGGAATCTAATTCCTGATGCCTAAAATTAACTTTTTATACTGGCTGCAAATTCTAAACAGCAAAATTTCTCAAACATGATTAGGGCTTTTTTTTTTTTTTAAACCAATTCAAATAATAAAAATAATGATTTACTGCCTTGAGTTGATACAGTATTTGCTCTTGTTACATGACTGCCACTTTGGGTAATTTCAGAAGGGTGAAAGAATATATTTATCTGAGGTCTTTCCAGGCCACATAGACAAATTTGATTTTTGTATTGTGACACAATTTATTTAGAAGAAAAATGGAGTGTATGTGTTTGTACAGTTGTGAAAAAGCAAGATTCCAGAAGTATGTCATTAGTGGAAAGGAATCAGGTCATATCAAAAATTGTACTTATCTGGTCTTATCTTGTGACTAAAGGGTGACAAGATTCACAGTTTGGTTTAAATGGCTTGTTTTGTAATGGGAGGTGTGCTGCTGGGGATCCCGTTAAATGCTAAAAAAACACAAGGTGAATTCTGTGACAGTTCAAATCAGCCTTCATGTGGGAGTCCATAATGAAGCTGTTTAAAATTTCACCAAAAAAATGCAGCACAAAACTTTGGCTGGCGATTTTGACCATGCAGTATTCATCCATCAGGAAAGAATACTGAAAATCAGATTGCATCTGAAGGACAGTCTTCTCAGGACATGTGTGGATGACTCTTGGTACTATAATTGTGTTTACCATCATAGACTTATGTCCATAGACCTTGATCCATGATATGTTTTTGCTTTTTAACTCACCAGGTGAGAACTCACAACATTTTGAAAGTCCAGCTTTGTTTTTTTTTGTTTTTTTTTTTTTTTTGCGATACGCGGGCCTCTCACTGTTGTGGCCTCTCCCGTTGCGGAGCACAGGCTCCGGACGCACAGGCTCAGCAGCCATGGCTCACGGGCCCAGCCGCTCCGTGGCATGTGGGACCTTCCCGGGCCAGGGCACGAACCCGTGTCCCCTGCATCGGCAGGCGGACTCTCAACCACTAAGCCACCAGGGAAGCCCCAGCTTTGTTTTTATTAACTAAATGTTCCAGAGAATCAGGCATTAACCTTTTTCTTTCTGATAAATTACAAGTATTTTCATTGTAAAACCAGTTTTGATCAAAATCAGTTATGCTTTCTTGGGATTAGGGTTAGTATAGCGCTTAAGGGAATGGACTCTGGAGACTGGCTGCCTGTGTTCAGCGTGGTGGCGATGCTGCTTGTTAGTGGTGTGGCCTTGAGCAAGTTTTTTCACTGCCTTCGTTCCCCAGTTTCCTCATCTTCAAAATGGGGTTCATATAGGTACTACCTCATAGGGTTGCTGTGAGAAGTAAGTGTAAAGCACTTAGCACACTGTTCTGCAGAGTTAGCTGAAAAAAATACTAGCTGGTGCTTGACTCAGTGGTGTGAGGTGTAGTACATTAAAGGTGAACCATTAGACCACTCAAATACTTTGTTTCTTTCCTTTGGAGGCTATTAAAACAGTGAAATTCTTTGTGATGCTGGCTATTGGACTCATCTCTGCTGTTAGGTCTTGGGAGGGGGAAGCACTTTTGTTTTAATTTTGAATCATCACACAGACATCTGGTTATCACTTATGGCAGATGGATTCAGTAAAAAGAGACATCTCTGTTTCTTGGAAAAGGAAGGCCAACAAAGCCCAGTCTGGCACCATGTTGCAGCTATTGAAATGCTATTTCCCTGTGGACTTGACTGCTTGTTTAGTTGTGTGGTACTTCTGAATAAAAGGAATAGACCCCAGTGGTTTCATTTAGCAGAATTAGTCCTTTTTTAGAAGACACTCTTTTTTACTTGTATAGCCTTAGGTGGTGGTAAACTTGAAACTTATTGGTGTCATTGTCACTTGGGTTTTCTGTGTCACTATAAATGTGCTCTACATAGTAGCTTTCTTGTAATTTTAGAGGTAGCTGAAACTACTGCTGTGCTCCAATAATTCAAGTGGCTCAGGAATGACTGCATACGATTGCAAGATTATTTGTTTATGGTAAGGCTGACACCAAATACTGAGGCTGCCTAGTAGGGGATAACCTGATCATTATAGCTTTGTTTATTAGGCTGCTATTGAAATGGCTAACTTTTTAATGTTAAATCCAAATGTTTTAGTTTAGTTGTGTGGACCTTTGAAACTGTTGACTAGAAAATAAATATTTCTCAAGTACAATGTATCACAAACTGTTCTTTCCTATTTTGGCTACTATGTAGGTCTTGGTTTTTAGTTGAAATAATATTTTTTATAAAACATATAGAAGTTTATATAAAACATTATTAAAAGTATGTTTTGCTTTAAATATACAGGGATAAAGTTTTATAATTCTTTCTTCTATATTGTGCAATTTTTGTTTTAGTTGGTTTTTATAACCGCCCCGCCAAGAAGATTGGCAAATATGCTTGTATTTAGAGGCATGACTTCTGTTTTCCTGATTGAAGAGAGTGACATTTAGTTGATACTGTTGATTTCATTGAGTACTAATAATTACATTGGCCAGAATAGATGAGGTATTGATATAATATTGTTAACATAATTCCTGTAGCCATCATGAATTCTGGGTCTAAAAAAATATTGAGATAAACAAGGAAATGATCATGGCTATTTCATATATCTATACTCGCACATGTATATATCCTTTAATTTTAGATATTCTGAGGACTGTATTGGGAGATTTTTAGGACAGCAGGTCTCCAAAGTGTCAATACTGTTGCCCAGAATAAAACCTGGGTGTTTTATTCTGTCTAACACATTGTTAATGTTTCCCTGGTGTTCTTACCACCACCCTTTTTCAGGGACAGGTGTTGCCATCTTTCAGATATGAAGATAATAAAATCAGTGTGTAACCCAAAAGTGCAAATCTGGAGATGGGCATTTGGTTGATGAGTATGGCCAACACTTATAGACCCTATCATTGTTTGAACCTCTGTTAAGATTCACGATGAACCTGCAGCTTATGTGGAACAAGAACCTCTCCATTCTTTTTAATTTGCCACATACTTTTGTTGAACCACAAAACCTTTTATCTTTCACCTGCTTATGGCTGCAGTGAACCTCTTGGGCATCTCCAGTTTCTTGTACGCATGTGCAACCTAGTGAGGTTGTAGTGAGCAGCCGTTAATTGCTCATGGGTTGACCACATCCCAGGACGTGGCAGGTTAGGGTGGTGGTAGGAGCCACAGCCATGTTGAAGGCATAGTCACCAGTTCATTAGATCTTCCTCAACACCAACCTGGTGTGCTCATCTCAAAGGTCCACCAGATTTCTTAACTCAGTTCTCTCCTCTTTTTTGTTGTTGGTGGGGGAGGACCTGAGGTAAGGGATGTGATGTGACTCAACAGTTCACAACTGATAAAAAGCTCTATGAATAATACTTTTTTCATTATCTCAGCAACATATTGATAATGTAAATCTTTAGAGAAAACCTTTGGCTGGCCAGTAATCTTGAAAATTCTGCTTCAGTGCATAGTGTAAACCTACCTGGGTGATAGTTTAATTTGTCTGTACATTAAGAATGTGTGCCTTTTGGGGCTTCCCTGGTGGTGCAGTGGTTGAGAGTCCACCTGCCGAGGCAGGGGACACGGGTTCGTGCCCCAGTCCGGGAGTATCCCAGATGCCGTGAAGCGGCTGGGCCCGTGAGCCATGGCCGCTGAGCCTGCGCATCTGGAGCCTGTGCTCCGCAACGGGAGAGGCCGCAACAGTGAGAGTTCCGCGTACCGCCAAAAAAAAAAAAAAAAGAATGTGTGCCTTTTAAGTTACTCTTTGTAGGCTTTTTGTTTAGGGCCTGTTAAATTATAAGAGTTTCGGATGTCTGAAACTATATTCTTAACTTAATTTGTCTGTATTGTATCCTCACTCTCACTTTGTAAAGAGAGGAATAATGGCTTTATTATCACACCCTGTTTAAAGGATGGTTGTTATGCTGAAGGTAACTGACAGGGTAGCTAGTCTATAACCAACTTTCATGGAATAAACTTAGGATATGGATGAGTTAGGACCCTTGGGGCTGAAATGGAGAGTGTAGCTTAGGAAAGGGGAAAGAGAATATATACCGAAAATGCTAAGGGTCTGTATGTGTGTTTTAACCAAAATTATTCTTTCCTTACATTAGAACCGTATTATATTTCTGTATTTGTGAAAACTCCTGGAACACAGTTGCCCTTTAGGACTTGGGGGTCTGAACTAAAACCGGTCTATTGAGTTGATGACCAAGTGCCAGCCACTAAGCCACATTCTAAAGACACACATTTATATTAAACCCTTCTCTTTAAGGAGCATGGTGCCTACAGTCTAGTAGAGTGGACAGTTATAATACAGTCAGTACCCTTACATTTGCTGGGCCCTTTCCTGGGGTCTCTTCTGTCCGTGTTGCATGTGGCTGGCTCCTCCTTAGCCTTCCAGATCTCATTTTTGTTTGTTTGTTTGTTTGTTTGTTTGTTTTGCGGTACGCGGGCCTCTCACTGTTGTGGCCTCTCCCGTTGCGGAGCACAGGCTCCGGAAGCGCAGGCTCAGCGGCCATGGCTCACGGGCCCAGCCGCTCGGCGGCATGTGGGATCTTCCCGGACCGGGGCACGAACCCGTGTCCCCTGCATCGGCAGGCGGAACTCTCAACCACTGCGCCACCAGGGAAGCCCCCAGATCTCATTTTAAGAATAATTTCTCATCTCTGAGGAAGTTAAGGGACCTTCCAGGATCACTCTAGAGTTTCTCTTTATAACATGGATCACATTCTCTAATTATTTTCATGGCTTGTCTTTTCATTGTCTGTTTCTTCCACTGGAATACAACTGCCATGAGGGTTTCTTACCTGACTGTTTTGTTCTGAGCTGTATTCCCAGTGTCTAGCCGTAGTGCTTGGTTCACATCTGTTGCATGCTAATGAATACAATTGTGAGTAAGAGTTTGTTAGTTGAAGGAGTGGGGAAGGGGCATCCTAGGCAGATATAAAATCAGGAAAGGGTCAGCTGTCGCAAGAGGAGCGGTAAAAAGTTGTGAAACAGTTAAGGTGTGTTGGAAGTGGAAGATTAGGTTATAAAAGGTAATTTGGAGACGTGAAACTCACTGCATTCCAAGCTGTCTATGTAAGAGAGCCAAGAGATATTTATTTAAGCAGGGGTGTGGCACAGTTAGGAAGACAATTCTGGTAGCTTATTTGGTAGATGGACTAGATTGTGGAGACTGCAAGCAGAGAATTCCACTAGAAGGCTGTAGCCTTAATGGCACGTGAAAGCCTAATATGAAACACTGATGCTTGGGATGCAGAAAAGAAGCTAGATGAGAAGCTAACTGGGTGTAGGAGAAAAAGAAGAAATGAAGGATGATTCTGAAATTTCTGATTCAGGTTTGAGAGTGTTGGGTGGTGGCTCCATTAACTAAAATTAAGAATCTGGAGACAACAAGTATTTCTGAGGGGATTAATTATTAGTTTTGGATGTGTTGGTTTACCTTAATGAATATGCCTAACAGACAGGAATATGGTTTCAGATCTCTGATAGGTCAGAATTGAAGTAAGAGCCATAAATTTATGGGTAGCAGTTGAAGCCTGGAAAGCTTAAATTTGAAAGGGATTTAAGGCAGTTGTTTATAACCTTCAAGGATCTTAAACTCATTTGAGAATATGAAGAAAATAATGGCCTCCTCAGATGTACATCCAAATTTGTGTGGATATGATTTCAAGGGGGTTTGCACCTCTGGAACCAGTTGTTGAGCTCTCCAGGGACTGTCGTGGACTTCCCTGAAGAATGTATGACATAAGAGGCAGACAGAGCAGTATTTGAGATGGGGAGAACCTAGGAAAGGTGCCTCAGAAGCCAAGGATAGGGGATGGTGAGGAAGAATTGGGGGAATCAGGGGTTCCCAGGGCTTTATGCTCCGGAGAGGTCCAGTAGGAGGGAGTGTCAACTGTGACATTGGATTCAGCAATGAGCAGTTCATTTGTAACATTTCATCCCACGCAGAGGCAGAAGGCAGATTGTGACAGTTTAATGCATGAATCCAAGTTCAGGAAACAATGCATGGGAAAGAGTGCAGAAGTCTTGATGTTCTCTATGATAAACAGTCCTGATATGAGAATATAACCCATTTTAAGGACCTGCTGAAAGGGAAATTCCATTATTTTGTTGACCTGTTGTGGCGTTTCAGCCCAGTGGTTCTCAACTGACTGCCCCATTAGAAACAACTTGGAAATGTTTTTAAAATCAGGGCCCTACAAAGGTTAGTTAATCAATATCTTTGGGGCTTGTGCCTCTTTATAGCTTTTATTTTGTTTATTTTGTTTTGGCTTTTTCTTAAAAGTTAAGAACCAATGTTCCCATCAGAAAACCTCCTTATCACTCTTTTTATGCGTCTGTGTTAGAATACTTCCTTTAATTGTACGTTATTATCAATTACTCAGTTTACTGTTGTGCTAGGTTTAAATCAGTGCCCTTTAGTCCTTCTCACAGACCTTAGTTTCCAATTTAAAAAATTTTATGGCTTTCTTCTGATCTTCAGCCAAGTTCTACATATTTATCTTTTTTGAGTGATATGGCCCTCAATCAGTGAAAGATCTGCCCATTTCTGAGTAAAAGAGGAAATTCTTAATGGTGCTTACATGTGGAAAGAGTATTCATTCTGCAGTCCCTTTCGCTTTTATTTAAGTATGTTACACTTTTTACTAAATAGTAAAAACTGTTTTTTAACTAGAAAAGTTTGAACTCTGTACACTATTTTCCAAGTAGCTAATTTCATAATCTTACCTTCCTTTTTTTAAAAAATGGCAGTCATACGTGACCTAGACCTTAAACAGGTTGTCTCCATTAGAGCAGACATTTTATATGAAGGGTAAACCTATAAAATCAGTTGAAAGCAAACTGTCAAAATAGGAAATTCCACCTGTTATGTTTTCAACTTGCAGTGCTTTCTCTGGATTAAATTCTTGATGAGCTGTCAGCAGTTCAAGTTTGAATCCTGCGTTCATACTCTTGAAATAAAAATCAGATTGTGGAAAAAATTGAACTTTATGCATGCGAACCTTGACACCAACCACAAGCTGAAAGAGGGTTTGTTCTGTTTTTTAGCAACCTAATTAACATTTTTACTTGCGAAGAAAATGATAATCTTTTAAAAATTCTGTTGTGTTATTAGCATCAGCTTAATGGCTAGAGTAGTCCCACAAATTGCAGTTGCTTATTATGGGTAACTTAGGGCAAATATCAAGATTCTCTGTAAAGAGACAAACTTCCTCGTTTTTTAAATGATAGCTCATAATATGGGAAAATAGGGATGCATGTAAGACCTTCTGGGAAAAACTGAGGCCTTACACTTAAAATGAACATGATAAATTTACACTTTAAATGAAATGAACAGATGAATAGTTTTGTTGCAATTTAATATTCAGTTTTCCTGTTTTTGCAGGTACCTAGCTAAGTAAATGTTGGCAAAATGTCTGTTTTGTAATTTGTAGTAGACTTGGTCAGACTCTTCTCTCCTTCTCCTCCAGACTCCCAACTCCCCACCCCCCAAAAAACCCACACAATCAACAACTGCTTTTTGTTTTGGTTTGAAACGGTTTTGTTATTGTTGTTGTTTTAATTCACTGTTAAATTTAGTTGTTTTTTAAATACTGATTTCATTTACCAGATACATCAAAATTGTATTCTTTATTTTTACCCTTGCTTTTAGCCCTGAAGCAACATGATCTGTTTTTGTGTTCCAAAGCTGGAGAACCACAATGAATAACTGGAAATCCTTTCCATTTTTGAACATTTCTCTATCCGTGGAAGATGAAGAAAGGAGATAATTTTAGTAACAATAAGAATAGCTAAATTTGAATGCTTACCGTGTACAAGTACTATGCTAAATGCTCTGCATGAAATTTTAGTTTTCCCAACACTTGGCACTAGGTGCTGTTATCTGCCTTATCTTACAATGTGGACATTGAGGCACAAAGGCGTTAAATAACTTCCCCAGGGTCACACGACTGATAAGTGGTAGAGTCTGGATTTAACCCAAGTAATCTGCTCCAGAGCCTTCCCTCTTAAAACTTGTGTTTGTGTGTGCACGTGTAGAGGTGCTGCTTTTTAATAATCTCAAGCTAACAGTTAACCTCTCACCGATACTTTATTGAATGTGTCTCATGCCTTGGGAACTATTCCAAGACTTGGGTACAAAAATAAGTAAGAATTGATCACGCGTCCAAGGAGCTTATTGTCTACCAAGGAGACAGACATACAAAATTTCACTGTAGTGTGGGAAAGTGCTGTGTAGTCGTACAACTAGCAGCATGGGCATGAGACTCGGAGCATTCATCATGGTAATGGATGCTCTGGCTCAGTCTTGGAGGTCAGATGTCTTAGTTCCTTTGATTTCTTATTTTACCCATCATGGTTTCAATTACCTTCTGTATGAGGGTTTCCAAGTTTTCACCTCCAGTCTAGACCTAGGCCTGTCCTGAGCAGTGGCTCTTATCTGATTGTCTGTATCTCCTCTTGGATGTCTCACAAGTTCCTTCAAGTCAGCATGTCCAAAACAGAATCCTTACCCCTCCTCCTTTTCCCATCTCCCCTTGCAAACCTGCTCTCCCTTCAGTGTTCCTGTCCCAGTAGACAGTATCTTAGGCCACAAACCTAGAGTCATCTTCCATCTCCCTTTTCCTCTTTCCCATATCAGTCACAAAGCTCTGTTCACTCTGCCTCCCAAAAATGTCTCTCTTCAATCTACTTCTTTCCGTCTTCATCCACCCTGCTCCCACGACTGTCCTCTCTCACCAGGACTGCCGCACTAGACCCTAACTGAGTTTTCTGCCTGTTCTAACCTTGCAGTCCATTCTCCTGTTACAGAAATGGCAGTGATAGATTTTCATGAAAATCAAATACATTATGTCACTTCTTGCTTCTCTTTAGCCCACCATTATCTTGGGATAAACATGAAAATTCTTAACTTGGCCTAGAAGGCATAATTTAACCCCTCCCTGCATCTCCAGCCTGGTCTCATGCCACTTTCCGTCTTCCCACTCTAGCCAGGCTGGCCCTTCTTCACATCTGAACAGTTCACACTGCTCACTCACCTCAGAGCTGAGAACACCAGCTGTTCCCTCTGCCAAGTCTTGGTCACTGCTGGACCCCCATCTGCTGGGACTGGGCCTGATGCTTAGATTTCCGTTTCATTGTTGTAGAATTGATTGAATGAAGGTGATGCTGAGCTATAGAACAAGTAGGAATGAGCTAGGTATAGAAATCGGGATTGATCATTTTTAGCAGAAGGAGTAGCATAAGCAAGCAAAAGGCTGATATTTCTTTACATGTAAGAGCTTTTTATAAATCAGTAGGATATCTCAGAAGGAAAATGAGCAAAGGATATAAGGCAATTAACATAGAATAAATACAAGTATTCATATTTGAAAAGTTCACTTTCATTAGTATTCAAGGAAAATCAATTCAATATTGCTCTTTTTCTTATCTCAGGTTGTCAAAGATCTTTATAAAATCCTTTGTTAACTAGATACAACACCGTATGCATATGATCTCAATCTTGTTTAATATGCACAGATAAATATATGGATTTAGCAGCCTCAAAATATATAGTCTCAATCTTGTTTAATATGCACAGATAAATATATGGATTTAGCAGGCTCATATGCCTATATGAGCATAGGAAAACAGCAGTAATTATCACTGTGGTGGGATTATGGATGACTTTTTTTCTTTAAGTATTTCTTATGTAATCAGAAAATGACATGCCATCTTTTAAAATCATATATTAAGACCGTGTAATTGAAATACTAAGAAATCTATCCAAAATAAATTTTGCTTTTATATAATAAGGAATTTGTATGCCAGATTTCTCATCTTTGAGTGTGAATTGCCAGATTTCAAGTTGTATTCAGTAAAATACTTTTTTCCTCTTATAATAGTACATTAGTTAAAATTAATGTTAGCATTGACTAATGTGACAGCACTTTAATAGAGCATATTATAATTTGTGAGGTGCTCATTAATCCCTCAAATCACTCATATGGTGAGTAAATAGTGTTGTTTGTATTTTGCAAATAAGGGGAGAAACAGTTTAGAGTCAGGCCCCTGTCACATAGCATCCATTAGACATCTAAGATTTCTTACTTTACAGATACATATTAGTACATGTTAAAATAGTGAAATTCTTAAGCAGGCTACTGTTTAAGCATTATTAATATGGGGTAAGTCTTTGATTATGTATTCTTAAACTGCAAAATACTTTTTTATTCTGGAACTTTTTCATGGCAGTGTAAACCATTGAGTTAGCTTTCCTTAAGCAGTCATTTTCAGAAAATCAGCATCATTTAAATCTTCCTCCACCACCTTTTAGGCATCATTACAAATATTTTCATTGATTAAAACATATTAATAGGGCCTCCCTGGTGGCGCAGTGGTTGAGAGTCCGCCTGCCGATGCAGGGGATACGGGTTCGTGCCCCGGTCTGGGAGGATCCCATATGCCGCGGAGCGGCTGGGCCCGTGAGCCATGGCCGCTGAGCCTGTGCGTCCGGAGCCTGTGCTCCGCAACGGGAGAGGCCACAACAGTGAGAGGCCCGCGTACAGCAAAAAAAAAAAAAAAAAAAAAAACAAAAAAAAAAAACATATTAATATACTCCTCTTTACTATTTTTTTTAATAGATAGTTGCTGGCAACCCTCAGAGTTGTTTAAAACACAGTATCTTTCTCTGTAATAACCTATATGGGAAAAGAATCTGAAAAAGAACAGTAAACTAACTAAACAACAAACTAAATCACTTTGCTGTACCCCTGAAACTAACACAACATTGTAAATCAACTATACTCCAATGTAAAAGAAAAAATAAAATAAAAACAGTATCTTTGTAATTCTCTTAATGTAGATTTTTTAAAATTGTAATAACCATTTTGCTACCAGTCTTCAGAATTGGTATTTAGATTAAGTCAGAGATAGAAGGTGGAGACATATGTAATGAAGATAGTTTAACTTTCTGTTTAACTTAATGCAGTGATGGTTTTGTACATCAAATACTTTTGCTTTTATTTAAGCATTTAACTGTTTTATATGAGTGGTATACTACATAATCCTTTCCTTTGGAATATACAAGTGTTTTTGTGCCCAGGCATACTGTTAATAAAACTTTCTTCATGTGGCTAGAACATAAAAATGCCAACCCAAGGACTGTTGGTCTAAAGTATAAGCTGTTGGGCCGTGCAGAGAAATGTCTTCATGCTATGATGTCACCATGCCAAACAAAGAATTTGCAATTTGGTCATCTGCCTCTGCCGTTGGCCCTCAGTGCATCTTTCTCCCTTTACTGCCCGTTTGAACACGAATGCTTGTTGAAGGGAAGGTGGGAAGTTCAGAATTGGGATGTTAATTTTTTTTTTTTTTAAAACAAGATGTTGGGGGTAGGAGTTTGTTAATTTATTTATTTATTTTTGCTGTGTTGGGTCATCGTTTCTGTGCGAGGGCTTTCTCTAGTTGCGGCGAGCGGGGGCCACTCTTCATTGCAGTACGCAGGCCTCTCACTATCGCGGCCTCTCGTTGCGGAGCACAGGCTCCAGACGCACAGGCTCAGTAGTTGTGGCTCACGGGCCTAGTTGCTCCGTGGCATGTGGGATCCTCCCAGACCAGGGCTCGAACCCATGTCCCCTGCATTAGCAGGCAGATTCTCAACCACAGCGCCACCAGGGAAGCCTCTGGGATGTTAATTTAACTAAACTGTAACATCATAGTTCTAGAATGAAAATTGAAATTTAGTATGTAATTCCTAAATTTGTCTATAGTATGTCTTCATGTAAGATGTTGGAATCCTGGGATTTGAGAATTAGATGGCATCTTAGAAACCATCTAGTGGCATCTTCTACCTAATAAGAGAATCATTCTATAACATTCCTAACTTGGTTAAGTATTTTGCCCTACCTCCCCTTTTTTGGGACCCTTATTTTCCGTTGAGGCTTCTGCTTTGCAGGTATTTGCTTTTTGGTGTGGCTTTATGAGGCCTGCTTCCATGCGACTTTATTTGGATCTTTCAGTTTCCTTTTTATTCAGACATTTGAGAGCAACTGCTATCTTTCCTTTCTTGTACTAAGTGTCCTGAGACTTTCCTCATACAACTATTTTTACATCTCATGCCATCCTACTTTCCTCTGGATATCTGGATATCAGTGCCCTCTTTAAATGATAAGGTCAGGATATTCTAGATGTTTTAGTAGCAAAGAGGCTAGTAATTCCTTTGCTCTGAATACTCCTTTCTAACCTAGTTTTTCTTTTTTTTGTAAGTAATATAATTAAAATCCACGTAGTCTTAGTGTGACCTATTGTAAGGAAATTCTTTTTTTTCTTTTTAAACAGCTTTTAAAAATTATTATGGAAATTTTTAGACAGAAATGTAGGGAGAGTAGTGTAACGAATACCCGTATATCCTATCACCTAGATTTAGTCATTAGTAAGAGATGAGGCAGTAGTATGGTACATTTTTGTGTTCAAATAAAATTATACCTACTATCCAGATGCATTCTGTACCTCAGAATAGATTGTCCAAATTTGTTTGGTTCCTGTGGTAAGATTCCAGATGATGAGGGACTCATCTGAAACTTTATCCAAATCTATTTGTTACCGAGTTCAGACAGTGGAAGTTTCCTGTATCTTAAAGTAAATTACAGGCATGGCATTTCCCCCGTGAATATTTCAATATGCATGTCTGAAAAATAAGCATAATTGTCTACATGACCACTCTCTTATTTCACCTAACAAAATTAACAGTAATTCCCTAATGTCATCTATCATACTCACATTTCCTCTTACAACTGTTTTGTTCAAACCAGGAACCAATCAAGGACCATGATATACAGATGTTTTATTCACTTTATTTTTTTATTGGAGTATAGTTGCTTTACAATGTCGTGTTAGTTTCTGCTGTACAATGAAGTGAATCAGGTATGTGTTTACATATATCCCCTCCCTCTTGGACCTCCCTCCCACCCCCCCCATCCCACCCATCTAGGTCATCACAGAGCACCAAGCTGAACTCCCTGTGCTATACAGCAGGTTCCCACTAGCTACCTATTTACACATGGTAATGTATTTGTGTCAAACCTAATCTTCCAGTTCATCCCACCCTCCCCTTCACCCCCCCCCCGCAGTGCCCACACATCCGTTCTCTATGCCTGCGTTACTATTCCTGCCCTGCAGATCCGTTCATCTGTACCATTTTTCTAGATTCCACATATATGTGTTAATATACAATATTTGTTTTTCTCTTTCTGACTTACTTTACTCTGTATGACAGACTCTAGATAAAAATGTGAGCTTTACATTTATTAGCATTAAATTTTATTTTATCGCTGTTGCCCCATTGCACTAGTGTAGGAATCTGCAGACTTTTTCTTAAAGGACCAGATAGTAACTATTGTAGGCTTATAGGTCATTTGGTTTTTGTCACAACTACTCAGCTCTGCCACAGAGTCATTATGTAAATACATGAGCATGGCTGTGTTTCAGTATGACTTTTTTTTTTTTTTTTTTTAACAAATCAGGCCCTGGCCCATTGGTTGTAGTTTGCTGACCCCTGCCTAACCTCTTATGATCTCTGTTTTTTTTCTGTTAATGTGACTGTTCTCAAGTTTTGTGTCAATTCACTAAATCATACTATCTGGTTGTGATATTCTACTACCTGTGGATCCATTAAACAGTTATAGCTACCATTTAGTGAACACGTGCTGTATGCTATGTACTTGACATAAATAATCATATTTAATCCTTAAAAGCACCCGGGGAGATGCAGTGATGTTATCACCGATTTTCAGAAGAAAAAATTAAGACTTAGAAAGAGGTCAGGTAACTTACCCAGTATCACACACCTAAATGTAAACACTAAGTCACCCTACCCTTTTGTAAGGTTTATGCTGTACTATTAAACAGATATGAAAGAAGACCCTCTTTCTAAAAGGCTTTTGTCCATCTTAGTCAGAGGCATGTGTTGAGAGACGATCGAGTAATCTGTTGGGGTCAGGAACACAAAATCTCTCTTTCCTAAGCTGCTATTTGGGGGGCTTTATAAAGATGGCGTATCTTATTTGTAGAAGAATGATCTCTAGGACACCACCTGGGTTCACACTGTGTTTGCAGTTGGACTATATCCAGTCTTTCCCTCCTTCTGCCATTTCTCAAATCATGGACAGTAGTTCCGTGGTTAAACCTTTGAGGACCCACACCCACAGTATCCTCAGATGCAACTTAAGGACACTTAAAAGTAGCTAGAATCTACTTTTCTGTATTCTAATGTTTATTTTATTCTTTTGGCTTTTAGTTAGATTTTTAGGGTTATTTTTGCATTGTTTTTATAACAGTGTTTATTGTGCCCTTTTAGTTTAAAATGTCTTTCCTGGTGTGGAAAATTTTAAATGTAGTAGTCTCGGATGTAATTTGTCTTAAAAACCAGGAGGTGGCGATGTTTTCCAGGTGATGCTTTAAGGTTGTAGTTGGAATACCACTGGAAAGAGGATCTAACTTGTCCATAAAAGTCAGTGAGGAGGGAAGAAGCTGTTTCAACTTCAATAATGCATTTTTTTAATACAGTGCTAGAAATATGTTATTTCTTGAAGTAGGACAGCTTCAGTTTTCAACTTTGCTTTTTATTAGAAGGAAATATTTGACAAACACATGTTAGGCATTTACTTGAGAAACAGGACAAAACACCTTATTAAACCATATCTTAATATTAGGCCTTAGGCAGTGGGGAAATTACCAAAGTCACTCTGTTGCCAATTCTCTGAATAGAATAATTGTTAACATTTTGGCATTTTTAGTACATACAGAGATATATAAACCAAAATGAACTCTATCAAACATATATTTATTTTTTACATAATGAACCTCCATCTACATCCATGTAGTTGTAATTTATAAAGTCTGTTCAGTAGTCTCTTATATGAGACTGCTATACTTTATTTAACCAATCCCTTCTAGATAGGCACATAGGCTTCTGTTATTAACAGAATTGCAGTGTATATAATCTTATTTATACTTTGCTCAGTTGAATAATTTCTCAAGATGCATTCTTAATGGTTGACTGAAATTCATCATATACACATATTTTTAATTATTTGAATACACACTGCCAGATTATCTCCTGTAGATATTGTTCCAAATTATAAGAGAATGCTGCTTTACTTACATCTTCATCAGCAGTGTTTGATGCTTACCAGTATAAATAGTGGTATCTCATTCTTTTAAGTTAGCACTTCCTCATTACCAATAAATTTAAAAACTATATATGTCTAAAGGCAAAGAATTTCTAAATAAATAGCTAATTAGTCTAATAAAAATAATAATGGAAATGTAAATATTGTTAGAATCAAGGGATAATGAAAACATAATATATCCAACTTCAGATGTACCGAAAGCACTTGGTTATAATCGCCTTAAATGTTCATACGAGAATAGAGAAAAAGTTCAAAACTGAAGTATTAAGCATCCAACTTACTTTCCAATATAAGAAATTAGGAAAAAAATAGATCTGTAGAAGGAAGGAAATAATGAACATAAGGCAAAAAAATTAATAAAGAGGATCAACTAACTGCCAATAGTTTGTCCTTTGAAGAAAGAAAAAATAGAAAAACTTTTCAGCAAGATTGATTATAGGAAGAAAAGCAGGGATAAATGATACTATGATGAAAAAGACATAAGTATACTAAAGTTGAGTTTTTAAAATTTGTAAGAAAACCATGAAGAATTGTATGCCATAAAATTTTAAATTTTAGAAGAAATGGAAAATGCCCCAAGAAAATTTAATTTAGGAAAACTGATTAAAGAAGAAATAGAAGACATCAAATGTCTTAAAACTCTTAAGTTGAATTAATCTTTTAAAATCCCCCAAGGAAACACGAAACAGGTCCACACAATTTTCAGATAAGTTCTTCTAAAACTGTCTTCCAGATAATTTTTTTTTTTAAAAAGAAGAAGAAACCTCACAACAAGTAACTCAATTTCGTTTCTTTTTATGGCTGAATAATATTCCATTGTATATATGTGGCACATCTTCTTTATCTATTCATCTGTCAGTGGACACTTAGGTTGCTTCCATGTCCTGGCTATTGTAAATAGTGCTGCAATGAACATTGTGGTACATGACTCTTTTTGAATTATGGTAAGTCAGAAAGAGAAAAACAAATAGTATGTAAACACATATATATGGAATCTAAAAAAAAAACACGGTTCTGATGAACCTAGGGTCAGGACAGGAATAAAGATGCAGATGTAGAGAATGGACTTGAGGACATGGGGAAGGGGAAGGGGAAGCTGGGACGAAGTGAGAGAGTGGCATGAACATATATACACTACCAAATGTGAAATAGAAAGCTAGTGGGAAGCAGCTGCATAGCACAGGGAGATCAGCTTGGTGCTTTTTGACCACCTAGAGGGATGGGATAGGAGGGAGGGTGGGAGGGAGATGCAAGAGGGAGGGGATATGGGGATGTATGTATGCATATAGCTGATTCACTTTGTCAAACAGCAGAAACTAACACAACATTGTAAAGCAATTATACTCCAATAAAGATGTTAAAAAAAATAAAAACTGAAAAAAAAAAGAAACCAGCCTAACTTGTATAATAAGTCTAGTGTCACCTTGATACTCAAACCAGATAAAGACAGTCCAAGAAAGGAATATTATAGGCAAATTCTACTTACAAACATAGACATATCAGTCCTAACTGAAATATTAGCAAGCCAAATCCATCAGTGTATTTTTTTTGAAAACATGACTTACTGGGTTCAAGGACGTAATACATATGTCATAACTTTAAGAGGAATATATGAGAATGATAAAACAATTCAGCGAGAGTAGAGATTTTCTCCAGAGGGAAGGTATGACCATGTAATTTGGGAGAAGTGCATGAGGAGACATCAATTGTATTGTAAATTTTATTTTTTAAGCTGGGTGGTAAGTACATAGGTGTTCGCTTTTGCCATTTATGTATCTTAAGTATTTCATGCTATAGTGTCAGCAGGCTTAACAGCTTTGTAAGTTTAAATGCCACTCTAAAATACTATTTTTTGTGGAGTTGCTTAAACACATTTCCCTTGGAACTGTACAAACAAGTTTAAAAAGTTTTATGTGTAAACCATCATGAAATATAGTAAAGTGTACTACATATGCATTTTCATGGATATTATATTAAGGGAAAGAAAAAGACTCTTAGCTCTTCTTCATTTATATGAAAATGAGTGTCTTTGGAAGTAAAGTTTCAGACTTGCTTTTAGTTTTTAAAAAATTTTTCCATGCCTAGTATTAAAAGAAATAGTTTGGAATTCTAGGTAGATGAGAAATTTAATATAGGCTGAAGATTGAAATGTTGGATTTTCTAGCATTCATTCATCAAATAGTAAGAGAACATTTACTATATGCCAGATATGGTGCCGAGCCATGGGTGTGTACAAACATTTAAGATGTAGTCTTTGACTTTCAGAATTTAGTAGGTGAAATAAATGGTCCAGATGTTTAACTGTAGGTACCATAATAGTTACAAGCAATTTGGAATATTTCTTCCCTAGTGGGAATTAATTGTCCCCATGTTTTTTATAGTTGTGTGTGTGTGTGTGTGTGTGTTTAAACTGTGTTTAAAAAGTTATGTGTGTGTATTTTTAGGAATAAGCCTTTTGAACTACTTGAAGAGGTAATCAATTCATTCCTCTTTAATGCTGGCAATAAAGTTTCCTCAGGTAGAATTTTTTACCCATTGATAAATGATTTAGCTTCACTCGAAATTGAAAGGGGTATGATAGGCTGTCAGATGCTCTGTAGAAGTTGAGATTTGTCTCTTTCACTGGATTGCCATTTGAATTATCCTATTTAAAAGTGATATGAAATGCTTTAGCTTTAAGAAGTTAATCTTTGTTAATATTTAGTACTACTCAGATAAACTGCAAATGGGCCTCTTTTTTTTTTTTGGTACTGCTTGAAAAAGGTGGAATCTTTCATGTAGTATGCCTTGCCTCTTTTTTTTTTTCTTAAATACTGACTTCTTCATATTTTATCCTTGATTTAAAACCTATTAAAGCAATGATATATCTTCTGAGACTGTTTGACAGCCTACTCATATAAAATATGAATACTTCCTAACTTATGATGATCTATGCCCATGACTTCATTTTTAGAATTTAAGTTGCTGATATATAGAAACAATCATCAATTTTGAGTTAATTTCAAATTAATTAAGGCTTCTTTGCATTCTCAAAGATTTGCTTTACCCCTTCTTTCTTGACTTATTTTTTACTTTATATGTTATCCTTGTATTTTCTCTCAGACAGTTCAACAGTTTAATACTCAGAGTAGTAGATCTGAGTCAATTTGTTTTAGCCTGTTTGTTGTAAAAAGTCTATGTGAAACAGTAAATTTGACATAGTTTCTTCATATGTAATTTCTCTGTTAAGTAGTGCTTTTTGTGGCCTCTTATCATGGGATGTGTGTCAGTCAGGCTGCATGTAACTAAAGTCCACCATGGGGGCTTAAGAGAGAAATTGATTTTTCTCTCACATTTGTAAAGTCTAGAATTAGAAAGTACAGGGCTAGTAAGGAGTTTCACAGTATCAGGGACTCGGGCTGCTTCTGTCTTACTGTTCTTCCATACTCATCTCATAATCTCATGATCCCAAATGGCTTCTTGAGTTCCAGCTCTCACGTGCAGACTCCATGCAGCAAGAATGAAGAAGAGCAGAAAGGCAAAAGGGTCTTCACTGGTTAATTTGGTCCCTCTAAGCAGACTTCTCAAAAGACACAAAACCATTCATTTTACATTTCTTCGACCAGTACAGAGTGACCTTAATAGATGTTGGGGTGAGCAGCCGGGAGCCTCTACCTCACAGTTATTTCCTAATTTTAATAGGAAAATAGCAGGTGGCTCAATATCTGGGTTGTGATGTAATCGTGGGAAGTAATGCTAAGAAACCTCTGCTCTGCCTGTAGATTTGAACTTATTTTTATCCCTAATCACTGTTATTTTTGTGTTATTATTTTCCAAGTATATGTGCTAAGTACTTTTCATACATTTTATATAATTCCCATAGCACTGTCTGGTAGGCACTGTCTATTCCATGTCACAGGTGAGAAAACCAAGACACAGACAGAATGCATAACTGGCCTAAGTCCTGAGAACTAGTCGGTGGTGCGTCAAACATGGAGTCTGCACTTAAGATCACCACTGATAACTGTTTCTGTCCTCTGCTTATTAATCTGTCCACCTATATATCTATCCCTCAGACTCCACTGCCACCCCTGACCCGCCTCTTGTACATAAGAATCATATGAGGTTGCTCAAACATACACAAAGAACAGAAAAACAAAAAGATAAGCAGATTGAAGGGAATATAAGAGTGAGAAAATAGAATGACGTTGAGGTTCAAGTAATACACAGAGTTCAATGCTATATGATCCTATAGAGATGCTAAAAGTTTCGGTCTGACTTCTCATTGTGTCCTACAGAAACTAAAAGGCAGGAAAACAAAACTGAATTTTTTTTATTTGGACTCTTGGCTTCTTCATTTTTTAGTCATATAATAGCTTGAGTCTTTAGTCATATAATAACTTGAATCCGTATAAAGAATCCTAGTTCATTTTCATATTGTGGCTTCAAGGAATTGTAAAGATAATTATAATAGTATTGTTACTATTTTCTGATTTTCTCTTTGTGGGGTAGGTAAGCTGAATTACCATTACTTATTTTTTAAGATGTGGAAACTCAGAGAATATTTTAGCTGGACATGGATCATGTGCTTAGTAAAAACAAGGGCTTGTTCTTATTTGTTTATAGAAATTCAAACAGTTTTGAAAAAGTATATATTTTGGAAGATTGGGATCTTGATAAAAATGCTGTTGTGCTAAGTAACTGTTAGAGCTCCCCCGTACACACAAAAAGGTTTGTGAGCTCCTTCAGGACAAAAGACCTCGCCTTATTCCTTTTTTCCTCCAGTGTCCTCAGTGTATGGAGGTGTTCAGTAAGTGAATAAAGAATGAGTGACTAGTAAGTGAGAAAAGTCTGTTAATAAATGTTATAATTAATATTGCTGCCTCTTTAAACTTAAGTCAATGGCTGTACCCGAAATAGTGGAAAAGTAGGTCATTCTTTTTATAGCCCTTGCAGGTTGTATGAGGTGGGTTATAGTACCATTAATAGTTGGACATTGGGACCACAAAGTCCAGCCCTTGAACATGGTGTGTTTGGAGAATGGCCATAACTGCAATATGCCTGGAGCATGGTGGTTGTAAAGGCGAGTTGCTGCAGATACGTCTGGCAAGCTCCTGGCATGTAAAAGTTACTGATTAATTTTAAGGAATGAAAGTTAGGTCCAGATTTGGAAGGATTTTATATGACATGTTATCTTTTAAAAAGTGACATTTTTCGTGGGGAGAAGAAAGGATATGATTTGATTTGAGTACCATTTGAACAATAAGTAATGAGATCAACTTCTTGCATTTTAGTGATCAAGATTACTTGTGAACAATATATTAACAAAACATTTGAGTTTAATTATTTTATTTTGTTTTGTTTCTTAGGATGTGATCTTCGTGGTGGGAAGCTAAGTTTTTAAACTACCCCAATGGATGCAGACAGTGATGTTGCACTGGACATTCTAATTACAAATGTAGTCTGTGTTTTTAGAACAAGATGCCATTTGAACTTAAGGAAGATTGCTTTGGAGGGAGCAAATGTAATTTATAAGCGTGACGTTGGAGTGAGTATCTGAATTTTGTCGCGTGTGCTACATTAGCCTAATTTTATAGTGCTGTGAAGATACTAAGTAAACAATGATGACACTACCTTATACATTTATTGTAAAAATTAAGAATGTGTATGAAGGCTCTAAAAATCAAATGCCAGTATACCTTGATAAGTTTTCATTAGTTCTTCATGCTAGAAACTAAGTAAAGATGAATTAAATTCAATTAAAAATTTCAGTGAATCACAATGAAAGGTTTTCAGGTTCATCAATAATGCCATCTTCACTTTAAAAAAGGAGCAAATATATCTGCTAAAAAGAGAGGAAAAGGCTTAATGCTGCGTTGGAACTTTAGCATGCCATATGGTAGAGAAGTCATTTTTTCTAGGAAGGTTAACTGAAAACTGAGTTGATGGACGAGCTGGTAGTGCAAGACAGTTAGATGTAGAATAAACTCGATGTTTCTCAGCCACAGCCACTTACGTATGAAATTTTATAATGTATTTTAGCTCAGATTTTATTTTGCATCTGTGGTAAGTTTTGTCTCCCCAGATTTAATAGCTTTCTAGTTTGATAATATGACATATGACAGAGAAAAGAAGGAACTAAAAAATGTAACAAGAGTTTTTAGAAGAAATGTCTCATTCATTTATTTGTTACGTATTCAGTAAACATTTATCTCTTTTATACATAATGGCCATATAATAAATATTGCCACAAATGAAAAGCTGCAGTGAAAATTTAAATTCACATTTTATCTTGGACCTTAGTCCTTGACCTATTTATACTCACACTGTAGGTAATTTCTTCTAAACCCATAGCTTTAAGTGCCTTTCGTTTCTAAGGAATCTAAAATTACATCTCCAGCTCCAGCATTCCTCCCGCATTCAGGATTTGCACATCGACCTTGAATATATAATGGGCATCTCAGCTGTAAGACACAGTATAAAGTAGTGGCAGGCACCAAGAAGCAGAGAAAAGCAGGGTTAGAAATCAGGGAGGGGTGAAGGGATGGGTACTTTGGTGGAATGATCAGGGAAGGCCTCTCTGTGGAGATGACATCTGGTGAGAGACCTGAATGAAGGGAGAACATTGAAGGAAGAATATTCCAGATGAAAGTAAGCTAGGCAAAGCTCCTGAGGTGTGGACAAGTTTGGCATGTTTGAGGATGCGTGCAAATTGCAAATTCCAGTTATATGAACAGAGTGGAACGAGAGTTGGAGTGTGTACATACATCCTTGTGGTACATTGATTTCAAGTATACAGTGAGAGATTTATACAGGCCTTGAATTTTTAATTGATTAAATGTCCTTTTGGATTAATACATTCTTTGTGTTCAGCGTGGTTCTTGATTTCAGAATGGGTGATTTGGAGAACAGTTATTTCAGTCTTGGGTAAGCTTGGCATAGTATTTAAACATGAAATGGCCACATAGAGTAGAACCGTGTGTGAAAATCAACACTTAACGTGTGTAATCAGGTTGTTGGAGTTCTGGTTGTCTTTTTTTGCAGAAAGTATTAATGAAGCTTAGAAAGCCTAGAATTACAGCTACGATTTGGTCCTCAGGAAAAATTATTTGCACTGGAGCAACAAGGTAAATGTTACTTGGGTTTTCAACTTTCATTTTTTAATTTCCCCCTCATGGGAAGGACATGTTTCTAGACTTAAAAACAAAATCACGTGTACAGTTTGTTGTGTTCCTCAGTATAAAATTTATTTCCTGTGTAACTGATCATCTTTTTCTTTCTTTCAAACCACAGTGAAGAAGAAGCTAAATTTGGTGCCAGACGTTTAGCCCGCAGTCTCCAGAAACTAGGATTTCAGGTAACGTTTTCAAAAGCTATCCGAGCTGCAGATACTCAAGGATTTATTTTTGTAAAGTTAACTTTTTTTTAACGGACTAAAGAAATCTCCACAGAAAGTCCTCTTACAATTGACCTTTTTCTACATTGTATAATACTGTCCTTCAACACAAAAATTTAGTGGCAGACCTTGCCCGTGTGGGTATTTGTCAGGAATCCTGGCTTTTTCCCAAATCCTTTCCCCGTAGAGAGAGAGAGAGAGAGAGACTTGTTTCCTTACAGATGAACTGCCTTTTCAACTCTTTACATTTTTCACTTCTCACAAAAAAAAAAAAAAATTCTGTTTTTGATCATCCCAGGAATGCTGTATCAGGATGATGGGCGAGAGCTGCAGGACCCTGTTGACACGTACACACTGGTTAGCAGGCTCTCACACTTGTAAAATGACTGTTACTGGCAGGCCAGCCTTATCAAATGTAATTTTGTAGAGGCATGCATTTGAATAAAATTAATACATATCCTGGACTTGCTAGGTCACTTGGAAATGATGAGTAAATGAAAGAAAAAGATGAGCTGTGGTTTCTGAACAGGTGGGCCTAGGCAGTTTGGGATTTGGGTGGGAAGTAATGAGAGGTTGAGTTTCTCTCTGATGACTTTCAGTCTCCTCTGAGGTGGAAGGTGCTAGGAAGGCACTGAGGCGCTGGGCGGGCATGGGGGTGTTGGTGCTGGATGGGAGTGCAGGGTAGAGAGCCATGATTGACAGCGGGGCCACTGTGCACGTTTTGTGACTTTCTCCCACTGCCTTGTGCCAGTACTGAGTTGGAGGATAGTTCATCCAGACTTGTGGTTTTACTAGGGACAGTTGAAAAGATGACAGGGTAAAACCATTAAAATCTTGGTAGGAGTGGCTAAAGTTATTAATATTGAGAGGACATTATTTTCAGCCTTGGAGCCTCTTTTCTTAGCATAATATTAGAAATGTTGAGAGAAATCCCAGTGAGTTAAAAACAATTCTATCACACTATTCCTCATTTTGTCCCCCAAAAGAAAACAAACATCCAACTAAACTCACAGGAATGCCATTTTACCTGACTGCATATAAGAAAAAGTCTGGTGTTTGGAGCTCAGTGTCCACTACTTTCTGAGTTTTAAGTGATGGCTTTCCATTCTGACACTTCAAGGAGGACTCTGCTTTATTTTTTTCCTCACTGTTCTCCCTCTTATCCCAGTAGATTAAATATTAAATGGGTTTAAAGTATTGAAAAATTAAACTGAAATAAGATTGAGAAGACCCCAGATGTAGCACTTTGATCGTGCATTTATCTCAGGCTTTGTTTATTTTTTTAATGAACTTTTTGAGCCTTTTTCCCCCCTTTAATTATAGCATTAAGGAGTCCCCGATAACTTAAAACACTAAATCCACGCTTTAAATGTTTCTGTTTATCTTGTTTGTTCTTGTATTTAAGGATTACAATTCAATGATTAAGATTGCCACGATGAGCAGATTTTTTTTGTTTGTTTCAAAATAATTCATTCGTTTTACTTCTCTCCTGAAGGTAATATTTACAGATTTTAAGGTTGTTAACGTTTTGGCAGTATGTAACATGCCATTTGAAATACGTTTGCCAGAATTCACCAAGAACAATAGACCTCATGCCAGGTAGGTCTTTGAAGAATCAAGATAACTTAGCAAATTTGAAATTACTTGTCAGGCTTTCAGTATTTATATTAATTTTGGCTTTTTTTGCATAGTTACGAACCTGAACTTCATCCTGCTGTGTGTTATCGGATAAAATCTCTAAGAGCTACATTACAGATTTTTTCAACAGGAAGTATCACAGTAACAGGTATTTTATGATATTGAAACCAAGCTTGTCAATTATGGATTGAATGAGATAAGAGGTGTCCATACCGAAATAGCGATAAAGTCTGCTTTGTCCCTTTTAGCCACTTCCACCCTTCTAGGGGAACCAGTCTCCTCACTTTTAACACAGATTAGTTTAACCTGCTTTTATATACTATTTTGAAATCTTATGTATACTATTTTGTGTCGGTCTTCTTTATCTTCCTAATTACCCTAGTGAGATTCACCTGTATTGCTCCATGTAGCTGTAGATCAGCCATTCTTACTGCTATTTAGTACCCAGTACGTGAATATATTGTTCCATGGGCATTTGGATAGTTTTCAGTTTGGAATTAAAAATACTCTAGTATGTATTTTCATATATGATTTTTAAGTTTATGATATCTTGCATTTAAAATACTCAAGAGAAACCCATTCTATGAACTTCATAGAGGTTTTACATGAGCAAAATATTCATATATAATTGGTACCTATTTGGTATGTTTTATGTGTATTTTGTTATATCTTTTGAATTGTTTTAATTACTTGGAAGGGATAGTTTCAGAATACTAGGTAAGCATAGAGTCCAAGGGTTGTATTAGCATGCAGGGTGATTTTTTTTAATGGTACTGTCGTTATAAATTGTTCAGAGACATTACTTGATAGTCAGACCCAACCTCTGGCAAAACTGAGTTAAGGAAAATTTCTGTAGTGTCCTTGAATTTTCTTTTTATTCCTTCAATCCTTAGAGGAAAAGAAAAATTATTGACACCTGTAAGCCTTCAACAAAAAAGCTTTAGTTCTGATTCAGCCACGGATTTTCACATCTTCCTTGGAGACTTAAAGGCTCTTGCCAGAGTCATGCCTGAATCTTAAAAATGGGGGAGCAAGTCCATTTCTTTCCTTCTTTGGACTCTCTGTTTCTACACTTTGGAGCCCAGACCTCACAGAGGCTTCCAAATCTATTGGCAAGTCCCTACTAAGTATGGAAGAAAATAATGCATATGTAAAATATATATTAAATTAATAGATTTAAACAACACAGTAGCAAACTGAAGACCATTGACCTGGTTAATTAGTATGCATTACATATTAACCTCTGGAATACCCTATGAACTGTTAATTCGGTGGACATATACTGAGTGGTTCCCATGGGCAAAGCTCTACTCTGTGGAGGGACTGAGGTGAGTCAGGAAGGATCGGACAAGGGTATGACGTGGTCAGTACCTTCAGAGGGTCCACAGTGGATGCATATGTATGCTTTTTAGGATCTTTCAAAAGGTAAGTTTACGTTAGTAGAAAAAAACGTATTTATTCAGAATAAGTTTTATAAAAATATTTTTTCATTATCCTTTTTATATATTTTTTTAGCTATTTAGATGAAAGGCTACATATTTTTAAAGTCCTAGCATTATATAGATGAATTAATACATAACATAACCTCATCCCCTGGTGCTTCTTTTTTAACGGGCAGAGTAAGCTGTAAGGGTGAATGGCCAGATTAGTAATAAACATGTGAGTACCAAATAGTAGTAAATTTGTGGGGATGTTTAGACCGTGCAGTTTATAACAGCCCTCTGGTTTCCCAACGCTCTGGTAGCAGCTTTGTTTAGCTCTGCTGGGTTCCTTGATACTCCTGTGAGCTTCAGTCGTAGCCTAACCAAAAGCCAGACTACAGTGACCAAAATCATAATAGTTGTATAGTCCCGCTTGTTATTCCTTCCTTTAATAAGCATATTATAGTACTTTGTGATTGTGTGGTTTTTTATATACTCTCTTTTCACAATGGTGCCCTAAAACAAGATGAATATCATCATTTTGTGTTTGATTCCCTTTAATTGTCCATAAAAAATCTTATTCTCTTGGTTCTTGCTGTGACTGTGTGTATAATTATATAAGTGTAGATTTTTTTAAAACAACCTGATAAATTCTAAAGTACTTGGTTATTTGTAATTCTGGGAAATCAGCTTTTCCTAGTGCTCTTTTGCCTCTTCTCATGCCTTCCTCCATTGTGTTGTTACAGGGCCCAATGTAAAGGCCGTCGCTACTGCTGTGGAACAGGTATACCCATTTGTGTTTGAAAGCAGGAAAGAAATTTTGTAAGTCATCACGTAATTGGTTAGAATCCCAAACTGAGCACCTTTTAAAACCTGCTGCACATTGGACTCAAAACAAAAGGAAAACTGGACCAACAGTAATTGAGGAAATAGACTCTTTTATTCATTCACGGCTACAGTGTAAGCTCCAGTCCCTTTGGATTTTATTTCAAACCTTGCTGTAATATAAAAAGGAAGTTTACAAGACATGACGTTGCTGCTTTTACAAAAGGACATTCTATTTATTTTCGCAGTAATTTCATGTCCCCACGAGCAGAGCTGTCACAGTGTGCACTACCTTAAAGTGTTTTGTTGTTGTCATTATTTTTTTCCAGTTTGAGCTGATGTGTTTAATTTGTGAATAGTCTTTTACATTTTTGTATGCTGAATATGGGCACCAAAGAACCTGTAAAAGTTATCTTTTTCAATTGAATGTGCACAAATAAAAGTTTGGAAAAGATCACTCTTCATATCCATTCTATTCCCCATTTTCTATTTTAACAAAAATTGTATTCATAATTCTTTTTTTTTTTAATCTATGCAAGCTTAGACTTTTGCTAAAGTGTGTTGGCTTCTTTTTGAAGTGTATTTTGTAAATATATATATGCCACATGTGTATAGTATCTTTTAATGCTCTGTTACCAAATATCAAATAGGAATTTTTTTCTTGCAGATTAGAAATAAAAACATGTATATAAATTCTAGGGAACTGGAGTAGAACTTTATAAATTAAGCGTAATGTTTTATGTTGCTAATTTAACATGATAGAAAATGTTAACTATCTTTTAAAAGTCATAAAGTTGTAGTTTTAAAAAGAGAAACTCTTACCTACAAGATGAATATAAGAAAGAAGCTGTGATGGGTTGTACCTCATATGTACCTTTGTTATTCTGGAAAGACTCAACTCTGGTTATAGGAAAGTAAAAATCTTAGGTTGGTACTCAAGGCTTTACTAAGAGTCTCGTCAGAAGTTGAAACATTGTGCTGTTTTAGCAAGAAGTGCCCAAAAGCTGATTCTGTGCCACAGTGTAATTATACTACAGTTCAATTTGAACTTGAAAGCCATTTTGCAAGATAAGTCTTTCCCCTTGCTGTGTCTTATTTAATGAAGCTAAAGAGTGACTACTCAGTATACGGGATTGCTCCTCTTAAAGTTATAATAAATATGCATTTGTTAAACAGTGGCTCTCTGGCTCGCCCATGAGCCCAGGAATGGTAACATAGGATCAGGCTGCAGTGGTGCTTGGCCATTTGTGTTTAGGAGTTTAGTATTACTAACAATGATTTTACCTAGAAACAAAGCTGAGTGGAGAGTCATATTAGCTTCTCAGTTAAAATTAATAGAGGTAATAGTACAACACAATTTTCCACTAAAACCTTGAATTTCCAAAATGTTTTGAAACCTTTGTGAAAAATTGGAACATCTTAACCTCCATTTTCCCTACCATATTCTAAAATCTTGAAAGCTGCACTGAACAATATGTATTATTTTTTATGTTTATTTTTATCTTCTTTCTTCTCAATGCCTTCCCCTACCCTGCCTCTCACTCCCTCATAAGTTGGGGCCAATGGCTAACTTTTATATTTTCTTTCTTGGGAAAGACTTAATTGTGATTTTAAGACTTCTTTCTCATTTTTTACATTTGTGTTTATTTGCTTCATTTTGAGATCCAGTAGGATAGGCAACCTCAAAAAATATACAGAATAAAATTCAATGAAAGTTATAGGTTCTGGGCAGACTGTTTCAAAAATTTGAGGTTTTCCACTTAGATTTAATTAACAGTAATTAACTGACCTCCTGTTTGGCAGTGTTCACAAAAAAGAAATAGCGAAAAGGGGGAGAAACATGATTATACAGCCAAGGTGTAGATCCAGATGTTTGTTGTAATATTTTTCAGTATTCGAGTGACTTGAAAACTATGTAGATCAGTAACTCATCAAAATGCTGTCTCAGAAAAGAGGGAGAAAGACAATCTGACCGGGTCTGGTTTCAGGGCTGCTTGCTTGAGTATCTCCTGGCAAAGTGTCATGGGTGACCCACTATACTTAACAAAGTTGGTAAGCAATGAGTGTGTCTAATGTCTTCTGGCTTTTCACAAGTGCTGTACATTTTTTTATAAATAAAAACTGTGAATATATACATATAAATTATAAGTATTCCCCCTTTTTTATTTTTGAAAGTCAAAAAGCTCTAATTGGGTGCATATTGGGTAAAAATTAGTTTGAAAACAGAACTGTTTCATTATAGATTCTGGATAAGAAAAGAAAAATATAAGAGAGTGTTTAAGATACTGAAGTTGAAATCACTTAGTGATGAACCTACTAGGTTTATAACAGTTTCCTGCCCATTTACAATGTATGGCTAAGCCAAGAGATAGCTAAAGTATATACAGTGTTTGAACTGCACAGTGAAATATGTAACAATTTTGTTAAATATCTTACAATCTGTGATGCTTGGCAAAGAAAAAAAATTCATATTGATTACCTGTCTTAACCTTTTTTAATCTCAGCGTATGATTGCACTGAAGGTTCATAATAAATTTCTTAAATTGATCCTCTACAGAACACACTTTCCCTTCTTCCAAAACAAGTGAACGATGCATGTTCTAACTTGCATATGAAATGTACCATGCAGAATGAAGACTGCAAATCTCCCTTCCTCATAACTTCCCCTGCCAATTTTAATTTACATAGTATGTTTCAGCACCAGGACTTTTAGTCATTCTCCTGAGTTCCTGATAATACAGTTTTACTATTGCTTACACAGGTTGTAGTCAGATCACTTCATTATAAGGGAATGCAGTAGATCATATTTCCTTATATCAAACTGGGACACTTTGTTATGGGCCAATAGAAAAATTTCAAGGTGAATAAAAAAGGGCTTTTGACTCTTAGGATTCTCCTTTCTTCAGGTTAATCATATTTTTGTATTCTTTTTCAAGTTAGGTTGCTCAGTACTTTTTGTGTGTGTCTCCCATAGCTTATAATATTAGTCATTTAATGGGTTACTGCATAAGTGGTTTGAGATTCTTTATTGTAGATTTTCTATCATCGTATCCAAATTCTATTGGTAAAATGCCTCCCCACGTCTTAAAATTCAACTGGTGAAATACAGAAGAGAGCAATCCATTGTTGTGTGGGTGAAAACGCAAGTTTCTGGTACAGTCGGTGATCTCTGTTTCATCATAGAGAAGACCATATTGAGGGAATTGTCCCGATGTTTGGATGTCATTTATTATGTTTGCAGGCATCTGAAAGTCAGCATCAATTATAGCCTGTAGGCCATAACCTGAGGTAGTGATAATCCTGAGGAGTGTGAAGAATCACAGGAAACTATGGATCGCTATTAAGGTATCATGAAAGCCTTACAAAGAGAGAACTGTATAAGCTTGACTTAGTAACTCAAACCTAATTACTTACAGATTTGGATAAATAACCTAATGGCTTGATTTCTTTTCTCGTGTTTTACTAACAGCTACTTCTAAATAAATATGGTCCCAGGATTTTGAAATTGTCCTTTCTATTCGTATTTTTAAAAAATGGATGGAAAATGCTTATTTTTCTCAACTATTGCAGAGTTGTTTCTCTTAATATTTTATAATACTAATACCAAATTCATAAAAGGATATTTTGAATTACATTGTAGTTCCTAATTCATAAAATAGGATGTATAATCTTTATCCTTGTTGAACTGTAATTAGAAATTATCACTAAAATCCTAACCAGGACCCTATCCTAACCTAGAACATGTTTGCAATTGTCCACATTGTGTCCTGGTTCTTTTTTACACAAGACCCAGTGCAGGTAGTGTCTTGGTAGGCAAAAAACCATAAGCTTATGTTCAGACAACTTCTGTGTCTTAATAATAAAGCTGCAACTGGCCTCTATGCATACAAACCTTAAGGTAAAAGTTGTTCTCATCACTAGTTCATAGTCTTTCAAAGGCTGCTCTGTGAAGAAGGTGGAAGATAACCAACCGGTATTATTTTTTAACCTGGTATTCTGCTCAGAGTAAGAAAGGGATCACTTGGGACCTTGTTCCTCACCTACCTTTCATGGTTCCTTTTGTGGGGGGTAGAGATTAAAGATTGTCTCTATAATTTCAGGGTGTACCTTTTAAACTAGCTCTGTGATACTGAAGAGAAAACATGGGAGTGGCCAATATGTATTGGCCAATATGTATGTAGGAAGACACCCTAAATGTTCTCATACTGTATCAACATTTGTAAGGTTTTGAGGCCATTAGGTCTCTGGAGAAAGCTGCCTTGGCTGTCCCCTACCCCGTAGCTTTTTAGACTCCAAGAACTGTTCTTGGGGTTTTCTTTTTTGAAGCTGTTTTGGCACTAATTCCTCTTGGTGATGACTCATAAAACAAATATTGTTTTTCACATAGTTCCTGAAAGAGAAAGAGGCACTAATGAAAATGTCATTCTTAATTTACAGTATTTGAAAATGTGCAGGCTATAATTTTTTAAATCACCCTGGGGCTTTAATGTTTTAGCACTGCAAAAGAAGACCAAGGTTTATTGCAAAGTTTCCACGTGTCATGAAATTCAGTGCACCACAGAACTTTGATCAATCTCATGCAAAGGGTAAGGTGGGGTGCCTTCTTCTCAGAACATAATCACGGCATTCCTGTCTGCAGGGAAGGATTCCAAGGATAGTCTTACATAGAACTACTGGAGATTACATCCCAGATCCTCTTTAATTTCTTCCCTTTTCTCAAACTCTGCTTACCAATATGCCTATCTATATTTATATCTACATATTCTGCTTTCTGCACTATCCCCTTGCCCCTGCATTAACAAATTCATTTCTGCAACATTATTCCCATCAGCATAAAAACATGCTCTAGTATTTTATGTGTATTTAAATAAACACCTTTGAACCTCTCTCTCCCCTTTCAAATGTCCTGTCCTATAATTTAATGAGTTCATCGAGTGGCTACAACATGCCAGGTGCTATGGATGGAGGAGATAAAGACTCTGGCTTTCAAGGAGCTTACCCTTTAACAGGAGCCAAGCACATAAGCCTATAATTTCAAGTAATAAGAGTGCTAAGGAGAAAAGTAAACCAAGAAAGGGAAAAAGAATGACTTAGTTGGGGTGTGGGGACTGTATCATACTGCTGGCATCTCTAAAGATTAGGTGGCATCTGATCAGAGACTGGAGTGAAGTTAGGGAGGGAACCATGTGAAGGATTGTAGCTAAGTGCTATGTTGCGGAAAGTCCGATATGGCTAGAGCATGGCGAGTACCTGAATGACAGACGTGAGGGAGGGGAGGGTAGCAGCCAGAGTTAAGGAGCTTGAATTTTATTCAAAATGTAGTAGGAGCCATAGGGTTTTGAGCTGAGGAATGACATTTTTAAGATCCATCTAGGGACTTCCCTGGTGGCACAGTGGATAAGACTCCATGCTCCCAATGCAGGGGGCCCGGGTTCGATCCCTATCAGGGAACTAGATCCCACATGCATACTGCAACTAAGAGTTCTCATGCCACAGCTAAGGAGCCCGCCTGCCACAGCTAAGACCCGGCACAACCAAATAAATATTTTTTTAAAAAAAATTTAATCCTTGAGCCTCAGTACAGTCCTCAGATGATTGCAGCCTTGACCAACAGCTAGATTGCAACTTCCAGAACCAGAGCCGTCCTGCTAAACCACTCCTAAACTCCAGACCCGCAGACACTGTGTAAAATAATAAATGTTTATTACAAAAAATAAAAGATCCATCTAACTGCTGCTGTATGGAGGATAGCGTGCAGAGCGCAGGAGTTGAAAGAGGAAGACTAGTTTGGAGGTTAGTAAGTCCAAATAAAAGATGGTGGCTTGGATTTAGAACAGTACTGGTGGAAAGTGTATATTCATATGTTTTGTTAACAGCTAACAAGACTTACTGATAGTGTAGCTGTGGGGTGAAAGGAGTAGCGTGGATGAATCCTAAGCCTCTGGCCTCAAAGCACCCCTGGCCTCAGAAGTTCCCCCCCAAGCAGAAGATCCATGGAGGAAATGTGACTGGGTGATCAAGGGGACTGGGAATCAAGAGTTCTGTCAGATTAGAGATGCCTTTTGGATGTTCCAACCAAAGACGTCAAGTGGACAGTTGGATTTCGGAATTCGAAAATCAGGTAAAAGGTCCGAGACTAGAGATAATCATTTGGGAGTCATCAATTTATGGATGGCTGATAAAGCCAGGGGAATACATCCAAGAAGTGAGTGTAGATGGAGATCTAAGGATTGAGCCCTGGGCATTATGGTATTTGAAGGGAGGGAGGGAGGAAGGGGAAGCAGCGGAGACCAAGGAATGACTAATGAGGTAGGAGGAAAACCAGGAAACTGTAATATTCCAGAAGACAAGTGAAAAAAAAATGTTTAAAGATAGGGAGCATGAGGGCCTGGGCACGTGCTGCTGGAAAGTCACATAACACGGGAACTGACCCTGAGGTTTGGGAACTCGGCAGAAGTCACGAGTAGCCTGGGGAGTCAGAAAGCAGGAAAGAGCCTGAGAGGAGGAAGTTCAAGAAAGAATGAGAGGTGAGGACCTGGAGACAACAGAGCACTCTGGAACTGAAAAGTGGGCAGGGAGTGAGTGGGTACCCGGGGGGCATTGGAGATTTGAGGTCTAGGGAGGCATGTTGTTTAGGATGGGGAGTACTGCAGCTCTGTGTGTGTGTGTGTGTGTGTGTGTGTGTGTGTGTGATAATCCCATAGAAGGGGGAAATTGATGACATGCTCAGGACAAATGAAAGAATTGGCCTTTGCACCAAGAGAGAGAAGGTGGGCATAGATGTAGGTAGTTGAGTATATGGTGTGCGGGATGAAGTGGGCTCTTTCTTTCTGTTTTCTCAGTGAACTAAAAACCCAAGACCATCAGCAGAGAGTGAGGAAGTGGGAGGGAGTGCTGGAGGCTTGAGAGGGGACAGGGTGTGAGGCCACCATCTTGGACAGTAGGAAAATCAACTGACCAGGGCCATGTGGTAGGTTGCAGGACATTCCTGAAGACCTGCTTGAGACTTATGTTCATCAATTTAAAACTGGACTTGTCAGTATAGTTGGGTGTATCTCAAGCCAAGTTCCTCGGACACAGGGATAAAACAAGCTAAGAATTGGCTTAATCAGAATTAAGGTTTGCCTGGAGGGAGAGAGGGCAGGTTAAAGGGAGGGGTGGTGCATGGGATCTAAGGAAGGTAAGAAAGGAAGTGAGGACATGGGTGATGACTCTTCAGTGGATTCCCAGTCCTGATAGGTGCTTGAGAGAGTGAACTGAAATGCAGAGTGGTCCGAGGATGAGTGGGATGCTTGTGAAAGGAGCAGCGATGGGTAAAGACAGTCGAGGTTATGATCATCCCGTTTGCTCCCCGTCCCAGCATCATCCAGCCCTCCTCCTGACAACACTCCTCTCGGCTTCAGTGATACCATATTCTCCTGGCTCCTCTCCAGCCTCACCATTGGCTCCTTTTCAGTCCTCTCGATACTCACTCTCCTCTGCCTGTTCTCTAAGTATTGGCATAATCCAGGGCTTGGTCCTGCACCTCATTCTTTTCTCTATGCTCTCTGACTAGATGATCTCATCTGGTTCCATAACCTAAATACCACTTGCCCAAATCTGACCCTGACTCTGAGTGTCTCCAGGATTTCATACTTACATATCCAGCTGCCAACCAGTACTATATCCATCTGATGTCTAATGGACATCTCTAATCTTTCCAGCCCTGAAACCTAGTTCTGAAAGGGCTCCCCTGTGTTACCGACCATGCAGTTTCTCAAGCTAAAAATTTAGGTACCACCCTGACTACTTCATTGCCTTACTCCTATATCCAGTTAATTCATTAATTTATTCATTTTCAATAATGAGCTTCAATTATATGCAAAGAAATTATTCCAGGTGCTGGGAAACAACAGTGAACAAAGCATACAAAATTCCCTGCCTTCAAGGAACTTAATGGAGTGAGAGGAGATAGACAAGAAACCAAGTGAAATATAGAAGTTACCAGCTTTGGGGGAAAAACTGAAAAAAGAGAGCGAATGCAGAGTTGGGACATGATTGTGATTTTAAGTAGGGTAACAGGACAATTCAGAAGGAGATAAAGTGGTGAGACAAGTGGATATCTAAGGGAAGGGAATTCTAGACAGAGGAAACCAGGGCAGAGACCCTGAGTCTTGAGCATTGCGTGGTGTGTTTGGGATGCAGCAAAATGGCCAGTGCAGCTGATGAGAGTGAAAGAGGGGGAGAGTAGTAGGATATGTAGGGCTGTACGAGCCATCAAAGCCGCTGGAGGATTTGAGCAAAGGAATAACTTGATCATATTTAAAGGGATCACTGGCTGCTGTGCTGAAAACAGATCAGAGGGGATGGAGGCTGAAAACAGGACCAGGCAGGTGGCTACTACAGTAACGCAGGAGAGAGCACGGCAACTCAGATCAAGGGAGGGGCAGTGCAGGTGGCAGGCTCTGGATCTATTTTTTTTAATAAATTTATTTATTTAATTTATTTATTTTTGGCTGTGTTGGGTCTTCATTGCTGCGCGCGGGCTTTCTCTAGTTGCAGCAAGCGGGGGCTGCGCTTCGTTGTGGTGCACAGGCTTCTTATTGCAGTGGCTGCTCTTGTTGCGGGGCACGGGCTCTAGGTGCACGGGCTTCAGTAGTTGCAGCACAGGGGCTCAGTAGTTGTGGCTCGCAAGCTCTAGAGCACAAGCTCAGTAGTTGTGATGCAGGGCTTAGTTGCTCCGAGGCATGTGGGATCTTCCCAGACCAGGGCTCGAACCCGTGTCCCCTGCATTGGCAGGTGGATTCTTAACCACTGTGCTTCCAGGGAAGTCCCTGGATCTATTTTTAAATTAGAGCCAACACTGTTTTCTGAAAGACTGAACATGGGGTGGGAGGGAAAGAGTCAGGGGAGACGCCAAGGTTTGTAACCAGAGCAAGTAGAAGGATAAGATTGACATCAACTGAGGTGGAAAAGTCTGCGAGTGGAGTAGGTTTGGGGAATATTGGGATTCAATTCAGATCATGTTTGTAATATTTGTTAGACATTTGAAAAGAGTTGGAGGGCAAACAGTTGAATAGAAAAGCCTTGTGTTCAGGGGAGATATTGAAGCTGGAGATGTATATGTTGGATTCAGTGGCATATGGATGGTGTAAAGACCATAACTTTGAGATCAGCGAGCCAGTGAGGGGATAGAGGAGGGGTCAGAGGACGAAGCCCTAGGGCACACCAACTTTAAGACAGTGAAAGATGAGATGGAACCAGCAGAGGATGCTGAGGCGTGACTGGTAAGAGACAACCAGGAGGCCAGTCCCTGAAGGCAGTGAAGCAAGTATTTTGGGAAGGAGGGCGTGCTCACCCCAGTCAATGCTGGGGATGGTCACTGCATGAGCCATTAAGACAATGGATGAGAATTGATCACGGGGTTTAGCAACATGGAGGTAACCAGGATGTTAAAAGGAGCAATGACAGTAGAGTAATGGCCATAGAAGTCTCATCGGAGCAGGTTCATGAGAGGATAGGAAGAGAGGAATTGCTAACAGTGAATAGAGACAACTCTGAAAGAACTTTGCTATAAATGATGGCAAAGAATACAGGTGACAATAAATGCTAGCAAAGCAGGACTTCCCTGGTGGCACAGTGGTTAAGAATCCGCCTGCCAGTGCAGGGGACACAGGTTCGATCCCTCATCCGGGAAGATCCCACACGCCACGGAGCAACTAAGCCCGTGCGTCACAACTGCTGAGCCTGAGCTCTAGAGCCCGCGAGCCACAACTACTGAGCCCACATGCCATGACTACTGAAGCCCGTGTGCCTAGAGCCCGTGCTGCACAACAAGAGAAGCACTGCAATGAGAAACCCACACACGGCAACCAAGAGTAGCCTCCGCTCGTCGCAACTAGAGAGCCCGCGAGCAGCAACGAAGACCCAATACAGCCAAAAATGAATAAATAAAAATAAATAAATCTAATTTTAAAAATGATACAGGAGCAAAACCTAGGGAGGAAAATGGGATCCAAAGATTTTTTTTTTTTTTTTTTTTTTTTTTTGCGGTACGTGGGCCTCTCACTGTTGTGGCCTCTCCCGTTGTGGAGCACAGGCTCCGGACACGCAGGCTCAGCAGCCATGGCTCACGGGCCCAGCCGCTCGGCAGCATGTGGGATCTTCCTGGACCAGGGCATGAACCCGTGTCCCCTGCATCGGCAGGTGGACTCTCAACCACTGCACCACCAGGGAAGCCCAAGATTTTTTTCTTTTAAGATGAGGAAAAAAAATCACACAAGGTTGCTCTGCTGATGCAAAATAGAGATCTAGGAGAGAGGGAAGATATGGATGATGCAGGGGTGATCAGGGAGGACTATTGGGGAATGTTCTGGAGAAGGGAAGGGCAGAGGGCATGAAGTGGTTGGCTTCACATAGGAATGAGTTAAAAGATAGAACCCAGAGGGATGGTGGTGTATTTGGATGCAAACACTGATGTGTGGGTTGAGGTGGAAGGTTAAGGAAGTTCCCTTTCTGATTGTGTTCATTTCTTCCGTGAAGTCAGGAGCAAGTCTGTTGGTGGGAGTGAGGATGGCTAAGGAAGTGGGAGGTTTCCAGAGAGAGGCTGGTATTGAGCAGTTGTCTAGGAGAGACAGTTCATGAACAAGGGACATGGATGATTGCCAGGTAGCATGGAGGGGGCCTCTTGAGGTCAGTCAGGATGATTGAACCTAGGCCCCAGCCCTGTGCTCGTGTGCTTTCTCAGCCACGTTCAGCTGTGTGCCTGCAGACGCTGGCTTGGCACGCCTTAAAGTAAATGAGGTCACGTCACTCCCCTGCTGAAAATACTTTAGTAGCTTCCCATTGCACTTAGAATGAAATCCAAACTCAGTCTGTAAAGCCCCACACGTCAGTTTCCACCGACTTTCTCACTGGATCTCAAAGATCGCAGCCTCCTGAGCATCTTTTGGTTCCTGGAACAGGTCCAGTGTGTTTCTGATTTAGTCTTTGCACTAGCTGTTCTCTGCCTGAATTCTCTTTCCCCCTACCTTTGCAGGGTTGGCTCTTCATTACTACTCAGATTTTATCTTAAATGTTATCTCTCAGGATAACCTTCTCAGATCACCAATCAAAAGTACCCCCCTGGGG
Organism: Mesoplodon mirus; assembly: GCF_964341445.2. Lineage (NCBI taxonomy): Eukaryota > Metazoa > Chordata > Mammalia > Artiodactyla > Ziphiidae > Mesoplodon > Mesoplodon mirus. The sequence goes on along the minus strand of NC_138986.1, from coordinate 29,284,141 downwards.
GCTTCCCTGGTGGCGCAGTGGTTGAGAGTCCGCCTGCCGATGCAGGGGATGCGGATTCGTGCCCTGGTCCAGGAAGAACCCACATGGCGTGGAGCGGCAGGGCCCGTGAGCCATGGCCGCTGAGCCTGCACGTCCGGAACCTGTGCTCCGCAACGGGAGAGGCCACAACAGTGGGAGGCCCGCGTACAGCAAAAAAAAAAAAAAAAAAAAAAAAAAAGTACCCCCCTGGGCTTCCCTGGTGGTGCAGTGGTTAAGAATCCGCCTGCCAGTGCAGGGGACATGGGTTCAAGCCCTGGTTCGGGAAGATCCCACATGGCGTGGAGCAACTAAGCCCGTGTGCCACAACTACTGAGCCCGCATGCCAGAGCTACTGAAGCCTGCGTGCCTAGAGCCTGTGCTTCGCAACGAGAAGCCACCACAGTGAGAAGCCTGCCCACTGCAATGAAGAGTAGTCCCCGCTCGCCGCAACTAGAGAGAGCCCACGCACAGTAACAAAGACCCAACGCAGCCATAAATAAATAAACAAACAAATAAGTAAATAAATAAAGTACCCCCTACAGTAAGATACCACCTCAAGCCATTAGGTTGGCCACTACCAAAAAAAGAAAAAAAAAAAAAGAAAAGAAAAGAAAAGAACAAGTGTTGCACTACTATACATAAAATAGATAACTAATATGGGCCTACTGTATAGCACAGGGAACTCTACTCAGTACTCTGTAATGACCTATATGGGAAAAGAAAGAATCTAAAAAAGAGTGGATATATGTATATGTATAACGGATTCACCTTGCTGTACAGCAAACACTAACACAACATTGTAAATCAACCACTCTAAGAAAAATGTACAACGAAACAAAAACCCAAAAAAACAAAAGTACCCCCCCACACACACTTACTCTCTTAATTCTCATGGCATTTTTGCTCACTGATTAATGTTATAGCACCTAGAACAGTGCGTGGCACGGAACAGGTGCTCAGTAAGTAGCAAATAAATGAATTTGGGTGAATGAATGAAGGAATGACCACTAAAAATGAGCTGCTAAAAGTGAAAAATAACCTAAGTCTCAGAACTAAAATATTTACAAAACATTAACTTGTTAGTTTTCTCTAATTGTTTCCACTTAAACTGGGGAAAAGAATGAAAGTCACAGCTGAAACAGCACATATGGCAAATGTCCCATTTTATGTTTGTGTTTGTAGCTGACAGGGCACAAGTTCAAAATGAAATCCTTTCAAATTACATTATTGCTGAAATCTTTTCTGACCTCTCCACTGAGTCATTGTTTATCTTACAAGAAACTTAACAACTTTGGAAGACTATTTGTTTTCTCAGCCTTGTAGAAATAGAAGGAAAAGAAGCCAACTCCAAATATGAGAAAGGAAAATATCAAGCGGTATGGAGTATCAAATTTGAAGTTAATTTGATATTATAAATAGTTTCCTTTCTTGCTGCTTAGAAAATCATTGGGACATACACATCTGGACTCTCTTTCCCTGGGGACAAAAGTTGATTCATTGGTTCATTAACTCCGAAGTTCATGAAGTCTCCCTTAGCTCGGCAGTAGCCATCCTCCATCTTCCAGTTCACTTCAACTTTCGTGTCCTCACAAGTCCCTGTGGGCTTTCCACCGCCCCCATGTTCACTTAGCTAGTTCGATCACTTTTCAATACCATTATGTATTTTATTTCTATTTTCGTCTCTGCCATTTCCCTCCAGGAAACCTTGTTTAACACACATACTTCATACATAACTTTGGTCAATTTATAGCATTCAGGCTGCTTACATTTTCATTTTTAAAGCATTTGCCAACCTACTGCTTCAAGCTAAGACATGTCCCAGGCTCTTTGATGTTGCAGAAATCAGAGTTAGCCAAGATTTCTGAAGGCAACTCTTTCCTTTCTGCCCTCAGGTACTGGGCTTTCCCCACAAGAATGCATCCCTGGTAGACACTGCTGCTTGCTGCCCTAGAAATGAATTTGAAATGCAGAATTGTTTTGCCACCTCATCTTTCATAATTCGCACCTGTGCCCTTATCTCTGTTTGTTCTTCTACACCAACCTCCTGGTACTTGTGGAATCTGTCTAGGGGTGGGTAGTACTTGGGCTTTTGGATCTCTCCTAATTTGCAATTTAAAACTTTCTTGGAGAGGGTCTGGATTTAAGTTTGAGTAATTCAAAAACATTTCATAATGCAGAGTTTTGTTAATTTAGACAGATTTCTTCCCCACCCCGAATTCTGAATGAATATGTTTTGTTGAGTTTTAGACACCCAAATCACTATGTTCTTACGGAATGTCTTATTCTGGAGGCCTACGGGATGGAAAGATTGGCTTAAGTTTTGTCTTCAAGTTTTCATTTGGTTTGAAATTTGAGCCATTCTGACAGCCCCATATTAAAAAAAAAAAAGATCTAAAAGTTTCTTAACCTTAATTCGTTGAGAACATTCTGCTTTCAAGTTAGACTTTTGAAAAAAGAGGGCAATGAGGAGTGATTCTTAGTTTCATTCAATTAATTCATTACTGCTTTCTCCCTGCTTCAATTTTTTAGTTAGTATTGCTTACAAGAATTGTAACAAACCTTTATTTTTAAAGGCATTCTCTACCCCAATACATGTGCCCTTCCTTTGCACTTGCCAACACAGTGTATTGCAATGGTCTGTTTTCTGGTCTGCCTCTCCAAATAAAGGAGCTATGGATTCTTTGTCTCCTATACTTTCAGTCCTTTCCTAATACAGTGTCTACTCCATAGTAGATAATCAACAAAGAGTTGAATGAATAATCTCGGAAGTTGCGGGCAGGGAGTGGTATGGTGCAGGCCATATGTCTCCCTTTTCTGAACACATACCTCTTCCTGTTGCACAGATTGTTAGATCATAAGATTAAATCTCATCTGTGATCCACAGATCAAAACTTGTTGTGGTTTATATTGTTACCCATAATCTAATCCCCACACACAATGAATTCAGCATTGGATTGACCACAAGGTATCCAACTGAACAGTGGATAGTTTTTAGTCATCTGCTAGGAATCAATTTTAAGCTAGGCACTCTAGAGGTTACATACAAAAGATAATGGGCCAAGACCATTCCCGGATGCCAAAACTTTATAACCTACTTAATTAAGGAAGTGAAATCACTAGTTTTAGCTAAGGCAATATAAAAAGAAAATGGGGGGAATTCCCTGGCAGTCCAGTGGTTAGGGCTCCCCATGTCCACTGCAAGGGGCACAGGTTCGATTCCTGGTCAGGAAACTAAGATCCTGCATGCCCTGTGGCGTGACCAAAAAATAAAAAATAAAAAAAATAAAGTGGGACTAGAAAATATTGATGATTCTGGTGAAAGGAATACTATCAGGGCTAGGGTTACTCAAGGCTTTGAAGATGAGGGTTTGCATTGGCCCTTAAGGCATAAGGCTATAAGGCTAACTCTTCAAAGATAATCCTCATGTACGAATAGAAGCAGAAATAAGGAAGTAAGAGATAGTGAGGCAGGAGGAAACCCAGGGAAAAAAAATGTTTCTTAGGAGGTAAAAGAATTTCAAGAAAGAGTAGGTGTGGTAGATTAAATGTGGTAAAAAACAAAACCAAAAAACTTTGCCCTTGGGCTTCCCTGGTGGCGCAGTGGTTGAGAGTCCGCCTGCCGATGCAGGGGACACGGGTTCTTGTCCCGGTCTGGGAGGATCCCACATGCCGTGGAGCGGCTGGGCCTGTGAGCCATGGCCGCTGAGCGGGCGCGTCCGGAGCCTGTGCTCCGCAGTGGGAGAGGCCACAGCGGTGAGAGGCCCGCACACCACCAAAAAAAAAAAAAACTTTGCCCTTCGTTTCATCAAGACATAAGTCAGTCCCTACACCCCTTGAACCTGGGCTGGCCTTGGGACTTGTACTGACAATAGAAAGTAATGGAAGTGATGTAGTGTGACTTCCAGAAGGGAAACCACATGGAACCTTGCAGCTTATGCCTCCACTACCTTGGAATGCTGCCCAGAGTCTGACAGGTAAGGAAGCCAGGTTAGTCTCCTGTAGGATGAGGCCACCTGAAGAGAACTGAAGCTTCCCGCTCTGTCAGCACCTTCCAGTCCAACTGACCCTCCGGCTGATGTTGGTGGAGCCTCGGTGAAATGAGCAAAGGCCCCACCTAGCCAAACCAAAGAATCACGGAAAATAGTGTATTTTAAGCCACTACATTAGGGGAGAGTGTTTTATATCTAAATAGACCACTGATGTGAAACAAGCTCTAGGGAAGATGAGAAATGAAGGGTGACCAACAGATGTGGACACCACTGGTGTCCTGGCATCTAAGTTCTGGAAAAGGCCAGCATCTGTCAGACATGTTTCCAGTTTACAGATGAATGCACTGTGTTATCAACGTCTGAGGCTATTAGTTATTTGAATCATGTATGTGTAATTAATTGTTGTTCAGATTCTGTGCTCGCCAAGAAATCCAATTATTTGACTTCAACTTGAATAGAGCCAGGCAATGCTCTGGCCAGGCCAAGGAGATAGCTGGCTTTCCTGACAATTATATTTCTCTTTGTAAATGAATACTTTTCATTTTCATTGAAGGCTTTAAAAATAGGGCCTTATCAGCATCAAAAATTATCCCTACAGTTGACATTTACCTTGAGTTAAGAGAAAAGTTTTTCTGCTTACTAAAATGAAATGTCTTTAAAATGTAAACCTTTTTTTTTTTTTTTTTGGCCACCCCACTCGGCTTGTGAGATCTTAGTTCCCTGACCAGGTATTGAACCCAGGCCCTGACAGTGAGAGTTCCAAGTCCTAACCACTGGACTGCCAGGGAATTCCCTGTAAACCATTTTAAAGTATATAAGGTACAAAGTAAAAATCATCCATACTCCTACTTACTTCATACCCTAGTAATAATTTTAAAAATTATTATATAATACTAATAAACCAGGATTAAGGGCTCAGTCTATATATTTGTACACATACCTACCATCAATTCACCTATCAGGTTTATTCTTCCTTCAGACAAAAGCTGAAGAATCACTATGCCCACAATTTCTGTAGCCATCATACATTTCTCTCTAGTGTAATGAAAGTCTTTTTAGAAGAAAGGCACAAACTGTAAATATGTAGTTTCCTCTTGTTATATTAAAGTCCACAAACAAGTATCCCTACATTTTTGGGCAGAATGATTAAATCCTAGGAAGAGCAACAAGTTCTCCTTCATTCCTGGCCCCTGTGCATCCTCTCCTCCCCCAGGCCACAGTTTCAACAGTCAGAACTGTGAGACCTGCTCCTAAAGAAAAGGGGAGTCTTCACAGGCCACTGCTATGTCAAATTGTTCAAGCAGTCTTTCCATATGAATTTTATTTAACCAGTGTTCTAACTGCCTGTTCATGTAGGAAACTCTTTATCTTTCTTAGTGCACTTTGTGCCATATTTGGAATAATTGTAGACATTTAAGCCCAAGAGTTTTCCTGGTAACCTTAGCCTTAACAAGTGTTTAGGGCTTAGAGACCTACAAGTGTGATAGAGGTGGAAGGCTGAAGCCCACGGTGCTAGCACAAGGCAAGCATGACATTCCAGGACCACCTGAAACCCCAAGCAACTCCCATCCCCTGTGTGGGAAACCAGAGATGGGCGAGGTTCTTCAATCATTACTGAAAAGAGCTTTGAAAGTTTCACTTGTTAGAAAGCTCTGCTTATTCTAATTCCTTAGCTGAATTAGCCAAATTAAACGCATGGCAGAGAAACTCAAATTATGCTTTGAGATATGGTTTCTCCACCAAAGGGAATATCCTAAAAAATTTCAGATATTATTATTATTCCACTGTATATAAAAGCTGAAGTTTTGACCAAAGAGTGCTGTTCGGAGAGCAATGCACATAATACTCACTCTTTTGCCAGCTCCATTGATATTTGTTCCAAAGAGCATCCCTTTGTTTCGGGTATAAACACAACAACAAAAACCAGAGATGCTAGACTCATAATTGTATATATAAAGCACACACATGGCAGGCCAATGAGATCTAGAGAGGACAAAAGAAATTGGTTAGAGATGCATTTTGTGTTGCTTTCATCCCATTTGTGGACAGCTGCTTCTTAGAGCATATATGAAAACATATGTATTTTCAAACATGCCGGTAGTATCCAGGGAAATAGCAATCACAAATTAAAAATATAGCCAGCCTCTGAAAGTTTCATTTTCACAAACAACGCCAGCTTTCTCTGGTAAAGTGAATAACAGTCTTGTAAATATCACAATTTAAACCCAATGCCATCTTCTTGGTGAACATAATACTTTTCGTTTTCAAAATGGTAATAGAAATTCTCATTGCCAAAAAAAAAAAAAAAAAAAAAAAAAACCTCAAGCAACACAGAAACACATAAAACAGAAGGTAAACTATCTATCTCCTCTCTCCTCACCCTCTACCGTTCCTCTCTTGGGAATCCCCACCATAGCAGTTTGGTTTCTACTTGGTAGACATTTTTAAAGGCATATTTATACAGATGGACTCTTCTTGGAATGGGCTCCCCTTTCTTTACTCTGATTTGAATACATCGTTTCATGTTGGCAATATTTCATCATTTTAGTAGCTGGCAGTATTTGTAATACTGCTTCCTGGATTCAGGGAAAAAAAGTGATCATGGTTCGAATGAAAGGCATTAACTTGCTAAGATGCATCAACAAGAAGCAGGACCCTCCAGATTCTGATGGATCTCACCCGCCAACCTAGTTTCCCCTCTGAGCGCTTCTAGCCAGAGGTACAGTCCCTTTGTAGTACTGACCAAGGTCAAGGTATGTTAGCTGGTGAGAGGTGGCCCCCAATGCACTTGAGTCTGCCCTTGCAGTGCAGCACCCCGGGCTCAGCGGAAAGTCCAGTGTGGCCAGGAGCAGGGAGGAGGAGGCTGGATTTTTCTGAACACAGGCTCAGACCAGCCACAGACTGAAACAATGCAAATAGCCCTTAGCGGCCACAAATCACAACTGGTCAGTCGGGAACACGGACTGAGCAGTTATGCGGAAGGCATTTGGTAATGCAAAGTGGAAGGATCTATGCATATTAACCACTCATAGGTCAGCTGTGCTGAGGTGGAGAGAAGCAGGGAGAAGGAACAGCTCTGCAGTCCTTCTGGCAATTTTAATTGAAGTCCGCTCCCTCGGTGATTTTCTTGCTGCTAACACAGGGTTTTGCCCAAGACAGTGCTTAGTAAAGTGCTTGGAGAGTTGGTCCTTCTTTCCTCTCTGGGGCATAAAACCAGAAAATAAAAAGTGGAAAAAAATAAAACCCCAAAAGGTCATCTCAGTAAACTTATCTGCTCTTCTGTTTGAGTACTTTCAGTAACAGGGAGCTCATCACTTATCAAAAATGCACACTACAGGGCTTCCCTGGTGGCGCAGTGGTTGGGAGCCCGCCTGCCGATGCAGGGGACATGGGTTTGTGCCCCGGTCCGGGAAGATCCCACATGCCGCGGAGCGGCTGGGACCGTGAGCCATGGCTGCTGAGCCTGCACGTCCGGAGCCTGTGCTCCGCAACGGGAGAGGCCACAACAGTGAGAGGCCCGCATACTGCAAAAAATTTAAAAAAAAAAAAAGCACACTACGTTGTGAGTCAGCCCTGTCTGTTTCAAACATATTCCTCACTCGTTCCTAAGCCCAAGTCTACCTTCCGGGAACTTGGGTTCAGAGGTTCTGCTTTGTCCTCTGGATCAGCCTTCCTCATCCCTTCTTCACCAAAGTGGCGCAAATATTTGAATGCACCTCTATCCCTTGCTGAGCATCCTCTTGTCCAAGTCAAACTCCCAAACTCTTGCAACCATTCTTCACACACCATAGGTCACCTGCCCATGTTATCCAGGTTGCCCTCCCTTAGTGGGCACACTGCAACCCTCGTCAAATATTTTACTCAGAGGTGAGAGCAATACCGCAGCTGTATTTTGAGCACAGCAGAGTATGTCTGTGTCTCCGGTACACTCTGTTCTTATTGATACAGCTGAAATTGCGCTAAAAGTTGGTGTCCAAGGGCTTGCCACCAAGCAAATCCCTTATATCTTTTACCTGGAAAGTTGATTTTTGAAAAGAAGTATAGAATTTCAAACTTAGTCCAATGAAATGTCATTTACAGGTTTGAGCTCATTCTAGAATTTTTTTTTTAATGAGTATGCTTTCCCGACATTTGTTCTGAGCCCATGCAGAACTTCTGAATCTCCATCAAGCTCATCCTATGTATTAGCTATCCTTTCCAGAAATTCGTGTCATCTTTATTCATCCTTCATCATTTCCATTCTTTCTTTTATATTTCTCTTTCTCCATATAAACAGTAGGTGAGTGTGTGTGTGTGTGTGTGTGTGTGTGTGTGTGAGAAGGTGAAGGGCACGGGTCTATGTGTGTGAGCTGAGCAGGAGACGTACAGTTGGTGCAAATGACCAGTTCCTGTGTTTCCTTTCATCTTGGGCTATTTCCAAAAATGTAGGACATAAATATTTTAAAATTTTATGTAAAAACCCAAACTGTGCTTAACGAATAACTCTAAAAGTTCATTTCCAAAAGTAGATATACTCCAAAAAAAAGTCAACAAGATTCAGAAGTACTACATATAGATATATACTTTTTTGACTATACATCCACTTTTGAAATGGTATCAATATATATTATCTCTGTATTATAGATACTATTTAATATTTATGCATTATATATATACATATACATATAAAATAAAGGAAGGGATGAAAACTCAACTCATTGGTCAGTTTTGGAGGATGCTGGGGAACTACCTTATTATTTTGAAAAGTAGAAAATAAAGAGAAAGTTTCAAACATTAATCTTGGCTTTCTTATATGATTCATACTTCAGGGCAGGCAAATAACTAATGAGAAGAAATTTCTCCTTAAGAGAAGTATTGCTGATAAAAAACTTAGTAGGAATAATGAAATGAAGATAACGGATCTGGGAAATGATCCTCAAAGGATGCAGGCATGACAAAGTGGGAGACAAGCACACAGGACGTGCCTCTGATGGCAGGACACAGGCCATCACCTGGGAGGGAGTTTGCAAATAGACAAGAAAATCTAAATCTTTTTCAGCCTCTACATCTAAATAGCAGTTTACAGGAAACACAAAGGACAGAGGGTCACGTGATGTGACTACAATCAGCAAATCCAACCCCGGGGAAAACTCTATGAAACAAATGACCCAGTTTCTTCATTAAAAATATAAAGTGTACTAAAGCAGAAACTAATAAAAAAATAAAAATTAAAAAAAATATATATATATAAAGTGTAGGGGGAGGAGAAATGGAGGTGAAACCTACAAATTATGAGACGTATCAATCAACCATAAATTAAGTATTTGGATTGTGATTCAAACAAAGTATAAAAAATAATTATGAGACAATTGGAAGGATGTGAACACAGACTGGATACTTGATACCAAGGGACTATTAATAGTATAATATTTTTAGGTGTGATAATGATATTGAAGTTATAGTGTTTCAATGTCTTATCTTTTAGAGGTCCCTGCTGAAATTTTAGAGACAAAATGACATGTTTGGACAATGACTCCAAATAATTTGGGGGGCAGAGAAGGTGGGGTCATAAATGAAGACTGGTAAATTTTTAAATTGGGTGGTCAGTACATCAGGTTCACTGCCATTCTCTTTACTTTTGAGCGTGTTTGAAAATGTTGACAAGAAAATGTTTTTCAGGCGAGTGTGCTTCCCTAAGGTTTGTCCTAAGAGCACAAAAGGCGTTAGAGGAAAGCGAGTTCTTACCTGTCACAGTCAAAAAGGTCAGAGAGATGAGGAGATTGATGCCCCAGTTCATGCTAGAAGTTAGAGCCATGGCTCGTCCTCGAATTCCACCAGGAAAAATCTCACTCAGCACCAGCCAGGGCACTGGAAGACAAGGAAGAGTGGGTGGGAGACAGCAAAATGATCAAAAAGCCATTGAAGCTGAGGGCCAGCCCACTGACCTCTGCCCTAGTCCCACGTGATCTGTGGTTGGAGAGCAGGGCCGTGTCCTTTTACAGGACGAGGGAGGAGAGAGTGTGCTTTCTCCTCACCTCCAATCAAGTGAGAAGGGACTCAGGAGAAACACTGAGAGAGCTTGACAATGGTCCCTGGAAGTAGAGGGAGGGACATAAAGGGCTGGTAGGGGACACTGGCCTGAGAAATGCAAACAGAAAGGGCAGTGGCTAGGGCCACCTGCCCACGACAAGGGGCAGCTGTGAGCCTCAGTGCCAGAGCCCGGCTCTATCTGCTTTCCCCTGGGCCCTTTCCTGTAACCTCCTCTGTCCCCGACCTTTGCCAAGTCCAACATCACAGCTACTGAGTGGGTAGGAGGTAGAGCCAGGAGGGCGGAGGAAAGAGGCTGGCTCCTCTCCCCTCCCCCATTTGGGCTTCCTGGCCTGTGGCAAGCTGGGTGGAGAGAAGCTCTCAATTAGACAGAGCTCCAGGATTCGAATTATGCCAGACCAAACATTTGACTTTCTGAAAGGAGACTCTTCTTGGCACGAAAACTGATCAGAGGACTTTTTATGATGTGAGAGTGACACAGAACACTATAGGACCCGCCTGACGGGATTAGAAAGGGCAGCAGAGGAGCAAATTAACTTGTCTTCTGCTCACAGCCTATCAAGTCCAGTTTGCCGAATAGCTACCAGTTCTTCCAATGGGCTGAGACCTTTACAAACCTTATCTCATTTGATCCTCACTGAATTCCTACCAGATAGGAACTATATTGCTCTCCCTCTTTTATAGAAGAGGAAATGGAGGCTTAAAGGAGTTCATAATTTGCCAAGGTCCCAGAGCTCAGAGGTGGCAGCAGAGATAGCGTTGAGCTGGAAGCCTCTGGAACTCATGCTTTTTCATCTTGGTGCTCTCTTGGGGGTGGCTCAATAAATACTCGTTAATGAGTACATAAATGTGGAGTATGAGCACCTCTGATTCTGAGGAAAGGACTAAGGAGCTGTCCCAGCCCTGCTCCCTGCTGGCAAAGTCACATTGTGTTGCAAAGCCGGTGTTCAGATACAGACCAGATGCATCATCTTGCCCGAGAGGAGGCGGTGTGAGGGAAAGAGCGAGAGGCCAGGGAGCGGCCCCCCGCCAGCAACCACCTGGGCTGCCAGTGCCAGACTCATGGAGCAGTCACCTGTGTCTCTGATTGAAAAGTCACCTCTCACGACAAGATCATGCTCTGTAGAGAAAACACCTGCTCGGAGTAAATGTGCTGTTTTAAAGTAAGAAAACTATTTAAATTATACAAGAGGGCTGGAAACACATTTTTTTCTTTCTTTCTTTTTTTTAATGATGAATTTTATTGATTTATTGATTGATTGATTGCGGTATGCGGGCCCCTCACTGTTGTGGCCTCTCCCGTTGTGGAGCACAGGCTCCGGACGCGCAGGCTCAGCGGCCATGGTTCAGGGCCCAGCCGCTCCGCAGCATGTGGGATCCTCCCGGACCGGGGCACGAACCCGTGTCCCCTGCATCGGCAGGCGGACTCTCAACCACTGCGCCACCAGGGAAGCCCACATTTTTTTCTTGATTATCTTCTCCAAGTGAATCTACGTAGGGCGTGGGCGAGAACTGTAACCAGAGGAATGTGATTATTATTGTTCTAATTAATAGGGAATTCAAAAATAACATTCCAGATCCCTCCCCTCCACTCTTTCCCCCAGAAGACCTTCACTAGATTCTTGCAGATTATATCCTTGGACACAGGTGCAAAGTTCAGGTAACCTTGCCTTGAGCTCTGCAAGACTGGGGATCTGGATCTGAGTAGAATGACAGCTGCATAATTCTGGTGAAGCCTTTATAATGACCTGTCCTTGGGCAAATACAAGATGAAAGTATGTAAGTCCACTCTGTTGAAGATAAATAATCTATGCCGCAGGTCAATCCCCCAGGCCCCTTCCTGCCTTGGGTATTTGGTGAGGGTAGGGGTGGAGCAGAGTGTTCCTTATGGTCTTTTGCTCTAGCAGCCATGAGGAAAAGGTGGGGGAATGGACACGCTGATTTTCTTTGAGGATAAGAGTTAGCACTGGTTTTCTTGATCTACTTCCATCCCTACTTCATCACCTCTGATATACCCCACTTCCCCTCCCCACTTTGCATCATGATGGCTTCTTGGAATTATTTGGTGGGGTTTGGGGAAAATACTTTCCACGCTGTCCTCAGATGAGAATGAGTTGATCCTGCTGTTACAGAGAGTGGTGGATCTTACCAACAAGGAGACGGGACAGTTGCACAAAGCACTAGTTATAAGTGCTCAGTCTGAACTGTCAAGGGCTCACCTAAAAGAACCCAGCAACCACACTGAGGCCTGTCCTAGGCATGCATTCAGTGCAGCAGCTGAGCCAAGTTCTTGGGCAGTTTAACCAGTCAGTGAGCAATGAACTGAATACTGAAAAACAGACTTCCGTCAGTCTCTGATGGGCCCTTGTTGTCAGGCAAAACTTACACCTGACATTTCCAAAAGTAATATATCATTGCTGAAAGCGACTACTTCTTTTTTGATCTAGTGAAGAAAATTCAAGAATCGATGCCTTGGTTTATGTTAATATTGACAACCTGGATGTTGCAGCAATTGACAAAGGTTTTGACAAGGATGGTTCAACACCCCCAATATGGAACCTGTCAAGTCAAAAATAAGGAGAGTAAATAATTAATAAATATTTGTTAATTAATTAATTAATTAATTAATAATGTCAAAATAATTCTAACAATGATCTCAGAACCATAAAAATCGCAGGTTTTCAGAACCAGAGAGTGTGAAATAAAAATCTGAAAGTGGGGCTTCCCTGGTGGCACAGTGGTTGAGAGTCCGCCTGACAATGCAGGGGACACGGGTTCATGCCCCAGTCCGGGAAGATCCCACATGCCGTGGAAGGCCCATGAGCCATGGCCGCTGAGCCTGCGTGTCCGGAGCCTGTGCTCTGCAACGGGAGAGGCCACAGCAGTGAGAGGCCCGCATACCACAAAAAAAAAAAAAAAAAAAATCTGAAAGTGGAACTTGCAGCAAGATAGAACTTACTGAGAGGGTAAAGTCTTTCCATGGAAGACTTAGGAGCAAGATGGTGCCAGAATCTTATAGGCCTCCATGTTGCCTGAAAAAGGGCCTTGAGTACCCAAAGCAGAAGGAAAGGAGAAGCTCTTTCAATTCATAAGTAAAGAGCAAAGAGGTATAAATCATCACATATGGATATATATTGGTATTTAATAATAACAGGTGGAAGTTTTTTTGTTGTTGTTTGTTTGTTTGAATCCCTAATGTTTTTCCAATGAGATGGCCTAATTTCTCCCCAACAAAAATCAAGCTATTGTCACATGCCACAGTAAAATGGTGGTTCTCTCTGGCTGTCCTCATTATCCCCTTCCCTGATGATAGGCCCACGGGGATGCTTTGTGCTATCTGCTTGTGAGGAATCCACAGAGTAGTCAGAGATATAATAACTCTTCCACAGTGAGTGAAGCTACTCAGTGCAGGTTAGCAGGCCCTGCAACAACTCTCCTCGATGGCTATTATTTCACCTTTAACCGCATTATTCCAGGCCCACCTCAGCAATATGTACTTGTGTAAATGTTAGAGTCTGCATGTGTCTTTAAAGTCTTCTCTAGGTTACAAGGGTTGAGGAAATTTTGGTCTTGCTGGGAGATAATTGTCCACAAATATTGAAACTCATATTTCACATGGCATTAAATCACTAGGGCTGCCCATCAGAACTTGCCTGATCCAGATGAAATCTGCAGAGTTTATGGCTGCACAGAGTGTCATAAAAAGACCATGAAGGACAAATACGTTGAAATGTCTTTGTTTGCAATGGAGGACATGAACTTGAATGAATAGGGCCAATCAGTGGAAATGGCTGAGCTCTGTCGCATATCAACAGCCACACTTAGCTCCTCCCTCCTCCATATTTCAGCCACTGCTGAACATTTTTTCCACTGAGGCTGTCATTTCTCTCCCTATGCTTTCAGATTCAAACCCCGCAGCATTTCACGCATGCTTTCCATTTGGCTTGAGCATTTTCTGAACCACCTGGCATGGCAGCCTCAGGTTTGAAAGACTCATGGAGGGCTTGAAACTCTTACTCAGGGAACTCCTAGCAACTTTGGAGGAAGTTCTACACTTAGGCTGCAGAGTTCTCAACAACTTGATGGAGCCAGTGTCCTATACTCTGTAGGAGTGAAGCCAATTAAATTATGGCCCTATAAGTTCCTTGAATGGGAAAGTCTTGTCCTTTAAAAATATACTCCACCGGGCTTCCCTGGTGGCGCAGTGGTTGGGAATCTGCCTGCTAATGCAGGGGACACGGGTTCGAGCCCTAGCCTGGGAGGATCCCACATTGCCGTGGAGCAACTAGGCCCGTGAGCCACAACTACTGAGCCTGTGCATCTGGAGCCTGTGCTCCGCAACAAGAGAGGCCGCGATAGTGAGAGGCCCGCGCACTGCGATGAGGAGTGGCCCCCGCTTGCCACAACTAGAGAAAGCCCTTGCACAGAAACGAAGACCCAACACAGCAAAATAAATAAATTAATCAATAAACTCCTACCCCTAACATCTTAAAATATATATATATATATATATATATATATACTCCACCGTAGGCCACCATCTCCAATATCAGCAGTGATATTGTAGCTTTACTTTATTTTTATTTTTTGTATTCTCCCTTTTCTCAGTCTCTCTGAGTTTTGCTTACTCCTGGCCTCTTTAAAAATACTTTTTTCAAGAATATGATCTTGGATTACTTAACAAACCAAGGAAAACAATGAAATAAAAGCTCAATGTTCCCAATCTTTCTATCTTAATGATTTCTAGTCAGAATCAACCGAAACGATTTCTTAAAATATTTTTGGGGAAATTGGATTAAATGAAATAACCCTTAATAAAAAATGCCAGAGTTAAAAATGGAACCCTTTTGTGATCAGGTACTAATTGGGAATAAGAACGGTGGCAGTGGTCTCCAAACTTTCTTGCTTGTGTAGCCTTTAAAATAATTAGAAAAATTAAGTACTTTCTTTCATTTATAAATCAATATCTAACATTTTTTTTACCATAAATTTAAATGACAGCAAAAGATGCAATTTCTATGGTATTTTTAAACTCTATATTTACAGTAGAGAATAATTATATCACTCAAGTATTTCCAGTGGAATTTAAATACAATACCTATTTGATACTCATTTTCATCCATTTAAAAAATATAACAATAAGGCATTTAACATAAAGTTGACATTGTTTTCAAATAGATGAAATGTGGGGGACTTCCTTGGCAGCCCAGTGGTTAAGACTCCATGCTTTCAATGCAGGGGACGCGGGTTCAATTCCTGGTCAGGGAACTAGGATCCCACATGCCCCGTGGCACAGGCAAAAAAAAAAGGGGGGGGGGAGATGAAATGTATTGTTTTCAAGAATAATAAAAATAAATGGGGAGTTGAAAACGTTTTTTAATAGGAGTGTCACTACATTCTTTAAATTAACAACAAAAGTTTGTTGTAATGATATATCAGCTGATAACTTGATTAGGTCATCCTACAGTTTTGTTGAAAGTAAATTATTGGAAATATCTAGGCTTATGAGAGAATTATTATCTAGTCATTAGAGTCATGTTTCCATACCACACCTACACCAATATTTCCAACTGTCTTTTTCATTAATGTTCCTAAGGTTTTTATAATTGGGGACATATATCATAATAAGATTTCTGGTGGGTAACAGGTGTGCTTTCTTTTAAGTGGAAGAATAGTTATTACTGGGAAGACAGGGAAGAAGAAATTTTAGGAAACAGACTTTTCCTAAAAATCCAAAAATTGATTTCCTTAGATGTATCATTGAAGGAATATTCCAGAAAGTAGCCCCCAGGATTATGCTTATCCCAATTTGCAGAACACTGAACTAGAGTTCAAAACGCAAAACAAAAAAGGGAAGGAGATACAAGAAATTAGTCTTTTCTGGTTTACACTATAACTTGAATGTCAGGCTTCACATGTAACATTTTATGCTGTGCTTTTTTTCATGAATGATGCTTCAGACTTCAATGAGAAAATTATTAATAGTTTTTAATGTTACAGGTGTTCCTTGGAAAAATGCTTAACATTGTGTTCTGAAAAACAATAAAGTAACAGGTGAATGCTGCGGTTATTAAGATAGTGTTAAAACCCTAGTCTGTTTCTTTAATATCTTTACTGTCTGATATTAATAATTTTCAAGGGCATGGGCCTATGATCATAGTGTGGGATGGAGAGGAAAGTTAAACACCGATGTATTATATTATGTGAAGATTTGCTGATGGTAATGTAGTAAATGGTGTTACTTCTCTTTGTTTAGCTGTGTTCATGCTACAAAAATGTAGTTTTAGACTCTTTGGTTCTATTAGGTACCACTGTGCATCATTTAACTCCAAAGAGGAAAGTGAGATTTAATTAGCTAAGGCACATATCTCTTTAAGTTTTTCCTTTTTTGCTTGGGTGCAAATTTAGTATAAAACCATTCATACTATTATTTGTTTACTTTGCATTATTGCAATGACTAACACCAGAGGACCATATAAATCACCACTTTAATCAAGCAAAATAACTTTTAACTTAATTAACTGGAAAATAAAGGAACAGTATTGGTGTGAATATTGATGATAACTGAAATGTAAGATTTAAAAGGAAAAAAAAAGATTTGAAAGATCTTAAAGGTAGACACAATTAACACAAACCCATTGTGTGAATACAATTGTATAATGGCTACATTTGATAATAAAATTCTCCTGTTTAAAGAATAATAATTTAATCAATATGCCTTTTCTCTAAGAGTATGTGATTATCCAAGAAGAATGGTAGAAAAAGAGGATGAGCACTAAAAAAGTCTTTGATGGTGATGGTTTGGAATATTAGAGGCCTGGTGTCTAGGAGGAAATATGAAGAATATCAAAATATTTTTGAAAACATTTGATATAATTCTGGTCTGCAAGCCTTTGTTCTAAACCCTGTATATCTTAGAGTGAAGCAGCTGAGTAAACTTCCAAATTAGAACATGCTGTTCCACACCCCTGGAATTGTCATAATTTTTAGCTGTGCAAACACCACATAAACAATTGCTTTTGGAAGAGCTAGAGTTATTTAGGTATAAAATCTAAATTTAAATGTTATGGCAGATGAGTCATATGCTTCCTACTGATACCCATCCTCCAAAAGACTGGTTAAACTCCATAAAACCAAACAAAACAAAAAGCTAGGCTCTACAATCTTTGTACCTTAAAAAGTTCTAATTTCTTGTTTTAAACATAAAAGTGGCCTTTTTAGAATATTTGAGTTGAAAGACAATTTTTCATGGGTCTCACATTTCAGCATGTCTCATGAGAAAAGACACTGATTTTGTTCCAGGCTGTCTTTCTAAGGATGTTCATATAACAAACAACCTTGGAAGACAGAGTGTCCCCTCTAGAGCAAAGTTTTGTTTACTATCCAGTAAATTAAAATGTCTCCCTCCAGGAGAAAAATCAGGCTGGCTTACTGTCTATTATAAAAGATTTGGGTTCCCTAAGTTTGGGGTTCCTCTCCTCTAAAATAACCCAGTCTATGTATAGGTGTCACCTGGCCTGGTTCATAATGCCCTGTGGGTATTGGGGCTTGGGGAATTTGTGCAAATACTGATAGTCTGGCTATTGCTATTGCTATGAATAATAAACTGTCCTTTGTCTCTGACCAAGGAGTCTTGTGTCTTTTGCCAAAATCCATGAAACTGAGGCTAACTTGTAAGCTTTCAAGTGGGCTCAAATATCAGCCAGTTTACAGTTCTTGAGAATTTGATTACTTGTGGCTATGGTATGATTTTTCTACAAAGATCTTTTATTGCTATTATTAACTTTAGACTTCCAGCTTACATCTGAGAGATTTAACGTGATTGTTAAGCCTGAGATAATCCATTGAAATATTTCTATAAGCTCTAACACTAATTAAGTAAACAAATTCCAGGCTCAGACTTCTACATATTTCTCTTAGGAAAACCAGGAAGGAATTGTCTCAAATCTTTTTTGGAAAGAGTTAAGTTCTAAAACATTCATTTACTAAACCAAGGTAGGAATTATTATCCCATGATATGACTAATCTCAATCTCTCTCTTTTTTTTTTTTTCCCCACTCCAGGGGAAATGTTGAATCTTGTATTTGGAGCAAATATGGAAATTTGGAAATGAATATTTTGGCTAACACCATACATTTTTTTAAATGGCCTTAATTTTAGTAAATTTAAAACATGAAACTTCTTTAGTCATCAAATGAATTAGAGGTGGCCACACATCCTCAATTGAGTAGTTTTACTCAGATATAACTTTTCGTCAAATGTGCATGGGGTTCCCCACAAACCACTTTTATTTCTGATGGCCTAGATATTGACACAGATTCATACTAGAGGAGATCAGGATATGTCAACCCTAGACTAGAGAGACAGCTCCCCTTCATCACAGAAGCTGAGAGAGTTCCAGAAACTTTTTTTGACTCATCTAACAAATATTTCTTGAGTCCCTATTGTGGGCCAGGCCCTAGGTTAGGCTCAAGGAAACAACAATGAACAAGCCAAAGTTTGTGTGCGCACAGGACACAGAGTCTAAATTAGTTGCACCAACTTAAAAGAATGGACAGTTGGGTGTTTCTCAACCTAAATCACACCTTTCACCTTTCACCAAAGACTCAGAACTTTCTGTAACACTTGTCTGATAACCTAGAAAGCTCTCTTGACTGTAGGTAATACAGAAATGAACCATATTTCAAGCAACACATGTATTTTCTTTAGTCTTGACCTAACTGGAATGGTGCATAGAAGGGAGGTGAGGAGGACCATGGCATCATAATTCAATATGTGGCTATGGAGCATCTGCTGTGTCTCCTGATGTGCCTTAAGCAAAATGACTGCTGGGGTCAGTGCTGGCCTTACCAAAACTATACATCTCTTGTCTAGACTATGGGCAGATATTTTAAAATAGCACTAATAACTAAGTGTATTGAGTCCATGCCACACACCAGGCAGTACACTAGGTACACGTCATACAAATGGCTTTGTTCAACCCCACAGTTACACTGTGAGGTGGATCAGGAAGCTGAAGCCTAGGGAGATGGATTGACCTGCCTGGAGTCCTACACTGTAGAGCTGTGATTCAAGGTCAGGCAGCCTAATGCCAAAGTGTACTCTGAATTCACAGACTCTGTTGTATAGCCTCCACAGGCTTTCTGCTCTTCTCCTAAACCTCCAAGCTCATGTCCCCCTTAAGGCCACTTGATGTTATCCCTGATCCTTCTTTATTTTTCTTCATCACTCTTACCTCCACCTAAATGTTGACACTTCTCTCCTCCTGAAGTTGTATTATACATGCATTCATTTTCTGGCTTATTGCCTGTTCCCACCACTAGCTCCACTGGAGCGAGGTGTGGCTCTCACTCATCCATCCCTGAATCACCAGCAATGGGTACCATTCCCAGTGGGCTGTGGTGAGCAATTCACACGTGCTGGACAAGTAAGTGCTCTCTCCTCTCTTCGTAATCACTCCAAGATGCTTTCTTGCTGGAACTCCTGCCTCTTTGGTAGAAGAGATTGGGGGAGGTGATTTGCTGTCACCTGTCATTCAGTCTTCAGTGTAAAGTTCTGCTTGAACTTGTGAATACAAAGGCAGTTAAAGGATAACAGTCATAGCCTCATCACAGAACTTAATATGTGACCTTGGACAAATTCCTTCCATCTGCTCTAATGAAAAGATATTAGTCATGAGATGGAAGAGGAGTTTAATTAATTTATGGACATAGGAATTTTTGGATTTAAAAAAAGCCCTAATCGGGCTTCCCTGGTGGCGTAGTGGTTGAGAGTCCGCCTGCCGATTCAGGGGA
This sequence comes from Mesoplodon mirus, assembly GCF_964341445.2. Taxonomy (NCBI): domain Eukaryota; kingdom Metazoa; phylum Chordata; class Mammalia; order Artiodactyla; family Ziphiidae; genus Mesoplodon; species Mesoplodon mirus. The sequence goes on along the minus strand of NC_138986.1, from coordinate 29,264,313 downwards.
CGTGGGTTCGTGCCCCGGTCCAGGAGGATCCCACATGCCGTGGAGCAGCTGGGCCCATGAGCCATGGCCACTGAGCTTGTGCGTCCGGAGCCTGTGCTCTGCAGCGGGAGAGGCCACAACAGTGAGAGGCCTGCGAACCCCCCAAAAAAAAATTTTTTAAAAAGCCCTAATAATTGTTTTTTTAATTAATTTATTTATTTTTATTATTTATTTTTTATACAGCAGGTTCTTATCTATTTTATACATATTAGTGTGTACATGTCAATCCCAATCCCCCAATTCATCCCTCCACCACCCCACTCCCCTGCTTTCCCCACTTGGTGTCCATACGTTTGTTCTCTACATCTGTCTCTATTTCTGCCTTGCAAACCAGGTCATCTGTACCATTCTTCTAGATTCCACATATATGCATTAATATACGTATTTGTTTTTCTGTTTCTGACTTACTTCACTCTGTATGACAGACTCTAGGTCCATCCACGTCTCTACAAATGACCCAATTTCATTCCCTTTTATAAAAGTCCTAATAATTGTTGTAAAAAGAACAGTCACACACATTCTTCTGAGTTACAGAGACTGTTCTAAGGAGGGCAGCTACACAAGTATTACCTCAGATGAACTCATGAAATAATAACTTTATGCCTTGGGCTTGGGCTTGGGCTCATCTTTGCTTTATTTTTGAAGCCCAAGAAGAAGAGAAATCGTTATGTGGCTCTATATCCTCATAATGTCAGGACTTTTTGGTTCTACCCTGAAGCTTGAACCACAATAAAAAAGTGTCCAGTTATTAGAAGGAGGTAAAATGATCAGGACCACCCCAGAAAGACTGGAAAGTCAAGTTAAGATTTTGAACATATTTTAAAGTGAGAGATGAGGCGTGGAAAATGGAATGTTTCATAAAAATCTCCAATAAAAGCTGTGGGGTATATATTGTGATTTTTATTTGATGGAAGAGTTTTGGTATTATTTACAGAGAAATGGAGGGCAGAGATTCTTAACCTCAGGCTATGAAATCCTTCAGCAGGCTAGTGAAGCCTACAGATTCCTTCATAGAATAATATTTTAAATGTATAAAATAAAATATATGAGATTACTTGGTACCAAATTTATGCCCCCTCCTGAATTCTAGATTCCAGGGTACCCCTATTATTCTAAAATCAGGAAAACAGATGACCAGAAAGGAAAATGATGTAAGGCATACACTTTAACCTAAAAATAGAAATACTTTTTGACAAGAGAAACTATGTTGTGATCTAATACAATGAAGGAATGTTGTTCTAAGCCAACACATATTTGAAAAGATTTAATAAAGATGATTTAATCTTGCTTTGGAACAGCAAGTACTTTTCCCTTTATGCCCCTATTTACACAAAGGATTTGCTTCTATTACAAGTAATAAACTCTCTAAATGAAATACCTGAGCAATAATCACATCAGGTTAATAAGTTTTATAATGCATTCATGATCTGGTATGAAAATTTGCTCTTAATAAATATCTTCTTTAAATTCCAAATGGTTCATGCCAATGCTCTAGAATACAATTTTGGTGACTGAATTGGAATTCTTATGGTGTGTTTTCTTTAGAAAATACAAAATGAACTGCAGCATGAATATAAACAGAAATGGCTAACTCATAGCAAGAAAAAAAAAAGGACAATTATTCAGATCTCTTTTAAAAACCCTAAGAGAATTGACAGTCTCAAGCCACCCATGTGAATTAACTGCTTGTTTTCCTTAGAGGGAATGTTTGGGATTCTGTCTCTGACTGCTTGCCTTCTACCCTCAGGCGTGAATATCCGGATCAGTGCTTGGAACAGCAATTACAAGTTGAAGAAACAATGAGATGAAGGGTTATTTCCTTTTCCCAAACCCAAACCTCCTTCAAACTGAGATTCTCCATCTCATTAGCATTGCTTTTGTTCTAAGAAATGCTCAAAAAGACTCTCTTCTCCATGTGAAAGCAAAATATCTGGGACTACTTTTAGATACTCTGTGTCTAAAAGTAGGAATTAGTGAAATTCTCAAATAACTCTTTATGACCTGACAAAGTGCCCTAAATGCCTCCAACTACTTATTTCTGAGCACTGCTAACTCTCCTGCATCTTTTCCTAGAGGCAAAAACAGAAAGAGATTTTTAAAACTCACACCACAGTTGAGACAGAAGGGAAGGCGGCAAGGCACAACCTTTAAAAGAATGACATAGCTGTTGAGGATATGACAAAAACTGGTTAGAACAGATTATGTCCAAGATGGTGGAAGATTTGACTTCCAGAAGACCTTGAGCCTCATTATAAGTTCATTATAATACATTAGCATATGCTAAATGACATACACACAGGCACCACGACAGTTCCAAAGCCAACCATTAAAAGCCAAAAAGTGGGCCGTGGCCCAATTCCTGGAAATCTCTGCCCCTTCCCCAAAATAGTTGGAATAATCCTCCCACTTGTTAGCCTATGAAATTACCCAGCTCATAAAAACTAACTACCCCATATTTCCAGGGCTCTCGCCTTCTGAGATGGCCCATGCTCTGTCTGTGGAGTGTGTATCTCCCTAAATAAACCTGTTTTCCCACTTAACTTTCAGGGTAGAGTCCTCTTGCCTGCCCTCTTGTATTCTTCACAAGCGTCCTATATTAATAAATCTCCTTGCCTATCACTTCGCTTCTCACTGAATTCCTTCTGTGCTGAGACGTAAAGAACCTGAGGTCCATTAAATCCTGTGACCAGGTGTGTGGTTTCAGCTGGGAGACTGTGGGTTTGAGTCCCCGCCTAAGCCAGAAATTTTGGGTTCAAGTCCCAACTGAAGTGCAGCTGGATTCGAGTCCCACCTGAAGGAGTGAGATTAGAACATTGTGGGTTCGAGTCTCAAACTGAGGTGTGTGGTTTCAAAGTGATGGATTGTTTTGCAAAAACATGATGGTTTCAGAAGGAACAGGAGCTTCTGTGGCAACCTAGTGTTCCCAGCTTTCCTGGTACTTAGCCTACCCACTAGATAGCTTGACACAGATAAAGATGCACGCTGCAATATTTTTCCTGTATATTCACCTTAGTTTTAAAGTTCTTCTTTCCCTCTCCTCCTTAGAAACATAAAGGTACCCCAGCGTGGTTTTCAAACAGATATATACAGTGCTGACTTAAAGGGACAGAAGGAAAAAATGTGAGATGTCATGTCTTCCCTCAAAGAGCTTACAATCCAGTAACCACATTCTGGTTAATAAACCAAACAAGCATACCAAAGCAGTACACTATATCATTAAGGACTAAGTTGTATTATCACGTGGTAACTTCCATTTATATCACACACTATAACACCCAAAACACTTGCACACTCTGTGAGATCGGACAGGTATTATTATGCCCAATTCATGGATTTAGAGAGAGCTTCAGAGAAAATAAATGACTTAAAAACATATAACTAGTAGGCAGAAGAACTGAGATTAGAACCTAGATTTTGTGATTTTAAATTCAGGCTCTTTGTAGCCCAGAACTGAACTAGTCTACACTAGAAATAACTAGTAGTTCATACAAATAAAGACCTTAAAGAAATGGAGTGAATTCATAAAAGAGATAAGACTTTCACTGAGCTTTCAAGATAGGAGGGACTTGGGTAGAGTAGGGGGGAAGGAAAAGAGGCCACAACAAATGATTTCTCTCTCTTGACCTGGCTGGGGAGCGACGGGGAAAAAAAAAATGCCCAGAGGGGCAAAGCATTGCCTCATGTCACAACGCCAGGGGGCATCATTCTCTTTATATCCCATGTGGAATCTATATGTGTTTCTATATGAATGGTAGCCCTGAAAGAAAACTCCACAGACTACGATGTAAATGGTGTCCCTTGGAGTTATGCAGACACTCTGAGGGAGTTGGGTGGGATGATGGAGGACCTTGAAAATCACACATCTTTTCCCTCCAGGATGAGTGATATAGTCGTAGAAAGAGCATGGAATTAGGCTTCAGATGTCCCGAGTTCTAGTCCTAACTCTGTGTGATCTCAATCTCTGAGAGTTTCTTGTTTCTTTTCTCTAAAGGAAAACGTAGGACTAGATCATTTCTAATCTTCTTTTCATCTTGAAAGGCATTTGATTCTTCTGATATGGAAGAAAGTAGGAAGCCATGGAAGATTTGTGGTGACACGGGAAACATGATTACTTAGGGAATACTGGTATGGAGGATGGTTGGGTGTGGGAAAGGCCTAGAAGGGGAAAGAACCACAGGAAGGGTCTCCCAGTAATCTAGGGATGAGACTGAAAGGGGTAGACTAGGATGGCAGAAATGGTAAGGAAAAATGAACACAGGAACCCTTTGTGAGGGAAAATCCAAGAGCATTTATTTAGTCATTGACTGGATTGGGAAACGGGCCCAGAATGTCAGACCTGAGTGACTGGCAGAGTGACTACCCCATGGAAAAGAAAGACAAGTCCCCTTGACATGAGGGGAATAAGAATTCAGCCTCAGCTTCTTTGTGTTCAGCTGACAGTGAAGCATCAAAATGGAAAAGTTCAGCACTCATTGGGAAAAAGGGAACAAGAAGTCACGTGAGGCAATGGAACTGGAGATACGTGACAGTGGTCAGCTCAAGGGAGACAATTAACATTCCTGAGAAAATAAATATGAAAGCTTTTATAATGCATTAGCAAAAGAGTGTTTTTTAGTTTTATAGCTAAAGAAACAAAAGCCAAGAGAGAGTAATGAAATGACCTCATGGCTTCTTTAGAACTAGATGGAATGGAAGCTAGTCATATAGTTTAACAAGTAATGTTTTAATTAAAAGAAATAAATGTCTATCACAGAAACTGAAGACAGAATACAGAGACTTTGACCTTCTGAAATATTTCTTTCCAGATTCACATCTATTCTCTTAGTCAATTTTATCACTCTGGCCATTTTGTACTGTGTCAGTTTAGCTAAGCTGGAACTGCATTTCCTTCCCTGTGTAGTTCTGGGTAAGGGTTGCCCAGAAGAGAAGTTTGCCTGAGACTTGGAAGGCCAAAGTGACACTCAGCCCTGTGCTTCGGGGGTTGGTGCCCTGGACATCAGTGCAGGTTGTACACATTGTTTTGATCTGCTGGTTCTCCTTGTTGGCATGGGGAGCAGCCAGTGCACCCAGATCTCCTCCTCCAACTTCTCCAAGTACCAGGCCAGGCACATGGACAGGGCTCTGTGGAGAAGGATATCAGTTTTTCTGCAGGTGGCCTGCGTCATCAGAGTTGACATGGTGAGAGACAGATGTGGGTTCCAGGTTCTTCTTATGGATTCCAGTTTGCCCTAGCAAGGTCCCTTGTCTTTGCTGCCCCCTGCTCTGCATCCAGTTTTTCCTCCCACCTGCACTGCTGACCTGCAGAGACTTCAGGCTGCAACCAGATGCAGAAGCCACAGGCTTCACAGACTCCACCCGCTTTTCTTTGAGGCCCTGATTAGTGACTTTCTCCTTTGCCTCTAACTGTCCCCTACCAGACCTTTGCTTGCTCAGCAGCTCTCACAATTATGCGATGTCTAATCCCTGTAGAAGATTCCTTATCTCATATCACTCACAGCAGTTCTGCTTTTCTGCTAGAACTGCTCATACTGTCTTCTCATCCAGGCCTTTCAATATCTAGCCTCCCTTTAATTGACTGTACTTTGTGCATTTCACTTATTCTCAAGGGATCATTAGCTATCAGAAAAGGGTGATAAAATTTTAAACTTCATCTTAATATCTCTAAATAGTCATCACGATAGACTGGGAACCAATATTAAACCATGGCGTCTGGGGACATTATCTATAGGCTTCTGGTGCCTGGGCTGGAAGCCTCCACAGCACCCAGAACTACCCACTTCCAGTTGTTAACAGAAAGAAAGAAACTGCTATCTTAAGTCACTGTTATTTTGGTCTTTGTTATAGCTGAGCTTGAATTCCAACCAATATACACACTAAACATTATCTTAATCAAGTTTAGTTATTCAAGTAAATGCACATCAAAAACTTCTGCATTCTCATCATTATTTTCCTTCTCTTTTATCCTGTAGCTCAGCCTTATAAAAACTGTACATGCTCGCTTAGCTAGCAGAGCTTCAGAAAAAGAGAGACTGTCTCTATCCTGCATAAAATGCAGTGGCCCATTAATAGCCTCATGTGATGGACAATAATACACTATTTTCATTCATTCTTATTTATAATATATCTTCAAGGAGAGGACTGAACTGACAATTAACAGTTACTATCAAGACCAACACAGTTCTGCCTATTCTTGTCTTGGCCATTTCAGAAGACAAGAGATGTTTTCATGAGAGCAAGTCACTTAACTTCTCTGAGATTCAGTGTCATCATTTATAAAATTTGGTGAATACTTTTCTTCCCAGGCTTGTTGTGAAGGTAAAATGAAGTACTCCAAAATATGTAAAAACTCCTTAGAGCAGTATTTGACATAATAGGTGCCAATAAATATTTAGCTGAATCTAAAGCTTAAATTATGTATTTTTAAAACTTAGTATAAAATACTATTTAAGGAATTCTAGAAGGTAAATAACAAATAGCCTCCAATAATTGTTTCCAAAATCAGATTGAGCTTCCTGAAAAGGGGAACTCTTGATCTAATACAATAAAGTATCAAATGGTATGTGAGCGACGGAGGATTTCCTGTACTTTTCAAAGTTACCCAAAAACTAAAGAGAAGAAGAGTATCATGAGCTCGGGAGGACTCTTACCATGAATAGGTTGGCTCTGGAAGTTTAAGATCAATGTCTCTCATATTATAATGTGTGTTATGTCATAACCTCTGCCAACCTGAGAGGTTCTCTGAATGAAAACAAAGAGGTCATCCTTTTCTTAATTGATCTGTGATATTTCAAAAGATTGGATCAAGAAAACTGATGCAAAAAAGAAATATTTTTAGTTTTATGATGAATATATAGGGAAAAAAAGATGCCAGCAAAGGGAATCAATGGAACAATAAATACCACCTGAAGTTTATCAAGTAAGCAAACCTTATTGATATAGAAAGGTTCACAGACAAGGTTAAGTTGATTCCTTGGTACAAGGTAGCACTCATATCTTGCTCTTCTAATAGACTTTAAAGAGTTTCTGAAAAGAACAATTTTAAAAAGGTGCTTCCTCAAATTTCATTAACTTTATGTATCAGAGTGGCCACATAAGTATTGTTATTGCTGCATGTTATGGCTCCCCAAAATTCATATGTTGAAACCCTAATACCCAATGTGATGACATTTAGAGATGGGGCCTTTGGGAAGTAATTAGGTCATGAGGGTGAAGCCTCCATGGTGGAATTAGTGCCATTATGAGAAGAGACACAAAAGATCTAGTTACTTTTATCTTCTCTCTCTCTCTCTCTCTCTCTCTCTCTCTCTCTCTCTCTCTCTCTCTCTCTCTCTCTCTCTCTCTCTGTCCCATACAGCAAAAAGTCTGCCTCTACAAACCAGGAAGAGAGCCCTACCAAGAACTGAATCTCCTAGCACCTTGATCTTGAACTTCCCAGTCTCCAGACTGTGAGAAATAAATGTTTGTTCTCTAAGCCATGGCAACCCAAACTGATTAAAACAAGTGTCTCACAGGTGCACACCCAGGATAATTGAATCTTGAAAGAATGGTAGAAGCCTGTTTCCAGGAAACTATTCGTTAATGATGTTTATCATTTTCAGTCTTAAGAAGCAGGGTCAGGGTCCAGGAACAGTTCAGAGAGAGCAGAGGTTGATGGTATTGTAGCATTTCCTCTATCTGCCCATGCACAATCCCTTATGGGGAAATCTGTCTACTCATAGTGCAAAAGGAAGGGCCATCTTCTGGACATCAGTGCTTTAGATCATGTAATCCAATCTAGCCATAGCTGCTTAGACTAAAACAACCCCTTATGACCTGGCACAGCAAAAAGCAGTGTACATCAGATTCCCTCTATGGAATTTGAATGAAGCAGTATCTAGAGACTGATCTCACATAGACATAGGAGTAGAAACTAAAAGATGAGGAAGCAGAGTTGAAGGAGAGGATGTATCTGCCATGTGAAAGTCCAGTTATTAATTAACAGATTAAGCAGGCCACACCTGCTGGTTGCTGACCAGAAAGAAGCAGACACAGGGAGCATAGCTCAATCCATTCAACCAAAATCTCCTTGAAGACAGGGACAGTATCTGCCTTGTTCATTACTATTTCCCTAATATTGAGCATAGTTCCTGGCTATTAAAACAATTAGTCACTGGGTACATATCATTTGAATGAAGAGTTAAGAGTGGATCACTAGGACAAGCCTCTCCAGAAACACTGTCCAGCGTCTGGCACCAGAAACCTGCAAGCGTTCATGAGATTCCTTCTCCTTCAACACAGTCTATGTCTTCTCATTATTCTTGAACCTCCAGCACTTCCCTTTACGGGAGCAAATTTGTCTGCTCCTTGATCATTGTAAACAAAAGCTTCAATATCAACTCTGTAAGAGAGGAAAGGAAGGAGGAAGAAAGGGAGAGAGATGGAGAGGAATGAGAGTGGGAGGGAGAGGTGACAGGTAGGAGTTGAGGGTGGTAGAGAGAGACTACCCTTGATTTTTAAGCACATCATTTTCTAGTGAGGCGTAAAAAAGAGCCTTCACAACTTCCCTACAGAGAGGTTTAGACTTTGGATGTGAGGCTAAAAGAAGAAAGAACTGCAACTAACAACCTATTCTAGCAAACTCGAGTTTGCTTAAGAGAAGTGATTAAACTTTGTCACTGCAATAGACTGACTATATCAAACAAAACAACCTTGTAGCTACCTCCCTGTAGATTGTTTGTACTATGTTCAATGGGAATGCATTGACTCCCATTCTCATGTTTAATAGACAAAGTAAAGTGCCCCAGGAGGTTACTCTAGCAATCAAATATGCTTCAATAATGCATTATCCTTCCCATAATAATTCCTTCTTAATTCCCTTCTTCTTCTTTATGACTGGAATGCATCTACTCTTGTGTCTGTAAGAAAATCTAAACACAATTTTTTTTCCTTGCACCTATGAAGAAAGTAGAGAATGATATAGAAGACAATGTCCCAGTAAACTTTGTTTTCATAAAACAATATATTCTCTTGAGCAACAAATATCTTTCAAGGTCTAATTCATTCCTAATCAACTGATATTAAAGTATCCTCATGTGACAGATAATGGGAAACGAATCCTTGGTTGAATACTAGTCCTGCGCATTTCACAAGGCAGATATAAGCCAACCATACTTTCCTCATTAGCAGAAACATCAGGTGGCCAATATCATCCCCATCTTCCTTCTAGTAGTTCCATGTATAAGGTACTATAGCAGTAGGATGCTCTGACAGGTCAAAGATAATATATAACATTCATAAGGGGAGAGAGGGAAGGAATAAAAAATAAAATACTTACTTGGTCCTAGACCAATTGAAAATGCAGCAACATAAACAAGCAAGCTGGCTAAGGACAGCCATTTCAAAAAAGCTGGGACGTCCGCAGCGTCTGTGATGATCTGGTATTCAGTTTGGCTTAGTCCAGCATTCGATACGGATGCCAAGGTCGTTTCTCCTCTCTTATCCAGGTCATTTCTCATGGGCCTTAGTGAGTTTCTGCTATAGGAAGCCATCCCTTTAAAGGATTCTCTAAGAGTGTCATTGCTGGCTGACAGGTTACCTGGTCCATAAAGCACAGACTCATCCAAAGACTGGTTGATAGGACTATGGTTTCTGCAGATATTGGTAAAGTTCATATGGATGTTGAGATTCACGATGCCCATGGTTACCAATGAAGCTGCCATCACAGAGGAGCCGACACAGAGGAGGGTTTTGCTCCCAACATGGTCTACAAGCAGGGTGGCCGGGATGGTGCTGATGACCTTGACAACCCCAACCCCTGTGGAGGCGAGGCTGGCTGCCTCGTTGCTTTGGAAGCCAACGGACTTCAAAACAGTGGATGCATAGAATAATATGTTTGGCTGGCCAGTGATTTGTACAAAAAATACCAATGTTAAGCCTATCATGATTCGGGTCCTCATGTTGTCCTTTGAACGAAACAGATCCCCAAAACTATACTGATATTCATCTTTCAGGGAAGATTTTATCACAGTGAGTTCCTCCGTTGTATCGGAGATGGCTCTCAGCTTTCCGAGAACCTTGGTAGCAGCTTCCTCGTGTCCCTTCATCACCAGAAACCGAGGACTTGGAGGAAGAAAGTACATCGCAATCGCCTGCAAAACTCCCAAGGGAATAACAAGGCCGAACATGTATTTCCAGCCGTGGGAAACATTGGCAAACGCGTAATTTGAAATGTAGGCAAAAAGGATGCCGATGACAATCATCAGCTCGTTCAGCGACACAAGAAGGCCTCTCTTGTGTTGGGGGGCAATTTCTGCGATGTAGACACACGTGGCGATGGAAGAGAGCGAAATGGAAACCCCAATAGCAATGCGTCCCACTATGAGAGCCGCATAAGATAAACTGATGATCAAGACCAGGCTCCCAAGTCCAAGGAGGCAGGACGACAGGATGATGGCGGCCCTTCTTCCGCACCTGTCAATCAGGACCCCTCCAATGAGAGAGGCCAGTAGGGCCCCGATGAGGAGGGAGCTCACAACCATTTCCTGCTCGTGGCAGGTCAGGGCTAACAAGGTTCTTATCTGCAGAAGAGCCCCAGAGATGAGCCCAAGTTCATACCCCACCAGGAAGCCGCTGACAGCAGCCGTGACAGACGACAGGAGAGTAAACATACCGCAACCTACGAGCAGAGAGAAGAAACACGTCAGTTCTGAATTGTGTCTGATGGAAACTTAAGCTTGTCTAAGTACGTTTTTCATAGCACTGAGTATAAACACATATAATCATAGTCAAATAATACACTAACCAAAACATGATTAAAGAAGGAAAAATCCTTTTTCTTTCATTTTTGGGGCGGAGAGGGGTGGAGACATTTAGAAAGTTATTTCTTCTATTTGTGATGTGATGTTGGTTTTCGTTTTGAGCAGACAGATATGCGAGATAAGCAGATGACAGATGATGAGGACTGAACACACAACACGGTTTCATTCCTGCCTTGGTGTTGGATGAGAAATTCAGAGAGCGTGGCTCCTCGGGTCCCGCTGTCTAAGGCAAACCCTTGAGGGCAGGACAGAGAGCGAAGCAGCCTCCGGAAGGGCCCCAGTCTTCCCAGCGTGGAACCTGGGGCAAAATGCAGCACAGCCTCCAGGAAGCCTGCCCTCCGGTCTCCTTGGCCGCAATCGGGCCACTGCTGGCTTTTGCTGAAACACATGAGGGTGTTGGGGGAGGCCAGGATGTGAGCGCCTCCACGAATTCAGGGCTGGGTCAGAAAGAAGGAGGCGGAAGTAGGTGCAGGGAAAGGACCCGACAGCATCCATCACTCACTCTGAGGAAGGAGGAAGGGGCATGGGACAGGCGGAAGGAGAACTAAAGCGGCTTTATATTGTTCCATGCTTGTAGGGTTAACATCTGAGGGAAAATGGTGAAATGTTAAAAGGCATTACTTTTCGGTGGTAGGTACATAAGTGTTTGTTACATGTCTGTAACTTGTCATAACAGAAAGGATACAAAACAAAAAGACAAAGGCTTAGAGAAGAGTATCACAGGTCCAGGAAGCACTAGTTTCCAAGGCCTGAGCACAGAAAATCGCTCGTCCTGTTTTAGGAGCTATGAGATGCCAGGACGTCATGTCATGTATGGGGGCACAGCATGAGCTTGGGGAGGGAGGTGGGAGGGGGGATCAGTGAAAGTGCGTAGGTAGAGAGGGAACACTTCATGCAAGGCCTGGCAGGTCACAGTGACAACTTTTTATTGTATTCCCAATACAGTGGGGTCCATGCCCACTGACCAGTAAGAGGGAAGACACTCTGAGCTTCTTGCTGCTGTGTGGAGACTAGTTGTCAAAAGGCAAGACTGGTAGCAGGGGGTAGTTTGTCGCCTTAGTCTTGACAAGAGACGGTGCCAGCTTGCATTTGGGTGTGAGGAGTGGAACTGACGACAAGCAGACAGATTCAAGAGTTAATTTGGGGGTAAAAACAATGACACTTGCTCATGAATTGGTGTTGGAGGGTAAGGAAGTGGGTCAGAACCCAAGATGGCTCCCTGGTTTGAGCAGTCTGTTGGGTGGTTTTACAATATTGAGTACCCGGTATGCAGGCTTATGTACTATATGGGCCACAGGTGGACCTAGGGAAGAAGCAGAAGGGACCTGGCTATGGGCGGGGATGAAAGGAGAAGTGGAAACCAGAAGTTCCACATTAGATTTACTAAAACGGTTTACTTGTTTTACCTGTAAGCGTTCCGATTAAAATATCAGGTAGTGGATTGAGCCTACAGATTTGGAACTGAAGAGGTAAGTCAAGGCTGGAGAGATGTATTTGGGATCCAGCAGTGTGTATTTGGTATTTACAGCCACAGGGATGGGAGAGATCACTTGGGGAGACAGAATACAGGAACAAGAGAAGCAAGACGAGGACGAGGTCCTAGGGAATGCCAACATTTAGAAGAGGAGGCAAAAGCAAAGGCGATGGAGAAGCAGCAGAACGAGCTGTGTGTGAAATGGACTAGAAACGTGTGCTTGGACACACAATTATCACAGGCTGAGCTAAGGCTGATCAACTATGCCATTGCTGGAGTAGGAGGTGTGGTTTAAGAATGCCATTTAGCTTTGGTGAAAGGAGCAGCTCAGATAAAGGTAATCTGACATCCTTCCCACCACAAGTATCCAAGGTATTTTACATCTCTGGGATCCTGATGGCATGTGGAAAATGGGAGACTTCAAAAATAACATGTAAAAAGCATCAAATATTTAGATGGAGGAACAAATAAAAATGCAATAATCCACAATAAAATAAAATTGATGTA